>NC_092500.1:167735802-170135802 GCF_047511675.1 Marmota flaviventris
GAAAATGTGGCCCATTCAAAGGAATCAATAACTTAGATACCCTGAAAAAACAGGACAAACTTGACAAAGGCTTTAAAACAGCTGTCTTCAATGCACATAAATACCTCAAGGAAAACATGGACAAAGAATTAAAGGAAATTGGGGAAATAAATGAACAAAATGAGAATATAAAGAGGAACTATTAAAAGAACCAGTTATTCTGGAGTTCAAAAATACAATGACTGAATTGAAAAGTGCGTTGGAGAGATTTGACAGCTGACTCAAACAGGCAGGGAAAAAAAAATCTGTGAAATTCGACACAGGTCAATTGAGATTGCCATGTCTGATGAGTAAAAAGGAAAAAAAACTCAAAAAGTAAATGGAACCTGAGTGATTTATGGGACAACATCAAGAGGATCAATGTGTGCATTGTGGGAGACCCTAAGGAGGAAAGAGGGAGACAGACAGCTCAGTCAATGAAGTCATGACTGAAAATGTTCTAAAGAGCAAAGATAAAAGCCAGAGTTGAGAAACGGGGAAACGGCTGAGTTTGACGGACGGATAGTGAAATGGAAAGAGAGGAAGAGGGCAGGAAAAACCAGAGGGGCAACAGTAAGGAGCTGCAAAACACAGTAAGGAGTTCAGATTCTAAATATGATAATAAATCACTTAAGAATCTGAGATAGCATGACAAAATTTAATTTCATTTAAATTTTTAAAAATACACATTGCTGGATTTAGAATCCACACATCTGCATTTAAAGCAAGATTGGCTTGAAATTTTATTTTTTTCTTTTACTGTCTTTGAATGGTTTTGTCATCAAGGTTATATTATTAGTATTGCAAAATGAATTAGAGAGAATTTCTTCATCTTAAAACATTTGGCTTAAGACTGGAAATATCTGCTCCTTGAATAATTTATAAATACTGTCTAATCCTGATGTTAATTTCTGCATAGATTGGTATTTCAATTTGTTTAGGTGTCACCTTTTTTTATACGTTCTAGTTGCTCAGGTGAATTTGGAAGGTTATATTTTTCTAAAAGCATACCCATTTTTTTTTTTAGATTTACAATATATAGTTACATAGTCTTGCACTTCTGATCAACCTAGAATAAAAGGACACCCGAAACAACTGTTAATTATTGGCAAAGTCCATGAATCAGAGTCTTTCACAGCTTGGACGTCAGGCAAGCTGGAACCAAGGTGAGCACCCAGGCTGACCAAGATGAGCACCCAGGCTGACCAAGGTGAGCACCCAGGCTGACCAGTGCAAGGCCCTGGGAGAACTTCCAGGCTGAGCCACAGAGTGGGTATCCCCTGTGGAGCATGGAGGACTCCCAGAGTTTAGAAAGCAGGGTGCATCCAGGGAGACCTAGGTGGTAGAATCTGTGGGCTGAGTACCAGAGAGGAGGCAGCAGAGGCTTGACTAGCCGAGTCCAGATCTGCATAATACATGAGAAAACCACCCCACACCAAGGAAAGAACAGCCTGAAATGAATAACGGGAACGGTATGCAGAGCTCACCCGGAGCCCGGAGAAGAACCAGCCAGATAGGAAAACCTCGTAACTCATGGAGCATTCGTCAGAACACTCGGAAGAATGCTTCCAAAGGGAGAATAATTTGCTCCAGTTTAAACATTGGTCTGGTCTTACCTAATAAATCGTAAAAGCAAGACATCAACAAAAATAAAAAAACTATTCCATGTAACTTCATCATGTATCAGAATAAAACAGGGATTTTTATATCCAGCATGAAATCAGATAAAACTCACAATGTTTCGTATCCAGTCAAAATGCACCAAGTAAGCAAAGAAACAAAAAATATGGCCCAGAATAAGAAGAAAACCAGTCAACCTAAACCAATCCAGAATTGTTGCAGTGTTAGAATTAGCAGATAAGACATGAGAACTGCACGCTATATGTAGAAAAAGTTAGAGAAATGAAAAAACATACTAAGTAGAGATATGTAAGGAAAAAAAAGATCCAAAACAATCATGTCAAATGTCAACATTTTGCAAACATCAAAGAAAGTAATGAACCTCTAGCCCAGTGTTCCTCCTCTGGAGACTATGTTGACCTCCAGAGACAAAGTCTGGAGATGTCGCTAATTGTGACAATTCAGAGTGGTGCTGGCATCTAGTGGGCAGAAGCCAGGGTGCTGCTAATCATCCTACTATATGCGGGAAAGCGCCCGTGTCAAAGAACATTCCAGTTCACTAATGGTCCAATAATGCAGATCTTGAAAAACTGCTCTAATCAGACTGCCAGTGGGCGGGGGAGAGAAGAGACAGTTATTCAAATCAACAATATCAGGTGCAAAGATGGCATCTTGTAAATTTTATATACATTGTAAGTACAGCAGAGCTGGGGCGCAGGGGCTGGGGATGCCCTTCAGCAGTAAAGCCCTGGCCTGGCATGTGTGAGACCCTGGGTTCAATCCTCGGTACTGGAGGGAGAAAAGTTATGAGTAACTATACATCAATATGTTTAAAAATCTGGACAAAGTTGACAAATTTACTGAAAGACACAAATTACAAAATTCATTGAAGAAAAAAAAGATCACCCAAATTATATTACAGAAACCGAATTTATATATTTTAAAGTCTCACAAAGAAAACTTTAGACACAGGTGGCAGAATTCTATCAAATATTTAAAAAGAAATAATATTAACTCTTCCAAAATACTTTTAGAAAGTTAAAGAAGAGGAACTATACCCAAATCTGTCCTACGAAGCCAGCATTAACCAAACCAAACAATGATATTAGTTAAACATACACAGACGCACACACACATTCAGCCCAATATCACCCATGAACAAAGACACAAAATTTCCTAATAAGATTTTAGTAAACCAAATGGAGTAATATATGAGAATGAGACTATGTCATGACCATGAGGAATTTATCCCAGCAATATAAAATTGATTTAACACTTAAAATCAGTGATTGCACTGGGGATGTAGCTCAGGAGTAGAGTGCTTACCTAACATGCATGAGGCTGTGTTCAACCTCCCAGCACTGCAAAAATACAAATGATTGTTATATTGTGTGCATGTAAAACTATGTAACAATGAATCTCACTGTTAGGTATAATTATAATGCATTTATAATTTTTTTAAAAAACAATCAATAAAAATTATTAATATACTTCACATTAACAAACTAGAAAAAAAAAACTGGTGATTATTTCAATCCAACGATCATTCCTGAATTAAAACAAAACAAAATCTTTCAGTACATTGAGACCATAAGAAACTTCTTCAGTTCGTGCTTGCTAAGAGGCATCTATGAAAATGTGCAGCTAACATATATTTAATAGTAAGAGTGAGCCCTTTCCTCAGATTAATTTCCATTGCTTTCTGTACTAGGGCATTGATTCTTCCTTCCCCTCCATTCTGCCTATTCTCTGAATTCTTTTTTCCCTCTTGGGTACTGAACCACGTCCTCAGGCTCCCTGCCCCCTTTTAAAAAACATTTTCTTTTGAGAAAGGGTCTTGCTACCTTGCTGAGGCTGGCCTCAAACTGGGTGTTGTGGTTTGGATGTGAGGTGTCCCCCAAAAGCTCACGTGAGACAACGCAGGAAGGTTCAGAGAAGAAGTGACTGGGTTTTAGGAGTCTTAACCTGATCTGTGAATTGATCCCTGAGTGGGAGGGTGTAGTTGGAGGAGGTGGGAGGTGGGGCGTGGAGGTCGGGTATATATTTGCAACTGGCCAGTGGAGTCTCTCTCTCTCTCTCTCTCTGCTTCCTGGTCACCATGTGAGCTGCTTCCCTCTGCCACACTCTTCAGCCATGATGGTCTGGTTCACCTCAAGCCCCGAGAAATGGAGTTGGCCTTCTATGGACTGAGACCTCTAATACTGTGAGCCCTTAAATAAACTTTTCCTTCTCTTCAATTGTTCAGGTTGGGTCTTTTAGTCACAGCAGCAAAAAAAGCTGACTAAACACTTGGTATCCTCCCGCCTCAGCCAACTGTGTAGGTGGGTTTACAGATGTGCACCACCACACCTGGCTCAGGGTTTTTTCTGTTTTTAGTGTTTAAGTTCTGAAGTTTTCCTTTGCTGCTGTCACCTGTCTTCTATTATTTGCTGAGATCTTCTATTTTTCATTGGTTTCAAGGGTACTCCATTCAAACATTGTGTCACTTCACTCGTTCATCAGATAGTTCTATCACTCTGTCATCTTACTACTGACCTCAGTCATCTTTTCTTCTTTTAGTTTGAGATCTTTCTGGTCCTAAATATAATAAAGGTGTCCTGTTGAAACCAGGATGCTTTCGGTGCTACCTTATGAGACTCTGGATCTTAGTTAAGACTCTGTTTTAACTAGCTTCCTCTGACACCACGGCATGCGGGGGGGGGGGGGGGGGCAGGAGGGGGGCAGTGGAAGAGGGGAGGCCACCTTGTCCCTGCCAGGGGGTGGAATCCCAGGCCCTCATTCAGCCTCTGTGAGCGCAGAGTGGGGCTCTCTGCTCTCTATTTAGAGTGCGACAGGAGTTAATTGGCTCTCTTCGTCGCTCCATCCTCTAGTACAGGCTGAACAGAGAGTGGGGGCCGCCTTGTCTTGTTTCTTCAGTGTTGGGGGTTGAACCCAGGGCCTCGGCATGCTCAGGCAAACTGTACCACTGAACTACACCCCAATCCCTTCGATCGATAATTTGCAAATATTTTTTCCCGTTCTGTGAGTTGCCTTCTCATTCTGCTGATGGTATCTTTGGATGCACTAAGGTTTTAAATTTTTATGAAGTCCCATTTCTTTTTCATATTTTTACTAGTATTTATGTCATATCTAAAAAAATTGCTTAACTCAAAGTCACAAAGACACACACCTCAATTTTCTTACAGTGTTTAGCTCTCATATTTGAGTTTATGATCCATTTTGAGTTCATTCTTATATATAGTTTGAGGTGGGGGTCCAAGTTCATTCTCTCTCTCTCTCTCTTTTTTTTGTACTAGGGATTGAACTCAGGAGCACTCGACCACGGAACCACATCCCAGCCTTACTTTGTATTTTATTTAGAGACAGGGTCTCACTGAGTTCTTGGCACCTCATCGTTGCTGAGGCTGGCTTTGAACTAGCGATCCTCCTGCCTCAGCCTCCTTAGCTGCTGGAATACAGGTGTGCACCAACACGCACTGGCTCCAAATTCATTCTTTTACATGTGGATATCCAGTTGTCCCCACACAGTTTGTTGTATTCCTTTCCACTATAGATATTTGTCTATCTTCATACCACTCCCACACACTGTCTTGTTTATTGTATCGTTCTATTAAGTTTTCAAATCAGAAAGGATGAACCTTTCAACTTTGTACTTTTTCAAGATTTTTTTTTTTTTTTTACTATTCTGGATTCCTTACACTTCTATATAAATTTTAGAATCAGCTTGTCAATTTCTGCAAAAACAAGTGATTAAACAAGTCCCTTTGTCCTCTGCATTTCCTGTAAGTTGGCATTTGGAGCTGTTGACTCGATCAGATTCAGATTTGAGATTTTTGGCTAAATTTCTTTCTACAGGGAAGGACCCCTGTGATAAAATTTCCTCAGTTGGGCTGGGGGGATAGCTCAGTGCTTGCCTCGCATGCATAAGGCTCTGGGTTCAATCCCCAGCACCAAAAAAAAAAAAAAAAAAAAGTTTCCTCAGTCAATATAATGCTTCAGTAATATGTAATAATAGAGGAGAGAATTTCAATTAAGAGAGGCTTAAGTAACATGTTTTTTAAAAAAGGACAGAACTAAACTTTACTGTTAGGGATTGCACAACTGAGTGGTAGAACTATAAAGCAAAGCAAGGAGGAATTTTTATGTTAGCTAGACACAGGTTACCTTTTGCAGAAGGCAGAGGCTGGTGCTGAGATGGGACATGTGGTGGTATTCTGGGGGCTGGATACCCCAGGCTGGGTAGACTCTCAGCACACATTTTTTTTAACCACAATTCTGAGGCTGGAAATCCATGATGGTGCCACCAGAGGGTTGATTTCTCTTGAGCATTCTCTGTTTGGCTGGCCCAGTCTTTCCTCTATGTGTGATCCTCCCTGGTGTCTTCTCTCTGTTTTATAGGGACACGAGTCATGTCAGATCAGGGCCTCAGCCCTACAGGCTCATGTAAACCTACTCTCCAGACACAGTGGCTCTGGGGGTCAGGGCTCAACAGGCAAATATGCAGGCCACACAATGTGGTCTGTAACTGTGGCTGGCCAAGTTTTATCCATGATCTGGGTGGTGGTTATAAGAATGCACCATACAGTAATTATTTATTATGTAAATGTGGTTTATGTGGCTTGTGAATATTTTAAAAATATGCTCGGGATGGTGTTAACTTTTGAGGAGAGGGGCACAGAAATTTTGAAGCCATGATTGCTTCCCCCCTTTTTATCTAAATTGGTAGTTATATGGATGTGTGTAAAAATGGGCTACAATATGCATCTTTTTTTTTTACTCTCCCATGTTTGTCTTACTTCAATAATAAAGGTTATTTTAAAAATTAAAGAAAGAAAGCACAAGAGAGTCTCCCTTAGCCTCTGATTTCATTTACCCTGCATGTTTTATTTCAGGAAATGCTGCTTTCTGGTATCCTCTGTGTCATGGGAGAAATACATAATTTCATCCTCGATTTGGAAAGAGTGCAGAGGCTATTACATTATTTAGCTGGCGCTGTGTGGAAGTGGTGCTTAAGGAGAGACTCTTGGTGCCAGAAATTTCTTTGCAATCTATCATGCTAGACGCCGTTGATTTGTGTTTTAAACGTTGCCTAATGCCTTTGGTGGTATTTGAATTCCTATTGTAAACTGTGAGAGCTATCTGCAGAGAATCCAGACCTTTCCTGTCTCTCATTGGAGATAACATCATAGTATGTAGAGAGAGGACCCAGTTATTTCCAAATCCATAGATTCGTTGGGGCTGGGTGATGTCAAATCAGCACCTGAATAAATAAAACATGAGCCCATTAGTGCAGCTTATGTGACCTGTCAGCATCATTAGGCTCTGCTGTGCACAGGAAGCCAGCTGGGATCAGGCCTTTCATAATGATGGCGTGTCTCTCTCCAGAGGGCCTAGCAAACCCAGGCTTTGCTTTTTGAATAAGCATTCTGGTGTTTTCTTTCCAGGAAAGGGACTCACTTTATTTTCAGATTGCTGTAATTCAAACCCTGTCCTCCTAGAGGTCCTCCCACATGCTGTGAATGGAAGCATCCAACCAGATTCCATAGAAACTCAGCTCCACCAACCCAGTTTATCTGATGACCACGGAGAAGCAGAATATTCACCAGGCCTTACATTGCTGACATTGAGAATCTCTGCAAGGACCCCCAGCTTGATAGAACAAACTTGTTAACTTTGCAACTCAAACTCACATAATATATGTTAATGTTAAATGCGGCGGGGAGGTACTGGGGATTGAACCCAGGACCTCACACATGCTGGGCAAGCACACTACTATTGAGATGTACCCCCAATCTCCTGTGAATGTTAAGAGTGTAATGTTTAGGAACATCAACCTGGACCTAAACTACCCAGATCCAAATCTCAGCCTTGTCACTTGGTAGCTGGGCACACTTGGGCAGGTTACTAAACCTTTCTGGACCTCAGTTTACTCACCTATAAATGTGGACCATGTTAATAACTATTACACAGGCTCAGGTGAGAATTAAATGGCAAAATGTATTTAGCACTTGGAACAATGAGTACTGCTGGGATTATGGTTAGTAGCAGCAGCAGTAGCTGTGTGAGCTTGCACATGGAACTTAAACTCCCTGTACTTTCCGTTTGGCTGATCCAGTCTTTCCTCTAGTACTTACTTTACAGGATTGTTATGCATATTGAATTAGTTAATCCACTGCCCAGCACATAGTAAATAGTAGTCTGTGAAAGTTAACGATTATTATTTGGTCTTTTCTATCTTCTCACCTACAGCAATGTAAATAGGAAGCTGCACTGAATTTAATTTCTACAATATGTTCACCAATTTTCAGGAACAAATGATTGTTTTTTTTAAAATTTCGCTATTATATTTTACAGAGTATAACAGAAATGCCTTTCAATAATAAGAAATTTGGAAAGGGGAAAAAATAAAATTTCATAATCTCATTGTTATGGTTTGGATGTGAGGTGTCTCCCCATGACTGGGTTTAAGAGTCCGGCAAGTAGAGTCTCTCTCTCTCTCTCTCTGCTTCCTGATCACACGTAAGCACCTCCCTCTGTCACGCTCTTCTGCCACATTGCTCCGGTCTCACCTGAAGCCCTGAGGAATGGAGCCCGCTGTCTATGGATTGAGCCTCTGAAACCGTGAGCCCTCCAGTAGACCCTTCCTCCTCTACAGTTGTTCTGCTTGGGTCCTTTAATCACAGCAGTGAAAAAGCTGACTAAAACACTCATTAGGCAATTATATGCATTTCACAAATTTTCTGTTTTTCTCTCCAGTCCCTTCTGTACCGCGCACAAACTCAGAACAAGGTAAAAGGAGGTCGTTGTTTGAATTCCTTTTAGAGGGAAACCACCTCACTTTAGCAAAAATCCTGAATAACATCACTGGCATGAAAAGCAAAATTGTCAGGGCATTAGTCAAAAACACAGAAAGAAAGGGGATCCACTCTGCCACAGTAGTGAAGATGCACACCGCAAGCAACGGAGAGAGGAAGGCAGAGGGAAGGGTTAAGATGCAGTGAAATGCTCCAGGGTCAAAGAAACCAAGTCTGGTGTTAAAGCCCCATCATCCTGTAATCCTGCTTCTGGGGGTTCACTAGAAGAACTGCAGTCAGGACCTTGAGAGGTACGCATGCCCGTGTTCACTGCAGCGTTGTTTACAACAGACGTGCTACAGAAACAACCCGCGTGTCCATCATCAGATGGATGCATAAAGACAACGTGCTTTCTACATCCAATAGAATATTATTCAGTCTCAAAAAAGAGGGAAATGGTGCCATTAGCAACAACAGGAAGGGACCTGGAAGACATTACGGTAAGAGGGAGAAGTCAGTCACAGAAGGACAGATGTGGCACAATTCCATGACAGGAGTGACCTGAAACAAACTGACAGAAGCAGAGAACAGCAAGGTGGGGCCGGGGATGGAGGCAGGGAAGTGAGGAGCTGTTCCATGGGCGTGAAGTCAGTTATACAAGCTCCTTCCCTGATCAGGCAGGAAACTTCATTCCAGATCTTTCCACGCAGCTTCCCTAAGTGTTCCAAAGCTTATTGTAAATATGACTGAAAGCAGCCTGTAATACCCACAATGCAACCAAAATGCTTTCTGGTTTTGAAATCGCCTCTGCCAGAAAAACTAGTCCATCATTGTTCAGTTCAGCCTTCCACAAAGGCAAAGAGCACCGAGGCAAGGCACCGGGCGTCTTTGCCACAGTGGTACAGGGGCCACTGCTAGTCCAGTTTCCAATAAAATCCTCATTTGCACTGGAGACAAGTGCCCTAGACTCATCTTCTGTGCCTCACCACAATCACCTGTAACACTCCGCTCACAGCATTCTGGGCCTTTTCTCTCCTGCCCCTCCAAACCCTTCCGAACTCTTCCCTTTAACCAGTTCCAAAACTGCATCCACATTTTCAGCTATAGTTACAGACATGGCCTTGCTCCTTTGTGTCGGTTTTCTGTCACCCTAACAAAACACCGGACACGGACTAACTTTATAAAGTAAAGAAGTTTGTTTAGGTCACAGTTTTAGAGGCTAAAACTTCAAACAGCACAGACTGACAAGGTCCCCAGGACAGATGGCAGGAGGTACCACATCTCAAATTCGGAAGCAGAGTCGGGTGGGTGGGTGAGGCTCACCTCTTTTATAGCAGCCCTTCCATAGAACCATCTGAATCCTCCAGGGCAGTGTCAGCAAAGACCCCAAACCTCCCAATCTTAAAGGTACCTCCAGCTCCCAATTGCCCCATTGTGGGGGCTAAGACTGCAACACATGGACCCTTGACGGACAAACCACACCCAAACCATAGCAGAGGTAGATCTCATGTTAAGTGATCTTAACACACACACATACAAACACACACACACACTCACATACATACACACACACTCACATACATACACACACATGCAAAGGGACAGGAGAAAACTTTTAGAGGTTTCTTATCTTGATTGTGGTGATATTATATGCAGGTTCCAAATTTATCAGATTATATACATAAGTCCATAAGTATAAGGTTTTTTAATCAATCATAGCACAATAAAGCCATGTAATAAGTCTGATATAACTTCAATCACTTGTAACATAAAACCCCATCCATCACGCAAGAGTTGTCTATCATTACCAAAACTGTGACTGTGCATGTGTTTAGGTGTGTTTCATGAGGCATGGAGACATACGGAGTCCCACACTCAGACCAGTGTGGTGCAGAAGAGAGAGCACACCTGGGCGTCACAGAGGCTAAGGGTTAACAAGTTTCCTTTAACCACTTCTTGAATAATGGGGCTCCTAGGCTCTGAGGACACAGCTACAAGTCTATATTTCCAACTCTTGCAGCAGGCATCCACAAGAAAAATCCTGAACAAAAGTTCAGGGAAGAGAAAACGGTAGATGCTACTTTTGGCCGAGCCAAAAATGCATGGCGCACAAGCCTGTGAATCAACCCAAATCCTGGACTTGGAGCCAGATGCAATGGTTTGTCTCCCTGGGGAGGAGGCAGGGTCTCCTTTACCAGGAGAAAGCAGTTTGTGAAACCCCCAGGAACTCCAAATGGGCGGTACTCTCTGGTGTCTACTTCACTGCAGAACTAGGGCCCAGAAAGGACAACAGAGATGACAGTTCTTCCTGGAGAGCAGAACCGGAATCCCATCTCAAGTCACGGAACTGCTAAAGCAGGGGCACCCGTCGTTCCTGTCTGTCCGATCCCGTCATTGCTGGGGACCACAGCCTGCTGTGGGTACCCCATTCTTTGCTTTTCCAAATAAGGACTTCTATTGAAGTTGTCCTCGCTTCAGTTTGCCATTTAAGAGGGGACACAGACCAGGAGAGGCCACACCCAAACAGGATGAAGGAGAATGCCTATCCACCTAAAATCCTAGCCACTAAACGGAATGAGCTTTTGAGAAACTGAACTCGGATGTGGAGGTGAGTACGGGCTGTGCGTTGGAAAGGAGGGGCATGTTGACATTCAGGTATCCAGAAAAATCCACAGCGGCTGTCTGCTGGTAGGTCCCCGACCAGATTCTGTTCCCCTTCTTCCACAGTAATAGCTCATACTGGACTCGTGACAGCCAGCTGAAGTCCCATTCCCCAGCCTCCCTTATAGCTAAGTACAGCCATGAGATGTGACTAGGATTGGTATGTCTCACTTTCAGATCATGTCCCCAAAAGAGTGAGTGCTTACTGGTCCTAGATTTTACATTTTTAAAACAGTGTCCCCAAGCTGTCTGTGCTAAAGGACAATCTCTCATGGATACTTTTGAAGAATACCACAAAATTAGTGGTATGAAATCATGAAATGAATACAAAAATAACACAAACCCTAAATATTTTAATAGATACGCTAGTAATAAAATAATACGTCCATAAATATGATAAAAAAAACAGAAAATTATAAAAACTGTGCACATTACATTTATTCAAAAACATGAAAGACTTATTCACTAAAAATAATAAAACATTGCTGAGAGAAATTGAAGAAGACCTGAGTAAATGGGAAAACGTAACATGTTCAAGTATTGAAAACTCAATATTCTCAGTCCTCCCCAAATTGACATACAGAGTCAATGCGATCTCAATCTCCTGCAGGGCACTTTTGTTGAAATTGAGAGACTCGTCCTAAAATGGAAATGGAAATTCCTGCAAACTTAAAAATATAAAAGTCATTTTTAAAACTAGAAAGCTGGAGGAAACTATCGGATTTCAAGATGTACTATAAAGCTTCAGTAATTAAGATAATTGATGAAAGAATCAGCATAAAGATCAATGGAACAAAACAATAAATCCAGAACTAACCCTATTTATATACGGTCATTCCATTTTCTACAAATAGGCAATTCAATGGGAAATAGGCGATTTAATGGGAAAGGGACAGTACTTTTCACAAACAGAGCTGGAACAACTGGATATCTATGTAGGAAAAAAAAAAAAGCTCATTAATCCTCACCTCAAACCATCACAGAAATGAGAAATGTATTGTACCCTAAATGACCAAAAAAAAAAAAAAAAAGCCAAAATTTGTAATTAGAACATGGGAGAAAATCTTTATAACCTTGAGGGAGGCAAAGTTGTCTTTTTTTTTTTTTTTTTTTTTAATTCTCTCTCTCTTTATTTATTTATTTTAGTTTTTTTTTTTTCGGCAGACACAACATCTTTGTTTGTATGTGGTGCTGAGGATCGAACCTGGGCCGCACGAATGCCAGGCGGACGTGCTACCGCTTGAGCCACATCCCCAGCCCCAACAAAGTTGTCTTAAATGGAGTCAAACTACAAAGAGTAACATTTTTTTTTCTTTTCAAAAGTCATCATTAAGAAAATTTACCTGGGTGTGGTGGTGTATGCTTGTAATACTAACAATGCAGGAGGCTGAGGCAAGTTCAACGTCAGTCTCGGCAACTTAGCAATACCCTGTCCCAAAATAAAAAATAAAGGAGGATTAAGGATGTCCGCAGTGGAAAAGCACCCCTGAGTTCCATCCCTGGTACTGTCCCCGCCCCCCCAAAAAGGAAAAGAAAACTGAAAGACAAGGAGATTCATGCCACATATCTGATAAGTATCTGTATCAAGATGTATTAACTACTTTGACAACTCAATAATAAAGCCACAAGCACATTTTGAAAAGGATTTGATTTGAACTGACTCTTCATGGAAGAAGCTATGTAAATGGTGACAAACACCTGAGAGTCACTTACTGTCCTCAGTCATCTGGGATATGCAAACTAAAACCACAATGAGGTATGGCAATATGTAAATCAATGGATGTGTAACTGATGTGATTCTGCAATCTGTATATGGGGTAAAAATGGGAGTTCATAACCCACTTGAATCAAAGTGTGAAATATGATATATCAAGAACTATGTAATGTTTTGAACAACCAACAATAAAAAATTAAAAAAAAAAACAAAACCACAATGAGGTCCAACTAGGCCCAGTGAAATGGCTTTTTTTTTTTTTTTTTAATGTCACACCTGGACTAGGACAGTGGTAGGAGTCAGACTAGAGGCCCTGGTGTCCTGGAAGGAGCAGGTCCCATTAGAATCCAGGGAGCCTCCTAGGACACACTCTTCCTAGGGGGGAAAAAACGTGGGACAGTTTGGTCTTAGGCAGATACTTCTCTGTTCTCAGAGGGGAGGATCTTATTAAAGTCTCTAAACCCTAAAGAAAAAGAAAGTGGTGAGAAAAATGAAAACATTTGTTCATGTATCAGATGCTGGGAGGAGGTGATTCTAAAGTCCATATATGTAAATAAGGAAGCAAGAAGGGCCAGGGCATTTTTGAAACCAAAGAAAGAAACATAAAATCGTCCTATTAAATAAATGATATTGACATCACAATAATTAAAGTATGTGTGACACGAATAAGCAGATCAGTAGAACAGAACTGAAAGCCCAGCCATGAATCAAGATGCATACGGGTATTCAGTATGTGATGAGGTTAGACAGCATATCAATAAATAGAACTCAGACAGTATGTAGAGATTTGGAGAGTGAAAAGCTACATATAGGTCATATTGCATATACCACATTAAACCTCAAATGCATGAAATTGTAAAATAAATAAATAAAAATATAAAAGCGTTAAAAGAAAATATGGGTGAAGTCTTTTAAAATCTTAAGAGTTGGGAAGATTCCCACCCCCCCCCACCCCCGCCCAAGGAAAACTCAAAACTCAAAGCCATAAAAGAATATCCTGCTAAATTAAAAATAAAAACCTTCCTGATTAAATTACAAAAATCAAAGTCAAAGAAAAATGAAGATTTTGGAAAAATATAGAAATGTTTTTCACAGAAAACGATGAACTTTCCCTAGTATATAAAAAGCACCTAGAGTCAGGCATGGTGGTGCACACCTGCAATCCCAGGGACTCAGGAGGCTTGAGGCAGGAGCATCATAAGTTCAAGGCCAGCCTCAAAGACTTAGCAAGACTCTATCTGAAAATAAAAAATAAAAAGGGCTGGAGATGTAGCGCAGAGGTGCAGCACCCCGAGCTCAATTCCTGGTACCAAAAAAAAAAGAATCATTTTGGACTTCCAGTCAATGGAACCACAGAATAACATATTCATAGTGCTTTTTATTTTAAGAGAGTGAGAATTTTTTTAAATATTTATTTTTTTAGTTTTTAGCAGACACAGCATCTCTGTTTGTCCGTGGGGCTGAGGATCGAACCTGGGCCGCACGCATGCCAGGTGAGCGCGCTACCGCTTGAGCCACATCCCCAGCCCATATTCATACTGTTTTAAGCTACTACCTTTGTGGTAATTTGATTCAACATCAAGAGGAAACCAATACATTATGCACATATTATTTGTACTACTTTTAAAAATTGAAAGAAACAGA
Source organism: Marmota flaviventris (assembly GCF_047511675.1). Lineage (NCBI taxonomy): Eukaryota > Metazoa > Chordata > Mammalia > Rodentia > Sciuridae > Marmota > Marmota flaviventris. The sequence continues at coordinate 167,750,254 of NC_092500.1, forward strand.
AACAACCAGAAATCAGCCTGTCTTATAATAAGAGGAAGAAGGCAGAAATGGAATGAGGTCCTACCTTTGTCCTTGGTGAAGACAGGGAAAGTCATGATTTCATTTGTATTACTTCAGACACTTTAGCCAGGCCAGCCAAACTTCAGACAATCTTTTGTGGAATTTCAAGTCTCCTGTTGTCACACACTTCTGTGTTGAACGTCTTTCCGTATGGAAGAATGTCCTGCCATCCCAGTCACCTGCAGTAGTCATAAGAAGCCAAGTGATGTTCATGCATCTAGGCCCCACCACTACGACCTGTCCCTATCTTGGCCATTGATTTAGAATTCCATGTAGTGGTCAGTCAGAAGGATTGGAAAGAAGGATTGGAAAACATCTTCTAGCAGATGTGTGACCTAGCTAGGCGGTTCAGGCCACCCACATTTTATCACAGCTTCATTCCACCATTCCTCTGGTAGAGGGCTCCTCTGCGTTTTCCCATTGCCAGAATGTTATATTTTAGGACATGTGCCCAGCAGCGGAACTTCAATGCTGTCACAAACCTACACTGACTGGGTGATGATTAATTGTTGTGGCACTGGGGATTGAATCCAGGGACGTTCTAATACTAACCTACATCCCCAGCCCTTTCTATATTTTATTTTGAGACAGGTTCTTGCTAAGTTTCCCAGGCTGCCTTTGAACTTGGGATCTCCCTGCCTCAGCCTCCTGTCCTGGGTAGCTGGGATTATAGGCCTATGCCACCATCCCGGGCTTGACTTTTAACAGGGTATTATTATTATTAACAGTTCTCTTTTAACAGGGTATTATCGTATGGTTGATGCGTAGTTGACTTAGCAGGGTAAAACACCCACCCCGCAAACATTCTTACTAGTTAATAAATTATGGGTGACCATTCCTAGACTCATTGTTACTACAAAACCCAGGGAAGGCCTGAGGATTTTCCATTAAGTATGACAGAGAGAATTTACTCTGAGGCCCCTTAAGGAGATCTTGTAGGGAAACTTGCTTTCCCCAGAGTCATAAAGAGCAAGCAAGTAACTAACTCACGAGTGGAAACAGAACTTTATCAGAAATACAATTCCATGATGGTCATTAAAATTAATGGGTTAATATTAATATTTATATTATACTTTTAAAAAATGCATAATGACTCTTATTAAATCCTCACCAAAAAAATAATTATAAAGTCTATTCTCTACACGAGGACAGATTACACAGACTTCATAAGGAAGAAAATCCTGTCACTTACTACAACATAGACAAACCTCAAACATTATGCTAAGTCAAATATGCCAGTCACCAAAGAACAAATCCTACAGGATTCTACTCATGTGAAGTAGTCAAAAGCATAGAAACAGAAAATAGAAAGTTGGTTACCAAGGGCTAGACGAAAGGTGAGAAGAAATTATTTTTAACAGGTTTAGAGTTCCAGTTTTTCAAGATGAAAAAGTTCTAGAGATCAATTGTACAACAATGTGAATATACTTAGCACTATTGAAAGATACACTTAAACATGTTTAAGATGGTAAATTAAATGTTGTGGTTTTTACCACACTTTTTTAAAAAGAAAAGAATTCACAACACACACACACACACACACACACACAGAGAAGAAGTAGTGTTTTTCATGCAAGAAGCCAGATGCTGACCTAGGAATTAATTGCAATGCTTTGGAGACCAATCTAAGCTATGTGCTAAAACTGGGAAACTCAGCTGTCATTCCTGGGTAGGACACATTTAATCAGATTGGAACCCAGAGCCTGAAGTTTTCAACTATTTATAGCTGGGCTGAAATAAGTGCTGTCCATGCTGAATCTGGAGAAGGGGAGGGAAGGCGAGGAGACCCACTCACCTGGCCGAGTGCTTTTACATCCAAGGTGCTGGGTAAGTCCCTCCCAGTTGGACTGACTGGTCCCTGCCATTTCTGGTGCTGACTTACTTGCTCTCAGAGGTGATCTCCTAGGAAGTCACACACTGTCTTGGGGCCCCTGACTTCTTGCCTCTAATCTAACCCAACACCAAATGGCCAACTATCTGCAGTGCTCCTGCGTCCACGCCGGGTCTGCATCTCCATTCTGCTCTCCCCATAATCAGTTACTGGCTGCCCTTGCCTGATTTTTCCATCCTCTCTGCTTGGACTTGCTCCCTGCCCCTGTCTCCTTCCTGTTTTTCCTCTTTGCCCTCTTGACTCCAGTGATTGCTGTACTTTTCCAGCTGCTTCATCCCCTCTCTGTTTCGTGGTTTCAAATCTTGATACAAAATACAACTACATTTAGCAAGAAACCCTGGGAATCATTAGAACATAGCTAAGAATTCTTACCATCTGTATACAATTGTTAGAGTCTGTAAACAAGTCAAAATAACACCTGGCATTTTGCCAGGGGAATGTTAAAGTTCGTAAACAAGTCTGGATGGTGCCTGGCAAAATGCCAGAGGGAGTGGTTTGAGAAGTAACAAAAGCGAGCCATTAAGTGTGGAGATTCCTGATTGGTTGACTGCTGTATCTAGTTTATGTTAATTAGATAAGCTGTGTGGAATGTATAAATACTGCTCCTGTCCTGGAATAAATGGCTTCCACTCCTGCTGTATCAACGTACACAAGTTATTCGTCACCCCCCGGTTATTTTGCTGCAGCCAGCCGGACTGCGGCAGATACAATAACCCATAAAACTTCGACAGCGAACCATTTTTACAAGATAAAGTAAAACGAGTCATTCTTGTCCCCCTCTCCCTGATACCGCTACAAATGTGGTATCATCTTCAGTCTGAAGGAGCACCTTTCAGGAAAAATCAGATCCACTTCCCATCTGGAAATACTGAAGCAGCACTTACAACTGTCAGCATGCAAATGAGCCCAATAGCACTTGAAGTCCGGGGAACTAGCATTGGGATATGAAACCATCCCAAATACCCTGCAGATCCTCTTCTTGGATCTGGTAATATTTTCTAATAATTCATTCCACTCGATGAATCATTTTGAAGGTAGCAAACTGAGGCCGAAAGGACAATGTATTTTGTGAAACTCTCCAAAAAAGGTGATCCCAATACAAAGGATCATGGCTTAGCCAGGAAGAATATGGGCCTTGAGGTTGGATTATGACCAGACAGTCCAAGTTCTGACTCACCACCACATGTCCACAGACTCTCGATCTTTTCTGTTCATCTATATAATGTAGATAAAAGTACTACCCACCTAATAGAGTTGCTACCACAATTAAATGAGAGGATCTATGTAAAGCTCTTAGCACATAGAAAGATTTGGATACACGGAACTAATGAAAGCAAAATAAAACTTTCAGTTCCTATCATGAGAGGGCAGGTTTTAAAAGAATATTGGATATTCAAAACAAATCAGCTATTGGATAGCTGCAATTCACACTTACAGCAGCAGGTGGCACTAACACCATGTCTAGCTAGTACTGCGTTGAAACTGATTTTTTGGTGGTTGTTGTTGGGGGGGTTGTTTTGTTTTAAGCATGTCTTTTTAGCTTTATTTTCCAGGAATAGCAACATTTTCCTCATGATCTTTTTATTTTTGTTTTCCCTTCATAGTTCATAAGCTATTTTCAGTAGTATATGGCAAATCGCTGCTATTTAAAAATGCAGACACAAATTGCCATGGACTGATTCACGAAATTCCTAAATTTATTTTGAGGTTTGGCCCTCTCTGTGATTCATTCTCTAAATCAGATAATGTGGCTCTACTGTGGGTCACTAAAACAAGGATATTCTACATCTGTGGTCTTCTCTGATCCTTGGAAAGATCAGGCCACTTTTGTGGGGTGCCATAGGACACGCATTTATTAGAGGGAATGTTGGAAAAAAAGACTGAGCACTGAAAGTGCCCATGGTGTGGAAATCATCCCCATTTTCTGAATGGGTTTCATGCTGGTGGTTAATTTAGCAGCAATTGGAATTACATTTTCCAATTCTGTTTTTTCTTGCTCTCGCCAGGACCTTCCAATATTTGATTTCCTATGCTGCCTCTTTTGCAGCTAATGATGGTTCCTTCTCTACCCCAGCCTGGGAAGCCACAGATATTCCCTCAGGTTGAGTTCCGGACTGTAGTGCAGCCAAGGCTTCCTTGGGCTACTCTTTTTTAGAAAATCTGTAAAAGTGTGAACCTGATTGTTATGTGTAAAACATGCACTTGAAGTCGACTTTAGGCACACACCAGCTCTGTGCAAAATGTACCTGTGCAACCACTGCAGGCTCTCTTGCAACCAGACCTCTGTGGTTTGTGCACAAGAGTGATGCTGACAGAGATCACAACACCACCCTGACCACAGGGCCGGGCTGTCAGCTCACACTGGGCAGGAGGTGAAGGGTGAAGTCCTGCAAGAACCTTATATGGAGGTCATGGCAGCATTGAGAGAAGAATTCAAAATGACACCTTATAGCCCGCTGCAAGGCTCCCCACCCAAGGGAGTGCCCCATTGACAAGCAAAGGGCAAAGAATAGCTACGCTTGACCTGTGTGAACCCTCCCATGACAAACTGAGGTAAAACAGCTTGAAAGTTAGATTCTCTTCTATATTGAAACACGGATGCTTTCAAGGAGGGTACAAAATTTGCAAAAAATGAAAGATCTTGGGTTACAACATAGTAGCAGCTTTGATGAAAAGGTCCCAGTATATTTTTTCCTCTATGATGTCCCCTTACATGTACCTCAAAACAAATGAAGATGCTGAGCATGGTGACACATGCCTGTGATCCTAGGGACTTGGAGGCTGAGGCAGGGGAATAGCAAATTTGAGGCCTGAGCAACTTAGTGAGACCTGTCTCAAAATAAAAAAATAAAAAGGGCTATGGATGTAGCTCAGTGTGGTAGAGCACCCCTGGGTTTAAGCCCTACTACCAAAAAAGAAAAAGAGAGTTAAATTATTATCTTAGTCCTTTTTTTTTTCTGCTGCTATAACAGAATACCACAGGTTGGTTATTTCACACAGAAAATAAATGTATTTCTCACAGTTGCAGAGGCTGGAAAGTTCAAGAGCATCTGCATAAAACAAAAACAACTGGCAAGGAGATTTGTGCTACCCTATAACACAGCGGTAGGGCAAGCAAGCACAGGAGCAGGAAGGGAAACTGGTGGGACCATCCTCATTATCAGGAACCCACTCTCTCCAAGACCGCTTTCATCCATTTATTTATTTATTTATTTGGTACTGGGGATTGAACCCAGGGGCACTTGATCACTGAGCCACATCCCCAGCCCTATATTTGTATTTTATTTAGAGACAGGGTTTCACTGAGTTGCCTAGCGCCTCGCTGTTGCTGAGGCTGGCTTTGAACCTGCTATCCTCCTGTCTCGGCCTCCTGAGCCGCTGGGACTAGAGCAGAGCCCCCATGAAGTCCTACATCTTGTTTTGCTATGATGGCAGTTACATTTCAATGTGCGCTTTGAAGGGGACTTTCAAACCGTAGAATACATTTTGTGATAAAAATGTATTAAAAAATATTTGTTGTTGATTATGTAATCCAGGTATATCAGCAGCAAATAAGGAAAATTAGGTCTCTTCTAATTTGTGTTTCTCACTCCCTTACATTGTGCAGAATGGTCTTTGAATACCACTCTAGCTGCGCTGCCAGAGGACATTCATTTTATTTCTCTCCTCCTCCCTTCTACCCTTTATTTCTCCCAGTACCTGGGATTGAACCCTGCTCTTGCACATGTTAGGGAAGCACTTTATCACTAAGCCATATCCAAGGCCCTTTTTATCTTTCTATCTATCTATCTATCTATCTATCTATCTATCTATCTATCGGTACTGGGGATTTAATCCAGGGACACTGAGCTACAACCCCATCCCTTTTTATTTTTTTTTTTTATTTTGAGACAGGATCTCACTAAGTTGTTGAGGCTGGTTTTGAACTCATGATCCTCCTGCCTCAGCCTCCCAAGTTGCTGGGATGACAAGCATGCTCCATTGCCGCAGTCTGGCTAGGCACAAAATCATGAGCCACTCAAGCAGGAACAAACTTTATTTTTGAAACTGCCGCCAATGCCCCGTTCGCTCCCGGGAAGATTGCCGACCCACCCACGCGGCGTTCTCCCAGACCCCAACAGGAAGTCCCTCCTCCAGAATTCCCTCCTACCGCACTTCCCCAACCAATGGGAACTCTCCAGGAGTCCCCGTAGCAGGCCTAGGTGGACAGCAGGAGTCTAATATCCATATGAATGCAGATCTTACATAATCATATCATCTCAATGGCTTGCTGGCGTCACCTTTCAACCAAAAATGCCATGCGTCATATTACTTGGCTGTGGCTCTTAGCACTCCATAACCTCCAGCTCCTTTCTTACTTCTTACTGATGGGGATACATAGCATTTCACATTTAAGTATGGTGCCGGTTGCTAGTTTTTCATAGATCCTTTTTCTATGTGAGTAGGCAGAGCCCCCTCATAGTTTACTAAAGGTTTGGAACAAAAATGAGTTAATTTTATCAAATGCTGCATTAGTCAGCTTTCCACTACTGTAACAAGTACCCGAGATAATCAGCTTGTAAAGAGGAGAGATTTACTTTGGCTCACAGTTCAGAGGTTTCAGTCCATGGTCGGCTGACCCCTTGCTTTTGGGCCTGGGGTGAGGCTGCAGGTCATGGCAGGGAGCACCTGGTGGAGCAGAGTTGCTCACCACAGGCATTTCAGGAGGCAGATCTGCTGTGTGCTGTGTTTGTTGTTCTTGTTTTGTTTTGTTTTGTTCTTTGGCTTGTGGTTCCAGAGGTCTAGCCCAGGATGGGCTGACCCCATTGCTCTGGGACCAAGGTGAGCAGCACATAGGGAATGGGGGGGGGGGTGGAGAGGCCTGCTCCATTCACAGTGGCCGGGAAGCAGAGAGAGAAAGGGGAAGGGGTCACAGGGAAGATGAACCCTTCCAGGGCACACCGCCAGTGACCCGCCCATCTCCTCCAGTCATGCCCCATCTGTCCACGGTTATCACCCCGTCAGTCCATTCAAACTAGGATGGACTGACGAGGTGACAGCTCTTCAATCTAGTCACGTCACCTCTGAACATTCCTGCACTAACACAGGAGCTTTTGAGGGACACTTCATATTGCAAACCATGATGCCTGCATCGCCCAATCCCCTTTGAGGGCATGTCCTCAATGACCCAAGGGCTGCCACTAGGTCTCACCTCTTAAAAATTCCACCACCTGCCAATAACACCAGACTGAGGACCAAGCCTTTGACACACAGACCTTTGGGAGACATTCCAGGTATGAACCATAGCAAATGCCTTTGGCACATCTATCCAGAGGGTCACTCTTTCTCCACTGACCTTCTGTTGAGATCAATTCTGTTGATAAATTTCCTGTTTATGGCCACCATTGCATTTTTAAAATAAAATCCACTTAGTCATTCTGTATTACTCTTTCATATGGTGTTTAATGAGATTCACAGATATTTTATTTTGCATCTCTCCTTTTAGTTGTATTTGTAAAAATAGAAGTCTCTATATTTTTGTTGTATATTTTAATGTGTTTTACTGCCAGGGTTATGCCAGTTTCATGCAATAAATTACAAATGTTCCATCTCTTTCTGTGGGATTGTTTTTATTCTATTCAATTGACCCACTTCTAGAATATAAAAGAGTATTTGCTTGTATAACTAGGCCTGGCCTATTGTTCAGGTGTAATATTTTGCATTTAATTTCTTCCATGCTGTTTAATCAGTTCAGTTTTTTTAATTTTTGGCTTCAATCTTATTCACTTACATTTTCCTAGTGAATTCTGTCTTTCATTGTGGTGTTTACAATTTATTTTGTAAAACTACATGACAGACTTATGTAAATTTGCTTCTCTGTATCTAGAGTTCTATATCCTCTCTTGTTCCTTATTTTGCATATTTATATTTTCCTTTTTTTCTTGATTCAATTCATCTAGAAGTCTATCCATTTTTTATCTGCTACTTAATAGGGTTTACAGCAGATTGAGTAAAATAGATGGCCATTTGAATTTCCTTTTGTTCACGATCTATATAGGCGGAGTTCTCTGTCTTTATCACCATCCTGAAGAATCCTAACATTTGTACCCAGACAACAAATTACCACAAAGACTTTACAAATAAAAAGACGGAGTTCAAGATATGCTTTTTGGGGCAAATCACAGGAGAAATCGAAATAAAATTTCTAGGATCAGTCAGTGCATGTTTGGCACTTGTGTGGGCCAAGTCCAAAAGTTAACATGTACAGACATTAATAAATCGATCACTTCTCAATGGAGTTTGCAGCCAGGAAGAACCTAAGTGAGTTTGTTCGAAGAGACTTTTTGCATATGTGTGGCATAAGTTGTTCTGGAAAACTAACCCTGAGGCACAATGTTATGGGAGGGAAGGACTTAAGTAAGAGTAGTAAAATGACTAAGAAACCATGTAAGTAATGATCCCCAGGCTCTGTCCCTCAGCAATTACTCAGCTGAGCCAGGTAATTGTTGCAAAATATTTAAAGATAGCTGGTTATCATGAAGAAATAAATTCAGGAATATTGCCCAAATTCTGTTGGAAGGCAACTCTCGGATGGAGCCAGTCCTTGAGATTAAAGATTATACCAAAAAAAAAAAAATGTGCTTTATTAACATTGTCTTCATTTTAATATTAAAGATAAGTTGTTAAACTGTTATTTTAAAATTTTTATTTATCTAATTTTTATTTTTTGAAACTGGAGACTGAATGGAGAGGCACATTCCCAGCGTTTTTAGTTTTTATTTTAAGACAAGGTCTTGCTAAGTTGCAGAGGCTGTCCTTGAACTTGTGATCCTCTTGCCTCAGTCTCCTGAGTTGCTGCCATTATAGGTGCGCTGTCACCCCTGGTTTTGCAGTCACATAGTTGTTTGGTTCAAAGAATGCCTTTCAGAACATCCAAATTCAAACACCAACCATTCACCTGAGCAGTCCTTAAATCTTTGAATCACTTTTATTGTGGCTATTAAAAAATGTACACTAAATGTAATTTCTCCCTAAAAGATAGAAGAAAATGGCATTCAAAAATATGAATTCTGAGGACAAGGACCAGCTAAAGACCTCCAATAGCTGTTCTGATCTCAATGAGCTAATGAACATGAAAGCATCTGTCTTAATAAGTTTTTACATCTGCGACCAAAATACCCAACAAAAACAACATAAAGGAGGAAAAGTTTATTTGGGGCTCATGGTTTCAGAGGTCTCAGTCTTTACAGGACTAACTCCATTGCTCTGGGACCAATATGAAAGCACTTCACCCAGAAAAGATGCTCCCCTCCAGGCCACGCCCCCAAAGAACCAAGTCTTCCGGTCAATCCCCACCTGCCTACAGTTACCACCCAGTCATCCATTCAGACTAGGATGGCTGATTAGGTTATAACTCTCATAATTTGATCATTTCACCTCCGAATATTCCTGCATTGACAGGAGATTTTGGGAGACACCTCATATCCATACCATAATATTCCTCCCACGGTCTTCTAAAGCTCATGTCCATCTAATGATGCAAAATGCATTTATTCCATCTCCAAAAGTCCCATAATCTTAATAGATTGAACACTGCCCCCTCTGAGATCCAAAAAAAAAAAATCTTGCTGTGAGCAAATCAAAAGCAAGTTACACACATATCCAATATTAGTGGCAGAGAGTGAGCATTTCCATTCCAAAAGGGAGGAGTAGGGACTTGGAAAGAATGGATGGGGCTAAAGCAGACTGTAAACCCAGGTGGACAAACAGATCCTCTAACTTCACATAGAGTATCTCCATACACTGCAGGGAGATATGCTCTCCAAAGGATGTGGACAGCCCTGCCCCTTGGGCCTTGTGGTTGTGGTGCACATGACTTCGCTTTTAGCTGGTCTCTCTCCACAGCCAGCAGCTTTTCTTGGCAGGCAGTCCATGTTACTCTTAATTCATGGGGTCTACAGTCCAGCTTTGGCTTCACCTTCACAGCTTCATGCATCACCTGCTCAGGGCCAGCCTGCAAGCACTCTGAACCTGCTATGCTTTGCCTGGGTTCCCAGGTATTCCTTTGACATTTTAGTGGAAGCCTCTATGACTCCTTAACTTTAGCATCCTTTATTCCTGCAGAACCAGCATGATGTGGATGATGCCAAGGTCTGCTCCCAATTCTTGCAATACCTGGGTCTCCTGGAATCATAAGTGCAGCAGGCTCTGAGAACCTTTGTAGTTCAACATGGTGAAATAATGTCCTAGGCCCCTCTGTGCAAGCAGGGATCCCCCATGATCTCTTGTTAAAGGAATTTTATTTTTTACATGCTTGAGCCTACAGTGGATGTTGTCTTGCAAATTTCTGATGCATCTTTTCTATGGTTTCTGTGTGAAATACTTAGCATCTCTTGAGAGATTGTAATCTCTTCAGCAAGCCCAGCTTCCTTGGCCCCAGCTTTACAGGAGCTTTTATGGTCAAACTGCAAATTTTTCAAATTCTTTAGCTGTGTCTTCTGTTCCCATTTCTAACAGTGAACCTGGCACACCCATGCTGCTGATTGAATGTTGTGCTGCCTTAAATTTTCCTAAGTTGGATTAATAAGTCCATCACTTTTAAATTCAGCCTCACACAAAGTCTCAGGACGTGAGAAAAATGTAGCCAAGTTCTTGACCAGAATTGAACATGAGTAGCCTCTAGTCCAGATCCAAAAGGAGTCCTCATTTCCCTTGAAACCTCAGGAGCACAGTGAACGTTCCTATTGGCATCCTAGTCGATTGAGCTCCCACCAGAATCACCCATTAACCTCTTCCAACATGCTAAAGCTTTTCCCGCTTGTATCTCTAAACTTCTCAAAATTCCTCCCCTAAACCAGCTCCAAAGTCTTCTGAACTACATGGTTGATCACAGCAATGACCCCACTCTCAGGATCAATTTCTGTTTTTGTTAGCTTGTGTATCTCCATGACCAACACACCCAGGAAGGACAGCTAAGAGGAGGAAAAGGTTATTTGGGGCTCACAGAGAATGTTTCCCATCTGGTCCTGGTTCTATGATTTTGAAACCTACACCTCTCTTCCAACCCATGATAATTTCTGGAAGATCCTGGGTTGTGTTTCTCAGTGCTCTCAGATTAATCTGGCTATTTGTTCTTCGTATGCGCTGACCTTCACCAGGTGGCATTCTTCAGCGAGGCTCCCTGTCATTTCTGCTGAGATACCCATGAGAATGCCACCTCCCCTCTTTAGAAGTTTACTAGTTCGATGACTACCAGAGCAGTCTGGTGTGGGCTACTGTCTCCTAGGGGTTCAGTTAAATTTTTTATATGTAGTTCCCATCATTCAGGACAGAGTTCAGAGAATTCCCCAAAACAGATTCATTGCTTTCAGTAGTGCCCCATCCTCCTATCCCTGACTTCTAAGACAAACTTTTCTATTTGGGATTCTTCTCTCAAGTGACTTCTCTTCCAAGAGCTTCTCCCAAGCCCTCAGGAAGACAGACTTCAGTGGGAAAGCTCCCTGGTGTCTCTCCCTTCAACCTGCTCCTTTTCCTGGAGGCCCCAGCCTTGCCACCCACCTAGAGATGACCTTCGTGGTTTAGAGCATGGTCGAGGAGTTAGCAAATAACGCACCAGGGTCACCTCCAGTCTCCTCCTCGGTTTTTGTACAGTCTGAAAGTTATAAATGTCTTTCACATTCATAAATGATTGGGGAAGAAAATCAAAGACTATTTCATGATATGAAACTTATGTGAAATTCAAATTTCATGTCTACAAATAAAGTTTTATTGGAACACAGCCACACTCATTCATTTACATACCATCTACAGCTGTGGTCTCCCTGCCCCCATATATGGTGTGTGTGTGTGTGTGTGTGTGTGTGTCTGTCTGTCTGTCTGTCTCCCTTTCCAGTAAAACTCCACGGACCTCTGGTTTCCAGCACAGCTCCTGGAGTCAGGTTGTCTGGGTTTTGCATTTAGTTTTGCCACTAATCACCTTTGTGAGCGATTTCTTAACATCTTCTAAGCTACAATTTTCACATTTGTAAGGTGGGAATGATAAGAGTTATTTTTATTTCCTTAGGTGGTATGAGGAGTGAATAAGTCAGGGCAAAGTTGGTCCATACACATTGGTTATTATTGTTACCCTACAGCTGGCCACTGAAGAATGAGATTGTTCTGGTATTAAATAAAAACTCTAGATTGTTTTCTTAACTGACCACCAAGTGATAGGAAGAAAAATCTGCTGAATATGATAGGTATCTAAGCTAGTTATCTAGTCTTTGTGTCACTGTGACCAAAGAACTCTGAATGAAACTTCACTCTTGTCACAAATAAAGGTCAAGTTAGGCAAATACCTTTCTGTTCTTGCTGGTAGCCCTGAAACCTCAGCAAGCAAGTGATTTTCTTTTGGTTATTTTGTTTTGAAGAAGGCTGAATACAGTTTTCAGTATTTTTCATGTTCTCCTACGGTCATTGTCTATGTGAATTATGATTTTCTATAATTATATTGTGGCACATACAGTTTAATTATTTTCACTTAAGCTTAAGCCATAATTTTTCCTTATTGCTTCTCGGTTTTTATTCTTATCTCTTGTTTCAAACTGTTTGATGAAGTATTTTAAATGTATATAGGAATCTTTCAAGATCTAAGATCTAGCAGAGTAGCTGAATGTGGTCCTACAACTTGGGAGGCTGAGGCAAGAGGAATACCGCAGTTTGAAGACAGCAAGTTAGTGAAATCCTGAACAACTTATAGAGACCCTGTCTCCAAAAGAGCTGGGGATGTGGCTCAGTGGTTAAGCACCTCTGGGTTGAATTCTTCTTGCCAAAAAAAAAAAAAAAAAAAATCTAAAATCTACATATAATAGGGTTTTTTAAAAATTTAAATAATCAAGTAGTTTTGATTCTATGTCACCTGACTATGGATCTGATTTTCAACAAATTAATAACTTCTTTTTGTTCATGTCATTAACCTCTCTCCATGGCAATCTCAGCTAATTTAGACATCTGTAACAACGAGCATTCTAGAAACAAAACTAAAAGTGTTTTTGCTGAGTTTGTGAAAAGGGTAAAAGTGCTGACCAAGCATAAATGTTCCCATGATCGGTGAGCAATCGCATTAGAACACTGACCAACATCTCCTCATCCATCAGAGAAACTGGACCCCCAAAGTCACATGGCAGAACCAAGGACAGACCCAAAGGCACTCTCCACCCACATCATTTGGGGGTATAGAGTGGAGAGTAATGCAAGGATATCTAGGGTATATGAGAAAGTGTTTCTGGGGCTGGAAAGACCCATCCCTCTGGCCCACCCAGCACACGGGTCCCAAATCCCAGTGCATCGCCTGCTCCTGGGTCACAGAGAAACCACGCTGCTCCAAAGCATTTGCTCTCAGAAGCCTGCAGAGCCGCTCAGAAGCAATTACAATTTACTTATCTTTGTTATTACTTTTTTGTAGTTCCAGTGACCATTCCCTCATGTATAGGTTCAGAGAATGATGCTCCTTTATCTGGGGTGGAGGTTGGAGACACTTTTTAACAGAACACTTAGATAGGTTCTCACTGAGAAGCCGCCAATCAGCCAGACTTGGCAAAACCCAGCCTGGGTTCAGTGGAGGGAAGCGAAGCTCTGGCCAGAGGCCTTTACACCCCTGCTACTTGTTCTCTTAGGAATTGTCAGGGATAATCACATATTCAGGTCAAACCAGCCTCCAAATGCATGTATCCTCATTTCTTTCTCCAAGGCCCCTTAGCACAGAGCGAGCCAGTACTCATGTGTGTACAGTGTGTTTGTAGTCGTGTGGGCTTTGGAATGTGAGGGTCCTGGTTGTAGATTAAGCTTATTGCTTCTTCTGAAAAGATATCAGAGGAAAAAGAAAAGGATACTTCTGGGAAGCCTGCTGTCATTCCACCTACCCATCTGGCTGACTCTCTAATTTTAAGCCTCATTTTTATAAAAAGACTTTGAATAGCTCTGCTTTTATGATTTAAATGGACTTTCAAACTGGGATTTAACCATCTGATATAACAAAGTGGGTAGACTTGGTCTTCAGAGGGAAAAGAATAAACATACTGAAAGCTGTAATTAAAATTTTCCGCTTTCCTCAAGTCTCTTAAGGCAATTATTGTCAGACTTGAAATCTCCAGTGCCCAAATTCAAACCTCTAGTTTGGGGAAAAAAAAAAAAAGCTACAGTGTGGGGTGAGGCAGTTGATATTGTTTTGGTAGAAATCAAGTTCCACTGGCTAAATGTATTATTAACATTGATGTGTATTAATTAAAAAAATATGTTCATGGCTAGAGGCCACAGCAGGTGGGTCCTATGGTCCAGGGCAAAGGGATTCAGCCCCTAATGGTCCACGTGGAGCAGTATCTGGGGAAGGTGATATAAAGGGTGAAAACAAGATAGAGATCTCAGAAGGGGAAATAGAAAAAATAAAAAGGGTAGCTCTATTCTCTATTTTTTCAAACATTGAACCACAGCACCTTCCTTCACGGATCCTATCTCTCACACTCAGGGGGACACTGCCAAGGTTCTGTGGGCCTCAAGTGTATCCAGTGAGAGGCTGGGATCTGAAAAATATACAAGCACGACTCTTGATCACACGTTCCAGGAACATGAGCTGATGGAGCACTCTGAGGGGGCCAGCTCCCCGGGGAAGCCCCGGTCTGCTCACACTGCCCTCAGTGTACATCATCCTGACCACTGATGTGGCCTTCCAGCTATGGCCCTTTACACTCCACAGCAGGCAAGTTAAATCATGTCCCCAGTTGGCTCAAGACCCTAGGAAAGTCTCTCGTGGTACTTGTGGGACATAGCAACATATGAAGTCCTCCTTCATCCGATTACCTGCCTCTTGAACCAAATCTCCCCTGGCCTCCTAGTTCTCACTACCCAGGATTCCTTGCTGGCTCTGGACCCTGACAAACATACTCAATGGCCCTTGCATTTTGCTGGTCTTGCTGTCCAGAACCCTGGCCCCCATCCTCACTTCCTCCAGGCCTGTCCCTGGGCTCATCAGAGACACCTTGCCCAGGCAGCCTCTCTACACAAACAGCACTATCATACGCACTGTCCTTGTGCTCTGGGCTTCTCTCTACAGGCTTGCCTTATTTGGTGTGTGTCTATTTGTTCTTGTCTTACTGGTTCCTTCTCCCGGCTAAGCTTGTGAAGACAGAGATTCTACTTTACCCATTACAGGGCTTCCATTCTTGTAACAATGCCCGACACCCAGCAGGAACTTGGCTAATATTTGTGGGAAGAAGAAAGAAGAAATTACCTAACCTGAGGAATTCAGTTCATCATGTCATTGATGGACTCAGAGAAATTATTTTGGGGAAGATGGGGCATTCCTTCTGGTTCTCAAGTCTAAAGTGACAGAAGCATTTCTTAAGTTAATCATTAGATGTTGTGAACAGATAATGCATTTATTTTTTTTTTTTAAAGAGAGAGAGAGGAGAGAGAGAGAGAGAATTTTTTTAATATTTATTTTTTAGTTATCGGCGGATACAACATCTTTGTTTTGTATGTGGTGCTGAGGATCGAACCCGGGCCGCACGCATGCCAGGCGAGCACGCTACCGCTTGAGCCACATCCCCAGCCCCCAGATAATGCATTTATTTGGTTGACAGAAAAATAACTCCTACATCTTACTTTCCAAGGAGGAAAAATGAGATTTTTATTTTTTAAATTTCAGGCCTGGCGACAAACACACACACACACACACATTAAAAAAATCACCAAAGTGCACTAATTCTCCGCTCATGTGTAAATATCCTTTACTACATGTTTTTCTCCCTTCCATGCTCCAAATAGGCAAGAAAATCTCTACAGACTCCAAGGACAATATAATTTCTTGCAAGAGGTATTTTCTCAGACAGTGAAATTACTGGCTATTCACTCTGTTCCCAACTTTCCTTCTAAGTGCGAGGCAGCAAAGGAACAGCCAGGACAACTACCCCATCTTCTCATTCTCCAGGTCTCTCCAGGGGGCAGTGGAAGGGAGCCAGAGAGGGCGCCACCTGCAGCCTAAGGCGGTTCCAATGCGCAGTCCTTGCTTTTGGATAGTCACCGATAAAATAGGAGTGAAGGAAGACGCACTGGGCTGTGCCCGGGCCTCTTTTCCTCAGGGGTGCTCTCGAGGCCGCTAGCCAGTTGGAAAAGGGAGTGCTGGGCGGACTTTTCTCCGGAGCGTGAAAATCTGCATTCCTTCAGCTGGGGAGGAGTCCCGGTGTTTTCGAATACTGGATTTCCAAATTAGGGCTTTTTACATAATTTCCCCACAGAGGATCCCCTAGGAAACGACTTGATACTTCTAAAGCGCCCTTCTCCATTGCACCAGTTCCCTATTTACCAGTAGCCAAAAGTCCTGCTTTCAAAGCTGCACCCGGTGGCTCCAGAACGCGTCTGCGCTGGAGCCGGGCTTCCGGCTCTTGTGGTGTCTGTTGAAGTTCTGGGGTGAGCTCCGGAGCGCACTGCTCATTCATTCAACAAATATTTACTGAGCGCCGCAGAGTGCAGGCGCTGACGGGGCCCCGGAGGCGAGAAGAAACTCACTAGCTCCTTCTCCTTCCGAGACTCCCGCGCGCAGGGGAGCGCAGCCCGCACCCCGCGCCCGCTGCCCGGGTGTGCCCTGCGCCTCCAGTCCCCGGACGCCGGCGGCTGGGAAGCCGCCCCGCGGGATCCAGCCTCCAGGGCTTCCTCCGGGTGGGGAGGCGGGGAAAAGGGCAGACCACTAAAAGGAAAGAGCTAGACCCCAGTCCGCCGTGGGAAGCGGCTTCGGCGAGCGCGCTAGGCGGAGCCGCAGCTAGTCGGCCTCCCGGGCGAGGGCGGGAGAGACGGCGCCGGCGGCTCCGGGCTCGGAGGCGGCCCCGGCGGGCGGAGGGCGCGGCCGGCGGGAGGGGCCGGGGCGGCGCTGGGAGGGGCGCGCACGGCGGCGCGGCCGCCAGCCCTGCAGGTGACCGCGGGTGGCGCGGTGCGGGCGCGAGCCGGGGCGGCGCTGCGGGGAGACAGCCGGCGCGGAGTCTGGGCGAAGTTTGCCGAACATGGCGGAAGAGCCCGGGGCGCGCAGGAACGCGCGGCGGCGGCCGGCGCTGGAGGAGCTGTAGCCGCCGCCGCCGCCGTCGCCAGGCGAGGTCGCCGCCATGGCCCGCTGGATCCCGACCAAGAGGCAGAAGTACGGGGTTGGTGAGTGCGTGCCCCACCCCGCCGCCGCCAAGTTCGCCCGGAGCGGCGGGACCAAGCTCGCGCAAAGTTGGGCCGCCTGGCGCCGGCGCGGGCGGACCGGGACCCTGCTCCCGCTGCCCTGGCTCCGGCCGCTGCAGCCTGGGGGTGGGAGGGGATCGCAGTGGGGGAACTCGCTCCGGGTTTGGGGAACCCGAGTGGCAAAAAATGCAGTTAGGCTTCGGGACGGTGGTCCCCAAGCTGAAGCACGTTGCGGGTAGGAACGTCCAGGCGAGGCAGCCGCGGGTGGCCCACTGGGGCCCGCAGCTCTGCGGCTCCCGCGCTGCGTCCCGTCCTGAGTCGCTCCTGCAGTAGGTAGCCCGCCCAGAGCGACGCTGGGGACGGGTGCTCGCGGTGCCAGAGCCTTCCGGCTCCCTCCTGCACTTTCCTTCTCGAAGTGAGGAGTTGGGGAGGGAAGCCGCCCCAGGACTCTAGTCCTGATATCAGTTGTAGGCGAAATGGGAAGCTGAAAGTTGCGGTATGGAGGTGACGGAGGGACAGGAAGTGTGGCGTGGGAAGGGGTGGCCGGGGCTGGGGCTGCGATCGCTGGTCCCTCGCGAGCTTGGGGAGAGAGGTGTGAGATGCACTTCCGAACCCCGAGATTCCCCACAGGGTATCCTGAGCACTTTGCATCGGTCTGCGGGACCGGGCTTGTGCTGGCGCGTGGCTTTAGTGACCGCGGTGTGGGACAGCCGCCGGTCGCCCGGGGATCCCCTGTGATGTTGGCGTGGATCCGAAACAGTGGATGGCTTGACCCAGGTGGAAAACCGCGATGCTTTCACTTTTCATCTAGGAGCGAGGTGGTTGAGGTCTGGTGGGAGGCTGCTGCCATCAGCCGGGCCATTAGCAGGGCAGTTGGACCTGGAAGGGAGCCTCTCCTAGAAACTGTTGTGTGTGCTGAGAATTTATCACTTCCTCCAGTTCATTCATTCGTCCTGTTGGGAATTGAATCTTACGCCACTCTCTTCCGTGCCCCTCTTTTCCCTCACCTCCTGGTTATGGGGGAGCAGTCCCCAAGGTTTTATCCTGTGCTTTGACAGCCAATTCAATTTCACAGACACTTAACATCTCTAGATGTCTCCGTGGCCATGAGTGAGGTTTTTTTTTTTTTTTAATCTTCTCATATTTACTATATCCTTAGATTGATCCAGAGTGAGCCTGCGTGTGTATTATTATCCCTCTTTTTCAAAAAGTGTTTTTTTTTTTTTTTGCCTTTAAGTTACTTTTGGAATCTTTGCGCTCTCTCATGGCTACAGCTCAGAAGGGAGTAGGGATATTTCTTTTGCCCCAAATCACCAGGTCATGGTTCAGTCCTGAGGCTTCATAGGAGACTGGGACTCCTCACCAGGTACAGAAGTAGCCTGTAATTATGGAAGTGAAATGCTCAAAAATAGCTGGAGGATTGGATGTGAGTAACATGCCCCGGGCCCTGGGTTCCATCTCCAGCATCAAGGGGTGGGGCCAGAAAAAAATGAAATCAATTAATTTGAGTATTATGGAGTACTAATTGCTGAATGAAATCATATTCAGCAGTGCCTAATCGCTGATTACTAATTACACAAATGTTATCAATTCTAATTTTGCTTAACTAGGTTAAAAGCTGTTTCCAAAAATATTATGACTTAATGCAAACATGTTCCAAAAATGTGGTTTTTATTGCCATAGTCACAGGAGCAAGTATGATGTTTTCTTTTTAATTCCTTAATCCTCCCCACCCCCCATGTTCTGGAGTCAGTTTGGTGTTACTTATCATCAGTCAAGAAAAATATTTGGATTGCACTGGGTACTAGCATAAGCAGATTGCCCCAGGAGGTAATTTGGGACATTTACTTCACTAGACATAATAGATTCTGGCTGGTGTGAATTTGAGAAAAGAACCCACAGTTAGAACTCATTAACTGAAGTGTTGACGCCATTGTTTGAAGTTGCATTGTTGTTGGATTCCCGGCTGCTGGGAAGGCTTCCGTGGCTTACAGGTTCCCAGAGTCGGGGTTCCACCTCTTCACATTATCTGACTGCTGCTTTCATTACCCCCTGGTGCAGCAGTATGCCATGAGAGTCCCTCCTTTGGACTTTGCTCCCATCATGCTTGTCCCCTGCTGAGAGTTCTCTCCTGATTCTGCATCCCACAGTCTGCTCTCACTGCCTCCTTCAAATTTGCTTTTTGCCAGATCTTCCCAAACCTCCGTCACAGTCCCTGTATTGTGCTATAACTTAGTGTGCTGCTTAGCCTCTCATGCTCATCAGTGATGCCGAAGGTTGTGGTCTTGTATCCTTGTCACCCAGGAGGTGTGCCAGGTGTGTGTAGCCTCCTCCTTAATCACGGTGTCTCTTACCGGCTGAGTTCTGAACATATGAAATGGAAAATTCCAGAGAGCACATTCACTTAAACTTTATGACCGCATACTGTTGTAATTACTCTGTTTTATTGTAAGTTATTGTTGATCTCTTACTGTGCCTAACTTATAAATTAAACTTTATCATAGGTATGTATCCTAGGGAAGAACAGTACACAAAGTGTTCAGGACCAGTGTCACATCTGCTGGTGGGGGTATGGTTCATGGGTGAAGGAAATCATAGGCTGGGCCTCTTGAGACCTGGCCATGACTGAGAGCTAGCCCCTGCTGTAGCTGGGCGTGGCAGAGGAGTCTGCAGGGCTGTGCATGAGGGCAG
This sequence comes from Marmota flaviventris, assembly GCF_047511675.1. Lineage (NCBI taxonomy): Eukaryota > Metazoa > Chordata > Mammalia > Rodentia > Sciuridae > Marmota > Marmota flaviventris. Next base: position 167,770,064 of record NC_092500.1, read on the forward strand.
AGCTTTGGTCTGCATTCGGATTATGTCCAATGAAGCTAATGGTCTTCACTATCTAGTTTTCTTTTGGTGCTTGCTTGGCTTTTCCTGACATGGCCTAGACTTTTCTATAGGGACAGTAGTGCAGTGGGTCTGGGAGTTCTTCTTAGTCCTTGAATGTAATACATTTGACTCAAACTCTAGTATTTAGTGGGTCTAAGTGGCCCATGTGTGTTTGCTGTGTTATCAAGTAAGAGTATCTTAGACTTGATTCTTGGAACTTAGAGTACTCTGGTACTCCAGTGAGGTGCTTAGTGCTAAGTGCTTAGAACAAGTGCACTTTCCTGGGGCCAGGTGACATTTTCTCTTCCTCCTTGGTTCCTTTTTATTTCCTTTTTCTTTTACCTTCCTCTCCCGCTCTCTTTCTCTCTTTCACATATATAAAGGTATAAAATTCTATATGAATTTTAAGCAGATATTAGTGACAAATATGTAAATTGGTTTTTGAATTATTGAAGCATATTTGAAGTCCGCTTCCAGACAAACCATTATGTCAAGAACAGCCACAGGTTATGTTGGTTATGGATTTTTTGCAAAGTAGTACACTATTTTATTTTAATTTTTATTAGTTGTTGATGGATCTTTATTTTATTTACTTATTTATTTATATGCGGTGCTGTGAATTGAAGTCAGTAAAACCTCACACATATTAGGCAAGTGCTCTACCACTGAGCCACAACCCCAGCCCCAAAAGTAATACATTATTGCATGTTGGGATTTCCAGTATCCCTTTCTATAGTGTGAGAAAAGGTAAATTGGGGAAATATTTGCTTTCAGTGTTAGCCCTTTGATGGTTTAGCTGTGCTTGCCCCAATTAGTCCAAAAGCATATTTTCGTGTAGAGTAGATCCTCACATACTGATTGAAGATTAAGCCCAATTCTTGGGGGTCTTTGTTAATGCATCCAGATGTGCTGATGCTGCTCATCCGATTCTTCCTCTCTGTGGACATCATATTTCTCATGCACTAGCTGGGGTGTGACAGTGACCTGGGAGGAGGGTTCTTAGAGTGACTCATCCAGTTTCCTTTGAAGGAGAGGAACTTGGTACCAGAAGAGGTACAGTGAATTGCTTCACACAGGGAGTGCTTTCCTTTTGGGGAACATGCACCACTTTGGCAAAGCAGTGAAACCAGTAGGCCCTTAGAATGATATTTCTAAATGCATCAAGTGAAGTACAGATGATTCAAAGAGAGACCCATTGTATTGAAATAAAGTTGTCAAGTTCCTTTTCAAATTTTTAGATATTATGTGTGCTTTTTATTATTAATGCATTAAATAGTGAGATCCAGATAATAGCTACTATAATTTTGAATCAGTGATGAGCTCATATGATTCCAAGATATCTGCAGTCACCGTGATATGATATGAAAGTACCGGTAGTTTCTGTTGGTGGCAGTGTCACAGGCACTCCTAGATCAACTGTGGCTTCCTGCTTGCGGTCAGAGGTGAGGTAAATGCTGAGTGTCAGAAAGCAGGAGTGTAACTTTCATTCCCAGTCAAATCCTTGGACCCTCTGAATTTGAGCTCAGATGATGTTAGTCACCTTTTCGTTGCTGGGACTGGAATACTTGACTAGAACTACTTAGAGGAGAAAAATTTGTTTTGGTTGCACAGGGTCAGAGTTTCAGTCTGTGGCGGGCTAGCTCCATGGCTCTTAGCCCACGCTGAGACAGAATGTCATGGCGGAAGGTGTGGCAGAGGAGGCTCCTGAGCTCATGGCATTTGGGGTGGGGGGAGAGAAGAAAGGAGAGGAGGAGGGAGGAGCCCAGGGGCAAAATGTATAATCCCCAAGGCACACCCCATGCCTCTACAGTTACCTCTACAGTTACCTCGCAGTGATCCATTCAAACTACTAACCCATCAAATGGATCAATCCACAGGTGAAGTTGCAACTCTCAATCATTTAACAACTTTGCCTTGTGCAGTAACACTGGAGCTTTTGGGGGCATACCTCCCATCCAACCCAGATTAGGAATCTTTGGCTGATGATCACAAGGCTAATTAGTTACAGAATCACGTGATCAGCAGTGACAGTAGTGACACTTGTCCTTCACCTCTCTACCTGTGACACGGTGCTAGACATTACATAGTTGTATTCACCTGAGGAAGTCCCTGCCCTCATATGCTCATGTTCTGAGAACACTGAGGCTAAGGAAAAAGGACGGGAAAATTAATATTCACTAAGAACTTACTTTGTGAGGTACTGATCCAAACTTTTCTGAACAAGTTGTTTTTGAATAGTTTATTTCATTATGGTCCAGGGCCACGAAGGGGTCTTGGAGATATTTTCAGAGGGTTCATGTGATGAAAAGTTGTTGCATTATACTGCTGAGATGTCATTAGCTTGTTGTCATTCTCTGTTAAGTGAACGTGGACTTTCCCAGTGGTGCTGTGACGTGCACAGTGGCACCAGCTGGACCCAGAGGTGGGTAGGAGGAGCTGGCCGTCCTCTGAGAAGCCAGATGCTGAAGTGATACACAGACATGCAAAACAATGCCACGCTTCCAAGTGTTTTTGTTTGGAAAAATAATTTCATTTATGAAAGGCCTGTGTGGTTGCTGATGTGTATGGGATCATGGTGATTTTAAATTAGTATGTTTTAAAAGCGTCAATTTGGATTCCATAGGGAAACTAGCGATAGGTATAACCCACACGGACGAAAGCTCTTTGGGGGTCCTCAGAGACTTGAAGGGCATACAGGGCCTGTGAGACCCACGTTTGAGCACTGCAGCCTCACATGTTGTTTCATGAAGTCATCCTGGTAGTGCTGGGACATGCTGCTGTCCCCTTTTCCAGATGGGAAAACAAGGTCCCCAGAAGATGAATTTCTCACCCATAACCATGTAATCTCCTGCCGCAGTCAGGCTGCAGCAAAATAACTGGGGGGGGGGGGAGTGACGAATAACTTGTGTACGTTGATACAGCAGGAGTAGGAGCCGTTTATTGCAGGACAGGAGCAGTATTTATACATTCCACACAGCTTATCTAATTAGCATAAACTAGATAACAGCAGTCAACCAATCAGGAATCTCCACACTTAATGGCTCACTTTTGTTACTTCTCAAACCACTCCCTCTGGCATTTTGCCAGGCACCATCCAGACTTGTTTACGAACTCTAACATTCCCCTGGCAAAATGCCAGGTGTTATTTTGACTTCTTTACAGACTCTAACATTTCCCCCTTTTGTTTAATTTAAATAACAACCATAGTGGTTTTTACAGAAACACCATAAATAACCTGCTACAAACAGAAAGGGAGGATACAAAATGCCACAATACCAAGCCAATTGATGGCTCCATGCAAGAAGCCCTTGGAAAAATTATACCAGCAATGACACCATTTGCAAAGATACCGAGTTACAATTTGTTGTAGATTACAGTTTGTTGTCTCAGTCCAGGTAAAACAGTGTCTCAATAGATTAACTAACAGTCCAGGTAAGTTCTGCAGGCAGCTAGCTTAAATCACAGTCCAGGTAAATTCTGCAGGCAACTAGCTTGATCCGAAGTCTCGTCCGTTTCTCAGCGGAAGTCTCGTCTGGTTTTCAGCAACACTGGAAATTCTTCCACCTTGCTCTTCACCGGCACTGGGACAAAGGCAGGAACTCTGGATGGCTAAAGAAAATCCTGTAGCATTTCAGCAGGCACTAAGAAAATAACCTTCTGAATGATTTAATACATTATCTCAAGGTTTTTTACATTTGAAATAAGCATTAATAGTGCTCATTACTCATCAGCTTCCAGGTGTGGGAGAACCATTGTAGCTGTTATTGGCATTGAAAATGACCAAACATCAGGGACACCAGTAGCGTCTTCTGCTGGCTGTAGTGCCTGGGCAGCCCCAGATGGCCCTGGGGAGTGTCCCGGACTCAAACTGCCACCGGGCACAGGGAGCAAGAGCCTGCGAGACTGTGCCTCCAGGTCAGGTCTAGATTTGGGCTCGCGGCAGTGGAAGAGCCAGCTCCCCGGCCAGGAGGCAGGGAAGGGCCAGTCGCCGCCGCCGCCTCTTGGAAAATCCTTGCTGCGCTGTGACCGGCTTGCACACTCGGCAGCCGCCTCTCCGCTTCACGCACCCTCCGGTAACGAAAAGTATTTAGTAATAGCCTTTTGCTGCAACTTTTTTCCTGATAATCCTTCTTCTTCTGAACTTTCTTTTTCTTTCTGACTAGAGTTCCTGGGCTCTTATCAACACATGCCCTAACTATTCTTGGTTCCACTGGGGTGCCTTCTTCCCTTAGAAATTTACTTCTCACCCCTTCCATATTTTCATCACAAAGACAATACAACATTTCAAGACAAAACAAGACACAAACATACTGTATCAATCTTCTCCATTTTCTTGAAATGACCATTTTTCCTCTCGCCCTATCTGCCTAGGGACGAGCAGATTTGCTCCCGTCCTATCTATGGACGGGCAGCTTTTTTCGTCACTTACCCCCGAGTGTCCCGGGGCTCCCCGTAACGGGCCACCATCTGTGGCAGTCCGGCTGCAGCAAAATAACCTGGGGGGTGACGAATAACTTGTGTACGTTGATACAGCAGGAGTGGGAGCCGTTTATTGCAGGACAGGAGCAGTATTTATACATTCCACACAGCTTATCTAATTAGCATAAACTAGATACAGCAGTCAACCAATCAGGAATCTCCACACTTAATGGCTCGCTTTTGTTACTTCTCAAACCACTCCCTCTGGCATTTTGCCAGGCACCATCCAGACTTGTTTACGAACTCTAACATTCCCCTGGCAAAATGCCAGGTGTTATTTTGACTTCTTTACAGACTCTAACAATCTCCTAAACCAAAGTCGGCTCCATGTTGTGTTCCCAAGCTCCAGCTGTTCATCTGCCATCTGATCCTTCCCGTGTCCAGGTGCCATTGTGGAGTACCTCCTTGGCAAGGGCCATACCCACTTGCCATCTGCAATATTTTCTTCTCTTTTCCACTGGAGCAGTTATTGAAAAAGAAGACCTTGCGTCGTTCCTGTCACTCACCATCGAAAGGAGCAACCGTGCACATAAAGGCAACAAAAAGAACAGAGTGTGGGATTCTGGCTGGACACCGTCACCTGTCAAGGCCAGAACCATCCTGCTTGTCTTCACCGGGGAGCGGGGAGGCTGGTGGACAGCTGAGCCTTCTCTTTGTTAGCCTATGAGTTCTCCTTATTTGTGGTGGTGATGTCCTAGGAGGTCACAGCAGATACCGAGTGAGGACACTAGGCCCTCCTCGTCCTTGGTTTTGCTCTTCACAGTCCTAGTTACCCGTGATCGACAGTAGTCTGAAAGAATTAAACGGCAAATCCCAGGAGGAGCCGTTCATAAGTTTTATTTATGTATTTGATGCTAGGGCTTGACCCAGAGCCTTGAGCATGCTCGGCCTAGACTTTACCACCAAGCTACAACCCAGCCCACGGTTCGTAAGTTTTAAATTGTGTGCTGTTCCGAGTAGCGTGATGAAATCTCTCCCCTCTTAGCTCTGTCATGCCAGGCCATGAGGCCTCCCCTTGTCCAGTATCCATGCTTTATATGCTACCCACCTGTTCGTCTCTTTAGTAGCCTTCTCACTTTTCAGATTGACTGCCACAGTATGACAGGGCTTTTGTTCAGGGAACCTTTATTTTACTTAATAATGGCTCCGCAGTGCCAGGGCAGTGGCATCAGGAATTTTATTACAGTATATTGTTATGGATGTTCTATTTTATTATTACTTTTTGTGCTTAATATCTCACCATGCCTGATTTTTAAATTTTGTCATAGGATATACATACGTACAGGAAAGAACAGGGTGTACGCAGGGTTCAGTACATTCCTCAGTTCCATGAAGACTGGGGAGCATTCCCCCCAGGGAGGAGGAGAACTCCTGTCTTGAGCCCTCGGTTCTCATGGAAGCGTGCGGTTAGGTCCTGTGTGCCTCTGGTCACCGTGTTTGTATCAGCTGACCAACACATCACCTTATTTAATGTGTTTCTTTTAAAGATACTTTATATAGAGTTGATTTGCCAAAACTGAACTCACAGCCAGCAGGGCTGTAACTCGTATCTGAAGAAAGCGTATCCAACGTACGCGTTTTATCCACCCATGCCTTCCTGTGCTCTAGAAGGTTAACCTTTCAGCTCTACGCTCCAGGGCTGTTCTCCAAAGATCACAAGAAAAGCACCACTGCCATAGATAGACCTTGAAAAGGACGTTGAGCTGAAACAGGAAGGCTGGGAACCTGTCCATTATTTATTGTTCTGCCCTGGTCTGCCACAGGTTGGTGAAGGCATCAGGAGTATTGACTTTGGGGTTACAAATAAACTTTGGTGAGTAGACAAATTCATAAATACGGAGTCTTCAAATAATGAGGATCCACTGTAGTTAGATACGAAGACCATCAGCTGGGCACAGTGGTGCACGCCTGTCCTCCCAGCAACTTGGGAGGTCAGGTGGATGCTTGAGCCCAGGGTTCAAGACCAGCCTGGGCAACAGAGCCAGATGCTGCTTCACGGGGTGTGTGTGCATGTGGGGAGAATTGAAAGTGGAAATCACTTTCTCTGTGTGTGTGTGGGGGGGGGGGGGGGCGCTGCGCGTCTTCATGTTTGTGTCTTAGACAGATTTGATGCAGTTTGTCTTTTCCTTCTTGAAGTGCTTTCTCTAGCTTTCTGACCCCACCTCCATGGTTTCCTCCCTGGTCCCCACCTCCCTGCCCTCCTGCCTCGTCAGATGTCCTAACGTGGACCACCCAGGCTGGATTGATTCTGCATCGCCTTTATCCACCTGCTGCCGAGCAACCTCACCCTCTGACTTGGACTTTGGGATTCTGTCCCCTCCAGAGTCTTCCAGTCCTGGTGTCCCCTCCAGAGTTTTCCAGTCCTGGTGTCCCATCCAGCTGAGCAAGCACCTCTCCTGGCTCTCAGAGGAGCAGCCCCTGCTTTCCACGTGCAGGACAGGAGTCTGACCCTCCCTGACTCTGACTCCAGACCTGCACCTTCCCCAGTTCCTCTATGTCCGTCCAGTAGCTCCCGCCACCAACTGGGACTCGCCCCACGTTCCATCTGTCATCCAGGTCATCTGTCCTGCCTCTGAAATGTGTCCCCAAAGCCCCACTCCACACTGTCTCTGTTTACTGCGTCTCCTGCCCAGAGCCGCTGCCTGGCCTCTTGGCCATCTCCTTTGCTCTCCTCTGTCAGTCACTCTGCAGACAGTGGCCAGGGGAGCCTGTCACAGGTGAGACCCGGAGTTGACGCCTCCCTGGCTGGGCTCCTGTGTATTTCCCTGGCAGCTAGGACATCCGCCTCCCTTTCCCTCCCTCCATTCCAGCCACACGGGCTTAACGTCCGCTGCTGGGCTTGCTCAGGGCCGGGGCACCTGCCCCTCCCTCTGTGGAATGCACACACCTTACTGCGTCCATCTCTCTTCGATTACCCAGGTCTTCCTTCAAATAACCTGTCCTTGGAGAGACTCTTCTCTGAGGCCCCGGCTCGTTGGCACCTCCCCGCAGGTTGGCACCTGGGTGTCCCGCCCTCTCCCTCTCTGCTGGTGTTGACTGTCTGTCTCTCCCACTGGAAGGTAAAGCTGTGAGGTCAGAACTCTTTTTGGTCAGCACGCCCAGCTCCAAGAATAGCCCCTGGCTCCCGGTTGGCCCAGTGGGCATGTGCTGGGTGCATCAGAGAAGCCTCAGCACCTTGTCCACATCAGCCCCGTCTTGCCCACCAGTGGAGGGTCTTGACCGCTCTTTGGAGAAGACGGCCCTGTGTGTGCTTCCTGGGAGAGAGGAGAAGGGCATTAGGAAAAGGGACATTGGAACAGGAGAGCAAGTGGGTTTCATAAACCACGCAAGCAAAAGTGTGTGTGAGTGAGGGGCGGAGAGGACCTGAAATGGTGAAGGTTGCATTTATTATTAGGTGGGAAGAAGCAGCGGGCCTGATACAGCCCTCTCCACTCATGGGGAGTTGTGGAGGACGAGGCATTCCAGAAGGGCTATTGAGCACCTGCTGCGGAAGGCGTGGCCTAAGGAAGAAGCAGCACATGGAGATTCATTCACCTCCTGTTACCAAAAAGGACTTACGTAGGATGCTTTTTTTTTCCTTCGGTACTAGGGATTGAGCCCAGGGGCACTTAGATGCTCAGCCATATTCCCAGCCCTTTTTTATATTTTTATTTTGAGACAGGGACTCACTAAGTTGCTTAGGGCCTCGCTAAGTTACTGAGGCTGGCCTTGAACTTGCGATCCTCTTGCCTCAGCCTCCCAAGCCTCTGGGATTATAGGCGTGTGCCACCACCGTGCCCGGCCACTTGTGATGCTTTATAACAAGAACACAGGTACTGCACACCGGGTAATTAAGGGGCAAAGGTAAGATCCTGTGGAACACAGAGCGGAAGAAATGTGATTCAGAGCCCCTCCGAGGTGCTGCTGAGCAGAAGTCGTCATGCTAGAAAGTTAGTTTGCCAAAATTTTTGTGGTGGTCAAATTTTTCATGCTACTTGTTAATTGGCTCAATCCCTAGTACCAAAAAGTTGATTTTCTGTTTCCCCTCATCTAAATTTTTAAGGGTTTGAAGGTAAGAAATCAGATCTCACCGTAATGAGTTTTTCCATAAAGCTGAATGCTTCCCAACTTGGCCTGTTCCCAGCTATATTCTATATAGCGACATAAGTGTTGCCTCATGCATGGAGATGATTTTTAGTCCTTTCAAAAGATTAAAAAAAGGACTCATCCAGGACTTTGAGATGAGTTGTAATGGACTTGACCCAGATCACTGGGGTCCCAGAATGTGCCTGAGGTCACACAGTTTGTTCTTTACTCATTATTTTGAAAAAAGGGAAAAATAGTTTTCTCCTCCATCTAAAAGGTGAGCATCCCCCATGACAGGTCTGGATGCCCAAGGGCATGATTCTTTAGGGATCCTGTGACCTTGACTGACCTTGGCATTCTTGGGGTTTCTCTTGTTAAGCTTTAAGAAATGCTTTTTTGAGAGATCCTTTTCAGGCAGATGTGGGTGAGCGAGGGGAAGCGGCCGATGAGCGTGTGGATGGTATTTTTCCAGGCGATGCTGGGGCCGTGTCCTCGGGGAGCCTGGGCTGGCAGTCGGGGCTCCCTCCAACAATGGTCTGAATTGCTGGCAGCTCCTTTCCGAGCTGGAGACAAAAGTGGGCTTTGTGTGTCACCAAGCTCCGCGCCATCACATAGCCTGTTGTCCATCATCCCCCTGCCCCGACGGCTCCATCTTCTCTCACGTCCACACCCATCCTAGCTGGACCCCCGCCTCCCTCCCTGAGGAGCCTGGTGTTGAGAACAGTGGAGGGAAGGAGGGGGCAGCCGAGACTAACTCCCTTTTGAGAACATCTCTTTGCTGACTCAGCCAAGGTGACTAAGGACACATCCTGGGCCCAGCCGCACCTGTGGACCTGGGGCAAGGTGTGTTCTGCCCTGTACCTGGACTTTGTGAGCTGGAACCGCGGGGCTCTCTTGCCCTGGGCTTTCCTGCCGGAGATGAGCTTTAAGGCTAAGACATCCGACTGTAATAAAACCCCCACAGTTTGGCCCTTTTATGTAGAGCACCGTAAAATCTTCAGAGCCTGCAGACACCAGCTCTTGGCTGACACCCTCATTTTATAGAGGGGAAAAAAAAAGGCCCCAGAGGCATAAAGTGACTGATCCAGAATCCCTCTGCTGGTAGCAGGTTTTTGTTTTGACTTGTTTGTCTGGTAGCTGCCTTGGGAGAGAGGAAGTTTCTTTTTCAAATCTGCATCTCAAGAGGGAAAAAGTGGCCCGGTCTTCTCTCCCCGCACCCCATCCTCTCTCTCTCCTCCCCAGGTGAAGGTTGGTTATGAATGGGATCCGGCTGTTAAAGCAGCTTCCTCTTTTTGAGGGTTCTGGGAAGGAAGGGCATCTCAGGAGGTTTGAGCCTGTAAAGTGGGGGACACCTGTGGTCCATGCTTTGGCCACTGACTTCTGATGTGGTCAGGCCTTCCTGCTGTGGACCCAAGACTTCGGGGTCCACGGCACAGTGGTAGTGACCTGACACCAGTCACAACATTTAATAAGTAATGTGACATTCTCACCACCTCCAGGCTTGTGTACAGGGCCGAGGGAAGCGTGTACTGATGATCGAGGAGGATAATAATGACCTGGGAGTCCAAGAGCATGAATATTTTTTTAGATCTGAATCTTGAATGAACCGATGATGCCATTTGGATCAGGCACCTCATTCTCCCATGATTCGGCTTCTCCTGGTCCAGTCTTTGGGATGGGAACAGGCAGCTGTGTCCACGACAGGGAGCTGAGGCCCCTTCTCATGCAGAGACACCACTCTTCTCCTGGAGCAGACTTCTCCTGTTTACCTGATATCAGAGGCACTCCTTCTGGGCTTTGGGCTTCTTCAGAACAGGAACCAGTAGCAGGTTGTCCTTGCTCTTTACTGTGGTTCGCCGAGAAGGCCTGTCTGTCACAGAATGACAGTCTGATATGTTTTAGAGTCTTGTTCTCCATCTGGCCGGACTCTGAGAACTTCTGTGAACTTTGATGGTGTTACCTGTTTTTTTCTAAATCAACGATGTTGGCAACATACTCACACGTTTGTTGTCTCAAGAAAAAAAAGATCCTGAGGTTAAAAAATATTGGGAAGTTAGTATAGTGTTGTATCTGGTAATACTGCTGTCTCTGGAATCATGATGGTTTGAAAAATCCAATTGTAATAGTAATGGTTAAAATTGAAAATGCATATAGCATTTGACTTAGAAATTATTTAGTTTATCCCATCTATGTATTCATGTAAGGAAAAATGATACGGATAAACTTCATTATATTATTCATTATAGCAATTGCTCAATTTGGAGTGGTCTTAGTAATTTATGGTCTAAGGGTCAGGCGAAGCGTCGGAGAAAGAGACCACCAAGTGACCACTCATGCAATTGGCAGAAGGGGATTTATTGAACCAGCATGCTGGGGCTCCGTGCCCACTCAAGAAGGGGAAACAGCCCAGAGCCCCGAGCAGGGGCTGAGCACTGCTTAAGTACACTTTTTTTGGGAGGGCGGGGGTTTTACATACATCACAGTCTCCTTTAACAAATCATTATACACCGTGGGAAAATCAAACAACAACTCCTAAACATGATTAGTTCATTCATTGGCGGGAACAGGTCAGGCTGGAGTGATAGGTCATTTCTAAACGGGGTACACATTCAAACTGATTGGTTTTAGGGCCTAAAGGACTACGTGACCAGTTACACAGAGTCCCCAGTTATTGGACAACCAGGGAGTCAGTGGGAATATTTACTGGGCAATTCCTGTATTGTCCTAATAGCTACAGGGATTTCAGGTTTTGCAGGTAGCATAGAAACCTAACAATACCTCATCCTTTACATTTTAACTCAGACCTTGCAGCTTAGAAACTTTACAACACCCGGTCTTTTACTCTTTAACTTTTACGCTTTAACTTCAATTTCTTTTACCCTTACAATGGCATATACCTACAATGGAGTACCATATAGCCACAAAAAGGAATCAAACTCAGTGATGTGCCGTGTTGGATAATAAAGGAGATCGCGTGCTTGCGTGGTCACACAGGAAGACTGGTGGGTCTCCTGCACCCAGAGGCAGGCAGAAGGCGGCTGACACCGGGATGAGCTGCATTAGTGCACTGTGTTCACGCCTGTGCAGGGCGGACCAGCCCGAGCTCTCAGAAGTCTCAGAAGGGGTGGTGGTTTCCCCTGATGTAGAGGCGTGGATGTTCTGGTGAGCAGGACTTCAAGGCATTTGTATTACTGGTGGTGTTCACTCTGTTCCTTGGTCTGGGTACTGGTGAGGTGGGTGTATTCCGAATGTTTGTGGAAATTTAGTGAGAAGTACTTAGATGGTGTATGTACTTTTCTGTGTGTCTATTAAACCTAAACAGAAGGTTTAGGACCAGGTATTCTACATAACGCGTTGCTGTGGACGGTTTCCAGGCTATATTGGAGTAAAACAGCAATATACCAAAAGTATATTGCCACAGTCTGGCTGGGCACAAATCACCGAGCCGCCACGAAGCACTTGTAGGTTCAAAACAGCAACTCTTTATTGCCGAACTCCACCAGCACTCCACACAGGCTCCCTGGGAACACTCTCACCCTCCACCACCCTCACCCTCCACGGGGTCCACTCGCAGCACTCCCCCTCGGAACAGTAAAGGTCAAAATATACAATTGAATGCACAGCTTAACATAACCATCATCATCTCAATGGCTCGCTAGCATCACCTCTCAACCACTCCCTTCTGGCAATATGCCGTGCCGTGTGTCATCCGGACTCAGCTGTGGCCCTCAACAGTATATATAGTTTTGATTCATTAAAAAAGTGTTTTTGCCCAGCAGCTGAGGAGCCTGAGGCCAGGAGGATCTCGAGTTCAAAGCCAGCCTCAAGCAACTTAGCAAGGCCCTAAACAACTTAGTGAGACCCTGTCTCTCAATAAAAATATAAAAAGGCTGGGGATGTGGCTCAGTGGTTAAATGCCCCTGGGCTCAATCCTTGGTACCAAAAAAAAAAAAAAAAGTGTTTTTGTGGTGCCCACTATGTGTCAGCCACTGTTTTAGGCACTGGATTTAACAGCCAGAAGTGTACCTCTGTATCTGTGAATGCTGAAAGCACACACAAGGAGAGTCCGTTGATTGTTTCTTGGAAGGGAGTTGGTGATCTGGGGTCAGAAGTAGAAAGGAGAGTTTTTATGGAATTTTGTGCAATGCGAGTGCATTAACCAATTCAAACAAATAAATTTAGCTTAACAATCCTATTATTATTAATGTGATCTGTGACCGGAGGAAGCGTCCGTTGCCACCCCTGCCGTAGAGACCCAGCAACTGAAACGTCACACAGGCTGTCCTGGCCGGGTTGGGCACACACAGGTCTTCTGTGCCATCTTCCGGCTCTGATTCCTGTACACACTGGCAAAAAAGTAGCTTGACAAGTGTTCCCGGAATCCTTGGTGGTCATTTATAATCTAAGACACTTTGTCTTCTTCCAGTCAATTAATTACTTACGACACACTTAGTCTCTCTGTTTATAATTTAAAAAAATACAGGAATTTGCCTCAGGTAAGGGAAGATGGAGTGTTCACGTTTACATTAGTCTTGCGATTTTAAAGCCTGCAGAATCCCATCTCATTCATTTTGGTTTTACTGTGTCGGTTGGTGTCAGGATCTAAGTTCTGTTTCACGGTAGAGAAACCGTTCGACCCAGCGTGTGACTTCTCTCCTCTTTAAAGACGACCCAGTATGGTGGGTGGGAGGGTTGTATTTTGAGAGGCAGTGGGTGTTCAACACTTGCTCTAGTATTCTGTAAGAGGAAGTATTTCAATAACAAAACGGAGCATTCCTATAAAAGCATCTCTTAGTCTAGCGGTGTCACTAGTAGACACTGTCTGGGTCCTGTGGACGAGTGTTGGACATCACAACCGTGGCCACGACCCTTGGCTCTGCAGGCATAGCACCTTGCAGCCAAGTCAGGCTGAGGTCAGCATTGCCACGGTGGATGCAGGAACCACCTGCTGCCCAGTGAAGCTTGAAGAGAAGCTGCCTGTGGCTAGCATTTTTGAAATTTTTTATGACTCTTTGACTTTGTGAGGTCATAGGAGGCTCTGCGCCAAGGGAGAAGGTAGGATGAGATTAGCGCACTTCCTGGTGCTGCGGGCAGCTGGCCATCGCTATCTGGAGTTTGCTAGGCAGCAGCTGTCTGACGGTCCCCTCCCCGGCAATCGGTGCCCTTGTTTGCGGAGCAGGGCTGATTACTAAGCAGTTAATATTGCTCGTCTCTGAACCTGTCCTCAAAGGTCCAGCCTAGATCCTGACATATTTCTCATTTTAAAGCCTCCAGGCCAGATATGGCCCATCTTGCAAGAATCTTCCAGGAAAATGTTTGAAAATCCAAGGGGTCTCTGGGCAGTGTGACTCTTGCTCACTGTCCCGTGCTTTTTAGTACTCACTGACTCAGGGCAGGCTGGGATGAAGAATGAATGAATGAGTAACTGGATGAACTCCCAGTGACTAACAGGGATGATTGAGTCACACCATCCTGGGTGTGAGTCCCCCCTCCTCTGGCCAACCTGCTTAGTGCTCTGAGGCAGTCCCCATCTGCTGAGTACCTCCTGTGTTCCAGTGGGAGGGTTGGGTAGGAGAAATAACGTAGAAAACACTCAGGAAGAGTAGGCAGGGCTACATAGTGGCTGGCTTCCTTCTCTTGGGCTTGGGAAGGTTCCAGGAAATAAGTCTCCAGCCTCATGAACTCACAAACATTTGTGACCAGGAATCCTAGGCCATTTATGGTGCTACCACCTAGATTATCACAGAATCTGAAGATCGAATCCATCAAGGAAAGAATCTGGAATATTATCACGCTTGCCTGTGAGCCTGTCCCCAGGAAGACTGAGTCCAAGGGTTGTCTGTAGATAGAACACCCTGGAACACTTTTTCAGAATATCATCCTGTGCCTCGGGAGAGGTTGGCATCCAGTTCATCTCTGGCAGTCTTAGCACCGCACTCAAGATTGTTTTCAGATTGCTTGATAGCTCCTGGGAGGTCTACCCGGAAGCTCTCAGATTCAGAGATGGCTGGAGTCCGTAGAAGAATTCTTTTCATGTCTAAGCTCTGATCTAAGCCAAGAGTCTTGGAAATTCAGCATCTGCCTCGTATTTTCTCTCCTGAATTAGATGTGGGTCTGCTTGCTCAATTTGAATTTTGACGACTTATTTCTAAAGCAGATAGTTCACTCCACGAAGCAAATCAGCCCCATTGCTTTCTCCTTTGGTGGCTGTTTGATTCTGACAATGCAGTGACATGGGGATCGATTCTAGATAGGGAAAGACAGAGCCCCTCATTTGCTGTCCAAAAGACTAAACGTTTTAGATGGTGCAGGGGCACACGCACGCCTGTAATCCCAGTGACTGGGGAGGCTGAGGGAGGAGGATCACCAGTTCAAAGACAGCCTCGGCAAGGCCTTAACCTTCTCAGTGAGACCCTGTTTCAAAATAAAAAAAATAAAAAGGACTGGGTAAGTGTCTGAGTGATTAAGTGCCCCTGGGTTCAATCCTTGTGCAAAAAAAAAAAAAACTCAAAAAACTTCAAAACCAAAAAACTAAAAAATTTAAAGACCAGAGAGGACACACAGACATGTGGATTTTTGTTTTCATTTGCTCTTTTTCCCCCCCTTCTTAACTTTTGGTTTGATTTCTTTTAGTTCCCAGGGGCCAAAATTCCATGTTGGGAAGCATTTACTAACAGTTTTGAAGCCTCAGGAAAAATGTAGCATCTGTGTTCCTGAAACTGCTCCTATCAAGAAACGACAGATGGAGGAAATAGAAATATCTAGAATGTGACGTGTTCCGTGTTCCGCTGAGCACACACGCCTTTATCTTCTTGAGTTTATCTGCAGCCTTGAGTGGCAGGGTTTTATCCTTTGCAAGATTAGAGGATTTGGGGTTATTTTTTCCCCCTGCTGAAGGAGTCACTGAGAGTTCCACGTTCATTCTCAGTTCTAAGTAAAGTTTAGGAGTTATCCATCTCATAAAAGCACGTTGTTCTATATTCTGGGGCACTTAGGGTTGTGGGGTAAGAGGGGAGTGAAAGTAACCGAGAGGTATTGACATCAAGATGAGGAACCTAGGGGCTTGTTTTCTGTTCTCCATTACAGACGCAGTCTGGGGGTCCACCTCACTTTGTTTCTTTATCTGTAAAACATAGACACCTTTTTCTACTGCCTTTTAGGTTCTCAGAGGATGAAGAATTTTCAGGTTTTGAAATTTCTGCTAATTAATTAAGCTGTGCTAGGAAGGCCACATTCATTGACACCCTCCCCCCCCCGCCCCCAATAAATCCAGATCTGAAGCTGATGTCAAGTTCAACTTCCTGAATTCTTCATTTGTGTAGAAAAAGCTTTGATGCTAAGAAGCCCATTCCTTCAAGGCCAAATTTTCCTCACTTGCTGCCTCTAATCCCATAGCATCTCTTCTGACTTCTGGCAGAGAGTGGACACTCTTCAGACTGGTTAAGTGACCCGGGGCGCAAAGAAGCAATTTTCTCTACTGGAGACTGACCTTGTGATCTCGTTCATCTGGCTTCCAGTTCTGAGATTTCCCTGAAACTCTCAGGAATCTTTCCCAAAGTATTTAAAAGGAGGGTAAAAATGTTCGTACCATGGATTGAACCTGGGGTGCTTAACCACTGAGCCACATCCCCAGCCCTTTTTTATATTTTAGTTTGAAACAGGATCTTGCTAAGTTGCTTAGGGTCTCGCCAAGTTGCTGAGGCTGGCTTTAAAGTCATGATCCTCCTGCCTCAGCCTCCGGAGCTGCTGGGATTACATGTACCACGGTGCCCAGCTTTTTTTAAGTGTAAAGATGAACTTCATTGTCATGGTGAGACAATGCAAAAAGGTTCAGAGGAGAAATGACAGGGTTGTGAGGGTCTTAACCTTGAGCCCTGAGAAATGGAGCCTGCCGTCTACGGATTAAGACCTCTGCAACCATGAGCCTTCACATAAACTCTTCCTCCTCCTCTACAGTGGTGCTGGTCGAGTCTTTTAATCACAGCAGCAAAATAGCTAAGACATTAATTAAAAAGAAAATCTTTTGAGGACTCTAAACAAGTAAAAGCAGGTCACTCTGTGGAAACCTAGCGGGTACATGAAAACTTGATTCGTGGTTGGTTGAACCAAGGCGCCCGTTCTTGCTACCTGAGCTTACTGTGCCTTAACTTCCAATTACATTTCCGACACACTGTTCCTCAGAATGAACTCTGAAACACCAAATTCTTGGCTGACGCGAGCGAGCAGTGGCTTCGCGAGGGGCCCTTTGCACCCAATCTGGCCGTCATTCCAGGCCATTTTCTTTCCCAGTTCAAACACCTTCAAAGCGCTCACTTTTAACCCAGTGCCTTTCTGGGTTAAAATGGCCCCAGATGCGGCCATGTCCCCACCCCCATGGGCACGTCTGTACACAGATGGAAAAGAAAAGAAAGGTGAAAATTAAAGGGGAGCCATTAAAATAAACGGATTAATCATATAGAAGGAGTATTTGGCCCATGGCAAGGAAGAGCCAAGGGTCTGTGATAGCCAGATGCTTAAGTCATCGCTGACCGTCAGGGGCACGAGCCAGTGCAGAGTGGCCAGTGGGAGTGGGGATCGCCTCATCCTGGACAGAGGTCACTCGCAGCCAACAACAGTTCCCTGGCGTTAGTGCCTCTGTCATTTCCTTTAGCGGTCCCTTCCCACCCATCTAAGTGAATCTAAGACTTTCTAGGGCACATTTGACGATGAGGGTGTGGAAATAGCACTGCTTGTTTTGTATGGAGAGACACAAACCGAACCTACAAGTTTCTTGGTGGAAGAGGTGCGGCTTTTGTCTTCCCGCCACCTCTGCCACGTGGATTTCGCAGACTTCTCAAGTGGCCCTGGGCCATTGGTTTCACACCCCCAAATCCGTATGCTCAAGCCTTGGCCCCTGGTGTGATGGCATTTGGGGGGAAACTGGGAGATAATTAGGTTTAGCTGAAGTCATGAGGGGGGGCCCTCGTAAGGAGACTCGGGCCTTTATAGGAAGA
The DNA here is from genome assembly GCF_047511675.1 of Marmota flaviventris. Lineage (NCBI taxonomy): Eukaryota > Metazoa > Chordata > Mammalia > Rodentia > Sciuridae > Marmota > Marmota flaviventris. The sequence continues at coordinate 167,787,640 of NC_092500.1, forward strand.
GACACAGCACAGGGCTTGCCGTCTCTGTCATGTGAGGACACAGAGAGAAGGTGGCCGTCCACAACCTAGGAAGAGGCCCTCACCGGAAGCCGACTGAGCCGGCAGCCCGATCTTGGACTTCCAGCCTCAGAACGGTGAGAAGATCAGTTTTGCTGTTAACCCCCCTCAGCCGTGCTGTTTTGTCTAGCAGGCTGCGCTGACTGGTACACGTGGGGGCTGATGTTATTTAAGTTGTGACCCTGCGGCTGTCAGGTCAGTACTTCGATCCCTGGTTTTCGCCTTCCTTCTAGATCCCATCTGGATCCCAGGCACAGGCCTTTCGAGGCCATCTGGCCTGAGGTGCTCCTGCTGCTGCTGCAGAAGTCAGGGCTCAGTCACTCAGGCCTGGAGTCACAGGGGTCGGAGCAGGGAGAGATGCGTGACTGGAGTCTCGTGGACGTAGAGCGTCTCTGCTCCTTGAGCACGTACTTGGCAGGTGTCCAGCTGAGGCGTCTGCTCAGCCCTTGGAAGATGCAGAGCAGCAGGCGTGGTGAGGTCCTGGGATGTTCATCATGAGGCGAAGGACCCCGGAGTCTGAAGCCATCACCTGCTGTCGTGGAAGGAAGGCCGAGTGTGAAAGGCTGGTGGGAGGGTCCAGGGGGTTATAGGAGCTGAGGGGAGCAGTCTGTTGCAGCTGAGGAACTGAGGAGTTTCAGGAAGAGCCTGGACTTTGTTGCAGTGAGCATTCACTTTAGGAAGGCTAGGGGATGGCTCGGCGTGGTGAGGGCTGGCTCCATGGCAGGCATTTGTGCCAAGAGGATAATGAGGACGTTAGCTGTTCTGCGGGGGCACAGGGTGGGTGAAGGGGAGGGAAATGGTGCAGATGGTGTTAGATGGTGGGGAAACTTGTTAACCTTGACCTTTTTAATTTTCCTTCCTCTTTAACCACCAGTGCTGTCGTGATGTTCTGGTAAATTTACTCTTGGTGGTGGTGGCGGAGGTGGTAAAACAACGTCCAAATGTGTAGCATTTGCCAACATCTGTGGTGCAGATACTCCCACTGTGGCCGATTTCAGAACTCGCAGTGGATTAACAAACAGCTCGTGGAATTCCTGAGCAGTTACAGTTGGCCCTCGGAACTCAGGACAAGCATGTGATTGCAAAGCCTGGGCTAGATCCCCAACGACACGCGGCTCCTGTACCTGTCTGCCCACGGCCTCTGCAGAGGACTGAGGAAGGGCCTTGGTGGCCTCACCTTCCTCCCCGTGAGATGCCAGCAGCCATGTTGACTGGCCCCTGGTGCCCCTCCCCACCCACAGAGGCCATTCCAGAGCCTGGACAGAACATGTGGTTTGGCACCGAGACATAAGTGATCAGTTGGATTCCCTCTCCTGGGAGCGTGAACAAAGGCACACCCAGCTAGGTCTCCCTACAGGGACAGAGGGTGGCCGGAAGCCACAGGAGAGTGGAGCAGAGTCTTGGGCAAAATGAAGTCACGCGGCTGTCGAAGCTGCAGAAGGAGAACTGTAAGGACACTGAGCTGATGGCGGGAGGGGGCAGATGGGGCGAGAGACCCCGCAGCCCTCGGGAGGGGCTCCTCCCCAGGGCCACCTCTGTTCTGAGCTTCCCAGTTCCCAAGTCTGAAAATCGCCCCTTTCCTGGGGTGACTCAGGGAGTCTCTGTCCCCTCAGGAGAAGCTCATGTGACTCTGAGCCCCTCACAGAGCTTGCCTTGAACACCGTGGCTCCGCTTGTCCATGGGGGTATAGCCCCCAGTCCCCAGGAGGCCTGGAAACTCAGGACCAAGCCCTGGGTACCGTGTTTTACCACATGTGTGTGCGTGTGCATGTACACACACATATACACACATACCGATAAAGTGTGATTTATAAATTTGGCACAGTCTGCGATTAACCACAACTAATCACAAAATAGAGCAATTCTACTGTATCATAATAAAACTTATTCTGAACTTATGCATTGTTCATTTCTGGAATTTTCTTTTTATTTATTCATTTATTTTTTTGGATGCCGGGGATTGAACCCCGGGGCACTCGACCACTGAGCCACATCCCCAGCCCTATTTTGTAGTTTTCTTAGAGGCAGCGGCTCACTGAGTTGCTTAGCGCCTCACAGTTGCTGAGGCTGGCTTTGAACTCGCGATCCTCCTGCCTCAGCCTCCGGAGCTGCTGGGATTACAGGTGTGGGCCACCGCCCCTGGCAAAGAATTTTCCACTTAATATTTTCAGACCGTGGTTTCCCTGAAATCTGGGAAGGTGAAGCTGCGGGTGAGGGGACATGGTATGGAGAATTTTCTTAAGAGGAGGGGACCGTCCAGTGCTTCTGGCTGAGGTTCAGATATGCCCTGCCCTTTGTCTCTCTGCCCTCCCTCCCCGTGCTCCTCCCAAAGGCCGTGAGTATGTTTTCTCGTTCTCTTTCATCCCAGCATAGCTGGTTGGGAATCCGTGCTGTGTGTGAGTGTGTGTGTGTGTGTGTGAGTGTATGTGTGTGTGTGAGAGAGAGAGTGTGTGTGTGTGTGTGTGTGTGTGTGTGTGTTGGGGGGTCATATTTTGTTGGCATTTACCATTGTAGGAAACCAAGACAAAATTGGAGCCGTGAGGAGCAGGGCAGGAAAATGAGTTCTTTATTTCTGCGGGGGGCCTGGTAAGGAGGGCCTGTGAGACGCCCTTTAGGGACTGCGCTGGTAGGAACGGCCATGGCCGGAGGCCTGGGCTATGCGGTCTGCACCCCGTCTGGTGTTCTCTCCACACGCAGATTTGTGAATGATTAAATTGTTGGGAAGGGGAATGTCATGCTCGGCTGCTTTGACTGAGGCTAGTTGTGGGCATGGCGAAGCAGCTACTCTGGGAGTTAGTGGTCCCCAGGGACAGGCTGGCCACTTGGATCCTCGCTGTCAGTCAAGGGACACGGTGAGGGCGGGTTTGGAAGGAGGAAGCATTTTAGGGATCAGGTGGATACTGCTTGGAACCCTGTCCCTGTTTGGCATGTGACCTGCAGGTTGCTTCTTTGAAAAACTAGATTTTTCAACTATCTTGAAGGAAGTTGCCAAGAGGATTTTTCACTTTTGGTTTAAGGAATAAACCACTTTTAGAATATAATGAAAGCTATGGAAAGCTATCTTTCCACAAAAAAATCATGAACATGTCGGTAGGTGTCACTTCTCATGCGATTTTAGGAAACTCTGGGGACTAATGGAACATTCTGGAATTAGTTGATACCTGGGATTTTTTTGTGTTCTTAAAATTCTGTGACTTTGGATCCTGGAAGGATAGTCAACAGGCTCCATTCCTTTCTCCATAAGAGACGCTTCCATCCTTCCAGCCCTGCAAACGGAGGGCACGGGTGGCAAGGGAGGCTCGTCTGTGTCCTCAGAGACTCCCGACCTCTTGGAGGGTGCGTCCTAAGTGGGAAGATTCAGACAGCAAATTAAAAGTGTATGTATCGTGTCAGCAAAAAGGACTTTGAAAATACTCGTCAGCTATGGTGAGGCTGTGGAGAGCGATGGGGTGTCAGAGACCCCTGGTGACAGCCCTGGGAATCTGGAGGTGGAATGTTCTAGTCGGTGGGCTTGGCTGGTTAGGGCACAGTGAGAATTTGGAGAGGGCGGGGGGTGGGGGGTGGGCGGAGAAGAGGTGAAAGGGGAGGGAGTGGCAGAGTTGAGGTGATGGCAGTTTTGCGTCACTGGAGAAACAGTTGGGTATCCTGGGATGACATGGAATAGCAGTGGTCGTTCAGCAAGCCATCCATTCATTTGATAAGCTCGATCCTTAGCCACCAAGTGCAAGATAGTGAGCTGGTCATTTAAGAATGTGGTCTTCCAGCCTGGAGCCTGGTTGTGCACCTGGACAGATTTCTAGAGGGAAGGAGTCTGAGCCCTCACCAAGACCAGCCTCCAGGGCACCGGGCCCAGGCCTCTCTGTTCTGTTTTGTTTCAGAAACTCCCCCGGGGATTCTGATATACAGTTGCTGGACCTGCTCTTAGGAGTCCACTGGATATAAGATATCCTGACTTTCAGGGAGCTTAAGTGGAGCAGAGGGGAGAGGAGGAAGCCGGAGTTACTTTGTGCACACAGAGAATACCCAGTGTTTCATAAGACGAGCACAAATAATGTCAATCAGGTTTCAGAGAAGGAAGTGGGTACTTTCCACTGGAAAGGTCAGGGAAGGTCCCCAAGGATCACCCCAAGGTCCCCCCCAGTGGCATCATCCACGAAGAGGGCTGATATTAGAACCTGCCACAGGGTTGTAAGGACAGATGCCTGGGGGCATTCCAGACACAGCCTGGCACTCATGTATCAAGTGCTCAATAAAACGTGTGTCGTCATCCGAGTTGGGCTCTAGAGAATGGCTGTCGTTTCTGAAATACAAAGTGCTGTCTGTCGTTTATCACGCAGTAAAGATTTTAAATGAAGCTTCCATGTAAAGACCCATTCAAATGTAATAGCTAGGTATTAAGAAATAACTAGTCTCTTAGCTTTATGAAGTCTTCATTGACAAGAGGATCAAGGTTTTCCAAATCTAAGTCCATCTGTGTGTAACCTTGTCCAGGGGACGTTTTGTTCCTGACCTGGGTGGGTGTTTAGTCCCCCAGATTCGGAATTTCGTTCTATTTATTTTTTCAGTTATTGGACCAGCTTTTAAGGACCCACTGTGGGCGGAGCAATTGGCAAGTTTTGTGCTGAGACCTGAGGAGCTTAAGTGCTGGTGGGGGATCTAAGAAGCACAGAGGAGAGTCAGATTAGGTTGCGTCTTCATCATGGAGGTGCCACCTAGGAAGAAGACTGGCTGTGCCCCTGCTCACCACATCTGGATCCCATTGCAGTTGGAAAGTGTTTTGAAAGGAAATCTCCAGATGTGCCACGTGACTGTGCCCGATGCCTTGCGCGTAATGAGAGTGTCTGCCTGACTTTGTTTAGGTCAGGACTCGCCAGCAACCGTTTTGAAAACCCCTTTGGGGGAACCCGGAGAAAGGAAGTCCAGTGTGATCTGGGGGGCGGGGGCTGACACCACCCTCTGTCCTCTTCAGCCACCCAGATATGCCCGGGATAGTTCAGACATTAGGGTTTGGTTTTGTTCAATTGACCCCTGAAGTTTGACCTTCCAAAACCGTGAATGAGGATGGATCTGCTCTTGAGGAGCATTTTCTCTGGTGGATTAAAGGGTGATTTTTCCATTCCCAGAAAAAGGCCCAGTCGATTTGTGCCTGAGCCTTGGGGCTTGCCCCCAGTGGCGGTGGGTGGGCGAGTTGTGAAAGGTCCCCTGCCTGGGCCCTGGAGGAGTGCAGGGCTGTGGGTGGGAATGAAAGAGGAAAGTTAAACCCCAGGGCTCAGTGGGAGCCTAATCAAGAAAGAAGTTTCCTGTGGATCAGGCCCAGACCCACAGGGCTGGCGGGGCTGGCGGGCGGGGGAGGCCTTTGTGTTTCCGGCCTGAAGTGAACTGGTAATGTGGGCAGCCAGGACGGGCGCAGTCCCCTCCCCAGGGTCTCTGGTGGCCCAGGCTCTCCTCACCTAGACAGTTTTGTTTCACTGCAGCCAGGAGCCGCCTGAAAACAGGCATGAATGCAGCAAAACAAAGCTGTGATCTCCAGCCCCAGCCCCCTCTGGCTGGTGAAGTTATTTGTGACTGTCCCTTGGCATCTGTCAGTGCCTCTGTTCTGAAGGTTTTCAGAGAGACGCGAGAAACTGGAGACTCTCTCCCTTGACTCCTTTTCCTCTAGTTTGGGGGTCTGGAGTGTCCCTTTCTCACATCAGGACTCAATTAGCAGCGTCTCTGGGGAAGGATAAACTTTCTCTGTGCATACCTCCTGCACCCCAAGGAGAAGCAGCCATGCACATTAAATGCACATCCCGAATTGCAGTTACTCTAGTCCTGACATCACGGACACGTTTACTCTGGAAAATGACTGCAGTGAAGCCAGAAATGTCCTGCTTCCCTCTGCGACTGAGGCAAAGCTGGGTGGGGGTGCTGTAGCTGGGAAGGGACCCCGGGGCCTCACACGTGGTAAGCACCTGTCCTACCTCTGAGCTTTGCCCAAAGCAGTCTCTGGACGGTTCGGAAAGGGTGGAGAGGCTGAGCCTAAGCAGCAAACCAGCTGCAGGATCTCTTCTCTCCCACCTGCCCCTCGGCTTTGAGGGAACTGATTCTTCGCTGGGTTTGTCCCTCTTTTGACATGGACCTTGGGTATTCTGCTCTCTTTCTCAGTTTGGCGTACACAGGGCATAGAAAGGTAGGCCGGGATCCCATGTCGGGTGTGGGGTGGCATCAGGGCAGGGGCTCCAGGGCATGTGAGTGGGGGTTTCCATCTGTGAGCATCTCTGATGGAGGGGACTGGCATTTTCACACCTGAACGTAGGTTGTGTCCAGTCCAGGACAGAAGTTCCTGCTCGTCCTCAGTTTCCCTTTCTGCCGTTTCAGTTACCCATAGTCAACCATGGTCTTAAAATATGGAGTGGAAAGAAAACTCCATAAATAAATAAATAATGGTAATACTGCTTTAATAAGTAACAATAGTAACAATAATTTTAAATTACTTGCCCCTCTGTGTAGGGTGATGAAATCTTGTGCATTCCACTTCATCCTGTCTGGGAGGTGAGTCATCCCTTTGTCCAGTGGGTCCACACCGTATATGGTACCCTCCTGTTAGCTAGTCAGTAGTCATTCTTAGTTATCAGATTTACAGTTTCCGGATCACAGCACTTTGTTCAAGGATCCTTATTTGTGTTCATTGCTCTAAAACACAAGAATAGTGATACTGGCAATTCAGATATGCCAGACAAAAGCCATGAAGTACTTCCTTGAAGTGAAAAATTGAAAGTGCTTGATATTTCTATAGAATTTGGTACTATTTTCAGTTCCGAAACTACATCCATTGGGGATCCTGAAATATATCCTAAGGGGGACTTTTCAGCACAAACTTTCATGTCATTGTTTATCTCTTCAATGTGCATATGGATGACATGCATCTCTGATTACGGTCTGCATGAACAGACTGTAGGATTCTGTCACTAGCAACTAGCCACTTCACCTTCCATGTCCCCGGCCTTCTGTGCTTTCTCAATGTGAAACCTGATGGGGGAACAGTGTGCTGGGCTGTGACTTATGTTGCAAACCCTGTGTGTCACAGGTAAAGGCACAGAAGGAGGACCAGGGTTGGTGTTCCTACCCAACTTTGTTTTTTGTTTGCAGTGGTCATTTTCACACCTGAACATAGGTTGTGGGTATCAGTTTCCTTCCTCCAGTAGCAAGCTGTGAACTAGGATGAAAGACTTCACATCAGCTTGGCGGGGTATACAGTTGGCGCTGTGTGTGCGGTTTTTGTATCCAAGTATTCAGCCAACGGCAGCTGGCCAATGTGGTTAGGCCTGCCATAGTTGCGTCTGTACTGAACATGAACAGACTTTTTGGGGTCATTATTCCCTTAACAATACAATTATTGATGTACATTTCTACTGTACAAGGTATTTTAAATGACCTGGATGATTTAAAGGATACAGGATGTTCACAGGTTATATGCAAAAAGTGAGAGATTTGAGCATCCTTACATTTTGATACCCTCAGGGTCCTGGAACCCATTCCCCATGGGTGACTTTCCCCCTGTGTTAGCAGAGGAGCCTCTTGAAGAACACAGCCTGACCTGTGACTAGGGAGTGGGAAAGACGTGCCAGTCATCAAGCAGGGAATCCTGGCCTCTCTTTAGGAGAGAGAGTCATCCTGTCCACCACCGGGATATGGTTATACGGACCAGGGAATAGCCTCACAAATAGCTCGGCTGACTCTTTGTGTGTCTTTGAAAAGCGTGGGGGAATTGGGTGACCACTTTGATTTCAGCTTTAAAACGTGGATAAGGTAGAGTGACCCTGCCGTCTACACACTCCGTGGGAACAGAGCTCCTTTGAGCTAAACAGCCTCCCTCCTTTTGTCCCCTGTCCTGGATCCTGGAAGGTTGGGGCAAGAAGAGAGCAGTGCTTCAAGTACAGGAATCCCTTCCTCCATGCCTGGGTGCCCCAGCACCCAGCCCATTTATCACCAGGTGCAGAGTCAGGGCTCCATGGCGACCTGTATGCTGTGTGATGGCGTCATTGTGAAGGAGGAACAGCACCCCTGGGCAGGGCAGTGCAGGAGAGAGTTCGTTCACCAGGAGGGCAGTGGACCCTTTGCAACCTACTCAGTCTCTGGCCTTGATGGTGTTTCTGGTAACACATGTCTGGCTACAAACATGCGTCCCTGAAACACTTTTTTAAAAATCATAAAAAAACCCATTTATTTCTGTAGTGTAGTGTGTTTGTAAAGAATGTACATAATCGAAAGTGACAGCTGCTTTGATATTCCTTCCTCCGATTTGGATAGAGAAAAAGGTCATTGAAACTTTTCTATTAGGTAATTAAAAATAGTCCATCCTAGGTTTTTTGTTTTTTTTTTCCCTTAATCTTTTTAAACTCTGGAAATAGGCACTCAATTTCATATCATTGGAAGTGGATTTTGACAACTATCTTGTTTGTGCAAGTAACTCTGATGATCTCTGCTGCCTTATTGTTGAACACCTTAAAAAGGAGAATTTGATGTTAGAGGTTTGAGTGAGTCTAGTTTACTGCATTTGCTGCTCCTGGGACTTCCGCAGTGTGATGAGCTTCTAAGAGAGTTCAAGGTTCTTCTTTATGTGCCAGCTGATGACATCTGGAATGCTAGACCCAGGCCCACAGTATCATCCTTCAGTGCCGTGATTGGGTTAAGGGAGCTGTAACCACATCATTAGCCTTATAAGGTGAAGGCATGGCTAGAGGAAGTCGGTCACTGGGGGTGTGCCCTTGGGGATTATATTTTGTCCCTGGATCCTCCTTCCTCTTGCTTCTCATCTGCCACATGAGAAGGCTTTCCTGCGCCACGCCCTTCCACCAGGATGTTTCACCTGGCCTCAGGGCCAGAGCCATAGAGTCAGCTGATCCTAGGCTGAACCTCAAAAGCCATGAGCTCAAAATAAACTTTTCTTCCTCTAAGTTGTTCTGAACAGGTATTTTGGTCTTAGGAACGGGAAGCTGACGAACACAGAGAGTCGGTACTGGGAGGGGACCATTGCTGTGATATACCTGACCATGTGGTGCGGAAGCCTTTGGCACTGGTTTGCTGGGGGAGTTTGGAAGAGTTTGGAGATGCAGGCTGGAGAAGCCTTAGAATGTGATCAGCAGAGTTTAATGGGCAGTGCTGGTGGGAACTCAGAACACCAACGATCCGGGAGGAATGTGGCAGTCAAGACTGTGTTCACGGGGGTCTGGACAGGAACAAGCCCTCCTGGGAATTGGCCTAGCATCCACATGTGTTCCATACTGGCAAAGAACTTGTCTACATTTTGTCCATGTCCTGAGATTTTTCTGTGAGGCTGAATTTAAAAGCGATGGACTCTTTAATCTGATGGGGAACATTTCCAGGCAGAATAGCATTCGGGCAGTGGCGTGGGTATTGCTGGTCCTGAAGCCAGGTTTACCGTGGGAATCAGGAGCAGAAAGCACACGGGAAGGTTTTGAAAAACTTGCAGTGTGGCTAGAAAATGACATGTAAAACTGGGGCCCTGTAAGGTATGTTTGCTGCAGAGATCACTACCCTAAAGAGAAGCAGAGAGACGGTAGGGGGCCCTCAGGAATCAGCAGACCACACCCTAGGCGGGCTCCTGGCTGTAAAAGTGAAAACTCATTTGAGAGACCTTGGGGTGCCCTGCTGGAAAGTCGTTTAATCGGGGGATTTGGTTCATTGTGCTCGGCTGCTCAGGCATTCAGAGGCCACCGCTGCCAAGGTCCCCAAAGAGGCCCAAGCTGGTGGCAGACCTTGGCATCACCCACGTGGTGCTAAGTTGGCAAGAATACAGGATGCTGGAGTTAGGGGGTCATGGGCTTCCACCGGGTTTTCCAAGGAAAGCCTGGGAAGCCGGCGGAATGTAGCAGGGCCACGATCCCCGTGGGCACCTCCTGGGAGGGCGGAGCCTGAACTGTTAAGAATGAAGCCAAAGCTGGGACGGAGACCCCAGGAATTGGGAGACCCCAGGATGTGGGGCATGTGCTGAGGAAGGCTGCTGCCTGTGGACAGAGTCGGCCTGAGAGGCCACGTAGGCTGCCCCTGGTGAGGTCAGAGTGGCAGGCCGTCCAAGCCCCTTGGGAATCCCATCCGAGCACCATAGGCCCTAGGTGCTGGACAACTTGTTTGCCCAGCTGGTTTTGGTCCCATCTCTTTCTTTTAATACCCTTATTTCTCCCTTGCAGAATTCTTTGCTCTGCGCCATTGTCCATTGGCCATAGGTGATTTGTTCTTGGTCCTAACGGGGCCTTACAGCGTCTCAGAGGAGCCTTTGGACTTGGGCTCAGGGGCATGCTGCGTTGTTCAGGCCGTGGGGGCGCTTGCAGAGGGACTGAATGCATTTTCCATTGTGAGACGGACATGAGCTTTTGGAGGCAGGGGCAGAATGTTCTGGTTTGGGTATGAGGTGTCTCCTGAAAGCTTATGTGACCGGCAACACAGGAGGATAGAGGGAGAATGGTTAGATCATGGGAGCTGTGGCCTCGTCGGTGGATTAGTCATTGGATGTCTTGATAATTGAATGGTCTGCCGGGTGGTAACTGCGGGCAGGTGGGATTTTATCTTGTCCATACCCAGCCCCCTTCCCAGCTACCATGCAGCTGAGCTGTCTTCCTCTGCCCCCCCCCCCCCTACTATGATGGTCTGCTTGACCTCTGGCCCAGGGCAGTGGTCCACTGACCACAGACTGAATCTCTGGAACCGGGAGCCAAAAGTAACTTTTCCTCCTATGAGTTGTTGAGTTTTCTGGTCACGGTGACAGAATGTTGACTAACACAGAGAGCCAGTTTTCGAGGTGTATCCCTTGGCATTAATCCGACATCGGATCCCATAATGAGGAAAAATGTTTTTAGACGTTCTCTTTCAGCACACGTGGTTTCACCACTTAGGAAGACTCAGGGGCGTTCTCAGCAGCCCATCTCTGACGTTTGCAGTCTCGGTCTTGTAGCCACCGTGACCACAGATTCTCTTATGTCCAAAATGCTTAAGCCCAGAGGGTTTCTTGTTTAAGATTTTGAATTTTTGGATTAGGGGTACTCAAGCTGTGCTAATGTTTTTTGTTTTTGTTTTTATTTTTTATTTTTTTGGTACCTGCGATTGGTACCTGGGATTGAACCCGGGGCACTCAAACACTGAGCCACATCCCCAGCCCTATTTCGTATTTTATTTAGAGACAGGGTCTCACTGAGTTGCTTAGTGCCTCGCCAATGCTGAGGCTGGTTTTGAATTCCCGATCCTCCTGCCTCAGCCTCCCCAGTGGCTGGGATTATAGGTGTACACCATAGCGCTTGGCGTGTGCTAATGTTATACTTCTTTGTTATAATTGCTTTCTGGAGAAATAGTGCTACTTTTCCCGTTACATAAAGGAATAGGCTTAAATAAATTTATTTCAAATAAATCTGAACTACATACATTAGAAGGTCAGTGTGTTAATTTAAGAGGATGCAGGCAAATGTATTGCAGATGGTGTACAGTAGAACCAGCATCATGGGAGTGGCACATGGACGGATGGGTCCTGGGAGGTCCTGACCTACACAGTTAGCATTTCTGGAACTTGTGACAGTGGACTTGGTGGTTTCCTTTTCTGTGACAGTGATACTGTTTGTGACTTGGTGACTGGGACTCTCACGCCTCTGTTGACAGGAATGGAGGGTAGGCATCCGCAGCTTGGTGTCATGCAGGCTGATTGTCATGAGGCTGCTTTGCAGGGCAGGTGGTGGCTGCAGACAGAATGGTGGTGGCTGCAGAGCGTGCCCTGGCCTGCTGACCCAGGTGCGTGCGGCCAGGGCCCCTGTGTGCCCATGGTGCTGTTCAGCACGGCCCGGCCTCCGCAGTGCCTCCCTGTGAAGTTTGAGCTGCCAGGATCCAGGGAAGGCTGGGTTGGTCCAAGGGGGTGTCACTGATCCAACCTGAGTGGTGGCTCTGGTGACAATCCTTGTTCCTCACTGGTAGGATCTTTTATTCCTTCCACGGTGGCAGTGCTGAAGGTCCTCTGGGAGGTCATGAAGGCTGGCGCTGGCCAAGAGGTTTCTGTGAAAAGATGTGGGTGGCAAGGCCTCGAAGCCTGGGTGACCGCAGTAATGATCATTTTTATCACAACTCAGGCATGTGGGTTCAAAAATCCAAAGAGTCCTACAAGGCTAACGGTGTTTTCTTTCCCCTCCATCTCACCCAAGGCTACCTCACACCCCTGTGCCCCCTTTCTAAATCGGCTTTCGCATAGATGATTCTACACATGCTTATCTTGCTGTCTCTTTCTTGATGCATCAGTTTTAGCTAGCAGTCTGTTTTCTGTGGCTGTAACAGAATACCTGAGATTAGGGAATGTATGAAGAACAGATTATTTCTTTACTTTTTCTTCTTTCTTTTTTGGGGGGGATTGAACCCAGGGACGCTTGACCCCTGAGTCACATCCCCAGCCCTATTTATTTGTTTGTTTTTGACACAGGGTCTTGCTAAATTGCTGAAGCTGGTCGTAAACTTTCAGTCCTCCTGCCTCAGCCTCTCAGGTCACTGGGATTACAGGTGCGCTCCACCACGCCCAGCCAGGGATTATTTCTTATTGTCCTAGAGGCCGGGAAGTCTTAAGAGTGAGGTGCTAGTGCCTGGCAGGGCCTCTGTGCTACATCATCCCGTGGCAGAAGGTGAAGGGCAAGAGAGGGCAAGAGCAAGAACGCAGAAACCCCCTTGCAGTGCTGGGCCCACTCCTGTGACATTCCATTCGTGAGGCTGCCCCCACCACCTTGTAGTCCCCACCCCTCCTGTTAGGCCCCCAGTTTCCAGCCACCGCAGGTGTTACTTCCCTTATCTGTTGGTGGTGGGCATTCGCTCTTTCACGAGTCCGTTTCTGCTCCTTGTGTTCATAGATGGTTTGTTAAGTTCACCTTCAGTGTTCACACTGCTGTTACTATTCAGGTATTCTCAGCTGAATGAAATGTGGATTCCAACTCCATTCCCTCCTGGTACACACCTTTCTTCCTGGACTTAGTAATTGCTTCATTTCCATGTCCTCCAAACAGCCCGTCAGATAACCTGTCAATTGCAGGTTTTTTCTTTAAATCCCTCTCTTGGAGCATTATCTGTTTTTTTTTCTGTCCGGCATGGTGGTTCCTTCTATCTGGCCAAGGCTGTCATCTGAGACCTCCTGTCCCCATTACCTTGGGACCTCCCTGTGCCTGTGTCCAGTGTTGGATTCTGTCTTTCTCCTGTTGGTTTACTCCCTGTTTCTTCTGGATCGCGTCCTGCCATAACTTCTTGAGGAGAGGTCATGTCTGGAAATGCCTTGATTCCACTTTTCCGCTTGGTTGACGGTTGGTTGACTGGGTGTAGGACTCTGGGTTGGAAAGGATGTCCCTGCACAATGGTGTACGCAGTGTCCACCGTCTTCTCGCGTCCATGTTTTATTTTGAGATGTCCACAGTCACTGTTGACCGTCTCCTTTAAATGAGACTTGGGTTTCCTTTCTGGGAGGATCTAGAATCTTCCCTTCATGTCTCTGTTCTGCAACTTCACAATGGCATGCCTTGGCGTGAGTCACCTTTCAGTCATTTCTGCTAGACGTCCCATTGTCTGTGGAAAGTATGTTTCTTGCTTGGAAATTTCCTTGTGTCATTATTAGGATACTTCCTTCTTCGCCATTCCGTGTGTTCTTTCTTTCTGAAATCTCCAGTGGTGTTGGGCTTTTTGGATTGACCCTTCAAGTTTTCTTCATCTCTTTTTCTACTGTCAACTTGGTTTTATAGATATGGTGTTCCATCTTGTTTCTGGGGGGATATCATTGATTGTAGGTCTTTTTCTTAGTACTTTTTTAGTTTTTCTTCTGACTCTTGGCACTCTCTTCCCTTTCCCCCTCCCTCCATCCCTTCCTTCTGTTAGGCTATAGAAGAATGTTCCGGTTAGAGAACCGGGGTATCCGCTGCTTGTCTTATGTAGGGATGAGGAACTGAAGGCCGGTTGGTGCTCTCTGTGAGGCTGGGTGTGCTGTGAGTGGTGGGTTTCACTCTGAATTGGCTTTTCCCCCTGTTTTTCTTTTGACTCTTTCAGTTGCCTTCATCTGTAGCCTTTTCTTTGGGGCAAGTCCGATCCTCCAGGTTCACATGGAGGCAGAACTAGCCTGCAGCCTGGACGCTTGACCTTCAGTGGGAAAAGGCAGGGCCATAGCCCCTTTTAACACATGCCCCTCTTTGTCCTGTTTGTGTGGTGTTCCCGAGACTGGAGAGTCTCCTGTTCCATTTGTACAGAGGATGCTCTTCATGTCTCCTGTGAGGGTGCAGGAGGGATCATTGTCAGGACTTACAGAGGAGTGGGGAATGTTGTCCTTGGTTACACTGTCTCTCATGGCTCCCCATTTCCTGACAGCCTGCCCCTCTCTCCTCTTCATAACAGAGTCAGTCTCCCCACATGGCTTGCTTTCTTCATTCTTTTTTTTTTTGGGGGGGTGTACTAGGGATTGAACCCAGGGGCACTCAACCACTGAGCCACATCCCCAGCCCTGTTTTGTATTTATTTAGAGACAAGGTCTCACTGAGTTGCTTAGTGTCTTGCCATTGCTGAGGCTGGCTTTGAACTCGCCATCCTCCTGCCTCAGCCTCCTGAGCCTCTGGGATTTCAGCCATGAGCCACCACATCTGGCCTCCACAGTTTACTTTTTGAAACCTGCACTACTGTTAGGTCTTTAGCTTATCCACTCTTTTTGAGACTTCATGTTGAAATCCTCTTCTTTCTAAAGGAATGTTTCTGAGACGCGACGTTACTGGATTAAAGAGTAAGAATGTTCCAGACATCAGATCTGGATGGAAGCTTTTCAAAGCTTTGGCCACTCTTGCCACATCTTACGTTCTGGTTGCTCCACCTTGGTCATCGTGGCTGTTAGCCGAGGGCTACTCGAGGGCTTCGCTGACACTCTGCGTGCCTTCCCTCCTGGTCCTCGCAGCAGCCCTGCGAGGAACGCACAGTGGTGGCTAAGACAAGTGGCATCTGCCCAGGATCCCAGAGCTAGCGGGCGACAGAGCTGGGATTCACATCCAGACCCACCTGATGCGGGTCACCCTGGTCCTATCACTGCCGATGCCCTGGCCACCCTTAGTCTACTTTCCAGGGCTCTTCCTCATGGTCTCTGGGGAGAAGCAGCCCTGTCCTCTCTCCCTCCCTCAGAGAGCAGAGAGAACTGGCTCCCCGCTGGCCCTCGCTCTTTCTGAGGACACGCTGTGTTCCTGCGGGTCCACTCTGCACCATTACCGATCGGGAGTGAGCACTACGAGGCCCTAGCACAGGGATCGTGCTTCGGTTCGGATTCTAGGGTGGAGACAGATTTTTCCTTCTCTGAATAATCCCAGTATTATTTCAGAGGAGATGGGAGAGGCTCACCACAGCCTCAGGTCTCAGCCCTATCACTGTGACCAGTTCCCCGGCCTCCAAACAGTAACTTAACTTGGTGGGTTGTATGTTTAACCCACATGGGGGACATGGTAGCTCTCTTAGGGGACAGGTGGCTGAGTCTGCACCTGTCTCAGGCAGTTCCTTATTTTCTCAGTGTAAATAAAGGCGTGACGTGCCCCGTCTCCAGCTAATGAAGAGGATCTCCCCATCTGCCTGTTCAGATCGGACGAAGCCCAGGAACCCTAGTGGTCGCCGTGACGCAGAGCTGGTGCTCGTTGGAGTGCAGTCCTTCTCCCTAATTTTCCTTTCTTCCACCTGATTCTGGCGCTCAGCAGAGGCCCTGGCTTCCCTGGGACCTGCTTATCTTAGCCGGCACGCGGCTCCTGACAGCTAAGGAGGCATCAGGGAAGGCTGGGGTCACCAGGTCGCCTGGCTGGGAAATGCGTATTCCCACCGACAGGAAGGAGAAGCCGTGAGGAGATTGGCTAACAAGTGCCGTCCACACTGGGCGTCCTTGTCACCTCCCTGCCTGGCACTGGGCTCTCTGTGTGGCTCACTCCGGTGGCCTCTCCCCCTGCCCGGGTGCTGTTCCCCCAGGCTCCTGCTCTGGGTTTCCATTGGTAGCGCTGGAACCCGGGAGTTGGTTACTCAGTGGGTCCTTCCTCCACCAGCAGCTACCACGGGCCAAGATTCTGGGTCTTAGGCCTTTGAACAAAGTGGATGTGCCGAAATGTTTCATGACAAGAAAATGAACAAAGGAAGGACTTCCAGTACAGATAACAAAGAGGCTCAAAAAAAAAAAAAAAGACCTAAGGATGAAAGAGAAGAGTGGGTTGCTTTTGCCGGGCACCATGCCTGTGGCCAGGAGGCTGAGGCAGGAGGATCACGAATTCAAAGCCAGCCTCAGCAACTTAGCAAGGCCCTAAGCAACTTAAGTAAAATACATAAAATGCAAAAAAGGGCTGGGGATATGGCCAAAAAAAGAAAACTGTTAGGAGTACATATTTCTGGGGTCCATGTTAAGGGGATTTAGTCCCCTTTGGGTAGACGATTGTTTAGATTTGTCAGAATCTTTCTTTCTGAGGTTAAATTTCCATTAGGTACTGAGGCCCTGAACCTCTCAGATGAAGTGTTGGATTCGTGTCCTGTCAAACAGGCCCATCATATCTGAAGCTCCCTGACCATCCTGTTACCTGCCCTTCCTCAGCATTACTGTGCACAGCATGTGTCCCCTTCCAACTTTTTGAGTGTCCTTTCCTGCTCTCCAGGAACTGACATACGCAAGGCTGCACTCGGTTACTGTTTGGTGAGGGAATGATCGAGGCCTGCTCACCTTTAGCACTTTCCATGTTTCCCACATTCCTACTGTATCCCTGAGTTCTTCGTATTCTTTGTGATAGTCGTGTGTGCACAAATCCCTTTTCACCCTGGACATCTGTATAACCATAAGAAAAAGAGCAAGGACGTGTGCCACTTAGAATCCTCATTCCCTTGTAGTTTGAAAAGGTACAAATGAAGTCAGAATAAATCTGCCTTCAACTAAGGGAGACAAAGTTTGCAGGGCCCAGCTGGAGGCTCTTCTTCATATAAATATGCATATGTGCTAGTCAGCTTTCTGTCACTGTGACAAAACACCTGACATAATCAACTTGTAAGGAGGAAATCTTTACATGATTTCACAGGTTTCAGTCCATTGGTTGGCTTTGTTGTTTCTGAGCCTGTGGCGAGGCAGAACATGATGGTGGGGAACATGTGGTAGAGCTAAGTTCCTACCTCAGGGTGGGTAGGTATCAAAGAGAGAGAAGAAGAGGCTGGGGTCCTAGGATCCCCTTCAAGGACACACACCAATGCCCTAACTTCCCACTAGGCCCACTGCATCCCAGGAGTCCACAGGCTGGAGACCAAGCCTTTAATACATGAGCCTTTGGAGACACTTTAGATCCAAACTATAGCAGTGCACATAAAGAAAAAGTCATGGTCTTTATTGTAACTACCCTGACTCTCTCCTCAGGCAACTGATGTTAAGAAGGTTGGTGTCCTGCAGTGTAACGATCAAAACCCCAGATGACCCAGTTAACAAATGGGCAAAGGACTTGAGCAGACATTTCATATGTCCTTGGCCAACCATCATATGGAAGGATGCTCAGCACCACTAATCGTGCGCAGATGGAAACTACCTGGGGGATCCCCTCACACCCACTGGAGTGGCTACTATCAACAAAAAACCAGGAAACAAGTGTTGGCAAGGATGTGGAGAGAAATCGGAGCCCCTGTACACTGTTGGTGGGAATATGAAGTGCTGCAGCCCTATGAAAACAGTATGGAGTCCCCACCAGGCTAAAAATAGCATTACCATGTGATGAAGCAGCTCTTCTTCCGGGTACATGAGAGTGAAATCTAGAGGAGATACTTGCATACCTGTGTTCATAGCAGCATTATTTACAGTCACCACTCACATGCCCATCAATGGATGGAGGAGCAAAACATAGTATCCTATATATAATGGATTATTATTCAGCTTTGAAAAAGGAAGGGAATTTATCTATCTATCTATCTATCTACTTATTTATTTTTGGTACCAGGGATTGAACTCAAGGGCACTCGACCACTGAGCTACATTGCCAGTCCTATTTTGTATTTTTATTTAGAGGCAGGGTCTCATTGAATTGCTTAGCGCCTTGCTTTTGCTGAGGCTGGCTTTGAACTCGCGATCCTCCTGCCTCAGCCTCCCAAGCTGCTGGGATCACAGGTGTGCGCCGTCTCACCTGGCTAGGAAGGGAATTCTGATACATGCAGCAACACAGATGACCCTTGATAACGACATGTAAGTGAAGTAAGCCCATCACAAAGACAAATACCAGGTGATTCCACCTCCCTGAGGCACCTAGAGTGGGCAGATTCATGGGGAAAACGGAGGAAAGGTCGTTGTCAGGGGTTGGGGGGGAGACGGGAACAGGAAGTGGATGTTTCATGGGCACAGAAGTATAGTTTACAAGATGAAGAAAGTCCTGGAGATGGGATGCCCAGTAATGTGAACATACCTCGCTACTCAGCTACACTTAAGAATGGTCCGATGGTGAATTTCATGAGTATTTACCACAATTAAAATTAAGGAAAACGTAAAATTTAGAAAGAGGGTAGCATGCATCATCCACACCTGTCTCGGTGAGCGTGCAAGCCCACGGGGTGACCAGGCTGCTTTTTGCTTTCTGTCTGCCCTGAGTTTTTTTTTAAGGATCACATTGCATACATTACTCAGCAATCCCACCCGCTCCCCGCCCCTTAGTCCACTTAGCAGCATACCAGGGACACCTTTTCAGGTCAGTGACCAGGAGCCTGACCCACCTTCTCAGGAAGGGTGCTTACCCAGGCGTATGTGCACTGTGATAGATTCCATTTCCTTTTTCTGAGCCCTCAGGTTATTTCCAGTTTTGTTGCCAAACAAAGCTGCAATAAATGGCTTTTTTTTTTTTTTTTTTTTTTGCATTTCCTTAGATGCTCTGAATCTTCTGAGTTCCAAAAGTGTTTGCTAGGTCCGATTATTGCAGTTCACATGGACACCAGTGCCTTGTGACAGGCCTGCTGGTGACCTCCTCTCCGGGGCCAGGTACTGCACCTGCTCCTGAAGCAGCACTTGCTGTGATTTTTCATATTTGTGGTCATGAAGTTAAGTCTCTTTTTAAAATTATTAGTTGCAATCAGGAGCGGGGGCGCATGCCTGTAATTCCAGCAGCTTGGGAGGCTGAGGCCTGAAGATCACAACTTTTCAGCAATTTTAGTGAGGTCCTAAGCAACTTAGTGAGACCCTGTCTCAAAATAAAAAAAAATATAAAAGGGCTGGGGATGTGGCTCAGTGGTAAATCGCCCCTGGGTTTAATCCGTGGTTTCAAAAAAAAAAAAAAAATCAGTTGCTTGCATTTTTTGTGTGTATTAAGGGTGAGTCAAGAATCTGTTTTTCTTTTCTTCCCTCCTCCCACTTGGGTAAATAGCTAATTATGCCAGGGTTTTTCTCATTAAATTAAAATGCCATAATTATATGTATTTGGATACTTTTCTAGACTCTTGGATTCTGCTGTTTTTATTTTTTGTTTGTTTGTTTTCTATTTCTGTGGCAAGTGTTTAATTGGTTTGAATATACAGAAACTTCGTAGAAGTTTAATGTCTCTCAAAAGGAAAATTCCTTGCCTCCTTCCCTTTTCAAACTTTCTTGGCAGTTTGCAGATATTTTCTTTCCTTATGAACTTTTAAACAGTTTTGTTCAGTTATTTTAAAGAATCCGGTTGAGGTTCTGATCATCTTTCTATCTACCATATTTGAGCTGGTGTGCAGATGTGTTTGTGCAACTCAGGTTAAAGAAATCTTCTGTGCTCATCGTTTTCAACCAAATAAGCAGTAGATCATGTTTTTCTCAAGGATTCTGAATACATAATTACTACAATGTGAACTTGAGGACATCTTTCTGTGCATTTGAACACATTTATTAAACAAAATGGAGCATTCTGTATACTAGAGCATATATTTTTCCATTTAGAATAAAATGATGGACATCTTATCAGTAACTCTAAAAAGGTTGTATCTGTAGGTCTAGAGCAGATAAGGACCCACAGATAAGGGTGGAAAGTAGACAAGTCTGTTGTATGGAGAGCCTGGGTTATATCTGGGAGGAAATCAGGATGGGCCTTGACGGAGGCTTCTGGAAGCGGCTGCTGTTCTGTTTCTTGGCCTGGGTGGAGGTTACCTGCCTCCGACCATTTCCTGTCACTCACCAGCTGCGAGCCTGTGATTCTGTCTCTGGGGCTTCCCTGTGCTGCTCATTCTGAAGTGCAAGGTGTGTTTCCGGAAGGCCCGTGCCAAGGTCAGGTCAACGTGTCCACTAAGTGCCGTCCTCCACTGCCTTCCCACCTGTGGGTGCTGCCATGCTTCAAATATCTTGCTGATTAATTTCCACTTTGCTGTATTGGTGATAATGGACATTTTTTAAAAATATTTTTTTAGTTGTTGATGGACTTTTATTTATTTTTACGCGGTGCTGAGGGTCGAGCCCAGTGCCTCACACATAAGAGGCAAGTGCTCTGCCACTCAGCCCCAGCCCCAGCCCCAGCCCCAGGCAATACACATTTCTAACACATCTGCGGGCATTTCTATTTCTTCTGTGATTGTGTTCTTAGCTCATTTTCCTCTTGAGTAAAAGCTTTTCTTTTTCCTCGTGATTGGTTTATCATCTTGTCACATTTTTCTGTCATTTCTCTTGTGATTGATTTTCCTGTCATTTGTGGCCTTTTGTCCTGTGGACATTTTCATCTTTATAGGTCCAGACCTTCAGTCTTTCTGTCCTTCAACCTGGCCATCAGCTAAGAAAAGTTAAAAACCATTGTTCTGTAGGTTTCTTTTTAAATTTGAGCACTTGTGTGATTTTTTTTTAACATTAAAAACCTCATCCAGGGCTGGGGATGTGGCTCAAGTGGTAGCGCGCTCGCCTGGCATGCGTGCGGCCCGGGTTTGATCCTCAGCACGACATACAAACAAAGATGTTGTGTCCGCGGAAAACTAAATAATAAATATTAAAATTCTCTCTCTCTCTCTCTCTCTCTCTCTCTCTCTCTCTCTCTCTCTCTCTCTCTCTTAAAAACAAAAAACATATCCAACCCGGATTGTTTTTCTCCCATGATGTGAAGACACATCCAACCTACTTCCCCCTCTATCCAGTGAAGCCATTATGTGGACACCTTTTGTTGACAGGTGATTCCAGGCCACTTTGTGAACTCAGGCACTCAGTCGGTCACAGGGCCCCATCACAGTCAGGATGCGGGTCCCTTCCCCGGGTCTCCTGGTAATCTGCCCCTTCCACTCTTGTCCTCAGCAGCCACCACCCTGTCCTCCCTGTAGTTTGGCCTTTTCTAGAGTGACGCATGCATGGAACCACACAGTGGGCCCGTGACCTTTGAGTCGGCCACTCATTCGTGCCACGTGCATCTGTCATCGTGCTTCCAGTTGCTGAGTCGAATTCCGTCCGTTGTATGGATGTCCCACAGCTCCTTCCTTCATTCATTCTCTCTCTGGGGGAATTTGGGGTTGTTTCCAGTTCTTGGTAATAAAGCCTCTTTATGCAGAGAATGGCCAGAGTCCACAGAGCAAGAGATAAAAAACAAAAGTGAAAATCGGAAAGCTCAGAAAGAGCGAGCATGAGTGAGATGGCAGACACGAGATTCAGATGTTTGTAATAACAAGTCGTTGGCAGGGAACTGAGGGGAGATGGCGCTAAGCTTAGGCAGCTGACTTTACCCTTCCCTCAGTGTCTTCCAAGGACCACAGAATGGTCAATAGAAGACCCCTGGAATCAGCCCTCTTCATCAGGAGGCTGTGCCAATTCCCACCATGACATTCCTGCCAGTGACGTCCAGATGGGACAGGGTACCATAGCTCTCTGAAGATTCATTGAGAGGAGAGAAGTTTCAGACTGGGCTGGGGTGGTGGCTCAGGGCAGAGCAGTTGCCTAGCACGTGTGAGGCACTGAGTTTGATTCTCAGCACCGCATATAAATAAATAAAATAAAGGTCCATCGATGACTTAAAAAAAAAAAAAAAGTCTTGGACTGATAGATAAAGCTCCTCTTTTGTGAGTGCTGAGCATCCCTCTTCGGGAGGCCCAGTGTGAGGAAGTCTGTGGCACATGGACCTTGCCAGATGTGAGCCCCTGGGTGGGTGGGGTCACACCTCTGCACGGAGCCCCAGGGGAACCTGGACAGGTCACCTCACGAGCCGGCTATGCTGATTAAGCTCCAAATTATGTGCACCAGGCTGAACATGGTCCTCCACTGAAGGCTGAGATGATCCAGCCTCCTTGTGGTTGAGTTAGCCTTTTGTAAACTTAGTTTATGGAGAGAATTGAGTCACATGGAGGAAAGTAGCAAGGGCCACTCAAACGGGGGGATTCCAAAAAAAACAAAAAAAAAATTCAGGAATGAGCTTTGGAAGTTCTTAAGTCACGTGCATTGGTAGAAAATAGGAGTTATTGGGAGATTTTGGAGCTGGATAATAAGACTTCAGATGCGGCAGGAGTGTGCAGAATAGTGTGATGCTCCCGTGAGAGCTCAAACTTCCCTGTTAAGTGTTGGAAATGTTTTTTCCTCTGCACAACAGCCCCCGTGGTGTCATTATCTGTCCTGTTTCATACATGCAGGGAGACTGGAGGCAGAACAATCCAAGGCAGTAATCTTGAGCTTCAGGTGAGGAAGGCTAATCCATGGTGTCAGGAGTGGAGATAGAGAGTGACAGGTCTGAGGTGAACCTAGCGTCAAGTGTGAGTGACTAAAAGCTGAGCCCTGGTCGTGTGAGACCCACCTTTAGTCCTCTCCTCACCTGCACAGTCCTATGCCCCGATAATCTGAGCACTTTCCTGTAGGGATGGGCTGGGGGTGAGTGGCGGGTGAGGGTGCACATGCCTGCCCTGTGCGCGACTCTCACAGCATGTGCTGCCTGCAGGTGGGACCAGGTCTCCTCTGTTGAGGTTCACAGGTGGCTGCAGAAGTTGGGGCCCTCGCACTTCCCTCGGGGGGCTGGTGCACTTCAGTAGGTCACTGCTTACCAACCGCTCACTGTGCTGAGTCACCCTGAAGTGAGGTCTGCTAATGTGCAAGACCAGCAAATCCAGTTTCCATTACTTTCAGTGTGAGTTTTTTTTGGGGGTGGGGATACCGGGGATTGAATTCTGGGGCACTTGACCACTGAGCCACATCCCCAGCCCTATTTTGTATTTTATTTAGAGACAGGGGCTCACTGAGTTGCTTAGCGCTTCACTTTTGCTGAGGCTGGCTTTGAACTTGAGATCTCCTGCCTCAGCCTCCCGAGCCACTGGGATTATAGGTGTGCACCACTGTGCCCGGATTCAGTGCGGTTTTAATTTTTTTTTTTTTTTTTTGAGGCTGACACTTTGGTTTTATTGATGTCCTGTGTTGGGCTGGGTACAGAAGTGCCCCGGCCACCACTGGCCTCCCAGGAGGAATAAGCAGCAAAGGTGGTGCCCGATGGCTCTTGGCTGCTGATTTGGGCTTCAGGGTTCATACAAGGAGCACAGCAGGCTTCTCAGCCAGAAGTACAAACTCTGATTCACGGTCAGACTTCACCAGGAAGGAGAGCTGGTCAGAGCGGAAGGAACTTGAAGGAGCAAACGCTACTCTAGGCTTGGTCTTCCTCCTGCTTCCTGGTACCCCAGATGGGCTGTTGAAGCAGCGCTGCCGGCAGCGGGGTTAGTGCCCTGACCAGGCGGGCAGGAGAGCCTGCTCCCTGCTGGAACATCTTGCTAGGTCTGTTGGTGTGGTCACTGAGCAGCGGGCAGGGAGTGATCAGTTTTCTGTAGGCAGCCTTGTACTTCGGGAGCTGGTCCAGTATCTCCGGGCACCATATAGATCCACAAAATGGAAGTGTTTTCCAAGACAAGGGGGCCAAGGCTCCCGTATCCCCCTCTCAGGTGTGGCCGAGATCCCTTCCTGCAGGAAGATGCTGTCTCATTCATAAGTCCTGTCACCACGCAGCACTGAACATCTTTATCAGAGGAGACCTCAGGCTTAGCAGGCAGCCTCAGACTTGCCAAAATACTGTTCATTCAGACTCTTGTTTGTCAAGCCCTCCTGATAGATGTAAAAGCCCTTCCCAGATTTGTGACCCGGGAAGCCCTTAGACAGCCTCTGTTTCAGCAGTCGAGGTTTCCACCTCCAAACCACTCCCCAAGGACTTCGCCTGTGTCTTCCATGTGTGTCACTATGTCCACGCTAACTCGTCTGCCAGGCAGGGTGGCAGCACCCACAAGCCCAAGCCTGCAGTCAGGGAATCTAACTTCTTAGGGCAACCCCTCCTGCAGGATTCTCATGCCTACAGACTACATGGGTGCAAAGTACCTGGTGGTGCGGAAGCCAGGACCTTCTTTAGGCACAAGGATGACCTTCCCCTGCTTGAGACCACTGCTATGTTGGAACAGTTGTGTCCTTGGATGTTTTCTTGGTTGTGATGATGTCTGGTAGCTGCACAGGAGAGAAGTAGCACATGCCAACTACCTTCTCAGGTCTGTCGGACAGCAGCAGTTTCACTGCTTGGGAAAGCAGATGTGTAAGCGGCAAAGAAACAGTGATCTGTCATCACCGCCTCTGTTTCCTTTACCACTTTGTGTTTAACACCGAGATCCTCAACAGTGGCTTCATTCACCAGGTCAGCCTTTCTAAAACCCTGGTAACCAAGCTGCCCATCCACGTGGCTGAGGATGAAATGCCTTCGAATGACGTCACAGCTTTCTACTTCACTTTGCCATTCAATTCTTCAAAGGCTTGCTGCTCTTGCTGGCCTCATCCAGCTACTGTGGTGTGTTTAAGAAGGGCCTTCAGCCCCTTATCCATGGAGACTTGGATGATGCCAGCTCCCATCAGCTCTGCACCAAGAATAGGGAGATGCTTAACATCCTTCTGTGGAGCTCCAAATTTATTTTATTTATTTATTGTTTAAAAAAATATTTTTAGTTGTAGATGGACACAATACACTTATTTTATTTATTCACTTCCATGTGGTGCTGAGGATCGAACACAGTGCCTCCCACGTGCTAGGCAAGTGCTCTAGCACTGAGCTATAGCCCCAGCCCCTTCAAATTTATTTTTCTTTCATAGGACTTGACCATGATCGAATCCCATCAAGGTCTGCAATTCTTTGGTCGCTGCCAGCTCTCCAGATTTCTGTGATTCAGCAGGATAACCAGCAGCATTCCCTGCTGAGTCCAGTCTTAACATGGATTGCACCTTTTCTTCCATTGTTTTGTCAATCTGCTGTCTGACAGATGCCATGGTCTTGGTCTCAGTTTTCCCTCCAATCCCTTGTTTCTCTTTGGAGAGATCCCAACAACCAGTCCACTGACAAGAGTAGCTGCAGCTTTTTCTGGGTATCCAGCTGTCTGTTTCTCTGGAGGGTTTGCTCCTGGTTCAGGGGTTCCACCAGTTGGCCAACCAGGGCCATTTTCTTGGCACTTTTTGATACCAGTCAGCATCATGTCAAATGCAGCAGGCCACATCTACATTCTGGGCAGCCTTTGGTGCCTCCTCCTCCTGGTAGAATCCCCAGCAAGGCTTCAGAGACACGCAGTACTGTCGGTTTATCTTTTATTGCTATTCTGTGTTGGCATGCAGTGGCAAACTCGAGCCCACTTCCCCATCAGGATCCACCCATGGCAGCCACAGCAGGTCTTGGGGACTTGTCAGGTTTCTCAAACATCCTCTGTTCTTCCTGAGATATTTGCATTGCTCCTTGTGGGGTCTTACAGAAGGCTCACCTGTTGATATCAGCACCTGCAACAGAGCAGCCCGGCTCTGATGAGATGAGGTGGCCCTTTTGGTTTGTTTGATCGCACGCCCAGATTTCATTCATTACTTCCATGGACTCTCATTGACTTCTTGGCTTCGAAGTGCATTTGCCTTTGAATTGGGCGAGTCAATATGAATAACTGACACACTCCCTTTGACTCCATAGTTAACATGGCTTCTAGGCAGCAAAGCAGAGGACCCTGAAAAGTTGCTGTCAAATGTCTCCTGGGAGGATCTAGGTGGGACCCTGAAGGCATTGCAGCTGGGGCTCCTAGTGGTCAAGGAGGCCACCATCTTGAGCAGGAGAGGATGAAAGTACAGAGCGCTTCTTGTTTTTGATTTTTAAATACCAGAAAACAAGCAAGTTTAAATCTCTGCTGGGAAACATGTTATTTTCCTATTAACATTTAGACTGTGTTTTGAGTTAGGGGGTCGTATTTTATGAAGTGCACTTTTCTTTTAGGAGCATTTATGCCTACAATACTTTATTGCTTTGGGGCAACTTGAAAGGCAGGTTGAAATTGCAAAACATTTCTGCTCTATATTCTCAAATCTAGATGAAGATGGGATCCCTTTCAGGTGATGTATTTGTATTGTAAACGTAAATGAAGGTGGAATCCCTTTTCAAAAGAAAGTTGTGTTCACTTTGCATCTTAAAATGTAAAATGACTATATCATGAAGTACCGTTAGTGGAATTTAGATTTTTTCCATTTCTTCTAAAATTAAATCATAGAAATAATATATTCACCTTTCTTCCAATTAGATGAGGAAATGAGATTGAAGAAGATTTTCTGTATCTGTGCATTGAATTGACTCCAACTAATTGTATCTCAAAAAGAAATTTTATTTGGTTGCTAAAAGCATATAGAAGAAGGAAAATGTATCACTAGGCCAGCTCCTCACGTGGGCATAGACCTGCTGTTTGCTTGCTTGTTTATTTGATTTCTTGCTCCTTTATTTTTACTTCTTCATGGTTTTCATTGTTTAGAAGGATAATTCAGTACAGGGTGAAGTTCACTTATGTGGCCCTTGAAAAAAATATTTCTCAATCTTGCCTCTAGAACTAACTGTGGGATCTTAAGCAAGCCACTGTCTTTCTAGAGCTAGAATTTCCATTAAATTCTTCCAGTTTTAAAGGTCTCTAAAATTAAGAAGAAGAAGGAAAGGTTTTGTGGCACTCACTGATGTTCTGTGATACTAACAGGTACTTGTGTGGACTGTGATTAAAACCAAGTCTGCAGACCTGGTTTGGAGCCTCAGCTCCATCTCCATGGTAATAAAGGTAGTTGACATACAGCCAGGGTCAAGTTCTATACCTTGGTATTCCTTCATCCTCATAAGAACCCTGCTTGTGAGACGCTATAATTACACCTGTTTTACAGGTAGGAAATTGAGGCACCCAGAAGTAAAATTACCTCCAATGAGAATCGCTAAGTATAGGGTCAGTTTGGACATAGGCAGTCCGAGGCCAGAGCTGGTATGATTAACGGTTGTGCGGCACTGAAGACCTCTTAATTTCTCAGAGATTACATTTCTTCTCTATAAAATTGAGGACCTCATTAGTTTTATCATCTTTTCTGGTTTCTATGAGGCTGCAATATAGGAAACCCAAGGATTTGGAAGCAGAGTCGGTAGCACTTAGGAACTTGCTACAGAGGCAGGTCCTCCGGCCCCATTCCCAGCCTGCTGAATCAGAAACTCTGAGGTTAGGATCCAGAAACGTGTTTCCACACACCCTCCAGGTGACTGATGCATGCTAAAATATACAAACCACAGGAATAATATGTATGATGGTGGGTCAACCTGCAGAAAGCTATGTCAAAGAGGTGGGGGTTTTTTTGGTCATTTTGGGGATATGTTGCTCATTTTTATGTTTCTTCTCACTTTGTTCTTACAACTCATTATATTGGTAGGTAAGATACTAGCCTCACTTTATTGATGAGGAAGGTGAAGCCTAAAAGATTAAATCACTTGCCCGACCGTCCGGGATGATATTTTTGGCCAAGCTGCAAGAGTGTCTTCAGTGGTGTGACTGTAATTCTGTCTCACTGTGGTCTGTCACTTTTCAACTTCACACACCCACCCACCCCTGGGTGTCCATTTCCGCACTTACGAAACAAGAGTTGACCAAGTGGTTTCCTGATTCTCTCGCTTCTGGCTTTCTCCCCGGCCATTGCTCTCACTTAAAATTGTGTTTTTCTAGATTCCACAACAGTTTCTGGCTTGTGTCTTCAGACTCTCTAGTCCTCAGTTATGGTTTCTGTTCATAATTTGGGTGCAGAGAACTCGTAGATCTGACCACTTTAGTCTTAGATCTGCTTGGTCTTTGCTTCATGAGAACATGGGCCAGGAGCCACCTGACGCTGTGCTTGGTTTCCTTGGGGGAAGCTGTTTGGGCTGATGGGTTTTCTCTGTCATGGTGAAAACTCTAGTTGTCCTCAGATCTTTTTTTTTTTTTTTTTTCTCCTCTTTTACTCTTCCTATTTTGCTCAACAAGAACGAGGTTAATGGAAGAGAATAGAGACTAACAGGGCCAGAGGCATGATTAACACTTGAATGCTACCTCCCGTGTCCTCTGCAGACTCAGAGTACTGTAGTGAGCACATGACTGAGGGCATCGTGGGTATTCTGAATGACACCCTGGTCCTCTGGTTCTCCGTTGAATCACTGCAGAAATGCTTGAAGAGCAGCAAGGAAATGGTGAAAATATTAGAGTACCCCCTGAACCAAGTACAGCTTTTAAAGGGGTGTTCTGTGCTCTGTGCTCAGCTGCCCGCATTAAAATGGCTTTGCTGCCCTCATTGTCCAGCCAACCCATCCCTTGGTGGGACCTTGGAGGCTGACTTGCCCTTTGACCTCTGCAGTCCTCCCTGATCCGTGGTTTACACACAGTGATTTTCACCGGCTCATTGATGAGGGTGATGGTGATGGTCTTTGAGGATGTAGGTGCTAAGGTGAGAAGCTGGACAGGGAAGAAAGGGGAAGAGGCGGGGGAAGCCGGCGGCCTGTTATTCAGGGCCTACCAGGTGTTAGTCACCAATTCTCATTTTGGGCTCCACAAAACCATGTGAAGAATTCTTGTGGGCTCCATTTTTTTTTTCTAATGGGGAAACTGGGGGGGGGGACCTTCCCATGTTTATAGACTGTAGACTTTTTTGTTTTGCAATTTTGGATTGCCTTGTTTCAGCTTTCCTTCTTGAAACATTTTGTGTAAATTCAATCTCATGTTAATTTGAACGAGATGACTTTTAAAGAATCAGTTGGCACCACCGAGCCAGTCATTAAATCATATTTGAATTTATATCTGAGAAATCTCTCTCTAGTTCAACACATTTATTCCACAAATGTATATAATCCTTGAGAAGTAAATTTCTAATTAGTAACCAATGACTTGATCATGAAACTCCAGTTCTCAGAAGTGGTGTAGAAAGTAAAGATCACTCTAAGAGCCCGTTGTGGAGTACAGTGGGTGAGAAGTGGAGCTGGTATCCTGACCTGGTAGCCCCTGGCCTGGATAGATCTGAGCGGGATGGATGTGGTCATCTCATTGAGGAAAGACCAGTTTGGATCCTGTTGATCAGCCCAAAAGCCCCAGGTTTTTACTTGTGGTGTAAACCTACTGTTGAATATGTGTGTCTAGTCCTCATGGTAGATCGCCGTCAAAGAGCAGAAAGATAATAAAAATCTCTTGGCCTTCTGGAATAGCATTGTGTGTAGCCAGGGTGAAGATCAAAGGTGTTGGTAGCTTTTGTAAAACTAAGGGCTGAAACTAGACAGATCAAGATGATAATGAAAAAGAACACGTTTGATCATCATTTGGATATTCCAAATAGCATACAACTCAAATGGGGGCACCATTCTGTATTTGCTGGAACCTTCTTTTGTAAATTCTGTCAGATGACAAATTTAAAAAAAAAAATCAAACGTTTTACTCATTCTTCAGGGGGTTATAATTTGGGGATTCATGAAAGAACTATTAGATAGATTTATTACTAGTAACACATAGGCTTCTCATGGTCAAAACCGATCCTGTTTGCGGTTAGTACGTCTGTGCTATGGACTGCTTATTGCATAATCCCAAGGTTTCAATGTTTCTTTCTTTTTTTTTTCTTCTTTCCATTAAGCCTTTTTTTTTTTAAAAAAAAAAAAAAAAAAAAAGCCAAATCAAGTATTTGGTAAAATGCAAACTGTTTTACATTGTAGACATACTGTCTTGTCTATTTGGCTCTGCAGAATTACACTTTGCTGATACAAACAGTAAGCTGCTCAGGGAAGAATTCCAGCAATTTGTCTTTCCCAACCTTGCACACAGCAGACAGCGAGGCAATTTATATACAGCGACTCCCTGTTCTTGTTTAATTTCCTCAGACAAAACAGGAGATTGCGCTGGTGCCTGCCAGTTCAAAGCTGCACAGCGTGTTTGTCTGGCCTGCATTGTCACCTCATGAATCAGGACTCTAGAGCCACAGGGCCTTCCAAGTTTTCCGGTCCAGACCCTGTTGCAGATGAGAACTGAGGTCCAGAATGACTGCTCACTGACCGTCACACAGCGTGTGAGTGGTCGGGTCTGGAGTTGTGTTGTGTTTAACCTAAGGTTTTCCTTTCTCCACCTTCCCTGTAGGTTATTCGAGTTCTAGGGTGAAGACTTAGCCTGCAAAGTGCCATAACTGTATTCTTGCTCTCAGAATCACACCAGCTGATAATGTGATCACCAGTCATGGAATTGTAGGATAAAAGTGTGTCTTGCAGTTATGAGAAATCTAGGCTCTTCCTTTTGTCTCTGAGCTCTTTGGGGCACACCTTCACCTTTATGGGCCCTCCTGATCCAGCGTGGTGTGTGAACCAACCTCACGGCCCAGCTCCTGCTTCCTGGCTGAACAATGTGGGCCTCCTCACACTTACTGTGATGTGTAGGAAAGTGAAGCCTCTAAGTGCACTGAAATCTGAGGGATATTCAGGGAAGGGGTGTGCAGGGTGCTGGTTGGACTTCTGCCCAGAGACCTGACCGGGTGGCACAGTTGTCCATGGTGGCCAGTGCTCCCCTCGGAAAGGCTTTGTGGAAGGGCTGTGCTCTCTACGTGCATCTCTGAAAGCTTAGGTAGGAAAGGCACCGTTTGAATTTTCTTGTCTGATAATCAGTAAGCAGCCAGAGAGGTGTCTTGATGTCCCCTTCCTGAGTGATGGGAAACCGCAGCCGCCTCTTTGGAGGAAAGCAGAAGTGTGTCTTGAATTTGGGGAAGAAGTGGTGAGCCACTGAACTGTTTGGCAGATTTGACAGAAGGCATGAACATATTAATTTTTAAAACTGTACTCCTTGGAGCTCTGAGTCTTGGATCATGGAGTCATGATCGTGCCTTGAGTGCTGTCTTTGGAGGAAGCCTGTGCCGTGTAATGAGAAGACTCACAAGGAACGTGTCACCAGGTCCCCATTTGAGAGGGGTTTGCCTTCTAGTTGGTGGCAAACCCAAACTGTGCTGGAAGGGAAAACGGCCCAGGGACATCCGAGAAGAAAGAGTGCATTCTGGGTAACGGGGCCACTAGCTGTTTGTAGGATGTGAGATTGGATTGTTGTTACAGAGACAGGCTGTGGGTAAACCCCAAGTCCAGCGTAGAAGTTAGGAGAAAAGAAGGGGAACTTGGCAAGTGGGTGGGTGATAGCACCGGATTGTCAGGTGCCCCTGCACACCGGTGCCAGAGCCCCTCACAGCCCCTAGGTGCAGCCTCAGAGCTCTTCTACTTTCCTGATGACTAAGAACCAGGAAGGTATGAAGCTGGTCATTGCACAAGACGTGTGACACAGTGGCCTCCCTCTTCCTCTTTCCATCTGAGAGGGCGCTGGTGGAAGGAACCTTTCAGTGAAAGGCGGTACCCTGGGCCTAGGGGGACCCAAGATGGGAAGTCCAGTTTCTGAAGAAGACCTGCCCCGTACCCAGTGGGCAAAACGTCGGAGTGAACTAGCCATCAGAGGAAGGAGCTGAACTTGAGTGCCACCGCAGCCCTGGCCTGGGGACCCACAAACAGGTCTCGGAGTCCAGGACCTGCTCCTCCTCCCGGATTCTGTGCAGTGCTCCTGACCTGCTTCACCAGCTGGTCCTTGTTTTGAATTCACGTAGTTTGTCCAGGCTTCTGTCCTGGAGCCACAGAACACTAGTTGGGGGACTCCGTTTGTAAAGGAGAGGCCACTGGAAAGAGGTGACTGGACAGACACCCACGCCTTCCATTCACTGGCAGATTGTGCGGAAACCAGGTTCAGGAGCAGGCGCACTGCAGCTTGGGAAGCCACTGGGACAGGGACACCTTTGTTTCCTAGTTATAAGGGGTCCCCTGTGGGACATTCAGATGGATCCAGTGACCTTCCTTGTGTGCTCATTGAACCTGACTTACATTGGTGGGTCAATGGCTAGAGCTGAGTCTCCAAATGGTTTTTCTTCATTGGAAGGATCTAGACCACTCATCAGTAGATTGAAAGCAAAAAATAGATCTACTTTAAAAGAAAAATAGCAGCACTTCATTGAAGTATGATATATACAGTATAAAAATCCATGTATTTTAAATATACAAAATTCAGTGATTTTTTTTAGTACATTTATGGAGTTGTATGACCACCACCACATTCTAGTTCGGGATAGGTTTTTCAATCAGCAGCTTCAGTTGACCAATGATCTACTCTACTGTCTGAAGATTAGCCCATTCTGAATATTGCAAATAAATGCAACCATCCAATACATGGT
Source organism: Marmota flaviventris (assembly GCF_047511675.1). Classification (NCBI taxonomy): domain Eukaryota; kingdom Metazoa; phylum Chordata; class Mammalia; order Rodentia; family Sciuridae; genus Marmota; species Marmota flaviventris. Next base: position 167,820,145 of record NC_092500.1, read on the forward strand.
CTTTGGGCTTCTTTGACTGAACATATAGTTTCTGAGATTCATGCTTCTGTGGCACGTGTCTCTATGGCACTCTTTTTGATTGCTGAGTTGTCATCTGTTGCATGAATTTACCGTCAACCCTCTATCTATGGCTTCTGCATCCAAGACTTCAATCAACCACAGACCAAAAATATTTGAGGAAAAAAAAATTGTATCTGTCCTGGACACGTGTAGAAATTTTTTTCTTGGTGTTTATTCCCAGCCAATATTTACCTAGAATTTGCATGTTTTGTTTTGATCCTGTAAGTAATCTGGAGGTAACCAAGTGTGCAGGAAGAAGCTCAGGTTATAGGCCAAGGCCACACCGTAGTATCTAAGGGACCTGAGGTGTGGTGGAATCCATCCCTCATAGACACCAGGGACAGGTGCATCCAGCCATAGGCTGATGACTGGTTGCTGCCTCTTGCTATTGTGACTACTGCTGCTGTCTTGTTTCCTGTGGCTCCTATGACAAATTACTACCCACTTGGTAGCCTAAAGCAACAGGAATTTATTATCTCACAGCTCTGGAATCCAGAATTCTGAAATCAAGGTGTGGACAGGTCTGTGCTTCCTCGGAGACTCTTGGAAGATTCCACAGCTTGCTTCTTCTGGCTTCTAGTGGTTGTCTGCAAGCCTAGATGTGAGGTCACGTCACTCCAGTCCCTGCCGCCATCTTCCTGTCAGTTCCTCTTTGAGTAGAGATACCTGTGATTGCATTCAGGGCCCGCCCTGAGACCTGGGGGAAGCTGCTGCTCCCAAAATCCTTAACACAGTCGCCTCTTTGCCCACACGTCGGGCAGAGACACAGGTTACAGGTATCTGCTGCGGATTTCCTTTTGGGCAACCCACTTCTGGTCCACCACAGGAGCCGTGAACATTCACCTAAGGTTTCTGTGGAGACCTATGGTTTCATTTCTCTTTGTAGATAACCTGGGAGTGGATTTGCCGGTTTGTTTGGTAAAAATAAGTTGAACTTTTAAGAAACTGCCAAACTGGTTTTCCAGTGGCCCTCTTTTTGCATTCTTACTGGCTACGTATGAGAGTTCTCGTTTCTCCACATTCTTGCCAAGAGTCTGGTCTTTTTTTAAATCTTTTTATTACAGCCATTCTAGTAGGTGTGAAGTGATATCTGATTGTGGTTTGAATTTGCATTTCCCCAGTGAATAATTGCGATGAATATCTTCTCATGTGCTTATTAGTCACCCATATGTAATCTTTGGTAAAATATCTATGCAAACCTCTTGTCCGTCTAACTATTGGCTGTCGCCTTTGTCCGTCATGAGTGAGGCTATGGTTTTGCACTACCTGGTCCAGCCATTGCTGGGCCTGAGAACGGTGATGACTGAGGTTGGATTGATCAGAGGGCTGGGGCGACCCTGCTGCCCACATGTCCAGGCTGGGGCAAGGCACAATCCCTCTGTTGTCCCTTGTATCGTTTCTTACTGGAGATCCTCAGATACAGCCTTTTGGCTGCAAAATACTATGTCAGGGAAGCCAAGAGACAGCTACCCTGAACCCTGGTGATTATAGGCTCAGTGATATTTCAGGTTGGCTGTTGTCTGAGGAACAAGGGAAGTGACCTACAGAGCCCCATGATGTATCCTCATTGTCACCTGGTATTTTCTTTCAGAATGCTCATTTCCTAGTTTAATTTTTGTAGTTATTTCTGTGATTATATATTCAATACCTTTCCAGCATTAGATTGCTACATTCCCGTGAAACAGGGGGCCACATCTTTGTTTTGTCACTCAGTAGGCCACCAATCGGTATTCGCTGGATAGTGGAAATGGAGCTCTTCTCTGCTCTTATGGGTGATTGGCACAAAATCACTTAATGGCGGGTTGTTGATTGAGTAAATAATTCATTTAGTGGCATGCATTCTAATTGTCCCCCCTTCTTCTCATTCCCAGCGATCTATAACTACAACGCTTCTCAAGATGTGGAGCTCTCCCTGCAGATCGGCGACACCGTCCATATCCTGGAGATGTATGAGGGTAAGTGGAATGGGCTTCTGCCAGGGGCGAAGGAAGAAATGCTGGAAGTTACTCATTAATATGGCTCTTAATATTGGCCGCCCGGCCAGTGCCAGGGAAACTCCGGGAGTTACTCAGGTGATGAGCTCTGTGCTGAGGGTCGTTTCAACCCAGCCAGCCCAATGCCTGGGCGCAGACGTGCCAGACACCAGAGTCGAGGCCATGGGTCCCACCAGTGGCTGCCCAAGGGTCTGCCTCAGAGCAGCTATTGGGTTGGTGTGGCTGGAAGGAAGCACTGCAGATGAAGAGCTCTTTCTGCTCAGCACTAAACGTTGCTAGGTTGTGGGGAAATGAGGGAGAGGCTTTCTAAGTGGCTGAGATTCTTTCAGAAAATTAGGTCAGGACTAGAGCAGTCGTCCTGCCCCTGTATTTCCTCCAAGTAGGTCAGGCCTGGGCGGTGGTTCTGGTTAACCTCTCAGTGGTCTGCAGGACAGGACTTAGAACGAACTCGCTGTTGGTCTGCAAAGCACAGGTCCCTACTCAGCTTTGCTAAATCCAGGGTCCCCTCCACATATCTACTTTTTTTTTTTTTTTTGGTAAATTTTAATTTTTTGCCAGTTTTTTTAAGTTTACAGAAACATTGGTTGGAAATACAGAGGGTTCCTACATGCTCTCTGATGCCCAGATGCCGGGGTTCCTCTATTAATAGCAGCTTGTATTGGCGTGGCACATGTCACAATCCATGAGCTGTTTACAACAATCTATTCTTTTTTTTTTTTTTTTTTTTTTTAGTTGTAGATGGACACATTTATTTTTATGTGGTGCTGAGGATCAAATCCAGTGCCTCACACTTGCTAGGCAAGCGCTCTACCTCTGAGCCACAGCTGCAGGCCCACGTATCCACATGTCTAATCCCAACCCCTGGAGCAACCAAAGGGTATCCTGTTCACTGCAGCTGAGGTTCAAAGCAAAGAGAACCCTTTAGGGACCAGTTATCCCCGGTGAAGGCTGGGGTAGGAAGGACGCAGGAAGCTGGGCGGAATCTTCTCAGAGCGAACCTTGTTACGACAGCCGGCCCCGTAAATGCTCTTTGGGAAGAATGGCAGAGGTGCCATCTAGAATCCCACTCAGGTACTTAGCAAGGACAGAATGCTGCAGGAGGTCAGGAGGAAGGGTTCAGCCATCACAGAGCGTAGTCACCACCTGGTTGCACAGAGACGCTGCTGCCGCTGCTGCCTGCTTCAGATGGTGACTGAGGGTTGGTCCTTTCCCTTCCACACAACTCAGCGCAATCGCGTATCTCCCAGGGGCAGGGAGAGGACAGAGAGGGCTGCGTGGACTCTTCCCATCTCATTCTCTCACTTCTGCCTTATCTTTCCACTCCAGACCTGGCCAAGCATCAGTCTTAGTCACCAAGACGCTTGTGACGCTTGTGACAATTGACTTAGCTTTTCAGGACTCCCTCGCTTACAGAAACCATGGCCCCGTCCAGCCCCACTAGGCCGTATCTCTTTCTCAGGGGGTCAGATTAGTAGACCACGTCGTCTCTATGAACACACGTTTCCATCTGCAGTGAGGGGCACGGGTTAAATTCCGTGACTCTTCCTCGTGGGCTGGGGACAGTGCACGCTTAAGGATCTCTGGGTGCAAAGCTCTACCTCTTACATTTAGGTTCCAATTTCTTTAGGCTTTTTTTTAAAGTTGTGTGTGCTAACCCTCCCCCTGTTTCTCTGATAAGACTGTGTTCACTCTTCCACTGTGATTGTGGTTTGTGCTTCTACAGAGTGATGTCAGCTCTTTGCTTAGTGTATTCTGAAACCTGTTTTTAGGTGTCTACCCCAAAATTGAGAACATGAGCCCGCATCATGACTTTTAAAAAAATCCTTTTTTTTTTTTTTAAGTTATAGGTGGACATAATACCTTTATTTTATTTTTATGTAGTGCTGAGGATCGAACCAAACCCAGGGCCCCCACACATGCTAGGCAAATGCTCTACCACTGAGCTACACCCCCAGCCCCTCACAATTTTTTTTTTCTTGTACCAGGGATTGAACTCGGGGGCACTCAACCACTGAGCCACATCCCCAGCCCTGTTTCATATTTTATTTAGAGACAAGGTCTCGCTGAGTTACTTAGTGCCTCGCCGTTGTTGAGGCTGGCTTTGAACTCACGAGCCTCCTGCCTCAGCCTCCTGAGTTGCTGAGATTACAGGCGTGTGCCACGGTGCCCGGCTCCCTCATGATTTTTTTATTATATTAAACAATCCCAACTTTTAATTTCTGCTTATTAAACCTTTGCTCGTCGTCTTCATCTCTACCGTGCCTTATGTCTCACTCTGTTTTGTTAGAAACATTCAGCTAACTCATCAGCAGGCCCAGGTCTCTAATTTTTGTTCCCTTGGCTTCACAAGGTCCGGAGGAAACACTCAGCAACACTCCAAGCCCTCAGAGATCTTTTCTTAAGTCCCCAAGAGGGAAGCAGCCACCAGGATTGGGCTGGATGGTCTTTTTGGGTTTTAGTCTTTCACAGATCTTGATCTGGAAACCTCCACTGCTGTGTTAGCTTGTGTGTGTGTGTGTACGTGCACATGGCATGTCTTGTTGTGTCAAACTCTCCAAATTGTCCTATGGAGTGTGTCAGGGACGAATGGAGCGTTAATGTTGTTAAGAAATAAAGCTGATGATGACTTTAAAATACAGTCTTTAGATTCTTTTTCCATTTTTATGTGACCATTGAAATTTTTTTTAGGATAGTTAGTTGAAGCACTTTGTCCCCTGTGGGTGTGTACTAATTTTAAGTGTGCACACCTGCTTCCCAAGTAGTCTCACAAGTGACCAACACACATTCCTAAAGGCAGCCCTTCTGTGGACCAGACTAAGGTGGTCACTGAAACTTAATTAAATACGTAGGTTCAGTATTCTTTATCCAAAATGCTGGAGACTAGAAGTGTTTCAGACGTTTTTGGATTTTGGGATACTTGCATATACATGAGGTCTCTCAGGGATGGGACTCAAGTCTAAATGCAAACTTATTTTTTTTTGGATATGCCTTATGTACATACCTGAACATAACTTTATGTAATATCTTAAATAATTCTGTAATAGCATGTGATTTTCCACTGTGGCATGACATCACTCTTTTTTAAAAAAATTTTACTTGTTTAATTTAGTTATACATGACAGTAGAATGCACTTATGTACTTTGATATACATAGATGGGATATAGTTTCTCATTTTTCTGATTGTATATGTTGCAGAAGCATATTGCCACACAATCACATAGATACATACAGTAATAATATCTGTTTCCTTCTACTATCCTTCCTATCCCCACATCCCCCCCTCCCCTCCCATCACTTCCCTTTACCTAATCTAAGGTAACGCTATTCTTCCCTATTGCCCCCCACCTTATTGTGAATTATTAGAGAAAACATTCGGCCTTTGGTTTTGTTGGATTGGTTTATTTCACTTAGCATGATGTTCTCCAACTCCAACCATTTACTGGCAAATGCCATAATTTCACTCTTCTTTAAAGCTGAGTAATGTTCCATTGAGTATATATACCACATTTTCTTTATCCAATCATCTATTGAGGGACACCTAGGTTGGTTCCATAGTTTAGCTATTGTGAATTGAGCTCCTATAAACATTGATGTGGCTGCATCACTGTAGTATGCTGATTTTAAGTCCTTTGGCTATAAACCAAGGAATGGGATAGCTGGGTCAAATGGTGGTTCCATTCCCAGTTTTCTGAGGAATCTCCATACTGCTTTCCATAGTGGTTGCACTAATTTGCAGTCCCACAAGCAATGTATGAGTGTACCTTTTCCCCCACATCCTTGCCAACATTTATTGTTGCCTGTATCCTTTTTTTTTTTTAATTTTTAAAAATTTGTTATTAGATCTTTATTTTATTTGTTTATATGCGGTGCTGAGAATCGAACCCAGTGCCTCACACATGCTGGGCAAGTGTTGCTATTGCTGAGTCAAAGCCCCAGCCCTGTTGCCTGTATTCTTGATGATTGCCATTCTGACAGGAGTGAGGTGCAATCTTAGAGTAGTTTTGATTTGCATTTCTCTAATTGCTAAGAGATTTTGCACAGTTTTTCATATATTTGTTGATCAATTATATTTCCTCTACTGTGAAGTATCTGTTCAGTTCTTTAGCCCTTCTTGATTGGGTTATTTGGTTTTTTGGTGTTAAGTTTTTTGAGTTCTTTATATGTCCTAGAGAGTAATGCTTTATTGGATTAATGCTTTATTCACTTTTAGGAATTTTAATAGGAATTGCATTAAATCTATATAATGCTTTTGGTAGTATGGCCATTTTGACATACTACTACATAATTTATTAATTCTATCTATCCAGGAGCATGGGAGATCTTTTCACTTCTGAGGTTTTCTTCAATTTCTTTCTTTAGTATTCTGTAGTTTTTATTGCAGAGGTCTTTCACCTGTTTTGTTTGTTAGATTGAGTCCCCGGTTATTTTTTTTTTCAAGCTATTGTGAATGGAGTAGTTTTCCTAATTTCTTTCAGTGGATTCATCACTGATGTATAGGAATGCATTTGATATATGGTTGTTGATTTTATATCCTGCTACTTTTCTGAATTCATTTATTAGTTCTAGAAGTTTTCTGGTGGAATTTTTTTCGATCTTCTAGATATAGAATCATGTCATCAGCAAATAGTGATAGTTTGAGTTCTTCTTTACCTATTTGTATCCCTTTAATTTCTTTCTTTTGTCTAATTGCTCTGGCTAGATTTTCAAGGATAATGTTGAATGGACATGGTGAAAGAGGACATCCTTGTCTTGTTCCAGTTTTTAGAGGGAATGCTTTCAATTTTTCTCCATTTAGAATGATGCTGGCCTTGGGTTTCGCATAGATAGTTTTTACATGTTGTGGTATGTTCCTACTATCCCTAGTTTTTCTAGTGTTTTGAACATGAAGGTGTGCTGTAGTTTGTCAAATGCTTTTTCTGCATCTGTTGAGATGATCACATGATTCTTGTTTTTAAGTCTATTAATATAATGAATTGATGTCCGTATATTGAACCAACCCTGCATTCCTGGGATAAACCCCTTTGATTGTGGTGCACTATCTTTTGAATATGTTTTGGTAAGCTTTGCCAGAATTTTATTGAGATTTTTTGCATCTATGTTCATCATGGATATTGGTCTAAAGTTTTTTTTTTTTTTTTTTTTCCTTGATGTGCCTTTGTCTGATTTTGGTATCAGGGTGATATTAGCCTCATAGAATGAGTTTGGAAGGGTGCCTACCTTTTCTATTTCATGGAATACTTTGAGGAGTATTGGTGTTAATTCTTCTTTGAAAGTCTGTAGAACTTGGCTGAGAATCCATCTGGTCCTGGGCTTTTCTTGGTTGGTAGGCTTCTGATGACATTTTCTATTTTATTACTTGAAATTGATCTGTTTAAAGCATGTATGAGCTCCTCATTCAGTTTGGGTAGGTCATATGTCTCTAGAAATTTGTTGATATCTTTGATATTTTCTTAGAGTATAAATTTTCAACACAGTTTCTAGTTATCTTCGGTATTTCAGACGTGTTTGTTGTGATATTTCCTTCTTCATCTTGCATTTTAGTAATTTGAGTTTTCTCTCTTTTTCCATTCGTTAGCATGGCCAGGGGTTTATCTATTTTATTTATTTTTTTCATAGAGCCTACTTTTTTTTTTGTCGATTTTTTTCAATTGTTTGTTTTGTTTTGATTTCATCTCTGATTTTAATTATTTCCTGTCTTCTGCTTTTGGTGTTGATTGGTTCTCGTTTTTTTTCTAGGGCTTTGAGATGTAGTGTTAGGTCATTTATTTGTTGACTTTTTATTATTTTAATGAATGTACTCAATACAATAAACTTTCCTCTTAGTACTGCCTTCATAGTGAGACATAGATTTTGATATGTTGTATCAGTGTTCTCATTTACCTCTAAGAATTTTTAAATTTTATCCTTGATTTCTTCTACTCCATTCATGATTCAATTGTGTATTTTTTAGTCTCCATTTGTAACAGTAGCTTCTGTTTTTTATTTTATCATTGATTTCTAATTTCATTCCGTTGTGGTCTGATAGAATGCAGGGAATTATCTCTGTTTTTTTTTTTTTGTATTGAGTAAGACTTGTTTTGTGGCATTAGATGCATCACTCTTAAAGTTCTGGATTTAGGAGCATTTTGAACTTGGGATTTGGGGGATTAAGAGTATGCAAACTGTACCAAACAGAAGTCAGACACAGTGTGTTTGCAGGAAGTGCTGGCCCAGCTGACACTCATGCAGATCCTGGTTAACTGTCAATCTTGCACCTTCAATACAGTTATTCAGGTGCTGGAGATCCTGCCATCTAGAAGCTAATTTTCTTACTAATTACCATCGTCAAATATTTTCTGTGTCAGGCATAGAATGCTTTCATTCAAAGAAGGGCATCTTTAATATAAAAGTGGACTCCTGTCAAGCTGTGAATGGGGAGATTGAGAACATAAGCCCATATCATGATTTTTCCAAGATCAGAGACCACCAAGTAGCATGTCGGCTTTGCAGAGAGATCATTATATTGGATCCAATTTCTCAATAGTGTTTATTTTATGGGATTACTTTTTAAAAAGAATGCTTGCCTCGCCAGATGCCCAGGGGTGGGTTCTTGTGTCTGTGAAGTACTTAGAATTCTTGGCTGGGGTCTGGAATTTCTTTATGACTTCAGGCAGCTCAGGACTGAGTGCTCTGCAAACATTAAAACACGTGGAAATGCTGAGTAATGACTTGTGTTCAGCGTCTCCTTTCCTGGTCCATCCTTCCTTCAAAGCAAATACACGAAATGGAAGTGCCTGCTGTACAGCCAGCCTGAATGGACGGCTCACGCTGGCACCAGATCTTGGCCCTGGAGGCTTCCTGTGTGAGTGAAGCTGGGGCTCTCCCTCTGCGCTGCCGCCCCACCCCGCCTTTAAGATCTGCATACCAGACCTGTGTGTGCTTTTCCGGCCTGGACAGGAGTTCCACCCGACATAATAGCTTTCTGCCCACAACCACAACAAAATACTACTGGGAGCTCTCCCCAGGCTGTTTCCTGCCTTGTGGCTGAATGAGTGATTCCCCCAGGGTGGCAGCTCTTCAGTTACTTACCTGCCATAGGTCCTGACATACAGCAGGTGCTCAGCAAATCTCTGTAGTATTTGAGTGAAGAGGAACCAGGAGCCCACAGCCATCCAGGAGGAGTAAGGTGCTAAGAGCCATAGCAGAGTAGGAATGACACCTGGCATTTTGGGTTGAAAGGTGACGCCAGCAAGCCATTGAGATGATAATGATTATGTTAAGATGTGCATTCAATTGGATATTAGACCCCTGCTGTCCGCCTAGGCCTGCTACTTTGGAGTTCTCATTGGTTGGGGAAGTGCGGTAGGAGGGATTTCCGGAGGAGGGATTTCCGCTTCATGTGGTGTGGCCCGGGAGAAGGGGTGTTCGAGGAAGTTTTGGAAATAAAGTTTGTTCCTGCTTGAGTGGCTCGTGATTTCGTGCCCAGCCAGACTGCGGCAGTAAGGGGCTGGGGTCACCCCCACAAAACCCTGGATGTTCCCTTCCATGAAGGAAATACAGGAGGCACTGTGAAGGCCTTGGTCATTGATAACGTTTTGTTTTTTAATTATTATTTTTATTTCATTTATTTTATTTTCCAAGAAAAGGCTTGATAATCGTCTTTGCGAGGTGCTATAATAGGAACCCTGCACTGGGTCACACGGTACCATAAGGTGTCTCACTTAAGGAGAGGGATTGTCACGTTCTCTTGTCCTGTGACACGCAGCCTGGTAGCTTGGAAATTCCCCCGTCTTTTGGTTCTTCCTTTTTGCTCCTTATTTCCCCCTAGGTCAACCATGCTCAAGGGTCATCATCCAGGTGAAAGAACAACCAAGAAACAAACAGATAAGAAACAAAATTGATTTAAAAAATCAGTTCTTAATAGCACATGTAAAAGTCTCCTGGGGGGCCGAGCTGTGATAGGGCCCTCCACGTCTCTGTGACTTTCATTTGCTTCTGTTGTTCCACAAGTGAAGATGATTGAAAGTTCGTGCTAATTCCATACCATCTCCACCAGCCAGTCACAGAAACAACCGCCTTTCCAAACATGAATGGCCCAGCAGCTTAGATTTTATGACAGGTGCTGCCTTCAGATATCTTGGCCTCAGCCCTGAAAGCAGGTCAGGCCGTGTGGCATTGCGTTGAGTGGGCCTGGTCACTCCCCACATCTTTATTTGACCTTTACTTAAGTACAGCTTGAAAAGCCACCACTGCTGGGGACACGTGTTCCCGAGATGTGTTTTTCAGAAGATGTGTGTGGCAGTAGGAGTGTGTTTCTGAGAAACATTAATTAAAAACTAGGGCCGGTGAGCTGTCTCTTCTCAGATTTAATCAGTAAAAAAAGGAGAACATTTTCTTCTAAATTTCTCCCCGTGAGATAAATTTGAATATGCTTCTCAAGTCCATCTTGAAAATGTGCGGTATTCAGGTCCAGGCCTGTATGGAGTCTCCCGGTGCAGAATGGAGATCTCTTTCCTGAGTGGGACCTTCTTTCAGTTATTCCATCTTGAAGTGGGTACTTGGAGTTAATCCGTCTGAGCAGCTGCCCATGAACCTAAGGAAGCAAGCTCAGCCTGAAGGGAGAAGAAAAAAAAGAAAAAAGAAATGCTTTTGAAAAAATGTCCCTGTGCACTATCAGTGTCCCTCTAATGTTGGTCTTCTGGGATCCTGGTTGAGTCCTGGGAAGGGAGGAAGAGTAAAATGTGCCCACCCACGGCTATCTTTATACCTCCGATTGCTGGGCCATGGACGTTATTTGGTGTGTGACTTTATTATACAGAATGCCTTAGGTATCCTTGTTGTAAAACATGGCACATCCCATCAGACCATCGTGGGACTGATAAGTCTCAGTTAAGGATTCATCTTAGGACACACTGACAAAGGTTCGAGGTAGAGAACAAATGGGCATATATTGTCCTTGTGCTTCAATGACGGGAAAAGTTTAAATGTATACTTCCATTTTTATAGTAATATAAGAGTAACTTAATACCTTTTTAAAAGAATATAATAATAAATAAATTCCAAGAATTAACTAAATAGAAGATGTTCCCGCTCGTGGATAGGGACATGATAATGTTGTCAGTTCTTTCCAACTTGACTTTGGACCTCACATGCAGCTTTTCAGGGTGGGTAAGGCTCTCTTGGATAGCTGTTTGCCAGCACACAAATGTGTCTGAATTGGGGTGAGCTCCTTCTGAACTTACCTTCCCCCAGGGCCCTTCTGCACAAGCTTGTGGCTCTGGCCGGGTGGTCTTGTCACTGCCCCTGAACACAATCAGAGATTGGGGCTGACACTCTCTAACTCCTTGAGGACCCTCAGGGCCTGGCAAGTTCCTATAAAACCGGACCTCTTTAACTACAGCTTGCTTGCAGAACTGGTTTCTCACTCGCTCAGGTGTCCCGCACTCTCGTGCCAGGGACAAAGCCAATAGAAAAACTATTTTCTGCAAACTGGCTGTCACTGCTGATAAAGCATGCTGTGTGCTGTCACTGCAGCTTTCTTGAGCTGGTTGGGTGAGTTAGAGAAGTGCATCACGGAAGAGGGACGTGAGACTGTTGGCCAAAAAGGGCCAACACTGGCTGGATTCCTTTGCTCTAAAAGGAAAGGTAGAAAGCCTCCTCCAGGAAATTCTAAGGGTGTTGGCACTGACCAGCCCTCCCTCTCCCAGGATGCATTTCTCACTGAGCTTCAGGGTGCGGCTGCGAAGGCACAAGCGGTCCTCCCCTGGTTTTGCTGTGGGTGTTTGGATGGCCACCTGTCTGTCCTGCTCACTGGGACGAGTCCCTGCTCCGCCCCAGCCCCCACCTGGACCAGACTCCTCCGCTTGTCTGAGGATGTCCTCTCTGGTTGAAAATAGAAATCTCTGGCTTTTATGCCCGTGTATTGTAGGCAACCAGAAGAAACCTTCTTGGCAGTTTTAGCATTTTTTGTAAGGTACCAAAAAAAAAAAAAAGTTTTTGTGGAAGCAAATTTAAGCGATCGAAGCGGTCGTTACTTAAAGTTGACAGGGAAGATTCTTTCCTGACATTATGGCCCCCCCCGGCAGGATCTCTGGCCCATCCACCTCTCTACCCACAGGCCATGGGATCCAGGGGAAAAGAAGGGCCCCTCCGACCTGCACCTAGAGTTGTGTCTAGGTGCAGATCTTGTCGCACAGTCCTCGTGAGAGTCTGCTCTGTGCTTGCCACTGGATCAAGGGGACCTTTGCTTCCTCATTAATATAGTTAACAAACATTTATTGAGTACCTGCTGTGTGCCAGGCTCTGCAAAGCACAGGGGGAGCCACATCTCTTTCCATTCCACTCAGGGGGTGTGCTTGTGCATGCGCATTTCACGCTCCTAGGGGCTGGTAGCCAGGTGCACCTCACTCCCGGGGGCAGTGCCTTGAGAGAGTTCACTGTCCCTCCAGCGTGGCTGGGGAGGCAGCTTTGTGTAAGACAAAGAGCCTGAGCTGGCAGGAAAGACCTGTGTATATTCCCAGCTCCAATGAGTCCCCAGCTGATTTGGGGAGAGGTATTTCCCACGTTTCCTTTCTTGAAGTAAGGGTGTTTGATTTCACCAAGTTCAAGGTTCTAACATCGGTTCTGTGTTATCTCAAAGGCACAAAGTTGAGCTACGATAATTAGCCTGGGAGACCGATGCCCTTCACGAAAAGGTACAAAAGAATACGATCCTCTTTTGCCATCTTGGCATCCTTTGGCTTACTCTGAAAAGCCCAGTGAAGTGGTCCGCAGGTCGGCCGTGTGGGCGGTGCCAAGCCCCAGGCTCTGGAAGGGCTGGTCCACTGCCCACTGTAAGGAGGGATTACAACTGATCTGTCCTGCGAGGGTGTGCACCCAGCTGTCCCTCCTCCTGGCTTCTCCTGAGGGACAGGGGCTTCTGTTCCAGGCAGAGCTCACTGGGGACAGGAGGCAGCCTCTGACCATGGAAACCTGATGGGTTTACCTGGCCCTGGGGATGAAACCTTTGACTTTGGCCTGATTATTTGTCTTTTATCCAGCAAGCTACTAAACCCCGGCAAGCTCAAAGGAAAACAACAGGATTTAGCACCTGCTCCTCCTCGGGAACCCTTCCCCCACAGACACAATGGGGGTCCTGGAAACAGCAGCTCCCTCTGTTTCGGGGCCTTTAATTCTTGGCAGGGTAAACGTAATTTGTTGATCTTTTATATGTTTATGTAAGGAAAACCAAATTTATCTCCTGGCGGAAAAATTAGGAGGGATCTTACAGAATAGTCCATTACTGACACATCGGAATGATGCTTTCATTGTTGACAACGTCTTCGGCACCCCCTGGGTCATGGCTTTGGACTCTGGCGCATGTTCATAACCCTCTCCTTTGTGTGCCAGTATCTCCGGGCAACTCCATTAAAGGGCCTTTTGTATTCGGTTGGTTGTGTATGGCTCTCTTTCCTTCCTCCTTGAAGACAATGTCTGGCGCACTGGTGTTCAGCGAGTGACCGGTCATGTACTCATGCAGATCACCAGCTCTGGTGTCCCTCCTTGGAGAGGATTTTCTGACCCACTTTCTAGAGTAGCTCTGTCCTTTATGTGGTACTCTTGTGTCCCTTCTTAGTAGCCCTGGATGAAATTGTCTCCCCCCCGCCCCCCGCCCCGCCCGCCCCTTGGCTTACGGTTTATTTCTTTTCATTTCAAAGTAAGCTTTAGGACTTGGAGACCTTGTGTGTCTTACTCTCCTGGCATCAGTGATTATTTGTGGACTGAGTGAATCGCGGCTCTGTGGTTGGACTTCTGGAAGGAGCAGTTGGACCACAGCATGAGCAATGGAGATGAATCACGTCTTGGGGGAAAGACAAGACAAAGCAACGGAGTCGTTCTTTGATTTCTTTTTTTCTTTGAGATGATCACTTTATAATGTTTACTTGGCAGGTTAAATGTTCACACTTTTTTAAAAAAATTGCAGTAAATTGATATGCAATGAAATGCATTCACCTCTGGTGAGCCATTTAGTGAGTTTCATCCAATGCAGCCAGTGGACCTGGCGCCTGTCACGATGCAGAACGTTTCCCTCACTCTAGAAAATCTCCCAGTGCTTGGTGCTTTCCTCCCCGCAGTTCCCATCTCGGTGAACCACCACGGTTCTGACTTCCATCATCATGATTAGTTCACCTGCAAGCCACCTTCATGTCCGAGGGACTACACCTGCCTCTTGTGTTTGGGTTCCTCTCCTCTCCAGGCTGGATTCAGGCTCCTCCATGACATCAGTGGGTAGTTCCTCTGCATTGCCAGGTTCAGCCCTTGGAGAAATTGGTTTCTTTACCCAAAGTCCCACTGATGTGCATCTCAGTGGGGGCCAGTTTTGGGCTATCGACAGTAAAGCATTGATACACGTTGCTGCAAAACACTGGTTTTGACGTATGTTTTCCTTTATTACAGGAGTGGACATTGCTAGGTCAGGGTGTGTGGGTGTTAATAGGAAACTACGTCAGACAGGACCATTTGCTCCACATCCTACCAGGGCTTGGCACCCAGTGTGTGTATGGTACTGTCTCGTTGCGTCTTTTTTTAGTCATAATTTATAATGAGCAGAAGCCCTGGGTTTGAACCCAGCACTGTAAAAAGACAGAAAGTTTTTTTTTTCTGTTTTCAAATTCTCAAACCCCTTTGTCTTCAGCCGCACCCGGTCCTCAGCCCTTGGCCAGTACTGATCTGTTTTCTGTCCTTGTGATTTTTGCCTTTGCCGGGCTTACCAGCACTTATCAGCTACATTTTTCTTAATTTTTTAGTTTTATCTGTCGTAAAGAAAAACAATCTGAAAAGCCGGATCGTTTCTACAAGGTGTGTCACGAGAAGCAGCCGTCCTTTCCTGCTTCTCGTTTCTGAGGAGTGCCAGCTCTCTCCACTCTTTCATCCACACACCTCTTCGTCTCTGAATATCTGTGCGTTTAGGACTTGGTATTTCCCTTGTCAGTTTCGTGTGTTGACTTCTTACTGTGAAAGGATCTAACTCTCCTTCATGCCACCAACCTTCTTGTCCCTAATGTCAGTAACTCAGTGGAGATGCGCGGTGGCTTTTTTCAGAGCTCTTGTTTGGGTTATTATCATGCCCGTGCACCAGCAGCAGAGCTGCACCCTGATCACATTTCTTTCCTTGAATACTGTGTGTTTCTAGAGCTGATTCTTTTCCTTTTTCTTTTCACACACTCCTGTTGATGTGCATTTCAGTGGCCTCACCTGTGTTTCCTACTCAAGGTTTCTGACCGAAGCTTTTACCTTCTTTTAATATGTCCTGCTGTGAAACAGTAATTGTCGTTACTTAACTACGTTGTAATTACCACTCAGGGTCTGCCCTGCCCCTCGTGGTGGGTGCCTAGGTTGCACCGTGCCACCTCAACAGCTGCAGACCTCAGTTGTTCAGGAGGGACACCCCTGCCCTCCCCTCCTCCCACCCTCCAAGGTCTTCTGTAGTTGGTCTCCCTGTGCCAGAGATGTCCTGTCCGCCCATTAGTTTCAGCAAGAGCTGAGTGCCCGCCATTCAGGGCTCCTCACAGCAAAACCATGAGCAGCTCCTGTGGACTCCAGATTTATCCTGCATCTCTCCATCTCTGCCCATTTCCACTGCCCCCTCCCACTGGTCCTCCCTGTGCCCATCTTGCCCATCTGGCCTCCCTCCTCACCTAGCAGCTCTAGAAGCACAAGGCACGATGACCTTTAAACCCTCCAGTGTTTCCTGTTGTCCCTGGAGTCAAACCCAGGTCCTGCCTGGGGTGCATGGAATCCCCTGGAATCCTGGCTGCGTCTAGGATCCTAGCACCCCAGGGCACCTTTTAAGAAGCCCTAAGCCTGGGTCCTGGACATGGCCTCTGTATTTTAAGTTTCCCCGGGAGTCCAGTGGGAGCCCAGGGCTGAGGGCCTGCCCCACTGCCCTCTCTGTTCGGCCTCCTGCCTGCCTCCTCTCTCACGGCTATGGCTGCGGAAGCACTTCCGTATCTTCTTTGAACCCCAAGCTTAGGCTTAACACACCTTTCTCACAGAACTTGTTTCTGTCTGGAAGTTTCTTTCCCTGGATATTTTCATGGCTGGATCCTTTTAGCTTCTGAGTGATCTCTCTTAGATGGCCTTACCTCATGGATGTCCCTTGTCACCAGCCATGTCACCAGCCATCCTCAGCTGTTACTCCCCTTGAGCACTCCTTCCTCTGAGTACCGACGTGATCTCAGATCACCTTGCGTCTGTGTTTGTTTTTACACTGGACTGGAATCCACATGGTAACCTTGCTCTCCTCCACACCACGCTCCTTAGATTAGTGTTTAATAAGTTATCTGTTGAGTGACAGCAGGAGCCTGGTAAGGTATCCCTAGGCAGAAGCCAGAACGTGCAGTGGCCCCAGGGACACTTGGTAGGTGAGGTGAAATGAGAAGATGGTAGAGTCTGGACTGATGGGGATGACAAGACACCAGGAAAAGTAGGTACCTTTGATAAGGAACGAGGCATTTTGATATTTTTGAATCAGAGAAGGCAGTTTTATCCTGGAGGGGACAGTTCCAGGAGAACAGAAATGATTTGTGATCCTACTGGAAGAACTGCTCTGAGCATAGACTCACTTGGTGGTCACGATGGTTGGGGTAAACTTCCTTTTGAGATTGTCCTTTCACCTAAACGCAGGTAAGAATCATTCTTCTGAACTCACCTTCCCCTTCATCTTAATAACGTAATAATTTAAGAAAGCTTCTGGGGGCTGGGTGGGGAGGGGAGCTCAATGGCAGAGCACTTGCCTAGCCTGTGTGAGACCCTGGGTTCCATCCCCAGCGCTGCATAAAAAGCAAGCATCCGAGGTTCTACCAGTCCGTTAGCGTGGCCTGTTCATTACAGCTGTTGTTGATAGGCACTCTCTGCCTCATCACCTCATGACACAGCTCAAAGCCTAATAGCTTACTGTATTTGATTATGATTATCTTACATTCATATTTGGAATTAACTGGAAAATGGGGCTCTTGCTTGTATTTCCGTTCAGGTTTGTCATGTGAAAGCAGCAGACACACTTGTGAGCTATTACCCTGTCCTTTGCAGTTATTAGCAATGGAGTTTGTGGAGCAAGAGTATGATTAAAACCCCAGAGACAGACATGTTCTGCTACTGCCGATGCCAAGGAAAATGAGTGTTTGCTTTTGAAATCCAGCATGATTATTTTGTGCACCATAATTCTGGAGAAAAAGCAAGGACGTTAAAGTTTTTCAAAAATGACAGGTTTAAGAAACATAATTCTGTGATGATTGGCTGTGCAGAATACTGTTTTCAGAAGTGCAGATAAATTCTTCCTGAAAGTGGATCCAAGTCTAAATTGTGACATCTTAGCTTTATAGGGCCTCTTAGAAGCTGAGAACTGCTTGAACAAGATTCAACTGTAGTTTCTCAGCATGGGCCCTGGCTCTGCCTTGACCCAGGGTGAAATTGAAGCCAATCACTTGTCCAAAACCATTTTCAAAATGTTCAACATCTCTAGCAATTAGAGAAATGCAAATTAAAAACTGGAGCGATTCCTTCTCATTCCAGTCAGAATGGCAGTTATCAAGAATACAAATAACAATAAATGTTGGTCAGAATGTGGGGAAAACGGTACACTCATACATTGCTGGTAGGACTGCAAATTGGTGCAATCACTCTGGAAAGTAGTATGGATATTCCTCAGACAACTTGGAATGGAACCACTTGGAACAACTTGGAATTTGACCCAGTTATCCCACTCCTTGGTATATATCCAAAGGAATTAAAAATCATCATACTGTAGTGATGTGGCCACATTAATATTTAGAGCAGCTCAATTCACAATAGCTAAGCTATGAAACCAACCTAGGTACCCTTCAACAGATGAATGGATAAAGAAAATGTGGTCTGTATACACAATGGAATTAATATCAGCCATAAAGAAGAATAATGTTGTGACATTTTTCAGTAAATGGATGGATCTGGAGATTAACAAGCTAAGTGAAATAAGCCAGACCCCAAAAGCCAAAGGCTGAATGTTTTTGTTGATATGTGGAAGCTAACCCACAATATGGTGGGGGGTGGGGAGAGGAGAAGAATAGAAGTTCAGTAGATTAGACAAAGGGGAATGAAGGGACAGGAGGAATAGGAAAAGGAAAGACAGTGGAATGAATCTGAAAATTTTTTCCTGTGTACATATATGTATATACCATGTGAATCCCACCATTGTGTACATCCACAAGAATGGGGTCCCAACTAGAATAAGATATGTATCAATTATAAGATATATAATTGTACAATTACATCAGAATGAATTCTACTGTCCTGTATAACTAAAAAGAACCAATAAAATAAAAACAATAAAAACCCATTTTCATGTTTTAGCAGAACCAAGCGAGTGCGTGTGGGTGGGTACAGACCCTGGAGCCCTGGGGGTGGGGGGGGAGCGTTCAGCTTGGTCTTTCATTACCTGATTTCCTGCACGTTGGCATCCTAAATTGGGGATGGTGTTTCTGGTTCAGATATCTTTTTCTAACCCTGTGCCTTGATGTAGGCCACAATTCTACAGCAGAGCACCCCACTCCTCCCTGCAAAACATAGCAGAGTCCTTTAAATTTTTGACTACAATTGACAAGTTAAACTATGTAAAAAATGTTATTACATCTGTGCCCCAAAGAAGGTAAATTCAATTTTCTACTTACAACACAGCATAGATTAGGTGACTATTTTCTGGTTGCTTTCATATAGATACAAGCCCCGGAGCCTTCTAGAACCTCCTGGCAGATGCCTGAAGGACTCATCACCCATTGCATCTGCTCCCTGTCTGTGTCTGGTACTTTACACTGTGCACTACTTGCGACAGGATTCCCTTGGGCCGGGTGACCACATCGATGCCTCAGTTGATGCCAAGGGGCTGGGGAACATTATTCCAGTCAATTCCCACACTACGTGTTCAGGGAGGTTTTGATATAAGATATTTGCTTGTGGACAGATTAAAATGTATACCCCTTCTATAAGGTATAGGATGGGAAAATATCTGTAGGTATATCTGTCTTTATTGGAATTTTAAAAAGGAAATTAAAGTCTTTTTCTAAAGCACCAGTAATTTTTTTTTTTTAATTAAGGAGGGTGTTTTAGCATTACCCAAAATTGCATGAAATGTTTTATTATTTGTTGGAGATATTTTGGGGGTGGTAGGGGTCAAATATCTATAGAGATAAAGTTTACTACAACTTAAAATTGACCCAGAATATTGATTCTTAACTTGGGAATGCAGAAGAATGAGAGAGCCGAAGTGAAAATTATTTAAAAAGATGTATTTTAGTAGTATAAGGTGACAAGGTATTTCATTGTGTAGAGAATTTGTATATATATAATGGAAGTAATTTTCAGACAAAAACATGTACTGAATGACCATAGGTACGAGGTATTATGGGTCTGGACTGCTATGTAGATAAGGGGCTTGGGCCTTTGAATTTCCAGTCCTCGAGTTATCAAGAGAATACAGCTCTGAAGCAGATCTGGATTTTTACTGTATGGCAAACGTGACTGTTCCTGTCCTAATACGTTGTCCACTCATTATCTCTTGGGTTCTCCTTTTAGCATGTGAGCTTCATGTGCTAACAGAAGAATGATAACTACTGACATCTTTATGTTATCCAGTAAACATAATAAGATTCTGTGTTCTCTTTTACCCCAACAGGTTGGTATCGAGGCTACACCCTCCAGAATAAATCTAAAAAGGTACGGCCTATTGTTGAATTGTTTATGTCTTTTGAACTGTCTGCAATCTTGTGTTCTCTGGTCTCCTTATCTGCTCTCTCTGGACCTAGTTTGCTTGTTTTTTGAGGCTTTTCTTTTGATCTAACAGCAATTTCTCTGACCTCAGTGCTCAAGAATAATAGTGTAAATCCCATGGACTGTGTTTCCCACCATCTAAAGCAAGGAGGAGGCCCTGGCTGGCCTCTGGCTCCCTGCCCCTCAAGCTGAGCAGGCTGGTGATGCAGAACAGTGCCCCAGGGGCATCTCTCAGAGAGGCCAGGACCACTTCTCCCTTCATCCTGCACTTTCAAGGCTCAGTCCCCCAACCGAAGGGCCTCCCTGTGGCCACTTGACTCTTGTCTTCATTGTCAGATGGACAGTTTTCAAGTCTGAGCCTCACTATCCCAATAAGACATGATGAAATCAGTACAGTGAATTCTAAACCACCATTTTACAAAAACATGAAGTTGAAAAGCAGGGAAGAAAATGGGGCGCTGTGGTAAGTACTGTCTCGTGAAACTCTTGTCCTAGGTGTGTGTCCTGTTTTTCATGCATTGTTAATGTAGGTATTTGATGTGCAGGACTGGTCCACCATAAAAGTTCATCTCCTACTATTCATCCCGGGCAGAATTTGAAAAATACCCATCTAGACGGTTTCTTTTCCCAGTGTCAGAGCTACTCATTGTCAAGCTAATAAAACTGCTAGTTGTGTTAATACCCCCCTTGGTTTATTTTAGATCCCGTCAGCTCTGTGCCTTTGGTACGGCTTGCTGGGACAACATGCCATCTCAGCACTTTGTTTTGAAAGAGCAAAGTTGGTCAGGCCTTCTTATATCACCATTAGCTCAGGAGCCAGATAGCGAAATAGGGAAGGGGAGAGAGAAAAAGTTCTGAGTTTATCAAGAGGGAAGAAGAAAAGAAACAGGAAAAAGCAAACAGAAAACCTCCACAGTTCTCTTTCCTCAGACACAGCATGCAGTAGTCCCGTGCAAGTGGGCAGATGTTGAGCTCCCAAAGAGCTCAGAGGGGGTGACTCTCCAAAGAGCTCGGGACCCCAGAACACCTTCCTACAAGGTAGAAGCTCTGAAAAACGTTGATTCTTCAGTCACACTTGGTGTTTGCGTGCACACACACACACACACACACAAATGCACACACACAGTTTGCTTTGACAACTTAATAATGTAACCAAACAAAGGTGACATCTACTTTGACAGCTCCCTAGTGTGGAGCCTTCTGTCTCTCTCCAAACCCTGATGCTGAATTTTTCTACCTGCTGTTAGATTCTCATGTCTTCACTTGAAGATGAATTATTTTCATATACTCTCCTGTTGACCCCAGTGTCTCCGACGGAGGCAGGTGCTGGAGTGAATTAAACCGTGAGGTTTAAGGTCTAGGCTAGGACTCAGGTGCGGGGCTTGGAGGCAGGTTACCTGGCCAGCAGCCACTACTGCTTAGTTGGGGTTCAGCCCTGCTGGTGTTTGCACAAAAGGAGTTAATAAAACTTTGATGTTCTGAGTTTATTAGAGGGCAAAAATATGGAGGTCACTTAATTCCCAATCTTTTATTTTGTAAGTTAATTTTTAAAAATATAGAAGAGCTGGGACATAGCTCCGAGGTAGAGCCCTGGGTTCGATCCCCAGCCCTGCAAAACAAATAAGCAAACCAACAAAATTCCCAGATAAATTCACATGAAATGTCAAGAACAAACGAAGTCTTGATTTTTAGCTGGTGAATACACACATGTTGACCAAGGTCCCAGACCGACAGGTTTTCCTTTTCAGAGTCTGTAAGGCTGCTTCACAGCAGAGAAGTGCTTGGTTTCTGAGAGCTTCTGTGATTTCCTAATATACCCAAACCCACCTAGCTGCTGGTGCCCTGAGGTCGTCTTTGATGGACAGATGTCCCCCTAGGATGTAAATAAGTTTCAGATGTGCTTTAAAATTTTTTAAAATTCATTCAATAGTTCCTTGTTTAAGCTTAAAAAGTCACATTTCAGAAGAAATAGTTCAGGAAGCGCTTCTCTTTGTTCTTGATAATTGAAGAACTTTGTGACATCCCGATGTGATGACCCCAGGTTAAAGCACCTTTCCTGTGGAGAGATCCAAGGAGAACGGACGGCAGGCCAAGTCCCAGCTCCTGAACAGGCTCAGCTTTCCACACCATTTCATTACGAGTCCAACCCATCAGCAGCGCTCTCTAGAGCTGTGCCCGCCTTCCTGTTGGGGAAGAGCTGCCTGAGGGCCTGTGGTCTTAATGGACATCCTCGGGGCCATTTATAATCAGACCTGGTCATTTAGAGTGGTGATGGGAGGAGCCAGTGGTTTTGTGAATTGAAGAAGCCAAGAGCTCTGTAGAAACTGGTTATTGATCCTGCAGGATCGTGGAGGGTGGATAAAGGCAACATCTAAACACCATTAGTTTTTTTTTTTTTTTTTAATTGAGTTGGCTGCATTAAGCAAGGAAAAGCAGGATTGAGAGACGGGCTATAAATCAGACATATATGACCCAAGTTTGCTCTGGCTTTTTTTTATGTGTCATCAGAAAAGCTCCATAAGCATCAGATTTACCAGAGCAAATTAAGTGGCTATACATGGTCAATGCCACCATGGCACCATGGAGCCTTCAAATGACAGGTTGGTAAGACTGATTTTCTCTCAGTCTGAACATCATGTCCGAACTCGAGCGTAGAACGTCGGCTGGTGATTGGCTTAGGTATCACAAACCGTCTCTGCTTATAAATCGGAACACTTCTGCCTTGGTGCTCTCCCCCTTGGGAAGGACAGAGCGGTCACCAGATTGAATGCATGACGATTTTAACTGGCCTTTTTGCCTTCTTGATTGAAAGAGTTCTTGCAAGGAGATTCCTTTGGACTAGCAGTGTTACTTTTTTGGGGTGCTGCAGAGCAAACCCAGGGCCTCATCCAAGCTAAGTTCTACCACTGAGCTATACCCCCAGCCACAGCAATGGCACATCTTGAAATTTCTACTCTGTAGTTACTACTGTTAAGCAGTTTAGCTCTTCCCAAAGCATTCCACCACCCCACACCCCATGCTTTTTAAATGAGTTCTGGACTTTTTTGGTGTGTGTGTGTGTGTGTGTGTGGTTAAAATGCATGAAATTTCACACCTTTGCTGATTTTCAATGTGCAATGCAGTGACATTTAGGTACATTCATGTTTTCATGCCTCCATGACCACCATCCACACACAGAGCCTTTTTACCTTCCCAACTGCAGCTCTGTACATGTGAAGCACTAGCTCCTCAGACCCCTCCCTCAGCCCCTGGGACCCAGTTCTACTTTGAGTCTAGCTGCTGCAGGTTTCTCATTTGGGACTCTCTGTGACTGGCTTGATACCACGTCCTCAAGGTGAGATCCAGAGAGCATGTCCGGGTCTCAGCTCAGCAGACAAGAGAAACACCCACAGTCCCTGAGGCATCCTGGGGACAGATGTGGAGCTTTGGAGTTCCATAAATCAGGACCCAAGCTAACTACACACACACACATTGAATGTTTAGGCTTAATTGCTTGGTCATTTTTCCAAAATTGCTCGCAGTTGGTACGTGTAAAGAAAGAGATGAAGTCGCCCAGTCTGTGTGTCCTTGGTCTTATCAGTCATGGGCCTGGAACACCCACATGACCCCAGCTGCCCCTCGCATAAAGCCAGGCCAAGGCCTGTACCTTCTCCTTGGTCCTGTCTGCCTGGCTGGGAGAGGGTGGGCCCTTGGGCGTCTGCCTGGAGCAGATGCAGGATCAACTCCGTCATCACCAACGCTGGGAGCCGCTTAATCCGAGATGTTCTTGCTGTTTCCTGTTTTACTGGCAGAGGATGAAAAGGGAGAAAGGAGAATATTGTACAGACAAATATAGTAGTGACGCTGGACCCAGGAGCAGCCCTGGGTGTACGTGGGACCCAAACCACCGTCCTCCGGGCAGCACCCCTGAATGGAGTGTCCACGGAGTTCACACCAGCTCTTCTGGGAGCTGAGCCAAGGTGTCCCCCGGCAGGCTCTCCTCTTCCCTGGTCTGGTCTGGCCTGGCACGGAAGCTGCCCTGTGCCCAGCAGTGCCTTCTCCAGATGGCATCTTCTCTCTTGGCAGAGGGAGCGTATTGCACTGTGAAAGAGGAGCTCTTGGAATTTAAGAAAACCCTCGGGAACGAGGTGCTTCCTATTGGTAGACCGGATCGATCCTCGGTCCTCTAGTTTCTACTCAGCAGTATTAATGTCTTTCCCCTTGGTCCTCCTGGGCCTTAGTGTCCCCCGTGGGCAGTTTCGCAATACTGACATAGAATTGCCTTTTACGGGTGTAGAAGGCAGGGCGTTGAAGGTTGGGAAGTGCTGGGAATAACCAGGTAACTGGTGTCTGGTTTGGGATGCATTTGGTTTAAGTGAAAGTGCTCAGAGGAATGGCTTCAGGAAGTCACAGTCACTTTAGGAGCCCAGGAGCTGGTCCCACAGAGCTGTCTGACTCACTCACTCTGTGGGATCCTTTAACGAGAACCATCTCGTGCGTGTTGGCTGTGAAGGGGTTTTTTTTGAGGCTCTCTGGTAAACTCCTTGCCACCATTGGAGCTCTGAGCTGACAGGGACCAGTTTGCCTCTTGGTTTATGAAACGTGAGTCCTGTGCTCTCTGAGCCCAGATCTTAATTTCTGCCTTTTCAATGTTCCATCCACACGTTTGTTGAGGTAGCCTGTCACTGTGGCTGACATCCTGCAAACCTGAGCAGAAAACTTCCTGTCCTCATGGTGTCCCCAGTCATTCCTGCGACCCTTGGTGCATTAGACCTTGGACTGAGGTTTTTTTATGGTCTTAATCACTACTGTTCTTCTCTCTGTAGGGTATTTTTCCTGAAACCTATATCCATCTGAAAGAGGCAACTGTGGAAGACCGAGGGTAAGTTCCAGTTCAGGAAGACATCGTGACAGGGTGCCTTGCACACTCACATTACTCCCATCTCCTTGGCTCCACTTCTCCTCTGAGAGGGACAGGATTAGAACACTTCCCTGATGTAATTCCTTGCTGTGTCTTAATGGTTCCTCCCTTGCATCTTGCTGATGACAGGTAGCTGTCATCACCTGAGGGCCTGGGCCCCTCCTTGTATTTACTACCTGCTCACTGTGTGTGTGTGTGTGCACGTGCTCATACATGAACATGTGGGGCTCTTCAGCTGAATCCGAGAAGTTCCCAGTCTGGAATCTTTGCAAGGGAGAGGAGTAAGTGGCAGTCTGTATGGATCAGCTCTGAAGCAGGGACACATCCCGAGCCTACTGTGTACCTGGGTTTTTCACTGCACACTGGGGACAGCCGTCCAGCTCTGCAGGGGTTGCTCATGGGCCTGATGTGAGATTCCAGTGACCTGATAGGTGTGAATGTGCTCTGCACATCACATCTGCTGAGGTTCATCTTGTCCCGTTTTTTTGCCTGTCTCTTTTGTACTGAAAAGTACTGCCTTTGTGACACCCAAGAAAATGATATTCAGCCAAACCGGGAAAGAAGCAGGGAGCTCTTGAGTCTCCAGGCCGGAGAGTTAAGGAGACAGTCAGAAGTGGGCCTGGAATCCATGGCTGGCAGGGGAGGAGGGGGCTGGGTCTCAGAGTTATACAGCCTCAAAGCCAGAAAGAACTTTCTCCATCCTAAGCTCAGCACCCTCATCTGAAGGCAACTTCACACAACTCTTTGATGGCGGAATTGGGACCAAAAGCCAGGTGTCTTGCCCTCTTGGAGAAGTCATCTTTCCAGTGGGCCATCCTGGGCAGACTCCAGATGTCATTTGCCACATTGGTGGAAAGGCAGAGTAGGAGGCCCGTTGTACCCAACAGGGCTGCCAGGTGAACTGCAGAAAGCCCTGGTAAATTTACAACTCAGAGGCTCAGCTTATGATGGGGTTAGGTCCCCATAAACCTGTTGCAAGCTGAAAATGTTGTAAGTCAAAAATGCATCTCAGACATCTAACCTGCATGTCTTAGTCTGCCTTCTCCCATTAGCCCGAGTTGGGAAAAATCATCTATCACAAAGCCTATTTTATAATAAAGTGTTGACCATATGGATATGCATTCAGACCTTCATAAAGCTGTGAAATAGGAAGTTGAACCTCATAAGCCGGGGGCCCTCTGTGATTCCCATAGGAAGTGTGCCCCAGGTGTTTCACGAGTCATATTCATCTTGAAACACTTCCTTCACTCTGTCTGGAGTTTGCTCACATTTGTTTGCTGGCAATTGCTCTTTCTTTAGCTCATGATAGAAATACTGGAGGGGATTTATGTTAGGAAAGGTAGTGGAGTAACTGTGAGGATTTTTTTTGTGTTTTCCATGCTGTGAAGCAGCAGGTGAGAAGCGGGTGCTGCCCCAGTCCCTGCTGGAAGGAGGTGGCTGAGGTCACAGTGTCCGGGATGTTCACGCCAGGCACACTCTCTTCCTGTCCTCCCTGGTGGAACCAGTGAACACAATGTTTTTCTCACTTACATTTCTGAGAACCACTGAAGCCATCATGAGGCCATATGGGGGGGTGGAGTCTGCAGAACCTGAGCTCAGGTGGGGGACTGTGCTGTTCTGAAATGCTTCCTTTGTCTCAGATGAGGGTAAGTGTCCTACCCGACACACGCTCCCTCCACGCACAGGTTTTGCCGATTTCAAGCCGGAGCGTCCCCATTCCTATCTTGCATTTGGGGAATGTCGTCTAGAAAAGCACTTCCGATCACCCCACGGTAAAAGGAGCGTCTGTTTGGTTCTCTCAGGCAGAACGAGACCGTGATCCCTGGGGAGCTCCCGCTGGTGCAGGAGCTCACGTGCACTCTGCGAGAATGGGCTGTCATCTGGCGCAATCTCTACGTGGTGAGTGTCCCTCCAGGGCTGGGGCGTAGCAGTGGCCATTCCTGGGCCCTCAGCCTGTCTGTCTGTCCTGCTCCAGAGGCGTCCTCTGCAAGGTGTGGGCTTCCGAGCAGCTGTCTGTGTGGAGGGAGATCCCTCTTTCCTGGACCACACAGTGGCTGGCAACCGGCTGATTCTCATTTCCCTGGAATTGGGTCAGTGATATGGGATCGTGGAGGGAAGTAGGTGTAATCATTAATTAATTCAGTCTTTTCTCAGCTGCAAACATGCCAATTGTCAAAGTAATAATGATAGTAATAACTGCAGATGCTTACCTAATCCCTCCTCCGTGCCCGAAACCACTGCGGATCCTTACAACACTCCTGTAAAGTATGTGCAATTACAGTTATTAACCCACCAGTAAGGAGCCTGCGCGGTCACTGAGCATCTCCGCCTGCACCATGAATACAAAGGCATAAGTGTTTCAGTGCTCAGCCACCTGAGGGTGACCTTCCTAACCACCTGACCTTACAGACTCCGCACTGTTCCTCTGTGGGCAGGGCAGGCTTCCACGCATGGCAGAATGCTGCTGTCTGTGCTGGTTCAGTGGGAAATTACACAGGGACCCGCACAGCCTCTGTGATAGACCATTATCATAAAATGCACGTGGGTTTGCAGTCAGGGCTGCTGTGATGCGGATGTGGTTCGTCCCCCCTGAGACTCATGTTGGAGTTTCATTCCCATTGTGAGGCATTAAGTGGGAGGGACCTTTGGGAAGTGATTAGGATTCAGTAAGGTCATCAGTGTGGGGCCCCATGATTGAATAGTGACGGCTTTATAAGAACAGAGACCAGGGCCGGGAGTGGTAGCGGGAGTGGTGGCGCATGTCTGTAATCCCAGCGGCTTGGGAGGCTGAGGCAAGCGGATTGTGAGTTCAAAGCCAACCTCAGCAAAAGCAAGGCTCTAAGCAACTCAGTGAGACCCTGTCTCTAAATAAAATACAAAATAGGGCTGGGGATGTGGCTCAGTGTTCAAATATCTCTGAGTTCAATCCCTGGTACCCCCCCCCCCCCACCGCCACACACACAAAAAAGAAACAGAATAGAGATGAGAAGGTAATCACTTATGTGTTCCTTGTCTCTTACCATGTGTTGCTCTGATCTGCCATCACCAGATTTAGCCCCTCGGCCTTGGAGCAGAACTGTAACCAACACAGACCTCTTTTCTTTATAACGTATCCAATCTGTGGTATTTTGTTACTAGCAACAGAAAACAGGCTAGGACTAGGACCCAGTAAATCTAGCAGGGAATATTACCAGACTGAGAGCAGCTATATTGCAATTGGCCAAGGATGTTCAAGGTCCATTAGCAGCATGCCTAGCTCGTCTCCAGTTCAGGAAGCTGTTCTTCAGTGCTGGAATCCACAAAGACTCCTCCCTCCCTTCCTCCCTCTCTGCCTCCCTCTCTTCCTTCCTTCCTTACTGTGGACTGAATCCAGAGCCTCCTGCATACTAGGCAAGTGCTGTACCACTGAGCTACACCCCCTGCCCTTTCAGTTTTGAGACGGGTCTCACTAACATGCTCAGGGTGGTCTAGAACTTGCCCCCCTCCTGGCTCAGCCTCCCAAGGCCTGGGATTGCAGGTGTGCACCACTGCACCTGGCCTACACAGACTTCTCTAAAGTTACCTCTTTCCTGAACATCTGTTGGTGAGTACCACTTGGTCTTCACCTCTGCAGATAGCCTGCAGCTTCCCTGGCTAATCAGGACGTCGCATGATGAATTCCCATGTGAACGAGTTCAGTGAGGTCATGGACGAGGGAGGATGGCCCAGGAGCTATTCTCTTTTCTTCCTGTGACTTTGTTTTTATTCAGGTTCTTGTCTGGTCTTTCTGCATTTTAACTTTCAAAGGCCAGTGACGCACACCAGTAATCCCAGAGACTCAGGAGGCTGAGGAGGAGGATTGCAAGTTTGAGCCCAGCCTGGGCAATTTAGTGAGATCCTGTTGTAAAATAAAAGAGTTGGGGATTCAGCTTGGTGGGAGAGCATCCCTGGGTTTAATCCCCGGCACCGCCACGCCCCCCTATACCCCAGCCAGCCTTACTAAGTCACTGAGAGCCCCATCCTAGGTCCTCTGTGCCAACAGCAGTAACCACCCCGCATGGTAGTGTAAGTTCCAAGAGATCCTGTAAGACACTTCATTTCCATTCAGCGCCGTCACTTCCCATGACAGATTACAGCAGTAGAAATCACCAACCCCTTCCGTGGAAAAACATAATGTTCCTCTGTCTGCCCAACCTTCAAAGCTTCATTTAAGCCCTTTCTTCTCCATAATGTGTCTTCAGAACACACTGATCCGTAACATTTCCCTCTGGGCTATCAGAGTACTCTCTGTTGCATGTGGTCTGACCCTTGGGGGATGCAGCCTCTGATCTTTCTCTGGCCAGTTTAGGAGAGAGCTCACTCTCACTTCCTAAATCATCAGCTCTGGGAGGATGGAGATGCTGCTGTTAGCCCTGTGGCCTGCATTGATCATCTGGCACTTACAGAAAGCACTCTCTGGCCCTGGTTAATTGATCAGTTAGTGGCTTTAAGTGGATGAGGAATTGCATATATGTGCCTTGGTTCCTTAGCATGCTCTTTCTGGAAGTGGGTGAGTGATGAAACATATTGCATAAGAATAGATGCATATCCCTGCATTGTCTGTTTTCTGTTACTGTCATGAAACACTTGAAGCAGGTAACTTATAAAGAAAAGAGGTGTATGTAGCTCACAGTTCTGAAGGTTCAAGGGCCTGAGGCCAGCATCAACTTTGGACTTGTGAGGACCTCATGGCAGATGGCCTCCCAGTGGTGGGAGCTTGTGTGACAAAGGGAGTGTCCACATGGCAAGACAGGAAACCAGAGCATAGGGAGGGGCCCCATTCTTTTTATAGCAAGTCCCTTGAGATAACTGACTGGGCCTCACAGAAGTACATCAGTGCCTGCCAGGGGTGATACTCTCAGTGACCTCACACGAGGCCCCACCTCCTGGAGGTTCTACCATATGGGGTGGGGGGGCGGGGGTTCCAGAACATGAACCCTTGGAAGACAAACTCAAACCATATTTTAGGAAGCCATAGTCACCCCTGATCTCCAAATCCAAATTGCTACAGAACCTGAAACTCTGTAAGCACCCACATGACACCCTGAATGGGAAGTTCCACGCCTGAGCTCCTGTGGGAACCTTTGTTTCATGCACAACACTGTTAAAATATTCTATTATATCATCTTTAGCCTACATGTAAAAGGCGATGGGAGGCATAAACAAATCTCATGTTTTGACTTGGATGCCAGCCCCCAAGGTACCCCATTTATGTATATGCAAATATCCCCCAATCCAAAAGCAACCCAGAACCTCTCTGGTCCCAGGCATTTCTGGTCAGGGGTAGTCAGCCAGTGTTGGAAAGGAGGTGCCTTGGTTTAAGACGTCGGGGAAGAGTGGAGAGTACGAATGAAGGGAGCCTTTCTTTCTTGCTGAAGTGTCACCGTTCATTTATAGACCCACGGACGTTCATGCCAGGTGTGTGTTAAATGGAACTGAGAAGTAGGGGTGAGGCTCAGGGGTAGAGCCCTTGCCTAGCTTGGACGAGGCCCTGGGTTTGATCCCCAGCCCTAAAAAAATCAATAAATATGGGCTGGGGTTGTGGCTCAGAGGTAGAGAGCTCGCCTAGCATGCGAGAGGCACTGGGTTCGATCCTCAGCACCACATAAAATAAAATATATTGTGTCCACCTATAACTGAAAAAATAAATATTAAAAAAAATGAAATAAATAAATAAAGCAAGCCATCCCCTCTCAGAGGGCAGCATGTGGCATATCTTAATTTGGATGTATCTAATAAATATTTATTTAGTTGTTTGGGAATATTTTAAGATGACTGATAGCTGCCACTGATTGACATGAAGACATTGATAATGAGCTGAGTCAGTCAATGGGGCTAAGTGATCTCCTTCTGCTTGTGATGGTGCCTGCTTATCTGTTAGGGAAGAATCCGCTTAACATGGCTTGTTATTAACTGTGACTTTCTTTCTTCCAGCCCCTTACCAACATGAACAGTTTACTTCAGGCAGAATTTCTAACCTTCTTTCTCAAAAAAATTCACAAGTCAAAATAACCAACCTGAAAATATCATATTTCCACTGGGAAAAAACAAAAAAGGAAAAACTGAATCTCCAGTTTCCTTGTCCCACCCGCCCCATAGATTTTTATTAGTGCTTTTGTTTTCTGCTCTGTGCCCGAGTTCCTTGAGTCCACGTAAAGAGGAATACAGATTTTACTGCTACACCTTCAGACGGGATTCAGGTTTCTCTTCTATTTGCCCCTTCAAATTATGAGACCAGGCATTTTGCTTGGTGTCTTTAATAACTCCTGCGATGCCTTATAAACCACTTATTAATAAGTTTCCTGGTTCTGTTCTGTGCCGTCTACATTTTCTGGACCCAGGGTCTTCTCTGAGGGAAGTGCATTCCACTAACCAGATTGAGCCCAGCTGCGTAGATACTGATACTTACTCTAGAAAGGAAGGGCATTCGTCTGGTGTGATGGGTTTTCAGTAGCCCTACAGTGATTTCATAGAATATATGTTTTGCGAATTTACTGTGAAAATAATCATAAATGTGTCCTAAGTGGGCGGGGCCTACGCTGCAGGAGGGGCACTCCCTGTGCTAAGTAAGAGGGGAACCCCCTGCCCCGAAAGAGGAGGGAATGGCTCCTGGCCTTCCCTGGCAGTGTTATTGTCTTCTGTTGAATTACCTTGGTGGGAGGGTTTGGCCTTGTGCCGGGGAGGAAGCCGGTGGCCCAGAAAGCAGGGCTGGGTTTCTTCTGCAGGCCCTGTCCTGAGAAGCCCTGTGGTCATGAGCAAGTCACTCCAGGTCTCCAAGCCTCTGCTGGATTCCTGCCCCCACTGTCAAGCTCCCTCTTAACCCAGAGCTGCAAGACCTGGGAGCGATGGTGGCTGTGAAACCCTTGTGCAGACCGGCCCCAAGGACTCTGCGCATGGGGGGCCGCCGCTGGAGACCTCGGCTATGGTCTTCCCTCTGGGCAGCTTTGGTCCATGGCTTCCCTCTCGCTTGGCTGCTGCTGCCGCTGCTGCTGGGGCCCCAGAAACTCCCTTCCCTGTGCCGCCCTTATCCAAGGCCACTTTGTCTCCCGTAATCGGTTTAGGCAGAATGACCTTGAGAACTTAGCAGCAGGCTGTTTTCCACCAGAGACAGCGATCCTTCCTGCGTTAGGCTCGCGCCCAGGAGGCGTGGGTACTGCCTGGGCATCCAGGCGGCCCTTGGTGGGAGCCCGCCCCTGGGTGTTGGTGGATCGGGAAAGGAGGGAATATCCTGATCGATGAGGTCACTGGCCAAGTGCCAAGACGGGCCAGACAGGCCGACTAGCTCTGAAGTTCTGGCTCCCTCCTTCCCTGGGTATGTACGTTTATACTCAGAAAAAAATAACAAACCCAGTAATAGTCACTGAAAACAAACAAGCCGGAGCAGAAAGAACTTGGACTCGGGAGGCACTAGCTAATCCTGTGGCCTGAAAACGGTTCCTTGACCTCTTAAGCTTTATTTTCCTTTTCTGAAGTAGGGATTTTATAGAATATATGCTTTGCAGATTTACTGTGAGGGCTCGGCGGGATAATCTGTGTCAAACTCTGTGGCCGACACATGCCAGCCCTGACTGTCCCCTTACAACGCTGCTCCTTGAAAGAGCCGGTTGAGCTTGCATTCAGGAGAGCTCCGCATGCCCTGGCCTTCGCCCTGAGGTCACTTAAGGGTGCATTGCCCACCCGGCTCTGGTCACTGCCTCACCTTCCAGTCCTGTTATTGCTCAGCTACTCGAGGTCAGTGGGTTTGAGGTCTTCTACCCACAATTCCCTGGAACCTCTCAGGATCTTCATTTTCCCTGGAAATGGAAGGTGGATCCAGAGAGCTCTCTGGCCTCTTCTATTCCAGCAGCACCGGCCCCCAGCTGCCACGTGAGGTGGGTGGACACAGGAGCACTGACCCGGACATGGTCAGATTCATGTGGTATCTGACTTCTGGCCTGGAAATCTGTTGCCTACCACCTCCCCCCGATATGTCTTGGTCCTGCCTTCTAGCTAGAGAAAGGGTGGGGGAGGGCTGGCCAGGCAGGCCTGTCCCCTGAGTGAGAGCAGATGGCCACAGAACCTGGTGGTGGCGGTGGTTCATCCACGGTGTAGAACCCAGTGAGCTTAACTGGTAACCCAGAGTTCATGGGGAGGATTGGTCTCCGCTCACCCCCATTTAAAAACCCTGAGTCTGACTACAGTTCTAGAAAGCTGTGGAGCTAAGAAGGGCCCTGTGGCTGAGGTGTCTCCTGTCATTCCCTATCCTGGCAGATTAAGGCTGACTTGGTGACCGGCTGGTTATTGCTGGAGCACCAGCTCTGAAGGGCCATTGAGCTGGTCTCATGGTCTGAAACCAGCATCGGATCGCTTCTTCCCAAGGACAGAAAATTCCGACAGCTGTTCACCCTGTTGTCAAGGTGCTTTATCTGTGAATTGCCAGCCCCACTTCCACGTGGCTCTGATGAGAAGGATGAGGCGTGACGTGGAGGTGACAGGGACAAGGCACGGAGAGGGCTTTGGGTATTTTTCCAGTTTTGATTTTTCTCTGCGTTTTGGTTTTTCTTGGCGTTCAGGATTTCCTTTATTTCGGGAGGCAAAAGAGGGTCTAGAATTTGAATCTTGTCTTTGGAAATCAGACTTTGGCTAGGCGAGCAATCCTCCGTCATGGGATGGAGAGCTGAGGCCCTGGGTGGACAGGAAGTGTGTCTGGGTGGTCCCTGCGGCTCAAGGATGAAGAAGGATCAGAGTGCCAGGACTCGGCCCCAGGAGTTAACAGCCGCATGGAAAGACAGGAGACTATTGCAAAACTCTGAGCAGGGGAAATTTGATGTCACACATGCCAAATGCACAAGCACATGAGGAGTGAGGTCCCACAGTTAACCAGGGGGTTGCTGGGGAGGATCAGTGGAGTCAGGCGTCTCTGGCGGGCTTGAAGGCCCTGTCCTTGGGAATGGATCTCCGGACACTGCCTTGAGTTTTACAAATGAGCTTATCCCACAGGGCATGATTTGCCCAAAGTCACAAAGCAAGTTAATGACAGAATTAGAGATAGAAGCCAACCCCCATCTGTTTCCTCAAGCACTTTGTACTCCAAATCGAAAAATCCACGTGGAACAGGACAGTTTGGTGAGCAGAGCTGACATGGCTTCTGTTGCACATGGAGATCTGGAGCACCCGAGAAAAGGCTTTTGGCTGTGGTCTCATTCGTGGAGAAAAGGAGAGAAGAATCCGTGTTTTCTGACACTCAGAATCAATGCGGTTGTCTGAATGGCCTCAGAATTTCTGTGCCACTTCATGGACAACAAAAGGCAAAGCTATTTAATCTTGTGAATTTAATTTTCAGAATTTTTTTTAAAAAGATAAACAACTGGATTAGGAATATAAAAAGTGAGACCTCAGATATTTGCAAGCAGAAAAGCAGAAGAAATGCTAAGCAAATTCAGGAATGTCTCCACTGTCTAGGAGAAAGATAACCAAGGTTTTATTTTGTGTAGCCATTCCTCACTCAAAACCACAGTGCCATTTTTAAATTTGAGTCATCAGAATTTGTCTTTGAGGTCCTACTGTATCCTAGGATTGTGTGGAGTTTTGCAAAAAGGGTCAAAGAAATTATTATCC
Source organism: Marmota flaviventris (assembly GCF_047511675.1). Lineage (NCBI taxonomy): Eukaryota > Metazoa > Chordata > Mammalia > Rodentia > Sciuridae > Marmota > Marmota flaviventris. Next base: position 167,854,475 of record NC_092500.1, read on the forward strand.
CACATGACAATGGCTGATAACTGCCGAAAAGACTACAGTAATGGAGACTACATAGCAGAGAAGGCACTCTGGGCCTTCTCAGTATGCAGGCGTGGGCTGCACAGGATTTAGAAAACAGGGCAGGAAGGAGGGTGAATTAGTCCATTTTCTCTTGCTATAACATAATACTTGAGACTGGGTACTTTATAAAGAGAAGAGGTTTATTTTGCTCACAGAAAGTCCAAGATTGGTCAACTGCATCCGCTTGGCCTCTGGTGAGAGTCCCCCTGATGGTGTTACATAATCATGGCTTGCATCAGAACAAGAGGATGTGAACACAGGGTGAGAAGGAAGAGTGATTCAGGGGCCAGGCTTGCTCTTTTTATAACAACTTGCTCTATCAAGAGCCAACTCACAGCCAGGAATGGTGGCATATGTCTGTATTCCCAGCGACCTGGGAGGCCCAGGCAGGAAGACTGCAAGTTCAAAGCCAGCTTAGCAATTTAGCAAGACCCTGTCTCAACATAAAAATAAATAAATAAATAAAAGAGGGCTGGGGACATAGCTTGGTGGTAGAGTGCCCCTGGGTTAAGTCCCCAGTATAAAAAGAAAGAGAGAGAAAATAAATAAATAAATAGATAGATAAATAAATGAAAACCTTCCAGGAGTGCGGCATTGATCCCTCAGGAAGGCACTGCCAGGGACCTAATTGCCTCATGACCCCTCCTTTTACGGGCGCTCAGCTTGTCTGTTCAGAGCTGACTTGCCCAGGAATCAAAGAGCGGCTTCTCCATCCTCCTCAGGGGAAGACTTGGCAACAGGGCGGGTGTGACAGGCCGTCATTCACTTGCCATCAGCAGCGTCTGATGTCACGGGGGCTGAGAACTGGTGAACATGTGCCCCAAGTGCTGCCGCCCCAGGATTCGCCAGCTTTGGAGTCCTTTCCTTCCCGCGCTGCCACAAGTCACATCTTAATTAAAACCAGGAAACATTAAAATAATAACAATAAGTAGACAAGTGGATTGTAGAAAAGAAGAAGAAAGGATGCCCTTTCTGCCTAACAGTTTTGAAAATCTTCTAGATTGAATTTCTCACTCCTTTTTCCAGTTGGGAAACCAGTGAAACGGAAAGATTTTATAGAGGATTGGATTAAAAAAAAAAAGTGCTTTGCTCATAAAATAGAATGTGTGCCTGTCTCTTTTTCTGCTTCTCTAAGGACTGACTTAGGAGGAAGTATGGTCCAAAAAAAGGCTTAAAGCACGAAAACGGGGCAGTTTCCAGTTGTCCACAGGCTTCGCCTCTCATTTTCAGATCCACAGTTAACAGAGCAGATGGCAGTTGCAGATAACTGGTGCTTCCTCCCTCGCCTGTGTGTTCCCATGAACTCTGAACTGAACAAGGTTTCGTCACACTCTGCTGACCTCGTGGCCCCTTGCAGGCTGTGGGTTCTCCCTCCACCTTTACTGTTTGTTCAGAAGGCCCCTGCCCAGGAGGGCGTGTCCCCGGGAGCGTTGCAGAAGAGGTCATTGCCGCAGAGCCACAGCAGCGCCCCAGTGTGTGCGCACAGGCACTGGGGGCACAGCAGATCTGTGGTTTTCTGTGACTCCAGAGGTCCGCAATCGTATCTCCCTATCGCGACTTTCACCTGAGAGTAAGAAGACAGCGGTTTCCTAGTGTACTTGGGCTGAGCAGAATCCCCCAGGTTCTGCCATATGTCAAAGTGATCCACAAAACGGTTTTCCTCATCCCTCTATATGAGTGGTCTCCCCCTATGTACCCAACATCATATTGCCCTATTTATGTTCTTACTTTCTTTCTTATTTGTAATGGTTTTTCTATTTTCTTTCTGTCACTTTTCATAGTCTGAAGTTGTCTTGTGTGTGTATGGATATAACATAATGTCTTGTATAATATTTTCTGTATACTTATTTATTGCTCTCGTTCCCTCTCTAGAATGTTAGACTCCTGGGTGCAAAACTTTGTTTCCAGCACATAGCACATGCTCATTGTTGGCTGATTTAAAGATATATATATATGTATGTATGTATGTATATATATGCACATACATATGTGTATATATATATACGTATATACATGTGTGTGTGTATATAATGAAACCAGGTACAGTGTTGCACACCTGAAATTGTAGAGACTCTGGAGGCAGAGGCAGGAGGATCACGTTTGAGGCTCGCCTCAGCAACTTAGCAAGGCCCTGCCTCAAAAATATAAAAGAACAAAGGACTAGGGATGTGATCAGTTGGTTGTAACTTCATTTGGATCAGTTATAGTAAGTTATTAGAAGAGCCCTAAATAACAGTTTCATATCTGAATAATCTAACAATTTTCCTGGAAAATAAAGATTTAAAAGTAATATTTATCATTTTATTTTCAAATATCCCTGACCCTGAAATCACATTTCTTTCTCCATTCATGATTCTGTCCTCCAGGACATTTTTTAGAACGCCTTCTCAGTGCTGGCCTCTAGGGACAAAACTAACATGCTCCTCCTGTGGTCGGGGCTCATCCTCCACAGAGCGCTCACGAGGGACAGGCCAGGCCATTGGGTGCTGGGTGCTGGGTGCTGGTCAATTCCGGCCACAGCGGAGACATGAGTTGGGGCTTTAAGGGAGAGCTCCTGAGTGGGAGCTGAAGTCAGCATGGCCAGTTGGTGGAGGTGCCCAGTGTGGGTGAGCAGGGGCTGGGGCCGGGTGGGAGGAGCAGCAGGGGAAATGCCGTAGGAGAGGGGCGGAGCCGCTGGGAGAAACCCACAGAGGTTGGTGGGAAATGCCCTGGGCTTGGAGGTGTCTGGGGGAAGTCCCTGGAGGGTTTTAAGCAGGAAAGACATGATAGGAATTTGAGGGTGTGTGGGTTTTGATGTACTTGGAATTGAGGACCAGCCAGCCTTCCCACAAATTGCTTATCCATCTTCCTGTTTTCTGCCAGTACTGAGAAGTGAACCAGGTGCTCTGCCACTCGGCTGCATCCCAGGTCTTATGTTTTGAGACAGGTTCTCACTAAGCTGCGGAAGCTGCCCTCAAACCTGCAATGCTCCTACCTCAGCCTCCCGAGGGCTGGAATTATAAGCATGAACCACCATGTCCCTTAGCACTTTGCCACTTTTCAAGTTGCAGTGAACAGAGGGAGCCCCGGGCAACGCCATTCCCTCCCAGTGCACAGTGTGTCCTGTAGCACAGCGAGCTGGCTAAGTAACACTCCCAAGGAAGCCATCAGGGACGCTCCCTCTCCAGCGCACCATTTCTTTTTCCAATATCTTTTCTCCACCTCTTTTTCCCATCTTAGAACAACAAGGTCACGCTCTTCCGCCAGCTGCAGCAGATGACCTACAGCCTGATCGAGTGGCGCTCCCAGATCCTGTCTGGGACACTCCCCAAGGACGAACTGGCAGAGCTCAAGAAGAAGGTCACAGCCAAAATTGATCATGGGAACAGGTAAACTGAGGGTGCCCTTCACTGGAAACCTGAAAATGACCACACCTTCATGCTGAGGATACTCACTGTTCCCAAAGAACATCTTTAAAAAAAATTTTTTTAAATTTTAATTGGCACAATAATTGTACATAGGTGTGGGGAACAGTGTGGTATTTCAACACGTGGATACAATTTTGTGATGGTTTGATCAGCATAATTGGCACATCCACTCTTTATTTGGCGGGGGGGGGGGGGGGGGCGGGTACCAGGAATTGAATCCAGAGCCACTTAATCACTGGGCCCCATCCCCAGCCTTTTTTATTCTTTATTTTGGGACAGGATCTCTCTAAGTTGTTTAGGGTCTCGCTAAGTTGATGAGGCTAGCTTTGAACCTGTGATGTTCCTGCCTCAGCCTCCAGAGCCTCTGGGATTACAGGCGTGCACCTCCACGCCCAGCCATGTCCACCACCTTAAACAGTGATCATTTCTTTTTGGGGGGGACATTCAGAGTTCTCTAGAGGCTATTTGGAATATACCTACCGTTCATTGCTGCCAGCCATGGTCACCCTGCAGTGCTGTAAAGCACTACGTGCTTCTCCTCCTATCTGACTGCCCCCCTGTGCCTCCCCTCACCCCCACTCCCACCCTCCCCAGCCTCACAACAAACTTTTGATCTATGAGTGACCAGAGAATGACGCTTTCTACTCTCTTGGTGTCTTAGAAAACAGTTAGTTTCATTGAACATTTTTCACGGTCGCCTTGCGGTCCAGACACCGTGTTGGCCCTGCCTTCATGGCGCTAACACCTAAATAGAAAGCCCGGAGCTTGGGATGAGGCTGCTCTGCTGCCCCAGAAGCTGAAAGGGACTAAGCACTGGAGCTGGCCCTCGGAGAGGCCTGTGACCGTGTCTGCGTTTTGCTCCAGCAGTGGATGCTAGCTCACTGTCAGGCTCCTTCTGTTCCTTTCCTTCTTCCCCTGGTTGGGACCCTGGCTTACAGTGTATGAAAACCAGATCTCCAGAGCAGCAAGAGGTGTTTCCAGCCAGCGATTATGTCTGCAGTCACCTCTGAAGTGCCCATCACTTTATTGATCTTCCGATTAGTTCAGGGAGTAGGTCCCAGCTGTCACTGCCTTTTGGGAAATGAGAAGTTCAGTCAGTTTATCCCAGTGGGTAGAGGCCTGGCATTCACGCCTCCCAGATAGCCCTTTCCCAAAGGTGGCAGTGGGTCTCTAGTTAGCTTTTGTTGGGATTCGTATGGCATTGCATTCCGTTTTCCAAGTTTCTTCAACTTGTGAATACGTGATTTTCTTTTCTCAATACCTTTAATTCATTTCTCTAGCCTCGGGACTCTTTTTTTTGGAGGGATACTGGGGATTGAATGCAGGGGCCCTCAACCACTGAGCCACATGCCCAAACCTATTTTGTATTTCATTTAGAGACAGAGTCTCACTGAGTTGCTTAGCACCTCACTTTTCCTGAGGCTGGCTTTGAACTCGTGATCCTCCTATCTTAGCCTCCTAAGCCACTGGGATTATAGGCCTCATAGACCTACTAAAATACAGCTTATTACCCTACCCATTTGTCAGCTGTATTCAGAAATAGCTGAAGTCAACATAACATGCACATCCAATCAGTATTTAGGAAGCACCTCCTTCGTACCCATTATATCTTAAGCCCTTATGAAGTCATGGCTCTTATTCCCATTTTATGGGTAAAGAAGCAGACCATGAACTGGGTATGCTGGTGCATGCCTGTAATACCAGTGATTTGGGAGACTGAGGCAGGAGGATCGCATGTTTGAGGCCAGCCATGGCAATTTTTCAAGGCCCTGTTTCAAAAAAAAAAAATAAAAAGGGCTGGGGATATGATTGAGAGGTAAGATACCCCTGGGTTCAATCCCCAGTACCAAAAAATAAAAAAAGCAAAGAGACCCTGTGAGCATAAGTGGTTCTTTCAAAATCACACAGATAGTAGATGGGAGAGCTTCATTTGAACCCAACCCTCCTGACTCCCCGTCCCATGGTCCTGCTGATACTTGGGTTAGTTGGTTGCTCTCTCTGTCATTTAGTGTCAGAGGACTTTATAGAAAGCCAGCCAAGCTGGAATAAGACATCTGTTTTAGTCAGTTTTTTCACTGCTGTGGAAAAAGGACCCAAACAGAACAACTATAGAGGAGGAAAAGTTTATTTGAGGACTCACAGTTTCAGAGGTCTCAGTCCATAGACAGCAGGCTCCATTCCTTGGGCTCAAGGTGAGGCTGAACTTCACGGTGGAAGAGTGTGGCCCAGGGAAGCAGCGCGTGTGAGGATCAGAGAGCTGAGCGACAAACTCCACTCAACAAATAAAAAATAGATACCCCAAAGGCACATCCCCAATGGCCACCTCCTCTGGCCACACCTTACCCTCCTTCAGTGACCACTCGGTTAATCCCTTCCAGGGATTAACTCACTGATTGGGTTAAGATTCTCACAACCCAGTCATTTCTCCTCTGAACCTTCTTGCCCTGTCTCACAGGTGAGCTTTAGGGGACCCCTCACATCCACACCACCGTGGTGTCTCTCCATGCACACGTGCAGCCTCTGTCTCGGCTCTTGCCCCAGTGCCTTGGCCTGGAGTCCCCTCAGTCTCTGGCCCAGGATGTCAATGCCCCGCAGGTGGTGGCACACGCCTGCTTTCCCATCCCAGCCCTTGAAGGCAGCTCGGGAAATGAAGCTGATCTGACAGTTGCACCCGGGACCCAGTGTGAGCAGCCAGCAAGGCCCTCCTTCATGAGTCTGGGTGGCCCATGGGTCTGGCTGTGGTTGAAAGGAACCTGCCAGATCGGATCAGTGGACCGAGGTGCTGTGAAACAGCGAGGGGGCATTCAGGCATGTTCACTTTCTTCCCAGAGACTTGGCACTTCAGTGTTTTCCTGAGTGTTCTTGATGTTTAGACATCCCCGCTCCCAAGTTTCTGGGGCCTGGCATGCACACGGGGCGTTCCAATAGCAGTATTCTGTTACTGCCAGACTCCAGCTTCTTGGAAGAAGCAAAATTATTTCTACTTTTGTGTGCCTATTGGGCACCAAGGCTTGGCAGGGGCGATTCTATGGCCCTGGTCTTCCCATGCAGCAGCCAGAGCTGCAACTTAATACAGCCAGGTCTTCCCCTGCCAGCTGCTGCGATAGGGCTGACATTTATGGGGTGCCGTGTGAGAGATTGTATTCGGTACTTTACATGCATCGTCTCATGGACTTCTCCAAGAACTTGGAAGGGTTGGAAACATTTATAGATGAAGCAACCCAGGCTTTGCAAGATTCAGGGGTCACAGTGGTAGCAAGTATTAAAGCGATGCTTCAGACCCTAGACTAAATGACTCCAGAGCTGTGTTCTTTGGATGGTTGTGAGACCGACAACCAGGGCTTTCTTTATGGACCTCCTGTGAAACTGTCTTGAATTCAGTAAGGAAATCAGGGCAGGCCCTCAGATAATTGTGCCTTGGTCTTTCCTAGTCGCTGTGCCAAATCACAGAAGGCCAGGGCAGAGAGGCTCTGGGGAGAGGACTGAGAGTCCTCCGGGTTCTTTTATGAGGGCTCTTCCACGGACAGTCTGCCCTGGCGGAAGAGTAACTGCCTGGCTGCTCTCTCCTCTCCAGAATGCTTGGGTTAGATCTGGTGGTGCGAGATGACAACGGGAACATCTTGGATCCAGATGAAACCAGCACCGTTGCCCTCTTCAAGGCCCATGAAGTGGCCTCAAAAAGGATTGAGGAAAAGATCCAAGAAGAAAAGGTACACATTTCCTCCAATGTGAAGATTTTGTCTGCTGAGATTCCATTTTTGCTTTGGTTGTTGAACAAGAGGAAGGAAGTCATTGACACGTCTAGGCAGTCATTTGCCTTCTCATTATAAAGGAGAAACGGCAGAAAGAACGGCCCACTCTATATGTTCTGTTAAGGAAAGATTGCAGAGCTGTGTATATTCTAAGTGGAAAAAGCAAGGTGCAGGATGGTGTATACAACATGCTGTCATTTCTGTTTCATAAAAGAATATACAGGGGGAAAAAAGACACGCTTATGTGTGCAGAGAGCAACCCTGAAATGATAGACAAGAAATTGATCATGAAAGGATGCCTCTGGATAATGAGGTTGCAGGGAGACTTTATTGTGTAACCTTTCTGTGTTTGGTGCATACGTTCCTATTTTTTTTTTTTTAGACTTTTTTTTAGTTGTCAATGGACTTTTATTTTATTTTATGTGGTGCTGAGAATTGAACCCAGAGCCACTGAGCCACAACCCCAGCTCCCTATTTTTGAAAGTAAAAAATAACATTGAAAAATGAAGTGGAAGATTTTGAAAGTAATAACTGAACATTAAAGAAAAATTACCTGTAGAAAAACAGATGAGAAAAAGAGTCACCCACATCGTTACTACCCCAATCTAATCTTATTGGCATTTTGGTGTATTTTCCAGTTTTTCTGTTTTAATGAGTACAGATTTGTCTTGATTTTCTTTAGTTTATAGCTTTTATTTCTTTACCGCGTCATGATGATAGTTAACTGTATTTCTGCATCCAGTGGCATCCACACCCAGGGTGAAGTCTCTCTCTTGTCAGCATTTGGGCTGCTGTGACTAAAGGATCTGAGTAGCACAAGTGTAGAGGAGAAAACCTTTATTTGAGGGCTCACAGTTTCAGAGGTCTTAGTCCCTAGAAGGTAGGCTCCATTTTTTTTGTTTCAAAATGAGAGTGATTTCCATAAAGAGGGTTAACAGATCAGGGGTTTTTTTTTTTATTTTTTTCCCCTGTTTTTGAGCTTTATCCAGCAGTCTTGATGAAGAGGTAAGACCTTCCTGAATCCACTAAAACCAGGAATCATCACCTGCAGGCAGAGTTTATTAAATTGCTTGTGTTCAAGGCTCTGATCGGGACGCTGGATCATCCAGTGATGTTTATTCCTTGCTCCTCTGTGGGTTGGGTCACTGGTCCGCTTCCGTCCACTTTCTTCTCAGTGACCGCTCCTGCAGGGTGTGGCTCTGTTTGATCCTGACGTGCAGGATGATATCTTTGCCAGCGTTTCCCGTTGGCTGAAACCAAGGCATTTCCATGTCTTCTCCAGTCCATTCTGCAGGACCTGCATGTGCGGGGCCAGGCGGTCTTCAGCACCGTGCACACGTACGGCCTGTATGTGAACTTCAAGAACTTCGTCTGCAACATCGGGGAGGACGCAGAGCTGTTCATGGCCCTCTACGACCCAGACCAGTCCACTTTCATCAGGTAGCAAAGACCCAGATCCCCTGCTGTTGACATTGCAAAATGCCCGTTTTCAGAAGGGGAGGCAGGAAAAAAAGGGAGAGGATTTCCAGGCAGTAGGAAGGAAAGTCCGTTGGTCTCGGAGGCTTTTTGCTATTGCTGCTTAAACAGGGCGACCTCAGCCCGTGCACTCCGCGGGATGCAGGGGCCACTTGAAGCCAGTCAGGACAGAGGTGAGAACAAAGAGTCCAGGAGACCACAGCGGAGGAGCAAGAGAGGGATGAACAGAGGGTTGTTAGGGCCCTGAAACCAGCCTGTGTGATCCAGTCGTGGTGGATGTATGTCATCCTACTTTTGTTCAAACTCTTAGAATGCCCAAGACCAAGGGTGAATGCGGATGGCCCCTGTGTCCTGTGGGGGGGTAGTGCTGTGTTGGTGCAGATTGGTCGCTTGTAACAGATCACTCTGGTGGGGGACGTGGAGGGGGGAGGCCGTGTGTGCCTGGGGCAGGGGATCTGTGGCAACTCCGTCCTTTCAGCTCAACCTCCGTGTGAACCCAGAGCTGCTCTACAGAACGAAGTCTCTGAGAATGTTTTCCACCCAGGCCTTGGGGAATGACGCCGGGCCTCTTCAGCCCTGGAGTGGCGCTCTCCTGGGCTCCTAAGGAAGTGCAGGCTTATTTTCAAGAAGGCAGTTCAAAGTAGAGACTGATGAAATGTTTATTTAAAAAAACAGTCTTTGCTTGGGGTGATATGGATGACAAGGGGCAGATTTGAATGACTGTAATAAAACTAAATTCTTGACTCAGCAAGGCAGAGAGTTCTTTTGCAAAGAATGGGAAATGGAAAGAAGGCCCCAGAAAGTAGAGTCCCATAAAGTCTGCCATGCCTGTGCCATCCACTGTCTGCATGAGTGTGCCCTGTGAGGTGCAGCGGGGACACTTCCAAAGCCAGGAGACCCACACCCCACCTGGCCACTGTCACGCCTGCCTGTTGAATTACACTGAGTGTCTCTGCTCCTTCCTTTTACCTTGAAACCAGCACTAATAACATCCTTCATTCCCCAGGTGCCTTCTTATTAAGAATAATTTTCTTTTTCTTTTCTTTTTTTTTGGCCAGTGAAAACTATTTAATTCGTTGGGGCAGTAATGGGATGCCCAAGGAAATTGAGAAGCTCAATAACCTTCAAGCAGTGTTTACTGTAAGTTCGCCTTCTGTTTAAAATCCTCTTCTTTGTCATTATGATATTAGTGGATACACAGGGTGGAGATATGGAAAACACAACAGATAAAAAGAAGAGTCATCCTAATCCTCCTAGCAGAAATAACTTAGTTGTTTATTCAGCAACTATTTATTGAGCACCAAGTAGATGTCAGGCACGGATTTAGACACTGAGGTACATCCCTGAACAAATTGCGTGGGGGACAGATGGCTATGAACAAATCAGGGGGCAAAAATCCTTGTTCTCAAGCAGCATCGTCCTAAGGGGGAGGCAGATAAGAAGCAATCGTTACATAAGTGACCAAATTATATAGAATGTTACAAGTGCCGTGTGCTTCCAGGGGTTGGGGTCCTCTTGCTGGGAGAGGCTGTGTTTTAAGTGGGTTGGAAAGGGGCTGGGCATGGCTCAGTGGTAGAGCAGGTGCTCAGCATGCTCCATGCCTTGGGTTTGGTCTCCAGCACCAAAAATAAATCGGTAGGTAGGTTGGTCAGGGGCCACCGTGAGGAGACACTTGAGGAAGAACCTGACATGGCTGAGCCTGGGAGCTGTGCAGACAGCAGGGCCGTGGGGTGGGAGCTGCCAGACCTCTCACAGGGTCACATTCCCACAGAAGCAGGATGGAGACCTTTTCGGTGTGCCTATAATTGAAAGGGCGTTTCCTTCCCCTCCAAAGTGCTGCTTGATGTAGCTCAGGGCAAAGAAAAGCGATGGGCTACATTTGGGGACATGGTGACTCGCTTCCCCTTAAGTTAGGAACTTTCTGGGCTTCTTTTGCTGTTTATGATCTTGGTGTTTAAAGTATGCTGTGCGGCCAGCGTCGAGTGCTCTGAGAGACCTTGGAGGGCAGGGACTGTCAGGTGCTCCCTTCAGTCTTCTTCCACCAAACCCACGTTTTATCTCCTCATTCTCTCACTGCTCGTAGGGCAAGAGAGCCCCAGTTACAGCACTAAAGGGAGGACAGGAAGGATCTGTGGTCCCTGTACTGGCCACTGTTGTGCTTCCTGTTAAGTCTTCTCTCTAGCACAGACAGGGGCTGGTTACCATCCCTGGCCGACCCCTCTGGATCTTCACCACCCAGCAAAGCAGGCAGCAAAGATCCGGGAACTCTTCCCCAAACCTCCCTAGTATTTCCTTGGTTCAGAGAAATGTGGGAGTTTTTTCCTACAATCAAAAAGCATTTATCAGCCTAGATGCACATTTTTTTTTTTTAAGTTTGAAAAAGAATTACTGAATCTTTGGTGCCATCAGAGAAGAGCTGTAGTCCACCCTCCTTTACCCCCCTCCCCTGACACACCTGTAGTTAGGATCACCTAGTGTGTACATTGCATGTCCTGACTTTTCAATTAAAGAGAAGGTGGAAATCATCTCTTGCTGTTAGTTTACAAAAACTTCATTTATTGCATATTTAATAATATACATATATATGTGCCATGGTTTATGTAACCGGTCTCCTGGAGTCTGAATCTTAGTTAATAGAACTCACAGATCCTGGAGTAGGAATTCAGGACAGATGTTAGTGGTGTAGACTCCTAATTTAGTGACCCAAGATAACTGGGTTGCAGGGGATGGATTTGGAAAAGTAGTTCTTGGTTCAGTAAAGAGGAGTCGTGCTGCTGTTTCATAGAAAGACTTTGAGGTGTAGTTAAATTATTTCTGATGTGAAGTGAATAAGGTCTGTGAGCACACTCTGGGTTTACTTGCCTGTCCTTGTGAATGTGAATGGGAGAGCCTCACCACATGGAGCAGAGCCCCCCACCCCACCCCAGCCACACCTCGGGGCCTGTGCGGAACTTGCCTGCCAGGACTGTTTTGAAGACAGGATGAAATGTCACAAACTTGTGTGGGAACCCAATAAATGTCGATGTCATAAGAGTTTTTATTTCATTTAACACTGAAATGTATCCTGTACGGAGACAGGCGCTAAAAGGATATATACCCATAGCAACAAGTGTCCTCATTTCTAAATACCCTGCTTGATTCACTAAACTAGAGATTTTAAATTGACTATTATCTCTTTTAGAAATTTTCTTCCTGTTTTTCTTTCTTTCATTTATTTACTTTTGTGGTACTAAGGATTGAGTCCAGGGCCTCATGCGTGCTAGGCAAGTGCTTGACCACTGAGCTACATCCTCGATGATCATGGGGCAGGAAGGAGTCATTCTGGTATTTCAGCATTGAGAAATATGCTCTGCACAGTCTCCATTGTAGAGTGGAAAGAGAATTCTCTCGAAGGGGGCAGTGACCAGCCTGACCCCCTCCCTCTGTGTTCTTTGTCTGCGGCCAGGACCTCAGCAGCACGGACCTCATCCGGCCTCGCATCAGCCTGGTGTGCCAGATAGTCCGGGTGGGCCACATGGAGCTGAAGGAAGGCAAGAGGCACACCTGTGGACTCCGGAGGCCTTTTGGAGTAGCAGGTACAAGAAAGGCCCAGAGACCCGTGTGAAATGGCCCAGCGACTGTGGGCTGCAGTGTGGCAGATCTGCAAAAAGTTAGGGGTGGAACTGGTACAGGACATAGCAGCTCTATGTCAGGGCACGAGCCCCAGAGAACTGAAAGCCCCAGAGCGCCCAGTACACTCACATTCATAGGAGCACCGTTCACAGTCTCCAAAAAGTGGAGCAACCCAAGTGTCCATCCAGGGATCGATGGGCAAGGGAAATGGGGGTGGATGGGGGTGGATGCATCCGAGGGAATCTCCCTCAGCCTCATGAAGGGAGGCAGATCCGACCCATTCTGCAGCAGGCATGAACCTTGAGAACAGTGTGCCGGGGGACATGAGCCAGACACACAGGGGAAAATACTGTGTGATTCCATTTACTTGAGGTGCCTAGGAATCGGATTCAGAGGGATAGTAGAAAGAAGGGAGGGGAAGGAGAGAGCTGTTGAATGGCTACAGTTTCCATTTTGAAAGATGGAGAAGTTCTGGATGGCTGGTGGTGATGTTGCCGCCCCTACGTGGATGTGTAAAAATGGTTATGGTAGTAAATTTTATTTTACGTGTATTTTGCCACAATTAAAAAAAAAAATTTAGATGTTGATGGACCTTTATTTTCTTTGTTTATTTATATGGGGGGCTGAGAATCGAACCCAGTGCCTCACACATGCTAGGCAAGTGCTCTGCCACTGAGCCACAACCCCATCCCCGATTTTACCACAATTTTAAAAACTGAAAAAGATGAGGAAAGGTGGAAAACAGACAGGCTGGCCTGAAAGCCAGTCCAGATGGGGAAGGATGGATGATGTCACAGTCAATGTCACACAGCCGTTGGCACCTGGGACTGCCAGGTCTCTATTGTGGGATTCTGGGTTCTCAGCCCAGCCACCTACCCCCCGCCCCATCCTGTGTTTCCCGCTCTGTGCCCAGCTCAGTGTCTCATACAGCAGAATCAGATCCGTCTATTGGAATCCTTCCTGCCCATGCCTATGTATTGATTTTCTTTCTTTACATGAGGTGGATGCATTCGAGGGAGTCTTTTTTATGGTGCTGGGACCTGAACCCAGGGCCTCATGTTTGCTAGTGTTCTACCACTGCACTCTACCCGCACCCTAGTAATTTTTTTTTGTGTGTGCAATTTTTACAAGGTTTCGTTAAGAGCTGTCAACAGGTTGAATGTGACCCCTGCTTCCTACACTGGCCTAGCTGAAGTTTCCCAAGGCTTCTATACTGTGTTGTCTGAGTTGCTCTACAGAAAGCATTTCTTCCTGCTCCTTAGTTCTTTGTAGAATTATCTCAGACCCTAGTACTTCCTTTTATCTCCAAACAGGTTATCTGGGGAGTAGATTGTGAACGCAGAGTTTATGGCCAACCTAACTATTGACCAAGGCATCACCTCTTGCCAAGGGCCCTGTCTATCAGCAGCTTCACATCAGCCCACTTATTGATTACTTATTAATAATTGAGGCAGCTGGGCTAAATGGTTACACGACTTGGCCCTGCAGTCCCTGTTGGGTTCACAGCTTGACTTTACTACTTAAAACTGAGTAACTCAAGGGAAAATCACTAACTTTTCTGTCCCTTAGTTTCCTCATTTCTCTTTTTTTTTTTTTTTTTTTAATTTACTTTTTATTTTTTTTGCACTGGGGATTGAACCCAGGGATGCTCTACCACTGAGGTACATCCCCAGCCCTTTTATTTTTATTTTGAGATAGGGGTCTTACTAAGTTGTTGAAGCTGGACTTGGGATCCTTTTGCTTCATCCTCCCGAGTGAGTGACTGGGATTACAGGTGTGTGCCCCCATGCCTGGCTAGAATTCCTCAATTCTCAAAGTAGAGCTGATATCTGTAGAAGCGAGATAACCTGGCAGCCAGCCCAGAACAGAGCTAAGGGCTCTTCTTTGGGGAAGGAACAGGTCACTGTTGGGTCTGTTGTGATGCTCCTGCCCAGATTTCTGAAGGAAACTGGATGAGAATCTGTCAAAGAGACATATTCTTGACCCCTTCAAGTCTTGAGTTTCTCTCTGGTCTTTTCATTTTTGTGACAGTCCTGACCAAAAAAATATGTATTCCCTGTGACTTTGAATGCAAGCTTGCTAAAAATTCACATCTCAGGTCATCCATGTTGTGGAGATTTTAAAAGGGCTGGTGTATAGGGTGGATCTGAGAAGACCTCTTCCTGAGCAGCCTCAGGCCTTGCTTCTCTGCTGGGCTGGGCACCCTGGGAAGGTATCACTGGCTCAGAAGGAAAAGGAGCATCCGCTTGATATCTTTCTTCCCGTGTTCTGTGTTGGCTGATACTGCCCCTTTCCATGGCGACTTAGCGAGGCAGGGAGTGATTATTTCTCTAATTAAGTTCCTCTCCTTCCTAGTGATGGATATTACTGACATCATACACGGGAAAGTGGACGACGAGGAGAAGCAGCACTTCATTCCGTTTCAGCAGTAAGTACTTTGGCATATCCTGGGTGACTTGAGACCTGGATCAGCTGTTCCAATGCGGTGTGAACACAGAACCAGTGACAGGTAGCCTTTTGTCATTTAGGGAGGGAGACCGCTGCAGCTGGAAGGTTGTCAGCTAGGAGATCCACAGAAGGCTTTATTGGGAGTTCTTCACATTGGACTCTAGGAGAGTAAATGGAACATTTCCTGATTGCCCTCACATAACCAAAGGAATATGAAATCAAGAGTAAAGTGTACATCTGTACTCGAAGCCAGAGAAGGTGCCATTCAAGTGTCAGAAATGCTAACACGTGTCCGTACCCTGTGCAGCAGTGGAGTCACATTGGAGAGAGGGAGCTTCTCAAACTGTCTCATGCATAGGAATCCCTGGGACTCTTGTTACAAGGCAAAATTTGATCCAGGAGGTCTGAGGTCTGCATCTGACAAGCTTCCAGGGATGGCCACGGCACTGGTCCAGGGACCACGCTTTGAGTAGGAAGGGTTTAGGAGGTAAGAGAGTGAAGGCTGACGAGCCCCTAGTTAGTGTTACTGTACACGGGAAAGCCAGCCTGGGACCTCGGGAAAGGATTCCCCCAGAGCTTTATTAAGGCCCCTGCTGTGGGCCAAGGGAGCTGGCCGGCCACTGGGGAGCTGTTAGTGAGCACATCTGAGTCCTGCTGCTGAAATGGCAAGTGTGGCCTGAGCATTGGGACTGGTCTGACAGTCAGGCTCCTCTCACCACCCCCACCCAGTGTAGATGGTGGTGGCTTAGGGGAACCGAGGAAGTTTCTGGAAATGACTCCTCCCATAGCCAGTCACTTGCATCTGCCCCACAGAATTCCAGAAAGCAGTTCAAGGACATTTGTGATAATAACTCATGATTTACCTATCATATTGCCAATGAGGGGAGAAAGATAAATTATGTTAAAGAAACATTTTGGAGAAAATTAGCTGATCACTTAAGAAACATTAAATTAGAGCCCAGTCATACACCCTATTTCAATATAAATTACAGATAATTAAACCTATCATTTGTAAGAACTAAATCCTTCAATACTATAGGAAGAAGTCTTATGTAACATTGATATAGAAAGGTCATTTTAAGTCACACACCAAAAGTGTGACTGAAAAAAGAAAATTGATGGGTTTATCCAGCTTCCAAGTTGAAACAACTTATACACAAGAAAAGAAAATGTTTACGATATGTATTAGAGAGATAAGAGGGTATCCATAATATATAGAGAGGGCTGGGGTTGTGGCTCAGTGGTAGAGCACTTGCCTAGCATGAGTGAGGCACTGGGTTCAATTCTCAGCACCGCATATGAATAAAATGAAGGTCCATCAACAACTAAATAAAAATTTTTTAAAAAGACTTAAAAATAAAAAAATAATAAAAGTTAGTAAGCACATATAAAGGAAACAGACAAATTCAAGAAAATTCACTGAGGATCCATGAAGTGCAAAGGAAACAAAGTTTAGTGTTGGGTTTGAACATATTTAAAAAAATATTCAGTGTTGTTAAGAACCCAGTATTTGGTTGGGCACAAGGAAACACATATTGCTTACAGGCATGTGAATTGTTGTTTTTCCTTTATTTTGGGTGGGTGGGGGGCGTACTGGGGATTGAACTCAATGGCACTCAGCACTGAGCCACATCCCCGGCCCTATTTTGTATTTTATTTACAGACAGGGTCTCATTGAGTTGCTTAGCGCCTTGCTAAATTGCTGAGTCTGGCTTTGAACTCAAAATCCTCCTGCCTTAGCCTCCCAAGCTGCTGAGATTACAGGCGTGCGCCACTATGCTGGACTTTTTAAATGCAAATTGTTAAAAGCCTCAAAATTTAGATATTGCAAAGAATATCTTTCATAATTAATAATGGTTATTTACCTTGGTTTAACTATTTATGATTTCATCCTTTTTGTTTGCTTCCTAGTTTTTTTCACAATAAATATATGTTAAATGTGAGTTTATTATTTAAAATATAAAGATCCTAATCTTTCCATTTCAAGTTCAGTTCTTTGGGGCTGTTCTAAATGTCTTGATGCAGATTGCCCCCAGTAAACAGTACTCTCCTCTTTCATCCAGAGGCTGCTGTTAATTATTTTTAAAATACCCACTAACCTGGTACCCTGCAGGGACACAGACCTTCCATGGATAGGCTGAGTTACAGATTATATGTAAGATAGTGCTGATATTAGTTAGAACTTACATCCGTGAGTGCTCTTCCTGAAACACATGCAGAGGCATGAGTTGCTTGCCTCTTGGAAAGGGTGTGTTCTGAGGTGCGTGCCGTCAGGCAGTTTCATCATTACACCCACATTAGAGAGCATGCTCACACAAACTCAGATGACCCCAACGTCACCAGCTGATATATTCTTATGGGCCGCTGTCACATATGCACACATATGCAGTCTCTCATGAACCAAAATGTCGTAATGTGGTACATGACACTCAAACATAAATATGTATGTATTATATATAAATACATTTAAATAAGTATGTTAAATAATTATATTGTTTAATACAGTGTTCATGTATTACTTTGTTATACTTATGAATATATTTAATGTTAACCAAATGGCTTGGATGAATATAAATATATAAAATGTTGCAGGTGCATTACACATATGAGTATGTCTTTGCTGTCCGTGAATGCTGCCTTTGCTGTACATACTTATATAATCTTACATGTGCATTGTGTGTATATTTACTATTGTTATAAATATGAACCTACGTGTTAGGAGCAGCATTCATGGGTATGAAGATGTCTGAATATTTATGTTCATTTCTGTGGTGGGTTCCTCCTTTGGTCACGTGCCTCCCTGCTGGGTTCTGAGCCAGCGGCGGTGTACCAGTGGTGAGCCCTGAGGTTGTCCCCATTGAGAATAATGCCTGTTCTGAGTCCCCAAGGAACCAGCCCTAATTTGATTACTGCTCACAGTCACTGTGAAGTGTTCACATTTGCAGTTGTGGCCTCTGGCATTTAACACCTGCGATTTATGGCAAGAGCTTTTGTAACCTGCTGTGGTGTTTGAGCCTGGAAGGTTCTGGTAGCTCTAGGGAGAGTTGAAGAAAACAGCTTGGATTCGGCAGTCCCAGGTTCCAGTCACATGTTTGCTTTATTAGCAGGGTACCGGGCTCTCTGCAAGGACAGCTGGCCTGGAGGCAGAGGAGAGGAGAGGCTACTGAGCAGTGCCAGGCTGATAAGCAGGCACTGATAGCGCCTTCCAGAGAATGGGCTGTTGGGTCCCTTGACCTCCCTCTAGGATCCTCAGCCTGATGAGATCATGCGATGGGGTTTGTTTGCAGTGCCCCTCCCATTGCAGTCCTTAGTGTGGTTTGTCATCATGTGGGATGACAAACACAGGTGCCATACACAGGGACCTCTCCTGTACACTGGGTGGTGGGGTAGGCGGGGCCTCAGAAGGCACCGGAACCAAGCCCCTTTCCCCACAGAGGAGGAAGCTGAGGGCTGTCAGGTAGAAGCAGGACAGAAGCCAGGTCCCCTGCCCCTCTCACCAGTGTGAGATCTGCAATTCCATCCTAGCAGCCACCTCAGGAAGACCTCTGAGCATTGCCTCTGATCTTAGTTAACAACATTTTTGTTTAACAGTTTTGTTTTTTTCTTGGGTTTGCCTCATGTCATTTCCAAGATGAATTTAATGTTTAAGACAAATAAACATTATTTTTCTTAAAAAATGTCAAGGACAGAATTATAATAACTTCTTTTAATATCTATTTTATTTCATTTTAGCACTAAGGATTGAGCCCAAGGCCTCATGCATGCTAGGCAAGTGCTTTACCACTGAGCTATGTCCCCAGCCTTATTTTAATTATCTTAACCGGCTTTATTTTCTGTTCTGGGATTGGGCAGCACCTCATTCCACAAAACGGAATAACTGTCTGGATGAGCTGAGCCCAGGAGTTGATCATATAGACAGAAAAGAGCTGAACAAAGCAGAAACAAAAAAAAAAAAATAAGAGGATTGGTCATTTCAAAGTTACTTCCCTTACAAGTCAGGGGCAGCAGGACAGGACAGTAGAAAAAAACGATTGACGAGTTTAACATGGTTACTTTAGTAGTATCTCGAAAGGTACCTTAGAACCTTTATGGTGGAAAAGATTAAGGCAGACAGTGCTTCATGGTGCCGAATGAAACGGGCCTGTTTGGGAAACTTAGCTGTTTTCTCTTTCTCTCTCTCCTTCACCCCACCCCCACCCCACCCCAGGCCCCTCCAGATTTCTGGAAGGTTAAACGTGCAGCTTAGTTTCAACTCCATGAACTTTCAGCTTGGAACTTTACCATGAGTGATGCTGTTTTGATTTCCAGCCAGATCTGGGGTCCAGTACAGGAGCTTACTCCACAAGAGTGGCTTCCTGTGATTTGTGTTTAACATCGAGTCCTCTGGTTGGGTTTGGGGTTTATGTTTCCCTGAGACCCACCGTGATCTCGTGATCTGAGGTTGTGCGAGGGGACCCTCTGTTCTTCCCCTTTTCCTCCTCACCGCGTCTGTCTTTCCCAGAATTGCAATGGAGACCTATATTCGGCAGAGGCAGCTCATAATGTCACCCTTGATGACATCGCATGTGACTGGAGAGAATGAGCCACTCACTTCAGTCCTGAATAAAGTGATAGCAGCGAAGGAAGTGAATCACAAAGGACAAGGTACAGCACCCTGTTCTGGGCTGAGTGGGGACTTTGGCCAGGGTGGGAGAGGCTTTTAGAGCTGGGCCTTGGACTCCTGCCCTTTCACTATCTCTGATACAAAACAGCCTCTGCTGGGGACCACCCACCTCAGGCATTTAATACCGGAGAGCCCGGAGAGCACACCAGTGTGAGTGAGATCACAGCTGAATTTGGAAATCCTGCGAAACACATTTTTATCCCATGAGACTTTTCTTCCACCCTACATTCCCAGTGTTGATGCTCTGTGAGTGCACCAAGAAAAAGAGAATCAGAAATAACTAGGTTTTACCCCTGGATAAGTTTATTCCATACCATCTTCTAAAACTGAAAGGAGAAGTACAAATCAATATGTATTAATGCAACATAATAATATATAGTTTTACATATAACCATCAAATATCTCATGAAGCTTTCTTGGGTACTTTTAGTGCCTCCAATGTCTTATTCTGTTGAAAGAACTTTAATAAGTTAGAGAAGTTCTGCTTATGGAAACTCATTTTAAACTCATATAAGGAAAAATACCTAAAGTTTTAAAGTTAAGATTCCAAGATGGTGACCCTAATTGGGTAAAAAAAAAGTGATTGAGTCACTTTTTTTTTAATCACCCTATAATTAATTGTCTTCTGAAATAGAAGCAGATATATTTAGTTTCTTATGTATTCACAATATCCTGAGTGGGAAAGATAGGTAAACTATAAATAAAAAATCTGAAAACAAATAGCTAAATGTATGTGGTATTTTGGAGGGCTTAATCTAAGAATTCTTACATTAAATACATTGCTGTGCATATATGATTTCCGTTTTCTTTGAAAACTAGAAGTACCATTTCCTTTTTTGCTGATGAAGAATAGAACAAGCACTTTTCAAATGTTTTCAGGTTCTGCACAAATATGTTTGCAGCTGCATAATATTCCAGTGCTTAAAAAAAAAAAAAAAGTTACAGCAAATTTAAAGATCTTACTTGGCTTCATTTTCTCTTCTGGAATTGTGCAATACTTCATTCCATAAGTGTTCTGATGATTTGAACAGGAGAGATTGGCATTACAGACAGAGAAAGGCTTAAGAAAACACAAAAACAAAGAGCAATTGGTCATTTCAAACTTACTTCCTTGTCAAGTGGAGATAGGAAAATAAATGACTTGCTCTCCTCAGGTTACTTCTGGTTACTTTTTGTGTAAAGATTAAAACACTGGGAGCTTCATTATCATGCTGTCTGAAACTGGCCTGTTTGGGAGATTCGCTGTTATCTCTACTCCCGATTTCCCGGATGGTCAGAGAGCACATGAGTTTCATTTTGAGGATGTGTACTTTAACATGGGTGATGCCATTTGGTTTTTAGCATGGTGTGTTGGGGCCCTGTGTGGGAGCTCAGCCCAGAAGGATGGCCTCCTGTTGTTTTGATTTAATAAATTTAAGGAAATTAAATCCCCTAGGTAAACACCTAAGTGCTTTCTAATTTACCATAGTAAATTTAAATTCTTCTGCTATGATGATCTTTAGACTGAAGCTTTTCATATATTTAGGACTGCCTCCCCAAGAAAATTCCCCAAAGTAGGATTTAGGGTCCAATGGTGGAGACACACTTAACCAGAGACATAATGTGGCCAGATGGCCAGCCAGAGGTTTCCCCCAGGGGTCCTGCTCTCCAGGCTGGAGGGGGCCCCCTGCCTTGCACTTGGCTGCACTGTCCCAAAAATTGAGACCTAAAAATCGGAACCTACTTGAAAGGTGAAAAGTAGCCCCCCCTTGTTCTGTGGCCTGTTTACTTATTTATTTATTTGCTTTTGAGAAGAGGCTCTCTCTAGGTTACCTGTCTCAGCCCCCCTGAGTAGCTGGAATCACCCACCTGGCCACTGCTCCCAGCTGCCTTGCTCTTTAGTTGGTGCTCAAGGGCGAATCTCTACCCTTCATCCATATTTATGAGTTTTCTGAAGTTTCCCATCTCAATTTTATGAGATCCTTATATAATGAAAGTAATAAGCTTTGTCTTATTTAAGACACACTTTTGCAACTTCTAGTTTGCTAAATATTTATAAACTTCTCATTCTTCTCTCTGAATTGTCTGTTCATTTCCTGTTTACTTGTGTAGAGGACATTTTTTTTTTTTCCTGCAAAGGGGATTGAACCCAAAGACGCTTAACCACTGAGCCACATCCCCAGCCCTCTTTATTTTTTATTTTGAAGCAGGGTGTCACTAAGTTGCTTAGGCCTTGCTAAATTGTTGAGGCTGGCTTTGAACTTGCAATCCTCCTGCCTCAACCTCCCGAGTCACTGGGATTACAGGTGTGTGCCACCACGCCCAGCACTTGTGAGGATCTTTACTTTCTTATAATGACAATGAATTCATAATATCTTACAAGTATCTTATCATTTTGTAGTATATTTTTTAGAGTTTTATGCTTATGAAAGCTTTTAGTTTGTATGTGGATAACTCTTTTGCTTTTGTAATTTGTGTCTCTTTTTAGCAGAGTTCATTCTCAGAGATGGCGTAACTACACATTTACTCTTTTAATTTCTTGATTTTTTTCCTATTTGCTTCTTTGTCATCTAAGGAACTTGTTTTGTATGAATGTATGATGCCAGAAGTTAAATTGATTCTGCTATAAGTAGCAAGAAATTGATCCCAGCATATTTATGTAATTGGTGTGTGTCTGTCCCTGTGTGTCCCCCCCCTTATCTGGAGAGTGGAGAGGCCTTTTGTCATGCATTAAACTGCCATTTACTACAGTACTTAGTCTGTTTCTAGCAATACATACCGCTGGCTTCATATAGCATTATAGCTTTACAACATATTTTGGTATCAGCTTGGACTGTCTTTATTTCTTTTCTCCCACCCACATAAGGATCTGTTCCTATCACTATCCAATTCTCAAAGAAATCCTATTGTGATTTTGATGGGAGTGTCATTAAAATTGTAAATTAACTGGGGGAGAATTTGCATCTTTACAATAAGGTCTCTGTTGTTATTATTATGCAACTCTTGTTTTTCTCAACATTTCTGTGTGTGTGTGTGTGTGTGTGATATAGGTCATCCAGAAAACTGAAAGTTTATCTTTTCTTTTCTTAAAGGACTTTGGGTGTCCTTGAAGCTATTGCCAGGTGACCTTTCGCAGGTTCAGAAGAATTTTTCACACTTGGTGGATAGATCAACAGCAATAGCCAGAAAAATGGGCTTTCCTGAGATAATCCTTCCCGGTAAGCACTGCACTCGACCATCCATGTCCTCTTCCCTGTGAGAACTTGTTCCAACAGGACATGTGAGGCCACTGGGGTCCACTCGCCTGCAGTGGCCCCAGGATGGTGGCGGTACAGAGCTCCAGCACCCTGGAAAGCTACACCATAAGCAAGACCAAGAAAACGCTTTTACTGGAACTCAAAGCTCTCTCCCTCTGTTCTGCACAGACCCTGGCAGATGCTTCCCTAGCTAGACTTCAGTCAGGAGTGGACACAGCCCAGGGCTCCCCCTGCAGGAGGCTAACTGGACACGTTGGCATGTTCCCCGGTGCCGGCTCCTGGCTCTGCCCCATTTCCTTAAGCCCCTACTATGTTCTGGCTCTGCCCTTTTCTGTGGTGACAGGAGCCTAGACATTCGTCCTCAGCATCTACACGGGCACCTTGAGTTCTGGCAGTCCAGGGCTGGTGCTCCTTTGCTGCGTTTTCTGGAGGATGGGGTCTCATCCACGCAGCCGCACGGTTGAAAAGCTGAAATTCCCCTTTGCAACTCACAGAGTTCGTGAGGAAGACCTGCCATTTTTTTCTTGAAAGACCTCTAATCCATTCCTTCGTTCATCTCCGTCACCTCCACCAAGCTGGCCCCGGGGTTTCTGCCCTGGACAGCTGTGTAACTTCCCTGAGCGGCTCTTCCTGCTGACTCTCCCCCTCCCCAACCTGTGGCATGGATGACTGTTCACCTGAGCTCACCTGACTTCCTCTCACTCCTCCTTGCTGATAGCATTGATAGACTTCCATTTATGTGCAGGATAAAGATACAGATTCTTAATTTGTCCTGCCGGCCTGTGCGGGGAAGGGATTTGACTTTTGTCAGTCTCTGAAGCCTCGTCTCACCCCGTACCTCTCCCACCTCTGCCCTTTCCACCAGCTCCTCTCTCAGCCCATGATATCGGCTTGAAGGAAAGATCCCCACAGCGTCCAGACAAGGTCATTGCCCACATTTTTAACAGAACCATGCATTATTTTACCTTTGGGAGACCTGAGATGCATCATTGGGTAATTTCACTTTGTGCGGACATCATAAAGTGCATCTACACCACCTAAAAGACTGTGACGTCACTAGACAACGTGATCTCGTGGGACCACTGTTCTATTTGTGCTTCACTGTTAGTGGAAATGATGTTCGGCTCCTGACCGTGTTTGACATATGACCAATGGAGTTGCTGTGTCAATTAAGGCTCTTGGCACACACTGTCAGGTTCTCTGTTGGCAGAGTATGTCCATTAAGATGTCAGATTGGAATGTTCTAGCAGCCCCCTTTTCTTCCTTCTTCTCAGCCACTGTGGGCAGTATCATCTTTTTAACCCCAAAAGGGAAAACTGATTAAAAAATGACACCTGTTCCAAATATGCAGCCCAATTTTTCTTGTCCTGCTATCAGGTTTTAGTTTTTTTTTTTACATTGGGGGCAGTTTGATGTCATGCAAATTTGGGGGTCATATTTTTAAAATCCTGAGTCCTCTCATCCAGGAATTTGAAATGCCTTTCATGTATTCCAGGTGTCTGTGGGAGCCACACCTGTATTAATTAATTAATTTTAAATTTGTCATTATTTACGTTAAAATATCACACTCTCCAAATAACGATGTGAAAAAAACATCTTGTCACTGTATCCTAACAAAATATACATGTGCTCGTTGTTAGTCAACAATTATCACCAAGTGGAGTGAGGAATCCCTATTGGAAAGACATGTTGGTATAGAGAGTAGTAAGCTGAGAAACACATGTGGAAGTCTGCTGAGAGCACCGTTTGTTGTAATCCGAGCATTTCACGTTTTCTTTCTCTTTTATATCTTATTCCATCCCCCGAACCTTTGAAATGACTTCTGTCAGCAACACTCACAGGGTGGGTTGTCCCGTTGCAGGAGATGTTCGGAATGACATCTATGTCACCCTGATTCACGGGGAGTTTGACAAAGGGAAAAAGAAGACGCCCAAGAACGTGGAGGTGACCATGTCTGTGTTTGATGAAGAGGGCAACCTGTTGGAGGTAGGTGTCACGGAGTCCTGCCGCTTCACACCCCGCTGTACAGTGGCGGTGGACTTGCCCGCCTCATTGTAGTTATTCTCCACATCAGGGTGGGTTGCATTTTTCCTAAGGGAAAGAAATAAAATCTGATTATCATTGACCAGTTTTACTAGTGAACCTGCTTAGACTCTTAATTTGATTTTTCTCCTATGCAAAGAAATAGCTCCAGCCACTGAGGGTTTTAGGAAGGAAACAGATGTCCAAATGGTTCACCAAGCCAAGTCACTCTGTGTCCGAGGGACAGGCAGAATGCTTTGGGCCATGGGGTGGGAGGGTTTTTTTTTTTTTTTTTTTTTCCTATTATTGATTGAGCCCTTGTGCCGCGTGAGTTCATTCCAAGTACACACCTTCCCTCGTTGGTCATCTCATAGCTTTGCTGACCAGAGTGGAAGTGCCCACTGAGGCAGGTTCTCCAGAACAAGGTGGTTCATTACTAGGAAGAGACACAGCCCTGGATTTGAGCGATCATGCTGAACCATTACCCCAAGTCCCTAAAGCAGAATGCAGACCCCAGAGAGAGACCATTCTCAGACGGCAGAGCGTTCACACATGAGACCTGCATCCTAGTCCCTGTCACCAGGCCTCTGTTCCCCGAGAGAGGAGAGAAAGAGGAGAATGTGTGCCTCAGGATGGAAGAGAGAACAGAAATCTCAGGACGGAGGACACAGTGTTTGGTCCTTAGCTACTTCCAGGTTTATATGCTTAGACCTTCAATGGAGTAGTAGAAATTCAGTCTGGCTCTGTTTATCATCCCCCAGATGAGCTTACAGATGCCAGTTAAGGGCATATGCTAGGCATGGGGGCTCTGCCTCGAGTGTGGAAAGCTCTTTCCTAGACCATAGTATCCTCTCCTAATTTTTCCTTTCCATCCAAAGAAAGCCATTCATCCGGGTGCTGGCTATGAAGGCATTTCAGAATACAAATCAGTGGTCTATTACCAGGTCAAGCAGCCCTGTTGGTATGAGACTGTCAAGGTGAGCATCTGCCACTTGCAAGACTTTTTATCTGTTAAACCTCCCTTAGATTCCTGTCTGCTCTTTAACCTCCGAATCATTTCTGACCTTTCCTGAAGTCTTAGATAAGTTGCCTGTGGTGTTCAATAAGAAATGAATTGGTAGTCCTAATTCTGATTCAGAGCCTCTATCTTTAATAAAAATTCCGCCCTCTTAAATAACAGTCTCATTCATAAATGTAGAGAAATTTGAATAGAGAAACTCGTGGTTGGCACGATGCAGTCAGCTTGCCAAGATGGTCCAAAACTAAGCGGAAATTTTCACACTCTGCAAGCAATTTCCTAACATGTTTTTCTTCTTGGCTCCTACCCAAGCTTGCCGGGCCTCTTTTCAGTTTAAATATGGGTCTTACAAATTCCAACATGGTTTTCAAATCAGGCATCTCCTTTGGGTCCCACAGAGGCTTCGGCAACTAAGCAAGCAGACTTTGTAAAGCCCTCTTCCTGATGAGGAGACTGAGACTCCAAGAAATTAAGTGACACCCAGGGTCCTAGAGCTCCTTCTGTCCGAGCTAGCCCTGGAGCTGCCTCTTCTTAACTCGAGACGTTGTGGGTGCTTTCTGATTGTCGGGGCCATATGAGCTCTTCATGGAAAACTAAAAAGAAAGTGCACAGAACCCAGAGAGATTGCACTCATTTCTCAAGAGAGAAGCAACTAGTGCCAACTCTCATCTATCTAGTTCGTGTTGGAATGACATTGCTCCTAAAAGTTTTATGTTGTGTGTTTTTTTTTTTTTTTTTTGTACCAGGAATTGAACCCAGGAGCACTTAACCACTGAGCCACACCCCAGCCCCTTTTTTTGTATTTTGTTTAGAGACAGGGTCTTGTTGTGTTGCTTAGGGCTTTGCTAAGTTGCTGAGGCTGGCTTTGAACTTGTGATCCCCCTGACTCAGCCTCCCAAGCTGCTGGGATTACTGGTGTGTGTCACCATGCCCGGCTAGGTTGTGCTTTTTAAAGGTAGTTATCTCAGGTATTCTGAGTTCTCCAGAGACAATTTTTGGATGTTTATATAATGCTCCATCATAGGGTCATGCCAGAATATATTGAACTATTCACCACATATTCCTGCCCTTTCCACATGGCTTTTCTCCTGCCTCCTCTGTGTATAAAGAGCAGAAACCTTCCTTGCCCCCATGCTTTATCTTTTCCTTCTGTTATGGCCCCTGATTATTATCATCTCATGGACTCCTTGCAGTCAGAAAGGTCCTATCTAGACCTCAAAATACCACTTGGGAGTATTTGATGTTTCATATTGGAGTAAATGCGAAAAATTCTGCATAGCTCCATGCTCTTAATCTATGATCAACAGCAAGATGAACTTCTCCTGAGATTCTCGTGGTTTGAAAATAGTTCGATCTCCTGTGAATAAAACCTTATAGCAAGTCTCACTCTAACCATGCCTGCTGTGGTAAGATCCTAAAATCGAGAGTCTCATTCTCGTTATATCTCAAAATAGCTGGGAGTGAGGATATAGAATGTACTCATATGAAGAAAGGATGCAAGTTGAAGATGGTGGCTGTGCTAGGTACCCTGATTTGATCATTCCATGAGGCTTGTGTGAATCAAAACATCATGCTGTACCCCACAAATATGCTCATTATGTCAAATAAAAATAAGTTCATTAAAATGGAGCCTCCTTCTGGGCTGGGTTTGTGGCTCAGAGGGAGACCGCTCACCTACTGTGTGTGAGGCACTGGGTTCGATCCTCAGCACCACATAAAAATAAAATAAAGATCTTGTGTCCACCTATAACTAAAAAAATAAATATTTTTTGAAAATGGAGTCTCCTTCTATAAAATGAGCCTCGGAGGCCAAGAGCTAGGTGTCTGTAAACTGTAAACTCTTTGCCGTTTTGCAGGTGTTCATCGCCATAGAGGAGGTGACGCGCTGTCACATAAGATTCACCTTCCGACACAGGTCATCTCAGGAATGTAAGTATTAGGAGGGCTGAGACATATTTCCATTTAAAAAAGGAAAAAAATGGACTCTTCCTTCACAGTGCTTTTGTGGATCAGGAGAACAAGCTACTTAGAAACTAGATCTTGGGCAACTTTATTTCAGAATTCATTGGTGCAAAGGAAGTCAGACCAAGGAATTGTGCCGGGCTTCCAAAAATCTTTATTATCACCATCTCTCAGAATCCCTCCCGTGCATGTGTCATGGAAGATGCTAAGAGATGCCACATGGCAAAAGGGTTCCACTGTGAGGCAGGTGTCGGAGATGCTGCGCGTTATGTTTCCCTCTGAGACGTTCTCAGTGGGGAATCTCCAAGCTCACCACCACCGAGGTCTCTGTGTAGCAGGCATATGCGAAGCCCTGTTTGCACACTGCCTTGCTTAGTGCCCAAGGTCATCAGATGACACTTCCTGCTTTTATGCACATTAATACCACAGGGCATAAGGTGCAGCAAGGCCAGGTCCTGGCTAGGATGGGATAGAGCCGCGCTAGGGCCAAGGCAGCCACTCCAGACGCACAGAGCCAGATCCCGAACGTGAGAACTACTTTATTCCAGGTTGTGGAGGAGCCCTGAGAGGTGGCCTCTGGTGGGGGTTGGGGGTTTTATTTTGGGGTGTGCTCATCATAGCTTTATCCATGACACCCAGCATTGGAATGGCCCGAAAACCATCAGCAGGAGAGCCGGTAGAGGGGTGGTATAGTCATGCAGTGTGTCACTGCTCAGCCAACCCCTGTCCCTGCAGACCCTAGAGCCGTGCCTCAGATGAGAGCCGGCCACAAGGTCCCAGCCACAGAGGTCAGGGCGGGTTAGCAGCGAGCCCAGAGGCTGGCCCAGTGCCCGGCCTCCTCACGATGCCCCAGGACACACCTAGGCTGTGTGTTGGGGAGGGTGGACAGGCAGAGGCCTCAGGCAGCAGCATGCACCCTCACAGCCTCGGTTTCAGAACAGCAGAAGTGGAGATGCTCGAGAAGGGTCTGAAGCAGGGCAGGCAGGGGCTGGGCTGGATTGGATTGGGGGAACCTCCCTCTGGCTGGATATGGAGACAGTGTTGGGCGGAGGAGGACTAGAGAGACAGACCCGTTAGGAAGAGAGGACACAGGTTCCACAGCCATTTAGGATGTGACCTTGATGTGCTGACGTGGGGTGGATCGGTGGCCACTTCCACGTTCTGATTCGGGTGACTCAGTGGATGCTGATCTCGTTTATTAGGGAATGTAGGGAGAGCCCGTACTTGGGGGTGCCAGGTGACTTCAGCTTGGAGGTCTGGGAGACACACAGGGCTACCTGCTTGCTGACTGGGTTGACTACAGTGTGGCTGAGCAGCACACCCCGAGCAAGCGTGAAATTAACCAGCCCAGTTCTCAGCTGCTGGTGTCTTTCCCCACTGCTCAGACACATATTTCTGTCTTTCCAGCCAGAGATAAATCAGAGCGCGCTTTTGGGGTATCCTTTGTGAAACTGATGAACCCAGACGGCACCACCCTGCAGGACGGGAGGCACGACCTGGTGGTATACAAGGTGCTGACAGAATAAGCTCCAGACGGCTGGATTGAAACTGGCCTTTTAGACCCCTTTCATATTGATGTGTGCAAACATCAGCAGCCTCTCCAGAGCCATGTGTGTTTGCCATTTAAAAAGTCTAGAAAGACAGAGGAGGACCTGGTGGTCCCACGTTGTGGCTTCTCAAGCCTTTCTGGAGACAGTGAGTTGCACTGCTGTTGAGTCCTGGAAGAGTGTCTTACCCTCAGGCAGAGATCATGCCATGGCTCAAGGAGCCAAGGGGCCGGTTCCCCTCCTCCTCGACATCATCCTGCACCGCACACAGACAGTGTGCTGTTGGCCGTGGTGTGAGCACCGTGGGATGTGGTTTCCATGTCACCATAAACAATTCCCTGCTGTCAAGGTCTTGCTTCCTTCCCCGAGAGCTTTGCTCCCATTCTTCCCCTCTAATGCTGATGAGCTCTCACATCTACTGATCCCAGGGTTTGGAGTAGACACTGGAAGATCTCACGTATCCAACAACTTTTGGGGGTTTGTACCATTGAAAACTCTTTTGAGTTGTATCTGATGAATATTTGTAAATAGCTTGGAAGGCATAGCAAGCTCTCCATCAATCCAGTAAAGTAAAATGTGACCACTTATAGGTTTAAGAAAGTGGAGTGCAACCTTATTCTGCAATATATGTATTTACTTCTGGCAGAAACTAGGATATTCTGGTTTCTAGTTCACAACTTCCTCCATTTTCATTCTGTGATGAAGTTATTTCTGGGCTCATTCCCTGTGGAAAGATTTGACAGTGTCAGGGTGGAGGGGATCGGGAGTATGATTTGGTAAAGCCTGCATCTCACACTGGAAGTACACTGTGCTCCTGAACAACTTTTCTATTGCCTGTGAGAGACATTGCCTGTTTGGTGTTTCTAACCTGCTCTCTTTTCAGGGGGACAACAAGAAAATGGAAGATGCTAAGTTCTACCTGACCCTGCCTGGGACCAAGGTAGAGATGGAGGAGAAAGAGCTCCAAGCATCCAAAAACCTGGCGGCCTTTACTGCAAGCAAGGAGAGCACAAAGGACAGTTTTCAGATCGCCACCCTGATTTGCTCCACAAAACTCACCCAGAATGGTAGGTGTGGTGACCACGTGGACACCGCCAAGCTCACCGCCCAGTCCTCCTGGGCCTCCTGGCTAGACTCCGGGTGCTGTACCACATGGGGCCAGGTCTTCCAGGGTGGGATCTGGACAATTGGATTCTGCTCTCTGCTCTTCCAGTGCTGTTCTGGGGGGGGGCACTGATCAGATTGCAGAACTTTCTGAGGTTTCGTGGTCCATCTTTAAAATAGAATGAAAGGCATTTCAGTTGTTTTTTTTTTTTTTTAATGTTGTAAAACCTTAAGTATGTTCACAGACGCTGTAAATCTGCAAGTCTTGTGTTTCCTGCCTTCCAGGCAGTGACTCTAATAATGTGTTGTAGGTAGTGTGTGCCCAGGAGGTGTTGGATGAGGGAGGATGCTGGCAAGAGCTTCATCAGACTCCTGCCCAGGCAGCAATGGCAGAGAGCAGCGGCGTTTCCTGTTAGAGTTCCTCTTTTTCTCACGTATTCACCCCTTTCCTGTTTTTTCCAAGAAGTCAGGAATTTTCTGCAAAATCAGCTGATTGGTCTAAATGGGGCTTCATTTGGTCTCTCCTTCCAATCTCTGATATCGGTTCCGGCTCTTGTATATAATGTGGCTTTTGGTAGCCAATGACTGCTTCTTACTCATTTCACCTATGTCACACCCATGGCGTCCCACTGAACATAGTGAGTCAAGGACTGGCTGCCCAGGGGCCCTGCTTTAGAAATTCTATATCCCCTGTGCTGTGGAGAGGATTTGAGCAAAGGACCTGGCAGGATCTCTGCCTTACAGAAGTGCAAAGATAGACCAAACAGTTTAGATAATCCGGTACAAAGATCCGATCTTGGCTGGTCTTTCGGAGGGTGGATATTGGGTTTGTTTTGATGAATCATGGCCGGCTGGAGGATAGGGATGGTATTTCAGCTTGGGCAAGTGGCTTCACAGAGTGAAGTTCAAGTCTCCATATGGGAAAGTAAAAACTCACTCATCAAAAATTAAGCCAGAAAACATCCTGAGCTTTATAGAAGACATGGCAGAATTATACCAGCCACATAACCCTCGTTATAGAAATGATTAAAATAACAGCTGGTAGGGGTTCAAAGGCGCAGCATTTTTCTTAAAATATTTATTTTTTGGTTGTAGTTGGACACAGTGCCTTTATTTTATTTATTTATTTTTATGTGATGCTGAGGATTGAACCCAGGGCCTTGCACATGCAAGCGCACTACCACTGAGCCACAACCCCAGCCCCAAAAGGTGCAGTATTTACAGAAGATAAATTTGACTCCTTGCAAATGAACCTCTGTAACAATGAGAGCTGTGCACAAGAGTGACTTATGTCTGAGGATGGTTCCCCCTATTCATAACAGGGAAATCATGCAAACAACACAAGTGTCCAATAGTTGGAATCAGTTTGAATATTATAATGTAATTGATGAAATTTACACAGCTGCTAAATTTGGATTTCAAAACATAGTTGAGGTTGTGGCAGACTTTTTAACACTATGTCCATGATCCCAGTTTTGTTTAACTGTGTGAGGACACTTTACAGCCAGATCTCCTGGTTCACATCCCTGCTCTGCCACTTACTGACTAGCTGTTATGTCTGGGGCAAGTGACCTGACCTCTCTGTGACCTGATTTCCCCATGTTTAATAGCAAGAGTGTTGACAGCACAGATTGAGTATCCCTTACCCGAAGTACTTGGAGCCAGAAGTATTTTAAATTTCAGATTGTTTCTGGATTTTGGAACATTTGCATGTACATTATCGGGAATCCTGGGGATAGGACTCCAGTCTAAACAGAAATTCACTTGCTTCATCATTCCTTTGTCAGCCGTCATTTTTGCTGTTGTGGTTACATGGACACAGGAGAAGACGAAAAGAAAAGAACTCCAAAAGTTTGGAGAATTCTTCATTTTTAACTTCTTTCTGGTATTTTCCAAATATTTAACTGCAGAATGTCAGAATATCGTTTTTTTTTTTAAGCATGGTAATAAACTGTATAAATCACTAATGCACTTAACTATCAAGGAATGTTCAAGAGGGAAGAGGGTCAGGGCCAGTGTTTGTTGAGTTTCTAGTGGGTTGGATCAGCCTTTCCAGACTAGACCTCAGAAGGCAAAACTAAAACAAACAAAAACTCCTACAAAAAAAAAAAAGAAAGGAGTGTGTAAAATTAACTTGTAATAAAATAGAAAAGAATGAACATGTTGTTACAATGCTGTTGTCCCCAAGCCAGAAGCAAGGAAAGCTTATTGACAGGTAGCGTGTCTCAGCTTCAGTGCTGGGTTTGCTGGTATCTGCTTCACCCCGTTTTCTAGTTTGAAACCTGGGCTGCCTGGATATGGCAGCCATTAGCCACATGTCCCTTGCAAAATTTAAGTTAATTAAAATGAAAGAATGGAGAATGAGGAGATCAGTGGATACAAAATTTCACTCAGGAGGAACAAGCTCAGGGGCTGTATTTGAGCTCATGGTGATGCTAGACAATGATGTCTGCTTCGGAATTGCTGGGAGTGTTTCTATCACAAAAACAGTGTGAAGTCTCTGTGTGTCAATGAGCTTGACTTAGCCATTCCACCGTCAATACACGTATCCAAACATCAGGTTGAGCACCACAAATAGATAGAATTTTTATCAATTTAAAAAATTTCTAATTTAAATAACAATCAGTTAAATTAAATTATGATTCAATCCCTTAGTTGCATTGGTCACATCTCCAGTGCAGCTGGTGACTTTCAGAGGGGACAGCACAGATCAACGTTTCCAGCATTGCGGAATGCTCCCTTGGACCACCCAGTTTGATGAACTTTTTCATCTCCAAAAATACTCACTTCCGCAGGGGAAGAGAAACATCTCCCCTTGGGTCTAAAAAGGGAAGCTTCATCCTAGAGGGAGAAGGGACCAAGTGAGAAAGATGTCCCCTTATTGTGAGCAAGCATCAGAGAAGTCAGGGCAGGTGACTGACAGTTATGGATTGCTCCTGCGTTTGCTTTCTCCTGATTTGATGGAAATGATAAAGAACCAATGTGATTTATGCAGAGGAAGCAAGGGCTGAAAACACGCACAGGCCGTCCACCGTGAGGGAGCTCAGTGAGCAACGTGGACAGCCATTCTCCTCTCGCACAGAGAGCACGGGCTTTTCTCCTTAGCTGAGGATGCCTCTTCGTGCAAGAGGTTCAAAGCTGCTGGCACTGATCACAGACAGATCTTGTCCACTCTTACTGATTGATTGATGTGATTCTCTAGAGCAGACAGGTGGGTATGGGCACGCTTGGTGCTTTGTCCAGATGGAGGTGTGGGTAGACAGTGTCACCGAAAGGGGAGGAGGACCTCTGGCCTTTGCAGTGTGAGGCCCCCCGGGTGACTCTCATGTATCCTGTCCTGCACACCCTGGGACATGCGAGCATTGGTATTGCTATAATCATCCCCAGTTTGGGGCTGAGGATGTGGCTCAAGTGGTAGAGTGCTTGCCTGGCATGCACGAGGCACTGGGTTTGATCCTTAGCACCATATAAAAATAAAATAAAGATGTGTGTCCACCTGAAACTAAAAAAATAAATATTTTTAAAAAAAATTTTAAAATCACCCCCAGTTTATTGATCAGAAAATCAAAACTTAAAAAAAATTTTATGCATATATGGAGTATAACTTCCCGTTCTTGTGGTGGTACAGGAGGAGGAGTTTCACTGGTGGTGCGTTCATACACAAACATAAGAAGGCATGTCCAATCCATTGTACTGTCTTTTCTATTCCCATCTCCCGCCCTTCCCCTCATTCTCCTTTTTCTAATCCAGTGAACCTCTATTCTCCCCACTGCACCCCCACCTTATTGTGTGTTAGCATCACATACAGAGACAACATTTGACCTTTGGTTTTTTTTTTTTTTTAGGACTGGCTTATTTCAGTTAGTATCATAGTCTCCAGTTTCATTCATTTATTTGCAAATGCCATTGGTTCATTTATCTTGATGACTGAGTAATATTCCATTGTGTATGTATACCACAGTTCTTTATCCATTCATCTGTTGATGGGCGCCTAGGATGGTTCCATAGCTTAGCTATTGTGAATTGAGTTGCTATCAATATTGGTGTGGCCGTGTCACTATCGTATGCTGATAGAAAAATCAAATTTTGAAATGGGAAAATATTTTGCCTGAGTTTATAGGTGATGGGCTTAGACCTTTAAAACAGATTTTTATAGCTCCAAAGTTTATGGTTTCTCTTTGTATTTTTTTTTTTTTCTTTTTAAAATTATGAGGTCTCAGGCTGGGGCTGGAGCTCAGCGGGTTCGATTCTCAGCACCACATAAAATAAATAAAGGACTATCAACAATTAAAAAAAATAAAAATAAAATTAGGTGGTCTCTAATTCTTTCCCAAAACTTATTACTACCCTGAATTTGGGGACTGTCAGACCCTTGCTTTTCTTTATATAATTTATTAAGTTTATATCATGAAAATTCACCTGGTTTAGTTTTACACATTTTTTCAGTTCATGTAAATCTAATTGCTCTTACAACTCTGCTTGTCTGTTTATTTCTCTGAAGAATTCTGGGGAAGGAAGGATGGCAGGGTAGCAAGAATGTGGATTTTGGAATCATATAAACCTGATATTAAAATGCCATTTCTCCCACCCCTTAGCATCGTGTGGCCTGAGGCAAGTAATTCAATGTCATAAAGCCTCAGTTTTCTCATCTAAAAAATGGAAAAAGTGAAATCCCTACAGTGCAGTTGTGATGTTAAAGTGAATTAGTGCATATGTATAAATTCCTCCCTCTGAATCCACCCAGACAAGGGTGGTAATAAGGGGAAATTAGACAAGACAGCAAATTACAGGTGGGATGTGCCTTTTAAGTTGACTTTTTATGACGGTGATGTTGTTATTTGAGGAGTGTGAGTTCCAGTCAGATGTCCTCTCGTGGTTTTTTATATTAGCAGTTGTTTCTTTCCCATCGAAAGATGAAAGGATCACAAGATTTCCTCTGACTTAAAAGACAGAACTGAACGAACATATCAGGCGTTTCTTGAATCAGCCATGATTAAGAGCAGCTATCTTTTCTAGAGAGTTCTGTAGCTGTGTCCTGAAATGGCCTGGGTTGCTCCTTCTGATGCTGATGTTTGTGATCACTCTTCCCAGTTGACCTTTTAGGCCTGCTGAACTGGCGTTCCAACTCCCAGAACATAAAGCACAACCTAAAGAAGTTAATGGAGGTGGATGGAGGAGAGATTGTTAAGGTAGGTTTCTGTCTTCAGCTGGAAACACACCTGCTTGTGTCATTAGTTCCACATTTTAAATCCAGCCAGTCATTGTAGGCGTAGGACTTGTTTTCTGCATTGCTAAGCAACTGTGCCAATTTTAAAGAAAAGGTGATTTTTAACCCCATTCCACTGAAACCTAATAGACCCCAAATTTCTGCAATGTGGAGCTGAATGAAAGCACCCAGATAACCTCTGTTTCTCTCGTCTTCAGTTTTTGCAAGATACACTGGATGCACTTTTTAACATAATGATGGAAATGTCAGACAATGAAACATACGACTTCCTGGTGTTCGATGCCCTGGTAAGCAGTTCAGCGTACCCACTAGTACTTATTCCTAGAATGGGGTAGTATTTCCCTATTAGAAGTAATTGCTATGAACATCCTCCTGCATAAACATGTTTATACATCTCTCTGATTATTTCTTTAGGCTGAATTTCCAGAAGTAAAATTAGAAACAAGTAGCTTACATTCCAGTCTTTTATTTCTTTGTTTTCTGTTAGATCTCACTTTTTGACCTGCCTTCGCTTTTTCATCAGGAAAAACGAAGGATTTAATTCAGTTAGAAATCAGGAAACATTTTAACTCACTTTGCCGTCGTCTGACAGTCTAAAACCAGGGGATGCCCTTAACAAGGAAGGCCATCACTGTGTGGCTGTGCACCCTGTATGTTCATGCCCGGGAGGCTGGATTCACAGGTCAGAGTCGCTTCTCGGTGTCATTAGATACAGCACACAGCCCAGCAGACACCTGACTTTGTCATACAGAGTACTTAAATGTACAGCCTGTCCTAAGAACTGAAATCAGAACAGGGACAGGAGATAACCAGAATCTGGAAAGGTCAGGGTGTCAGTGGAGGGGAAAAAGCAGACGTGTCCAAACCAAGCTTCGTTTCCTTATTGCTGGGGGAAAAGTTCAGGTGGGGTTTTACCTGATGCTGCCACTGAGGAGGAAGGTCAGTTGCAGCTGTGGGTCATTTGACAGCTTGGAAAAATTAATCAGTTTAACAAATGGTCGGTGCATCAAAGCTAAGGATGTAAGATGAAGAGAGGAGACGCAGTATCGCCAAGGTGAAGCTGGTCAGGGTCAGGTTTATGGGAAAGAGAAACTCTGGGTAGGGCTTCCATGGAACAAGCTCTGGAGATAAGCCCTGTGGGGTGGGCAGCTGGCTGTGGCATGGATGGAAGTCCCAAGTGCCTTTACTTTGAACACTTTTGTCCTGTGTGGGGGCAGTGTGGTTGGTTGTCATCATGCACCTTATAGTCATCTACATAACATACCGTGGGGAAGTGGGGAGGCAGACCTCGGGTGGAGTTCAGATGATCGGGGACACTCACGCTGTACTCAGAAAGATGTTGGGGTATTTCATCAGCTGCGAACTTGGCTGAGTTTATAATTCCCACGGGAAACCCCTTTCTGCATCCTCCTTCCTCGTCCCCTGACTGGTGTTACCTGTGTAAAGACTGCCCTCCCTTTGAGACAGCCCCTCCTGGGAACAGGGATGCCAGCTGGTTCTGGTGCAGGCATAGCACTTAGCACTGTGCCGATGTGTGATGGCCTCTCCGTGTTAAATAAATATTAACCTCCCAGACTTGGCCTCAGCTCCGGGATTGGACAGCAGGAATGCTGCGGAAATGAGAAAGCAAAAGCACCAGGTGTTTCGACCCAGCTTGTTGGTGGAAAGCCTGGGCTGTGCAGGGCTGCTAATGACCTTGTTCACCTTCGGCAGGTGTTTATTATTTCGCTGATAGGAGACATCAAGTTCCAGCATTTCAACCCTGTACTTGAGACCTACATATACAAGCACTTCAGTGCCACTTTGGCATACGTGTGAGTACGGCTGGAAAGAACTGCGTGGTGTTGGGCTATTGGGTTTGTTCTCCAAAGGCTGGATTTTGGTGAAGCGAGAGGAACCTGCCTTTAGTAAATGTGTCTGTGAATGCAGAACTTGTCTCCAGGCCTCCTGGTGGAGAGCGGGGGCTGTTTAAGCATCACCCCTGGAAAAGGTGTCAGGCCCAAGCTTCCTTCTGGTTAAGGAAGAATGTCCATGGAGGAGTTGAAGGACAGGTGACCAGACTCAGCCCCTGAGGAGCTGATGTTGGCAAGATCCACAGGGGCACGAAGGGGTCCAGACAGGGATTTAAGCAGGACCAAGTCTGATAGAAGAGGAGATCCTGCCCTCAACCCTGTACCACAAGTTCTCGCTCTGTGGGATTGAGTACTCACAGAATTAAGATTTGACTTTTCTTTCTTTTGCATGGGGTGGTTTCTACCTGTTCTGCACTGTAGCCTTCTTTCTGTTGGGGTTGACAAAGGGAGCAGCTGACATTCACTCTGTGCTTCTCCCTGGAGTACTCAGCTCATGATGGCCTTGTATGTGGCCTGTCACCTGCCGCTTCCTTGAGTTCTAGTTATTGTGCAAAGCAATGCGATGAATAGCAACAGGGATGTAGCCAGATTGGTCAACAATATTTTGGACAGTGGCTCATGCCAGATCATGTCAGTTGCTACTGACTGATGTATCAGGTCAGATCTTCAAATCTGGTGTTTTCTAAGCCAAGCAAGCATGAAGGCAGAGAAACACAGGTTGAATGAAGGCATTGTCACGTAACATAGTTACCAGTTAATGTGATGGTTATAAATCCCCCAGATTGGGGAGGTGTAGACACACTACAGTAGTGTTCTTTCACCCAGTGGTTTTGCCTTCCAAGTCCTTGTTATGAGTGAGGACTGGTATCAGTAGATCCTCATCACACTGAGCCACATAAGACCTTCCAGGTAGTAGTAATCTGGGCTTATTTGCAAAACTTGATTAATTCTGTGTGCTTCCTTTGGATTTTGTGCTAGTTCTAGGAAATGTCGGATATTCCCAGAAGGAAGGCCCAAAATATCAGCCTCCTAAAAAGCCTGAGTTAGCACAGGATCAAGACTTTTCATAGTCCAAAGACTCCAGAAGAATATGAAGAGCAATTTAAAATCCCAGAGGAGTTTTGTGATGGATGAAGAGTCAGATTGAACTCCACTCCCCACGCACAGAAGTTTCCGTCTGGCACCGAATTTATGGCTCTCCAAGGATTGGGACAGAGATTAAAATAGCGCCCTTAATTTGAAGCCTTTCTACTTTTTCATTTCTAGATTTTCCTTTTTAATCCTACAAAGGGAAAGAAATCTTCCAGTATCTCTAAGCCAGAGGGAAGGTCCAAACTTCTGCAGCAGATGAGGAAAGGTGTTAGTTTTCCTGTCCAGGGCATCCTCCAGAGAACATGGCGGGAGTGGCTGCTTCCCACTCTGCCACCTCCCCTTGCAAGCCTCAGAGCACCCTGTTGCCAGCCAACTTAATTTTTCTTTCCTGTTCTTTTAAGGAAACTCTCCAAGGTCCTGAACTTCTATGTGGCTAATGCTGACGACTCCAGCAAGACGGAGTTGCTGTTCGCTGCTTTGAAAGCCTTGAAGTACTTGTTCAGGTTCATCATCCAGTCTCGAGTGCTCTACTTGAGGTAATGGTCACCGGGCTGAGATGTTTAAGCTGTCACCAGTCTCTCCACGTTGGTCCCCTTACTGCTCATGCTTGCCTCCGGCTCTGTGACCCTTTAGATCACCAAACTGCCAAATTTCCAAACTTCAGAGCTGCAGGTGGCGGTGGATCATGAGACCGTTGGAGAAGGTCCATTTGAATTCCCTTTACATCAGCAGAACCCTGAGGTAGTAGTGGTGGCAGCCCTCGGGGAGGCAGTGGCTAAGTGTGCCCCTTGCCGGAAGCCTTTCCTGGGGATGGTGTCTGTAGGGAGGCAGGTTTCCGGGGCAAGGAAGCTTGGGTTTTATTCCAGGGGTGGTGGGAGGCGTTGGGGAACTTCAGTTAGAGAAGCAATAGAATCCTGCTTATGTTTCAAATGATCATCTCTTCTGCTCTGTGGAAATGGATCATGGAAGGCTAAGACCGAGAGTGAGCGAGCACCTTTGCAGTGCAGCTGTGAGACGCTGCGGCTCTACCCTAGCTGCAGGCGGAAGGGGTGGACTGGTGTGTGCAGAGCCCCGACTTGCTGGTGGATTTGATGGGACAGTGAGAGGGAGGGAAGGACCCCAGATAACCTCAAGGTTTGGGTGGGCAGCGGTGCTATTTGCTGGTACTCGGAATGCCTAGAGCCCAGCGGGAAGATCCAGAGAGTTCTGTTTTAGGTATTCTGTTTTACTTTTGAGATACTCTGGGGACTAACTTGCAAATAAAGTTCTTTTCTAGTTCTACCAAGTGGGTGAATGAAGAATTACCAACTACCTCTGATTGTATAATTTTATCAGGGGAGGTCATACTCCTTGGAGACCCTATAAGTATCCCTTATCCAAAATGGTTGGGATCAGAAGTATTTCAGGTTTCAGATTTTTTAGAATTTTGGAATTTTTGCATATGCATAACTGAGCTATCTTGGGAATAAGACCCAAGTGTAAACATGAAATTCATCTACATCTTATAGCCCTTATACACAGAGCCTGAGGGTGATTTCATAGAGTATTTTTAGTGCACCTGCATTTTGACTGCAGCCCATCACGTGAGGTGAGGTGTGAGAATCTGTCCTTATGGCATCCTGTTGGCGCTCAAAAGGTTTTGGATTTTGAATCTTCAGATTGGGGTGCTCAGTATGTATGGGTGCATGAAGGAGACTAGTTTAAACATATCCATGTGTGCATGCATGTGTTGAAGCATGTGCTTAAAATTCAGAACCCACCATCCCTCCTCCTGAGCAGTCGTTGGTGAGGTTGCCACCCAGCGTAGAAGCACATGCACTACCAGTTGGGACTTTGGTGTTTTCTGGGCAATTGGTCAAAGACCTCTCCATTTCTACTCAGGAGAAAGAGCCAACTCTTGAGTTGATGGACAGATCTGGTAAAGACAGGAGGATACTTTAACCAAGGTGAGGGTGTGTCCGTGAGGTTGGAGGCCCTCGTGGTAGAGCAGGTCAGCATCGGTATGGGCAGTGTGGTGGACCGAGTGGACCCTGACTGGTTTTGTAGGCCTGCTGGGCTCAGAACCTATCTGGGTTGAGGAGCTTCTTAATCCATTGTCTGAAACCTCAGCTTTTAGGGTCAAGGAGTGGTAAGGTGAGACAGGGTAACACGGGGAGTCGTGCAGGGGAAGGAGGAGAGAACGTGGCCAGCAAGGGAACTTTGCTTGGGGTCCCTGCCTGCTGGACATTGTACGAATGAGCTGAGGAGACAGAAACGCAGGGCTCACCTGCTACATCAGGCACGGTGACTTCCTGATGTCCCTTCGTCTAGGAAATGCCCACAAACCACCAGCATGGACTGTGTCCCCAAGCTTGGGGCCCTCCAGACAGCATCCTGGGATCTTTACCAACTGGCTAATCCTCGCTGACCAACTAGAAAGCCTTGTGTCAGGGCTTTATTTAAAACTTACTACCCTGCTCTTGTCCAGGTGGTACTGTCTTTTCAGTCTGAAGGGGGCTTACTCCTGGTCCCTTTGAAACCATCTTAGGGTGACTCATAAGAAGTCTTTCTGCATAATTTGAGGTGATGACCCATGAGGCGCTGACCTCCAGTTGGTTTTTGAGGCCACACATCTATTTTAAAATTTCTTTTAAAGATGGAAAATCTGACTGCTTTTCTCTTTTTTCCTGTTTAGATTTTATGGTCAGAGCGAAGATGGAGATGAATTTAATAACTCAATCCGACAGTTGTTTCTCTCTTTCAATATGCTCATGGACAGGCCTCTGGAGGAAGCTGTCAAGATCAAGGTCAGCATGGTGTCTACATAGGTAACCCTTCAGGCCATCAGCGTAGAGGGTCTGGACAGCATGGAACTGACCGTGGTGGGAGCGGAAGGAAATCAATCTTGGTTTAGTAGTAGTTAGAGTAAAGGAAAACCTGTACATTTCAACTTCAGTTACTTTTATATTTTCAAATGTCAGTTTGCCAAAGACAAGCTACCTGCTTAGACAGTCCCTTGATTGGCAGTTACAACCTCTGTTTGACCCTGATTTCAGCACACAGATCCTAATGCTGTTACAGGTGACAGTTTTCTATTCTTAGCTGCCCCATTGCTCCCCAAAGTGCAAAGTCACCATTATCTTTATCAGCAACAGGTTTTTTTTAAAAAAAATTTTTTTTAATGTCAAATACATAATCCTTGAAGATTTCAATTTGAACTTTATTATTCATTCCTTATTCTTGATGGTAACTTTGTGCTGGAGACTTCAAGAATTTAACTTCTTTCTTTGGTAGAAAAATGAATTCCAAATGGATGGTGCCCGCTGGTTGTGAAGACAAGGGCTATACCTCCTGCATTTCCAGGAGAAAGATTTGAGGAGGTCATGATGAATTCCATCAGCTTTCCCTTCCTTGCAAGGGCTTCTGTGTCCAGTTCCTATACGAAATCCAAGTGCAACCCTTTCTTTCTGGGATCAAACCATAAATTCTGGGCTGGGGATACAGCCTGGTGGTTGAAAGCCTGCCTAGTATGCACAAGAGCCTGGGTTCAGTCCCCAGCAACCGCGGTGGACAGGGGGCAGTAAATTTTGTATTGGTCTTACTTGGCAACTGAATTTGCCTTTGGTGTTTTCTTACAGGGGGCAGCTTTGAAGTACCTCCCTAGCATAATCAACGATGTCAAACTTGTGTTCGATCCCATTGAGCTCAGGTAAATAACAAAAAGCCATGGGTTTCTTGTCTGTGACAGAGAAGTAGCCCCCTGCTTGGCCGGGGACTGAACTCCTGCACATACTTTTCTTTTTCTCACAAGTATTAACAGAGCACCTTTTGCGCTCATTTCTGTGGAAGATGTGAAAGAACACACCAAGCCTGCTCCAGAGAGAGGTTTGCACTCTCTTTGGAGAAGCAAGACATGCAGACATGATATTAACTCTAAAAGAAAGTACATAATAAGGTGCTTCCGGCCCTGTAACTAGCACCCCAGGAGTGCAGAGTCCTGTTGCAGTCGAGATTGGAGTGACGTTAGCCAGAAAAGGTGTTTTACAAAAGCTGAGCGTGGAGGCAGGCCTGGAAGCAGCTGGTGGAAGTGGAGGTGCTTGGTGCTGTGGGCAGAGTCAGCTCCAAGGCGGGGCTCTCTAGGGAGCGGGATGCAGGCCCTGGAGACAGCCCTGGGTCTCTAGGGGGGTTTTCCAGGTGCACCTGTCCGGCCCAGGTCTTGTTGTGGAGGAGATGTTTGTGATGCTGCCTGTCGCTTGGCAGAGTGAGAGAACTGACGCTGCGGCTTCTCTTGCAGCGTGCTCTTCTGCAAGTTCATTCAGAGCATTCCTGACAACCAGCTGGTTCGGCAGAAGCTCACCTGCATGACCAAGATGGTGGAGAGTGGTCTCTTCCAGCAGTCAGGTGAGGTCCCACACAGCCCGCCACCCCCTGAGGACCAGTCTCACACCTGCCGCAGTCACACTTTTTTTTTTTTTTTTTTTTATGTCAGTAATGTCCTTGCCAGTTTGTGGTTCTTAAGTATCTCTGGGAGGCCAGTTTTAAGAAGCTGAAGTTAGTTTGGTATTCCTAGCAGTTACTAAAAGAGCCCAGTTGTGTTTAATCTTTAATTAGAGCAAATCAGCAAAGGATTTGTTCATTAGAAACCTTTGTCCTCAAAAGAGGAACCTCAGAAAATGGCAGGCGAGCAGGAAAGATGAGGGTTCCTTTAAAGGAATTCCTGCTTGACCTGTACATGGTACATCAAGGCACAAGCCAGGGGCAGGGCAGGCAGCAGCGTGGCTCTGGGCCAGATCCCACTAGTCCTGGCTCAGGAGAGGGATGGTGTGGTTCTCTTCTCAGTTGGGTTCAGTGATGTCGTGTTAGTGTTCGTAGCTGGGACTTGACTATGGTGGAAGCATTTCCACCCCAGAGATTGGCCAATGGGGCTTTTTTTTTTT
This sequence comes from Marmota flaviventris, assembly GCF_047511675.1. Taxonomy (NCBI): domain Eukaryota; kingdom Metazoa; phylum Chordata; class Mammalia; order Rodentia; family Sciuridae; genus Marmota; species Marmota flaviventris. The sequence continues at coordinate 167,897,870 of NC_092500.1, forward strand.
TTTTAAGATGGGGAAGCTGGATGACTGGCATCCTACTGGGAATGGGCACAGAGGGGAGAAACCCCTTTCACTGATACAGTGCTTCTCCTAAGTACAGTGGAGTAGGTAGCCAGCTCATGCGACTCTGTGCTCATATCCCAGGCTGGTAGGAGGAGGGGACCCAGGACCTGGTCCTTCCTTATAAACCCAAGACTCGCTGGAGTGAGCAGCTGAGGGAACTTCTTTTGAAGCTGCCACAAGATCAGGGAGTCCCCTCATGTTAGGTAGGCTTGTCCAGCAGCCTCCTCAGAAATCAGGAAAGTTGAGTGGAGTGTTGGTAGAAGAATCCTCCTGGCCTTGTACCCAACTGGCTATGGAACTCGGCATAAATGAGGGACTTTCTCTCCGTCTCAGCTTCTGTTTCAGTGGAAGGAACGGCTTGAATTAGATGACATCAGTAGCCTCTTTTGGCTCTGATATTTTCCGACCCCATTATTTTGTGTTTGGAAATTTCAAGTGTTTTTAGGTCATAATTGGAGGCAGAGCTGATGTCTTCAGAAAGCTAGTGAATGATCTCGAGTAAAAACCAAAGTATCACTAAGCTTCCTGATAGACTGTGACAAGCTCTGCCTCTAAGGATGCCGAAAGGATAACTGAGACAATAAAGGCGGGTGTTTGAGTGCAAGTGGAAGCCGGTCACTAGACAGGACCAATGAGAGGACGTAGGCTCACTGCTAACAGTCACTGCTGTAGTGTCATAATCATGTGTTATCATAATGAAGACCCTAAAAGGAAGACAGTAAATAATGCCCTACTTTCTATAAGCCATATGCCTGCAAAGACATGAGTGGAATGTTCTAGAAACGTAGTAGGAAAGCTCAGTGTTTAGGAATTTTATAGTCAATTTTAAAAAGACACTCTGACTTGCTTAGTTTTCATTGGTTCCACACGACTTAGCTTTCTTGTGTCAAGCTGGCATTTAAAACGCCAGAGGGCTGGGGCCGCAGCTCCGTGGTAGAGTGTGTGCTTAGTGTAGGTTCAGTCGGCACCACCAAGTAAAGTAACAGACAAATGACAAGTAAGCCTGGAGAGATTGTTAAGTAATTTAAGCAGGTGCAAAATCCTCGCCTTTCCCTCTAACAGGGGTATTTCATGAGTCTAGTCCTGGCACAAGGCTGAAGTTCCGTACCTAAAGTCTGTGCTCCTCAGTGCCCTGGAGGGACTCCGTTCCTGCAGGGCTGGTCCCAAGAGCTCTGGGGACAGGCAGAGAGGTCTGCAGTGATGGCAGCTGGGAGGGGGCATTTCCTCGTGTGAGCTACTGTGTTTTCTCCCTCAGAGTGCAGAGACGTGCTATTGCCACTGCTGACGGACCAGCTCAGCGGCCAGCTGGATGACCACTCAAGCAAGCCTGACCATGAGGCCAGCTCGCAGCTTCTGAGCAGCATCCTGGAGGTGCTGGACAGGAAGGATGTGGTGAGTGCGGGCATCCCTAACATGATGGCACATGCCTCCGCTGGCCCTTTGCACCAGACAGGAGGGACTCCGTGACCTTCTAGTCTCTGGTGGTTTAGAACCGGGCATTGGGCCCAGGGGTGCCCATTTTAGAGGTGCCTAGAGAGACCAGAGCTTTCTGTACAAATCTAGGTCCAGGCGAGGTCAACTCACAGCTGGAAACGCCACTGGCTGGTCTCCAGCTTGCCCCGTCGGCCCACCCTGAGATCCCTGCAGGAGCTCTCAACAGCTCTGTTAATTTCTGCCAAGACCCATGGAGAATTTGTTTCTCTGTAGGAAGCTCTGACCTCCATCTCATGCCTGACCCTATTGTAGAAATCCCTGCTCCTGAGAACTTCTGTTTCTATCTTCTCTCCCACACTGTGGCTCTCTCTGGTGCCCAGTGGAAATCGTGTTTTTTCTGTGATCTTTCCCCGCACCCCCAGCCCCCAGGCTGTGAGGCTGAACCTGCCTGGATTTCCCATCTCCTGGCCATGGCGCTGCCCACAGGCCTTCGCGGGCCCCACGGAACTGGCTGGAGGACTGTGCCCGGCCAGCACCCTGCCCCCCCCAGAGCTGATCTGGGCTGGGATCCTGGGCTGGGCTTGTTCTGTCCTTGCCCCCTCCTGAGTGTGCATCTCTCTCTGTGGGCTTCGGTTGTTTTCCTAACCCCACCCAGAGCCTGGCCCGTGCCTGGAGGAAAAGCTGTGTCAGCGGCAGTGAAGGCGGCATCCCCCAGAGAGGCAGGTTTTCTATGTCACTTTTACCCACAGAAAGGAGAAGCAGGTAAAAGAAAAGCCGGGAACGAGGGCAGAAAAGCTAAAGATACTTAATACTTGGATGAAAATACACATGACCGTGGACAGTGCAGCAGGATGTCACTTACGTGGTCCCTGAAAGAGTAGAACCCACAGAAACAAAGACTACAATACTGATTCCCTGGGGCTGGGGGATGGGGAGGTGTTGGTCAAAAAAACAAACTTTCATTCATGAGATGAACAGGTTCTGGAGATGTAGTGCATATGGATGGAGATGGGTGTGTTACTTAATTCAATTGCAGTGATCACAATCTCCCAATGTATAGCTATATCAGATCATCACATTGTATACCCTGAAGACATACAGTCACCTGTTAAATATTTTTTTTAAATAGTGAAATGTTAACAAGCAGGAAAATCCATAGTGGTGATTTAGTTATTTAAGCATTCAGCGGGAATTTTCAAATATCTGTCAGGAAGCAAGCATGGATAAGGTCCACAAGGTCAAGTTGAACACAGGTAGTTTGGAGCTGGGTGAGTGTCACATCTAACTAGAGATGAGGAATGAAGGAAAGAGGAGGATGCACAGTTATCTGGCACCGTCATGTGCATCCACACAACCAATCCTGTAAGGAAACCTTATTATCCACTTTGTGCAGCTGTGAAAACTAAAGTAAGGCAAAATCGAATAGGGGCTCAGTCGCACGGGACAGAAGGCTGAATCCTCGTACTGGTCTTCTCAGTCTCCCAACAGCATCCCACAGACTGGGTTCCTTAAATGACAGAAGTGTATTTTCTCAAAGCTCTGGAGGCTGAAGGTCTGGGTCAGGGTGTGGGCTCTGTGACGTTCTGGGAGGGAGCTCTTCTCTGTGGCTGTCTTCTCCCTGCACGCACATGTGGCCTTTCCCCAGTGGGTGCACACACAGCCAAAGAGAAAGCTTGTGTGTGTGAGTGAGCGGGGTCATTAGGACCCCACCCTCCTGTCCTCCTGTGGCCTGGATTGCCTTCCAGAGACCCCATCTCCAAGCACCATTGGATGTTCAGGCTTCAAGAGGGACACAAAAATTCACCTCCTAACAGACCTCTTGCTTGCCTTTCTTTGGGTTTTTGCCCGACGCAGAAGGTGTTAAGAAGTCTGTACCTTTGCCTCTCACTGCCCACCTGTGTCTGATTGTCCTGGGCAGTGCTCTGCTCAGCATCAGAACCGGCACCTCGGACTCCCTGGAACTGTCTGGCCACAGAGAGCTGTCTGAGTGCACGGGAACCATCAGGGTTTGGTGGGGGAGCACCTGTCCCTGCGTGTCCACGCTCCTCTTTTAAACGATCTGATCATTTTCAGTTGATTTGCTCTTAATAAAGTTATGTGTTATTCTGTGACTCCATTTCCCCTTTTGGAGAAGAGATTGCTTTTTAGGGGAAAGAGGAGTCCTGTGACTGAGGTCCCCTTGAGAAGGCAAACCTGAGAAGGCAGAAATGGGGTCACACCTGTGTTTCGCCCCCAGGGTCCCACGGCCATGCACATTCAGTTGATCATGGAGCGGCTGCTGAGGAGGATCAACAGGACCGTGATCGGGATGAGCCGACAGTCTCCCCACATCGTGAGTGTCTCTCCTGTGCACCACCCCACGGCCATTGCTGCTTCTCTGTGTCCTGCCTGCCTAGGGGACCAGTGGCTTCAGATGAAGTTCACCTGGCCCCGTGTGTCATGGCTGATTGGTTATAACCCTGAGCAGTGCTCACTTCTAACATGGATTTTCTATTCCTTGTTCAGTTGTTTTCCCTCCAGGGAACCCCAAGCAGCTTTTATTTCCAGTAAAAAGACGATGCTTTAAAGAACTTGTGTTAAGTGTCCTTTTCGAAAGGCCAGTGTAGCACTAGCCTCTTAGGTTCTATCTACTGGACCCAAATGGATGTCAATAAAAAAGCATAATTGAGACCAGAGATCGTTGTTGAAAGGCCCAGTCAGATCAGCATTAAAATAAAGCATCATCTTTTCACTCTATTAAAAGCTAAGGTTAGATTTTAATTAGAGGTCATAGGGAAAGAACTATCTCAAATTGCTTTTGTAAGTAAAAAATATTCATTTATTAAGAATCTGTAAGCCTCTGGGTATTGTGGCTCACGATTATAATCTCAGAAGCTTGCAGGGCTGAGGCAGGAGGATCACAAGTTTGAGGCCAGCCTGGACAATAAGGCCCTATCTCAAAATAAAAAGGGATAGGGATGTAGTTCAGTGGTAGATTGCCCCTGGGTTGAATCCCAGTGCCAAAAAAGAAAAAAAAAATTTGTAAGCTGAGCATTCTTCTGGACACTGTGATGTATGTGTGAGCAGAACAGATTAAAACAAAACAAAACCCTGCCCATGAGCAATTTGTACCTAGAAGTAATGATTATGGCTAAATAAACTGCAGAGTGTCTCTTAAAAGGAGACAGGGCTTGGAGAAAGATATGGAGCAGAACAAGGGAAGAGTGAGGAGGCAGGGATTCAAATAACATGACAAAGAACTGCTTCCCTGAGAAGGTAGAATTTCAGCGAAAAACTTTGAAGGAGGTAAGGGAATTCCACGTGGCTCCCTGGGAAGGGCCTTCAAGAAGGGCCGAGCCAGGGCAGAATCCCTAAGACGTGCCTTGCAAGAGTCAAATGGGGGTGAGAGGAGACCAGGCAAGAAGAAAGAGCATTTAGTGAGGCAATTAAAACAGAAGCTTCTCCAAAACACTGTGAACGGATTCAGACCTTGTAGGAAAGGATTGGTTTGTGGCCGGGCTAATCCTGGCTCTCTGGTCTGAGATCACGAGATCATGGGGAACAGGAAGACTGCAGATGTGTGCAGGTAAAACCAAGTCTCTCACCTCAGAGGTAAGAATAGGATTGTTGGCCAAGAAACTCTCATTTCCCATGAGGGCTCGGCACAGCGGTGACCCCTATCACTCTGGGCACTGAGGGGAGGATCACACGCTAGAGGCCAGCCTCAGCAATTTAGCAAGACCCTGTCTCAAAATAAAATGGACTGGAGATGGAGCTCAGCGGTAGAGTTCCCAGGATTTAATCCCCTGTGCTGGGTAGGAAAACAACAACAGCAAAACACACACACACACACACACACACACACACATTCCACACCACACAGTGAGTGAAGAAATCTACAAATCTGTGAGTTTCTCTTTACTTTGGGGCCCTAATGATGCAATTAATTACTTAATCAAAAACAAAATGCATGCTTAACTAATCTGTCTCTTCATGTACTGTTAAAAGTTGAAAATAACACCGAGAGCTGGGCGTGGTGGTGCACTCCTGTGTTCCCAGCAGCTCTAGAGGCTAAGGCAGGAAGATTGAAAGTTCAAGGCCAGCCTCAGTAACTTAGTGAGACACGATCTTTAAATAAAAATGCAAAAAAAAAGGCTGGGGATGTGCCTCAGTGGTTAAGTCCCATGAGTTCAATCCCTGGTACCAAATAATATAATAAGAAGAAAACAAGTTGAATCATTTATGTGCTTAAAAGGAAGTTGAGCCGGTTAAGGTGGTGCACACCTGTAATCCCAGCAGCTTGGGAGGTTGAAGCAGGAGGATCATGAGTTCAAAGCCAGCCTCAACAATGGTAAGGCACTAAGCAATTCAGTGAGACCCTGTTGCTAAATAAAATACAAAATAGGGCTGAGGATATATGGCTCAGTGTTCGAGTGCCCCGAGTTCAATCCCCAGTACCTGCCACCACCCAAAGATTGGGATGAGTTTTGGTTTTGGATTTTTAACCAGTTGCATAGACTCTACTGGTGGAGCATCCTAAATCCAAAAATCCAAATTCCAGTGGGATCCAAAATCCCAAACTCCTGGGAACATTTCAGATTTTCAAGTGAGGAATGCTCAACCTGTCCCTCTTTTTCTTATTAGTCTTCTCCATATTCAGATTTGTTTAACTGATCTATTACCAACATTTCTCCATGGACTTCTGTACTACAACCCAGTCTCAGCAAGAAACTGAAAGTCCCATAGGTATCACAATTAGTTGGTGAGCTAGCCGAGATCTTAAATCGGTGTCCCTTGACCTTCAGGATGCTACAAGCTCAAAGCTGTAGGTGCTGATGGGAGCCTGAGCCCTTCCATCTCTCCAGCTCTACCTGGAAGGAGGTAGCGTGAAGGAGAAATCTCAAACCAAGTGCCCTTGATCCTTAGGAAGCAGCATGTTTCCAGCTCATTAGGGTCAGAGGTCATGGGGCTGGGAAAACCAGAGTCCAGGTTGTCCTCATCTTGTTCGGTCATTTGGTGGCCTGAGGAGCCTTGGATTGTCCTTTCTTCTTCCTCCAGGGCAGCTTTGTGGCTTGCATGATTGCTATCCTGCGGCAGATGGACGACACCCACTACAGCCACTACATCAGCACCTTCAAGACCAGGCAAGACATCACTGTAAGTTGTCTTCACCTCATCCTAGTAACTTGAGACCTCTTATATTTGGTATAAATAAATAAATAGATAAGTATCTGATACCGAGTGTCACCAGACCAGGGTGTTCCTCCCTCCCACCTCCAGGGCTCTGTGGCTGCCCACAGTGCCGAAGAAAAGCACAGTTGATTCTTGCTCTCTGTCCTTGGTGGAGTTGAAGAAGGGGGTAGGACATGTACCCGAGAGTCCTCACACGCTGCCTGAACCTCTTGGATTTAGAGAGAGCCCTCAGGTTTGAATTCTGGCTACTCACCATGATTGTATAGTGGTCAACACCTGAGAAGAGTGGCTACTTATAATAACAATTTTAATATTCTTGGGACATAAAATAAATTAACAAATATATTTTAGTGATTTTTTTTTTCCAAATTTTCTTCAGAAAGCAGGTAGGACATTCTAAATTCATAGCTTGACTCCGTGCTTCTGCAGGAAGAAACCAGGCATATCTCCTCTGTGTGAGATGATGGAGAGCTCTTCCCCTGCCTCTCTCCCTCCCAGTGGCTGTCACCCTCCTGCTCTCTTCTGGGTAATTCCCATGGAACGCGTTGGCAGTGGGCTTCAGCTGGAGGTCTTGGGAGTCTTGCTGTATGAAGTGATGACCAAGAGCTGAGCGTAGACCATGTCGGGTGCAGATAACTGGCATCTCCAGTTGATCCATTTTCCATTTTCATCACAAACCAAGAAATCATGTTTATTGAACCAAATAATAATAATAATAACAGAATGGTCAGTAAATGGGTAGAAGCATTGATCACGTATGGTGAAAAAAAATGGTAAACTCATGGAAAATTCCAGAACTGAGGATGGGTAGGCCTGACTCATTATTGTACCAGAAGATCAAATCGAGTGCAGCAAGACGAGGCTGGGCTGTAGCTCGGTGGTGCATGAGCACCTGCTTAGCGTGTCTGAGGCTGTGGGTTCAACTTCCAGCAGGGCAAAAAAATAAAACAAAAACACAGCAAGTTCCTGCCAGAATCATTCCTGTTTTGTATGCCACTGACATCAAGAGTAGAGGAAACTAGCAGATTAACCAGTGTCTTAGAAAAATGTCTTTAGAAATAGCTGGGCATGATGGTGCACGCCTGTCATCTTAGAGGTTGGGAGGCTGAGGCAAGAGGATTGCAAGTTCCAAGTCAGCCTCAGCATCTCAGTGAGACCCTGTCTCCACTTAAAGTACAGGAAAGGGCTGGGGATGTGGCTCAGTGGTTAAGTGCCTCTGGGTTCAACCACTAGTGCCTCTCAAGCACCACATCCTTACTGCAGTGCAGTGTGCTTCAAAGGTGGGACTTGTGGGTTAGTGCCCGAGAATGCAAACTGGATTTTCATTTCAGGGATCCCAGTGCAGAAGGTCTAAATGGGTCTAATGGAAGTGCTTTCAAAACTTGATAGCTTTGCCTTTTAGTCTTATTGCTTTTTTTTTTTTTAATTCCTTTTTGCTCACAACCACCTTTGGATGAGAAGAGCTCTGTGCTGTGTTTACTTAGTTATTAGTTATTCCAGTTATCATGAGCCACCATTACCATCTCCTTGTAGGGGCTGTGCAGGGCTCTTCTTCCAGGCTACACATGAGAACCTCTCTGCAGCTGGAAGGCTCGTAACTGCTGCTTGGTGCAGTGCTTCTGATCTGTTCTAACCAGGACAAGGAAGAATTGAACTCCCATCTGTCCGAAGTTTCCATATTCTCACAGTTGTCAATTCATTTTTAAGCAGGAGAGCTATTTCCAGACAGCACATGCCAGATGAGGACTAAAGAGAAACAAGAGCTGGAAACGTGGGGTCCGCGAGCCCCGGGTCCCTTGCAGCTCTCCTGCTTCCTGGTTCTCTGGGCTCAGACAGGTCATTTAATGTGTCAGCCTCAGGCACACCACTTGTAAAACGTGGACGACCTTTTTGTCCTTGTTTTCCTTATAGAATCATGCAGTGCAAAAATCGCCTCATATGGTAGCCTGCTCTGAGAACGCATCGTTGTCCCTCAGTCCTGTAGGACAGGCAGTGACCTGGGACGAGGAAGGACTGGTGCTGATGTGGGTTCTTCTGTCCACACGCTGGGGGAGCGGCAATGAAAGAGCCGTCTTCCCCAGCTGTCCCTCCTTGCTTCTCCGCAGGACTTCCTCATGGAAACCTTTATCATGTTCAAGGATCTGATCGGGAAGAACGTCTATGCCAAAGACTGGGTGGTGATGAATATGACGCAGAGCAGGTGAGGACCTGGGGCCCACCCGGAGGCCTGGCTCTGCCCCGGCTGTGTGGGGGCTCGGGGAAGTGCTGGTCCGTCTCTGTGCTCGGTCCTATCTTCCTGCTCCTGTGACCCTACGTCCGTGCCAGGAGCTCCACTTCACCTGGGCTTCAGGGTTGCCCCATTCAGGGTCTCTGCTGTCTTTGGTGGGGACCGGTCTCCTTGTCATACTCCTAGTGATCCTTTGCCTCTGCTGCTCCCTCCATGTCAGTGTCCTCCCCACGACCTCTCAACCTCCCTCCCAACACCTAAGACCATTACCCCCAGTGCAGGCCTTTCTGGCTTGGATATTGTCTTCTCTTCCTTGGATGCTGGGTACCCCCTTTGAAGCCCTCTCATGGAATTTGTTTCACGTTCTCTATTGGATCAGGGCTCAAGTTAGATGTTTAAGATTCCTCCTTGGTGTTGTAACCCTTGGAAGACTGGAAGCTGTGTATTTGACACAGCACCTAAGTGAGTGCCTTGCAGATGCTGGCCCACGACAGATGCTGGTTGAATAGAAGTAGATGAATGGGATATATATGTATATTATAGTAAAAGAACTTCAGATTTTTCTTAATGAGCTAATTAAGACAAATCACTTTATGATTATTATTATTAACCATTCGTGGTCCTGATGTCTGATTAGAAAAAAACCCTTCCCAACTCTGCAGATTAGAGGGAAAGCAGCACCAGAAGCCCTAGACTCTAAAAGAGAAGCATTTCTGGGCATGGTAATGCACACCTGTAATTCTGGCAACTTGGGAGGCTGAGACAGGAGGATCACAAGTTGGAGACCAGACTCAGCAGCTTAGTGAGACCCTGCCTCAAAATAAAAAATAATGGGGATATGGCTCAGTGGTAAAATTCCCTGGGTCCAATCCCCAGTATCATAAATAATAAAGACATGGAAGCATCACTGTGGAGTATGAATTGCACACACAGGGGCCCAGGCCACCTGCGTGTCACCTCAGCTAGCTGAGACTCTGCCAGTCAGTTGGGAAAACTGAACTTCACAGACTCTGCCCGGTCGTAGCCTCAGAGGACACTGGCAGATCAGATGGCCTTTTCTTGCCAGTCTGGGATGGTGTGGCTTTATTTTAACATGGAGAGCAAAGTGTCCAAGGGCGGAGTCGACCTCCTAGTCTGGTGCTTTCTTCCCCAGGGTGTTTCTCCGCGCCATCAATCAGTTCACTGAAGTCCTCACCAGACTCTTCATGGATCAGGCCAGCTTTGAGCTTCAGGTGAGCGCCCGACCTGCTGGAAGTCCCTGGAAGTCTCAGCCACAGCAACAGAACTGTTGCGGCTAGGAAAGGGCCACCTCCGGCTCCCTCATTGTCACCGGGGAAGGGTTCCATGGTTCTCTCTTTTCCTGAGGGGCACACTCCTGTCACATGGTCCTCCAGCTGCAATAAGATGGAGCTTTTTCTTTCTGGAAAAGCAGCATACACAAAAAGAAAGGTAAAGAAGTAATACTGAGAAAATACAGCTACACAAAAACAAGAAGGTTGGGCTGGGGCTGTAGCTCAGTGGCAGAGCACTTGCCTGGCATGTGTGAGGCACTGGGTTCAATTCTCGGCATCGCATATAAATAAATAAATAAATAAGTAAAGTAAAGGTCCAAAGACAACTAAAAAATATTTTTAAAATAAGTAAATAAATAAGAAAGTAAAAAAATATAAACAAAGTAATCTCCCTTTTCTGTGGGGGATGTATTCTACAGCCACCAGGGGATGCCTGAAGCCACAGAGTCCTGAGTCCTATAGATAATTATATGTATGATAAAATTTAATTTACAAATTAGGCACAGTAAGATATTAACAAAAATAATAGTAAATGCAACAATTATAATGAGATACTATAATACAAATGTGGTTTTTCTTTCTTGAAAGAGTCAAAATAAATATTAATACTTTTGGACCTCGGTTAGCTGAGGGGAACTGAAACCTCAGAAAACAAAATTGGGATAAGGGGATGACTGCAGGCTTGGCCTTCACTGTTAACATCGTGGTGTGATCCTCTGTGTATAGGCACAAATGTACACAAGCATGTGGTTGCAAAAATGTGCTTAGACAACTCCCCACCTCAAGTGGTTCTGTCCTAGGCAGCAGTTCAATGGGCACTATTCTGGTGTTGCTTTTTATTTATACGTGCGCTATTTGGAAAGTCCACAGTAGTTGTAAAGCCTTTTTTCCTTTGTCCAACCAACATCAAGAATATTTACGTGTTCTCGTCCCTGGCGAAGGCTCACCAAGTCCCAGCTCTTGTAGAGTCTGTGTTCCAGACTGTGTTCTGTTGGTGATGTGATTTTTCTGAGTCTTGTGCTTTTTTGTATCAGTAGCATTTTTAGCATGGAAAGTCGTTAGGATACATACACAGGCGTATACATCTATATAAGTAGACACATATGTGCGTGTGTATATATACGTATTGCCTTACGTTTATATTTACGCACATACATACCCACCAAAACAGACTCGCGCTGTGCCGTGCTCTGGGACCTGTTAATTTGTTTTCTTTACTTCTTTACTTCATCATTTTTTCAATGATGTTAACTATTTTTGCAGTAGTTTTAACAGCTGAATGCAGTCCACTACATGGCCGGTTAATGATTTATTTAACCAAATTCTTCCTGAGAACATGTAGGTTGTTTTCATTTTCTGTTATGTTAAACAGCACTGTGGTGACCTTCCTTGTTTTAAATACTTTTAACTCTCCATAGTTATTTGGTCAGGAAGAAGTCCTGAAAGTATTTGCGAGTTCAGATGTTTGGCACAATTTTAGGGCTTTTGATACATGTTGCCAAACCTCCTACTATAAATAGGTGTACCTCTTGGCAGTACTTTTTCCCTATCCCAGGAGCAAAGAAGAACGTAAAAGTTTGAATTGGCAATGGTGGGGTTGGGGGGAGAGCTTAATATTAACTCTTAATACTTTTACGATGGAGTCAAACCCAAGAGAGAACTAAAAGTCCTGTGGATCTTACTTTTTCATGAGTCCCTGGTTACTGACTTTCTGCCACGTGTCTGTTTTAGTATGACCCACACTAATGTTATTTTCCATTTCTTTGTGCTCACATAATGTTGAACAGCTCTGGAACAATTACTTCCATTTGGCGGTAGCGTTTCTCACCCATGAGTCCCTTCAGCTGGAAACCTTCTCACAAGCCAAGCGCAACAAAATTGTAAAAAAGTAAGTGTCCCTGTAAACTTGGCGATGAAGGGAAAGGCGATTCTTCTGTGCACATTCGGAGCTGTACTTTGGGTGCTGCAGGAATACAGTGTTCAGTGACTACCCATAGTAGTCGCTAAGGGTAGTGATGGTGAGGTAGGTCTTAGTCACTTGATAACTCAGATTCCCTCGGGTCACATTTTTTTTTTTTTTTCCTCACATTCCCATCAATCATCTGCCTGGAAAGGTGCCCTGTGTTCTCCTGGGCCCAGGAACAGCTGCCATCTGCTGGCAGCTCATCTGAATTGCAGGTGCAGGGCCTCTTTCCACTTCACAAGGGAATCCCTTTGGCACAGTCACCTACTGTCACTTCATCAGAGAAGCCAAGAAGCCAACAGCCTGAAATTCCAGATTTCTGGCTTGGAATTTAGAATGGACTCCGGTCCAGGAATGTGGGAGATTTAGGGACGGGTTTCGCTGTCTTCGTCTCTGGTCTGTTTCGAGTTAATTTAGATCCTGGAAAGGCAAAGCAGTATAATTTAAGAGTGACTTGAGGAATTTTTTATTTAAATTTGAAATTTTATATCCATTTCCCCTGGTTGGAATATCCAGGGTTTTAGGCAAATTATTTAACATTTCTGTATTTCTGTTTCCTTCCTAAAACAACTGAGGTTGGTAGTGACTGTGTTTTAGTGGTTGCTTTTGTTTTTGGTGGTACCGAGGATGGAACCCAAGGGCATTCTACCTCTGAGCCACATCCCCAGCCCTTTCTTTTTAAATTTTTAAGAATTTGAGAGAGGCTCTCACTTACTTGCTGAGATTGACCTCAAACTTGTGGTCCTCCTGTCTCAGCTCCCAAGCTGCTGGGATTACAGACATGTGCCACCATATCCAACAGGACTGTGCTTTAATATACAGTGACTCAGGAGGCTGAGGCAGGAGGATCACAACTTTAAGGCCAGCCTAGGCAACTTTGCAAGACGCTCTCTCAAATTAAAAAATAAAAACAGCTAGGGGTGCAACTTAGTGGTAGAACACCCCTGGGTTCCATCCCCAGACACACACGTACACACACACACACACACACACACCAAAAAGAAAGAAGAAAGAAAAAGATTACAGTATGACCTGTTTTGTTGATTTCCCCAAGGGGAAACACTTATTGCCTCCATCCCTTGATCACTTGCTTTAGAATGTCTTAAGTAACAATGTAACTTCTTTAAGGGATGGATTTGATTTGGGTTCAGTGACTGTAAGTGAAGTTACTTGATTGCAAGTCTGAAAAGAAAAAAAAAAAGGCTACTTAGGATTAATGATTCTGGTTCTGGTTAAAAAAAAAAGTATGACAGTGAATAGAAACCATGTAAAAACATGTGTGTATAAGGGCAAAGATAAAATTTGGGGAATAAAACCAGTTATATTAAAGTTATAGAAATGTGAGGATTTGTTTCAAGCTTTCTTAAAGTAGGATCAGCGGAAGTATTAAACAATAGGAATAGTGATACTTCTGTCTGTTAAATCCCAAATCTCGATGACATAGGCTCATCTAACTTTAATAATAAAATAAGGTCAAGCATTTTGTTAGATGGAATAGTTACAATTTTTTAAATGTGATTTTTTTTTAAAAAAAAAATAGTGGCTTCTTACTAGACATCAAAATGACCAAATTTATATTATGTACTAATATGTGTTGCAGTGAGTTCCATTATTATGTTCCATTACTACAATGCACCAATGATAAAAGGAAGAAAATATGCGGGCTTATGAAGGCATTTACAAAGGAAGAATTTGAATAAAAAATGTTGGGGCAATCAAAGCGTCACTAAAATAGTCTAGAGCAGCGACCACAGGATGGTTTGTGAGTCTGAGTGTTCCCAGGAAATATCAGGAGCTACCCCATTTCCGAGTTTCAGCCCCCAGCCTCTGATGTGGTAGGTGGGGTGGGGCAGCCTCAGGCGTAAGAATTCTTCAAAGATTTCCAGGAGGATGGGCTTGGCCTTCACCCAAGAATCACCTAATCACTTGGGAGTCACTGCCTAGACCAGGGTTTCTCTGCTCCTCCTCAGGATCTGCTGGTGAGCTGTATGACTATCTGCACCATCTGTATAAAAGCAGTAAGCTCTGGGTTTTTCCCCCCAAGGACAGGTTTTCCCCCTTCCTGGGCTCTATTGCCCTGAGAATGCCGCTTCCCAGGGCGAGAACTTTGAAGAACATGCTAATACAGGTGTACATTACCCCTCAGGATGACTATGTACCTCAGCCTGTTGGCAAGCCCCCGTCACGTCCCTTCCTCTTTATTAGTTTATGTTGAGTGTTTATCATTCTTTCCCCTGAAATCAGTTTGTTCATCTCACTTTTCTTTTTTGTACCAGGGATTGAACCCAGAGGTGCTTAACCACTGAGCCACACACCCCACCCTTTTTTGTGTGGGAGGGTGGTTCCGGGGATTGAACTCAGGGACACTCCACCACTGAGCCACCTCTCCAGCCCTTTTTTGTATTTTATTTAAAGACAGGGTCTCACTGAGCTGCTTAGCACCTTGCTTTTGCTGAGGCTGGCTTTGAACTCACAATCCTCCTGCCTCAGCCTCCTGAACCTCTGGCATTACAGGCGTGCGCCCCCCGCGCCCGGCTCATCTCACCTTCTTAGTTATTTTTCAGCACTTACATTTGGTTCCTTCTGGCCATAAGTCCTCTGTCCTCCATGGGGCTCACTTCTCTTTGGAGGCTGATTTCGGTACTGCCCTCCTCTCTTACAGGGTCAATGTCTCATGTGTGACCCAAAGGAGCACAGGCTGATTTTATTCCCCTCACCATTAAACACATAGTCCTCTGTGTCTGTGAGTTCTGCATCCCCCAACAGAGGGATCAAGAATGTTTGGGGGGAAAAATTACACCTGTATTGAACATGTATTTCTTGTCTTCATTCCCCAAGCCATCCACTATAACCAGTATTTGCACAGCATTTACACGGTACGAGATCTTACTGGTAATATGGAGACACTTGGAAGTGTGCAGGAGGATGTGTATAGTTATGTGCAAATACTGTGCTCTTCCATATAAGGAGCCTGAGCACCTGCAGATTGTGGAGTCTGAGGGGTCCTTGATCCAGTGCCCGCTAGAGACTCAGGAGTGACTTTGTTGCATGCAACCCGTTCCTCCTGCAACTCCTCCTCTCCGTTTGTGGTCTTCTTCCTAGATATGGGGACATGAGGAAGGAAATCGGCTTTAGAATCCGGGACATGTGGTATAACCTGGGTGAGTGTCTGACCTTGAACGGGCCCCAGCACAGCTCCATTGTGATAAGCACCCAAGTGGACTCCTATGTTAATTCAAATGGTCCTGAGATGTCCTGTGTGCCTGGAGGTAAAAGCTCTCCTGTGGCTTTCGCACCCTCACCTCAGCTGGCACATTGACGACGAGCCCTCTGTTCCTATGGCATCCACAGTTCATCAGTATTTCATCCCTCACTCCTACACCCAGGTGCCTTACCCACATGCGCTCTTTCTTTTCTTATGGGCCCTGTAGAGGAAGATTATGACGCTCGACTTAATAGCAAAGTGATTGTTTCATATCCTCATTTACCTTTATTTCAGGTCCCCACAAAATCAAATTCATCCCATCGATGGTGGGTCCCATTCTGGAAGTCACCCTGACCCCCGAAGTGGAGCTGCGAAAAGCCACCATCCCCATTTTCTTTGATATGATGCAGTGTGAGTTCAATTTCAGTGGAAATGGCAATTTCCATATGGTAAGGAGTGGTGGACTGGAATTCTACTAATGCACCTAAAATCAGCTCTTACTTATTTTCTTTCTGTACGGAAAAGCCATAGCCTGAGTGATACAGATCAGCGTTGATCTAAAAATTCCTTTTACATTTCATTGTGTCAAGTGATCGGAGATGTAATCCAACATTCCAGCCCAGAGCCCAGAAGGGCTCTCTTGACTCCTGCCTATGCTACAGCAGCCTGCCTCTCCTCCTGTCCTACAGCAGCCCGTCTCCCCTCCTGTCCTACAGCAGCCCGCCCCTGCTGCCTATCCTAAAGCACTCTGCCTCTGGGGAAGGAAAACTTGACTTCCTGCATTTCAGACCTGTCTGTTGCTGTGTAACTGAGAATAATGCAGAGGACACAACCTGCCTGTCCTGCCTATCATGGGACAGCTGAGGGGAGAGGCAGCGGACCCAGCCCTGCTCTGTTATCTGTGGCTGTGAGAACTTGAGATTGCCAGTGTTTAGTCTACACCTCAATTTCCTTTTCTACAGTGTATTAACTTGAAAAGGAGATTTTTGCATCTACAGAGATCAGCAAAAGCAGTCCCATTAGCAAGACTTATAGCCCGGCCTGAAATCTCAGTGGCTTGGGAGGCTGAGGCAGGAGGATTGTGAGTTCAAAGCCAGCCTCAGCAATGGTGAGGCTTTGAGCAACTCAGTGAGACCCTGTCTCTGAATAAAATACAAAATAGGGCTGGGGATGTGGCTCCGTGGTCGAGTGCCCCTGAGTTCAGTCCCCAGTACCAAAAAACAAATTAAAAAAAAAGATAAGAAAATTAGAATCATAATGCTTTTTTAGATGCATAGTTGTAACAGAAAATAACATTTCAGACTTTGGAGGGGGTGGATGGCAAGGGTAAAGCAATGGACAAAGCAGTATTGGACTTCCCTGGTGCAGTGTTCATGAATGTCTGGAATGGGATCCTCTCCTGTCCACGTCGTAAGCAATCCACAGTTCAGTAAAAGGGTTGGGCCAGAGTCTAGGAAGATGAGCCAGGTATCTCACGAGGTCTCTCCGAAGGACGTAACTTTCTGCTGTGAATTCCAACTCTGCTTGCAGTTTGAGAATGAGTTGATCACCAAGCTGGATCAAGAGGTAGAAGGTGGCCGAGGAGATGAACAATACAAGGTTCTATTGGAGAAACTGTGAGTATCTCCGAGACAGGACCTCGGGTTGGTGGCACCATTTGACAGCGGGGAAGGGCAGGGTCTCTGCTGCATGCAATGCAGGCAAGCAGTCTCAGAATCTCTATGTCACACCCCCCAGTGGTCCTTGGTGAGTTGACAGATTGGAGGGCACCCACCGGTGACACTGTCCATCTCGTGCGAGTCAATGCCTGTGTTGTCCTGACCAGCCTCGAGCTGGAGAACAGAACAGATGGGAGAGAGGAGGAGATGCACGTAGCTGTGGCTCTTTGCCAGAATTTGTATTTCTGAACCTCAGCAGAAATGTTAACACCTCTAATTATGGCTTTAAAGCAAACAGTTAAAGGAAAAACATTTCAAGGTCCACTTGATACCTCATGCCCCATAAGTGACCTTTAGGAACAAAGCAGTTGCCACGCCTGGTGTCCCATACCTGTAATCCCAGCAACTGGGGAGGCTGAGGCAGGATGATTGAAATTCAAGGCCAGCCTCAGCAACTAGGCGAGGCCCTAAGTAATTTACCAAGACCCTGTCTCAAAAAAAGAAAAAAAAAAAAAAACTGAGGATGTGGCTCAGTGGTTAAGTGCCCCTGGAACATCCCCAAATGCTCAGTTACCTCATCCCTCCCCCTCCCCCAAAAAAAGAGAATAAAGCAGTTATAACTGCAGCCAGCTTGGTCTTTCCACTGCCCCGTCCTCTGTCTCACTGAGCACATCCATTCCTTCATCAGAATGCACCTCCACACTCATGTCACCTCTTGCTTTCTTTATTCTTTCTCCTTTATAAAGAATAATAAAAAGGCCGGGTGCTGAAATCCCAGGAGCCAGGGAGGCTGAGGCAGGAGGATCACAAGTTTAAGGCCAGCTTTAGCAACTTAGCTAGGCCCTAAGCCACTTAGTGAAACCCTGTCTCTAAATAAAAAACAAGCCGGGCACCGTGGCGCATGCCTGTAATCCCAGTGGCTGGGGATGTGGCTCAGAGGTTGAGTGCTCCTTGGGTTTAATTCTCAGTACCAGAAAATTTTTTAAAAAATTAAAAAAAAAAAAAGAAGAAGAAGAAGAAAAAGAGTGTACATGTGGTTAAAACCCCACCAAAGTGGGCATTAGAGAGAATGAGCCTCAAATCCTATTTTCACTACATACTAGGAGTTCAGTTTTGGGCCCAGGGATCAAACCAACCAACACCTCCTTTTTCTATGTACAAAAACAGTATTTTTTTTTTTTTTAAGTATTGTTGTTAGGACTAAATGAGACATAATTGAGACAGTGCCCAGCACAGCATCTATTTAAAGCGCTGGCTGCCTGCTCTGTTGTTGTTGTTATTACTTACAGATCCTCCCACCGTTCAGGGCTGGGCCACCCTGACTTGATTGGTCCTGTCCTCTGCACTTCCTAACATTGACCAGCAGTGTCACCTCCTAAGTTCTCCTCTAGGCCATTTGGGTTTTCCCTGGGTGATGGGAGTTCTGTGGATGAGGCTGAGCTTGGGGACGGGCTCTCCCAACTCTTTTTTTTTTTTTTTAAAGATTCCCTAAGCAACCAACACACTGAATACTCAGAAGTACGATGGGATTGATAGATAGCCTAGATTTAAGGAACAGGAAGTCTTCCTTGGTTTATTTTTCGTGGTGATAAGCCCTCTTGGTGCTCTCTTTCCTGTTTCCATTAGCTCTCTCTGACCTTCAATCCTCCTGGCTTATGACTTACGCAATTTTGATCTCATGAATTAAGTTGAGAAGTTACATATGCATAGAAACATACAGTATTTCCACATGATAAACTAAAAAACTCATTAAGAAAAAAAAAACTCCTAACGCTGTCTTTTCATGTAAAGATTATATTTTGTTTTCTTTGTCCTCTCTGGATAAGTAGCTCAGGAAAATATGACTTCAAACTCTGCAGTGCCCAGAATAATCCTAAAGCCTGGACTAATTCTTAGAACGCATTTCCTCACCGTTTCTCCCTTTTTCCTAATTCTCTTTTAAATTTCTAATCGAAGAAGTGCCAGAACTTTGTTCTACCTGGGCCCAAAGGGAGAGGTTTAGACCCCAAGTTTTACCCAGTCTGATTTACAGCTCTGCGTTCCTGTCTGAAAGTAACACTCCTGTTGGAAGTGCCGTGTGCTTGTTAGGATTAAGTGAGACACCTCCTCTGAGCTGGACGTCAATCCATAGCTTTCCAGGATGTCATGAGGTGCCAGGTGTTAGGAAGAATAAAGACACAGGAAAGATGGTCTCAGACACCTTCATGAGTCACAAGACCCCATACAAGAGCCTTGTGGGCAAAGGTTCCGTTTCTGCAACATCGACGGAAAAAAACCACACACACAAACCGACCTTCAAAGGAGGATATTGTGGGCTGGGTTCTAGGTGATGGGGGTAGTTGAACTAAGTCCTGAGTAAACAGTCACAGCCCAAGCAAGGCCACCAAGACAGGATGGAGCTCCCCGGGGGGTGGGCGTCCCCTTCACCAGCATCCTGGGTCATCTTGCCTATTGCCACCTAGTGCTAGGACCGTGGTGAGTGTTCACAAATGACACTAGAGTGACAAGAGTGGAATGAGGACATTTGTCTCTGACTCTGCCCCTCTAGGCTCCTAGAACATTGCCGGAAACACAAATACCTCTCCAGCTCTGGCGAGGTCTTTGCCCTCCTGGTCAGCAGCCTTCTGGAGAACTTGCTGGACTACAGAACCATCGTCATGCACGACGAGAGCAAGGAGAACCGCATGAGCTGCACCGTCAACGTCCTGGTAGGCACCCGCCCCGGAGTAGGAGGCACCCTGGGCCGCCTGTAGGGTGCTGGTGTCCTGCTGAGTCCGGTGGGTGTAGCCGGCTCGGATTCGGACTCAGAGACACTGCCAGCCACAGACCTTGGGGGATGCATTTGGAAAGAGGGATGGGAAATGCAGCATAAGCACCCAGTTCTTCCCACAGACCCTCCTCAGCCTGGTTCCCCGAGTCCCTCACCTGTGCTGGCTTTACTGTTGGAGTTATCTGACCCAGCCTGAAGCCGGGTGCCAGGAAGAGGGTTAGTAAGTGAAATCCTCAGGCGGCCGAGCTCTTGGCCGGGCCTTCGTCCCTGTCATCTGTACCTGGCAGCACAGACCTCCAAGGTCGAATTCACCTTGTGTTCCTGTGCGTACTCTGAACTGAGACCTGAGAAAGCAGATTATCAGGGTAGCCTCAGGGTGCACTGCCATCTGGTCCCCGAGGAGCCTTCTCACATTTCTCAGAAGCAGGATCCTCAAAAAGCGCCTTGGCTTTCTCTTTATAATGGGTCGCTCCGTGGTCTCGTGGGGGAGTTTGTGAAAGGGTACCCTGAGCTTTCTGGAAAGCCAGGACACTGTTGGAAAGCAGTGATCGTGCCCAGGCTTCGGGGCAGACTCCCCCCTTCCCCGGCTCTTGACACTGCTGTGTGTCACCTGTTTTTTTTTGTTTGTTTGTTTGCTTTGGTAGAATTTTTACAAAGAAAAGAAGAGAGAGGACATATACATAAGGTAAGCTGAGGAAGCTTCTTGCCTTCGCGATTGTGTGGGGGCCTTGTGATCGATCCTTCAATAAGCAAACGCTGGGCCAGCTGTCTTGCTACCTTTGCCCACAGAAAATGAACTCTTTAAATAGAGTCACAAAAGATCACACTGCAAGGCGTATACAAGTAGGGGCGTGTCAGGGTTCAGGGGAGGAGAGGAGACTTCCAGCCATCGTAATCTGGCTCACAGGGGCTGGCATGGATTCTGAACCTGGGGTCCCCGAGCACCTGAACATAAAATCACCTTGTGCGTAAACTCTGTGTGTGTGTGTGTGTGTATATTTTTTTGTACCAAAGATTAAACCCAGGGGCGCTCAACTACTGAGTCACATCTTTAGCCCTTTTTTTTATATCTTAGTTAGAGACAGGGTCTCACTGAGTTGCTTAGTGTCATGCCAAGGTGTTGAGGCTGGCTTGGACTTGCAATCCTCCTGCCTCAGCCTCCTGAGCTGTGGGACTGTATGCATGTTCTTGAGGAGGAAGTTCATAGCTTTCGCTGGCTTTCTGAAGGGGACAAGACCTTAAGAAACATTTAAGCCCCATTGCCTTAAAGGAAGAGTGGAAGGTGGAAGAGATGGAGCAAGGCAGGGAGCAGCACAGTGAGCAACGGGCTCTGCCTGAGAGAGAGGAAGTGTCTGTGTAGTGGGGGAGGAGAGCAGGCACGCAGGCCGGGGCTGCTTAAGAACAAGCCACTGCAGGACCACCCCCCAAAGGACTAGCGTGCTCCCACCTCCCCTTCTTACCAGATACCTGTACAAGCTCCGAGATTTGCACCGAGACTGCGAGAACTACACAGAAGCTGCCTACACCCTTCTCTTGCACGCCGAGCTTCTGCAGGTACGTGGGGCAGCAGAGCTGCTCTACACGGGGTACACAGGTGGCATGCCTTCCGTCCCTTGGGACAAATTCTACGTGCTTCACGGTTTTAGCAGGAGAGAACCCTATCCACGGGATATCCTTGATCTAAGATGTTTTCACACCTACTGGGTGGGCACAGCTACGTTTCAGACCCACGCTGGGAAAATGTCAGTTATCAGTTATGTGAAAATCCTTAGGAAGTAGAGCCTCACTTGGAGGCTTCTGGTAATTGGCATTCTAATCAAAGAAATAAAACCCAAGTTCATTTACAGGTAAAGAGGTTTGTAAAACGGGAGAGGAGTGGATTGCACGTGAATAAAGTGCCATAGGAGAACTTCCCTACTTGTACTCTCTCCCTAATCACAGTTGTATTGTGGCGCAGTAGAGCTGCGTCTGTACGTCAGGAATCCCAAATAGCTGGGTCCCCCCTGACCTTCCTCTAACTCGGGATTCATGTCAGAACTGCTCTCTTGATCTTCGTCTCTGAGTGACTGACAGACAAGTCGGACTCAGTGTGTCCATGACAGAAGTCTCTCCTTCCCTCTCGGCCCCTTGGCAGCCCTTCCTGCCGTGCCTTTCTTCCCCATCTCTGAATGGTGAGGCCGTCTGTTGAGTTGCTCAGAGGCATCCTTCATTCCTCTCTTTCAGTCACTGCCCTCTACTTCCCCAGGAGCAGAACTCGTGGCCCCTCTGTGCAGAGCGTGCCTTTCATCTGTGAGCGGTTCTTCGTCCCCCATGCTGCTGCCCTGGTCCAGGCCACCAGCGCCTCTCACTTGAGCGCCATAGTGGCCTTCCGCTAGATCTCTTGGCCTCCAATCTTATCCCTAGTAATTAATTTTCTTCTACTATTCAATTTTGTTTTATACTAAGGTAACACACCTACGTGGTTCTAAGCGACTAAGCGTAGGAATTCCCTGCCGCAGCCCTTCCCAAGGAGCTTCCCTGTGCACAGTCAGGGTCTGGGCACTCCAGAGCTCACTGCATGTCGGGTAGGTGGTGGGGGTTGTGGACTGGATTTTACCAGATGATCCAAAAGAAACAGCAGTGTCTGCCAGGCGCCCGACACACACCCCTATTCCCAGCAACTCAGGTGCTAAGGCAGGAGGATCAGAGGTTTGAGGTCATCCTCAGTTTAAGTCTCAAACTTAAAAAATAAAAAGGACTAGGGATGTAATTTCAGTGGTCAAGGGCCCCTGGGTTCCATCCCCAGAATCATAACTAAACAAACAAAAAGTGCAAAAGAGAAAGGAGATTCCCCAGGGTCTGTAACTCCCGGTCTTTTCACTTGGCCTGCTCAGAATGACCACCTCTCGGTCCTGGTGTGGGTAGGAGGTTGGGATGCGGCTTTCTTGCCCTACAGGTAGTTACTCAGTAGAGATGGCATCTATGAAGCACAGTCCACATCCTCTGGGCGTGCGATCGATCCCAGTGTCACCACAGGCTGAGTGCCTGCGTCTCCGGTTCCTGTCCTAGCACCACAGATTTAGTGACTCATTCTTTAGAATGTGGTTTATCCTCTGGGAACTACTCTTTTTATTGCTTTCTAGTTTTTCTTCCTCTTCCTTCCTGTTTATTTTTACATTTGAATGTTGGAATTGCAAAATTTAAAAATGACTTCAGTGAGAATTTGCATGTTTATGAAACAGAGTTTTGTCACCCAGAAGTGTGGTGTGAGTTCCCCTTTGATGCAGTCTGCTGCCGTGGCTTTCAACTGTGGGTGGTTGTGTCTATTGGCGTTTATTTTTGATTGGGTCTTTTCTTCCATTATCTCCTTGAGTGTTTTTACCTTTGTATCCAAAATTATTTATTTTCAAATTATTGATATTCTTTTTAATCTAACTACTTTTTCTCCTGTCGTGGGTGGAGGGCTCTCAGCAGGCAGGCTTGTGTCGTGAGGAATACAGCCATAATGTTTGCACATGGTGGTGCTTTTCCCTCCTCCTGCCCATCTTACACTCACTTGTTTCCTACATCTGATTGTGTTAATTATGCCGTTAGCGCAGTCGTCGCGTTGGTGAGCCATTCTGCTCGGTTCCTTACTTTCCTGGGAATGCCGCGAGTGTTTGTCCATTTGGTATGACACTTGTTTGGGAGCTGGCATATGGGCACGTGTGTGTGTAATTTTTTGTGTTCAGTAAATAATTTAAAATACAATATGGACGGGTCCATGTCTGTGCGCGCGTGTGCATTTTCCTATTTTTTTTGGGGGGGGGGGCCTGGAAACTATTGCACTGATCTCTTGATTGATGAATCTGTCACATTTACCCCTCGTGTGGCCTTTGTTCCTTTTCAGTGGTCCGATAAGCCCTGCGTGCCCCATTTGCTTCAGAGGGACAGTTACTTTGTTTATACCCAGCAAGAGCTGAAAGAGAAACTGTACCAGGAAATCATATCCTATTTCGACAAAGGCAAAGTGAGTCTTGGGTTATTTGTTTCTGTACCTGTGCAAAGAGAAATGGCTGTCTTGGATGAATTTGCAATGGTGATCGCTCCCACTCGGCACAGAGAACACAGGATCGAGGAGGCAGCTCCCCTTTCGACCCTTGCTTTTGATACCAGCCAGGAGTTTGTGGGTCCCCAGGCCATCTACAGTGCTGATCAACTGGCTAGAAATGTCGGGGTTCCCATGGCCCTCTTGATCATTTACTGGAATAACAACAGAGCTCGGGAAAGTGCTGTTAACAATTACAGTTTTATTATAAAAGATACAAAGCAGAACCAACCAAGTGAAGAGTAAGGTGTGGAAGGGCCCCAAACTAGTGCCCCTGTGTCCACCCATATTCCCTCTACCCCCCGCCCTGCCCCAGGAACTCAGGGCGCCCTGCCCCAGGAACTCAGGGCGTGTCACCTTCCCAGCAAATCCATGTGTCCTTCAGGCACAAGGGTGCGCGCCTGTGGTCCTAGCTCTTCTGGAGACTGAGCAAGAGGATCACTTGACCCTAGAAGTTTGAGGTCAGTCTAGGCAACGTAGTGAGACCCTGTCTGAAAAACAAATGATGTTGTACTTTAAAAAATTTTTTTAAAAAATTTAAAAAAAAAACAAAACCAATGATGTAGCTTGCCATGGTGGGGCACGCCTGTAATCTCAGTGCTCTGGAGGCGGAAGCAGGAAGATTGTGAGTTCAAAGCCAGCCTCAGCTACTTAGTGAGTCCTTAAGCAACTCAGCAAGACCCTGTCTCAAAATAAAAAGGGCTGGAGATGTGGCTCAGTAGTTTAGCATCCCTGGGTTCAATCCCTGGTACCAAAAAAAAAGAAGATGTATTCACCAAGTAGGAGGCTCACCTGTGTCTCAGTGTGCAGAACTTTCTATCACGTACACGACTGGCTCCGTTTTTGCCTGCATGCTGGAACTCAATCTCCAGCCCCCATCAGCTCCCTGGAGTTAGCACCAGGAACATGTGGCTCAGACCTCCACCCCTCTGATCACAGGGTTGGTCTGTGGCAGGCTGTTCCCATTCTGACACTACGCAGGGGAGTAAGTAGCATTGGGTGGCGAGAAGAGAGACCTTGGTAGGACTCCCTGACTCCACGGCTGCCGACCGGCTTCCTGCGAGGCACCCAGCTGACCTGGGCTGCTTTCCACGTGGCGCATTGCGCAGTCTTTTCAGTGATCCAGGCCCTGAAACTTCAGAGGGGTTAATTTGGCAAATGGAGACTTTACAAGATTTAGGGTTACAGTGTTTTGCCCTGGCTGGTGGCTGCACATGCATTCCTCCAACAGCCAGAACTGATGGCGCAAAGCACCTCGTTAGCAAGAATGAAGCAGGAAGTGACCAGATGCTGTGTGTGGAACACCCTCCCTGTAGGAGACAGTCCAGGCAGCCAGGGGGATAGGAAGGCCCAACCTGGGGTGCTCGCTCCGGCACTGAACATGTGCATCAGCATGAATCTCTATTTCACCTCTTTCAGTAGGTGGTTTTGGGTAGAAATAGGAAATTAATGCCGTACATGGAAAGACTGTGCCAGACTCCACAACACAGCACTGTTAACCTCTTCTCAAACAATCTCCCTGCACACGACCCCCAACAGACACACACGCCCCAGATGAGAGTCCCTCACCTGCCTCCTTTCCCCTCCAGCAGCATTTCCCCAGTGCTGTCAGGTCCCAGGCTGTGGAAATGGCTTCTCTCTCCTTTCAATTGTCTTTGGTTCTTTGCTCTTTAAACTCAGCACGGGCCCCATCTGGGGACACATGGTGTTCATCTTCTGGCAAAGAGAAATGCAGAAGATGCCTCCTGGCAGAGCATTCAAGATATGCAAGTGGAGCATCTTTAATCAAAAATACAAAACGCGGGCGCAGTGGCACATGCCTGTAATCCCAGCGGCTCAGGAGGCTGGGGCAGGAGGATGGCAAGTTCAAAGCCAGCCTCAGCAACAGCGAGGTGCTGAGCAGCTCAGTGAGACCTGTCTCTAAATAAAATACAAAATAAGGCTGGGGAGGTGGCTCAGTGCTCGAGTGCTCCTGAGTTCAATCCCTAGTACCAAAAAACCAAAAAAGATACAAAATGCTCTGAAATCTCCAACTGCTGAGCACCAACAGAATACTCAAAGTGTTTCAGAATTTAGAGCATTTGGATTAGGGATGCAGAACCAGTGTAGTCTGTTCAAATATCCAAAATCTGAAGCCATTATGGTCTCACCTATTTGAAAAAGGGATGCACACCCTTTAGTAACTGTTTTAGTCAACCTTTATGCTGCTGTGACTAAAGCATCTGACCAGAACAATTTTAGGGAAGAAAAGTTTATTTGAGGGCTCACGGTTTCAGAGGTCTTACTCCCTGGAAGGCCAGCTCCGTTCCTCAGGGCTTGAGGGCGGCTGAAGTCATGGCGGAAGAGGGTGGCCGAGGGAAGCAGCTCACATCATGGTGATCCGGAAGCAGAGAGACTCCACTTTCCAGATACAAATATGTACCCCAAAGCCCCGATTCCCACCTCCTCCAGCCACACCCTGTCACTTCAGTTACCACTCAGTTAATCCCTATCAGGGGATTAAATCACTGATTGTGTTAAGACTCTCACAACACAAGGGATCATTTCTCCTCTAACCTTCTTGCACTGCCTCACCTGTGCGCTTTTGGGGGACAGCTCACATCCAAACCATAACAAGTAACCTTATGATGTCAGGAAAGAAGGTTGAATCCAAACACGTTGTCAACGCCCCTGGCTGCACACTCCACACGAATGACTCTCCAGGGACCTTAGCGGCTGGCTCAGTGGCTGCACTGTCCCCCATATCTCACTTGCTTTCCTTTTTCCAAAGATGTGGGAGAAGGCCATCAAACTGAGCAAAGAGTTGGCTGAGACCTACGAGAGCAAAGTGTTTGACTACGAGGGCCTCGGCAGCCTCCTGGTGAGTCTGGGCCGTCGGGGCTGCTGAGATCAGCATTCGAGAAAATGTTTTTGCAAGTTGAAAAAGTCGGGATCAGTGGAAAGGTGTGATCCAAAGGCTTTGATGTCTATTCTCCAGATTATCCTTCCTGGAGGGTCCAGGACTAGGGAGTAGGGCTTACCCCAAGGGGAGGTCAAGCACCGAGCCCCAGGGAAGGGTGACCTGGTGCAGCCTTACCCCTGCCCCCCAGGGTCCCTTCCCACTGCTCTTTGTTTCTCAGGGACCCTCCCTGTTCCTGGCTCCCCTCTGCTCTTAGACATCCAGCTGCTTTCAGACATCAGAAAGAGCTTATTTTGTAATCCACACCCAGAGGCCCTGCTAAATGAGGGAACCACCCACCCTTGGGCTGGGTTTGTTTCTCCGAGGGTGCCCCTGTGCACATCTCAGCTGCGAGAGCATCTGCCAGGTCCCGATTGTGTCCTGCCTGCTTCGTTCTCCCAGATGTCACTGGAGCACTCAACTTGGGCAGCTCCCTGAACCAGTGTGGCACACCTGGCTGTAGGCACGGTTCGGCTATTTAAAAACTATAAAGCAAAACAAAAATAGCCAGCTAAGGCACAGGGGCACACGCCTATAATCTCAGCAGCTTGGGAGGCGGAGGCAGGAGGACCGTGAGTTCAAAGCCAGCCTCAGCAATTTAGCAAAGCCCTAAGCAAGTCAGCGAGACCCTGTCTCTAAATAAAAAGGGCTGAGAATATGGCTCAGTGGCTAAACACTCCTGGGTTCAAACCCTTACCGCCCCCCCCCCCAAAAAAAAAAACAGCCTTCAGGATGACCATTGGTGGGCAAGCCCAGTGCTGTGCAGGGTAACTTTTAGGAGAGTCACAAAAATATCAAGTCACTATTGTCATGGATGGTTCTTTATTTGAGGAGTTGGTTTGTTAAGAACACATTGTAGGGCTGGGGGTGTGGCTCAAGCGGTAGCGCACTCGCCTGGCATGCGTGCGGCCCGGGTTCGATCCTCAGCACCACATACAAACAAAGATGTTGTGTCCGCCGAAAACTAAAAAATAAATATTAAAAAAAAAGAACACATTGTAAAAAATAAAACTATACCAGCTTCTTCCATCACAGACCCGAGATTCACTCAATAGTTTCCTGAGCCACATTGACCTGAGATGAGGTAACACGTTGCCCTTCTACAAAAACCTGACTCTAACAGACCCACAAGCAAGTCCATTACAGAGGCCCCCACTGTGGGGTGGGGTTTAGGGTCATCCCCCAGAATCCCCCAGGTCCCCCGCCTGTGGACAAGGGAAGAATCGATTGTAAGCCATTGAGAAGGGTGGCCCAGGTATTGAGAAGCAGGGCATCCTCTTCTGGCTTTCTTCGGTCTGAACCTGAGTGTCCCCTACCCTCTCCTGCGTGTCTCTGGTTAAGTGCACCCCTTCCAGCATCTCAGGAAGCGCTTCAGTCAGGCCCTTGTTGAAGTCCTGGTGTCCCTGGAGGAAAGGCTGAAAGCCAGGCACAGTCTCGCTTCACAGAGGAGGGCCAGCTGCACCAAGTCTGTCACCTCGGGCGCGGCCCCCCAAGGCCACACACACACCCCTGACCCCAGAGAAGAATCCCCCTTCTGCCCATGGAGACCTTTTATTTCTTGCGTTACCTGGAAAACAAGCAAACAAGCTGATTTCTTGTGTTTTTGTTTTTTTAAGTTCTGCTCGCTGTGCCCCTGTCACCATCCACGAGAATGTCTTGTTTTATTTTCCAGAAAAAAAGAGCCTCCTTCTATGAGAACATCATGAAGGCCATGAGACCGCAGCCGGAATACTTCGCCGTGGGCTACTACGGCCAGGGCTTCCCTTCCTTCCTGCGGGTGAGGCGCCTGAGGGTGGTCTCGAGGAGAGAGGTTTCTTTTCCAGATGGCAGTGGCTCTTAGCAGCTGCTGACCCTAGCCCCGCTGTGGGAGGTCGGCCGGGCGGGAACCGCTTCCTGAGCGGCCTCTTCACCCCACACCCCCGTGTTCTGGCCGGCTTTGCAGGATGCCTTTCCTCTGGTGGAATGAGAAAGGGGAAAACCAGACGGGAAAGTGCGGCTTCGGGAAAGTGCGGCTTCGTGTGTCTGACTGTTGATTGTATTTCTAACCAGAGCTACTTTAAAAAAGCCAGTTTCCCAAGAAAAACACCACGAGAGCCTCCTGGGAATAAAAATGGTTCTGTTGTAATGTGACAAGGACCGTATTTTTCTTCCTTCTCAAACATATCTATGGTGGGATAGTGGCTTCAAAAAACAAAAACTCGCGTGTCCTGCTACAGGGGTGCTTCGCTTAGACCTGAGCTTGTTTAGACATATATCATGTCATCCTTTGATTAAAAAAAGAAAAAAGTGACATAAAGAAGTGATTTACAATCTGTGTATGGGGTGAAGGTGGGAGTTCATAACCCACTTGAATCAAAGTGTGGAATATGATATGTCAAGAAATTTGTAATGTTTTGAACAACCCACAATAAAAAATTTAAAAAAAAATAAATAAATAACAACCAAAAAAAAAAAAAAAGAAGTGATTTACATCCTAACAGAGCTTCTCGAGTAGGGAGCTTAGTCCCTGGGCTTGCAGTCTGTGCCAGGTGCATGTGGGTCTAGTAATACCCTGCTGTTCCCTCCAGCTGTCCTGGGTCTTACAGCTGATGGGGAAGGTGTTTAATGATCACACAGTGAAGGTAAAATTTAAACTGTAAATGAAAAGAAGCATCCTGTTCAGTAGGAGCCTGTAACCAGGGAGTATTACCGACATGAAATGGAAACCAGTCTCTTCACAAAGATTGCAGGGGGGTTGCAGACCCCGGTGCCTGCCAACTGGTGAAGAGATAAACCTGGTCTGTGTGCTTTGTGGAATACTACTCAGTGGTGAAAAGGAGCAGGATGCTGAGACAGAACCACATGGATCAATCTCAGATGCATGGTGCAAAGGAAAAGGAGTTAGGCATCAAAGGCTCCAGGCTCTTTTATTTATATGATGTTCCTGCTAGGATATCACTTCCTGTTGAGATTAAAAAACAGATCAATGGTTGTCTCGTGGCTGGAGGAGCTTTGGCTTAAAGGGCCTGGGGGAATAAATATCGGTGCTGATGAAACTGATCTATATCCTGATTGTGGTCATGGTGGCCTTTCTCAAAATTCATAGTTCTATATGACAAAAGGGTCTATTTATCCTGTGTCGGTCATGCATTGATTTTTTTTGGAGAGTCAGAAGGGACTTGCCAGGGAATTTCTGCCTCAGCTGCAATCTGAAAGGTGAGCAGGGAATCAAGGAGGCACCGGTGAGAGGACAGGCAGAGGGAACAGCAGGACAGAACCCGGGACAGCCCAGGAATAACCACCCGTGCAGTGGGCACAGGGAGCAGGTGAGGCAGGAGGGGTCCACAGGGTCTTGGGGACACAGAGGCTGTGTTGTCCACATCCCAGGAGCAGAGAGGGTCACTGCAGATTTTTCACATCAGAGAGGAGTTGGTATGGCCTTGGTACGGAGAATGGGTGGGACATGTGTGCCAACAAGCCACTGAAACGCCATTGCAGATGTCGGGCAAGAGAGGACAGGTTGGAATAGGGAGGTGGTGATGGAGGCTTTAAAGACAAGGGCAAAGAATGCGGTGATGCACATGAAGTATGTTCCAGGATGATTGACGGGCTGCGTGGGGGACGAGGGGCACGTAGCAAGGGTGATTCCTAGGTTTCCGGCCTGTGTAACTGGAGGAGGAGGAGAACCAGTCGCTGGGACAGCAGGGCTGGGAAAGGACAGAGCCATGTGTCAGAGAATGAACCAGTCATTGAATAAGTATTTGTCAAATTCCTACTGTGTGCCTCACTCTAACGCAAGGATGGGGGCAGAGCTCTGAACAAACCAGAGTCCTGGACGTACTCTAGCCTGGAGGGACAAAAATCAGGATAAATCAGTAAAACATCGAGTGTGTCATGGCCCAGAACACCGCCTTGTGTGGGGCAGACTCATGGTCACGGAGAACGGGGTAGGGGAAGAGACAGGTAGGCATTGGAGACGAAGTGGCCACTTTAGAGAAAACAGGAAAGACTTCAGTAAGAAAATGACATTTGAGCAAAAACCTGAGGAAAGTGTAAGAACCAGCCGCGTAGCTCTGGTTGATGAATGAATGCACTTCCTTTCTTCACTGAGAATGTCAGCAGCGTGCCTGGTGACCTAGTGGACTTAAACCAGGAGGCAGGCTACTCCTGTCTGCCCGTCTGTGCCGTTTGCAGGTTGACTCTCTCTCCACTTGTCATTTTTAACGATTTCCCTGGCTCTTGACCTGCAGAATAAAATCTTCATCTACCGGGGGAAGGAGTACGAGAGGCGGGAAGACTTCAGCTTGAGGCTCCTGACCCAGTTCCCCAATGCAGAGAAGATGACCAGTACCACACCCCCTGGAGAAGACATCAAGATGTCCCCGAAGCAGTGCATCCTTGCTGTGGGAAAGCGTCTCAGGGCTCTTAAACCCTGGGACAGACAGGTGCAGCTAAGCCAAAGAAGCTAAGGGTGCAGTCGCGTCTGTGCAGTGGATGTGAAACATTCTGCCTCAGGCTCCCATTTGATGTAAAGTCTGTGGGGCTCTAAGACCCTTAGGGAAGAGTGATAAGAAACCTCTGGGGTACGCTATAGCCGGATGGGGATTTTGAGGAGGGCATGACTTCCTGTTCTGGGTTCAGTATTCTGTTAGAGACTGAAATGATATGCAGTCATTCTCCATTACCCTTGGGGGAACTATCCCAGGACACGCTCCCATCACCCCTTCTCACCATGGATACCCCCATAGTCAGATGCCCAAGTCCCTTGTATGGGGTAGGATTTACATAGAACCTGTACACCTCCTCCTATGTGCTTTAAATCTTCTCTGGATGATTTAAAATCCCAAATAATACGAAAAATAGTTGTCACACTGTTTTTCAGGGAATAGGGACCCCAAAAAAGGTTCTACACACTTCACCAAAGACAGAATTAAAATATATACATAGATATAGATCTATTTACTTATAGTACTGGGGATTGAACACTAAGCTACTTCTCCAGTCCTTTTTTGATTTTTTTTTTTTTTATGTTGAGACAAGGTCTTGCTAAGTTGCTGAAGCTAAACCCCAAACATGCAATCCTCCTGCCTCAGCCTCATGAGTTGCTTGGATTTATAGGTCTGTGCCACCACATCTGGCTTAAAAAAATCTATTTTTGCTCCAAGGTTGACTGAATCCTTGGATGCCCACCCCATGGGTGTGGAGGGCCAGCTGTGTGGGACCCTGGGGAGAAACTGATTCTAAGACTCATCTTTAAATCAGAGAAGGTACACCTGTGCCCCTGGCGGGTTTGGAGGCCTGACTTCACTTCCTCTCAGCTGTGTGATCTTGGGTCTTAACCTCCCTCATCCTCCATCTTCCTCTGCTGAAAGAGCATGGTGACATCCAGCTAGTAGGGTGGTTGTGTATGTTGTAGATAAACTCAGAACACCTGGTACATTCCAAGGCAGGGTGTTCAGCCAGCAGGTGGTTTCCAAAAACAAGCACTTCCTGTTGCCCGGCTCTGAAGTCTGGCTATTTCCAAGGGATCCTTATCCAAAAGAAATGATTTAAAACCACTTCTAACCACCTCTTTCCTGGCATTTGCTGTCGCCGATGCCTGCCAGGTGTCCCACCGCAGACAGTGTCCTGGGAGAAATGATGTTGGTGATACGGAGGGGCGCCCCATGTTCAGTGTGGCCTGGGCCTGGGGGTAAAGGGAATGGTCGGTGCCCATGCTGTGTCCGGCTGTAGTGGGCGCGGGGCCTCACTGTGGCTCTCCTGCGAGGCCAGCCTCTCCGCTTTCCTTAACGTGCTCCTCAGACATGCAGTGCTTCACTGTGAAGCCCGTGATGAGCCTGCCGCCCAGCTACAAGGACAAGCCCGTTCCAGAGCAGATCTTAAAGTAAGTGGCTCTTTTCGATTTAAAAACAAAACAACAAAAAAAAACCCTTATATTTTATTTGGGGTCCATTAAAGCAAAGCCTTAAACTCATTAAAGTTTGGAAGACCCGTGCCTGATCTCGTTTGTCTTCCAAACTTTCATGATCAGGAGTTTCATTTTAGGCGTCAGATCTCTTAGCTCTTTGTCCACTCAGAAGCATCACTGAGGACTGACTGGCAGGACCCCCCCAGTGATTGAGGGCCCACCCCGGTCTCTTGAGGTCCATAGGCCTGTCACAAAGGCACGTGAATGAGATCCCGCATTACCTTTTGAAAGTGTGAGCTACAAAACAAACTCCTAAATAATGAACGTGAGAACTGCAGGAAATCCACAAGCCTTGGCCTTTGGTGTGGCCCCGATCTGCAGGGAGATAGTTGAATGGGAGCCTCACGGGGGTCGCCAGGTCTGTGGAAGTCGGACAGGAGCAGGCTGTGAGGGAGCTGGTCCAACGAGGTCACTCTGTCCTTTCTCAGCTACTACAGGGCCAACGAAGTGCAGCAGTTCAGATATTCCCGGCCGTTCCGGAAAGGAGAAAAGGATCCAGACAACGAATTTGCTGTGAGTCCATCCCATTGTCCTTCCAAAGTGGGGAAAAATAGGCATCCGGACTGGGGGCCTTCACCTCATCCACACACGCAGCCAAAATGGTGACCCCCCTGGGGACGGAGGCTTCGCCTGCCAATCACCTAGACCACAGGCTGTCGACCTGATGGAAAATTGCAGACTGAGGGCCACACCTTGCTGGACCTCTGGTCTCCAGCTTTAGGGGGGAGGGCCCCAGTGGATGATCACCCTTAGCCTCAAACATCAAAATCCTTAAATTTGAGAGAAAATCTGGCCCTTTCACTAGGAGGCACGTTCCTGACCCAGGGACTTCCACCTGGCCTGGGAGCTGACGGGGTCTCCTCTTTTCCTCCTTGCACTAGACCATGTGGATCGAGCGGACCACGTACACCACCGCCTATAGCTTCCCCGGGATTCTCAAGTGGTTTGAAGTCAAACAGATTTCCACAGTGAGTCATCTGGAACTGGCACCCAGAAATAAAAACTTTCTGTCTGCAAACATAATCCCAGCCTTTGTGGCCTTCCCCTGCCTCCTCCCCGGCTTGGCCGGCCTCCTCTGGCCAACTTTGTTTTTCAAAAGAGAAATAAAAGCCACGTTTGTGTGATGGGCCTGCTTTGTAGAGCCGATGTTATACCAGCCCTAAAGGTCACTCACCGTGAATGACTCTTTTATGGACAGAGGCGTGCCTCTCCCCGTGATCCTGCCGGTGCCCAGGCACATTTTTAGAATGCCTCTAGGAGGTCCGGCCTGTGATCACGGCCTCTCCCAGAGCCTCTCCTTGTACTCTCAGCTCCTGCCCTTCCTCACTCCCCACCGCTGCCGGTTGTACCTTCTCACTGTGTATCACTTTGTTTCTAGACTCCCTACTATCGCCCTGTTTCTGGTCCCCAGTCCACCTCTGTGGTTGCCACTGAACAAAGCCACTTGCTGGCCTCACTACCTGGGCTGTCCCTTTTCCCCCTGCTTCAGCCTGTGAGTGCCATCAGTTCCGTCGAGTCCACCGGACCATTTGTTCTCGTGCTCACGCCCCTGTGGCCCCTCATGCCCACAGTTGAAAGCCAGACTCCTCCTCTAGGTGCATAAGGCCTCGACTCCGCTCTTCCGCCTCCGTCCACCTCTGTCCACCTTCTGCCTGCTCCTAAGAAATCTAAGTGGAGAACTCCATGCTCTTTCAGTTTTCCGTGACACTAGGTCATTTTATCTGCCTGACCTAACTCCCATCGAGGCTCACTTTAGGCCCCTGTTCTGTCAAACGCTCAACCAGGTTGCCTGGGCCCCGTCACACCCTGGTCATATTCTTTTTCTTTTCCCCCCCCTCCCTCTCTCTCTCTCCCCCTTTCTTTTTTCCTGTCGTTGGTTTTGCAGTATTGGGGTTGAGCCCAGGGGGACTCTACCACTGAGCTACACCCTCAGTCCTTTTTTTTTTTTTCTTGAGACAGAATCTTGCTCAATTGTCCAGGCTGGCTTCAAAAGTCCTTCCTCAGAGTTACAGGCCTGAGCCACCACACCTGGCCTGGGCATATTTCTAATTTGTCAAATTTGCATGTCCCAAGTCCCCATTAAAACCATAAGCTCCTGCCAGCCATGAATTATGGTTGGTGTTCAGAATCTGCAGGTTCCACACCTACAGATCAAACCAGTCGTGGATTTAACTGACCACTGATGGCACGCTGTGGAGTCTAAGATGGCTTATCTGTACTGAACACGAACAGAATTTTCTTGTTGTTATTCCCTACAATACAGCCTAACAACTATTTTTTTTTTTTTTTTTTTTGGTGCTGAGGATCGAACCTAACAACTATTTTTGTAGCATTTACATCGTATCAGGCCTTACAAGTAATCTCAAGATGATTTCAAGTATATGGGAGGCTGTTCATAAGTCATTTGCAAATTCTACACCGTTTCACATTGGAGACTTGAGCTTCTGCGATTTTGGTGTCCTCAGTGTCCTGGAACCAACCCCCCACAGTGTATTAATTTGTTTTATTTCTAGACTCCCTACTATTGCCCTGTTTCTAGTCCCCAGTTCACCTCTGTAGTTGCCACTGAGCAAAGCCACTTGCTGGCCTCACTACCTGGGCTGTCCCTGGTAGTGAGAGACAACTGTGTACCTTAATCCCTTTTGTAACCATGCCTGGGACCAGTCCCTCTCCGTGCATAGCATAGCACTTGGCACCAAGGAGATACTGAGGAAACATTTCTTGGGCTTGGGTGTAGCTCAGTGGCAGAGTTCCTGCCTAGCATGCACAAGGCCCTGGGTTCAATCCCAGCCCCACAAAAGAATAAAAAAGAAGTATTACTTGCATAAGTCTGAGCTGAAGTTCAGTGTGCTCTCTAACACTAGTGATAAATCCTTATTCTTCAAGTATGGATGGTTTCTGGACAGAGACATTTGGACTGAAGTTTGGTGTAGGAGATCATGTAGCTAATAGTGGTAAAATGAAGGGGAGGAGTTTTCTGGAAACCTGGTTTTGAAGACGTTTCCATAGGGGGCACTCTCTGAATCTGTATTGTTTCTGATTCTGTTTTCATCCCAAACTCAGATGAATTCTAACACATCCTGCTGTTCCGAGTTCTTTGGCTGTAGAATCTGTGCTGCAGTTACTCTGTGTGGTCTGAATATGAGGCTTCTGAGACCACTTGCCTCAAAATCACTTGTCTTTTCTCAGAGAGGAGGCATGGGGGGGGGCATTTTAGGTGGTCCAGAGTGTCTCAAGCCTGCTCTTCTGCTGTCCTTGGTCTCAAAAATCTCTGAGGAGGCTTTGCCTGAGAAAATCCTTGCTATGACTTGAATTTTTACTTCTCACATTTTCTGTAGACACTGTGCTACAAGGAATCGTCACTGCCAGGGCCCCAGTGTTCGGGTCACTCATTCCACCTTCCAGGGGGACTTTAAATAGCTTATTTTGTCTCTTGCCAACACTGGCAGAGAAGTACGGTGTCCCAATAAACCATCTGGAGGAGCAAAAACTGCACTGTCCTGTAGCTGGCGGGAGCTGGCACCTCTTGAGGGGAGTTCAGCCTGTTCAGTCCTTGCTCTGGAGCTCACACGTGTCCTTCTCCCTCCACTCTTCCCAGGAGGAAATCAGCCCCTTGGAGAATGCCATTGAAACCATGGAGCTGACCAATGAGAGGATCAGCAACTGCGTGCAGCAGCATGCCTGGGACCGGTCCCTCTCCGTGCACCCGCTCTCCATGCTGCTCAATGGCATCGTGGACCCAGCCGTCATGGGGGGATTCTCCAACTATGAGAAGGTGGGCGGGGTCCCGGAATCCCACGGGGCTCACAGGCCCAGCTTGTCTCCAGGCCTCCCTCTGTGCCACTCTGCACTTGGCGAATTTGTTGCTTGTAACATCTCTGACATCTCACTCTCCCCTCTATGAATGGGCCTATGAAATGGGCAAAAGGATCATCCCTGACCTCCCACCTCCTGGAGACCAGCGGCAGCCGTCAGGGATAGGCCACCTCCCCATAAAGTGTCACTGAAAGACGCCCCACCAGCATGCCTCTGGTCGGTGCACCTGCTGTTCTCTCTTATTTGGGAGGTAGACAGCGAACAGGTGTCTTCTTTTCCCTGTGCTCTACTCTGCAGCTAGGAACAGTTCAGCACCAAGGATAAACTCTAGTTTGCTTGTGTTCTGCTTCAATAATAATTTCCACTGTTATGATGGAAGTTGATACAAAAATAGAGTCCAAAATGCAGTATGTCTTTAATACTATAATGCTTGCAGTGTGTACTCTTTCTGGTACTAGTTTTCCTGTGTTATTTTTATACGGTGTCCCTAAACCACATTTTTTTCGTTTTTTTAAATTTCAGTGCAGGGATTGAACCCAGGGCCCTCTGCCATGGACTTTGTCTCTCAGCACTTTTTCGGTTTTTGTTGTTTGTTTGTTTTGATACTAGGGATTGAACTGAAGGGCCTTAATCACTGACCCACATCCCCAGCTCTTTTAATTTATTATTGAGACAGGGTCTTGCTAAATCGCTTAGGGCTTTGCTAAGTTGCTCAGGCTGGCCTTGAACTTGGGATCCTTCTGCCTCAGCCTCCCAAGTGCCTGGGGTTATAAGCATTTGCCATTGTGGCCCACAAATATTTATAGGCCAATATTTGTGAATGAGATACAGTTTCATATGAAATGTTTTCATTGTTATAGACTTCTAATTCAAATGAAAAAAAAGCAAAGATATATGAACAAATAAGTAGATTTCAAGATCTTTGACTTAAAAATACTACTAATTCATATTTAATTAAAGTGTAACTTTATAAATTTCTATAAGAGAAAGCTGAACCATTAATTAGCTGGGTATGGTGGGACATGCCCATAATCCCAGTGACTTGGGAGGGTAAAGAGAAAAACCTTGAGTTTGAGGCCAGTCTCAGCAATTTAGTGAAACTTCATCTCAAAAAAATATAAGGGATTAGGATTTAGGTAAGTGGCAAAGCATCCCTAGCCCCAATTCCCAGTGTCAAAAAAGTAAAAAACAAAACCCATTAATCATCATGACCTCAGGCCCTCAATTGGGAAACTCATCATGACATACTTGGTAGAGGTGACCCATCCAAACCAGTGCTTTATACATGGCTGAGGGACAAGAATGCGGGAGGCGTTTGCTGTCACCAGTCCTTTCTTTTGCAAGGCAAGGCTCTGCTGAGAAATGACTTTCAGGGCACACTGCTCTAGGGGTGCTTTGGGGCCCAACAGATGCTTTGGGAGTCTCAGTGCATTTTATCGATTGTCAAAAATTTGTTTCAACTTTCAAAAATTCAAACTTCTTGCACTTGAAAGGTAAGAGTGGGTGAGAACTTAAACACTACTTTTCTGTTTTTATTGATGTTCCCTCCAAGCACAACGCTGGCTGCAGGGAGCGGCATTGGGGATGTTCCCTCATGCCTCCTCCTGGTGCTTGGGCTGCTTGTACGGACATTCTCTGTTCTATGACTTTGCTAGGGCTGCGGTCCCAAAGATCCACATACAGGTGGCTTAAAACAACACAGGTGTGTCCTCTCACCGTTCTGGAAGCCAGGAGTCTGAAAACAGAGTGTCTGCAGGGTTGGTTCTTTCTGCAGGCTGTGCAGGAGGACATGGCCCATGCCTACCCCTAGCTTCTGATGGTTTGCTGGCGGTACCTTGGCCTGTAGAGGTGTCTTCTCCTTATGTCTCCTTCCGTGCACTCTCCCTGTGTGCAAGTGTCTCCAAATTTCACCTTATGAGCACCCCAGTCATATCAGATCTAGGCCCACTCAGCTACAATGATCTCAATAAATTATATCAGCAACAGCCCTGTTGCCAAGCAGGGTCACATTCTGAGGTGCCAGATTAGGACTTCAGCATGAACAGGGCGGGGGCACTGGCAGGATACAATTCACCCCCTAACATCTGTCCACAAAGTTGGCTTCTATTCCATTTGCCACATAGAATGGGTCACTTTCGTATTTATACCATAGTTTTCAAGAGCTCTTGGGTTTTGTTTAAGGGTGGTATGGCTTTCCCAGGAGTAGAGGAAAGGAGTGAGTAAGTTGGTGTTTGAAAGCACTTTGAGTAACGAAGGTTAAAGTCCCAGGAGAAAATATATATAATTCTTGCTGGAAATGTTCACTGCAGACTTCTTTTTCTCTTTCCTAATGAATCCTGTCTTTAAGATGCAAGGCCTGAGTTTGGGATTTCAGTTTGGTTTTTATTTTCCTATCACAGGGCCTTAGCTGGCCTGAGTGTTCATTGATGAACATGGTACTGATATGAAATAAGAAAAGCAACCAGCATTTAATAGCCTCTTTCAGCATTTAATAGCATTTCTTCCTATCTATGCCTTTTGGATAGTTGATAAGTGAAGAGTACAGATGTTAGATTTCATTTAGTACAGGGAAGAAATGTCACACAGCTAGTATTAAGTGCAAGAGCATAGAAGCTGTCGGCCACATCTCTAGCCTGTTAAAGTTTTACTTTTTTCCTTATGATATCTACACAATTTGATGATTCATTTTTAGATATTGTCATTTGGACTTTCTTTGGAGAAATTCTTTTAATGACATTTTGCTTTGCTGATAATTCTTTTGATCGGTGAATGTGCACAGAAGTGTGTGCATGCATGCTTATGCTCATGCACACATGGGTGTGGTGATTGCTGAGAACGTACTCTTGCTGGGAATTGGCATGATTTCAGAGAAATCGCAGAAGAGCACATACTTTTTTTTATGTGGTGCCAAGGATTGAACCCAGTGCCTCACACATGCTAGGCAAGCGCTCTACCACTGAGCCACAGCCCCAGCCCGAGCACATACTTTTAAAAACTATTTTCCACCATGGGATAAGGACCATCCCAGGAAAGGAAGGAACTTTTAGTTAGAAATTCCTGGTTTGTCAGAACAGATGTTGTTCACCTTCCCAGGCTTTCTGCCTGTTAAGGTCAAGTGCACAGAAAGGAATGTGTTCTGATTCATGCTTATATGCTTTGCTTTTAGGCTTTTTTTACCGAAAAGTACTTGCAAGAGCATCCTGAAGATCAGGAGAAGGTAGAGCTGCTAAAGCGACTGATAGCATTACAGGTATGCACAGGGGCCAGCTGTGTATGGGGTCCACAGGGGCCAGCTGTGTATGGGGGCCAGGTGTGCACAGCAGGGCCTGCAGCTGGATGGCTACAGTGCTTGATCCAGGCTGCTCTCCTAAACTCCACTCTTCAAGGCCACTTCCTGTGTTGCTTTTTCTTTTTTCTCTTTTGAAACCTTTTGGAAGCACAACCTATCAGTGTGTGTGTTTGGCAGCGAGACCTAGGAATGGCATTTAGTTTAGCTGCATAGTGTTGGCAGGGCACTTCCTAGAGCTGAGATCAAAGGCCATAAGCTGGTTCCCTGGGTGCACATCTAGCTGAGAGAGGTTGGCCCTTTTCTCTATTCTCATTGCTTTAGTAGGCAATGGAGGAAAATGCAGCCATCAAGTTCAGGCTAAAGCCAAAACCCATCTGTTACCATCCACAGAAGCGCACCAGGGCTCAGTGGGATCTGCCTTGCCCAAGCCAGCCCTTCCCCAGCGTAGGGCCTGCCTTTGTCCTTGGTGTAAAGACTTCTCCACATTGTCCACTGGAATAGCTCCAGTTCACACGCCCCCCACCTGGGAAGTGTCATTGTCATTCAGTAGTGCCAAGTCCACCAGTCCGTCAGCCAGTCCATCCCACCCTACCCTTCCCTGACCTCCAAATCCGAATTATCCCTCTTCTTCCTAAATCATGTTTCATTCCTTTTATGCCTTTCCTTCCAGATGCCTCTGCTCACAGAAGGGATCCGCATCCATGGGGAGAAGCTGACAGAGCAGCTCAAGCCACTGCATGATCGGTTGTCCTCCTGCTTCCGGGAACTCAAGGAGAAAGTAGAAAAGCTCTATGGGGTCATAACACTGGTAGGCTTTGTCTAAACCTACCTGAGCTTTGTCCCGTCCCTTGTGCCTTTTATGACATTGATCAGGTTTTCAGATGCCAAGTGAGTTGTAACAGCTTAGGTACAAGTGGCCAGAGAGCATGTTCTGCTTTTGATGACCTTGAACTGTCCTTGTGCTAGGTAGATGTTCTCAGACTTGAAGGACCCTCAAACTACGGGAAGGCTTGTGAAAACAGGTTGTTGGTCCTTATCCCCAGAATTGCTGATGGACCTTCATGGGACCCAAGTATTTACATTTCTAACAAGTTCCCAGGTAACGCAGGTGCTTCCAGGCAGAGCACAGCAGTTAAACAACTGCTCAGCTAGCCGTCGAGGTCTCCTAATCATAGGCACTGGCTGTTCCTGTCCCGTCTGGCCCAGTTCTTTTAGTTGTTCCAAATGTTTCTATTTTCATGAAGAGTTTACAGCTTGCACACCTTTGAAGTGGAGAAGGAATAGAAAAGAGTCTCTAAGAGGGCATGCAGCTGATCACATGATGCCTTTGCCAGTTGTAACCCATACCTCACAGCTGCGGTTTTCTTTTTCCTCCTGAGGAGCTAGGTAGAAGGATGCACGTGCTGACCTTTTGTCTCCACTGGTGACGGTATGAGTGGTTCTAGTTCATTTCTTTGCTCTTTTGTCCTTGAGTTCATCCTGGTTTTTGTTTTTTGGAACCAGGGATTGAACCCAGGGACACTTAACAACTGAACCACATCCCCATTTCTTTTTAAAAAATATTTTATTTAGAGACAAGTCTTGCTAAGTTGCTGAGGCTGGCTTTGAACTCGTGATCCTCCTGCCTCAGACTGCTGAGCCACAGGGATTACAGGTGTGCGCCACCGTGCCTGCTGTGGTCTTATTCTTAAACCTCTGGTTTCTGATCCATTCCTCAGATGGAAGCTCCTCATCCATCTCCACTAGTCCCCCAAGAGTGTCCCTTTGCTGTCTCTTTCTCTTGGAAGCGCTCTATCCTGCCTTCTTCCTATGAATTTGCCTCCTTCCCTGCTGCTGGTTCGGAGTTCCTGCTAGGAACATGTGTCTTCTGCACACAAGTTCCCAGATGGCAGACTAAGCTTTGACCTACCAAGCTTTCTCATCATTAGAAACAGGCCAGTATCAGCAGGTGCATTTAACCTGGTGTCATATGGGGGTAAGCCTACTGGTGACATTTCTCAGGAAAGTAGATCAATGTTCCTTAACTTACCAGGTTAAACTTGAGGTATACAGCCTCCTGAGATTTTTCTCTTAGGCCAATATTCCATTTAAAAAAACAAACAAAAAAACACACACACACAGCAGCAGGGTGGCCACACCAGATCACACTGAGTCCCAGGTTAGCTCACCCTGAGTGGGCGTGTGTCTTCCAGCCACCCAACTTGACGGAGAGGAAGCAGAGCCGCACGGGATCCTTGGTGCTGCCTTACATCATGTCTTCTACTCTGCGGAGGCTGTCCGTGACCTCTGTGACCTCCTCTGTGATCTCCACTTCTTCCAACTCCTCCGATAATGCACCTTCCCGGCCAGGATCTGATGGGTAAGGGCTGGGTGGACCTTTGACCCCCTGGAGGGTGGGGGGATGCCTCATCGTGCTTGACTTTAGTCCCCAGAGTAGGATTCCGTGCAGACGCATTAATCCTACAAGAAAGGTAATTCAGAGAGCAGGGTTGTTAGCCTTTCTGTCATCCTCAGTAGGAATGTCATTATTAATGACGGTGACTGTCACCAAAAATGAAAAATGGGGGAAAAAATGGTCTCATGATTCTGCCACCCTATTATATAGTTACTTGCCTAATTTTCATCATTTCAATTTTTTTAAAAACAATTTAAAAATTTTTACTGTATGAATTGACAATATAATCGCACAGTCTGAAATCCCAACGGTAGAAAAGAGCATATTATGAAAAATCTCCCTTCAGTGCTGGCTCCCAGTCACCAGTCTGACTGACACGAATATTCAGGTTCCCAGTGTCTTCCAGAGCCCTGTGTAGGTATACAAGCAATACCTAAATACATATTCTTCTCCATGCTTTTTTTTTTTTGTACAGATGGTAGTGTTCTCTTCACCTTGGTGTTTCTCATTTAACTTCTTGAAAATTGTTCCATTTCAGAACACAAAGAGCTGCCTCTTACACTGTGTTTATCTGCAGACATCTTGCCATGTGTCTGTACCATGATCTGTTCCACCACCGATGGACACCTAGTTGATTTCAGTCTTTCCCTCTCAACTGCAGTGTGGCAGTGAATATCAAATTGGAAGTTATTTTCCGTGTATGCAAGTTGTATTAGACAGCTTTTCAACTATAGTGAAATCCCCGAGGTGACTAGGTGACTGTCTTTATAAAGAAAAGAGGTTTATTTAGCTCATAATTTTGGAGGCTAAAAGTCTAATAGTGTAGCAAAGCTCTGGGAAAGACCCCATGACGGCCTATGTGGGAAGAAGGACCTCCTCATGGTGAGGCAGGAGGCAGAGGGAGAGGGAGGGGCCGGGCTTGCACTTCCATTTATAACAGCCCTTTCACAAGAGCTCAGCTTCACAAGAAGCTCAAGAACCGCCATCATCCCTTTCGAGGGAGGGTCCCCAGTGACCTCCCACTAGACCCCACCTCTCAAAGCTTCCACCACCTCCATGTACTGCCACCCTGGGGACCAACAACCTGGGCCCTTGGGGGACAGTCAAGCCATATCCAAATCATAGCCAAGTCTATCAATATGAGAAACCTGCCATAAGGGAGAGATACATCTTTGCCAGAGATACACATTTACAGCATTGAAAGTTATCCCTAAGTGGACTTCCCTACCACTCGGCCAGCTTCCGCCCCACCAGCAACCTGCCTGGCTACCCTGCCCTCGCCACCACACTGTGCTGTCATCTTGATTTGGGCCAATCTGATAGAGGAAGAAGGTTATCTCCTATAGTATTTTCTGTTTCGTGTTGTTTTTCTTTCCTCTGTGTTGTGTAAAGTGGAGGCTCGTCTCTTTTGTTCAGTAGCCATTTGTATTTATTTTCTGTAAACGATGGTCCAGGACTTTCTATCCATTTTTCGGTTGGATTGTCAGCTTGGATTGTCGGCCTTTGTC
The DNA here is from genome assembly GCF_047511675.1 of Marmota flaviventris. Classification (NCBI taxonomy): domain Eukaryota; kingdom Metazoa; phylum Chordata; class Mammalia; order Rodentia; family Sciuridae; genus Marmota; species Marmota flaviventris. Next base: position 167,941,610 of record NC_092500.1, read on the forward strand.
TGTAACGAGTTGAGCTGTTTTCTCCCGATTACTTCTTTGTGTTTTGACTTCAGTTTTTTCCTTCTAATTTCTTATTGAAATATACATATATTTTTTATATATATATATTAATTTCAGAGTTTTAAATCACAATTAAAAGCCTTTTCCACTCTGAGATAACCAAAAGAGTTACTGGTTGTTTTCGTTGACTTTTAGAGTTTTGCTGTTCTCAGTTAAGTCTGTGATTCTTTGGGATTCATAAGCTGTGAAGTATGGAAGCACCTTTTTTCCCACAGGTGGTTACCCAGTTCTCCCCATAACATTTAGGGAGCAAACCATCTTTTTTCTGCTCACTTGAAATGTCGGTTTTATCACAAATGAGATTTCTGTATGTTCTTCCATCTCTTTGGGGGCCCTGCCCTCATTTCCTTCACGGACTTGTCTATTCGTGCCTTGGCCCTGTGTGGTTTCAGATACCATAGATTTAAAATGTTTTTGATTGAGTTGGGGTTGTGGCTCAGTGGTAGAGCGCTTGCTTAGCACGTGTGAGGCACTGGGTTTGATTCTCAGCACCACATAAAAATAAATAAAGTTAAGGTCCACCAAGAACTAAAAAAAAAAAAAAATTAAAAAGAAAATGTTTTTGATTTCTAATATTCTTTATCAGAATTTATCTAACTAGTTTTTCTCATTGCTCACTTTTGGATTCACTGGTCTAGAATGTTATTGCATTTTTATTGGGAACATGCTAAATTAATTGACTAATTTTGGAAAGTTTGATGGCTTTTAAATGTTGAGTCTTCCTTGCCAAAAACATGGGCTGCCTTTCCATGTGTTCAAATTTAAAATGTTCAAAAAGGAGTTGTTTATAGTTGCATCTTTCTACATCAGGTTACTACTTTCACACATTTGGGGGGGGCGGTGCTAGAGATTGAATCAGGGGCACTTAACCCCATCCCCAGCCATTTTTAGTTTTTATTTTAGGGCCTCACTGAGTTGCTGAGGCTGACTTTGAGCTTTTGATCCTCCTGCCTCAGCCTCCCGAATGGCTGGGATGACAGATGTGTGCACCACCACACCCAGTTTATACAATATTTGACTAATTAAAAAATTAATATGTGTACAGGTATAAAGTATTTTAAATACTCGAAAATTTAAAAAATGTTTTACATCTTCATTACTCAGCAATAACTACTGTAAAAGTTTAGTTATTTGAAAATGAATATACCTATTTTATACCAATGAAAAACTATTTAGTGGCCTAGTGCTTAATTTAATATAAATGGTGAGTATTTACACATCATTAATTATTCAAGATAGTGTTAACTCACCCCTCATTGAAAGAATTCCCCACGCAAAGACACTTTGCCGGGAGAATTCCAATTTTATTGCAAAAAGCTGTGTGCTTATATAGAACTAAGGGGGAGATGGTAGGGCTTAGATAAATGGCAGGCAGCCGTTTATTGGCAAGTTCTTCCAGATATCAGCTCCGGAGCCCAGGAATTAGTTCTCATTGGGGCTAAGGTTCCCCGCCAGCGAGATTTGAAATTGGCGCTGGCGGGAGAGTTCACACGGGCGGGAACTTTTCGCGCCACTGCAGAAAAGAAGAAGGTAGGAAGAAGAGGTCCTTAGGCGCCATGTTGGGGTTTTTTCTCTGGGGTATGGCTGCCGTTTATACTTTTCCCAACACTCATAAATTATTAATTCTGCATTATGATAATTACATCCTAAAAGTAACCTACCTGAATGGCACCCTACCTGTAAGTCAAATATTTAGTATTTCCTAAATTATTTATGCATTCTTTTTCATTGACATAGATATCTTCACATGTCCCCCAATTATAGCGCAGACAGAGTTTGGTACTTCACTTTTCTTCCTTTTTATTTTCCATGCTGATGTGTCATCTTTAAATCCTTTTATTATTTTTTTATGGTGATATGCCATCACATCCTATGAATATGTCATAGTTGATCCTTCTCCTACTATTAAATATTGAAGCTGTATCATTATTTCTAAATGTTAACTCATATATATCATTATAAATTTGAATGGGAAATATTTACCTTGTATCAGTATAAAACATTTTTAAAAATTTATAGCAAGCATGTCCTTTTATGTAGCTTTGCAGTTGTTTATTTAGAATCCATTTTTAGAAGTCATACATAACTTTGTCAGGGGTTGAACATCTTCTTGATGGTTCTTGGTATCAGATGTCAGTGTTTAATGCCATATGCCATCTGTGAATGATCACATTATTTTTAATCCCTAGAATCGATAGATATTAAACAATACCTGATTCATGTGTTTGTTTCTCACAATTTTTTTCATGCCTTAAAGAGATACTGCACACTATCTGAAAAGCAGGGACGTTCTGTTCTGTTCAGGAAGACTCTTGTCTTAAACTGTGTCTCATTGTAAAAAAGAGAAGTTTAGAGGCAGCTATTAGAATCAGAGGTACAGTGTGTGCCGTGGTTCCCCAGGTCCTCCACGTGCCGGCCCGGGTGAGGTGGGTTATTCCTCTGCCCACATTCCCCCCTGGGTTAGAAGTAGCAATAATACTTCCTAACATTTATCCAGAATGTTCCTGACAGGCAGCTCACACCAGTGGACACTCGTGACCCCACTTTTCCTAATACCCATGACATGTTGCAGTATTAACCTTGATGGTGATTTTGCCTTCTGTGAAGGTGGCGCTGTTTTGTTTGGGGGGGGGGGGGCGGGATGCCAGTGGGCCACGCTGCAGGCACAGGGGGTACCTGCTCAGGGCAAAAGGAAAGCAAGAGACTGGAAAGAAATGCCCAGAAGGAAATGAGCACTCAGTGTTGGTGAGGGGCCAGGCTCCCAGTGCCGAGCAGGTGCTGAGAGCCACAGCCTAGTCAGAATGATGCATGGCATTTTTGCCAGAAGGGAGTGGTTGAGAGGTGAAGCCAGCAAGCCATTGAGATGATGATGGTTATGTTAAGCTGTGTATTCAATTGTATATTAGACCCCTGCTGTCCGCCTTGGGAGCCAGCTACTTTGGAGTTCTCCTGGGGATTCCTGAGGAGTTCCTGTTGGTTGGGGAAGTTCCCCAGGAGGGATTTCAGGTTGGTGGTGTGCCTGGAAGGGCCACGTGGGTGGCGTTCATGGGAGTTCAGGCAATAAAGGAGTTCCTGTTTGAACCTACAAGTGCCTCGTAGTGGCGCGGTTATTTGGTGCCCAGCCAGACTGTGGCAAGCAGGCCTGCGGGTCTGAAGGACAGCCCGATGGCCGTAGCTAACAGAGCTCTAGTGTATGTTGAAATTCCCTAAGGGAGGAGGTCAGTGCGCGCACCCACAGAGGTGGGTATGTCAGTGTGTTATGCTTGAATTTGGGACCACAGGGACCCGAGATCGATGTAAGCAGCAAAGAGGTGTTTATTGCGAGCTAGCTCCGTCCTCTGCGCACACACACAGTAACTGGTGACCCTGAGAGGCCCCAGCCCAGGGTTTGCAGCATTTTTATACATTCTTTGGAGAAGGCAGGGACTTCACATACATCATAGCATCTCTTAGCCAATCATCACACACCGCGGGAAAATCAAATAACAACTCTAAAACATGATTAGCACATTCACTGGCGGGAACAAGTTGGGTAGGGGTGATTGGTCAGCACAAAAGAGGTATTCATTTGAACTGATTGGTTTAAGCCAAAAGGGGTGTAGTGCTGAACTACATGGTTTCTCAACACCATAAACTACTGGGAGGGTCCTCTGGCCTCCCAGGTATTTCCCTGTCTCATGCTGATTGGTGGCTGCTAGGGGGTTGCTATGGATCCCACCTAGCCTGAATGAGTCAGAGACACCTGGTGCCACAGACCTCTCCTGTTATTTGTAGATAAACAACTTAGCAGGGTGGGAATGTGCCTAGGAGTGCTCTGTGGGTTTTTCCAAGGACAAAGGTGATGTCCCTTCCTTGGACAGACTTTGCTCTGAGGTAGAGGCTGGTTTTTCAAGTGACCACCGTCCTCGTGGCCAGCACACGGCATCAGACCATCCCGTTTATATCTCTTAAACACATTGCCATTTTTGTCAGTCATAGCAGAATAGAGTCAGGGAAAATTGAAAAAAGTTATTTTTAAACTTTTTTGGATTTATTAGGAAAAGTAGCCAAGTATGCATTATAAGAAGAAAAAAATTGGCACACCGCTCCTTGAGCCTTTGCTTTACTGATTTTTATGGCTGCGTCTTTTTTACCATTAGGCTTTGGAGAAAATGTGGACCTACAGTCCCCCGGTCATTACTTTCATTCTCCCTTAGTGAAGTAGGACTGACAGAGTGGACACTGGGGCTGGGGGTTTCTGTCCCCCTCACACATTGCTGTGTGAGGTTATTCTTTCTGTTTGGTTTGGTTTGCTTGGTTCGTTTGGATCTTTTTTGGAATTTAATTCTACAATCCTTTTTAAATTCAAAGATTGAAGATAAATGAGTGGCATCCCATTAAATATGCTAATGGTTGCCAGGTGTGCATTGGCATGCTCCTGGAATCCCAGTGACTTGGGAGGCTAAGTTAGGAGGATCACAAGTTCAAGGCCAGCCTCAGCAAATCTATGAGACCTTATCTCAAAATAAAAAACAAAAAGGGGGTGGGGATGTAGCTCAGTGGTATAGCACCCCTGGGCTCAATCCCTGTTACTGGGAAAAAAAAAAATAGCTCTTTCTGGTACTGAGGATGTGAGGCGAACCTATATTGACATGGCATTGCCACCACTACTCCCTAGTTTATTTTAGAAGTCACTTTTGGGGTGGTACATTCCATGAATCTTAGTATGGATTAATGACACATCCGTCATTGCTGTGTCACACAGAAGAGTGTGACTCTTCACTGCCCTAAGAATCCTTGGTGCTTTTCCTTTTTATCCCTCCACACTTTCAATTTTTTTATGGAGCAAAATCTACTGAATTTTCAACAAACCAAGACTTATTGGCAGCTGTGAGCAATACTGTCATAAAGACGTAATACCCTTTTTTTGAGGTATTTTGCCCCGTGTCTCGGTCTCCATGCCGCCACGTCCTCCTCCTCCCCACCCATCTGTTGTGAGAACCAGGCGGTCACCTCACGTAAACTCACTCGCGCTGGAGTAGTTCCAGGGTCAGGAACCAGGACGTCGCACGTGCGTCAGCTCCAACCCGTACTCTAGTTTTGTCAGCTGTGCCCAGAGCGTCTTCCATAGCAGTATCTGGTGCAGGATCCGGTTGAGATCCCATTCTCTCTGTAGCCATGGCTCTTTGCTCCCCTGATCTGGAATAGTTGCTTACTTTGTCTTTGACAGTATCGACAGTATTTGGGGTTATGGGCCAATTAGGTTTTAGGATTTCCCTTAAATTGGCTTTGTCGGATGTCTCCTTGTGCTCAGTGTTCAGGTCACCGTTCTGTGTGGTGGTGTGTCCTCAGGACCCCCTCAGGTCTACCTGCTCCTTTCTGGTGATGTGAACTGATCACTTGGGTAAGGTTTCGTTCCTTTTCCTCTCGGCGTGTTTCCCATTTTTCATTTTGTAATTAATAAGTAACATATGGAGAGATGTTTTGAGACTTCCCTACTTCCCATCACTCTCTCCCCACTATACAACATCCAAGTATGAATCTTGAATGAATCGATTTTTATTATGGTACTTGAACATCTGTTATTATATTATCAGACTTTTAAAAGGTGCCAACCCCTATTCCAAGCTTTTGTAACACTCAGTGGAGTAGGTATTATTTTTATCTCCATTTTACAGATAAAGAAACTGAGGTGTGGAAGGTCGTGTGTCCAAGGTCACTCAGTTCAGTGTAGGTAGGATTTGAACACAGGCACTCTGGCTCTGGAGTGGGTGCTCTTACCACTACATGGAGTTGGCCACTTACCTTCTACTTTATAGATCCTTTCTTTGCCTATGCATTAATAAGGCCTTCTCTTCCTGGGATAAGTATCACTAGTACTTTTTCCATTTATTTGATGATCTCATTCATATACCTATTTTTTTTTTTTTCTTTTTTGTACCAGGGATTGAACTCAGGAACTCTTAACCACTGAACCGCAGCCCCAGCCCTTTTTTGTGTTTTATTTAGAGACAGGGTCTCACTGAGTTACTTAGGGCCTCACTAAATTGTTAAGGCTGGCTTTGAACTCATGATCCTCCTGCCTCAGCCTCCCGAGCTGCTGGGATGACAGGCGGGAGCCACTGTGCCCGGCCTCATTCCTGTACCTTTTATGATGAGATGTTTGTTCAGTTGGCAGTTGAAATTTCAGATCTAGAACCTGCACATGAAAGTCTGGGTGAAGATTAGGCTGAGGAGCTGGTAACCCTTGGTCCTTTTGGAGTGAATTTCAATGATTGGCATTCTGCCATATTTGTCCTTGTTCCTGGCTGATAGGTCAGTCCTGGAGCCGCTTTTTGAGCGCAGGTCCTCATCAGGTGCCAGAGTGGAAGATCTGCCCCTCAAAGAGGACAGCGAGAACCGAATCGGCAAGTTCAAGAGAAAAGACTGGAATCTGAGCAAGTCCCAAGTCATTGCAGAGAAACATCCAGAACCCGATCTAATGGTAAAAGAAATTGCATCTATAGATGTTTATATATATTTTGAAGCACAAGGAGGTGTGTCACTGTCTGCCCTGGCAGCCAGGCAGATCCCCTTGGCTCCAGAGCAGTGAGTCACCAGCTAGAAGCCTGGCTGCAGCTTGTCTCTCCAACAGCCTGTGGCTGTGCAGATCACAGATGGTGGCAAGAAAAGCATGTGCAGAGAATTTCAGTCTCTAAGTCAATGCTGGCGCAAGATCTTGTACCCACGACGTAAACATGTGGGTTGCTGCTCAGAGTTGTGGTTCTCACCACTGTGTTCCGTGAGTCAGTCCAAACATTGTCGTTTCTTCTACATTTAAAAAAAAAAATCATTTTTCTTCCATGAGCCACATCAAGTTGTTGTGGCAAGACCAGCTTTCCCTGAGAATCAGCGTGGCTTATTTCCAACTTAGATGACACAGTCCGACTGTGGTCAGGATCAAGCCAGTGGCCAGCCAGGAGGTGATCTGTGGTGCGGTGACTCCCCTTGAGGATCCCTGCCGTGGTGCCTGCCATGTGACAGCGGGTCCTGGAATCAAGCCCTTTGCAAATTTTTGCTCAGCAGAGAAGGCTGTTGAGAGCCCCCCTAAGCTCAGCATTCCTCACTGGGACAATGTTTTTCTGTGTTTTCCTCCATGATTCTTAGAGTCCAGCCAGAAAAGTGCAGAGGCCAAAGAGTCTCCAACTGGTGGACAGTCGCTTAACGCCATTCCATGGTTCCTCGCCCCCTCAGTCGACGCCTCTGAGCCCACCTCCTCTCACTCCTAAGGCCACCAGGACCCTAAGTAAGTTTTCCTGTGTCTCAAGAATCCTTTCAGGTGGGAAATGGGGTATATTTATGAATCTGGATCATTTTTACTCAAACCAGCTACAAAGTCTGTGGGATTACTGTAAAACTGATGCAGTTCAGTGGTTGTGGGTACAACCACTGAGGGGGAATCACACAACCACTGAAAGTCCAAAATCCCTTTTCCTATTGCAAAGTTTTAAGTAAGGTAAATTCAGACTAGGACCAAACAGGAAGCAAGTAACTTAGGAACCGACCACTGCGTGGTTAGACCTGTTCAGGGAAAGAAGGGGACCCATTCCACAAACTCTACAACGAGACCCAGCCTTGAAGAACATCACAAGGTGCCTACAGGCAATAATGGAGGATAAGTCTACCGCTGCCAGGAGGGACAGTGGCCAACCAGGAGTTCGACATATTTGGTAGGGTTTCCCAGAGGACATGGACCTTTCCGTAAGAACTTGGGCTATATCAGAGAATAGAGTAACACCCCAAATTCCTGGAAATAGTCTTATCTTCAGCTTAATGGCAAAACGCCCTGAACAAAAAGAAAAAAGAAAAAAAAAGGGATTTTTCACTCCAGAACTTCTTCTGACAAATGGAGGGTGCTCCCTTTGTCCTGAGGGTAAGAGGTTGTCTTCATCCTGTCCACAGAAACCACAGAAAATGGCGGCAGCAAATCTGATGGGCCAGGCTGGTCTGGGAGTCCGTGGTGGGCATTATTTCTCTGAGATGCCTCTGTAGATCCTTCTCTCAACCTCTGTCTCCTCTGTTGGTTTCCAGGCTCCCCGTCTTTGCAGACAGATGGGCTGGTGACTGCTGTTCCCCCTCCCCCTCCCCCCAAAAGCAAGCCCTACGAAAGCAGCCCAAGGACCTCCACCGAGGTAGGGAGCCCGTGCCTGAGGACGCGGTCACAGCACGGGGTTGATTCTCCAAGCGTTCCAGTTAGGTTTCCCATCTGTGAGTCCCTGTGGCCATCTGGGTTCCTCCCTGAGACCACAGAGATGGGAAGGAAAGACATACCAGTGGACCTTTTCATAAAACTGAGGCGGAACAGATCCCTGCCCCCCCACACACACACTGGGGCCAGGGGACGAGATCCGTGAGCTCTCGTTGTTCACTTCTGAGTGACAGCCCTTGTCGAGTGGCCTGATGAACTTCCTTCTTTCAGGTTTGCTGGAGGGCTTTGTGGGTGGATGCCAGGCACCCGGTGCTGGGGAGTGTGTATGTGGAGGGGGAGATTAGCTCAAGGGGAACCAGGAGGACAAATGGGCTCAGTTCCCATTTGTCACCTTGCGGAGGCTGTGCAGATAAACACACAGCAGTTCAAAACTAAAGCAGAAGGTGGGGGACGTGGAGCAGGGCGGACTGAGGAGGGCAAGAAGACTCATTCCTGTTCTGCCCGCAGGTCGCACCCCCACTGCCTGTCCGAAGAGAAGCCAAAGCCCCACCGCCACCGCCTCCGAAGGCTCGGAAATCTGGCATCCTTTCTTCTGAGCCTGGATCCCAGTGAGGACCTCGCCCCCTCCTTGCATCTCTGAGTGCCTTGGACAGCGGCTGCCTGAGAATTGGCCTTTGGGAGTGGGTGTCCTCATTACCAGGGGCTCCCTGCCGGTTGGTTGCATTTTCTGATCAGAGATGATGCTCACCAGCCCCAAACCGGTTTGTTCTCTCCAAGCTTCTCTTTGATAGCTGTTTGGAGCTGTGCAACCCTCCAGCCCACACGGAATTCCAAGGATTGGCCATGCCCCATGCATTTTTCAAGGAGAGTGCTCCTCCACCGTGATTGCGGAGACCCTGGGGTCTGCAGAAGCTGGGCCAGTCCCATAGTCTCAGCACCTGTGCTCTGGACAGATGGGTTTCTTGCTTTGCTTCTGAAAAGCTGCATTTGAGACTTGGTGGTTTCTCTCATCCTTGCACACCTATCCCATCCAGCGTCTGGGAAGAGACAGATGTCAATACACTGTAGCAGCCAGCATATCCCTGTCTTTCTAATGTCTACTGTGTTTCCTTTGAGGAGAGAACACACATTTTTAATGGAGATTGGCTGCTTTCAGGTGTGAATGGCTGTTATCGCTGAAAAACCATGAACTCACCTTTGGCTTCACTGGATGGGTTCCCTGGCCCATGGCCCTCTGCACAGCAGCCGCTCCGCCTTACTAGGGATCCCTCTGAAGCTCTTTTGCACAGTTTCTTGTCCTTCCTCGGAGCTCAGTTCCCTGGCTGTGAGGGACCTGGGAGCCTGGGTTCGACAGCTTCTTTGCCAGCTCCCATTCGAATGCCCCACGTCCCCTGTCCACTTCCTGATTTTACCCTGGAGAGTACAGTGCAATATTTCCCTTTGATTATTTATTCCTTTTGATCATGGGATTAATTTGATTACTTGCTAATGGTACTAATGTCAGTACTTCTTTTCCGAACAAAAAAATGGGGTGATTTAGATAACCAAATATCACATAAGTTACAGACGTTTTGAGCTGGAAGGGTTTTAAAAGTCATACAAGGAGACTCTCGCTTTGTAGATAAGGAAACTGAGGCTACACCCAGAAAGTGGTACTACAGATTTCTACTAATGACCCAGCTTGCTAACATGGGCTGGGCCCGGAGACCACTCAGAGCTAGAGTGCACCCCCACCCAGTCCTCAGCACCTCGCCTCCGCTGGAACGGTATTTGAAGTGTCCCAGATATTTCACAGTATTGGGGTGTTGAAAGCAATGCCGAGAACTTCTTGATTGTAACTCTGAAGGTCAACGTGGCAGGGAGACTCCAGGGGTCTCTTCCATGACTAGGCCCAGAGTCCTTTCTCCAAGGCCAAGAGAGGGAAGGAGCCTGCAGCAGTAGACGCCATCTATCTCTGTGATGGGTGCTGCTCTCCCCACTGCCTTGTTAGGAGAGAAGTGCTGGCTCCCCTCACAGCCAAGGAAGCAAAAGCCTCCGTGACCTTGGCAGCGGTGACCCCAGAACGAGTGTGCATCTTCCAGGAGTGCCTGGCAATCGGAGTTCTTCACCCCGACCCGGGAGCTCCTAAGTGGGATCGTGGAAACAAAGTGGACTTGGGAATCAAACCCATTTGGTCACAGTTCCCAGCCACGTCACCTGTTCACTTTGCAAGCTCCAAAAGGTGTTTGATTTTCTGAGCTTTCTTTTCTTGCTTTTAAAAATGGGGACAGTGCCTCGCACACAGGTTATTCGGGGGCTCAGGTGCAAGGGGACATGTGAAGGAGGAGGTACTTGTGCGATGGTGCTTTCCTCTTCTGACAGGCATGAGTAAGATCTGGAACTCTCCCAGGGCATTACTGATACTCAGTTTTTCTGAAGGTAATTCGGGTTGTGAGTGCGTGCGTGTTAGTTCTGTACACACAGCCCTCCTCCAAGAGCTGCCTTCTCTTCCAGAGTCAGTTACGACCCAAGAAGATGTGAGTGAGAGTGGAAGAGGGGTTAAGAGGAAAGAATCAGGCTGTGCAGAGGAAGGAAGGCACCTAGCCGACTTCCTGGAAGGGACTGTAGGCCTCACCCTATCTGTCGGTCTGCCATTGAAGTCCAAACATACAAACACAAGACTTGGGAGCCTGAGGCAGGAGGATAATATGTTCAAAGCCAGCCTCAGCAAAAACGAGGCGCTAAGCAACTCAGTGAGATCCTGTCTCTAAATAAAATACAAAAAAGGGCTGGGGATGTGGCTCAGGAGTCAGGTACCCCTGAGTTCGATCCCCAGTACCTGTCCCACCCCCACCCCACCCCCCCAAAAAAAAAAAAACCCACAAGCCTCCAGCCTGTCCCTCCAGCAGAAGCAGTGAGTTTCCGGTCTGGTCTCTGGGCAGGGTGAGGGAGATGTGACCCACCAGTGTCCAGGTGGTGTCTCTCTCTTTTGTATAGAACATATATTTTCCATGTGACTCCTTTTCCATGTTGATGAGAATAAGAGTTCTCGACTCTTCAAACACAGAGGATCCCCGGTGGTGTGGCAGAGACTGGCTTGCAGAGGACATTGGAAGGTTGTTTCCTTGGGAAGCCAGGGGATAGGCCAATGTTCATGACAGGAAGTCATAAATAATGTCTGTCCTGAGGTCAAAGAGGAAGCATGCCGAGGAGCACCTGATGACTGTGGTAAATGTAGAAGAGCTGAGCAACAGGAGAAGAGGGAAGGGACTGGTCTTTGTTTTCCCAGAGACCTTAGCAAGACATTGAAATTAGCCCCCAAACTGCCACCACCTTTGTGAATACTGGTTTATGGTTTGTGTTGTTATCATTTATTTCTCTCTCCCTCCCTGTCTATGCTGGTGTCTTTTGTCTTGCTTGGAGATGCTTTTTTCAAAGCAGTGTGGCATTCAGCACCTACGAAGTTGCTCTCGAAGGCCAGACCCACTGTTAACCCCTCAGGATTTAGCATTGGAGCGTATTTAGTGGAAACAGCCCAGAATACAAAAGCAGTTCCCTCTGGGTGCTGCAGGATTGCAAAGCCAGGGTGAAATTGAAACCCTAAATAGAGCTGCTGGGCATGGGTTGCTCACCTCCTCCACCTCCACCCGTGGCTCCGTGATGACGGTCATCTCCTCCTGCCAGGGAAACCCCTTATAAACCACAGCCACAATGCAAGTCCCAAGATGAAGCAAGGTGCCAAGCAGGATAGGAGGTGACCCACCTTGGTCAACTCTCCAACCTGGAAGAGTCTCTCCCCTCTAGTTGGCCTCCAGATTGTGGGACAATTCAATTGAAAATGACATACAGTTCAGGGCACAAATCCTGGGAGTGTGGATGGATGGATTTCGAGATAGCTGCCCACCGTGTGTGTCAACACCTCTAGATTCACTTACCCACTTCCAGAAGGTACCCGTAGCACCATTTTGTGAATGGCATTTAGAAGGTCCTCTAAGCTCGTGCCTTCCTTCCTCACCCTTCTCAGGTGTAATGAAAAGGGGAGAAAACCCCACCATCAACATAGAGTTAAGACTATAGAGATGAGATCCATTTTAACAAGTCAATTTATAGGCACTTCCTAAGCCTCAGTTTCCTCGTCTGTAAAATAAACTGATATTTACATAGTAGAGTCGGCATGATTTTCTTCAAATCCCTTCCAGCCTTAGCTTCTTTTATTTTAAGTGAGTCAGAAGGAAAATTCCTCACCAACTCACATGCACAAGGCCCTGGGCCCTGGGTTCAATCCCCAGCACCACCAAAAAAAAAGGAAACATTCTTACTAAGGCTTTTAGGTCCATGCACTGGAATCCTCAATTTTTATCCCACATTGGTGCTTTGACCCACCTATACCTTAGCTCTTAAGATTAAAATATTGGCAGATATTAAAATAACGACTCTTGCACATATTTTTGAAATATTGACCTAAGTCACTGTAATTCTTTTCAGTAGCCTGTAAATGATGTCATTTCCACACTGTTCTTAAGACTCTGCCAACCTGACCCACCATGTCTAGACTTCCAGTTCATTTGAAGAATCATGCTTCTCTGTGTCCTTTGGTAAAAATCAGTTCCTTAGAGGCTTTCACTCTCCTGTCAGACAGTTGTTAAAACTAGAAAAAGTCAAGTTTCTCTTTGGGTGGGTTCAGAGCCCTCCATTTTAATCCACAAGAGGAACCGAGAGTTTTCCTTTCATGTTCATGATTGCAGGCGGATTCTTCTGATCCAGCCAAAGCTGGTCTTGTGTGCATGCTGCCAAAGTCATCTATGAATCATTTTTTTGTGAGTCATTCATCCAGACCATTACAGCTACTCCTTTGACATGACTTTGTACCTAGTTAGGTTTTTAAACATGGACAGTTAGGAAGATGTGCATTGGTAGAAGAATTTTGTTCGGATTTGCTGTTATTTATTTTTTAAATTAAACATGGAGATGTATTTTAATGTTCATTATATGTTTAGTTTGTTATTACTTTTATTAATGAAATGAAATCATGAACTTGGAATTTTTCCTTCCTGACACCTCTTTGAAGACACATCACGCCCAGGCTCCCTCTGGCTGGTGTATTGTGGGTCCTCTTGGTTGAAACGTGTATCTTGGGGTCCTGGAATCATCTGTGCCCAGAAGTAATAAAAACTTCAGACCATTTGGTTATCCTCACGCCTCCTGTCCATGCCTTTGGCACCTGACCTGAAGGTTTTCTGATGGCAGTTTATTTGATGTACGTAGGTTTTATTTCCTTCCTCATTCATCATGGGTAATTTGGCAGAGGTAAAGAGAGAAATGGAGAAGTTTAGAAAGACTGTCTCTCACAGGGGAAGGATAGGAACTGATTCTCAGCCTAGGGGGAAGGTTCTTTATTAACTAGGAAGAGGCCCCAGCCCAGCCCAGTCCTATCAGCATTTTTGAGGGCGGGGAGTGGAACCCAGGCTCATATTTCATTCAGAGTTTCCATTTGTTCCAACACTAGGCCAAGGTTGAGAAATTGGTAGTTGGGCGTGTTTTGTAAAATCCATGCAGGTGGCTGATCAGGTTGGAGGGAGGGAGGTCCCATTGCAGCTGGAGGGACTTGTGTGTGTGTTTGAAGAAAGTTCCCCAATGCTTTCAAACATTTGCAGTCTATTACTTTGTAAAAGCAAAGCAGTAATTCTCCACTGTCTGTCACCCATTTGCTGATTAAAAATGCACGTTTTTTTTTTTTTTTTTGGTGGCACTGGGGATTGAACTCAGGGCCTTATGCATGCAAGGCAAGCACTGTACCCACTGAGCTACATCCCTAGCTCACCCCTAGCCCCTTAAGAAATTCTACTTTAAAGCATCTTCCACTATCAGAATCACTAAGTGTTGTCAGCTCACACAGGGATTCTGGTTTTTTTCTCCAGTTATCTCTAGGGGGTGTTAAAGCTTTTAAAACTTTGGAAATGACCTATCTATTTTCAAGCCAATCCTTTTGCTACTTGATCATTTAAAGTCACATACATTGGATAACTTATCACATTAAATGTGTGCTTTGATGTTTCCCCACCCTTTATTTTAAGAGGCTTATTTTGATATATTGATGAGCGAGTTCTTCAGATTCAGGAACATGTTTGACATATGAGTAAAGGGTTGTGTTTTTTTGTTTTTTGGTTGTTTGTTTGTTTGTTAACTGGGGATTGAACCTAAGGGTTCTTAACCACTGAGCCACATCCCCAGCCCTTTTTTATATTTTATTTAGGCACAGGTCTTGCTGAGTTGCTTAGGGCCTTGCTATATTGCTGAGGCTGGCCTTGAACTTGCGATCTCTCTGCCTCAGCCTCCTGAGCCACTGGGATTACAGGTGTACACCACGTGATGGCACAAAGGGGCTATTTTCACTCTCCTCCTTCCCCTTGGTCATTTGGGAATCAAGTGGACCCAAGAGGCTCAAGTAAACTGCAAACCACCAGTGCCACCAGGAGCCAGTAACACCAGCGCCAGGCAGACGGATGAGCATTTCTCACCTTCAGGGAGGCCTGCAGCTGGCTCCAAAGAGATTGCCCCAGAGAAGAAGAGTGACAGAGGACACCTGATGCTTCAAGCAGGACACGTACATGAAGTGGGAGTGGGACTTTTTGGAAAATGTGTTCATTAATGTAAAGATTGTAAATTATATTGTTTTTGTAAAAGCAGTTACTGAGTGATTGGCAGATGGAAGCCTGTCATCCTGACTTGTATCTATCTATTGACTAATAAAATAATGCAGTTATGCTTTTGTTCCATAAAGCAGATTGTGGACACATCATTATCAAATTTTATTGAAGTGGGAGTGAAGAAGTTCTTTAAGTTTTAGAGATTCTTCAAATGGAGACACTTGGGAAGTCCAGCTTTGTGCAGACACAAATATTTTATTAAAAAGGGAGGGTCTGCTCCCCAGTGGGATGCTTCTGACCTTTGTTGAATTTCCTAGCACAGGTGTCCCTCTTTTTGAACGTGGAGGGACAGGGAGTTAGAAACAGGCTTCATTTGTCTGATTAAAAGAGGCAAAAGGGCCTAGAACTTTCCCATGTTAATTTGTTGCTTAGACTTGATCTGAAAATTGAGTTTTTCAGATGGTCTCGTAGCCATCTGGAAGTTAGGACAATAAATGAACATATTGGGGTCACAGTCTCAGGGAGAACTGGCCACCAGTAGAAGTAAGATGACACCTGAGCTCCAGTGACCTGTTTCAGCAAAATAACCAGCATCCAAGGACGGAGCTTCACTGGCTGCTCGGCCCCATCCAGTACAGGAGCAGTGGATGTGGAACCAGGCAGAACCGAGGGGTTCACCTTAGCCCTCTGAACCTAACATTCCTCGTTTTTTAAGTGAAGACAGTAGCATCTATTTACCACCGATTGTTTACTGAAAATATCAGTGCACCGACCTAGCACAGAGCCCACCTTTGGTCTTTGTGTGGCGTTGAGTAGCGGTGAAGTTGAGGGGCCAGGGACAGGAAACACCAGGATGCCCTCTTGTGCAAAATACCAAAAAGAATCAAGCAGATAAACATTTATTTTTAGGCATGGGTCCCTTCTGTGGTTGGAATGTGGTTTGTCCCCAAAGATTTGTGTGCTGGAAGCTTGGTCCCCAAGGTCAAGGTCGAGGTAGCCCCACCACCAGAAGGCACTAACGCCTGCCTCACAAGCATTCAATCTGTGGGGCTGAAGTAATTGCCATGAGAGTGGATTGGAGTCAGGTGAGGTCAGCCCACATTTGGCCTCTTCCACACACCTGTCCACTTTTGCACCTGTTCCTTCCAGGTGATTCCATCCACCATGTGAAGACAGTGTGAAGCCCTCTCCAGAGGAGGCCTCCAGAGCTTGGACTGATCAGCCTTCAACACTGAGCCCAAATAAGCCTCTCCTCCTTAACATGTACCAGTCTCTGTTATTTTGTTATAGCAACAGAAGGCAAATTAAGACAGTCCCGACCTTCAATTGTGCACTACTTGGACAGATCATATGGAGCGAAAAAGAACACTGGACCAAGAGTCCTGTGAGGCCCCCTCTTCCCGCAGGCCTCACTGGAGCTCCAGCTGGCCTTCAGAGGAGGTAGGTACAATACAGGGAGGGAACTTCTTTCCAAGTGGCAGGAAGCCTCAGCCATGGCTCTATCTTAACTTCTGTAGAGAATGGTCAAGATGGAATTGCAGTCCTACAGAATGTGAATCAGCTTTTTCTGGCCTGGGCCAATATGCAGCCATTCTCCTCGTGCATGCAGAGGAGACAGATGAGAACCATCAGAAAGATCCCTTTAGTCCACAATAGACATTATGTCCTCTCCTTTCCCATCTGCCACCAGTACACACATGGAGGGATCCTTCAGAAGGAGCAAAGTCCCTCCCCACCTGAGCTCAGAGTGAGGGAAAGACTTTGCACTTATACCATTTTATTCCCAACACAACACTTTATTGTGAACTATGCGGCGCTTGGTGTAAGAATTTCTGAAATTCACACGATTTACAGATAGGGAATGGGTCACAGATTTCAATATCAAGGTTTGTCCATCCTTCTGGCCTAGTAGATTTAAATCTTCTTCTGCCCAGTTTCCTCTTCAATCAGACCTTCCTGGAAAATGTAACAAATAGATCAAGGTCGTGCTGAGTCACTTAACCTCATTACATTAAAAAAGGAGGAAAGTCCCATTCATCATCAGGTACTAGAAAATGCTAGGTAGGAAGGATAGACTGTATCTTTTTAAGCCTCTTGGTAAACAATCTAATAATAGGTTAAGGATTAGATATATGGAAGAAGATGAAAGAAAGGTCTCATCATTCAGTTGTCTATTAAACCAGCCTTGGCTTCAATTCCTTCGTAATGTCATATTTGGGAAATTTAACAGCTTGCTATTTTTTTTTAGCATATGCATGATTTCTTTAAAGAAAGAAAGGAAATAAAAATGAGTACCCACTTTTTTCTCTGTCCTGTGGGTATGGAAGTTGCAGTCACTGGAGAAATTTGAAAAATATAGCTTATTTTCATTTATGATTTTTTGGACTTTCCCAGGCTATAATTGAAAATGAACCATGTTTTCTGACTGTGCAAGTAAGCGGTCCATGGAGCTCAGAGAATGCTCACATTGAATTAAAGTTTTGATTTCTGCACTTAACTTGTTTTATACTTTTTTTTTCAAACCATGTTACATTAGTAGACTGCCACTTGGAGGGGGGGGGATTTAGTCTTCATAGAGAACTGGAAATAAAATCTGTGGCTCTGAGCAGTAAATTTTTGAGTTTGAATTATTTTAATCCAAAGGGGGAATTAAATTTAGAACACCATTTTTAGTGCCCACATTTTGTAGGGCCCTGGAAAACCATCCTAGAACAATTGCTGAATCAAATGGCATGTAGAAATCAGCACAGAGAAGAATATTTGAGGGGGTTGGTGAATGTACTTGGAGAATTAAAGTATGGCAGTGGGAAGACATTCTTATAGATCCTCCCAAAGGCTGGAGCCAGGATTAGCAGATAAAGCTCATAGAAGGATTTCAACTCAACTAAAGGGGGGACAAAGGTCCAGCCATGAGTCTAATCACTGAGTGGGAACGTCATTAAATAGTGAGGTCCGAGGCACAGGTGGGGTCCTGGCAGGAGGTAAGCCCCACAGCGGGCAAGTGTGGTCATGAGTGGTACCCAAGGGGCAGTCCATCTGAGAAGCTCCATGTTAGGATCACTGTAACTCACCAGAATTCCTCTCAGGTCCCTGATGGGGGACCGTGGCTGGTGGATGGTGCATTCCAAGGTTTGGGGTTCCGCCAGCTGATCAACTTCTTTGGCTATCTGAAGAAAAAAATATGACCCATGGAGATGGAGATGAGAAAACAAAATGGCATTCTCCGTTGCCACCAGAAATTGCGAGTGAAGTCTAGAGGCTGTGGGGCTCAGTGGGAGGCTGGAATAACTTCAGGATTAGGAAGGGGACTTGGAGGACGTGAGGCATTTTTATAGCTGGAGTGGAGGTCTGGAGGCAGTGCAGATGAGAGGAGACCATGTTCTCTCCTTAGAGATGTATGAGACTGAAGAACTGTGAATCTCATGAAGAGGCAGCCCAAGTATTTATAGTTGTGAAGAGGAATGTTTTTTATTTTCTAGTTTTTAATGTGTCATAGTTTAATGAGATTTGCCTCACATATGATATATGGAGAAGAGACTTCAGATCCTGGGGTTTCTTTATCTTTGTTATTTCTCAAAAACAACAGCAACAACAACAAAAAAAAAACCCAAAACAAAAACAAAAATGGTATTTCTTTTCAATGAAAACTGAATGGTTTTGAGTTTTTCCACTTACATTTCCCATTCATAGCCCTATGATATTTTTTGGATTAATGAACTATAATCCTCATCCATCCCTGAGAAGTCATATTTTATAAACAAAAAGAAAGAAAAAAAAAAACCCATGGTAATGCTGGTGCTAGTGTGTAATCTCCTCTGTATGAAATTAAATCCAGCATGTTCTCTACCCCATTGCCTTGTCTTAAATTTGTTAACTCCCACTTCCTTGCTTAAATGCTTCTATGGGTGAAAAGAAATCTAGAGCATACCTCCTCCATAAGGACACCTACTTACACATTTTGAAATATACTACTGATCTAATATTGTAGATTTAGATGAAATAGAAAAAAAATAAGCAGAAATTTTAAGATTATCTTTCCCAAAGGCAAAGAATCACCTGTTAGAGACCCCGGATTTCCCCCAGTTATTCTAATTCCCGTGGAACTGCACCCACCCACGGAGGGCATGACTGACGTCCTGCATGGTTGTATTCCCCCGGTGTTTGCTGTGCTCTGTTTCATCAGCACCTGACTGAACTGAAAGTAGAAATTGGACTTGACCTTTGTAAGAGTCCTTTCCTCCTGACCTAGCCAGGGTGGAGTACAGTCTAGTGCCACACTGGATCTTTTATTTGGTTAAGTTGAACCAAATAAGCTAAGTCTTATCAAAATAAGTCTTATTTTGAAGCTGAGAGAGAGAAACTCACCTCTTGAAAAGAATCAGACAAACTTTCTGCATTTCTCTTTCCTCCAGGGCGCAATCCATAGGACCAATGCTGGCTGGAACAGCCCTGCACACACAGGGTCAGCAGGAGGAGTCCAGCCAGGAGTTTGGGAGTGGGCTCCATTCTAAGGAACTTCAAAGCACAATCAAAACAGACCCAGACTGAACTCTCAGTGAAAACAGACCACAAAGAACTCTGGATGACAAGACCCACATCTATATCACGAACCTGTGGAAAGTGTAAGTTACACTCCTAATTTTACACACAGACCTCTGTTTGACTGTTTTGAGTTTCCTAGCCACTGGGGACCAAAATCAGAATGTTAAGCTCACATATTCAGTATTTTTTTGTGCCAAAGGAGTCATGATTATTTTGATTGCTTGTTTGGATATCTAAAACCCAAGACCTCCTCCCTGATCAAATGTGTCTTTTCACCTTCCCATTTCCCCATTTTCCGGTTGGTTTCAACTAGTCCATTTAAAAGAATTGCGCCACCTGCTCCACTCTGCTGCACAGCCCCTGCTAGGTGTCTCTGGCTGAAGGTGCTGGACTGCAAATGGCTACACTATGGGATTGATGCATTTTTCTGACTCTTCTCTCTAGTCTTTCAAGCATTACTGCTGTGAGAGACCGGCTGTGAGAGCAAGAAAGGACTCAACCCACTTCGAAGTGGTGAGTCGCAGAGCCCATGCTTTCCTTTCCAAGGAAAGGAATACAGGCTTCGTATTGAGCTGATGAAATGTGTCTTCAGACTAACTTTCATTTGATGGGGAAGAGGCTAAAGTCCAAGTAGCACAGTTCATTGGGTCTTGGGTGTCCTAAAGACCCAATCTCTGCAGCTGGCCGTGATAAGGTCAGTGAAGGACAAGCCTGCTTTATACACCCGTCTGGCCTGGACTAAACCTTTGGGGTGTAAAGTGCCCCAAGGACACATGATAGCATGCAAGCTCAGACTAACACAACAGACTGACAGCTTTACAAGTACAAAGCATTTTACCTGTTTGGAGGCAAAGTGTCACAAGGATCCCAAGCTGCCTTTGAGGTGTGTTGAGTTCTGTGACTTTTCTACTCACCTCGCTTCCTTTTTATATGAAACTTTTCCAGGACATCGAAATTGTCCCCACTGGTAAATTGTGCTGCCCATGGAGTTTAGTGTTTTTTAATAGTAATTTTTTTTTTAATCCTCACATAAAGCCCTTTAATGGTGTATGTAATTGGAACACCCGCTGGCGTAGCCGTTAAATTCACTTAAGTCTGGCCATTAAAACCTCAGCTAAAATTTTTATAGCTGAGGTCACCATCCACAGAGATTAAAATCCAGCTAGGCTGGAGTCCCTTGAGGAAACTGACAGACCTATCAAGGGTTCAAGGAAAAGAGATGTCTTAGAGTAAGCTAAACCAAATGCACGTACAGAAACTTCCACCAAGGAGGCTACGCAGTAAATATAGATAGGTCATAGGGGCTAGTCTCAGCTTTTAGATGGCCTACTTGTAAAAGGAAGGATTTAAACCACATAATCCTAGAATTACTTTCAGTTTTAAAAATCTGATTTATTAATAAGTGGTTATTGGGGCTGGGATTGTGGTTCAGTGGTAGAGTGCTCGCCTAGCACACGCAAAGCCTTGGGTTTGATCCTCAGCAGCACATAAAAATAAATAAATAAAATAAAGATATTGTGTCCAACTACAACTAAAAAAAAAAAAAGTCATTATTGGCACTATGCCAAGTCTATTTAGGATTCTGTAAATGGGAAATTCCCCAGCTTTCTACCCACCAGGGCCCCTCTTTGACTATTGTTATTTTATTATTATTGTTTTGGTACCAAGGATTCAACTCAAGGGGTCTTAACCACTGAGCCACATCCCTAGCTCTTTTTATTTTTTTATTTTGAGACAGGGTCTCACTAAGTTGCTTAGGACCTTGCTAAGTTGCTGAGACTGGTCTCAAACTTGCGATCCTCCTGTCTCAGCCCCCCAAGCCACTCACTGGGATTACAGGTGTACACTACCATGTCCAACCCTCCTTGACTATTCTTGAAAGCCTTTCAAAACATCAAAAAAGTAAGAAAAACTCTAATAGTTATTGGGCAGACTTAGGTGGACAGATCAACTCATTTTAGAAGTTGATAGAGTCAATATGTGCAAATCACTGTGCTGAGCATGTTATGTTCGAATTCGGGACCCCCAAAAGACCACCAGAGACCAAGATTGATGTAAACACCAAAGAGGTGTTTCTTGCCAGCTAGCTCAGTCCTCCGCGCACACACACAGCAACTGGTGACCCTGAGAGGCCCTGAGCCCAGGGTTTGCAGCAGTTTTATACATTCTTTGGGGAAGGCAGGGACTTCACATACATCATAGCATCTCTTAGCAAATCATCACACACCGCGGGGAAAATCAAATAACAACTCTAAAACATGATTAGCACATTCACTGGCGGGAACAAGTTGGGTAGGGGTGATTGGTCAGCACAAAAGGGGTATTCATTTGAACTGATTGGTTTAAGCCAAAAGGGGTGTAGTGCTGAACTACATGGTTTCTCAACACCATAAACTACTGGGAGGGTCCTCTGGCATCCCAGGTATTTCCCTGTCTCATGCTGATTGGTGGCTGCTAGGGGGCTGCTATGGATCCCCACCTAGCCTGACTGAGTCAGGGACACCTGGCGCAGCAGATCTCTCCTGTTATTTGTAGATAAACCACTTAGCAGGGTGGGAATGTGCCTAGGGGTGCTCTGTGGGTCTTTCCAAGGACAAAGGCCATGTCCCTTCCTTGGACAGGCTTTGCTCTGAGGTAGAGGCTGGTTTTTCAAGCAGTGAGCACAAAGATGAGAAATAATGGTTGCCTGGCATGTGAATAAGACCAAGGTCACTCATCTAACATTGTGGCAAAGTGAAGAACATCATCCACTTTTTTTTTTAACAGAGTTTTATTATGTTGCTTTGTTATGCTCGAATTTGGGACCCCCTAAAGACCACCAGAGACCAAGATCAATGTAAGCAGCAAAGAGGTATTTATTGCGAGCGAGCTCGGACCCCCTACATACATCATAGCATCTCTTAGCAAATCATCACACACCTCGGGAAAATCATACAACAACTCTAAAACATGAAAGAATCTGGAAAGAATTATTGGTTAGTTCAAGGGGTTGACGACTTAAAATTGATTGGAAGGGGGGTATGGGGGTACGTGCCAAACTGCAGGGCTTCTAGTTTAGATACTGGTCATCACACCTAGGTGGGGGCCATCTGGAATTTCAGATATGTAGATCTCTTGGCCTATCTTAGGTGATCACCATCTGGGCTTTTCCAAGAACTGTTTCCACAGAGCTTTTCTGTAGTATTTTCCTGACTTTTAGGACTACAGTAGGTCAGAGGTTAAGTTTCAGAGCAAAATGAGGCCCCAAGCAGAATGAAATTACTTAGGTCTTTCATTCCCCCATTTCTTTTTTTTCTGGTGGGGGGGGGGGTACCTTGGAAGCCAATCATGGGTTCCTCTGAGTGAGCTTATAGGATTCAGTTCTATTATTTCTGTCTAGGGGCTGATATTGGGCCCTCAACACCATTAACTGGACTGTAATTGATCCTTTCCTTTACAAAGGCTGCAAACTTATTTATAATACAGGGTCCTACTATTAGGGCAAGCATAATTACAAGTAAGGGTCCAACCAAAGCTGAAATTAAAGTTGTGAGCCAGGGGAATAGTCCGCTTCTCCAATCCTTCCTGTACTCTGGCTATTGATTGTCTGATTACCCCGGAATGGTTTACGTAAAAACAACATTCTTCCCCTAGCGCTGCACAAAGTCCTCCTTGTTGTAAAAAGACTAAATCTAAGCCCCTTCAATTTTGAAGCATAACTTCTGCAAGGGATGCATGTGATTCCTCCAAATGTTTCACCTGTCTCTGTAGCTCTTGGATGTCCTCATCTATGGCTTCCCTCAGACTGGAAAAATAGGAGCGCTGTTCAATCAGGGCCGTTGTTCCAGTTTCCACTCCTACTGCTCCTAACAGGGTTCCTACGGTTAATATGGCTACAGCTACTTCTCTATTTACCTTCCTTTGTAATTCCTTACTTTCTAATCTGAGTATCACTTCTTCTTCAGAGTGGTAAATTAATCTGGGTATAAGTTGAACCATAACACAAAATCCATTGGTATGGTTGAGCACAGCCGTGTGAGCACAGGGGGGAAGGCCTGTGTCACATGCCCACCAACTGTTTTCTGATGGTAATAGATAAGTCATTTGGGAAGTCTGATTGCATAAATGCTGCAAGAGAGGGTGGTGGGTTTCCCACATAGCTGCCTTTTCCAATAACCTTCTTTAAGCTAAGTCCAGATTCCACTGGTTCCCAACGGCAGTCCTGTACTTTGCTAGTCAGTGTATAACTTCCTGGGAGAGCTATCCCCTCATAAAGGGGGAGTTGCATATCATAACACATCCAACAGGACTCTGTCACCTGGGGCTGGGTTTTGTTCACAACATCATAGGTTTTTAGCAGTAGTTTCCGCAAGGGAGCTCCCAAGGTGTTCTCCTCTGAAATGCAGGGCACAAGTAGGTGGGGCAGTTCAGGTGGAGAGTTTAGGTCCCTTTCCTCAGGGATCCTCTGGGTAGTCTTAGGTATTTGGGTACTTTTAGGCATAATGGGGTGAATCTGACTTGTATCCAGGAGTTCTCATTATGTGGTCTGGAGTATTTTACTAAGTTACTTCTGGTGACCTCCCAGGCTCCAGACCCTCCCACACTAGTCGCACATCCCCATTGCTTGCAATAATATTCTGTAGAACTCCCACATTCTGGAGGGGCACATGTACCAGGTGTCCATTTTACAGGGAGGACCATTTGAGCCATCAGAGCTCAGGTACCTCTTTCTCATATAATGGATGGGTGTGTCAAAGCCTTTTTGTTTTGTTTGTTTCCATGACCCCTCAGCCAACTGGCAAAGATCGAACTCTAAGTCCGGGAACCATATCTGGGGTCCTTCCTGAGTTGCCAAGACTATGTTATGTCCAGTTGCTGGATTCTGGATTACCCAGGTCCACTTATGTGGAAAATGGGGGTTATTACAATGAACAGTACTAATGTAAGCAAGAATAAGCAGCCAGCCTAATAATATAGCATCCTAACTAGGGTTTAAACGCTTTATCTTTTTTTTTTCTTTCTTGCCTTATCTTAAGTTTAAGAAAATTGTTCTTATGGCAAGTAACTTGCCACTTGGAGTTCGAATCGGGAATGAAGTCGCTCCTCACAGAGGATGGGTCCGCTGGCTTTGCATGAGAGTAGTGGATCCAGGTGGCGATTCAACCTTGAGAGCGGTGGGCTTTGTGAGGATCACAACTTACGGTCCCTTCCAGCGAGGTTGCAGTGAGTCCTGTCATGTCTCTTTATGTAGACCCAGTCTCCGGGATGGAAGCTGTGCGGCTGAGGAGGGGGTCCTGTCTCCTACAGAGCTTTGAGGTGGGGCCACATGTCCTGGTGGGCTTGTTGCAGGGCTTTTAGGGAACATAAGAGGTCAGAGTCATCAAATTCTACAAGCAGGTGTTCAGACAAGCAGGGAATTATAGGGAGGGGTATGCCAAACATAATTTCAAAGGGAGTGGCTCCTAATTTATAAGGGGAATTTTGTACCCTATACAGGGCATAGGGAAAGGAGGGCTACCCAGTCTCCGCCAGTCTCCATGGTCCATTTGGTTAGGGTCTCTTTTAGAGTTCTATTCATTCTCTCTATTTGTCCTGAACTTTGGGGTCTGTAAGCACAATGCAATTTCCAATCTGCCCCAAGAATAGACATGAGTCCCTGACTTACCTTAGACACAAAGGCTGGTCCATTATCCGACCCTATCAAGACTGGGAAGCTGTACCTGGGTAAGATGTCTTCCAGCAACTTCTTAACTACTACTGTAAGGGTCCGGCGAAGCGTTGGAGGAAGAGACCACCAAGAGACTGACTCATGCAATTGCAGAAGGGGATTTATTGGAGATCCATTCCAGCGCGCTGGGGCTCCGTGCTCACTCAAGAAGGGAGAGCAGCCCAGAGCCCCCAGCTGGGGCTGAGCACTGTTTAAGTACACTTTTTGGAGAGGGCGGAGGCTTTGCATCAGGACAAATCATCATCAAACAACAATTCTTAAACTTGATTAGTACATTCATTGGTGGGAACAGGTCGGGTGTGGGGGGGGTGTGATTGGTCACTCCTAAGCGGGGTACACTTTCAAACTGATTGGTTCGGGCCCTGTATGCCTACGTGACAAGCTGCACAGGGCCCTAGGCTATTAATCAACTAAATGGCCAGTAGGACGTTATCTTAACTGCCTCAGGAATTTCAGGTTCTGGGTGTAGCAGAGGAACTTAACAATACCTAGTACTTCACTTTTTAACTCAGGCCTTGCAGCTTAGGAACTTTACAATGCCCGGTCTTTTACCTTTTAACTTCAATTTCTTTTACCCTTACACTACTTGAGCTGTCTCACGCTTGGTTGGAAATGCTTCTACCCATCCTGAAAGGGTATCTATAAAAACTAGAAGGTACTTATATCCATATTTGCCACCAACCATTAAGGCACTGAGTCATAGGCAGTTCTTTAATCCATTCTAAATCCTCCTTGGAATATAGTGGCATTTCTGGTAGGCTTCAGGGCCCGGGTCAGGCAGGTTGGCTATCATCACAGTCTCTCTTTGCATAGCTATTCCCTGAGCAGTTCTATCAGCCAGATTGTTCCCTCTAGACACCATGTCCTTAGGTTTCTGATGTCCTGGACAGTGGACAATGGCCAATTTCTTAGGCAACCATAGGGCGGTAATGAGGGCCAATATCTCTTCTTTATTTTTTATAGTCTTTCCCTTGGCTGTCAGTAGCCCTCTTTCCTTATAGATGGCGCCATGTATGTGGGCCGTGGCAAAAGCATACTGGCTATCACTCTAAACAGTCAGCTTTTTGTCTTTCCCCAGCATTAGTGCTTGAGTCAAGGCTATCAGTTCAGCTCTCTGGGCTGATGTTCCCCTTGGGAGGGGCTGAGCCCATACCACTTCAGTCTCTGTTACCACATACCTCTGACCTTGTTGAATGAAGCTGCTCCCATCTGTAAACCAGATAAGCTGGCAAAGGCTGGTCCTTGAGGTCTTCTCTGATGCCATGGACCTGCCCTAGGATCTGTGCACAGTCATGCAAGGGAGCCTCCAAGTCAGGGTTGGGTAGCAGGGTGGCGGGATTGAGAGTGGAGATTACTTAGGTCTTTCAGTTTAGGCTGGTCTCAAACTCCTGAGCTCAAATAATCCTTCCTCCTCAGCGTCCTGAGTGCTAGGATTACAGACACGTGCCACTGTGGGGCTACATCATACAAATTTTCACCCAAGTGGCACGTATGACCTTAGGTATGTTATTCAGATAAGCACTTAAAAAAGAAATAGAACTATTATTCTTTATTACATTCATTTAAATACATGATTGCCTTCCCCTAATTTACCTCTGGTCTACAACTCATGATAGTCAAGAATTCTCTCATTTAATCATCTCTTTAATGAATGACCCCTTGGCTTCTAGGCAGCACTAAGTATAGGTTTGAATGAATGGAATCAATCAATCAATGAAAGCCAGAACCTTTTAACCAGATTAGGCCTAATGCTTTCTCTATTTTTACTTCAAAGATGTTTTATCTGATATAGAATTAAGCTTAAGGTACAATAGGCTGTAAAGCTTGTTAAATTATCTAAGGCATGAGAGAGTTAAAAAAAATAGTTATTTGTGAATTTTAGAACTGGGATTGGCAGCTCTTTGGGTAGGATGCTAAAACCATGCCCAGTGTCCTATGGAATAATTTCATTGGTAAGGATTTCAAGTGAAGAGAAATGGTGTTTTGCCCAGTATACTGCTTGGCTTGCCCAGTTGCTTCTGTGGACCCAATGGTGGAGAAGGGGATCAACTTTGAAGTATAACTGCAAACAGAAATTTTAAAACAAAACATCAGGACTTGATTCTTATCTTCATAATTTCATTTAGATATCCTAACACACCATTCTAATAGGAAGAGTGGAATTTTGACCCACTATATTAAAGATAAGGAGAAAGGTTATGTTTGAACAATGCCGGTTTAAATTGTGCAGCTGATTTCCTATTTGCTGAGACATGCTTCTGTGTCACTGAAGCAAAAAGCATGGCCTTTGGTTAGGACTAAGGGGATGGAAGTAAAGACTTCTGAGCCCTGTTGTCAGGTGAAGCACTCACCTCTGAGCATCACTGGGTTTCTCGTGGGTTATTTCTACCAGTTGGTATGAAATTTTTGGAAATATGCTTTGCGATGTTTAAGATGAGCACAGCAACATGATCTATGACGCTATTCAGTGCTGCATGTCTTTTAAGTCTGTATCAGTCTTGCCTTAGATCCAACAGATCTCAAGGGCAAAAGCCAAATTTGTCTTGTCTTACGTTCTGCAGCACCAAGCAGTCTATCAAACCACAAATCAATGAGTTTCTGATGTTTTAGTGATAGTTTGAATCTTTTCACAATTCCATGATTAGGTCAGCTGATCAAGGAGTGGAGTTTAATAAATTAGGTTAAATATTAAATATGGAATTTATAGTTGTCATAGTTCTGTCCTAAATTTGAAAGAATGGCTTTAGAGGGAAAACTGCTTCATTTTCAACATGAAAACACCTCAAAACTATTATAATTTCATAATCTTGCTGAATGACAGATGGGGAAAAAACCTCCTCTGCCCTAATGTAAAATCTCAGCAGGAAGAACTCAAGGGTAACTCTGGCTGTCTAATCCACTTGTGAAAGGCTGGCAGAGAACTAATCCTCAGACATACTGTTTTCTACTGAAATAATGTAACCAGTTTTTCTTGTACTGGTGAACATTTAATTTTAAATATATTATCCTGCTTGGGGATTTAATAAAATTCTAGTTTTTTTTTTTTTTTCACATATTAAAGACCATTAGAATTGACCTGAGGACAGATTTACAGTATAAACAACAGGTTCATAAAATAACTAGAGAAAAGTTATATACTGATTTGTAATGGAAACCTTCATAAGAATAACTTGACGCTTCCTATTAAAATTTCCTTGAAACTAGTTGAAGGAACTGGACTACATCAGAGCATAACACGTATTGCTTTAGACAATTACTCAGAGAGAGCACTGAATTTAATTAGCTAATCTAACCATAGAGAATTGAATTTTATCAATGTAGCTAATGTAAGTATAGAGAACTGATTTTATCAATATAGAGAGTCTAACCAATTTAAGTTTAAAACCTGACCCTAACTCTCCCCCAACACTGCATTTTTAGCTATGTACAGATAAGTTTCATCAATGAAGCTAATGGAAGTTTTACTATTCTGAAACTTTCTTCCTCTTTGGAATGCTCTTCTTGTCAGGCAAAAATGTTTGGGGGCATACTGTTTAACTGGTGAACATTACCAGTTAGTTTTGTTGAGTAAACACAACCTGAATAAGTTACTGGAAGACAGTTTTTTCTTTTGTTCAGAACTAATAGTTTTTTCCCACATTGTTAGCATGGTGGATTTTGAAGGGCAGATCATAAAAAATGAATTTAATGGCACTTTCAAAGAGACTACCCAATAGCAAGTATTATGTTGTATTTTCTTTTTCATCTAGACCTTCAGGGCTGGTTGTCAACCCATATTGAAGAAAAGGTAAACAGAAGTGTTTATTTTCCAAAGCAAGAGAAGAAAGGCCTTTTCATTGTTTTATATCATTTATTAATGCAGTATACATTAGATCCCAAGCCTGCAGTTTCTGAAAACACCATGTTTTTTCAGGTTTCTTTCAGAACCTTCTGCAGTTTTAGGTTTGTCTACAGAGGTACCCTTAAGTGAATGAACAACACATTCTATAATTATTGAAAATATAGTATAGAGTGAAATGATTTAAATATTATTTAGGCACATATTGATTATGAAAATAGAATCTCTCAATACAATACTTATCTGTCTTGGTAAAAATAATAAAGCAAAGAAAATAATTCATTTCTAAAGTTGCTTTCCTTCACCTGTAAAGGTCTGATCTCCTCCCACTGTGCATATGTGCCCTTTACTGTTAAGGAAAGCTGTGCATATGTAGATATAGAAGAGTAAGCTATGGAAACACTGAAATATGTCCTTCTCCCAAAGGAGACAGAAGTGGTTTTTAATGATTCATTGCCTAAAATTGATGAGTAAGCAGGATTCAGAACCCATTTGGACACAGCTTATATCCCTGCTCTAGGGCAGATATAAGGACACTGGGGTATTGGGAGGGAAGTAAAGGCCCTGACTCTGCTATGGCAGAAAGAAAAGGACTCAGGAAAATTGGGTTACAATTTGAAAACCAAAGACACACAACAGCAAATATAAGTAAAAGAACCACAGGTGCTGACTGATTAATATCTTAGGCCATCCAAATGCCTTTATTTTTATTTATTAGTTTCTTTTGATGGTTTAATCAAATAGCCAGTTTAAATATCCTCGTTTCCCACTGTAAGATTTTAGCTGCAATTATATTATATTGCCTTCTAAAAAGTTATTTTGTCCTTTTTATTTGTATTTTATACTCTTAATTGCAGCAGTTTTGGATTTGATACCTATTTTTAAGCTGGCCCAATTTAAACCATTTGACATTTTATTTAAGTGGCTATTAAAGATGAACCTTGGTTTTTTGGTTTTGAAATATCATCCTATGCTTATATATTGATTGTATCTGAGAAAATTAGGTTAGTAGTATAAATAGACAGAACCTCCTGGTCTGATGTTGAGTGGAACTTGCCTAGAATGAACTTCTGAGGAATGCTCATTCAAAAGTTGTAACTGTAGGCAAATTCATCCTTCAACTGGAGAGTTCCAATAAATCTTCAATATAATAAAGATGTACAACGATATCTTTCCTCTCTGCCTCAATAGGAACAACAGGCTATTTCTCTAATTTAGCTATTGTTTTGTTCTAAAAGTAAACATTATAAAAATAAACCTGAAAAGAGAGCCTTAGGGAGTATGACCTCACCATATTCATACAGTGTGACAGGTACATAAAGAGGGGAGGCATTGCTAAAGCTATTCATAAACCTGAACAACCTTTCCAAACTTTTCATAAAGTTTAACAATTTAAATATCCATACTGC
This sequence comes from Marmota flaviventris, assembly GCF_047511675.1. Lineage (NCBI taxonomy): Eukaryota > Metazoa > Chordata > Mammalia > Rodentia > Sciuridae > Marmota > Marmota flaviventris. Next base: position 167,971,959 of record NC_092500.1, read on the forward strand.
ATCTAGGTATTCAATAAATATAGTTGCATATGTTGTGCTTTTCATAAATTAAATTTCTCAAATGCATCTTAATCCAAGATGGATTTCCACATCATGCCTATTTAAAAGCAAATAAAATAGATACTATATTCCTGGTCATAAGACCAAGCATATCTCCCTACCCCATTCAAAAGGCAGCAATATAATCTAAGTTTCCCTACAACTATTAAATGAGTGCTTTTCTGTTAAAATCAGAATATGGAAAAAATTCAATTTCTCCCTTATGCACTGCTGAGAACAAGCATAATCCTCTAAACTTTTTTTTTTTTTTTAAATTCCTTTACAGTGTTATTTTTTCTAGATAACAGAGAGTGGAGAAAGAAAATGATTAGGAGAACATTTTTCATCTCAGACATCTTCCTCCAGCCCCTGAGATTCTCATCTGACACTCTGGGACATGTGTAGTGGTGTCAACATCTCTTCAAATATAGCCCCCTTCACATTGGAACCTCTGAGGTTAGCTTCCTGAAGGTCACACCCAGACAGATCACAGTTCTGTAAGACAAAATAAGATTCATGTAACACCTATGGAGATCTAGGGCCTTATGTGTTTCTTTCACAAAGATTTCTAGGCATATTAGGACAGTATTCCTACATAACAAAACAGTTTCTGGAACACTCCTGACCATGTGTCTTAAAGTCAGATCTTCTATCTGCAATGTTATTCCTGGGTGATGCTCAAGTTGACCACCACAAGTATGTACAATCAAGGTTAAAGAGGAAGCAGGTAAATAAAATCAAGAATGAATTCCAATATAATAACTATTATCTATTTTTACCACATCCCAAAATAACAATAAGGAAAGGCATGAGATGGGGGAAGACTATTTAGAAAAAATATTGAGATTTTTACTTAATAATTAAACTGTATAGTAGATTTTTCCATTTTGTAGCCTAATGTTTTTACAGTAGGAAACTGCCTTTTTTAAAACCCCAAATATATGTGTATAATTCAATGAGTTTAGGTAGATATATACAGTGGCATAACCACCACAACTGGAAGTTGTTTGTTAATTTCTCACGATAAGGGAAAGATGAGACAGATTCTAATAAAGTCCCTAAGGGATGGTGAGAGAAGGGTGACTACATAGAGCCTCTTAAGAGGCCAAATGTTCACAGCTGTCCCTTAATGGTCAACTGGATCAGTCTTTGCAATCAGCTGGAGGGAGAAAGGCTTTTGCTGCTTAACCATACTGACTACATGATAGCTGAAACCAAGGAAAAAAACCTATGACCTTAAGTGACAATAACAAATAACTATGCTCATAATAGGATTATATTGTTAACCTGAGGCTAGTTCTTCTTGCCTTTAAGTTTAAATGGCTCTCAATTTCAGAGAGCTATCAAGATCAAGGCAAAAACATCCATTATAAAATCAGCAGCAAGCTAAATTTTCACCTACTGTCTTCTACAATCCTGTCTATACCAGATTTGCTTGTATAAAACTATATTATTTAATATGATAGCCATGAGCCACTTGTGGCTATTTAAATATAAATGAGTTAAAATTAAGTAAAATTTGAAAATCAATTTCTCAGTTGAGAATAGCTGCAGTGCCCAGCAGTTCTATGTGGCTATTTGGCAACTGTACTGAACAGCATGGATCTGAAACACACCCGCATGCAAAGTGTGTGACCAGACAGCACTGTTGCAGACACATCAACAGCCACGAAGTCTACTGCTACATTTGCAAGTCACAAATAGAATATAATTCTTTTAACTGGACAAGATTAAAATCTTTAGCTGAGATTCAAAAAGGGTATGATGCCAATTTAAAAATAGGCTTTTCCTGGGCCATGGCAGCAGCTCAGTGATGGAGCACTCGCCTAGCATATGTAAGTCACTGAGTTCAATCCTCAGTAACACATAAAAAATAATAAATAAAATAAAGGTAGTTAAAAAAATAAAATAGGCTTTTCCTGAATCTGCTTTCAAACGTGGATATCATTTAAATTTCCCAAGTCATTCAAGAATAATCTGGCCTATAAAAGTGTTTGGAATTAAAGTTAATGAAAACACAGTAGTTAGATTAATAAAAGACTACTGAACTTAAAAGATCCAAGAAAAAGATGACATGAAATAAATGGAGACTGAACGTCAGAAGAGTCTTCACACCTGGAACTAGATCTAAGCCTCAGGTGATGGACTTGCTCTGGAATTGAAATGTTTGAACAAGCCATTGAAAGGAAAATATCCCTCTAACTGCCCCAGCATGTTACTGGGCAATTTACCAGCCAATTACTTCCCTAATAATTTCAATAAGTTTTACCTGAGATACTCAGTAATTAAGATTACTCAAACACCAGGCATTGGTGAACTTACCTCTAAATCAGTTCCTGCCAGAGTAGCTCCTCTGAGGTTACAGTTCTTCAACTTTGCATTTTTTAAGGTAGCAACTCTCAGGTTAATTCCTGTCATTTGACTTCCTTCCATATCTACACCTTTCAGATTAGCACCTACAGTGAACATATTTGGAGAGCAGTTTAACTTTAAAAATATGTCTAATTATCTACCTTCAACAAACTGCAAGATGATTAGAGGATAAATGAGGATGGTCTTCTTATACTTTTGGAAATGAACCTCAAGTGTCATTCTCAACTGGCTTACACATGTGAAAAATTCAATGCCAGCAACTTGTTTGCTTACAGCATGAATTAAGAATGTTTCATAGGTATTTCTGAGGGGAGAAATAAATCTTACAGGTGGACACAATATTTTTTTAAATTTTTATGTGGTGCTGAGGATCGAACACAGTGCCTCATGCATGCTAGGCGAGTGCTCTACCACTGAGGCACAACCCCAGCCCAAGCAATCAATCTTATCTTAGGTGGTTAGCACTTTTATGCCACCATAAATTGTTCATGACGTGGAAGATAAAAATGTGTTTCCTAAAAATACAAGTGAACAACACGCCCAATTCACAAACCCAACAAAGCAATAATGAATTATTAAAAACTGACAAAAAAAATTTGGCGTTTTGCAAACTGAAATTCTTCCTGTTAGTCAATATAAGAGTATTTAATTCTACTTGAGGGTTAAGATGTTGATATTTAATTGTCCAACTTGAAGCCTCATTAACTATTTCAGGCTTTATCTCTGAGTCCTCAAGTTTGGTTTGCATATGACTAAGACCAAGGAAGCAACTGACCCTTTGCAATCTCTCCAAATACAACAGCAGATAAAACCTGTCCCCTACTCTTTTCTTTTCGACCCTTAGCAATGATTTCCTGGAGCTTTTTACTTCCTGGTCTGCTTTCACCCTGGAACAGATATTTACAGATAAGATCTCACCTTCTAAATTGGCTTTAAGACCAGAAGGATCCTCAAAATTACACAGTTTCAGGGATGCACCTTCTGCATTAGAACAAAGCATCTTGACTCCCTGGAGATTTGCACACTGCAAAGAAAAAAGTCCTGGTTTTTAAGGTTCATGATTTTAGTCCCATTGGTGTAAACAGTAAAAGAAAAAACTAGGAGGGGGTGGGGGGGCGGGAAGCTCAATTCAACACATTTGCAATTATTTTTGTTTACTATGAAGACTCTTTTAATGAAACACAATAAGAATTGAGGATGTTTTAAAGAAACATTTCTTTTAGAAGAATTGTTTTAAAAGAGAAACATGCCAAATAAACAGTACCATGCTCACTTTACATGAAAAGGGTTTAAATAAAGAACCCACGCAGTCAGAACTATAACACTCTATTCCTATTTGTATCAACAGCCTTGAGCATGACCATATGACTAAATGTATGACAAAGAAGGCAGAAATTTAGGAGGGGTATGGATTTTCTCTTATCACTGTAGAAATCAAGAAATGAACTTCTTGATTGTTCAAGAGGCTACTACCACTTTCATTTCAAAGGCCAGAATACAAATGCCATCAATTAAAGGGATTAATTAGCAACAACACACTAACAAGTCACTGCTCTGGTCTTTCTGTACCAACCATGGCTGCAAGACACTGTCAGCTCCAGCGCTCACACCACAATGCACAATGCAGAGAGTAAAAAGTTAAAAAATAAACACGTGAGTTTTAAATTGTAAATTCGTCTTAAAGAGTTCATGCCATTAGATCTGAACTCTAGGAACTACTAGATAAGCCAGGAAGCTCATCTACAAAGTTGATGTTAACATGAGACCTTCACAAATTATAGTTATCAAAATGGAAGCTGAATGTGAAACTGTTTGAAAAACTGTAAAGCAAAAGCTGGGTGTAGATCAGGGTGCCCTGGTGCATGCCTGTAGTCCCAGCAGCTTGAGAGGGTGAGGCAGGAGGAGGATTGCAAGTTCAAAGTCAGCCTCAGCAACTCAGTGAGACCTGTCTCTAAATAAAATACAAAACAGGGCTGGGGATGTGGCTCAGTGGTCAAGTGCCCCTGAATTCAATCCCAAGTAAATTGCTGAGGCTGGCCTTGAACTTGTGCTCCCCTTACCCCAGCCTCCCGAGTTACTGGGGTTATAGCTCTGAGCCACCATCTGGCCAAAAATACCAGTTTTGATAGATTTAGGATACTATATTGAGATCAGGATCTAATTTTAAGAGTTCATTTTTATTGTTTGCTAAACCTTTCAGATCTATGTACATAAAGGATATCAAAGTTATGAAAACAACCCATTCCACTTTTAGAGTGAGCCTTCAGCTTTATCATCAGCATAGTAAATGATCTGTCTACTATTTAAAAAGCTCCAATAAGACAGATAGAACTCCTGTTCTTTGAGATTGCTCAGTAACCTAAAATTTTAATTTTCCTCATAACCAAAAATGATTCTTACATCAAGCACTGATCCGGAAAGATCAGCTCGTTCAAGATTAGCACAGCAGAGATTTGCATGTGCAAGGTTGCAGCGGCTTAAGTTGGCCATTTTGAAATTAATGTATCGAAGGTCCAAACGAGAAAGATCAGCACCACTGAAGTTTAAACCCTGAAATTAAAAAGCACAAACTGTCATAATGCTTAAGCCATCTGTTTGTATTGAATGTAATTACTAGAGCTAACCACCAACTCTTTTAGAAGCAATTGGTGGTTCAGTCACTTGGAATTTATTACAAAGCATGAACAAATGAAACTTGGATACATAAAGTATGTATATGTCCTTAATGGGTTCCTTGTAAAAGAAGTTTTATCTATATGTGAATTAGGATATGGCCTGACTATACTTCCTTTATGTGCCGGACATCCTTCTTAGTAATGTATCTGCTGGTAAGTGTTATTTTAGTTCAACTTGATTATTTGTAACTAAATTATTTTATTAATTCAAGAATTCAAGACAGTTTTATTAAGAAAAAAATGGGCACTGTGATTTTCAAAATCTATAATGCTACAATACACAAAAGTCAAAGTGTCTGCCACAGACCAGCCATACGTAGCAACTGTGCCAATAACTTGTTAAAAATTGCTGCATTTTCCATGTTTACTCAAGAACTACTACATAAGGCATAATTAGACAATAAGAAAACTACTGCATCTCTTTTCTGCTAATCATTTTGAAATTAAATCAAGGCTATGATCCATAATTGCATTTCATTCTTGCATAATAAAGGAAAATAAGCAAAACAAAACAAAAATGAACCACAGAATGTAAAATTTTATTCACAAACTAGATAATACAAATAAGTCATGTTAAAATCTACTTTAATTACCTGGCAACGTAATTCTGACTTGGTTGGAGTTGCTAGCAGAAATCGAACAAATTCCTTTCGGGATATTGGTGAATGATCCTCCGGTGGTTGGGAGTTCTTGAAACAGGTATTAAAAAATTAGTGGGGCCTTTTGGGCAATACCTACAATAAATGTAATACTAGCCATGGTAAAAAGAACCTCACCTTTATCGCTACTTCTAGGTGTTCAATCAGTGAGTCAATACCAAAAAATCTGGCTTCTTCTAATACACCTATCAGAACAAAGGATGTGACTTTTATGATCACAATTCATTTTTATATTTATAGAATTCTTTGTTACATTCTCATGATGAGACTGAAATTCAACAAGTAGAGTGTTAGTCAATAGTAGACAAGTAACTAATGTTTAGAATGTACACATAGAATACTGAAAAATATTTCTGATACAGATTTTTCTGTGAAAGAAAATAGAAAATAAATCACAACAAAGCATTCCATATTTCAGTTATTTCTGATAATTGCTTTAAGTGGGTCACAAACAAGAAATGTTAACACTACCTATTCCTATAAGAGTTGATTTAGTGATTTCATTATGAACATAATAAAAAATGATCAGTTCGCTTAACTCCTTTTTAATGGAGTGAATCTAATTAGGTTTTCCACAAATATATTTAACTTAATCAAAAAATGAATGTGAATGAAGTTTAAATCAGTTTCACAATGAAAGTCAAAAGTATAATTGAGGGGGCTGTGGCTGTCTGTGGCTGTGTTCAGCAGTAACCTAGCATGTGTGAGGCACTGGATTCGATTCTCAGCATCACATATAAATAAAAAAAGTAAAGGTCTATCAACAACTAAAAAAATAAAAACTAAAAAAAAAAAAAAAGTCTAATTCAGAAAATTTTTTACACCAAAATAAAAAATTTAAAGATATTTCTAAATGGCAAAAGGAATTTCACCTATCACTTGCTTTAATTAACTTGGTTAAAAAAAAAAAAAAAAAAAAAGGAACCCATTCAGACATCCTTTAGGTATCTTGATATGCTTCCTGTCTCTCTTCAGAGTATGCAGGAGGAAATCTGGGACTCACTTTCTTTCAAATAAAGACTCAGAGAGTCAGTTGGCTGAGTCCACTTGTTTAAAAAAACCACTAGGGACTCAGAAATGACAAAGAAAGTAAGAGACATAATCCTTCCCCTCAAACAATTCTAAACTTGTAAAGAAAACAGTAAGCAGTTACTTGGGAAGAAGAAAATGATCTTTTCTAGTGAAACCAAATTTCATCTCCAGTAATCCAATTGCAAAATAAAGGTCATTGATGGCCAGTATACCACTCAGGGAACTCCCTACACCTGCTCTCCTGTCCATGCCAGGCCGGTTCCCTCTCCAGCTTCCTCCTGAAGAAAATAGAGTATTTGCCCCTGGGAGAAGCCCACCTTAAAGAAGTTCTAGTGGGCCTTGTTATCAGTTTGCCAAGATCATCTGGGCAAATCAGAACCTCTCAGGGAATGTGGTATGTATGCACTTCTAATTTGACATTTAGAATTACTCATGAAAACTTCCAGAAACGCCTTATAAATATAAAACCTATACATGTAGCCTTGAGAAAAGGGAGTGATATTCAGTATATTTTCTGTTAGTACCAATTAAACTTGGATTTGAATTCCAACTCTGCCTCTCACTACATTTTTTTTTTTTTAAGTTGTAGATGGACACAATACCTTTATTTATTTACCTTTATGTGGATTTGAGGATGGAACCCAGTGCCTTACCCGTGCTAGGTGAATGCTCTACCACTGAGCTATGACCCCAGCCCACCTCACTACCTTTTGGTTTCAAGAAAATTACTACAGATTATTTTTAAATCATTTACTTACTTAGGAGAACCTGTAGGCAATGTTCAAGAGAAACTAAACTAATTAAAAACAACATTTTATAAAATGAATCTAGTAGAAAGCTGATTGCTGGACAAATAAATAAATATGAGAAATAGTTGGAAAACACGAGAAAGGAAAAACAAGCAAATCTTGGTAATAGATTGTAGAAATCTAAGATAGAATGCTATTTTTCTAATCTGAGAGGATACAAAATGCTATCAATCAATAATATAAGGGAAAAATTAAAATGAGAGGAATAAGAGCTCACAGGAAAGCTGAAGTTATGTTTAAAATGAACCCAGGGAAGTAGCCATCGGAGAGAAAAGCTGCAGAATGATGCAGGTATCAAAAAGAAAAAGAGTTATATAATATGGATCATTGGCTATGTTTATAATGATGTATGCAGAATGAATATAACAACAACAACAAAAAATCAAGTTGGAAAACATTTAAAGCAACATTTGGTAATTTATTTTTATTATTTTTTTGGTACTAGGGATTGAACCAGAGGGGCTCTACCACTGAACTATATCCACGGACCTTTTCGTTTTGAGACAGTGTCTAAGTTGCTGAGGCTGGCTTTGAACTTGCAATCTTCCTAATTCAGCCTCCCAAATTGCTGGGATTATAGATGTGTACCACCCTACACGATAGTTAAAAAAAAAAATTTTTAAGCAAGAACAATTTACTTCAGAACAATTATGGACCTCCCTGAGAGTGTCCAATATATCATTTTGTTGCAATGGGTTCATTTTAAAGTGAATATTATAAAGTTTAATATAGAAACATTGAAAGTCACTGAGTGTTTGGAATTACACTACAGAGATTATAAACCAGCAGTCCTCAAGCTGATTCTGATGCATTGAGCATGTAGCATTTCAAAAATCAGATAATTTGACATAAAATTTTAGATTTTATTCCAGTGTTTCTTTAAAAAAATATCAAGGCTCTGGCACCCTAAGTCCATATTCATATATGGTAAAAATTTGCTAAAGCTAAACCGCCACACTTCCTAAGTACTAACATAAGGCCAAATTCAGTCACTGGAGGGTGCTATGATTTAGATGGTGATGACCCTAAAAGTCTGTATGTAAAGGCTTGTTCCTAAGGTGGCAGAATTGGAGTAACTGTGGACCTTTATGAGAGAGCCTAATGAGAGAGCCTTAGGTCACTGGGGGCAGATCCTCAAAGGGGATTGCGGGATTGTGGGAAACCACTCCAGTCTCTCTCTCTCTCTGCTAGGTTTGAGATGTGACTATTTGCTCCTACATATGTTTCAGGAGGATGTACCACCAACTGCCACCCTTACCAGAGGACAAAGCAATGTGGCCCACCTGATCTTAGATGTTGAACCTCTAAAACTTTGAGCTAAATTAACTTTTCCTAGGTTATCTGCATCAGGTATGTTGTTACAGTAACATAAAACTTATTGATAGAAAGGCCTATAAGCTTTCAAATATGCAATCACTACTTTACTTTAAAAGTAGTGATTATTATAAGATCAACAAAATACATTGTCTATATCATTTTCATGAACCTTCACAAAATTTTTGTAATGTAGAAAGGCTGAAAGAATTTTAATCCCATTTTTCAAAAGGGACTCAGACTTTCCCTCAAGTTAATTTTAGAATTTAAAATTAAAATATATGGATTAGATATACCTATATAAACAAACACTACAGACCTGAAAGACTACCTATGTCAGTACCTATTTCTGTAACTATAAATATTCATATATGTGAAAACTTACAGTTGAAAATGTAGAAAAGATATATTTCACTCTATGAAAATAGACATTACTAATGGAAAACAAAATAAAAATCTCAATTTTAAAGAATGTGAGGAATTATGCTGACTACTCACCCAATAAGTTAATGCCATCATTTACAATAAGCTGTCCATGACGCAAGTAGTTCAAAATGGGTTCAAAGTACTCAGGACTTCGGTCGATTAAGAAAGCTCCTCTATGATCTTGCTTATTTCCCCAGACACCTGTGTTAACATTATAATGAAGAAAGCCCCCCATAAACAAACAATAAAGTTAAAATTCATGGAAGAAAAATTATATAATATACCAGCAAGTTTTACTCCAATGAAAATTGTTGATACCACTAAAAGTACAGAAGGCCAGCAGTTGTAAGGTAACACATACAAATAGAACACACAAAATGTGAAAACAATGTGTTATACTCACCTTTGTCCTTGAACATGTGGGCCAGCATACTGTCAGGTTCTTTATTCACTAAAGTGCTCCTAAGAAGTCAGGGAAAAAAATTGATTTCTCCATGTGTCTTTATAAACAAACATATTTAAGTCAAGAGCATACTTGATTTCAGCTGTTCTCTCAAAAAGATGCATGCTATAACCTGGGAGGAGTAATGCTGGGAAACAAAAACGTGCAATAAGTTGCCATTTATTAAACTCCCTTCCAATCTGGTACTTCCTCTGATTTAAATATGGTTTTAGTTTCTTTCAATTTACATGCTATCTAATCTTCTAGCAAGACATTATATCACAATATTCTAGATGTTCTACACTTAGATTTTTCTGATCTCTTCAATATAAGTAGTTGTAGTCCTACAGATTTTAATGCTATCAGTTTTAATTTGCACTGCCTGTGTATCACTGATATCTAAAAAGCATGTTCTAAAACACTGAAATCATGCTTTTAATGCTTTCTCTGGAATGATATATGTACTATGTTCTACTTTTTTCTTCAAAATAAGTTCTAGAAAAAGATTCTATATCAAATTAGAATATCTTTTAAGGGAATCAGCAAATTGAAGGAAAAAACAAACAGTACATTCAGTCCCTTTCACGCAAATGTGCGCGCGCAACACACACACACACACACACACACACACACACCCCCCACACATAGACCCCACCTACCGTGTAGTTGTAAAGTACCGCCCTCCAACATTTAATGTTAGCCAGTCTGTGTGAGATCCTAATAATCCTTCAGGTGGCTTAGAATCTGTCTGAGGATCTAGAGATGATGTAGAAAATAACAAAAAATTAAAAAAAATTAAAATAAAAAAAAAAAAGAAAGAAAGAGGTGGAAGGATTTATAACAGAAAGCTTCAGATACAAAAGACAAGTATAGAAGATCCAATGTACATACAAAAAAGTTCTGAAAGAAGAAAATCAAAGCAAGAAGACAAAATGCATAAAGTTCAAGAACACTTTTCTCAGATTAAAACTATACACACTTGACACCACATATTAAAAGGACTGCATACCTGAGAAAAATCAACCCAGAACCACCCAGAAGGCCATGAAATATTCTATTAAAATACTGTAAAGAAGGAAAAATCCTCTGGTGATCTAGTAAAAATAATTACTTAAGGAAGATTGGTTTTTTTGATGCCAAAACTTTGTGCCAGAATGAAACTGAGTAATATATTTAAGGTATTCAAATAAAGATGTAAAGCAAGGATTCTTCAATAGCTTCACTAAGATAAAATGACACAAAAGAAACTATAGAAGCTTGAAGTTTATAATTTGATAAACTCTGATATGATTTTACATCTGACTTTCAAATTCAGAAGCACTCAGGGTATTAAATAAAGTACTCATTAAGGAATATTTACTTTACTTAAGCTTTAGGCTTTTTGAGGTCTTCATCTGTGTATACTGTCTTCCAAATCAAAAGGTAGGTAGGTGTATGTGCCTCTGTGTGGCTTGTGTCACATTTTGACTGATTTAATTTAATCAGTAGTGAAGGACTGTCAAGCAATATATGCTGACAAAGATGTGACACAACACTCCAGAGAAATTTTGACAACTACAATGAAAAAGAAAATCTTAAAATACTTGTAATTTCTAAAATCAAAATTACCCTACTATGTCACCGTTATCAAATATGTACAAGTCCAGGGCACTTTAAAGGCAGGTAAATGATTAAGTATCCATACTAAAATATGATCATAAAGATGAACATTAATATATATTATATACCCAAAAGCGGAATCAAAGAATGTGAAGATCTTAGTATAGCCACAACATTCTTCTTAATTTTAAGCTTTACAGTTCTTGGTAAAATATTTACCATTTCATCTATTTTTATTTTGGCAGACAAAATTGGCTTTTAAGGAAATCACTTACCAATAAATGGCTCTCCTTCACACACAAACAAAACATCATCATCCCTGGGGAAATCAAAATTTAAAAAGCTACCATCAAAATCTAGAAATAACATTAATTATCTATTGACTAAGGAACTATTCCTTGAAATTCTATCAAAGACAGGTTTTGCTATCAATCTACCCTGAGAAAAAGCTAAGTTTTGAGTGCTTTGGTTAACTCCCTAACTTAAATGTCTCTGGTTTTAAATTCAAATGAGATCCTGTTCATGGAAGTTTTTTGAAATAGAAAAAAAAAACAAAACAAAACTAATCCCATTACACAAGTTGTGAATCTGGCTTTCTTATTAACTGAAGAATGTGCTATTATGCTCAAAGGATATGATTAAAGTCATAGTCAATTTCTTCTAATTTTAATTCTTTACCCCTAAATAAATTATTGGAATTATCTCCCAAATCATTATTAGCTGCTGTGTGCTTTGCAAATAAAAATACATTTTCATATTAAATCCAGGAAAAATACATTTGAAGTCACTGCTATAACCACTCACCCTCTACACACCCAAACACAAATGATCACATATAACCTAAAACTGTAGACTATCAGTGTATATCCTCCTCTCCTGCCATCCATCCCACCATTAGTATAAATAAATGATCAGAGACCCTACTATGAACCAGAAACCAGTAAACAGCTAGCTCTGAAGGCTTTAGTAATATTCTTTGAATTACAGACATTACAGGACATTATAGAACACATTGGTTTTTTTCTTAGAATCAGAATTTGTGTTTGAAAATTAGATTGATATATAGACCATTCAATGATGTTCCTCAATTTTCTACTGAAATGAAAGATAGGCTGGGAGAGAGATGTTGAAAAACGAAAAAATTCTCCCAATGTGCTTGTATATTATAGTTTATAATATACTACTTGTGCATGATGTCAGTTAATTTTTTTTAGATTAATGTGAAAGTTTGTTTTTGTTAACAAAAATCAACTATGAAACTCTACGCCCTGGATAAAGCAGAAGCTTAAAGTTTCCTTGTTATTAAATGAAGGAACTAGAACTGATTGATTTTTAAAGGCAGTACACTACATTGAAAGGTCATTCTGGCCTGGATTAACTTTATATACAACTATAATTTAGAACATCATTATCTCCACACCATCAATTAAAAAAAGAAATCCTTATCCTTTGCAAACTAAATGGGATAATTCAGGCAAGTCAATTACAACATAACCGGCATATTCAGTACTTGTGTTCTTTTTACTTTTGTTTGTTTGGTTAAATCTCTTCCTGCCCCAAAATTCACTGACCTTTTGAAGAAGGAATGCAATGAACTTTACACTTATTTTTAAGAGAGGATTTGCTTGGGATATTTAAAAAATAAAAAACAAGCCAGAAAAGTACTACTGTTGTGGGCCTCTGATGCTATCTCTACCTAGAATTCTATTACATTTAGCAAGTGTTATAAAATTAGGTCTGTGATATTTATAAAATTCAAAGCATTCTTAGGAAATAAATTTAGCAATAAGCAGTTGCATATAAAAGAGATCAATTTGATTTTTAAAACTAAAAACTGCATGTCTTATTGGGTTTTATCTCAAGTACCACAAAGAAGACATCCTCATACTCATATATGAACTATGCAGAAAGACTATCAACATGCTGAAATATACTAAAGAGTCAATTCTAGACAATCACTTGCCAAATCCTGTCTTCATCACCAAATCCTGTAGTGATGAAAATACAGCTTAAGGGAAACAGCACAGCACCAAGAAGCTGAGGGCCCGTGTTGACAGATTATTAAAAGGTGTAGGTTACCTGATCAAAGCAATATCATCAATCAGTCCACCTTTCCCATTATACACACTGGTGGCTTTTATGCCGAGTTTACTGCTGGCCACAGAAAGCAAATCAGATAAAGTTCCATATACAGCAACCACCTGTAAACACACCAGATTAATTTGAACAACTTATACAATTAATTTCATCACCCACAAATTACAAACCATCACACTATAAATAGGACTAAAAATATCAGATTATCATATAAAAGGAGATTTCAAGGGGTTCTTAATAGCGTCCCTTTCTCTTTTATGACTCATGAATTTACTCAGTGCCTCACATTGTAGAAAACCAAAATTAGAGAATACAGAATCACCACTGACCAAAAACAATCTATAGTCTTAAATACAGTGCTGTTGCAGTTCCAAAGGTAGAATTGTGCTTAAATCCGAATTCTGACATTGTCTGTCACCTTGAGACAAACTCTATATTTCTGTTGCTTTAACTGATAATGAAAAAAACAGTAACATCTCAGAAAGTTGAAACTGAAGTGAGCTCAAGAATATAAGGGCTTAGCAAAGTGGCCGAGATCTCTGTGCCTGTGACTATGCACCTCAAGTCTTTCGTGTTCTGATATTATTCCTTTTTATAGGAATGATTCATTTTTAGAGTAGGAATAACTTAATAGTTTATTATGTCCTTTAATATATCAATTATCATAGGAAAGGTAACAATTTCCCACTTTTCAGCTCTTCAATAACTATTTATATTCATTGCTTTGTAAAAGCCACATTGTAGCATCTAACATTCTGAATACAACAGCTGGGTGACAACCACTGTCTTTAAACAAGACAGCTGCCACTGCTTAAGCAGGGGCCTGGGAATCCCTTCATGTAAATGAATTCTGTGCTCTGGTCACCATTGTAAACCTGGGTTCCTAATCACTGAGCCACATGGCTGTAGTGTTACCAGACAAGGACCTCTGAAGTTAGGAATGAAAAGCAGGTGAGGTGCGGCACACAGAACACAAGCACCTGACTGGCTTTCCATGAACATATACAAATGTAAAAATGCCACATGAAATGAGGACCCATGATGTTCCTGCCCACCAGGGACTGGAGCAGACAAGTTTAGTTAAATAAATGGATAGCAAGGCATGGAGGGAGGTGCTCCCTAACACAGCAGCGTGCAATCTTGCAAAAGCAGAGCACTCAGATTCCAGCTCTTTTCTGTTGGACCTGGATGTGGGCTGGAAGAGAGCTACGAGGAGGGGTACTTGGGAAAGGGCTGAAGGCAAGCACAATCGCGAGGAAATGAGGCCGACTATAAAAAACAATGCACAACCCAAGTGTCCATAGATGACAGAATAACCAAAATGTGGTATATAATACATACAATGGAATATTATTCAGCTAAAAGGGAATGAAATTCTGATGTGTGCCACAGCAAGAATGAGGCCTGAAAACATTATGCTAGATGAAATAGGCCAGATACATAAAAGGACAAATATGATGCCACTTATATAAAGGTACAACTGGCAAAATCACAGGAACAAAAAGTAGACTAGAAGTTACCACAGCAGAAACGGGAATGGAGAATTATTGATATGCCTAATTTCTGCTTGGGATAATGAAAAGTTCTGGAAATAAACAGTGATGGTCACAGACACTGTGAATGTTACTTACTCAACACTAATTAATTATATACTTAAAAATGTTTAACATGGAAAACTCTTATACGTTACCATGATGGAAAATATAATGTAAAGCCCTTGGTAGAGTATCTTACACACAGAAGGCATGTCATAAATAACTGAAGCCTAAATAAAATGTCCCC
Organism: Marmota flaviventris; assembly: GCF_047511675.1. Lineage (NCBI taxonomy): Eukaryota > Metazoa > Chordata > Mammalia > Rodentia > Sciuridae > Marmota > Marmota flaviventris. The sequence continues at coordinate 167,987,206 of NC_092500.1, forward strand.
TAATTTTGTATCATCATTCTCCTCTGCAACAGAGCCTATTATTGCATATTCTGGGGAGAAAAGGAAGACAATATAGTACATATGGCATTATGTACAGCAAATCTGGTTGTGCTAAGGCAAAGAACGTGAAGAGAAAGAACAAAGTAAGAGGTTGCCAAAGCAGATGCACAATGATTTTATATCAAGATATTATTAGGGGAGGGGAGGGGGCTCCTCTCCAACATCCAACATTCTGGTCGTGGTTGCTAGAATTTTCTAAATCTTCTCTTCTTCCTCTTATTTACCTCTGCATTTTATATATTTCTACATAGCTTTCTTTTGCCTGATATTCCCTCCTTGCCCTAATGTTAACTTCCTCTCTCAGAATTTTCTTTGCTTCTATTGGTCACACTATAAATGGATCCAAGATTAATGCACCTGTCTATATTAAACATCTGTACTTAAGTATTAGAGCTTAAGATTTTGACTTATTTTTCTAATTAAATTAAATTGTTGTCCATGTGAGCTTCCTGTGATCTGATTCTAATAAAAAATAAAGGCCATTTGCTACATTCTAATGCTGCACTTTTTAATGCAAAAGCCTTAGGCTACACAGGAATATTAAAATGTTGATTCATTAAGGTGAATTAAAATCTAAAAATGCAGTTCATTCCTTCCTAAGCATATTTCAAGTGCTTTACTACTACCACAATGGCTACTGTCACCATGTTAAGCATGACAGTATGAAATACTTCCATCACAGAAGTTCTATTGGACAGTGCTAAAGACTAGAAAAAAAGAACAAAGTAACATCTATTTTAATTCTATTAGGTTTTTCTCATGAAATAGCAACTGACAGTAACAAATTGAGGAGAGGTGTGTTGCTATCTTTTGTTTCTTCCCCATAATGTCAAATCTGACTCTGTGATAGAAAAACCCACATATATTGTTTGATAAGGACTAGTCTCAAGCTAATCAAAAGCTCCATAGGTATTCCCTTGCAAGTTGGAAAACTGTTAAGGAGTCAAGGTAAGAACTGAGTTCAACTTTTATCACATAATCAATTCGAAAACAGAATTAAACATAATTATTTTACCAATTATTTTCTGACTTTATATATAAAGTTTCAATGAAGTAGTTTAAATTTGTAAAAAGTTGCTATTAATTTTGTGAATACAGGTAACCAAATGTTACCAGGTAAAGTAGTTGAATACATTCCCAGAGCAACTCTAATCTCTGAAATCAAAATAAGTGCTGCCAGTTTAAATCCAAGAACAGGTTTAGTCAAATGTTACATTACTTGATTTAAGGTAGGTCTCTGACAAGTGTTTCTTGAATGTTGAGTGAAATTCCATTACTATCAAAGTGTTGAACTAGAACACACCTTTTTTTAATGTGTCAGTTATTTTTCTTTAGTGGCATTAAGTTGCAAAACAAAGCATACAATGTTAGTGCAATTTTAGAGTAATATTCTTACAACTATTAAAGGTGGGGATCTATGAATAAACAAATTTTGGTGAGATTTTTTTTCTCCAAATTTGTTACAATGAACCTGTATTACTGATACGAAAGGGGAAAACATTTTATTTTAATGTCTCCAATGCTCTAGACACTAGTTTTACAAATAAGATGATTTTAGTAGTTGACAGTCTGGCAGTTGACAACTTCTTTTAAGTGGAATAACCAAAGGGTTGTCAATTAGAGGAAACAAAATAAATATGAAGAATCTTACAGTTCCATAAATTGTAAAACTTTCCATAACTTGGTCTAACTGTACTTGTTTTTCACTTGGAAGTCTATACTTGGGATTTGTTTTTCAACTAGAATCATTCATGCATACTGACACCAGAGTTAGATGACATATCTAAGATCAAGAACGGAAGTATTAAAAATTGAAAATTCTGATAATGCCAAGTGTTGGAGTGGATTTGAATCAATGGTAATGTGCATACATTCTAAATAAAAAGGAAGTACATTGTAATACCAACAATATTAAATATTAAGAATATTACTAAAATTAACAGGTAATTGGATTTTTAAACATATATCAACATACAAAAGTGATACACAAGAATGGGGTTTTTAAGTTACTAGAGATCAAACGGAGCGGTAACATGTACATTTCTTTATATAATAACTGTGTTAGGAAAAAGCAATGGAAATCTTGTATATCAAGGATGTAACTGCTAACAGATATATATAGGCTGAATATCCCTTATCCAAAATGCCTGAGACCAGAAGTGGTTTAGATTTTTTATTTTTTAAAAATGTTTTATTTATCTATTTATTTGAATTTTGGAATATTTGCATAGATTTTAAGGTTTCATTAATCTGAAAATGTGAAATCTGAAATGTTTCAAATTTTAGATAGGAATGTTCAATTTGTACTTATCTTATTTTAGTATTCATACTAAGCCAAAGAGAGGCCAAGCACTCAAAAAAATGATCTTGCTTATAAAGATTATTTGCTTCCAGAGTATAATATTCCTCATCATGAACCATGTCACCGACTGGCTCCTTAAATACTTTAGACACTAAGAATCATTCTTGTGGAATAGAGTAAATTGAGAAGTATGTTAATTCAACTTTATGATGACCATATTACTCTACTATTTAGACTTAATCCTTTCTAAATTTCAGATCCCATGACAAGTGAAAGTTATCTATCAGTTGGGAAAGTAAATGGTACACCATGACTAGCTGCCCTGGCTAGTTTTAATTTTCCTTTAAAAACCACTTTCAGGGCTAGGGACATAGCTCAATTGGTAGAGTGCTTGCCTCTCATGCACAAAGCCTTGGGTTCAATCATCAGCACCACAAAAAACAAAAAACCACTTTCAAATGCAACATTTAAAAATTAAAACCTGCACATGTTTAAAGTTTTTTTCTTATACCCCAAAATGTAATATACATAATACACAATTAATTAAATTCATGCATGATTCTCAACCAAAGCACCAATTATAATTCAAAACTAAAATGCAGAACTCAATTTACTCTAACTACACTTTTTGCAGTTAAAAAACAAAATGATTTTGTTCTAAAATGATGACATATCTAACTCTAAGATCAAGAAGGGGAATATTAAAATTGAAAATTCTAGTGCCAGGCACGGTAGCACACCCCTGTAATTTCAGTGGCTTGGGAGGCTGAGACAGGTGGATCATGAGTTCAAAGCCAGCCACAGCAATGACAAGGCGCTAAGCAACTCAGTGAGACCGTCTCTAAATAAAATACAAAATAGAGCTGGGGATGTGGCTCAGTGGTTGAGTGCCCCACCCCCCAGTACCCAATCCCCAGTACCTCCCAAAAGAAAAATAAAATAAAAATTCTGATAATACCAAGTGTTGGAGTGGATGTGAATCCATGGTAGAATGTATGCATTACTGATGGGAATATAAATGACCACAATGATTGAAAAACAATTTGGTATTTTTTTTTAAAACTGAACATTTGCATACCTCAATACCTGGTAATTACAACTTCACATATACACTATAGCATTAGAGTAGTGGTTCTAAGAGGCAGGATCTGGACACCTGTAATGTTATAAATTTCTGAAGATCTGATGAAACAAATACTTAACCCAACCCCATATCTTCAGGGGATGGAGTCTGGCAATATGTTTTATCATGCCCTCCTGGAGATTCTGATGCACGGCACTACTGCCCCAGAAAATGTTTGCTTATGTGCAGCAGGAGACAAATACAGGAATATTCAGGGCAGCATTGCTAAGAGTAAAATACAAAGACCAAAACCAAACAACCATTGATGGGAGAGTGGAAAAATTATGGTATTCTTTTAAAATATAATGAATTTCAATAAAGCAGTGCAAATGAATATATCACTCATAGAAGATTACACATAGAACGTCAGAAATATATTGGATGAAAACATCCAGTTGCCAAAGACTTCATAAAGATATCAACTTGAAATACAATATATCTAAAAGCTGACAACAAAAATTATATAGTTTCCGTATATATGTGGCAAAAAATACTGATTTAAAAAAGAAATAAAAAACAGCCAAGAGTAATACAAAATTCATGAAAATATCTGCCTTTATGGGAAAGGCAGGGGAATCGGGAAGAGGATGAGCACATCAAGTTGTTGGTCATACACTAGTTCTTGGGTTGTAATGGCAGGTTAATAGACATTTTGTTATATCTTCTTTTTAATCGTGTATATTAATATTCGTTATTGCATCCCTTTGTATATATAAATATATCATGAAATGTTTAAGCTTAAGAGTAATTCTCACAAAATTCTTATTAATGTTTAGATTTTCAGAGGTAAATGTTCACATATATTTTTACCTTTCCTGAGCTCTAATAGTATAAAGGGTTCTCAAATCTGGATATATAATAACTTCAATGTATTTTGACCTAATACCAAAGCCAGAAGAAAACAGTTATTTCCTGGACCAACAAAGTAAACATCAGTACAGAATGCAGATGTTCCTATGCCTACTATGTCTTCAGTGTTTGGCGTGATGGTTCACACTCAAAAGGTATTCTGGTGTTATCTGAAAGAATGAAGGACTCCAGTATACCAAAGGATCATGATTTGCACAGTTTATTCTGAAGTATTTAAAATTTTCAGAAAAAGTATTTTGTGTTCAAGATGTGCATGAATGTAGAATGAACATCAGTTTGATCAGAAGTCACATACTACATTCAGATGTCTGAATCTTCATAACAATTTCCATAATGGTAACTCTTAAGGGGAATATTAAAGAGAAAATGGGTATTCTAAAGCATTTGGAGAAAAAGATGAAAGGTGCAAGCATAACTTTTGAGTGATTTAAAGACAACAATTTTTTAAAAACCCATAATTTAAAGATCCCAATTTTTAAAAACTATGAACTTCAAATATTTTTTATTCTGCAATCCATTGGTGAAACATTTTGGGGCATGTGGTCTAACATTTGTATATTTATTTACAAACTATATACTATTGTCAGAACATGTTTTCACAAATAATCCCTGAAATAATATTTATCATTAAAGTAAGACTCTACTAAATACAAGGTTGACATTACATATTAATTTAAAAAAAAAGGGAAAAAACAACAACAACAAAAAACCCTGAGGCCACTTGTCTTCATGTGATGGAAAATATTTTTAAATGTCTTCCTAATTAGAATGACCTCATACCATCACTAATATTTTAAAAACATACACCAAAAGACAGGTTGATTGTTAATACCAATTATTAAACCTGACCCCAATAGACTTTTTTAAAACTTCAAACTTTTTGACTTCTGAAATCCAAAGAGAATTTATGCTAGAAGACCAGCAACTCTGCCATTTTCTTCTTGTTTACTTGTACCTGCATAATTAATATTTCCTTCAGTTTGCAGTTTCTATGGAGGAATCTTTTAAAATCACTTGGCAATTTGGTGAGGATCAATGTATTTAAGACTATATGATATAAATGGCACTCATAATCTTCCTTATAATGTATGTCAGAGCAAACCCGTAAGTGAAGACATGTCTAGCTACAGGTCTTTCCACAAGGGAAGGCCTTTACTTTTTGCAGAAAACTTGAGATCAGGTGATGTGCGAAGTGTCTGAAGGCCTCTGTTAGTTTTTCCAGATTAGAAAAAAAATTTTTTTTTATTAAGTAAAAAAAATATAATAGATGTATTTCTTCCTAAATGCCAATGGATCATCTTGTACACCCTTGTGGTATACAATCCCTCAGGAAACCAGTGTTAGAGAATGCAGAGTCCTCTCTTCAACATCAGAAACATTCATCAGTTACACTTACATTTATTTATACACAGAAAACCTGTGATGAGGCTATGGTGAATTACCCTGTGAAGAACTGTGTGCCTGCCCACACCCAGCTCCATGGCCACAGCCCCACAACTGCTATACCAGCTATAAGATGAAAACTTACTTGAAATAAAAGATTATACTTATGACCAGGAAATAAAAATAAAAACTAAGTAAATAAGGACATGTAAGTGAAATATATATTCCTATAGGTAGATGGAAAACTCTTATTTCAGTAGCACTTGGTTTCAGCATGTTCTAAATGAATATTTGTGTCATGTTCATGATAATCTCATTAGTCACTACATACATACACAAATGCAGGTTATTATGCATTATTCTGTTCTTTTGTCAAATAAGAGCCATAATAGTATTTGTTATTATTAATCAGCTGAAGGAAGAAGAAACATGATAACTTTGGAGAATATGTTCTCTAGTTAATAAGGACTGCAGCACTGTTTCATTTTAATATTAAATCAAACTAGTACCCTATTTATATTTTTAAATCATCCTATTTAAATCAAATTAGTATTTTCCTATTTGGATTTTTATGATCTTTGTAACGTAAACATTTATCTGTGATTATTTGAGTTGCCTTTCTCCCAACAGTTTGAGATTCTTTGATAAAATATTTTTAAAGTAAAAAAAAAAAATTAAACCCCCAAATCTATGCTAGTCAAAACTATGATAGCTTTAAAATAACAATATAAACAGATAAACCTAATTCTGATAACCAAAAAATTCAATGGATTCAAAGAAGATTTAGAACTTAGCTAAACATCTATGACTCAGTTTAAAAACTTTTTCATAGACTAACACCAGAGATAGTGGATAAAACAGTAAGAGGTTTGCCTTTGAGGCAAATTATCACTTTGGTTCTATCTTTCAATAACAACATAGATTTCAGATTAGGAATGCTACCTAACTACAAAACAGGTTTAAGGAACGTTAAGTTGTGAAGCACATTTTTGAGGTTTGGGAATTCAGGAACTTGACTTTACGCCAATGCTGTTTTGTATGAGTATTAAATCTCCAAGACCAGAACACAAAATCATAGTCAATAAATCCCACACTGTGGTTCAGAACATGTTTACTCAAAACTGCAGAGTAGGTGGAAAAAACATTTTTTTTTTTAAATGTGCCTGGCCAGTTGTGCCATTTTAAAAATTATTGTTTTCAGAATGCTCAGAAATCAAAGTATACTGGGAATGAACAGAATGAGGCCAATTTACTTTTACCTCCAGTCTAAAGACTCAGCGGCTTCTGGGTGTCACTCAGCCACACAATAAACGCCTGCCTTGAACAGTCAAAATTTTCCAAAGAAGCTGAACAACTTTCATGGGTGGGGCAGGAGACTGAGAAGGAACAGGACTCATTCTGGCTTGCTCCAGCACTGGAAAAATATTTAGCACCACACCCTCAACAAAGGCTCAACACAGCCAAGGCTGTCAAATCAACTCTTGTTGGTCTGTTGTCACAGTTTTCGGAGGAATCAAAATTAGGCGAAATAATAAAACGTGCACAGAAGTTTGTTACCGCAGCGGGGCTCAGGTAATTGGGGCACTAAAAGAGCCAGAGGAAAACCATCGTGAAGATGTCCCTGTTTTTAAATCCTCTACCCGACCTAGGATTTACCCCCGCTTCCACTGGTAGTTTAATTCTTTTTACCTGGCCAGTCTGACAAGCCTTTGTTGGCACTGCCACTTTCCCGGGCAGCATTACTCAGCACCCAGGTGGACAGAGGCGCCCGCTCTGGCCAGGCGAGGGGGCTGCGGGGTCTCAGGGGACGAGGTGGGAGAGGACCTCGGCCCTGGGCGCGCCCCGCTCCCTCCTCCTCCAGGACCCCTACCCTGGACTCAAGGACCGCGGAGAGGCAGCCGGGTCGGCGCTGGTCCCGGGCAGCCGAGGCGCGGGGCGGGCTGGGGCTCGCAGCCGGGTTGGCGGAGGCCGCGAGGACCCGACGCGCCCCGGCGCACGCCCACCTCCCGCTCCCAACCCTCGCCCAAGTTCAGCCCTGCCTGCGCCCGGCGCGCACTCGGCGCCTCGCCCCCGCGGCCAGCCGGCCGCGCCTCCTCCCGACCCCTTACCTTTCCGTTCTTGGGGCTGCCGTTAAGGAACAGGGTCACCCGCCTCATCGCGCTGCCCCCGCCGGGTCCTGAGTGAGCCGCCACCCTCCCACCTGGCCCTCCGCCCACCTTTTTCTCCTCCCGCCCTTCCCCTCCCTCCACCCACTCGGGCTCTCCTCCCTTCGCCACCTTCCTTCTCTGGCGGACACACCACACACACGCACTCTCAGTCCCACACCCCAGGGTTGGCCGGTCCTCCTTCCCACCCCGCCCCTAGGCGCCTCTGCCTGCCAGCGGCCCTTCCCCCACCGCTCCGAGACCGACACTGAGCTTCGCCAATCAAATCGCGGCGCCGGCCAGCACTTAGCCAATCAGAGTCCTGCACTGGGTGGACTCTAACTAACCCACTCGGGGCGGAGGAAGGGAACAGAGGCTGAATGCTACTAGACGGAAAGGGATATTGGCCAATCAGAGCCTAAACTACAGCCGAACGGCTGCTCTACGCGTTATTGAGCAAGCGCACGCTCAATTCTAGTTGGCACTCATCTGCATACGGAGGCGGGGTTGGAGGAAGAAGGTGGAGTGCTAGAAGAGACCCGCGCACAAAACTCCTCCCACTCGCTCAACCCACAGCGGAAACGGCTGCAGTCAGGATTGGCTGATTGGGTAAAAGAGCCAGTCCGTCGTTCTGTCAGGATTGGTCTAATGATTCTTTTCGAAGTTTGCGGCATCCAATCGAAAGGTTGGTCCGGAGCTAAACGGCTAAATGGTTACTCCGCGAGCTTCTCACAAAAAAATAGTGCCCGGGACTCAGGAAAGCAGTCAGTCAGCTTTATCGGGGGCGTGCCTGTAGATAGTGGTGGCTACTCTCCGGTCCCAGGGGCCCTCACCTGTGCCTGACGGCCACAGAAAGGCCTAGGAGAGTTCGGGTGGCGCACGGCGTACAGATTCCGGAGGCTACGCCGGCATCGAGGGGGCGGGGCCGCAATTTGAATCTGGCGGCGGGCGGCTGTGGAGCGGTGGGCTGGCAGGGGACCGCTAGGTGCGGTGTGGGACGCGGGGCGCAGCGCGGTGGGCGGACGTGGCGAGCAGCCCCCTGAAGAGCTAGGGTCCACAGAGGGAGACAGCCGCGACTCTGGTCCGCTGCGGTGCTCTCAGAGCAAACCCGGGCGCGGGGCGCTTCGAGGTGGGCGTGAGAGGTAGGCCCGCATCAGGGCTCTGGCTTCGGGGTGGGTTGGCAGTGCTCCTTCTCCGGGGTGTCTCTCGGAATTGCTGGACTTAGCACTTCGCACGGGGACGCGGAAGGTGACCCACTTACGACTTGCCCTGGGTCACCCGGGGTGGTCTTTAGAATGAGTTTTCCGGGGTCCCTCCAGACCTGCTCACTTAGAATTTCGGGAAATGCACACAGCTGCCTCTTTATCGGGGATACACAGATGACTCACATATCCAGAAAGATTGAGGGGTCTGCTTTGTTTCAAGCTGAACAGCAGTAACTCCATTTCTTTCTCAACAGCTCTTTTTATGGCAGCTATATACAAAAAAAAAAAAAAAAAAAAAAAAAAAAAAAAAAATTTAGAATTACGGGTTAGCTCCCTCTCATAGGAAGTTGCCATACTTCCCAGTTGAAAGTGAATTGTGTATATCAGCGACATACTTACGTGTAATTGTAATTTGGAGCAAAAATGATCCAAGAAGAAAACATTACAGTATCTATTTTTGTGTAAGCAATTGCTTGTGTATACATAGGAATGTCAGAGTGCAAGATGGTGCTAGCCCAGACACAAAGATTAAAATTATTGTGTGAAGATTGGTGGTGGTTTTAAGTGTTGTGCCATTATACCTCAAAAAAATCTATTCATGCTGATATAAATTGTATTGGCATTCAATCCTGAATAAGGATTTTAGTCTAGCCACATTAATTTTGGTGGTGGGTTATTTTTTGTTTCTTTAAATTTTGTCTTCTAGATGGATACTAATTCAAAAGACAAGGAGCCTTCTGAAATCAAAGAGTCTGCAATTAATAATGCTGGTATGTGGTGATCTGTTGCCTCTTCATGAAATTTAAGGTTTAGGTATTTATCTTGATAATGATGTTTATGCCCTACAACATCTTGTCCATTTCAGAAAATGCTGCTTTCATTTTGGGAACTGGAAAGCTTGTGATTCCTCAGAAGCATGCAGCAGGAATGAATCCTGATCTTTGCACACCAGATACTTTTAAATCATCTTTGAACTTTTCCACAGCAACCATAGAACAATTGGGAATTACACCTGAAAGCTCTGTTAAGAACTCTTCAGGTAAGAAAAGTTGTCATTCTATTGTACTGCTTTTCAGGTATAAAAATCACATTAGTATAATTAGTTTTGTTGTTTCTCTCCATCTTATTACAATAGGTGTCTAAGTTGATTGACTCTGCAAACTTGGTTATTCAGGTGATTTTTTTTTTTTTTTTTTTTTTTGCCTTTTAAATTTTTTGTACTGAGGATTGAACCCAGGGACTCTGCAACTGAGCTACATCCCAGCTCTTTTTATTTTTTGAGACAGGGTCTCACAAAGATTGAGGCTGGCCTCGAAATCCTCTTGCTTCAGCCTCCTGGGTTTCTGGGATCATAGGCTTGCAGCATGGCCTGGGTGACTTCAGTGCACATGCCCAACTCATCTAGCATGGCAGATGGGGGCAATAAGGTCTTGGAGCACCCAGCTTGATGATGATCCTAAATCAGGTGTGTTCCATGCCCATCTTGGAAAACTGTGTGAATCACTTTTTGACCCAACAAGGGGGATCTAAGAGGGTGTATAATAGGAATAGTCGTTCATTAATGTTTATATATAGCAAAAATAAGTGGAAGTTGAGGATCAATTCAAAAAAATAACATCAATAGATTGGCATGTGCCTCTTTTAAAAATCACAAACAGAAAATTGACTTGGGCTGGTGTTCAAGCAGTAGAAATGAAATTCACCAGTGAAGTCTGACTTCGGTGGATAAGAAAGAAATATGGGAATAGAATTGGATTAGAGAATGACATTTAGAAATGGAGGATAGCAGGAGACTGGAGAGACCAATCGTTATTGCACAGTATGAGACATGAATGAGACAAGGCTGAAGTGGCACTTGTTCTGTGTTCTTTTTTGTTTGTTTTTGTTGTTGTTGTTCTGTGTTCATCACTCTTGGGTCTGGGGTTGTGGCTCAGTGGTAGAATGCTTGACTGGCACATGTGAGGCACTGGGTTCCATCCTTAGCACCACATAAAAGTAAATCAAATAAAGGTATTGTGTCTGTCTACAACTAAAAAATATTTTAAAAAAGAAAAAAGGAACATCACTCTTAGGACTGTAAAACGCTAGATCTGTTTTGTACTCAGGCAAAAGGGCAAAATTTAGGGTAGTGTGCTGAAGGTAAGTAGGTATCTCAGAAAAAAAATTACCTTGAAAGATTAAGAGCAAAAGAGCATAGTAGTGGTCTCTACCCTCACAACCTGCTGCTGTTATCCACAGGGATGTATTCAAAGACTCCCAGTGGATTTCTGAAACTGAAGATAGAACTTAACCCTGTATGTGCTTGTTTTTTCCTTCCTGTACATGCGTATCAGTGGGAAAGTTTAACTTGTAAATTAGGTAGAGTAAAAGCTTAAGAACAACTAACTAATAACAGAAAAATTATAACTTTACTGTAGTAAGTCATATGAAGTTGTTCTGTTTCTCTAAACATCTTATTGTGCTTTTCATTTAAAGGAAGCACTTTGCAGCTTCTTTTTGGTATGTTTGAATTTCCAATATCACAACTCTTGAGCTTCAGGCCATGATTAAGTATAATAATGTTTACATGAACACAAATACTATCAGACCATTTAAATAGCCCATGTGGCTACTAAGTGACTTAATGTGTGGGTATGCTGGACATGCCTGACAAAGTTTGTTTCATATCCTAGATAGGTTGGAGTTGGAGAACTTGAGATTTCATCTGTTATACAATGCAATTTAAAATTTATGCATTGTTTATTTCTGGAATTTTCCATTTAATGTTTTCCAGCTGGGTGACCCTAGGTAACTGAAATCATGGGTAAAGGGGGACTGCTATTCAGGTGCTTAGGTAATCTTTCTGTCATTGTGGATAAAACTAATTCAAAAAAAGGAGGAGTTCTTAGTCAAAAGAAAGCCATTACTCACCTCTGTATGTAGGAAATATGGAACAAAAATAAAACTACTAGATGAAATGTGTTATTGTATCTTTCGACAACTTTCATAGATGCCTTTTATGTGCCAGGCACTATTTTAGGAGCATGGACTAAATGAGTGGACAAAACAAAGATTTCTACCCAATTGATGATGGTTAGAATTACCTTGCCAATAATTCTCTACTTAGTATTGTGTAACATGTCATGTTTTCTCTCTCAGGCTGGTACATCACCAGCTTTGGACATGATTACTAATGATTGCTGTGTTTTGTTCCAATTTATAAGAGAATTTCATTACAAAAAAGTCTCGTCGACGTTCTTCAATTGGCACCCGGGGCTCTCCTGAAACAAACCATCTGATTCGTTTCATTGCTCAGCGGAGGATTTTAAAGAATGCTAAGAGAACATCTTTGGCACAGGATTCTCCCTTTCAGGTATGGTTTTCTTGTACATTCTTTCATGAATTCTTCTAGGAAAATATTTTGGTTTATTATGAAATTTTGGATTTGTAGTGTGTTTTCTGTGTCTTGCAGAGAATTTGCAGTTAACATAAATGATAATGTTAAACATGGATAAGAGTTAGGTGGCCTTGGATTGAAATGGTTTTCTTTCCAGAGGAGCTTTCTATTTATTTTACTAACATTTTTCAGTTTGTCTATTTTTCTAGAATGAGATGAGGCACTGTTTTATTGTTTTCCAACTTTTTTCTTTCCTGCTTTAAAAATCTTTAAAAACATTTTTTTTGTTGTTGTCCTTTTTAGTTCTACATGATGGTAGAATGTATTTTGACATTATATGTACTTATATAACTTCCCATTTTTTTAAATATTTATTTTTTAGTTTTAGGTGGACACAATATCTTTATTTCTCATTTACGTGGTGCTGAGGATCAAACTCAGTGCCTCATGCATGGGTAGGTGAGAACTCTACCACTGAGCCACAATCTTAGCCCCATATTACTTCCCATTCTTGTGGTTGAACATGATGTGGAGTTACATTGGTCCTGTATTCACGTATGAACATAAGAAAGTTATGTTCGATTCATTCTACTGTCTTTCCTGTTCCCACCCCCCTCCCTTCATTCCCCTTTGACTAATCCAATGACTTTCTATTCCTTTCCTACTTTCCCTCACCCCATTGTGTGTTAGCATCCACATATCAGAGAACATTCAACCTTTGGTTTGGGGGGACTGACTTATTTCACTTAGCATGATAGTCTCCAGTTCCATCCATTTACTAGCAAGCCATAATTTCATTCTTCTTTATGGCTGAGTAATATTCCATTGTGTGTATACATATATATATACATTTTCTTTATCCTTTAATTTGTTGAAGGGCACCTAGGTTGGTTCCACAGTTTAGCTATCGTGAGTTGAGAGCTGCTTTAAACATTGATGTGGCTGCATCACTGTAGTATACTGATTTTAAGTCCTTTGGGTATAAACCAAGGAGTGGGATAGCTGCATCAAATGCTGGCTTCATTTCAAGTTTTCTGAAGAATATCCATAGTGCAACCAATTTGCAGTCTCACCAGAGAAATGCAAATCAAAACTACTCTTAAGATTTCATCTCACTCCAGTCAGAATGGCAATTATCAAGCACATAAGCAACAATAAGTTTTGATGAGGATGTGTGGAAAAGGTATGCCCATGCAAGATTTTTTAACAGTATGCCCCAGTCATTTGGAAAGTATTGATTCACTATATTATCTTCCAAATACTGATGCATTCTATTAGGCAATAGTAAAATACTTCATAAATATTCCTACTGATCCATTGAAGTATCTCTCAGAAAGTTGTCAGGCTTAATAGTAGTGGATACATGGTTTCTAAAATTCTAATTTATTCTTACAAATGCAAGTTTTCTCATTGGTAAGAATTATTTGTTTGAGGCAGATTCGTAAATGGATGGAGCTGGAGAGTATTCATGCTAAACAAAGTAAGCTAATCCCCAAAACCCAAATGTTTTCTCTGATATGAGGATGCTAATTCACAAGGGAGAGGGGGCTAGGGAAGAATAGAGTTACTTTGGATTAGGCTGAAGGAAAGGGAGGGGGCAGGGGGGGTAAGAAGAATAGTAGAAAGAATTGGACATTATTACCCTGTGTGCATATATACTACACGGCCGGTGTGATTGTACATGCACAACCAGAAGAATGAGAAGTTATGCTCCATTTACATATGGTGTTTTAAAGTGCATTCTACTGCCATGTGTAACTAATTAGAACAAAAAAAAATTTTTTTAAACTTGCATGGTTAAAAGATAACCTCTATACTGCAAAGTAGATTGGATTTTAACATAACAGAATGTGAAACATTAATTGATAGAATTTTGTGTGTGACGTTGTGATTAACTTTTAACAAATCTTATGAGTTTTATTGAGTAAAGAAGATTGACAATTCTGAAAAGGCTGTTAAAATACTTCTAATAGATGTAACCAACATACATAGCTCAGAGTACTTGATAATTTTTAAGAGTAGGAAACCGTGTTGAGGTCTGCTGTTACAGTAGATACAAGCATGGAGTCTAAAGCTTTATTGCTTGGGTTTTATCTTTGCTTTGTTAGTAATTAGTTGTGACTTTTGACAAATTACTTAAATTCTCTGTTCCCAAGTTTAAATCAGGTGATAATAATAGCAAGGACTTTCTGAGGATTAATAAATAAATGTGATGTACTTATAGCATTTCCTAGAATATGCATGGAATGGTTTGATTTTGCTATAGTTATTACTACTGAAAATAACTATAGCAAAACAGTTGGTATAGTATAGTGCTTCACCTACCTAACCTAATGCTTTCCCCTTTCTCCCTCCAGTGCCATCAGGTACAATTTTTGTTTAAATTAGGGTTTGGTATGCATTACTTAAATGTACATATTTTCCAGAAACTGTTCTGTACAATGCAGTGGTTTTCTTTCTTGCACAACTTTTGTTTTTCCAGAGTTAATAAGTACTTTTTTTTTTTCTTTTAATCTACTACATATCTCATTTCCTTACTTGACAAAAACTGTGAACCTTAAGAGTCTATCAGTCTTCTTTTCTTCTTGGAGTCTTGCCCTTTTCGTCCTGTCTGGCTTGGTTGCCATCTAGGCTTGCTGGGCAGACACCATTCTGTAGCTTCTTATACCATCCCTAGTAATTACCTTTTCCACTTCCATTTGGATCCCATTTCCTTGGTCTCCTTTTTCTTAATTTACTACCTCATTTTTCTGGAATTGCCACATATTTGATAGATTTATTCTACTAACACATTACATTGTTTTTCTTGGTACAGGAATCTAGGTTGAAATATTTTCCATCAAAAATTTGAAAGCATTACTCCATTGTATTTTGGCTTACAGAGTTGAATAGCTCTGATCATTCATTTATTCAACAAATATTTTGATGGCTGACTTTTCATGTTTCTTTTTATGATGGAATATCTTTTGTTGTGGATTGTTTTATTGAGGTTTTCTTCCTTGCCTTTCAAGATGTCTTTTTCATCAGGTTCCTTTTATTTTGCGGGCTGTATTTTAGATTGTCTTATTCTCAGCACTTTAAATGTCTGTTAATCTTCAGATGTTTGTATTTAAGACTCAGGCACTTTGAAAAACTGCTTGGGAATTCAAGGTGCACAGACAGGGCTTGCTAACTAGTGAATTTCTATGTAAGACAAACAGGGCCACTTTTTCCCTGGGGAAACAAATGTAATCTATGAATCTTTTCTCTGGCTGATCTGCTTTCCTGAGAAGAATTCCTGGTGGTATAAACCTGAGTCCTAGAGCTCTAAAAGTTAATGTGGGAATATCACTATTCATTGAAGAGCCTTGGTCAGCTCTGTTTTCAGTATAGGCCTCTTCTTTGTCTCCTTCTCTTTGATTTGAGAATCGTCTCTACACTGATGAGTCTGAAATGTCTGTCTTCAGCCCCAAAGTCCTGGATAACAGCGGCCCACTATTCAGTTGCTCCCTTGTGGGTTTTTTTGGGGGGCGGGGGGATCGGAGGTGTTACCAGGGATTGAACTTGGGGGCACTTGACCACTGAGCCATATTCCCAGCCCTAGCTTTTGTATTTTATTTAGAGACAGGGTCTCACTGAGTTGTTTAGCTCCTCGATTTTTCCTGAAGCTGCCTTTGAACTCAGCAACCTGTCTCAGCCTCCTGAGCTGCTGGGATTAAAGGCATGCACCACTGCGCCTGGTGCTCCCTTGGGGTTTTTGTTGTTGTCGTTGTCGTTGTGCACAATACCTTTATTTGATTTATTTATTGTTTTATGTGGTGCTGAGGATCAAACCCAGGCCTAGAACATTCTAGGCAAACGCTCTACTGCTGAACCACTACCCCAGCCAAGCTCCCTTGGGTTTTGAAAAACATTTCCAGCATAACCTAGCCAAAACCCAGCTGTTGATACCCACCCTCCAGCAGATCCTCTAGCCCACTCTCCCATTTCAGGGAAAGCCATCATCATCTAGTTGCTCAGGCCTTTTAATCTTTCTTGATTCCTGTCTTCCTTAGTCCCATCTCCAAGTTATCACTACTTTTTGGCTGCATTTCAAAAGCCTACCTATAATTCTTCACATCCTCACAGCTACAACTCTGCTTTAGTGACTCTAGCCAGTGTCACCAACTGCTTCCTCCTACCTGGTCTCCTTTTTCCTTTTTCCCTAATCTATCTATCATTACACAGATCAAAGAGGTATATTTAAAGTATAAATGAGATCCTTGACTCTGCTCCTTAAAACTTTGCCATGGCTTTCTGTTATGCCTTGATTTAAATCCTGAAGGCTTCTGGTCCCTCTTGATCTGAGCCCTACAAGCCCTTCTCTTGTTTGCTTCCAGTCAGTGGGCTTTCATTTTGCCCCATCCTATTTCCACCAAGAGCTTCTGCTCACTTCTCCTAATTCTTGCAGAACACCTTTTTCCCCTGCACCACTTTCCCATTATTGTGGTTTCATCTCAGGTGTTCAGCACTTTAGTGACTTGGCCATATTCATATTTTATATTTTCCAAAATCTCTTGTCCTCAAACTTACTTTAATATGTTTTCAGAATTTCACTCTGGAATGTAATTCCTCCCACATCTTAAGCTCCTAGAACAGGTTCTGGTTCACAGAAAGGAATGTTGGCTGACTGACATGATTGAGAAGACAAAAGTGGCAAAAAGCTGTACGTTTTGACTGTTTCATTTACTTAGTACATGAACCTTGTTCTCTTCCTCCAGCAGGAAAACAACATTGCAAGTAGGAAAACTTATAGTTTGTATTAAGCTGCATTTCAAAGTGCTCCAAGTTTCTAGAACATTACATCAACCCTATCATGTTCAAATATGAATACACACAAAGCACATTAAAAGCAATTCATATGCCATTGAGATAATCTTGTCCCATCACTCCTAGAGACAAGTGACCTATAGACTTTTTGAATAATATGTGTTCTTTATGTCATAAAGGTTTACATCATCAAGTGTATTTGAATTTAAAATGTTCTGCTTTTATGTAATAGACTTGCTTTATGAATGTACTAGGGATAGAATCAAATGTATGAACAGATCATCCAACATGACTTGAAGATTTTAACTGTTTATTTCCCTCCATATGATATCTTAAGGGAAGGTAATATCTTTCTTTTACTTTTGCATTTTGATGTGAATTTTTGAATTGCTACAAGCTCCTATCAGTGGAAATGTGTTAGTCCAAGTAATAAAGGAAGGAAAAACAAAACACCAAAAATCCTGCAGAGAGAATTTACCACTAACTTACTATTGATATTGACAGAACTCTTAAATTTTATATCACCTGTCATGTGGCACTTCTGTACCTGCTAGTGTAAATTCATTTTATTAGTATTTGCTTGGCGCCCTGTCAGAAGGGTTTCCAGAGAGCTCCTGGGCATGCCCCATCTAGGTTTGTATGTTAAGTGAGTGTCTGGCTTTCGTTCCTAAGTTCCATAAGATCAGGAAAAGGTAGCCAGGGAGAGCTCTTTGGCTCTATGAGGAGGGATGTCAGGAGCCAGTGTGGAACTTCTATGCTTATTCTGACTTCCCCTGGCAGGGGACTTTTGCAGACTGAGGATGAGTATAGAGACCAGCTTGGATTGAAGGTGTGCTGAGATGAAACATGTGACAAGGCATCACACAGATGACTTGCAGTTTTAGCACAACTTTTGATGAAATTTCCAAATAAGCAGGACCCTCCAGCCCCTTCTTCCTTGCCCCATCTCTGGGATTCAGTATGGTGTTTTTCTGTTGTTTTGTTTTTGTATTGGATACCAAGGTGTGAAAGAAAGCACTTAAGGGCCTTGGAATCCTTTAAAGAGTTGTTAATCCCATATAACTGGGAATGCATTTTATCTGGACTCCTTTCTAAAGCATTTCCACCTATTCCAAGCTTCTCTTAACATGATTCATGGGCTCATTACTCAGTATTAGCACATAGCTACACATCTATCCATACCACTTAGCTATTCCTCTTCCCTGAGGTTTTGCTAAAAACTGGGAAAAACAGAGGGGAAATTAAAATGATTGTAGTATACTACATATTCAGATAGAAAATGCAGACTTCCAGGTAGAAGAAGCTTTGCTATACCTATTCTTTACATCTGATCTTCAAAAGGCCTTTGTGTATTTAGTTTTAGATTCAGTGATTATAGGCCTAGAATAAACTAAGCTTGATTGATAATACTCTGTTTTTGTACTATAACAGGGCAGCCCTGGACTGTATCAAAATGTTAGCTCATTAAGAGAGCGGATATCTGCTTTCCAGACAGCTTTTCACTCCATAAAGGAAGATGAGAAAATGATTGATTGTCCAGAATTCTCAGGAGTGAGAGGAGGATTTGAGACAACAGGTTTGAGTGAGTGTCAAGAATTCATTCTGTATTCTGACTTCTGTGTTGATAAAGACAAGTTTCTAAGATATAAAGAAGATTTATTTTCACTGTGAGAAAACAGTTTTTGCAGAGTTCCATTGTATCTTTAAATGGAGCCTAACATTTAAAATTGGGACATATCACACAGAAATCTGGATTTCTGGTTTCTTTTGAAAAAAATCTAATATCAAGCATTCCTGAACCTTCATTTTCACATCATTGCAATTGAGTTCTAAGTTTTAAATAGAGCTTATTAGCTCATATCAGCTTTAGAATAGGATATGTGGCAAATTTGAGTTTATAAACCTTGATTTTTTAATAGGATTATTCTTTTAGTTTTGCAAACATTTATGTGAATACCAAATACCCAACTCTGAGGTTAACCACATATATGTCCAATCTGATATCTTAATGATCTGCTGTATTCTTTGCTGTACCTCTTAAATTATAATTCATTTGGTTATTTTTTAGTCATTTTTTGTTTTTCCAAATACAAAGCACTTGAAATACCAGAACTCAACAAAATCTTGGACTTACTGCAATCAGTATAACTATTCCTTTAGTACTTCACATGCCTAGGTTTCAAATGATTCTCTTTTTTTTTAAGAAAAGATGCTTTTTGCTTTATTAGACTTTTTTTTTTTTTTTAAGAATTTAAAAATATGGAACACTTCATGAATTTGTGTGTCATCCTTGCACTGGGGCCATGCTAATCTTCTCTGTATCTTTCCAATTTTAGTGTATGTGCTGCCGAAGCGAGCACAAATGATTCTCTTTTGACTTCTTGTTTTAGTCCGCTTTTTTGCTGCTGTGACTAAAAGACCTGATAAGAATAATTTTAGAGGAGGAAAAGTTTATTTGGGGGCTCACAGTTTCAGAGGTCTTAGTCCATAGATAGCTGACTCCATTCCTCTGGGCTTGAGATGAGGCTGAACATCATGGCGGAAGAATGTGGCAGAGGGATGCAGTGCACATGATGATCAGGAAGCAGGGAGAGACTCTACTCATCAGATACAAAATATATATTCCCCAAAGCCACGCCCTAGTTCCAACCCCCTCTAGCCATACCCTACCTGCCTTCAGTTACCACTTAGTCCTATCAGGAGATTAATTCACTGATTGGGTTAAAGCTCTCATCACAATCATTTCTCCTCTGAACCTTCTAGCATGCTTTCTCACATGAGCATTTGGGGGACACCTCACATACAATCCATAACACTGCTTAAACCATCTTCAGGTACATTTCAGTACTTTCTGTGTGCAGTCTACTGTTAACATGTCTGATTCATTCACCTCTGCATTGCATGACCCATTCAGATGTCCTATATTTGGATTTTTATCTGGGTTTTAAAATTTATTTTATTTGTATCATTATTATAATTCTGCTGACTTTGAATTATCAAGGGTTAGGGCTTCTTTTTTTTGTATTAAGAAAGAACTGAGGCACATTACAGTTGCATTTTTTCACAAAAGTCACAATAAAAACACAGCAGTATTAGAACATAACCACATCCTTTAAAATGTTCAAAATAAAAGGCTTAATGGTAAATTTAGAAAGAGTGAGACACCCTATTAGAAATGCACATGTATTTTAGTGTATCATTCTAAAAATCCCATAATTCTAATTAAATTTATTGTCTTTTTAGTAGTCATGTTTTCTTGCCTGTCAACTCAATCTCCTTTTTGAGTAAAAAGGTTAAAGATGTAAAAAAAAAAAATTATTTCTTTTCATTGATAATTTAAACACTGAATTTTCCCCCAATTTTTATAGTGTACAAAATTTTAAAATAGCTTAGGAAAAAAATGTTGATTCCTGTGTCATTTTGTGTGTGTAGCCAACATGGAAGGTCTTGGTGAATGTCAGCAGTCTGGTTTCTCTGAAAAGTTACCATGCAAACGTCGGAGAATATCCTTGCAGAGCAGCTCTGATGACAACCTCAGCAATGTCGAAAGGGGAGTGATGGATCTTCAGATCCTTAGTATGGATGTGGATGGCATGTGTGCTGATGAGGCTTCTGCAGATCTTCCTGAGGTAATTCATTTATTTTACACACACGAATGGAGCTCTGGTTTCCTGCCTGGGTGGTTTAAGACTGTCAAGGCCTTATTTCAATGTTATTGCTTTCTTGTGACATGTAGATGCTAGGGTTTTAAGTTGTGTTTGGTGTTTCCTTCATGTTACTTTTTTTTTTTTTTTTTAGCTACACATGACATTACAATGATCTTGGCAATTCATACATTTGAATCAATTGGGGTATAATTTCTCATTTTTCTGACTACAGATTGCAGAATCACATTGGTCTCCTATATACATATAGCATGTTACTTCTAATGTCATTTACTAAAAACAGTTTTGTGTTGTTTTCTTTGTTCTTAGTACTGGGCTTTGAATCCAGAGGCACTCTACTACTGAGTGGTTTTCCCAGCCCTTTTTATTTTTTATTTTAATATAGGATCAATCTAAGTTGCTTGGGCCTCACTAAGTTGCTAAAGGTGGCCTTGAACCTGTGATCTTCCTGCCTCAGCCTCCTGAGGTACTAGGATTACAGATGTGCACCACCAAGACCTGGCTAGAAATAGTTTTGATAGATATGTTGATCTTCCACAAAGGACTTTATGAAAAGCTTAAGTTCTGTGTCATCTGCATGATATGTTATTCTAGATGGTCATGGTTTGATGGTCTTAGTCTTGCTTTCAAGCAGCTTATTGTCGAGGAAAGTAGGATCTAAACGGACAGATAATTTAAACATCAGTTACACTGCAGTTGCATGTAGGGTGATCTCTGGGAGGTGCTGCTTAGGTCTAAGGTCTTGCACTTGTTGCGCCTGACTGGGTTAATACTGGCTGGGAATCTAGGTGCCCTTTAGCAATTCCTCCTTGTTTCAAGTACATCAGGGACTTTTGTGGCTTATAACTACCTAGCTAGTAAAATTCTCTAAGAACAATAACCAACATGAATTTTACTAAAACAGGAGAAAAATCATACTCTTGAAGATCTGCTGACCGTTATGCAAGAGGGAACAGGGAGCCAGTGTCGTAGCTTTTGTTGCTTTATATTCCTTGTTCTAGTGTGATTCAGTAGGTTCTCATTTGCTTTGTGAGAGGGGCATCTAACTGTTAAACAGCCGGAACTTTTTTCTGCACCGTCCCTGTCACTTAGATTTGTATATAACAGTTATAATATATCTCTCATACTCACTAGAGATTCTTCAATTTCTAATAGGTTTCATTTGTGTCCCAGAGTTGTCCATAATCTTTGCTCACTCTGCTTTATTCTGGCTAGAGTTACATGATACGACAGAAGCCATAATGATTTTTTCTTATCAGAACTTTGATTCATTGGACATGTACCACAATATAGAAATGGTTTCTGAATTAGTATGAATATATATTCTGTCCTAGCCATTAATGTTTCTTTCATTCTAGCTGTTTATCTTTTGGTATTTGATTATTACATAACACTTTAAGACATTCCTCTTTGAAGGTAGCAATTTCAATAGGCAACATAAATATGTCCTTTAAACTTTTTCTAGGGGACTGAAAATTTATTTTGTGAGATGTTTAGGATACAATTAAGATGAATACTCCTCTGTTAGATTCCTGTTCACTTTGAGTTTGTTTGTTAGATAATAAGGTGACTGAACACCAAATTTCCAGGTAATCCATGATGCCTACTAAAATCTGCATCAAGTTTAAGTTATACTACACGTAATAAAATATAATGCTTCTTTACTTTTTACCTGTTTTCTCTAAGAAATCATCTGAACTTGGTTTAACCCAGCCTGGATATATAGCAAAAGCATCTTCTACCTGTTTAGTGGGCCCAGAGGCTTCAAACGGTAAGTAGGGAATTTTCTTTAGTATTTTTGCTGGTTACCCCATTCCATGGATATGTTTTATTTATGTACTTATACACTAAAACTTCAGAAGACTAACATGATTCCATACTTTTTAGGAGCTTTCATGATTTCATACTTTTTAGGAGCTCTCAAACTAGTAGGAATGTGTTGGAATTATTGGAATATGAGCAATTTATTTTTTGAACTGCTGTCTTAATTGGTCAAGTATTTCCAAGCTAATAGAATGTAGTATAAAGAGTAGGGGCTACTAATATATTAAGTCTGTGTTGTTAGAGTAGCACTATATGTAAATTTTGCTACTTATTTCTCTTTTTAAGGATACAAAAAGTCTTCATAGGATGCAGAAGTTATTTATCCTTCGTTTTCTCAAAATTCGTTTTCTCACATTCAGTGAGAGTTGCTACCACAGTTTCAGGCTTTCCTGCCTGTTTTTTATTTGTTTTTGTTTTTTAAAAGTAAAATTCCGGTGGGACATAGTTGTATCTTGCTTTTTTATTCATTCTGATAATTTCCACCATTTAGTTGCAGTATATATTTATATCCACTATTTTATTATATATTTTTTAGTTTTTTGTTCCTCTCTGTTCTTGCCACCTTTAGGTTTATTTGACTTTGACTTTAGAATTCCATTTTAATTTCTTGCCTTTTACCTAGGTTGCATCTTTTTTTATTATTGCTCTGGGACTATAACATAACAATTTTTGCTTCTCATAGTCTTCTTACAATTAATATTGTACAACTTCACATAGAATATAGAAATTTACCAGTTGTACAGCTTGATTCCTATCCCCCACCATGGCTTTTTAGTTCTTTTTTTAAAAAAAATATTTATTTATTTTTGATTAAGGGAAGGTATGTTATTTACTACTTTGAATAAAATGAAGCCAGAGGGGTCAATAAGTGAAGCTCTTCGTGAAGGCCAGTGTTTTCACCCCTATTAAAATATTAACATGTCCCCATTCCATGGCTGCTTCACTAATCAATTCTTAAATATATTAATTTAGTTTTCAGGCTAAGTGCTTTCCCAAGTCTTGTCCAGGCAAATAAGATAAAACACTGGGTAATACACACATCAAATAATGGTCATGGTCAGTGTTAACTTTTTTGCAAGCAGGGACTATGGGAAAGGACTGTCCTGAGCAGGAAAAGAAAGTTGCACTCAAGGACACACCAAGACTTTGCATCTTTCCAGCTTGAGAAACCTCTGCACTATTAAATCTTATCAATTCATATTATCTCTGAGAATCTGTATAGTCAGCAAAGTTCTCTTCATCAAGTGAATCTCAAGGTTCACAAATGATCGACACACAAATGATCTTTTCTGGACTGACTGTATCCTTCACTTTTGTTACAGTGATTCATATTTCCTTGTTTGTAAAACTAGATTTTCTATTTTGCAGGAGAGAAGGGTGGTAAATTTGTTGGGGGGCCAGAGCAGCGGGTACAGGTTGAGAATCAATGAGTCAATGATTGATTCGTCTTTCTTTAACCAGCAGGAATCATCCAGTTGGGAGAGCAGTGACAATTAAATCATAAATCTAAACTGTCGTGTGTGTGTGTGTGTGTGTGTGTGTGTAGTTGTTTTTTTAGAATTTGTTCTAATTAGTTATATATAACAGTAGAATGTATTCTGATACATTGTATACAAATAGAGAGCAACTTCTCCCTTTTGCTGAATATGGTGTAAAGTCACACCAGTAGGGTAATCATACATGTATGTAGGATAATGATGTCCATCTCACTCCCCTGTTCTTCCCATTCTCACTTCCTCTCCCCTCGCTCCCCTCTACACAATCCAGAATTCCTTCATTTTTAGCCACCCATCCACCCCCAATATGGATTAGCATCTGCTTATCAGAGAAAACATTTGGCCTTTGGTTTTTTGGGTTTGGCTTATTTCGCTTTAGCATGATAATCTCCAGCTCCATCCATTTACCTGCAAACACCATAATTTCATTCTTCTCTAAGGCTGAGTAATAATTCCTTTGTGTATATGTACCACATTTTCTTTATCCATTCATCTGTTGAAGGTCATCTAGGTTGGTGCCATAGTTTAGCTATCATAAATTGAGCCCCTATAAGCATGGATGTGGCTGTGTCACTGTAGTGTGCTGATTTTAAGTCCTATGGGTAAAAACTGAGTAATGGGATAGCTGGGTCAAATGGTAGTTTGTAAGGAAAACAAAAGGAGACAGAAGCAAGGTGCAGAGGCAAAGCAAAAGCTGCTTGCCTGAGCTGCTAGCTTTATTTATATCAATAGGTTACTTTAGGTCATTGGCATCCTTAGTACATATTGTTCATTGAATCACTAGGCAGGTTATGGACCTAGCAACATTATGCTGTTTATTCCTCAGTTATGTACTAAGTTGCAATGTGCAATGTTAGGAGCTTTGTGAAGCTCTCAAGAAAGTCCATTGGATAAAGTTATTGTTAGGTGGGCAGGTTTAGGCTCAGTGAAACATTGTAGTTGACTAACAAGAGAATTCCTTTATTCCCAGGAGCTGAGTGTCTGAGAGCAAGGTCAAGACTGATAAGACTCTAGCCCAGAGCCTCCTCATGAAGGATGTTACCATAGCAGCTAGGCAATGCACATGTATTAGTTATCATACTAGTTCCAGGGAAAAACTGCTGAATATTTTAAGTGTGGAAAACAGAGCACCTGTTACCCGCCAGGAGTGAACACTGCCTTAAACATTTCCACAGCCAGAATCCTT
This sequence comes from Marmota flaviventris, assembly GCF_047511675.1. Taxonomy (NCBI): domain Eukaryota; kingdom Metazoa; phylum Chordata; class Mammalia; order Rodentia; family Sciuridae; genus Marmota; species Marmota flaviventris. The sequence goes on from NC_092500.1 coordinate 168,012,628, forward strand.
ACAGTGGTTCCATTCTAAGTTTTCTGAGGAATCTCCATACTGCCTTCTAGAGTCCTTGCACCAATTTGCAGTCCCACCAGCAATGTATGAGTACACCTTTCCTCCCACATTCTCGCCAACATTTATTGTTACTTGTCTTCTTGATAAATGTCATTCTGACTAGAGTGAGATGAAATCTTAGAGTAGTTTTAATTTGCTTTTCTCTAATCGCTAGAGATGATGAACATTTTTTCACATGTTTGTTGATTGATTATATTTCTTCTTCTGTGAAGAAGAAATTTATTTATTGATTGGGTTATTAACCCATTTATTGATGGGGCTACTTGTTGTTTTTTTTGTTTTGTTTTTTGGTGCTAAGTGTTTTGATTTCTTTATACGTCCTAGAGATTAATGCTTTAATCAGAGGTGCATATGGTAGAAATTTTCTCCCAATCTGTAAGCTCTCTCCTCACATTATTTGTTGTTTCCTTTGCTGAGAAAAATCTTTGTAATTTGAATCCATTCCATTTATTGATTCTTGATTTTATTTCTTGTGCTTTAGGAGTCTGGTTAAGGAAGTTAGTTTCTAAGCTGACATGGTGGAGATTTGGTCCTAATTTTTCCTCTATTAGGCACAGGGTCTCTGTTCTAGTGCCCAAGTCTTTGATCCACTTTGAGTTGATTTTTGTGCAGGGTGAGAAATAGGTAATTAATTTCATTTTGCTACATATGGATTTCCAATTTTGCCAGCACCATTTGTTGAATAAGCTATCTTTTCTCCAATGTATGCTTTTGGTGCCTTTGTCTAGTAGGAGATAACTTTATTCATGTGGGTTTATCTCTGTGTTTTCTGTGTGTACCATTGGTCTACATGTCTATTTTGGTGCCAATACCATGCTGTTTTTGTTACTATAGCTCTGTAGTACAGTTTATAAGGTCTGATATTGTGATGCCTCCTCCTTCACTCTTCTTGCTAAGGATTGCTTTAGCTATTCTGGGTCTCTTCTTTTTCCAAATAAATTTCATGATTGTTTTTTCTATTTCTATGAGGAATGCTATTGGGATTTTAATTGGATTGCATTAAATCTATATAAAGCCATTTCATAGATTGGTAGTATGGCCATTTTGACAATATTAATCCAAGAACATGTGAGATCTTTCCATATTCTAAAGTCTTCTTCAAATTCTTTAGTGTTCTGTAGTTTTCGTTATAGGGGTCTTTTTCCTTTATTGTTAGATTTAGTCCCAAGTATTTTCTTTCTTTCTTTTGCTATTGTGAATGGGTGTAGTTTTCCTAACTTCTCTTGAAGTGGATTCATCACTGATGTATAGAAATGCATTTGATGTCTGAGAATTGATTTTATATCCTGCTGCTTTGCTGAATTGATTTATTAGCTCTAGGAGTTTTCTGGTGGAATTTTTTGGATCTTGTAAATATAGAATCATCTCATCAGCAAACTCAGTTTTACTTCTTCTTTTCCTAGTTGTATCCCTTTAATTTCTTTCCTCTAATTACTCTGGCTAGAGTTTCCAGGACTATGCTGAATAGAAGTGGTGAAAGAGGGCATCTCTGCCTTGTTCCAGTTTTTAAAGGGAATGCTTTCAATTTTTTTTCCATTTATAATGATGTTGGCCTTGGGCTTAGCACAGATAGCATTTACAGTGTTGAGATATGTTCCTACTATTCCTAGTTTTTCTAGTGTTTTGAACACGAAGAGGTGCTCTTTTTGGTCAAACACTTTTAAGTCTCTTGATGTGATGAATTAGGTTTATTGATTATTGTATGTTGAAGCAACCTTGCATCTCTAGAATGAATCCCACTTGATTATAATGCATTATCTTTTTAGTATGTTTTTGTAAGTGATTTGCCAGAATTTTATTGAGAATTTTTGCGTCTATGTTCATCAGGGATATTGGTCTGACTTTTTTTTTTTTTTTTTTTTCCGTGTGAGTTTGTCTGGTTTTGGTATCAGGGTGATATTAGCCTCATAAAATGAGTTTGGAAGGATTCCCTCCTTTTCTATTTCATGGAATACTTTGAGGAATATTGGTGTTAATTCTTTGAAAGTCTTGTAGAACTGAGAAACCCTTAGTTACACTAATGAAGAGAAAGAACACCCAAATTACTAAAATTCATGATAAAAAAGAAAATATCATGATGGATACTACTGAAATACGGAAGGTAATTAGACACTACTTTGGAAATTTATACTCCAATAAAATAGAAGATCTCAAAGATATCCACAAATTTCTAGACCCATATGAACTACCCGAACTGAATGCAAGAGGATATACACAATTTAAACAGAACAGTTTTGAGCAGTGGGATAGAAGAAGCCATCAAAGCCTACTAACTAAGAAAAGCCCAGGACCACAGGGATTCTCCAGCCATCTCCAATGGCTGTGTTTGAACGTGGAGCTGTGAGCTAGGTCAGAGTGCCACAGTGATCTGGGCTTTCTGGAACTGGGAAATTTCACTCAGTGGTTCCTGGAAGAGCAGCTTCCCTTCCTTAATGATTCCAACATTGCCCATCCTTCACAAATGGCTCCCAACACGGTAACATGTTATTAAGTCTCCAAGTGTTGGAGTAGCTTCTATTTTTTATTTTATCGTTGATTTCTAGTTTCATTCCATTACAGTCTGATAGAATGTAGGGTAGTATTTCTATTTTTTTGTATATGCTAAGAGTTGCTTTGTGGCATAACTTATGGTCCATTTTTTGGAAAAGGATCCATGTGCTGCTGAGAAGAAAGTGTATTTGCTCAATGATGGATGAAATATTCTATATGTCTGTTAAGTCTAAATTATTGATTGTGTTATTTAGTTCTATAGATTCCTTGCTTAGTTTTTGTTTGGACGAACTATCCAGTGGTGAGAGAGGTATGTTAAAGTCACTCAGAATTATTGTGTTGTGGTCTCTTTGATTCTTGAAATCGAGAAGAGTTTGTTTGATGTATGTAGATGCTCCATTGTTTGGGCCATGGATACGATTGTTGTATCTTGTTGATGTATGATTCCCTTAAGCAGTATGAAATGTCCTTCTGTATCCCTTCTGACTAACTTTGGCTTGAAGTTCACTTTATCTGATATGAGGATGGAAACCCCCATTTGTTTGCACAGTTCACGTGAGTGGTATTTTTTTTTTTTTTTATCATCCTTTCACCTTCATACTGTGGATGTCTTTTTTCTAGATGAGTCTCTCCTAGACAGCATATTTTTGGGTCTTTTATTTTTTTTAATCCCAGTCTGCCAACTGATGAATTTAGGCCATAACATTCAGGGTTATTATGGAAATATGCTTTAAATTCCTGGTCATTTTGGTTTATTTTTGATTTCTGATTTGACTTTGCTGATTTTCTTGTTTACCACAGAAGGTTTTTATTTGATCTTCAAGTCTAAAGCTAAGTTTTGCTGGATATAAAATTCTCGGTTGATATCCATTTATATATGTTATTCCAGGACCTCCTGGCATTGAGGGTCTGGGTTGAGAAATTAGCTGATATCCAAATTGGTTTATTTATTTATTTATTTTTCTTCACAGCCTTTAAAATTCTGTTCTTATTTTGTGTGTTAGTAATTCTCATTATAATGTGCCTCTGTGCAGGGCTGCTGTAATTTTATACATTTGGGGTCCTGTAAGCCTCTTACAGTTGATTTTCCATTTCATTCTTTAGATTTGGGAGATTTTCTGATATGTCATTGAAAAGATTGTGCATTACTTTGGTTTGTATCTCCATGCCTTTGTCTATTCCAATAAATCTTAAGTTTGGACTTTTCCTGTTATCACATGTTTCTTGGAAGTTCTGATCATGATTTCTTGCCATCTTTACGGAATGGTCAACTTTATTTTCAAGAATATATTTTGTCTTCATTGCCTGAGATTCTACTTCTAAGTGGTCTAGTGTGTTCATGATGCTTTCTATTGAATTTATTATTTGATTTATTGATTCCTTTATTTCGAGGATTTCTGCTTGTTTCCCTGCCCCCCCCACAATCTCTTACTCTATTGAAGTGATCTTTCACTTCCAGTATTTTCTCTTTGATTTCACTCCTTATACTATCCTTTACTTTGCAGATTAAATTAACTATGTACATTCTAAATTTCTCTGATATTTCTTATACTGTGTTGTCTATGGATTCTATTGTTGGAACATCTTTTTGTTTGAGGTTTGTTTGAGGCACTTTGTTCCCTTGTTTTTTCACGTTGTTTGTGCATTTTCCCATCTAGAAGTATGGATTTGAGGCAGTACAGTTTCTACCCTGAAGTCCAATTATAGTGTCCCTGAAGGCTTGTACCTCACTTTTAAGGGAGAGACCAATAATAACAGCACCCAATGCAAACAATATACAACCTTAAATAGCTCCTATTTTGGCATCTCCAGTTTTGTTGCAATAAACAGAAATGATGTGTTCAATTATTGTCTATAGAATGAACAGTAAGTTTGCTAAAAGGGTTTACAATTTCAAATGATGGACAAACGGGAGAGAGGATGTGATATTTATGAGGGAGAAGAAGAGAAAATAGAGATAAAAAGTTATAGTAAGAGCAAAGGAGGAATTAACAGAGGTTGGCTGTTAACATGAGAGAAGTGAGAAAAAAAATCTAGTGAGACAGATAAGTGAGGGAGAAAATATATACAAATAAAAACAAAATGTAAAAATATAAGAATAGGGGCTGGAGTTGTGGCTCAGTGGTAGAGTGCTCGCCTAGCATGCATGGGGTACTGGGATTGATCCTCAGCACCACATAAAAATAAAATAAAGATATGTTGTCCACCTAAAACTAAAGAGAAAATTAATAAATTATATTTTTAAAAATATAAGAATATACAATCACACTGTAATATCCTATTCAGACATCTCACTCCTCAATAAACTGATACATGAAAAACATTTGGATTCAGAGATGGTAGAGATGTGAGGGGGGGGAGGAAAAAAAGGAAAGTCTATGGAAAACTGACCAATTGCTTTTGTTGGCTTTTAAAAATTTTCTCAGCTTTTCTTTTCTGATAGATGGGGTTGTCTGAAGTTTGATGGTAGCTCCAGTCCAGTGGGTGCTGGGCGGGGTTGGCTGGGCAAGCTGGGAGCAAGATGCCTTCTCCCCCTCTTTACATCTTCCCACTTGTTGTCACCAGCCCCTTCTCTCCCTTACACTTCAGGACTCACTGAGCTGGAGAGAGCCCGGTTTTCTCCAGTTTCTCCAACTGGGGAATTGGGCCTAGTCTCTGACTTTCCACGGGCTTGCCAGGCCCATGCTGACCCACATAGTCTCAGCTGCAATCTGATGAAGCTGGGCTCCAGATTCCCCAGGCTGTGCCCTGTTGCAGTCCCAAGATCTCAATGATGTTCCAGCTTGCAGAGAGACCACCAGGGGTGTGCTCACACAAAGGAGCAACCATGCAAAGAGGCAGCCAGATGGCGGCCATTAGCACACCCAGCAAGAAGACCTCAGGTGCAAGGAGACCTGCATGTACCCTGACAGTATATCTCCAAGTCTTGGCCGATGTCCCCAGACTGAGGCAGCCGCACCCCCAGATGGTGGTGGGGCAGTGGCAAACCTGCAGAGCCTCCCAGGCCCTAGCTAGTGTCCCAAGATGGTAGCAGCAGTGTGTAACCAAACCTACAGGTTCCCTGACAATGGACTTCCAGGCAGCAACAGGCATTGAGCCCTGTGTGTGGACAGTCTGCAGGCAGCAGGCAAAAGGTAGGCAAACAGCAGCAAGGAATGCAGCCTCCCTCTAGTTCACCATCTTGAATCCCTCCTTCTTCATTCTTTGTACTGGAAGTGTCATATAATACATATACTTTACTGTAGCTCCATAGCTGTTACAATTTTTGGTTTTAAGTATTTAAATAACAGGGGAGCTAGCCTTTTATATTTGCCTAGTATATATCGTTTCTGCTCTTCTTCATCCTTTCCTAAAGATTAAGTTTCCTCTGGAATTTTCTCTTACCTTGAAAAAGAACTTCTTTAGCATTTTTTTGTAGAGAGCATGTGCTCTGACTTTTAATTTTAATCCCATGATAGATGGATGGATAGATAGAAACCTGCCTGGTCACTAAGGGCAGCCTGCTGCAGAGGCACTGGTAGGTTCAAACAGGAACTCCTTTATTGCCCGAACTCCCACGATTGCCACCCACGTGGCCCTTCCAGGAACACCCCCAACCGGAAATCCCTCCTCCGGAACTTCACCGGAACTTCACCAACCAACTCCCAGGAATCCCTGTGAGAACTCCAAAGTAGCAGGCGCCTGAGGTAGACAGCAGGGGTCTATATACAACTAAATACGCAGCTTAACTTAACCATTATCATCTCAATGGTTCGCTGGTGTCACCTCTCAACCACTCCCTTCTGTCAAAAATGCCATGCATCTTCCCTACTCTGCTGTGGCCCTCAACAGCAACCAGCTTATGAGCTTGTCACTATGATGACATAAGGCCCTCTTGCTTCCTGACCAATTCTCTTTGCTTTACTGTCGTGTGACTTTGCTTAGGAGTGACATAGTCCTTAATAATACTTATAGTTTTATAATATTTATAAATAGTATAGATAATAAAAATCATCATTTTACCAGTCACCTTACTCTACCTTCTGTCTAATACATGATGAGTATCAAAATTTCACTTGAGCATGCCAGTAAGCTGCCCAAAAGTTCTTCAATGAGACAGGGAAAAGTGGGTCTACTATGGCAGTGGGGCCTTATTATGAGTTACACTGTCTGGTGGCTTCCCAAGAGGTCATGTTTCAGACAGTGTGCCTCCAGGAAGAGTAAAACAATCCTGTAAAATGGAATTAAAAGTCTTTTGTTAAGGGGGCACCTGGACAGGAGGCCTGCATACCTTTGATCTCTGCCTTCAGTACAGTCTCTGCCCCTTCTGTACCGCTGCAGAAATTCAGAATAATTATGCTGCTGGTAGCCTCATGTGTCTTGCGGCACTGCTTGTCTGACCCTGCTGTTATTCACTTCACACTCTTTCTCTTTCCCTTCATGCTTCCAAGTCTTTCCCTCCTGCCTTTTTTTTTAACCTATAATTTATTTCTCATAAAGAAAAATAATTTTTTTGTGTGTAAATATGTCTCAGAATTTTTCCTTTATAGGAGAATTCTTACGTGTAAATAACTAGAATAAAATTCAGATTTATCTGGGTCCTTGCACTTACCAATGCAGAATCCACAGATGTGACACATTGACTTGGTTTGGTTTGATAACCTTACCTGCTTCTCATTTCCACCTCTCTTGCATATTGCCTCTGATTTTCAGCAGTAAAATTGCTCATTACTCAATGATTTGCTTAGGTTAGTTTTATAATGCAGGTAGTAGGTATTATGAGCCAAGGTAGACTAGCAGTGTATGGCTCATTTGTGGTGCTGTTTTCCAGCCTCTGACCTGGATTTCTATGGTGGCCAACATCTCTTGCTTGCTTTTTCCCCTTATTCATCAGTTTTGAATTACAAACTGACTGATGGCCACTTCTCTGTCTTCTTTTTATGAGTTCAAATTAAATCCCAGATGCTCCTCCCTGAACAGGATATATAAGGTTTGAATTTCTTCATAGCATGCTATTGTCTTTGCAATACATCAAATATTTTTGGTCTAGAACAAGGAGATTTGGACATCTCACAATCACATGTTCATCTTGAAGAATGCAAGGTTCCTGATTATGTAGAGGGCACAGAATCAAGTGATGCTGTTTTAATTGATATACTGACAGCAGGGGCAAGCTCAGACACAGTCCCCGAGGCCAAGTCATCAGCTACCACTGTGTGCAAGAGGGACATTCCATCCACTGACTCCTTTGTACTTCGTTCTGTATTGAAGAAACCTTCTGGCAACCTTTTTGCAGAGAACTTACAGGTAAGAAGAGAATCATATTTCCTATAGCAAATGAATAAGAATTCATTTTTCTTCAAAGCAATACCTCTGAAATGTCATGTATCATACTAATGTAAAAGGAAATGTAATGTGTCAGTCTGTTACCTATCTATCCAAAATATTTGGTCTTAAAAAATAAGTCTTATAACCAAACTGTTAGGTCGGTGGTGGCGACTTGGTGGCCACTTAGTGGCAACTTAGAACAAAGCAGCCCAGGTCGGAAAAGAACATCAATCAGATGCCAGCGGAAACGCCTGTGAATCAGCCAGATCTCCTGACTAACGCCTGTCAATCCACAGGACCCCCTGGCCAATCCTGGAGTTCAGCCAACTCCCCTGACCAACTTCAAGGGGGCAAGGGACCCTAGAAACACCTTTTCCTGTCCCAAGCCCTTCCCTTCCTGCTGTAAGCCCCATAAAAGTCCAGTCCGGTCGAACTTCCGCGTAGTTTCTCCTCAGACCCTTCTCCTGTCCCCTCTGTGGGTCTGATTGAGTTCTGCCCGGGAGTGATATCTCAATAAAGCCTCCCCCACCTGATCTGACACAAACTTTTTCCTTTTTTCTTTTTCTATTTTTGGTTCAGTATTTCTTTATTACACAAAGTACTGCAGTGAATGTTTCTATACATATCTCCATAGATATTCATATGATAATTTCTAGAACCCAGATCCTTGCACTGTCACCTTGGAGCTTGAGGAAATGCACTATTTCGGGTCCTACTCAAAGAGTTAGCATTAGACCCTCTCTTTATTCAAGAAACCCAGGTGATTCATGGGCGTTTTAGTATCAAACTTTTTTTCTCTAAGCTTAGTTGATATGAGAAAAGAGGAAGCTGGTGGGAAATAGGTGCCATTCATTGAGGAGTGTCTCTGGACAGTTCTGGTATCTTTATAGTGGTATACTCCAGGACAGGTGAAAGCCCCATGTGGCATGTAGGTTAGGCTTAAGGGTTGTTCAGTGAACCCAGGTAAGAATAATGTTAAAATCTGTGTCAGGTTGCTCATGGAGGCTCAGGAGTCAGTGCCTGTTGTCAAATTCAGACTCAGAAATGTAATAACTGAGCAAATTATTTAACCTTTTCTTGTCCTGGTTTTCTACCTATAAAGGATATTAGTAATTCCCGTATCTGGTAATTTTAGCATTCAGTATATTGATAATTATATTTATAATATATTGATGCTGATATTAAGTTAGCACCAGTGCCTGGCACATCAGAAATACAAATATTTTTTTCCAATGCACATGCATTTTAACACACAGCTATGCTGACAGATTTATTTTTAAAGCCAAAATGAAGTGATTACCTTTCGTCATCATGGTCAGTTGCTATTTTAAGTGTTTTATCAACTTTTTGATTGAAGAACTGATTTAGATCTCTAGTACAGCACTGTTTATTTATATCTTTAGGTTAACTTCTCAGATAACACCTTCATGACGTGTATAATTGTTTTTAAAAATATTATATAATAAACATCAGGTCCTGCCACTAGGATGATAGGAAGGCATGATTGTGTAGAGAATCTTTTTACTAAGTTGGCCCAAGTTGCTTGGCTTACAAAATTCAAGTTATTTGCTAACTTTTATGGTTGTTTTAATTAAAAATAAATTTAAAGGTAACCATGGTTTTTGTGTGTATGTTAACTTTCTTCACAGTTTTGTTATGTACATTTGCCTGGTCAGGAAAGAGAACTGATTTGAGACATAGCAGGTTTAAGGAGGTTCGTCTGGGGCAGAATTATTCTTGGCACGTGCTGCTCTTGGGATGGATGTAGTGGAGAAAAGGAAAAGCTCTCAAGAACAGTGAGTGGGTTGAGGCCGTACAAGTAGGTGGTGACTCAGAGGGGACTTTGACACAGTCCACAGGCCGAACTCTCCTAGAAAGTCCAGCAGCCCTGTGTTCCCCTTGTCTTTCTGCAGAGTTCACAATATCCCTCCTTTACAATTTGCCTCTCTGTAATCTTCATTTGGATAAACATGGACAATAGCTGCCTTCTTTCGTGTAATGAAGGCAAGAAATTTGAGCATTTATGGAAGGTGAATTCTCATGTTACAGATAAACACATCCGGTTAACTCATTTACCTGTTTAGTTTTTTTTTCTTGTTTTAGTGCAATTCTTAACACTTTGGACTCTTTTGTCTACTCTGTCTCATCCTATACCAGATGCAGTACACTATAATTCTAGCCACTCATATTTCCTTAATTTTATTTTCTGGGTTAAAGATGGAATGATTTAACTCACACTTATGGATTTCTGTTCTTAAAATACTATGTGCCAAAATAATATGTAGAGAACCCATTTTTCCTTTGTATCTAACATCATGATGTTTTAGAACAATTATGAAGATTAAGATAATCTTCAGTACTATACTGTCTGCCCTTGACAGAAAAACTTCAAAATTGACATTCTTTTTTCTTAATTTATATATTTATTTCCTCAGTAATTTTTTATCATTTTAAGGGTACAGTTCTTACTCGTGTTGATTAAATTTATTCTCAAATATTACATTTTTATGTCAATTTTACAATGACTGCTCACGTCAAAATTGCCATTCTTTTTTTTTTTTTTTTTAATCTTTATTTTACTTATTTGTCTTTTTGTGGTGCTGAGGATCGAACCCAGTGTCTCATCTGTGCTAGGTGAGCACTCTACCACTGAACCACAATCCCAATACCCTAAAATTGCCATTCTTAATAACTACATGTACATTTCTTTATAGAGAATCACTCATTGATTATCATTTTTGTTTAGGAGCACCATGACAACCACTGTGATGATTTGATTGATCCAGGCTTAATCTCAAATCTTTCCAACTGTTGCGAAGAACAAAAAGCAGGTAAAAATTTCATATTTACTTTTAAGCCTGAGGGCATCATTTTTCTTGTTAACAAAATCTAATATATCCCATTTTCAGTGATCCACTAATGCTTTGATGCTCCTGAAATTATGTAGGAATGAAAGATGTTTGGGAGGGATTGAATTTCTTTGGAGAGCCTTAGAATTGGTCTGAGGCTGAGTGTGTAGTTCAGTAGTAGCTGGCCCAATATGGGGAGGCCCTAGGTTCTGTCCCCAGCACTGCAAAAGAATTTTTTTTAAATGTTTGTCTATTTCACCTATGTCCATTTTATTTAATGGTAGAATTATAAAGAATATATATATATATATATATATATATATATATATTCTTTTATATATACGTGTATGTGTGTATGTATGTGTATATGTGCATGTGTGTGTGTTTGGGGGGGTGCTACTGGGGATTGAACTCAGGGCCACTGAGCCACATCCCCAGCCCTGTTTTGCATTTTATTTAGAGACAGGGTCTCTGAGTTGCTTAATGCCTCACTTTTGCTAAGGCTGGCTTTCACCTCGCAATCCTCTTGCGTCCCGAGCCACTGGGATTACAAGCGTATGCCACTGTGCCCAGCAAAAACTTTATATTTAATTTTATAAACTATTAAGATATTTATGCAAAATTATACTTTAAAATCTGTGCCATATTCTCTTTGCCATTTTGGATTTGCTTTATAAACCATCTTTTATTCAAATAATAATTTTAATTAGGGCTTAATTTTTTAACATATTCCTATTTATTATTTGTAGAAGATCAAGAAAGTCTTAAAACACCGGCCTTTCTAAATGTGAGGAAGAGGAAGAGAGTTACTTTTGGAGAGGATCTAAGCCCAGAAGTGTTTGATGAATCTTTGCCAGCAAACACTCCATTGCGTAAAGGAGGAACACCTGTCCGACAAAAGGATTTGAGTAGTGTTAGTCCTCTGCTACTTGAGCAATCACCAGTTCCTGAGCAATTGCCTCAACCAAATTTTGAGGACAAGGGGGAGAATCTTGTAAGTGTGATGAGTGCAGAACAAGCTTGTTGGATTTTCTTCAGGTCATACCTGTTTTGTATGGGCAGTAGCTATGCTTTGAAGTCATGAGGTAGACTAAATGAAGTGCCACCGTTTTTTTTTTTGTTTTTTTTTAATTTTTATTGTTGGTTGTTCAAAACATTACATAGTTCTTGATATATCATATTTCACACTTTGATTCAAGTGGGTTATGAACTCCCATTTTTACCCCGTATACAGATTACAGAATCACATCAGTTACACATCCATTGATTTACATATTGCCATACTAGTGTCTGTTGTATTCTGCTGCCTTTCCTAGCCACCGTTTTTTAAATCTAGTTTCTATGTAGATTTTTTTTTCCTGTTTTTCCCTCTTACAAACAATACTTCCATGATTCCTTGTACATAGCATATTTCATGGGACTTAACTGCTGTAAGATGTACCATTGTTCTTATCAGGTCTTTTGGTCGCAGCAATGCAAAAGCTGACCAAAACAGGAAAAGTTGTATGATCATCTCAGTAGATGCGGAAAAAGCATTTGACAAAATCCAGCATCCATTTTTGAGGAAAAAAAGAAAGAATTAGAGCAAGCAGATTTAATAAAGGATATTTCTTCAAATTGACCAATTTTATCTATGAAGTCCATGGTCTGTGAACACCATGGCAATTAATGTGTTTATATTGCCACTTTATCCTTTAAGTTCCAGGAATAATATTGTAATGTTAGATTTTATTTATTATTAGGTTTTCTTACTTACTTTGCAGGCTTGAAACAAAAGTTTTTGTTTGTTTGTTTGTTTTGTTTTTTGATGGTACTGGGCATTGAACCCAGGGCCTTTGCATATAAAATTTAGTGCTTTGCCAATAAGGTACTGTCCCCAGCCCTTTTTAAATTTCGAGACAGGTTCTTTCTAAGTTTTCCAAACTCGCCTCAAATTTGTGATCTCCTGCCTCAACCTCCTGAGTAGTTGGAGTTACATGAGGGCTTCACCATGCCTGGAATGATGTGAATTTTTTTTTTTTTTTTGAGAGAGAGAGAGAGTGTTTGTTTGTTTGTTTTTAATATTTATTTTTCAGTTTTCGGTGGACACAACATCTTTATTTTATTTTTATGTGGTGGTTAGAACCCAGCACCCCGTGCATGCCAGGCGAGCACGTTACCGCTTGAGCCATATCCCCAGCCCCATGTGAAATTTTTAATAAACCAAAAAGTAACTTATCAATGAATCATTAAGCAACTTTCACTTTTTAATAGAAATTTTGGTGGATTATAATTACTAACCATGGTTTCATTATAAAAATGATTGTTCAGTGTTATAAAGAACATGTATTTTTAAATCTAATATCGTTAACTTCTCTTTAATCTTATTGCTTATTATAATCTTATTACAATTCCTCTTACCCAAATAAGACATTTTTCTTTTGGGCAAATTATTTATATATTAACTGAATTTAAAGATATCTAATTTCTACCACTCCCCCATCCCCGCCCCCACTTTGTTTAGGAAAACATAGAACCACTTCAGGTATCATTTGGAGTTCTGAATCCTTCCGTTTCTGAGAATCTCTCAGGTATGACTTATATTTGTTACAGCAATTTATGCTTGGTTTTAAAAAAACAAACTACCACTGTAGTTATTTAAAAAGTTTATGGGAAGTTGCTTATCTATCCCTTTCCATTCTAAGTCCTATAATCACCCACTTTTAACTTTCTGTGATGGAAGTTAAATCTTGAAAATCCTTTTTTGAAGTGCTATGGGACTCTCAATTCTTAAGTATCAACAGTAAGCGCCTATCATATTTTGCACAACTGGAATGATTTGAATTGTAAGATAAGGGTTATTCTTAAAGATCGAAAATGTTTCATCAATATTAGCATGGCGTTTCTGGCACATGTACTTCCAAGGACCTTATCTTTTATTAAGGCAGCAGAGATTGCTCCCAGCTCTTCTTACAAACCAGGCATTGGTTGGTAAATGTTATAGATTGGGCTCTTGGAGTGGGAACGATTACTCAGCCTTACTTCCCTGGTTGCAATCCTTTAATGGGTTCTTGTTGACACCAGCCATCTTATGAGCACAGAATCCAAGCTATATATTATTAAGTTTGTGCTAACTTTTGAGCTGTATGTAGTCTAATCACTTTCCAAAGTCTTAACTCTTAAACTCATTATAGTATTTTTTATAGTACTTTTTTATAAAACAAATCAAAAATTTTCTTTTAATTAAGCAAGATATATTCATGGTTATCTTAATGCTATTATAATTTCCTTTACAAAATATAGTTTGGAATAAATGGATATCTATGAAAATAGCATGCATTTATCATAATATGTGGTATTGTGGTGTAATTTAGTCTGTTAGCATGATAATATGTTAAGCATTCACCATAGAAAGTGATGATATTCAGAAGCTTAAAGTGTTCTGAATTTTTAGATCTCAAAAATTATTCCTCTTGGTAATTGTTTATGTCTAAATATGATATTAAAAGTGAGTGTATCTAAAAGACTGTTCAGTATTTCCCAAAGCTGGCTCATGTTATCATTTTGTGTTAGCAACTTGATTTTGTTTGTGTCTTACTTATCAGGCACTGATACCTTTAGTTCTTCAAATAACCACGAGAAAGTGTCCTCCCGTAAAATTGGTAGACTAACACGGACTTCTGGCAGAAGAAATGTAAGTGTTTATATTAAATCTTACAATATATTTTTTCTATATTCATGATCAGATGATAATGGGTAAAATCTTACTTTAATGAGTATTATTAAAAATTAAATCTTAATCTATTTAGCATGTAATCCAGAGTAGTAATGTTTACTGATTTGATTTTAAATTCTGTTATTAGTTATCTTGGCACTTAGGTGGCATTTGGCAGTTGTCTCAAATTGTTAATGTGAGAGGTAATCCCTTTGAAATTTTTAAGAACTGTGTAATTTTATGAATTTCATTGAGGTGAATGTGGAGGAGATTAGCTTGTAATTAACAGAGCTGGAAAATTACATAAGAACAACTCCTCCTTAAACTGCACTTCAATTTAACACTGAGTTTCAACTGGAAGTTATAAGCATAATGCTCATTGAATGCAAGTCTTTTTCTATTATGTTAAATTGGATTAAATTGGATTTTTGCTTATATCATATTGTATAAACATATATTTTAATGTCATAGAACTTTTAAGTGATAAGCCCATAATTCAAACATAGAATCTTACAGTTCACAATTTTCTTTCTTGTAACCCAACAATAGTTAAGTGCTAAATTGTAGGTTCTCCATAAATATTTGATGAATAAATAAATCTTCAATTTTCTTAGTTGAATTTTGGTTAAAATGCCACTAGTGGAATTTGTGAATTAAGAAGAAATGGGATGTAAAATGATAGGAGCATCATGGGAAAAAGAATAATAGAGCTTTACATTAAAAATGTGACTGCTTGGGCTTTATGGGATCCTTGCTTTAAATTTTTCTTACAGCAATTGATCAGTTTTGCAGAGGAGAACGTTTGTAACTTACATAATGCAGAAACTAAGTCATGTAAGGAAAAGAAAATTAATAGGAGGAAGTCTCAAGAAACGAAGTACAGAAACAGGGCACTTCCTAAAAAGAATCAGGTACGTATGTTTTTTTAAAGATGTAGTGTATTTTAAAGAAGTAGTGTATTTATTTGTTTTGTATGATAAGGAAAATATGGAAACAATATTTTTCCAGTTAACATTGGACCAAGATTATTAAAATCATGTTATTCTAGTGTAGAACCATCCATAAGAAGTTGTATACTCAACTATGAACTACCTGAGGGATATTTTTGCTTCTGTTTCATTTTGTGTTATATATATCTTGCATAATAAATAATCTTTGAGTCTACTTTAACCCCTCTATTGGGAATTCTATTTTTCCCCCCTTAAAATTTATTTTTATTTTTATTTTTTTGGTTTTAGGTGGACACAATATCTTTATTTTACTTTTATGTGGTGCCCCGCGCATGCCAGGCGAGCGCGCTACCGCTTGAGCCACATCCCCAGCCCCTTAAAATTTTTTAGTGGATAGGAAATGTTATGAAATAACTGCCAGGTCACATAAATTCACATTGTTTTTTTTACTGTTAATTATCCCAGATTATACACACTATTGGTTGATGCCATCTGCGTGGGTGTTTTCGTCTGTTGTTGAGTGTGTCCTGAGTATGAGCCACGGGCCCATGTACATGGTCCAGAAAAGAAGGTGACTGTTTGGCAGGCTTCAGATCTGCTTTTCTTTTAGCCTGGGCTCCAGTCTTGGTCTTAAATGATAGGGTTCTGTAGGAGACATTGATCTGTTTTCACTTAGGTGGCATTTGGCAGTTGTCCCAGCTCAGGTTGCATCCAACCCAGTTTGTCCAGTGCATACTTGTTGAACTGTGCCTGTTGTTTGCTACGGTGACAAGTAACTGTCACAGATCATTGGATGACGATTCTGTGGAAGCCTGTGCACTGTGGAGCCTTATCTGTCTTGGCGCATTTTTAGCCCCACCAGTGTGCACTGCTGTGCTCTTCCCAGCATGATGGCAGTGGCCTGGACGCTTGAGGAGGCACCTTCAGCTCCTGACTTCTCAAACTCCCCTATCAACCAACTGGCCAGGAGGGCCACATAACACCTGTGCATTCCCTGATTACTCAGACAGGGATGAATGCACTATTTGCTATTTGTTGGACTTCTCTTCTAGTCACAGGGTCACTTCTCATAGAAATTTCTAAATTTAAGTTTCTAAACTTAGAAATTTGATCTCAGTCTTCCTCAGTACTTCAGTCATCCCAAATGCCTTCTACTATCCATGTGCATGTCTGATCTAATTCCTCAACTCTAGTCCTTTATCCTCTCCACTTTGGGGATTTGGACTGCACTTCTCTGAAGTCACTCGCTTCCTCTGCTGCACTTCAACTTGTTACTACCTTACACCTTACTGTTTCTAAAAATACTCTCTTGCATACCTCCTTCTCTGACTCCAACTCCTGTCTTCCCCTTCCTCATTCCCTTTCCTATGTGTCTGTTCTACTAATGATCATCTGACCCCCCTCTTTATTCTCTAATTTTCAGATACCTATGATTTCATATTTCCCTCTTCTTCCTGAACTTCTTGAACCATTTTCAACAATTCTTGTCAGTTATCTCAATTCTATATCCTTTTCAGCAACATTTCAGCTCTGAATTCATTATTCCCTTTAGAGAAACAAATGCACACAGGTGTTGGGGGCAGGTACTACTACAAATCAGTATTTCAACTATTGTCTGAAGTGGTACATTCACATTGGTGAAGTTGCTGCAAATTGCCTCTTAAATGTCATTATTCTTCCAGGGTATTTAATAATTTACTAAAAAATCCATACATGCTTTTTAGTCTTTTTCTTGCTTGATATAATTGGACACTCCTTTACAGTCTCTGTTAGAGGTTGATTTTTTTTCTGAACCCATCCTTAACTATTTATATTCCTTAGAATTCTCTTTGCCCTTGTAAATTGTTTATTTTCTAGCTGGGTGGTTCTGTATGCAGCATGGTCCAAAGACGCAATCTGCCTGGTCCATAAATATATGTTCAATTACCTTCTAGACATGTCTTCCCAAATCATCTTGTAAACATTTTATAATCAACAGTTCTAAACTAAACTCATCGGTTTTACATCCCCCCCTCCACACACATCCACACACAAAGCTATGAATTTCTCTCTTTTTCCTCCACTCTTGGTTGAATGGCATAGATACCTTTGAATCATCAAATTCAGAGGAAATTATAAATTTTCCTCGTTTGTTTGCTTTTAATAAACTATTGAAAGTTCCTCTTTCTGAAAACAATACGCAGAAATTGAAAAACTTGCATACAACTCACTGCATTATAAATTGATTTCCTTCATATCTATACTTTTAAAAAATAGTTTCATATCATGTGCATTTATTCATATCAAATCATTGGCCAGAAGGTTCAAGGAGGATTGTGCATGAGATTGCACCAACCCTTTTGAGGACCCTGCTGAATTAATCTATAATAAAAAGAGAACACTTAGAATAGAAATTAGAACTTTAAAAAACATTTTTTAAAAAAAGTAGTAATGAGAAGAGGAAGGGGTATTAAGCAACAGATGACAGCCTTCAATGAATTTCTAGAAGACAAAGCAGATGGGAACATATTGACAGAAGAGGTGGAAACATTTGCAGTTCAGAATGTGCTAGGAGAGAACTAGAGGGATGTGGGAACCAGCCCGCTATGGGGATCCCAAGAGACTCTGGGCTCAGAATTGGCAGGTATAATGGATGGTGAGAATGAGAAGTGGTATTAAAAAAAAAAAAAAGATTAATTGAAGTTCTATATATGGAATAGTTTGCACCAGTAGGCATGCCACCCCCTCTTCCACCCTGATACTCAGAACAGATGTTGTCATCTAGGTTATGGCATTTGGAAAGTCCCACAATCTTGACAGCAGCTCTTATCCTAAAGCAAAGCCTGGTAATTGATACCACCATATTGCCATGCCCCCTATCCTATACAGGGTTCCTAGGTAGTTTCCATGTAGGAAAGAGACTGAGCTAGAAAGTATGGAAACCCATACTAATTTACCCATTTGTTTCTTAAAAATCAGATTATTGAGTGGAACCAATAGCATGAAAGAGATAAGATCAATACTAGGGAGCTTCTCTGACCCCAGAGATATAGGTTATTCAGGGAATGAAAGCGATACATACAAATAAATCGATAGATTGTTATACTTGGATTTCAGAGAAAAAAATTGCATAAAACTAAGAAAGGGATGCTTTAAAAAAGGAACAGAAAAGTAATTGTAAAAATAGAAAATTTTGGAGGTTGTGGATGGCTCCAAGACAGTGCTGCTGGCCTGGATGTGAGGTATCCCCTCAAGGTTACTGTCTGTATAGGAATATTCAGAGGTAAAATGATTAGATTATGAGAGCCATAACCTAATTGACCCGACCCATTCTAGTTTGAATAGACTGGGCGATACTTGCATGCAGGTGGGGCATGACTGGAGGAAGCGTGTTATGGGGGCATGCCCTGAAAAGGTGCATATTCCTTACAGCCCTTTCCCTCTTGCCCTCCCTCTGCTCCCTGATCCCACCACCAGCTGAATAGTTTTCCTCTGCTGGGCTTTTCTTCCATGATGTGCTGCTTAACTTTGAGCCCAGAGCAGTGGAGTCAGCCATCTATGGACAAATCTCTGAAACCATGAGCCCCAAAGAAACTCTTCCTCTCTAAGTTGTTCTTGACAGGTATTTTGATCACAGCAGTAAAGATCTGACTAAAACATATATATTTTTTGTACTTGGGTTTCAGAAAAAAATCAATCTCGATAAAACTAAGAAAAGGATGCTATGAAAAAGGAACAGAGAAAAAAATAATTATAAAAATAGAAAAATTTGGAGTTTGTGAATGGCTTTAAGATAGTGCTGCTAGCCAGCATCTGTCCAGCGGCTCTCACAGTTGAATACCCCACTTAGCCCCTCTAAGCCAGTGGCCCTCAATAAGGGATCTAGGCCGTTGCACCTCCAATCGGTCACAGCCTCCCCTATAGATCACCTATGCTGAGGCAGAGATGATGAGCTGGCAAGTGCATTTATTCATATCAATAATGATGCCACTAGTTTAAGAGCAGAGCCAGCAGCATTGTGTATGATGGTCTTGATTCAGGTAAACTCTGCTGCTTGGTCCTAATAGATCTGAATGCTCCCAGCAGGAAGGATCTGAAATGAGAGAATGACACCATTTCTTCATGGTCAACAGAAAGTGCAGTGCCATCAGCAGTGGCAGAGCCCTCTTAGATTATGTGGGCTCTGTGCCTTCTAATTGCACAGAGCTCCACTGCTGTATCTGACTGGTTCACAGCAGGACAAGCTGCTGACAAAGTACAAGCCCATTCTCAGCAATTGATCTAGAGACCATCATGGCGAATTCAAGATGGCAGCTTTTCATAGAAAAGTTGGGGCTGGGTTCCCCAGTGTTCAAGCAAATGTTACCAGTCCAGATGCTCCTAGGCTATGTGAGCAGCTGTCCAGGAAGCAGGAGAAACCCAGAGATTTAAACGGTCCAGTAGCCCCACATGGTGTCCTCGAGTTCAGTGGTATATGTACATTTCTCCTTTTAGGCTCCTGTTTGCAGACATGAGACCCGAGCTGTATCAGATAGTACTTTAGGGTGACTTTTCCTACTGTCTGAACTTTCTAATTCTGAATAGTCATGTGTTCACATTTGAACTCCATTTGGGTGATATTTGGGTACTGTTAGGGTCATCATATTGCTAATGTAA
This sequence comes from Marmota flaviventris, assembly GCF_047511675.1. NCBI lineage: Eukaryota > Metazoa > Chordata > Mammalia > Rodentia > Sciuridae > Marmota > Marmota flaviventris. The sequence goes on from NC_092500.1 coordinate 168,032,613, forward strand.
GAATAGCAACCTAGAAATTAAAGAAGAAAATATCTGGCTAAAAAGACCGTATCAAAAGGAATATAGCAGGGTATCAGGTAATCTTTGGGAGGTTTGAAAAGAAAGATAAGGCTTTTCGTAACCTCTGCCATTGTGATCCTGAGACTAGACCTGCACAGTGGCATCTTCTAAGATGTGTTTGTGGTGTTGTCTCTCACCAACATGACCGGAGGCTTGTGTTTCAGCTAAACCCCATCATGGTTTTTCCTTTAAAGAGTAATTCTAGAAAAACAACAGGGAGAATGACTCTGGTACTGATGAGGCCTGGCCATCTAGACGTGCAGCAATGTGGGTTGACAGGCTGTCAGGAATTCTTATACCTATGCCTGTTAAATTGATCACTCTTCATTTCAAAAGTCAGTTTGAAGTTACTTAATGTTGTGTTAATTCTGTTTGCCTTATAATTGAATAAAAAAGAAAGAGAATTGAATGATTCATATATAAAATTTAGTAGGCAGACTAAAGAAAAAATGTTAAATCTCCTAGAAGGTAGAGCAAAAGACAGACTAGACTGATCATAAGAGATAAGGAAGACCAGTCTTGGAGACTTTAAAAGGTCTCAGAAAGAGAAGGGAGAAATAGAGTGGAAGAAATCAGCCAAAATAAAAGATCTAACAGAACTGGAAAAAGGAGTTTTCACACTAAAAGAGTTTGCTGAATGCCTGACATAATTAAACAAAAAGGCCAGGATTTCAACATGTCACTGTGAAACTAAATGATAAAGAATAATGAGAAAAGTGAAGTTTTCCTACAAAGAAAGAGAATTTGAATGGCATCAAGTTTAGTAGAAGCCAGAATGCTGAAAGGGCGTACAGCAGGACATCTAAAGCTTAGTGGAAACTTCATTTCAGCTCTGTGTCCTATTGCCAGGCAAACTTTCAGTGAAGTGTGATGGAAAAATCAAGACATTGACACATTCAAGGACTCTGAAAATTATTCTCCTTCTTTTGGGTGTTACTGGAGGTGATATTCTGGCAAATTGAGGAGCTAGCTTAAGAAATCAGGACACAGTGGCTGTAGCAATACAGAAGAGCAGCTCAAAGGAAATCACTGACTGGTCAGCCAGTCCAGAAGAGCAGCCAGACCAAATGTGAACAGGAGTAAAGAGTTATTCCAGGAGAAGATCTCTGAATAGAAAAAGAAAACCTGTGGTTGAGAAGTGGAAGGAGTGTTGCCCAAATAAGAAATGATAGTTATATGCCATTTTAAATAAAAATCTGACAAATTTTGGAGCAGATGTGAAGCATACTTGAGTTAGATTTCAAGCAATAATGGAGTACAAGGAAAAATAAGTTGTAAAGTGCTAGGAACTCTCTCACAAGGAGTCCATAGGAAAAGAAAGGAACACAGGTAGAAGAGTGGCAAATGCTTACAGTCTATAGCAGTATAGATTCCTTTCTACTAAGGATGAAGCTTGAACAGTTTGATTGTTGTACAGTACAGTATGAATGTTCATGAGATTATGATGAGGGGGAAGGTAGAAGGTAGAGGTTTTAGCTCTGACAGTCTAGTGGGTGAGGGTGCAGGCTGTGCAGCTGGAACCCTGATTCTGAAGCCTGGCTTCACCACTCCCACCAGTGGAATGGGAGGCAAGATTCTTGTCTCTGGTTTGTAAAGCAGTGGTGGCAATGGCACATTTTTTGAAGCTCGTTTTCAGTGTTAATAAAGCATGTGCCAAAATGTGAGACCATAGTAAGCACTGTGGGTGTTAGAATTGTCATCTTATAAATTCAGGATTCAGGATAACGTGTTAAAATTAGTGCAAGAAAGAAGTTCAAATTTAACCAATAGAACCAAAACTAACAGGAAAAAAAATCATCATTTTTCAATACAGGAAAATTATTAAATTAGAAGTAGCCTTAGAATCCTAAAGAGTGAATTCCTTTACAACCTAGAAATGGAAAGGCTTCCAAAATATAACTCAGAAATCGGAAGTTTTGAGAGCAAAGATTGGTAAATGGGACTTTTTTTGAACCAAATAACATGGAACCTGCACGGGGGGATGAAACCTTTGCAAGAAAAGTTGAAGGACAAACTTGAAAAAAGTATTTGCAACTCATATCAAACATAGACAGCCCCAGAGGGGACTGACCACAAGAACTAAAACTAGAACCAGTGAATAGTGGACACCATGGGTAGAGAATTGTGTGCTTCATCATTCTAAGCTTGCCTATACAATTTTGATTGGTTACTGTGTACCTGAAATATTTTTATTTCTTTTTTTTTTGGAGATGGTTTCTTGCTCATCATCTAAAAAGAAAGGGTTAATATCACTAATATTTAAAGAGCTTCTGAGTTGTTGAGACAGTGAATGACTTTTACAGAAAAATCTTGGATACCAAAACAAATTACAAAATTGAATGATAATGAGCCTTAAACATGCAAAGTATTCAGATTTGCTCACAACAGAACTTCAACTCTAACATGCATTTAAGTTTCTATTTCTCACTTTTTAGATTTGAAAAATGTATACATTAACCACATACTCTGCTATTGAGGCTGTGGGTCAAACAGGCACACTCAGACATTTCTAGTAACACAAACCTCTACAGCGGGGGGAATTTGGCAGCCTCTGCCCAAATTTAATTTTTATTTGCCTTTTGACCTAGCACTTTAGACTTCACTGTGAGACAAAAGTTAAAATTCAAACTAAATGTTAGACTTAGTTTGAATTGGAAATACCATAATGAATTCATTTTGTTATTTTTCCATTTAAAAGATTTTCCGAGCTTTGTCCACTGGCAAGACTTGGAATGAATGAGCATTCCTGGTCTCTGTATTGTCTTTCCTAAGTACTAGTTACAAGATACTAGGGTCCAGAGATGAAAGAACTGCTTTCAGATTTACAACAGCAAGTGAAGAAGGTGAGCCTGGTGTGTACCAGAGTGGAAAGAAGGATGCTAAAAACCTTGAGGTCTTGTTAAAGGACATAAAAACATTGTGGAGTTGCTTCCAGTGATCAGATATAAGACTGTCAGAAACAATGATTACAACTTATTGAAATACAAACATGACAAAATAACATAAGTTCATAATAATATTTTAAAGGATTAATGGCCACCTTGGAAGCTTACTAGAATATCAGCTCACTTTTTATTTGAAAATGAAAATAAAGCTTGGGTTCTATTTCAGGTGAATAGTTGATGAGGGGAAAGTTCTTTATAGAGAACTTTCAGCTAAGGAATGTTTATTCCAACTTCTGAAATCATTAGATAAAAGATTCAGTCAGCAAAGGAAACATTCAACAAAGTACAGAGGGTAACCTATGATTAAAAACAGCTCAATAGTGAGAAAACATGCCAGTTAAACAACAGATTAAAGACCTGAATGGACATTCCTCAAAAAATTAAAAGTAGTCAACAGATAGATGAAAAAATGTTCAGCATCACCAGTGGTCAAGCAGATGGAAATCAAAACCAAAATGAGATATCACCTCATACCTACTGGAAATGGTTACTATAAAAAAGGTAACAAGTGCTGGTAAGAATGTGGAGAAAGTGGAACCCATGTGCACTGCTAATGAGAATCTAAATTAGCACAACCATTACATGAACTGGAGGTCTCCAAAAAATAAATTAAAAAAGGAACTACCATATGATCCAGCAGTCCCAACTTCAGGGATGTATCCAAAGGAAATTAAATCAGTATGTCAAGAGAGATGTGTACTTCTATGTTCACTGAAATGTTTTGTACGATGGCCAAGCTGTGGCACTAAATGTCCATAGAAAGGTCAATGGATGAAGAAAATGTGGTAACCATACACAGTGGAACGCTATTCAGTCATAAAAGTGAAATCCGGTCATTTATAGCATCATAGATGAACCTGGAGGACATTGTGCTAAGTGAAAGCAGCCTGACACAAAAAGCAACTGCATTATCTCACTTGCATCTTGGAATCTAAAAAAGTCAGACTTATATAAACAGTAGAATGGTAGCTGCCAAGGGACTGGTGGGCTGAGGAGGATTGGACAACATAGTGACTACAGTAAATAGTGTTTCCTTGAAAATTGCTAAGATTACAACCTAGATGTTATCAACACAAACACACATGCGATGATCAATATGTTAGTAGCTTAATCTGATCTTTGTAAAATGTATGCATAAATCCAAACATCACATTGTATACCTAATCCATGTAATTTTTGTCAGTTATATAACTTATATTTTGATTTGTCAAACAGAACCTAATCAAGCATCTAGATCTAATTCCCAGTTTATAGTATATACAGGGGATAGAGGAGCAAAAAGGTACACTGATTGCAGTTAAGCAAATCCACAGCATAGCTGATTCTATAGGACTGTTTCCTCAGTTTACTCACCAAATAAATAGCAAGGAGAAAAAGAAGGTATCAAAGTGAGAGAGACTTGAATAGGTATATCAACTAAATAGAAATGTGTGGAGACTTCACTGGGATCCTAAGTTAAATAATTGTAAGAAGGCATTTGTGGGACAGTTGGAATTTTGAATTCTGAGGCGATGTTAGGGAAAATTGCTGTCCCTATGGTTTTTGTGTTATAATTAATTTTTTTAAATTTTGATATCATTTTAGAAAAAGGCAGAGGTCCCAAGGACCCTTTACCCAGTTCTTCATAACGGTGACATCCTACAAAACCATAGTAAAATATCACAACCAGGACATTAACATGTCAAGATACAGAGCATTTCTACTGCTGCAAAGATGTGCCTGTTGCCTTTTTTGTATCCACTCCCCTCCCCAATAACTCTGCTCCAACTTCACCGTCCATCAATCTTGTCTTCATTTCTATAATTTTGTCATTTTGGGATTATTGTATAAGTGGTCTCATGTCCTATAACTTTGGGATTAGCATTTTTCATTCAGCATGTTCTTGGAAATTTGTCTAGGTTATATGTATTGGTAGTTCCTTTTTATCACTGATTTGTATTTCTTACTGATTTTTAAAGAAAATTTTTATCTCTTAGATTGCAAGATTTTCAGATGAAATGATTTGCTTTTAAATACTCTGGATGCAGGGGATTATAAATAAACCATGATTTCTGTATTAGTAATTGTTGAAATTAGTTAAGTATGTAGGTTTCAGTATACTATTTCTTTACATTTGGGTGTTTGAGATTTTGTATTAAAAAAGGGATAAATACAGCAATATGAGGTCCTAATTTGTTGAGAGGGGGCTGGCCACAAGAACTAAAACTAGAACCAGGAATAGTGAACGCCATGGATAGAGAATTGTGTGTTTCATCATTCCAAGCTTGCCTATACAATTTGATTGGTTACTGTGTACCTGAAATATTTTTATTTTATTTATTTTTTTTAAGATGGTATCTTTCTGTGTTACCCATGCTGGCCTCCATCTCCAGGGCTCAAGTAACCCACCTGTCTCAACATCCCAAGTACTAGGACTACAGCCATGCCTAGCTATTTTAAAATAATTTTTAAAAAACTAGTCTCTGAAAATTATTTTGTCTTAATTATGCAAATAAAGCAATAAAATACTCCTGTTTCATGACCTCCTTCACTATATGAGAAGAATCTGATTTTGGGGAAAATTGGACTGCTTTGGGGGCAATACCTCCAGTTATCTTTTGTCTGCCCCCAGTAACCAACCTGTTTCTGGATCATGTGCCTTCCTAAGAATTCCATTCTGATGTGGCTTCTTTCATTGATTACATTATGAGTAAAGCAGGGTAAATTGAAATTTTGATCAATTTCTAGCCTTCGCTGATGAAGTCTTTTCATTGGTAAGATCAGCATTGCTGGATGTATTTTCAGGACAGACTTGAGATGCTTTGGTTATTATTTTTTGGTGGTGTGTGTACTATTATTATTAGTTCATGACCATATAAACAAATTTAGTCTTTCAGTCACATTTAGCAAATTGGTAAGCTTGAGGGTACTTCGTTTTTCTATGATATTTCATTGATTCATTTGTATTTGAGTACCTACTACATGCAAGACACTGTTGTAGCGTTTGACCAATCTAACATAAAAAAAGATTCCCAAAATTATGCTAGGTTATTTTTTTTCCTTCTGCAGTGCTGGCAATTATACCTAGGTCGTTGCACATACTAGGCAAATTCTCGATCACTGAGCCACATCTCCAGACTGGATTCTTTTTTCTTACTATAAATGAGAAACTCTTCTGGAGTTTATAACCTGGTGACATTGACCATAGTGTATTAACCTACCATGTAGGGCCAATGCCCCCCTATAAAACATAGCATACTTTGATACTAAAAAGTATGTGAGGTAGTGGATAAGATGATTAGTTTGATTTAGCCATTCCACATGTATACTATGTACACCATAAATATGTATAATTTGTCAATAAAAAATGTTTTTTTGGTACTGGGGATTGAACCCAGGGGGGCTCAACCACTGAGCCACATCCCTAGCCCTTTTTTATTTTTTTATGTTGAAACAGGGTCTCACTAAGTTGTTCAGAATCTCACTAATTACTGAGGCTGGCTTTGAACTTGTGGTCCTCCTGCCTCAGCATCCTGAGCCGCTGAGGTTGCAGTCATGCACCACCACACCTGGCAGTCAAAATGTGTTTTAAAGTATTTTTCCCCATATCAATTTTCAAAGTAACGGGAAGGAATTGGAAGAAGAAGAATAGCTAACATAACCCTTTGTACAGGCCAAGCCCCCTGTTAACCATTTCAGCTGCAGACTCATGTAACACTTGCTACAACTTAGTATGGTGTGTGCTGATGTGATTCCCATTCTGCACAGGAGGAGGAGCAGGTGCAGAGTTGAGTTTTCTTGCCGAAGATCATAAAACAGTTAAGTTGCAGAATCAGAATTTGAACCCAGTCTATCTCACACCAGAGGCCAATTGTCTCTTGTAGCTGCTCCTCAGTGAGTCTCACGTTGAGATATTTCTTTTCTCATGGCTTCCACACCCATTACTAAGGCAGCATTTCCCCAGTTCAATGGAATGTCAACAGTTATTTCATGCAAAATATATGTATTGATAAAATATGGAACTCAGCATTTTCCATATGTATATAAAGATTATTTATATTGAGAACTCAGTTTTATATTAAGTGTGTACAATATATCAACCAGAGTAACATTCTTGTAGAGTTCTAAAATTATTTTTCCATGGAATGTTGTGTTTTATTATTTTTACGAAATGTCTCAAGGAACACACAGTTCCATGCCATTTCAGTACTCTTGAGTCTTCATCCACTTGTTCATACTCTTAATGTCACCTAAATCATATATGCTGTCACCCAAATGAGCTTTTTTCACTATAACCCAAAGTACCATGCAGGGAGCCTTCCTTGCTTTGATTCATCTCATGTGAAGACTCTTTGCTGTGTTGGCTTCTGCTGTTTCTATGCCCTGGCTATGTACTGTATGTGCAGCCCCAGATCTGCTGTGCCACCTCACTTTGAGTCCCTGTTTATGCCATATCTCAGTTGCGGAGAGGACACTCAGAATTGGATGTAATTCTGCCGTCCAGAAATTTAAGTGGTGTGTTTAATTTTTCTGAAACAACATGCTTAAAAAATCAGTTCTTGCCAAATCTTTTCCCCCATCTTCTACTTATGTTCATTAGAATCTAACTCTCTCTGACTTTTTTTTTTTTTGCCCTGGAGATTAAACCCAGGGTCTTGGCCTCATGTCTGCTAGGCAGTTGCTTTATCATCAAGCTAAAACCCCAGCCTCTCCAATTTCTTCATTTTTATCTTGATTAATTTGTTTATTGAGTCAGTTCATTTATCTTTGTGTGATCTTCAGATTCTATGTACATATGTATTGTTTCTTCTCCCAGCTAAGTCCCATAGCATTTCAATAAATAGCCTCATGCTAGTTAATCTTATCCCATTAAGTCCCAAGTTTTCAAATCTGTGACTATTATATTGAAATTTACACAAGTGCATTAAAATAGGTTGGTAATAAAATATACTAAATAAAATAGTTATATATTAAGTATATAATTATTATAGTATTAACAAATATATTAATACCATAATTATATCCTTACAATAAATGTGTTTTATAATTATATATTTAAGTTTTTATAGGTGTTGTGCTTCTGGGACAATGGGTTAAGTCATCAAGACTCCATCCTAGTTATAAATATCTCATGTCTTAGGTCTGTCCACCTCTGTGTCATCTAATCTCTTTTTTTCACTTATCCAGTACTTATTTTGGCAAATGCTTTGTAGAAATAGAGAAAGTTACGGTACAATCTGTTGAGTGCTGCATCATATTATATCTGACTTTGCCTAAGTTACCTTACTGCCTACTCATGACTTATGCCTAAAATTTTAAATGGAATAACTGATCATGATAAGTTTTTCTGTAAAAATTATCTTTAAAAAAAAAATCACTGTAGGCCCCAGTCACTGAGCCGCCAGCAACAACTCCGCAGCCTCCCCTTTGAGTCCCTTCACCTGCCTTCTCCTGTGTAGCCGCCTTCCACAGACCACTGCCTCCGAGGGAAAGGGAATTGCACCCTGTCTGCTATCCAGAGCCTCTACTCTTTGTACCCTTTTGCTGATGCAAGAAGGGTGACGACTGGCTTCCTGCTGGCACTGAGGATTATATTCATATGAGTTCACCAGAGAAATGGCAAGAAGACCCTGCTAAAAGCAAACTAGTGAAGGTGTTTGAGAAAAAAAAAATTTGCCTGCAATGGTACTGCACTTGAGCATCCAGAATATGGAGACATAATTTAGCTGCAGGGCGACCAGCACAAGAACATGTGCCTGTTCCTGGCAGAGACTGGACTAAGGATGATCAGTTCATGGACTTTTAAGTGCTGTGGCTCACTGAAGCTTAAGTGAGGATTTTCTTACAATGAGTAGAATTGTCCTTCTGTCCCTTGTCACCAGTTTGAAAACCTCACAGCTTGTATAATGTAACCATTTGGGGGCTACTTTTAACTTGAACTAGTGTAACTTCTTCATGCAATAAACTGAAAAGAGCCATACTATCTAGTCTTGAAGTCCCTCATTTATATCAGTCAAGCAGTAGGCACCTGGTAGTGTCCAGCCTGAAACAAAACAATGTGATCGTTCAGCAAAGCCCAGAGCCCCAGGATCATGTATGGCTATGTCTGGCCAGAATTTCCTCTGCTCTCCCTTAGTAGATACTCTAAGAGTATCAGGACCTTAACAACCCTGGTGAATCAGAAGGGGATGGGGTAAGCAGCAACATCTCTTTGCCACTAGAGGGAGCCTTTGTTAATAGAGGTGCTGGTGTCCCAAACCTGCCCAAGTGGGCAGAACTTGAGGCCACCTTCCCTCCAGTGAGGTAATAAAACATCCATCAGGGTTGCCGCCAAGATCTTTCTAACCAGACATATTCTAACTAAGGGATGTCCAAAACAATGGAATGTGAGGCCAGCCTAAGAGCAGTTAAACTTTTGACAAGGGGTCAAATATCTAGTTGGCCTTGGAGCTTGCAGCCTATTAGCAATGGCTGCTTAGTGCCACATGAAGTGATACACTGGTTTTTGATTTTCATTTTCCCTTCCAGTTTTAATGTTATGAAATGTATTTAAACCCTTGTTTAAATAAAACCTGTTTTCTTGGGTCAGGGGGAATCACTGTAGGGCTGTGGGTGTATAGTTCAGTGGTAGAGCACTTTCTTAGCATGAATGAGGCTTTGAATTCAATCCCAGCACTGGGGGGAGGGGGGCAGAAATCTGTGAATGATAATTAGAGATGTTTTAGAAGTTAGAAGATCAAAATTGTGCATTGTGCTACATCTTTCTCATAGTATTTTTAACATATCTTCTTAGGTTTCACAAAGTTGCACAGAGAAAAAGGGGAAGTGGATGAAAAGAGTTCAGAAGTCTTTATATGGGGAAAGAGAAATGGCTTCCAAAAAGCCCCTCCTAAGTCCTGTTCCTGAGCTGCCTGAGGTCTGCGAGATGACACCTTTGGTTCCAGGCGTCCGGAGGATGTGTTCAGGTATCCCTGCTTTATCCTCTTAGTTCTGTATATGTCATCTCTTTACCCTCTTTGTTCTATTTCATCCTTTCTTCCCTATTTCCCATTCAATAAACAGTGCGTAAATAAAAGTAGCATTATTTCCCCATTACAGTGAGAATTTTAAGAAAAGGAAGCTGTAGTTTATAACTTTTTGAGATGGCTTGGGCTAGTGTCCGAATCTGATGGGAGCTCTGTGTCCTATCTGTAAATTCCAGCCAGACTTGCATATAATTTCAGGGGAAATAATTTCTATTTTTTCATCATTTTGCTTATTAATGCATTTTGTTAAAATAAATTCTATTGGTTGTGCAGTCCATCCCTTAAGCTCATGGCTCAGTAAAAGATACATGAGTTGAAGCAAAAACTTAAAAAAATCAAAAACAAAAACAAAACAAAACAAAAAAAAAATCTTGCCTCATGAAGTTTCATTAGAATTGGTGCTATTAAGCATCTTCTAGAAATATTTTTTATAAACAGAGCTTGAGCCCCTTGAAGGTTTTTGTTTATAAGTGAAGATCAAATCAATTAATATCCTAGTTAAATTAAAAAATGGGTAGACATTACATCTGATTTTTAATGTTTAAGTTTTAAATCCTGGCTAAATCATGCTGAAGATGACATGTGTCCATTTGATGTGTGGTTTTTTTTTTTTTTTGTTTAATAGAATCATTTTTAAAATAGCTGCCTTTGCCAATCATCCTGTTTACAGCCTGCCTCCTATTTGCGGTATGCTGTAGAGGATTTACAATTCCTAGGATTTGAGAATGAAGCAAGCATGTGGACTCTTAGTTTCTACATGCTTCTCAGCCTGAGGATAGAGCAAGAATTTAAATGAACGACCAACCTGTCACTTGTGCCTCTCCCTGCCTTTTCATGTGGGACACCTTGTTACAGGAGGTCTGTCACCCATCTCTTTCTTAATGTGGCCTAATGCTACTTATGTTCTAAGAAATCATCATGCTGTCTGCATTTTGAGGAAAATTCTTTGAATACTTGAAGCGTTTTTTAACCAATAGTGTTACCCACTCAAAGTTCAAGACAACTTCAAGCATTCAAGACAACTTCCTCCCTCCCTCCCTCCCTTCTTTTCTTTCTTCTTTCTTTCCTTCCTCTCTATCCTTTCCATCTGTCTTTCACGTTCCCTCCACCTCTTTTCCTTCCTCCCTGTCTCCTACCTTCTTTTCTAGTATGCTGAATTTTATGAAAAATACAAAAATACCGATTATTTTAAAGCTGTAAAAGCCCAAGTGACATATTCACTGATTGGCATTGAGTGGACCTTGACCTATGTGAATCTCTTAACTTTACATGACAGGATTTTAAATACCCTAGTCATGGATATATTTTCAGATTGAAACATTGTTTTTTAGATTTATATATCTTCAATTTTTATTTTGTTTAAAATTTTTTATACTCATTTGACTAGCCAATTGAAAACACTGTTTTCTGAGATTACAGTATAAATAGTACTGAGATTTAGAACAGAGCTTAGCTTGAGTTCATTAGGATAAGTTACGTACCTCATACTTGATGATGACATTTTTTACCTGTAAAGTGTCTGAAACTCGTGAAAGGCTGCGTGCAGCACACGTTGGTGGAGGATGCAGTTGAGTCAAAGGTTGAGGAATAAAGGGTAGATGTAAAGCAAACATGGTTCTGAAAGTACAGGGCACTTTGTATAATTTTTTATCAGAGAATATGAGAGCTATGTGCCCTTTTAGTTACTGAGTCCTCAAATCCCCAAGATTTTTCCAAATTCATCTCTTTCATTGTAAATTTGTCCCTAGCATCATGAAATACAGGGACGTAGATAGAATAAGTTTTAGAAGCGTAATGTTGCCCATTTTTAGTAATTTATTTTCAGGGAGATGGGAAATATGGTAGCCTCATGCTAATGGACCTTGTAGTGTGGGAAGTGTGTTAGAATAGAGGAAGCAATTTAAGGTACCACTCATTTTCATAGTCAGAGGTTGTGTGCTTTGTTAATTCATGCGTTGAATAGCTGTTTTCTTAACCTGAGGACTGGGGAACAGCTAAGAAAGGAGGAGGAGAATGACAAATGGGGACAAGTGTAGTGTAGCATTTGTAGGTTTTATAATTTTTGAAAACTTAAACGTCATGTTAATAGGACACAGTCATTCAATAAAGCACCTGTTTAATAAACTTGAGTTTCCACTGTTACTTTTTAATTAGATTTAAACATATTTATGTGCCCCTAGATGGTTGCAACTCAAATGGTAAACTGGAAGAAGAGACACCTCCTAAAATTCGAGTTAAAAAAAACATTCTTTGGCCTCAGAACCCCAAAGATCTGCACGTGCAGCAAGGCCTTGGTGAATCTGATGTGTATGGACTCTGCCGCTCTTACATAAAAACCTCCACGTTGCCTGGCAGTGTTACTTCTGAGGAAGACCCCAATACAAATACCATGGACACCAAAGACAACGGGAACATTCCAAAAGCAGAAAATACGTTGGAAAGTGAAAATGAATCAAAAACTGAGACTAAGACTGAGACCGAGGACAGTCAAGCTTCTTGTGCTTCTGTGATGGGAGAACACATTGTGTCAGATCACCCGAAACCTGATTTTATCCTTCAGTGCCAGGAATCTGCTGCTGCTGGTCAGAATGCAGAAAAGCTCTGTCAAACCTTGAAAATTTCAGAAGATATTAGGTATGAGAAACAAGAAGACTTAGTAGTTGCTGCCGAGGGGAAACTGCAGGGCAGCCCTTTCATGTGTGAGTCACACAAAGAATTTAATTGTTTAGAAGATGTTCTAATTGGAAATATAAAAGAAGCTAAGTGCAACAGTGATAATGTGGGAAGAAAATCCCCAGAAAATAGCATTATGAGTTGCAGAGAAAAGAAACATAGAAGACGCTCAATGTGTTATTCTGATGGTCAGAATCTACATTTGGAACAAAACGGGAATCACGAACCTTCCTACAGTGTGGGAAGCTCTTTAGAAATTAGTTTAGAACAAATCTTTCAGAGAGAAAATGGTAAAACCAAAGTGCGACGAAGCTCAAGGTTCCAAAAAAATTCGGAAAGTGAAGGGCTTATGTGGGTATCACCTCCATGTCCTCCCACTTCCCAAAAATCAAGGAGGAGAACAATAAGTACTTTTGACTGCAGAAGCCTGGGAAATATGTCCCCCATAAAAGAAGCTCTGTCTTCCAGACAAAACCCCCGTGTGGTGGTCGCTGCCTCAGGTGAAGAGAGCAGCCAGGATCTGGCTGCTGAGTGTTCGCGCCTACCTGAGCAGAGGAGGAGGAGGAGGAGCTTCTGTGCACCCACACTCTCCAGCAAGGCACAGTGTCACTCAGCCCAACCTCTGCAGGAGAAGAGCCTTTCCCAAGAGGGGAGGAAGCCCCTAGCCCACCTCCCAAGGGGTGGAGACAGGCAAAGTAAAATAGGATGCAGCCCTTCCCCAGCAGCATCTGCAGTCAATGAGGTAGTTGTCCCTGCTCAGGAGCATCTTCTCTTTCAGTTCCATCCTTTGTTCAGCTTCAGTGCCTCAAAAGTTTCAGATCAATAAAATCACTTGATCTGAACTGACTTTTAAGTAGAAATAAGTGCATTTCTGCATCATTCAAAAAAAAAAAAATTCTGTTAAGTATGTTCTCCTCCAAAATGGTAAATGCTGTTATTAGTATTTTGTTAAAAGGATTGTTTTTAGACCCAACAGTATGTCTCTGAATCTTTATTTTATGAGAGTACTTACTTACCACTGAAGGTGTAGACTCTGTTGTCAAAAGCAACCTTTAGGGTTGATCCTTATATCACAGTTTATTTTTTGCAAAAGACAAATGTATAGAAATGTGGAACTTTATGAAGATGGAAGTAATACAAGCTTGAAGGCTTAATGTGGGGTGATAAGTGTTTTATGATATGACAAAAAAGTGCTTAAATATTTTAACAATTAGGAAAATGGAAATTATGAAGCTTGTTTTCTCTTTGGGTTCAATTTAAGAGAAGCTTTGAAGACTTGCCTTATCTGTTTCAAATGAAATTTTTACTTTAATAGTTAAGTTAAAATCAAATTCTAAATGTGAATTTTTAGAAATTTTCAATAGCCAGAATTTTATAAATCCATCTTTATAAATGAATATATAATTTAAAAATAACATCAATATGAAAGCATTCTTTTCTTCAAACAAGATTGCTCTTTTAAAGCCTGGATTCCCAAATGATTTGAATAAGTCACAGGTAGTTTGGCATTTAATTCATGATTTGTGGTAAAAAAAAAATTTTGAAAGGTAGAAACTTACTAGGAAAGTAGTTTACTAACATAATACATGGTGGTAGGTCACTGGTTTGTATTGGCACAGCATTTTCCAGCAGTTCATAATTTCCGGTACTATCACTTGTCTCAGCTTCTTTAGGTACCTTTTATAATATTTCCTGCCGGCTGTTTTGGTGACAGCAGTTTGAAAATCTAAATTACTATATATCTGGAATTTGTGAATGCACATAAATCATTGTATCATTGAACAATTGTCTCTGAAATCCTTTAAATCATTAAGCTCTCCCTTGCCATAATAGCAGAAACATGTTAACAAATAGGGCTCCCTATAAATAACACAACAGGGAAGAAAGCTCCTGCTGAGCAGCCCATTTCCCCCTTGTAGATGGAGACTATTTGTTACCTCCTTGGCACCGGCAGGTCTGGAACTCCTGCTGCTAAAGACGAATGTATTTTACATTAACACTCAAGTGATCCCCAATTTCTTCTGCTCAAGGGTGGATTGTTTAAAAATTTCTTTTATCTTTACATGTAAATTATTTATGGACCTTTTCCTTTCCCATTTATGATTTGATGTGATTACCAAATCAGTACCCTTGAAAACAACCAAAAAAGAAAGAACAACAAAAACTAATTAACTTCATATGAAGCTTTTTGATTTTGGTAATTAAAAAAAAATGAAAAAATAATAAACCTTTCAGACACCTAAATATTAGAGGACTTTGAGTTTCAAAAACAACTTTTGTATTTCCCCTTGTTCAATACGAAGGCGAAAAGCTAATGATTGTTACTTGCCACTAGTTCTAATTTATTATGCCAACTCAACCATATTTGAATTTTTAAAAATTCACATTTAAAAAAAAATTCTCAAAAAGTGCTAATGAGGTTGGATAAAGTATTTTGATCTGTGATTTTGGCTTGGGTTTTTCTAAAGTAAACTTGTTCTCACTTTCTAACTCCTACAGCTAAAAATATAGATGCATTTTTACAAGTTCTGTTGGTTTTAAAATGTTTCATTGATAAATATTTTGATATTTATGAATAGTTTATCTACCTAAAGTCTCTGTATCAGATTTGTAAAAAATTAATTTCTGTATTTCATCAAGGCTTCTTTTTTTCTTTTTCTTTTCTTTAGTGGTGAAATCAAAAAGTTGACTTCAAAATGTTTTTCCTTGCCTTGCGTTTTTTTTGCTGCAGGAACTCACCCTGCATGTTTGATCCTTTAGCTCCTCTGCCTCTGTTTCTGCAGATTCTTAAGTGTTCCAGGAGATGGCAGCATGGTATCTGAAGTCCCCCCCTACCTTCTGAAACCTACAAGCCGGGGCAACTCCTATTTGCTGTTGCCGGTGCCTCCCCTTATTTTTTAATTGCAGAAATAATAGGTGTCTATTGAACAAGGCAGAGAACTGTACAAAGCTTTGAAGTAGAAGTATTGACAACTGTCTTCCTTTCCCTCCACCCCGACAGACGTCAGTGTAGCTTCAACCTTCCTGTTGAAGCTCTCTGTGTGCAAACACTGACAGCTGCCAGGGGTCTTCCAGAACTTTCTTCCATGCACAGGGAGTACGATTTTGTTGTTTGCTAACCAGGATCATGTTGTGCCATTCTGCAACTCGACTTTTGTTGGTCAACAAAATACCATGAGAGTCCTTCAGTCTTGCTGTGAGCAGTCCTAGACCTTTTCAATTAAGCCTTGCATAGAATTGCATATTTTTGCTATCTGTAATTCAGGTAGCCATCTCCTTAGTAATGGATGGGAACTGTCTCCAGCTTTTGCCACTGAAAATGTGGCACATGGGGCTTGTGGAAATGTAAAAGAAATTCCTCAAAATTAAAGTAAAATGGTTAATTGACTTCTCTTCTGGATCTTAACTGGCAAGCTGCCCCTTACGTTTTCGCATCCTTGCCTTCTTTCTCTCGTTTTCTTCTGCCACTTACAGCCACTCTGCCTCTGTTTTCTCTCACTGCCCCACTTTCAACTGGGGTGCCAGAATTGAGAGGAAGGCTTAGAACTACTGTAATTAGGAGGCAGTGATTGATCATGCCTGGTTCATGCTGGAGAATGAAAGAGCTATTTTTTAAAAGTCTAGCCTACTGAGGTAAAATAAGTTACAGTAAAGTTACTCTTTTTGAGCAGTTTGAATTTTGTCAAATTTATAGTCCTGTGACCACTGCAGCAGTCAGTGATAGAACATTTCCACTACCTGAGTCCGAACCCAGTCCTTCTTTGCTGATTTCTGTTGTTATATTTCTCTTTTCCAGAATGTCATAAAAGTGGAATCATACTGTATATAACTTTTCATGTCTGCTTTTTTGAGATTCATTTATGCTGCCTGTAGTTGATACCTGTTTGTTGCTGAGTAGTATTCCAGTTTATTGATGTACCACTACTCTGGAAATTTGGATTGTGTTTTTTAGGTAATATGAATAAAGCTGCTATAAATGTTCACGTATGGTTCTTTTTTTGTATCTTAGATAAATACTTAAGAGACAGGGCTCTTGGACTGGATGGTTGAAGTAGTTTACCTTTCTAAGGAATTGGTGTACTTTCCCATTTTGTACTCCTACCACCAGCTGTTTGTTTTCCAGTGACTGATCATGATGAACATCTTTTCCTACGCTTGTTTGCAATCCTTATCGTCTATGTTGTCCGTTCAAACCTTTTGCCCATGTTACTTGGTGTTATTGTTTATTATTGAGTTGAAAGATTACTAAGTATTTGGATACAAGGGCTTTACTGGGGTTGGTTTTTTTTTGTCCAAATTTTATTTTGGTGCATTATATTTTAATGGTTGCTTTTTAAAAAAAAAATATATATATTTTTTAGTTGTAGATGGACCCTGTACCTTAATTTTATTTATTTATTTTCATGTGGAGCCTCATACTTGCTAGGCGAGCTCTGTACCACTGAGCCCACAACCCCAGCCCCTAAGGGTTGCTTTTTGTGTCCTGAGAAATCTTTGCCTAACTTGAAGGTACAAAGATTTTCTGTTTTCTTCTAGAAATTTTATAGTTTCATTTATCATTTCAGTCTTAGGTCTCCTTTGAGTTAATCTTTGCATGTTGTGTAAGGCAAGGGTGGGGTTTTGTGTGTGTGTTTTTAGTGGAAGTCATCCAGTGCCGTTTGTTGAAAAGCTTATCCATTCCTCATTGAATTATGTTGGGACTTTTGTTGAAATCATTTGGCCTTATATGTGTGGTCTGTTTCTGGTCTTTATTCCACTGATCTATATGTCTGACGAGTGTTAGACCATGTTTAAAGTTCTTTGTTGGGGGCAGTAGAGGCAAAAGGTCAACCATTTCTTTCTGGGACCTTCAATTATACCCAGACCTGCAGGTACTACCTTTAGGGGACAAGAAGCCAGGTTAGTAATAAAAAGTTCTCAGTAATAAGGTAAGCAGACCAGTTTCCCTGGCATGGCTGTGCATTCATCCCAGTCTTCTGTAAACTAATTTACTATGGTTCGTGATTTAAAATTGTGACCCAGAGTCACTGTAAGAGTCAATTGTCCAGAGGTAATTCTCTTTTTGGATACTGAACTTTGGATAGAAGAAATAAAGGGAAATTAAAATAAGTTCCAAAAGATTAAATTATCCAATAGAACTAGTTCATTTGTGTTCATAAGTTGAGTTTTTGTTATAGTTTGGTTTAGTATAAAAACTGTTCCTCTCCATACTCAAGTGAACTTAGCATTTGTGAATTATTTCTTAACATGGAAAATTTCCCTACACCAAGTCATTCCAGGTGAGCAGATTATAGATTTATTAATACCTCTGTCAGGCATTTATTTGACAACTATGCCAGACATTCATTTCTAAATGTGATCATTGTCTTCTGAAGCTCAGTTTTCTTCAGGGAGGCAGAACAGTAGTCTAGGGCATGGTTATAAAGAAGTCCACTGGCGAGGCGTCTCAGAACCACCGGTGGAAGCTCCAAAAGGCACATGTGTTCCTGATGTCCCTTTGTTAACCACTCCTGGACCTGGTTGTTACAGGTTGGCTTCATCTCATGCAAGTTTTTAAATCATTTTTGCTTCCTTTGTATTCTTAGTGTGAATACATCTGGATGAAGCATACATCTGAAACTAGACTGCACACAGCGGATTGTAGGGAACAAAATTTTAAAGTAATCTCACATGGTTATTCAACTCTCTGTTCTACCAAGTCTGACTGTAGACAGGATTTGTGAAGGATTTGCCTCAGGGTTTGAAATCCTAGATTGAGGGTGTGGGGTGGGATTAAAATTCATTTAACAAATAATTGTACATTAAAAAAAAATGGGGGTTTGGTCTTAAATTTGAGAATCACTGCATAGCCTTGATTTGGCCCTATAATTGTTAAAGTACCATGGCCTGACAATTTCAAGCTGTCTGATATTCTGGTGTTTATTTTTTGTACATCATTCAGTGCTGTCTGTTGTCTATGAAACTGAGATACAGACTACAAATAACAAGATGGCCCTAAAGGAGAATTTGACTAATCACTGCCATTCACCGCATACATGTTTTTATTTCACATCTTCAACCAAGATCATACTTAGCCTGATTATGACCTGAAGGATTTATTGGAAAGATTTTTGGAGGTTTGGATGAAGTTGGGATTCAAGTATTTTCTGGAACTGCTTTTATATTTGTTAAGTATTCTATCACACATGAAAAGGGGAAAATAAGTGAGCAGGCACATTAAAGAAAAATGCAGGCTTGCCTTTTACCACAAAATTTCCGACAATTGGTGGGAGAGCTAACTTTAAAGTTTTTGTTATAGTTTGGTTTAGTATAAAAACTGTCCCTCTCTCCATACTCAAGTGAACTTAGCATTTTTTTTCTCATTTATTCAAAGTGTACAAATTGGCTAAATTGCTTAAGTTTACATGCTGTGCTACAAGTGGTCTGCAGGGATGCAAACAATTGGCATTTGGGGTTAGAAGAAAATTCAAATTATATAAACTTTAAAAAGTTCCAAATCCTTGTGTATGTGTGTGAATTTTTAATCTCCGAAAATTTAAAGGTAACTATTAGATCTATTTACTACAGCTAATTTTATTTTCATGGCCTTATTCACCCACTTATTCATTCTACTTTAGTAATGTTTTGTAATTTTAAATATAGTGATTTGGTAGTGGTCTTTATGTTTTTGCCATTTAAAACCAAACAGCTAGAAGTGTTCTGTTATCCTGGATGCCAAGCAAGGAAATAAATGTCAATTTTTTTCTTTGTTTCACATCAAATAACCACTAAATAGCATCAGGTGTTTGCAAAAATAGATTCTTCTAAATGTCTGCTGCTAACAGTGGAATAATTTTTTTCAGTATAAAATTAATGTCCGGCAGTTTAAAAGTTTATAGAGAAAATGGGCAAAAGAAGATTTTGGTTCAATTACATTTGTAGGTTAGATGCCAGGGACTTAAATGTAAAGCGTAAGATTTTATGTACGATTTTATAAACATTTGAGCAAATACAATGTGTCTCCTTTTTAATTGTTCATAACAGCAATAATCCAAGGCAACCAATCTTTGTCTTTTCTTGTTTTGAGTATAAATTGGGAATGAAGATTTTTTAAATATTCCCTAACTCAAACCTGAAAAACCTGGTGTTAGTCTTGGGTGATTTCCAGTGACCCTCTGCCTCCCTTCTTCCTGCCCCCTGTGTAGATTTGGAACGGGGCAGCCATTTTTGTTTTTGGAAGGGAAAGGAGACAGATATAATGAATGACTTTTATTGTGCAATATTTCAAACTCTCTTGAATGCATTCGAATGGGATGGAAACTGCTCTGCCCTGTGTCACAGCCAAGACAAACAAAACATATTCCCTAAACCTGGATGTGTGTTTCAAACTGGCAGTAGAGTTCAGCTCTCAAACAAGAATTTAGTTTGACAATTTTTAGCCCTTGTTCAAATGAATATTAGGGTAGGTCACAGCCAAAACAAATACCATGGGGAAAAATTAATGTACATATTTACAGCTTGCAGGTGGCATTTTTTCTTAAATGTTGGAGATTTGTCTTAAGGAATTGCATTTGTGGTAATACTTTTAAATAGACTACTTTTTTTTTTTTTTTGCTAATATTTTTAAAATGAGCTCTGATAATAGTAACTCCAAATGTAAATAAATTCTACAGAAGTCCCCAAAGAGTGATAAATGCTTGAATTTAAGTATTTAAACATTTAGAGACCACTAAGAATCTGAGAATTTTAGGAATATCAGAGCCAGCAAGAATGCCTGAAACCCCCTTGATAGCAGCCTTCTCTGCCCCCCAAAGAACCCACTCTAAGAAGCATCAATGGCCCCTTTGTAAGTCAGCCTCCAGCATTGTTTACCAAGCCCGGCCTTCCCCACTTCAGTTGTTAAGTATTCCCTCTTTGGATCTGTGAGGAGAAAGTAATCTGTGCAATCAAGATAATCCATCTTGTACATTGTGCTTTCTGACCCTCACAAAATATATCACAATAATAACTTTGAATTTGTGATTACCTGCGACCAACAGGCTCTTGGTTTGTGTCTTAAGATACAATGGCAGCAAATGTGTAAGTCAGACGATCCTAGTCTCACAGGGTAGCAAAGATTTCAGCCCACTTTTCAGGTCTTGCCTTTGAAATATAAAATCCTTTCATCAGATGTTTTGCTGAATAATATCAGACAGAAGCATTGCCTATAGATGCAAAGATTTCTACTTCCCAGGCGCTTAAAGCCCAACATAGTCCTGTGAATAGCCTAAGTGGCATTTTAAGGAGTGGAGGTTTAGGTTTTGCAATTTGCCCTGAGTGGGTGAATGCATATTGTAGAAGCCCACCGTGCCTGGGCTGTCAAGAGGCCAGAGAAATGTGATTTTAAAAGGAGGGGGACAGGGCACTAGAAATTTCTTGGTGGGGGGGTGAAGCAAGCTTTTGTTTTTGAAAGTGTCATTTAAGTTGTTGGTATTCAAATTTGAATGTGGTGGGTGCATAGAGTAACATTTGCATTTGAGTAACAGGAATATTTAGCACTCTGATTTATTCAAATTCATTTTTCTTTTTTTTTTAAACTCTCAGAATTGAACAGTTCCTTTTTAACCTAAGTAAACTTATTTTTAGATATAAAAATAATTGTCCAATCAAATCCAATTAGAACCTCTCAGATAATTCCCACTGTGGCTTCCTTTCCCCTTGGAGAAACAATGCATCTTCCCTTAAATAAATAATCTAGGCCCACCCACTTATAGCCCTTGATCAAGGCCTTGTCCTCCCTTTTTTTTATTTAAAAAAAAATTTTTTTGCAACCCTCACTAGAGGTGCTGCAGTGTGTCGTTCCTCTGGTGACACAGCAAGGTGCAACATCAGTTCTGGGAAGTGACTGGAGCCTCAGAGTGGAGAGTGTGCAGCGTGATGCTCAGCTGGTGGATTATTTCATGAGCTCTGTCCACACCTCTATCTTCCAGCACCTGGTGCTTCAGGGAGGCAGGCCACGGGGCACTGGCTGGCTGTTGCTCTAAATGTTGAGGAGTCATTGAAATCAATAGCTTCAGCGGAATCATCCAGAATTTCTCAAAAGTAATCAAAGGTCGTGAATTAACTGAATGCGGAGTTCTGATTTACCATTTTTTTTCTAATATGTTTGTGGGGGGCTGGAGCAGAGAAGAACCCAGAAAGAGCTCTGCTTCTGAGTTAAGACTGCTGCTGCTTGCAGGTGCCAGCACCTCAAATACTCAGCATTCTCCATTCGTCCCTAAAACCTGTGCCCAGGGTCCCACAGCTGTCCTGTAAATGCCCCAGTGGATTTCTATTCTGTATTTCTCCCAGGAAAGAAAACAGTCCTGTCAGCTCCCCTACACTGTGGAGGCCAGTGTCCTTTTGACATTTTCCTGTCTTCCCTTCTGCTCTGCCATCCACTTGCAAAGAGCTGTTACTACCAGGCCAAAAGCTGTAACAATATTAAGATGTTTTCCTCAACCTTGTCCCCAGAAAGATACTCTGTTTCCAAAAGATTGTTCTCCCCTGGGGATTACATCATGAATTGATTCAGTTCTTGGAGTAAGAAATTGGACAAAATATAATAGATTACCTCCTGGGGAAACATACTTAGGTTGTTAAGTATTCCCCCCAGAAAACTGAGAAACTGCTTATATATTACTCCTTGGTCCGCATTTAACCTTTCCCTTTATTGCAGCTGAGCAGGGAGGTTTGTTTTAGTGAGGGTCAGAACATTTTTGTGAGGAGTATAAGTACTCTTGGTGTCTGCCCTGCTGCACTTGCTCAGGTCCACGGGCAGAGTGTACCAGACCCTGCCACAGGTGAGACAGTGGCCAGCAAGGGTGTCCCGCCAGTCAGGAGCCTTGCAGCAGGCTGAGCGCAGGAAGCGGGCGCTGGCCGGAGGTGGACCTTGATGGGTTTAATTTTCCTCAGGGAGTGTTTGGCCCCTGGGGCATCGTGCCCAACAGAGAAGAAGGCAGCACTTGTGCAGCATTTGGAAGGCATCACCGTGGTCACGTGGAGTGCGACTGGCGCGCAGCATCCAAGCCGGAGAAGAGGATCGGGTTTCCTCTTTCTTGGGAACCGGTTCTCGGAGAAGGATGTTAATGATTGATGAAATAACTCCCGTCCAATAAATAGTGCAGCAAGAAATGTGGGAGCTATTTTCCTTTCCAAGTTCACAAGTTGGAGTGGAAAAGGGACAGGGGAGCGTTGGCCGCGCACCTCTGCTGGCCCCAGATGGTGGTGACTTGGACGTGGAGTGGATGGGAGGGCTGCTGAACCTGAGGGGCTGGTAATGACGGGCGCCTTTCATCGCCCCATGCCCAGCTGGTCACTGGAAGCTTGTCACGTCCAGAACCCAGTTAACAGATCGTAGGACCATGAAGCGACTTGGCTGGCTCTGTTGGCAGGATCGCTGAAAACGGCCTGGGTAGGGCCAGTTACTTTTTCTGAGCATGTCAGCGAATCTCAATTATTGTCTCATAAATCTCTAATCAGGAGATTAGCAAGGCCTCCCCAGGGCACTGCAATATATTCCTTTATCCCAGTGAAAGCCCTCCGTCGGCTGCCACCGAGCCCCTGGCTGAGCCTCCAGGGTTCCACTCCATCTCTGAGGTGTGCACCCGAGGAACTGGCCAAAGCCCCCGGAGGACTGTGGTCAGGAAAGAGGCAGCCATGGAGGGGATGGTGAAGGGCACATGGGGCCTCTATTTCGCAACTTCCTGTGAATGTCTTTAATTATTTCAAAATACAAAGTGTAAAAAGTAAAGTGCCTGAAATGACTATGCCAAAAGTCTGCCCATCTCTGTGACCTCCTCTGTAAACGGAGATCCGGGCCACGTCCACTGTGTGTGGCTGCGTGAAAACTGACTAACGCGGATGTGCCTCTTGTGTTGTCAGCCCGCATCCTACATCTTGTTCCAGGTGACCCTTGCCTCGACAGAGGGTCACTGAAAGAAAAGGGCTCCGCTGTGTTCTCCATCTTCAGTGCCACATCTGTGACCAGTGCTCCCACGTGCCCTCACTTGATGTGATCACGTTGTTAGGCCCATGCTGCGGATCAGGAAGCTGAGACTTGAAGAGCTGGGGTGACTCACCCCCGGTCACATGGAGCAGCTGACCCACTCTCCTCTGAGGCAGAAGCTGGGGGATGCTGAAAGCAGCAGAGGAAGGAGATTTTCCTCTATGCCAGACTCGCTAAGGTGATCAGAATGCCCTCTTCCTCAGGAGCTGTGACACAGTGGCCGACACTCCGTTTCAGGGTCCTCTCCTTGCTTCCAGGCTCTGTCCCCAGCCACAGCCTCCTCCTGCATTCCTCCAAAGGAAATCAGCCCCGTTGGCAGACCGTCCACTGCTGCAGGGCCTGCCGCGCTCCTGGCTCCTGGCTGAGAGTTCTCTTTATCAAGATGTGGGGAGGTTCCCTGTGTGAAATACACCAGCTTCGCTAAACTTTTACACCATCTAGTCAAAACTCTCAGTGCACAGCCCCTGTCTTGGAAAAAGACAGGGTCCGTGTACTGGCCCAATCTCCTGGTCACAGAGCATGGCCTGCTCCCCCCACCCCCATGATGCTTCTGTGCCACCTAGGATGCGCTGTCACCTACCCAGCCATTTGTTGACTGGAAACAGAAGCAACCCAGCAACCGGCTCACGGGTGGGCACAGAAAATTCCTAGTCACGGAAATCAAATACATCAATCTTTAAACCATCCAAAATATGTTGTCCACCTGCGGCTCAGCAGGAGGGGTCAGGGGTGCAGTGTCAGCCAAGGGCAGAGGAAGACTGCCAGGAGGTTCCTGCTAGAGTCTGGCAAAGGCAGTTTCCACCAGGAAGTTTGCCTGGCCTCAGGACAGTGTGGGTGTGTGTGTGTGTGTGTGTGGGGGGGGTGTTGACTTGAATAGCCACCCCTATGCTGTTGTGCACCCCAAGTCCAAGAAGCCATGTGTCTGAGCTCTGGACAGCTGTGGCCGTTTCTGTTGGGAGGTCCAAGGGGGTGAAACTGGCTCGGAACTGGGCTGGAAGCTGGAGCAGGTTCTGTTTGAGGGCTTAGGGCAGCAAGTGCCAAAAGCAATGTTTGTTAAGTGATAGTTAATTGCCAGGCAGTGAGTGGAGCATCATTTTAGTTGGCACGCCTGCCTCAACCAAGAGGCTTGTTAAAGTGAAGGGGTCCCTTAGCTCTTTTGCTGGCTCCTACAGTCATACCAAGAAGTTTGGGGAGAAAATGGGACTTCCTTTCTAAGGGGTTTGGACTGCAGATTTGGGGAAAGCTACCCTCCTTTGTCTACCAACTTCTCCAAAGGGCATGTAGGAAATCATCCTTTTCAAAATCTCCCTTGCACTTTATATTAGCCCCATTCCTCCCAACATCTCTCTGTACGGACATCGTCACCATACAATGTCAAGGGCTGCCGTCGTGGCTCAGTGGTAGAGCACTCCCCTAGCAACGTGCAAGGCCGTGGGTTCCATCCTCAGCACCACATAAAAATAAATAAAATTAAGGTTGAAAAACATGCAATGTCAATTTTAAAGTTTTACGATATTTTGTGCTTGTAGTCGAAAACTCCAACAGACTTGGCAATTGTGTACAACCAGAGTAACTGAGATGGAAAAAAAAAACAAAAACTCAGTGACCATTTTTCAAGCCTGTTCACAGAAGAGCAAATGGATGGCCAGAGAGTTGGGGTATTTTGCCCAAGGTCACACAGTTTCTAAGGGCAAGGCTGGGACCCAATCTCCTGATCACAGAGCATGGCCTGCCACCGCCCCCCACCCCAGGATGCCCAGCTTTTTGTTGACGGGAAACAGAAGCAATCCACAACCAGCTGCCTGGTGGGCACAGAGGACACAGCGAATGAATAAATGCTGTTTGAGAGGCTGAGGGTTATGCCGCCGCCCCCGTGATGTGCCTGCAGGGGGAGCTGCGACAGTCTTTCTGTTTCCATAGCATGTAATCCAAGTGTGCGTGACGGCCTTGGACAGTCATGGGGGTGGGGGTGCTGGGTACAGAGTCTCACTCAATCATTCCAATATTTTCAAAGCGTTTCCACTGTGAACAGTCGCAGTATTTTTCTCTTACAATTATTGCGAGGGTTGAATTATGCAGCGATAATGTATGTAAAGTTCCTTGTTTAGTGTTTGGCACGTGAGAGGGGCTCAGTGAAAGAACAGCTACTTTTTTATTGTGGCATATTTTATATTTAAAAGTTACAGAGTTAGGACAAATCTTTACTATGATTCCCCAACATTAGGGTTTTACTTTATTTGCTTTCTCCTTTTCTCTGGGTAGATCTAGATTTCTCTGTGTGTGTGTGTGTCTGTGTTTAATTACTTTAATTTCAGACAGTATGCCCCTTTATCTCTAAAATACTTGGGCATTTATTTCCTAAAAATATGAGATGACTTATTAAGGCAATAACTTATTTTTTAAAATATTTTTTGAGTTATAGATGGACACAATACCTTTATTTTATTTATTTATGTTTATGTGGTGCCAAGGATGGAACCCAGGGCCTCACACGTGCTTGGCAAGCGCTCTACCACTGAGCTACAGCCCCAGCCCAAGGCAATAACTTATTTAAGGAGAGCAGTGGAAGTACCCTAAATACTTGCTCGGCCATGGTCCACTGAGCTTCTAGTGAGCACATAGTATATGCCAGGCACAATATTAGAAACTTTGAAAAGATATCTCATTGAATTCTCTCGGTTCATTGCGAGGCAGATTGATTAGCTCTGTTTTGCAAATCACAGTTATTTAGACTCATGAAAGTCAATAAATTGCCAAAAGGACCTTAGTAAGTGGTGGAACTGAGATTTGAACCCAATACTTGGGGCTCTGATCCCTGTATTCTTTCCAAAGCAGCACTGTAGTGCAAACACTGTAGTGCTTTGGTTGTTGTTTTCTGTGGTGCTGGATATGGAACCCGGGGCCTTGTGCATGCTAGGCAATCGCTCTACCATTGATCGACACCTCCTGCACCCAAATGGTGCTCTCTGTTGCCTAATAAATTGACCATCTTATTCCGTTATAAAAATGAGAGGCTATTAAAAAAAACAAACAAACAGGAAGCCACTCCGGGGGCCCCTGGCCAGCGTGTGCCATCTCCGTGGTGCTGCCACAAGCTTCTGTGGCCTGAGTGGCAGGGCATTTGCTTCCACAGTTCTCATTCTGATGAGCTCTCCAGAACTTCATTTCAAAATGATTGTAATCCTTTTGCACAGTTTTGTTGCTGGCTGGAAACCAACCTTTTTATCTTCGGATACCTTTAGTCTAGTTTACTTTTGAAAGGAAGGTTTATTTTCCCAGGGAGTGCTGACGGTATCATTAACATTTGGGATGGTTAGACTTCGCCTTAGGACCTGAAGATGTCATCCTTTGGCAATGGCTCTCGCTCTGCCCAGAGATTCCAGCAACGAGAGCTGTCAATTTGTTCTCTCGTTTCCCAGCTAAATGTAGCTGATTGGCCTGGCCCTATCCTCTTTCACTCAAACTTAGAGAACAACCAAAGCAACATAATTCATTGGGACGATATGTCCTGGAGGGAGTTTTAGTTCTGAGGAATCTGGCAGGACCCTTTGGAACTAGTATTAATTCTGCTTGAATAAAATTCTATGCTTACATCAGCAGTCCTGACTATCAGTTGTATTAAAATTCAATGGGAAAAGAATCTTGATAATTCACAGGCTGTGCACTTTAATGAAGAATTCCAAGTAGCTTGGGAACCTCCCATGGCTGTGGATTGGCCAAGTTGAGAAAGAACATCTGGGAATTTTGAGCTCCTCTGCCAGTGGAGATTGGAAGCAGGGAAACTGTTCTGTATAGAGGCTCCGACCTCGGGATCTGGGGTCCGACTCACCTGGATTTGGACCCCAGCTCCACCACCTAGCTGTGTGACCCTGAGCAAGTCAATCCCAAGTTCATTATCCAGAACAACAGCAAATTCTGCTTTCAAGTCCGTTTGTGTGTTTGTGAGACTCAAGTCATAGAAGCCAAGACCCAAGTCCTTAGGAAGTTGCCCCGCAGTGGTAGGTAATTATAGCAATGAACTTGAATGAGGCAAAAATGGATCCCCTCTGTTCTTCTCCCTTCTCTTCTCGGCTCCCTTTCTCTTCTTCCTCTTTCTCTTCCCACACCCTCCTCACTTCCTCAGTCCTGCTCTGGATGAGAACTAGGAGAGAACATTCGGTCCTTGGCACTCTAACGACAAGGAATCGATGGCGTTAAGGACCCTGAAGAGAAGCCCTGGTTTTGTAAAGGCTTAATAAAAGTCAACAATCAAGCACAAGCTGCTCCCCCCTGAATCATTGCACTCCGCTGTGGCCGAACATCTGGGCAGAGGGGCCCGCCTGAGTTCACTCGGGCCTCCTGGAGACCCAGCTCCTTGGGCCGCGGCTCCGTCTCTGTTTATGCCTCATTAGGAACACAAGCCATCATTCCAGGACTTTTTGCTGGAGCTGCCACTAACTACGTGGGTGAATTATTTCCCAACTTTGAACTTCGGTTTTTAAAATGGAACAAGTCAGATGAGACTTGCTGTAATGGATGGAAGTCGTTGAAAACACCACTCAGAGTTAATGCTTCATCCTGGATCCTGTGTCGCTTCCTGGGTATCCGTCTCGGCTGACAGCAGCTCCTCCAGCGCCCAGACGGTGTCTCACTTCGTAGGAAAGAGCTCAGGACTTGGAAGGAAAGGCCCCAGCTCTGCTACCTGCTAGCCCACAGGGCCTTCCGTGGGTCCCCATTCCTCAGCCTGCCAAGTTGCTCTCGTGTAAGTGGGGCGGACGCACCTGAAACACGGGTGGTTCCTCGGATGCTTGCAGTATGCAGTCTTTAGGAGGTTCAAAACAGATATTCAGTATTTCATTATTACTATGTCAATACCCAGGCAACCCCACCGTGCAGTATCCAACAAGATTTTGTTGAAACCCATCTTCTAATATTTTTGCTTTTATTGATTTAAAAATCACTGAAGAAGAGGAAGGCAGGTATAGAGTCAAATCTGATTTCATTTCCAGTGCAAGAATGTTACACATGGACCATGTTTAGGAACTAGGAAAGTCTTTGAGAGATGCAATCTAAACAATATTGACGTTTATACTCTCGAGGTGCCTTAGGGTTTATGTGGCAAGAATAAATATCCAAATTAAACCTGGGATGAGATACTCACGCTCTCAGGGGGATTCATTCTGTTAGGTTCCTTTACATGGTTCTTCTTCAATTTGCATAGATAATTTTAAAAAATTGTTTTCTAATTATAGAAACAAAAGTAGAGAAGATAGGAAAGGTGGAAAACAAGTTGAATTAATCAGGGATCTCTGAGAAACAGAACCAATAGGTGTGTGTGTACACACACTCGCATATGTGAAGAGATTTAGCATAAGGTTTTTGCAATTAATGAAAGCCAAGCAGTCCCAACATCTGCATTCAGTAAGCTGGAGACCCAGAAGTGACAATGATATATGTTCAGTCTGAGATCAAAGGCAGGAGAAGACCAGTATCCCAGCTCAAAGATGATCAGGTAGAGAAATTCCCTCTTCCGCAGGATGTTTTTCCTAGCATACCTTCAACTGATTGGATGAGGCCCATCCACAGTGGGGTGGTCAGTTTTCTTTACTGCGTCTACCGTCTACCTATTCATATGTCAATCTTACCCCCAAACACCCTCACAGACATACCCAGAATAATGTTCCAGCAAACCTGCTGGCATCCCAGGGCCTACTCAGATTGAACACACGTTCACCATCACACTAGGGCTACTATTTGGGACATGCAGGAAAGAAGACAGAACTAACTCTGCCTCTAAAGATAACCGTTATTCGAATTTTGGCACATTTCTTCCAAGTCTTTCTTCTCTCTTTTGATGTAGCACAGACATTTTTTTTTTAAATCAGTCATTCTATTTTATTGGAGATTTCACATTGTCTCCTTTCTTATTAGGAAAGTCTTTCACTGTGCCTCGGATTTGCCACTTACAAAACAATGACTAGAGAGCCACCGTTATTACAACCGAGTAAAATTGGACGTGGCCCACAGCTCTGTCTCTCTCCGCCGAGAGAGAGAAGCATTTTTCTTCCATTTTGTAACTGGTCCAACTGAGTTCAGGGGGT
Source organism: Marmota flaviventris (assembly GCF_047511675.1). Taxonomy (NCBI): domain Eukaryota; kingdom Metazoa; phylum Chordata; class Mammalia; order Rodentia; family Sciuridae; genus Marmota; species Marmota flaviventris. Next base: position 168,062,380 of record NC_092500.1, read on the forward strand.
GGGGGGTGTGAGGAGGGTGGTCCTAGCAATTTTCAGGAGACACCAGGAAATTCCAAAGGCAGGAGGTGCTTAGTGCCCTGATTTGATTATCTCACATTGTACACATGTATCAAATTAGCATAATGCACCTTACAAAAATGTGCAAATCTTGTGTCTCGATATAAAAACAGAGTAGGTGTGGAAACACGCCCAGAAGCCCAGCTGCCGAGTCCAGCACTGAAGGTGTTAACAGCCCACCTCCTCTTGCCTGTGTCCCATGGCCAGAGGTGTGAGTGACTAGGGAAACCCCCAATAAATTAGGGGTGGCAGCCTCTCTGGGGAGGGAGAGGTGGCTCGTTCAGCGTTTTAAGCCTTTTAGCTGGTGTCCTTTGTCGCTGATGGATTTATTGGCTATTTTTGCAGGGGGCAGGGGGATTTGAAATCTAACGTAAGCGCTTCCTGAGATGTCAGTACTGCAATGTTCGTGGTCTGAACAAGGATGTAATTCATATCTGCAGGTGCTTACTCTAGTATCAAATACTTCAATAGCATCATGCCTGTGGAATCCCGGGTCCCCGGGGTCCCATTTGTATCCTGATATGCCCACGTCCTTTCCTATGCGTGTTTGCCTTTCTCGAGGAGCTCTCATTTCCTTCAATAGGATATGTTTTATTTCATCCCTTTTCCTGCATTTACTCATATTAATGTCACCGCATTCGCTGGTAATAGCGGGGCCTGGAAGTAACCCACACGGCCACGTATGCTAGCCTGAAACGCCACGCCTGGGACGCATTACTAAGAAAGAATGCAAGGGACAGGGAGAAAGGAACGCCTCCTTCTAGGAGCTTTACTTAAAGGCAGCCGGTGCGGGGAGGCTGGAGGGGCACCTGGAGAGAACTCAGTGGCCTCTCCCCAGCACCGATAGGGCAGAGGCCAGGAAGGAAACTTTGGGGTTTTGGATACTTCTCCAGCTAGGAGGTTCTTGGTCGAGTGACAGATACATAGCAATGGAAACGTCCCTTTGGATTTGTGTTCCTTTTATTCCTGGGTTGAAGCATAAGTGGATGTTCACAATTGGCTAAAGCAGGGGTTGTCTAAAAGTTAGGACTCTGGCCCAGGCACAGTGGTGCACGCCTGTAATTCCAGCACTTGGGAGGCTGAGGCAGGAGGATCGTGAGTTCAAAGCCAGCCTCAGCAAGGGTGAGGTGCTAAGCAACTCAGTGAGACCCTGTCTCTAAATAAAATGCAAAATAGGGCTGGGGATGTGGCTCAGTGGTTGGGTGCCCCTGAGATCCATCCCCAGTACTCTCTCACCCAAAGTTAGGACTCCTAGGTTTTCAGGAATGCACAGGGTGGTGCAATGCCTTCTTCTGGGCAAGGTTTGCTCTCCTCCTCCTCCTCCCCCTTCTCCTCCCCTTCTCCCCTCTCCTCCCCTCCTTCCCTCCTTCTCTCTCTCTCTGTCTACACACACACACACACACACACACACACTTCTTTGCTTATTTATCTGACATCTGGCTCATGCTGGCAAGGCAGGGGAAGAAAAACCTTCTCTGGGTCTCGGGACAGTTCTTTTAGTTTCTCTTGTTTTCTAACCACCCCCCTCCCCAACATTTTCACCTGTAAAATGAAACTAGCAATCTGCTTGCTACTTATGTCATTTAAAAGCACACAGAGAAAACACATTTCTTGGAATGTGACCGGATATCATATGCTATAAGCACCTATAAAAGAACTAAAGGTCATGTTCAAAGTCACTTATTTAGAACACAAAATGACTGTTCCTGGAAACTGTTTGACAATGTGGGATGCAGATAATTATCCCATGCCTCTAGTATTAATATGCTGATAGGTTTATAGATAGTTTAATAGGATCGGTTCACTTGTGCATATATCTGTTCAACTCCTATTTTATGTGCTAGTGTAAATTTTGGCTAGAGGGACTCTTGTCTCGCATTAGGAGCTGGGGGAGGTCTTAGGGGAAGAGGAAGACATGGAATCCCTGTGAAGGTGTGGGCTATTAATATTGAGGCCGTTTGTAAGTCAGGGAACCCAATATGTGGTGTGCTCTAGTATATATTACCTATAATATATGTACGTCGTGTTGCATTATGTATGTGCGTGTGTCATGGACATGATGTGATACAGCCTGTGCTCCCTGGGGCTTGCGGTGGGTGGGCAGCTTCCCATCTCAGGCTGCTGGGTTAGAAATATTTCCTTTCTTGCATGCCCTGCTGTGGAGTTGGCTGGGAAAGGACAAGTACAGACACTGAAACCCCCAGCTCTGACAAAGAATTCATCCTGGGTTCTTGGAAGATTTGGGGGAAATTTTCATGTAAAAGATGGGGGTTTGAAGGAATTTTAGGACGAATATTTCTCAATTGTGGGAAGATCTGCTTAGTGAAATCTTGGTTTTCCCAAACTTAAAGATCCTGTTCTTGGAAATCAACCAGAGACTCTCAGCAGACAAGTTATTCTGCAGGAGAATGGTAAGGTTGTTCTCTTTGTAGGCAAAGTTCTCACCACAGATCATTTTCTTTAGTTAATATGTTTTTCTATATATGACTTTAGACAGTCCATTAAAACTGATGGCTGGTTCTTGATAAAGCCATTGCTCAGCTGACCACTAGGAGCCAGCCTCAGAGCCAGCTGGCGGAGGGAACGTGGGGTCAAACCAGACTGGGCCCTCCAAACTCAGCCTGTGGTAGGCTGTTGTGGTTAGGATCTGCAATGTTCCCCCAAAGCTCATGTGTTGACAGCATGGTCCCCCATTCAGCAAGGTTCAGAGGTGGGCTTTTAGGCAATGATTGGATCTCAGGGCGCTGACCTCACCAGTGGATTAACCCATTTGATAGGTAGAATGCCTTGAGGCTTGATAGACTGTGGGGAGGTGGGACCTCACGGAGGAAGGGGTCAGTGGGAGCACGCCCTGGAGAGGTCTCTCTTTCCAGGGCCTCCTCCTGCTTCCCAGCTGCCATGAGCTGAGCAGCCCCCCACCCCCGTGCCTTTCCCCAGCATGCTCCCACTTGGAGCCCACAGAGGCCGTGGATTGAACCTCTGAAACCATGAGCCAAAGTGAATCCTCCCTCCTCTGGGCTGTTCTTGTCGGGTCTTTCGGTTCTACCCATGAAGAGCTGAACAACACAGGGACGTTAGGCCAAGCTGAAGACGGCAGCTCTCGGCCCTCAGCTCTCAGGGCACCTGATCCCACAGGCAGGAGGGACTCAGGCTAGGACACCTCATGGCCAGAAGGCTGCATTCTCCCCTGGAGTGAAAATCCTTACTGTTAATCAGTCAGCAAGGGCCCAGATCTAAGAGTGTGAAAGAAGGAGTGGGTGGTCCTGGGGTGCTCAGGAGATGGGGTACTGAGGACCTGACATTCCCTGGGAAGGAGGGAGGCTAGAATACACCTCTGATGCTTCTATTTCACCTTGACATCTGCTTCCTGCACCATGGAACTCTGATGGGTATACTCCTGATGCAGTTCTGTCTACTGAAACCTTTCCCCCAGATGTGGTTCTCCTTTGGGACTCCATTCCTTTCCTCCACGGCCATTTCCCTGTGTGCCTTACTAGCCCAGGTCCACTATCTAGTGCAAAAAATATAGAGTTGCTTTGCACTTGTTACCCATAGTAAAGGCAGCCAACGTGTGTCAGTCAGTGTGTCTGTTCTACCCGGGAGGCAGCTGAGCCCTGGGAAATCCTGTAATTTGTTTGAGGTTGCATCACAAGTATTCGATCCCAATTTGTTCCTTCCACACAATATTTCCCCCAGACATTTTCCATTTAAAAGTTAGATAATCATTCGTTTGACTAGCATCTTTTTAAGAACTACTGTATGCCAGGCATTTTGATAAGCACGGGGGATATAAAAATCAATCCTTCTGATTCACAAAGGATTGTGGTCTTTCTCCTCAATAAGATAATGATAAAGTGGAATCTTTGAATAAACATTAAAATGTAGGGTGCCAAAAGTTAATGCTGGGGTAGCTGGAGAGAGGAAGTGGACAAGCTAAGGCTTTTAAGGATCTAGGGAATTTGAGTAGAGAGAGAAGGATAAAAATTTCAGACGGTAGAGTCAAGTTGAGCTAAATATAGACAGTTGGGAACTGGCCTGGTGTTTTAGTCTGTTTTCTGTTGCTATAACAAAATGCCTGAGGCTGGGTTCTTTGTGGAAAGAGGTTTGTTTGGGTTCATGGTTTTGCAGATCAAAATCCCAAGATTAGATAGTCATAGCTGTGGCCTCTGGTTAGGGCCTTCTGGCTGCCTCATACCATGGTGGATGGCCATATAGTAGGACCACCCATGAGAGAGGAAGCAGGAGACAGGGAGGAATCAGGCTCATTCTTTTACAATAACCTGCTCTCCTGGGAAGGAGCCCATCCTAGGATAACTATATTTATCGCTTCTGAGTGTGGTGCCCCCATGACCTAATTATCTTCCTTAAAAGGCCTTGCCACCCCAATGCTGTTACACTGGGGACCAAGTTCCAGCACAGGAACCTGGGTGGGGGGACAAACTGTATCCAAGCCTCAGCACCCGGTATGTCTGGAGGATGTGCAGAGAAATGTCTCATCAGAATAGAGCCATTTGGGGGGTAATGGGGTGAGCCTACCCAGATAAAGGACGGTCTCAAATGTCCGTGGGCAGTGAGAGGACCTTCTTAATCAGGGGGTGATGCAGTGAGTGCTGCCTCAGGAGACCAAGGCCAAAGCTCAGGTCCGATGCTGCCCGAACACAGCATCCAATGACCAAGGGAGTCATTTCCCTGGACGAAGGAGTGTCCTTATTTTAATTGATTCCTAAAGGACTTTTTTATGTGTTAAGGGGGATTGTTCAACTCCTCATGCATTTCAGCTGATCATGTGTGTTCCTCAGGTTTCTCTCTGCTGTGACCAAAGGACCTGACAAGAATGATTTTAGAGGAGGAAAAGGTTATTGGGGGCTCATGGCTTCAGGGGTCTCAGTTCATGGATGGTGACTCCATTGCTCTGGGCCCCAGATGAGGCAGAACATCAGGCAGAGAAAGCTCCTCAGGGCCTGGCACCAGGAAGCAGAGAGAGAGAGAGAGAGGGAGAGAGAAAGAGAGAGAGAGAGAGAGAGGTGGGGGGGGGGAGAGAGAGAGGGAGGGAGAGAGAGAGGGAGGGAGAGAGCGAGCGAGCACTTTGCTCACCAAGAGCAAAATATAAACCCCAAAGGATGCTCCCAGGGACCTACTTCCTCCAGCCACACCCTCCCTCCTTACAGGTACCACCCAATTAATGCCAACCAGGGGATTAATGCACTGATTAGGTTGAAACTCTCATAACCTGATCACTTCACCTCTAAACTTTCTTGCATTGCCTCACACGTGAGCTTTAGGGGGACACCTCGTATCTAAACCACAGCATTGCACTAGGTAAGATGTGTTTCCCTCTTTTTCTCCCCCACCCTCTTCTTGGAGGCCTTGAGTCTAAGTAACTGGAGGAGATGTTGGTGCTATGCCTTGAGCCAATCAAGGTGAGTAGGTAAAGTTGGCGGGAGGTTGATCCTCACCTTATATCAAAGGTGTGACCGTGCTTTAGAGACTCTGGATCAGATGCAGAGAGGACCTCATTCTGATGGCAATGTCAGAGCTGGTCAAAAAGAAATGAGACCTTGGGGTAAACTTCAGGCCGGGGGACAGAAGGGAGGCTGGGCAGAGAGCAAAGGCCTAATTAGAGTAGGGGGTATTGGAGGCACTGAAAAAGAGAGAGGAAGAGACAGACGGAGATGGAGAAATAGAGCAAGAGATAATCTTTTGTCAGGATTCTCTCCAAGTAGTTCATATTTTTCGTGGTTGTTGTAAAAGGCATGGCTTTTCAATTTCATCCTCTATTGTTCATTGCTGCTGATAAAAGTACGATTGATTTTCGCGTACGAATGTTTTCATTCTGAAACTTAGCCAGAATAATTCATTCATTCTAGTAGTTCTGTGGTATTCCTTCTGTAGCTATTTCATGGTGGGTGCTTAAAAAATGTCTTCTATGTCTCTGTCTATTCCATTCTGTCTTTCCTTAGCAGGTTGCATACATACAGGCACTATGGATACAAAAACTTAATTTTCTTCTCCACTGATGCGATCATCTGTGTCATTTTTGGGTCAGTTTCGATTGTCGTTGTGTTTTTTCTCCTCGACATGTGTGGTATACATCCTGCCTGGTAATTTTTGACTGGATGTCAGGCGTGGTAAATTGTACGTTTCTTGGAGCTAGATATTTTTGCATTCCAACAAGTAGCGTTGAGCTCTGTTCTGGGGCACAGTTAAGATCCTCCAAGCAGTGTGATCCTCTGGGTCTTGCTTTTAGCCTGTTTAGATGAGACGGGCGCCGTGTTTATTCTAAGAGTCATCTTCCTTCAGTAGTGAGGCGAGACCCTTTTCAGAGAGATTTTCTCTCCTGGTGTTTGGAGCAGGCTCCACTCCTGCTAATCTGTGAATCCTGTGGATCTCTTCCAGGCCTCTGGTCCTTTGCTCACAGCATTCCCCTGAGCACTTCCTGGGGACTTGGCAGGTCCCCAGAGCTCTCTGTGTGCGGCCCTCTGCTCTCTGGAATTCTCGCTGTGAACCCCGCGGCTTGGCTTCCCCAGGCTGGGGGCTCTGCCTGGATCCCCTGGGACACTGTGCTGCTACACATCAAAACTCCCCCCGGGGCCTAAGCCTGAGCTCAGACGAGGCTCGTCCCTTGGTTTCCCTTCACCCAGAGGTCGCCCACCACCACTGTCTTCGCTTCCTGCCTCCTGCCGGGTGCTGTGGTTGTTTCCTGCTGAGGGCAAATCTCCCTCCTGTCACTGCGCTTAGCCTCTGGGGGGTGCACACCCCGACTCTCAAGGCCTGGGCCTCAATGCCACTCCCTTTGTGCGGGTGAAAACCAGTTGTGTGGCTCCTGACTCTGATGCAGGTGAGCAGTGGCATTCTGAGCTGCAAGGTCACTTCACAACCCTGAGATAGGGGAGGGGAGGCCCAGCTGGAGGCCAGCTCTGTCTCGGCCTCTGGGTTCTTTCCTACTGGGAGGCCCGGTACAGTTGACCACCAGAGGGGCCAACTAAGGAAGACCACCATGACGACGGTCCTGCGGGCATCTGCACCCGCTGCTCCTGCAGGGTTCGGCCTGTAGCTGTGTTTCTGGGGCCTGAAAGCCTTGATCTCAGTGCCCTCACCAAAGTCTCTGCCAGAGCCAGGAGAGCTTTGGTCCTGGGCCTGCCCACGTGGTGAGAATTCTGCAGCAAAATGGAGTTCAGTTCCTAGGGAGCCTCTCTTTATTTTCTTTGTTCGACTAGAACCTCAAGTAAAAGAAGGGAGTGTCGTGGGAATAATCAGCCACCACGGGTGGTACAGATCCAGAGAGGAAAATAAATTCATCAGCTTTAAAGCAACTCATTTAAAACCGTGAGTGTGGTTTATTTGACCTGCATTTGGGAACAAATATTAATGAAGAAGTAAAAGCTGCTCACGGCTTTCCCAGTCTCTCTCATTTCCCTCTAGATGTCTTGGATAGAAACTAATTATCAATGCTCTTGATTTAATTTGGAAAAAAGATTGGATGAAGGTTTTTCTGAAGTCCCACGTCCATGTTCGTGGCCCAGGAGAGGGCAAAGCAAGGCCTGATCCTGTCTCCGCGGCTGCTCCAGCCGCGCAGGCCAAGGAGTCCACTTTAGAAAAATAAGAAGAACTACTATCATGATGGTGACTATTATTTTTTAAATAAAAAATTTCTGGTGGAAATGCAGAAAGACTAGAGGAAATTTTCCCAATGCTCAACCTGCTTTTATTAACCCATTAAGCAGATACTGCAAAACTTTCATTAATTGAAAAACAGCTAAATTGAACTCTTTTTTCCCCCCTCATTTACTTTTAGAAATAAACTACTGAAAGGCAGGAAAGCAAGATGCCTTTAGAAACTTATGTTAAAATATTTAGGATAGTTTTATTTAGGATCCTTTACATGTATATCCCAAAATGTACACTTTCTGTATTTTATCTGCGGTGTACTCTCAATTATTGATGTTCTCTAGAGCTATTCCTTCCGTTCCTTCTCTCTTTTTGGTGTTGGTAGTTTAAGATGGGGATTAAGAGTGTGGGCTCTGGTTGGGCGAGGTGGTACACACCTGTAATCCCAGTGGCTCGGGAGTCTGAGACAGGAGGATTTCGAGTTCAAAGCCAGCCTCAGCAATTTAGTGAGGCACTAAGCAACTCAGTGAGACTCTGTCTCTAAATAAAATAGGGCTGGGGATATGGCTTAGTGGTTGAGTGCCCCTGAGTTCAATTCCTGGCACCAAAAAAAAAGTGTGGGCTCCGGGTTTGACTCCTAGCACCATCTTCTATAAAGTTTTGCAATACCATCTGCAGAAAGGGAAAAATGTTTGTACCTATTCACTGGATTGTTTGTTTATTTTGCATTACTGGGGACTGAACCCAGGGGTGCTCAAACAACTGAACTACATCTCCAGCCGTTTGTATCTTTTTAAAAATTTTTCATTTTGAGACAGGGTCTAGTTAAGTTGCTTAGAGCCTAGCAACATTGCTGAGGCTGGCCTCAAACTTGGAATCCTCCTGCCTCAGCCTCCCAAATACTGAGATTACAGGTGTGCCCCACCACACCTGGCCCATAGAATTGTTTAGATTAACTGAGTTAATGGCGTGTCAAGTGCTGGAGCCGTGATTAGCATGGAAGAAAGGTTCAGTAAGTGTTTGCAGTTACTTCCTACATGGTATCCATGGGTAGCACTTTTCTTCCTCTGTATTCATAGCTTTGACCTCCTCCACGCCCCCATATTTTTTTATTGGTGCCTATAGCTGTACACACAAGTCGGAGTCCTTGATACATATTCATACACACACACAATAGAACAATATGATTTGACCAAAATCGTTCTCCAGTATTTCCCTCCTCTCCCCCCTAGTTTCCTTCCTCACTGATCTCCCTTGGATTTTCATGACAGCTTCACTTCATCTTCACACTAATATCGAGAGCACCCAGGGAGACATAGAAAAATGTGCGTATGTGCTTACAATAACGGTTCTTTGTCCCATGGTGTAGTTACCAGATGGACTTTTCTTTCCATTGATTTCCATGGAGTATCTCACAGTATGATTTTCAAGTGGTCAGCTTTATATGGGGGGTGGTCCCCCGTCTTCTTAAATTCCACCACCACAGGACAGCATCATGCTGCCCTGGAGCCTGTGTCCACGCTTTCGACTATCATCTTCCTCTGGTGAGGTCAGCATCTGTCATCAGCAGACGAGGGCTTTGCAGGTGAAATCCCCCCGGGCCTGGATGCCCAAGACCAGGTGTCCGGGGACCGTGTCACTTACTCTTTTAGAAAGCTCACCACCAGTAAGCCCCCTGGTCAGCGCTCTCATCTGTGGCCCTCTACTGCTCTGCCTGGCTGCCTCCCACAGACCTCCCCCCGGCCTTCTTTCTGCTGGTCCCCAGGAACTCACTTCCTGCCTTCTCAGACTATTCCTCCAGCACCAGGCCGTGTCCTGAGGACACCGAGGCCTTCTCGGGGCCTGGAAGTGGGGAGGAAATCCCTTCTCACTTCCATTTTGCTGCAGGTCTCTCCCTCCTGTAACTGTCACTCTCTGTCCTTCTAACAAATGTCCTTCCTCCAGTGGAGTCACCAGCTTGGGCTTCTGCTCCTGCTTTTCACCTGGAGAACGGCTGCTGTCTCTGCTCCTCACTGGCCCTTGGCTCCCAAGTGCCACCCGGGACCACATCATAACCCACAACCGGTCCAGCCCTGGGACAGCGTGGGCAACCCCACCATCGGCTGGGCCCTCTTAATTTTCCAGTTCTCTTGCACAATCACTCCTACGCTGCATGACCTTGACTACGTGGTCCCCTGTCCTTACTGTCTGTCAGTCCCTTGAAGCTCAGCTCCTCCCCTCCAGTCCAGCTTAGACTTCTTGGTTCCGTGTTTCCACATTTCTCTTCTCCCCAGTCAAACTCCTTGCTCTCATTATCTTTAGTTGTTGTTGTTGTTATGTCCACCCTGGATCACTTGGGTTGGTCTAAGTGTCTTCTTCATCTTATTTCAACATGGACTCCTGAATTGCCAAAGAAAACTGCATTATCACACCAACGGGCAGACTCGAAATTCACACTTTTCAACCTTAACTGGGTCTTCGTATTCTCTGAATTAATGGTTTCCGAGACTCTCCTCCTTCTCAGTGGCCTGCAGCCTCCCACACTTCAGGCCTCCAGAATTGCTGTGCCCTCGTCTCCTTCTGCTCGCACACCTGGACAGCCCCGCCGGCCTCTTTGCCGAATCTTGAGGGCAGCTGTGGTCAGTTTGTCAACATGAAAAACCATAGTCCTGGTTTTTCCAATCAAGCACTGACCTAGGCATTGCTGTGAAGGAATTCTGTAGGCGACTACAGCCTCTAACCATTTGACTTCAGTAAGAAGGATTATTGCAGATCATCTTGGGCCCCAATTCAATCAACCAAAGGGCCTTCAGAACTTACCTGTGGGCTAACTTGTGTTCGTTCTGAACCCTTTCAGTTGGTCCTTCCTGATGGTCTGCCCTATAGATTTGGGACTTGCCTAGCCAACCTTCATGATCACATCATCCACTTCCTCAAAGATTCCTTTAGCGGCTCCGCAGAAGCCAGAGAGAGAGCTACGATTATTTGAGAAAGACCTGTGGTCTGATGGGATGGATTTCCAGGACATTATAGGAGACGCACAAGGTTTTTGACTGTTATACTGGCACAACACTGTCAGGTCGGACAAAACGAAAGAAAGCCACAGGACTCCTAAAATTCTACACACAAAACACAGGCTGGGGAAACTAGTTGGCCACAGACATATACCACCTGTTATGGTTTGGATGTGAGGTGTCCCCAAAAGCTCACGTGTTAGACGATGCAAGGTTTGGAGGAGAAATGATTGGGGTGTAGCCTTAACCCAATCACTGAATTAATCCCTGATGGGAGTGACTGAGTGGTGACTGGAGGCAGGTGGGGTGTGGCTGGAGGAGGTGGTTCATTGGGGGCGTAGCTTTGGGGTACATATTCTGCATCGGGAGAGTGGAATCTCTGGGCTTCCTGATCATCATGTGAGCTGCTTCCCCCACACACTCTTCTGCCATGTTGTCCTGCCTCACCTGGAGCCCCAAGGAAATGGAGCCTGCTGTCCAATGACTGAGACCTCGAAACTGTGAGCCTCCAAATAAATTTTTCCTTCTCTACAATTGTTCTGTTTGGGTCTTTAAGTCACAGCAGGGAAAAAGGAAAGGTGGTCAGAAGGCAGAACTGCGGCTCCCGAGAGGTCCAGAGAGGTCCCAGCCACAAATGACTCGGGCTTTGAAACGAATGGCAGTTTCCTCACTGGAGTTCAGGATTGTTTAGGTCCAGTGAATCTTTTGTCCCTTTTTGGGTGGGAATGTCTGCCGCTGGATTGTGCCTTCCCAGTGTTTCCTCGTTTCCTAGGTCCATAGTGAAGAGGAATTTTGCCCCAGGATTGAGCATGATCAGAATCTCACTTGATCTCTACTCCCTCTAGATGTTTTAGATGATGGAATTCGAGATTTTTTTTTTTTTTTTACTTTAACCCTGTGAACTTATAAGAAAATAAACTATTGTGCTGTTTTAAAGCCCAGAGTTCATGCTAACTTGTTACAGCAGCAATAGGAAACTTATAAAATGCCCTAGCCTTCCTCTTTAGGTTCTCTGTCCCCAGATACCCCCCTGGCCAACTCCTCACGGTACTCCAGCCCGCTAATACTCATCCAATGCCTGCTAATACACAAGGCCTACATTTGCCTCTTTACTTGAAATGGCAGCCTCCTTGTATACCCTTCCCACCCGGCAGCACTCTGCATTTCCCTTGCCCTGATCTCTTTTCTCATGTGTGTGTTATACTATATAATTTATTATGCTCTTCTATGACTTATTTGTTCAATTCATTGTACATTATCCGTCTGGGCTGTACTGAAATAAGAACTGCACAGTGGCAGGGTTCTTTGTGTGCTTTGACCACAGTGTCTGGTACATAGCAATTGCTCAATAATTTTTTTTTTAATGAACAAAGCCTCCTACCCAGTCACCTCACTCCTCATCCTCAGCATCAATCTCACTTCCAGTCTCGCTCTTTCACACACACAGAAGAAAGGGCACCATTTATTTATTGTCATTATACCTATTCACTATCATCATCTTTTCTCACTTGCACAGTAGAATAAGAACTTTCTCTCCTCCTCCAAGCGAATTCCTCCACCACTGCGCTGGCTTCGGCCACACCTACTTGTTTGAGATAACCAAATATAAATCGTCCCCATTTTGTATTATCATTCCTTATCCCTCTCTTTTCTTGGCATCAGTGTTTAAGTATGCTCCAGTCTCTCCCAACTTAAAAATGAGGTTGTCCCCTCTGAAAGCCTGCTGCCCTGCTTCTGCCAGAGGGCCAAGTGCCGCAGTCTGGCTGGGCACAAAATAACCCAGCCGCCACACAGCCTCGTGGGTTCAAAACAGGAACTCCTTTATTCTCCGCGCATGCGCGGCCTTCTCTCGCGACACGCCACACCGACCGGAAATCCCTCCTCCGGCACTTCCCCAACCAATGGGGACTCTCCGGGAATCCCCGCCAGAACTCCAAAGTAGCAGGCCGAGGCGGACAGCAGGGGTCTAATATACACAGCTTCACATAACCATCATCATCTCAATGGCTTGCTGGCGTCACCTCTCAACCACTGCCTTCTGGCAAAAATGCCATGCGTCATTCGGACTGGGCTATGGCTCTCAGCAGCCAAATATCTTGAGCCGTCACTACATCTCCACCTCCTAGGACCCACCCTGTGCTCAGTCCACGGCCATCCGGCCCCCACCCATAGTTCTTTGCTGAAACCGCCTGTGCCAGGGTATAGGCTCATCTCTGGTGAAATTCAGGAGACGTTCCTCAGCCCCGGTCTGGGGAACTCCTGGCAGCACCCTGGCCACGTCCCCCCTCTGGGGACAGCCTCTTGCTTTCCACAGAAACCACCCTCCCGCCCTCTGCTGCTTCTCTCAGTGACCTCCTCTTCCTGTTCCTGGAACACGGCCGTTTCTGCCTCGCCTCGTCTACTTGTCTTCATCCCACACGTTCTGTGAAGCCCGTGGGTTCGAGAACCATCTCTAAGTCAACTACTCATCATCACACCTGTGCCAGCTGCTGTCTTAGGTGCTATGGTCACAGCAAGGGGTCAGATGGGCACAGCTCGGGGTTTCTGTTGGGGTGTGAGGCGGAAATGAAGAAACCATTTAAAAGCTAAGATCCTTTAGAGTGGAGTGCCATTAAGACTCACTCAGCGGAAGAGACGGTAACTGGACGGGTGTGTAGGGAGGCTACTTTTGTTGTTGTTTTTAACAGTACTGAAGATTGAACCCAGGGCTTCACACAAGCTAGGCAAGTGGGGTACCACTGAGCCACACCCCCAGCCTGGAAGCCTACTTTGGGCAGAGGGTCAGAGAAGATCTCTTGGAGGCCGTGGCCTTCAAGGTGAGCAGGGGCGCTCCTGAGTGCAGAATTCAAGGAAGCAACAAAATCTCAGTGATTGAGTACTGTGTCAATGCCATAGTTAAAAAATAAGAAAGAAATCAAGGTCCCAAGCATTAAAAGTTTAAGTAAAAAAGGTAAAAATGAAGCTAACTAAAAATATTTTAAGATCATCACTCAGACAGGAGATGCTGTCAAATATTCATATAATAGAAAATGAGATAAGCGAACAAGATGATCATGAAAATATTATTGATGAGCTTGTTTCTTTTGAAGCCAGAAAATTAAGAGAACAACAAATTCTGGTTTTGGTATAGCCCGAATATTTAAACCTAAAATAATTATGGGACTTTTAAAAATACTTTTTAATTTTTCAGTATCTTTTCATCTACTTGAATGTCCTGGAAAAATATCAATCATCTCAAGGAAACATGCAAGTGCACGTGGGGGACACGTGGGGGACATGTTTTTCCTTTTGCCTCAGGCCCCTGTTTGGTCCGGTACAGTGCTGGCTCTGAGACCTGAATGACGAGAAGGAGCCAGTCCCGTGGTCACAACTGGAAAAACCACTCTAGGCAGAGGGGACCCCTGGGAGGGCACCAGGGGAAGGAGCCTGGTGTGGCCCAGGAGCTGAGCGATGACCTACCAGGGTGAACCAAAGGAGAAGCTTCCTGACCTTAGGCCAGGGACAAGCGGAGGCCAGAACCTGAAGAGCAGAGGAGGAAGTGTGGATGCATTTTGTTTTTTTTTTTTTAACTTAGGAAGCTAGAGAAAAGTTTTAAGCAGCAGAGCGAGGTGATTTGATTGACATTTGTAAGATATTCAGGTTAGATGGGGAACGGGCTGTCCACCCATTGCTGAATCTGGAAACCTCCTTCGCACTGGTTCCAAACTCCAGCCAACCATTGACTCCTTTTGAATCCAGCTCCTAACTCGCCCTTCTCATCCTCCCTCTCCCCCCTGCCCCCTCCGCCAGTCCACCCCATGCCTTCTCTTCCATGTCGCTGCGCAGGGTTTCCAGTTGTGTATCCTCCGTGCTTGCCTCTCCTATCTTTTCTTCATTCTGCAACTTAGTCTTTTTTATAATTTAGCTTTTATTTGTCCTTTTTAGGTATGCACGACAGTAGAGTATATTTTGACATATCATTCATACGTGGAGTATAACTTATTCTAATTAGGATCCCATTCTTGTGGTTGTACGTGATGTGGAGTTTCACGGGTCGGTGTTCATATATGAACTCAGGAAAGTGATGTCTGATTCATCCCACTGTCTTTCCTGCTCCCACCCCCCATCCCCCTTTGTCTAATGTGATGAACTTCTATTCTTCCCTCCCCCTATTGTATGTTAGCATCTGCATTTCAGAGAGAACATTCTGCCTTTGGTATTTTGGGACTGACTTATTTCACTTAGCATGATAGTCTCTAGTTTCATCCATTTACTGGCAAATGCCATCATTTCATTATTCTTTATGGCTGAGTAATAATGCAGAGTGTGTGTGTGTGTGTGTGTATCACATTTTCTTTACCCGTTCATCCGTTGAAGGGCACCTAGGTTGGTTCCATAGCTTAGCTATTATGAGTTGAACTACTATGAACACTGATGTGGCTGTGTCACTATGGTAGGATGATCTTAAGTCCTTTGGGTATAGACCAAGGAATGGGATGACTGGGTCAAATGGTAACTCCATTCCCAGTTTTCTGAGGAATCTCCATACTGCTCTCCAGAGTGGCTGCACCAATTTGCAGTCCCACCAGCCATGTGTGAGTGTACCTTTTCCCCCACATCCTTGCCAACATTTATTGCTACTTGTATTCTTGATAATTGCTATTCTGACTGGAGTGAGATAAAATCTCAGTTTAGTTTTAATTTGCATTTCTCTAATTGCTAGAGATGATGAACATTAAATAGTCTTTAAAAAATAATTTAAAATCATATCCCTTTTGACTTAGAATTCTTTGGCGGTTTTTCTCTCAGGAAAGAGAGCCTCCCTTCCCATGGAGAAGACCTTTGTTCATCTCACCTCACTTCCCTGCACACCTTACACTCTTCTCTACTTGGACCTTACCTAAGTCACCAGCCCTCCACTGATGTTGGTCTCACCCGACACGATTCTGTCTGCCTTCTCTTCTCTCTTCTCATAGTTCTATTTGTGTTTTAGGTTTCAAATTAAACACTGGCCTCTTGAAAGCCCTTCCCAAGCTCAAACCCAGCTTTGTGGTTTCTTGGCACCCTCTGTCATTTATCGCATGACGTCATGGCAATTATGGCCACAGCTTTTCCTTGCCTGCAAAGCCACTCCTCTGTAGGCTGCACGGGCTGGGAGCATTTCTTACTTGGGATCCATCCCAAGCATCTCTCCATAGTTTTCTATTGAAATTCTGATGGGAGAGAAAGGCTGACCCAGCTAATCACCTGCCGGATGGAACAATTCATGCCAGACCACCCCACTGGTTGGGGACCAACCTATAGATTGGCCAACTTTGGATCAAGTGCCCATTTCTGGTCCTATTAAAGACGATCTCTCACTCAAGGACCATCTTCCAACACTTGGGGATGGAAGGAGACTTCCCTCACTTTAGGTGCTGAAGTTCCCTTAAAAAGAGCTGGTGTGACATAGCGAGAGAAATGGTGGCTTTGGAACAGGGAATTGAACTTGAGTAGCCAGTCCACCTTGTGTTATTTCCTAGCACTCACTTTTAACAGAGAGATTTGGTTGGATCAGGTTGCCCCCGTTCCATTGAGAGCACATTCAATGAGTGACGTTCACCTCCAATCTGCCTCAGAGGAGGCTGTCTGTCTGCAGCCAACGGAATGGGTTTGCTGGGGTTTGACTGGTCTCTGGTCCTTGCAGTCTCGGTGGGTTTACTTAACTGAGGAAACACACACACACACACGTAAGGCAATGGATGTAGGGAAAAGGCCCTCTTGGGATTTACTTCCTTCCCTTCAAGAGGTGGCAGCCTAAGTGGCAGGACTTGGAGTGTTCTGGAGCCTCCTGGTTCACTCACGTATCAGATATCGCTAGAAAAGGTATCAGTGAATCTTCCAGACAACTGAGTGCATTTTGCTTTAAACAGCAAAACTCAACAACAGAACATTAAAACATCTGAGAATATTTCTAGAAAGTATTTGATAATTTTCTGCTTTCGATAACTAAAACTACTGGCATTTATTTAACTTGTAGCCTCTGTGTCTTTCCCATGAGAGTCAGTCATTGTTCTGGGCCCCCAGGGCTTAAGGAGCTGGGAAGAGCTGTTTGCTCCAGTGCTAAATGGTCTTGACTGTTGACTTTTATTAGTTTTGTGTCCAGTCTTTATAGACTGTCTCCCTCCAACGTCTCTTCTGTGCTGTCTCCTCCTGCTTAGATGTGCTTCATTCAATCTCTCTTGACTGAGAATCCATAACAACCAAGGCTGGGAGAGGTGACCTTGAGTACTGCTCTTGTCCCCGAGAGTTAGGACTTCTGGCTTAGAGACATTTCCTCTGGACTTCTTCACCTACTTTCCCATTGTGTCTTAGGTCCTGGGCCAGTCCCATGTGACCTATGAGATGGTACTTTGAAATCCTGAAATTCAAAGAGTCAACTCCTAGACTTGAAAGGATTGCCTATGGTCACCTGGTTTCACCTCCCGTCACGTATTTTAGGTTCTCTCCAAAACATGCTCTGAGACTAGCTGAGTATTCAGATTCTTTATCTTGGCTTGTTTCCTTATCTGTTAAAGGGAATTGCTTCCAGATGAACATGGTAGGTTTTGAGGCAATTATTCTAGGGATGATAACGATTGCAAATAAAATAATCATACCTTCTCGTCTGAGGGTCATTGACTAAACCAGGTCGTCCTCCTTCAGGTGAAAGGTGTGACTTTGGACAGAGATGCTACTGTGCTGACAGGGTCCTTATCTGGGAAGAATGGACCAACGGTGCGGGAAAGAGTCAGGGAGTCACTGTGGGGTTGCTGGGCCAGAGTGAAGGGCCCAGGAACGAAGGAAGCCCAGGAGTAGAATTGTCACAGGCTGACCCCAGAAAATGGAGTCGCCTACCTCACAACCTTCACTACCGCCCCTTTCTCCTCAGTTCCCTTTCTCATCCCAGGATCAACCAGAGCCAGTCGGTCATTGGTGTGGGCTTTAGTGCCTGAGCAAGCAAGGCCCCCTCCACTAGGCTTGGCCACAGTGTCTTGGAGAGGTTCCCATCTGTGAAGAGGAAGGCTTGGGAGAGAACCTGACTCTGTCATCCAAAGTCTGATAACAGGACAGGACTGAAGTCATATTTCACAGAACCCAAGGGAACGAGGGTGGGGACATGGATTGTTACAAATAATGAGGAAAATTTTGGAGACCCCAGCAGATACTTACCAGCTGTATCTTCAAAGAAGAATTAATCTTGGTCTTCCCCAATTTTCCTCTGTCCGGCCTTGCAAGCTTAAAAGAGGCCATATATCTTCTCTGCAATATATCCTCAGGATAGTAGATGAGGAGAATTAAGACCAAACAGCTCCAGTGGAATCAGATGTGTAGTCCCAGCATAGTAAGTCGGGGACTTAGAGGGCCTTGAAGATTGGCTGGTTTGGAACAAGCTGCCTCATGCAGTCCAACTGTGACCTCGCAGGTAACAGTGTCTTTCTGAGCACTTCTAGTCAGATGATGGATTCAGAATGTCCCAAGTAGTTCTAGCCAGTCTTGGACAGTTCTAGTTGTTAGAGATTCTGACAAATCTGGTTTCCTGTCGCTTTCCTGTATATGGATTCTGGCTTTGTCTCAGAATAACTCCAATCCTTCTTCACATACAGACCTAAAATTTTGGGATAACTTTTATGATCTTTTCAAAGCTAACAATTCAAACTTGTCGATTTTTGTTTTATTTAATTGGTTCCAGACCTCTTAACTTGCTAGCCATTCTTGTCCAGAGAAATTTCAATTTATTGCTACCTCCCCACATGGTACCCAGCATGGTCTAATCGGCACCAGGGAGAAGAAGATCTGTTCTCTCATGATAGACTCATGTCTCTCATGGCAGAGTGTATGAACTCATCGGATTTGGGTTCATGATCAGCTAAACACGAGTTCTTGCTCTTCCAGTGTCTGCATTACTGGCCTTTGAACCCATCCAGCTTTGTCATCTTAGTCACAGTGTTAAGGGGCTGAGACCCTTAGATGACATCAGAGATCAAGGAGAGCCTGCGGGTTAGAGGGCAGTGTGTCTTCTCACAGCAAAGAAGATGGTTCCTGAGGATGGACACTCTCTTTGGGCCCATCACAAGGCAAATTGCAAGAAAGGCCCAAGAAAGCTTCTTCTCCAGGAAGGGGAACAAAATGCTGGGGGCTATACTGTGGTTTGAGATTTGGAAATTTCTCTCTGGCTGCCAGGGTGTGAAGAAAATGGACCAAGGAGTCATCCTGGGGGTCAGTCCTTCAAGAGCCAAGGGATAATGTAAGAGGTGCATGTTATATTGACCACAAAGCAGAACAGGTCAAGAAGGGACCAGAAGGCAACTTGTTGCTGGTGGTCTGGTCGTGGAAATGGAGGGAGCTGGGTCTTTAACTCCCCCCAGGGAAGGCTTTCCTGGCTTCTCCATCTGCTCTTTCCAGTTGCGGAGGGGAGTGTATCCATGTGGACTAGGGCAGGTCCTCGTGTTGCAGATTTATGTGTTGGCTTGTTGTCTCAGACTGCCTGAGCAGATCTGGGATCTGAAATCTGTTATCTATCCCTCCTAGTTCCCTGTCATCTGCTGATTTAATAAACACGCCATCGTCGTCCTCATCTAAGTCCCAGCAAATGTTTAGCAGAAGAGGCCAAGGACTGATAGTTCTATGGCACGAGAGAAAACCCTCCCTCAGGTTGACAGTCACCTATTAATCATGACTCTGAGGTTAGCCATCCAAGCACTTGTTAGCCATCTGAGGATGTCACCACTTAGCTCACTTTTCTAAATTTTGTGCAGAAGAATCTAATGTGGGACTCTCAGATGACTTGCTGATACGTAGTTTATTGCATGTCTTATAATTCTCTGTGCCAAAATCAGAACGGAGGTTAGACTGGTGTGAATTTATTATCTTAGGGAACCCATCTGGACTCTTGGTGAAGATGGCGTCCTTTTAAACTATGTCTACAAAGCTTTCCCATAAAGCCCCCTTAGACATTGGTCAAGAGATCATCATTCATCTCGCCGATCTTTCATTTATAGAATGTTTTTCTCCCCTTTCTTGGAAATTGGGAAATGTTTAATTAATCCTCCTCAGCCCACTGAGGCCTCTTCTCTCTCGTTGTTGGGAAAGCCTCCACAGCGGTTCAGGCTTTGTCGTTTCTAAAGACCCTCATGGTATGATTTGTTTAGACCTGGAGACTTGACCTCATTGAGAGTCATGGAAATTAATTTAGGCTTTTCTCTTAGGACGTTTGTGTTATCTTTTCTAGCATGAAGCCCCATCAGTCTCCTTAAGATAAGAGAGGAGGAGGAAAATAAACTGGAACCAACTAGCTCCACTTCCATGGTCAATTAATATTCAACCTTGGCCCTCGGCACTTCTTTATGGTTGCCCTTGGTCTGCTTTTAAAAGCCATCCCTCTTTAAAAAAAGAAAAGAAAGGAAAAGGCTGGGGATGCAGCTCAGTGCTAGAGTGGCCTGGGATTCAATCCTCAGTGCCAGAAAACAAAAACAAAAGAAAAAGACAAAAATCATGGTTATCATTGGTGCTTTTCTGGACTAAAACCCAGAAAATTTCTTATGCAGTTTTTACAGGTATCTGATATGATGTGAGTTTTTACTTTCTTTTAATGTCTGGAATTGTTGGAATTTATTCCAGAACCACCTCATCACCGGGAGACATAGCTCTATTTAGCTCCTGATTTTGGAAAGCGGAATGTGCCACCCTCTGTGGAGAAGAAAGAGCCCTCCTGCAACTTGCTCAGGCCGCGGTGAGTGGGCCTCCATTCTTTAACAGAATCACATAAGCCCAGCAGCCACTCCGCTGCCCAACACAGTCCTGGAGGGCACTCTGTGTCAGGAAGGCCTGAAACTGTCTAAGGAGGAAACCCTTCCTTTCTCCTGTTTTTGGCATTTTTCTTCTTAAAATCCCGACATTCAGGATTTGCGAGCCCTTAACCTCCTTGTCTTCCTCTTCACCTCACCCCCTCTCTCCTGCCTCAGAGCCTCGTGTTCTTTGGTAGGAGTTTCTCCTGTTCTCTGTGCGCACTGCCCTGGTGATAGCCATCAGCTGCATGTGGCCATTTAAATTTAAACAATTAATATAGAATAGAATGAAAGATCCAGGTCCTCAGGCCCGCTAGTGGCCTTTCAAGTGCTCAGTGGCCCCGTGGTTAGGGGCTCCCATGGGGACATGGCGGATACTGAGCATTTGCATTGGTGTGGCGAGTTCTGTGGGATGGCACTGGTCTAGATGGTCCCCAAGTCCCTGAAGCTCCTCTGCAGGAGGAAGGATGGACTCGTTTGGCATAGAGTTGGCCCTTTCTGACAGTCCTGGCAGGCCGTTGTCTTTTGTGCCTCTGACACTTGTCCCTTTGGCTTCATTGCTGAGGGTTCCTGAGGCTGTCAGTTTTATTTATTTTTTTCATTTTTTTTATTGTTGGCTGTTCAAAACATTACAAATTTCTTGATATGTCATATTTCACACTTTGATTCAAGTGGGTTATGAACTCCCATTTTTACCCCATATACAGATTGCAGAATTACATCAGTTACACATCCATTGATTTACATATTGCCATACTAGTGACTGTCGTGTTCTGCTGCCTTTCCTATCCTCTACTATCCCCCCTCCCCTCCCCTCCCCTCTTCTCTCTCTACCCCCTCTACTGTCATTCATTTCTCCCCCTTGTATTATTTTTCCCTTTCCCCTCACTTCCTCTTGTATGTACTTTTGTATAACCCTGAGGGTCTCCTTCCATTTCCATGCAATTTCCCCTTCTCTCTCCCTTTCCCTCCCACCTCTCATCCCTGTTTAATGTTAATCTTCTTCTCCTGCTCTTCGTCCCAACTCTGTTCTTAGTTACTCTCCTTATATCAAAGAAGACATTTGGCATTTGTTTTTTAGGGATTGGCTAGCTTCACTTAGCATAATCTGCTCTAATGCCATCCATTTCCCTGCAAATTCTATGATTTTGTCATTTTTTAATGCAGAGTAATACTCCATTGTGTATAAATGCCACATTTTTTTTTATCCATTCGTCTATTGAAGGGCATCTAGGTTGGTTCCACAGTCTTGCTATTGTGAATTGTGCTGCTATGAACATCGATGTAGCAGTGTCCCTGTAGCATGCTCTTTTTAGGTCTTTAGGGAATAGACCGAGAAGGGGAATAGCTGGGTCAAATGGTGGTTCCATTCCCAGCTTTCCAAGAAATCTCCATACTGCTTTCCAAATTGGCTGCACCAATTTGCAGTCCCACCAGCAATGTACAAGTGTACCCTTTTCCCCACATCCTCGCCAGCACTTGTTGTTGTTTGACTTCCTAATGGCTGCCAATCTTACTGGAGTGAGATGGTATCTTAGGGTGGTTTTGATTTGCATTTCTCTGACAGCTAGAGATGGTGAGCATTTTTTCATGTACTTGTTGATTGACTGTATGTCCTCCTCTGAGAAGTGTCTGTTCAGATCCTTGGCCCATTTGTTGATTGGGTTGTTTGTTTTCTTATTGTCTAATTTTTTGAGTTCTTTGTATACTCTGGATATTAGGGCTCTATCTGAAGTGTGAGGAGTAAAGATTTGTTCCCAGGGTGTAGGCTCCCTATTTACCTCTCTTATTGTTTCTTTTGCTGAGAAAAAACTTTTTAGTTTGAGTAAGTCCCATTTGTTGATTCTAGTTATTAACTTTTGTGCTATGGGTGTCCTATTGAGGAATTTGGAGCCCGACCCCACCGTATGTAGATCGTAGCCAACTTTTTCTTCTATCAGACGGCGTGTCTCTGATTTGATATCAAGCTCCTTGATCCATTTTGAATTAACTTTTGTGCATGGTGAGAGAAAGGGATTCAGTTTCATTTTGTTGCATATGGATTTCCAGTTTTCCCAGCACCATTTGTTGAAGATGCTATCCTTCCTCCATTGCATGCTTTTAGCCCCTTTATCAAATATAAGATAATTGTAGTTTTGTGGATTGGTTTCTGTGTCCTCTATTCTGTACCATTGGTCCACCCGCCTGTTTTGGTACCAGTACCATGCTGTTTTTGTTACTATTGCTCTGTAGTATAGTTTGAAGTCTGGTATCGCTATACCGCCTGATTCACACTTCCTGCTTAGCATTGTTTTTGCTATTCTGGGTCTTTCATTTTTCCATATGAATTTCATGATTGCTTTCTCTATTTCTACAAGAAATGCCGTTGGGATTTTGATTGGCATTGCATTAAACCTATAGAGAACTTTTGGTAATATCGCCATTTTGATGATGTTAGTTCTGCCTATCCATGAACAGGGTATATTTTTCCATCTTCTAAGATCTTCTTCTATTTCTCTCTTTAGGGTTCTGTAGTTTTCATTGTATAAGTCTTTCACCTCTTTTGTTAGGTTGATTCCCAAGTATTTTATTTTTTTTTGAAGATATTGTGAATGGAGTGGTTGTCCTCATTTCCATTTCAGAGGATTTGTCGCTGATATACAGGAATGCCTTTGATTTATGCGTGTTGATTTTATATCCTGCCACTTTGCTGAATTCATTTATTAGCTCTAATAGTTTCTTTGTAGACCCTTTTGGGTCTGCTAGGTATAGAATCATGTCACCTGCAAATAGTGATAATTTAAGTTCTTCTTTTCCTATTTTTATGCCTTTAATTTCTTTCGTCTGTCTAATTGCTCTGGCCAGTGTTTCGAGAACTATGTTGAACAGAAGTGGAGAGAGAGGGCATCCCTGTCTTGTTCCAGATTTTAGAGGGAATGCCTTCAGTTTTTCTCCATTCAGAATGATGCTAGCCTGAGGCTTAGCATAGATTGCTTTTACAATATTGAGGTATGTTCCTGTTATCCCTAGTTTTTCTAGAGTTTTGAACATAAAGGGATGCTGTACTTTGTCGAATGCTTTTTCCGCATCTATCGAGATGATCATATGGTTCTTATTTTTAAGTCTATTGATGTGGTGAATAACATTTATTGATTTCCGTATATTGAACCAGCCTTGCATCCCAGGGATGAATCCTACTTGATCATGGTGCACAATTTTTTTGATATGTTTTTGTATCCGATTCGCCAGAATTTTATTGAGGATTTTTGCATCTAGGTTCATTTGAGATATTGGTCTGTAGTTTTCTTTCTTTGAAGTGTCTTTGTCTGGTTTAGGTATCAGGGTGATGTTGGCCTCGTAGAATGAATTTGGAAGTTCTCCCTCTTTTTCTATTTCCTGAAGTAGCTTGAAAAGTATTGGTATTATTTCCTCTTTAAAGGTTTTGTAAAACTCTGCTGTATACACATCCGGTCCTGGGCTTTTCTTAGTTGGTAGTCTTTTGATGGTTTCTTCTATTTCCTCAATTGATATTGGTCTGTTTAGGTTGTCTATATCCTCCTGACTCAATCTGGGCAGATCATATGACTTAAGAAATTTATCTATGCCTTCACTATCTTCTAATTTATTGGAGTATAAGGATTCAAAATAGTTTTTGATTATCTTCTGTATTTCTGAAGTGTCTGTTGTGATATTGCCTTTTTCATCCCGTATGCTAGTAATTTGAGTTCTCTCTCTTCTTCTCTTCGCTAGCATCGCTAAGGGTCTGTCGATTTTGTTTATTTTTTCAAAGAACCAACTTTCAGTTTTGTCAATTTTTTCAATTGTTTCTTTTGTTTCGATTTCATTAATTTCAGCTCTGATTTTAATTATTTCTTGCCTTCTACTTCTTTTGCTGTTGTTTTGCTCTTCTTTTTCTAGGATTTTGAGATGAAATATGAGATCATTTATTTGTTGGTTTTTTCTTTTTTTAAGGAATGAACTCCAAGCAATGAATTTTCCTCTTAGAACTGCTTTCAATGTGTCCCATAGATTCCGATATGTTGTGTCTGTGTTTTCATTTATCTCTAAGAATTTTTTAATTTCCTCCTTGATGTCTTCCATAACCCATTGATCATTCAGTAACTATTGTTCATTCTCCAAGTGATGCATGCTTTTTCCTTCCTTCTTTTATCGTTGATTTTCAGTTTCCTTCCATTATGATCAGATAAGATGCATGGTATTATCTCTACTCCTTTATATTGTCTAAGAGTTTCCCTGTGACATAATATATGATCTATTTTTGAGAAGGATCCATGTGCTGCTGAGAAAAAAGTGTAACTGCTTGATGTTGGGTGGTATATTCTATATATGTCAATTAAGTCTAGGTTATTAATTGTGTTATTGAGTTCTATAGTTTCCTTATTCAACTTTTGTTTGGAAGATCTGTCCAGTGGCGAGAGAGGTGTGTTGAAGTCTCCCATGATTATTGTATGGTGGTCTATTAGACTCTTGAACATGAGAAGAGTTTGTTTGATGAACATAGCTGCACCATTGTTTGGGGCATATATATTTATGATTGTTATGTCTTGTTGGTGTATGGTTCCCTTAAGCAGTATGTAGTGTCCCTCTTTATCCCTTTTGATTAACTTTGGCTTGAAATCTATTTTATTTGATATGAGTATGGACACTCCTGCTTGTTTCCGAAGTCCATATGAGTGATATGATTTTTCCCAACCTTTCACCTTCAGCCTATGTATGTCTTTTCCTATCAAATGCGTCTCCTGTAGGCAGCATATTGTTGGGTCTTGTTTTGTGATCCATTCTACTAGCCTGTGTCTCTTGATTGGTGAGTTTAAGCCATTAACATTTAGGGTTATTATTGAGATATGGGTTGTTCTTCCAGCCATATTTGTTTATTTCTGTTACTAAACATGGTTTGTTTTCCTCTTTGATTATTTTCGCCCCCTTTACTGTCCTACCTCCCACTGTTGGTTTTCATTGTTATTTTCCATTTCCTCTTCCTGTAATGTTTTGCCGAGGATGTTTTGAAGAGATGGTTTTCTAGCTGCAAATTCTTTTAACTTTTGTTTATCGTGGAAGGTTTTAATTTCATCTTCCATCCTGAAGCTTAATTTCGCTGGATACACAATTCTTGGTTGGAACCCATTTTCTTTCAGTGTTTGAAATATGTTATTCCAGGATCTTCTAGCTTTCAGAGTCTGTGTTGAAAGATCAGCTGTTATCCTGATTGGCTTACCCCTAAATGTAATCTGCTTCCTTTCTCTTGTAGCTTTTAAAATTCTCTCCTTATTCTGTATGTTGGGCATCTTCATTATAATGTGTCTAGGTGTGGATCTCTTATGATTTTGCACATTCGGCGTCCTGTAGGCTTCTAGGATTTGGGATTCTGTCTCATTCTTCAAGTCTGGGAAGTTTTCTCGTATTATTTCATTGAATAGATTGCTCATTCCTTTGGTTTGGAGTTCTGTACCTTCCTGTATCCCAATGACTCTTAAGTTTGGTCTCTTAATGTTTATCCCATATTTCTTGGATGTTCTGCTCATGGTTTCTTAACAGTCTTGCTGAGCTGTCTATGTTCTTTTCCAGTTGAAATACTTTGTCTTCATTGTCTGATGTTCTATCTTCTAAGTGTTCTACTCTGCTGGTAGTATTCTCCATTGAGTTTTTAAGTTGGTTTATTGCTTCCTGCATTTCTAGGATTTCTGTTTGTTTGTTTTTTATAACCTCTATCTCCCTGTATAGTTGATCCTTTGCTTCCTGGATTTGTTTGTGTAATTCATTGTCGAAGTGATCTTTCATTGTCTGATTTTGCTGTCTAATGTCTTCCTTGATACTCCAGATCATCTGAAGCATGTATATCCTGAATTCTTTATCTGACATTCCATCTGCTGCAGCTGTTACCTCTTCTAAAGTTGAGTTGACCTGCATTGCTTGTGGTCCTTTCTTTCCTTGTCTTTTCATACTGCTTGCGTTTCTTCCTGCTTGGTGAAACTGTTGTGTTTTTGAAATGTTTTTTTCCCCTATATATTTATATTGCTCTTGTATAGTTGAAAAGTCTCCCTTGCAGGGTCAGGCGGCGGTCTGCCTACCTTGCAGGCCCGGGCGGCGGCTCTGCTCTCTCCTTACTCCAATTGGAGTGTCGTGACTACCACGCCGGCAGGTCACTGGGCCTGTTCCGGGCACGGGCGGCGGCTCTGTTCTGCCCCTACTCCAATTGGGGTGACGAGTGTACCACGCCGGCAGGCCACCGGGCCTGATCCGCCGGTTGGTTGCAGGTCTGCCTACCCTGCAGGCGCTGGCGGTGGCTCTGCTCTGCCCCCGCCTCCAATTGGTGTGACTTGTCTACCACACCCGCGGTCCGCTGGGCCTGTTCCGGGCGCGGGCGAAGGCTCTGTTCTGTTCCTACACCAATTGGGGTGACGTGCCTACCACCCCGGCCGGCCGCTGGGTCTGTTCCACCGGTCGGTCGCAGGTCTGCCTACCTTGCGGGCATGGGCGGCGGCTCTGCTCTGCCCCTACTCCAAATGGGGTGACGTGTCTCTCGCACTGGCAGGCCACTGGGCCTGTCCCGCTGGTCGGTCGCAGGTCTGCCCACCTTTTGGGCACGGGTGGCGGCTCTGCTCTGCTCCTACTCCAATTGGGGTGTCGTGACTACCACGCCGGCAGGTCGCTGGGACTGTTTCTGGCACGGGCGGCGACTCTGCTCTGCCCCTACTCCAATTGGGGTGACATGTGTACCACGCCGGCAGGCTCCTGGGCCTGATCCGCCGGTCTGTCGCAGGTCTGCCTACCTTGCAGGCGCGGGCGGCGGCTCTGCCCTGCCCCTCCTACCACGCCTGCGGACCGCTGGGCCTGATCTGCAGGTTGGTCGCAGGTGAGGCTGTCACTTTTAAGACATTCCACGTGTTTGGTCTAGGCACTCCTTGGTCGGGTTCCTTTGCTACCCCAAGGAACCACAGATCCTACTGGGGGGCTCGTACTGACTGTTCCTATCTGAATGTTGACACTTGCAACATGCTGCTTGAAGAAATTAATGAAGAGAGATCTCTTAGCCCAGGAAAAGCTCTCAAAATATCAAAAAAGAGAGTGATGGAGTTAGAGAGGGAGATTCCACACACCTATGAATTTCTCTT
Organism: Marmota flaviventris; assembly: GCF_047511675.1. NCBI lineage: Eukaryota > Metazoa > Chordata > Mammalia > Rodentia > Sciuridae > Marmota > Marmota flaviventris. Next base: position 168,089,935 of record NC_092500.1, read on the forward strand.
GCTGCATTTTTATTTCCCTACTTCCATGTCAGAGAAAGACTTAGAGGTGGGCAGGAATGCAGTTCCCAAAAGGAGGAGGAGGAGGAAGGAAGGAAGAAGATGAGAAAGAAGATGGAAAAGGGATCTTATCAGAGGGACTCCAGCCTTTCCAACCCAGGAAGGACTGTGGAGTCCGTTTGGCCTCAGTCCTTCGCATCACCGATGACATACGACATACCACCATTTCATCTGGCATTTAATACAAATCTTCTGGGGAAAAAAGAAGAATGAAGGAACTGAAGTCGCATTTAGGTTAAGCGGGTTTTCTAAGGTTACAAAGTCAAGGCCAGGACTAGAAGCCACCCACCTATCCAGGAGTCCCTGCGGGTGCTCCCCTGGCTTCCAGGGTGGCTGAGGAGGAGGGAGAAGGGAGAGGGGGCAAGGGAGGGAGGAGGAGAGTAAAACTGTGCAGTCGCCTCCCCTGTGGGAGAAGAATGAGCAGAACTGAGCAGAAGAATGACTGCGGAGGCTTCAGGACTCAGTGGGCACCACATGGTCTTCCCCATCTCCACTCAAGCTCCCCTGGGCAGGAGAGGGAGCTGCTACCCGCCGCCAAGCAACCTGCGCTAACTCGCCCCAACAGGCTGCATTCCCCGCAGTGACCATGTGGCCCTCGTGAGCTTGGTCCACATCCAAACTGCTTTCTGAAACATCTTGACATTCCTAAGATTTCAGCCACCCTGTATATAAAAACATGTCGACTCAGACTTTGACAAGGATTTTAAACAGAACTCTTAAGCGACTGTGGCCCCCCGCCGGGTCCTAGACAGCCAACAACCTGAGCAGGTTTTTTGAAAACGTTTCACATTCCCTTTTCTTCTAGAAAGCTCTCCAGGTCAAGCACTTTGGCATTGGAGTGTGGAGCTGGAGGTCACCCAGGTCTGATGTCAAATGCCAGCGGCTGCTGCGTTCCAGCGGGGAGGGTGCTCATCCCCCTGGGTGCAGTTTAGAGAGCTACAGCAACACATGAGGAGGAGGTCATTGTTACGGGGGACCACGGTGCCTGGGGGACACCTCGTGATCCATGCGTGCCGATCACATGTGGCTCTGAGTGACTCCTCTGGATCTGAATCCTAACGCCCTCACTTTCTAGATGTGTGATCTCCAGGCAAGTTACTAGATTTCTTTGTATCTTAGTTTTCTTATCTGCAACATGGGGATACTAACGGGGACTACCCTTAAAGACGCGAGGACAAATTGAGATAATGCATGTACAGTGCTGAACACGGGACCGGCAGCTGATAAACATTAGCTTTCGTTATTATTTCCTAATGTAGTGTGACTTCTTTACGTATGCCTCCGTGTCCTTGGGGGCACCAAGCAAGCTGGCTTAAAGTCCTTGATCAAAACGTCCGCCTAGGGCAGTATTGGCACCATATTTGCGATAAATGTCCTCACTCCAGCACAGCCTCGGCCGGGCCAAGCGAGGCGAGCATCGGGTTTTATGGGTCTGACGAAGATGTTTGAAATATTGTAGGAGACTGTCAAAGAATACTTATACCCACTTGGAAAGAGGGCCGTTCTTAATTTTCATCTTTCCTGCAAGTCAGAAAGATATATACTCTCCAAATAATGGCAGTTTCCTCATCCTGAAGTTATGGCAGCTTGGTGATACAATAAACAGCACCCTGTCAGAAGGACCACATAAAACATGGCCTGACATTTCTTTAAAAGTAAAAAGAAACACGACTGTGGCAGATGACCTTTCCTTTGAGGGCACAGCTGTTTTGTGTGGTTGGAGGGACCCGTGGTTTCATACTTAGGGGCTACGATATACGACTGGCTTTTCACAAAGTGTTTCCATGAGAAATTACAGTAGGTTCCAAAGGGGAGCGCCGGTTCCTCTGTGTGCACACGCACAGGGCGGGCAGAATCGGTGGCCTCTTGATGTTTTCCAAATGACACCATGGTGGATACTCAGGGTTGGAACATTCTCGGTTGTGTGAAGGGTGAGTGGTCTCAGGACTCCCGAGCGGTCTCCCACTTGCTGGGGGAGTTTAATTATGCACCTCCTGTCAGATTGGTGGGTGAGTGCCCTGGAGGACCCCTGTGCTTACGAGGGGCCCGCTCCCAATGCAGTGCTTCTGTGCATCAGGGCTGGAAGTTTCTGGGGAAAATGTGAAAGAGTCACTTTGTTCGAGACGGTGGGTGGTTTTCACTTTATCTAAAGCTGTTTACTTCCCTTCTCAGTGCAATTTGTGCAATACGTTAAAGTGTTTGTGAAAATGTATTCAGCCTAAAGAAGAGAATCTCTGATTATGTAGAGATATTTGCTTTTTTTGAATATTGGCTGCAAATATTCAAATGTTGACCATCTGAATATTTTTGATATTCGCTGAGTATTTGTTGGCTCTCCAAATCATCTTTAACAGGTACTTGTGTACTTCATAATGAAATTAAAAAGGACTGTGACATCTCTGTTTAATTTTTTGATCGAGTTCCCCTGGACATCAAGGGTAACGGAAAACATTCCCATTAAGGCCCTGTACCCCTCCCTGCAACCGCTGTCCTCTAAATTAGAATAATAAGCCCTTTGAGAGGGGGGTTTGGCAGCTTCTCCACAGGATGGGGTGGAGTGTGCGCCAATTACTGAGGGGCGGCCGTAGTGCCCGTGTAGAAGCGTGCTCTTTTTGCTCAGGTCCAAGCCCGGCTGCTGACCCTCCAACAACTGGGCATGGAGTGCACGTCCCAGCATGGTGGGGTTTGCCCTAATTTATTTATGGTCTCTCACCTTGTCCCCTGGGCGACCAAAGCTGGGCATATGCAGAATGGCTGGCTTGGTTTAGAAGTACGAGCTGTGGCCTGAAACAGTTGACTTATTGGTAATTAGACCACACTGGTATTGAACCCCTGACCTCAGCCTCATTAGAGCTGCATTCGGGCCAACTGAGTTGACCAGAAACAGATTCAGAACAGTGAGTGATAGAGAGGTCTTGGCGTAGGGTCAAAGGCCTATTTACACTTCGCCATGGTGTAAGTGGATTCTTACTCTCCCATGTTAAAGGAGCAGCAGCAGATGACGTGGCCTGATGGTTAGGGCACTCCCCCTGCTGCCCATACTCGCTCACACGGACTGTGCTGGGCAGCTCCCACCGTCCTTGCCCAGGATCTCCCTGTAGCACAAGGGTTAATCAAAGGAGAGGCAAGGTTCTCCCAGGAATTCCCCTCCCCCCAGTGGCTAATGGCTAATAGTAACAAAAACACCAGGATTAAAGTCCATTACTTGAGAAAGAGTTCCTTTGAAATGATACTCTTTGATTTAAAAATATCCAAATCTGCAGCGAAGCCCATGGTCAATCATTACTTTGACCCTTTGCTTTTAAGGAGATCTAAAAACCGGTGACAGGTTCTCATTCTACGTAGAAAGGAGATGGCTTTCCCAGGGGACAGGGGGATACACGGAGAGGCAGGAGGCAGAATGGAGGGTTCTGTGTGCCCATCCAGGAGGCTGACTTAAAATAGGGCCCAATTCCCTGGAGGGTGACACTAGCCCTGCAAGTCACTGGAAAGAGAAGACGTTCAACAAAGGGAGATTTCTGCTTCAGACCATGCCCAAAGCCCAGATTGGAATGGGAAACTAAAAGTACATTTCTAAAGGATGATTTATTTTTAACAATCTAGGAAAACCTCTGTAGGTGTGCATGAAAGTACAAAAACCATAAAGAAAAAGACGGAGTGATTTGAATCCCTAAAAATTGATCATGAAAATTTAAGTATATATCAAATACTAAATGACATTAAAAGGCAAACTGGGGGGCAGTATTTTTGGTGCCAGTGGAAGAGTTAACCCCAAGATGTTAATAAATACATAGGGAAGAGTTCATCAGAGGCATTTAGGGTTCCACAAGAAAATGATGAACTTAATAGAAAAATATCAAGTTACATAAGAAGAAACTAAATGGCCTATAAATACATGAAATATTATTTAAGGTCCCTGTTAAATGTTAAATATTGCACATTTTAAACAACTGAAAGTTAATCTTTCTTCCAAAAAATTGGCAAAGATGAAAATAAAATACTGGCAGCGTTACAGGGAAATTAGCATTTTTATTCTGCTTGTGGTTGTGTGAGTTGCCGTGACTTTTTAAGAGGGTTATTTGACAATGCAGAAGAAAAGTCTTATAAATTTTACCCAGAAACTCTACTTTGTAGGCATTAATCTGAAAAAAACTAATCATGGATATGTGCAAGGATTTTGCTGTTAGAATGTTTACCAAAGCATTTTTATAATTAAATCCCTTACAACAGAGAATGGGTTACCATGTCAGGCTGTATGGTATTTGATGGAACTTCATGCAACCATAACACATACGAGACATACTTCATAGTTTGGAAAAGCTTTCCCTATTATAAAGAAAAAAGGAGCTTTTAAATTATGATGTTATAAATTACATATGTGTAGAATAAGCTGGTAGGAAAAATATATATCGTAGATATTAAAATTTTGAAAAGGTCTTCTCTAGGTGAAGGAATTATAGGCATTTTAAAAACATCTTCGGCTCAGAGTTTTTTTTGTTTGTTTGTTTTTAACAATGAATATATTACTTGGAAAACAAAAGCTAAAGCAATGTTTTTTTGTTTCCAATATCATAGCTGTGAGAGTTTAATCATAGAGATTATACGAAATAAGGTATAAAACAGTTCCTAACAGAGCCCTAGAAAACCAAAGGGCCTTGGTACAAAAGATTTGAACTTGAACCTAAGACTGACTCTGGAGTTCAAGGACTTGTGGCACTCTCTAGCAAAGGGTGACTTCCCTAGTTGGTGTACTCAGGGGCAAATGCCGGTGGTCAGGTGGTTCCTGTAGGTGGGTGTTTGGAGTTAGGGGGAGAGTTTTCCTGCCACTGAAGGACACCATGACAGTTCCCTTTTTGTGGCAATAAGGGGTAGAAGATTAGCGGATGAAGAAGGTGTAAGGAAGTGGGCACCATGCTGAGACTGTTAGGCTTTGTTTCTGCGCATTGCAAAATCCCCTCCTGAGATGCAAAGTTGGGGAATTTGTTAGGGGGTTGGATATTCTGGTGAAGCAGGTAGGGTGGACAAATCCCGCAAAACATGGCTTAATACTGTTAACATAACTTCCCTTTCAACCTCGGGTTAAATGTCTGGGGAAAATGTGTGACATACACAAATGTTACTTTCCATGATTGATTCAGCTGGCGACGGCTTGGTCCTAATGAAACAAAGGCCAAGGCAATTGGCTCTATCCACATGGGAGCTGTTCGTGTCTCATGGCTCCAAATCTGAGGTGACACCCTTCACCCCTGCACACGGTGGGGATTGGGTGAGAGTGTGGCTCCAATTTAGTGCTTTTCCAACACCCATGCCTTCCCCTCTAACACAATGCCACTGCTCTGAATACACTGCTGGCCAGACTAGTTACATGACAGTCCAATCAATGACATTGTCTCCAGAGCCACACTGCACTCCAAAAGCAAAGGCCACCTCCACAGGTTTCCAGTCATTTCAATTGATACAGGGTGTTGTATCAATAGATTTTCCCAAATACAGCTTGAAATAAACCAGGACCAGGTCACCCGGATTCCTGAGAGTTTGACAAGGATCTTCCACAAGATGAGCCTCAAGCCCTTTCTCCACCTCCTGAGTAGTTGGTGATTATGGCCATGTGCATTTTGAAAGGAATCTAGTTTGGAACCTGTCCTTGGATCCCTGGAATCCCCACCTGGGGGATCCATCGTTTCTGAGCCTTTCATTCTGAGCTCCATCCTATGAACCACTTAGAATTACTCCCATGCCCTTTCCTTCTCTGGGTGGTTGTGAGTCGTAGATGTTCACCTCAAGCCAGCCTTGTTCATGGGCTTGCATGCCTGGGAGAGGTATCAAGGTTGCTGATAGAATCTAGTGAAGCCTCAGAAATTCCTTAGAAGTTCCCTGGGACACAGCCCCCCAGTTGTCCCCACTCTCTTTCCTTCCTCTGTCTTCATCTTGGCTTTATTCTTTAGAAAGACTCCCCTGCCGGGTACCAGCATCCCCAAATGCACTTGGCAAACACCACAGGATGCACCTTCTCCAGAATCTTTATAGTAATGCAAGAAAAGGACTCTCCTCTGTCTAACTCTTGGAACAAATACTGTTCACTGAGGGATTAAAGTATTAAGATTGACCTGCCCAGGGGTGTCCACGTGTCCACCCTGGTAGCTTGGGTGTGCATGCTGGGGAAGGGGGAGCAGGGAAATTGTATAAACAAACAAACAAACAAAAGTGTAGAGACAAAGAATAATAGTTACTGTAGCTCTCCTTGACCCTCCAGTTCTGAGCAAAGGAACCCCAGACTCTTCCAAAGGAGTTTAGAGGAGAAAAGAAGTCTCTTCCCAACAAATTAAATTTGGAATTTAACTTTTACATTGTCACAAGAAGTATCATCTAGGAACCTCTTCAATATGAGGAAACTGACAGAGTGGATTGTTCAAGATGCCCACTTGGCGGGTAATTGACCAAAAGCCAAGCCTCCTAATCCCACATGGATGATTTTCTCTTGTTGGCCTGGCTTTTACAGATTTGCTATCAAAGTCATTACTGACATTAATGGTTGGACTTGCAAGTAGTGGATGAGATGTTTTAAGGATGGTCTTCAAACCCCATTGCTGCGCTAACCTTCTTCCCCTGCTCGGCCTGCAGGTACATCTGCCTTTAGGGACGACAGTGAGGCTGGTCAGCTACGGACCTGGGACTCACAGTGCAAATCCTCCTTGTTTTGACCATGTAGGCTTCTTGGGGCCTGTGCCCCGGCATCTGGTCAGAGGAAAGGAAGGGAGAGATACAAGCTCTAGCCCAGTCTGGGGCTCTGCTTCCACTTCAGATGCAGAGAGCAACAAGGGAATATCGCTTCCATCCTAACAATGAGCAAAACTGGGCAATCTACAGAAACATAACTTTTTTAGGGGCATCCATTGAGGATCAGAGGTCATGAGGCTACTGAGCTGAATTCTGGGGTGGGAGGGGTAGAGAACCCTTCCAGGGACATATAGGATGCACAAACTGTTAGGCTTTTGCAGAGCATGGGAAAAACAGGTGGAAACCATAAGCAACTACAATCTTAGCAAATTCTCACAGACCAAGTGCAGGCTAAGGTTCCTTGTTAGTTATCTGACTCTTTACATTGTGCTGGGACTGAGCAGGGTAGGGGCTTTTTAAAAGTGGTCAGACTGGTTTTGATCCTGTTCCTTCTAGAGTACTAGGAGGTAGGTGCCTTGGTTATCTAGTGCTGTGTAACAAAGCACCCCAAAACTCAGCAGCCTAAAACAAATATGTGCTGTTCTATAGTTTCTGTGAGTTGGGCCTCCTCACACGGCTTAGCAGGGGCCTCTGGCTCAAGCCTCACATGTAGCAATCAAGGCACAGTCTGTGGCTGAAGCCCCCTCCATGCTCACCACACACAGGGCTGCCAGCCACAGGGAGCAACAAGAGTCAGAATACAGAGTCAGAATCAATCAGGTCTGAAATTACCCACTCTACTGCCCCATGGTCTTCTTCTCCTGGTAGCTTATGGAGATGCTATGCACTTATTATAGATAGTGTCTTTTTAGGTGTACAACTTGATGATTTTTAGTGTTTTTATAGGGCCCTCTCCAGAGGGCAGCTTGCAGTGTGGCAGCTGGCATCGAGCAACTCAGAAAGCCCCCGCTGTTACCTAGTCTCAGGGTGGCATCCCATACGTGGCTATGTTCTGGCCATTAGAAGTGGGTCTCTAGGTGCCTAGTGGGTCTCTAGGTGCCACCTGAACACCCAAGGGAAGGGTTACACAGGGCACACACTTGGGGGCAGGGTCTCTGGGGCCTTAGGGACTGCCTACCACTGTGGGGAAGGCTCCCTGGGGACCCAGCCCTATCACCCCTCAGGGCCGTGGGGGAACAGGGGGTGAGGAGTGCTTCTGTGCCATGCTTCTCAAGGATTGGAGCCTTGACAGAGCAGCCTGAGCTGGCTACCATCAAGGATGTGAGACGCAGTGTTAGCACAGGAGGACCGCGTGGTAAGAGTGACCAAAGGGAAGGAAACAAACGTCTGTTGCACATGGTGTGCTGCGTCATTGAATTCCCAAAACACACCTGCATTAAAAGTATCAGCCCCAACTTACAGGTGAAAAAAATCAAGGCCCAGAATGGTTGAGTATCCTTCTTAAGATTATATAGGTATCGTGATGGTCGCACAGCTCTATAAAAACACTAAAAACCATCAAGTTGTACACCTATAAAGATGCTATCTATAAGGGCATAGCATCTCCATAAGCTACCAGGAGAAGACTGTGGGGCAGTAGAGTGGGTAATTTCAGACCTGAATGATTCTGACTCTGCATTAGTCTGCTCAGACTGCCGCGAGAAAACTCACTGATGAGACGTCTGAGGTCAAGGTGTCAGCAGGGCTGGTTTCTTTGAGGCCTCTACCCTTGGCTGACAGATGGAGGCCTTCTCCACCCTGGCCCCACACGGTCTTCCCTCCGTGTGTGTCTGGGTCCTAATCTCTTCTTATAAGGACTTCTGTCCTACCGGATCCGGGCCCACCCTACTGGTTTCATTTGAACTTTGCCACCTCTTAAAGACTTTCTCTTCCAGTGTGGTCACAGTCTGAGGTACTAGGGGTTAGAACTTTCAGTCCACAGCAGACTTCAAAGCCGAGGCTCTTTTATGTACTCTTTTAGACAATTAGAAGTCTGTTGTGCTTTCCATGAGACCTACTGATAAACATCAATATATAAAAAAAGGACTCTTAGCCTGGCTGTATTAGTAGAGTATGTGCTTTTATTCTGGTAGAACCATGTTGGGAAAAGTTCTTATTCTTACAGAAAAGTATTTGCAAATGGTAACAGTTTAAAATAAATAGCTTGTCTTGCACTCTCTGGATACTCTTCAAATACATTGATGCAGAGTCCAAGAGAGAAATAGTTGGATTAAAAAAAAAAAACAACTTAGGTTGAATTACTACCAATATTTAACATCTGTTAGCATTCTTTATCACTAAGAGATAAGCGGAGTAAAGAGCATCCAAAAGTGTACAATAAATGGCAGTGCAATTTGTATTGTGATGTTATCATGAGTCTCCTCATCTCTCTTCTGGGCGCCACACAACTGACACGTGCAGGGAGAGAGGATGTCTCCTTGGCCTGTGGGTGGCTACCTCTTCTTCCCTGGCCTTTCGTCGGTGTCACATCGAACCATCAGCCCACGCTGAAATACTGTCCACCTACAATGTTACAGGAGGAGTCTTGCAATGGCCCAGGTTTGCCAAAACAAATGCAAAAACAAATCATCAAAAAAACAGAGGTCAACTTTTTGGTGTCCTAGTGAACAAAATTTTGACATGTAAGACTTTTGATAGTGTATCTAACTTTTTCTTAAAGGCCAAATTAATTTTTAAAGATACCTAAATGCTTGCGGAGCCCCCCTACAACCTCAACTCCAGGTGGTACAGTCTGAAACTACCTGCAGTGTGTCTGGGGTGCCCCAAGCCCTCCGTGGCCTGGACTACTGGCCAGAGCAGCCGACTGGTGGTTAGCCAGGCAGGCCCAGGTCCCTTGGCTTTACCAGCTGCAGGAACCAGAACATGGGAGACCCTCTGAAGGAGTGGCCAGGGTGTGCTTGGCGGGAAAGTGCAGGACAATTAGAACTGAACAGCTACCTGGGCTAACTAACCCACAGACTGAGAGGGCGATAGAGAACCTCTCTTATCTGCCCTTCAGATCAAGCACAAGCCTCAGCATTCCCAGGAAGAATGAGTGTCACTTAAAACTGCTGTTTTGTCTGCTTCCTCCCTCAATTAGAGAAGCTTTGTGGCACTGAGACCAAATGAGTCAATAAAGAGGGCTTATTTACCATTTGGCACTCACACGGAGCCGGCTCTGCCCACTCTCTCCCTGGTTCTCATTTATTCCCTCTCCATAGCCTTCTTCCCCATCTTTTAAACCAATTAAGGGGACTGTAGATTTGGCCCTAGCGCCACAAAAGCTGTTCTTTTGGAGTATTGAGTTTTTCAGTCAACAAGGAGAGGCCCGCCAAGATCCCTTTATCTCAAAGACAAACAAAGGCAGCTAATGAGGGAGGTGGGAGGGCCCGGGGAAGGAGAGGGGACATTCTGGAAGCTTTAGCAATTCTTTGGAGGAGATAACTTGATTTTATGCAGACTGGATTTTATGCCCTGGATCTTTTCAGCCAAGAAGCTCACTACCATGCAGCCATAGGTCCACTGGATGGCGACAGAGAGCCACCGATTTCCAGGTCCTTGCCCTCCTTGTTGCTGAAGTTGAAAATCCCCTGCTCATTCAGAGAAACAATACCAAGAGTTCTACCCAAGAGGTGTCTATCCCCCCTTCCCACCCTTTTACCCTTATCTCGTGTCTTCGCATCCAACTGTGGCCACATTTGTAGCTTTCAATGATGAGGAACATAAATAAGTTTGCATACATACAGCTGGTATCTATGGGTTCCCCATCCTCAGGGTCAACCGAGGATGGAAAATATTTGAAAAATAACTGTATTTGTACTGAACACGTATAGATATTCTTCCTTGTCATTATTCCCTAAATAATATGGTTATAGTATTTATATAGCACTAACAGTGTATTAAGAACTATAAATACGCTAGATAGAATTTAACATATTTGGGAAGTTGTACTCAGGTTATATACAAATACTATGGCATTTTATGTAAAGAACATGAGCATCCGCACACAGATTTGGGTGTCAAGGGATCCTGAAACCAGTCTCCCTTGGATAGCAAGGGCCACTTCTGTCTCTCTCGTTTTAATCTCCCGAGGAAACTGGCTCACAACATTTTGCCTTCTTTATTTTAGGCAAGGAATGTGTTGCTCTTTGAAAAAGATCTTTTTAAATTGAGAAGAACTAAGTAGCCACCCTTGCTGGGTATGAAATCATTTGTCCAAAGGCCTCTGTCAGACTCGGGGCTGAGTGTCCTGCCCCGGGGATGACATCATCTCCTGACCCGGTGTGACCTGCGGCGGCAACAGGAGGTCTTGTGGGTGGTAGGAGAGAGGAGCAAAGAAGCTCAGTGGCTTTCTGCACACGGGAGGGAAACCTGGGTCACACAGGGAACACCAGGGCCCACGGGAGTGGATGTTCTCCTGGGACTTAACCGATGGTGTTGTTCTAAAGACAAATTCCTGAGGAGTATTTGGGGCAAGATACAGAACAGGGATGTCTTTCAGCCACATTGCAAATTTAAAAGAGCCAGACGTCTTTTTGACTTTGCATTCAGCCTGGGCCAGCTTGCCTGACGTTGGAAAGGCAAAAGGGGGAAAGGGAATTAAAGAAGGAAGAGAGGAGAGGAGAGGGAGAGAGGAGCTGAGGGATGATGGGTCGTCTTCATGATGTGAGTTGCCCTCCAATGCTTGAAAGACAACCCTAGTTGGAACCACTGCCCCATGTCCCCGGCCATCTACCCAGGTTGTGTGTAGGACACAGCGAGAGCCAGATTCTGACCACGGGAAGTCAAGAGGGCCACGGGCTGCTGGGTGAGGTCCCCTGGCTGGCTGGGTGGGGTCCCCTGGCTGTTGGATGTGCAGCCTGAGAAGCCCCTGCCTGGGGCTTGGCGTGGGAATGCAGGACACCCACACCAGGGTCTGCTCCGCAGAGAACTTGAGCAGGATTTCACCAGGTTCCCTGGGATCCTGACACCATGCCATCCTGTGTCACCTGCTGATCCACTGCCACCTGGAGCTGTGTGAGAGGGAGGGGCGTGGGGCCAGCTGCAAAGGGCAGCATGGCCTGAGGAGGCAACCTGGGGAGCCAGAGCGGAGCAGAGTGGCCAGCCCGGGCTTGAGCTGTGAAGGCGGCGGCATGGACATTCAAGTGGCAGTGTCCCCATCAGCTGGACAGGGCCAGAAGTCAAAGTCAAGGAAGGGGACGTCGTTGGAGTAGAATTGGATGTAACCTCACTGAATCAAATAACGTCACTTGGTGTTTACCTAGCCTTCCGTAAGTGGGGAAAAAGGCACACTCATACACTGCTGGTGGGACTGCAATTGGTGCAGCCCAATATGGAAAGCAGTATGGAGAGTCCTTGGAAAACTGGGAATGGAACCACCATCTGACCCAGCTGTCCCTCTCCTCAGTCTATACCAAAGGACTTAAAAACAGCATACTACAGGGACACAGCCACATCAATGTGGCACAATTCACAATAGCTAAACTGTGGAGCCAACCTAGATGAACTTCAGTAGATGAATGGATAAAAAAATGTGGCATATATACACAATGGAATATTACTCAGCAATAAAAGAGAATAAAATCATGGCATTTGCAGTAAATGGATGGCGCTGGAGAATATAAGTGAATATAAGTGAAATCAAATATAAGTGAAATCAGCTAATCCCAAAAGAAAACAAATGGCGAATGTTTTCTCTGATATAAGGAGGTTGATTCATAGTGGGGTAGGGAGGGGGACCATGGGAGGGACAGACAAACTCTAGATAGGGCAGAGGGGTGGGAGGGGAAGGGAGGGGACACAGGGTTAGAAGTGATGATGGAATGTGATGGACATTATTATCCAAAGTACATGTATGAAGACACGAATTGGGGACACTGCCACTTTGTATACAACCAGATATATGAAAAATTGTTCTCTATAGGTGTAATAAAAATTGTAATGCATTCTGCTGTCATATATAAAAAATTTTTTTTTAAAAAAAGAAGAGAGGAGGGAGGGAAGGGAGGGGCACAGGGGTGGAAATGATGGTGGAATGAGATGGACATCATTACCCTGAGTACATGTATGAAGACACGAATGGTGTGAAAATACTTTGTGTACAATCAGTGACTTGAAAAATTGTGCTCTATATGTGTAAGGAAATGAATTGAATTCTGCCATCATGTATAACAAATTAGAATAAATAATTTAATAATAATAAAAATAAATAATTTAATAATATTAAGAAAGAAGCAAAAGAGGGACATTCTTAGCTTAGAGCAGGCTGAAGAGACAGGAGTGGACACATCTCTGGAGAGATGACAGAATTCGCTTCTGCTTTTGGATGAAATAGGAAATTGTGTGTTTAAAAGCCACATACCAATTTATTTGGCTGAAGCAGTTCAGATTTGCTGACTGGGTTGTGGCCGAGTCACTGATTTGAACTGTGTTTCCCAGGCTATTTGAGGTTTCTGACTTGACCATCCAATGGTTTTTGTTTGCTTCAACACTCAGCAAAAATAATACTCTATATTTGTAGAAGACTTAACAAGTTTTAGAGCATGAGTACAGCTGTTTGATTTACACAGCAATTATGCTGAAGGGAGGGCACTATTAGCATTCTTGCTTCACCAAGTGCAGATGTTTTGGCCCAGAAAGAGCAGGGTGACACTTCAAAGTCACCTGTAAGGTGTTCAGAGTGGGCAGAAGTCAGGTTTCTCGTCCCCAATCTAACGTTCATTTTACTTTTGAGCTTGATGGTTGTTTTTAATTAATTTATTTTACAGGATATCTTCTTCATGCTTATAAGCTGATTTATTAAGTGTTTCTTACTTTGATTTTATTTTTTTAGCTTCATAGTGATTCTTGACTCCCCTTATCAGGTGACCCAAGGGTGACATGAGAAGAAGTGTCATAGTGTCCCCTTACCGTCCTTGGCTGCATGAGTGGCAGGGTACAGTCAGGGAATGGGGAGACCTTAGGGCAGGAGGGGAGATGGAGCACTGTGGCCCAATCTGCCTTCCCAGAGCTGCAGAGAGCCCCTTGACACTCACCGTCCTGGCCAGTACTCACCCCCTTCCTTCTATGACAATCGTTTCATGTGTGTGAGAGGCAGTTTATTTATCTTAAAGTGACTCGATCATAAACTGAAATAATCCTTCTTGAGCAGTGGAGTGTGATTTCTCAAAGCCAGAACGTTCTGCCTGGTGCTTCGGAGGAGTCAGTTTTGAAGACAAGCACATACCCAGCGTTTCTACCCTGAAGGATTCGATGGGTACCTTTTGATAATTCTTAGCCTAATGAGTCTGGGAAGTCTCCTAAGCCATGGAATGGCATCGGCAGGGGTGGAGGGGTTCTTAAACTCTCCTCCAAGTTAGCCACTTTTTGGTTGCTTTCCTTGTTCTAAATCACCCAGATACCCAGCGGGACTGAGAACCGGCCCCCACGGAACCTCCAGCAGCAAGACTTCATTAGGCTTTCCCTCGTTTAATCTTCTCATGCAAAATATTCTCACACTGGGTCCCTTGGCAAACGCCCTGAACAAGTTTCATTTCAATAATATTGCTTTGTATTTATATGACCTCTATATCTAAGGAGCTTAAAAACACTTATGGCCCATGCTTCATTACTCAGTTTAACCAAAAGGAAAGGCAGCCCACTTCATATTAACAAATTCAAGCTCTCCCTTTGGGGACATTTAATAATAACAGCACTCTGACAGTAGGGCACCGTTCTCTTCCTAGGAGCTCAGAGCCATTTAGACAATGAGACGAAGAACAGATAAAACAAGCGCTCCACCTAAGGTAGCACCGTACAATGGGAGCAGTGTGGACATCAGAGGCAGAACTTGAGAATTCCGTGCACACTGACTGCAAGTCTGAAGAAGGGGAGTTAACGGGAGGAAAGGAAAGTGACTTCCTTTATTGTTCCTTGTCACAAATCTGAGGTCTGTCTGTCTCCTTCCCTCCTCCTTCCCCCCCACCCCGCCCCCCTCTCTCTCTTCCTTTCCGTGGAAAGGCAGAGTCTCCCACCCCTGCCTCTGCTTCCAGAGGTGAGGAGTATTCTTTATCTTTACTTTCTGGCTGGCTCTCCAAGATGTTGACAGACATAGAGCAGGATGCCGTCTCTGGTCAAGTCCCAATTAACCCAGGGCTCAGGGTTGATGATGTGGGGGATGCTGCTGTGTAGTGGGCCCTTCCCATCTCAATGCTCACTAGGTCTGCAGAGCCTGGTGGGCCCTCTCTTGAGGGAGTCTGGCTCTTTGAGAACCATCTCTTAGTTCTCAGGCCTGCAGATGTATAAAGGTTCACCCACCCATGTTCTAGTGTCCAGATGTTAGCCAGACTCTAGAGGACCCCTGCTGTGCGTTGACATTCGCCTGTCCCTCAGCTCCACTTCTCTTGTCCCTTAAACCTGTTCTTCCAGAATCCTGGCCTGGTGACTCCTCAGTCACAAGGGTGCACACTGCTCCTTGGAGTGCCACAGTCCCTGCACACTGCCAGTCCCCGTTTTCTGTCCTTGGAATCTCTCTTGACATTCCTCCTGGGAAAACTCAGGGTGCAGTTTGGGAGAGGCAGAACTTTCGACTGCCCTTTCTTTTAAAACTGCCTTCCAAGACCTGATCTCACACCCCTGCACCCTGTAGCTGCACATCTCCTATATTTGTTAAGGTTGGGGGACATAGTGAGTTCTCAGTGTCTAACATTCTAATGCTCCCAAGAGAAACTTGTTTTCCTAGTTCCCTTAAAAACGTGAACTGGTGCCTCAAACAGAGACCAGCACAGACCTCCTCAGGGCGGCACAGAGTAACTGGCTACTCTGAGAATCTCGTTTTTCTTGCTCCACAGAGTCTGATTGAAGCTGAAGGGAAATAGAAGCTGAAGGATCTGCCATCTAGAGACTCCAGGCTTCTCTGAGCAAATATTCCATAGTAGGGGACCTCTGGCTTCTTGGCATAGATACGGCAACTTGAACTTGGCCCCCATCAGGGTGCATATGCTGTTCCAAGTCAGGATTGCACACAGCAACTGACCATACTGTGCACGGGGCAAATATTTATGGGACAATAAATGTGAGCGAAGCATGTTCGTGTTCTGTGCCTAACTGGCGATGGAACACGCAGATGGACTGATTTCCTCCATCCCCGTGGGAGGAGCTGTGGTCCATGTCCTCTCGGATCTGCCTTAGAGTGCTGGCCCTTCAAGCCTAGGACAAGAGATGGGGCTGGGGCAAGGGGATGCCCTCAACTGATTTAGGACTCAGGCTTTGGGAAGAGCACAGGGCCCGGCGGTGCTGCTGTGTGTGACCCAGGTGGACCATGACTTCAGACTCCCCCTGTATAAGCGGAGTATCTTTGCTACTTGGGATAGGGATTATCCTGTGAATCAAGCTTTTCGTAGACCTCTGCAAGAACAAAGAAGAAAGTGAACATGATATGACCAATGCTTTCGGCAAATAGAAGCAGGGGAAATCGCTCCGGGACAATAAACTTCTCTGTTTGGGACGTCAATCTCACTGGGAATTTTCAGACAAATCATTCAGAAAATACACTCAATCACGCAACAGTATTAGATACCATGTGATCATTCCAACATGACCGCAACGCACTGAATAATTATTGCTTCTTTATTTTTAAATAGCCCATAGGCAGAACAATAATAAAAAAAAACAACTCAAGAAACAAATTCCAAAGGTTAGATTTTAGAAATCCTGCTGTTAGTAACTGTCACACAAGTGTCTTAGCAGAGGGGCAGATAACTGTAGTCAAAGAAATATTAGTATCCAAGGATAATTTGCGCACTTGTCAGTATAAATTTTTAAATGAAACAGAAAGCCGGGGCTGCGTTTCTTTCCGTTAAAGCAACCTCCTGTGCTTCCCCGGCCTGCTCGCTATTGTTATGTGGCGGGTAGATTTCACATTCCTTCTGCATTATTGTAACAGACAAGTCTAAGACACTGTCTAATGTTAATTCTACACACTGCTGCCAATTATAATCAGAGCTAGTCAAAATAAACAAATTAAACAAATAAACATGTCAAAACATCTCTGATTTAGGGAAAATAAGCCAAGTCTGAACTCTTGCAGTGTTTCGGCATAAATGATGGGCTGTGGGTTGTAAAACGCTCCATAACATTTTTTCACCTTTGCTAGGGGGAAGGTGGGTCAGTTTAGAATTACGGCCCAGCTCAACTTTGAGAAAGGGGTCTGCGACGGAGACCAAATCAAACCCAAATGTTGCTGGCTTCACCTCGGGCAGTAATGATCTGCTGCATGCTCTAAATGCCTTACAAAGAAAGAAGGAAAGAAAGAAAAAAACAGTTGATTCTTTGCTGACGTGATGCCAGAACCCCTAAATCACTGGAGAGGTTGATGGCAACGCAGGTGAGCATAGACCCCAGGCGGATGCACATTTCCATCTGAAACAAACTGTCACCGTGACATTTCCCAATCAGCACGTTGAAAATACCCGGCAATTAAGTTAGAAAGCTCTGTTGGCTTCAAGAGGGAGTATGAGACATGACTTTGCTACTCAAGTAGAAAATCTTGGCTAGAGGTAAGCGCAAATGATGAGGGGTCTGGGGTCAAAGGTATGTGCGTGAGTGTGTGTGTGTGTGTGTGTGGTATGTTAACCTATAAAAATATGGAGAGAGGTTAGGGGAGAAGGCTGTCATTCTGGCAGGTGGTTCTTGTAAAAAGGTGATCTCTTGAAGTTCAAGAAATTTTAAAATTATCTACACCCAGCCTTGGCAGCAAGCCACGGAGCAAGTGACGGGTACCTGCTCCTGGGCATTCTTCTTTCAACCAGTACCAACCCAGTGCCATCTCTCTGCCAGGCGCCAGGCAACCAAGAGGGGAGCCATGCTGTCAGGACCTCCTTGTTTCCCATTGGGAAGTTGCAAGGTGGGGTTGGGGACAGGCCTGTTGGTGATGGGCAGTGCAGGGAGAGTGGCCCCCAGGTGTCTTGCGGTTCCAATTGCACCTCTCACCGAGGGAGTGGAATTCGGGAAGGTGCTGCTCCATGCACAGAGAGGGGCTTTGCAAAGGACGGAGAGGGTGACATCCCTACCTCCAGAAGACAGAGGACTCGGTTCCTTCTCTGTCTCCCATGGCTGTTATTTTTAACGTGCGCTGTGCTTGGAAGGGACTGGGGTGGGGGTGGAACACACTGTGCTTTGAAAGGCTGTTTTCCGAGGACAGTATATAGAATCTCGGTTATTAACAACCTCTCACAAGACAGTTATTTTTGGAGTGGCCTCTTAGGAGGCAACCTCTTGGAAGTGAACTCATTTATTTTGCGTCTCACTGTCCTGCCATTTCCTGCAGAGAGAGGGGAAAAGCGAAACCACATGTTTTGAGGAGCGAATGGAGGAAATCCCTCCGAAGACAAATGACGACTCCTCTCCCCTGGCAATTAGTCAAACCTGGGCTGCAGGCCAGCCCAGGTGTTCCCGACTGTGTATAAATTTGCCAAAGAACAATGAAAATAGCAGCTGATTGTGCTGACAGATTCTTCTGGTAATTTCCTGTTGTTTGGCATCTTCAGGTTACTTTCCCACAATTATAGCTGCTGATGAAGACGGGGGCCCTTCGAAGTAATTTTCTGACTCTCCCCTTGCCCCTTTCTGTCATCCTACCAACAAGCAGCCTCTTAGCCCCAACTTAAAAGAAACGAAACAATCAAAATCTGAAGCTGAGTTAGAAAAACATTTCAGAGAAGTGGACCTTTTTTCTCTACACCCCCCCTTGCCCAGATGTTTGAATTTAATCCCCTTGCAAAATACATATTTTAATGAGTCTGAATTTAAAAGAGGAAGAAAAAAAATGATTTGCACCTGTGTCCTATAGAGTTTCTTGGCAACCGTGAGCTGGGTTTCGGGTTCCTTCTGATTTTCCAACTTACAAGTTGGAAGGCTTCCTTGTGTTGTCCACTAGTATCTAATCTCAGGGAAGCTGGGTCAGTTGGTGCTGCCACTGAGAGAGACTGGACTCCGATTGTGCCCTGGCCAGAGCTTGGGTTCACTTGGATGTGGTCCCTTGTGGACGGGAGTGCCTTTGCTCAGTTATGGCTCCCCATTCCTTCTTTGGTTTAAGAAAAACGGAGCTACTATTACGTGTGGGTGGACATCGTACTTGCACCCAGAGCATTTGGGGGTGAAGTGGAAATGAAGGGAATTGCACAATTTTCTCAAATCTCCGCATGATCCAATCTGTCAGGAAGCTGTGCATACTTTCCCGGTTACAGCAACTATGTAAAAGTTTTTTTTCTTTCTTTTTTTTTTTTTTTCTGGAGGGGCTGGGAAGCCGGAGTTGTTGCTGAGACGCTGCCAAGGGACGGGTTTCTTTCTCTCGGCTTCTCCCTTCCCTGGCCCCTCAACCCCCAGAGGAGAGAGCCAATGCTCTCTGCAATGTGGGTTTGCAAAAGAGCTGCTGAGGATATATTAGACGGCAGCATAATGTATTGAACTTTTCTAAACAGGGTTCTGCGTCCCCTATTAATCAGGACTTCTAGTCAGGAGAATTGCAAAAGAAATAAAAAATTCCAGGATAATCCACAGCCTTTGAGAGGAGGGCAAATCTCAGAACCTGTCACATCTAAAAAATGTTTTTGAGATTGGCCTTGACTAACTGGTCGGTCTCCTCAGTTCTGCATACATTTTTCATAGAAGACTGTATTTCTTTCTGTGTTTAGGTGAGAAATGTGGAAAAGAAAAAACTCATCGAACATACGTGAAGTCTGAAAGCAAATGGAAGATATTTTTCTAGATCCCTGGACCACTTAAGAATAACAACAAAACATCCAGGTGATGGTAGGATTGGAGAAAGTTTGAAATGACACACGACATAGAAATGTGCTGGTTATTTGTAAGCTGTCAATCACCCTCCCACCCTCATACACATACTCAATTAGCATATGCTTGGGGGTGTTGATAAAAGAACTAATTACAGTTCTAGAAAAATGCCTTTAATTTATGTCATTTGTTATGCACTTCATCAAGAAAGCCATTCATTCATTCGTTTTTAATTAATTAATTTATTCATTAATTTACTTACCATTTGTTGAACACCCTCCTTGTGCTGAACTGTTCAAAGAATTTTTTTTTTTAAATTTCTACTGTTGATCACAATCGAATCTGCTCTCTCCCTTTGCAAAGCCCTACCCACCTGAAGTCAAGTAGGACCTTCTCCCTGCAATCTTCCTTACTTTGTATTCTAGTTCTTATTAATCCTAATTTTCTCCAACTACCATAGCACACATTCATTCATTGAAACACAATGAAGGAACGCTTAAAACATGCGTTGTTCTGGGGAGAGAATGTTCAGCCAATGAGGACAGCGCCTCGCCTGTTGGATCTTACAGTGGGGCACAGCCAGTTAAATAGACTCTAATAGTACCTGTGCTAAATGCTGTGAGCAGCGGGAGACTAGGAGGCTGTGGGAACAGAGAGGGGAGGCTTGAAGCTGAGCCTGGAAGGAGGAGCAGTAGTCCCCGGATGGGCTGTGTGTGTAGCTGGCCCAGGCAGGGGGACTGCAGAACCGAGCGTGCGAGAGGGGAACCCTGGGAAAGGCCTGCTGTCCGTCCTGGGGGAGCTGGGAGGGGTGTCCCACCCCCAAGGGCTCTGAGGACAGTGCACACCTTCAGGCACACGTGGGAGACCCGGGAGGAAGGATACTGGCAAGAAACGAGACCCCCGAGGTGAGCAGAGGCCCAGTCCTGCATGGCCACTGACACTGTTGGTGGGCAGTGTGGACGTGGGCTGGAGGTGGAGCTGTGGCAATGTTTGAGGCAAGGAAGCGACGTAGTTGGGTTTGTGTTTGGAAAAAGAGGACTCTGCCCCCATGTGGACAGCAGATTGGCTGGGGCAGTGCAAGTGAAGGAGGTCGTGAATGGAAATCATCTCCTTTGGTCTCAGTGAGAGATGCTCCCCACCTCACCCTGCCCTGGGGATACCAAAAACCAGGATGCTCCAGCCCCTTACTTAACAGGTGTAGCGTTTGCAGGTAACCTACACACCTCCTCCGACCACTTTAAGGCATCTCTAGATTACTTAGCATCCCTGACACATGCAAATGCGTTGTAAGTAGTTATTGTGCTCTATTATTTAGGAAATCAGGAAAGAAAAATTTGTACCTGTTCAGTGTAGACGGGACCCTGCGGATGCAGAGGGATGCCTGTCTACTCTTCTGCTGGCCCATCACCCGAGGGCACTAGCCTTTTCTCTTTAGGTCACAAGCATCCTGAAACCAGGAGCCATTTTTACCTTCCTGTGCACAGCTGACACAGATCGATGCTCAGTAAACACTGGCAGTAGTTGGATTTTATTTTCAGTGTTTTAAAACCTGACAGCACTGCACTAGCCCTTTAGGGGGGCATGCCCGGAGGGAGACTTTTCTGGGTGAGTCCCATAAAAGCAATAGCTGCACCTCAGTCTACCAAGACAAAGACCCATGCTTTGCCTTTCTACCTTCTTACTTCTCAAGAGACAGAAGTTGTGATTTTATGTGCCACATGTAGTTCCCAACATGAAGTCAATGAACGCTTGCCAAGAGGCCAGGCAAATTCCAACTGAGGGAAAGTGGGACTTGTAGAGTTGGGCTGGAAGAGCGTCGGTGTTGTTTGCAAGGCCGCGGAGGTAGGGACTGGTGGTTAATTTCCCTGTACTTCCCCCGAAAAGTGGCTCCCCTCTACCACCCACCAGGCGCATTCCTCCATGTCCACCGGGGAATCTGACCCCGTTAGCACTTGATATTTATGACCAACATTTGCCAGTGATTATATTAACAGTCAAATGATTATAATTCTAAATGCAATTGTGTATGTGCTCTCGTCAGGGGGAGGTCTGGTTAGGGCAGCAGTATTCTTGAAGCAAATCTATTGTCTCTTAAACTGTATTCCCACAATACCAAATCGGACCTTTTGCTAATGTACTTCTTAAAGACGGCAGAGTCAGAGAGTATAGTAGCTGGAAGGGGCATTATTCAGGTGAGGAAATTGAAACCCAGAAGGACTAGGTGTTGGTCTGGGGCCACACAGTTAGAGATAACAGAGCTGGAGCAAAAAACGGACTCCCCGTCAGGGCTCTGTGTGTACTGCCTTCCCACAGGCTCCTCTGAAAGCAGCCTCAGGGTTTCTGTGTTTATCCAGGGTTTCATCTTTCTCCACTTCTTTGCCATCTCCTTAGGCACCTGAGGCCGCTGGTCTCCCTGGATGGTTGCAGGTGACATACATTCCTTGGCTTTCCCTCCTGCGGTCACTGGACCTAGAGCTCAGACCCTGGGAGCCCTACCTTCAGGCACAATCCTCGTGCTACCCTCTAGCTCCCTGGCCACTTCCTCTGCACTCTCTCCAGGTCATTTGTAGTCACTCCTCTGTCCTTACAGGTCATCAGAGGTATTCTCAATCTTCATTCGTTAATTTGTCACATTCACAATGATAACGATAGCCCAAAACAGACTATAGTCAACATTTTTCTTTAGATCAACTAATTTTTTTTTTAACTTAAATTCTTTTCAAATTTAGAGCATTGCCATAAATGGGAAGCCTGTTTCATTGGCCAGCAGAGACGGTAACTATTTAAGAAAACATAGAGTGTTATTAAAATTCTAGCTAAATTCACAGGCACGCTAGAGTCTCTAAAGTTGAACTCCTCTTTCTTTTGTTAAAAAAAAAAAATAAGGTGATTAACAAATGGTGGAGCAGTTGCAATGGCTGACTCTCCCTTTGACCTAATCAGAATTACTAAAAGTTAACTGAGAAATAATATATATATATTTTTTATCATGAATTGCTCAAGTACTACCTAAAAATCTTCTCACCAATGGTCCCACCCTTGGGTTCATCTTGACCCACAGAGTTAATTTGGTATTTGGAAGAGTCCTGGGTAATGTGTTATTCCAAAGATGCTCTAGCCTGCATGATCTTCATGGACACTTCCCTTTCTGTGTCCCTCTTCTTTGCTCCTTCCCCAGAGCCCTCTGAACCCTGTTGGGTATGTGGCCGCCATCTTGGTTTAGAGCTTCAGTTGTGCTGGTGTCAAGTGTGACAACCTGGTCAATCAATCTAGGGTTAAGTGTTCTTGATCAGCACACAGTATATTTTGGATGAGGGGAAGAAGTGTCCAAGGCTGTAAATATTCCCATACCCAGACTCATTTTCTAATACAAAACCAGAGAGTTAGACAGTCCTTCTCTCCTTTTCTATGGTACATATTTGTTGACGCTCTGCTGTGTGCTAAGCATTGAGACGAAAGATGTATCCAATGTTACTGTTTACTTCCAGGAGTTGAAGGTTTCCTAATTGGCAGACAGGGTGGTTCTGGGCTGGACTGCTCTGAAAAAGGTTTGGAGAGTGGTTTATATTTTGAATGGCCAGAGGCAAATGGCTTCGCTTAGATCCAGTGGGACTATTCACTCTCATGGTCTCCATGAAGGACGCCCCCCAGGGTTGTGCAGGGCATGGTGAGTGTAGTTGTATGCGATGACCTTCAGGAGTGAAGTATGAATGCCGGAATCTTTTAGCGGAAGCCTGTGTAAGCCTTTACTGACTTCGGTTACCAATCACTGACTTGGCACTTTCCCACTCTCAGGGCTGTTCTAGAAGTACAGGGAAGCAAATTTGGCACAAGAAGCACTCTTGGACCCCAGGAGCCTTGTACTCGGGCAACAGACAGCACAGAATGAGGAAGAGTAAATGTCTGGACTCAATGTGCAGCTGTGCCATCTCTGAACAGTGTGACACTGGACAGACTGCTCAGCCTTCTTGGGCCCCAGTCCCACCTGGGAAATGGGAATAGGAATAGAATCACCTTAGAGGACAGTGGTGAAAATTAGGAGATAAAACACCTCTGGGCACAGCATGGGCGCCCAATAAAGGCTAACTCATCATTGTTAAGAGAATAATGAAAAGGATCATTTCAATGTGAAAAGGATCATTCTAAGGAATTTGATCAGCCACCCGTACCATGGTGGTATGGATTGTAAGCCCAGTGCTAAAGGAATTCAAATCAAGGACAAGATTGGCAAGGACTGGACTGGGGGAAAAAATTGTCATAATAATGGTCATAATGTCCCCACAAAAAATTGGTGGCGTGCTTTATTTATACCACAGTTTGCAGGATAGTACTCCATTTATGGTTTTGAAAAAGTATGAGAGAGAGTCATGACCAGAAGAAGAAAAATCAGAATACGGGCTTCTCAGTCTTACTGAACTTTGTATTGCTCTTGCTGGGTGCAGGCTGATGGCTTCCTGTGTTGCTGCGGGAAGACTGGATTGGGTTATGGCCCTGTGCAGTCTGGGGAGCTTCTTTTAATAAGAACAACTTAATATTGCAACGATGTAGGAAGGCTTTCTCATCCCTTCAGTACTCCTCACCTTGCACTCTGAATTAGAAGACTCTTCTGATGACTTGGGATGAATAGATGGAGTTATTCTCCCTAGGAGAGCTACCGTGAATAGTCTTAGAATCGTGTAAATTCAATCAGCATTTCCTGTTTGTTTTCTCTTGGCATTCTCCAAGTGCCCGACACCTTCTTGTGATAGACACCTTCATGACCACTATTACATTTAATCCTCAAAATAGTGTCATGAGGTAGGTGTCCTCTCTTATCTAAAAGGTAAGAGAGCTGAAAAGAGGCTGCGTAACTTTCCCAAGATCACCAAGGTAGCTTACCATTAGGAAACCAGAGTTCAACCTGGTTTTTCTCATTCTGCCCCTTTCTAGCACTCTAGCATGCGATACTGCCATGACTGCACACCTCCCTCCATCTTCTCTTCCTTCTTCCTCCCTCTTTCTTCCCTCCCCCTTTCCTCCTCCTTCCTTCCTCTTTCTCTCTCTTCCTTCTTTGCTCCTTCCTCCTCCTTCCTTCTC
This sequence comes from Marmota flaviventris, assembly GCF_047511675.1. NCBI lineage: Eukaryota > Metazoa > Chordata > Mammalia > Rodentia > Sciuridae > Marmota > Marmota flaviventris. Next base: position 168,114,496 of record NC_092500.1, read on the forward strand.
TCTGTACCCCCACCACCACTTTCCTTCCTCCCTCTCTTCCTTCCTTATAATTTTCTTTTGTAGAATATTGTTTCCCAGCAATGAATAACAAGTGCAGGATAACGTAAAAGGGACTTGGGGTCGGGGAAATCCAGTTTTTAGTCTTGACCATTCATCTAAACCTGGGGCATAGAAAGGAGCTGGCCTGTGGGAGGTGCTCCATACACCTTCCTGATTGGGTGCTCCTCCACCGAGAAGTTCCCGTGCTCAGCTTTGTCACCCTGGAGAGGCTCTGTGCCCACAGCTGCACCGAGTGGTGCTGTCAGAATCTGAACACAGCTCAGCCTGACACCAAAGCCTTCTTCTTTATTATTATTATTATTATTATTATTATTATTATTATTATTATTATTATTCTGAATTAGACTTCAGCCTTGGTCATAACTTGCTGTACAGGAGATAGGAACAAGGAGAGTCACAGGACCATTTGCAAAAATAAGAGCTGCTTATCACCTTGGGGTCTGAGCATCCCCTCCTTCACTGGAAGCTGATCCAAACAATGGACCAAATGTAAAGATCAGTGAGAACATGGCAGAACAGAGGTCCCGAGGAGCCCAAGTGCCAGCAAGAGCCCGTGCACTCAGCCTGGCTGGCTGGCTGGTCACACTGCGCTCTCCCTCCCTGACCTCTGTCTTCGCTCATAAGGGCACAATGCTGTTTCCTCTCCATCCTGAGTGACCGGCCTGTGGGCTGCTAGGAAGCCAATGTGTTCCAGGCTCCCCTGTTAATGGCAGGGGATTAGAAGGGAACGGAGCCAGCCAGCCTGCAACCGTAAAGGAGGCCATTGGAACTGAGGAGTGAGCGCGGAAGGCAGTGGCGTTTCTTGCTTGTTTATTGACTCTGGTACTCGCCACCAGTCTCTAAACTGGAGCTTGCCTCTGTTGTGCTGGCTATAAAATGGGAGATGCCGGTAGCACTCATCTCTTAACACTCAGAGGTGATGAGAGGTTAATGACTTTATGCCTCCAAGTTCTTCAGGCTCCATGGCCGGGATCAGAAATGGGGAGGGTTTCCTTGCCCACCTTATCAGAGTCCTCTCTGCTTTCTGAGGCTCCAATGTTAGAAGAGTGTTGGGAGAAGAGAAGTAGAAAAGAAAAAGGAGAATGAGAAAGAAAAAGGATTGCTTAGGAGGTTTTCAGAAATGTTTTGCATTCCCTTAGACCAGTGGCGCATGCCTGTGATCCCAGAGGCTCGGGAGGCTGAGGCAGGAGGATCGCGAGTTCAAAGCCAGCCTCAGCAAAAGTGAGATGCTAAGCAATTCAGTGAGACCCTGTCTCTAAATAAAATACAAAATAGGGCTGGGGATGTGGCTCCGTGGTCAAGTGCCCCTGAATTCAATCCCTGGTACCAAAAAAAAAAAAAGCATCCACAGAAGACAGTCTTGTTTGTAGATTTCTACTCTAGAATTCCTGGGTGAAAGGAATTCTTGGGCCAGAGGTGAAAGTCACTGGAGATTTTCCACTGCGAGCCCTCCATGACGGGGCAAGCCATTCTCTGACTTCTCCAGAGCTTCTCTAGAGCTTTCGCCCCGTGCCCAGGTGCTGGGTGCCATATCTGTCCTTCCCCCTCTCACTGAACTTCCTGTCTCTCTTCCATTTCTGGCCAGACCATAGTTACGGAGCCTCACGGGAAGGGAGGGTCACGTTCACTCCAAGGGTCTTTGGGTAGAGTTTGAGCTTGTTCCACGGGGACGGTTTTTCCTTCGGAGACAAATCCCTGCCAGGGACTCCTGAAGCCAAGGCTCAGCTGTCCCCTGCCACCCACATTTGTCCCCAGTTTTCTACCAGCTGATGTAGACTGAGGCAGCAAACAGAACTGGACACATTCTCTTTTCTAATCGGAGGGGAACATTTTGATTTGTAAGTTTAACAGAGTTTCAGACAAAACCAATAGCCTTTCCATCACCGGGCCCTAAAAAATCCCTTATTTTTCTCTGTACACAAAAGTCTCTGATAAACTCTTGCTTTAGTTAAGAGTACCAGACAACACAGTAGGGCCACTTGGATTCCTTTCCTTGATTCTTTTTTTTTTTTTTTTTAAATATACATTCTAGTTGTAGATGCACACAATACCTTTATTGTATTTATTTATTTTTATGTGGTTTTGAGAGGATGGAACCCAGTGCCTCACGTGTGCTAGGCAAGTGCTCTACCACTGAGCTACTATCCCAGCCCCTTGATTCTGTCTTACCAAGGTGCTAAGTATCTTCTGCATGAAGGAGTGATGGCAAAATAATCTCACATTTTCATTACCTGTACTTTAAAAGACTGGAGTTTTCATATGGCTGGGTTTAATGATGAAGAACATCCCCTTGATGTCCCTCTGTGCCTCCACAGGTGGCACACTAAAGGGACAAATGAGTGTGGTGTGGGACAGGCAGGGAGGCGGGACCCCAAGGCTGACCCAGTGCAACATTCCTAGGTTCTAGCACGAAGTAGGGCTGCTTGTTGAGACCTGTGGAGTAAAAGGGTTTTCTCTGCCGCAGAAGGACAGGTTTATAAAACTGCTTTATTTATTTATGAAAAGAGACTCAGAAGCTTCAAGATCCTGCCATGTGAAGTCCAAGTGGGCTCACTCACAAGGTCCAGGGTAGGACAAGGTCCCCTCACCCAAGGCTTTGTGGGCAAGGGCTGGCCAAGAGCGTCTGTGCTCTGGGGCTGCCAGAGAAAGAAGTGCTTGACCTCTGGTGTTTGTTTTGCAACTAACCACGAACAAGAGGGAGCTTCTGAAATGTGTGCTTCAGGGTGCCGTGACGAAACCACGTTAGGAAACCTGTTCCATCAGAGGGCAGAAAGCCTTTCCTTTTGATGAAAGAAAGAGAGAGAGAGAGAGGAGAGAGAGAGAGAGAGAGAGAGAGAGAGAGAGAGAGAGAGAGAGAGAGAGAGAAGAAATGAGGAAACACTTTCCCAATGTCATATATAGGCCAGGTATGGCTTTCTGCCTCCTTACCTGAAGGAGCCGGCAGCTCCTGGGGAGGAACTCAGTCTGTCCTGTGGGTTAATCCAGATCTTCAGCCAGGCTGCAGGTAAAGAGTGAGCTCAAGGGGGGCAGAGACCGACCTTGACAGTGGACAATACGCCCCAAGCAGGGCTGTCTTGCCAAATCAGCCTGGTACATTTCTTATAGGAGAGATTGAATTAGAAGGAGAGGATTTAAGGTGATTTAGGAAGAAATATTTTAATGGAAACTAAAGAAGATACATTAAGAATGGATGAAATTACCAAGAATGGTTAAGGAATAGTGAAAAAGGAGCCAAACTTTATCTAGGTATTGATCACTTTGTAAGTTACTTTGCATTTACTATCTTTGAAAAACATCATATTTTCAATTATGGCTGCATAGATCAGCCCTAGTAATAAAGGCAAAGCAGGATTCTGGAGTGAACGAGTGTGCTAGTATTTTCATGTCATGGGAAACCGGCTCATAGTAAATCTGTTGTTCAGATTATGGGATAATAATCAGAACCCCCACTTATATGGCAGCACCCACCCTAATGGCAGGTGTGTTAATCAGCTCTCTGTTGCTAGAACAAAATACCTGAGATAACTAATTTATAAATAAAAAAGGTTTATTTTGGCTTTTGGTTTCAGAGCCCATCATCTGGCAGATCCATCTCTTTTGGGCCTCTGGTGGGAGTGCCGGACGCCATGGTGGAACACGTGGGTGAGCAAGCTACTTACCAGGAAGCAAAAGAAGAGGAAGGGGCTGGGTCCCATAATTCCCCTCAAAGGTGTCCCCAGCCACCTCCTAACAGCACCCTCCTGGGGACCAAGCCTTCAGTGATGGGCCTATGGGGGACATTTTATGTCCAACCTATGACAACAGGCAGCATATCTAGGAGGAAATAAGTGGCCTGTTAAAATCCAAACCCACGCTGATGCTCAGATGGCAGCGTCACAGGCCCGGGTTGTGCTCCGTGCCCTGAGGAGGTCTGCCAGGACAGCAGGGGTCGGAGGGACAGGAGAGAGCTGGAGGACCTGGGCATCTCCCTGGGGACCCGGCAGCGCCTGGGCTGGGTCCGCTGGCCTGGGGTGAGCAGAGGCTCCGGTCGGCCTCACCAGAGACGCCTCTGGGCTTGGTGTGCAGCGTGGAGCTCTGAGCCCGGGCCGAGGAAGGTGAAGTAATTACGATGGGCGCTTCCCCCGCGTTTCCAGGGAGCTGAGCGCTTGCACCCGGGACACAGGTTAATGCAGTTTTACCACCTGCTCCACAGAGCGGCTCCACCCCGCCTCCGAAGTGCTCGGTGCTCCAACAGGCAATAGATAACCACACACCTCAGGAGAGGCCCAGGTAATAGACCTCATTTAGGAAAAAAAAAAAATGAGGGGGGCCCGCTCTCTCTGAAGTGTTGGTGTGGGTCCCAGCCCAGTGTCACAGTCCCCATTCTTCCTTCCAATGATTCCTAATGGGATGTGCGCTAACGTACGAGGACAAGGGCACAGGCCCACTTTATGTTCCTTAGAGCCTTTAGGAGCCCAGTAGACAATACTCCCCCTGAAGGGATCATGCCTTTTGGGGAGCCCCTGGATTCAGGTCAGTGATTGTAAAAGAGCCCAGAGAGGCCGAGTGCTGTAGAGAGGGTCACAGTGTTGGATTGTGTAACTGTGCACATCTGGGGTTGCTGCGGGTTCTTGTTTCTGGGTGGAACTGTGTATATTGTGATCTGGTGCATGCCCCTTTCCCTTGGGGACACAGTGAGTGCAGCTTGAGATAGGACGTCCCCAAATCTTGGGTTCTGTTTCTAACTCTCTCTTGACTTTATGGAATGACCTTGTGCTGGACAGTGACACGGCTGCTCCCCGGCTGCTCCAGGATGTTATGAGTAAAGGCTAATAAAGCACGATCACAGCATCCTAAAAACGTCAAGTCGATGCCCCTCGGGCCCCCCATAACTGTTCTCATCTGCAAAATGGAGCTGATAACTGTGCACCCTGCCTTCTCTGCACAGATGTTAGGGAGCTGGGCTAGAGAACATCTGTACAGCAGTTTCAGATTTTGGAACATGGGAACAATAAATGACCATAACAGCTATTTATCATGCAAGAGGAGATGACGATATATTCTATATTTCAAGCCCCACTTCTCTCATCTTCTTGAAAATAGTTTTGCTTGTGACCGAGGCCATCAGCTGAAACGTAAGTGTACAAAGTGCAGAGCCACGGAGGGATCAGGACCTAGAACTATGCTGTCCGGTAGAAAAGTAACTATGAAAGGATGTGGGGGTGCATATTCATGAGCTGAAAATATCATTTTGTAAGAGTGAGAGAATGCTGTGGAGTCCGACGCAGGGTGGAGTGAGGGGTGGCAGGTGCTGAGGATCGGGGGCCTCGTCTGGGCAGTGACTTGAGTCAGTCTAGCTGGGTACGGACTTAGACAGGCATGACCAGCCGAGGAGGTCTTATGAAGGTGAAAATCACCTCCTGAGTAAATATCACAGAACTCAACAAAGGTTATATCCTAGGGGGCCAGGGAAAAGATCTGTGTAGACCAACTGGGTAGTGTTTTGATTTTTACACACACGTGTGCATGTGAGCGTGCGTGTATCTTGCACACGCATCTAAGGAGAAGCAAAACAATCACTTTCAAACACAAGTGAACATGTGCAGGTAGCCCATGCTGAAAGTGGTCTAATCAATCATTTCTTCCCTGGGGTCCATGTCTCATTTATTTAGTCTTCAAATATATGCAAAGCAAAAATATCTCTATTTAATAGACTCGATTCAGTGCCTTTTGCACCCAAGGCATTGAGCTGGAAGTGCCGTCTCCCAGGAGCTGGCGACTTAGAAGGGGACTTCAGACTCTTCCATAATCTGCTCATCCTCCAGGTAAATTAAAACGTTCTCCACCCTTCCTCCTGCCTCCCACCCACCTGGTCAGAAGGCCAATGTCTCGCTCCTGGCTTCCGCTCCCTCCCTCCCTAGAACCTTCCGGAGCTCCTCCAACACAGGTCCTCATGTCACCTGCCGTCGACAGGTAAGGACAGGCTGTCTTCGGCTGCCCCGTCCCTGCCCTGCCATTGCTTCTCACTGCCACACGGTGCCACTGTTGAATGCTGGCATGGGCCAGAGTGGCTTTTTGGGGAGGGTGAATCCCAGCTGGTGCCCTTCCTGGGAATTGCCTCTGTGGCCTGTGGTCCTCACTGGGTTTCTCGCAGCCAGCCGCAGGCAGTGACCGGCCCTTCAGGATGGGCACACGCGCGGTCCTCCTCACCCCGGTGCTGTGCCGGGGAGGGCCGGGAGTCAGTGCCTTGCTGGGCTCGCGGGAGCTTCCTTGGAGCCCCAGAAAGAACAAGGCTTCTTACCAGTCTCTCCACTCACTTGCTGCCCCCTGGACACGCTCTTTGCATCTAGGATGTCTCTAGACCTCAGATACAGAAAACAATGGCTTTCCTTCACTTTTGAGGAAAAAGCCTTCTCTATGTCAGGGTTGAGTCACCCCCCCAAAAAAATGAGCCCTGGGAATAATCTCCAGGGCTCCTCCCGCTCACAGTGAAAAGCAAAACGCAGGCGTCTTCAGCAGCACACGCTGTTAGGCATAGAAAGAAGTGGTTTGGGCAGACGCAGTCACCGATGGGAACACTGCAGAGTGTTGGGGACACAAACCTCAGAAGATGGACATAATGGGAGAGGCATCTGTGTGGACCCTTGATGTGCAAAAGGAGTTTGAGAAGTGGACGTGATAGGGAAGGGTACAAGAAATCAACGCACACTTGGTGAGCAGGGGTGGGGTGTGGTAGTGGCCATGGGGAATTTTGTGCACTGGGGGCATGAAGTGGGAAAGAGGAACTGAGGGCTGGGGCTTATAATTCTCTGCTGAAGAATGCAGTCGTTCCCCCTTACCCTGTTATGTTCCAAGGCCACCAGTAGAAGCTTGAAAATGCACATAGTACCAAATCCTATATATGCTCGTTTCCCTATAAGCCCTGAAGTATTGGCACATAGTACCATAATTAATCTATCCTTCTGTGTTTTATTCTTTGGAGGTTTCTATTTTTACACACTACTCTTGTGCTTGAGGACTATTATTACATAAAATTAAGGTTACTCAGACACAGGAATTGTAACATCATGGCAGTTGATCTGATAAATTAGACAGCTACTGAGTGTCTAATGGGAAGGTAGCATATACAACATGGATACATTGGATAAAGGGAGAATTTGCATCCTAGATAAGAGGCAACAGGATGGCATGAGATTTTACCACACCACTCAGAATATTCATACTTTAAAATTTACATATTTGTTTATTTCTGGGATTTTCCACTTAATATTTCTAGACTAGAAATTAATTAAATATTAAATTAAATATTAACCTTTAGTTAACTGAAGGTGGATTAACCTATGGATAAAGAGGGACTATAAACTAAAGACCTGTACATCAGTGTGTTTTCATATTTCCTTATTTCTTGATCATCTCAAATCAAGAAAAAATCATTCCAGGAACAAAAGAAACTGGAAGGTTGAAATTGAGTTTTCTTAATGTAGCCAAATCCTACATCATTTAAAAAAACAAAAATTTCCGAAAGAATACAGTCAAACTTGCAGATTTAGTTAAGGTGAAAAAGAATGGTTGGGGAATTTCAATCAGCTACTGAATTAACAAGTCTACATTTTTCCATTTTCAAACCACTTTTCAGTTATGTAAACAGTCAATACTTTACCACTATGTCCTTGGACAGAATCCTTTTAGTTTTCAGAAAGAGACATTTAGAAGAAAATGACACAAAATTTTCTCCCTCAAACCGCCTTGTTGAAGTTTCTCCAGGGACTTAAAGTGGATGATTTGTAAATTCCTTTAGTCTTAAAATAAAAGGCATTTTCATAAAAGAAAAGGTGACGGCCACAGACAGGGACGGTTACACACACCGATACCTACTCAGGAGGGAAAATAGTCCCAGGTAAAATGTCATTTAATCTCTTCTCCACGGCGCTCAGCTGTCTACATTCAAAAGCATCCTGAGAGGAGGCTGGCATCCGTAAGGACAAATAAAAGCTCTTTCACAGCATTTGAAAAGAGTTACAGGAATCAAGAGTTTCACAGTGACAGAAGGGCCATCTTGTTCTGGACAGCTTGGTAAACTTTTCAGGACCCTCGTCCCTGCTCCCCCAGCATCTCATTGGCTCCTCACAGTGTCCCACGGAAAGAGTCAGGACAAGGATTCTTAATTCTGCCCACAGCTCGCAAAACCATGGCATTGAGCAGCCGCTGAAGTGGCTCCGTTTCCCAGCGAGGAGAAGGCAGAGCCGGAAAGATCTGGAGCCCAGGTCTGTCCACTAAACCTGGACGGATTCGCCCTGCTGGTTCCCAGCTGTCCTTCCAGACTGGCCCTACTGGACTGGAACATTTCCTGAGGGTGGGGTTGTGTCTTAACCATCTTTTTATCCTTCCCCAGTTCCCGCCATGTAACAGGTGTTCATTAAGTGTTAATTAAATAAGTGCTCTAAATCCTGAAGCCTAAATGGCTCTAAATCAGATTCTCAAAGCTTTCTGGGCCCTCACCCATTTTTGTTAAAAAAAAAAAAAAAAAGAAAGAAAGACCTTTAATTTTTTAATCTGGCAATTAAGAAAGGGAAAGTGGCTCATTTCACTCCCTCGGATATTCAGACCCAACTATTGAGGGCCAAGTGGGAGCGGAGGGTGACTGGTAGGACAAGCAGCCGTAATGGATGGATCTAGAATATTGTTCAGTCTCTTGTTTACAGGCGTCTGTTCCTTCCGGCTCATGGGTTTTAAAATGACCTTTCCTAGCAAGATTTGGAAATGAATAGTCTTTCTTTTCTTCCGCCAGGCCCTGTGTTTCCTGAAGTCAGTTGCCATGTGTCCTTTGACAAATGGGCTGCGGGAGTGCTGCCCTTACCTTGAAGAATCCTCTCCTGTGTTTTCTTACCCTCACCCACAGGACTGCCTTTGACTCTTTGCAAAACTGGAAGTAAATAAGACCCGTCCCTAAATAACTGTGAAGTGGGCAATTATTTGGCAGGATGCATCTATCTATCTATCTTTTTTTCTCTTTTCTTTTCTTTTCTTGGCAGTTGTCCTGATGGCAAGATAAGCTGTGAGGGGTTACCAGGACCCCAGGAGGCTGAGCCTGGGTTAGCAACAGTCATGAGCCCCTGTGAGACCCTAATGAGAAACCTATTCCCTGCCCCAGTCTAAAACCAAGCATCAACACAGACCTAGAGGATTCATATTAATTTTCTCATTTTTAGTAGCACTTATTGTGCATATTATAGGAAATCTGGAAAGAGCAGAGAGAAGAAAACATTTACAGAAGCCTGACCACCTCAAAGGACCACCTTAAATACCTTTTGCTCTCCACCCCCACCCCACTCCCCAGGCACAGCTATTGAAGGATTCCATGGGTGGTCATTACCATGCTGTATAAATGATTGAGTAAACTACTGTTGGAGGCCTGCATCTGGAGATGGAGTCACAAACAAAACCAGGTCCTTGCTCCCTGCTCTGGGTGCATAATTCTGGGGGCTTCTCTTGATACAGATTCCTAGGAAGGACTGTAGGTGGCCAAAAGGGCATGTTTAAAGGGAGTGAGAAACTGAAGCTGCTAGGGTGCAGGAAAGCAGAGTTTTCTTTTGAAACATCATATGTATATATATTTAATATTATATGCAGCATAGATTTGTATATATACTAATTGACATGTAATAATTGTACATATTTGTGGTACACAGTTTGATATTTCAATATGCATGTGATGATCAGAGCAGGGTAGTTAGCACCTCAAACACATATCATTTCTTTGTATTGGGAATATTCTAAGTCCTCTCTCCTAGCTATTTGGCAATATAGAGTTAATTGACGTCAACCGTAGACGCCTACTGTGCTATAGGACATTGGAAGGTCTCCCTGTCCAGCTGCACTCCTGTACCCACAGGCCATTCTCTGTCCACCCCCCTCCTCCCCACCCTTCCTTGCTTCTGGTAGCCATTCTTCTATTCTCTGCTTCTGTGAGATCAGGGAGTTTCCTTTTGAGTCCTCTACCTTCCACTTAATTTCTCATCCCATTGGCTTATTTGTGGTTTCGGGCAACAAGCATGCAGGGACGCCTCTGGAAAGCCTCGCGGTGCATGACCTGGGGTAGCTGCTGGAACAGGAGTGGCTTGGCTAGGGCAGCCCCAGGTGTGCAGAGGTGGGCTGGGGTCAAATCTCCCGAGATGAGGTTGGCTTGGCTGGTCAGAGTGCTCAGGATCCCTGCAGGCCGTGCGAGGGGCTTGACTGTGAGAATCAAGTATCTGACCTTGGGCGTTCTTGACTACGAGAATCCCAGTGACTCTCCTGTTTCTTTGGTTCAGTCCAAGAGAATCTGATTCCTTCAACTACCTCACGCCATGGTCAACGGAGGCCTTCTTATTCTCTGTCCCTGTTCTCATACGTTTACTGCCTGGAGGGGAAGCCTCACCTTGAACAGTCATAAACAGGTACACTTATTTCTCTAAGCCAGCATCACACTGGGGAGAAAATGTACAGAGGGCTGCAGACGCCTGCAATGGGCAACTTTCCCCGAGCCTTTGGTGAGTGGGCTGGATCTGCCTGAGGTCCTCACTGTGAGCTCTGTTTTGAAGTGTGACGGGGAATTCACAGGAGCAGGTGACGTAGGGGGAGGTTCCAGGCAGGACCAACAGAAAGAGTGCAGACCCTGAGGAAGCAGGAGGTCAACCAGGGGCGGCCACCAAGCTCAGCTGGCTCATCTGGAGGCAATGTGCAGAGCAGGAAAGTACAGTGACCCACTTGATCCCATTTTATGGTTGAAAGTCCTAGGCACTGGGAACCCCCTTAGTACTGTGCAAACTGGGAAAGCTGGTCACCCTGAAGGGACTCTGCCTAAAACCAACCCGACTTCTAAGCATTGAAGAGTTTTGTAAGCATTGTCCTGCTCTGACCGGATCTCTCTTCATTAGGAATAAATGCTGGGCTGGGATGTAGCTCAGTGGCAAAGCGTCTGCCTTGCATTCGCAAAGCCCTGGGTTCGACCCCCAGTTCCAAAAAAAAGACAAAAAAAAAAAAAAAGGAATAAATGCTTTGGGAAGAAGGTGGTGCGGTTAGTCACCCATTTTTCAGTATAAACCAGCTATGTAAGTCTAAGCTTTGCCAGTTGGTGTCTAGCCAGGGGGACCTGGAAAGTAACAGGAGCAAGAAAGATGTTTCTGGCACCAGAGGAAAAAGCAAGGAAAAAGATGAGCTGCCTTTCCCCATTACCTCACCTGCCTGAGCCTCATGATCTCGACTCTTATCCCAGAACAAGAACAGTAACGACACCTGTGCAGGTGACGACCCACTGGGGTGCTGGGCCTGCGGCATGTGCGGTCACCATCTCACAGTTCTCTTTCTGCTCCCAGCTCCCGAGACATCCTCTCTTCCAAGTTGTCTTGGGATCTCTGTGTGACAAGCAAGTCACAGGGGGAACAGAGACAATGGTGATCTTTCCACAGACCTATCTTGCATTAAGCTGCAAAGAGTAGGGTCCCGGGACCTGTATTGTATGGGACTCATAAAGCAAGCTCACAAATACTGTCTTCTTAGACCCCTATAAAAATTCAAGGAAAATAACAATAGCCAACATTTATCAGACCCCAACTGAGTGACAGGTTCTGTTCGAACTGCTTTACATGAATCATGTCATTTAATCCTCACCATAACCCAAAGAGGCAGGTACTGTTACTGTTCCATGTCATATAGTTATGAAATGTTGCAGCCTGGGGTTGGATGTTGTCACAATGGTGCTGGAACCAGCCATGGCTGGGTGGAGGCCTGTATGACAAAGGACCTAGCGCACCTGGGCCTCTTAGGAAGACTGAGTATTAACAGATGATCTGGACTACAAAAAACTCAGGGTCCCAGCATTAGCGGGGGAGTCCAATGTCCCCATTGGCCCTTTGCATAGGATGACACAAGCCATTTGTTTTATGTAAAGCAGCCAGCTGTCTCATGTAAGGGGCATCCATCCACGTGTTGGACATCCATTTAAGCGAGGACGCAAGGTCCTGGAAGGTAAGGGGTGAGGAACAATTTTCACGTTTGCAGCTGGGACATCAGAGACCCAAAGATGGGAGAGCAAGGCAAGGCTGCCATGCTGTGCCCCAGGATGGGGGCCAAGAACTTGAGGAGGAACCTGGAGGTGGGGTAAGTGACCAGCTGTTCTGTGGCCTGTCCTGGGTTTAGTTCAGCTGGATTAGCTGCCCTTGGCTGACCAGCAAATGAGAAAGACCTCTCAGTGGAGCTCTGTGTTACTAACGAGCTTGATTCTGGAAATGTGTAGTCCATAAGCACCTCAGAGTGACTGTGTTCCTGGGTTCGTAGGAGATGGAGTGGGAGGAAGGGGATTACTCTAGGAAAAAGGATCAGAGCCATCAATTCCAAGTTCCCCTATTTTTCTTAATTCTTTGACGCCTTAGTACTTTAACCTGAGAATTCGTAGGTCAGCTCTTCCTACCTAATGACCACCTCCCTACTATCCCACCACATTTGGCTTCCCCACCACATAAAGCTCCCTGTCACCTTTCCAGGCCAAGGATTTGGTGGGTGCTGAGGTGGCCCCTCTTTGATATTAGCCTAACTAAATTTAATTAAGGAAATAAACTTTGAGGAAGAGGAGAATTTGTTTTGTGACAAACTCTCTGAGCTCTGTAATCCCGTACATACAGTTTAGAGGCTAACCGCTCCTAATGAATTCTCCAGCCCATTTCCATAGAAGATTGGGAGTGGGGGACGTAGCCATTTGGAGAGTTCCCACAGGTAAATGTTTGGCCCACTTTCTCCGGCTGTCTTCTGGTTTCTGACTTCCATTAATAGAAGATACGTAGTGAATGATGCCAACCTCTTCTCGGGTTTTGTAGCTTGGATCTGGTAGCACTTTTTAGGTGAACTCAATCTCCTTCCCCCATGCAGTTAACTTATTTGTCCAAAGTAATCTCCCCAAAGCTGAGCTTGGGGTTACAGACTCCTGGTCCTTAGGACTTTGGAGAGCATCTGATCACCTCTAGGAGACTCCAAGCAAGGGCTCCGGGAATGCTCTCTGGGAGCCACCAATGCCTCATCTTTTAGGGAGATGCCCCTTTAGACCCTTTGCCATTAGTTTTTCTTTTTGGAAAGGAACCTGAGTGAAGTTTTCCGCGTCCCTCCGCAGTGCCGTGTACCTCACACGGTGGGCAAGAAGGTGCCAGCACAGGGACCTTAGCTGAAAACACACGTGAAGGTGACCGTTTGCCTGTGCTGTGGAATGCAGCTCAGAAGGCACACCTACAGCCGTGCATCCAGCCACCGCGGAGTCAGGGGGGACACGCCTCGGCCCTGGCACGGGGATAAAGAATTGTCAGGGTTTGCTTTTCTGCTTTTCATCCCTTGACGGAATCGTGTTCGTGCTTTTACTCTTGGTTAAACCCCTTGACTTCTACCTGCGTGCCTCACAGGGCAGCGAGTTGCAGGCACTGCAGGGGACTTGGCCTCCCTCTCCCAGCACAAGTCTGAGTACAGTTCAGGGTTTTATTCTCTCTTTTTAAACTAGTGTTGTGTGGTCCTGAGACAGAGTGAACCGTTCAACTAATAAATTCCTGAGACCCGTCAGCACGGAGGTGAGGCCTCCGCCGCTCACATGTGTCTCCAAGCTTGACCTGTTGAGCTCTTGGCCACATTGTAGCTGAGCCTTTTCATATTAATACCAATTCATCATTATTCCACTTAAATGCTCTTTTTTTTTGTCTGAGAGAAAGAGACAGAAAACATCTGCATATTGAGTAATATTAGCTACAGTTGGTGTCTCAAGTGAGAATCAATCTGACAGCCCCATTTATTATATCGGGGTAGGCTTTATTATGGAGACTCTCGCATTTGAACTTTCACTCTGCAAGATATGAAAGAGTCTCTGATGTATTCATATCTCGCTTTAAAAAAACAACATTTTGAAATACAGGGGAGATAGCAACCCTAGGTTAACATTTCAGTTGTAATAAGAGAGGCCAAATGTTAGCCAGATTTAAAACAATTACAACAATAAAGACAGGTAGGAGTGTGACTAGTTATTAAGCCTGAAGGTTCCTATGTACAGCTCTGCTCTTTTGTTCTCTGACAGAGATAGCATTCTTGTGTTTGCTTTCCATGTGTTGTATCTAAGGCTTCACCTGTCTTAGGCTAATACCTTAGGCTAATAGCTCAGGTCTTTTGCAGAGTGATGTCATGATCCATTTGCTTTTGGGTGGAGCTGGCCGTTGATGTTAAAGTATGCCCTTGTTAAAAACACACCAAATTACCACCACTACCACCACCAAAACCTCCAGACTACTCCTTCCATCTATTTGGAAATCTGCCATCTGAGGCTTAGTGAGGTGCTTTGTTGTTATGACAAATGTTCAAAGGCTTGGCTTATCTGGCCACTTCATTCATTGTAAGTCAATTAGGACTTGAATTATAACAAATCAGGGGCGACTGTGCTGGTGTCTGAGTTACATGTGTTTCCTGGACAGCAGTGATGTTAGTCACCATTGTTTCTATATTCCTACTTGATAAAGAGTAAGGCAGACTGTTTCCCCAGCTCCGCTGAGTTAGATGGATTGCAGGTGCTCTCGGTGGCCTTGAACCCTGGGACAGGATTCCTTCTCTGAGGCCCCCCAACCAGCCAAAGGGCGCACTTGGTGTTTTTTCCTTGCCTTCCCTCTTCACTTGTATTATTTCTCAAATGAGTCTTAGTGCTCAACACCAGGAAACAGGAAATAAAACAGGGCTCCCATTCAGTAGACTGGTGGTCAGCTTGCAATTGTTTATGGAAATCTGTGAAAGTCCATTCTGTTTATTTTTATATGTCAATATGTCTTAACATTTCCCATGTGAGCAATTTTTTTTAAGCAACCCATTTGCCTGCTATAGCCTTGATTTTTTAAAGCACTCTAGAGCTACAGTTCTCATATTTCCATGTCAATTAAAATAAAAATGTGTAGAGAACCTTTATGAGCATCCCAATACTCACAGGCCTTGTCTGTTGCAAAATAGAATGTGTGGGTTTCCCCGCCCCCTGCTCCTTTGCAAGTCTCTGCCAGATTTTTCTGGGTCCTCTATCACCTTTCCTTACCTCCCTGTGACTTATCTATTCTCAATCTCCATGTCCTTTATTCCTTTGTTTGTATTTTTTCTGTGCTTAGGGCACCTTCCCCTCCCCATCTGCTACCTTCCTTGACATGTTAATTGAAGAGCTTTCATTTCATTTTATTATTATTATTTTTTTCAGTTAAAATACACTAACCACAACACACACACACACACACACACACTTTAGGATTTCTCTCAACCGAGAAGAGAGATACAATGCATATCAAAGTTAACTATTAAGGTGGAAAGTGATAAATGTGAAAAAGATCAAAGTTAAAAGGTGGAGAGATAACTTCTAAATGGAGAGAGACTTCCCATAGATAATGTAAGCTTTTATTCTTAGAGTTAAAAAAAAAAGCACACATTTCAAGTGAGGTCAGTAAGATGGAAGAGCAGGATGCTTCAGGCCCCAGTTCTCTCACAGAGACACCAACTTAACAACAAATATGGGACACAGAGGTGAACAGCTCAAGTCCTAATGCGCAACACGTGGGATTCTGAGATGAGTTTAAGTCTTACCACTCTGACAGACATAAAACCAAGGAGGGATTCCAGATAAAGGAGTAGCAAAGCTTACAGCGTTTTCAAGTTTGTCTGTCTTCCTACCCCACCTGACCTAGGGACAAGCAGCTGAGAGGAATTCTCCCATGCCAGAGATCTTCTCTTTGGACAGAAACGAAAAAGGAGACTCTATGTTT
This sequence comes from Marmota flaviventris, assembly GCF_047511675.1. Taxonomy (NCBI): domain Eukaryota; kingdom Metazoa; phylum Chordata; class Mammalia; order Rodentia; family Sciuridae; genus Marmota; species Marmota flaviventris. The sequence continues at coordinate 168,130,326 of NC_092500.1, forward strand.
GATATTCTGGATAGTCTGGGGATTGCATAAGGGATTGGTGTCTGTTTCACTTAACTCAAAGGGTAACAGGACTGGCAGCCTAGTTTGGAAGTCACTGAAAACAGTTATGATCATAGTGGCACATTTGAGCTGCAGTTCCGCAGGCAGATGCTAGAGGGAGGAAGGGAGTATAGGCTACTGAGAAGAAGCACAGACAAACTGCTAAGGGAATTTGAGAGAATTTAAAGCACATGCCCATGCCTAGAGAAGACACATAATCAGAAAGGGTTTGAGAAGTCCTATAATCTGCAGCTGGTTAACATCAGGTAAAGTCTTCCTTTGAGTGAAGCCAGTCTATAAATGCCTGAGTTTCAACATTCCCATCTACAGTAACAAATCACGGGACACACAAGGAAACGGGGAAACATGGCCCAATCAAAAGACAAAACTATAACAACAGAACCTTACTCTAAAGAAATACAGATCTATGGACTATCTGACACAGAATTTAAGGTAACTGTCATTAAGATGCTCAATGAGTTAAAGGAGAACCCAGACAAATAAATGATATATTCCAACAGAAAGAAAGTATAAAAAGGGGAAGGACCAAAAAGAAATTCTGGAGTTAAGAAATATAATAACAAACTAAAAATATAACTTAAAAGTTTCAACAGAAGACTTGATCATGAGGAAGAAAGAATCCATGAATTTTAAAGATGGTGAACTAAATCATTACATCAGAGGAGAAAAAAAGAAAAGAAAATAAATAACTCTTAAGGAATTTGTGGAGTACTATCAAGCAGTTCAATGAACTCATTAAAGAAGCTACAGAAAGAGAAAGGAAGAGACTAGAAGAGAAGAGAAGGGAGGGAGGAGAGATAGATAGATAGATAGATAGATAGATAGATAGATAGATAGATAGATATTGAGCAGCACTCTTGGGGAATTTATTTGAAGAAACAATGGCCAGAAATTCCTCAAGTTGGAGGAAAATTTGGACATATAAATTCAAGAAGCTTAAAGATGCCAGTGTGAATGAATTGAAAGAGACTCACACCTGGACACATCATAATAAAAAGTTCAAAATTCTTAAGACAGAGAATCTTAAAAGGAGCAGGAGAAAGCAACTCATTATGTACAATAAGATTTCTAGTGGATTTCTCAACAGAAACCTTGATGGCCAGAGGGAGTAGGGTGTTATACTCAAAATGTTGAAAGCAAAACAAAACAAAGAAAACCTGCCAACCAAGAATATTACATGTATCAGACCTGCCCTTCAGAAGTAAAGGAGTAATTAAGGCTTTTCTAGGCAAACAAAAAATGAATGAATTTTTTACCACAAGACCTGCTCAGGAAGAAATGCTAAAGGAGATCCATCAAGGTGCAAGTAAAAGATGCTGGACAATAAAACAATAGAAATATGAAATTCTTTGGAAAAGGCGAATACATGGACAAATATAGTAAACTGTATTATTGTAATTTTGGTGTATGCATTCATTGTTAATTCGGAATTTAGCTGACAAAACAAAAAAAATGTATAAATACAAATTAATTACAATACATAAAAATCGTATCAATGTAAATTATGAGGTGGCGCACATGGGAGTGGGATTTTTGTATGCTATCAAAATTAAATTGTTATCAGTTTAAAACAGAATGTCATGATTTTAAGATGTTTGATATAATTGCAACAGGAACCATAAAAAAATTATCCATAGAATTTACCTTGTTTTATTGTTCTTTGCCTAATTGAACTTCACCATGTTTCCCAATAGCCTGTACTCACTTCATGTATCTGTGTCATATTTTGGTAATTTTCACAATATTTTAAACTTTTGAATTATTATTATGTATTTTATGATAATCTACAATCAGTGACCTTTGATGTCACTACTGTAATCATTTGGGGGGTGCCACAAATTATGCCACAGAAGATGACACACGTAGTGAATGTGGGTGTTCTGACTGCTCCACCATCCGGCCATCCCCCCGTTTCTGTCCTCTCCAAGAGCCCCTCTTCTCCTGCAGCACACAGCAATACTTAAACCAGGCCACTGCATAGACCTATGATGGCAGTTAAGTGTCCAAGTGAAGGGAAGAGCGGCCTGTCTCTCAGTTCAAATCAAGGGCTAGACATGATTAAGCTAGTGAAAGGTGAGTGAAGAGCCGAGATAGGGCTCTTGTCCTAAAGGTTAACCCAATTGTGAAAGCAAAGGAAAGATCTTAAAGGAAACTTCAAGTGGTGCTCCAGCAACCCTCAGGGATAAGAGAAGCAGCCGAATTGCTGACCTGGAGGGAGTTTCAGTGGTATAGAGACCAAACCAGCCACGACTTTCCCTCAGACCAGAGCCTAATCCAGGACACGGGTCTAACTCTCACCACTTGTATGAAGGCTGAGAGACGAGATGAAGCTTCAGGGGAAAAGTGTGAAGGTTTCATAACATGGAAGGGCAAGGTGAAGCCACAACTGATCTTTCTCCCTCCCTCCTTCCCTCCCTCTATTTTTCCCTCCCTCCCTCCCTCCCTCCCTTCCTTCCTTCCTTCTTTCCTGCCTCTTTCTTGAGCTGGGGTCAAACCCAGGGCCCCATGCATGCTAGCCAAGCATTCTACCACTGGGCTACATCCCCACACTTTGAAAACAATTTAAAACATGTTTTTTTGAGACAGTCTTGCTAAGTTGCCAAAGCTGACCTTAAACTTACGATCCTCTTGCCCTCAGCGTTTTGGTCAGCTTTCCATCGCTGTGACCAAAAGAACTGACAAGGACACTTTAGAGGAGGAAAAGTTTATTTGGGGCTCATGGTTTCAGAGGTCTCAGTCCATATATGCCCAGCTCCATTGCTGTGGGCCTGAGGGTGAGGCAGAAGGATGTGACAGAGGAAGGCAGCTCAGGACATGGCGGTCAGGAAGCAGAGAGAAAGAGCTCTGCTCACCAGATAAAAAAATATAAATCCCAAAGGCATGTCCCCCAGTGGTCTCCTTCCAGCTACAGTTACTACCCAGTTAATCTATATTGGTAGGTTAATGCACCGATTATGTTCAGATTCTTCTAACCCAGTCATTTCACCTCTAAATTTTCTTGCATTGCCTCACATGTGAAATTTTGGGGGACACTCCTTTCTAAACCACAACATTCAGCTTTCTGAGAAGCTGGGATTACAGGTGTGTGCCACCACACCTTGTGAGAAAGTAGTTTCTCGAGATGAAATCTATTGCTAATAAAGATGCCACACATATTATTGATGAGATGAAATCTACTCCTGGTTGAAATGAAGACATAAGATTTAGAATATTATAGAAACTTAGCTGATAGTTCATGGTAGTGATCGGGGGAACGGACTTCAATTCAGAAAGAATTTCCACTGTGGGTGAAGTCAATCAATGTGAAAAACTTCATTATAGTCTTCTTTTATGAAATTGACAGGGCCACCTCAATCTTTGGCAACCAGGACCCTGAATGTCAGCAGCTCTGACATCAAGGAAGGTCTGCCACCAGCAGAAAGACCACAGCCCACAAATGCTCAGATGATGGGTAGCGTTTTTGGACAATGAAATGTTCTTAAATTAAGCTATAGACATTGCTTTTTAAAAAGACAACACTATTTCACACCTAATAAACTACAGTGTAGTGTAAACATGACTTGACTTGCATTGGGAAATTTAAGAAATTCAGGTGACTTGTTTTATTGTGATACTCGCTTTATTACAGAGTTCTGGAAGTGAACCCTCCATCTCCCTGAGGTATGCTGCTATATGTGAAAGGAAATGAGAAAGGAATAAAATCATGTTACTACAAAAAGTCAACAGAATACGAAGGGAAGTAGTAAGAGAGGAAAGGGGGGACAAAGGCCCCAGGACACAGAGAGGGCAATCAACAAAATGGCAATAGTGAACATGGATTAAACTTTCTAATCAAAGACACAGATGGGTTGAATGGATTAAAGAAGAAAAAGCAAGATCCAAGTGTATACTGTCTATAGGAAACTCACTAGATTTAAGTAAACTCAGGCTGAGAGTAGAAGAGTAGGAAAAGACCGTTCCATGCAAATGGTAACCAGAAAAGAGCTGGAGGGACTATACTAGGATCAGACCAAATAGACTTGTCAGTCAAAAATTGTTGTAATACATTGCAAATTGGTGCAGCCAATATGGAAAGCAGTATGGAGATTCCTTGGAAAACTGGGAATGGAACCACCATTTGACCCAGCTATCTCTCTCCCCAGTCTATACCCAAAAGACTTAAAAACAGCATACTACAGGGACACAACCACATAATGTTTATAGCAGCACAATTCACAATAGCTTAACTGTGTAACCAACCAACCTAGATGCCCTTCAGTGGATGAACGGATAAAAAAATGTGGCATTTATACACAATGGAATTTTACTCAGCAATAAAAGAGAATAAAATCATGGCATTTGCAGGTAAATGGATGGCACTGGAGAAGATAATGCTAAGTGAAGTCAGCCAATCCCAAAAAAACAAATGCCAATTTTTTTTTTCTGTTATAGGGAGACTGATTCATAGTGGGATAGGGAAGGGAGAGCATGGGAGGAATAGATGAACTCTAGATAGGGGAGAGGGGAGGGAAGGAAAGGGAGCGGGTATGGGGTTAGCAATGATGGTAGGATGTGATGGACATCATTATCCAAAGCACATGTATGGAGACAGGAATTGGTGTGAACATACTTTTCAACCAGAGATATGAAAAATTTGTGTTCTATGTGTGTAATATGAATTGTAATGCATTCTGCTGTCATACATAAATAAAATAAAATTGTTGCAATATACCAAAAGAAAAAAAAAGAAAAGAAAAAGAAAAAAACCCAGGACATTATGTAAGGATAAAAGGGTCAATTCATCAAGAATATGTAACAATTACCAGTATTTATTCACAAAGCATCAGAGATCCTCCATATGTGAAGCAAATTTTGATGCAATTGAAGGGAGAATATGCACAGCAATAGCAGGAGACCTCAACAGCTCATTTCAATAATGCATCGGTCAACCCAACAGAAGATGGGTTAGAAGAGGATTTGAACAATACTGATGGATTGAACCTAACAGAACACTCCACCCAACAATAGCAGAAGATACATTTTTCTCAAGATCACGTGGAATATTCTTCAAGATGTACTGCGTATCAGGCCACAAGACACATCTCAATACCTTTAAAAGAGACTGCAAGCAGACAAAGTGTCTTTTCCAGTTACCGTAGGATAAAACTAAAAATTAAAAGGAAAAATGGAAAATTCATAACCACGTGGAAATTAAACAACACACTTTAAATAACCAAACACTAACAATGAATGACTGCAAAAGGAAAATTTTAAAACGATTCCATTTACAATAGCACCAATGAGTGTAAAACACTGGAGAATATGCCTAAACAAAGTGGTAAAAGATTTATATACTAAAAACTACAAAACATTGTTGACAGAAATTAAAAAATACATATATAGGTGTAAAGACATCCATGTTCATGGATTGGAAGACTGTATATTGCTAAGATACCAATACTATCAAAATTAAACAAAATCCTTATAAAAATCCCAGTGATAGAAAACACAATCCTATAATATATACAGAACTGCAACAGATCCAAAGCAGCAAAAAAAATTTTAAAAAAGGACAAAGTTCATATTTCCTGAATTCAAAGCATATACAAAGCCACAGTAATCAAAACAGTGCAGTACTGACATAAAGACAAATATATAGAACAATGAAACAGAGTAGAATCCTGTAATAAATTCACATAGATGGCTGAGATCATTTATGGGGCACATTTCTTCAGCTAGTGTTGGAGAAACAGAATACCCACATGCAAAAGAATAAAGTTGAATTTACATCAGACACAAAAATGGACTCAAAATAGATGAGAGACTTAATTATAAGACCCACAACTGGAAAACTCCTGCAAGAAAACAGAGAACTAGTTCTTCATGACATTAAATTTGACAAGGATCTTTTGGATATGATATCAAAGACACAGGCCAAAAAAGCAAAAATAGCAAAAAAAAAAAAAAAAAAAAAAGAAAGAAAGAAAGAAAAAGAAAAAGAAAAAAACAAAAGACAGGTGGGATGATAGCAAATGGAAAACCTGTTCATCAAAGGACACAATCTGAAGAGTGAAAAAGCCACACATGGGATAGGAGAAAACATTTGCCAAATTATTTATCTAATAAAGGGTTAATATCCACAATATAAAAGGATAATTTAACAACAAAAAAGGTGAGTTAAAAGAGGATTTGAACAAAACTGATGGATTGTTAAAAACTGAAAGAAGCATTTAAAAATAGCATCTCTCCAAAGATGAAATACAAAAGACTGACAAATGTATAGATATATGCTCAGTGTCACCAATTGTCAGAGAAATGAAAATAAAACATGATATCGCCTCATTCCCATTAGGATGGTTACTATTTTAAAAATCCAGAAAATAACAAATGTTGATAGGGATATGGAGAAGCTGGAACCTTGTGTATTGCCGGTGGGGTTGTGAAATGTTCAACTGCTGTGGGGGACTGTATGGTGTTCCTTAGATTTTGATGTGACTCAGCAACCCCGCTTCTGGGCATATCACCCAAAGAACTGAAACTGAGTCTTGAAGAAGTACTTTTACTCCGATGCCCACAGAAGCACTTTTCTCAGTAGTCAAGAGGTGGAAGCAATCCAAAGTCCATTGATGGACACATAGATAAACAAGTGTGGTATATACATACCATGCAATGATAAGGAGGCTTAAAATGGAAGGAATTCCTATCATGTGCTACACCTCGGTGAATTCTGAGGACATTGCTAAATGAAATAAGCCAGTCACAAAGGAACAAGTACTGTTTTATTCCACTTAAATGAGGAATTGGACACAACCTAATTCATAGATAGGAAGTAGAATGATAGTCACCAGGGGCTTGGGGAGCGGGACAAGAGTGTTGTTGAATGGGTCGACTCTCAATTCTGTGAGATGGAAAAGTTCTAGAGATCTATTTCACACCAGTGGACACAACAGTGGAAATACACTTGATACTGCTGAACTGTAATTTTTTTCCACAATAAAAATTACTTTTAAAACCCACAAGTACACACAGATTACAAAAGTCTTAGAAACACTGGGCTGGTAGATGGTTTTGAGGTGGTCCAATATCAAAAGCAAACGTGGTTATCTTACACAGGGAGAGTCCACCTGCAGGTTGAAGGTGTAACTTTGGAACCAATGTACCTGAGTTGAGTTCCCCATGCTCCTGCTCACCTGGCACAGTCTGGGGCGAAACTACTTAACTTCCCTGATTCTCAGTTGTTTCATCTGTACAGTGGAAATAATAAAGAAGCACTCAAGGTGTTAATGAAGGTGCAGGAGTGGATTCAGGGCACGCAATGGGCCCTTGGTGAAGTGTTAGCTGGTGGTACAGAGAGGCACCTGGTTTCTGGCAGTGCGGAGATGGTGGTCCAAGGTCAGGGGCTGGCATTTGGGGTGAGAGGTAAGTCAGACAAACTGAGAACTGCAGAAAGTTCTCAGGAGGAAGCAGCTGCACTTGAGTTCTGCCCGCTGGCTGGGCTGGAGGGCTTCCTGGAAGAGTTGGCATTCATGGCCTCTTACCCTCCTGCCTTAAGTCTATGCCTCTCTCTTCTCCAGGTGTTGGGACCCTGTTCCCTAGAAGGTGCCCTGGGTTTCCCCACTTCTGAGTCTTTGCTCAAGAGATTCTCTATCTTGGCTGCTCTTTCCATCTCTTCCTGTTGAAATATCCCAAAGAATGTGTCCTCCAGGGAGTCCTTACGATGTCTCTAGGCAGAAAGGTCACTTCCCTCCTCTGGACTCCCGAGCGGCCTCCCTGCACAGCTCCTGTGCCTTGGCTACTTCTGGACAGGTATTTCCTCTTGACGGAGGGCTGCCAACGTCCTTGTCTATTTCTGTGTCTTTCTCAGCACCTACAGCCTGTACACAGAAAGGTTCTGCTGAGCAAATGGTTGGCAAATGAGCAAGCAAGAGGGTACCATGTCCAAAAAGGATGTCTCAGGGCTTCTTCAGTGAGAAATTAAATGGTGCTATTCATATTGCTCAACATCTTGAAGTCTCTCTTCTCTGATTTATATGCATTTCCCCCACTGTGTGGCTGGTCCCTAATCCCGAGTGTGCATCAGAAATCTCTTCTGAAACATGAAGAGTACATTCGACCCCTGGTACGCTCAGGGGACTGGTTCCAGGACTCCTTGCAGATACCAAGATACACAGATGCTCAAGTCCCTTATATGCAATGGTGTGGTATTTGCATAGAACCTACATGCATCCTCTTGTACACTTTAAATCATCTTTAGATACCAAATACAATATAAATGCTGTGTAGGTAGTTGTTAACACTGCATCATTTAAGGGATTGTGCCAAGGAAAAAAAGACTTCCTTTGTTTAGTACAGATGCAACTTTTTTTTTTCAGAATATTTTTGATCAGCTGATGTTTGAATCCATGGATAAAGAACTCACAGATGTGGAGGGCCCACTGTATACAGATGTTCTGGAACTGTCCCCAAGATCCAGATCAGTAACTCTGCGGTAGAGCCCAGACATTTGTATTTTTCTTTTGAGCTTCAAAGTTAGTTTGAAAATATGTCTAAAGAAAGGTAATTATTGACACTGGTATTGTAAAGAATTTCAGATATGGGTTAATGCATGTTTCCTGGAACATAATCGGAAAAGGAAAGCCTACCACTCCTCTGTTCTTGTTACCGAGACACAGCACTAGTCCTATTTTCAGGGGAAATGTTACATGTGTCAGCCCATACATCAACAATGAGGGTGAAGTTTGAGCAAAATGAGTCAGTCAGGATGAGAAATGAGTCGGCATGGACAATAATGTGGCAAGGTCACGGGAAGGTGGAAGGCACCAGAGACGATTTGTTTTTGCCAACATAAAAATTGCATAGAATTTTCTATCATTTTCTTTTTTTACCCTTAGTATAGTGAGAACGAAGAGCAGCATCAACGAGTCATGGGAGAGAACACACACCCACACACTCAGGCACACTCTCTTAAAAACACACATGTACACACTTACACACACTCCCTCTCACACACATCTCTCACGCACACATACACACAGACGCCTATGTACACACCCTCATGCAAACACACACATACTCTCACACTCACATGTACACACACTTGAACATACGCTTAGGCACACCCATGCACACCGTGCACTCTCTGTCTCACACACACTCACACACCTGAGCTACAGAGCCAATGCAGAACAGTAAGTCACATGGGCTCAGCTGAGAAATTTGCTTCAGGGTAATGACTCAATAATAGATAAAGTAAATCAGACCAGACTTAGAGTAAAAAAGAAAAAGCAAAAAGCAAAAATAAAAACCGGGAAACTGTACTTGCAATCTAAAACTAAGATGTTTCTAGAAGCTGCATCCTGAGTCCACTGTTCTCACGTGAAGGTTAACTGTGGGTGACAGTGTTCATCCATGACACTTGGCCAAGGGCAGCCCCACTTACCCTCCTGGGCCCTGCCAGGCAGAGGCTGGCTGAGGAGAAAGTGTGGGTTGGCAAACAAAGACAGAATGAGGAAAATGGCCAAGGGGGCTCAGAAGTGGGGACTTTCCCCCCTAAGGTGGTGCTTCCAGTCTTACTCTGTTTTTGTTTTTAATAAAATATGTGATTTTACACTGTCCCTGAATATATGGAATCATGGCTTTATTTCATAATTATATCATTCATTCCCTGATTTTTTCAAAAGTCATAAACACTTTTTGTGTGTGATGCCGTCCTGTGTTGGGAGGTTAGAAGACGCACCCCCGTCCCCCTCTCCACCTTCCGCTCATTCCGGATGCCACTTCCTTCTTCCAAACAAACCAATCTCTTTCCCTATCCCTCCCTTGGAATCACAGAGGGCTGGATCCGAGGGCAGGGAGTGGTCAGCCATTCTCAGCTGGCAGATGAGTTAGAATGACAGGACAGAGGCCCCGAGACAGGAAGGACTCGGTTTCTGTGAGAAACAGGGGTTTCCCAGAAGGGGGCCTTACAGTTGGCAGAGCTAATGGTGTCCCCAGGGAAGCAAAGGAAGTCGTGCAGGTGGGGGAGGAAGTGGTTCCTCATTCCCCAGCCTGTACTCTGGAGATCAAGGGGAATGGTGTCCTGTTTAGGAAGTTATTTGGCATCTCAGCAAAACACCCAGAGAAGCTGCCAACTCACATCAGCAAATGCCAAAACTCCAAGAAAGTGGGTGAGCGAATGTATTCTTCACCCTCAGGGGCTAAGGGAACGGATTTGAGATTTGGAATATGGCAACATCTGAACTGGAAGCATCCTCAGAATCACCTACTCTTATCCCTTATGTCCCAGGCCGGGAAACTCAGCCTAAGACCACATAGCTCACAGGGTCCAGGTCTCTCCCTCTAAAGTGCTCTTCTGTGCGGGCAGCCAGGACATACTTGGCTGTATTTGTGGGCATCGTGGGATCATTGTTCTTCTGTTCCGTTCTGCTTCATAAGCGCTGGCATTAAAATTTCTCTTTCATTCGGTGTACAAGTGTCTACAGCAGCATACTTTGCAGTAGCCAAGAGGTAGGAACAACCCCAGCATCCATCAACTGATGGACGGATGGGCAAAATGTGGAATGTACGTACCACGGAGTGTCATTCAGCCTTCCAGAGGAAAGAAGCTGACACACGCTGCAGCTTGGAGGATCTGGGTGAAATGCGACAGACGGCCAGGACAATTATCGTGGAACTCAACTTGCAGGAGGAGATTCTTAGAGCCACCAACTCACAGACAGGAAGAACAGAGCTTTGCTAGGCTGGGGGAGGCTGGAGAGGAAGCTGTCGTTTAATGGGTACAAAAGTTCTGATGGGGTGATGAAAATTTCCAGAACGGACGGGTGAGGATTATCCACAGTGCCAATAATGCTGAAGTGAGTTATTTAAAAATGTTGAGTGGTAAATTCTGTGCTGTATGTATTTTACTATGATTAGAAAAAAAAAAAAGGAAAATAAAAACAAAAACCTTTTGGTCTTTCTTCATCACAAACCAGTTGCGGTTCCAGTAGGCATCCGTTTGGGAAAGTCGGGTGGGGAGAGCACCAGAACTGATTGGAGCAATCACAGATACTTTACCACATGGTAGATGTGGAGTGAATCCTCATTCCTAAGGCCTTGCACTGTTGGAGGATACCCCAGCAGTCAACCAAGCACTAACAACGCACTGAGCTCCTATTATGCACCACACCGGATGCCCACAGAAGAGGGTGCGGTGGCAGAGCAGGAGGGAGTGCAGGCTTGCAGGAGGTTGTCTCAGCGCGGTTTCTGTCTTCACCAGGGATGAGCTTTTTGGCTCTTGCCTGGGTCACTGCCCCGCTCTGTGTTTGATTTCCTCCTGTAGGAAACCTAGATGCTGTGAGCATTCACTCTGTGGCTTGCTATCAGATGAAGCCGGCCAGCACTATAAAGCCTCTGGAATAGCGCCTGGTGCATGAGTTGTCGCTATTTTGATTACATGTTATGAGAGAGATGGAATTATGAAGGGGCTGTGCTCTCAAGGAATTTGTTTCTTATTGAAGAAAATAAGACGGAGACCGAGAAAGTGTTAGCAAACACCATGAGATGGCGTTTCATTAGTGGGGCGACAGTAAGAAGCAGCACACAGCATCGGCACTTCCTAAAGGACCTTTGCGGTACCTGGGCGAGGAAGCCTTCGTGACAGGGGATTTGAAGTCAGAGGGTGTCGGGGAGAGTCTTAGGTGGACGCATGGTCTCCAACGTGAGCGGGTTTTAAAGAGTCATGCCGCCGTGTAGTCCCTCGGGGCAGCCTTGGCAAGGGGGACCCACGCAGGCGGGAGTGGGCACACTGCAGTGAGGAAGGAGACCCCCCTGTGACTGCTGTGGCGGGAGCATTTGGTGGGGCGAGAAGCTCCGTGTGATGACCGTCTGCTTGCTTTGGTGTTTGGATGAAGTTGCTAGGTGCTGGAGATCGCTGCAGCCTTAGGAGCCTGGCAGTAAGAAATGTGTCTCCCCTCACTCCCCAGTTGACAGTGTGGCCCTACCACATTCAACCCCTGGGCTTCTGTGTGTCTACCTGAAGAGCTGAGCTGGGGGCTCATTGTGCCCTTGTGTCTATTAGGAGGTCAGTGACTTGCTCACCTGCCTGTCCCTGCCTCTCCTACTGCAAGAATGAGGGGCTTGGGCAGGTGTCCTGTCCCATTTTTCTTTCCCCCTAAATACAATCCCCAAAGCCCTATTCTCTGAAGTATGAAAGAGGAAGAAGTGTACAAATGAGATAACTTTGACATTTTTAGTTTTTTTTAAAAACGGGGTGGAACCGAGTTGCCCCTTTTCCTTCCTACATGGGGCAGCAGACCCAAATAGATATTTTATTCTTCTCTCATCCTATGGTTTCATCCAGCGGTTGGAGTTTTCCACTGATCCTATTTCCCCGTCTTTGTTTGGAACCTAAGATGCCAGGAGGTCCTCTGGGCTTACCATGTGGTCCCCCAGCTATGAAAGCCCAGGGCAGGTGCACAGCAGTGTATCTCAGCTGGGTGGATCGGGATGTAAAGAACAGAGATACCGTGTCGCTACTTCACAGTTGGGGAAACTGAGGCAGAAATGGGAGAGTGGCTTAGGCCGTGCACAAAATCGAGGCCAGGATTGCGAGCAGGATTGAAGATTTCCTCTGCAGCCCCGTTAACCACGTGACGACGATGACAGTCGCGTGTGCTCAGGCTCTGCCAGGGCCACCAGATGGGTTTGGAAGCCAAGAGGAGGAGAGAGGCATTTTCCTCTCCACATGGAATCGGCATTTACCACCATTTGCTTACAACAAGAAACATTAAACAATTTTCCACATTTCCTCTAAATGAATGGGACTCTGCAGGAACACCCTAAAGGGAAGCGTTTGAGAAATCGGTGGCAGAGGAATTTAACTATGAGGAGCGAGAGCCAGTTCATTCTGTTTGCTTATTAATAGGTTCTGTGTCGCCAGCTCCAGGGGGAACGGCCTCTTGAATAGCTGGCAGGGAAAAGCATTCAAGGGCTCTGCTTGATGAAAATAGGGAATAGCGGGAAAGGAGAGGATGGGAAACAACTTCAGAAAAGATTGGAAAGCTTGTCCTCGGGAATGAAAACAAGCTGCTGCTAATTTGACTAAGTCACTGCTCGGGCTGGTTCAGGGCTGAGCTTTGGGCTGGGCCCGGCTTGTGTGCCCGGGTGGCAGTTCACGTGTGGTCTGTGCCGTTATCTCATTCTTTAACACAAGGCTGCTTTTGAAATCTAGTGCGTTTCAAGAGACCTGCTAAGGACGGGGTGGTCAGGGAGGTGCTTGACATTGACTGCGGGTTAATAAATAGTGAGAAGCATGTGTTTATCTCGGTGAGTCGTTATGTAGCAGCAACACACAGCAACATCTCCCTCCTCAAGGAACATTCATTTGGTCATCTGGTCAACAAGTAGTTTCTTTATGTCCCTGATGTTGGGGACCAAAGCCATTGAGTTGTGCACCGTGTTCTCAAAGGTGAGGAAGAGGGAAAATAAAGAGACAACCGTGGAGCCAAGCGGAGCATCCTACAGCATCTTAAGGAGGGGGTGTCCCACCCAGGCTGGGTCTGCTGGAGAGGGTGGGCACCAAAGTCTGCCTGGAGGGTGGGGCTCCTAAGGAGAATTAGAAGTCAGTTGGCAGTTTTTCATTCGCTAACAAAAGGTACACATTGTAAGTACCTGGGATGCCCTGAAATTGTCCACAAATCTGTGTTATGCACATTCGCCATTCTCTGGAGATGGTAGGAAAGTTTCCTCAGATTCTTACAGGCCGAAGAAGACCTTCTCTTTCTCTGATTAATTATTTAGATTAATTGTATAGTACTTGTGAATATTGCACCCACATGTAACTGATGGGCATACGGTCATGCATCGCTCAATGACAGGGCCACGTTCTGAGAAATGTGTCTTCAGAGGATTTCATCATCCTGGGAACATCCTAGCATGTGTTTACACAGACTACGTTGGCTGCAATGTCACTGGGTGATGTGATCTTATGGGGCCACCCTTGCATATGGTCCATGGTTGACCAACATGTCCATGGCCCACAACTGTACATGAGTGTATGCATTTGTATGGACGTATGTGTGTGTGTGTGGAACTATAGCAAACATTGGTGTAGGTAAATCTTTGTGCACACAAAGTCTGCTGAGATACACATGAGTTATTTTCTTCAAGTCTTTGAAGAGTTACTGATTCAAAGAATGTGGATGTTTTAAAAACTTGGGCTGCGTAGTGTCAGAATTTTTCTCCAAAGCTGTACAGGCTTATCAGTGGAGGGGGCATGACATTTCCCCAAACTCTTGCCAGTGCTATTTTTATTGCCTTTTAATTCAGAAATATTTTAAGTATAAAGTGGTATGGGGAAAAAAAAGACATCTGTGGACATATTTGCCCAGATTAATAAATTGTAACAATTGCCATGCTGTTTCTGGTCTTTTAATAAAGAAATAAAGTGCATGTGTCAGATATTGCAGAAGCTCACACCCCATTTCTCCATGGTAGTCATTTCCTTCCCTCCCCAACAGTTTATAAAAGTACTTTTACCACTCAGAGAGAGCTCTAGCAATAGATGATGATATTTGCGTTTAAAAAATATATAAATATATGAGTCCCACACACTTATAATCCCATCTACTCAGAAGGCTGGGGCAGGAGTATCACAAGTTCAAGGCCAGCCCAGGCAACTTAGACCCTGAATCAAAATAAAAAATGAAAAGACTGGGGATGTAGCCCAGGATTGTGGTGTTTTGATGTGAGGTGTCCCCCAAGAGCTCAAGTGTGGAGCTCATGTGTGAGACAATGCAAGAAGGTTTAGAGGTGCAATGCTTGGGTTATGAGTGTATTAACCCCTTGGTAGGGATTACCTGAGTGGTGACTATAGGCATGTAGAGTGTGGCTGGAGGAGGAGGGTCACTGGGGGCATGCCTTTGGGGTATATATTTTGTGAGCTGAGCTTAGTCTCTCTCTGATTTCTTTTTTCGGGGGGGTGGGTATTGGGGATTAAACCCAGGGGCACTCGACCAACGAGCCACATCCCCAGCCCTATTTTGTTTTATTTAGAGACAGGGTCTCACTGAGTTGCTTAGAGCTTTGCTAAATTATTGAGGCTGACTTTGAACTCGGGACCCTCCTGCCTCAGCCTCCCGAGCTGCTGGGATTACAGGCGTGCGCCACCGCACCCGGCCCGTCTCTCTCTGATTTCTGGCTCTATGTCTTCAGCTGCTTCCCTCCACCACACCTTTCTGCCATGATGTTCTGCCTCACCTCAGGTCCCAGGAATGGAGCCAGCTGTCTATGAATGGAGACCTCTGAAACTGTGAGCCCCTGGATAAGCCTTTCCTCCTTTAAAATCATTCTTTTCAGCTTTTTTGGTTGCAGCTGTGAAAAAGCTGACTAAAACACCCCGAAATACAAATCCCCATAACACATACACACTGAGATGATATCATTCTGAATATAGTGTATTGTAATTGTCGTTAAACATTGGTTTGCCACCATACATATGTGATGTATGTGTGTGTATATATATGCATATACATACATATTTATATATTTCTTTTTCTTCTTTCCTGCCATCCTTTGACGGGTTTTTTTTATTATTATTAGTGTGCTCTTAACCTCCGCTGGCTTAGAAGTTACATAGATAATCTATTTCTACTCTTTTAGGAGGTACCCTTAAAATATTTCAGCAGCTTTGTTGAGACATGTTTCAGATGCTATACCCCTCACCCATGTGATGTGGACTTTGCAATGGGTTTTAATTACATCCACAGAGTGGTGCAGCCATCACCACAATCTATTTCCAACGTTTTATTACCCCAAAGGAAGCCTCATAACCATTATCAGTTACTCTCTGTTCTCCCTTCCCCACTACCCTCGGAAACTACTCATCTACTTTCTGTCTCCACAGATTTGTCTATTCTGGACATTTCATCAAATGGCACCATACAATAAGAGTTCTTTTGTGACTGGCTTCTAATGTCTTTAAGATTCCTGCAGGTTGTACCCTGTATCTGTACTTTGTTGCTTTGTATGGTTGAATAGTAATCTGTTACATGGATAGACTGTATTAATTTATCCATTCATCAGCTGATGAACATTTGGGTTGTCTCCACTTTTTGACATTATGAATGATGATGCAAAGAACATTTGTGTACAAGTTTTTATGTGAACATATGTTTTCAAGTTCTTTGAGCATGTACTGATAAGTGCAATTTCTGGGGGGTGTGGTGAGTCAACATTGAGCTTATTTAGGGGAGCTGCCAAACTTTTCCAAAGTGGCAGCGACAGTTTACATTCCCATCAACTATGTATGAGGCTTCCAGTTTACCCGCCTCTTCACTGACACTTGCGATTATCTTTTATTCTTTTTGATAGTCATCCTAATGGGGGTGAAGTGGTATCTGTTGTGGTTTTACTTTGCATTTCCCTAACGTCCAATGATGTTTAGCATATTTTTATGTGATATTTGGGTCATTTCTCTCTTTGGCGAAATGTCTGTTCAGACCCTTTGCTTGCTTTTTATAATTGCATAATTTTTCTTCCTATGACTAAGTTGTACGAGTTCTGAAGAGCTCCTGGATACAAGTCCAGATCAGATACTTGACTTGCAAATATTTTACCCCCTTCTGTGAGTAGTCTTTTGCTTTCTTGATGGTAACATTTGTAGCACTCAAAGTTTTTAATTTTGGTCAAGACCAATTTATCTTTTATTCCCCCTTTGTTACTTGTGTTTTTGGTGTCCTATCTAAGGAATATTTGTGTAAGCCAACTCACTAAGAGTTACTCCTGTTGTTTTTTCCTAAGAGTTTTCTGGTTTTGGCTCTCAACATTTATGCCTCATGTCCACTCTTGAGTTAATTTTTGTGTTGGTGTAAGTCATGGTCCAAACTCATTCTTTCCCACGTGGATATCCAGTGGATGCAGCATCAACACTTGAATTTGTAAAATGCATATTTGACATACAAAAAAATTCAAGTTTATTACTATATCGACTTTTCTTCAAAACAACCAGGACTCATGGACGGCTTTGGCCATGATCGTCTGTGCCTCTTCAATGGTCCTGAGGCTCCCCACCTGGCTCTCAAGCCTCCCAGCATTACTGTGGACATCACAGTTCTCACGTCCATAATGTGAGTGCCTACTTAGTGTCTTTGCTCAGCATTGCTTTGGCCTCTTACTTCTTCCTCTGTGGTCCCTCATCCTTCTTAATGAAATACACACATTAGTGTCTATTATGTCCAAGTAAAATAGTGGTAAACACTGAATCTTTGCCTAAAAAAAAATACCTGTAGCTGGCCTTCCCTCCAGATGAATCTTTAATTGGGAAACTCACTTTGGGGACATTCCATTGTCTTCTGGCTTCTAATATTGCCCTGGAAAGGTGGGTCCAATCTTTCTTTTAGATTGCTTTCAACGATTTTTGTTTAAAAACCTCAGAACCGAAGCACTATGCAGATTTAATGCAATTCCAATAAAAATCCCAATGGCATTCCTCATAGAAATAGAAAAAACAATCATAAAATTTATCCGGAAAAATAAGAGACCCAGAATAGATAAAGCAATCCTCAGCAGGAAGAGTGAAGCAGGTGGCATCACTATACCAGACCTTCAACTATACTACAGAGCATTAGTAACAAAAACAGCATGCTATTGGCACCAAAACAGGCAGGTAGACCAATGGTACAGAGGACACAGAGACTAACCCACAAAATCACAATTATCTTATATTAGACAAAGGTGCCAAAAACATACATTGGAGAAAAGATAGCCTCTTCAACAAATGGTGGTAGGAAGACTGGAAATCCATATGCAACAAAATGAAATTAACCCCTGTCTCTCACCATGCACAAAACTCAACTCAAAGTAGATCAAGGACTTAGGAATTAAATCAGAGACTCTGCGTCTAATAGAAGGAAAAAGTAGGCCCTAATATCCATCATGTGGGATTAGGCCCCAACTTCCTTAATAAGACTCCTATAGTGCAAGAATTAAAAGCAAGAATCAATAAATGGGATGGATTCAAACTAAAAAGTTTCTTCTCAGCAAAAGAAACAATCTGTGAGGTAAATAGAGAGCTTACATCTTGGGAGTAAATTTTTACCCCTCACACATCAGATAGAGCACTAATCTCTAGGGTATATAAAGAACTCAAAAAGTTAAACACCAAAAATCAAATAACCAAATCAACAAATGGGGCAAGGACCTGAAAAGACACTTCTCAGAAGAGGATATACAATTAATCAACAAATATATGAAAAAGTGCTCAATATCTATAGCAATCAGAGAAATGCAAATCAAAACCACTGTAAGATATCATCTCACTCCACTCAGAATGGCAGCCATTATGAATAAAACAATAAGTGTTGGTGAGGATGTGGGGAAAAAGGCACACTCATACTTTGCTGACGGAACTGCAAATTGGTGCAGCCAATCTGGAAAGCAGTATGGAGATTCCTTGGAAAATTGGGAATGAAACCACTGTTTGACCCAGCTATCCCTCTCCTTGGTCTATACCCAAAGGACTTAAAAAACAGCATACTACAGGGACACAGCCACATCAATGTTTATAGCAGCACAATTCACAATAGCTAAACTGTGGAACCAACCTAGATGCCCTTCAGTAGATGAATGGATAAAAAAATGTGGCATATATACACAATGGAATTTTACTCAGCATTAAAGGAGAATAACATCATGACATTTGCAGGTAAATGGATGGAGTTGGAGAAGATAATGCTAAATGATGATAGTCAATCCCCCCCAAAACAAATGCCAAATGTTTTCTCTGACAAGGAGGCTGACTCATAATGGGTTAGGGAGGGGGAGCATGGGAGGAATAGACAAACTCTAGATAGGGCAGAGGGGTGGGAGGGGAAAGGAGGGAGCAGGGGGTTAGCAAGGATGGTGGAATGTGATGGACATCATTATCCAAAGTAATGTATGAAGACTTGAATTGGTTGTCAACATACTTCATATAAAGAGATATGACAAATTTGTGTTCTATATGCTTCATATGAATTGTAATGCATCCCTCTGTCATTTATTTAAAAATACATCAATAAAAAAAAGAAACTTAGTCTTTGCTTTTCAAATGTTCATGAGTGGTTTTAAAAGCCAGTTTCATTGTGTGTATTTTGAAATGTGCTTAAAAATACTGTGGTCTAATAATTTGTAAATTGTGGTGACATTTATTTGTATATGTGGAATATTTTCTGGTTCCTATAGAAATGTATCCACTATGAAAAGTGGGCAGAAATATAAGGCTTTTATAAACATTTCTACATCTTAAAAAAAAAAACAGACAAAAAACCTCTGTACCAGGGCTGGGGTTGTGGCTCAGTGGTAGAGCGCTCGCCTAGTACGTGTGAGGCAGTGGGTTCGATCCTCAGCCCCACATAAAAATAAAAGTATTGTGCCCACACAACAGCAACAACAAACCTCTGTACCACTGCTGGGATTACAGGTGTTCGCCACTGCGCTGGCCACACTTACTTTTGATGTCCCTTTCCCTCCATCCGGCACTCCCTTCTCCTCTCTCCGTTGTAGAAAAGCTCGTTGAAAGGTTGTCTGTGGGTGCCAACTTCAGAGACTGTGCACATTCTAATCAGAAGGCCACCAAGGACCCCCACGTGGTTACATCAAGTAGGCCAGTCCTAAGTGCCCATCAGCCTCTTACCTGCCCGTCAGCAGCACCCAGCCCAGTTGGCCACACTCTCCCTGATCCCAAACCTCCCGTCACTGGGCTTTCAGGACGCCGCATGCTCCTGCTTTCTTCTCGAATCCCCCTTCTCAGTCTATTCAACTGTCCTCCATCATCTTCTTAACCCGTTAACGTTGGAGTGTCCCGTGCACCGTACGTGGATACCCTGTCTGATCTTTCTGTACGCGCTCCCTGTGGTCTCATCTAGACTCACAGTTTTAAGTATTTTCTACAGAAATATTTGCAAACCATATATATGAATATGCAAGAGAGATGGTATATGGCTTGGAAAACCAAAGACATTTATTAGCTGGCCCTTTTCAGAAAAAATCTGTCATTCCACTGGTGTACGGTATAGTGACGATTCCCAAATTTGCATATGTGACCTCCCCTCTGTCCTGAATTCCAGATGACTCCACTGCTCATGAGACCATCTTATCACAGTGGATGGTGATGTGATCCTTGCAATTGTCTGGGCCCCAAACCCGACCTCGTGGCTGACCTCTTTCATTTACCCTGTACATTCAGTTTGGCAAACCATGGGAAGCTCTCTCTGAGTTCCACCACTGTTACCTCCTTTCCCCTGACTGAGCCCCCGTCATCTCTCCCTTGGTTCTTACAACAGCTGCCACCTGGTCTCCCTGGGCCCCCTTGTGTCCATTCTCTGCACTCCAGATCATGTCATTCCTTCACTCAAAACCCTCAAATGACTCTCCATCTTGTCCCAGGTGAGTGCCCAGCCCTGCAGTGGCCACGAGTCCTCCACAGTCTGACCCCTTCCCCTTATTCCCTCTGCCATAGTCCAGTGGCCTCCTGCTGCTCCTCAGACACATCAGGCCCACTCCTGACTCACGGTCTTGCTGTCTGAGCCACTCTGCTCCGAGACAGCTGCATGCGCTTCTCCTGATGACCTTTGGTCTTAATCATAATTGACTTATTTGGCGTTATCTGAACCTGCCTATTTGAAGTTCCAGCCTCCCTAGTAATTCCTATCCTGCCCCCTGCTTAATTTTCTCCACAGCAGTGACCGCCCCTGATGCACTGCTAGGTTCTAAGGGATTTTATCCCTTTTGTCCATTGCTTTTTCCTTCAAACCAAAATCAGTGCAAGAAATGTGTAAAGAGCTGGGTGCGGTGGCGCATGCCTGTGATTCCAGCGGCTTGGGAGGCTGAGTCAGGAGGATCCCGAGTTCAAAGCCAGCCTCAGCAATGACGAGGTGCTAAGCAACTCAGTGAGACCTTGCCTCTAAATAATACACAAAACAGGGCTGGGGATGTGGCTCAGTGGCCGAGGGCTCCTGAGTTCAATCCCCGGTACCAAAAAAAAAGAAATATGGTAAAGCTTCATCAATATTTGAAGTACAATTAATATTTGCTAGAAACTTCTCAATCATTTTTCCTTTAAATATTGCTTCTCCCCTTGCTCCCTAATCCCTTTCCTTGGAACTCCTATTAAATGTGTATTGGACTTTCTCACTCTACTTTCTCCTCTCTTAGCCACTGTTGTATTTTCTGTTCCTTTAATTCCCCACACTTCATATATGGGGGGTCCTGGGCAGCTACCTCAGGACTCTCCTCCGACCTTTGCATACTCTTGTTTTATCTAGGACTCATCTGCTGCTTAATTTATTCTTTGAGGTTTTATCCCAATGAGTATAGTTTTTATGTTTTTTAGAAGTTCTATTTTACTTCTTTTTTCAAATCTGTCTATCCAATTTTTGTAATGTCCTTTTCTCCCAATATTGTTTTTATATCTTCTTTATTCATTTTGACAATTTAAAACACACCCCGTTGATATTCTTCAGTTGAAAGAGCTTCTTTTATCTGGAATTTGGGGAGATGGCACATGTCCAACTTTCTTAAGCTTATGGCAGTTGCATATTGAAGGCTGCTTTCCCTTGTGGTTTGTAATATTTTTGGAAGCTCATCTCTGTGAGCATTTAAAGAAAACATAGTAGGAACCATATATGCTGTGGAAAAAAAAAAAAAAAGATTTGTGCAACTTTTGCACTCCATGCTTGGGTCTGGCCCAGACTTGGGTTTTTCCCTTCTTCTTATCAGAGATAAAAATGACTTTTCTTCCCTGAGTTGTTAAGTCTCTGAGTCCTCTGTTTACCCAAGTGTTTGCTTTTCAGGGCCCCTGGAATTGTGGGAGTCATAGCAGAAGTCTGTTTTGTACTGTGACTCAGCGCTTAGGTCTGTATTCTTCTTGGAGTCCCCCTGACCTGACCCTCCACCTTCCCCAGCCCTGAAGAATCAGCTTCTCAGCTTCTTGTTTTATTTGTCTTGCCTGGAAATTCCTTGAAAATAGCCGTCTGTAATTTTTTCATTTTTTAAATACAATTTTTACATTAAAATTTTTAGCTCAACTGAAATTTATTTTGGTACACAGTGACAGGTTGATATCAAATACAACTCTTCTCTCAAGCGTTCTACCAACTGTCCAAATGAAATTTGTTAAGTAATTTGTTCTGATTCCACTTTTACCTTTATCAGCTCTTATGCAGACAGGATGAGGTCCAGGCTTCCTGTCTGGCCTTAGTGATCTGTCCTTCTCCCTGGGAGTGTCAGACTTTTTAAAATACTGTATCTTTCCAATACATTTTAATACTTGGTAAATTTAAGCTAACATCTAGTCTTATATATATATATATTTTTGTCTACTGGCAAATGTTTATTCTTTTCAATGAAGAGATAATTATTTTATTGAGCCACAAAAAAGTGTTTGAGATTTGATGGGAATGAACTGCACTTATAATTAATTTAAAGATAGTGGGCTCTTTATGATAATGAGCTATCTCATGAAGTGTGTTTTTCCATTTGATAATTTTTTTCCATTATAAGTCAATAAAGATTTTAATTCTTCATATAGTATTTCTTATATAAAATTCATTATGACTAATTTTTGTTTTTTTAAAATGACTTTTAAAACTTCTAAATTGTGGTTTTAAGATATCCATAACATGAAGCTCACCATCCTAGCCGTTTTTAAGTGTGCAGTTCAGTGGTGTTAATAAGCACGTATGCAAGTCTGTGTGACCAACCTCCAGAACACTTCCACTTGCAAAATTGAAGCTCTGTACCCATTAAATATCAACTCCTCATTTCCTCCTCATTCCAGTCTCTGCTTCTATGAATGTGACAGCTAAAAGTACTTTATAGACGTGTCATCAGCCAGAATTTGTCTTTCTGTGGCTAGTCATACCATTTAGCAGAAAATCTTCAAGGTTCATTAGTGTTGGAGTGTGTGTGTTATGGTTTGGACGTGAGGTGTCCCCCAAAAGCTCACATGTGAGACAATGTGAGGAGCTTTGGAGGAGAAATGAGAGGGTCATGAAAGTTTTAACCCAGTCAATGAATTAATCACCTCATGGGCTTAATTGAATGGTAACTGAAGGCAGGTGGGGTGTGGCTAGAGGAGGTGGGCATTAGGGACATGGCCTTGGGGTATATATTTGTATCTGGCAAGTGGAGAGCTCTCTCTCTCTCTCTGCTTTCTGATCATGTGAGCTGCTTCCCTCTGCCACACACTCTGCCATGATATTCTGCCTCACCTTGAGTCCTGAGGAATGGAGCTGGCTGTCTATGGACTGAGACCTCTGAAACTGTGAGCTCCCAAATAAACTTTTCCTCCTCTACAGTTGTTCTGGCAAGGTCCTTTAGTCACAGCAGTGAAAAAAGCTGATTAAAACAATGGGCTACAATTTATTTTAATGAAAATATAATGAAAGAATATATTCCCTTGTGTATATATGCTACAATTTTGCTTATCTGTTCATGCATCCATCCATGGTCCTACAGTTGTTTCTATCTCTTGATATTGTAAATAATGCTACTATGAACATGGATATGAAAATATCTCCTTGACTTGATTTGGGGGTATATACCAGAAGTGGAATTGCTGGGTCACGTGGTAATTCCATGACTATGAGTGGTTCATATTGTTATTAGTAGGATTTTCTTTGCATCGTATTTTGTAATTGATTTTTGATGACATAAAGGAAAATCTTGCTAGATTTTGTGTATCTTTTCTATGTTTTTCCCCCAACCAGTGTTTCTCAAGCTTGGATACAAATTAGAGGCATCTGGGAGCTTTTGCAACATACACAAAGCTAGGTCTCACTCAAGATCAATTATATAAGAATTTCTGGGTGAGTTCCAGGTGTTGATAGATTTGGAAAGCTTTCCAAGTGATTCTAAAGAGAAGTAAAATTGAGGACTTGTCTACACCAACTTACTGAAGTCTTATTAGACTCAATTATTGTCCAGTTGATCCACATAGATGTTCTAGGCAGCGATATCACCAGGAAATAATGACAATTCTCTATTTTTTTAATATCTACATTTCTCATTAATGTGCCTTTGACTTACTGAATTGACCACAACCTCCTCAACAATGCTAAATACATCTCTGTTCTGTTTCTGGTTTTTTAAATGCTTTTGCTTTAAGTACAAAAATTAAATGCTATTATCAAAGAGATTTTTTTTCTTAATGTGCATTTCTTGAGAAGGACAGGAAAACAGGGATGATTTGAAGAGTTGACATATCACCTATGCCTGTATCTTTGGAAATTTTGGAATGTATTTTCCTAAAGCAAGTACAGGTAGTATTTTAAAGAAATTCAAATTACAAATGTATTCACGTTACTATTAATTAATTCACATTACTATTAAATGTATTCACGTTACTAAAATTTACCACTGTGTGTTGACTTATTCTTCCTTCCTTAGTTTTTGTGATATTTATCACAGAGCTTGTCTCCTTTGCACAATTGATGCCCTGAAGCATATTATTGGGTTTGCTATTATGGAAACTGCGGGTCAGGTCTGCTTTATGAAGTTTTGGTCTGCTTCCCCTCCATGGGGACCTGTGACCCCCTGAACTGATGGAGCCCATGTGGCCCTGCTCCTGGAAGACACTGGCACCTTGTTTATTCTTGGTTCTGCTCTTACTTAAAGAGCATTTTTGCTGGGACTTGACCTAGGATGCAATCTGTTACTACTTTTCTGCATATTTTCTTACTAGACATTTTCTGGGAGTTGTTATATCTGCATGGCTGTCAAACAAATATTGGGTAGGAGTGTGTGACAGGGGAATGGTGCTCTGCCAAGACTCAAAGACAACAGTCGTCTGACGGAGGGCCTGCTTCTGCATTTTTTGAGTCTTACAGCTTCTGGGTCTCTGAGTCAGGAGACATGTTAAGGGAAGGCTGGACTTTCTTCCTCCTCATCTCTCTCTCTCTCCTTTCCCGTCTCCCTATTTTAATCCTTTCTACCTTAAAAAAAAAACCCTTCTTTTGAAAGCTAAGACTGAGACCCATTAAATAGTCATATTTTAACAAAACTCCATTTGTCTGTAGGTTCCAGGATGCTTTCTGGATTTTGACATTATTTTGTCTGGTAGATTTTCTTTCTTCTGCTTGTACATTTTCAGCTGTCCCCCCACCCCCACCACCCTTGGGTTTCTCTACAGGTATTTCAGAGGGAGGTTGGAAGAGAGTGGATTAAGGTTCAGATTCAGATGCCACTTTAAACCAGCAGTCTATCATTTCACCTTCTTTGTGCATTTTAATCGGGAGAGTGATGTGCAGATGTGGATTAAAGGGGAGATTAGAAATGACGCCTGGAGATGTGTAAGGAAACTAGGAAAGCTTGAACTTTTGGAGAACTCTTTAATTCAGTATAAAATGAGGGACTAATCGGAACATAATCGAATATATCCAACCTTACGAAGCAGGATAGGAGATTTGAGCTTCAACCTTAGTTCTAACTAATCCTAACCATCTGTGCAAACTTGTACAGCTCTTTTGACTTCTATAAGTGTTGGAGTACTTATGAAGGTTAATTTTGCCTCAACTTGACTGGGCTAAAGGATTCCCAGATAGCTGGTCAAATACTATTTCTGGGCATGTCTGTGAGGGGGTTTCTAGAAGACAACAGCATTAGAATTAGTAGAGTGAATGAAGAAGATCCATCCTCCCCATCATGGGTGGGCATCATCCCATCCACTGAGGGCCCAGATGGAACAAAAGGATTGAAGGCTAAGAATCCTGCTGGTCCATGTGCAAAAAGGAGGGGTGGAGGTGCTGGTGGGCTTAGCAGAAGGTTGGGTTAGGGTGGGGAGAGCAGGGCAGCCCTCTGGCTCCTGATGGGCAGTAATGAGAGTCACATCTGCTTTTCCTGCTAAGATGGACAAAATGGTGTGCTTCTAGAAGAGGTGAAGGAGAGGTCCTATTTGAATTTTTAAAAAGTTTAGTCTGGCATTTTATTATCTGTGTGAGCAATCTTTGCAATGATTTATCTGAATTTTCCTGTGTAAAGCACAGCCTTCTTAGGCAGAGCTATATAGTAAGGCACGGGGCTTGGTAGCGCTGTCGTTATGTCTCGGTGAGGTTAAGTAAAGTGGACGAGGGAGACAGAAGGAGAATGGACAGACTTCAGATTCTGTCTATATTCATGTGACTCCCCAACACTGATTTTTCTCCCTGAGCTGAGCTGCCTTCACTTCGGGGTCCTGCAGGTGTGGTTGTGTGGTCGATAGAAGAATCAAGGAAATCTGATCTGCTTTGTGGGCCGGTCAGAAATCGTGAGCTTCTGAGGTCAGTGACTGTGTTTTATCAACTTTCGAAACCCAACGACTGGCACAATTACTGGCCCATAGAGTAGACACGCTATAAATATAGTTAAGTGGAGTTGAATTACACACAGAGCCTCGCGGGGCTCTGGGCCCGCTCACTCGCTTCCTCCACACTCTGCACCGGAGTCGGACCGGCTCTCCCCTCCAGGTGCTCGCCAGGGAAGGGCACGGACCTGAAGTATTTGCTTACAAGTTAATTTGAAGATCAGCAAGGCTGAGTCTCCGCACTGAGGGGGACCAGGGTGATGCCTTCAGGCTGGCGTTTTAAAACCCCACAATTAAGTTCATTAACAGGAATGAAACAGGGGAGAGGAGCAGCCGGAGAGGGACTAGTGTGGGGTGAGCACAGCTCGCCCTCCTCTCTGTTTCTCTCCCTCTCTGTCTTTTCATTCTTTTCCTCTCACAATGAAGGCTGCTGACCCTCTGGGTTTTGTTTACCCCTGTGAACCGTGACATGATTGCGTTCCTGAATAATAGCCACTAATCGTAGGGAAAAAGACCTTTGAAAAAGGCCTAATTTAAAGCAGGTTGGTACAAAACGGCAGATCTTGAATTCTGAAGATGGAAATGGCTCGGTGCAGAACCTAAGTTCCCCGAGGACGCACCGCGTGTGTTTCTAGTGTACCGCGGGGCTTGGTCCAACGCAGGTATCCCCAGGAGGTCTGTTGAGTTGCACTGAAGAAACAAATGGCGACAGCAGCTGGCGCTGACCGCTGTCGAGGTCTCCTTGCTGTTCCCCAAGGTCAGCTTAGGCTTGGCGTGGCAGAATGGAGAGGCCTGACAAAGAGCACCCCACGTTCCTCAACCAAGTCGGATCCGTGGAGGGGACACCAGCAAAGCAAATGCAGAGCCAAGGCCAGGCCTGGGCGGGTGGGGTGAGAGGGGAAGGTGAGCCAGACCCTGCCTGGCTGCTGCACACTGTGACGTGCCTCTAATAGGCAAAATAAAATCGTAGTCACCGCTGTAAAAGACTTCTGCTGCAATTTATTAATCAGGGTCTGGGGAGATGGATGACACTGAATGATTATGTAGCATTAGGCTAAGCCCCCGGTCCTTTGGCAGAGTGGCTCTCTGGATGGGGTACAGATGCTCACATCTGCTTTTGTTAGAGACCGAAACTCCTGCGTCCTGGTGTGAAGTTAATGAAGGCCCTGCATTATACCCCACATTCCTTTAGCAGAGCAAACCCTATCTGGCCAACCTGGAAATCCAATGAGTTAATTAAGGGAGAATTGTCTATGATTTCCTCTTCCATTATAACCGCGCCCTCCGCCCTTCCCCACCCCCACACGGCCTGGGTCCCCCTCCTCCCTGCAAACCTAAGCAGCGAAACTGCCTCTTGCCCCATGTGCCAGAATGATTAATGGAGGGACTACAATGAGGTCAATTAGCTGGGGTCGGCTTGAAGCTGAAAGGTGGAGTGTGTTTCTTTATTGAACACTGCATTCACACTCCAAACGGTGACCTGCGCGGGGTGATTTATTACGAGGGCAGTCCTCTGATCACTTACCTTCGGTGCTTGTACCTTGGTTTTGAAAACCGGGCTTTCACTGTCAATTAACGCCGGACAAGGAGATCCATTCAAAATCTGAAATGCATACCTAATCGTGGAGTGGGGGTAGGGGCGGCAGAGGGGAGCGGCTGGGCTGGAGGCGGAGGCCGGGACGTGGCTCTGCCACCCTCAGGACACCCGAGCCATGGACCAGCTGGGCCGTCGCATGTCAGGACTTTGTTTGAGGACTAAAATGCTTTGGGTGTGAAAGCAAGTTACCCTGTTGAACAACAGGATCTCCAAGGGCTGGCTTGGTCAGCTCCAAAGGGCCCACTCTTCCTCTCTGTTTGGCAGCCATGGGAGGGCTGCAGGAAAAATGGAACAGGGTCTGGGTCTTCCTAAAAAAAAAAAAAAAAAAAAAAAAAATGCTGATTTCTTGCCTGGGCCTCTAAAGTGAGTCACTTGCTTTTGGGGCTTTTCGAAGAAGCACCATCCGCATCTCTGTGTACTGCAATGGGCTGACGTTTGGATTCAAAGTACCAGGGCAGGGGCTGGACTTTCCAGGGATGGTCAAGGCTACTTAGTGGCTGAAGCATGTTTTCTCCTGCTACCAATCTCAGGACCCTTGGACCACAGTCACGGTGTGGTCTCATCACTGAGAACGTCTGCAGAGCAGCCAATGAGTAGGGATGAGTTGGACCACATCCCTTGGCCTGCCCATTCTCTGGAAGTTTCCTCTCCAGTATTAGTGTAGATCACCCCCATCTCCTTCACACCTTTGCTCCAGTGGCACCTTCTTGAGGAGAGTGTCCCCTGACTGCAGAGTCAACTGGAAACTCTTCTCTTCCCTTTATTTTTCTCTTTAGCTTCATTACCATCTGACGTACTCTGCTTTTGTTTGGTTGTGTTGTTTGAACTCATGGTCTGCTCATTGTCTGCATCCACTGTGAGAGTGAAAGCTCCCCAGGAGTAGAAAGTTTGGGTCCTTTGTTCCTCAGTGTGCCCCCAAATAAAGGAACAGATGTGGGAAGCCTCACTCTGCCCTGCAAACATTTCTCCAAAGACTGTGTGTTTTACTGATTCTGCAGACTGCCTTCATTTACCTTTTAAAACTATGTTTCATTCAACATTTAATTCTAATTTGTTAGCTTTGGCTGTAAGTGACAGTGCTAATGTAATAATAATTTTAAAGTGTTTTATATTTTATTACAGCTCCCCATGCCTATCGAAGTACTGCTGAGCAGGTCACCTGTCTAAACCCCATAAAATGGGATAATAACTCCTGTCTGGTAATAATCCACTTTGTGTGGGTTGACTGAGATAAGGTTTTGCATCTAGCACACAGTAGGTACTTAACACTAACTCTTATTTTGCAGCTGAGCATCCGAACAATCATCCCCATAACACACACAGGATAATAAATGACTCACATTTATCATCACAGCCACTCACATTTATTCACATAACTATGGTCATGTTATGTTTGGGAAAATGACTTTCCCAAAGTAACACAATAAATCCCTGAAGGAGATGGATCCAAGCCATGGCCTTTATAACTTTATATTTCTTGGCCACAGATGGAAATACCTACTCTTGTTTATTTATGTATTTAGAAATAAAGAAGATACACCAATAAAAATAAGCTGTATTCCATCTTGAGAAATACGGCCAGGCTGCATCAATATCAGGGAAAGAGGCGATTTTAAGAAGATCAAGGCCGGTGTGGTGGTGCACGCCTGTAATCCCAGCAGCTTGGGAGGCTGAGGCAGGAGGATCACAAGTTCAAAGTCAACCTTAGTAAAACCGAGGCTCTGAGCAACTCAGTGAGACCCTGTCTCTAAATATAATACAAAATAGGGCTGGGGATGTGGCTCAGTGTTTGAGTGCCCCTGAGTTTAATCCCCAGTACCAAAAAAAAAAAAAAAAGAAGAAGAAGAAGAAAAAGATCAGGGTCCCAAATGTTTTCCCCTTGGGAAAGAAAAGGCACTTTCACATTCCCAGGGCATGACTATTGGCAAAGCTACGGGTGTCTCCTCCTCGTTCACATTCACTCCTTTCTCTCCTCCTCTTGACAGACAGCCCACTGAGAATGATAAGAAAATTTTTGAATTTTCTGATTTACAGAAATAATTATTTGCAAACCTTAGTACGCATGAATATATTTCTGTTCCCATGTCCCATGTGGACCACAAGCCACAGACGGTGTCCTAAGAGCACATTTGGGAACATGGTTGAGGCGGGCACGACCCCTTTCCTGGGCTTGCAGGCCATCAGCACCTTGGATTTCTCCCTGCAGCCGCTGGGAGGAAGGGGCAGCACGTGGTGAGTGCGCTCCTCTCCTGGCCATTAACAGTGGTGTCTCTCCACTGACTTCGAACGAGCCAACTGCTATAATGAGGAAATAAAAAGAATTAGACCAACCTTTCCCCAAATCTGTCCGGGTTTCTCTGCCCTTTTTCCCTCAGGAGAAACTTAATGACAGACATCTGAGTTTGGAAAGATGTTTGGGTTGTTTCTTTCTTTCCCAATCACAGACTTGCTCCTTTGGAACATTTCTGGAAGCGTTATCTAACTTCCCTTGAAATGTACGAGTCAGTGGGACTTCCCTGGATCTCTCTTGGGAGGCCATTCTGCCAGCTTGAAGGTCTCTCATGATCAGCAGACAGTAGCTCCCTCTGTTTAGAATTAGCTTAGAAATGGGGAACATGGGGCTGGTGTTCTGTGTCCCTGGTGTGTTGAGCACTTGGGAACCCCAGCCGGCAAGGTCCTGTGGCAGGCAGGCTTCTTCCCATGGAGTGTCTTGAAGCAAGCGCTGCATTTGGAGTCAGGGATTGGGGCCTGAGTGCAGTTCTACCCCAGCCTTTGAGTTCATGTCTTTGAACACACTGTCTTCAGTCTCCTTCAGTGTAATTGAGATAGAGGAGGCCCTCTTATCAGCTGGGGATATATAACAATGCTCTTAGCAGATGCCTAAAACTGCAAATATATCCTCTTTTTTCCCCTATACATAAATATTTATAATAATATCAGTTAGGGACAGTATAAGATCAACAACAAAAACAAATAATAAATTAGAAAAAATTGTAACAACATGCTATAATAAAAAGCATGTGAATATTTGTAGTCTCTCTTCCTTTCTTTGTGCTTTAGATGTCAGCAAGCATAGCATATGATAATTTTTTTCTTTCCTTATTAAATTGAGAACTTTTACCTTTTTGCTTAAAAGAGGTACTTTATGCATTCCGTTTGGCATATCTGAATCGTGAGTATCACTATCTTGCCCTTGGGATCATTATTAAGTAAAACGGGGGTTACTTGCCTACAACCACTTTGTGTGATACCATGACGGTCAATCTAATAATCGAGTGACTAACAGGTGGGTCGTGTATACAATATGGATACACTGGACAAAGGGATGATTCACATCCTGTAAGGGATGGTGTAGGACAGTGTGAGATTCCATCATGCTACTTTGAATGGCCTGCAATTTAAAATTGAAAATGTATTTATTTCTGAGACTTTCCATTAGTATTTTCAGACCACAGTTGGCCATGGTAGTTGGAACCATGGAGAGCAAAACTATGGATAAGAGGGATAATACTCTACCCATTTGTAGGAGTGTTAGGAGAAGTGAGTGCCTTATACATGGAAAAGCATCTTGATCATGCTGTGGAACATCAGCGCAGGGGTCTGGGGAGAGGATCTGCTCACCTCCACTAAATTATGAACCTCAAGATGAATGACTCTGAAAGAGAAGGACAGGAGGGTCTGTTGAGAAGAAGCTGGGGCTGCAGGGGCTGCTGAGACCAGGATATGTTGGGTCTGGGTTCTGTAGCCTGGGTTCCCTCGGCTGTGCTTGTGTTATCCAGAGTGGAAGCATCACATCCGTAGGCCACGTGAAGGGGCTGTGGATAGAAGATGGAAATCTGTCACCAGGTTTTGTGCCCGTCAATAGCCGCTGCTGGAAGGTGAGTGTAAACAGCCTGGGCCTGTGTTTGAGACTTTCCCTTAGAAGGCCAGGTAGAAA
Organism: Marmota flaviventris; assembly: GCF_047511675.1. Classification (NCBI taxonomy): domain Eukaryota; kingdom Metazoa; phylum Chordata; class Mammalia; order Rodentia; family Sciuridae; genus Marmota; species Marmota flaviventris. Next base: position 168,162,195 of record NC_092500.1, read on the forward strand.
CCAGCTTGGGTAGAGGTGACAGTTTGAGTTTGAGTGTGCAGCTACATGAAAATTGGCCAAAGCTCAACAACAGAGCCACACCACAGAATGCCCTGGTCAGCGAGGGCCACCCCAGGCCTCTTCACCCACAGCATTGGGAGGGATTCTTACAGTGAGGAGGTCGGGTTGGCCTCTGCCCACCAGGTATAGTGTAAGAGGAAATGGAACCTGGTTAGGGGCTCCCAGGGAGGAGGCTGAGAGAATAGAGCCACAGTGAAGGCCAGGCAAGGCGGAAAGAGCAGAATCCTAAGGCACAGAGTGAGGCATTTATTAGTGGTAAGAGATGGGATTTGTCACATGCAAGGATGCCCAGGCAGGGAGGGGACCATGCAGGCACCAGGGGCTCACAGAGGACTAATGGAATTAGAAGTAGGATTGGAAAGGGGTGTTTCTCTTGCTTGGATCATTTTCTTCCCCATCTCTCTATCCTTCCCCTTATCTCCCATGCTGCAGGGGCAGGGGCAGGGGCAACTTCTGTTTGTAAAGTGCCAAGTGATAACCAAGATGGTGTTGATGACAGCTTTCCTCCACTGTTGTCTGCAGGTAGTTAGGTTAAAAAAAAAAAAAGGAGAAATGTCAGGTTAGTCCAGTTGGGCACACTTGCTGGATTTCTCAGACCCGTGTAGATGCTACTTCAAAGGTTGTCTCTCATGTGGGCTCCTTGTGGGCAGGGCCTTTGTCTTATTCTCTGTGACAAAGTGCCCAAAATAGGCCCTGGCATGTAGCAGGTGATTCGTGAATACTGAATAAATCAATGAAAAAGTAAAATTTCTCAAAATTATTAGATCACAAAGCTTTTTTCCAGTAAAGTTCTATTGAACTAATGCTTCATAGACCACACTTCAGTATAAATGCTGGCCTGGTAGAATGGGGATGTGAAACGATCCTTAAAGTCTGTCTCTAATCAGATTCCAAGAGACTTTAGGCTCAAATTTGGTCCAGTTTACTATACCAGGGTGTAAGGATATGAGGAATTTGGGGCTAAGCCCTTAGCTATTGTTGATGGAATATGCTGGAAGGAAATCTTGCATATTCCTGGATGAGGCAGCCACCAGGACAGACATCCAATGGAGGATAGGGAGGTGCTAATCCCACAGGGCAAATAACTAAGAACTTGTTTCTCCATTTCTTCTGAGTTTTATTAAGATATTATAAGAGATCCTGATAGAAACCTCTGCAGGGATGACATAACTCACAGAAGTATTTGTGCTGACATTCGCTGTTAAACAGGCTTTCCCAATCTCTTCTGGCAAAATAGGCACAGAGCCAAGGCTGGGACCCACCTCAGAATGTCTATGTGTGTGTTGGGGCCCCACAGCTCCCTGTTGGTCTGCTGGGGCACAGAAGTCACCATTGCTCTGAAGGCAGAGTACCCTGGGTTTGTCACAGACATCTAGACTGTGGGATGCCCCGCAGAACAGAGTGAGTGGCCAAATACTTTCCCAAACATGACCTTTGAGCCTGAAAACAATCCCATGAGCTGGGCAGGGCAGAGATTCCTATTTCCATTTAGTAGCAAGGGAAACTGAGGCTCTGAGCTACCCAAGTTCATTCAGCTGGTCAAAGTGGCAAGATTGGGTTTTAAAGATCTGGCTCCTGTGGCTGTGGACTAACTGGGCTCACAAGGTGAAAGTGCACATCGGTATAGGTGTCTATAGTCCATCTTCTAAAAGTTAGAGCAGAGAGAAAACTGTAATAAATGTGGTTGCAGAAAGAGAAATAGCCCATAATGATATTGAAAAGCAATCCTATTAAAAATTGGGACAAATTCTCTACCCAATTTTGTGAGATGAAATATGATGATTGTAGATTAAAAGTGAACTAGTCTTAGAATAAAAGCCCACACCAGCAATGAAGAGGAAAATTCAGTGCTCATTATGGGATTGATCATAGATTGCTTCTTTCCTAATTTAAATCTCACTCTTTGAAATGAAAAATTAGAAGTATGTTGTGGGAGAAGTGGACTAAGAGTCAGGAGACTTGGGTTTTCAACCCAGCTCTGTGGCTAATTAGCTGTGTGACCTTGCCAAGTGACTTAACATCTCTGCACCTCTGTTTCTTCATTTGAAGAAAGAAGGGATGCATCCAATAATCTCCAAGGTCTTTTTCAGTGTTAAAAAACTATGCATTTAATGGCTAAAGAGCTCTTTAAGAGAACATGTTTGGTGTCTAGAAATGTACATTTTTATTTTTACTGTTATCACAAGCACCTATTGTGGGCCAATTTGCATGTCATTATGCACATGAACATACACAGCTCCTGGGAGCATGGTTGCTGCTCCGATGCATAAGGGCCTTGGCCTCCCTCCTGACTCCAGTTCCTCCTGGTTTTTGTTATTTGGGGACTGGAGTCTTGACCACAACCGCAGGCCTGCAGCAGGAGGGCCTACTCCTTCCTGCACCCAGATTTCCCATGGCTGGGCTCTTTCCTGGCAAAAGGCCTCTTGGTCAGTCATCTCTTCCTACCTGAGCAGACTTCCTTCCACTGATGGCTCCTGGTCCTTGTTCTCACCCTTCTCCTCTTCCTACCTGAGCAGACTTCCTTCCACTGATGGCTCCTGGTCCTTGTTCTCACCCTTCCCCTCTAACTTGCTTCTTGACGTTCCTGAGCTTGCACCACTATTTTGATAAAAATCATGATGTCCTGGGTGGCGTCTACAAATGAGGATGGCCAGGAGCAGTCAGACAGGAAGGACCAAATGAAGGTCAACAGGAGTCCGTGGCCTGGATCTTATCAGGGAATAGGACTTGCAGAGTGCTTGCAGAACACCAGCCAGCTTCTACAGCCTTAGCGGCCCATTGCATTACCACCTCTGTACTGAGCTGCCACCAGCCCCCTCCCTTTGTGCCTCCACCCATCCTTCCCGATCCACCTGAAGTCCATCTCCTCAGACTGCCAGGTTCATAAGCCAAAGCAGCCTCCCCTCTGCAATGGCATCCCACCTCCTGCAAGAGCCCAATTCACTCCTGCTTCTTCAGATCTCAGCAAAACATCCTCTTCCTCTAGGAAGCCTTCACTGACCACCCAACTAGACCAGATCCCACTGCTCAGACAGTCTTAACTCCCTGCGATTTCCTTTCATATCACTCAGTGGGTGGTAATACACAATTACCACTGGCTCCCCCCATGGGAGGTAGGATCTGACCTCCTCCTCACCACCATCTCCCCCAAGGTCTGACAATATACCCCTGTGTACTCACTATACCTCACACACTCCCTTGAATTTTTACATCAATACTAACGACTCACCAGAAGATCTCTGCAGCCAGACTGCAACCTCCTTGAAGGCAAAACAGTCTCGTCTTGTAACTTTAATGTCTCCAGGTCTCCAGCACCAATCTGAACAAACAGATCTGCTGGAGGGTTCAGCTTTAGGAGTGGCTGTGTGGTCCTCGTGTGAATTCAGACGTGTGCACTGGGAAGGGACTTCCTTCCAGACTTCTTGTATAGGAGACAAGTTACCGCTGGAGGTCAGAGAGAGAGAGAGAGGAAAGTGACAGGAGAGAGAAAAAGGAAACAATTTCATCCAGGCAGAAAGCTACGGGAGGTCCTCAAAACGGGACATGCCCAGAGGCAGTGCTGGGGTGTGGGGCTGGTGGAAAACAGTGTGATCTGGGGCTGTCAGGCAATTTCATACTGCGCTGAACACTCCTCACAGGTGGACAGTGGTCATCCTTCAGGAGTCCCGTGTACCCAACTCTTGCCACAGTTCTGGGTCCCAGGCTTCCATTCTTTTTTGGATCTGGACCAAATAACTAAAACTCTTCTGTTATCTCTTTTCTATGCAAAAGATGTTGATGGGACCGGGCTAGAGACGGGTACAAATAGCTCCCTTTAACTCTCTGCAGGGCTGATGGAGCATCCACTGGGATAATAGATGTGAAAACGCCACAAAATGAAGCATGTATTTAAATGCAGGAGGTAGTTCTTTGTGTCTTAAACCGATACTTGCCCGGCTGCAGTTGTCCACCTTTAGCACATTCCATAGGAACTGTGGAGACCCAAAGGACCACAGGATGTGATGATTGAATTCCGAAAGGTGGTCTGACCCACTCTGTTCTGGTTGGCAGTCTCTGGGTACAGTTGTCTCCTTTGGGGAGGAGGAAGCCAGTGAGGGCTGGGAGCTGGCCGAGCCTTCAAAGAGGGAGGCCTTGGCGAGAGGAAGACTGCTAGTGATTCCTTGTCAGTGTCAGAGGATTTAGTAGCCTTGCGCGTGAACTGCCCCCAACTGAAAATCAATGCGGGACAAAGCGGTGGACTGTGTGGAATGGAAAGAGCAGAGTGGACAGGGGACGAGGCCACCAACGCGTTCTAAAGCATCCGGTCTCCACATTTGTCCACGTGTTTGTGGGAAGCCCTAAGCAACGGAGTTAAACGGGAGGGTCTGGAGTCGGGCAGATGGGAGTTCAAATCTTGGCCTTACCCAGGAGCCGGGGAAGTTCCTTTTCCTTGTGCCTTGGTTTCCTCCTCTGCAGGGGGATAAAGTCCCCACGATGATGATTGTGAGGATCAAATGAAGCCTAGGTCAGTGTTCCATAAATGTTAGGTGGGACAGCAGCTGGGCAGCGGAGGGGGTGGTCACACCTGCTCCCCTGGGGATGCCCTGGCCCAGTGGGAGGGGCCTCCGCAGAGCCCGCTGATTGGTCAGCTGCGTGGGCCAGCGCAGGACTGCACCCCTCCCAGCCCAAGGAATGTGGGGGCTCTTTGCTCCTCAAGTTCTTCATCACGCCCTGTCTCATTTCCTTAGTCACCAGCTGATGCTGATGGGCCCCCAGCCCTCACACCGAGGCGGGCTCCAGCCACTTTAGTTCTGGCCGGGAATGAGCCATTAGACCAGTGTCCCCACGTGCTCTTTATTGAATGAGAGGCTGCTGCACATCCGTCCCGCCCATTCCACGGCTGCCCCACCCCAACACCCACTTCTCCCTACCCTCATGCTCTCCGCAACACGAGCTCCACTATTTTGGGGGACCATCCCCCTCCCCTTGGTTTCTCCCCAGTTCCTCCCTGCCACGTGCATCCTGATTTTTTTCAAGAGGCTCCTCTGGGTTGAAGTCCTGGCATAAAGAGGCAGAATTCGACCTGGAGTGGTTACCAAGCTGTCCATTCTGACGGTGTGGGTGGAAAGGCTCTCACACTCTCGTCTCCTGTCTCTTAAAAAAAAATTTACCCACCTCCTCTTTCAAATAAAAGAGAGAGAGAGAGAGAGAGAGAGAGAGAGAGAGAGAGAGAGAGAGAGAGAGAGCAGGAGAGAATTTGACATTATTGTATAATTTAAAATTGCACAGCCTAGAGCCCACAAAACCGAGCATGTAATTACACACTTACTAGAGGTAACAGCAGTGCTGATAATTATTCTTTACACAGGAGAGACCCTGCTGATATCCCACAGTCAGAAAGTGGGAACTACAATATCTTTAATACCATCCGCAGAGACCCTCATAAGCAGAAGAGAAGCATGAGAAGACTCACAGGGTCCACAGCAATATCTTCATCGCGCCCGAATGTCAGGGGCTTTAGCACAACAGAAATCAATAGTTTCTAGTACATTTTTTTTCCGTACATTTTTTTTTTTTTATGACCCAACCTGAGAAAGTACAGGGAAGACAGGGGTATGGCACAGTAGGAAACAAAACCACCTTTACCCAAGGCCTGTCTGTTTAGGCGGTCATGCAACGTCAGTTTATGAGAGGCTGTTCTTCATCAGAGCAGCAAAACAGTGCAGCGGAAGAGAGATCCTGGCCCTTTTCCCCATGGTCTCTGATTAAGGTAGCACCTTGCTCATTATTGGCTATAAAGTCATGCCGTATTAAATCTTGAAAGAGAGGAGATAGATACCTGGGCACTTCTTTCTAGGCACTTGGGCATTTCTTCTCTTTTCTCCCCTAGAGACAGAACATGAATTGGTTAAAAAAAAAAAAAAAAAAGAACAAGGATTAAAGTCAGAGAAAAATTTAAGCAACAGTCAGTGAACTCAACACAGTGAGATGAAGGGTTTTCAGAAAAAGAAACCAAAGAACAATTTTAATACTCTACATGCTTTCAAAAGAAAACCGTTTGCTTTTTGCATCCCTCCACAGATCACATACAGTATGCTGCAACAAATGTTTGCCTGGTTTTATTCCATAACCATAGCCAAATTCCTAAAGCATGTAGTTTGGTCTTGAAAAATGTGTCTTGGTTGCTTGCGGGTTGTGCTGACATTCTGACCTGACAATGAGCACTATTTTAGTTGGGCTAATAAACCATTTTAATTGGGTCCATTGTTCAGTACGAATGGCGGTCCTTCTTGGCTTGATGTCTAGAGGAGAGCCTGCCAACCGACTGCTTCTTTACTGGGTGTCAGGTATAAATGGACAGACGTTAGTCTGAATGGATGTTAACCATTTAGACTCATGCTCTGGGGCCGTGCAGTATCCTCCCATCCTGAAGAAGAAGAAAACTGGGACTCAAATAGGTGAACTTAGCCAAGGTCACATGACTCAGAAAGATAGAAGAGCTAAGGCTTAATTCAAAACTAGCAACTTTAGTTAGGATGGTCTGTATCTGGAGCCCAAAGAAAGCTGTTGGTTGATCTGAAAAGAGGGAGTTAGGGGACAGACAGATGCTTACAACAGCAATAAGAAGGACATTAGTGTGAGAAGGTAAAACCCGGGCCTAAGCATCTGAGTTGAGCTCGGTTGTGTCCACTGGAGGTCTTCTGGTTTCAGGTGTGCAGGGCCACTGTGTTAGACAGGAGTTCCATTGCACACGCTCCAGTTGTATTTCCTGACTCCTTGGTAAGATCTGGGTGGAATGGGGGCCATGAAGTCCCTGGCCCTGTTAACTTGAAGGGATGGATTAGCAGACTCAGGGCCAGGGATTGACGTGTAAGGAGGACTCGCCACCAGCAGCCACAGAACCCTTGCTCTGCACCTCTTGGGACAGCTGGCTCTGGATCATCTGTGACCCTGCTGATATTCAGAAGCAGACAGGGAAACTGGTCCACATACTCAGCAGGACCAACCCTGAGCACGTTTGTGAATCAATCAACGTGCGTCTTTTGGCCCTTATCTCCGCTTTCAACTACTTGAGCAACCCCCGCCCCCTCTCAATTCTGTGACCCAAGAGCCTGGATGTAAAGCTATGGTGGGATCCATCTCACAGCTGCGTTTTTACTGGAATAAAGGGACCCTGGAGAGTACCCAAGGTTTCTATACCTGTGGAGGGAGAAGGGGGCATGATAGTGTGATCAATGAGGGGCAGGAGAATCTGTCCAACATTCTTAACTCTAGTGGCCGGTGAAGATTACCCACTGGGCTCTTTGTAAACCAATCCCTGGGTACATGTCAAGTGCACAGGCTCCTCAGCGACGAATCCCAAGAGCCCACGGTGAGAGTCTTGGAGCCCAGAAGTCCAGCAGGGCAGGAAGCTTGACCCCTGCAAGCAGAGCAGTTCTGGAGGCAGCTGTGCCTGAAGCTCTCGCTGTTGGCATCTTGACTCTTTGGTACTTTTTGCCCAAACAGGCGGTGACCTCGGGAGCAGGGGTGGCAGGAGTGAAAGGAAGAAACCAAAAGTTCCTGTTGGAAAACCCAAGCCAGGAATGTCTTCAGGTCCCTTGGGGAGATCTAACTGAGGACAAGGCTTTTTAGGATCCCAGTTTAGGTTAATGACCCACATACACAAATCCTTCCTGTGAACCACATCCACAAATACCCATGAGGGTTAGTTACCAGGTCCAGAGCACAGGTTCTGCGGTCAGGTAGAGGGATGGGGATCTGAGCTCCAGCTGGGCTGTTGAGCTCCAGCCCAACTTTGGGCAAGTTATTCTCTCTGGACTCAGTTTCTTTACTCATATAATGGGAAGGAAATGCCCTGCTTTGGGGCTACTATAGGGAATAATATGATATGTGTGATTATACCCAGTAATAGTTTCACTTCTTCCTCCATTTTCTGCTCTACCCTCCCCTTCCCCAAATTCCAAGGTGTCAAAATTCTGGGGTAGGTTCGGAGCCCTGTGAAACACCACTGGGATGAGTCTCTACTTCAGGGGCCACCAGAGATTGTGACTTGCATGGAGGACTCAACAGAAGTCTCCATTGGCATTCCTACTTTATTTCTGAACCCGCAGGCAAATTGAAGCCATCGTAATTGAGAGAGAGGGTGTAGGAATTTTGAAATAAATTCAAAGAGATGAAGCTGCCAATACCTCTTTCCTGACACGGAGACAGAAATGAGCTAGGAGGCGAGGGCAGGGAGCCAGGTTAGCTCAGAATCATTCTTTCCTGTTGTTGCCAGTGCCACTGGCACCCAAAGCCCGAGAGGTGCCGGTGCCCTCGGCTTTCCATCATCTGAGGCTGCAGGACGCCCCGTGGTGGCCTCAGGGTGAAGAGCTCCCTTTTCACACTCATGCAGGAAGCTGGGGCTCCTCAGGGCCCCTTTCTGATTTCTTGTGCTTTCCCCCACGGTGGTGGGCAGTTGGGGAGTGGTGGGCAGCTGGGGAGCTCTGCAGAGCACTTGCCTTTGCAGGTCTCAGGTCTTTTCATCCTCTGTCCACTGCCCGCCCCACCTCCCCCGCAACCTTCCCTCCTTTGTGCAAATCTGTTTTCACTGCAGGAGTGCATGCTGCCTCTTCCAGCTACAACACTGCTTGCTAATTCAACGATTCATCTTTAATGAGGCCCCCTGCCAATGTTTAAATAGCATTCAGAACAAAGAGGAGGCAGTGTTTCCCAACAGCTGCTTCTGCTGCGTCCTCAGAGCTCATCTCTCCAGAAAATCAAGAAAAATGTATGGGTGGAGGTCCACGATGGGAAAACCCACGGTTCTCATAGACGGGGATGCTGTCTCTCCATCTGTAGATGGATCGAGAGGGAGAGGATACCCGCTTGGGTTTCGCCAGGGATGGCAGATGGGAGCGTCCTGATGTTTTGTTAGCGTCAGGAAGGGCTAGTCAAGGGAAGCTTCTCTTGTGGGGTTTGGGTTCCATTTCAGAAATGTTTGGGAAACCCAGGGGGCAGAGGACAGAGGGCAGCATCCCAGAGGTCCACCTCTTCTCTCTGCCACCTACCAGCTGTGGGAGTGGGTGGCTCACTCCAGCTCTCTGCCCAGGTGTTATGTGATTGGTAAAATGAAGATAGTACTGCCCTCCACTCTGGAGATGCGCCAGCGAGCCCAGGGCAGCGGTCGGCAACTCCTCCACCTGCCGTCACTTCTTTTTCAAGTTTTAGATTTTCAGGAACCCTAAAGAGTGGGCAGAGACTGCAGGACCCTGGGCCTATGTTTGAGGATGGTTGCTTCAGGGGCCCTAGATCGCATCGATCCCACATCAGCGTCCTTCTCTGAGAGACAAAGTGAGGGTGGCATCTGACACAGAGCGGGTGCCGTGCAGAAGTTCCCTGTGTTTCTTTATTTCCAAAAAGAAAGGTTGAAAATAACAGAGAAAAACAGTAACAAAACGAGCCCACCAAAACTGGAAAGAATTTTAATCTTAAATCCTTCATTTTAATAAGTTAATGACCTCTAAACCAGAAAAATGGTAGAATGGATTCGAGATCATCCAAGCGGTGGCTCTTTGGAAGGGGAAAGACAAACCTTGGAACAACTTGAATGAAGGAAAAAAAAAAAGAAACATTAGGCTTGAGGTGGGAGCTAGCACACGTAAAGAAAGCTCTTAATTATTGGTGAAGGATGGTGCGAACGTCCAGAGAGTCGTGGGGAGGTGGGGAGAGCTGCAAAGGCAGGCAAAGGAAGAGAGTGGGAGGGCCAAGGAGGCCAGGCCCTGCCCCTCCCACTGTCCACCTGGTGGTGAAATTCTTTCTTGAATTCTATCTAAAGCTTTTTTCTCTCTTTCAGCATTAGCCATTTTGAGGTTGGTTTCTACTACCTGTAATTAAGAGAGCATTATTGACATAGTTGTGAAAATGGCAAGTTATGAAGTAGCTTGTTTAGCATGACCTTGTTTTTTTTTATGGAAAGTAGATGTAAATGTCTACAAAACAGAGCCTGAAAGTAAATGCCCGAGAAACCATCACAGTGGTTGTATTTGGGTAGTGGGATCACAGGGCAGCTTACTTTTTGCTTTTTGCTTGTGTAATTGATTATGCTGTGTTACTAGGTAAAGAGGGCTGTTTGGTCTGCCGTAGTGGATTTGTGGGGTTTAGCCAATCAGATGAGCTGCAGAGCTGAGTTATCTCATTGGCCCTGGGAGAAGGGACTCGGCGTACACCAGGAGGGGAGCTTGGCTGCAGAAGGCTGGAGTGTTCTGGATGGAGACCAGAGGGTGATGTCAACGACGTGAGAGGCTGAAGTACCAATTCCAAAGGTTTGAGGGATGAGAGAAGAAGCAGGCAAATCCAGGGATCATTAAGATATCCTGCTACAAGGTGGGAGGGACCTTTATGTCTGATCACTTAACTGTCAGCAATCACTTGGTTGCAAGAAATGGAAATTCCTTCCAGCTCAAAGATTATAAAGAAAATTTCATAAAAGGAACCTGAGACATCTGGTTGACCTAACTATATACTGCAGCCTGCTTCCTTCCCTCCCTCCCTCCCTCTCTCTCTCTCTCCCCCCTCCCCCTCCCTTTCTCTCTCTCTCCCCCCCCATCTCCTCCTTTCTCTCTGCTCTTCTCTCTGCAGCTCAGTAAACCCCCAAACTTCTCTCTGATGAAACCAGAGAGAGCCATTTCCATGTCAATGCGCCCGTAGACTCAAGGATGGTGGGAATGTACTTTTTCCTTCTCTTTTGTGAATCAGCAGAAAGCTGCTCAACAGATACACATTTGTTTTGAGTGACAAATGGGACAGTGTGGGGAAGTACTCTATAGAGGAAGGACCACATGGTATGATGCATTCGAGGCAGTGGTGCTTGCGATCCTCTTCAAGGCCTGTTCCTGGAGTAGCTCTCAGGCAGGCCAGTAGCCCAACTGAAACCAACTGTGCCAACCCAACTGCTGGCTCAGGAATCAGAGGACACATGTGCCTCTCCCCATCCCTGGCAGATAGAGCTTCTTAAACTTTGTTAAATCCTTGAAGAAGCCCTGAGGGAGGGTACACAAAAAAGAATTGGTGCTCACAGTATCTCCCTGTGGCCCTGGAGGTGTTTAATGAGGAGAATCTTCCCACAGTTCAACCTCAGTGGGACCACAGTCCATCAGGAAAGCCTATGCCAGGCCTCACCGCACACCTTATCTGTGTTTATTTAATTTTTTTCATCTTTTCCCATCATCCCATTCCTTTTACGTCTAGACACTACAGCGATAAGTACCCCTCTCTGGCTCCTGACCTTCTATTGATAGGCTCATACTTGGTATTTTCTATACTGACTTCAGTGTGATTGCACCCTTCCTTGGGCTGTTAGAAGATCCTACCTTGTTTTTCTCCTGAATTGCTTTATTTTGGATTGTTCTAATCATGCAATATGACCTCAATTCTTTCAGAAGTACGCTTAGGTAGAAACAAATTCCCTCTTAAATAGCTGTTCCACCACAGCTTGTTCAGTGGCTTTTAGGAACAGTCCTTGTTCATCCGGGCCATCAGCTTTCACTTTTAGGACCCTGTTTCCAATAATTTCCTTTCATGAGACATTGATTCAACAAATATTTGTTAAACATTCACATATGCCAGGTCTCTGGTGTTGTTTGCTTGTTTGCTCTGAGATTGCTAAGATGTTGTCCTGTGTTCAGGGAGCTAGGAGCAAAGAGGAAGGACAGAGGAACCCTCTGCCACTTGCTTCAATTCAGCAATGGCCAGTCTGGTAGGGTGGCTTACGTCCAGTCCGCTCTTCATTGGTCTTTTTATGAGGTAGAGTCTAGAAAGCTTCAAATGCACCCTCTGAACTCCTTAGCCTCCAGGAGTCATGCTCTGGCTACAGCTGTGGCCAGTGAGACCTGAGCAGCAACCAAGGTTCTTATCTTCTTCCTTCCCAGGGGGAATGTGGGCAGAGGCATGCAACCATCTTGGAGGCTGAAAGAGAGACAGAGGGGAAGAGCTTGCTTCCCCTGACCCCCTGGGGCACACACCAAGACTGGGCTGCATGCCCCGACAGGTTGTTTTGCAAGGGAGATAAACCCTTACCACCTAAGCCACTGTTCCTTAGATTTATGGAGCTCACAGACAAAAGCAATCCCAACTCATGCATCTGCTGACTCCCAAGAGCCTCAGTTGGAGGCCTCTTGCTTCCTTTAGCAGCAGCTCACTGAGCCCATCCAGCAGGATCTGCACTGAAGGAGACAGTCCCAACCCCTCCATGCATGGACTAGTCAACTATAGCTACGAGAAAACCCTTCATCAACAGAAAGAAAATCACATGACAGAATTTGCTAGGCGGACTACAGACCAGGGACCAGCGCCATTTCGTTCACTATCAGCAAACGCCTAGCAGGTTCCTTTCTCATTAACCCATCTCCACTTTCCATTTCACTCCTGCCTCCCCTTACCCTGAGCTTCCAGCAGAAGCCATGCCATTTAATCCCAGGGCCTGGGCCTCTCCCTTCTCCCACTCCTCTGCAACATGGCCACGTCACCTGCTCTTATCTACTCTCCCTCTTTCAGGGCCCCTCAGCTTCTAGAAGGAGCCCTTTGCTAGTCCTGAGGTGTGCGTCCCGTTTATGGTCTCCCTGGTAGTGGCATGATGGCTCTACGCACACTGTCACACAGCTATAAGAAGGGGCCACTGCTACCTCTGGACCCCGTGTAGTGAGACAGAGCAAAGGAGTAGCGACTGCTCTCTCGAGTGCTGGGCTGCAGAGAGCACTGCAAAAGATTTAGTATCTACTGGAGATGGAGAGGGGAGGGAAAGGTTTGTTTTCCAGGCAGAGAAGAGAAGAAACAAATCGTAGGTGGAAGAGATGAAGCATCCAATTCGTGTTGGGTGGTGTGCTTGGGGAACGCGGACTGGTCTGTCTCAGATGAGGTGAGGGCGTGGTGTGAGCGTCCCTGAGCACGAGGCTGGAAAGGGAGAGCTAGCCCAGAGTCGAAGCCATGGAGAGGCTCTGAAGGTTTTTGCAGATGAGTCACAACCAGTCAAGTCCCAGGGAAGAGCACCTAGACACTGCACTAAGCAGGGGAGACGAAAGGAACCATATTTAATTAGTGACCGGGTGCCTACAGCACTTCTCTCTTTAAATTCGTAAATTAATTTTCTTCTTACAGAAAACCTCAGAAGTAGATATTATACTCCCAGTTTATAGCTGGATGTAGAAAGACCCCGCAGGTAGCTAAGGGCATTATCTACAACAGAAATAACTGGGGGCTCGGGCCAGGCCAGGAGCACGGGGCATGGAGAAGGGATGGTGAGGTTGGGAGAGAGTCAACAGATGCAGTTGGTGGTAAGAGAAGAAGAGCAGGGAGGGAGCCGAGGACAGTGACAGAATCAGCAGGACAGAGACGTTGTATACATACACCCAGAGGGACTTGAACAAGTGGAGGGGCATGAAACCAGGCAGCTTAGATGGGGTGAGGGCGCCATGCTCCAGCGTTTCAGGTAGGTCGAGAAAGAGCAAGGCTGGCAGAAATTTCATGAAGGGTGTGTGTGGCCTTGTTTTCAGGAAGTTTGGTGGCCCACCAGGAGAGACCGTGTGGGACCTAAAGTGTCTTTGAGGCATGCTTTAAGGTTGAAGAACGGTCCTTAGATGGCTGGGAAAGTGGGCTTGCTCAGAAGTTGAAGGTATGGGAAGTGAGTAGAGGGGGAGAGACCTCAGATACAACAGGGAGGTCAGACTAAGGATCACTGCTACTTGTTATCCTGTAAACAGTGCTCTTATCTTCAGCCCCTGGCCTGGGGAAGGTGGAGCCAATCTATTTTGAAAGAGGGACAAGCTGAGGCTAAGAGAAACCAAAGGACATTATCCCAGAGGACGGAAGTATAACATGAACTCGGGATGCCTGAAAACACACTGGTATTTTTTTGCACGCTCACCGCCTGATTTAAATTATCCTCCACAATGACCCTGTGAGGTCGGTGGAACTGGTGGTGGTCTCCTCATTCTGCTGCTGGGCAGACAGAGCCTTGGGGAGGTTGAGTGACTTCCATGATGCCACGTAGCTGAGGCCTCCTCCTTGGCCACGCCACTTCCTCCTGCTCTCGTGGTGGACAGGGCTGTGGCTGCTCATCGGTGCTCCCCCCGTCTCCTCTCCTTGAAACACGTGGGCTGGAGCAGCCTTCCCATTGGACTAGGCTTGGCCACCTGACTTGCTTTACACAGTGAGCTGACCTGCACTTCTCCACGTTGTCCTCTCTCCTGTCACCCGGGCAATCTTGGAAGAGAGACAGCCACCAGATGGAAGCTGCCGGAATGTTGAGTTGACGTGGGAGGGTGGCTGCTTGGAAAGCCGCCTGAGCCTGGAGCAGGGTTTGAGTGACTGGGAAATGAACTCAAGAGCCACCGATCACAGGATTGTTACGGCAGCAAGGTCCAGTCTGTACGGTCGAAGACCAGCGAAATCTTCCTAAAGAATGAAATAAAATGTCCGTGTCTCAGAGACAGCCCTACCCAGAACCTTCCCAGAATAATTAGGAAAGAAACATCACTAAGTCCCTCTGGTAGTTAAAATGCCATCAGGACTTTTTTCAAGGCTGTGTCGGATGGTGAGCTTTCATTATGAGGTTCAGTTGTGGGCTTGAGGAGAAATTGTTTTTACAGATGTTCAGGGTGTGTTATGAGGAAATGGCCTTTTGCAGGGGTTCAGGTTGATGGGGCCTCTGGGGACCCCCTCTGACTACACGCACAGAGGAAGTAGGGAGGGGTCTGAGGAGGCACAAAAGGACACAGTGGAGTTGGAGGAAGACCATGAAGCGGGGCAGCTGAGGCAATGTAACTGAACAAGATTTGGAGTCCCAGAGACTCGGGTTCGAGTCCGGGCTCTGCTGCTCAGTCACCAAGTCATTTCATTTATCTGGGTCTTAGCATAGTGCTCTGGGAAGTGGGAGTGACGACACTTGCCTTATAGGTTTGTGGTGAATTTACCTGGATTCCATAAGTCACAGCGATGGTCATTTCTGTAGTTGTCATTGTTAATACCTCCCAACGGGGACCTGGTGGTCCCGATCTTTACTCTTCCTCCTGTGGCTTCTTGGTTTCAGGGAAGGCGCTTGCTGCCTGTTCTTGTGAGATGCATGTGTTGAAGCCCCAGTCAGTGCGATGGCATCTGGAGATGGCCTCTGGGAGATGATTAGCTGAGGTCAGGAGGTGGGGCCCTCCTGAGGGGATTAGGGACTTTGGTAAGTGCAGTTTTGGGCTGAAGGTGACTTTCTTTTAGAAGTCACATTGGAGTCTTCAAAGCTGAAAATAGACAGGGTGAGGCTGGTGAGAGGAGAATGGATGCTGACTGCTTAGAGCTGGTTTCAGGTGCGGTTCACCTGGGGGAGATGAGTCCTTCTCCACTGTCCAGCCCAGATGACCAGTAATATTGACGAGGATCAAGGCCAGTATTATACAAAAGTCAGCGGGTAGGGCATCCCGGCTGACATAGCTCTTAGGAACCCCAGCAAAACACCGGGCATTGGCATTGGGACCTACCTGAGAGGCCAAGGGAGCTCCCGATGCATTGAGGGAGCAATTGTCTGGGGGGCTTCCTTTCCAGAGCCCCCACTGCGTACCCAGTCACTTTGAGATATTTTCCCTCCTGCTTGGCAGTTTGTCCAGTTCTAAAACGAGACACTGGAAGATTTTCTGTAGTACTGATTTCCCAAACTTTAATTATTCCTGTACGATTTTTTTTTTTAAACTGGCTTGTGATGTCTATGAAATACCTACCCTGTTATTTACTTCATAATTCCTTAAAATCGACTCATTTTATTAGCACCTACTTTAGTTTAAATCTAAGCAGTAAATACCCACAAAATCAGCGTTTGCATGTCTTTTCTAATACACAGTACAATAAGTCGGTGACTTAAACGTTGTAAAGGGTGTTCTTCTATTAGTCACCTTAAATCACCATGTGTAAACGCAGCCATCCTTGGGTCACCTTTCAGGATACTCTGGGAAGAAAGGGGCACCCTCCAAACGCAGTGGAGACAGGGACACGGCACAGGCAGGGATGCTGGAGCTCCAGCCCTATAGGTGGCCTCCATCTTGGTTTGGGCTCCGTCTCAGCACGGCCATCTGCTCTGAATGAGCAGCCTTTTGTGAAAAGCTGTGGGGGGATCAGCCTGGCTGATTGGCTGGAGCTGTGCCCAGAATGCCCAGATGTACATTTGCCCCAAAAGACGGGGCACAGCTGGGGTTCACGGTCTCCCCGGAGGTTTGGTTTTCCTGGTGCAGCCCAACCCTGCCTCCCACTCTCCCGCAGTGCGGTAGGAGAGGGCCCAGAGCGGCCCTGAGAGCTCCCTCACCGCCGGCAGCCTGCCATTTGCTGCCACTGGGGACATGAGATTGCTTCCATGGAAACAGAACCAGGGATTGTATTTCCAGAAACGTCTCAATCTAATTTGTGTGGAGCTGGGTTGTGTGTGTGGGTGTCTGTGTGCTCCTGTGTGGTGTGTTTCTGTCACAGAAGGTGGGGGGTGAGAAGCGGGAAGAGAGAATTTGCATAGAACCCCCATTTCCCTTGATTCCCAGGGACTCGATTATTTCAGGTGAGTGTTGGGCATCACGGAGACCGAATCCTATTAGGGGGCTGGGTGAGGAAGTAGTCACCATTGTGTTTGGTCACAGTGATCAGAGATATTTGAATTCTGCCTTGATCTTGCCAATTCTCATTCTTATAGGAGGTATGTGCATAGGGAGGTAAAGAAAGGCAGAGGCAGAGTATTTCTGCTTAGGATTGCTTCCAAACCCTAATGAAGGACTCCAGTACTTAAGCGGAGTCTCCCTTTTCTCTATTTTAGGCAGGGCAGTGTAGCCTTCCAAAAAAAAAAAAAATGATGTGAACTGTTTTTTTTCAATTTCCACATATGAGTCTTGGATTTTAAATCTGCAGAGGATCAACTGGACTCTCAGCAAAAAGAGCCAAAGAGGCAGAGAGATAGGTGCTTCTATGTTGGGAGTGAACCTGGCCTGTGCTGCCCTCCAGGTCTTTCTGACCCAAGGCAAAGAGAGAGAGAGAGAGAGAGAGAGAGAGAGAGAGAGAGAGAGAGAGAGAGAGAGTCCAGTGGGCAGCTCAGGGACTCCACCACCGTGGCCTAGAGGAGGGGGAGTGAGAGAAGAAACTGAATGGACCTTGAACCTGGGACCCCTCTCTGCACTGCTGCAGGAGGTTAAGGTACAACATTTGTGTGTCTGGTGACCTTTTGTTCCATTAGAGGCTCCACCCAGTAGGACAGTAGTCCAGTAGAATGTTCTGGAATTGAAACAATCCAGACTGGGATTTCTCCTCCTTGAAGATGCAATGTCTTGGTTCCTCCAAAGGAAGGGAGAAGTAGAGACAGGAGAAGAGAGGTCTCAGCCAGCCTCCTTCCCACCCTTTGCCATAGAATGAATGACGCCTGCCTACTCTCCTTCTTCTTTCTTATTATGACAATGACTTTGGGTTTGACCAGCCTCTGTGTTGCCTCGGGTCCTAAAATGTAACCCCAGCTGACCGGGAGGAGATGCCTGGGACTTTTCCTGGAGCCCTTGTTCTACATTTAGGAGAACTGTCAACGCCCACAACCTAAAGTACAGTGGGGTGAGAGTCTTGTCTACAGTAACCTGTCACCTAGTAAGACTGGAGCCTGGTCCTCTGCAGAAAGTAGATCTCTCACCATTGAACCAAGCCAGTTGTTGAATGACGGCCTAGTTATATTTCCTTATTGTCTCCTAGGGTTAGAGTTTCAGAATCAGAAAGATTTGGACCTTGTCACAGTGCCAACCCTTTTTCATTCTGGATTATCACAATATCCTCAAAGAGAAACGCATCACCAGTGGCCCTGATACCACCTAACAGGTCCAGTTTCTCCTTTCTCATCTTCATACTTGGCTTCCAGTTGTCCTCTTCCCTGGGCACGTCCTTCTTCCTCTTCACCCTTCAAGCCGTGCTCTCTCCCCAGCCTCCCCTCAACACTCGCGGGCACTTGACTTCCTGTCCCGGGAGGTCCCCGCTCATCTCTGTGCATGGAGCTTTGGATTTCTGCTCTTTCCATTTGGCACTTAACGCTTGCTGGATCATGTCATCTTTTGCTTTGTGAATGTTGCTCTCCTCACTAGATTATAAATAGGGGCTCTGTCTTTACAGTGCTCTGGATCTTTCTTCATGATGAAATAAATGATTCACAGAGAGGGGGGCTCAATTTGTATTTTGGAATTAAGAAATTGATCATGGGTCTCGTCTTCCCGGGGAAAACAAGGGCCACAGTTAAACTGGTGTCCAAGCAGCATGAGGACCCCAGGGATACTGTCACAAAGCAGGTAGACCCTGGTCCACAGTAGGTCCTGAAGAGACGTTTTTCTCTTCTCTGTACTCCTGGTCAAGGAGTCCAGCTTTGACTTACAATGACTCATAGATAAATCATTTATTAACTCTGGTGGGAGAAATGATGGTCTTCCCTTCCTTATTTTACTGTGGTTTTGGGGAGGACTCGGAAGACTTGTTTGGTTTCGTGATCTCTGTACATTGCATTTCCTGTCTTTTCAGCTCTATGGTTCCTTCAATTCCATTTTCATCTCCCCACCCCCCAGTGTTACATGGCATGCGTTTACTTCTAAAATTAAACACACTTCCATTTTGTTTCAGGAATTTCAGCATATCCCCACACATCTCTGGAGACCCTAGGGATGGCGCTGGGCCCCAGACTCCAGCTATCACCGGGTAACATCATCCATCCTGCAATCCCAGCTCCATCGAGCTGCCTGCTTGTATCATGTCTGCGCTCCCCATTGGCACTGCCCGCCTGGCGCTCACCCAGGCTGGTCTGACACTTGCTGCTGAGGCTGGGGAGGGACCCAGGCAGGCTTCCAATTCTCTCATGAGCTGGGTGCTGCCTGCAGCCAGCACACTGTGAAGCCCTGTTCTAGAGGCTTCAGAGGACCCCAGCTTGGTGGGGTGGGGCACGGAGCCATGGGAAGTGCATAAGCAAAGAGCTCTGTAGAGAGTAAATCAGCTCCTGGCATCCAGTCCTGCTGATAGAAGCTCTCGATCCTTTCTTTCCCTCTCAAGTACCACTTAAGTCTCTGCTTGCTTCCTGCAAACAATGGCACCGAATGTTCATTTGTTTGCTTGGAGCTGTGGGCTCCCCCCCACTTCCAGAGGCTTCCAGTGCTCAGCTGTCCTCCTTCCAGAAGCCTGGCCCCCCTTGGCTTTAGTGTCTTCTGTGCTTAATTGCAAATTATTGATTTGAAGGGAATTAATTTTTAGCTCTTGCCAGATTCAGTCGCTCCTGGGTTGGACTCCTCAGCAGGACACCCTGGGGATCCCAGCTGGGGACGGGGGGGAGGGACCGTGGCTCATCAGTAGCTGTGCTGGGCCGAGGCCACATGCGTCTACTCACAGGCTGATCAGTGCTGGGGCTGAGATGGTCTCGCCCAGTGCGCTGTTTCTATAGAGAGGAAACTGAGGCCTGGAGGTGGCCAAAGGGCGTCAAGCCAGAGTGGAGCGCCCGACTCCCAGCCGGGCACCGGTATGGCAGCAATTCCTCGACACACTCAGACTCGCTTAATCCTCGCAAGAAAGCCTAAGAGGGAGCGGTTTTGTTCCAGTGTGTATGACTGAGTCCATGGGGTGATGCTGCAGCCCATGCACCCCCCAGGAGAGCTGATGTCCCGGTCCAAGACCACACACTGAGAAGCAGGGTCAGTCAGCACAGGGTCCTTGGCTTGGCCAGCACACGGTGATCAGGGGGTTTACAAAGTTACCGATGTTTGGGGACAATCTTCAGAAATTCTGATGTAATTGTTGTGAAGCACCCTGGACAATGGGAGTTTTAAGACATTCCTAGGAGGCTCCTACCTTTGGCACGTCTCTTTCATGAAGGAATACCTTCCAACGGAGCCCGAAATAATATTTTTTTTTTTCCTGAGCACCAATTTTATTTACTTTTTTTTCCCTGAGCAACTATTTAAAATGGAATAAATAATTACGTGCATTGCCAAAATTCATGTATCACAAAACCCGTACGAGACAGGTGATGCTTTTAATCCCTAGGAGGGGTTGGTTGATTCCGGTCCCTCATTTTCAATCAGGGTTGGCACCGCTGTGCCCACTCTATTCATGAGGCTTAATGATGGCTTAAAGAGCACCATTCCCTTGTGCCATGTGGGGCCACTGCCAACACAGCCTGGGGAGGAGGTGCTGGGTTCATTTTGGGATTTGAGAGGTGGGGCTTTTGGAGAGCAAGCAGGGAGAGTTACAGTGGGAGCCAGATGTCACTGAACAGAGGAAGCCACCGTGGAACTCGAAATTGGGAGTTTAGTCCACAAGCTGTAAGGTGGTTTTCTTAATCCGATTCATGGGTCTTAAATTTGCAGTCACAGATAGAACTTTCCTCCTTTACGACCGAGCTGGGCTTAGCTCTTCAGCTGTCTCTTTTGTCCATAGTAAAAATTTACCTAATTACTTTCAGATAAACGCAATCACTTCCAGATTCTTTTTCCTCAGTGTCTTTGGTGTAAATACCAACGGATTCAGGCTGCTTTCCCTCCCCTTTTCCTTCTCTTCTAACAGTGAGGCTGGGCCATGGGCAGGCTCACGGACTGGCAGCAAGTGTGCCTGGGCCAAGCTGTGCACCCGCAGGGGTGGTCCAGCACTGCCCCTGGAGTCTCCCTCCCTGCAGGTCCTGCAGGTGTGCTCCATCACGCCCTCCTCTGTGAGGTTCTGCAAGGCTGCAGCCACTCCAGAGCAGTCCAGACGTCCCTGACACACAGCGCTTCCCTTTAGGAGTTTCCGGGGAACGACAGTACTGCATGGTCAGTAGAAACTGAACATCAGAGTTTGAACTCCGATACCTGAGCTAGAGGTATGCAGAGCTCTCCCGGGACGCAGGCTCCCAGGCAGCCACACATTCTCCCAGGCAGCCACACATTCTTGAGGATGAACAGGCTTGGGTGTCGTGAGCTGTGGTGCACCATAAGTTAGGTGTATTAAATTCATTTTCACTTTCCTACTGATGTTGGGTTTCTCGGGACACAACCCCACTGTGAGTGGAGGAGTGTCCATTCGTAGGTAGCATTCTCTGTGTCCTGGGCTCCATTATAAATGCTCCGTGTCTGAACTTATTTACTCCTAAGAGATGGCTGTTATTATCATTCCCATTTTGCAGATGAGGTCACTGAAGCACAGAGAGGGAAATTAACTTTCTCAAAATCACATGGTGGAGCTGTAAGCCAACGTGTTGCTCTGACTCCAAGACACCCACTCTTACCAAGCTTACTATATATTGAAATCACAGGTGTCCAGGGGGAGCACTGCACGAATGAAAAGATTGGGTTGGATATTATCTTAATACCTTTTGACTCTGATTTTGTTTCCTAAAAACTGTGTAAGCCAATAGAAACTCCCCGCCCCCGCACCAGGCTCTTATACCAGTAGGACTCTAGATCTGCTCAGACCCACGACACATGACAGTCTGACCCTGATCACATCTTCTCTGAGGCTCGGCTGTCTTCTTCACCTCTGTAGCTCTCTAATGCCTGACACCCAGGCTGAGCATCCCTCATGCCAGAGTCTGGAATCTGAGATACTACAACATGCCAAACTGTTTGAGAGCCAACGCGATGCCACAAGTGGAGAATTCCACAGCTGACCTCACGTGAGAGGGTTGCAGTCAAAATGCAGGTGCATTAAAAATATCACACAAAACTACCTTCAGGCTATGTGTGTAGGAATGTATGAGACATAAATGAATTTTGTGCTTAGACTTGAGTCCCATTCCCAAGATATCTCATTACGGACAATATATGCAAATATTCCAAGATTGAAAAAAAAAAATCCAAGATTCTAAACACTTCTGGTCTAAAGCATTTCAGATAAAGGTCACTCAACCTGTAGTACCTGTATTGGAGCTGCACAGCAGACCCTTAGGAATTTGAACATCGTTGAGTTGAAGAGTAGCCCCAAACCAAGTTTTCATAATCGAGGAAGGAGAGCAGGAAGAGCAGGGGAAGGAGAGAGGCCAAATGCACAGGAGCACTCTGGGTCCAAGTTCAGGGCTTTCCCCAAGCAGGACTCCTGTAAGGCTCAGTAGTGTGGAAGCAGATCCTTGTGGGAGACATTTTCAATCTCAGTTATAGCAATGGCCAGCGCACCCCCCAACCAGGCTGCTCTAACCCTTTCAACTTCCCAAAGAGTAAGGGGGCTCTGTACCCACCAAGTTCTGAGCAAGGGCAGGAATTCATTCTACTGGGGTTCTCCGTGTCCCCAGTCCCTCCCTGCCACAATTAACACCTCGGGGAGAGAATTTAAAATCAAGTGCTTCTTTTTCAATTACCACTTGGAAAACTGTGTAATAAAACACCACGGCACGCCTGCTTGCTCTTTTTGAAAGTCTAATTAATTCACTTGCGGAGGTTGCGTCTTGCTTGTCTCTGTGTCACTTGCTCATTTAAAAAGGTGCTAAGGCTTGGAATCTGTGGGTTACCACTTGAACGAATCCATTTTCACGTTCCCTGTTTGGAGGCTGACGGGAGAGTGTTACAGGCTGAGATAGTTCGGAAGCCGAGGGACAGCACAAATGTCCCCTGACCCAAGCTCGCCCATTGACATGGGGAGCACGGGAGGCCTGGGTCTGGGCTGGGTTTAGCCACTGGAAGGTCATGTGACCTTCAGCAGTCACTGCACGTCAGGCTCCTGAGCCTCAGTTTCTTCACCTGTGAAATCTTTCTCCAACTCTCATAGTCAGCTCCACCTCCAGCCATCCATTCATTCCCTAAAAATACTGTTATCTTTAACTAATTGAAACTAACTGGAATCAATGCCTTTGATTTATATTGAGCTGTTTGACAAAATTTTTGTTGGTGTGGGTTGTTTTGAGGACGCTGGGGAGTGAACCAAGGGCCCTGTGCATGCTAAGCATGAGCTTTGCCCCTGAACCTTACCCTGGGCGTGTGACAAACTTTCTGAAGGAACATATTCTAAGGATATTCCCATCTTCCAAATGACAATGTCCAGACAGCAGAATTCTAGGTTCTTACTAGTCTCTCATGGTCCAAGGGGGGTATTTCAGACCCTCTACTGGGACTAGCATGATTTGCTGCCAGGAGCCTGGGAATGGGTTGGTCCCATTGAATCCCATTTGGGTTTGTTGGTGGAAGCAAGATCCAGCAGGGTCCTTAGCAATCTCCTGGAGCAGGTTACCAATGAGTTTGCTACCCAGTTCCAACTTTTATCTGCTATTAGGGCTGCTGGGACTGACTGGGCTGAGCTGCTGACTGTCTAGGAGTGAGTCCCTTGACATAGAGAAGGTGAGGCCCCTCTACCCCACCATCACCAGGGCAGGGTGTTGAGTGTCACGTTGGCAGGATTATTGGGCAAAGGAGCAATAGTAGGAAAAGTATAAGTATTGGCTGGAACCAATGATGCTCCACATCTCTTTCTTTGTCTCGGAATTAACATTCTTTATCTAGAGGTAATGAGGTACAGATAGCAGAAATAGAGCTATTCAGAAGACTCTCAGCTTCTCTCCCACTGATATTTGTGGGTCACAGAGAGACCATTGCCTTAAGGAGAGGAGGGTCACACAGTTTCTTCTGTATCAAGAAGTGCTTGCAGTAGGGGGACAACTTGAGACCACGCTCACTGCCAAGGCTGGGGCTCTCTATGGGGACTTGAAACCAAATCTCCAGTGTCCTTTGGTCTTTCTGTTCATATGTCCTTTGACCATTTCAAAGTACTGAGTTCAGGTGGCTGGGTCCTGATGAAGCCCCTTCCCATCACAGTGTGACTTATACAGCTGTAAGAGCGATATTGTGAATGATTAGACAACACTATTTTCTTCTTTGTGGTGCTGGCGATGGACCCAGGACCTAGCATGCTCGGAAAGTGTTGCACCACGGAGCTACACCCTTGCTGTGAGCCCCCAACAGTGACTTTCACTTCTAAGTCACTTTCTTCCCTTGGCCCATTACTGTGAAGAGGGTGTCACTAGGAAAGGAGATGGCTGAGTCAAATGCTGGCCTTTGTCTTGTAAAATAGACCTTTCTGAAACCCTTCAAGAGCCAATAGTCTTTCTTTTTTTTTCTTTGAAGGAACAATATTTTTTTGAGGGAAATAAAGGTTTTTGTATCCAAACAGAATAGAAACTCCAAAGAACTCGGCATAAAATTTATCTATCACAGCAGTTTAAAAATGTTTTTAGTGTCAGGATTCTCTTATGTTCTTAAAAAATTATTGAGAACCTCAGAAATATTTGGGGGCGGGGTTGGTAGAAGTTCTTTAGAGTACATAAACTTGAATGTATTAGAAATTTAAAATGATAAATATTTAAAATGATAACCATTAAAAATAAAATGGCAAAAAGAAAACAAAAGTATACTTTCTTCTTGAAATATTTTCTTCTTTGTATAAGCCAGGGACAACCTTGGAATTTCTAAACAATAATTTATTGAACAATAATAAAATCGCAGAGATATAGCAAATAGAACCAATGGTAAATGGTAAGAATTCCATAGGAGGGAGAAAAAAGTTCATCTCTGAAAACACTCATGTTTCACACTCTAAACTTATGACCTGGGAAAACTTTTTTATAAAACTCCAGAATATAAAAGTATATATTCCATATAATATCCATGCAATATCATAGGTCATGTATCTACTGGAAACATCTATTCGCTCTAGGGAAAATGTGAGTGACAAAAGCAAATATCATCTTTGTATCATTATAACAAGAGTTTTGCATTGCAGACTGCCTCAGTCAGTTTTGTGTTGCTATAACAGAGTATCTGGAGGGTGGATAGTTTATAGTGAACTCGCAGTTTACAGATTTTTAATTTTTTTTTCACAGTTCTGGAGACGGAGAAGCCCAAGGCCAGGGCACTGCACCTGGGGAGGGGCTTCTTGCTACATCATCACATGGCAGAAGGTGGAAGGGCAAAAGGACAAAGGGGGCCTGAACTCACTATTTTTTGATGATAATTATTCCATTTATGAGGGTGGAGCCCTCTGGTCTCCTCACCTCCTCAGTGTCCCACCTCTTAATACTGTGACAATAACAATAAATTTTTGGAAAGGACAAACTTTTGAAGGGTAGCACAGACCTCTTGAGAGTCTCAGAACTCCTGGGGCTGCACTTTGAGAACTGTGATTTATATATTGGGAAATCTTATGGGCATTTATGTGTTCTCTTTGGCAGGATCTGGTGTAGTCCTGGTTTATGCTTGTGTTGTAAATATTGTAATTACAAGCACCCTAAAAAATTATATGAACATATTATTTACAAACTACAAGCTAAGAGTATTGGCTTAGCCAATTTTCCTTCATGAAGGAAATTAATTATTTTAAATTAATTAATTAGTTAATTAATTTATTTATTATTGGTGCATTATAATGATACATAATAGGAGGAGTCATTATGCCATGTCCATACATGCCCACAATTTGCTGTATCAAGAAGTGCTTGCAGTAGCGGGGACAGCTTGAGACCACAGTCACTGCCAAGGCTGGGGCTCTCTATGGGGACTTGAAACCAAATACTCATTCCCAGTATCTTCCCTTTCCATCCTCCTCCTGCCCTCTGATCCAGTTGATCTTCTCTACTGATCTCACTTCTGTTTTTACTATTTTATTTAGTGCTTCTCTCATTATATATATATATAAGTGAAATTCATAAGACATGTTTGTACATGGACACAGCATAATGCAATAGATCTTAAAAGGAGATTTTCTGCAGAAGAATTGAGACTAAACTAAATCCCTGATGTGACTTCTGGAAGAAAAAACCCCAGTGGCCTCACTCTGGATGAGCTCCATTGGTGTGAGGAAGAGATGACTTTAAACATGCACGTTGTTAAGGGTACAGAGTTTCACTTTGGGAAGATGGAAGAGTTCTGGAGGTAGTTGGTGTGATGCCTGCACAATAGGGTGAATGTACTTAGCACTGCTGAATGCATTACAGATGGCCACCCGGTCAATTCTATGTTATGTATGTATTACCACAATGAACAAAATGCACATATGTCTAGGGATTGCTCCGGGAGATTGTTTACTTTATGAAGAAGCACAGGAAGAGAAGAATGGGCCATCAGTTGCTGAGGAAGGAAAATGGCCCTGAGATGAGTGAACGGAACCAGAGGACCCTCCGTCTCATTGAGAGGACCTTGTCTGTGTTGGACATGGACCATAGAAGCTGAAAGTCTTTCTGGGAGCACCAACTGCAGCTACAGACACACTGGGTGTAGAGGCTGCCCAAGAAAGACCAGGTGGATGAAGTACATCTCCAGGAATAATGGAGGAGAACCGAGCAGAGACTGTGCCAGATGAGTTGCACACGTGGCCAGTCTGGAATTGGCCCTTGCTGTAGTTTGGATGTGGAATGTCCCCCGAGGCTCATATAGTGAAGACTTGGTCCCCAGTGCAGCAATGTTTAGCGGCGATGGAGCTTTGGAGAAGTAACTGGATCATGAGAGCTCTGACCTCAGCAGTGAATTTATCCACTGTTGGCTGAATGGAGGTGGCGCAGGCTGTGGGGGGTGAGGCCCATTTGGAGGAAGTAGGTCACTGGGGGTGTGCCCTAGAAGGTATTTCTCGTCCCTGGCCCCTTCCTCTCCGACTGCTTTCTGGTTGTCATGAGATGAGCGCCTCCCTTCACCACGCCCTTCCGCCATGATGTTTCCTCCTTGGGGCCAGTAGACCATGGACTGACACCTCTGAAACTGTGAGCCCCAATAATTCTTTTCTCCTTTAAGCTGTTTTTCTCAGATATTTGTCATGTCAATGAAAAGCTGATTAACACAGCTCTCAAGAGAAGGGGGGAATCAGTCTCTTGAATTGTCTTGCCAAATCATGAACTGACCAAAGATGCCCTATCCAATAGAAAGACGTTATAAGGCAATTTAACTTTTACATTTTCTCTTAGACACATGAAATAAAGTAAAAATAAATAGGTCAAATTAATATTAATAATGCATTCTTTATTATAATAAAATATTATCTCAACATATAATAAATTTCAAGAATGATTAGTGAGATATTTTGTATTCTTTTTTTTTATATCTTTATTTTGTTTATTTTTATGTGTTGCTGAGGATTGAACCCAGGGTCTCTCACGTGCAAGATGAGCACTCTACCACTGAGCCACAACCCCAGCCCCATATATTTTGTATTCTTATTTGTACTAAGTCTTAGAGATCCAGTGTGTATTTTGTATTTATAGCATATCCCAATTCGGAGTAGCACATTTCAGTAGTTCATTAGCCACATGTAGCTAGTGATTGATGTATTGGACAGTGCAGAAGTAGAGTTTAAACCAGAAAGACCGGAATCAAAGAAAACACACTAATTTGACAGGATTTTCTTGCACACAATTAGATTACATTTTTACCTGAGTGAAAGTGATGTACATTTCTGCTAAGAGTGGAAACATTTAATTGCCATTTTAAGTCACTAGAACTCTCTCACTCACCCATTTGGTAAGTCTGAAAGCACATTTTGAGGAGAAGCCTTCATCAGATTGAGTTTCTGAGTGACTAGGATGAGCACAGCTTGTTGTATGGGTAATGAAAGCAAGAAAAAGAAATTGTTTTCTGAGATTTTGGAGATATTTGTTACTGTAGCATCACTTACTTTATCCTGATACATGTGATTAAATTATACACATGCTCCTCACTTTATGATGAGGTTATGTTCTGACAAATGCATCGTAAATTGAAAATGTCCTAAATCAAAAATACATCTAATGCACCTAACTTACTAAATGCCTTGTGTAGCAACAGAGCACACTGTAGAGTGTTGATTGTTTCTTTGGGTGAGTGAGTGATCCACTGGGAGCTACTCTCACTGCTGCTATCCAGCATCTGTAGCAAGTGTCAGAGTGTATATTGTTAACCTGGGTAAAGGTCAAATTTGAAATATGTTTTCTACTGAATGCATATCACTTGTTCACCATTGTAAAGTCACAAATTCTAAGTCAAACTACCATAAGTCAGGGATCCCCCTGTATTTTGACTAAACTTCAAAATATAATCTTGTGATTAAAGTATGTGTCTTATATTCTAAATATTTGCAATAATTTTAGTTCAAGCTATGGGAAAGCTCTAAGAATCCATTTGCCTGGATGTATGAATGAATCACATGAAGGGAAATATTTCCCAAACAAGTAGAATTAATGTAATTTTAAAGATCAGCTTCAGAAAAGGATTTTACCCTCCAGTGTCTGTTGAGAGATACAATTTTAATCCTGCCATAGTAATCCCAGTAAATGATTTCATCTTCACGTATTAATCATAGACTATTAAAGAAAAAAATCTGGCAATGTGATTATTTTTCTCTAGATTTTTGACACATTTTCCACTTATTTTGGAAACTGATGTTTTAAACATAAAGAGTTCTAGAGTCATGGATGATGGCTGAATGTTCCCCTCTAGCTAAAATATTGGAAATAGCAAAGCCCAACTTTTACCAGTCTTCTCAGAATTTTTAACTGCCAGCACTAGTCTTTCATGGAACATATATGGGCTAATGTATGTTTATATAAAGTATTTTTATATATAGAAGCTTAACATTGCAAGTATTTGTCTTGAACCACAATTAGAATTTTTCATGATGAGAACTAAAAAATCTCTCGATTCCTCTAAACCTTCCTCCCAGAGGTCACACTTTTGAATTATCTATCTCATTTTCTTTGAAACTCCCTCTGCACAAGTCTACCTCTTAGAGCACTGAATTGTCTTCATTTTTTTTTTTTTTTTGGGATTCAGATGGGGACTAAGAAATTAATGCATTTCTGAAAAGTTTGCTTTCTTTATATTGACTACCTTTTTCAATTTATTGAGTGTGTTTTCAAGTTCTTACTATGTATTCAAGATTGTGCTTGGTGTTGTGAAGGAGTATTGGGAGAGAAGATACATTACCTATCCTTAAAGACTTGGTCTGGTAGCAACAGAGGCACTGTTACAGCTTGCATCAGAAATGTCCCCAAAAGCTTATGTGTTGAAGGCTTGGTCCCCAGCACGACCTTATTGAGAGGTGGGGCCTTTGGAAGGCCATGGGATCATGAGGACTCCACCCTCATCATAGGGTCAATCCATTCGTGGATTGATCCATAACTTAATGGTCTGTTGGAAGCTGGGGAAACTTCAGTTGAAGGAAGTGGTCACTGGGCAGAGGCATGACCTTGAAGGGTATATTGTGACCTGGCTCCTTCCTTTCCTTGCCTCTAGGCACCACCAGGGATGTAGCTTTGCTCCGTCACACTTGCCCGCCATGATGTTCCACAGGCCCAAAGTGACGGGGCCAAGTGACCATGGACCGGAACCTCTGAAACCATGACCCAAACCAAACCTGTCCTCCTTTATGTCCATTTTTCTCATTTTTTTGCCCTAGCAACGGAGTCGACTGAAACAGGCCACATACGCCAAATGGCCAAATGGCTAATAAAGTAGCGAAAGAATAGAGTGACCAGTGGAAGGTAGAGCTTGGGAACCAGGATAGTGTGGAACACGGAGCACTGGCCTCAGAGCCCAGAGGGTGGAGAGTTGGCCCTCACTCTCCAGGTGGGATGATGGTACCTTTGTGTGAACTATGCTAAGTGCTTTCACATAAGATCTTAGTTCATCCTCTCACGACACTATTATCATCCTCTTTTAACACAGGGGACATCGACGCTCCAAATGCTTTGTGGATATGTACATTCAAACACCTCGTTACAAGGCATAGACAGTCCTCAAAATGAGTTTTGGATCTCTTTCCATTTTCACAGTTGCTCTGTGACTTTTGGGAAGCCACTGGAGCCAGCTGCGTCTCAGCAGTATAGTGGGTGAAATGAGGGGTGTGGCTTACCTCAGTATTTCCTCCTGTGAGCAATGGGGAATACTTACTAGTTGTGCAGGGCATGAATCAGTGACACAGTGACACAAATGCTGGGAAAATACCAATTTTAATATAACATTAAATTAGATAAATTTAAAAATTTTTTTGATAATTTCTTAATTGTTAAGAAATTACACCAATTTGTTTCTTACTTATAATTTTACTAGTTGTAGATTGATTTCATGCATTTCTATTATAACATATTGTGTTTATAT
This sequence comes from Marmota flaviventris, assembly GCF_047511675.1. NCBI lineage: Eukaryota > Metazoa > Chordata > Mammalia > Rodentia > Sciuridae > Marmota > Marmota flaviventris. Next base: position 168,192,302 of record NC_092500.1, read on the forward strand.
ATTATTAAGATAGTTATTAATATCTTAATTGTAATAAGATTTTTAAAACCCCTCAGAAATTTTAATATGCTAATGAAAATTACTAACCAAGAGAGACTGTCACACATGGAGAGTGTCTGATTTCCTCTCCCACCAGTTTTGGGGGTGGGAAAACTTTTTTTTTTTTTAACTGGGGATTGAATCCAGGGGCACTAAATCACTGAGCCACACCCCCAGTCCTTTTTATTTTTTGTTTTGAGACAGGCTTTCGCTAAGTTGCTTAGGGCCTCACTAAGTTGCTGAGGCTGGCCTCAAATTTATGATCCTCTAGCCTCAATCTCCCAAGTTCCTGGATCACACAGGCTGCACCACCACCTCTGGTGCACAAAACACATTATAGGATTGGCGAGTCTTGCTTTTAAGAAATATTGAGCCAAGTTATTTTTAAGTTCTTTGCATACATCAAATTTTATGAGCCTACGGAGTAAGGGGCATTTTGAGTTGGAGCAGCAGATGGGGGTGATAGAGGAGAGCCTCCTAAGGAGTGGGGTGTGGCAGTGCAAGAGGCGGGAGAAGGTGTTCCAGGCTTGGAGACCACCAGCAGCAGATGCCAGGGATGTCTGCCTCAGGAGAAGGTATTCAGTGATGAGTGGGAGGACAGGGCGGTACCACTGGAGCTCGGGGTGGGAGAGGAGCATGAGAGACCTCGGAGGCCAAGTACGTGGGGACCGTGGTTGTGGAACAGGTGTGTGACCCAGGTAGGCTGGAGCCACTGTGATAGATCTATCCGTATTCCTAGTATTGCTGTCCTCCCATGGACTCCACTGATACCCGGACCCCATGACAGGCTGCTAGGCCACGTGACTCACGTGACCAGGAAATGAGCCCAGGTGCTGTTGTGCCGTTGTCCCAGTTAGGGGCTCTCTCTGGAGGGTGTGTCTCAGGACAAGATGAAGGAGGACAGAGCTTCCGCCAGCTGGCCTCTGACGGGTGCACTGAACGAGGTGAAATGAAGCAGGTGCTGCGTGATTCTGGAAAAGATTTTCTTTCCTCTTAAAAAGTAGCCACATTGGGGGTCCTTGGGGAAGCCCTTGGTGCCACTGTTAGGCAACCTGAGTCACAGAGATCAGCTGCGTCAACACTGGAGAGAGGCAAGGAGATGGGATCCTAGTGTCCCTGAGCCTTCCAGCCAACTCCTGGACCCCTCTTCTACAAACCCCAGGTCTCCTGGTTTAAAGCCGCACAAGTTGGGTTTCCTATTCCTGGTGTGGAAAGCATCCCAGTTAACTCCCAAATTTATTCTAAATTTTTATGATAATTAACATTAATTATACAAATTAGTGAGTTTCACGGCGATATTTACATACATGCAAACATTGTGTCTTGAGCCTGGGCTTCATCAGGTTCTGTCCTCGATTGCCCTCCCCCACCATCCCCTTCCTCTTCCCTAAAGGCCCTCTTCTACTTTTTGGAGGGACTCCTCCTCCTCCTTCTCTTTCTTTCCTTCTCTTCCTCCTCCTCCTTCTTTTCTTTTTCTTCTCCTCCTCTTTCTCCTCTTCTTTTCTCCTTCTCATTCTCTTTCTAGTTCTTCTCCTCCTCCTCTCCTCCTCCTCCCTTCCTCCTCCTTCTCTCCTTCTCCTTTTCTCCTCCTCTTCCTCTTCCTCTTCTTCCCCTTCCTCCTCCTTCTCCTTTTAGTTTCCACATATGATACTTGTCTTATGACACCTGTCTTTTCTGTCTGGCTTATTTCATTTCTAGTTCCATCCATTTTCCTGAGGATGACATGATTTCATTCTTCTTTATGGCTGAATAATACTCCACTGTGCATGAATACCATATTGTAGTTTTCCATTCTCCTATTGACAGGCACCTGAGCTGATTCTGCACCCTCACTGTGTGAACGGTACTGTAATAAACATAGGCATGCAGCTATTTCTTTTGTTTGCTGACTTCATTTCCTTCTGATGTATTGGGACAATGAGATCATATGGCAGTTCTATTTTTAGGTTTTTTTTTTTGAGAAATTTTCATACTGTTTCCCACAGTGGTTGTATGAATTTGCATTCCCACAGTATATAAGAGTTCCTTTTTTCTCCACATCCTCACCAGCGTTTATTATTTTTGTTTTTTGATAATCGTCATTCTGACTGGGGTGACATGGAATCTCAGTGTGGTTTTAATTTGCATTCTCCTGATGGCTAAAAATATTGAGCATTTTTTTATATATATTAACTAACTGGCCATTTGTACTTGAGAAATGTCTGTTCAAATCACTTTCCCATTGTTGGATTGGATTACTTGTACTTTTATTAAGTTTTTTGAGTTATTAATGTATCATTCAGATAACACAACAATTAGAACTTCAAGGTTGAAAAGTAGCACAGAGGCAGGAGATCCAAGGAGACATTGACCTGTATACTTACGGGGACCAGATGGGAGCTTCTGAGAAGTCCTGTAGTCATCCTTTGCAGAGAGGCCACAGAGCCGTGGAAGATGAACCTTCCATGGTACAGGGCAAGAGTGAAGGCAGATTGGGGTGGGTGACCTAGTAAAAATTAAATGTCATAATTCTTATGAAGTATATACTTTGCACTGTGTCAAGAACTTCATAGATGCTCATAAAATGTTAGTTTTATTATCTTCATTATTATCACTACCACTGACAGCACAGTATTTATTCCTGCATAATGAATTTCCCTAATGTGACCGTTCATTTACTCATGACTCTGTGATTTGATCGGGGTCTGTGGGGATGACCCGTCTCTGTTCCATGATGTCAGCTGGAGTAGACTGGAGGATTCTCTTCCAAGATGGCACACTTCCCTGACTGGCAAGTTGGTGCTGGATCCCGGTGGGTGCTTGGCTGGGGGCCTCAGTTCCTCCCTGTGTGAATTCCTCCATGAGGCTGCTTTGGCTTCCTCACAGAGCGATGGATGAGTGTTGTGGAGACGAGAAGTGGAAGTTGTCAAACATTCTACACCCAGGCACAGCATCACCTCTGGCCAAGCAGCCATGAGGCCATCGAGATCCTAGGGGGACACATAGACCTCAGCCCTCAGTCAGGAGGACTTGTAGCCATCTGTCCTCTCCCATGCAATAGAATCAAGAGGACAATGGGATGGACACGCCCTTTCCATCAGGAGGCAGAGATAAAGCCGAAGTCTATTAAGTTGCAGAAAATCAAAGCTTTATAACATTCATTTAAAAGAGGAACTGTGCCCTGAGATTTTATTCATAAAGTTTTAAAGTTGATCCAAAGTTGAAGTCAATTACTACTTTTTTTTTTATATTGAACAAAACAGCTTAGAGATCTGAAGGAATGCTTTAAATAGGACCAGAGGCCTTTGTGTCCTCGCTGGGTGCAGAACACCCCTGGCAGGCGGGTGATTGGAGAGCCCAGCAACTGGGGGCTGGGCAGTACTTTCAGCTGAGCATCGTCTGTGCCTATATATAGTCACATTATTAGCACAGTGTCATAGTCCTTCTTGGGTCACCCTCTCCTGCTTGTTTTGGAGAGAGGGGGAACAGTGAAAAGTCTTTTCTCAAATGAAGACATCAACTCCTGCTGAATTCATCTGAACGTGTCAGCCGAAGCGCCCTCTGCTCTGCTCCCCGCCAGCGAGCCTCTGTGTGAAGAGCACTTCAAACGTGGCTGGCAGGTCTGACGGAGGCTGGCGCTTGCTAGGCGGGTTTGTCAGATCCCAGCATTTGGCATCCGGATAGGTAACTGCCCTGTGCTTGGAGCTGGCTTTCTAGCCAGGGTGACACTGAGGTGCTGTCTTGGTGATTGTTATTGAAAGAACACTGTATTGGCAGGCAGCGGGGACACCATGGTTGTGATCTGAGGCTCAGCCTGGGTTCTCTCCGGGTCCTTGGGCCGCCCACATCACCACTTCCATAAAAGTGCTTGAAGGTTCTTCTCCATTTTATTCTTCCCAGAGATCCTGCTTTGGAGAGACTCAAGAGTGAGCCTAATGTCAAGGAGAGCCGTTGCCAAGAGGGGGTGGATCCTAAAGAGTCCTTCTGTGGACAGTCTATAGGAAATAAGTGGCTTCATTTTAGCTGTGGTGACAAAGTCTGGCAGATCCACTCTCAGGGTAATGACAAGCATCCGCGCATCTCCTGAGGCAGTTTGGGACTTTGTTATTTTTCAAATAATGCTGTGCTGCTGACTCATGTTCACTGGGTGCCCCACTCTGACCCCCAGATATTCACAGCCATAATCACGCTCCACGTTATTATTAATAATCAGAGCCTATGAAATTATGCTGCACTCTGGTTTGTTATCAAGTCCTGGAAGTATGCAAATAGATTAATCAACCAGCTCCCATGCTCGAAACCTTGAATGGAACTTAAAGTGTGGTGGAAGTATTTGCCCTGGCTCTTAGTTGTCTCCTCCAATCAAGCCTGAGGTGTGTTTTCCTCCTAACTTTTAATTGCATGACCTCTGAGAACCTAATTTCCAGAAAACCCATTTATTATTTTAATGCTCATTTGGCATTATTATTTTCCCAAAGCAATCTTTTTGTCTCTGAATCTCTTAGGAGAGTTGAGAAGCAAGCCAAGAAAAGCTTCATTTTCTCTTCCTGGCCCTCAAAGGAAGCAGAAATGCAACATTAAAAAAATCTTCTACTTGGGGCTGGTGGGGAGGGAGCAAGAAAAGAAGGGAGGGAGGAGAGAAAGAGAGAGAGAGAGATTGCAAGGCACTTGCTTTAGTCCCAGATGGAAAGCAATCCAGCAAATTGCCTTTAAACAGCAGTGTCCCTGCAAATAGGGCACTCTAGCTGTTTCGTGTCACTTGAAAGCATCTCGTTGATATTTTTATAGATTTTATGATACATTCTAAAGCATGCGTCAGAAGCAGCCACTTGGAGCTCTGGCAGTAATGAACATTGTTACACTCACAGTCTGAGGAGTCTTTACTTCAAAGGGAGGCGTTGAGCTGATCTTTCATCTTCTCAGCTGTTGCTCGCTAGCTCCCTTTAAATCCTGTTTGAACTCAAAACCCCACATTTCCTGGTTTGAGTGAGGAATTCCCCCGACACTTCTAATCTTCTCACTTGGAAGCTACTAAACTGTGATTGAATGATGCCATTAACAAGGAGGAGGTAAATACATTTAAACGTGCAGCCTTAGCCTGGGCTCAAATAATAAATGACAGAGGTGTTGTCAGGACTCTTGCTTGTCTACAGACACAGGGTGAGGGAGGGAGAAAGAAAAAACAAGTGAGGAATGAATGAATGAATATTGTAAGCAGGCGGTTTTGTTTCATGGAATGACAAAGCATCTCATGCCCCTCTGAGTGGAATGACAGGAAGAGGAAAGATGAGCCCATACTGCAGCCTTGGAAAAAGGAAAACTGTTTTCCACGAGATCCGTTCGTAACTCAGCCTTTGGTCGACCTTATTTTGGGGTACTTTCCACTAAGAACCATTTCCCTGCACTGGCTAACTTCACCCACTGATTCCACAGCATGACTTATTTTCTCCCATTACTGCAAATCCTCCTTACCCTGTGTCTACTTAAATGTAAACATCAATAAATTAATACAAAATACAGTTGAAAATGTAGTTCCTCATTTGTGCTGGTCTCACCCGAGTGCCTTAGATGGGCCAGTGGCTACTGTATTGCATAGTTCAGATACAGAACAATCCTACCATCTCAGATAGAGCTGCTCCAAAGACCTATCAAGTTCTCCTTGTTCTTCCCTAATTATGATTACTTGGGTTCATCATAATCCTTAGTTTGACATATTTTCATCATTGATCCATGCATAAACCAATATTCATTTATTCATTAATTTCCATTTCTTAAGAAACACCTGTGAAACAGCAATGCAAAATTAAAGTCAGGACCTTTAAGATGACCTGCATATAATCTTGTGTCCCCCGCCTTGTCCTGTCTGCTGCCTGCTGACTTGACATTTCCATCATCGTAGCTCACGTATACTCATGAGAGTGTGTGTGCATATGTACATGTATGTGCACTCATATACATATGTGTGCACTCATATACATAACATTTTTGTTTTTGACTTTATATCCTGCTAAATGCAACCTGGGAGGACTTTGGAAACCTATCATAATGTGTGTAGCAGTAGTTTATTTTTCTAGATATACAATATACTATTCACTGTGGGAACACACCTCAATGTATTCATCTAACTCTCTTGTTGATGGGTTTTTGGATTCCTACAGGGTTCTGTTATTATCGACAGTGTTTCTGTGAACATATATGTGTGTGTGTGTGTGTATGAATGTTCACACACACACACACACTCACACATTTCTTGCTATAGATGTGCAAGAGCTCCTCCTGGGGTATACCGAAGAGTAGAGCTATTTGTCATAAGATACATGAATGTTCAACTTCAGGAGATAATGATAAACTGTTTTCCAAAGTGGTTTTGTCAGTTCACTCCCATGAGCAGTGTGAAGGAGACCCCGAGCTTCCACATCTTTCCAGGGCTGGTTTTGTCATTTTTAATCAATTAAGTGGGTGTCAAGTGCTATCTCCCTGGGGACTTGCCTTGTATTCTAGACCACTAATGGTGCTGAACACATCTTCAAGTGTCTAAGGTTGCATCCTATTCTGAAAGGCCTGTTCATGTCTTTTACCCATTTTTATATCAAATCAATCTTTTCTTATTGATTTATAGGCATTCTTTATATGGTCTTGATACTATTCCTTTGTCTGTGTGTGCATAGCAAATATCTTCTCCCAGTTTTTATGATCTTTTCCTTTATAATGGTTTTGGATAAACACGATTTATTAGTTTTAATACATACAAATTGATTAGCGTTTAAAAATAAATCTTAAAATAGATTTTCTTTTTTAATGTCTTATCTAAAAATTTTTGTCAATATTCAAAAGACATTTTCTTTTGGTTTTGGCTAAAGGTTTAAAGCTGTTCTTGCATATAAGTCCTCAATTCTTCCGTAGTAGTTGATATTTGCCATGAAGGGAGAGAGGTTCCATTTGGTGTCTATTTCCACTTAGATAACTTTTACCCCTCAGTTCCGTTTATTGCACAAGTCAGTTTTCTTTACAGATCAGATGCTGCATATTTTTCAAAATCCAAAGTTCTATGCATCCATGGTACTGTTTCTGGTCCTTCTAGACTATTCCATTAGTAAATTTGTCTATGTTGTCACTGATATCATGCAGTGTTAATTACTATAATGTCATGATAAATCCTTATAGACAAAAAAAGCATGTGCACTCCTCATAATTCTTACTCAGAGGTATCCTGGTGACTTGTGACCTTCTACTGTTAATATACTTTCATAATATTATCAAAACCAACCAAAACAAATACACAATCCAACCCCTTTGTCATTTTGATTGGAATTGCATTGAATCCATAGTTTAATTTGAGAACAATAATTTTTAGAGCAGATCTCCTGAACAACACACCCATCTATTTATTTTTGTAGTGTCTCTCTTGCATATGTTTTGCATATATTTAATTATCATTAGTTGTTGATTATTTAGTTCTTCTGAGAATATTGTAAACAATCCCTTCGCTTTATATTCTCTAGTTGTTTGCTATAGTTATCTAGGAACACAAGTAATCTTTGAATATATAGAAATGTATATATTTAAACACATAAACACATACAAGTATCTATTTACCAGTCAATTTTAAGTACCTCTGTTATTTTAAATAAAATTTCTATAAATTATTTTGGGTTTAAAAAAATTATCACATAATCTGTAAATCATTACATTTTCGCTTCTCCCCCTTCAATACTTCTGCCTCCAGTTTCTCCTCTGGGCCTTATTATCCAATATTATGTAGGAGTCAGACAAAATTGTTCCTAATTTTTAAAGAAATAATTAGCATTCCCAAATTTAGGGTAATGTTTATTCTGGGGCATTTTAAAAATAAATCTCTTATCAAAAAGTAGTATTATTGGGCTGGGGATGTGGCTCAAGCTGTAGCGTGCTCACCTGGCATGCGTGTGGTGCTGGGTTCGATCCTCAGCGCCACATACAAATAAGATAAAGATGTTGTGTCCACCAAAAACTAAAAAATAAATATTAAAAAAATTTTCTCTCTCTCTCTCTTTAAAAAAAAAAGTAGTAGTATTTTAGTTTACTAAAAGTCTTTGTTATGGGCTGGTATTGAATTTCATTGAATAGCTATCATAATAATATATTTTCATTCAGCATCTATCATAATATGTTTTTTTAACCTTCTAATGAATAATGAATTATATTAAGGATTTTTTATTATTGAACCCACCTGTTTTGGTGTGATACACCCTACTTGGTTACATTATATAATTTCCTACATATGCTGTTGAATTCAGTTTTTCATTTGTATTTACAGGTGAAGTAAGCCAGGTATTCTGGTTTCTCAGTATATATTATCCTGAGTATGCAATGAAAACTATGCTGTCCTCATAGAATAATAGGAGAAACATTATTTTTACTATCCTTTTACTGTTAAAACCAGTTTGTCTACATTTGGGATTGTGTTTCTTGAAAATTTTGTAGAATTTACCTTTAAAATTACCTGGATCTTCTACTGTTATTGTGGATGATTTTAAACTATGGTTGATAAGTTCTATAGATTTGTCAATAAATTAATAATCTATATATTCTTCAATAAATGTAGAAATTTCAACTTCTTATTTCTTCTTGAAGTCTATTCTGATTAGTTAGATTTTTCTATAAAAATTGCTCATTTTGTGTAAGTTTTAAAATGTGGGCACCAGGTGCTGGTAGCATCCTTTCTTGTATCTGTGGTGATGGTCTCTTTTGCAATTGGTAGTATTGTTTATTTATGCTCCTCTTATTTTCCTGAAAAGCTTTGTCAAACATTTGTCTCATTTTTAGTTTCAAAGGATCAACTTTTGACTTTGTTGCTGCTCTGATTTTTTTTTGTGTGTGCGTCTATTTCATTAATTTCTACTCTTTATCACTTCCTACTTCTTCAAATTTATTCTTTGATCACTTACATAACTTCTGAAGTGGACATTTAGGCAATGAACTTTTGAGCTTCATTTCTAATAGTTACTTAAGACTACAAAGTTCTCTTGAAGCATACTTTTGATGAAATTTCTGTAAAATTTCAACTTGACTTAACCTACATGAAGCTCCCTGATACCAGTTCCTAGCACATAGTGAATCAGTCAACTCCTTCCCTCCCTCCCTCTTCTCTTACTTCTTTACCTCCTTCCCTGTAAGATCAACAAGATTCCAGGGTTAGTTTTTCTTCTTATAAACTGAAAATCATTTCTATGTAAAATCTGCAAGAATAGGCTCACTTGGCTGGATTTCTTCTCTCTTGGTCTTTATTTTTCCTTGGGTACACTCCCCACTACATCTTCTCCTGAATGGAGGGAATGTGCCGCAGTCTGGCTGGGCACAATTCAGGAGCCACTTGTTAAAAGAAACGAACTTTATTTTTAGAAAACACACACACACACACACACACACACACACACACACACACACACACACGGCACCACACAGCTCTTCAGGAAAACCCTCAGAGCCCAACTGCCACCACTGGCTTCCCACAAGCCTCTCAACCTCCCCTACCCCTCCTGCTCTTGAGGCCAATTGGCTGGGTCGCATGGGCGGAGCCAAAAAAAGTCCCCCAATGAGCAGCTCCATGGTCTGAAAGGGCGGGGAACCAGCCCAATGAGCATCACTGCAGAGGAGCCAATCAGTTGGCAGCTAGAAGTTTGCTGGGGCTGCTGTGAGCCAATCATCAGCTGGCAGCTGGAAGTTTGCTGGCAGCTGGAAGTTTGCTGGGGCCCCTTCCGCTGTGGCTCTCAACAGGAATGAGAGTCTAGTAGTAGCTGAGCAATTCTGTCTGCCTACCCCCACTTTGCCCCCTCCCCATACTTAGTGTCACGGACTCCTTCATCTTGACCATGGAGATGTCATTTGGCTGCATATGAAATTGCTGGACCAACTCTTCAAGTTGCTGAACGTGGATTCCTAGCAGTTTATCTCATTTACTTAAGAAAGACTTACCTGTTGAAGGATCAAGTTCACTGATTTAGTTGTATTTTAAGCTACTGATTTTCTTCTACTAGGAGGACTCTTGCCCACACTCTCATCTAAGTCAATGAGGTAAAGCCGTCTTGGCCTTGAGGCATTAACACTTTGATATCTTCACATCTCCATGGAGCTGCTAGTGGCCAGGACAATCCTTAGCTTCCACAGTGTCACAAATAGTTGTATCAAAACTGCAAGGTGCCTGCAAATATGGTTATACTTTCTGGTTCCAAATGGAGAAATTTCTTTAATCCTGCTTGTTCTTTCACCATATACCATTCCGTGAGCTTCCAACACCCGAGCCTTTCTCATAGTATAAAAAGCATTAATTTAGGCAACTAGAATTAAATATGGATCCATAATTTAGCAGGGAACAGGAAAGATGCCCATTGGCTTCCATAGTTACTCTGGTTCCACTGTGAGGAGTTTATAGCAATGTGGGTTGTCAATCAAGAACCCTGAACACAGCTTGAATTAAAATGACACATGTTCTTCCCAAATCAGTGAGTATTTATACTGTGTCAGAAATATCCCCCATAAACTTGGCCGATATTTTCCTTCAGTGGAAACCTACACCATTCTTGATGAAAAATATCAATGCCTAAGAAGCATCTACTCATTCTTTAAAATTCCACTGCTCTACCTCTGAAGTCTCAAAATGTGCTAATAACAATCTGCTTTCGTTCAATATACCCATCAGCAAGTGAACCTGGCTTTCTGGACCTGGCCGACTATCAGTTCCCAAGGCCCAGAGATGAGCCATTGTACTCTACTCCTGGGCATCGGGCTTCACTACAAGTCCCAAAGTTATTTCTGTAAGAGGTGGGGTAGAGTAGAAACAGGGCAACACCCCAAATATCCATATTTAGTAACTACAAAACTCAAAGCACAAGATCCCATGCAAAAAAATAAGCCACACGGCTGACTTCCATGGCGATCCAGCGAGCGCTCCTGGTAGGGAAGGACAGCGTGCCCAGCCAGTCGTGGCCTGAGCATGCCCACACTCAGATCCTGGGCCTTCAGAAAATACCTTTGCCTTTCCTTCTGTTCACAAACCCCATATGAAGCCAGGCTGGGTCCCCCTCTTCGGGGTTTGCTCTGTTGTGCCTTCTGCTAAGATCCCTGCCCAGAAGTCATCACTGGGCTGAATGACAAGTCTCACTGTTACCTGCCTCCACTTTTGTCCTGTTAGCACCCCGCCCCCTTTTCTCATAGGCCCTCAGTTCTGGGGATGCTGGCTGCTTCCTTCAGTTATTAAAGAAGTTCTAGGTTCTGGTTCAAAAAAAAAAAAAGACTCAAATCTTATAACCTCAGCATTTCCTTTTACTCTTTCAATTTTCAATACCTATGTAAAGACTCCCTCAAATAAATTATGTCTACTTAAAACACCTTGTTTGGTTCCATTTTCTTGACTGGGTGCTGACTACAAAAAACCCTTCAGAGTTCTAGCTGTATTACACTCGTCTGAGCTAACCTAATTTAGGTAATCAATGGGTTTAATGAATCTAGCGTAGGCTATTTGCTTCATTTATCATAAAATTATTGATTTAATAACTAAAAATCTGTACATATCTTCAATTATTTCCTTAAGGCAAGGTCCCTAGTAGGAGGAAGTATTGATTCAAAGGTTAAAGTTCTTATTAAGTTTCATGAAATCGTCCTCCAAAAAGTATAAATATGCAATTTCGCTAAGAGGATGCAAGTTCTATTTTTTTTAATACTCTCAACAATTCCAGCAATTTCATTTAAAAATAAGAAATAGAAACTATTTCAATGTGAATGGCTGAAAGATTGTGTTTTGATAGATTGTTTTTGAAATTGCATGATTTCCTGTCCAGTTACGGTATTTCCCTACAGAATTCCTACCTAAAAGTCATCTTTTATGTATGTTCCCCTTAAAGACTGTTCTTTACAAGTAGTTGGTAGAGCGTGTTCTTGAAATTTCTTCTTAAGTTTATTCTCATCTTCTTAAGTTTATTCTTACCATTTTGGATCAGATATATTTTTAAAAAATAAAAAAAAAACTTTTGGTTGTTTTTTCTGCAAATTAAAAAAAGAAATACATATTCATTGTAGAAAATCTGAAAGAAGTGATAAGTTAAAGAAAAAACACCTTTAATCTCAGCACTAAGAGATAATCCCAGGGGAATTCCCCCGTGAGTCTCTTTCTAGAACATTTCCATATGTGCACAGGACACACACTTGTATTCCCCGCACAACTGTTGTGCGAGCTACAAAAAAATTTGTGATTGTACTGGTCTCACTTAAAATACATACCCAATTTTTTCTACAGTTAAAAAGTATTCAATAATATTCTTAAAACAGTGAAGGCTGTTTTGTTTCATCAATTTGCAATTGCTCATGTTTCCAAATTTGTGCTATTATAAACAATATTGTGATTAATATTTCTTTAACAAAAATCTTGGCACACATTCGTAATAATTTCTTCAGGAAAAAATCCTGGAAATTAAATGGCTGGCTATAGGGTATATTACATTTAAACTTGAATATACAGTCTTGCAAAATTGACATTGATATACAGATTATGGAAAGTTCAACCAAATTTATATTTACATAAGACTAATCAGTTCCCTGTACCATTTTCAGTTATTGGATACTTTCCTTAAAGAAAAGAATTGAAGGTTCATAGCATGAGATTATGAGGTTCTCATTACAATTTATTGGTCACAAAGAAGGCTGAAGATTTTTAATAATGGTATTTATTGTTTATCTTTCCTTTCTGTGAACCTGTATTTCATGTCTTTTATCTATTTTTAAGTTAGGTTCTTTTCTTTTTCTCTATTATTCAATAAGAAGTTCTTGTGCTCTAAGGACATGAATCCCATATCCATCATGTATGTTAGAAAAAATGTCTTATATGGCTATTTTATTTTATCATTCAGAAATTTTACACTTTTAACAGTTGAGATCCATTAATTTTTCCTTTATGTTTTCTGTATTTTGTGCCATCCTTAAAACATCTTCCAATTAAAAGATTAAGTTAATATATGTGTTTTCTTTTAGTTTTAAAATTTCAAAATATTTATCTTGGGAAATGGTACAAAGGAATCCAAGTTGGTGACCAAATTGCTCCAACTTATTGAATAACACAGGTTTTCCTCACTGATTTGAAATACCCCTTCTGAACACTTGATTAAATGCTGCAAATTAAGCACAAGTCAATCTGCCTCTTCATGAAAACCCAATAAGAATGACAATAAAGGCATAAAAAAACTTTAGCATGAACAACAACAAAAATAGACATCATTAAACAAACAGAAGTCAAAGGAGGCTGCCACAAGGTAGGAAGCAGAAGAAAAGTTCCAACAAAATGAAAGTGATAGCCTTGGGCTGGGGATGCGGCTCAAGCAGTAGCGCGCTCGCCTGGCATGCGTGCGGCCCGGGTTCGAGCCTCAGCACCACATACAAATAAAATAAAGATGTTGTGTCCACCGAAAACTAAAAAATAAATATTGAAAAATTCTCTCTCTCTCTCTCTTAAAAAAAAAAAAATAAAAGTGATATCCTCAGGAAAAGAAGTTAAGACAGTGCATCCTGAAAGGGGAATGGATCCCATAGGCGTGTGTGTGTGTGTGTGTGTGTGTGTGTGTGTGTGTGTTCTTAGTCCACGGGGTGAAGGCAGCAGCAAGTCAACGCTGACTGCTTGCTGGGGCTTGGATGAGTGTCCCCAGAGCCCCAGGTGTTACAGGCATGGCCAGTTGGCTGGGGTGATCTTTGGACCCGGTGGAACCTTTAGAAGGGGAAGACATTAGGGCACTGGGAGCACACCCTCGAAGGGGATTGCAAGACCCTGCCCGACCTTTCTCTGTGCTTCCCAGTTGCCATGAGGGAGCGGGTCTTCAGTGATGTGCTCCTGCCATGCTGCCCGGCCTCGCCACAGACCCAAAAGCAACGAGGCCAACTGTCCGTGGACTGAAACCTCCAGCACTGTGAGCCCAAACAGACCTCCCCCCTCCCCCTCCCCTCCCCCCCCCTTCCCGTTTTTTCATCTTTGGTCCCTTTGCTCATCTTTCCCCATCTTTATCATAAGCAATTCCACTCTGCATTTCTTCTCCTGCTTCAAAGACCAGGAATAAAATATCTATTCTTTTGTATGGTTTTAAAAATAGAGGAAGAAAAGACAAAGAAAATCCCAAGATGGTGATTTCAAGTGTTTCTGAGTGGCAAGCTTCCTCCTCAGTCTAGGCTCAGAGCTCCTTAGTCCTGCCAGAGCCCTGGGGCAGGAAGAGGAGATGAGCAGCACTCACTCTCCAGGGTTGAATGGTTCCCATGCAGAGAGGCTCCCTGGGTTCAGGTGCAGGGGAGCAGCCACAGATGGCTCAGGCCATTACTCACCACCCTAAGGCAGCGCAGCCCGGCCCCCATTGTTCCCAGAGACAAAGTGCTTAGATCAAGCCTGTGACAAAGGGATTCTCTCTGAGCACTAATTAGCCTCTGAGTGATTTCTAATCTAACTCCAATTTCAACCATATGTATATACAGATGCAGTTGACTTTACACTCTCTCCTTTCCGGTCATTCTTACATCTTTCTGCCACCTGTCTGTATTCTTTTACCCTTTTTATTCTATTCATCAATTTTTTCCCACCAAATATTTTTAGTATCAACCTGGCCCTTCAAGGCTGACTACTTTTGGAATCCTGAATATTCTCACACACTACAAGGTGGGGTTCAGGGATCAATCACTAAGTTTGGATTTGGAATGTCCCCCAAAGACTCCTGTGTTGAACACTTGGTCACAGGGTAGAAAGGTTCAGAGGAGCTTTGGGGAAGCGACTGGATCATGACGGCTCTGACATCACCAGTGGGTTGACCCATTGATGGGCTCATAGCTAACTGGAGTATGGAGAGGCGGTGGACACTGTAGGAAGCAGGGCCAACTAGAATGAAGTGAGTCCTTTGGGGGTGTGCCCTTGGGAACTATATTGTTCCTGGCCCCTTCCCCTCCCTGCTTAATGGATGCTGTGAGCTGAGCAGCTTTCTTCCACCATGCCTGTTCACCTGCCTCACCTCAGGCAGGAGTAATGGAGTTGGCCTACCATAGACTGAGACCCCTGAAAACCATGAGCCAAAGTAACTTTTTCTTCCTCTAAGTTGATTTTCTCAGGCATTTTGTCACAGTGACAGAAAGTTAACTAACACAGTATTGAAACTCAGCCTCCCTCTTTCTAGAATGACGACCCACAGGTTCAGGTTCAACTTAGGCAGATGCTGCAGGAACCCGCTGACTGTAATACCATGATTATTTATTTTGAATATATTTTAAAAATATCTTTGTTTTATTTATTTATTTTATTTGGTGCTGAGGATCGAACCCAGTGGCTCATGCATGCAAGACAAGTGCTCAACCACTAAGCTACACCCCAGCCTCTGAATATTATTTTAATTTTCTTTAAAAATATTTCTCCATGGTTAACCACAAAAACACTTGGGTGCTTCATTGTTTTAGTTAAAGCCTGCCCCAGGCCTTCAGAGGGATCTTTCTCTCCTTTGTTCTTCTTCTTTTTAATATCAGAGGCCTTCCTGGGTCCTGGAATTCCAGAGATGACTGCACTTGGCCTTCTATCTGACTTAGCTCATGGTATTGTCACAGTTCTTTGGAAGTTTCTGATTCTTCTTTTCATCTATTCATTGTTTGAGGCTCATTTTTTTCCCTTTTATTTTTCCCATTTCCTGAAATTTATTTCTCAAGTGGCACAGATCATGTCAACCTCCATCTCTTCCCAGTTGGCATGAATTCCAAGGAGACAGTGGAGTGTCCCTTATGCTCTCTTGGATTCCATATCCACTGCTGATTAAGTCCAGCGTGACCATCTTCTTTGTCAGGAGGCTGCCTGGGACCTCCTAAGGGATGTCCCTGGAGTTCTGTAGCCCAAGGTTAAAGCAGTGTAACTTTCTCAACCTTGCTAGACCTCAGATTCCTCATGTTTAAACATGGAGAGAGTAACACCTATCTTGTAACATTATTGTGAGGACTGGAGGTAATTCCATAAATTACCTGGCAGGTGATAGGTATACAATAAGTGAACATTACTTTTATTTTGCATGAAATTCAAATCCAGTTTTTCTACTTACTAGAAATTTTTTTTAAGGCTGTATACCATTTTTGAGTTTCAATTTCCTTATCTGTAAAATGGCACAAAAGTCCATCTTGTTGGATTCCAAGAACAACTATAGCAATCATATAAGACAATTATACATGCTCCCCACGCATGTTCTTTCTCTTACACCTTCTGAATGACAACATACCCTGAACTCCTTTCCTGACTTTTTTTTGAACAGAATAAAACTTCTGATAAGTATTATATTCGGTTGAAGGCTTCACTGTAGCTCAGTAGAGCATTTGTTTGGATATCTTGGGAAAGCAGCATCCATTTCCTCCTCCTGATTAATAGAAATAAGTTTTCATAAAAGTATTCTGCTATTCTTTTTATACGGGGTGTGGACATCCTGTAGCCCTAGGGTATCATTCAAATAGGAGGGAGAAGGAGTGAGAAGAACAACTTAACTGAAGGTGACATTTCTAGATAGATGTAAAACAAGAGTTAAGGGACTATCCCATTATAATAAAGGAGCTTGTAGGCATTTGAATGAAGTCATTTTTTTACAGTCAATTAGAAAACAAATTTGATCTTCATTAATTTTTTTCAAGAACTTCGAAAATGCTAAATAAAAGGAAACCAATAAATTGGGGAACATACCACTCTCACCAGAGCATAAACAGAGATGTTTTGCTTCTCACAGGGCTCTGAAGAAATATGGTCTTAGAATGTAGATTGTTGGGCTGGGGACAGAGCTTGGCAGCAGACCAGTTGCCTAGCCCAGTGTGCAAGGCCCTGGGTTTAATTTTCAGTGTACACACACACACACACACACACAAAATGAGATGGCAAAATTTGTAATTCTGCAGGAAGGCTTTCATATCTGATGAGAGGGAGGGTGTGGGCTTTGATGTCTTGCAGGCTCTGCTTGGAATCCGAGCTTTGCCATTTTTTATCACCAATGCATCACCCCCTTAACACCTCAGTTTCCATGGATGCTAATAAAGGGCACTCTAGTTCTTCCCTTCAGATAGTTTTTGGTAGGAACAAAGAACATAACCGATGTATGCAAAAGCAATTAGCACGAGGCCTTGCATAAAATAGATAATAAACATGGTGCCCCTCTCTTCTTCCTATAGGTCTGTCCAACAGTGTGAACTTGATAATCATAGATGATCAATACAAGTAAATAATGGGACCTGTTGGAAGAATGTATCCGTGGAATTAATCTCATTTTCACTAGTATAAATCAATTTGAAGAAGCATCTGCTCTGGAGAGGAGCAGAAATGCCTGAATTGTTTTAATGCATGGTATAACGCGATTTTAATTTTGATGAGCAAAATGAGGCTTCTGCCTGTGTTGTGATTGGTATTGATAAAAATAACTACTACCATTTGCTGACTTGGTCTGAGCCCAGAGTTTGCCTTTTAAGGAAGGGTATTATGTGCATCTCACGGATGAGGAAACTGAGGCACAGAGTTGCGAGGAGGCTTCCTCAAGGGCACACAGCTAACGAGGAGCAGAATCAAGATTTGAAAACAGCTCCTCCCTTTCTGCAGTTGAGGTTTTGTAGGGTGCAAGGACAGGGACAGACCATTGCTCTAGACGTGCATGTTATTTTGCTCACAATACAACTGAGTCCATGATGACTTTTAAATTCTAATTTTCATATATTCTCCGGAAGGCATCAGCAATCTGGGAGGAAGTTCATTTGATTTTTGACCAGTGTTGGTGTGTAACTGTTTTATGAAGTCTATCGGGATAAGTGACTGGAGTGTTCTACCTTTGGACGTGAGAGTCTATCACTAAGGGGACATATTTACCGTCAGGGAGGTCAGAGATGCACTTTTTTTCTTTCAGAGTTTTGACTCTTGCAGGGGGAAGTGAACCAGCATTCAGAATATACCGGCAGCATGACAGGAACTGTAAGGAGGGACACAAGTACATCCCTCACTTAATATGACACTGGGTGACACAAACATCAATATCTCCATCTTATAGTTGAGAAATGGAGGCTTTGGGAGGTCCAGTAGCCATGACAAGTAACACACACAGCTGGGTTGGAACCAGGAAAATGTGCTTGCCTTGAAGAGTTCCTTCCCCATGGTGCTAGTGAAACAAAATGTTTTAGTTCTTCGCTCTAATTTTTTACTTACCTTGACAAGGAAACATTAATCGCTCCTCCTGCTAGTGCCTTGGTCCATGCCAGGGTGGTGCTGTCGCTCAATTAAGTGATGTGCGGTTCGAGAAATGCACGCAGCAGCAGCATCTTCAGTAGAACCCTCGGGCGGCAGGCTGCGGCAGGATGGGGTAGGGAGTGGAGAGGGTGGGCAGCAGTAATGGAAAATGATGCGGCATCGTGGAAATTTAGATTTGGAAATGATTTTTAATCAAGTTCAACAAGGGCAGCCTCTCTCCAGGTGTCACCAAGACGCAATCAATAACCGACGTTCCCAGCCCTCCTGTCTCCAGTGTGATTTTATTGAACACAGGTTTAATTGACCTGAAAAAGAAACCTACTTGTTTGGAAAGTTGTATGCACGGCCAGCAGAATGAACTTTCCTTGGCGCCTGTCATGGGTGGGTGTGCTGGACTGGTTTACACCATCATTTCTGACAGTGGGAAGCTGTCAGATCCCCACATTGTAAATGCCTTGGAAGCCTCCGTGTGGGGGTCCATGTTGAGAATGGGCAAAAAGCATAAAATGTGGTAAGGAGTTCTTTTTACTGGGCTTGTTCATTCCAGAAATGGAATTGGATTGAATATCATGAAAGGACTCCTTTGGTCCTTTAGCTCAAGAGGACCAAAGTGGTGCAAAGAGTAGATGGCAGGTACAGTGCAGTCTGACGTCCCTTGACATTACACAACCCAGGAGGACCCTGCCTCAAGGCAGCGTGGAGCCCAGGCAGCACACAGTGTCCACATGCCTCAGTCTCATCATCTGTCAGATGATAATGAGTGGTGCTTTCATCAGAATGGTACGCAGACTTGTGGACTTGAGCAACCCAAGGGAATTTGGGCAATGCCTTCTCACCGATCAGATTCTTCTCTTACGAACCTCCTAATATCTTGGTGGCCTGAAAAACCTCCCTTGAGGCCTGAATTTCTCCTCTGTACAGTGAAAGGGTGGAGCTAGGTTATTGCTGACATTGTTCCTAACCCTAATGCTGAATAACTGTGCTTCCACCAATGTCCTGGGAGCCTTGAGTCTGGGAACACTCTCCGACTCAGCGAGATGCTTTTGGAACCAGCCAAAGAGACTTTGAGTCAGGAGGCCTGGACTTGGGACTCCCTTTGGCCACATCCTTGTCATCTCTAATCCTAAATGGCTTTCTCCACTAAACAAGGAGAACCACAAGCCACTACACAGAAAACGTTGGTAGGACTTCGTTAGATGTGTGTGTGGAACTACTTTTACACTACAAAATCCTACATGCATTAAACATTTTTGATTATTGTGTAGGACAGCCCACTTATCCATTTCTCCCCAACACAGAGTTTTTAGAATCCAGATTTTAAAAATGAATGTAGTTTCTGTTAGTCACGTATGTTCATAGTTTAGAAGGTCAGCTGTCTCTCTAGGGCTCATGCAGCACATGGTCCATACACTTTCTCTTTGGTTACTGATGTCCTACTCCCCAAAGGCAACCATTTTTAGCTCAGCCTTGTTTTTTAATGTATTTACCTCCATATATTTAAATAGCTGCCCATAGCACCATTTCTTGATTTTTTTTCATTTTAGGTATTATATGACCTACCAGTTATGAAAGATAAGATTTAAGTATATAAATCCTTGTCACAGCTAAGCCACAGAGAACTACCCTCTTTTCCTCTCTTGCACAAGTATTTGTTTCTCCTAGATTCCACATGTTTTTTAATGTGTACTTGCTACATTTTCTATGGTATCATCACTGGTTCTTCCTCAAGTTCTTTCGGTATGTTTTGATGCATTCAGAAACTTTTTACCAATTTTATCTTCTTGGAGACTGTCACTGCTGGTGACTTCTCATCTCTTCGATCTTGACTTTGTTGTCGTCAGTCAACTGCATGATCTTAGCCTGGTGTTATCCTTAGTCATACCTTGGGGATTTCTTTTATTCTTTTCATATCAAATACCCCATTACATAGACCTCACATCTAGATCCTTCATGGTTTATTCCCTGCTAGTTAAAGTGAAGTGAAGCACCTCGTCGAGTAGCATCCTGGGAATGTGTGTATTTTGAGAACTTAGATGTCTGAAAACATGGTCTATCCTTGTGTGCTGACCACGTATGACACCTCCACTGGAAATCATTTTCCTTATAATTTTAGTACTGTTGGTCCAGCAGTACTGTTAAAATGTCTGGGGCCATTTGGATCCTTTGCATAACCCTGATTTTTCTTTCTAGAAGCTTTTAAGATCTTCTCTCTTGCTCAGTGTTGTGAAATCTTATGGCAACGTGCCTGGGTCTATTTTAGTTTATTGTGGGAGTGCTGGCATAAGCTAGATAGTCTTCATGTTCTCCTCCAAACCTGACATTCTGCAGAACTCTTCTTGTAGCTTTTTTAACGTAGTAGTTTAGAGTTCCTCTTCCACAGTGCTAGACACACTTTTCTGTAACAAGCCCGATGACACTGTCAGAGAGTTAATTGTGTATATCCATAGCATATAGCAAAACAGGCCCCGTATGGAAACTCAGCTGATTTTTGTTGTGTAAATGAAAACAAAAATTACTTGTGATCTTCAGGCAACATGGACGTAGGATCAATATGTGTAATATGGATATGAAAAATTAAAGATAGAACTTTAATGACTTCTTAGAAAATATATATCTATGTTAGAGATTTCATAATTTGCTATAAATTTTGCAACTTTTGGTAGTGATTGACTTCCTTACCAGCCTGGACAGATGCTGGGCTACTTACAATCAGGGATCACTTGGAACTCATAAGGAGAGAAAAATAGTTTGAGCTTCCTAAGGTTTCTAAAGACCTTTAAAAGCCCATAGTTGGTTATCACGGAGGTGTTTCTCTTCGAGGGAAGAGAACAGCTCTGGAGACATACCCTCCTTTGACAATTGAAGGTCCCCAAACAAGAATTTAATCAGAGGCCCAAATAGATATTTCAAAATATTTAAAATTTATAACTTAAGACTTGCAAATAGGAAACACAATATGCTCTAGCCAACTGCCTTCCCAAAGGTGCTTTCAGCAGGACCTAGGAGGCCATTTGCATTTAGGATTCTGGAACTCCTTGGCATTCTGTGAAGATCAGCCTTTGGCCACCAGCTTCTCTCTCTCATCATCTTCCTTCCTCCAGGTCGGTTGGGTCCTGTGGCACCCAAGGGGCCCGCACAGGCATAGATACATGGAAATGCTAACCACATGGTTAGCCCCGTTCCCAGGCCCTGCAGACAGCTACCCCCAGTCCCTAACCCCAGCAAAGGGTGAGCACTTGGGCGGCTGGGCCAGCACTTGGGAGGACAGTCTTGGGTCAGAGGCCTGTGTAGCCCTGGGAGTGGATCAGGAGCCATTTGGGAAGAGCATTGAGAGCACCATAGAGAGCAGTCCAGAGAGGGGACAAGTCCCCAGCTGTCAAGCGTGTTCCGTTGGCCTTGCAGACTCCCCCACAGAAAGAGGGCCAGAAAGGGGAGCTGTCAGTTCAGGCTGCAGCAGAGCACCCTCCTGACTGAGACGTCCACAGACTAAGTCAAACCTGGCTGTGACCATTTGGTCACTTGATGGCAAATCTGGGAAGGAAACAGGTTGTTGGGAGCTATTCCTTTAACTATGTACCAAACTCCATTAACCAAACAAGAAGGAACTGATCAAGTTTGGCGCTTACTCTGTTTATTTTTAAAAAGCCATGGAACATCAGATTTCTTGATAGCTTATGCTGGTTCAGCCTACATCATAAATCAGAATTTAAATGTCCTGTGGTTTGAGGTGAGGTCTAAGCTGACGTTATCCTTCCCACTTTATGAAACCTTGGAGGCTCACAAACCCAGATTTAGACTTGGTGGTTTGGATATTAAAAACTCATTCCTTTACCTGGGTTTTATGTTACCACTTCAAATTCTACGACCAAGAAATAAGTGATATGGTGAGAAAACTCAGAGCACAAAGAATGCCCACCCAGGGCTCTGGGAAGGACCCTCAGTAAGAATTTGGAAGCTCAAGAGATCGTCTCCTAATGTATTGACCGAAGAACCTGGAAGAAGCTAAATTTTGGATCCTAAAGAACTTCATAAATAACTGATATATATTTTTAATTAGTGCCCTTTCTTTCCCACCCCCACCCCACCCTACCCCACCTTTAACTGCTTTTGTCTTGTTTCAGTATCTACAAAGCACCTGCAATCACCTTCATTTATTCTGTTCTTTTTGCTAGGCTACAGGAATGCAAGGGAAAGTGAACCCAAATCAGCAAGTCTTGGGGTAATTTTCAAATAGGCATTGTCCTTTCGGTGCATAGGGTTGGGCTGATGGTTGATAAATAGTATTCTCCCTCTCTGAACCTCTTCTCCAATCTCCATCCCCTAACGTTGAGATTAGATCAATTACTGAAGTCTAGCTCACTGGTGGAGGCGATGGATCTTGGAGGTTCCATCTGTGGGGCCAGGTGATGGAAACATGGGCGCTAAAGCACAGCCTGTGTTTTTAATGTTCCTACTTTATCTCTCTAGTAGTTCAGATCTCGGATTGGATCTTAGAAGCAGCCTGACTTGTTGCTGTGGTTTGAAGTGGGTCTCTCCTGAGGATTAGCTCTCCTACCTTCTCTGGCACACCCGTTACCTGGTCAGCTCTGCTCTCCCATCTATATCCACCTCCTGAACTGACTTGTTCCTGCTCTGTACTAGCCACTCCAGTGGGGCAACCCAATTGCCCAGGTCTGTAACTGAGGCAGGGCACTACCTATCTCTAGGTTGGAATAAGGAAATACTTTCACCTCTCAATTCATGACCTCCGGGTCATCTCATGCCTATCGAGTCTTGTGGCTTTCTCCAGCGTTGTCTTTGTGTAAAATTTGACTGTTACCTTTGGGAGGAGTGCCTAGAAAGTGCTAAGGCTGTTTATTTTTTAAAGGCTGTTTATTTTTTTCCAAAAGCAGATGCAGCAGAACTGACATATTGCTGTTGGTGTTGGGTTTTGGTGACTTTCCTTGAGAAGCCAAGTGCTCATGGTGCTGCTGCCCTGAAGGCCTTTTAAGAATGACTTCTTTTGGTGGTGCCTTAAGAGTCCTTCATGGCGGCTTCTAAGCAATGAGAATTCCTTGAAAGAAGAAAATCAAACACTGTGAGTGTTCCAGGAAGGTTACATACATATATTTAAAGCATGATGTTACCCAGCCTAATATTTTAACTTTCCCATAAAATTTGGCTCAGCAAGACTTTTCAATTTGAAAAAAAAAAAAAAAAGTCCATCCACAAAGGCACCAACTCTTCAACCACAAATAAAAATATTAAAAAGAATGTCCAGAGTTCTAATTCTGGTTATCATATAGATGAATGCAGTGACCTTCACTCCTGCCAAAACAAGATGAAATCACCAGAGAAAAGAAAATCACACTTTTATTTAACGTCACTAAAGAGCCGTGGACACGAAGAAATGGAGGAGAATGAAACTGGAGGAGTGGGCTCCTCCAAGGGGAACGAGGAATGGAGAAGGCCCACACCTGCAGGGAGGTGACGCTGTGGGTAAGGACAGGTAGGGAGGCTGCCTGGGCAAGGGCAGCCCGATGGACTCGACACTTGGAGGCTGGTATCAACAGATACGACCCTGGAAGTTCCCGCACGCAGAAATGATCCTCTCTTCTCCATAGCTGAGTGGTCTTGCTGGTAGAGAAGGTGGAAAGAAGGTTACAAGGAGAAGGAGCTCTCAATTTTTGAAATCCCTCAATTCGGAAATCTCATGATCTTGAAGCTTCATGTCCTACAGACTCTGCCTACAAGTGTCACCAGCTCACAGCGTCAACTTGAGGTCACGGAGATTGGCAGTTTCAAAGGCGTGTGGTCCCTCAGTCTCACTACCTCTCACTCACGTGTGTTTGCTTGTTTTGGGGAGATGATAAATGGGGACCTATTAGATGTTCTCACGTGGTCAGAGGCTAGATAGTCCCACGTGGCCGTCTGCAGGCTGGAAAGCTGGGGAAAGCAGTAGCTGCTCAGTCCAAGACCCTAGAGCCTCAGCACAGGAGGGATCAACATTGCAGTCCCAGTCTGCGGCTGGAGGCCTGGGAGCTCCCTAGAGAGTCGCTGGTGACAGTCCATGTTGGAAGAGTGAAGCACCTGCAGTCTGAAATCCACAGGTGATGACAGCAGCAAAGGGGACATCCCTTCAAGAAGAATTGAGGCTCACCTGCTGAGGCATTGCTTTGCTTTTCTTTCCACTGGGACCCCAGCCTATAGGACAGTGTACCATATTCAGGACAGGGCTCCCCACTCAGTTTGCGTTCCCAGGTGCAGGTGCCAATCATCTCTGGAAACCCCTCACAGATACATCCAGAAGTCCCTTTCCTAGGTGTCTCAGTCCAATCAAGCCAACATCCAGATTAACCATCACATCCCTTGTCAATTTGATACCCAAAGATTTCTCTCTTTTTTTTTTTAAATTAATTTTTATAATTTACATATGACAGTGGAATGCATTATAATTCCTATTACACATATATAACACAATTTTTCATATCTGGTTGTGTACATAGTATATTCACACTAATTCATGTCTTCATACATGTACTTTGGATGATAATGTCCATCACATTCCACCATCATTTCTAACCCCCTGGCCTCTCCCTTTCCCTCCCACCCCTCTGCCCTATCTAGAGTTCATCTATTCCTCCCATGCTCCCCATCCCGACCCCACTATGAGTCAGTCACCTTATATAAGAGAAAACATTCGGCATTTGGTTTTTTGGGGATTGGCTAACTTCACTTAGCATTATCTTCTCTAACTCCATTCATTATTCTGCAAATGCCATGATTTTATTCTCTTTTATTGCTGAGTAATATTCCATTGTGTATAAATGCCACATTTTTTAATCTATTTATCTATTGAAGGGCATCTACGTTGGTTCCACAGTTTAGCTATTTGTGAACTGTGCTGCTATAAACATTGAGGTGGCTGTGTCCCTGTAATATGCTGTTTTTAAGTCCTTTGGGTATAGACTGAGGAGAGGGATAGCTGGGTCAAATGGTGGTTCCATTCCCAAGCTTCCAAGGAATCTCCATACTGCTTTCCATATTGGCTGTACCAATTTGCAGTCCCACCAGCAGTGTATGAGTGTACCTTTTTCCCCACATCCTCTCCAACACTTATTGTTGTTTGTGTTCTTAATAGCTGCCATTCTGACTGGAGTGAGATGATATCTTAGAGTAGTTTTGATCTGCATTTCTCTAGTTGCTAGTGATAAACATTTTTTTTCACATATTTTTTGATTGATTGTTTACCCTCTTCTGAGAAGTGTCTGTTCAGGTCCTTGGCCCATTTATTGATTGGGTTATTAAGACGTGCTTAGTCTCCAGATAAAATACATAATTCCACCTAACTTAATATAGCTATCATGAATATAACCCAAAATGCACTAGTTTCTTCCCCAGATTAAGGCAACATTTTGAGTAATACTTACTCTTCTCCTAACATCCCATAGCTTAAATACTACAATGCAGATTTAATACTCAAGTATTGATACTTCTATCAGTATTATGTCACACAATAAAGGCATAAAAGAGGCAAGAAAACAAAGATATCTGCTTACTATATGTGTACATATGCATAGACATTCTTAATAAGATAGGAGAGAAATACTCATGAACAATCACAATCTTTGTTCCTATACCAGGCCACATGGCTGTAGTTAGTACTTATAACTATCTCCTTGTACTGCGCATTACACTGTATTCCCTCTGCCTTCAGCAAGCACTTCAGTAGGTCCATGGTATTTGCTGGAGGGGGACTCACATCTTCATGCCTGAAGGTTCTGGGTCATTGTCATCCTGCCTGGATTGGGGTGCTATGGTTTCCCACTGACCTCCATAACTGGTCATGGAGACCCCCTAGGGTATCTCCCGTGCTCTA
Organism: Marmota flaviventris; assembly: GCF_047511675.1. Lineage (NCBI taxonomy): Eukaryota > Metazoa > Chordata > Mammalia > Rodentia > Sciuridae > Marmota > Marmota flaviventris. The sequence continues at coordinate 168,218,416 of NC_092500.1, forward strand.
GGCACTCCCTTCCTTACCTCCACTGTGGAGTAATAATTCAATTTCCTCTTGGTAATCTGGATCAATCATCCTGCCAACACCAAAAGTCCCTTCTTCAGGGCAGGAGAAGCCCAAACTGGCCAGGGGGGAGGTTTAATTTTCACTTCAGTGGAATCATTGTTGTGTCTCCTAGTCGAAGCATTCCTTTCTCCAGAACTAACATTTCTAGACTCCCAGAGCATAAGGCTACAGGGACAGGAAGCAAAAATTTTGCTTGTGGGTCACTAGGGGTAGCAGCCAGTGCTGTTTCCACCCCTTGATTCCCGTACCCTGTGAGCCCTGGATGTGGAGGAAACCCTCTCGGTTTTGAGGTCTAGCAGTCTTACAGGGTTTGGCCCCTTGGACATTCCTGGAGAAGGAGGCCTGAACCTACCTTCAAAGTGTTTGGAGGAAGGAGTAAAAGAACTGTGATGGACCCAAACTACAACCAACACTATTTGACTTGATTTCTGATGCATTTAAAAATTTCTGCTCCAGCAAGATACAGGAGTGAGGGGCTGGTCTGAAAAGCAGAGAGCCATCTCTGTGGATCCGTCATGTTCAAATCCAGGGAAATTGAATCTGCCACCTGCCCCCAGATGGTTCAACTCCTGAGTGGATCACATGGGTGGGCCCCGCAGCCCAGTTGCACACACTCATTTTCTTCAGACTCTACTGTTCCTTTAGAGCCAGTGTCCAGCATACAATAAAAAAATACGAGACAGGCAGCAAAGCAGGGAAATGTGACAGATTTTGAGAAAGCGAATAGCTTCAAACCCAGCAATCCAGATGTTGGAATTACCCAAATCCTTAAAATGGTTATTATGAAAGATGTTAAAACTCTTTTTTTTTGATATATTGAAATATATTTTACTTCTCCAGACTTTATAAACCCCATAATATATTGTCAATGATTTTTCCTTAAAATAGTAAATTATATTTTAAAGAATTGTAAAAGGAAAAAAATTTTCTTTTATATTAAAGACATATGTTAAACATTTCACAGAAAAAGAGGAATTAAATGGCTGAAGAGATGGGGACATTTATGGAGAAATTCAGAACAAGTGAAAAAACAAAAGCAAACCAAAACAAAACAGAACCCAATGTGGAAATCCCAGAATTGAGAAGGGAAGAGTCTGAAACAGGAATGTTACTAGATAAGAGAAATAGCAGATCCAACAAAACAGAAGAGACAATGAACTTGAAGAGAGGTAAGTTAAAATCACCAAACAAAATAAAGGATAGCAAAAAAAAAAAATGAATTTTAAAAAAAGAAAAGGACCTCAGTGATTGTGATGCAATATCAAGTAACCAATCCTGGGTGTCTGGAGAACTAGAAGCAGGAGAAGAGAAAATAAGGCAGAAAATCAATTGAGGATATTTTCCATATTTGAATAAAAAGAGGCAACCCACAAACCCAGAGAGTTCGATGAACCCAAGCAGGAGAAATGCACAGAAAACCCCCAGAGATCACAGGACAGCTGGAGACCAAAGAGAGAGAGAATCACAAAACATCCAGGGAAAAAAAGACCTTTACCTGTGGAGGGACAAGGCCCACTGGCTTCCCATGGAGAGCCGTGGAATGGCCCCTGGAAAGGGCTGAGAGTGGAGACTCGTGTCTGTATTTCAGGCCTCAGGGAAATTGAACCCGTGGCAAATTTGCCTATGAAGGAAGATATGAATCGCACTTGCAATCGTACATATGCGCTGGAATCTAAAAGACATTTTTTTTCCTTAAAAATTTAAGATTCATTTTTTTAAAAAAACGGCTTACATTTAAAGGAAACACTAACAATATGTTACGGGTTTGTAAAGTGTGAAAGGAAAGAAACACATCGCAACACTAGCCAAAAGAAAGAAGGTGTATATTACAAATCATATAGTTACAGAATTCTTATAAGAAAAGCAGAATATAATTAACTCCAACGATGGTGGCAAGTTCAGGATGTAAATTGTGATATCTAAAGTAATCACTATGAAAATATGTATGCACACACATACATACAAAGGCCTAGAGCTAAGTAAGCCAGAGGAAGAGAGAGAAAGGAATACTAAAACATGCCCAATTAACCCAAAAGAAGACACAAAAGGATAAGAAAGGGAATAAGAAACAGAAGGGGCGAATAAAATAAATTAGAACAACTGCGGAATAAAACCGAACCATATTGATAATTACATTAAATAAAACATTCCAATTAAAAGAGAAATGTTGTCAGACTGGTGAAAGAAGCAAGACCCAACTATATGTTGTTTACACGCGAGACAGTTTAAATATAAAGACACAGAACGGTTGAAAGAAAATATATACCATACAAATGCTCAGAATAAGAAAGTCAGCCTGAGCATTGGGGAAAATATACTTAAAGACAGACCAGGAGTATATAGTGCCAGAGATAAAAGGGCAGTTTTATATAGAGAAGAGAGGACCCTTGCACAGATACACAGACATAGCAATAACCATTGAACTGTATATTTTTAATCCTACGCAGTGAGATTGTATACTTAAATGAGTGAGTTGTGTGGTCTATAACATATTTCAACAAAACTGCTAAACACGAGGAAAAAAAGTGACCTGGAAGTCTACCAAACTTCTTGAGTCACGCCTGATGCCACACTTTTACTGGTTCAGGAAGTTTTTCTGATACAGCCATGAAATGGGTTGGATTAAACTGGTTAAAGGCCCTGATCTGGGAAAAGGCTTTGCTCTAGGCATCAGTCGGTAAGAGAGCAGCGGGCTGACGTGTGTCTGTTCAACTCTCCATCTACTCGTTCATTTCTTTATCTAGGTTATATTCATAAGGTGCTTAAAATATAACTTAGTTCACACAACCTCATGCTCACCTTTATGTTTAAAATAGGACAAAACATGTTCACCTTTACATTTTTTAACCTTAACCTGATTTAATTTTTAAAATTCTTAGCATAGGAGAAAACGCTGAATGGCCATAATTTCCTCTCAGCCTAATACACCTATTTCTGAGCAATGTGGCTTTGCCACCCGTCCTTTCCAGAGGTGAGTTCATTTCTCAGTGCCTTGGATAGAGGCTGGCCATGGGACTTGCCTGGCCCACCGAGGATGCCAGGTATGGAAATCAGCTGGACTTCTGGAGAGTGACAAGCCCCGTGGAAGAGAATCAGAGCCTTCCAGCCGCCGACCCTCCATCTGAATCAAGCCTTATGAACGATCCAAGACTAAACCAGCAAAGCAGATGCTCCGACAAACCACGGAATTGTGAGTTAAGAAACTGTTGTTTGAAGACAGAATTTTGGAGTGCTTCGTAATACAGCAAATGTTAAATGAAAGAGAAAGGGCCACCCGGAAGTGCACTGTGGTGGCAGACTTTGGGACTGGTGGCAGATGGAGGGGACAAGGAGTGGGAAGATACAGATTCCGAAGACTGACAGGGGGCAGGATTGTTCCACTGGAGGCTGAGGCAGACCAAGTTATAGAATGGTGGAAAGATAAGCAAGATTATCACCTGTGGCAATTTGAAAGCTAGAAAATGTATTGAATTGGCGCGTGGACGTAGACGAGTATCTCTCTGAGCAGGATGTTGAAAGTGCTATTCATGATAGGGGGCATGAGATGATACGTGTGCCCAGGAAGAAACTGTTTGGTTTACAAGGAGAAGTTAAAATACATGTCATTAGGCTCAGGATGTACTAACTTAGAAAATCATAGTACTTCTTGTTTCCATTAAAGATTTTCTGCCTAGAATTTCTGGGGGTGTAGCACAGGGATGGAGCATTTGCCTTGCATGCACAAGGTGCTGGGGTCCATCTCAATCCCTGGCCAGCGTGAAGCGGGGGTGGGTGATTCTCCTAGTTCTCAAAATAGGAAACAGCTTCAGGGTTAAGATTAAAGTAAGGGTGTAGTAGGCTTTAAGAGTTCAAAACTATTTAAAGTAGTGCCTGGAAGATCTTTGTCTGTCCCAGAGGAATTTTAGGAACCCCAAGGGTTTTGTCCCACAGCAGCCCCACACATGGCCTCCAAAGAGAGAGAAGAATTAAGGATTTTGGATATAAACCGAGGAGTGGGATAGCTGAGCCATATGGTACTTCCATTCCAAATTTTCTAAGGAATTTCCATACTGCTTTCCACATTGGCTGCACCAATTTGCAGTCCCACCAGCAATGTATGAGTGAGCCTTTTTCCCCACATGCTCACCAACATTTATTGTTGTATGTATTCTTGATAATTGTCATTCTGACTGGGCTGAGATGAAATCCTAAGTATCGTTTTGATTTGCATTTCTCTGATTGCTAAAGATGTTGGACATTTTTTCATATATTTGTTGATTGATTATATTTCTTATTCTGTGAAGTGTCTGTTTAGTTCCTTTGCCTGTTTATTGATTAGGTTATTTATTTATTTATTTTTTTGGTGTTAAGTTTTTGAGTTATTTATATATCCTGGAGATTAATGCTCTATCTGAGGTGCATGTGGTATACTACAGTGATGAAGTCGCATCAATGTTTATAGCAGCTCAATTTGCAATAGCTAAACTATGGAACCAACCTATGTGCCCTTCAACAGATGAATGGATAAAAAAATGTGGTGTATATATATGTCACGAAATATTACTCAGCCTTAAAGAAGAATGAAATTATGGTATTTGCCAGTAAATGGATGGAACTGGAGAATATCATGCTAAGCAAAATAAGCCAACCCCCAAAAAACAAAAGCTGAGTGTTTTCTCTGATATGTACGAGCTAATTCACAATGTTGGCAGGGAGGGGAGAGCTAGAGAAGAAGCTAGAGTTACTTTAAATTTGGTAGAGGAGAGGGAAGGGAAGGGAGGGGGTAGGGGGGTAGGAAGGGTAATAGAATAGGCCAGACATTATTACCCTATGTACAGATATAAATATATGACTGGTGTAATTCTACATCATGTACAACCAAAAGAATGAGAAAGTGTACTCCATTGTATATGATGTATCAAAGTGCATTCTACTGTCATGTATAACTAATTGAAACAAATAAAATAATTTTAAAAAAGAATCAAGGACGTGACTTTGGGAGTATTTGATGAATCCCAGTTATATTCATAGGAAAGCAACAGGATTTTTTTTTTTTTTGAAACAGTTGTACTGTAAGAAATGCCACAAGCTCTGACTATAAGGGAGAGCATCAGAGGTGGCCTCCTGGCATAACTACAAATAAACTGGACCAAATGTAAAAGGCAAGTCTTTTCAGTCATTGGTCAAGGAGTAGCCCAAGGCTGTGACTCTTGACAGAGGACAAGCTCGGGAGGAGAGCTCCACAGTCCCAGTGTGTGTCCACGTGGTGCACTTTGCTAAGCAGGGTGCGGGGTGCAGTCCAAGCAGGGCACAGAAGTCGTGCCCCGTGGAGGAGAGGTAGAGATCAGTGTTCCCATCTGCTGAAGGAGCTGGAATTCTCAGGGTAGGATGCTGGAGAGGAGAGAGCTGGGCAGAGAAGGACCCCAGAAGTCTGCATGGGATTCTGGGGGTGTCTATGGATGAGCACTGGGATACACACAGGCAGATGGGACTCCTCATGACCTTGCATAGAGCAGTGGGCTGTGGAAGTGAGAGTGGAAAGAAGGTTCTAGGTTTCCTCAATACAGGGAAACACTGTGGTTCCAGGAAGAGAAGACTTTGTTAACATAGTGGGTGTTCTGCTGAGGCATCAGAGAGACTCCACTCGGGAATATTCCACCTGCCGCTCCTTCCACGTCCTGAAACTGTTCTCTCTGATCCTGCACAAACATCCTTCTTCTGTCTCTCCAGTTAATTCTTCTCCAACCTCTTTATGATCATTCTTTCTCTTGCTCCCTAAACAAACGGAATTCTTGGCACTTTTGTCTTCTCCCTCTACATCCATTTCCTGGGCAATCTCCTTTTAACCTTCTGACCTGCCATTTCTATATGGAAATTGAATTGTACAGCTTCACTCCCTCTCCACCAGTGCCACCATTCCAGCTGCTTTTATGCTGATAAATTTGCTCTTTGAAGCTTGTTTATGGCAACTTGGGAACTTCATTTACCTGTGTGCCTCCAGAGCCCACCGTCAAATGCAAGGGCAGCATTAGAGCTGGCCTGGATTTGGGGGATGTTTGTGATATTGGGGTGCTCAGTGGGAAGCACAAAGGATGGCCTCTGGTTTATTTTTTGGGTTCCAGCAGAGATGATGGCCGGTAATTAAGATGGGGAGTGGACAGAAACCAGGACATGGAAGAGGAGAAGGAAAGAGGGGAGTTAGCCCAATGGGGGCACAGTGAGTTAGGATTCCAGCTGTGTACTGAGATATCCCGACCTCGAGGATGTGTTAGTCTTGCTCACCTGCCCTGGTCCCACAGTGCTCCTCATATTCACATACAGTCGTCCCTCAGTATCCTCAGGGGACTGGCTCCGGCACTCCATTGGACACCCAAATCTGCAAGTGCTCAAGTCTGTTACAGAAAACAGCTTGGTTATATTTATATATAACATTTCTGTATCCTCCCCATACTTTAAATGATCTCTAGAGCATGTATGACACCTAACACAATATATTGCTATATAAATGATAGTTATACTATGTTGTTTATTTCTATTATTTTTTAAAAACATTTTGATCCACAGTTGGTTTAATCTGCTGAAGGGAAACCATGAATCTGGAGGGTCCCTTGCATGTATTTTGACACACAAACAAAACAACTCTTTCAGAGGCTGGAGATTGCGTTTCAATCCCTTCAAGTAACTGGCCTCTCGCGTGACATATAATAAATGTTTCATGAATAATTATAAAACCAAAGAGTATATCAGAAATGAATGAGTAATTGAAGGCACAAAGGAATGAATGGAGGAATGGCTGAGAATAACTGTTCTCCAGTTATTTTTACATGGAGACCATTCAGTCAATTCTCAATAACTGTGCCAAATGTGCCAACGCTGAATTAAGCATGTGTTAATAAGAATAAGGGGCCAAGATACTCAGCTTGTTTGAATGACTATCAAAACTAGGCTCATGGCTTGGAGTTTGTGGCTGTTGGTCCCAGTTTGAACTCCTGTGCCAATTAGTAGAAGGGAGTAATAATAGAAGCCAAGTGAAGTGCTTATACTTCACCAGGCTCACTGTATATAAATTATTAATACTCCCTGATACCACATTTCCTTTGAATATATTTGAATGTGAATACATTGGTGGAAGCAGACAATAAACTTATATTTCCATTGCTCCAGTGTAATCTAAATAACTTACTATTATGTATTCCTGATTGCAAAATGAGTATGTGTTCATTGTAGAAAATTTATAAAGCGCACGTGAAGATGAAATTAAAATTATCCATAAGGTCCCCTCTATAAGAGAAATTGGTTAATGTTTTGGTTAAATTCTTTTAGAATTTTTTTTCTCATGTGTAATAGCTTCTTTTAACTTGTTTTCTTTCTCTTAACATCTTTAGAATATTTTCTGTGTCAGTACTGTTAATAAAATATAGCTTTAGATGACTGTTTTGATACTCCATCATACCACAAATCATGGAGTTGATCTGTAATTTTGGCCATGGGCTCGTTTTGCACATAACTCTATGTAACTCTGTGGTGCACATCCCTGTACCCAGAGTGCTAGGACCTCTCTTGTATTTTGGTGAATTCTCATCATGGAATTGCTGAGTCCAAGGATGCTCACGATGTTGTGGATTTTTGCCCAGAATGCTGTAGCTTAGTGGAAGGAGCTGTATTTTCTTTGGTTGTTGCTTTGTTTTTAAGGAATTCACACTCCCATCAATGTTGTATGAAAATTTTCTACTTCCCCATATCCTCTTCACCAGTGTAATAGGTAAAACGTTATACATCATGATTATTTATTTAGATTTATTTGAGTATTTGTTTGCTAAATTTCCTTCTACTTTACAAGCCCTATCATTGGCAGGTTACACCCTTTGTCCCTTTTTGTATTGACATTTTAAGAGCTATGTATAAAGATATTGATTTTCTACCCTATAGTACAATATTTCCCCAGTGTTCGTATGCCTCTGAACTTTTTTTTTTTTTTTTACATATAGAGCTCTTTCACTTTATGTTGTCAGAAATATCATTCTTTTCCTTCTGAGTTCTGCTTGTGTGTGATACAGATTCATACATTTCCCCCTATTTTTCTAAAATTTCATTTTAAATATTTTAACCTTTTGTTCAACCTGCAGTTTATACTTTCAGTGTTATGAGATAAGATTATGACTTTATTTTTTTCCCCAAATAATAGATCACTCTCCTAATTCTATTACTGAATAATTCCTTCTTTGAACAATTTAAAACCCAACATTTATCATATATTAAATTCTTAAGTGTACCATTGTTTGAACCAGACCTTTTATTTTGCTTCATTTATCTGTTTATCTGAGAGGATTTTTTCATTATGGTGAAATCATAATGTGTATAAATATTTACTTACATAATTCCACCCTTATTCTCCTTTTCAGAAGATTTATTGACTCTTCTCAGTTATTTATTTTTCCAGATAAACTATAAAAAAATAATTTACTCAAGTTCCAAAAAAGTCCTTTTAGGATTTATTGGAATATCATTAACATTCATAAATTAAATATTGGCCGATGACGGCAGAAACATGATTTAACTCCAACTTTTCTTTAGTTGGTTTACTTATGCATTCAACAATTTTTTAAAAATCGTATTTATGTCTAGGAATCTCATTTTGTTTCTTCTATCATGGTTGGAATCTTAATTCATTATATTTTCTAACAGAGAATTGCTAGTCAAATATATATTTATCGGGATGCTATTTTACCCTTGAGCGTGGTAAGCCTCTGTATTCAAATTCTCCATTATGCTCTATGAGTTGTGAAATTTGTCAACATAAGTTATGTGCATGCTCAATACTTTATAAAATTTGTTGCAAATGATAGTTTATTTTCTAATTTATTTTTGATTGGTATTGCTGTCAGAGAAGAATGTTATAGAAGCACATGGCTGAACTCTTGTTAATCTGCACAGCTCCTTTTAGCTTTCTTGTATAGATGATCAGGAAATAATGATAATTTTGATCTTTCCCCTCCAAGTTTTCAACCTTTGATGTGCAAAGCTGCTAAAAGTAGCAGTTATGGAGAAAATGCTTGTTTTATTCCTGGTCTCATAGGGAATGTGTTCCGAAGAGTCTTCATTGCATGTACTGTTTGCGTTGGGTTTTTATCGAGTGAAGGAAACTCCCTTTTATCACCAGTTTCCAAACAGGGTTTTTTAAAAAAACATAAAAACGTATTTTAATTAACTTTATGCATTTAACTTTAACCCTGCATCTACCCTCAATGTGGCAAATCACACTGATAGATTTTCTGATGTTAAATCACTCTTGTTTCCTAGGATAAATCTTATTGATCAGGACACACAGATTGGGTCTAATTAGCTAATATTTTCCTTAGAATTTGTGCATGAGGGTGCATATGTGAAATCGTTTATAATTTCCTTCTCTCTTTCCTTAGGCTATACCCTGTTTATTTTGTTAATATTAGCTAGAATTTTAATTCTGGGCTATAATGGATCTTTGGTAAATCTACAGTCCTCCTTTTATATTATTCTCCTGAATTTCTTCCTTTTCTTGCTGGAATGATTTTTCAAGAGTGTTTCCAGAGAGCTCATTTCCCCCATATTTTTACTGGTGCACTGTACTCATACCTAATGGTGGGATTCCTTGTTACGAATCCGTACGTGCCCATGATCTTACTATACAACTGTCCAGTGTCGCTCCTCGGCATCTCCCTATCCATCTCCCGTCCTTTCCTTTACCCTATTGATCTCCTTCTGTTTTGATGAGATCCCTCCTCACCGTCCTTTTCCCTTTGTCTCTCAGAGAGGTATTTGAGGCAAACCCTTTTATGCATACAATATCTTCATGCTCATATTTGAAAGGATGTTTCTGTCAATATAAAATTCTGGACTTTACAATAATTTCTTTCAACATTTTGAAAATCTCTCTAAGTTCCAACTGGCCTTGGTGGGCAGTTTAGCAGTCTGAAGTCAAACTCTTTTTGGTTTCCTGATAGGTGACTGCTTCTTCTTCTTCTTTTTTTTTTTTTTTTTTTTGAAAGCTTTTGGAAACACCTCTTTGGTTTCGATGATTTTCAGTTTTCATAATTTGAGACGTGGGTGTTCAGTGGTGGGGAGATTTAGTATACTCTCATGCCTTTTTAATTTTGAAAGTTATTTTTTTTTTTTGAAATCTGGAAATTTTAGTTATTTAACTCTTTTGAAGGTGCTTTTGGTTTTTTGCCTTTTTCTTTCCTTCTGGCATTTCTAAATACGACTTTATGATTTTTTATTTTTGACTAGTTTTCTTGATGTCTTCTGGAGGTGCTCTTTAATCTGGTCCTCTTAAAATAATTATGTTTTCATTCAGGCTATTAACTGAGTTCTTTCAGTCTTATTTTTAATACTTGAATATGTCCAGATAGTTTCTTCATGACTCCTTCCCCCTTCAGCATTAAAAGTGTCCCTCTTTCATGTTCTGAGCAACCTCCCTTATCTCATTGATATTTAACAAATGCGTTTATTTTGAGTTCTTGCTCCATTCCTGTGCTCTCTCCTTGTTGGTCTCAGCTGTCCCAGTCTGGTCTTTCTTGTGAGCCTTGTGAAGAGGTCTTGGTATTGTCTTTGGCAACCTGAGGTCTCCTTGGGGGCTTTGATGATACTGGTTCATGATGCAACCCCAGGGGAGGGATGAGCCCAGGCCCCAGTTTGTAGCCCCTCCTTCTAAGAAGAGCTTCTCTGTCTTTGCCTGGTTCTGCCTTTTCGGGAGCTGGAGCCCTCTGGCTATTAATATGTGGGTAGGAGGCAGGGAAAGAACACTCAGAACAAGGCCCAGTGGTGAACAGCGCTCCATTCCAGAAAGACGGGTACACTAACTAGAGTTTAACTGTAACAAAATACCCAGGTATTTCTTCAAAATCTTTTGAAGAAGAGAGATTTACTTAGCTCACCGTGTTGGATGTTCCAGGGCACAGGGCTGGCATCAGCGTGGCTCTGGAAGCCCTTACAATGGATGGCATCACAACATGGCGGACTTCATTGTGGTGACTATGCATGTGCGAGCACCAGGTCACACCCCAGACAGGAGGCCAGTCAGTGATTCAGGTTTAGATCAGACTTTCATGTCCCTTCTGGTAAGAACCAGCTTAAAACCCTCCAAAAGCAGGGCCCTGAGGATCTGCCTTAGGCTTCACCTCTTCAGGTCCCACCACCTAACTGAGCACCAGGCTTCCAACTACGAACCTTTGGGGACTAATTCAAGCTGTATCCTAACAGGAGAGCTCCTCTGCAAAGGCTGGTTTTCAACAGATGCCCCTGGATTTGATGTTAACTACGACATTCTGCTGTGCAACAATGAAAATTCTAGCCTCGTTTAAAAGAAAAGAAACAGCACATTAAAAAGCCCTGCCTTGTCCTACCTAGCCCTCTTTTCCCACTGAGCCTCTTACTCACAGGGACCCAAGTTACCTACCACTGCCCGAGCTCCAGCACATTGATTTATGTGTTCCTTGGTCTGTGTGCCCCTCGGACTCACCACCTCTTCCTGGCTGGACACGTGCTCTGCAGGGGAATTGGGCATGTCATGGCTTTGGCCAGCAGGCTGGGTGGTGGCTTGTTCTCTTCTCTGTCTCAAGGCTCTGTGTGCTTTCTTTGGCCTTTTCTAGCCCAAAAAACATCTAGTAACAACTCTAGGAGGCCCAGGAATCAGCCCCACAGTACATTTTATGCACTAGTTTCTTAGGTGTTCAACTCTACAGTGAAACATTCTCCCTCGTCTCCTCCCACTTTAGATGAGGAATTTAGTGTATAAATCCCCCCTTCTCTTTAAACTTCTTGATTTGGCCAGATGATGAGGGATTTTAGATCAGGATTATTGTTCTCAATTTATTATTTAAATAGTCAGTTTACCTCTTCAATGGGAAATGCTCCGCTGTAATGGAATAGGAATGGCCATGTTTTCCTCGACTTCCTACATGGAGCACTGTGATCCTAAAGAAGAGGAAGGCATTCTGAGGGCTTTCAGTTTCCTCCCACCTAAACGGCAATTTCAAAAAATAAGAAAAAAAAAAGAAAGAGGGAGGAGGGAAGGGGAGAGAATAAAGAAAAGTGGCATAACTACACAGGTGATCTTCTAATACTTGCCTTTGCTTCAGAGCAGCTTTTAGCTTATATCCTAGTTGCAAATGGCTTACCCAATGGGCATTGCAAACACTCATGAGTATACAGAGGGATTTAAGTGTCAAGTATTTATAGGCACTGGGTTTTAGCAGAAAACAAAACCTAGATGGTCCACACCGTGATGGACTTTATGGTCTAGTTAAACAAACTGGACCATCTGGGCTTCTTCAAGCTCACCTTCAACACATTCCGCTCTGTCTTCCATATCTGTGGCTCCACACAGCAGTGGTGGTCAAGAGCACTTATGGCCACGATGTTGCCAAATCCAATAGACTTTTAACTGTATTGGGTAACATGAGAATTGACTGCCCATCTTTCTTTTTTTTAATTTTTTATTTGTTTTAATTAGTTATACATGACAGCAGAATGCATTTATGTACTTGGATATCATACATAGATGGAATATAATTTCTCATTTTTTGAGTGTACATGTTGCAGAATATATTGGTCATGCAGTCACATATATACATACAGTAATAATGTCTGTTTCATTCTACTATGTTTCCTATCTCCACATCCCCTCCACTCCCCTCCCATCACTCCCATCTACCTAATCTAAGGTAATGCTATTCTTCCTTAGTGCCCTCCACCTTACTGTGAATTAGCATCTGCATATTAGAGAAAACATTTGGCCTTTGGTTTTGTGGGATTGGCTTATTTCACTTAGCATAATATTCTCTAACTTTAAACATTTACTGGCAAATGCCATAATTTCTCTCTTCTTTAAAGCTGAATAATATTCCATTGAGTATATATACCACATTGTATTTACCCATTCATCTATTGAAGGACACCTAGATTGGTTCCATAGTTTAGCTATTGTGAATGGAGCTGCTATAAACATTGATGAGACTGCATCACTATAGTATGCTGATTTTAAGTCCTTTGGGTATAAACTGAGGAGTGGGATAGCTGGGTCAAATGGTGGTTCCATTCCATGTTTTCTGAGGAATCTCCATACTGCTTTCCATAAAGTTTGCACCAATTTGCAGTCCCACCAGCAGTGTATGAGTGTACCTTTTCCCCTACATCCTCACCAACATTTATTGTTGCCAGTATTCTTGATGATTGACATTCTGACAGGAATGAGATAATATCTTAGAGTAGTTTTGATTTGTATTTCTCTAATTGCTAGAGATGTTGAACAGGTTTTCATATATTTGTTGATCAGTTGTATTTCTTCTTCTGTTATGTGTCTGTTCAGTTCCTTAGCCCATTTATTGATTAGGTTATTTGGTTTTTTGGTAAGTTTTTTGAGTTCTTTATATGTCCTAGAGATTATCAGAGGTGCATGTGGTAGAGATTTTCTCCCACTCTGTAGGCTCTCTCCTCACATTATTGTTTCCTTTGCTGAGAAAAAGCTTTTTAATTTGAATCCATTCCCATTTATTGATTCTTGATTTTACTTCTTGCACTTTAGGGGTCTTGTTAAGGAAGTCAGATCCTAGGCTGATGTGGTGAAGATTTGGGCCTATTTTTTCTTCCATTAGGCCCAGGGTCTCTGTTCTAGTGCCTACGTCTTTGATCCACTTTGAGTTGATTTTTATGCAGGGTGAGAGATAGAGGTTTAATTTCCTTTTGCTACATATGGATTTCCAGGTTGGCCAGCACCATTTGTTGAATAGGCTGTCTTCTCTCCAGTGAATGTTTTGGGCACCCTTGTCTAGTATGACATAACTGTATTTATGTGGGTTTGTCTCTGTGTCCTGTACTCTGTACCATTGGTCTGCAAGTCTATTTTGGTGCCAATACATGCTGTTTTTGTTACTATAGCTCTGTAGTATAGTTTAAGGTCTGTTAAGACACGTTCTCTCTTTGTTTTGATAAGACCAAATTCTGATTTCCCTCTCATTTTATGGCTACTCCTCTACTATCTGACAGGTAAATACTGGAGTTAGAAGGCTGATTCCTGAGTCTTCTTTTCGGTCAATATTCTCTCCTTTTCAAATCTTATCCAGTCTCAGAGCTTCAAATAATGGATAATGAGGATCCTCAAAATTAATTTTCAGATTTAAACTCTCTTCTAGGCTCCAAACTCATAGGTCTAATTTCCTAATATCACTATGTAGATATATAATAAACATCTTAACATGTCTGAAACAAACCACAAATGGTCACCCACCAAACTGTTCCATCCCAATTGTTTTCCTTAGCTCGGTAAATAATTCTGCCATCTAATTACTAAGCCAAAAATCTAGGAAGGAATCTCGTATAACTCTTCCTCATCTTCAACATCTAATTCATCAGATCATCTACCATATAGGTGAACCCTTCTACTTTTTTCCATTCCCACCAGCACTGTGGAGGCCGAAGCTACCATCATCTCCTTTGGACCACAGCGAGAGATCCCACTGCTCTCCCTGCTTTCATGGATGCCTCCCATGAAGATTCTCCCGTCTTCTCTTTGTGGCAGGCAAAGTGACCTTTTCAGCATAGGAGCCATCATTCTTCTTTAGACCCTCAGTGATTCCCCCCTACATGGGCTGCTTCACCTCCCTCACCCTGTCCCCTTCTCCACGGGTCCTTTTCTCCTCTGCAGCTACAACAAGGTTTATTCTGCCTTAGGTCTCTTGTATTTACTGTTCCCTCTGCGTGGAAGTGTCCTTCTCCGACTCTTGGCAAGGTCTTCATACACATATGGCACACAAAGATGTTTTCTGTGATCACAGTAACTAAAGTGTTCTGAAGATTGCTTAGTTCCATTAATATTGTCTTCTTTTCTTCTATAGTACTATACAAATTGTCTTTTAAAAAAAAATTTACTGTTTACCTTCACCCATTAGAAAGTAAGTTCATAAGGGTTGAAACTTTGAATAAAATTATGGTGGCATTATGATTTGTTGTCTAAATCGAGGCAAGTTTTTTGTGCTGTAATTCTCTGATGGGTGGGATAGAAGCCTAGCACCTATACAAAGGGACTACCCAGGAGAGCTGAGATGTGTGGTTGGTCTGCCTACAGCACAAACGTGTTAGCCGTCAATAAGGAGCTGTTAAAATCAACCGCAGGATGGCATGCCGCTAAGCGAAAGAAGCCAGCATGAAAAGGCTGAATACTGCATGATGTATATGTGACTCTGGAAAAAATAAAACTATAGGGAGGGTAAGCAGAGCTGTGGTTGGTAGGGTTTTGGGGAATGGGAAGCACTGAGTAGATGAAGCACAGGGGAGTTACTGGACACTGAAACTGTCCTATGTAATAATGTAACAGTGAGTACATGACATTCTTAAAACCTGTAGAATTTCACAGTACAAACAGTAAACTTTAATGTATTCAAGTTTTTTTAAAAAAAATCACTTAGGAGGTCAGGGGATTGCAGAATGGAATGCAGATTATGCCGAAAGAGTTTAACTGTAGGACAAATATATAAGATTATCTCTATGCAGGAAGTGGGCAGGAAGGAGCTGACCCAGGTCACTTTGGAAATGAGTGGAGATTGTGAGAGGAAAGCTGAGGGGTGCACATAAGCAATGCACTCTGGTCCAGTTGGTTTCCACACTGTGCTGTACTGCAACTGGACAGTCAGTGCCAATGCTGGGCAAACAGGGTGAGCCGGGTTCCCACTGTGAAAGGGAAAGGTACAGGTTAGCAAGTAGAGAAAGGAAACTAGAATGGTCCATGCAGGATTGACTTAGAGACATCAGTATGAACTCACGTCTAGTTCAACAGAGTTGCAAACACATATGTAGAAATACTGACCAATATGTCTATCCACGTGGGTTAGTACATCACATGTATTTCCTTGCTGTCAGCTAAGAGAGCACTCCAGTGTCTGGGTGACCCCACTCAGCACTCAGATCATGGTTCCTAATAGTGTCTCCCAATAGTGTCTCGATTGCAAAGAATCAGAGCTCTTTGGAGAAATCGTGCTTTTAGGGTTGGGGCATGGAATCCACAAGATGAGACTGGAATATTGAGTAGTTCCATAAAGTACTAAAACACACACACACACACAGAGTTAGGGGCATAGCAAAGGATCATAGGAGCCAACCTGAAAGCTTCGTATGGCCAAAACCAGAAGAATTTGAGCAACAAAATCAATAATGCCATATTAAGTTATAAAGCTAAAATGTAAGATAAATATTCATACTGTTATAAAGGATTGACAAAGTTAACAAATGGGGAACAAGAGACAATTCTCACATGCGGAATATTTTCAGAAAATTTACGTAGATACCCACCGTTCAAGGAGATGGAACATACTCCTTATTCCCTAAGTGGGGGATCCACAGTGGTGACTTTTTCCAGAGTCAGGATGGAAAGCGGGAAATAGCTTTCCAATGAAGAAACAGGACAAAGGCTATTTCAGCCAGATGACCCGAGGTCAAAATCAATAGTGGCAAGTCATGTAGAGAGCAGCAAGCCTTGAGAAGATGTAATGAGAACCCTCCCCCAGCCCCAAGTGCCGTCTACCAGGAGGGAGCATCACTCACACACACACACACACACACACACACACTCACACACACACACACACTCACACTCACACACACACACAAACTCACACACACTCACACACACTCTCACACACACACACACTCACACAAACTCACACACACTCACACACTCACACACACACACAAACTCACACACACTCACACACTCACACACACACACTCACACACACACTCTCCAGAACACCTGACTGAAGCTCCTTAAAGCTGTCAAAGTCAAGAAGATCAAGGGAAGTCTGAGACCCTCCCAGAGCCCAGAGGAGCCTAAGGAGACACGAGGACCAACGGGAAGATGACCCCCTGGAGGGGACCCCAGCCCAGGAAAACGACATTAGATAAAAATGAAGGAACCTGCCTGAATGTGCAGACACCTCAAGCACTCGAGGACCACAGGAAGGGATGCCTGACTTGGCTGGTGGGGGTGCAGGGAGAGGGTCCCTGAGGAAGCCACCAAGGCCCGTATGGTCAGAGTCAGTGAGCACGAGGGGCTTCTGAGCTGGGAACAAGCTGAAGAATGTTCTAGGCAAAGGGGTGCCCTGTGAGAGGACCCAGAAGCAGGGGAAGAGGGTCATCCTGAAGAGAAGCACATGAGTCCACGGTCCAATCAGTCATCCCACGTTTCTTCACAATGGCTCCCGCGGGGATCATGATCTTCCCACTTCACAGACCAGGAAACCGAGACCTGAGAGGAGCTATGGCTTCCAAGGGCACACTGCCAGGAGCGGTTAAAATAGAATTGAGACCCAGGCCCATCAGACTGGGAGGCCCGCATCCTGCCCTCTCAGGCTAGCTTCCATTTGCCTGAGAAGCCTATACAACTAGGCCGCGGTGGGGCACTTCCTCACCTCTAAAAAGGAACAAAACTGAGCTGTGGGGAGCCACATGCAGATCAGTGCAGGCGCTGGGATGGCCTGGGACGGCAACCATTAGCTCTAAGTTGCTCTCACAAGAAGCATCTTCTTACTTGCCAGGAACCAGAGCCCTGTGAATCCAGAGGTCAAATTCCAACCTATGAACCCAAGGGAAATTATGCATCATGAAAATATGGCTTGGGAGCTGGAACTCAAAAAAAAAAAAAAAAGCCCTGTTAAGGAAATGAGAATTAGAAATTAGCACAGTGGGAAGAAAGCTGGGGTTGGAGGCGCACTGAGGTGGTGGGCGACGGGCAAGCTGAAGGGCTCAGAATCAACTTGGAAGACGAGGCCAGAAGAGTCAAGAGCCGCCCAGTGTTGTTGGTGGGTTTTGTTCCACCTCCTGCTCCCTTCTGCTCCAACACCACTGCAAATGAGCACCTAAAAATGCCAAAAAGAACAGTCCAAACCTAGCACCCACCTAAAGGACCCTGGCTAACCCCCAGGTCTGGGAATGGAGCGGTATTTGAAGGAGTGTGGTGGGAGAAGGAGACCTGAGACAGAAAGTGAGTTCGAGTGTTGAACAGAAGCAACATGGCGCTTAAAATGCCAAAGAGATGGTGCTGTGATTTGGGTAGGGTTCATGTGTTGGGGACTTGGTCCTCAGTGTGGTGGTGTCCAGATGATGGGACCTCCAAGAGGTGGGGCCTAGTAGGAGCTGGGGAGTTGGTTAGGTCATCAGGGATGCTGTCCTCAGAAAGAATTGATGTAGTTCTTGGTTGGTTCTCATGAGAGAGTTGTTACACAAGAGCGAGCATGACCTCTGAATCTCTCTCTGGCTTCCTGTCTCATCCTGTCATCTCTACCTCTCTCATGCAGTCCCATGGTGTGACACATTATGTGACACAGCCAAGAGAACCCTTGCCAGAGCCATTGCCATGTTACATGGACCTTTGGCCTCCAAAGCTGTAAACTTACTTTTCTTTACCAATTTTCCTGCTCAGGTATTTTGTTATAGCAACAGCAAATGGACTAATACAGGTGGCCAAAGACATTTGCTGAGAACACTCCTACCAATGTCAAAAAGCATAGAGGGGATTGAATAGTTGGCAGTCTGTTGTAATGGATCTTCAAGGCTGGGGATAAGTATACTAATAAAAAGGGATGGTATAATACGGTCAAAGGAATGTGAATGTTGGAAGAACAAGAAAAAGCTGGAAATCTGTTTTTCCCAGTTCCTAGGTAAAGCCTTTGCACAAATGACCTCTTGGCTCAACTCTGTGACACCCTGTACCTCTTGAGCCCTCCTAGTCAGCCTCTATCATTAAGTATGATTTGTCCTGGGTCCCACCCACCTAGAGGATGGCCTTTCCAGAGGTTGACCTGTTGTTTGTGTGGTCGTTTGGTGGATGGCCAGCGTTTCCTCTAGGGTGAATTGGATTTTGGGGATGCAGGTTTGGGGCCCGCCTACCATCTCCTAATTACTCAGCTAGAAAGGCTGTTTTACCACACAGATGGAGTCAGGCGTGTTGTTCTCTTTCCAAGCAAACTTGAATCAAAGGGAGGTGTGGTAGGGATTCAGAACTTTGAAGCTGGAAGCAATTGACATTTGGATCCTGGAGGAGGAAGGGGAAGTATTTGTGGTTGCGTGTTTACATTGGCTCAGATAACAGGGCTCCAACAGTTGGGTCTTACTTTCTCATCACCACACCTTCTGCATCAGCCCCACTGAGCTGGCTAAGTAGGGTCCTAGGGACATTCCTCACCAGCTGACCTTTGTCTGGCTGTTTCTAACACAAGCACCATTAGCAGTCCTGTAACTCAGGATATTAAATGTTGGGGAGTGGGGGTGGGGTGGGAGTTCACCAGGTCAGCTTGCAGCTCTCATTCAGAGTATCGCATACTGTTAGTTGTTTGCCAAGAAGATCTGTACAAGATGGTGGCACAACTCTGAATTTTTAATACAGAAAGGGGCTCCTTCGGGGGGAATGTATGCAATATGTATGTTAAATATCATTAAATTTTTAATGAGAAAACATACCAGAAGAGAACACTTTGAATGAATACCACCAACCTGACTGTGCTTTGCTCACTGAAGGCAAGATGCATCTTGGCACTGTCCTGATCCCAACGCTGAACGCACTTACGGTTGGAACTCATCTTTGGAAGTGCTCTTGGGGGACTTGGCATAGTTCTTTGCATATCATCGATGGTGAGTCTTTATTCTTGGAAGATGCTTTTGATTTGAGAAAAAAAAGCCAAAATTCATAATGACTTCAACCTAGAATGGTAGGTGATTTGATAGAGAATTGTTTTTAGTAAAAATAATTATACAATTTTTCCTCCCCTCTAGTATCATCTTTCTGACTGACATCATGGAGTAAGACTTTTAGTTTTGGAAAGGCTAGGAAAAATAGCGTAAGGCATTCCAAAAGAACTTCACGCTGAATGCTGTTTGGATAATCTAAACTCGGTTCTGAATTTGGAGTATCAATATCATCTATTCAGGGACTATTTAAAAAGAATGGTATTTCAAGCCAGTAAAATTAGTAATACTAACATTTGTGCAGTGCTTTTAACTTTTCAGAGAGTCTTTGGCACCCATGTTTAGTGGTTACCAAGTTTCAATGAGGCAATATTTAATCACAGAGATTTTTAACTCCTTCAGGTACTAAAAAGGGGGGGGGCTTAAACTGATATTTTGGATACACTTTTGATGCACTGACTGGTTGAAAACTTAATTACATGCATATGTAAAATTATGTATTTTACATACATAGTCACACATATGTGTGTATATTCACACTTTATGGTAAAGTGGTTAAGAACTTGAGCTTAGGAGCCTGCCTGTCTGGGTTCCAGTCTTGTTTCATCATTTACTTACTCCAGTTGGGTAATTCTTGGAACGTTAGTGCTCTAAGGTCTTAGATATTTTCCAAAGACCATGTGTTGAATGTTTAGATCCTAGCCTATGGAACAGTTGGGAGATGGTGATGCCTTTAAGAGGCGGGGCCTCATGAGAGGAAGTTAGGTGGTAGGGGTGTGGCCTTGAAGGGCATACCAGGACCCTGCCCCCTGCCCTTTCTCTCTTGACTTCCTGGCTGCCATGAGGTAAGCCGCTTCCTCCACCTTGGGTGTCCACCCTGATGTCTTCACCAGAGGTCCAGAGGCAACAGGGCTGAGCAAACAGGGGCTAAAACTTCTGAAACCATGAGCCAAGATGTTCCTACTTATAAGTTGATTATTCCAAGTATTTATTTCACTAATGGGAAATTGACTAACACACTCAATTATTTTATTTGTAAAATAGGAATAATAGTACCAGCTGTCTTTGGGTTTTTTTTTTTTTCAGTATCAAATGAATTTAAGGTCTATACCTTGCACATAGTAAACACTCTGTGAGTGTCAATTATACTGTGATTAGTATTACTACTTCCCAACTACAGGTCACATATTCTAAATCTCAGTGTTTTTTGATTGTGAGAAATAAACATTCCCAAAGAATAAAGTATCAGCATTTAAAACTTTCTAAAACTTCCTGTACACAAGTTAGATCAGAACTGTATCTGTTTTCCTTGCCAGTCATTCTAGTGAACAATATTCTCTCAGTTTTAGAATACCATGCTTAAATTGAAATCTGTAAATCTCCATTGTTATCTGACCATGTCTGAGAAAGTATAAAATTTAAAACCTACCAAGTCTTTAAAAATTATCATAAAGGTAATGCAGACAATTAATATTACACAGGCATTCTAAAGTGTGTTCATTTAGAACCAAAGTAAATGGTTGCAAACTCCTTTTCCAGAGAATCTTCTAGAAAACTTCAGAGGATGTTTTTAGTTGTGAAGATAAATGAAAATATCTTCCTCAACTAATGATATTAATTTCAGATTTAGATGCTTTCATTTAAATACTTGGATCTAAATTACTTCCTTTTGTTTCTTACTCAAAAATACTATAATATACTAATGCCTCGTGCTTGAGGACAATGTTTAATTTATCTGGATAATCTTTGGCCAAGTTATTCCATCACTCTAGCTTTAAATTTCCCCCTCAATGGAGAGGTTAGTAAACATAGTTACCATCAGCCTGGGAAAGAAGATGTGAGAGTATCATGAATACCCTGCAGTCTTTGGATGGGTGTCTTTGTTGGGAGCTAATTTATTTTGAAAAATAAGAAAAGACACATTGAAAACATTTAGCACCAGGCCTGGCAGGTTCAAGCTTTCAGTAAGGATGAGCTGTAAATATTAATGCTATTGTCATTATTTTACTCTGAAGATAATGATTATTATTGTCTTCAAGATTTCATTCAGATAAGTTCACTGTCCCTCCAACCCCAGCAAGTGATTGCTCACAGGACATTCTATTTAACTATATGTGCATAACCCGGGAGCTTAAGAAGGTATGCAGACACAATATTTGTCTTCTTGTAACTGACATTTTGCTTAGCATCTTCTCAAAGTTTATCCATGTTTTAACATGTGTTAGAAATTTTTTAAGGCTGAATAATATTCCATGCTCTGTGTGTACACACACACACACAAAAAAAAAAAACATTTTTTTTTATCCATTTGGCTGCTAATAATGAACATTTGGATTGTTTTTACCTTTTGGCTGTTGTGAATAATGCTGTTATGAACCTGGGTTACAAATATCTTTCTGAGATCTTGCTTTGGATTCTTTTGGATTTGGATCCAGAAATGGAATTGCCAGATCACATGATAACTCTATATTTAACTTCTTAAGGAATCATACTAGTATTTTTCCATTGTGATTACACCATTTTACATTCCCACTAATAATGCGTGAAGGTTCTAGTTTCTCCATGTTCTCAACACTTACTATTTTCTGGGTTTTTGTTGTTGTTGTTGTTGTTTTGGTTTTTTTTTTTTTTTGGTACCAGGGATTGAACTCAGGGGCACTCGACCACTAAGCCATGTCCCCAGACCCATTTTGCATTTTATTTAGAGACAGGGTCCCACTGAATTGCTTAGCACCTTGCTTTTGCTGAGGCTGGCTTTGAACTCATGATCTTCCTGTCTCAGCCTCCCGAGCCGTGGGGATTACAGGCGTGCACCACCATGCCCAGCTTATTTTCTGTTTTTATTGTAACCATATTGATAAGTGTGAGGTGCTATCTCACTGTCCTTCTGATTTTTTCTTCCTTAATGATTAATGGTGGTGTATATCTTTTCATGTGCTTATTGGCAGTTTGGATCTCATCTTTACAAAGATGTGTCTTCAAATTCCCTGTCCATGATTACAGAGAGTTATTCTGTATTTGTTGTCAGATTGTGGGAGCTCTTCACATATTCCAGATATTAACCTTTAACAGATAGGTGTATGATTTGCAAACATTTTGTTCCTTCCTGTGCCTCCTTGGCCTTTCTCTCTTGGTGGTGCCCTTGACGAACAAGTTTTTTCTGTGTAGTCCCAGGTATCTATTTTTGCTTTTGTTCTGTGCTTTGTATCATATCCAAGAAATCATTGTCAAATCCAGTGTCATATTCATCAGTCGGAAGACTTTACATTGTTAAGATGTCAACACTATCAAAGTGATCTAGGGATTCAGCACAATCTCTTTCAAAATCCCAGAAGTACAAAACTGGAAAAAAAAAAAAACTATCTTAAAACATATATGGAATCTCAAGGGACTTCAAATACCAAAAACTTTTTGAAAAGAACTTTTATATTTTCTTCTAGGATTTTTCCCAGTTTGAGCTCTTACGTTTAGGCCATTTTCCATTGGGTGCAACTTTTGCATGTGACTATTCTGTTTGGTCAACACCATGTGTTAAATAGATTGTCCTTTTTCCAGTGAGTGGTCTTGGCACCTTTTTCAAAAATTATTTAACATATGCATTTGAGAGCTTATTTCTGACTAGCTATTCTGTCACATTGATCTATAGGTTTACTCTCCTGGTAGTGTCACACTATTTTGATTCTGTAGTTTGTAGTATTCTTTAGGAAGTAATGAGTCCTCTAAGTTTGTTCTTTTCTAAAAAAAAAAAAAATTGTGCATTTAAATACCCTTGAGATTCTGTATGAATTTGTGAAAATTTTTCTTAAGTTTTGCTATGTAAATACTGCTGAGATTTTGATAGAGATTGAATTCAATCTGTAGGTCCCTTTAGTAGTACTAACATCTTCGTAATGTAAAATCTTCTGATTCATAAATATGATTTTTTTTCCATTTCTTTATAACTTTTGTAATTCCTTTCAACAATATTTTATACTTTTCAGTGTGTAAAACTTTGAACTCCTAGATGTATTCCTAGGAATTTTATCCTTTTTGATATTTTTGAATATGGAGTTCTTATTTTCCTTTGAAATTGCTCATTGTTGATGTGTGGAAACACAAGTGATTTTTTTTTCTGTGTTGATTTTATATCTTGCAACTTTGCTTAATTTGTTTATTAGTTCTAATTTTGTGTGTGTGTGTGTGTGTGTGTGTGTGAGCACGCACGCACTCTTTAAGGTTTTCTATGTATAAGATTACATTGCCTGTGAACAGAGGAAATTTTGGTTCTTCCTTTCCAATTTGGATGCTTTTTATTTATTTTTATTGCTCAACTGCTGTAGCTGGGACTTCCAGGTGAACATCCTTGCCTTATTTCCAATGTTAGAGGAAAAACTTAGGTTTTCACACCAGGTGTGATTTTATCTATAAGCTTTTCATACATGACTTTTATTATGTTGAAATAGTGTCATTCTATTCCAGTTTGTTTAGTGTTTTAATCAGAAACAGTTGTCAAACTTTATCAAAGAGGCTTTTTTTGCAGTGGAGATGATCTTGTATTTTCCTTCATTGTGTTAATGTGGTATATTACGCGGGTTGATTGGTATGTTAGATTATCCTTGTATTCCAGAAGAAAATCTTATTCAATCATGGTGAGTAATACTTTTAATGTTTTGCAGAATTTTCTTTGCCAGTGTTTTGTTAAGGTTTTCTTCAACCAATATTCGTCAGGGATATTGGTTTGCATTTTCTTTTTTGGACTGTATCTGATTTTTGTTATCATAATGCTGGTCTCCTGGAATGGGTTTGGAAGAGCTCCCTTCTCTTCAAGTTTTTGGAAGAATTTGGGGAAAACTGGTGTTAATTCTTCTTGAAATGGATAGTAAAATTCACCAATGACACCATCTGGTCCGGGCCTTTCAGTGTTTTTCATTAGTGCATTATAGTCGTACATCATATTGGAGTTCACTGTGACATAGCCATACCTGCATGGAATGTAATTTGCTCCTCTTTTGTCCCCCCTTTTGACCCTCCTCCTTCCCTCTGTTCCTGTTCCTCTGGTCTTCCTTTTATTTACTTGCAGCTTTAAAACAAACAATGCTTTACAGATGTACATGAGGTGAGACTCACTAGGTACTCGTACATAGAGTCATTGGTCCATTTCATTCTGCAGTCCTTTACTTTTCCTGTCTCACCTCTACCCCACTCTAACCCCTTCCTGACTCCACTGATCTCCCTTTTATTTTCATGGGATTCTCCCTGCCACACTTCCCCCCCCCCTTTATTTTGCTCTAGCTTCCACAGACAAAAGATCTGACCCTCGAGTCTGGTTTATTGCACTTAGCATGATGTTCTCCATTTACATCCATTTTCGAGCAAATGTCAAAATTTCATTCTTCTTTATGACTAAAACTCCACTGTGCACATATATCTCACAAGTTCTTAGTCCATTCCTCTATTGATGGGCATCTGGGCTGGTTCCCTGACTTGGCTGTTTTGAATTGCCTGGCTATAAACAGTGCTGAGTTTGTTTCACTAAGGTATGTTGATTTTTAGTTCTTTAGGATAAATACCCAGACGTGGGATAGCCAGGTCATGGGATATTCCCATTTTTAGTCTTTTGAGGAATCTCCATACTGCTTTCCAAAGTGGTTGTACTGATTTACACTCCCACCAACAATGTATGAGTGTCCCCCCCCCCCACCCCGCCATCACGTCCTCACAAATATTTATTCATGTTTGTATTCTTGATGACTGCCATTCTAACTGGAGCAAGGTAAAATCTCAGTGTAATTTTGATTGGCATTCGCTGATTGATAAGGATGTTGAACACCTTATCATGTATCGGTTGGCCATTTGTGTTTCTTCTTTTGGGAAATGTCTGTCTAGTTCATTTGCCCATTTATTGATTGGGTTATTTGTGGGGTTTTTTTTTTTTGGTGTTGAGTTTTTTAAGTTCATTATGTATTTTGGATATTAATCTCCTGTCAGAGGAGTAACTGGCAAGTTAATTCTTGGGAAAGTGGCTTCCCCCACCTCCAGTTTCTTTCTCCCTCCCTCTTAGGTGTTTTCTTGACCTTTTTCCTCCTGCCACGTGATGATGCCGCAGGAGGGTCCTACCATATGTGAGCCCCTCGACCTTGGGCTTCCCAATATCCAGAGCTGTAAGGCATAAATCTCATAAAATTGACCTGGTCTCAGGTATTCCGTTATAGCAGCATAAAACAGACGAAGACAGGGCCAGACACTGCATTTTTTTCTATTGCTGGCCTTTCCAAAGCATCCTCGTTGAGAGAAGATGGAGGAGAAATGAGTTCCCTACTGTGATCACAGGAGACAACAGGGAAACATGTGTGTCAATAAGTCTTTCCTTTATTTCATTCTTCTCATTTTTATTCAACTACCTAGAGACCAACATTCTCATTTGAGGCCTTCCTAGAGGGAAGCAAACACAGCGAATGACAGGCAACGCCAGCTAGCAATTTTTTTTTTTCTTCAAAGCAGGTTAGCAGGTTCAAATAAAACACATTGAAGAGGAATTACATGAAACTGAAAAGGAAACTGTGAAGTGCAAGCTGATATTTTTAGAAGTTTGTATAACGACAGGTCAGATTCCTGAGGATTAGCCAAAGTGGCAAATCTAACACCACTTATTCAAAAGGAGGGCAAAAGATACAGCAGGCAATTATAGTTTAGCAGCAATTGTGTGTGTGTGATGGTGGGGGGGGGGATCAACTCTTCTTGAACTTCTTAAGGGAACAGCTTGGAAGGTGTAATTTGAATATAGATGGCCAACCAGAAGGGAGGGTTCTGCAGGGAGGGGAGGGGCGTGGAGGAGAGGGAAGAGGGAAGGCGAGGGTTGCCAGGGCTTCGTTATTTTCATATTTTAAAGCCCTGAATAGTTTGAAAGGAGGATTGCCAGAGGGGACCAGGAAAATTAGTGGTTGTTTGATTCAGGATCAATTTTCAAATCTGCCCGGTTTATAATTGTGCGACTCTCGCTGTCATCACTCATGTGATTCAGGCTCCAGATGTTCAGGGTTGGAACCTCCCCAGGGCTCCCCACCTCCCTGGCGGGCCCCGGAGCCTTTCTTTCCTCCCCCACCAAACATTTTTCCTCGGGACTTACTTATTAATATCCGAAAGACCTACAAGTGGGCGGTGGAAATAAAAAGGGACGGAAACAAAGCACTTAAAAAACGCAGGACGCAGGCTCCCTGCCCGTGGCCTTGGAAGAAGTGGTGCCGATCAAGGCCACACGCGCCGTGAGTGCCAAGGCCCTGTCCCTTTCCAGAGTGGGTTTTTGGGAGGACAGAGTTCTGGGCTTCCAGGGACTGAGAGGCATGAAAGGCAGGAGGGAGAGCAGATGACAAATGTGATGGCCCTGTGGCCTTCAGAAGGACTCACTCTGTCTGGGCCTGGTTCATCACCCCAACTTTGGAATAATGGCAGAGCTTCTGAGCTGGACAGGATCATGTAGGCCAGCTCTTTTTCAAACGGGGTTTAACCAATTCCTAGGACCCCCAAACATAATCTTGGTAGTCTATGAATTCTTTTTTTATATATATATTTTTGGTTATAGATGGACATGATACATTTATTTTATTTATTTATTTTTATGTGCTGAGGATCAAACCCTCACATGTGCTAGGCAAGCGCTCTACCACTGAGCCATAACCCCAGCCCCTATGATTTCTTTATAAAAATTTATAATTTGTATTTTTATTTCTTAATATATATATTTTAGTTGTAGATGGACACAATATCTTTATTTTTATTTATTTGTTTTTATGTGGAGCTGAGGAGCAAACCCAGAGCTTCATGCGTGCAAGGCAAGCGCTTTACCACTGAGCTACAACCTCAGCCGCATCTATTCTTATTTTGATGCTGATAAAATTACATTATCAGAATATTCAGGGCATCTAGATGAGGATCAGAGCTGTGTGATCCTGAGACTGTGTTGATACTGTTTGAGGGGGCATGGTCCACTGTCAGTAGGCCGAGGGTCCTCATGTCACAGTGACAGCTACCAACCCTGATCCTCTTAGTTTTCACATGAAGTTCTTTACCAGTCATAAACGCATGACTTATTTTTCCAATAATAATTTACAATTCAAAGACATTTTCATGGGTTATGATGTTTATTTCTCAAGACTTTTTTTTTTTTAAATAAATGAAGACTTTGATTTGGTGTCATGAAAATGACGTACTCCAACAGATGGCCAAAAGAACAGAGTCCGGCTTAATAGATAAATTACACATTTCGTAAAGTTATGATCAAATATTGTCAGGCATGCTGTATGAATTCAAGTTTCCAGTAATTTTAAAAGAGAAAAGTGATAGGAAAATTTAGTCATCCCATAACACACAGAAATATAGACATACCAAACTGCAAAGAAACTGGGTTGCAGCCTTCAGCACCCTATCCACAGTGGGAATAGCAATTTAGCTTCTGCCAAACAATATTATTTGTTATTTTAAATTAATGAATTTTACTGCTTTTTGAGCTTTGTTTCTATCCACTTAAGTGAGTATGACTTTATAACTGCTTGATACTTATAAGGAGTTATACCCAGTTTTATGTTTGTACAAAACATCATAAAAATGTGTTAAGTCAATGCTGTGGGTCTGCCAAGATTTTTTTTTCCCCATTAAAAGGAGTCTGTCTATAACTTACCCTGGAGCAATACTAATCTAGTCCACTGCTTTCGTTTCTAGAAATCATTCTCTCATGTTTGTTTCCATGTTGGAACCACCATAATCTTTCCAGAGAAGACCCAACCATCTTGTCCACCTTCATCTGGGTCACTCTAGTCCATTTATGTTCCTATATCCACCATAGCACAAGTTCTGCTCATGTTTCAAGGACAGCCTGTCAAAGAAGGCTTCTTCTCTGTGACAGCCTTCTTCTCTTTTGATGCACAAGCTGTCCCTTCTTTCTCTTAGTACCTGAGAATTTTCCCATCTCACGTAACACTTTCCACCAAGGATCTCAATTTGAGCTTCTCAAAGGTGCAGACTGACTGTATTTCATCCTCTATTTTAGTCCACAGACTTAATAAAAATTTGTTAAATAAATTTGTTATTTTATGCCAAAATAACACATCCTAATAAAACCAGTCATTCGACCATGATTTCTCAGACACAGTCTCTGTTATCCTTGCAAGATATCCAAGAGACCTTTATTAAGCTGCTAGAATTATAATTATTATTTTAAACCAAATAAGAGCAAGAGAGGGATAGAACAGAAAACAGGGGGAAGTTTTGCCAGCAAGACACCATAAAGATCTTTGGAATTTACAGGCAGACGTGGGCAGGAAGCTGTCTCTAGGGTCAGCTTTTGACCTTTCCGCTTGTGTTTGAGGAGAAGGGTTGGGAGTTAATTCTTGTTTGAATCTGGCCTTGCGATTGGTTGCAGATGGAAAGACTTCTCTCTGCAGGAAATGATGCCATCACATTGAGAAGTTGTTTTTTTGGACTGGCAAATGGAAAATGTTCTTAATGAAAACACAGAATAATCAGTCTGAGCATGGGGGAGAAGCACTGGGAGGAAAATGAGAAAGAATCCATATTAAATAGATGTGCCTACCAGCATACTGATGAGAAGGGGGATTTAGAGGTTATTGTAGGGGGAAAAATTCTTCAAGTTATTATCCTAATGCTTCTCTGCAGCTTAAAAAGTGAATATATGGAATGTGTCACAAATGGAAGGAAAATGCCAATCAATGACCTCAAGCTAGAAGTGTGGTTGTCACTTTCCCTGGCCTTAATAGAGTCAAATGTTCTGGGCAATTACTCAGCCTAATCCTGACATTGACTTTTACTTGTGCAAATTTTTGTTTAGAAAACATGGTCGCCACGTGATGGGTCAGTTGTTAACAGCACCATAATGGCTCCCAGTTACAAAGCCCTGATAGGGTGTTTTAAGTAGCTCCTTGAATCTTTACTATCACACTTTAAGGTACGTACCAATATTGTCCCCATTTTATGCAGGAAATGGAGTCAGCAGGTGGTTAAGAAAGATGGCAGGATCCCATGGCCCGTGGGTGGTGGAGTCTGGGTTCAGCCCCACACACCTGACCCCAGAAGCCTGACTCCAGCAGTGTGCTGTACTGGGGCTTCCGCTCCTCCTTAGTGGGAAGAGCAGGAGCTTTGGAATCAGACCAGGCCACACAGAAGCCCTGAATGTTGGCTCTTGAGGTGTGACACACTATTCAATGTTTCTGAGCCTCTGTTTTATTACATACAAAGTAAAAATAATAATATTTGACTCAGGGGATTTTTATGTGGATTGAGTGAGCCAATGTATGTTTGTTTGTTCTTGGGACGGTACCCAGAGTAAGTGAATGACTTCCTCCCACCTACCCCATCCTGGCTTTAGGAATCATTAGAAACGGGCTGTAAGGTTTTTGCAATGAGATATGATATAGGAGACATGAGTCTGATTTCTGGGCTAGTGTCCCCCAGGATGTGTGTCCGGGGGTTGAGGGGTGTATGAGGATGCCTAGAATCGGGGGCTCCAGAAGCTCTTTCCCTGCCCTTGGGTGCTCTCAACAAGGGGATATGTCCTAGAAAAGTGAGGAAATGAGACTGAAACCGCTTCCCATTAATCCTTTATGTTTTCTGCAAATAGGGTACAACACCTCCACAGCATGCATAAATTTAGCTGGAATCAGATAGTGGTTTGTTCAGGTCCTTTGTCCAACCTATAGACTCAAACAGGCCAGAGTTCTTGTCTTCTTGGGAGACGGCATGAATAGACTGGAGGATGAGGCAGCACTGGACCTGGTAAGCAACCCCAGGTCAGGGTGGGGGGTGCATGCCTGGGACCCCATTCCCTCACCCAAACACCTGTATCCACTAAGGAACAGACACCGGGAGGTTCATGGAATCATTTCCACCATCCTAGAAACTTCAGGATAGAAAGACCAAGAATCATGTCAACTAATATTTAAGCCAGAGTATGCAACTATCATTTGGTGGCCCCAAATCATAGCCTGGACCCCCCAAATTTACATTGCATAGCCAGACCCTGAGCGGAATGCCGCTAGGCAATGTACGTAGAGTTCTCCGGTCCTTTCATTAACCTTGTACTACGGAGAGACTCCATGCGACACAACTTTACACAACTGAATTTGTACGGACATCACTTACCATGTTGCTGTGGGTCTTAATGAATATGCTGAGTGACTGCCATTTGGGGACATAGGCTAAATGCCACGAACTCAGAAACAAACACAGTCCCCACCTTCTAGGAACTCATGGCTCCGCAGGGAGAGAGTGAAGCACACAAACGATTATGGTGTGGTGGGGCAAAAGCTGCCATGGTGGAAAGCCAGGACCACTTTTGGATTGCAGGGGAGACATGGGAGGGGCTATGGGAGCACTTCCCCATGGAGCCGCAGAAGGGTCATAGGGCACTTCCTGTGGAGGGAGAAGCTCGTGCCCTGCCTGGAGGCTCAGAGATGGTTCTAGAAAGTCAAGAATAGAAGCATGTGACTGAGATGTGAGACAAGACAAGGAAGGGCTGAGTCATAAAGGGACCCCCATGCCCCCCATAAGGCACTTAAACTGTGCAGTACATGATTAACTCTTTACCTTTTCTGTGGACTTTTGGTCTTTTTGTGTGGAAAAACGTAGAACAACACACACAATTTACATTTGGCATTCATCTTGGAGCAGGGTTGTAGACTCTTGGCCGCTGGTCATACGTGGATCCTGAGTTCCAAACCTCCATTCAGCAGTAGGAGAGACAGTGAGTTATTTTAAGCTGGGCAGCAGTACATCCATCAAATAACTGAACAGGCAAACGCTTGAGACAGCGTCAGGGTTGATGGTTTGGAAGAAGCCAGCCTGACGGTAGGCTGTCCTAACGGTTTCAATGAAACAATGGTGTTGTTCAAACGCCTTCTTCTCCACTTTTGTTAGATGATGGATAAGATGCAAAACCCACCTGTTGGACTAGCATCTTTTGCCTCGCCTTCCTTCATCCTTTCTGGTGAGGAACCCAAGGCCATAAGCCCAGCTGTAAGGGAAGGCGAGGTGAAGGTAAGAAGAGAAGCCATGATCTACAGGCGGGTTCCCTTCCCTAGGGACAAATGTCACACCCTGACATCTGGAAGTTCACCTCTGAGAATGTGTTCCCAGAGCACCACATCTTTATCTGTCAACCCCGTGGTTCTCACCTGAAGAAGAGACAGGTGACAGGACCCTCCTGGATCTTCCGCACATTGGCGAGGGGCCCGGTGATGTGGAGAGGGGAGAGTGCATTAGTCTAGCAGTGGAACAGGGATTTAAGGATCTAAGGTAATCCTGACTCTTCCTGCGAGACCCTGGGAAAGGGTCTCCGTGCTGTTCTTCCTTCATTTAGGAAATGGGGGTAACAATAAAAATGCTAACCTGTGTAGAAGGAGGACCAGGGAGAGGGTTATGGAGCACTTGGTGAGTGCCGCGCGATTTTTCCCCCCTTCGAAAAATCACCCAGCAGTGATGGATGGTTGTGCTCACGGACAGAAACAGCAGAATTATAGCCAACCTTGACTTCCTGGCAGGTTTTTGATTTTTCCCATCAGAAAAAGCCCTCCCAGAAGCTCTGAGAAGCCAGGGAGCTCTGCATCCCTTTCTTGATGCCGTCTGCAACCGGGCTGTGGTGTGACAGCCACGGTGTGAGAATCCGAGCAGGGGGAAGTTGGCAAAGAGAACAGGGGCCACACCAGGAAACCTCAGCAGGACAGCTGCCTGCAGAGCCTGGGCGGGCTGCACGGTCGATGCCTGCTTGTTTGTTTCAAGGTGCTTTCCTTTATTTATTCTTCCAGTGCTGGGGGCTACCACTTGCCTGTGGTAGGCAAGCACGCTATGGCTGAGCCATACCCGCAGCACAACTGAATTTTATTGAAGCCGAGACAGTGTGTGACACTTGCAGTCACCCCAATAAGTGGCCAAAAGCTGCTCAGAATGGCTTAGGTTCCCCGCAGTCACGTTGCAAGAACAGATACACCCACCCACCCAATTCCATGCCTGCTGCTTTTTCTTTAGGATCAGGCTTACACCTGGATGATATGGACGTGGTGAGCCCTGTTGGGATGTGAAGCACCCCACATTCCCTTCAGACTCCCAAGTGCCTGCTCCACAGAGGGCTGCCTTGCTGGCCTTGGGGTTTTTCAAGAGACAGGTTTGTTGCCATCTCTGTGGGTTGCCCTGGAATGCAAGAGGAGGGTAGCTACAGGTAACAGATTATTTTTAATTCTGCCTTGTTATTTGGAACTGATTTCCCATATGTTGTTGTTGTTCAATTCCTTGCATGAATTTTTTTTCAAATATTTGTAACATATGTCATATCTATATGCAGATTTTAAATTATGGATGCCTTCATCCAATCACTTTCGAAGGGGGGAAAAATCCAAGTCTAATACTCTCGAGCAGGACCATGGTCTCCTGGGCTCCGGGTATCGTTCAGGTAGACACATCTGGTGAAATGCATCACATCAAATTAGTATCAAGGGTATTCAGACTCTGAGACTACAGGCGGACAATCCCTTCTAATGTACTGCTTTTTAGATTGTTGGGGAAACTTGAATCCCAATTCTCCTGTGGAATGAGTGATACTAACATGCCTGTTCAAATGCTCAAAGTGAAGATCAAAGCCGCAGTGTCCAAATTGGCTTTGCAAACACAGCAGCCCCTTGCTTCCCCCTGGGGATACTGCGCTAATTTTATCAACCCTCCCTGGCTCTTCTGCTATTAAATAGCAATAAATAAATGGTTTTCCAGGGTTTGCCGGTGGCTTATTTGCCTGACAAACAAGCTCATTTCCTTTTAAGTGTGAGGTTTTAGTCCAACTAATAGAATTAATCTATTTTTAATGAAAATGCGAATGGCTTTTACTTAGAAATCCACCTACCCACCTCCCTCTCTCTGCACCGGGTCCCACCCCCAGCATCTCTCTGAACACAAACATCCAGCCATGAATATTTCAATACATCTCGGGCTTCCAGATCAATATAGGCAACGCTCAAGCCCTATTGATTTTCAGAGGTTTGACTCGCAAGGGTGATAAAATATTTCTCGATTTATGAAACCCGAGTTAAAGAGGCTCTGCTGCCCTTCAACTTTCACCAGATATCTTTTTCTCCTTTTCCTTCCTCCTCCCCAATTCCTCCTGCTCCCTCTCTCTCCTTCCTCGCCCTGTCGCCTCCCCTAACCCCCCATGCAGCCCCGGGATGGAGATTTATGACTAAGCAATAAGTCCTGAGGAGCCAGGCCCCACGTCCCCCTGGGGTCCACTTCAGGTTGGAGGGAGAAGAGGCCCAGGGAGGAGGGCAGGCCCTGCACAGCCCGGCCCCCATCTATGTGCCTGCAGAGACCCTGCCAGCTTCCCTCCTGTCTCTCTGATTCATTTATCAGCATGGCGGCTCCTCCTCCCGCACACCTCTGAAGATGTAATCCCAGAAGGCCACCCTAGCAACATACGAGGAATTCCCCACTGAGGCGCGGGAGCTGAGCTGCTCCATATGGGTAGGAAATAAGCTAATTATACAGTCAGCCATGTCCAATGCCAGGATGGATGTCGTTATAAGTTTATCCAGCCTAGTTACAGAGCAGTAAGACCGAAATCTTGGAGAATTTGACCAAAGCTTGGGTGGTTGATCCGCTGCCATGTGTAGGTATTAGGTGTGTGGAGATCTGGGTTCAGATTCTTCTAGCTAGCTCTGGGACGTTGGTCACGTCGAATCCCTAGCCTTCCTCAGCCTCTGTTTCCTTGTTGGTTACATAGATGCATTCATTTAACTAGTTAGCAATCTTTGAATTCGCCCAATGTGCCAGAGACAGGGATAGAGAGTGAATAAGACAAGTACTGGTCCCTGGTCTCATAAAGCCTCCTGTGCGTCTAGGACTGGCCCGGCACATAGGAATGTTCCGTCTCCTCTGTGCTCCCACACTGTGCGCCTGTAGCTCCTGCAATGTCTGCTTTATAGAGCTATGACAGCACCATGTTGATACTCGGACCTCTTGCTAGAAGGCACCTTGCTTTTTGGTGTGGTTGGTTCCCAGAACTTAGGAGATGCTTGCTCACTGGATATTAGCTGAAGAAACTGGCTCTTTGCATTTTGTGTCCTGCCCAGCTTCAA
Source organism: Marmota flaviventris (assembly GCF_047511675.1). Classification (NCBI taxonomy): domain Eukaryota; kingdom Metazoa; phylum Chordata; class Mammalia; order Rodentia; family Sciuridae; genus Marmota; species Marmota flaviventris. The sequence goes on from NC_092500.1 coordinate 168,253,269, forward strand.
TTAGGGCTCAGCAAAGAAAGCCGCCTGTGTGGAGCCTCTGGGAATGCACATCAGTAGTCACGGATCCTGCCTTAATAGGTCTTCATCCCATCTTTGGTAAGGAAAAGCATCTATAAAAGGACTTACAGAGAGCAAGTCACAGGGCATCTGGAAACTGTAGCCTCCCCTGGAAAGGAAAGTAGAGAGGACCCAAAAGACCCAGCACCAAAAACAGACAGATGGACAAAACCTTGAAGCACCATCAGATGTTGAAGGAAATTGTGGTAGGACACTTGGGTGAGGAATCTGCAGTGGGCCACGTTTTGCATTTGAACCCGTTGGTGGAAATCAGGTTTGCTGCCCCGTAGAGGCAAGAGCTTGTCACCTCAGTTTGGGCCTCATCTACAGACTGAGTACCTCAGATTAGAAAAGACGTACGGGCCCCTTCCGGCACTGATGTTGCTTGGTTTTAAGCAGTGTAACTTCTGTGAGCTCTGAAATAAGCCTCCTCCTTTTTCTCCACCACACCCCTGAAAGTCACACGGTGAGGGCTCCGCTATGCCAGGAGGCCCTCCTCTGGAGCTGGCGAGGTACACGCCCCTCTTTGCTTTCTCCCACATGTGCCCTGCTGCAAAAGTAAGTTTCCTTAACTGTCTCCACTAAACTGGGAGCTCTCTGAAGACAGGAACTGCTTGTTTGCCTTCTCCTTTTTATTTTTTTGAGATTAATCTTGAATTTATTAATTTTTAATTACATCCTGTTTTAAAACATCTATTATCTCATGACACTCGTTGAAGCTACAGAAATCGAAATGAAATTGGTTCGTTGAAATTGTAAGTAAAATATGTCTGTACCATTTCATTAGTGCATCTTAATTGTGCAGAACAGTGGTGTCCTGTGGCATCTTTGTACATGCAAATAACACACTTTTTCACACTCACTGTCACGTTTCTCATGCCTTCCCAGCACAAGGTGGCACAAAGTGAGTTCTGATTGATGCCTATTTGAACGAGGTGGAGGTTCCTGGAAGAAGCGCTCTGCTTATCATGTTGTATTAATCAATTTTAGTCCAGGTATCCTTAGACTGGGGATGTGTAGGGTTTACAGAATTGACTGGCCACGGGGCTGCAGGCTGCAGAGGAGGAGGGACTGGAGAGGGGAACAGACGGTTTGCGGGGCTGATGGGACTCCAGCATCTCTGCTTTGCTCTGAATGTCATCAAAGACCTTCCTGGGAGACAACCCAGGGATGGGCATGGGAACCACGAGGCAGAGCACACAGGTGTTGCTCCCCAGCTCTGGAAGGGTCGGGACCAGCAGCCGGGACCAGGGGCGTGGGGCGGCGTGGACTGCGTGACTCGGCTCTCTGTGTCTCAGTCTGTACCACCTCGCATCCTTCCATAGACAAAGTACTGCAGTCCTCAGTGCAGGGATCAAGATGCTGACTGTGATGGGTTCAGCCTGACTGGTCCACTCTGAGGTCACAATGGCTGGCTTTGCAAGTTGTGCTTGTAGCAGGGAGAGGCACCTGATAAGCCCTTAACACTGCCTCAACTCTGTTCAGTCATTTTCCCACAGGGCTAGGGGTTATTTTAACTAAAAAAAAAAAAAAACTGAATGCAAGTTTTATTAAAAGATTAGAAGCACATCTGCACAGGAAGGGTGCACCTTGGCAAGCTTTGGGCCCCTCTCCACCCCCTCGTGGGGTCAGCAGCACAGGGCCAGGGGCTTCTCCAGGTCTCGCCGTCTGTTGCCCTGGAGCTCTGGCTGCCTACGGGGTGGTGAAGCCTCTCACCGGGTTCCAGCTTCAGTCCCCAGCTGTCCTGTCCCCACTTTTGAGAAGGAGTAAGGGAGACTGTTATGACTTAAATTTTCAAGAGCTGCTGTTCTCTAGCTCAGTGGGATGCTTACACCCATCCACTGGTGTAGGATGCTTATCCCCAGTGGCATGTCCTCCGTTGTCAATAGCCCTCATCCCAAACAGGACATGCCCCGGAAGTACCGCCAGCCCTCTGTATCCACACGTCCACGGATTCAATCAACCACAAAATAAAAATGTTTAGAAAACATGTAATATCCGTAGGAAGATGTACAGATGTACAGATTAATGTGTCATTAATCCTTAAATAATTCAGTATGCCAACTGTGCACATAGCGTTTACACATTTTATTAGCTATTTAAGTAATCTAGAGGTAATTTTAATGCACATCGGAAGATTGTGTGGGTCCTATGCAAAGGCTACACCAGTTACATGTGGAATCTGAGCATCTTCAGGTTTGGGTACCCATGGGTGGTCCTTAAGCCAACCACCACTTATATTGACAGACAGCTGTACATCACATATACACATTTGGATGATTTTTTCTTTTTTGCTAAATTCTGAAAGTATATGTAGGATGGTCTGATGTGAAATGTAGCCATATAAAGCTTGTGAAATTTACTTTGGGGGACTTCAGGAGGACTTCAAAACAGGGATAGCTGTCCTCCAAAGCAAATGAACCTGAGTTCACCTGAGACACCTCTGTGGCTTCTGATCTGCACCTTATGACCCCATGGAAAGAGAGGAAAGAACAGTTTCAAACATGAGCCCCCCAAATTAGCCATCTCCAGGCAGGTGCTCTGAATGAACTTGCTGCCGATCCGCTTCCTCCCAGGTGAGCAATTCTGTCTTGTAAAGCCAGGGCTTTGTTTGCATGACAGCTGATTCTCCCAGCTGATGCTGATGCTGGGGTGGGGGTGAGGACAGCCAGCACCATTCTGTTTCTCCAGCACAGCAGAACCACTTTTGCGACTGTCTTCACTGTATTGAGTTGTTCTCTAATAAATAAATATTAATCAACCATCTCTCCATACCCCAAACAACATTAAACTTCAACTCTAAAAGGCAATCTATCATGAGTTAGAATGTTAGGGCTAAAAGGCACTTTGGACATCACCTGGTCAAACCCTCTTACTTCCATAGTGAAGAATCTCAGGCCCAGGTTGGCGAAGTGAATTGCTCGAGGTCACATAATTAGCCAACCGTAAAACTGAAATAACACAGAGGGTTAGCCCTCCGGCTTCCAGTTGAGTTCTCTTTCCATTGTTCCAAATATCGCACTTTCTCCAGACATAAAAATACGACTAATAAAAGACTCTGACTCATTTGGTCCCTTTCCCCCCCAAAACAGGGTGCTCATGAAGTATAATACAAACTGAGAAGTTGAAAGCGATTTCTCCTTGGGGATTTATGATTGGACAAATATCTGCTCTACTCTCCTTCCCTACCATGTGAGATGTCCTTCCCCACGACATCCCTGTCTCATCCACCTGCCCCGAGTGGCCAGAGGAGCCTGAGCATGGAAACACCGTTCCAGCAGAGACGTGCTCTGACTCCGTCCCTGGGCTCCTCTCCTCCCACGGAGAACACATGCCGCCTCGGACTTCTCCTCTGTCCTGGGTGCTAAAGCAGAAAGACCCCAGGCAGCCTGAGCTGCAGCAGCACTGCGGCAGGACCACCCACAGACCCAGACTCGGGAAGCAGGTTTGCTGTTGGGAACCGTGAGCTTTGGAGAGTTGCCTATTATTGAAGCACAGGTGAGCACATTCACAGAGACCTTCCTTAGATGTTCCTATCCTGACCTCACTTTTCATAAGTCAGATGGCAATCTATTTATCAGATGAGAAAATTGCATCTCAGTCAGATTAAATGCTTTTTATAAGATCACCCTGGGACAGCAGAGAGGCTCAATCTAAGTTAAAATCCATATCTCCTTCCTGAATTTGAGAATTCAGTTTCCCTGTGATGTTTAAGTATGAGATTCTTATTGCTTTTGAGGTTGAAAACAAACCAAAGCAATTTGGTTTTGCCTATCTCTTCTCTGTCAATCACCTATGTTCTATGCATCTATATTCTCTATCAATCATCTATTTTCTATGTATCTATACATCTGTTCTATCTGATCTTTCTTATTCTATTATATATCTATCATCTGTCTTCTTCTATCCGTCCACCCATCTGTCCACCCAACTCTGCATTTGTTTGGGCTGCAAGGGTATTGTCTGAAAGTCCCTTTATGTTCACTGTTGTGGGTTGACATTTTAGTGACTTAAAAAAATCAGCTGAGTTGATAATGTTCAGGTTGTTGTGTCTGCATCTGATTATACTTGTTTCCAGATTCAAGCAGTTGCTAATGAAACAGTTGCTGTTTTGTTGACAGAACATTAATTACTTGATCTTAGGACTCAGTAATTGCACAAGCCCCTTCTGTATACATTACTAATTACATTAGCAATTATATGGCATTTTAAAGACAAAGAAATGACTGAAGCAATTGCAGTGTCACAGGTAACCTGCTGTTAGATTTCAATCACATTCCCAGTATTTCCATGATGTGCCGTGGCTAGTCCTAGCAGATCTCAGGACATTGACTTGAAGAAATGGCCTAAGACTTCTTGCCTGTGAGTCCCCTGCCCAGCTGGAAGCCTAGTGCATAGGTAGACATCATGTGCAAAGTTTGCTACCTTGTAAGCTAGATTTTCTTTCTTTCTTAGGAGACTGGAAGGAGTTGGACAGGAAAAATGTCTTTATTCAACAAATATTTACTGAGTACCACTATTGCAGGTGCTAGGGGCATGGACCTAGTCCAGAACTCCAAGAAGTTGATAATCTTTTGGAGGAGATGGATGTTAAGCAATAGAAACAGATAGAAGCTTCTAACGGTCTGGGTAGTGCTCCTTAGCTAATGCCACTCAGGACCCTGCAGTCTCAGACTTAACCTCAGTACAATTATTTCCTGCTCCCACCCAGGCCAGTGGTGACTCTGGGATCAGGGCTGTCCCAGGGCAGGCTTCATGGTTCTCGACGCCTTAGTTCATGGTCGGGATCTTGAAGGAGATTTCGGAGACCAGGGATGGAAGGAGGAGGTGGCACTGCCCTGAATTCCATCAGCCTCCTTCCTGTCTGCAGGGGAGGCCGGAGACTGGGGGGCAGTGAGGTGTGCCCTGAGCCTGCCACGCCATGTAATCACCCGGGGTGACTGGGGTATCGAGGGGACCAGGGTGGCACAATGGGATGCAATGCGAGCAGTCACCAGTGTCACCCAACGCCCATCCCCTCTTCTCCCAAGAGCCGGGTTGCCCGGTGGAAACCAGCCTCCCTCACTGTGTGTTGCTGTCATTCAAAGTCCCCTGCCACCGGACCCTGCCCCATCAAGTGGTGTGAGCAAGGCCAATCAGCTTCTCTCCCTGGGCAGAGCCTTAACAGACTGACCCAAAGAAAAAAGTCTGATTTACTACCATGAAAGTGCCATCAACAGGCCATCAGTTCTGGTCCTTTGGGTCCCTGGATCCCAGCCCCTGACCTCCCCGAGTCCATTTCTCAGCTTTCCCTTTGACTCTCTACATGACCTCGTGTCATTCCAATTATTTCTTTTTCTTCCTATGTTAACCAATTGGCCTGCAGCCAAAGAACCCTAATTGATACAGGGATGTAATTTAGATTAATAGGTTTCCAAAAGGTCTCCTTGAGGAAGTAGCATTTTGCGGACAAATGAAGCAAAAGTTGAAATTAACTAGGCAAAGAATGGGAAAAACCATCTATGCAAAGGCCCTGAGGTAGAAAAGGCTGGTACCATTTGAGGACTGTAAAGCCTGCCCAGGTTGAGTTGGTGGAATGAAAGAGAAAAGACAGGAGATGAGGCTGGACAGGTGGGAAGTCACGGAGTCCAGCACTGAATAAGTGATGATAAGGATTTGGGATTTTATCCTAAGTGCAATGGGAAGCTACCGAAGGTCTTGAGAGGAAAAGAGACATCATCCAACTTAGACTGTTAAAAAGCCACCCAAGCTGCCCTGCGGCCAATAGGAAGGAAGGATCGAGAGTGGAAGTGGGAGGAGAACTCAGAATCCTCAGGTGTGGACATGGGGACGATGGTCTCGATGACTGGCAGAGAAAGTGGAGAGAGAAAGTCAGACCGCACTATGGATGGAGATGAAATCCACAGGCGTTAGTGCTGAGTAAGTTCGTGGAGGCAAGGAAAGGGCCACCAAGAGTGACCCTGGGCTTCTGGAGGTCATATTTACTGAGCTACACAAAGGAGAAATAGGTGAGGGGAGAGGCTAAGAATTTTTTTTTTGAATGTGAAATTTGAGATCATCTTGGAAACTCTGAGTGTCATATCAAATGTCCAGGGAGGACTTCCCCAGACTCTGGGGGTGCCAGAAAACACAGATAGTACTGAACCCTAAATATAGTATGGCTTTCCTATACAGGCACACCTTTGATAAAGTTTAATTTATAAATTAGGCAGAGTAAGATATTAATCAACAATCACATTGATAACTAAATAGAACAATTGTAACACTGTACTATAATAGAAGTTAGGTGAATGTGGTCTTTCTCTGTCTCTCTCAAAATATTCAGTTGTGGTGCACTCCTCCTCATTGACCAGGTGACTGTACTGTGGGAAGGGAGACCTCGGATGAGGGGACCCTGCACACAGATCTGGTGTTCAGAAAGGACCCCTTGGTTAGATTTCCAGGTGGAGGAATTGTGGGTGTAGATACGGTGTTTGAAGCCAAGGAAAAGCAGAGACAGAATATCTCTGCAACCTTCCAGCTCTGTGTCTCCTATATCAGCCAGTGACAGGCACCAACATCCCATCTACCGGGATGCACATGCTCCAAGGCCTTGAAGCTGGCCCACTGGCCCTGCCCTGAGGACATCATTAGAGTGGCTTCCTGATTCCCTAAAAGAATGGGAAAACTTGGTCCAATCCTCACTCCCGAGTCATTTCCCTCACCCTCCCGAGCCCTTGCCTTATTTTCTGTCCAGTCTACAGGTCATGCCTGAGCCCGCCTGCCTCAGAGAAGCTCCCTGGGTTTGCTCCAGCCTCTGAGAAAGGCCATGAGGCCCCTGGGCCCCTTCATGGTGCCCTGGGCACAGGCCACTGGCGTAACTGCACTCTCTTGAGTGGCAGGAGTGGGTGAACCAGCACTGCAGGCAGCAGAGGGTGGCCCTGGGAGGCCAGCCTGGTGACCTGAAACCGGAGCCATTCCCCAGACGGTGTGAAAGGCCCCCTGCCCTCTCACCTCCCATCAGCCCTGGGCCGTCTTCCTCTCTGTGCTGAGAGCAAGTCTGTGAGAAAGACAGGGAATTTGAACTGGATCGCGCTGACATTTCGGCCTTGGTCTGTGCTTACACATATGGGTTGGATCAAATGAGATAATTTATGCAAAAGCACTTTGAAATTTTCCGAGGACTTTCCCTGGCGTGGCTTGCTGTCGCTGTTACTGTTACACAGGAGGGGCTTCCTCTTTAACATCGCGGCATGTTTGATGGAAAGGAGGTGGCAGGCGGGCAGATGTATGGAGAGCTTGCTTGGGCAGCCGGTCCCCGGCACCGAGGAGACCACGTGCTCTCCATTTCCCGGGACAGCCTGGATTTTATGTAATTTTTTTCTTTACAACAAAAGCGATCTGTTGAATTCTTAGTGGAATTTAATTATTAAGGCTCTGTGAAACTTTTCTCAAAAATAAATTCATTTGTCAGAAAAGACTTTTGTGATGAATTCATGAGGCCTTATTTTTCTTAACGAGTTGTTGAAACACCCTCTTCATTTCCACGGGTCACCTTTTGTCCCAGAGAGTCTTCGCTGAGTCTTGCCATCCAAGCTTTTGTATCCATCTCTTCCATGGTGGCTCATAGCTTCATAACTACAATCTTTAGTTTTTTCTCTTATACTTGAACCAGAGGTTTGATGTGTCTTGGAAACTGTGAGGAGCTTGGCACTTTCACACACTTTTTCTTTTTTCTTAATGGAAACTTTCTTCCAAACAATGTTATAGGAATGAAGTAGCTATGCAAAAACATGTAGCAGAGAATGAGGACATTGGATCTCATAGATGCCACCTCCTTACTCATAAGAAGCATCCAAATTAATATTTTTCCTCTGATGTGGGGCAAAAGGTAACTCATATGTTGTTGATGGGACTAAAAATTGGTGCAACCACTCTGGAAAACAGTATGGAGATTTCTTAGAAAACTTGGAGTGGAACCACCATTTGACCCAGTTATCCTACTCCTTGGTATGTAACCCAAGGATTTAAAATCAGCATACTAGGAGCTGGGGATGTGGCTCAAGTGGTAGCGTGCTCGCCTGGCATGCGTGCGGCCCGGGTTCGATCCTCAGCACCACGTACCAACAAAGATGTTGTGTCTGCTGAAAACTAAAAAATAAATATTAAAAAATAAAAATAAAATAAAATAAAATCAGCATACTATAGTGACACAGCCATATCAATGTCTATAGCAGCTCAATTCACGATAGCTAAACTATGCAACCAAACTAGGTGTCCTTCAACATATGAATGTGCCGCAGTCCGGGTGCAGCAAACTAACCGGGGGGTGTCGAGCAATTTGTGAAGGTTGATACAGCAGGAGTGGGAGCCGTTTATTGTAGGACAGTAGGGGTATATATACATAACTAATTACACACAGCTTATCTTAATTAACATAAACTAGATATAGCAGTCACTCATTAAGGAATCTCCACACTTAATGGCTTGCTGGTGCTACTTCACGAACCACTCCTTCTGGCAAAATGCCAGGCGCCACCTTGACTTGTTTACGGACCCTAACATGAATGGATAAATAAAATGTGCTACATGTACATAATGAATTATTACTCAGCCATAAAAAAGAATGAAATTATGGCATTTGCTGGTAAATGGATGGAACTGGAGACTATCATGCTAAATGAAATAAGCCAATCCCATAAAACCAAAGGCCAAAGTTCTCTCTGATATGCAGATGCTAACACAAATTAGGGGGTGGGCAGGGAAGAATGGAAGTTCATTGGATTAGACAAAGGGAATGAGGGGAAGAGAGGGAAAGGAATTAGGAAAGACAGTAGAATGAATCGGACATTACTTTCCTCTGTTAATATATGAATCCATGACCAGTGAAACTCCACATCAGGTACAACCACAAGAATGGGTCCTAATTAGAATAAGCTATATTCCACAGATCCACTGTCACCCTGGAGGACTCTTCTCTGGGCACGGCGGCATCAGTAACCTCTGATGTGAATTCTGATGCTACCTCGGTGGTCACTGCTGCTGAACTAGAGATCCCTGTCCACCAGTGGCTTCCTGCATTGCTACTGCTACTGCTATTGCTACTGCTACTGCACTGCTACTGCAACCCGCTACCTGCTGACAACCACCACCACCGCCGCTGCGGGGGAGACTCCAGGTTTGGTTGCATGTGGCTGCACCTATTTTGGGACATCTGTCAGGGCCTGGGGCCCAGGTGCCAGCAGGTTGATCACCACAAGAGCCTCTGTCTGGGGACTTCAGCTGGGACCTGCAGTTCCAGTGTGGGGGTGACTGCAGGTTTGGAGGAACCTAGGGTCTTCCTGCGGAGACTGCTGGTGGCCCTTGTCTTGCTGCTGCACCTTGGGATTGCTCCTCTGCATGAGTGTGTCCCTGGGGGTCTCTCTGCAATAGGAGCAGCATTGAGATCTTGGGACTGCAGCGTGGCTGAGCCTGAGGTATCTGGAGCCCAGATTGGTGGGATAGAGACTGGGTTTGCAAGGGCTCATCTGGGTTTGGTGATCCTGAGAGACATCAGAGACAGGGCTGAGAAACTGTTGAACACTGACAGAGACAGTTTGATTTTCCAGCAATATTTATTTTATTTTTTGATTCACTACTCTATCATATTTGGAACAGGATTTTTTTAAGCATCAGTGTGTGGAGGATAATGATAGATGAATGGTGTTTTGCATTTTTGTTGTATTCTTATGTCTTTAATTTTTTTCTTTGTTTGTATTCTTCCTCTTTCTTGTCTATTTTCTTTCCAACTTTTCTCCATCCAACAGTCAATCTCTGTCGGCTCCTCTTCCACTCTTCCTGTGAATTTTTACTTCTAACTTCTCTCTTCCTCTCTCATGAATATTGCATACTACACTACCTCTATTCTCTCATCCACCATTGGAAATTGTAAATCGTTTTAGCAAATATTCTGTTTGTACTATAGATAGTTATTGAACTCATCATTTTGGTTTAATATTAATTCTGCCTACCCAGGAGCATGGGAGGTCTTTCTATCTTCTGAGGTTTTCTTCAGTTTCTTTCTTTAATGTTCTGTAGTTTTCATTGTAGTGGTCTTTCACCTCTTTTGTTAGATTGAGTCCTAGTTTTGTTTTGTTTTTTTTGAGGCTGTTGTGAATGGGATGGTTTTCCTAATTTCTCTTTCAGTGGATTCATCACTGATGTATACATTTGATTTGTGGGTGTTGGTTTTATATATGTATACATTTGATTTGTGGGTGTTGGTTTTATATCCTGCTACTTTGCTGAATTCATTTATTAGTTCTAAAAGTTTTCTGGTGGATTTTTTTGGATCTTCTAGATATAGAATCATGTCATCAGCAAGTAGTGATAGTTTGAGTTCTTCTTTACCTATTTGTATCCCTGTAATTTCTTTCATCTGTCTAATTGCTCTGGATAGAGTTTCAAGAACTATGTTAAATAGAAGTGGTGAAAGAGGACATCCTTGTCTTGTTCCAGTTTTTAGAAGGAATGCTTTCAATTTTTCTCCATTTAGAATGATGCTGGCCTTGGGTTTCACATAGATAGCTTTTACAATGTTGAGGCATGTACCTACTATCCCAAGTTTTTCTAGTGTTTTCAACACGAAGGTGTAATAACTAACATTCAAGGGTCATTTTTCTAAAAAAACAAAAACAAACCAACAAACAAATCCCACAGAACGAAAAATACTAAAATCCTATTATCCAATACATTAAACCCCAAGTCCCCAACAAACAAATCCCACAGAACGAAAAATACTAAAATCCTATTATCCAATACATTAAACCCCAAGTCTCCTAAAATTAAAGAAGGGTTGAGAAGTGCAAGTCATTTAGAAAAGAAATTCAACAGTCTTACCTAACCAGGAAAATGTTTGGAAAGAAACAGCCAAGAAAGGACTGTCACATTCTGACTTTTGATGATAGTCTAGGCGACTTCCCTTCAAAGACGAGTGCAGTTCCTTGCTCAGTGTTCAGGTGGGCTCAGGGAACCCTTCCCTGTTCACTTTTCAGAAATAAACTAGTTTCTACAAAAACCCTCCTGCAGGGCGTTGGGCTTGCCTGGTTCGTGGCCCCATGTGCTCTGTGCGGTGTGGACTGAACGCAGGGGACCCGCAGGAGAGCATCCTGAGGGTGGGAGGAGATGGAGCGAGGGTTTTTGACTTGGTAACACCTGCTGGAAGTGCAAGGGATGTTTCCACCTACGCTGCCTCATTCACTCACCACAGCGCAGCCAAGAAAGAGGTAGGTAAAGGCTCTGGTTTTGCCAGTGAGGAATCTGAGACTTGGAAGGTAACGGCTTACTCACGGTTATCAGTGAAGAAAACGGAGGAATGGAGCACCGGCCTCAGGTCCCCGAGTTGAACATAGGTACACCTGCCATTGCCCCTTGCTAATGCGAAGGTCACTGGCTGAGGGTGAGTGTCAGGAAAGAATTAGAAATTTTATTGATATCTTGAGTTTTCCAGGAGGTATCCAAATAAGCAGCTGCCTGAACTTCAAAAAAGAAAATGTAAATTTGAGAGAGAATCATACATAAGAAAGTATTAAAAGTCAAGATCAGAACCAGGGTACGAATTGGTACAACCACCATAGATAAGGGCAATCATAAAACTCATCATCCAAAACCAGACACTTTTAAGAACAAAATGTACTTGTGCTAATAACTACAGTGACACAATGTCTTTTGGAAACTAGAGCAAATAGGCATTCTCTCTATAGAAGGAAATCTGCCAATATCTGAAAATTAAAAATGCACATTTTTGTTCACACATGTCTGGGAACGTATCCTGTAAATATGCTGTAGGGATCCTACGAGGATATGCACGTTATGTGCAAATGACAAATTTATTAAATATTAGCTATATGATGAATATACGAGCAAAAATAAAAGCAACTTATATGCCAACAAATAGGAAAAAATGGTCAAATAAAATATTTGCATTAAAAATGGAATGCAGATGATATAGAATATCTCCAAGGTGTAAATAGATTTTTTTGTTTGTTCGTTTTGTTTTTTAACAAAGCAAGGTACAAAACAGCATGTAGCATGTGTTACATTTCTGAAAGAGAGAGGAATGGATCATACGTGTATATGTATGAACCACCTCTGGGAAAATACACAAGAAATTGGGAATATTGATTACTTCCCAAGAAGGATATTGGGTGGCTTTGGGTAGTTGTCAGAAAGAAATTTTTTATCTTACCCCTTTGATTATCTTACGTTTTGAATCATGTTAAAATATTACCCCATGGAGACTATGTCTTAGTGGTAGGACAACATTAGCTCTAGAGTGAAGGCTCTTCTAGATTGTTCTTTACAAACTTCAAACAAATCCACAAAAGATCAAGTGGATCAGCAAGTAATCTAACTGCCTTTCAAAACAAAAATCAGCACTCTTTAAAGAAAGAAAACAAAATCCAAACACTCGACGTTGTTATGTTTACAATAAGTAGGATCCAATTTTAAAACTTAGTAGGCATACTCAGAAGCAGGAATATAAGATCTATAACCATGAGAAAAATCAGTCATTAGAAAAAATATCAGCAATTATAGAGATAATGGGGTCAGCAGAAAGAATCTTAAAATAGCTGCTATAAATAATATATTCAAGAATTTAGAGAATAACATGATTATAGCAGGAAAGAAAAGAGAAAATACAAAAAAGAGTCAATTAGAAATTTTAGAACTTAAAAATACATTATCTCCAATGATCAAATAACTGGGCTCAGTAAGTAAGATATTATGTACAGTACGAGAACATATCAGTGTACTTGAAAACATAGTAATAGAAATTGTTGAGAGAAAAGGTTGAAAAAATGAACAGGACTAAGTGGTCTGTGGAACAGTATAAAATAAAACATGTAATTTGAGTCCCTGAAAACTATAAAATGTTGCTTAGGAAGTTTTTAAAATATCTAAAAAATTTGAGGAGTAGGCAATGTTTGTTTAAGATGTTAAGATGTTCACCCTTCCCAAATTAACAGATTCAACACAGTCAAAATCTCAGAAGGCCTTTTTGTAGAAATTGGCATGCTAATTCTAAAATTTATATGGAAATACGAAGTTTTAAGATAGCCAATTTTTTTTTTTAAAAAGAGTGAAATTAAAAGGCTGATTTTAAGGCTTGCTCTAAAGCTTAGTAATTAATAGTATGGCATTGTGTATGTGACTCAGTGGTTGAGTGCTCCTGAGTTCAATCCTGGGTACCCCTCCCCACAAAAAGAGTGTAAACATAGATTGATGAAACAGAATTAATGAAATAGGTCCACCAAATATAGGATCAGTTGACTTTGACACACATGTCAAGGTAACTCAGTGGAAAAAGAACAGTCTTTCCAGTGAATGGTGCTGGAACAACTGAAATTCAGACAAGAAAAAAAAAGGTGAACCTCTACCCTTATTTCAGGCCCAACATACAAAACTTGAAATAAATCATAACTTAAACATAAAATCTAAAACTTTAAAATTCTATTAAAAAAAGAAAATCTTTGCAAAAAGGTGTATTAAGATATATAAAGTACTATCCATGAAAATTTTAAGGATTGACAAATTGAACTTCACTAAAACTAAAAACGTCACACTTTAAATGACATTTCAGTTGGATATCCATAGGCCAAGAAAGAAAGAAAGATCCTAGAAGTAAACTTTTTACAAATATTAGCTCAAAATAGATCATAGACCTAAAAGTAAAATAGAAAACTATAAAATTTTTAAGAGAAAATCTTCAGTACCTATAGTTAGGTGAAGAATTCTTAGGTGGATGGAAAGTTTGGCATGTGTATAACCACTGAATGAGAAATTATATTCCATCTATGTATGCTGTATCACAATGCATTCTACCATCATGTATAACTAATTAGAACAGATTTTTAAAAATATGTAAAGAAAAAACATTTTGGTTGAATCTGTTATAGTGAAATTTTAGGTAATTTGTATGCTCAAATGTAGTAGAAAAGACTAAATGCAAAGTGTTAGTACCCATTTCTGCTCTATCAGAAGGTAGAATCTAAATTTAATCATATCATCTGAAACATTTAATCTTATCCATGTTTATTTAAGTCATTAGGTTGAGTATGCAGTGGTATTACATTGTGGTTTTAATTACATTCCCTGATGACTAATGAGGCTGAGAATTTTTCTATGTTAATAGCCATTGAAATGAATTTTCATTGGAAGTGCTTGTTCAAATCCCTTAGATTATATCTTGTACTATATCTTTATTGTTTTGAATTTTTTTCCACATATAAGATTTTTTTAAAAATTGTGTTATAAATGTCTCTCCCCATTCTGGGAAGAAAAAAAAAAGAATTCTTAGACTTGATACCAAAAATACAACCCAAGAAAGAAAAATTAAAATTTTTGTGCTGCAAAGACTCTACTAAAAAGATGAAAAGATAAGTACAGACAGGAGAAAATGTTTGCAAACCACATGTGCAACAGAGGAGTACTAGCTAGAATATATAAAGAACTCTCAGAACTCAAAAAGTTAAAAAATAACACAATTAGGAAATGAGCGAGAAGAAACATGAAGAGACACCTCACTGAAGATGGAATTTAGATGGTGAATAACTACATAAAAGATACTCAACCTCATTAGTAAATATGGAAATGCCAATTAGAACCACAATGAGAATTGCTACATGCTCATCATAATGGCTAAAATAAAAAGTAATGACAACTGTTGGCAAGTTTATGGAGAAACTGATTTTCTCATATATTACTAGTGGGAGTGCAAAATGGTTCAGACACTTTGGAAAATGGTTTGGCAGTCTCTTATAATACTAAACATATGATTACCATATAATCCGACAATTGCATTCCTGGGCATTTATCCCAGAGAAATGAAAACTTGTGTGAGTTTTTTTTTAAACCCTGAACATGAATTTTCATTGCAGCATTATTCAAAATCACCCCAAATTGGAAACAAACCACATGTCTTTTAATGAGGGAATGTTTAAACAAACTGGTATAGAGTACTACTCAGCATTAAAAATTAGCAAACTCTTGATGTATGCAACCGCTTGAATGAATCTCAGGAGAATTATGCTGAATGGAAAAAAAATCCCCAAAGATTACATACTGAGATTTCATTTATATAACTGAAACGACAGACCTATAGAGATGGAGAAGAGATTAGTCATTGCCAAGGTGTGAGGACAGGGTGTGGGAAGAGGGAGGCTGATGGGTGGAGGGGGTCTTAAGAGAATAACTCAGGGATTCTTCTGTTCTGCATCTTGCCTGTGGTGGCAAATACCCAACCTACACACCAGAGAAAACCACCTGGAACTAGATGGAGATGCATAAAAGGGAAATCTGAGTAGGGTGGTGGATTATATCTATGCCAGTTTCCTGGTCGTGACATTGTCCTGTGGTTTTCCAAGGCGTTAGCCCTGATGGAAACTGGGTAAAGGGTTCACAGGCTCTCTCTATGTTATTTCTTACAATGGCGTGTGATCAACAACTATAAAGTCTATAATAAAAGATATTTCATCAAGAAAATGAAAAGGCAAGCCACAGACTAGGAGAAATTATTTCTAATGATGTCATCTGACAATGTATCCAGAATATTTCAAAACTTTTAAAACTCAGTCAGAGAGAGATAATCACCCAACCAAAAAAAAAAATCATGTAACTGAGTTGAACAAACACTTTGCAAAAGAAGATGAACAAAGAGGTAATAAGGGCTTTTTGAAAGCTGTTATATGTTATTAATCATCAGGAAAATACAAATCAAAATTACTATGAGATATACTATATATCCATTAGAAGAATTAAAATCAGAAATTCTGACAATATTAAGTGTTGGTAAAGAGGAACTAGAATCTCATTTACTGTTGGTGTGTGTAAAAGTTTATAACAACTTTGGAAAACAATTTGTTATTTTTCATAAAATTAAAGATGCATTTACTAAATGATTCAGCAATTCTATTCCTAGATTTTTACCCAAGATAAATTAAAATATAAGTCCTCAAAAAGTATGTGAAGGGCCAAGGATATAGCTCAGCTGGTAGAGTCTCACATGCACAAGGCTCTGGGTTCAATGCCCAGAACCACACACACACAAAAAAAAAAGAAAAAAGAAAGAAAAAGTCTTTGAATATTATAGCAGCTTTATTTATAACAGCCAATATTTGAGAAAACACAAATGTCCATTGACAGGTGCATAGGTAAATAAATTGTAGTATATTCATAAAATGGAACACTACTCTTCATTAAAAAAGAATGAGCTACTGATAGAAGAATCTGGATGAATCTCAAAATCATGTTTGATGAAAAAATAGACCCACCTAAAAAATTTATTATATACTATGTAATTAGGTTTATTATAAAAAATTATTATATACCATTTATATGAAACTCTAGAAGAAGCAAACTAATTATAGAGTCAGAAGACAGATCAGCAGTCACCTTCACTCGGGGGACCTTGACTGCAGGGTTGTGAGTGCGTGCTTGGAGATGATGGGAACATTCTATGTACCTGGATTGGTTGGTGTGGATTCACCAACATGTATCACACTGCATTTCAAATGGGTGTGTTTTATTGTAAAAGTCATAATTAATCAAAATAAATTTTACAAGTTAAAAAAAAAGAACTGAAAAGGTACAGAGTCTGTGCCATATAAAGTCTGAACAGAGAACGGGCTGGAGGCGCCCTCCTAGGCTGCCAATTGGAAGCTTAAAAAAAAGGCAATGAGAGAAAAATCACAGACGTGAGAGACAGAAGGTTCCAGAAACCCAGCACCATCATTATCCTGAAGAAGAAGACAACAATTTAAACCATGATAGGAGGAAAGGGAGATGATGGACAAGTAGATGTACACAGGATATCGTAAACGTCAGAATATAGGTGACTTCTCAGTGTTGGAGGAAAAGAACATACGGAGCACACAGTCAAAGGCAGAAAACTGAACATCGTAAGGTTCAAAATACAGAAAATGGCGTCTCCGACACAAGACCAAGCGAATCATGGATAACAATAGACACAAGTGGGTCAATCTTCCTCCTAAGAGAAAAATAGTTTGAACTTCTAAAACAATGACAATTTAAAAACACAAAAACTTTAATTTTTCTTACATTTTTAACTGAAATGACCAAAATAATAGAGGCCAAAGGAAAACTTCACCATTCCTAGACGTTAGGGAAAGAAACTGTTCAAACTCCTTAAACTTCGAAGACTTTACGAGTTTGTCCAGAGTCAGCATGACGGTAAAGTGGGTCTGTTCTAGTAAAACGACAGAGGTCTTCTGGATTAGGAACTGCCTGCTGAGGGACATTTGGGAGCACTGCCCTCTCGGTCCTTGGCGTACTGGTTAACAACAACAACAAAGGGCATAAGGCTGGAAGGTTCGGTAATGTACTAATATTGAATTAATGGATGACTTTCTACCTTAAAAAAACTTCTTCTTCATTTTCCAAGTGCTGAATATGAATATATATGCTGGAATCCTAGCCCACCAGGTGATGGTGTTAGAAGGCGGGGCCTCAGGAGGTGATGAGGTCAGGGTGTGGAGCCTCATGAGTGGGATTAGTGTCCTTGTGGAAGAGGCCCAGGGGAGACCCTCACCTCCCACCCCGTCAAGACACAGCAGGCACGAACCAGGAATGGACTCTGACCAGACATTCAGTCGTGGGCACCTTGGTCTTGGTCTTCCTGGCCTCTACGACTGTGAGAAAGAAATGTCTGCTCTTTAAAAGCCATCAGAGCATGGCATTTCAAAAACTAAGAGACACCTCAACTCAGAAATTGTATAGACCACATCTAAAAGGATACCCAGAAAAAACAGAGATGAATGACAAAGTAATAATGTGAAAAAGTAATAACGTGAAGATTCTCATGGCTTAGGAACTAGAATTAGAATAGACTATTCAATAATGCTTGGGAATCTTAAAATTACTATATCAATTCCATGGTTCAGCAAAAAAAGAAAAAAAGAAAGAAAGAAAAAACTGAGCACATTCAATGAAATAGAAAGATGAATTGAAAGGATTCTGATGTCACACACAGAACTGAAAGAAGAGATGAACAGAGAACTCTCAAGAAAGTTGAGCCAACTGTGCATGCTGCTGCCCTGCACAGGTGCGGACTTGGTAGACAGCAATAGTTTCCACAGCTCCACAGATGAGTGAATCACAGGTGGAGACCAGTGGGTGGGAGTCAAGTCTGTAATCAGAGAAATTCAATGCCACTAAGTCATTTCATTTCTAAAAAACAGACGAATAAACTTCACTTCAGTCAGAAAGGGAAACATCACCACCATGCCATCCCCAAAAGATCACTTGTAAGAAAGAAGCAATGAGTGTTTAATAGTGTTTAGTCCTAAACCCAAGAGCAGATTCTTTTGGAAAAGAAACAAATTAATAAAAGTCTAACAAAAAAATATATATACTCAATTAGTTGGCCAGAAAAATAAACATAAACTGTGTGTAATTCTATGCTAATAAGTTTGAAGTTCTCAATGCGGCAGTCCTTTATGTTGTCAAGTTTTATAAAATTGACACAAGATGAGATAAAAATCCTTCATTAATCAATAATAATGAGTAAAACAGAAAAGCCTGTTAAAGAATCATCTCCAAAAAGGCTCCAAGCCCAGAAGTTTTTATGATCAAGCGTTCAAACTTTTTCAAGAAAAATAATTCTCTTCTGTTATGTAAGCAAGAAAAATGATAAAATTATTCCAATTTATCTTACGATGTTTTGTGTCTCTCAAGAACACAAGCTTAGGGCTGCTAAAAACTAATCTTATGTTTGGCTTGACTAGCACATCAAACCCGGCAGCTCACTTGAACAAACAGAGCAAAATCAAGCACGGAAAAATGGAAAAATCTATTGATACGATTCAACATCTGTATAAATCAAAGGAGAATGAGTCACATGATTAGCAGACAAGTTGCCAAAACGCATTTGGTAAGTTTCAATATCATTCCCGATTTTTAATAACAACTTTAAACAGAAACTTCTTAGCAACAAAGAGTGGAAGACCTCCTTAACCAGATTAAGAGCATTTATGTCAAACTGGCCACTGTCACCTCTGATGGGGAAACCCAGATATTAAAGTCAGACCTAGCCATGAGAACTTGCCATCATCCCAACTTTTAAATATTTTCCTGGCACTCCTAGTCAACAATACATCAGCAGAAAGTAATATGAAGTGTAAATATTGGAAAGAGGAGAAGAATTGTTTGCCTCAGAGGCGACACGGATAATATCCTTGATGGGCCTGGATCTGAGAATCCGGACACTCCTTCTTTTCAGCTTTTTGCCCTGAATCTTTGCTCCCTGAGGTGATGAGCACATTGCCTTCTAGCTGCCTGAGGAAAGGAAAAAAAGAAAAAGGGAGGTACTAAGAAGGGAAAGAAACTTGGGAACAGCTCAAAATCACCAGTGGTCTTTATAGAATGTGTGTGCGCACACCCGCGTATACTCACGTAAGTGGCAAACAGACACTGAGAATGCACGTCAAAATGTTAACAGGGCTTCTTTCTGAATGGCAGAATTACAATCGCTCTTTTTTATGCTTTTCTGTCATTTCTAGATTTGGTGCAGTGGAAAATAGATGCTATTTGTCAAAAGCTGAAGACAGATAAGGGCAGGAAAGCCGTCTCAATTATACTGGAGATGAGTGGAGGAGATCTGGGGAGAAGCGGTGGGTCACTGCGCTGATTTTAAACATTGTCACCACGAGTTGAAACTTCTGGCTTTGGAACTAGGAGGCCTGCGCTCCTCTCTGACTGCCTGCTCATCACCTGCTGACTCTCAGAGCCTGTGTCTCCTCCTCTGCCCGCTCCTCGGGTCCTGCATGGAACAGACCTTAGGCTCCTCAACAAACCACATCGCCCAGTGCCCAGGACCGTGGTGATCTTGTCATTTTGTATTTATTCATCTTCTCCCTCTGCCTACTCGAAAATCTCCTAAGGTTAAACCATCACTTAATTTCATATGATGTGTCCAATCACAGAAGCTTTATTGGTGGGAAAATGGCTATTTTCAGACTATTTATCTAAAAAAGTGGACTTCAGCAAATTCTGGCTGCCAGACCCAAGCAGGTAGGCCTCTGGCCTGGGTCAAGGACCCTCCACGGTGGCTGATGCTAGCTTCACCTGAACCTGCCGTGCCCAGGGAGGCACGGTCATTTTCAAAGCATCGGTGGGCAGAACGGTGCTTGCAGCTTCGCACAGGCCCAGGGGGTCAGCCTCGCACAGATCCACAGAGCACAAAGGCAGGAGGACTGGATCCAGCGTCCCAAACGCCATTCTTCTTTGTGCTGCTTCTGATCTTGTCTGGAACTGAGGGAGAGAGGGCTATGGAGGGATTAAGAACTGGGTTGGAGTCCCATGGCTTGCTGGCCGGTCAGGAGTTCACCCCAATTTGGCCCTAAACTTGTTAAGACATAAGCTCTGATTAACATTTTAGATTTCAGGACCCCAATTGTGGCTTAACCCACAGATTTTCCTCCTTCTTCCAAACATTGCTGGGCCTCTGGCAAGACTAAATACTAGACTCTGAAAAAGCAATTTTGCTCGGATAACTGCTCTGGTGGCTGGGGATTTCTTGTGGTTCTAAATTTTGTGGAATATGAGGCTGATACGATAATAATCTTATGGGTTCTATTGACTCTTTGAACTCTTAAAATAAAAGGGTGGGGGGCTCGTGAGAGGCCATGAAGGAGACACACCCATTCCCATGGAAGGCAGCCCAGGCTGCAGCTGCTCAGGTCACCAGGCCAAGTCCTCCTGGTGGAGACTAAGCAGGACTAGAAATTGGGGGGGGAAATTTTTGGACATTAATTTCTTTACATATCAAGTCACAGGAAAAATAAAAACTTGAATTGGACTTTAATTTCTTTGGACTTTTACTTCTCCCGTTAAGAAAACTTTGGACTTTGATTCTTTTGGACTTCAACTTCTCTGGACTTTCCTTAGAAGGGGATTTAATTTTTGGACTTCAATATCTCACTTGGAATTTCCAGAGGGGAAGGAGTTTTTGTTCACATTTTGGTCTCCTCCATATTGCTGGAATTATGCTGAGTATTTTATATTGCTATTTAACCACATTGCAGAACTTCTGAAAAGAATCATATTAGACGCCTTGGCTGGGCCTTTTGAGGAGAAAGAAGAACAGAAAAAGGAGTGAATTTGTACGTCAGTTAGTTAACAGACTCTTTGGATCCATTCAGAGTCTGAATTCTAAGCTGTGCACCTTGGGTCCCAGAAGGAGATAGTTGCCCTCTGGAGAGAGGAGCTGTGGCTATTGTTTGGGGACTGGCCTCCTACCTAGGAAGAAGCATTGGAATGAGAGAAAGTCCCCTCAGGGAAAACAGCCACCCCCTTGGAACCCTGTGCTGAGTGCTGCAACCCAGTGCCTGAGATATTTCAAAAGAAATCGCTTCTCCTCACCATGGGTTTCTGGTGAGGAATGACCTCAAGGTCACTTGTCCCCATGAGGAAGAAGGAACTACAGCCTCTGGATGCTTCTCAGTTAGTGGGGGCTCATCTTCCCCATGCTGCAAGCCTGAGGGGGTTGCCTTCCCTCTGGCCCTGGATCCGTGGTCAGTGCATCAAGAATGGCTTAAACTTCAACTTGGATGGGCTGCCCCAGGGGCTGCGAGCGGGAGTGTGTCTCCTGGTTTCTGTGGGGAGTGGGTCTGGGCGGGGAATATTGACAGGCTCATTGCACCCCTCAGCCACGCCCCCAGCAGGCTGCATCAGCAATAAAGCTGACCCATTTAGTTCACTGGCTCCTGTTGTATGCTCCACTAGGTGCCAAACTTGGGCAAGAACAGGGGGTGATTTGTAGAGTGTTCTTTAAGCTGCATCTTTACAGGTTGAATAAGAAGACCTCCACCATATAGTGGCATATTTAGAAGTTAGCTAGATGGTGGACATGAACATATTTTGTAAATTGCTCATCTTTACATGATTTGGTCAATTATGGTTGTTAGCGGGAGTTGTTCTGAGATCATCATCCCCCACGTGGCAAATCAGCCTTTAAAGGAACGAGGCTCACTGTGGTGGGTCGCGGCAGGAACTAACTCCTGTGCTGGGCACACAGGAGAATTTCTCACTGTGAGCATTGCTTGCTTTATCCACATCACAGCTGTCTTTAGAATGTTGGGAAGAACACGAAGTTCAAAGGAGAATGTTATGGTGCATGCCCGATGGAAGGTTCTGGATGTCATTACATAACCATTTTTAGAAATCCAGAAAAATGTTCACACTGGTTATTGGTGTTGCCTTGTGCAGGAAGAGTTGCAGACAGCGGCTGCTACGCTGCATTCCTCCTTAAGGTTGGAAGGGGGCACAGGGTCACCCACTTCCTCTCTTCTCAGTTGATATCTGTGTGTGTCAACTTCCCATTAGCTATTCTGTCGACACCCGTGCAGCCCCAGCTGCCCAGTGAACCCTGTCCCCCACGCAGAGATAATGAGGCAGTGCTACTTATATAACCTGGTCTGATTAGAGTCTCAGATCTTTGCACCTCCACAGCTGTGTGTTGTCACCAATGGACATTTTTAACTCATCTGCCAATTCCCAGGTCGCCCAAATAAGTGGCTGAAGGAGTGGCTGCTGTTCCATCATTTATTAGGGTGGAATTTAGGTCCTGATCAACCCTAATGCTGAAAATTAGCTCCGAGGAAACTGCCGCTGCGGTTCCCGGTCTCTGGCTGATAGGAACAAGCAGAAGGTATTCAGGTGGGTTTTTTTCTTTCTTTCTTTCTTTTTTTTAATCCTGTAGCCAGTTCAGCACACAAATTACTTTGGAGCTATTTTTAAAAATGTAATAGGACCAATACTTAGGAGAGCCAGGTGCAGTGTGAGGAGGATCAGAAAGCATCTATTACGGCTCTGCATCCGCTCTCCCTTAAAGCCTCAGACGATATTGAAGAAGCTCCCCGCGATCTTCCCAGTGGCTTAGCCACGTCGCTGGAATCCTCCGGGTGCCCTAAGACCTGCGGTGGGTGGAGGAGTCATCTTGGCACGGAGTCACTTTGGAATTAGCCTTTTGATATTGGCAAAGGCTTCTCAGACTGAGTGACACCCAGAGGTGTCCCCAAGACTACAGGTGTGTGGTCTACTCGCAAAACCTGGGCCCCTGAGCGCCCATCTGAGTCCTCCAGAGGAAGGGTGTGTTCCTTGGTGGTGTGTTCAAGTGTCCCACACCCATTCCAGACCCCAAAAACAAGTGAAAGAAGAAAGAAAGAAAGATTTCTCAAATGCATTCTAGAACTTTCCTCCTTGCCCTGACATCATGGAGTCCACTCTGTCTTGGGCCCCTCTCCTCTTCCCTTGGGTTCCTTCATGCACACTCCTTGGAAGTTGCGATTCATGAAGCCTCCTTGACCTTTTTCTCTTTTTTTATTTTTTCAACGAAATGATGGACAGATCCAGAAGAGTGTCCTGTGTTCCCAGCTGGGAAGCTGGGGGAAGAGGAGGAGGCCACTGCCCCCAGGCCCTTACCACCTAGTGAACCCTCCCTTCATTGGCAGGGTTAGGTTCTGGCCGTGTCACTGGCTGGCTTTGAGATCTTGGCCATGTCCCCAACCTGTGTCAGCCTCAGCTGAGCCAGTTGTAAAGTAGGGAAGGGGACAGCCATCACAGCTCGGTAGGAGTGTTAAAGACTAAGTATAGAAAGTCCCTCACACTGACTTCTTTTTTTAAAGTGAAAAATGTTAAATACCCAAAGTCTATTGTCTTTTTTTTGTGTGTGTGAATCAAGACAGAAGAAGCCCACGTTTTCAGGGCCCACCGCACCGCGTGGCCTTGACCTTTCCCAGAGGGCCTGGCCTGCCCTTCCCGCGTTCCCGTCTTTCTTTGCGTCTCTTCTACGCAAACTCAACGGCCTCCCCTGCAGCCAGGCTTTTCAGTCACCCCCAGGTGGGCCAGGGAAACACAGGTACAGAGGACAGACAGCCAGAGTGACAGGAGCCAAGGAGAGAGACCAAGGGAAACCAGGTGGGGCAGGATGAGGGGTCTGTGACATCCTGGAACATTCAGGCCCCCATCTATATCATGCCCAGGTAGAGCGCAGGCAGGCAGTCCTGGTCTGTGCAGCCTTGGTCAGCTGCTGCCCTCTGTGTTGCAGGAATGCGTGTGACCGTGACCCGTCCAGGCAGCTCCAGGCTGTCCCCAGGAGCATGCCCCGCCCCCCTGGCTGGTTTACTCTGGGCAATGGACTCTCGTCTGAAATAGTTCTGTGAAGTCCACAAAACCACCTTGAGTGGTTTTAAACCCCCAAACATCACGTGGACAAGAGAAGAGGAGCTAACAGCTGGAGCCACACCCCATGGTGGCTTCTGATGGGAAGTCCTGCTTTGTCTTCACCGCGACTCTAGCGAGTGCAGGCAGGAGGGTGGTCCTGTGCTCAGGTTGTCCACATTCACTTTTCCATGTCACGGGGTTCCTCTCCTGTGGGTCTGGGTCACCTCCTTGTCCACCCTGGGTCACACCTAAGTGCTTTTCCCAAGCCTTGGCTAACCTACTTGCTAATGGTTCTGTCTGAGCCCAAGTTTCAGGCCCAGTTGTTGGAGCAGCTTGGTCGACCCCCTGTGCTGCACAAGGCCTGCTCACCTCAACAAGAGGAAAGGTTCCTCTGTCCCCTTGACCCTGGTGTTACGTCCTCGGTGGTGCTGGAAGCTCGTGCTGTCTGCCCAGCTGGGCTTGGGCCACTGTGAGGGGACAGGTGCCCTGTATTCCATTCTTTAGGACAAAACAGGTTTCATATAAAACTTGGCTGCCCAGTGCCCACGAGCAGGACATCCCGGCGCCGTCTCTACCAACGTGCGTTCTGACTGGGGCCGACTCGACTTTCGCTGTTGTCCTCTGTATCTCCCATCTCGTGTGGACTCGCTGTGTGTCCAGGGGCAGAACCTTGCTGGCATCCCCTGAGCTACAAGAGGAAGGGGATGTCCAGAGTCCCCGAGAGTGGGCCGGGGCCCCATCCTTGTCCTTTGTGCAGCCTCAAGACGCCGAGTAGGGGAAGGAGGAAGGGGAACCAAAACAGGCCACCTGCTCCCCCCGCCCCCCACTCTGTGCCTTGGACATTCTTCTGCTTGGATTTATGTCTTCATATGTCCTTTCGCCTTTTTTCTTAAAAATTATTTTATTAAGGTACAGTAGAGATATACCGTAAGAGGAATATATTTAAAGCGAACCCTTTGATGAGCTCTGACAGATGTTAACACCCATGACACCATCACCATGACCAAGAGAGAGAACCGCGTCACCCTGCAGGTTTCCACGCCCCTTTGGAATTTCCCCTTCATCTCTGCCAACCACAGGTCTGCTCTCTGTCATTGCAGATAAGTTTTCAGTTTCTAGAATTTTATCAAAATGGGACTATACAGCTAGGAGTTTCATCGTGAAAAACAATTTTTTCAGGTGTAATTTATATACGGTGAAATTCATTTATTTTAAATGCATGTATGTTTCAGAGTCCTCTAGAGAAACAGAACCAATAGTGATGTGTGAGTGTGTGTGTGTGTGTGTGTGTATCTGTGTCTGTGTGTATGGAAAGAGAGAAGGACAAAGATTGGTTTACTTTAAGCATTTGGCTCATATAGTTGTAGGGGCTGGCTAGTCTGCAGTTGGTAGGGCAGACCAGCAGGCTGGAAACTCAGGCAGGAGTTGTTGTTGCTCTTTGGGCTTTCTCACCTGATTGGGTGAGGCCCACCCACGGCACAGAGGGTAGTTCCATTCATTCACGGAACAGGGGTTATAGATGCTCACTCTGTCTATGGAGTGAGCTCTGCTCTGAGCACAATCAGCTCCTGGGTGTCATTCAAGATCACTGAGCTCCACGGACACGTCCTGAGTCCTGTTCTGTGTTCCACGTGCTCCTCGAGGTCACCTCGTGTCATTCTCACCACTACTCCGGGAGGAGAGGAGGCCTCGGCCCATTTTGTGTAATAACAAATAGAGCCTCAGAGAGGCCAAGAGCTGATGCCACCTGTCCAGAGGTGACCCGAGGTTTAAAATAGTTCTGATCTGTGTGTGTCTTCACTGGGTCCCCCAGGGTGCTGGAAGCTTGGTCAGTGTGATGGTTTGGGAAAGTGGTGGGAACTTTTTAAGGCGGGGCCTAGCGGGAGGTAATTAGGTCTTTGGAGAGTCACTCTTGAGAGAGAGATTAATGGAGTTCTCGCAAGATTCTGATTAGTTTCTTCAAGAGTTAGTTATTAAAAGAGCAAGACACTCCCTGAATCCCTGTCACCTCCTCCACCTGTGCTCCCACCATTGTGATGCCATCCGGATTGACAGCTAGACAGATGGGGCTGCTCAATCTTGGGCTTTCAGCCTCTAGAACAGTGAGCTACATAAACCTCTTTTCTCTATAAAGTATCCAGCCTCAGACATTTTGAAATAGCAACAGAAAATGGACAAATACATAACTAAGTCCTTCCACTGCAGCCCAACTGCCCGTTTTAGACATGACCTGCCCTATGTTCTTTAAAGTGCCTGATAGAGCATCGCATGTACATGACAGAGCCCTGCAAGGACGAAGGGACCTTGAGAAGGTCCTGCATGCAGGGGGCTTGGCTGGGATATGGAAATCACAGGCAGGTTCATTTGGCATTTCCCCTCATGCTTCAGAAAGGACACTCAAAACAAAAATGCACTAGGATTTCTGCAGTTTTCTTTGTTGCTATTGTTGGAGTCTCTGGCTTTTAGAAAACTAGGTTAGAACATGTTGGAGAAAGCTTTCTTCCCTGGCTTATTCCCTGTTGCCTTTCTCTTGCCAACGCCGTCCTTAATAGGCAGAGAGCAGCCTGGTGTTTCTGGAGGACCGCCTGGGCTCCCCCGCCCACCTCCTCCAGCTGCTGCCTCTGCCCCAGGCTCCTGCTCCTGGGCCGTCCTGATGGATGTCAAGGTGAGGCCTGGCCACGTTCTCCTGTCATGTCCTGGGTGTGGGTGCCATCAATCCCGTCTCCTGAGTTCTCAGGAAGGAGCAGCCCTGTCTACACTGCCCACATCAAAACATGTCCTACAGCAGAGGATCTTGGTGATCCTTCCTTTTTCTCTTTGATGCCTCCTTCCTGTGCCTGAGTCCTCCGTGCATTGATTTAACAGGACTTTTCTGCAGCACGGTGTTCAGTCCTGGGTCCGCCTGGATGGCGCTGCTAGGAAACCCTTCCACTCTGTTTATCAAACACACACCCTCTTCTCTCTCCATTTTATCTCGTCTTCCGCTCCAGGACATTCTGACTTTCAAAAATTAACAAAAGAGGAAGAAGAAGGAGGAGAGGAGAAGAGGAGGAGGAGAAGGAAAGACAGACACATAGAAAAGATGTCAACGAATAGGAGAGCTACCTCTGAAATTTGGCCATAGGCTCATAAACTTGGGGCCCAAGACTAACAAAATATAATTTAACACAGAACAAAAATCGAGCCAGCTGCATGAGCATTTCCTCGGGTTGCTGGTCTACCATCAGTGGGCCAACCCTGCTAAGCTTCAAGAAAGGCCCGGTCTTGTAAGAGGCTTATTCTACACAAAAGTATCTCTCTGATTTTCCTGCAAAGCCAGGTCAAAGTTTCCCAGAAGAGCCGGTAGATTTCTGCACTCACCTCTCTCACATTCACTGAATTCAGGGATGTGATGGATTCTTGTTCCTCCCCGAAATGTGCAGCTGTAAGGACAGTGGAGCTAAGAATCAGTTGCTTTGAGTTTCAAAATTAAGAAAGTGAAGACACCAGCCTGGATAACTTCTGTGACATGTGCCGCAGGAATCTGTATGTCCTGGATTTTCCAGAACAATTCCAATTTCAGATGTATTTCTACTTGTCAGGTCAGCATTTGTGATTGTTGGCTTCCAAAATATGGCCACCTTGATTATAGGTGAGCCTCTGCAATGGAAGGTCACTGAAGTAACCAATTTTTCTTGGATGGTGTCAAACACAACTGAGCCCCACCAAACTGTGCTCCATGAGTCAGTCATATTATTGAGATGATACAGTGCAGTTACCAGGTGGTTCTGCGAATAATTAGAAACACATTTCTATATTTCAGAGGACCAAGGCAAGGAAAACATCACCAGGAAAATTTTACATGTGGGGACAATTATTCAACAGGCCTTTGGCTGGGATTTGTGGATACGAACATAATTCAGAGGCAAAAATGAAATACTGGAGTAATACATGGAGATTTCTTTTATTGAAGCAGAATTACAGAACACAGAAATTAGCATTCAGCCAAGTCTTGATTATTCAAGGAATAATGACCCCTCTGTAGATTACCAAGGCTTCTCCTGTCCCCTCTCCTTCCCATAATCTAGTATTTCTCAAGTTTGGGTAATATATTTGGAAATTAAAAATTTACAATTCCTAAAAAAGTAAGAAATAAAATTCTTAAAAGGTCATGGTATTCCTTAAATTATTTATATTAGAATTGCACTAAACTTTGCACAATGCTAAAATTTAAGATTAAGTTCTCATGCTTTTACGGATGTTTGTTTAATAAAAGTTTTTCACAAAGTAAAAAAAGAATAAAAACCACAAAAATCAATGAATTTATTATTAATGATGTTGATTTACAGCAATGGGTGATGTTTTACTGGAAGGGCAAGGGACTTTTCAGTGTGCCCAGGAGAAGAGAGGAACCCAGCCCTGGAGATGGGTCCCGGAGAGCCCCAATTCCCAACTCCTCCTCCACAAAACATGGTACCCCTCGCCGGGGGTGGGGTGGGGGGGGTGGGGTGGGGGTTTATAAACCCTGGCTTGAGACAGAAGCTCTGCTTTTATCTTCGTGAAATTGACCTTACATTTCTGTGTCCCAAGACTTACCAAAGGGCAAGGAGATGTTCTGAAACAAAAATGGATCAGGTATGTTCTTGTCAGTAAAATTGCTGGAAAAGGGAATTTAGGGTCATTTGTGGATTAGATAAACCCTGGGGCTCCTTTACTAGCTGTGCTATCGTCTTTCCAGAAATGCTGCCTCCTGCACAGCAGGGCAGGTAGACATGTGCCTCCCCAAAGACCCCCACTCAGACTTTTGAGTGACAGGAGCCCCTCTACTAGGACGGCCTTCCATGGTAAGGAGCCCTTTGAAGCCGCCGCCAATTCCTCCTGCATCGTGAGGTAAATGGCGCCATTCCACACGCAGTACTCTTATCTCTAAGTGTTTCACAACACGGACTAATTAATGATCTTCTTTCCTGCACTGCCAGGGAGGGGTTGTAAGGAAAGAGGGATGCATGGCTTTACCAGAAAAGCACGTGTTAATTTTCTTCCCAGGAGAAGGGAGGAGAGACAAAACTGTACCCAGCTCAACACTTGCTGTGTCTGCCACTTTGACATTCGTTATTTTATTTAAACCTCACCACAATCTTGGCAGGAAAGGAAACTTGGCATAATGGTCTTCTTATCTCCATTTTTTTTTTTTTTACAGATGGGGAAGTTGCAGCTCAGAAAGATGATTTTCTGGTGATCCTACAGTGACAGGGAGAGAGGAAGAGGAGGTGGGATCAGAACCCAGGCCTGCAGGCCTCTGTGGTGTTGCTCCACATCGCAGAGGATGGGGGGTTAGCATTGCCATGTTCTTCGTGATTAGCACTATTCTTGGCAACCATTCTCATAAATATTGAATGACCACGATATTTCAATTGTACGTAGCCCCAATCTGTGAGGCACTTGAGTTCCATGAAGCTATTTGACTCTTGTTGAAGCCAGAAATGGTGAATATTTGGATTTGAGGCTTGAAGTCGCTCTGGGTTCATTCTTGTCTTAAAAGCAATTTTTCATGGGTTCAAACTCTTGGACTTAGAAAAATCTGGAACTGAAAACAATGCTTGCGTTGTCCTCAAAAGTCAGAGCCATGACACACCAGATGTTCTAGTCGATGATAAAAAAAAAATCATTAACTTTTAATGGGAGAAAACATAGGCTGATGTGAGGACACATTGTTTATTCTTTTGTATCAGCACTTATTGAAAAAACAGGGAGTGCAGCTTCTTCTGTGCACGCAACTCCCTTCCAAGCACACAATGTACTTAGCAACTACTTCCTGGGATGGCATCCATTGTTCTACCCTAATTGTCACTGAACCAAAGGGTACCCAAGGTCAAACAGTGGTCCCACAAACCAACTTGAGCAAATCCCGGCTGCTCCCTGTCTTGGCACCTGTCCGGTAAGTAGCCATGGCCCTTCAGAGGAAGATGTTCATGGACCCAAAGGCAGGACCAGGGCTGAAACTCTGCATCTTTGAAGATGACAAAGCAGTGAAGCCTGAGTGGCATTGATTATTCCATTCTGTGCTGGCAAGGGGACATCTGGGGACACGTTAGAGTCTGTGAGACTCTGGAAGCCGTGTGGAAGACATTGCTGTTGAATTGACTGAGCATCACATGTAGGGATTCCACATGCTCATTCAACTGTTTGTTTTTTATGGAGAGCCTATTCATGCCAAGTCCTATTCTCATGATCTGGGACCACAGCAGTGAATTAAGAGTCTCCCCCCACACACACTCCCAAATTCAACCCTCATTGAAATGACATTCTCCAAAGTACAGACTTTTTTTTCTCTTAATCCTAATAACTCTGTGTGTGTGTATGGATGGATGGATGTAGTTGTGACAGGCACATGCACATATACACATAGTGTACTTGTTTTGCATTTAAAAGACGAAGAATCAATGCAGTCATTCATTAAAGATTACATAGCCAAGAATGGTAGAACTTGAATTTAAATCCAGATCTAGGAATCCTAGCTATTTTCATCCTTCCACACTGAATTCTGTCCATAAAATATGTAAAGGATTAGGGATCTATTGTAGGGGAATAACCGAGAACCACCTCCTACTACCTGGGCTATGATAGTTCATGCACCATTTTAACAGATTTCTTAGAATCAGGCAATGGATTCTTTTTTACTTGCTCTTCATTAGACCAAATTCCATTAGGACAATCTCTTTTGATTGTTGTTTTGGGAGCTGCTAATATCTTTTTTTTTAATATTCATTTTTTTAGTTGGACACAATACCTTCATTTTATTTATTTATTTTTAATGTGAGGCTGAGGATTGAACCCAGGACCTTGCACGTGCGAGGCGAGCGCTCTACCGCTGAGCCCCAGCCCAGCCCCATGTATCTTATTTCTCGTATTTGGCAGAATCCAATAGAGAGGGTGGGGAATGCAGCCACTGCACCGGACCCAGAGCTGGTTATCTATAAGGTCAAAAGTGAGTTGGTGAGTGGTGGTAGAATAGAGAGGCACACAGAACTGTGGATCTAGCTGCTTTTCTTGAATTACTGTCATGCACTGCAGAGTGCATGAAGCTATCCAGACTAAAAAGCCATCCTAAGACCCTTTCTGCCAATTCCCTCTGGAATCACTCAAGGAAATGAAGAAATGAGAAAGAAGGGCATGAGCTTCATCTTGATGAAACCAGGAAACAAGTTGCCAGTCAAATGCAGGTGAAAGGGCTGGTAAGGGCAGTGGGAAGCAGATGGGCGTGTGGGAAGGCTGAGATGGACACAGCAGACAAGTTGCTGGGACGCCAGGGGCCACCCTGAGGGACAGCCCGGGGAATCTCGTTGGAAACACGTGGAACAAGCACGCAGTCTGCCTGCAGCCACGTCTCTGGACCCTATTTGGCAGAGGGAAGAAGTGCAGTCGCAGAACTGATTGAGGGCATGATCCAAGAAGGCCACACAGGTAGGAAGCGGTGAGCGGGTGAGGAAGAGCTGTCACCATGAGCCGCTGCACAGACGCTGGTCTGTTTTTCCAAAGAGGCAAAATCTAAAAGAAGTCTCTCCCTCTCTCTCACACACCTACACGAACACACATACCACTGAAATAAGAATTCCTGCTAAGCTGGAATATCACCTAGACCCTCCCCTCTTGTGTTCCTGGACAATAGCTGGTTCAACTAAAGAAAGAAATTGAAGAGGACCTTAGAAGATGGAAAGATCTCCCGTGTTCTTAGACAGGCAGAGTTAATATTATCAAAGTGGCCATACAACCAAAATCATTATAAGGATTTGATGCAATTCCTATTGAAATTCCAATGATGCTCTTCATAGAAATAGAAAAAGCAGTCAGGAAATTAATTTGGAAAAGTAAGAGGCCCAGAATAGCCAAAGCAATCCTTAGCCATAAAAGTGACGCAGAAGGCATCACTATACCAGACCTTAACTGTACTACAGAGCTATAGTAACAAAAACGGCATGGGATTGGCACCAAAATAGACACATAGACCAATGGTACAGAATAGAAGACACAGAGGCAAACCCACATAAATACAGTTATCTCATACTAGACAAAGGCACCATAAACATACATTGGAGAAAAGACAGCCTCTTCAACAAATGGTGCTGGGAAAACTGGAAATCCACATGTAACAAAATGAAATTAGACCCCTATATCTCACCCTGCACAAACTCAACTCAGAGTGGATCGAGGACCTAGGAATTAAGCCAGAGACTCTGCACCTACTAGAAGAAAAAGTAGGCCCAAATCTACATGATGTCGGCTTAGGAACCACATTCCTCAACAAGACTCTAAAGTGCAAGAAGTAAAATCAAGAACCTATAAGTGGAATGGTATCAACTAAAAAGCTTTCTCACAGCAAAGGAAACAATCAAGAACATGAAGAGAGAGCCTACAGAAGGGGAGCAAATCTTTGCCACCTGCAGCTCACATGGAGCATTCATCTCCAGGATATATAAAGAATTCAAAAAACTTAACACCAAAAAGACAAATAACACAATCAATAAATGTGCAAAGGAACTGAACAGACACTTCACAGAAGAAGAAATATGATCGGTCAACCAATATATGAAAAAAATATCTAACATCTCTGGCAATTAGAGAAATGCAAATTAAAACTACACTGAGATTTTATCTCACTCTGTCAGAACGGCAAAAGTACACTCATATATTGCTGGTAGGACTGCAAATTGGTGTAATCACTCTGGAAAGCAGTATGGATATACCTCAGGAAACTTGGAATAGAACCACCATTTGACTCAGTTATCCCACTCCTCAGGACTTAAAATCAGCATATTATAGTGATGTGGCCACATCAATGTTCTTAGCAGCTCAATTCACAATAGTTAAACTATGGAACCAAACTAGGTGCCGTTCAACAGATGAGTGGATAAAGAAAATTTTATACACACACACACACACATACACACACACACATACACACACACACACCAATGGAATGTTACTCAGCCAGAAAGAAGAATGAAATTATGACATTTGCCAGTACATGGATGGAACTGGAAACTATCGTGCTAAGTGAAATAAGCCGATCCCCTAAAACCAAAGGCTAAATGTTCTCTCTGATATGCAGATGCAGATGCTAATAAGGGTGTGAGAGGGAAGAACAGAAGTTCATTGGTTTAGACAAAGGAGAGTGAGGGGAAGAGGGGGGAATGGGAATAGGAGAGACAGTAGAATGAATGGGACATCACTTTTCTATGTTCATATATGAATATGTGATCAGTGAAACTCCACATCATGTATAACCACAAGAATGGGATCCCAGTTAGAATAAGTTATACTCCATGTATGTACAGTATGTTTACAGCTATTTTATTTTTTTAATTAAATTTTTTATTTGTTCTTTTAGTTTTACATGACAGTAGAGGGTACATAGTGTACCCAGTGGTGGAGTGCTCCCTCGCATGCATGGGGCGCTGGGTTCCATCCTCAGCACCACATGAACAAATAAAATAAAGGTTTTGCATCCATCTACAGCTAAAAGTTTGGTTTTTTTTAAAGCAGCACTTAGAAGATGAGGTAGATGCCAACGGGGAGAGGAACCACCAGAGCACCTCCCAAGAACCAGAATGAAGGACCAGAGGGTGTATTTTGATGTTATGATTAAAGAAAACTTTCCAGAAATGGAAAAAAAAAAAAGACTTCAATCTGTACGTTGAAAGGGAAAGTTGTATCCCAGGGTCAATGGAGGGGAGGGCATGGGGCGACAGAGAACAATCAACACCGAGCAATGTCCAGGCGAGGTTACTGTGCTTCCAATGCAGAGAAGAGTCCTTTGGGCCAGCAGACAAGAAAGAAGCACATCACGTGTGAGCAGAGTGACCCTGGGAGAGTCCCAGCTGACATAATAATTTATTGTACCCTTCTTCACTCTCAAAACCAGCACAATTTGTACAATAAATTCTAGGATGGTCTTAGGTGTATAAGAGGAATACTAGAAGGGAAGGAGGAAGGTGGGGCATGGCTTCAGACATCTCCATAGCAACACGAATACTAGGTGACAGCAAAAAGCACAAACCAAACCAACCACACTCCTATGAGTTCCTCAAAGCAAGTGTAAGCCCAGAAATTCTACATTCAGCCAAACAGATATTGAAATAGAAATAGAGCAATTAGCTGGGTGTGGTCCCCACACACCTGTAATACACCAGGGATTCTGGAGGCTGAGGCCTGAGGATCTCACATTGGAGGCCAGCCTGGGCTTAGCTCGTGAGACCCCGTGTCCAAATAAAGCATAAAAGAGGCTGGGGATGTAGCTCAGTGGTACATTAAGGATGTGTAGTTCCTGGGTTCAGTCCCTAATATAAAAAAAAGAGATTGAGAGAGTATGCAATCAATTTTTATATGCATAAGACAAGGAATAGAATTCTCCTTAATCCTGTTTGAAAAACTAATGAGAAATAATCTCTTCATATAACCAAGAAAGGAACCGACAAATGGTAGCAGGTTTGTCCCAATTTAAAATCATTGTGTACTTCATTCCCTATCAGCCTGGTCTCTTTGTGCTTGAGGCTTGGGTTCAGGATATCACAAAATCTATCTAATCTATAAATTGGGAGTGATTCTAGATGTGATCCTCCTGCCTCAGCCTCCTGAGTCACTGGGATTACAGGCGTGTGCCACCACACACAGCCCAGAAGGTCTCTTCGATCCTCCTCCTACTTTCCATCTCTATGGCCAAGCCATAATTCAGGAAGGAGACATTCCTGTCTAGGCTACTGCAATAGTCCCCTAAGGGCAGGAGAAATTGGTATGATAGCTGAGCTGTCCAATCAGAAGCCATTCATCCCAGTGGTTCAGCACACGGGCTAATCCACTTTCCATCTCTGCCTCCATACCCACTACTCCGATCCATGACCCACACTGGAGTTCCTGTGATTCTTCTCCAGCACCAAGTGGACAGAGTCACTCCTGGACCCAGGTTCCTTTAGTAGCCTTCCGTTATCTGCAGAGCAGGCCTATGGAGAAAGTAAACTTCTTGGCCTGGTGAACCAGGTGCTTTGGAACTTAGTCTCCATTAATTCTTGAAGTTCTGAGTCTCAGCACCTTCCCACGAACGCCCCACAGCCACTCAGAACCTCTTGGTGCCGGTGCATGTACCGTAAGCCCTTTGAGATTCAAGTGGGTGGTTGACAAGTTATCTGGAACTAGAATGGCCCGATGGACTCCTTCCTAAGAGGCTCAGTTCTGGTTCTGGAGTTAGATCTCAGCAAGGGAACCTACATGGGTTAAGTTCCAAAGCCCAGGGGCCAAGCAACCTGCCCCAGGGCTGAGCCAGAGCATTTCTTCACCTCCCTCCTGTGCCGGCTCCCCTGTTTAGTAAGCAGCAGTCACATTACACTGTAGACAAACTTCACAATATGTCTGATGAGTGACTGACACGGAGGTCCCTAAGAAGTAATTCTGAGAGTGATGCCATTTGAGACAGATTAGGGACAGCACCCGGGGGTTGGCACCAAACCTGCTCGCTCACTCCTCTCCAGGGGCTGCAGAGAACTCAGGCACCGGGCTCAGGTTTCCACCCAGCACTGAGATGGTGCAGTCCCTGTGCTGCTGGGCCTCCTGTGTAAAGGGGCAGAACCGACGGAGAACCAAACAAATGATACAGATGATGACCAGGACATGGACATCCAGCTACAGAGACCAAGGAGGTCAGCAAAAGGCCCCTGGGAAGCCGACCCTGGACCAGGCCTGAAGGGGGACAGCCCGCCAGGCCCAAAGGGGGACACCTACCAGCCTTGCCGACCTCTGGGGGAGGAGGAGCCAGTCTTCAGGGAGGAGCGAAAGCCCTCCACATAGATAAAAGTTGTCCCCGTTTGGAAACACAGCTCGTTCACTTACATAAGGAAGGTGATGTGTGGGGGTTGAAGGTCTCTGAGCCTCATGGGGAGAAATGAGCCAATCCATTTAAACCTGTGAATATTCTGGTTGAAAATCACATTTAGGATCAAATGACTCTAAGTGCGTTTTGTGCAGTTCCCTTTACACGTCCCTGCTCAGGTTGTCCTTCCCACCTGGGACAGTCACTGCCACAAAATACCCGGTCCTTTGGGTGGCCCTGAGCAGCCCAGCCTCCTCCATGGACACCCCTCTGACCACCGCAGCCCTCTGTGATGGCTTCAGCCCCTGTGTCTTCCCGTTGAGCTGTCCCCTATGCATCCCTTCCTTCCGTGGGCACCTGCTACGCCCCTTTCCTAAATTTGAGAACAGGCAACGAGTCCATCCCCTCCAGTTCTCCACCCATGTCTAAGGATCAGCTTAGAGCACGTGTTCAGCAGCTTTAAGTAGATGGCCCAGGTGCTTAAGAACTCCAAGAGCCAACATCCAACAGAGAAAATGGGGTCTTTGGAGTTCAAGGGTTTTTATGGAAGAATTTGACCAGATTAATACAGAGAATTGACAAGTCATTCAAAAGCTCTCCTCCAGGTAAGCACCACAGTGCACTTTCCTCATAGATAAAAGTTGTATAAAATTTCCTCAAGGGCTGGGGATGTGGCTCAAGCGGTAGCGCGCTCGCCTGGCATGCGTGCCACCCGGGTTCGATCCTCAGCACCACATACAAACAAAGATGTTGTGTCCACTGATAAATAAAAAATAAATATTAAAAAATTCTCTCTCTCTCTCTCTCTAAAAAAAAAAAAAAAAATTCCTCAAGGAAAATTCAAGAGACCAGCAGTTATAAGGAATACCGCCCCCCCGCAAGTCAAGAACAAATCCCAAATTAAATTTCTCTTAAATAAACAAAACAAAAAAAAAAGGAAACAAAGCCAAAGTCCAATTTTTACAGTACAAAAATTTTATTTTTTTTGTTAGGATAATTTAAAGTTTAAAACTGAAGTAGACATATTCATTTTACAAACAAGATATTCTTTCATAAGTAAGACCATTAAAAACAGTAAACAAAAAAGCCGTCTTTACAAAAAGCTCTGTGCATAGCAACTTTATGCTGTATATAACTGACAAAGCAAAACAATAAAGTAAAACTATACAGTTTGAAAATGAAGCCATACTGTACAAAAGGTAGAGAAGATAATGGTTGTTAAACCATGCATATTGAAATGTGCAAAGAAAAACTGGGAAGAATTTCGATGCTCTAACAAAAACATGAGATAAATAAGGAAGTAAATTGTCCCTTTAAATGAAAAAAAAAAATCGTACACAGCTCCTCTCATTAAGATAGGTTAGAATTTTGTAGTTACCTATAGAAATACTCATATTCCAAGTGGCACAAAAATAACCTGGGACCAGATGATTCAATAACAATAATGAAGGAGGACAGTGTAGCTCTGTTTTTAATTTATTAGTACACTAAAAATAATCCTTACACACATTTGTACAATTAAATAGACCTGTTGCTGCCAAGGTTCTAGCTGAATGGTCAAGGATGTCAGGTATTTAGTTACACATTTTTCCGTGTAAAGCTACCAACAATTCTACAATCATTTTGAAGACAGTACTGTACTCATCTTCATGCAGGAGCAAGATTCACAGGTTCTAAAAGCAATGCTACTTAAAAAAACATTTCCTTATGTTGGATTGGCTCAAATCCAGGTCCAAACATGCTTAAATTTGTTCTGCCTTCACTTTTGGATGGTAATGTTTGTCTTCCATACATTCTTCCCCTTCCCTCGAATTTTTCGCTGGGGAACATTTTCTCCTATGTTTCCGTGTGTTTTGGCGCTTGGAGCCCTGACTGCGAGGCCTGTCAGCAGCAGTTATAAGCATGCCACACTTCCAAAACCTTGGATTCTCAATGTGCATAGAAAAAGTATAGGTTATATTGGATAATTCCAGAGTGAGCTAAAGGCAAACAAGATGTCGGGGGTTGGGCGTGTGGGGGCAAAGAGGTCATCTAAAAATTGGCTCAGATATCCTAAGGGTGTTTTTCCATGATAGCTGCATTAATTCCTAATGTTAGAACCTCAACCAAGAACCCAAAATTAAGTCTTTGTATAGATGCTACTGTGGTGCCAGGGAAAAAAAAGAGAACCCCAAGTGGAAAAGATGATACAGCATTGTCAGCAATCCAAGCACACCTGGACGCATCTCCAGGGCCACTCGGGCTTTCCAGAACCTACCTCTTTTAGCAGCTACTGCAAGGTTTCCTCCCTAAGAGCTAGTCCCGGGACTACAAAGAGCCCATCCAGGGCAGAGTCACTGCACTGTTTACAGCACGGGTGGCCCTGATCTCTGAATCTCCCAAGAATCCCGATTTCCATGGCTTTGAACATCAGGAGAGAGGCTTAGGGATGTTCACATTTCTCTTCCACATCTCATCCCACTCTCATCTGAAAACAGTGTCAAGTGGATTACATATTCTTTTCAAGAGAGTTTAATAACGTAAAAGAGGAAATCTGTAGACAGAGTCAAGGACTTGGCCACTCTTAGACTGATCCTGAGAGTTCAAGAAAGAGTCATCATCTCCAAACTCTGTTTCTGAATTTCTGTGGGGCTTTATGCCTCTGTACTGAGTATCAGGCCACCAAAGAGGAGGAAGTGTGTGGCTCTGGGGATGAAGAATTCCAAAGGGGCCCTTGGTTAGCAAAGTCTGTGGCTTTGGCTCTTCTTGAAGGTGAGACGCTTCTTCCCTTGGGATGCTCCAAGAGATATGAGAACAGGGGATTCTCTCCATTGTTCAGGGGAGAATGTTAAAAGCTCAGATGGATTTTAAGGAACTATTCACAAAAGGGTGAATACCAAAAGGGATGTGTAGACAACTTAAGAAAGCAGATGGAGCTGGGAATGACAGGAAGCATTAGAGCGTGTGTGTAGTGCATGTACTTGAGTCTTGGTTTTTGCAGTGGGTTATTCTGTAGGAATCCATGTAAGTTACATGTTCTTGCCATGGGTCAATAAAATGATGGAAAAAGAGGGGGATGCAGGCTGAAGGGTAAGAGTCTAGGAAGTAACTGTAGTAATAATCACACACTTTTAAAACTTGTTACTACATGTTTGCATCATCTTCATTTTACATCAGAAAGAGAAACTCTTCTCTCTTCCAGAAAAAAAAGGTCTTAATTTCTACCTCTACTTACAATAAGTTACACGTTTATTTATTTAAATAATTGTAAAACATTTTAAAATTTTTTCCCTTTTTTGTTTTTTTTTAAAGAGATTAAACTATAAGCAAACACACATACATTTCATCATTCAATTCATGTTTCATTTTAAGAAAGTCTTCCATGCTGGTACCCTGTTTTGTTCAATTTTTTTTTTCTGCATAAACTAAATTGGTATCTGAAAGGCTTCATAGAAAATAGAAACTTTCAACATTTTTTTTCCTACAAAGAAAAACAAATAGTATCCAAAATATTAAGCATGAATTGTTTTGCCAATTTTTTTTCTTAAATATTTTACAAACATAGGAAGGTGGTTTTCATAATGTTCATAACAAAGAATTGCATTTCTGCTCTTAGCACTGACTACGTCAATGACATCTTTTGTCCTTGTCCCCAAGAGGGTCAGTTTGTGTAGCTACCATCAGAGCTACAGGAGACACGGGAGACCAGGTAAGATGGTGGCTCCTTGCATTCCCAAATCTGTCCATCACGTCCACTGGGGGCACAACGCTCCCCAAAGAGCTCAGAGTGCTTTCCTCATTATTGGTCCATCAGAGTAAGTAGTTTTGTGCTATGAGAAAGCAGTTCTTCCTCCTCTTTACATGGGGGGCACGACAAGTCCCGTCATGGCTGCAAGGAGAGAGTGGCACAGGAATGAGACTGGCAGGGTTTTATGTGTAAGCTTATTTGCACAGAGAGAGAGCAGGGGCTGGGAATGACAGAGTCTGAAGCCAACCAGGGAGCTGGTGCCCTCGGCTGTATGTGAACCCTTTTTCTCCAGGTTTGGGCTAACAGACAGAAGCCTTAAGGGATCACTGTGGAGTTTTTCTTACAGGGCCAAGTGTCACATTTTGCTTTATATTACTGGGTTGTATAAATGAGATGCTAAACATGTAAACCAAAATGCAATCTATGCGAGCTATATTTTTTATTATTAGACTAAAATAATTTCCAGATGATACTGTTCCAAATTCCCTCAATGGGAAACTCCAGCTGTTGAGCCTGTTGACTTATTAGGCATGACTTACAGCAGACCCAGCTTTCTATCCATCCTACATGTCTTAGGGTTGGGGATATAGCTTTATAGCCATTCTAGACTACGCCTGTTTAGTGCTTTGATTGTTTGTTTGTTTTTTCCTTAAGGAGCTCATTTTCCTTTGGTGCTCACTGCTGGTGTGTGACTCCATTCACTTCTGGATTCTGGTGACTGGAATAAAAGACTTAATTTAGTTCCTAACTCAGGGTGCCCCCAGTCCCCACTCCTCAAGCCCTGTCCAAGTGCAATATCCAGGGCCTCCTCCATCTAGCCAAGAGGATGCTACCGATACCTGTCTGGGTGGAATCAAGTCCCAGGTTTCCCCTTGACCTGGGAAATAAAGTGGCACAAGCAAGATGTTAAAAAAAAAAATCACCAGGGAAACCTATTCCTCTGGTTTTGGCTTTGACATGACAAGTCCTAAATCATCACATTCTTGGAAAATGGCAGAATAGGTTTCCCTGCAACCAAACTTCTAAATGTAATCTAGTATTTGATTCTGTGATTTCTCCCATGTACAATAGCAAATTGCATAGGAGCATTTGGTTGAGCGGTGCCTACTAAGCGGATGGGGGAAATGATGGACAATCTTCTTGCCCAATCTGCCAACTCTTTCTTTTTTTTTTCCTCTTCTTCCCTCTCTCTCTATTTCTCTGCCTCCTGCTGCCCCTTTGCTCCATCCCGGCTAGTCCTCTCAGGCAAAATTGTCAGCCGTCTATTTCCCTGCCCATACAGGCTTTATTGAATGTTTGTGAGATCTGGATTAAGGTCTTACACAGCTAGCAAAGCCTTAATTATTTTTGCCTGTATTACTATATATTGAATCGATGTAACTTTTCAATAAAGGCGGTTCAATTCTGGACACTCCCCGATGATTTGGGGATATAGCAACTCGAGTAATTATCCCAGAGTGTAGGCGGGTTCTTTTTTTTTTTTTTTTTTTTCCTGGAGGGAACTGGAAAATGAATCAGACACACAGTGTATAATATTATCCTGACAATCTATACTTATCAACTGTAAATGCCTGATAAATAAGGCAGAATGGGAACAAGAAGTGCGCGTGGAGAGCTCTCTGGCAGTAAGATTCCGACTCACATTCTCACCTTTCTCTTTCTTTGTCATTTAAAACTTCTCAGCCCCTTCCTTTTTTCTGGGTCTTAGAGAGGGACCAAAGGA
Organism: Marmota flaviventris; assembly: GCF_047511675.1. Taxonomy (NCBI): domain Eukaryota; kingdom Metazoa; phylum Chordata; class Mammalia; order Rodentia; family Sciuridae; genus Marmota; species Marmota flaviventris. The sequence goes on from NC_092500.1 coordinate 168,294,813, forward strand.
GCGTTTGAAAGGGGGCCAATGCCCTTCTTGCTAGCCCTGCATCCAACTCTGGATCTTGGCTAGAAGGAGACCTTGGCTTTTTAAGGAAGATAGAATCTGGAGAAGCAGCGAGCATTTTCACTGGTGGGGAGATATGCTGTTGGCTGTGCTGACGTCCATTTCCTCTTTAACTTTGGCATTTCATGAGAAAGCAATAATCTCCCTTTGGTCCAAGTGGCAAGTAGATATGAGTGAAAGGTGAAGGGCAAAGAGGAATTTCATTACGACTACCCTGAGCAGATAGGGACTGTCAGCACCTAGGCTCTGGAGTCCCATCACTGGTCCTGTGACCTCAGCAAGCTACTTAACTAAAAATGATGATCATGGTGTGACTTGAAGGAGGTAATTTATGCAGGGCACTCCGTCAGCCCCTCATACTCAGCACAAGTCATAGGGAGTGTTGACAGCAGCGCCTCTGTTGACAATTAAGATATGTCACTTCACCATTGTCTAGAGAAGAGCCCCTCAAGGGCACCTTGGCCCATATTTCTCTCTCCCCTGTCTCTAAAAAGATGGAGACCCCAGCTTATGAGGCTCTGAGGTTCCAGGATTTGTTCATACAGTGCCCATGGACGGTGCATTCAAGGTCAGCTTGGTCTCCTGCCTCTCCATACCGACAGGTACCTATGTTGCTGGATACTGGGCCTCCATTCACCTGGTCCAAAATGGGGGTGAGCCAGAGGCAGTCACGCACTCATTCCATCATTAATACTCAGAATTCACTTTTATTTCTCCTTACTGCTGGTTCTCATAGTTCTTTGTGATTAGTTTTAAGGCAACAACCTTTAATTGACAGGTATTTTTTCCTTTTCCCTCTCTTCCTCCTCCTTCTTTTTCTTTTTCAGGTTCAAATCACCAGGGAATTGGGAGGAAGCTGTCGGATGCCAAAGAGATCTGGGACTTCAAAGAGATTCTAAAGAAACGAAGCCCAAAACCTAGAGCTGTGCCTAAGCCTAGCCGGCTAGCTAAGTTGTCTCCCCTACAGAAATAATCCAAACGTGGAGCTCGGCCACTCTCCCAGGATGAGCCTTCTGACCCCAGTGACAGGCAGTGTGTGGCCGTGGACCCTGCTGGGGCTGCTCCTGCCCTGCAGGTGAGTCTCCCTGGGTAGAAGAGACCAGATGGACGTTGGCCACAGCCAACTCTATGCACCAAACTCAGCACACACGTGAGAGGAGGTGGGGGAGGCTTGTAAGTGGGACCTCTTGACACTTTTTCCCTTCAGGTAAGGCTGAGCACATTTGCTGAATTGCAAATTCAGAGAAAGCAGGGCAGGGCTATACTTCCTGTCTCCCTCCCATGCCAATGTGGAGGAAAGCCTGTGCTCACTCTTGGCCTCTCCTGTCCTTCCCATTCTGGGTTTTCCCCACTCGGTTTAAAGTCTGTAAATAAAGCCCAAGAACTCAGAGGGCTTCATCTCTGAAGTGGTTGTGGGGAAGGGGGAACATTCAGCAATAGTTTTGTTTCCATCTGGAGATGTAGCCATCCTGGACTAGGTCTGGCACAACCCCCCATGACAGGGTGCAGACCACAGCCTTTGAAGAGAGACGGGCAGGTGGGGACACTTAGCTACAGCCCGAGCTGTTTCTCTAAGGCTTAGACACATGGGAGAAAACAAAACAGAGATATTTCCATAAAATAAATTCCAATGTGCCAACTATCCCCATGTTGGGTGGCACGGGATCCCAGCTGCTTGGTCTAGCTACACGTGCAGGATTTTCAGTTCGGGTTCTGATTTTGAATTTCTCTGTCAAGACCCTTGAGTCGGAGGACACATCATCCTCGCGAGCCTTAGGATGGGACAGGAACCTAAATTACCTCTCAACTCCTTTCTCAGCCACTGATGGAGAAGGAGCCTCCCTGGTCCCTACAGGACTGGTACCCACGTGCTTTTATGCAGCCCCAGGAGCTGCCATCTCCTGCATGGGTCAGTGCACCCCAGGTCCCCACTGAGCTCTGCTCGCCTCAAGACTTGGATGCTCAAGGGGTTAACTGAACGTCACTCTCTGGTTTCACCCCACCTGCCTGTCCTGAATGTTGTCACGTCAAGACACGAGGAACTGCCTGAAAACTACGGTGACCCATTGTGCACAGCAGTTTCCAATTTGCTTCTTGCTATCGGCTGCCTCCTACTCGCGATGGGATGATTGGATTCTCATGTACTCATCGCATTTGTGTTACGTCACGTCATATTATGTTTTAGGACATTGCTCAAAAGTGGGTTTGACAGGTGAGATTAATTTTTGTTCTTAGAAACAGTATGTCTTTAACTCTTTCTTCCCTACACCACCCCTGATCGGCGGGCACCTGCTATCAATTTGGCTAGCATGTAACCAGCATTCCCGGAGCTTCCTGGTTGTTCCTGATGGACCCTTCCACGTGTGCCGCTAGAAGATCTGTGCGCTGCAGATGGCAAGCCACTTAGGAAGGCGCAATCCCTGCATGGCATCAGGCGGGGTGGCGTAACCAGGCACCTTCCAGACACACTGCAACAGCTCACGGACAGTAGTGCTAGAGATTCCAGACCCCCTTGGATTATAGGTGTGGTTCTCAGTGAACTGAGCAACCTGCAGTTTGCCGACTTCTCTGCCTTCCACCCACCACCCACACCTTGCTTTTACCTGGAGTACCAGCGCAGTTGCACAAGCCGTTCATGACTCGTGATGAAAACACCAAAGCACCTCTCTACAGGTGAACAGCTGGAGCTAGGAATGATGTTGTGCGGTTTGCTCTTGCTTTCAGGCATGGCGGCACCTGTGTGGTACACACACCTAAAGCCGAACCCTCACTCACCTCTGAATCCATTTCCATTGCCACTGGAGCAGGCGGGCGAAGGGGAGCCTTGGGGCCTGATGACAGGGGCAAAGGCACTCTTCTGTTTGACAGCAGGAAAAACTGAAGAGGAAAATGGTAGGATGGAGGACGTGCTGGAGGATCCCACGGTGGGACTCGATGACATGACTGGAAGCAAACGCACAACCCTCGTTAGAAAGACTCGTCTAGAGAGTGAGTCCTTCCGTACACTCATCCTGCACACTCTTGTTGAGAAATTATGAACTTCCAGGCATTGTTCTGGATTCCAAGGATTAAAAAACAAGTTGAATGTGACAACACTCCCCCGCAGCCAGTGAGAGGAATAGCCACATGGTCATGATCCTGTTAAAGGGACACACAGGATCATACTGAGATGCAGAAGGCAGGTGCTTTCTGTGTTGGGGGTGAGGGAGGGTGTCATGGTTTAGATAGGAGGTGTCCCCCAAAAGCTCGTGTGTGAAACAAAGCAAGAATTTTCAGAGGTGAAATTATTAGATTATACGAGCTGTGACCTACTCAAAGCATCAATCCACTGATATGGTTTAATGTAGGAGGTAGGGTGTGGCTGCAGGAAGTGGGTCACTGGGGGCAGGCCTTTGGGGTTTATATCTTTTCCAGCTCGCTCTGCTTCCTGGTTGCCATGTCTTGAGCTGCTCTCCTCCACCACACCCGTGGGCCTTGATGATCTGCCTCACCTCAGGCTGAGAGCAATGCAGCCGGCTGACCGTGTTCTGTACCTCGGAAACCAGGGGCCAAAATAAATCTTTCCTCCTCTACATTTTCAGGTTTATCGGTCATGGCCACGCAAAAGCTGACTAACACAGAAGATGTCACAGGAGACGACGTTGTGACAGCTTGTCATTCATGAACAGAAACTTGGCAAGAGAAGACTAAGACCACCACACCTAAAAAAATCATCAAATCTACCCAGCCTTGGAGACCTCTCCTTCTCCTCAAAAAGGAGCCTGGTCTGAGAGCTATGCCTCCCTGGCCACTCCCAGGGCCCCAGGGGTTAGATGTTGGGGTTCACGTCTTCTTGAGAGTGCCATCTCTGTGGGCTACTTCCTCATTACATGTAAGAGTTTATTAACATTTAGAAGATTGCCTCTCTCTCTCCCTGGACTCGTGGCTCTCCTGGGAAATAAGGCTTCGAGTCAGCCTCCCCTGACATAAAGTTTAGAAAAAAACACCAATATTAACAATATTAACATTAAAATGACTCAAGGGAAGCCGAAAGCTAAGAGTTATGATTTCAAAGAAAAAGAAAGGCAATTTACACCGTGAAGTACCCACCTCTTAATGTCAGATACTCCACCAATTTGCGCCATACAAGAAGATATTTTTACTTACTATGTTCCAGTTGCTAAAAAAGGGGTAGAGTTCACAAGGGTTAAAAAAAAAAAAGCAAGGTGACTTGAAGGTCAAACATTTTGACATCCGGTGGTAGATTCTACCCCCATTTTCCCTCTCTATAAATTATACTTCATACTACATTCACTCGATTGCATATTTAAAACAATTGTAGAAGAAACCTCTAGCATGGTGTCTTTTATAGCAGACACCATGCTAGAGGTTTCTTCTACAATTTTAAATTAAACTTATTTTTTTTAAAAAAAGAGCTTTCTCTAAAAATCTCTTATCCTTAGGTAATCCTGATTTAGAGCTATGGAGAAGGAAGTATCTAAGTATATCTTTTTATTTTATTTTATTTTGTGTGGTACTGGGGAATGAACCCAGGGCCTTGTGCATGCAAGGCAAGCGCTCTAGCAAGCACTCTACCAACTGAGCTATATCCCCAGCCCTATCTGTCTTTTTTCAAATAATAGAAATAAAAAGAAAAAAACTGGACAGGATAACAGAGTTCTGGAAGAAGCTCACCTAATACTTGACAATGTAAATGCATAAGAGAGGATATTGGATTAAGCATGGGAGTAGGTATTAGTCATAATTCCAAGCAAGAGCTCCTTGGGTTCAGCATCAATAAAATAGAAAAACAAACAAACAAACAACAACAACAACAAAAAAAACCCCACAATTATCCTCTTTCTTTAAGATGTGGAATTAGAGGCCAAAGAAAAGCTGAGGCTCAGGAGGCCCCAATTCTGTCTGCAGTCAGCGTGCCTGATGCACCAAAATGGCACCTTGGTTTCTGCATCCTCAATAGCGGAAGCTCCTTTCTTTCCCTGAGACAGAGCAGTTTCCTTCCACAAGAGCTGGGTATTTACATATACTCCATCCCACTTCCACCCAGCACTCGTCTCATTTTTACAAATGCTTTTTACCTCGTAACCGATCTCAGCCTAAAATGTGATTACCTCATATATGTTTGCCTCTCAGTGGAAGAGAATATACCACACACTTTTCTAAATGACTTAGATAACTGTTGCAGAGTTGAATAAGCACAGGACATTTTAAATACTTTTTATAAAACTTTTGTAAAAATGCCAAAGACCATCCAAATTAATTTAAAATTTACTAGAACTATAACAGAAAATCCTAAAAGGAAATTTAATTTTTATATTTCAGTAAGCATGATTTCTATGCTGATATGTTTCAACAACAACATTGTAAGAGTCAGAAAGTTTTGCTAAGTTTTCAGAAAATTTTGTCAAGTAGGAAGGAGAATACTGACCTTAGATATTAAAAACTGTGATGAATCTACATCAGTTGTGTTAGTGTTATACTAACAAAGAAAGGTAGACCAACAGTTGGGGCAAAATAGAGTCTAGAAACAGGCATGGCTGTGTATTAGAATTGATAACTTCATACAGGTGACGTTTCATAGTACATAGTTGGGAAATGAAAGCATGGAAATACTAAACATTGGGAGACCAAGTTTAGAGTACTTCCTCTTGCTCAACAACAATCTAAGGCAATCAGAGGTGTTCGTAAAAATAGAAAAATTAGGAGGGTTATATATAATTTGCATATCTTTTCAACTCCAGAGTTCACAAGCTAGATTTGCCACATAATGAAAAATGTCTGTAAACACACACACACACACACAGCAAAAGACAAAAAAAAGTATTCATGTCCTTGATAGTTAATACGTTTTTTATGAATTACTTAGAAAAAGAAAAACACCTTAATAGAAAAGTGGGCAGAAAACACAAAAAGGAGAATGAAAAAGACCAGGAGGGCCGTACGGAAGCACTGAGATGGATTAGTAATAAAATGCTTATTAAAACAGTAACGAGATGTTATTTTCCACTTATTAAGTGGATAAAGATTAAGAAAAAATTAACAGGGCAGGGAAACATACACTTTCTCTTTTCTGAGGGGAGAAACCTCTCTGAAGGGACTTTGGCAATACTTAGCAAAGTATTTTCAAATGTGCACATCCTTTGACCCACTAATTTAATCTCTAGAAATGAATCCCAAGGAGATAATCACAAATGTGCCAAAAAAAATAGATCCCAGGGCATTTTTATTATAATGAAAAATTGGAAGATAACTTAAATAAGTGACCCACAGTAGGGTAAATTATTTGAAGTCCATGCTTCAGAATGCAAACTTTCAGACTAATGCTGGTGAAGAATATTTAACAGATTATAATAAAAAAGAAAAGAGAAAAGTGAATTATAACAACATATACAGCAAACCCACTGTTATTTTTTTAAAAAGTATTGCAAAAGTCTAGAGGGATATGATGTCCATCCAGTTTTAATGATAGTGTCTCCAGCTGACAAGATTGGGAATATTCTTAAAACATTCCTTTTTACTTGTCCCTATTCTCAATTTCTACAATGAACAGGTATTATTTCTGATGTAGGTGAAACTAGTTAAAGCTACTGAAACTTTAAAATGGAAAATCTCTGTTTCAGAGATAAGAAGTAATACAGTCCTTTGCAGTAGGGATTAGTAATAGTTTTCCTGAATGATGGTAATTTTCTTCTTTGATTTAAGACCTTACTGCTTGCACACAAAACTGTCTGTTAACCTCTTTTGATACAAAAGAAAAAAAAAAAAAGAGAGAGAAATGGAGTACTAAAACCTCAAATTCCCAAGAAGAACATAATGATCATAAGAAACTTTTTTAAAGCAAACATCACTTCTAATATTTGTACTCCATTCTCAGGACCGAGGTCTGCATTCCTGACTGATTTTATGAAGGCCAACTCTGTATGAGTGACTTTGGTGATTTGGCCACCTTTCGCCTGCCTCCTTCCATTGATGGGATGGCAGAATCTCATTAGTCATGCATGGGAGCAAACACTTCAATTTTCAAAATGTGTCTGTCCACAACTGGGAAGGTGGACTTTAAAAGTTAACAATGGTATCCCTGCATAGAAATGGAGATGTGGTTTTGCTTTTCTTCTCTTCATCTTTATGAGCTTTTCTAAATGTCTATAATGAGAACGTTACTGTTGTAATAGGATTTTTTCTTCTTTTCTAAAGAAACATGATAGAAACACATCAAAATATTAAAAGAGGTCTTTTCTTGGGGTGAAAGTATGCTTTCTTTTAAAAACTATCTGCATATGTTCTACATTTAATATTTTATGGCAGAAAAATGCCTTAATATTTATTTCTGATAATATAAAAAATATTGAAGCCCAGGGCACAGTGTAGGGCTTTCAGTGAGGTAGGAATCTCTGAGGACAGGTTGGACTCCTGCCTGGGTGGATTCTGTCCCACACTTTGGATTGGCTTAGTGGCTATTCTGCTTTGGAAGAAATGGCCCCCTGGGTGTTGCAGACTTGCTAAGTAAATCAATCTTTGGGGACACCAGACCTACCATTTTAGGAAAGTTGATCACACATACTTCCAAGAGAGAATTTCTCCGGACATCTCTCTCTCTCTCTATGGAGAGAGGCCAAACTAAAGGCAAGCAGGTCTGGCCCAGAAATCCATGTGAATGTGGAGAGTTCGGGAAAAACTACTTTTCTTCTCCCAAGGATTGATTGGCTTGCAGGGCCTCAGCTGGAACCCCCCAGGCACAGAGCCTCCTTTGCATCGAGCCATTGAGTTTGCTGGCGCTAAGGGGTCTGTCAGCATTTCATTATAACCCCCTATTGTCAGGGGTTTCGAATTCAGCCATAAAAACTTCCACTGAGCTGGAACTTGGCACACACTGCTACCGCCAGGAAGTGAAGTTTGTGTGTAAAATTGAAAAAACATCTGTTTGGCCATTTTTGAAGTAGTGTGAAGGCAAACGCAGGAAGGAGGCAGAGTTCTGAGTCTGATTCTCTGCACCGGCTGTAATGCAAGTCGAACTTGACCAAGAGGCTTGATGCCATTTCTTTTTTAATGTCTCTGGCAAGTGACTGCCCCACAGCATGGTCCAGCCACATCGGGCATCAGGCTTGTTTAAAAACATTAAATGAGAAATCATAGGATCGTGTTTTCAGACACAAGCAACTGAATTGACGAAATGTTTTCCCCGGGGTTTTTTTTTTTTTCTCCCTCTTTCGCAGAGAGGGGAAGACCTCTCAAGGCAGGTGCTACTGTGATGAACTCCAGTGGGCATTTGATATTTTTGCAGTAGAGGAATTTGGAATTTGATTGTAACGAATTCACTATTTGGAATCCCACTCCCAGTCTGCAACTCCTGGAGACCCTTTCTCCAGATACGAAGGTGCAAATGATCACTCTAGTGCCCTCGGTGCTGGGAGGTGGCCCGCTGTGGCCTTCCCTGATCCCACTGGGCAAGGCAGCTTCTCTTTCTCTTTTCCCTCTTTTGTGTATGCTGACTTGTTTTAGCAGGTGCTTTAAAGGTTTGGGGTGTCATTATTCTTCCTGTAGCAGGGGTCTTGAGTAACCATGCAGCCACTTGCTGGGGTGAGAGGAATTCCTCCCTCCCAGGTAAATTATATTGAGGAGCATCATGCAACGAGCCCCCCCATCTCCGGGCATTTTCCTTCATCTGTTCTCTACCCTCCCTGCTCCTCCTGTCTCCTTCCCACTGCCTGCCCACCGCCACACTACGCCCTGCATTGTTAGCTGACCATTTTTATCCACAAAAACAACTACTTCGTGTGGCTCACCCTAATGCATACATGAATGATCGAACCATATGGAATTTCCATTTTGAGATCAAACATGGAAGGAATTTTGTGTGGTTCAACTTGATAACACAAGTTGGGGTTGTGGCTCAGTGGTAGAGAGGTCACCCAGCACGTGCAAGGCCCTGGGTTCCATCCCCAGCACCACATAAAAATAAATAAAGGTATTATGTCCAACTAAAATATTAAAAAAAAAATGTGTGGACACAAAAGCTTCTACAAATAGTATTCCTCTCTGCACTATAGTATTTTGTAAATTCAGAACCAAATTAATGGTTCCCTTGCATGGACTATAGGCCATCGATGCTGGCCCTTGGAGTTATCTAATTTTGCTGAACTTATTCTTTTTTTTCTTTTATCTCAGTTTCTTTTTCTTTTCTTTATTTTTTCATTTTTTTGTGGCACTGAGGACTGAACCCAGGGTCTTGTGCGTACTTTGCCACTGAGCAAATATGTTCTATGAGCTGCATTTCCAGCTCCAGCTCTATCTTAGCTTCTTATCAGTTTCTACTTTTATCAATTTGATTATTATGATTCCCCCCAAACACTTGGGGAACAAGGTAAGGTCCCAATAAGTAAGGAAACCAATCCATCCATACTCCAATGGCTTAGATAATCTAATAAATCTCGGCCATCTCACGAGACACAACCTGGAACTCCTGCCTCTGCGGTAACAAAAATTTAGCTGTGCTAAAAGAAGTGACCTCTGCCACCCTCTGCTGCTGGGTGCTCTGTCCTCGTTAGGCAGCGTAGAGTATCGTGTGCATGGACGGAACACACAATCCAGAAATAACTCATGAGTGTCCCCTGGGAACCAAAGGCCCAGAGGCTGCAAGAGGCAGCCCCGAGAGGTGCCGCTTCCTGAGCCGTGGTGGACATGGCTGTGCTCTGCCCTTGACACGTCCCTGTTCCTGGCACCAGGGAGCCATTCATTCTGGGTGAAAAGAGGGTGAGCTACTGGGCTTGCGACAACCCCCGGCACGTCAATCACTCAGACTCTCCACGTCCGCGTGGCCCTGGCCTAATGTATTCCCTAAGTAGGTTTGAAAAACATACCCTCTCAGGCCCCTGGGACCATTGTGCAAGGTCCCAACTTAGCTCCCAAAGCAACCCAATGGGTTTTCACAACTTCCCAGAGGGTTGGCTTCGCTGTCAGACCCTAGATTAAGATTAAGAGGTTCTGTCTCAATACACCACACTGTTGCCCACAGTCAACTTGCACCTCTCTGGAGGTGTCTCATGGAGGAAGAGCCACCTCACACAGGAAAAGCAGAGCACCATGTGACAAAATAACTTGAAACCATGGATCCCATGCCCCAATTATTGCCCTGCTGCACCCTAGCTGTGTGATCTTGAGTAAGCAGGCTAACTGCTGGGCACTCCAATTCCTTACCTATCATACGGAGATAACATCCACCTAGAAAATTCTCCTGAAGATGAGATATAAATATTGGCTCTCAAAGTGACTAATGAGGAAGGCGCATATTGCTAACTGAAATGGACTCTTAATTCCTCCTTCCTGTGGACCTACGTCACACAGACGCGGTCTCTGTAATTGTTTCGCCTCTTTCTTTCCCCAGAAGGCCTGGAGTGACCCAGCTGGTCATAATCCAGCTAAGGGAAACCAAAGGCGAGCAGGACATTTCATCAGGAAGTGGGGCGACTTCCCCCTGAGACAGTCAGATGGAAGGGTACAGCCTTCCCCCCAAAGATGGCCCAGTCAAACACCGAGCCAGAGAGGCCCAGAGAGAAGGACGGATGACGAGGGGACTTACTTCCATACGGAGAGCCTGTGGGTGAGCCATTCAGAAATCCTGGAGATCCCGGGACGCCCAGGTTGGCCATGGGGACGTTGCTGTAGCCATTCATACTGTTACTGGAGGTACTGTAGTTGGACTGCTGAGGCGTGGAGCTGGAGGAGTATCCCCTCGGGGAGATGCTGCTTGTGTTGCGGATGTATCCTTGACAACAAAGGAAGAGGCCAGGTAAATCAACCAGTCTACACAGTAGCGCCCAGCGTGGCCAGCACAGGTCCACGATGGCCCCGGGCCACAGACTGTCACCAAGGTGCTCCTGGGCAGCAGGGGGAAGTGGAAGTTTATTTTCAGCTCTTCTTTTTGAATTCACATATGATTGTACATATCACAAGGGACAGTGTGACATTTTGACATATCATATAATGTACAATGACCACATCAGGGTAACTGGCATAATAGTTATCATTTATTTGTGTCAGAAGCATTCAAAATCCTTTCTTCCAGCTATTTTGAAACACACAATAAACCTGTGTTAACTCTAGTCACCCAACTGTTTTATACTAGAACTTATTCCTCTCTTCTCTCTGGGTTTTGGTACCGGTTAACCAAGTCCTCGTCCTCTTATCCCTCCATCTCTTCCCCATCCTACAAAAGTCCATGCCCCTCTTACCCCCTCCTTCTTCTTTCAGATCTGCAGCTGGCATCTCCAGCCCCTGCTGAGGAGCTGTGGGAGTCCTAAGACATGAGCATTTCCTGAGGCACCACAGTCTGAGGAGATGTGAATTGGTATCACTGAGAAGAGCATTTGGGGTTCGAGTTGGGCAGATGTATGTGCTATGACCATATCTTGAGGATTCATATATAGAAAGCCTAGAGAATAAATAATTTAGCAAATTTGCTAACCTACTGTTTCTCAATTTAATACACCATAGCATATTTTGGAGGTGGGAGAAAGGCACCCTAATAACACATATGGGGCCATTTGTATTCTGCAACACATGGTTCCAGCAAGGTTAGCTCAAGGTGGTTACCATGGCCTATGTGGGGTTAGGGATCATGTTCATTCAACAAGTATTGATGCATTCATCCAAACGGGCTGTTTTTGGCCACAGGACTCTGAGACATCAGCAACTAAATGTGGCACATTCCATCCGTGAGAGGGAAGCGGGGAGGGGCACTGAGTCTTCCCTATGCTTCTGAAGCCCCGGCACAGAGACATCACTCAGCCTATTTTGAAATGAAACACTTGGGATAACAGTCTCAAACTATCTAGAAAACAACCCAAATTTTTCACCAAATGAAAGAATAAAAATTGATACCTAGTCCATGAGTCCCATGTCTAAAAAAGAAAAAGAAGAACTACTATCTTCTATCTCCTCTTTTCCTAAGAATTCACTCTGGGCAAAAGAATGAGGCATTTTCTTCCAATGGATGAATAAAATTAGAAATAAAACTCTCCAGCTTACAGGTGTCATTAGGGACAATTACTCTTAAAAAAATAATTTATGATAGTTTAGCCTTTTAATAATCAAACCAACTTCACTGAAAAAGTCTTTACCTGATATACTTTGCACATAAAAGTACAGTTGACAATAAGTTTGTAGGTATTTAAGGTAAAGCACTGCAGAAGTTACCCAACAAAACCAACTCATTCACTCTTGGTTACCAAAAAGAGAGTTGGGCATAATAAATGATAATGGTGATAATCAGCCTCTTTTCATTATTCCACCTGATTATCATAATAGCAGAAGTGTAAACGGTATTCAATCAATATCTGTAAACCTCATTTCTATATGCCTAAATCATTCTATATTTATAGTAGTCAATCTTCTTAAATATTTCCAGGCAAAGGGATTCTACCTGGTACATAAAAGCTCAGAATCTAACAGTATACCACCTAAATTTTTGAAATAATCCAGTGTATGTTAGTTCTGCTTCTCTGGGGCCACACTGAAGAATAGTTCAGGACTCAAGCTCTACCTCCTTCTACTCCAGCAGAACCAACCTTTTAAACATAGAAGACATATTTGGATTCTGACTCTGAGAAAGCTGGTACCTTGGTTATTTCCTTGTGTGGACTCTGAGATGCTGACCCCAAGCTGGCTGCCATAAGAATTGATTCCCATCATGCCGCTGTGAGCTGGGGAGCTGGAGAGAGCTGGGATCTGGCTGGGATTCCGGGGGACACTGTAGAGAGCTTCGGCAATGTCTGCAGCTCGCTTCAGAATGATGTCCTGCAAAACGGCAGGTCAGGGTGAGCATTTGGTGTAGCAGAGAGTCAAGGTCGACAGAGCAGAAGCTGTAGGCTCCTCACCTGGTTATTGTGGGGTGTGCCGTAGAGGGCCTCCACTAGATCTGCAGCTCTTTTCAACAGCATTTCCTGGAAAAGAAAAGAAAGGCTGGGTGTTAGGGTTTGTATCTAAAGTCTCCCCCAAAGGTCCCTGTGTTGAAGTCTTGGTCCCTAAATGCGGCAATATTCAGAGGCAGGTTTTAGGGAAGAATTTGGCCAGGAGGGCTCTGACTTCATCAGTGATTAATCAATCCATTAATGGATTAATAATTTGATGACATTAGTGGAAGATGGCGGAAACGTCAGGTGGTGGGACCTGGTTCGAGGAAGCCCGTCACTGGAGCATGCCATGAACCTACCCCTTCTTCTCTCTGTGTGTCTGTCTGTCTGTCTGTCTCTCTCCCTCTCTCCCTCTCCCTGCTTCCCCGTGAGCAGCTTTCCTCCACCACAGCCTTCTACCATGATCTTCTGCCTCACCTCAGGCTCAGAGCAATGGAACCAGTTAACCCTGAGCCAAAGTAAATCTTTCTTCCTTTAATTGGTTTATGTAAGGTATTTTGGTCACTAACACCATGGGGTACCATCAAGAGCAAAACCCCACATGGCAAAAAAAAGAAAAGAAAATTACAAATAAAAATAAAAAGTCCACACATTCCCCTCAAATGTAAATAATTAGCCAAGAGGTTGAATATAATCATAGATTATAAATAGGGACCTGCATGAAATTCACCACTATAAAATGGCTCCATTAAAGGTCGTGCTACCCCAACAAAGCACAATCAACCACACATTGAGGGTGGAGTTGGTTAAAATTGACGTCATGGGAATTCTATTAGAAACTTCTTGCAGACCACTGTACGGAAAAGTCTGGTAACCTAATTAACCAAACATTCTTAAGATGATTGATGGACCTGAGTTTAGCAGCCTGCCAAGGAGTTGTCCGAAGTACTGAAATTATCTTAGCAGTGCCTTCTGCAAAATTCTCTCCTAATAAAGATGAATTCTTTCAATAATATTCCCCCCTGTTCAGTTTAACCAGAGAGAATTAGTAATCATGAATCCCTGTCCTCTCATTTTGTCTTTTCCACCTCCTGTTCTTTACAGCCTTTTAAATTGCTATTAACCTACTTTCCAGATATCATCTAATTTAATGGTGGGGCTGGGGATTTTTCCAGGAGGAAAATAAAGGTGCAAAATAGAAGCAACTAGTACTTGAGTTTTACTCACAGTACAGAATAGAGAACATGGCATTTCATAATGTGTGTGTTTAAAAGACAAATATAAAGGCAAAAATTTAATAGTTTCTCATTAGTTGAATGACAACTAATAAGTTGGTGTATTTTTTAAATGAAGAAAGCTAACATCATGGGCCAGATGTAAAATGTAGTTTCCATAAGTAAGTTCATTTAAAAATTATGCATTTCACAGAAGTTTTGTATGGAGACACTTTTATCTTCATTAAGTTCTTATGCACACAATTGGCCATCAATGAATACTTGATTGTGAATTGATGGGCACCTGCAATTACTGGCAAATAAAATCATTTAAATACAAACAAGTGGAAGCTTAAACTTTTAAGCAATTATGCAAATATTTATTTTTGTGAAGTTGGCAGTGTTTTATAAATCGAGTATTCTTGTAGCATATCTGTTTTATAGGCCCAAATCTTCATATTTCATATATCCTCAGAGATTAAACAGAATATATTTCATCTTAGTAGGAATTTTATGTTCATCTAATATCTGAAGCTTAGCTAATTGCAAGGCCTAATTAATTTTAATGGGACTTAAATGGCTGGATCTGACAAAACTTGCTGAAACTGTACAGAAGGTTTTCATACATCAATTTCCAAAGCATTTTTACCTTAGCTAATCTCTCAGGATCTCCAGGATGCCTGGGGATGACTTTCTGCAGCCTCTGGAAGCCATAGTCTATGGTGGGTTCATTTAGTGCTGAAAGACAAAAATCCTCTTTGAGTCTGCTGTCCAGGCCCCAAAGCAAGCGAGAAAGTCTTCCACAGGTAAGAAAAAGGCTCTGATCCTGTCTAAGAGTTGATGCAACCATTTAAGGGTCCACTGACATCAGTTAATTCACACATAAATTTAGAATTCATAGTAATTTTATGTTTTCCCATTAGAATAACATTTCAAGATTTCAGGATTATTATAATCATCTTGCCATTTCTGCCTTCTCACTCTCAAATATCAAAATATTCAACAACCAAACGTATTGCAATTTCTTGTGAAGGTGATAAACTACCTTTATTCTATTTCCCTTCTCTTCTTCCTCTCTTCTCTTTCCCAAGTATGCCTTTCCATCTATTTATTCTTTTAAGTATCAGGTTTTCTTAATCAGTCTCTTAAATATTTAGATTCCTACATACATAAACCTTCTATGATCTTGTCCTCATAACTTTGTTCTTATGAAAAATGCACTTTCACAATTTGCAATCATATTTAGTTATCCACACATTTTTTTTAAACACCAGGCTCCCTCACTACACAATAAGGTCCAGGGGAACAGAGCTCATTCTGTTCCACTCTGTGGTCCCACCACTGAGAACAGCCTGGTTCGCACGGAGTATGAGTCATTATAAAACGAGTGAGTGAATGAATGATACACTTCACCACTTTCCCTACTGTAAAGCATTTTAAAAAAATATTTAGTTTTTAGTTGTAGTTGGACATAATACCTTTATTTTATTTATGTATTATTTTATGTGGTGCTGAGGATTGAACCCAGGGCCTCGCACGTGCTAGGTGAACGCTCTACTGCTGAGCCACAACCCAGCCCCTGGAAAGCATTGTTTTCAGAGTTAATTCCTTTATTCTTTCTCCTTTGTCCTCCCTTCCTTTATTTTTAAAGTTTTTTGTTCAAATTTTATGGCTTTAAAATTAATGCTTGATCAAAGAAAAAGACACAAAGAATAAAATAATAATTGCCTGCACGCCTGTCAAACAACAATGAACACAAGAAGGTGTGTTTCTTTAATCTTTCTATTTGCATATGTGTTTTATGAACATCTGTTGCTATTTTTCTATCAAAACTATACTTTTTAAAAAGAAATCATGAACAATTTTAAACATATAGTAAAAATAAAATTGTCCATTAACCCACCGTTTAAGAGATGATCAGGATGAACATTTTTACTCATATCCTTCCAGATTTAAACACACACACACACACTTAAAATTATTCAGCTATACTATTCACACTGTTATATAACCTACTTCATTCCATTTAACAATAATGTACAACCATAAACTTCCTCCAGGTTATTACATATTCTTTTTATAGCATTATTTAAAATCCTTGCATATTTTTCTATGACATGTTCTATAATTTATTTAAATGACTTCCTAATGTTGGGTATTTAATGTGATCCTAATTTCTCACTATTATAAAAATCAGAGTAATAATTATCTTTTGTGCATAACTGTAATTACTTCAATTGGGAAATGCCAAGAATTAGAATTACTGGACCAAAAATCATGATTGATATTTAAGGCCTTGCACACATACTGTGCAATCACTCCTCAGAAGGACATATGAATTCACGCTTCCTCCAGCAACACACACAGTCATTTCAACTTAGGCTTTTTCATTCCCCACTGAGGTCAATGAATATTTTCTTATATTTGCAGATCATTTTAATTTTGCTCTTTTGGATGTCTTAATACTTTCTGCACTCTTTTCTATTGGGAATAGGTCTTCTGACTTGTAAAAAATATGTTACTATATATTAAGATTTTTAACACTTTGTCATCATGCTACATTATCACATTACGTACAGAGAGACCACCTGACATCCTGACTGCAGCAGGATCTATTAAACACACACACACACACACACACACACACACAGGCTCATGCTCAGAAACCACATAACAATGTTCAATCAATCAGAGGCCCCATGTACAATAGTATATACACACAGCCTAGGTGTGGAGGGCTGGACCGCCTGCGTTTGTGTGAGCATGTTTTGCAATGCTTACTTAACCACCAAAACTGCCTAACGATGCGTATTTCCGAATGCGGCCCACTGTAAAGTGATGTGTGAATCATACATACAATTCCCCTAATTCTTAGGAATTTTTTTTTAAAAATTCAGTTGCATTGAACCTACAGCTAGAGAAAACAATTAGTTGATTTTATATGAATGCCCCATCTTCTCCCTGAGGTCCCCCTGGAGAATGTGTAGTGTTCATGACACTGGTGTGGAGTTTTCTGGTTTTCATTTTTGTTTTCTACATATCTCACTGTTTTCTGTTTTCATCATGAATATGATTATTACTGCATTATGTTTTTTAAGAGTTTCTCTAGTATCTAGGAACTCTCTTTATGGATCTGCGCAGTCAGTGCGTGTGAGGGTAGATTGTGGCCACGTGTAGTCATTAAGAGTATTAGTTTCAGACTCAAGTAAGATGTGGGTCTCAGTTCTGCCTCCACGGCTGGCTTCTGTAGGCTTCTATTTAAAGTCCCTCTCATGGCTGGCTGTCAACATCACTGCAACAATTTATTAAGGACCAGTGCAGTGCTTGCTGTATGGAAGATCTTAGCCAAACAGAGCTGTCTATCCTTCTGTAGCCGCTCCCCTGACCCAGCTCTCTTCCTTCTCTTAGTCTTTGCTTTCCCAACATCTCCCTGTAGGATGGTCATCCTTCCTTCTGATAGGTAAGTCTATCCCATTTAGCTCTCTTTCTCCCATTCTCATCTCAATCAAAACCTGCAAAGAAGGACAATAGATAAGTCCTGCTTGTTTCCCTCTAGATGGGAAAGACACCAACATTTCACCACCAAGTGTGGTCTGGTTCTTTGAGGTGGATACTCTTTACCAAGCTTCAGTGAGTGTTTTATCAGGACTTGCTTGAATTTTAGAAAATTACAATTGGGGGAATTTTCTCCTATGACCAGTTTATATTGTATTTTTAAAGGAATCTTCCAATATTTCACAATTAAACATGAACTCCTGGATGTTCATAGAATATTCTTAGTATAATATGAATTTAATTTGTTGGCATTTTCTTGTGATTACTGGAGTGAGGATTAAATCAGTCACGGTCCTAAGAATAGTGCCCGGCACATGCTGAGCCCCTTGGGTACCCATAATCATTGCTGTCATTAGGGATTCATGTGTCGTACGAATAACTGGGATCAGGCACACTGTTCTGCCCAACTTGGGAGTTTTGAAGAATAAATTGAAAAGTTCTCTATGTTTCAGGCTGTGCTATATAAAACTCATAGTATGAGGAATATCTCTTGGCTTAAAGTTGAAAGTAAACTTACTGAAATTGTTCTTGTCAAGGTCGCCAACAACATCTTAACCAAACCGAAGGGAACTTTCCATCCTTATTTTAATCTGACATTAGCCTGGGACACTGCTCACACCCTCTCCTTCTGGAACTATTTCCATCCATCATTGGTTCCTTCCGGAACTCCCCCTCCTCTGCTTTCTGTCTACCTCTCTTGCCAGGGCATCCCAGCCTGCTTTTAGGATTGTATCTTTGCCCGTTTTGTAGATGTTGATGCTCTTCGAGGTTCCTGACGAGGCCATCTTCTGCCTTGCTACACCTTCTCCTGGTCAACTTCAGCCATTCCCCTAAGAATCCCAGGTCGAGCTGTGTGTGATGGCCACAAATCTTCATCTCCGTTCCAGATGATGTGCTGGGGATTCAGCCTCGTGTAGCCAGCGGTTGGCTGGAGGCATCCACCAGGATGTCCCTTAGATTTCTCCCAACCTGGACCCCCAAGCTCTCGAGATTCCCAGCGATGGCAACATCAGCCACCTGATGGCCAATCAGAAATCTTGGACTCATTCTTTATTTTCAACTTCATTTGGATTTTCCTAGAAAGACATCCATTTCCTCAAGATGTTAAATATTTTACTGTAGATTTGTTGTGGGTTTTGTTCTAAATTTAAACTCCTATCATTTTATCTCCCCTTTTGGTTGTCATTTTCCAAATGGTCATATTTCTAGTCTTCCTTTCATTTCAAGAAGAATGTTCTAGAGAGTTGGGTAAGAGATTGCGGTTGTTTATTCTAGCTAACGGTACTGGGCTTTAGGAATCTACCTTTTGGAAATTGAATGTTTTTGTGGATGAATACGTTTGTCTTGTTGGTATCCCACAGGTAATGCTTTAATGTTTTATTTCATAAAGTTTTTGATCACGTTATTTAACGCATCCTACCCATTTTTGCTAGAACAAAGTTGTCTTTCCACCATGTCCCTGTGTTTGTATTGCTGCTCTTTCCTAGGAGGAGAATCAGGAGTCCAGCTTGCCCTCGGGCTCCAACACAGCCCTGTCGGCACACAGCAGCACAAGGGCACAACATTCTGGCATCTCCATGACACCAGCCTAGCTTTGAGCATGAAACCCACATTTCCCTCATTTTTATGTTTTCCTGAAAATATCCCCTGAGGACCTTGGTGGGGTGGGAGGCAAATTAAATGTCTGCCCTAACAATACCATCTTACCCAGAAACACATGCGAGAATAGCTGTATGCATAATTAAAATCATTCTGTGAACTTTATTTTTTACTTAGCACCATACTATCAGTCATTTCAGAAGCCTTTTTTCTTTAGAAACAGTACTTTGGAGGCTATAATATGCAATAACTAAAATTCTAATGACCACTGTTAGAATACACTGGAGGCTTACTGTTACAGACATCCGGCTACCCATGCACACCTATTCATTCTTTAAATCCTCATTGCAACCCCCGGCCTGGGTTTCATCTCAGTGTTAAATTCAGCTCCAGATGTTAAAGGTGGGATCTGAAGCCCGGCTTCTCTGACCCCAAAGCCTGCACTCTTTACTTTCCTACTGTGGAATTGGAGACATTCCTCCCATCACTCTTGGTGCTTCCTCCCCAGTTTTGAGACAAGGGCTGCAGACTTAGAGTATGGAACCCCCCCTGGGTCACCTGACTTCTCAGTCACTGAGAGTGAAAAAGGCCCCACTTGGTATCAGTCAGCAAAACAAACAGCTGTCCTGTGTTGCAGGACGAACTGAGTTGGTGACAAAATCCTCCAAGCCACTTATCACCTTAACTTTTATGAACCGTGCACTATTTTGCTATCCAATGCAAGGATTTCCTTAGATGGATAAAACTGAAAAGTTCTAGCTATGGGTTTGCTCATGATGTGCCGGACACAGGTGACAGGAAGATGCCAGGGAGGAAGTCTAGCCTTCACTCTCTCCATTACCCCCTGTCCCCTCCTTTCCATCTGCATGGTCACCCCCCACAGGGGCACACTCTCTCTCCCTGGACTATGCTGTTCCACCCATAGCCCTCCTGCCACTAACCTTCTTGCTTGGTTCTTTCTGTTCTTTCTGGGGAATTCTCAGATGCTGGGCCCCAAGCAGTACACAGAGGTGGAAAGTAGCCGACAGTTTCTCTTTAAGAGAATCTATCACATGTGCTGTCCACTAAAGAATGGAAACCCCCAGGACAGAAGGGTCCTTTCTGGCTTATCGTTCCTGCCCTCCCCTCCCCATCTCCTCACCCCCAGGAAGAGCAGAGTATCTCGACCACACGGGGTGAGGACTTCATGCTTTAAATGGAATAAGTAGATCAGACACAATTGTCTATTTTTTTATGCTGACAATTTTGACAGGTCCCTGCCACCAGACGTCATAGGTACAAACGGTGGGAAGGGTCACGTGTGTATCCAAATGAGAGAGAGTGCAGTGAACCTCAACATTGTCATCTGAATGGACAGGGAGCAAACACACACACACACACAAACACACAATCTCATTTAACCAAGTGCACATTTGAAGTAGCAACCACAAAGTCAAAATGACTCAGGCTCTGTTGAGTCAACACCAAACCAAAAGAGGAAACACCACTTTCAACAGCCTTTACAACATCAAGGTTGGTTTGACGACTCTCATTTGGGTTCCAAACTAGCTTCCCACTGACCAGTTGTTTCTGCATCCTATAGACTGAGCTTCTGTTGAATTGCTGCTTCCCTGCCACATGTCCTCTCCCCACGTCCCTGGGTGTTTTCTGCCTTCTCAGGCCTGGTGCAAGCCAAGCAAACCTCAATTAGCTAATGAGGTACCCAAGACCAGCACCAAGAGGGTCTCCAAGGGCCAGCCAGGTCATTAACCGCCACCACCGAGTTAATTTACAGCCTTGCCTACCACATGGCAGGTGGGATGTTGTGAAGCTCTGCCAACCCTCTGGCTGACAGAGACAGAGAAGTGCTGGCAACGCAAAAGTAGAGTAAATTAAAAATACGCTTCAATCTATAGGCTCTATTTGTCTATGTCTTTCTTTAGTAATATAACATTAAGGTAAAAGGTCATATCCCCCACTGAAATATAATTTATATTTACCTTTTATTAAATAATTATGGCTTGGCATGAAGTTAAATATTACAGAAGCTAATCAAGGGGGAATTCAATAGAGAAAACTCAGACATGAGAATTTCGTCTTTGCTATACATAGAACATCTTAATCCTCCACTGGGAGTCATTTGAGTTTGCTCAAGGAGTTTAATAATACACATTTCAACTGCCACAGAATCTAAATCCCATTTGGATCAGCCTTGAAAAACTTTCATCAATACCTTGAGATTTCATAATATTTCTCCTGAGAGCCTGGATCGTACATGTCATTTCTCATTTTGATTGAGAGTATAATATACGAGGTTACTCACATATCTTGGGCCCAACAAATAGATATAAACTATAAGCAATGTGTGAAAGGTTTCCTTTTTTGAGTAAATATTATTTAACTAAAAATATCTACTGGGAACCACTTATTTAAAAAACAAAAAATCTGGCAGGTGCTCAATATTATTTTCCCAAAGGATTGATGAAACATAAATTCTAGATTTTTATTTTCTTTCTTTAAGGAGAAGTACAAGAACAAGGCCACCTTACCCCAGCTATGCTTCTATTTCTGTTTCCCAAAACTATCAGGATGCCAGGCTAACACTGCAAGGAGGCCCTGTGCTAGAGTGCTGGTCAACCCTCCATGGTAAAGCATCAACATGGCAGGTGTCATTTTTGCCTGTGACCAGCGGGGAGTGCAGACCACAAACATGGCAAAATCATATTTGGAATTTGAGAGGAGAAGTCAGTGGGGTGAAGGGAGGTCTCAGTGCTCCATCGAAATGCCATTCTGGAGATGTTGGTGGATCACATTGCAGGTCTGGGGTCCATATTTGCTCACCAGCAAATCTTCACTTGGGTCCTAGAATCACCATGAGGTCTATGGATGGCCATCAAGAGACCAGCAGAAGTAGAAATTCCAAGCCCAGCTGTGTATTTGTACATGTGCATTCACTGAGTCACATATCCAGAGTGGATGGTCCACCAAGACAGACAGTCCACAGAACCAGAGGACCCTGGAGTCCCAACTCTAAATCCCAACTTCTTTCAAGAATAAACAATTGAAAGAAATCTTTTTGTTTTATAAAAAGCAAAGCCAATATAAGCAAAAACTCTATGGAATTTGACTGCCAGATAAACAGCAGATCAGAAGACGGACCTGGCTAAGCATAGGGTACCGACAATGGGGCTTCAGTCAGGAGATGCTCTCTGTTGCCAAGGCAGGAAGGCACAGAGCCACCCAGCTCTAAGATTAGTTTAGAAGCACATGGGCATGTCATCTTCAGGACTTACCTGTGCTATCCTTTCTTTATAGGGTCCATGACTTCAGAATCCTTCAATCCCTTCAATCTCTCTCTCTCTCCCCCTCCTGTTCCCAATCTCTTCGTCCAATCGTCTACCTACACCCCACTCCTAACAGGTCCAAAAGTCAAAGGCTATATCCCTTATCTGAAATGCTTGGGACCAGAAGCTACAGATGGCTCTTCTTGGGATTTGCCTTAAATCCTGGCACTGACCAAGGATGCCAGGTTCACCCTGCCGTGCAGGGGGCTCCGTTCCCTACAAAGACAAGTAGTTGGACTAAATTGTCTCCAGACCCCCTTGCAAACTCTTGCATTTTATGATTCTGAGGCTATTACTTATTTTGAGTGATGAAATTCTTCTCTGAGAAGTCCAGGTGGGTGGGGTTGAAGTCATAGGCTATTGAGTGGCCCTTAACTGTGACAAGGTGGAAATCTCTCACCACATCCATTTGTTTCAATGTAGCCAAAGTCTGGTAGAGCCAAAGAGGAAAATAAGAGGAATAGAGATAAGGCGGGAACACGTTATTCAGAGATGGCACCTGCCTTTGTGGACACAAGAACAAGAATACGAGGCGAGAATCAACAGTGCACAAGCCAAAGATTAGACTGAAGCCTCTGATATTTAATTTTAAATGAAATATTAATTTAATATTTAATTACGCTTTGGTTTCAAGAAACACTGCAGCCGCAAGACAGATTGTTTGAAGAAGGGAGTAATATACATGGTTAAGGAGACAACTGTAAAAATTAAAGATAAATTTCAAGGGTAAATCTAAATGCCACAACGGAGCAGTTATGAGTACGCGCCTGCTCTCTGTAATGTGCATTTAGAATATTATAGCCGGGAGCACCGGTCCATTAAGGGGCTGGGATGTCTCCAGTGATGCAACGCTTCCTACTCCAGGGCCAACCATGGGATGTCAATCCTCAGACTCCGCTGAAGGATGGACGGGGATCTCAATGCAGGTGGGGCCAGGCAACTTCACAAAAGTGCAGGAGCCCACGAGGGCTGTTGATCCAACCTGCTTCCAGTGTGAACAGGGAACGATTAAACCCAGGGCCAGTTTTTGATGTCTGAATTGGGTATGTTTAACTAAGAACCAGGTTCATTTCTTCAATAGGATTCTTTTTTTTTCGGGGGGGGGGGCATGCGTGCAGATGATGCTATTAAAAAAGAAGAAGAAGAAATGCAAATCGGATGAGCTATTAACATTAGAAATCCAGTCTGCACATCTGTGCAGAGCAGCTTTATGGAGGGAAGACCCCAGGCCTCGTGCAGAGCCTTCGGGAAGACACTATCTGGGGTGTGATTTGAAAGTTTGTGGCAAAATCCAGGCCTCTAGCTCCTCCCCCCAGCTGCTGCCTCTTCCTGTTGATGAACACCAGTTCTCCCAAATGATAAGCAGGGTATTTAATCAACATATTTGATTTTTGCTGGAGTAAAAGGGAAGACGTATTTGGGGGGCAGGGAGTATTGCCACCATTTCTTTGGTTTCCCAGTGTGTCCCATCCAGTCCAGCTGGCTTCCTTCACCTCTAAATTCCACTGCACACCTCCCAAAGCATCTGCAGGCACCGGTGGCAGCTGGGGCCCATCCGCTCCCTTGACCCCCATCTGCAGGGTCCACGTTCCTTGGCCTTCTCTGTTTCCTGCAGAGCCCTGAGTTCTCATCTAGATCACAACATGAAGGGCATGATGTGGGAGTTCTTTCAACAAGAACCCACCTTTCCCAAGAAGACACGGAGAAAGGCCACCCAACAGTGACCAGGAGGAGCCACCTGGGCTCAAAAGACCTGCTGTATAAGCAGCTCCTTCCAGTGCCGGCCACAGTGAATTCTGCTTAGAGTTTTGTATCTATACATATAATTAGCTTTGCAAACCTATCGACCTTCCTCTTCCCAGTTAGCTAAATACATCTCCATTCTTTAGGGTAGAAAAATGGTGCAAGGAATAGTTACATGATTTTCCCCCAGAGCTGGCATGAAAATCCCAGTCTCTCCGTTCCATCCCGGCCTCTCTACTGCCCAGCAGCAACCCGTGGGGTCGCCTACCACCTGGTGCCAAGTTCACAGGAGTAATAAGCCTGTCATGCCTTCATCTTCTGCAAACTCAGTTATTTGTGGACAGGAACGTGGCCATCACTTCGAAGGAGTTCAAAGCCCTTCAAAGGCTGTGAGTCACCATGTCACACTGAGAGAGAAAAATCCTCACATGGCCTGCAGAAAACCTAGGCAGAGGTAAGCCTTCTTCTGAGACCCCTTCATACTCTCTGGCTACCCCCTGTTTCCTGTGCCCTTCTTCAGAGTAACAGCCAGGGAGACAAGTAAAACCACCAGGTGAGACCAAACAGGTGGCCCCACTATCATTTCGAACAAGCTGCACAGAATCAGTAAGTCATACAGGTTAGTGCTGAAGGGCAGGACTTTGTACTAGGACAGCCTGGAGTGAGCCTAGCTTGGTGGCCATATGCAGGTGACTTAATTTGCCTCTGTGACAGATTTCTCATCTATGAAGTTGAGGTACTAATAAAACTGTCATCATCATGGGAAAGGTGGTGATTGTCAGAGCTCCCAGGAAGAGCCTGTCCCTGTGTGCTCAGCAGACGACAGATGTGATTCTTGAATTGCTATCATCTTTAGTTTTTTTTCTTTTTTTGACTGCTTCTGTCTGATGATAGAACTTATGGGAAACTTGCTAATCAACAGTGGAATGGGTAGCCCAGATTCTGCAAGGAGCCACAGGAAAAATAGTGGAAAGCTAAGCTCACCTCCCCCCAGGGCCTTGACCACCTGCCTGAGCTCGGGCATCAGCAAGGGCTCCTGTGGGTGGTGCAGTGTCCACAATTACAGACAACAGCAATTCCTCCCACGAATGCCACGCTGTGGACTCGTCTCCCTCTGGACTCCCTGCCACCCGAAATGAAGCCAGCCAGAGCCACCAGCACCACCATCACAGTAGTCCCGCTGCACAGGCCTTGCTTTTCTCCACTGCTGACTCTCAGGGGAAATGTCTGCAAGGAGAGCAGAGGAGGGATCTCTTCCGCTAAGCCCAGGCTGCCACATTGCCTCTGGGTCTCAAACCAGACGGAGGCAATTGGACTTTCCTGACGAGCCTCGGTCTCATGTGGCTCTCTCAATTCTGCAGCAGCAAGCTGCAGGTTAGCAAACCAGGGGCGGAGGAAACGAACCCGCAACGCCACATGTGTGAGAGGACGTGTTGCTTTCCAGAGCCCCGACGGGGTGTGTGCTGTGCTTGGCAGCAGCAACCACAGGAGCTGATGATGGCATTTGGGCTAATTACACCTGATACATCTAATAGGTGTGGGCTCATTATGGTGGTGCATCCTTGAATACAGAACCACCAACAGCTGCAGGTGGACCACCGGTGTGCATGTAGAGGGGAGGACTGAAGGAGGAGAGGTTCACGGGAGCCTCCCTTCTTGCCTCTTGGTTTTTGAGTCTCCTTCTAGAAAATTCCACTAAGAATAGACACTACTATTGCATTCATGGGGAAACAGCCCAGTCTCATAAGGAGACCAGTCTCTCCCACATGTGGATTCTTTCCAAGCCAGAGAGTCTCTGCAACAGCCTCATGAGCAGAACTCAGGTCTCCCAGATTCATTTCTTTGTGGAAAATACAGATTCTTAGACCTTCCCAGAAGGGCATGATTGGTCACATCTGGAGTGGCGCCAAGCACTAGTCTCACGGTCAGCCACATTAGGGAAACACCTGCAGGTAGCAGCCTAATTACTACCTGAGCTTTCCAGACAAAGAAAAGGAAACTCCTCCGAGAAGTCAGGTGACTTGACAAAAGGACACACAATTCCCCCAGAGCAGCCTCCAAGATCAGCTCTTCTGTTCCCCAGGCCCATCCTCTTGGCCGGCTCCTCCCCAGAGGGCTCAGCCTGCCCCCACCAAAGTTTGCAAGGGTTTCCTTTCCTCTGGGATCCGATGGGCCTTTGCACCTCACCGTTGGAGCTGAGTTTTAGTCTAGGCCTGCAGGGACCTTGAGCACCCATCCCGCCATGACTCACCTGCAGAGGAATGAAGGCGCTGACTCCCAAGGTGCTCAGAGAGCTGCCCAGGGTTTTGACCTCGGTCCTTAGAGGACAGGCCCACTACAAATACAACAGGCCTCCGTCCAGCTTCCCACAGGGAGACAGTCATGACCACAGGGCCAGCAGGAGCGAGGAGCCAGGTCTGGGTAGAGCTCTCTCCTCTCCGGTTCCCTGCCAAGTCCCTGCCTTTCCACCATCAGACGGAGACAAAGTGAGCTTTCATGGTGGTACTGCCCATTCACTGGGAGAAACAAGGACCCCCCACCCATTTCCTGTGGGGCCTGGGACCCTCATGGATGGCATTGGCTTCTGGTCTCCATGAATAGGAGTTGAATTTGGCCAGCAACCTTAAGGCGGACGTTTCTCGGTGAGTGACCAGCCTCCTGTGCCATCCTAGGCGGTGTCTGCACACCTGGCCTCTTCTCAGTCCCTGGCCTCCCCACCCTAACTGCCCCCTCTGGCCTCCCCACTCAAAGGCATCTTCTGCAAGAAGCTTCTCTGGCTGCCTGGCTGCCTGGCTGGGCGGACACCTGAAAGATCAAGTTTACCAGCGTGTGCACCTTTGGTATTTAAACATGAGTGATGCTGATTTTTATTAAATTTTATTCTTCTAATGTTTAGTTAAAATTATTTACTTTTGTGAAAAAATAACAGACACAATAAGCAACATGAAAATAAGTTCAACGCTGACTCTCAGAAACCGCCCCTGCCAACACAGTGGCCCCGGAGTGCCTTCTGTACAATTGTTCATTTCTCATATCTATAAAAACCGGATCGTCCTATCCATACTGTTTTGAAGCTTTTTAAAGAACATACATCACACCTGCTCTCCTGTAAGTATCCGTCAATGGTATCATTTTTAATGTTTTAAAAGTGTGAAGATGTTTCGTTATTTACTTAATAAATCCCCTAATGGACACTAAAGATGTTTTTGATTTTTTCACTGCTATAAATAGTGTTCCAAAGAACAGCCTTGAGCAAATTCAATTATTTTCTAAGTATGTATTGCTCAAAGTAGAACTGAGGAGTTAAAGGGCACACGTATTTTTAAGGCTGGTACCATCGGGGCCCTCTTCTCTCACCATCTACCCTCCTACCGTGGGGCATTAAAATCTCCACCTTTTTCTAAATTTGCCAACGTGGATATTTTTTCATTTGTTTAAGAAATAGCTTTGTTAACTCGATAAAGAAAAATTTGTGGTACTCTTAAGAGTTGCCTTAATTTGCATTTGTTAGATTATTAATGCGGTTGGACTTTTAAAAATGTTTATTGCTTCATTGGACTCCTGAAATAACATATATAGCAACTGATGCCACTTGCTAGCTTTCTGTGTGGGTATTTGCTTTTTTCCTTCTTAATTTGCAAGAAATACAGCGTTCACCTCTTTATCACAATGCGTAACATGGCAGTAGATAAGAACAGGCGTAAAAGAAATTTTGACTGACTGAACAAATGAATGAATCTTTTTATGTGTGACACAATATATCCTACAGAGTAGACACATTCCCAGTTCTTTCTATCCTTTTGACTTCATGCCTGGCTACTTTCACATGAGAAATTTTCTTTTTATGTAACCCCATCTTTTCTGCATGGTATCTTTGGGGTCAAGACGGGCAAGGCTCAACGTGATAATGATGTTGTGGATTATAATCTTTTGAAATATCTGTATTTTTAATTGAACTATTTCATTTGAGTACATTTTAGTTTGTCATGTGAAATTAGAAATCTTTTTCTTTCACATGTTCGTTAAACATTATTTTCCACATGGACCCAAGATGGCTCCTCACGATGCTGATATTTCGGTATTTATCCACTCAACACGTGCAAAAACAGTTTGTTTTCAAATTTTCTCTTCTGTGGCGTGACATTTCTGTTTCTGCAGAGCCCCATATTCTTTTAATTATTGAACCTTAAAATAGGTTTGAATGTCCAGTAGGGCAAGGCTCTCTCATTTTTCATAATCAAGTGTTCTATTTTAACACCTTTCCAGGTGAACTTTGTAAAGTCTCCCCAAACGTTCTGTTGGTATTTTGATTGGCATTGTGTTGGATTCGTTCATTAATCGACATCTTTACAATATTAAATCTTCCCACCTCTCCGCCAGCTGGAAGTATTCTGTCCTTCCTCTGAACTCCCTTAGCACTTTCTACCTTTAAAAAAAAATCACTTTCTAAACTATACCCACCCAATTTTTCAACCCTGAAACCTGAGCGTCGCCCCCTTCCCTCCCCTCCCCAACTTTCACCCCATCCCATCCATCATCCCCATCAGTGCAACCGCCTCAATTCCACCCACTTCTGCCTGTCCCCACCATCAGCACGCTGGCTGAAGCCACCATCATTTCTGGTCTGAGCCCACACGCTGGCCTCCAACTGACCTCTCTGCATCCACATTGGCTTTTGAGCCATTCTCAGCACTGTGGCCACAACAACCTCTGCAAGGGCAAATCTGATTGCAGCAGTATTCCCACGGCTGCCCGTGGCACTTAGGGAAGAGCTGAGAAAAGGGCTTGGATGCATTGTGGCCCCCGTTCTCCCTTCTGGCTTGTACCCAACTTCTCTCTAAGTCCTTCTTTTTGCCTTGATCACAGTGGTCATCAAAAATATGGTACATTCTTTCCTACCCCGGGGCCTTTGCACATGCTGTTCCTCTGTCTTCATTTTTCTGAGTTCTCCCCAACACCTCAGTTTAAGACTTGATTCCCTCAGTACATACTCCTAGAATCCTGTACAGGTCATGTTTTAATACTCATCACCATTTCAATTCCTTGTTTAAGTTTCCATGAAAATACCAAGGACAACAATAAAGGCACTTCTGATAATAAACATTTTTTGAATAGTAATCTATGGCTCCCTCAACCCCCTCTGTATCCTGAGTGTTTATGTGAACAGATGTGCTAGACCTGGCTACCAGCTCTAAGAGAAGGTGGTTCAATTTTCAGAAACTTTGTGAGCAGGCCAATGTCACACAATAGTTTGAATTCAGTAAATGCTACAAAACAAAACTTTTGAACCCCTCTTTGTTCCTGTTAAGCCTTTACCATCCTGCCACCATTTCCATGCACGGTGTCAATCAGTCTTCTCCTTAGCTTGGGGAAGTAGGTGGTCCGCTTTATAAGATGGGGAAAAGAATCATTTAGAAGGCAAGCGACGCTATGAGTCCAGGCCCCTAACCCGGGGGCGAGAACAGCCCAAGGTCTAGGAAGGCAGGACCCTGCAGGTCTTGGCTTTAACCCTGGCCTTGCAACCTCGGGGGGGGGGGGGGGGGGTTCCCGTTAGAAGCCCTTCCTTCGGGCCTTTCCCACCTCGCCCACCATGGCTCCTGTACTATCTGCACCAAGCGTGTTCCCACTTCCCAGTCTGTGATCCTGGAAGGGAAGTGCCTTGCAGATCCGGGGACTACCAGGTCAGGTTCCAGCGAACACCAGTGAATCCAACAGAGAACAGCCGGCAGAGCTGCCGGGGGCGGGGTGGGAGTCTAGGGGAGGGGGCTGGAGAGGGCAGAGAGGAAAGGAGGGAGGGCATGGGTTTCCACGGTGGGCCCAGTCCTGGGATTCAGAGGCTCCCACCTGTCCTACCCAAGGCCCTCCTTCCTTCCCTCTGAAATCACGTGATTTATTTTCTTTCCATCTGTCTCTCCGTCTAGAAGGTAAGATGGGGCACTAGACTTCACTATGATTTCCCAGGATAAGTGTGCAATACAAACCACCCTGAAGGAGTGGAGGAAAGGTGTCCCTTTGGGAGTTAGGACAGTAACTTTTCAAATTGCAAACACAATAGAAGAGATGAGCAAGGTGTTCATTTCCAAAACAACCCGCCATGACCACCCTAGACCAGGCCGAAGTTGCTGAAGTAAAATACACATTTAGAATTGAGTCCACACTTTCCCCATTCAGTGTCAGAGCCCTCTTCCCACACCACTGGAAAGACCTAGAAAAAACCAAAATGGTTTCAGAGAGAGATGCCGGGCACCAGAGCCAAGGGGAGCTGGAGGCCAGTCTCCCCGCTCGTCACCTACCTGTGTAAATGAACCTTCCCGGGGCTCCTTTGCAGAACTGTTTGGATTTATAAGATAATGTCACTTCCACTACTCCGGGGATGTGCCGGGGAGGAGTCTGCACTCGGATGGCATGAGGGGTTATGAGCTGAGGAAGGAACGGGAAGGGACATGAGAGAGCCGTTAGACAAGCCATCGCCAAGGGAACCCCCGCGGTCCCCCTTACTGATCCGGCCATCGCTTCTTTTTTGCTGTGTGTTCTCTTGTTTTTCTGGCTAGAACACCAGCCATACCCAACTGAGAAAATTGGGGAATTACAGAAATAAAGGAAAAAAGAAAGAAAGAAAGAAAAATAGCATTGCATAACCCAGAGACATCCAGCAGTAACATCTGGTGTGTTTCCAGTACATTTCTGGACGTGAGTCACAGAATTAGATTATGCCTATGCAGAGGCCCATTGTCCTGATTTTTCTCCCAACGAGCATTATGGCAGGTGCATATCTCTGCTCCTAGGTCAGCAGAAGTTTTTTCAGACCATGATTTTCAAAATGGTGGAAAATGTTTTATTATTACTATCATTATTTCTACCATGCTCCTTTAATCCAGTATGTAGCCTCTTTCTAATTTTTCGCAATTTTACCTAATACTGCAATGGGTGTTTGCCTTTTTAACAATGTCCCTGCAACGAGCATGACTTCAGGCCTTTTTATCCCTCATGCCCTGCTCATTCTGTTTCCCCAGATAAAAACTACCTTTGGGGGCTGGGGTGGTGGCTCAGTGGTAGAGCGCTTTCCCAGCATGTGTGAGGCACTGGGTTCGATCCTCAGCACTATGCAAAAAATAAAATAAAATAAAGGTATGTATCCATCTACAACTAAAATAAATATATATATATATATATTTTAAACAAACCTTTGGGCCAAAGGAGGGGAGAGAAGCTGACTGCCTACCTCGCTCCACACAAGCATGGTGCCGAACACCACTTGGAGACCATCGAAGAAGTTGTCGCCAATGATGATGACCATGGCCCCTCCTGTGGTCCAGCCTTCACTTGGGCTGATGGCTTTGATGCAGGGGGTCGCTGAGAGGATAGGAAAGAAAAAGTCAGCCCTATCCTCCGTGGTGGGAGTCGGGAGCTTTGGGAATGGCTGTCCCGGGAAGCTGTTGGCCATTCCATGAAGTTCAAGTTGAGCTTTCTTGACCTGCCGCCCTCCTCTAATTGGTTGTTGGTTGGCACCAGGTCATTAAAGCCTAATGAGCTGACCATTATGTATGAAAAAGCGAAACACTTAGCTAATTGTGCAAAGGGTGTTTTGAAAACTCTGTTGTTTTTGCCCATATTTTTATAAGCTGATCACACTAGAAAAGTGTAAATCCCTTTTCTCTCCCCACCTCCTCTGCCCCACGATGTTAAAATTTACAAGGCCCATTAATGAGCTGGGCGGAGAAGGAGAAAGCAAGCTCTATCATAGCTGAAGGGTTTTTTTGTTTTTTTTTTTCAACTCAAGAGACAATTTCTAATCAGTCTCCTAACTTGTGGGAAGGATTTTCCTCCCTTTGTCCATATGTCTGAGGTCCCTGGACTGCACATCCCAACAGGAACCCAATATGGTTTTCAGGCCATAACTAAAGTCAATCCATCACTCCATTGCCAAAGTTGACAGGGTCAAAGGTGGAGGAGAACTTTGGCAGGACTCCAAAAACATGAGCCCCCTTTGAACAGCCAGTCAATCACATCCAATCAGTCAAAAGAAACTCGAGGGGCTCCCAGCTCTGAACTCTGGGGTTTTCTTCTCTCCTTTCAGTGCTCACTGTGGGAGCATTAACACCACTCCAAATTCTTTACTGATTCAATCATTTTCTTTCAGTTCATTAATTCCTATTTAAAATGATACAAGATACATTTTAAGGGCCGGGTTGGGGGTGGGGACCGGTGGGCAGAGTCTAGCAAAACATCACATTCTAATAGTAGCCTAATTTGGTTACTCGTTCTAGATTACAAGGTCTCCCCACGCCACGAGCCGGGGAGTCCAGAAGGAAGGGGAACGAGCGAGATGGAATCTACTTAGGTTTGTCAGTTGCGTTCATCGATACACTTTAATTTTTTGGACAAGTTGAAGTTTAACAGTGACCAGTATTTCTAATTACTTTAATGCACTTGGAAAACTACCCAGAGCAGCCCACGATTTCTTCTTGTCCAAGCAAACAAAAATCAATTAGTGTCAGTTTCATTCTGCACATTGTTTTGTTTTGCTCACAATCTGTTTAAGGGCACATCTGACACTTATTCATACACGTCTGGCACTGTAATGTTCCTGTTTAACTAAGATGTCATAGGCCTACATTTGCCTGAAATGCCCGTCTAGCAAAAAGAAAACAGAGCAGAATGGAAGAGGCCGGGGGCAGCTGGGGGGCCCGGCCCCGCCCGGAGCAGGCTGTGTTTACAGCTTCCCTTACAAACCCGCACGGCTCAGTGGACTTTCCCCACTCTAACTCCCACATGTAAATTGGAAATTCAAACCAGAAAATCTGTGGAGGACTTTGCTCGTCTGCCGTGCTCAGCCGACAGCCCTACCCACCTTCGGATGGGTCAAGCCTCCTGGCCCTCCGTCCGTGCTTGGAGTTGTTGTGCACGAACATGTTGTCGGAAACGGCCAGCACGTGTCCGTCCACGTTCACCGTGGTCGACAGCACCACCTGCAGGGTCAGCATCAAGGGTGGGTGAGTTTGGCGTCAAATCACACGCGCTTCAGAGTTCTATTTGGGCACACTTCCTTGTGACACAGGGGACAGGGTAGGACTCAGGGATGGACATATTCTTCCCAATTCAACAGGTGCTCCGCTTCCCATGATTTAGAAGAAGCTGATGGAAAGATAGGGGCCTTGTCCCTCTGTCGTCGTGCATTCCTATTCAAACCCTGCCTGGGTCACCAAGTGGGAAAACGGGCCCTCTGCCCGCGAGTTCCAAGAGCCCAGTTCTCTGTGGAAGGCCCAGACCATCCTTCTGAGAAGAGCCTTCAACTGCATCATCACAAGGTGCCGGCTGGATGTGACCCAGAGGTGGGTAGGAACCACCAGCTGGAAGGTCACTTCTCCAAGCTGGGGAAGGGGCTGTTGCACTTCAAAGATACCCTGACATCGTGCTGGGCATCGGGATGCTGGCCGGCCATTGTCTGTGGCACCCACCCACCAGGGAAGAGCAGCAGAGTCTGAAGACTATTGGTGAGAAGATTAGGGTCTCAGAATGGAGCATTGAAGACAGCAGGACATTTTGTATCTAGCTGGAGGAAGGGGAAGAGGTGGGTATGGAGTCCTGGGTGAGCCTGGGGTTTGGAGTCAGAACTAGATCCAAGTCCCAGGCTGCTGCTCTCTGACATGAAACCGTGGACAAATTACTGAACCCTTTTGAATCTCAATGTTTCTTATCCGTAAAACACAAACAACGCCGCCTATCTCACAGGGCCAAATGAGATAAAAGGAGGAAAAATGAGATAATACATTGAAACTGTTCAGCACAGCGCTCCATACGTGCCAAGTGAGGATGAGTCCGTGGGCTATCTGCCCCGCCCCTGCCTCTTTTGACCAGTCTGAGGCCACACGGACACTTCCCCGGGAGATTTTCCCATGGTCTAGCCTCTGGGCAAGGTTCTAGAAAGGGGCAAAGGGGGCTGGGGACCAGCAGTTAAGAGCAGGGCCCCCACCTTCAGAGAACCACTTTCAGGCTGGAGAAAGACACTAACCCATGAAATAGGGAGCAGAAGGGTATTGAATTGAGGTCCACAGAGTGCAACGCAGATCTGAGTGGGAGAAGTTCAAAGTGGCCAGGGCTAGCAGGGTGAGGCAGAGGAGGGTGACCTGCCACACTCACCCACTGACTCCACCCAGGAAGCTGAGTGGGCCAGAATGCAAGACGGCTTCTCAGCTCACGTCACTTTTGCATGGTAATTTTTTTTTTTTGAGAAGGAACTTGGTATATACAAATTCATGCATATGTATAGACCTTTTGAGGACAGGCATTGAATAGGTACGTAATGACAAGCCATGTTTCAAAATTATCCCTCCTGCCCACACCCCAAATGAGATTTGTCGATATTCTACTTGTAATTGTTCTGCCAACCCTTTCCTACTTCCCAGATGAAGAAGGAGGGGAGGGGCTTGACCTTGCCTTACCTCTTACTATGAAAGAATTAGATGGCAATAAAAAAAAACCTTTTTATTATGAATAATTCCAAACAAAACAGACTAGCATAATGAATCCCTAGGACCCACCATCCAGCTCCAAGAGTTATCAAAACATCGCTGATCTCATTTCATCTACACCACTGCCCACGCCCCACCAACTAGTCCATAAAAGATGATGATGACCACAGATTTGGGTTTGCTCTTTTTTCAACAAAATTAACATGTTGTGGAATGCATGGAACTTAGCTGTAGAACTGACAGTTTACAGGACTCTCACGATGTAGAATATGCCATCCCCCCACCCCCCCCACACCCCCCGCTGGAAATTTACCTTATGTCCATTTGCAGTCGATCCTAACCCCACCTTTCACAAAGCAACACTTTTCTGATTTTTTTTTTTTTTGGCCTATGGAGTTTTACATAGTATCTTTTAACATTTTTATATTTATAATGTAATAGGATTGAGAGAATCCCTAGGATCCATGAGTTCACAAATCATGCCTCACTCCGTGGGCATGATGGAGCACATGTGAGGTTTTACATGGACGTTAGTGGGTTTCCATCATTCAACTCAACAGGTATTCGCTGGGCTTCCTACTGCACGCCAGGTATTACGGCAGGCCCTGGGGAGTCAGAGAACAACTCCAAAGAACCTCAGTTGTCATTCAGAAAATTATCACCCATATAATTGCTCACCATTCGGGGACGTAGCCTGTCTCGCTCAGGGTCTGTTTTCAATTGTGTCTGTGGTAACGTGGGAGCATCTGGGAAAAGTCCTTCCAGATAGTTCCTATCTTGTGAAGGCAACCACCAAACAGAGACACCCACCCTGGGTGGCAGGCGCACCCAGGCACAAGCTCTTATCAGAGAGACCTCAGCACAGTCAAGGGAGGGATGGGACCTCACGGCCCCCGAGTTCAGGTGAACGTGGAGGTTAGAAGCCCACACCTGGGTGCGTGCTTACCCTCTGGAAATAACAGGATGAAGAGGGGGGAAAGAGGAATTGGACCACTCTTGCAAATCGTGTGTGCAAGTGGGTCTTCAAAGGCACAGCTCTCGGTGCTGGAAAACAACTCAGAAATCCCCCAACAAGGATGAGAGGGTGCTCCCGGCCTTCACCACCACGAAGCTGTCCTGGACACGCTGAGGGAAACCCCAGCTCTGCCCCAGGATGATGCGGATGTAAGGAGCGCTCCTTCAGAGACCACTTTAATCCATTCCACCAGCTCCTTGTCATACCGTCCATTAATGCTCCTGCCACGAAATATGGGGCTCTCCCGAGCCAGCAGATTCCATCATTGTCCATTTGGGTGGAGTGAGACCTAGTTCCAAAGTGAACATTTCCCGAATGACATACCCTGGTGGTTCAGATGCACTTCATTATTTTCTATTAACAATGGAAATAAATTTTAATCTCTTGCTGGCTAGCGCCGGCCTCTCATGACAGCAAGGGAATTAACCTGAATTATTTCAGTGTCTGCAAAATTTATTACAAGATTTTAAATTACGTCCAAATGTATGTGCGTGCGTGCGTGTGTGTGTGTGTGTGTGTGTGTATAGATATGAGGCAAGTTCCAGTTTTTCATATTCTAAATATCTTAGGCTGAGAGGTACCTAGAAAAGCCTGCTATTAAAGTGAATTTGCAAAATGTAATGGTCTTAATCCACAAACTCCACCACACGAAACCAGGCCTGCTGGGTCGCTGCTGCTTCTCCACATGGGGACACCCACTTAAACACTGATTTTACACACATCCCCTCGACTTCTGGAAGACTGGATAACATTAGGGAGGCGAAGATACATTTGGTTCAGTCGAAGCTTCGAGTTTAACTTCCTTCACCGTTTTCTGATGAACGATGACAACACTGATATTATTCTATTCGGAGAAGTTAAAATTTCTGGATGTTTTAAGGCGAAAGGAAGTGGAATGTGCATTCCAACATCATCTCACTCCCAGGCCTTCCCCTTCCCCAAGCCAACTTCTTTCCCCTAGTGAGTATTTCCTGGGTCACGAAGGCTGACCCTTTCCATCTGGAATCAATCCGTCAACCCCTGACAACTTCCTGAAACACCTCACTCCATTTCCTGTTCTCTCCCCCTTCTCGCTTTCCCCCTGGTTTGCTTCACTCTTCAAAACTGCAGGCCACAGCAGCTTAATGTTAGAGGGTCAGGCACAGTTAGACTCCAAAACACTACACAAGGACACCTTTGACCTTCAAAAATCTTTACATCTTAGCTAAACAAATCAAGGTCAACATTTCTTACCATTACCTTGTTAACTATTTGTATGCATCTTTACCAACGGTCCTGGGATCATGTAGCCATCAATGCCACTTGTTCTTCTACGATCAAAAACTGATCTGTTTTAAAAGTAGCAAATTTAGTAGGGACAAAAGGTGTCATTTGAAGGTACCTGAAGCTAAAAATCGCCAGCATCGTAGCAAACATATGGAGAGTATTCCATCCCAAAGAACTTTCCTGCCTCATCAATGCCTCCTGTCACCTCCCCCTGATACCTCATCTCCTCTAAGCCTGTCACACTCTCCTGGTGCAGCCATTCTGCTGGCGTAGCCCTAAAGAATGCCAATTAGGAATACAGATGTCCATAATTTGTGAGGGATGGACCCCGGGTTTTGCTGCTAACACTAGTGACAAGTTTCATTTACTCCTCAGCCTTGATACATCTGTATTGTAGCTCCAAGCTCTCGTGGCAAGTCCCCTGGACGTGCATACCAGCTCCTTGTAGCTGTTGGGCCTCCTCAACAGAAACATTTCCATTCAACACAAAAGCTACAAGCAATTCATTCACAGTGACACCTTCAAGCCAAGTTTCCAGGAGGGCGGAGCTGCAATCAACCGAAAGAGCCTGCATCTTTTTAAGTGAAAGTGGTTTTTTGCTTTTTGCCATTTCTTATTTTGTTGGACTGTGATCTCTCATCCTGGGGAGAGGCCAGCTCAGTGACCACAGACCAAGTGGAGAGTGACGGTGGCAGGTTTCGTTTTGAGTCACCCAACTATCAGGCCGTGTTTTGCAGAAAGAGAAACACAAATAAAAAACTTGTCCCTCCCCTGGAAAAATACAAGAAAGTTTTAAGGAGAATCTATGAGCACGTTAGCAGTTGGCAAAAAAGTACTCACGAAAACTGATTGGCTTTCTCAAATTCTATTTTTCTTTTCGTTACCCAAACGTTCTCCCTCGTCTCTCTAATAATTTATACAAAGCAGGAGCTGAGTTGTAAAGAGCTCTCTCCTGTCCATAAAAGGCTACTGTGGGAGTAATCCTTAGGTGGACACATCCGTGAACCTGCCTATGCGGCTAATTTTCCAACTGAGGAGCAGTTTGCTTGGTATCAGAATGATCTCGGATGGGACGGATGGGACGGGGACTTCCACTCAACCGACTTTTCCCACCTTTGGGTTATTCTGATGTCTTGCTCTGAGTTGTCCTTGACTTGGGGAACACCACGCGGTGTGGTTGCTTTTATTTATCCATCTCAAAGTTCGAAGTGTCTGATTTAGGGGAGTCCGAGGAATGGCCAGCTCAGGGCCTCCTCCAGCCAGCCCGTCTCGGCGCTCACGCCCAGGTGTTCCTACAGACTCCCGAGTCTCACACGAGGAGGGTAAAGAAGTCAGGATGAAGAATGTGTGGGATGACTAAGTGACCTGCCCTCTGAAACAGATGACACTTCCATTGTCTGGAGTCAGTGGAACGACACTAGCTAGAGACCTCCCCCTGTGGTCCGAACTCCTGCTCTGAACCACACCAAATTCTGCCATCCATCAGAGGCAGGTTCCTGCCCCTTCAGCGAGGGCTGTCCACCCCTTAGCTCCATGTGGGGCCTCAGGAAAGCTATTCCACATAGCATTTATGGCCCACTCGATGTCGAAGACTCTCTGATACCACACTTACGAACATGCGTACACCTAGCTAAATAAAATGGTCTCGAAAATTCCTGTTATATTGCCAAGTATGGAAAAAAATTCTTTATGACATTTTACATCTGGAAATGGAATTAAATTCATGATGTGCTTTTCCCTTATAACTGTTCAGTTGCTATATATGTTATTTCAGCTTTCCCAAGGCATAACTGTTATGTGGGATTTTATTTTCCACCTGTGGAAGGAGGAGAGACATAGAGACCATTAAAGCCACAGAGAAAATCAAGACAGACTTCTGGCTATCGTGGGCAACCTCTCTGGGAGTCCACATGGTGAGGAGAAACAGACGGTGGGGTTTTTATACACTGGCTAATCGCACAGCTGACCAGGAGAATCCAATGACACGAGTTTGTCTAAGCCTCCATTAATTCGACCTGGGCTAATCACAAACAAATTGGCTACTGCCATTGGTTTCTCCTCACCACTTTATTCTTGGCACACATCATATTTTCGAACCAGATCTAAAGCCCAGATTCTTCTTTGTTACTGGACTCTAGAGTCTCCAAAATCACCTTTAAACACCTACCCCACAAGCATGGATTTTGTCATTTAAAAAAAAAAAAAAAAAAGGAATTCCCAGAGTTCTTAGCACTAGCTGTTGTTTCCCATTCCCCAGGGCTAAATTTCCTGTTCAGTCAAGTATCAAGTCCCAAACAGGAGAACACAAAGTTGGTCTCCATGGAGACAGGCGCAGGGCATTCTGGGATGGTTGGTACCAAGGGAGGGGGACCTGAGAAGGTGGGTAACCAGGCAGCACGGCGTCCCCATCACTCATCAGGTATTTATGGAGTTCGCAGGCCCGGCGCTGCCTGCGGTGGAAGTTTATAGAAAACATCGCTGCTGCCTCAAGGAGTTGACTGCGGAGTTGATGGAGCAGAACAACACTAGACATAATCAGAAAATATCACTGCACGGTAATAGATCATGGAGGACTGGACCATGTGGCCATTGGATGCTCTCGGGGGCCCAAAGGTAAGAGGAAGCAACCTGAACTCAAGAGCAGCAACAGACATTTTCACGGAGGAAGCAGGAATTGAGATGGACCTTGAAGAAATGAAAAAAAAAAAAAAAAAAAAGAATTGAGTGCACAACTCAAGGCAATTGAGATGGTGACTCTGGAACTTCTTAAAAGAAATTCCAGTCCACATAAGTGGAGCCGTAAGCCCAAGCAAGAGCTTTCTGCTGGGATATGTTGGCAAATTTGGCTTCAGGGTCAGGAGGGAACACTAAAAGAGCTGGCTTTGTAAAATCCAGTTGGATCTGTATGGAAATAAAGCGCCGTTTTTTCAACCAGCTTTACATGTCCCTGGGGAGCCTGGTGGTCCTTCACCTGCCTCACCGCAGAGACACAATCACTCGCCACTTCTGCCCCACCTCAGTTTCTTCCATTGGACCCATTGCTTTTCCCATCTGAAATGTATGCCCGCCCGGAGGGATGTTAGAGCCAAGGGCCGTATTTTACCAGCAGAAGTTAGGGGAGCCCCGGGGGAGCCGTACAGCACAGTTGATGCAGTTCTGTGGCTCCATCATCTTTCACCAGGGAGCCCCCGAATCACCTGCCATCCATCAAAAAACAGAAGCCCCTCTGAGCAGCTGAGGAACCCATGCCCTCACACTGCAGAACCAAGAGAGGTCTGTGTTCCAGAAAGTTCTGTATCTGGTTGCACTGGCATGGGTTCAAAGGTAGGTTTTAGTGTTCTTATTTGAGTCCCCTAAAATAGTTGAGCATTTTGGCATGTTTCCACCTAACTGCAAGTCTGCGCGGGTAGCCCTTTCCTGAAAGTTACTTGGGCTGCTACCCATTTTCACGTCTCCCCCTTCTCTCCCACAAAGAACTCAAAACACATTTCCTCTGTGAGTCAATCAAAATCTGTATCCCCCCTGATTCTTTTCTATACTGGAGACAGTGAAATCCAGGCATGAGGAGAAAAGGGTCATTCCATCAGAGAAATCTTGAAGGAATCCACAGCAAGCCTTCCCCCAGCTTAAAGCATCAAACAGAGTGAAAGACACTCAGACCCTCAGAGTTTTCTTCTGCCTCCAAGTAGATAATTATCGTGTTACTTTTTTTTTTTTTTTTTTTAACTTGGACTATCTGGTTTGTTTTACCAGCAGATAATGGACTCACCTGTTGATCAGAGAGGCCACAAGTCAAGTGATTTTCATTATGTGCTTTAAAACTGCTGCTCAGTAGCACAGCAACTTTCAAATGGTGGGTGAGATCACAGAGCGTCTGGGCAGCTCCCAAACCGAAAGATTTGAACTGAAGAAACCTGCAGGCAGCAGCTGGAGCTGTATTAAATTCTTAGCATTTGGAGTTCATTTAAACTCTCGTTTCCCTCTTCAGTGGGTGTGAGAGAAACATTCAACATTTTTTATTTAAGGAAAATAGATGGTGGTGCCATTAAAAAAGTTTTATATAAGAGCTGGGGGTTTAAAAAAAAAATCATAAGGGGTTGTTGGATGGATCTTGGCCCCAGGCCAAGACATGAGTAGCCGTGCCCTTTGCTCTTGTATCGTTTAGTAAAACAGACTAATGGCTAACGCCCAGCTGTGTGCACTAGGTGTCTTTGTCACAGACGTTAATTTCCCCATCCTTCTTGTGCAGCGCAGGCACCCAGTGCGGCGGAGCGCAGGCGAGAGGCAGCCTGGACCGTCCAGCTACCCCGGGGCTGTCAGTCAGTCCTTATGGGGCAGACTGAGTGAGACCAGTCCCTTTCTCTCCACTACCATACATTCCTTCCCACTTCCTCCTGGGTCTGGTGGACCTGCCAGGCATGTCCCCGCCCCAAGCAGCAACCCTGCCCTCTGCCCTGGGGAGTCCTCCAAGATGCACCCCCCCAGAGGCCCTCTCTGGTGTGCATGAATCCTGGGGCCACCATCAGGCAGTAGCAATCTCTCCCCACCTGGCCCCCCAAAACGACGTCCCTATCATTAGAAATATAGGCATCCTTTCATTAAAAATGACTTGGAGGGGCTGGGGCTGTGGCTGAAGAGGTAGCGTGCTCGCCTGGCATGCGTGTGGCCCCGGGTTCGATCCTCGGCACCACATACAAATAAAGATGTTGTGTCCACCGAAAACTAAAAAATAAATATTAAAAAAAAATGACTTGGAGGTTGCACGTGTATCAAGGTCTTCAATGCCAAAATGATCTCATGCACAAGGTGGTTCTGCCCTTGGGATGGAAAACATCACCCTCAGCCCTCTACGGTGATCATGCCTTTTACAAACTTAGCCTTTTTGAAGCCACAGGTTAAAACTTGGTACCCAAGTCTTCAGACAGTCCAGTCCCCAGAAGTGCTGAACACCTCACAAGAGCAGCCACGCTTGCTATTATGGTAATGGTGCTGTCCACTAACTCCCCATCACCCACCCTTGACCACACTGCTAGGTTCCAAGAGGCTCCACACAGGTAACGGCACTGTGCTGAGGTCCACTGTCTGCAGGCAAGGTCCTGGAGGACCACCGAGAAGCCGACCTCTGCTGTGCAGATCCCTCGGGTGTTCTGGGTTCCATGTCTCTCCTCCAGGAGACGAGCCTGTGCAGGTGGGAATTTTATCTGGGTTGCTTCTGCTGTGTCTCCAGCACCTCACACAGTGCCAGGCACATGGAACGTCTTTGGCAACACTGGGTAGCAGAATGCATAATGGAACGGCACATCTCAAGTTTTAACCTGGACACCTGCCAGCTACCTATGCAAGAGTTAGCAAGAGTGAGCCCTAAATTAT
This sequence comes from Marmota flaviventris, assembly GCF_047511675.1. Lineage (NCBI taxonomy): Eukaryota > Metazoa > Chordata > Mammalia > Rodentia > Sciuridae > Marmota > Marmota flaviventris. The sequence continues at coordinate 168,337,275 of NC_092500.1, forward strand.
TGTGTGTTTCTACTGTTTTTGTTTTTTAGAATTTGAATGTGGGAAATGATGATGTATTTGACTCCCTTTGGGAGCTTGATTTTCTCCTGGACTTTATAATGGCCACTCTCACATGGCAGTGAAATAAAGAATGGGGTTTGTTACGCCTTAACAGAGTGGTCAAAGCAGCCAGGCGGGGTGGTGCACAATGGTAATCCCAGCAGCTTGGGAGGCCGAGGGAGGAGGATCTCAAGTTCAAGGCCAGCCTCAACAACTTAGCAAGGCCCGAAACAACTTAGCGAGACCCTGTCTCCAAATATAATATCAAAAAGGGCTGAGAATGTGACTCAGCATTTGAGCACCCCTGGGTTCAATTCCTAACACCAAATAAATAAATAAATAGATAGATAGATAGATATAGATAAATCAGGGAGGTCATCTTACATTGGGCACATATTTCGCTTTCTTTCCTTCACTGAGCTGTTAATCGAGGTGTTTCTCTTCATTGTTTTATTTCAAGGAAGGCAGAAGTAATTTTCTACATGCATGTATTTGGATATGTTGGGGGTCCCAGAAAACTTGAATTGTCCCTTCCTTCTTTTTTTCCTCCCCCTCTCCTCTTAAAAATAAATAACACATACCAATCACCTTCGAGTAGCACACAGAATACTGGAGAGACAACCCCTGGTGGCCTGACAGCGTGACACTGGCACAGGAGAGGCCTGAGGTGAATGAGTGCTGGCACAAAGGAGCCGCAGTGCTGCTGGAAGCCAGGAAATGCCTCACCAGGGATGTGACCGGCAGCTGTGGCCTTGGGGGAGGCTCCAGTTAGAGGGGGTTCTCAGGCAGAGGAGTGAGCACATAAGGAGGTCCTGAGAGAATGGACACCAGGGGCACGCACAAGCAGTGGACCTCTGGGAGCTTCAGAGATGGGCCTGGTGGAAGAGTCTCCTGGTAAGAAGATCCCGAAAGCATCTCCCGGGCCGTGCCTTTCAAAACCTGAGCTGTGTGTCCTTAGCTAGTCGACATTAAAGATGTGCTTTAGAAGATGACTTGGCATTAAAGCCGAGGGCAGATTAGACAAGGAAGGAGGAGAGGGGCCCACCACTCTTTCTGGGGAGAGAGATGGATTTAACAGACACTTCAGAGAAGGAAGCAACGCTTTAACAATGAAACAGGGAGAAATGAATCAGGGGTAAGAATTGAGTTGTTTGAATATGTGCTCATTAGTCTTGGGAGGGAGATGCCCAGGAGAGAGGCCGAGCTGTAGATCTGCAGCTCTTAGAAGGAGGAAATCGGAGGATAGGGATGCAGGGATCAACTGGGAGCAGATGGCATTGAAAACCCAGAGTGCTTTCACCAGAATGTCAGAGTGGGCGGATCGTCACTAAGGGTCAACTTACATTAAGGACGCCCACGTGGGGTTGGATGGATTTCTTGACGTCAGGAACCCATGGAACTCTAAGAGATGTTTTAAGAGGTCTGGGAAATCACTGAAACTTTAAGCAAAACTTTCTTCAAATGCAGTTTCTCGTTGGGATAGAGATGACAGCTTTTACTAGCTTCTCAGAGGGATTTGGACCAGAAAAGGGTTAAGACCCATTGTGTTTCAGTAAGTATTTTGTTATGTCCTGTCCTACTTAGAATTTCAACTGAATTAAAGAGGATTGGTTCAGTCTCCAAAATAAGCTTGGAATGATTTTGGTCTCATCTGATTGTTTTGAGAAACCAGTCCAGATTTACCGGTGTTCCTGATGTAGAATTCATGACTTTGTTAGAATGGCCTGCGTTCCTCTTCTGTTTTGAGTAAATCATCACCAAAGAATCCTTGATATTAAACAAATGTTTGATCATGTAATAAAAGTAATGAATTGAAGTTTGTCGACATGGTTAAAAACAATTTTAACTTTCATCATTGTGAATGAGATACATATTCCAGGAATTCCTAAAATTTACCGTCCCTTTTAATTACTCTCCCCACCACCATGAGTGCCTACTGTCTCTGGCTTTGCTTCATGTTTGTAATTTGATCCAAGTTTCTTAATTGACCGTCATAGCACATAGAAAAGCCTTCTCCATAATAGCTTTCTCCATGTAAAAGAGCTCTCACCGAAAGATATACTCTTAATAGAATCTGAGTACAACAGAAAAATTGCCAATTCTTTTATGCATCAAAGGACACTGAAGACATGAAAAGGTGACCCATAGAATGGGAGAAAATGTCTGTAAATCACATATCTGAGAAGCACCCGATATTCCCAATATACAAAGAACTCTATAATCCAACTACAATGGGGAAAAGTAACCCGATTTAAAAGTCGGCAAAGGACTTGATAGATATTTCTCCAGACAAGGCTCACGTATGAATGGTAAGTACAGGAAAAGAGGCTCAGCACCTTTAGGCAACAGGAATAGATAGAGCCACAGTAAGACAAAAACCACTGTATACCCACAAGATGGCCAGATCTTATGAAAATCAGAAAGTAAGTGTTGTCGAGGAGTTAGGAAATTGGTACATTACTGGTGGGAATGTAAAATGGTATGGCCACTGCGAAATACAGTTTGGTAGTTAACTCAAAAAGTTAGAGTTACCATATGATCCAGAAATTCTACTCTTCGCCATAATCCCGAGAGAATGACAACCTATGTTCACGAACACAACTTCGGCACAAAAACCCACAGAAGCATTATTTAAAATCACCCCAGAGTGGAAACAATGCAAGTGTCCATTAACTAAATAGTGAACAAATAAAAGATGATGTATGCAGGCAATGGAATATTATCCCACCATAAAAAGAAATGGAGTATTGAATTCTCATGCATGAACCTGGAGAACTTATGCTAAGAGAGAAGCCAAGTGCAAAAGGGCACCTATTGTAGGGTTTCATCCACATGAAATATCCAGAATAGACAAATCCATGGAGAAAAGAAACAGAATTAGGAAGCCTGGGATAACTTTCTGAGGTTATGAAAATGTGCTGGAATCCAATAGTGGAGACGGTGGCACGACACTGTGAATGTCCTAAAAGTCCCTGAACTTTAAGGTGGTTAAAATGGTGAATCGTATGTTGTATGAATTTGACCTCAAGGTCAAAAAGTACCTGACAAAATTGATTTTTAGCTTCTACCTAGAAATAACGCAATCTACAAACTTTGTTTTGACAGTTTCCCCCGTATCCTTGCAGAAGTCAAATATGCTCAGATGGGATGAAAATTCCTCATCGTGTTGAGGCAGCAACATTTATTCTCAGCCAGTGAAAAACTCAGGCACGAGGAAGACCTAGCTTAGTGAAGAACTGGAGAAGTGAATTTCAGGTGAGCATGCCTCAGCTTTGTGAATATGCTTCTAAAATTGGGGAGAAATAAGACATCAAGGGATTCTATTAGAAGCTCTTCCCATGTAGAAGCATCTTCTCAAACTTAAAGCCCCTTGAGAGTGGGGGTGGGGAATAGGGTAGAATAAGAACCCAAGCCGCCTCCTCCTTTTCCTCGCCCCTATGTCTTCCAGAAATGGAGCTAAGCTTGGGTCATTAAGGCTCTTTGGGATGTTTGTAAATTTCACTCTTCCTTGGACTAAAATTATTTTACTTTTATTTGGATCAGTGAGTTTAGTGAGGTTTCTACTGGGGATGACATTCATTCCTGCTGGGTCCCCAAGAAGGCTGATTTGTAGTTCTGTGTCTTCTGGTCATACTGCAGGGGAAGACTGCATGATAAGATGGGGGGCCTTGACATTTTTAAGGGAGCCTGGCAATAATGTTAAATATTATAACCATACCCCCCCAAAAAAATAAAAAACAACAACCATATGTCCTGGTCACAGCAAAAATGCTTGATCACCATGCAATGAAAGAATTAATAAAAGGAATTTTTTTCAAAGTTACTCTCTCTGGCTTGTGCACGCCCACCTCCCTTTTCTTCTGTGTTTCACTTTGCAGGGCTGGGGAGGGGACCCAGGCCTCCGTGCAAGGCAAGTGCACTGTCCCTGAGCTACGGCCAGCCACCCTGTTCACTCTCATGAGGCTCTGTTCCCAAGCACCTCTCTGACTGTGGCCATGCCTCAGAAGCTCTCTAAGGGACAGGTGGGACCAGACACATGACTTGTGGGATCCTGAACAAATGAACTGCTCCTTGTTCAGACTTATTAAGAATTTCCAGAAGTATGTGATAGCGAAGCACAGACCCAGCAGCTACCACATGTCACATGTCCATGGTCTGGTGGAGAATCTATGACAGATCCTCCCAGCTCTGCCGCCTTCTTGTGGGATCAGGGGTGAGTTACCTAGCCTTCCGGAGCCACCCTGCCATGGGGCTCATCATCACCCACATTCCTCACTTTGCTGCAAGGATTTTCCCAGGTCTTAAGCTTGCATCCCATTGTTTAGCCCAGTTCTCATTTGCCCGTGGAGAAGAGGGTGCCATGTACCTCGCGTGGGCAAGAATGGCAGCAAAGCCATTTGGTGAATTAAATGGGGGTCCTTCGCAGTGTAAGGAAGGGGGCTGAGCAGGGCGGCCCTTGCTCCCAGCAGCAACCCGTGCTCTTTGCTTTGCTCTGTGTTTTTATTAGCTCGTCTCAGTACATCAGTGGCAAGGGTGATGAAACCGGTGGCAGATTTAACTGCCAGGCAGCTGGGTCACCGTCCCGTGGGTCTTGTTGTCATGCTGCGGTCTTAAAGTGACCACGGCTGTTTGGACTGCTGCTTTCCAACAGGCTTGGAGACAGACCACTGAATAGTTAATGGGTAGGAGAGGAAGGCAGGGGCTGTTGCTTGCAGAAAGCACAGAGAAGCAGCTTTGAAAAATCCCAAGGTGGCTGAATATCAAGAACACGGTTCCTGCTGTGGGCAGCTGTGTGTGCAAGGGGCAGCCTGAGGGCTTAAAATCAAATCTCCAGCAACGGGTTGGTGCCTCTCCTCGTGGGGATTTGGCAATGGAGGCCGAAAACCTAAACACTACAAAATGAAGGACCCCTGCATACTAGCGGAGGAGAGTTATCATTTACAGTTACCTTTTGTATTGCTCACAGTATCAGTGAGTAATGGTTTTAGTGGGGGGGGGGGGAGTAGGCAGGAGAGAGAAAGCTGGATGACTTATTTAACAAGCGAGATCTTACCTGAAACCGTCTCATGTCCCTTGGGTTTCCTGCTGTTTTCAAACAATTCTGATTGCACTTGAGGAAAAATTTTAAAAAGAATCTGTGAAGAGAAAGCAATGTGTTACATTTTTCAGTGAACATTTTTTAAGGGAGACTCTATCTGCATTCTATTAGATTTGATTTGAAAAAGCGATTGTGTTTCAGGTCTGGGGAATTTCAACCAGTCCTGCCCAGAGAGGAACATGGCTGACCCTCTGCAATTTGCAAATTTGGATGTTTTCAATCCAAGCCCGGCACCCCCTTCTCCATTACTGTGGGGGATTGTTAAGTGCTTCCCAAGCTGGGCTCTGGTTTGTACAAGGGCTGGAGCTTCCACAGCACTCCTTGTGCAAAAAAAGGCTTCCAACGCAGCAGTGACCCCTGCTGTACAGAAAATTTTACTGGGGGAGGGGGTGGTAAAAATGGCAGGATGTGGCCCAGAATCCCAGGGTTCCTTATGCATTTGGCTCTCTGCTGGCACACACACCTACCAGCTCACCCTTGAAAGTGGCCTGATATTTTCAAACCGACGCATACAAAATCAGAAAATGACCTGGGAACAGCCAAAGACGAAGTTGGCTGGGCAGGTTTGCACTGGGGAGTTTATGGTTAATGACAAGTGGGACTGTCCTTTCAGACCATCGATGGATTCTCAGAAAAAAATACAAAGACATGGACTCACTGTCTGGGGTTATCATTTGTAAAACGTATTTTCGAAGCCAATATTATTTTAAATGATCTGCAAAATTTCAAAACTGGGTATCTCGGATCAGGCAACGACATCGACCAAGAAAAATGGCAAAAGTGTCCTCTGCAGCAATTCACCTGGCTCCTATTTGAAATTTTGTTTCAAAATACAGTAAGTTTTTTCATTTATTTCACTGGCAGAGTCCTTTTCCTTAAAAAAAAAAAAAATCCAGCTTTGCCGCACTCAAGTCCCAGGTGAGTGAGGCCTATTTCCCTTTCTGTTACTATGACAACGAAATTTTACCGCAGTCCCAAAGTCCCTCCAGAACTCTCACATCCATGCCTTGAATTAGAACTTTAAAGGAAACGATATACATTTTCCCTGGGATTTACCAACAAAAAATAAGTAGAAATCAACAATGCTTCCAAAAAATTCTATTTTCAAGCATCCATCAGTGAAACGCTCTCGTGGTGACCCTCTGCTTATTTTTATTGTTTTAACCATCACACAAAAGAATTAGAGAGCGCTCCAATTAACTGTATGTATCACTTGGAAAAGAAAGAAAGAAAGAAAGAAAACCCTGATGAGAAGATAAACAGTAAACAATGAAGGAAGGAGAAGGGGAATTGACTGTTTAGAGCCTGTTCTGAAGCTGAGGCTCTTTCACTCTTGTTTGCTAAAAACATTTGGCAACACACTCACTCCTGTCTGGATCTGGGAACAGGGCTGGGTGTCAATTGGGAAGTCACAGCTAACTATCTTTTCGTTATCTTCTAGCATCTGCTTTTCTCTTCTCCTTCGTTTAGAGGGTGTGTGGGAGGTCAGGCGTGGCTTCCCGTGCCGGAGGTGTCTGGGTCTGGATGCATCCAGAAGGATGAGGCAGAGCGGGTGCTTGGCGTGGCTTGCGCCCGCATGTGTCAATTCACAACCTGCCACAGCTCGGGGAAGTGTGGGGAAAGGTCTGCCTGCAGTAGCCGGAGCGCTCAGCAAGGAGAGCCGCTTTGATGTAAGTAGAGATGGAGCAGAAATCAAACATGTTCTTTTTAGAAGGAGGAATATTTGCTATTTGGACACTCATCTCAGTCATTGCAGCCTCTTAACAACCTCGGAGATGTCCTGCCGACGTGCTGAAAACTGGCCATTTCTGACTGCAAGTCTTTCCAAACAATAGCCCCCAGTCCACATCTTATCTGCCCTCCCCTCAACACCCCTGACAGCTATTTTATATCTTTCTCTTACCTAAGCCAAACTGAGTGCTTGCTCACATTTACTTCTTGATTTTCGGAAAGCTCTGCTCGGGTTGGACTGCTTAGAATGCATTCTGTGTACCACACTTCCCGGCCTCCCCCCGTCCTGCCCTGAAACGTATCTGGCGAAAACATTAATGTTCACGAAGGCATTATGATGTGAATGGTGTGGTAGGTGGGAAAGTGCAAAAGAGATAAATGTTTACATAAAATCAAATTGATTTAGGGAAACACGGAGCCTGGTGAAAGGCTTTATTCATTTTAAATTAGGACCCTTAACAGTTATTTGGATGAAAAACACCCCGTTACTCTTTCACTTGTCTGGGGGCTGAGTCTGGAACCTACACAGACCCCTGTCCAGCAAAGACCTAGCATTTGGTTCACAAAGGGGGGGGGGGGGGGGGGTGGAGGGGAGGAGAGAGAGAGAGACAAGAGACAGAGGGTCTGAGAGAGGGAGATTATATAATAACATAACCTACAATGACTACTTCCAAATGGCCAGGATCAGAGATTATGGTCTGGATTTTTTTTATAAGTAGATCTAAAAATTAATTAAAAGAAATTCTGGACTTACTGACACATCTGATTTTCTCCAGCCCTCTCCTCTCTCCTCTCCCAAGCACTGTGCTCAGGGTCGTGGTACCAAACCCTGTACTCTCCATACCATCTACTAGCCACAGGGTAACTTGCAAGGAACAAATGCTCTCAGAATCCCCTGGGTCTCAAGCTCTCCACAGCCAGGGTTGCCTGGAAAATATCAGCTCTCTCCACTCAGCAACGGAAAACCAAAATGAATTACAAGATTCAGACCAAATGTGCAGATTCTCACCGGGATGGGAGTTATTTCCACTTTCTCCAAACAATGGTGACAACATAAATACTACAACCACTTAGTATGCTACAGTTTGCAAGGCTTCTGATTTCATTCCTTCAGAGGGAGTCCTAACAGGGATCAGTTTATCCTTGTTTTATGGACCAGGAGGAATGACGAGATGGGGTCAAAATGTGAACTCAAACCCTCAGATTTCAATCAGGTCCCCAGGTCACTGAGGCAGTATCATATACCAAAAGGCATTCCTTCTCTCCACAAATATGTATTCAAGCTTGCTAGGCTTGACCCGCCACCAGCTAATGATGTAACCAAGTCACCTCCCATCTAGGGGCCTCAGTTTCATCAACTGTGAAAAGAAAGGTTTAACTGGATTAACTCTAGGGTTCCCCCAGCATCAATATTTCATGATTGCAAAGAAAAAGGGGCAGAATCGACAGCTCTCCAGAAAGGGGTATTTGGAGGAAGAACCCACTGAAGACAAAAAGACCAAGCTGGTAGGTATGTGGTGGGTAGCAGCAAAGGGGTCCTAAAACATAGGTCAAACCCATCAAGACTGTGAAAGGGGGTGGCTGGTTGGTGGAAAATATGGTATGGGGGTGATCTCTTGGCTGGGGCTGGCAGTACCCAGAGCTTGATGGCAGGTGGCTAGGCAAGATGCACAAGATGCTCAGGATCCTTTGCTGTGCTCTGAGGCAGGGGAAGGTCCTGGGGGAAGACTGCAGCTCTGCCCCTGCTCACCACCCCATGTGGTCTGCAGCTGGAGGCCAGGGGGTCACGGAGGACAGGAAAGATGACTTGCTGAACATCGAGTGCAGCCCCTTTATCCTCAGGGAATAATTCCGAGACCCCCATGGATGCCTGAAACCCCAGACGGAACCAAACCCATGTCCCTTCCTGTAGATACGCACCCAGGATAGCGAGGAATTTGTGAATGAGGCTCAGTGAGGGATTTACAACGATATCTATAGTAAAATAAAATGATTATAACAATGGGCTGTAAGAAAGGTATCTTAAATTTATGAACTGTTTATTTCTAGAATCTTCCATTGGGTATTTTCAGATCCCAGTTGACGATGGGTAACGGAAACCTTGAAAGGGAAGCCCTGGAGGAGGGACTCTGCGCTCACCTGATTCCCACAATAACCCTAGGAAGTGTGAGATGTCCTGCAGTGGGGACAACAAAGACCTCAGAATTTAGGGATCTGCAGTGATCACAGACCTCATCACCTGTGTCATCAGGTGGACCCAGGATTGGAACCTGGATCTTTCTGGCAACCACCTCCACCCGACTTTCTCTGTTCCCTGCTCCGATGGCAGGGATGGTTGCCAAGCTCTGAACATATTTAAAACCCTTGAATTGTACATTTGAACAGTGGGCTTTATGGTATGTAAGTTCTGGCCCAGAAAAGCCACTAAAAATTTCTTTTTCAAAAAGTGATTTTAAAAGGTGGGAGGGGAAGTGAAGGAAAACAAATTGGGGGTGCAGGGAAATGAAGGATTCTGGCTCTTTAGAGAATAAGATCATCAAAGAGGAAAACACCAGGTCAAAGATAGTCATGAAAGGGAACTTGCTTAATATTGAAAAGCGAATTCATTTATTTACTCATTTAATCAACATATATTAAGTGTGTTCTGCATGCCACAAGGGTTCAGGCACAAGGACAAGCTCAACGTTGTGGAACGCATGATCACACACACCGGTCAAAATGTGCTTCTGTGAGTCTGAGATGAATCTGGTGACCCTGGGTGTGGGTCTGAGTGAGATCCCAGCAGATCACGTAGTGCCCAAGAAATCTCTCCTGCTGTCCTCCAGATCTCTGCCATGACAGAGTGCTCTGCACTGTTCAAGAAACTCAGGTGGCTTAGGCTTGTCCTGCACCCATCTTACAGAGAAACTGAGTTTCAAACTAAACATACAGTTCAGGTGCAGAGTTAAGGTCCAGTGTTGGGGACACACAGACCTGGAAACCACAGGAAGCACAAACTACTTAATATTCTAGGAAGACTCTGGAACTGTGACCAATGGTGTGGCTATTACGAAACCCAGCACCCTATTGTTCAGGTTTATGGAAGAGACCATCCAACTTGCCTCCAACTTGAAGCCCACAATCTAATCCCTTCTTAAATTTTTTAATACAAAAATATCTTCAGGCAAGCACAGTGGAAGGCACCAAAAAGACCAGACAGGGATGTGTATGGAAGAAATGTGAACCAGGGAGCACTGGCCACAGCTAGCAGAACACAGAGGCTCACTCCATGTAAAATAATGTGTGACACCCTTCACTTTGAAACTTAGTTCCTTATTCCCATCAAAATAAACCAACAAATAATCACTTACTTTTCCTACCCTGGAAACAACTTCTGCTATGACCAGGCCACACTTTATACAGAACCCTCACATAGTCCCCAGGCCAAGAGCGTGACGCAGTACTGGTCCTCTTTATCAGCCACATTGGTCACATAATCAGGATGGATCTCTAAGGCTGAGCCAAGTATCCAGTTAAGTAGCCTCACAAGCCCTGTGGGTACCTAAAGGTCCGTGTCCATTGATTTGTGAGGAAGATACCTTTTATCTGGATTAGCTGCTAAACCTCCAGTTTTAGAGTGCAACAAATTAAAATACAATTGACTTTTTCTGTACTTCTGAAAAGAAGCTAGTCCTTTTCCTTAAAGCACTCTTCTACCATTTCAGCCACCAGATGGAGGGACAGGCTGGATCACAGAGTGGCATTGGAAAGGAAGGGGGCACTTGCCTTTCTTCTCTCCCAGGATCTCCCTCTAAACTCACATCCTTTGGGGGATTCGGTGAGCTCTGCTCAGGTGAGAAGCCATGCTGGATGGACACAGCCCCTGCTGCATGGACGCAGCCCCCTGCTGCATTTCCCAGCCTGCCCCGCTACCTGGCTTTCTATGGTGGGAGGAACTCCCTAGGATTGGTTTCCACTTATGACCAGTGAAAAACACAACCAAATGTCCCAGCTTTAATCCAGGTCTTCCCTGTGGCCTCCTCCTTGAACCTTCTAACAACAGAAGAAACACACTTTCTTTCCCCCAAAACCCCTCGTACAGAATCCATCCCAGGCAGCACTGTGTAAGGAAAAGGGCAGTAGTGAGCCCTGCCTTGGCCTGAAGAGGAGGAACCTTGAAAGATCTGCTGAAGGTCAAGGTGTCCACACAGGCTAGAAAGAACGCTGAAGCTTAAGGGTCTTGCAAAGACTCTGACTTGGGGCCCTCTGAATGGGAGACTTTGGGGTTCAAGCTCCAATGGGCTCTTGCTGCCTCCTAAAATAATTTTGCAAGAGACTGAGTGCTGGTACTGGAGATCTGCTTGGCAAGATGGCGCAGGTTGGCACAAAGTCCCAAGAAGAGAGATGTTCAAAAGTTTTCATTGACTGGCTTCCATAGGCTAAGATCAATACCTAAGGACTTGAGCATCAGTTGTGGTATCCATAGATATTGGGGATGACTATACTCATTTTTTAAATGAGTACCTACTTTATTTATTTAAATAACCCCATAAGCCATAAATATTAAATATGTGATCGGAGAGGTATAAATCTTTAATTTCATCATATAGTCCTATGAAAGGGACATATTATATAAAACTTATTCACCCGAATTACTTCAATGAAAGTCCATTTCAGATGTGAAAATTCTAAGTGTATGGAAATTTTTTAAGCAACACATTTTCTTCCTTCCACCGAAACTCAACCTCCCCAGCGTCTCTTGACTAAAAGACTATGGTGATCATTATAAAAATTAGTAAAAGCCTGTATTCAACGGACTTGTATTATTTGCCATGAACAATTTCACCTGATCCCCCAACCCTGGGAGTGGGTGTGTTCCCATCCCCATTTTACGGAGGTCATCAAGGTTAGGTGACTTGCCAGGTGGTAAAGCTTGTCTGATCTTAGCAAGATGTCACTGTGGCTGCAGCCTGGCCATGCTTCCCTATAAGAAAAAGGCGTGGTGCTTGGCCAGGCAGCGGTTGGTTTCGGGGGACAAGTGCCTCCCCATCTCCATGCTGACCATGCCACTTCCTTCCTCTTACTCTGGAAACAAGTGCAGAGTCCTTCTTCAGGTGGCCAAACAAAACAAGGAAACCAAATTGTCCACTGCTCTGCGTAAAGACAGCCTGCTTTCAATCAATTCCGTGACTGCTTTGGACTGGGCAGAGGACAGTCAGCAAGTCATTCAGATGCTCAGAGAGCAAGACTTCCCAAGAACCCAAAGGCTCCAAAGGTGGTGCAGCCCTCTCCAAAAACCAGAAAAGATTGCCCTAGAAGATGAGAAAGAGCCAAGGCCACTGGGCCACCAGGACGCTAAAGGGGAAGAGCCAGAAATCAAATATGTAACATGAGAGGTTGAATTAAATCTTGGAAAACATTTTTTTTGAGAGTCAGGTTATCAAAACTAAAATTTGAAAGCATTACTCAAGGGACAGGAGCATCTTCTATGATGAAGATGCTTAAATAGATCAGAAAGCTAATAATTCCTTTGGCGGCAGATAATTTCAGTCTTATATGTGGCAGCTAACATGGAGTCCCTCTCAAGCCATTTCTTTGTGATTTTGAGGCTTTTGATATTATTATTATTATTATTATTATTATTTAACATTTGTTATACAAATTAGGGACCTTCCAAGGCCAGAAGTGAGAACTACTTATCCATGTAAGGTTCGGGTAAATGCCTGGCACACAGTAAATTAGCATTTTCACCTGTCTCTGGACGTGCTTATGTCCCCCTTGCCTGTACTGAGCCTCTCTCTTCCACTGTATTTTAAAAACAACCCAGCTTCCAAACAAAATCATTCCACAGGGGATTGCCACAAATTCAAATCTGGTTCTTTCTGCACTAGTTATCTCTCCAATATTGATATGTACTCTAAGAAGTCTCCTAATTGTTAAGGAGAAGTGTTAAAAGGAAAACACACACACACACACACACACACACACACACACACACGACATTAGTTCATTCCAACAGATTGCATGGAAAAACTCCACCACCAAAAGATAGGGGGCGTGGTCAAAGTCCTCAGTAAACTCTGGTCAGCACAAGAATTCAGAGCTGTGCATACACAATCTGCCGATTCGATTCGATTCGTAACTGGCAACAGGCCCCATGGAATCATTTCCTATCGACATTCACTCCAATGACAAGCTCCGGGAAGTGGCACTTGAGTTTGGCAATAGATCCTTCTTTCTGAACACGCTGCCTCCTGAGCAGGATCTGCTGTATTCATTTAGGCACCAGGAGGGAGCGGCTTCCCCCACTGTGTAAATCTGACTCTGTATCGATAGACTTCATTTCAGAGCCATTTTCTGATTTCTTCTGAAGTGATTGTCTCCCATAGCCCCAGCGGCAAGCAACTGACTGCAAACCACCGCTGAGCTGCGCAGGCAAGGGGGCCACTTGGACTCTCAGCTTGTTTCCAATCAGTAACACACTCCAGTTTCTGAGGACCAGGGCTTCTATATCACTTTTTTTGTTTTGTTTTGGTTTTTTCTTTCTATATTCAGACACATCTTCAGTCTCCCGAATTCCATTACTTGGCACCATGAGGCTCACAGGGGGGAAAAAATTCTCTAAGGAAAACCCCTTGTTTTTGCCTTCAGATGAAAAATCTGACACCATTAATGAAAATAATAATTGAAGTCTTTGGGCCTGCATGGGAATGGGACATCACCCTAAGAGCATGCTTGTCATCGTCATTGTTCTCATAAAGTGTCTTTGGAGGGCTCTGGACAATGTGCACAGTTTCATCTTTTCCTTTTATATATATTTTTTTCAAATCCACATTCTCTCCTTCACCCTATCCCTTTCCTCTCCTTTCTCACCTGGAAAAGAAAGAATAGAGTAAAAGAGTAAAACTGAATGTGATTACAGACTTCCTTCAGACAAAAATCTTTCAGTGAGACTTCAGAAGGCAAATACAAGTCTATTTGCCTTCCTAGTACCATGACTCCTCCGGTGAAGGAGAGAAATGAAGTTATTAGCCCGCCATCAGCTTAATGGGTCCTCGCTGTCCTGGCCGGCCCTGTCCCTCCCACGCCCCTCCCCCTCCGGCTCTGCCCTCCCAGCGAAGCTCCTCTATGCTAGGCTGAGCAGTGAACACCAATTACACCAAGAGCCCTCTGCCGCTGCCTGGTCCGCCGGTTTTACTGTTTTGCCAGATGGTTGAGGCCAATGTGTAAAACTCTCTACCCTACCATTAATTCGTAACTCGGTAATAACTTTCCCACGACTCCGGGAAATTGAAATGAAGTGCAAATGTGAATATTTGGAAAGGGAATCAAGGTTGGACAGCTATTTTCCACCTGCCAGAATAGATATTGGTGATGCGAAAAGATGCCCGTTTCCCAGGGTTGGAATGTGCCTTTCCCAGAAGCAAGATTGGATGACGAAATATACAATGCTGGAGAAAGGGAGCAAAGAAGCTCAGAGTTTGGGCTCCTCGTGCCATCGCCTTCTCTCTGCAGTTTGCAGTTTATAGCTATTGCACCTATGAGTTCACTCACTAATGACCTTGAGCTCAGCATCGATGTAACATTATATTCTTATGACAGATTCATAGATTAGCAAATATGAGTGCATTCTCTTGCTAAGACAGGACACCGTCCAATGTTTGTTAGCATCATTAAACTAAAACTGACTTTTCACCTGCTCCCATACCATATGCAGCTGCAAATTTTTAAATTAAACTATGAAGCCATGCATAAATTTACATATATTACAGACTAGCCTCTCCATTTAACATGCAAATGTACTCCAATGTTTCAGAACACCTTCTGTCGCTAATTAATTTGCTGAATTATAATTAGACTAATCCTGCATAATTAATAAGCACAGATTTTTTTTTAATTTGTAAGCAGCTTGAGGAGATCATTCACTTCCTTCTATAAACTGCTAAGTAAGTGTTAAAAAAAATCTGGAAAGAACATGTGTGAAAAGGTATGTTTGATGTCGCATACAAACTCAAACTAGCGTGGAGGATACAGAAGTCAGTATTGATAAAGGTACATATTTGAAGCCAACATTCAAACAATCAAAAAAATCGCATCCAGAGGATGGGGACTAATTCTCCCTTTGTCTCCTTGTGTATAGTGTTTTATTCTTTGCCGTCTATCCGTCGGATCTTCCAAGATCACAGAGGCGGGAAAGGATTAAAGTAACCGTATGTTGTATTAGGAGAGATAATGATATTAACACTCCACTGTATATCAAAACACTCTGTGCATGCTGGGTGCTTATAAGCCCCTTTGATGGTATTTGGAATCATTTTCATTTTGGCTGCCAAAAACACCCGAGATCCATCTAGTGGAAACAATTAAGTTCCATTAGTACTGTATCCATTCGGTAATGATTACAATGAAGGGTCTCTCTTTAATGCTGGAGAGTTTAGTCTCAAACAAAAATAGGCATCTGTGCACTTGAAAATGGGAAACTGTAGAGTTTTGACAACCAAGAAGGAAGCTTAATTTTGACCCCCCAAATAAGCTGGGATCAGGAGAGCTCAGGGTGTGGGTAGAAGGCTTGTTAGAAAATTCACTGCAGGGCAGCAACGTGGACGTGGACGGACAAGGTAAGATTGACCAATCGTCAGGCAGTCAAGAGACTCCAGGGAGGTAATGTGGGAAGTGCATGGGCTGCAAGGGGAAGTTAGCAAACCTTCAGAGAGAAGAGACTGTAATTTTAGAGAAAACACAGGCAGGACTCTGTGGTCCTTCCATTTGTGAAGTCACTAACATCAACCACCAAAAGATTGTTAGGCCAGAATGACAGAGTCCCCTGAAATGTGCCTAGCTTTCTATCACTGCAATTTAGCTTTTTTATAGTGAGGTTTTAAGTCGGAATTTCTTCCATAGAATAGAAAAACTGCTTTCCCAGGGTCATTACCAAATACACATTCCCACAACCAACCAGCTGAGATAGATATATATATATATATATATATATATATATATATATTTTTTTTTTTTTTTTTTTAACCAACCTAGGAGATAAGCTAACTTGAGAGCTAAGAAGAAAGGGAAGAAGCACACCAGCCCCCCGGAGGTCCCTGGCCAAAGCTGGGAGCAAATGCCCGGGCCTGATCTGAAGTCTGTCTTCCTGGGAGACATAGACTTCAGAGGACTTCGCTCCATACCTGGAAGGAGAACAGGGGATGGCTGCCTCCTGTGGTCCCAGCAACAACTGCCTCAAGGGCAAAATGTATTTTGGAAACACCTGAAAAAGGCTGTAATAATGTTTCTTCTTAAGCTCAGCAGCATTATTCCTCGGGTAGTTTGGAAACATAAGACACGTGGACAATTTTTCTGGACCAAACCATAGCCCTTGCCGTCAGTCCCCATCCAGAAGATTAAATAGCTCAAGATAAAATTTTTTAAAGTCTAAAAAAAAAAAAGGAGCTTTCTGTGCCTTTAGTGACTCCTTGGAAGGATCATAACAATAGCTGGAATCATAATACTAAGAAGAGGCAAGAATTACTTTGTTTCAAAAGACACGGGAATGGCTGTGGGCATGGTAGTAATGACTTCAGATTTCAGGAAAAATCATTCGAATGTGTTGTATTTCTTCCAGATTTCTCACGTCCCATTCTGAATGGTTATGATGGGAAACCCGGCTTCTCTATAGTCAGGGCCCATGAGCGAGCCTGTTTTTCTAAAGCAAAAAAAAGTGCTTAATGGTGAGACTCACAGGGTAGGCCGGATGGAGGGTCTCCCTGATTCTCCGTGAAATGCTGGCCTCGCACTCCTGGAACTCACCGGAGCAGAGCTTAGGGCCGGGAAGAGCCAGGTGGTCACCCAGCCCGTCCCACCTACCAAAAGGCAAGAAGTTCTACTTTGTTTTTCTTCATCTTTGCACAGCCCAAATTACATACTTGGAGCAGAGAGTCAAGAGGAAGCAATTGGGACCATGTATAGTTAGTTAGCTTTTGAGCCATTTCTGACAAGTTATCATGGAGAAAGAGAAACGGTGATGTTTAAATGCTGGGATATAGAACAGTTCACAAAGCCGCATATTTGGTTAATGGAGTTTTTTTTTTTTTCCCTAATATACACATTCCGGGAAATTTCTCTACTTTAATTTTTTGGCAGGAGGAGGATTTTCCTCCATGAGCACCACTTCTAGTTGACTCCAGTGATTCATTCTCTCTCCCTCCTCCTTTCTCTCCTCTCCTCTCTCTGTCCCGAGTTCCCAAATTCAGGGTGATATATTGGGCTTTTTGGATAGTACCTAAAACTTGGGACAGGGGGAAGTAAGTTGGGAAAGGGGAGATCGAAGAAGAAAACCCCAGATAATTACAGTCAATCTTGATTCCATCCAACAAATGTAATAACCTGCCTCCACTTTTGCTACAGAGACCCAGATCCACAGTTAATGTAACCTTTGTGCCCAAAAAAAAAAAAAAGGAATGTGTACCCTGACAGGTAGCAGGTGGCACATATGGAATTATCATTGGCCATTAAGACCAGGTCAGGTATCACATCAGCCACCTTCTTACTGCACTTGCCGAACCCACATAAAAATATAAAACCAGTATTTCAATATTCTGTCACTCCTTTAGCAAAACAGACTTTTTTCTATTACTCAGAGTTAGCTGGCTTTCATTAGAATTTTTTTTAGCTTTTTTTTTTTTTTCCTTAAAGAAGAACTGAACCTAGATGATATAAAAGAGAAACTGGGACAAAAATCAGGTCAAGAATTTGATACAAAAGGCATTCAGATAAGGCTGGTAATATTCTAGAGCATTGTCAGGTGAGCAGATGATGATCACATCCGTCTCCTCTCAGCCTGAGCACTTCTTCACCAGGCCACAGGAATCGGTCTTTATTTTCAGTTGTCTTTTTCTCATTCAAACTACACTGATTCTAAAGCATCTAGTAACTCGGTGGGAAGCACCAACAATTGTGTAGACTTTCAAATCTTAGTATCGAAAGTGCAAACTTTCGAGAGAAGCTTCTGTTTCTTCATTGTCCTTCACAACCTCTGCCCTTCGTACCGAAGTTGGTTGTGGCAGAGGCCAGTGCCCACTCCGTTTTCACTTTGCTTGCAAGTCGATGACCAGAATGGCTTCTTCCATTTTCTCTTTAAATAGACAAAAAGTCTCATGTGAGCCTCGGAGCCTGGTGCAGACTGGAGCACTCGTCACTGGGGTCAGAAGCAGCCTGGGGCACCTCTTCCGGGCCCCCCTTACATTTCTAATGTTTCTTTCCATACGTGTCCATGTGCTCAGAAGTGTGCTGGATTACTAGACCAAGGTGCAACGGGGCCATCTTATTTCAAAATAGAAGGCCAGGCGTGAACTCTCCCATCCCATTTGAGCTACTGAGCTTCCTCACCCCAGCTTCAAACAAAGGCTAAATGTGAATGGGGCCGGTTCACTGGACACTCATAAATCGGCCCCAATTTGCCTAAAACAAGAACCTGAGTTTGTGTTATCGTTTCCAAAGTCCTTGGTGGAGCCCAGCCTAAACTCTGGCTTTCCAAATAACTCCCAAACGGATGAGAGTTTTCTTTTCTTTTAATATTTTTAAAGTTGTAGATGGACACAACACCTTTATTTATTTATCTTTACGTGGTGCTGAGGATCGAACCCAGGGCCTCACACATGCTGGGCGAGTGCTCTACCACTGAGCCCCAGCCCCAGCCTGAGGTTTTCTTTTATAATCTGGTTTTATGCTATACCTGGCATAAAGCTCATTCTAGTTACTCATTCCTACCCTTCATTATCGAGGTCTGTTCTTAAAGCCCAGTGCAGTAGAATACCTCTCTGTTGTCTGCTCACTGGAGACCAGGTATCTTGATACGCCAACAGAAACAACAACCATCACACCTTTGTTAACAAAAAGAATGTGGGAATTTCAGATATCTAAGAAGACCCTGAACTTTCAAACAGTTCAGACACCATTTCCTTTGCCAGAAAGGATATTTTGGAGTTAACACACACATACACAAATATATATCATAAAGATGGTAACACAAAAAATATAAAGTTCCACCTAGTCCCCCAAACTCAGTTACGACTTTCGCTACCATTTGGTTCTCTCACCCTCCAAACTGCCTTTGAAAGCAGTGCTGATAAGCCAAGGAATCATCTCAAGGTTTTTTGGAGTCAGGCAGGGAATTAAATAAGCGACTAAAATTTTAATTAACGTCAGTGGGTGGGCGGGCAGGGGAAGGACTAGATAATCAACACACCCGATATCCAATAATCTGCAAAAGCCAGAGACCTGGTTTTATCCACACGAGCCTTCCCGGCCCTGGAGTTTGGAGCGGGATTCGTGGTTTATCTCTATGCAGCAGATAATGGAATACAACCATCAAAGGAACAAAAATGACTTTCCTCGGAGTCAGCAGCTGACCTGGAAGTCAAACATCTCGGCCCTTCCCTCTGAGGCCGCAGAGCCTGCTCTGCTTTCTCAGGGAGCAAGCGGACGGGGTCTGCAAGCCTGGGAAAGAGAAGCCACCACTCCCTGGGGAAGACGCATGCAAGAGCTGGCTTGGCCAGGCTGGGAGGCCACTGCAGGCCCGCATCCTCAGCGGACTTGGACACCAGGGACCTGACACCAGGCTCTCCCCACATGCCCATCAGCAGGCCTGCCCCTCCCAGAAGCACCTCCGCCCAGCAGCACCTCCAGGAAGGCGATTGCACCTCAAGGCGGAGAGTCAGAAGCCACGGCTGCTCCCGGGGGGCCCCAGCCCCACCCTTGCTCCCCACAGGCTCCTGCTTTGAGGGGGATGGAACTGAAACTCAGGCTCAGTGGGCCAGGGTGAGCTGGAGAAGCCACACTGGACACACGGCTCGGCAGACGACCCCTGTCTAAAGTTCCTAAAAATGAGTGAATAAGGAGAGATGCCAACACCCTCAGTACCCACCCACCTGGTCACGGTAAAAAAAAAAAAAAAAAAAAAAAAATTGTCCACTGATCCAAAGGTATCCTGGTCCCTCTGCTCGTTAACCGAGGTCTCGGGTGAGGCAAAAAGGGGAGGCGAGTTTTAATTTGAGTTTGAGATGATTCGACTGAGAAGCCCAGTGAGGTCTTGGACCCTGTCATTCACGACCTGTCTTGATCTCCATCATCCTGTTAGAAGTGCACTGTGACTTGACGCTGGCCACGACTCTAACGAAGCCCGGCATGGTGACTCTTACGTCATACTTTTCTTCAAAGTGACGAAGCCATTCGTGGCTCCTTTTCGTTCCTAGCGCCACTGTTAGAACTGAGTGTTTGCGCGCCTCCTAATGAGATGACTCACTGCAAAGGGAAGATGAATGTCATCTGCTTTTCATGTGATCTATAAAATCAATCTCCCATGCCTGTGTCAATACCGATAGTGTAATGTAGGAGGCAGTGCGACCTGCAGGAGAAAGCCTGGGAGCCGGGTGTCGCGTGCCCTCACCCCTGGGTTCTCCACAGAACTGTCACCTCCCGGGCTCTCGCCCCTCCTGCACCTTCCCTCCCAAATCTCCCCTGTAAAATTGGGCAATCCTCTGAGAGATGCGAGGAGAATTACTTAGGTACGCTGGGAAACCAAACACCTTCTAGAACTTTCTGGTGACATAGCAGGTATCGTCCACGTCCCTACCGCAGATTCAGCCTTCTGGTCAGTCACCGTGTCTTTCTACTTGGTAAAAGCGATCCTCTGTCTGGAGCTGAGGCAGGTAACCCTGCACCCAGAGGGTTCTGGTTATTTCCAGAGGATGAATTCCGCGGAGGGAGAGGGCGTGGAGAGTAATTAAGCCTCCACGTGAAGGAGGGACGGATGCTCCCAGGTTGGGGTGAAACGTGGAGCTGAGCACATCCAGAAGGAGTCTGTGCTCCGTATTCAGCCGGAAAACAAACGGGGGGGCTTTGTGTTGGGTGTCTGAAACATCGCTCAAAACACTAAATCAATTTAATGTCAATAATTGCCAGATAGATGCTAGATTAAATGAACCAATGCAGATAGTTTTGTTCACAAAGAAAACAGGGCCAAATGGCTTTTATGAGCATGACTAATCCCAAGTTCTGGGGTTCGGGAATCAGATGTCTCTGCCTGAATTTTGACTCTCGAGTCAGTCGATGGGCAGGAGCTCTTCTGTGCCTGTAGTGCGCAGGCTGGGTTTCAGTACAGCCAAGTGACACCTGAAGAGCCGCTCTTCATCACAACTGTATGCACCGGGGCTCAGAGACCCCCAGGCCCACCGAAAGCCAGGGGCTCGCTCTGCAGTTCAAGGCCGAGGGTTCCCCCTTGGAGACACCTGCTTTGGCCTTGGGGGGATACTTGGTGGTTTCAGGATTGAGTCCTGCTTGCTCACCTGGCCAGCAGCCCCGGGACCTGGTCATTTTCGATTGTTCTGGTTACAGGGCCCCACGGCCCCTAGAGCTGGAGGGTTGGTGGTGTTTTCGCCTCAGCCCCTGAGAGCACTTCCCCTGTAGGAAATTCTGACAGATCTCCTCCCCTTGGAACAATCTGAAAAGTTAGACTTCTGTCGAGTTTCACTCTTAAACAGCCTGTGAGTTGAGGATGTCGTGCAGACTCTCATAACTCAGGAAGATTTTTTTTTTCCAGAAAACCAAGGGTGCACAAAATGAACTGAGGGAGGCCATCGGGATGATGTGGGGGTGGCCCCTGGGGAGTTGTCGGGGTCCTGGGCTCCACCAAGACCACGAGTCCCTTCACAGCGCAGTGGGCAGGGTCACCGAGCACTCAGAACCTCGCAAGGGCCTCCGGATGTTCCCATCTGTGGCTTCCAACTCCTGATTCCCAAGTCCCCCCCCCCCGACCATTATGTCACTTCATCCCATCCTGTGAGCCCACGGCGCCCGCTGCCCTCTGCAGTGTGTGCAGGTGTGTGCGTGAGTGTGCATGTGCGTGCAAGTGCATGTAAGTGCATGTGCACGGCACCTGCCAGAAACACAGAACAGCTCCTGGGACCTGGTCGCCGGCAGCCACACCTCTGGATGGTGTCCTTGGAGGCCTGTGGGGGCCTCAGGGCAGAGCAGCTGCCTCTGGGTCACTATGGGCTGAGGGTCCCAAGTACCCTCGTAGCCAACCGAGGGGAAAGGGACAAGTGTCAGCTTCTCATTCCCAAGGCAGAGGGAGGGTCCAGAAGCCCTCAGAGCCCGCGCGGGGAACGCATCTGCAAGGTGAGGGTGACTACCCCTGAACTTGGGTTTGGGAACTCAGACTCCAGTTATAAATGGTCCTGACGCACAGCTGACATGGACAGGTGTCAGCCAGCTCCTTGGAAGTCCCCCCGAATCTTTCTGCACAGGCTGTACTGGCCTTTGCTCTGTGTGTGTGTGTGTGTGTGTGTGTGTTGCCCACTGTGACGGCTCTCCTACTTTCCCAATTTACGCAATTGCAGACCATGCTTCAGCCCCCCCATGTCTGAAGAGTCTCCTCCGAGGGGTCAGGAGAGCTGGCAGCCCTTCTACTGTGAGGGCTCTTGTCCCCAGGAGCCAGGGGGCCACAGTGCCCTGCGTAAACAGGACTTCCTCATCCTCTTCATGCTCTGCTCTCTCCACAGCCTGGATGAGAATCCCAGGTTTCTTGTGTCCTCTGGGCCTGACAAAGGCAGACTGCTTCAGCCGTGGTGCCCCGTGCGCCCATTGCCAAAGGAAGGTATTTCGGAAACATCCCTCCTCCCACCCCCTCTCCCCCCACCCCCGCCCTTGCTTTCTATTCTGCCCAAGTCGGCTAAGACATGATCTGAGCAGTCTGCTTGGATAGGAAGGGGATCCAGGCTCTCAGGTCAGCCCTGCGAGGTAGAGAAGACCCACGTCCTGGGCTGACACGGGTCTTGCTACCTCCGCGTTGCACACCCCTTCCCCTCTCTGCCTGGCCGATCCTCACTGATTCTTCCAGTGGTCCACTTGTCCAAGTGCAGACGTACAGACTGACATCCGAGTCGTTCCAGATTCCCACCTATTTCCTAAGGGATCTTACCACCACAAGGCCCCCAAAGACACCAATTACTTCTAAGCAGAGTTTGAGAGGTACATTGAAGGTTCTATTCATCTCCTGTGGAATGATCTGGATTCTCCAAACTACCCTGAAAATCAATCATCTCCCCGGGATGAACAGGATGTTCTTATGATATTTAGGGGCCAGCAAGAGGATTCAGAAGTTCTGGAATTCAGAAACCAGAAGACAGTATCAGGGCTGTGGTGTGTCAGCTTAGCCGGGCCACAGCACCCAGCTATTTAATCCAACACTCTAGGTGCTGCTCTCAAGGTATTTGTCGACGTGGTCAGCATCAACACTCACTTGACTTTAGGTACAGAGATGATGTTCAAGAATGTGGGGGGGCCTCATCCAGTCAGTTGAAGGCTTTACAAGCAAAAACCAAGGTTTCCTAGAGAAAAATGAAATCTGCCCCAAAAATGAAGCATCACCTTCTGCCTAGTTTCTGGTCTCTCCTACAGATCTCAGATTACTAGTCCCCAGCCTGCCCCACAACGAGCCAACTCATTAGTTCCACTTCTCTGGAGACCCCTGACTGATACGAGGACAACTGGGAATTTCTGCTCTCGAAGGACCTTCCACCACTCTAGAAAGTTGAAGACACAAAAAAAACCAAGGATACAAAAGTGTGGGCACCTTCCTGCCAGGGTGGCCCCTCCTGCAGAGAGTATGGAGTGCCTCAAACCTCAGGACCTTCCTACCTGGGAGAAGAGGAGGCGGGGGTCAGGGTGTCCCTGTGGCCTTGTGAGACTCACTCTGACCTCTCAGGCCGAGATGCTCTCGAGCCGAGCGAGTTTTCGTGATATTGCTACTTTAGCCCACCTGGCCCACTGTGTCAAGGGGAGTGTTCTTGTTTTCCTTCTCTGAGAAATCCCCAACTTTTCTAGAAGGGTTACGTGACTCTAAGAGAAAACCTTGTCAAGAATAGAACCTGGCCTCCAATGCCCCAGGAAAAGCCCAGAAGGTGTTCAGACCCCAGGCCCCCTGCCCGCTGGAAGGGGGCAAGCGCTGTCCTCTCCTCTTGACCTTGACCTGCAGCCAAACTTCCAGAAACAGCTTCCTCAGTGATGGAGGGAAGTCGGCCGAGTCTGGTCGGGGTGAGTGCTTTGCTTTCCCGATCAAGCCCAGCCAACGGGCTCCTGGGACATTGGCTGGCTCTCCTGCTCTTGGGCATCTAGATGTCATGCTGCAAGATCCTCGTAGAAGCCCACTCTTCAGAGCTGAAGTCTTGTCGGGTTCCGTGTGAGAGCAGCATGAGCATCCCAGGACGTCACCTCAGCTGCCACCCAACTGTCCCCCTGGGAGGCGAAGGGTGGAAAAGGACCAGAGGACACCCCTCGCCACCAGGAAGGTGACCAGGCCTGGCCAGCCTGCGGACAGACCAGGAAATGCACCCCACTTTCCAAGGCACCTGCCACAGGGAAACCCCGACCATGCAGAATGTCTCTGGGGATTAAATCAACTCTCCTGTCCTCAGCGCCACCGTAGCGCCTCCAGACCAACACTCAATAAATAGTAACTATTGGGATTTAATCATCACGGTCAGGTCAAAAAGATCTGCAGAGAGCGTCCAGTTGAAAGTCCCATCGCTAATCTTTGCAGAGTGTTGACCAGCGATCTGCTCATGTTAATCCACTGAATGCTCACCAGATCTCCTGAGCTAGGGGCATTCACAGTTCTAGTTCATGCTGAAGGGGAAATGGGGGTTAAGAGAGGTTAAGGAACTTGCACGAGGTCACACAGCCAGGGCCTGGCAGAGCCGGGACATGCTCAGACCACGTGGCTCCAGCTTGCGTGGTACGGCATTAAGCCAAGCCTGTCAAATTTTCTTCCTGAACTTTTTTCTTCCCAGGGCCTTGTGTCAGGGTGTAGCCACTCAGAGCACTTGGTACAGTGCTTATTGAGAGCATTTACTCAACAAGGCTCTGCGCTGAGGCCTTCTTCTGCTTTTTAAGGCAGGGACCTTCTCTTCTAATATCCATCACCTGGGGCCTTCACCCCTCTCTGTTGGGCCGTCTTTTCTATTTTCCTCTTGAAACCTCCAAAGTGCACCCACCGCGCGCAGCACACACACACCCAGTTCTCAGGCCTGGTCCTCTGGCCCACGATGGCTACGAGGACATCCACGCACTTGGGGGGAGGGGCTGCTGGCCTGGGTGAGTCTTCACAGCTTTGCGCTCCCTCTGCCTCCCTCTCTCTCTCTCTCTCTCTCTCTCTCTCTCACACACACACACACACACACACACACACACACACGCACACACTCCACCCGGCCAGGAAGCGCCAGCCCTCACGCAGGTCCAGCTAACCAGGGGGAAAGCACCAGAGTCCTGGCCAAGAGGCCCATGAGGGACCAGGTCTTGGGGCTGTACCTTGGAGGGAAGGGAAAGAAGTCACTGGGAGGGGCTGGGAGAGCCCTGCAGAGAGGGACAGGACGCTGGGGGCTGGCTGTGACGCAGGCCCCCGGGGCTCCCGCACGGAGAGCTCAGTCTTCAGTGGGCCATGGAGAGGCCATGGGGCCCCAAGGGGGGAGGGGACTGGGGAGAGGTCCTCACATCAGTGGGGCCATGTCCTCAGAAGGGACCCAGGTCAGTGGGGCCATGTCCTCAGAGTGACTCAGGTCAATGGGGCCTATGTCCTTGGAAGGGACCCAGGTCAGTGGAGGTGTACCCTTGGAGGGACCCAGGTGAGTGGGCACCATGTCCTTGGAAGGGACGCAGGTGAATGGGGGTCATGTCCTTGGAAGGGACCCAGGTCAATGGAGGTGTACCCTTGGAGGGACCCAGGTCCCTGGGGGTGTGTCCTTGGAAGGACCCAGGTCCCTGAGGGTGTGCCCTTGGAGGGACCCAGGTCAATGGGGGTCATGTCCTTGGAAGGGACCCAGGTCAGTGGGGGTGTGCCCTTGGGGGGACCCAAGTCATCTTCCTGGGCCCCAGGTTGGTTCTGAGAGTTGTCGTGAGGAGCAAGGCTGCCCCGCCCAGTCTCTCCAGCTCCCCGTCTCACGTGGGATCTCTCCCTCTCATGGATGCCATTTGCTGTAAGGTGACACAGCCACAGGGGCCTCACCAAAGCCAAGCAGATGTTAGCACATGCTCTCGAACCCCCAGGCTGCAAGCTAAATAAACCTCTTTTTAAATAAAGTCCTCAGCCGCTGGTATTTTGTTATAGCAACAGAACAGAAAGCGGACAAACACAGGGGATACTGACTTCAAGGTGGCTGAGATAGGAGAGAGAGACAAGGAAAAAATGAGAAAAAAGATCTTATGCAGTAAATTCTCTTTAATTACCTTAATGTTCTTTGAAGGATTCATAGGAAACCAAGAATGACTCTGAATTACTTTTGGCTACAGAAACATTTGGGTGTGGCATCGTGCTGAGGTAGGGAACACATGTGAACTTTTGGTTTTATTCAGATGATGTCTCCAAGGCTCATCCAGGACCATGTAACCTTCCCAACTGTATCACTTGACTGGAATATAATCTTGCGATGACTTATCTTGTCTCAAGTAGTATAGAACAAACAGTTCAGGGAGGCCTGAACTGGAGCCCATTACTTCATGGCTGTGTGACTTTAGGGAAGTTGCTGAACCTCTCTGAGTCTCACAAATATTATCTGCCTATGAGAAGCACTTAAGATAATCTGTGGGAAAGTGGCCGGGAACCAGAAAGTGCTACATAAAATGCTACCACTGCTCAGTGCCTTGCAGGGACTCATTAAAATCTTTCTGATTGATTGATTAATTAACTCTGTGCAGCTTCCTTAAAAGTTTGCTCATCTAGCTGAGAAAGCGATGGCTATGTAAGTCAAGCAACAGGCAAGAAAATCCCGAGGCTTCATAGCAGCCTCGTCTGAGGGGTTTTAACATGATACTTTATTTGAAAACAAACCTCCTTCTGTTGTTCTTTGACGTTGACTTTGGGATGACGAGATCTGTCTGCAGCAATGAGTGTCATTTTGGCTGACTGCACGTCTGAGGATAGAAGACCCTGGATCCCCAAACCCTAAGTGAAGAGGTCAAGGGTGCCAGCCCCCAGGGACCCGTCTGGACATCCAGCAGCCATTTCTGAAAACACACAGGCTTGGACGGAGCCTGAAGTCCACTGGTCCACCCCACCCTGGCCGAGGACACTGGGCGGCCCACGAAGGTGTTCAGGAAGCACCCCAGAGGTGCCACAGCCCTGCAGACCCCAAAGTGACTTCAAGCTAACCAGAGCTGAAGCGAATGAAACTTCCAACTAAATTTTTATTGCAATTCTCCCCACTGTCGGCCGACATTTTCAATTTCCATTTCCCTGCCTTGGCCTATTTTGCCATAGAAACTTGGATGTTTTCATTGAACTGCCGCCAGGGGACTGGAGGGACACACTATAAATTTGGAAAAATAAATAAATGCTTCAGAACTTCCACTTGAAAACCACAGCTAAAAATGAAATCAAATCTGACCCACCCCTTTTCTTTTCAATTGTGGGAACGGACCGGGTCGGCCTCGATGTTTTTTTTTTTTTTTTTTAAAGCCCATGTTAAATTTTATATAAGCACCTTGGAGACCATCCTCGGCTGGTGCGGAGCATCTGTGGGACCCGGGACTCACACAGCGGGTTGGGACAACATCACCGGAGGTGCCCTCCCTCGCCCGCACCCCGTGTTCTTTAATAAACACGTGTGCTTAAAAAATAAAGAGGGAAGAAACATTGGTTTATGGGCATAGAGAGAATAATTCACTCCAAATGGCTCCTTTGATGAATGGGGACAAAAGAATAAAATTTGTCACCCAGCTAATATTACCATCAATATTTTGTCCAGCTACATTCTTTCCAATTTAAAAACAGTTCAATATCCCTTTTACCTTCAAGTAGCAGCACTTAATAAACAGTGATGGATGGTTTTTATTTTTGTTCGCATTTGAGTCTTCCCTGCTTCTGTTACAAGGGGACTATTTTGCTTGGGGGAAATGTAGATCTGCCGTCTTTCTTACATTGACATGCATCCCTCAAGGAAAGACGGCCATATTTAATTCATAACCCCCATCGGCTACACAAACATACAACTTCCCATCAATTAGGCAACACAGAGATGTTGTTAAAAATCAATGAGCTTATTATTAAATATATTTTTTTCATGTAGCAATAATAGTTATTGCTGCACTCTTGTTATTATTGCAATGTCAGCTGTTTAGACGGCTTTCAGAGAGTTTGATTGGCTTTGATCTTGCTAGCAAGGCATTCTGTGAAAGGAGGGATCCGAGCAAAGCCAGTCAGTCTCTCCTCTGCCATGTTTAGAAGCCACCAAGAGAAGGGGGGAGATGTATGCCATAGTGGAACAAACCTCGGACGGGGGTGCAGAAGACCTAGGTTCTAAGCCAGGCTCGCACATAGCTAGCTGTGTGACCTTGGGTAAGTCCCTTCTCCATTCTGGGCCCTAGTCAGGGTTATCCTGCGTGATCTCTGAGGACCCTTCCGTTCCAAATTTCGGGCTTCTTTAATAATCTGTTTGCCTAGCAAAGGAAACAGGTAGAAATGGATGCCATTCAGCAACTCTCAATTGTTCCTTTTCAAAAGACTCGGAGATAGATAGATATATTTAAGTGGGGGGAAGGATCAGAGCAGGAGAACGCTACTGAATCTGGAGCAGACGTTCAATTGATCCAAAAACCAAATATGCCCATATTTGTGTTTTCATCCTCGCTGTGTGTTTATTAGAAATAATTTTGATATTTTGACACATGCCACTACTGTGGGAGCCGCCTGCCTACAAACAGAGATGTTAAAACCGTGCCAGCACATGCAAAGGTTAAAAACAACATTGCACTGATTTTGGCAACTACATCATGTGCTGTCTGGCCGCAGCTGATCTGAACTGAGTCCCCCGTAATTACAGGAGAAGG
The DNA here is from genome assembly GCF_047511675.1 of Marmota flaviventris. Taxonomy (NCBI): domain Eukaryota; kingdom Metazoa; phylum Chordata; class Mammalia; order Rodentia; family Sciuridae; genus Marmota; species Marmota flaviventris. Next base: position 168,365,995 of record NC_092500.1, read on the forward strand.
TGGAACAGGTTTGCTGCTAATTGGAAAATTCTGCAAATGGCAGCTCCGAAGTAAATTGACAGTCGTTAGAATATTAGCAAAATGAGAGCACTGATTAGTGAGAAGCTCAGAGGCAGACTTTTTTTTTTACTGCTGGAATCTACTGGCAAATTGATAATAAAAGCTGAATTTAATAATAACAGCTGTTATTTGACCTGGTAATATTTTTTTTAATCTGTTGCTGTTCCCAGACCAATAACACATAAAGAAGGTCTGTATCCACTGTTGCAAAATTATTTTGAATCCCAAAAGGTATATTCCAACTCAGGGAAAGCAAACTGCGCTTAAAGGGGCCGCGTCGACAGCCACGCTCAGGTGGAAGTGCCCTCCTTTGAAAAGCCCTGCGCTGCTCGGCGATCTCCACCTTCCAACAGGTCTGGTCAGCAAGCCCGAGTGTCATGTGTCCGTTTTAGAGTGGGGCCTGGATTCTATTTCCAGTTTGCTCGAAAGCTGTGACTGGTAAAAATGTGAAAGTTCACTTATTTTTTTTTTTTTTTTATTTATTGAAACAGGGAGGAATGTAGGGTGTTGCCAGACCTGAGCTTTTTATCAGCACTTAGCTGTTCATACTTACTATTTTCCCGTCACCACCAGCAGAAAAACTACAGCTGGGAAGGGGTTGGGGATGTACATATGAATTAGAAATGCTGCCGTGAATCTATAGAGTAGGGAATCCGACTTCACCAGGTTTACTGCCACATTATGTGGACATATCTGAATATGCCCAAAGACTTCCATGGTGGGGTGTCCTGTCCTCTGAGGTGACAGTCTAAATAGGAAAAACCTTTCTGCTCCTATTGTAGTGTGATCAAAAGTCTTAAAAATGCACAGGACTATTGGATCAATAATTCTGTTTCAAGAGTTTGTCCCAAAGAGCAAGCCATGGAGAAGCCCAAAGATTTACCCACCAGAGATGTTCCTGCAGCATCGCTTATAACAGGGAAAATGGTGGAAACCGAATTTGTCCTGAAATGGGTAATCATGGATAGACAAAGGACTACCACGGAACTATTTAAATTATGCTGTAGAATAATACCAAATAACACTGAAAGACAGTCTGGTATTTAAAAAAAAAAAAGATCAAAACAGTAACCCTAGGCTCACCACTCCTTTTTTAAACTACAGAGAAAAGAATGAAGACTGCAGCAATGGTAACCAAGGGGACCGGTGGGTGAATGGGTCATTTTCATTTTATTTTGCTCATGTTTTCCTATTTATTTTTTATTTATTGATTGGTAAATAAGGATTGAATCCAGGGGCACTTTACTTCTGAGCTATATCCCCAGCCCTTTTTTAAATTTTGAGACAGAGTCTTCATTAGGTTGCCCAGGCTGACCTCAAAGTTGTGATCCTCCTGCCTCAGCCTCCCAAGTAGCTGGGATTACAAATGGGCACCATCGGGCTCAGTATTTGCTCACATTTTCTGCATTTTCCAAAACTTCCATGCCTTGTTTCAGTGGGGGGGGGGGGTGAGGGGAAATATATATATGTGTGTGTGTGTGTGTGTGATTTTTAGAAATAAAAAAAAAATCTGTTGAGGGTTCTGTTCTCTTAAGTGAAACATTCAGTCTGTGGCAATGGGAACATCATTGCTCTGAATGGCAAGTTGGCTTCTCTGACCGTGGCCTTGTGTGATGTAAGTTCACCCCGTGTTGAGGGCAGGGAAATGGCTGGCTGAGTGCAAATCTTCCACTCCAGATGGAAAACCAGCCTGCAGAGGATGGCTAAGTCTCTCTCTCTCTCTCTCTCTCTCTCTCTCTCTCTCTCTCTCTCTCTCTCTCTCTCACACACACACACACACACACACATGCACCAACCCTCCTTCTGATACCTGTTTTCTGAAAACACAGGCCAGCAGCACTTCCGACCCTTGGAGATCCGGATTTCCTCTTTGGACTTTTGGCTTCAGACTCTGATAACTTTGCCATTTTCTTTTGCCCTGATGATGATCCAACAGAACCCCATTTATTCTGAAGCAGTGCAGGAGGGAGCCCCTGCAGCTTGCTGGTTTTGTCTATGCACCAGTCAGCTGCAGCTGAAGCAAGGTTGGAACCTCGCAATTCCAAACCCAGCCCACAGCCTCACAAAACAGACCCTGCCCACATCCTCGAGCAAGACGGGTTCACTCCTGCCTCGATGAGGTCATGCTGCACAGGCCCAGTGGACGGAGCTCTGCATCCTTAACGGAAGTAACAGGATGGTGGCACTGGGCTTGTAGGGCCCTCGCTGTACTTGAGCGCCAGCCAAGGAGCTGACTGGGGCTGCAGCCTTTCAGAGCTGACCTCCGAGTGTGCGAGCATTTGCAGGGACAGCGAGGGATGCATTGCGTGTTCCATCAGGTCTGCTTTTTTTTTTTTCAAATCCTTATTAATATCTTACGGCACCATTGCCAAAAACATAAAATTCCAAAGGTAAATCCCCCAAGCCCTAGCACAGCCAGAACTCATACATTCAGGCTGTGCTCGGGGACCATAAACAGCCACAGTTGCTTCTAGCACAGAGGACAAAGCCCACCCCATTAGCTTCAGCCACAGGACCACGCCACTCTCAAGATGCTTCTGCCAGGAGCGTGGGTGGGCAGCGGGCAGGATCCCAATGCGACAACTAGACTAAATTGACTGTAACCCAGGATTTTTTTTTTAAGTGGCTTTTTTGGACGGTGGTACACAGGTCCCCCATCCTTCATTCCTTCTAACAGTTGTGCATCAGGAAAACAAAGCAACAAGGAGGGGGCGGGGGGTGTCGCTGCAGCCAGTTTGTGCCAAATACAGTTAAGGGTGGAGAGGGAGGTGGGATTGGAAAGGGGGGAAAAATCAAGTCACTTTCAATCAAATGTCACACCTTTAAATAGTGGTTAAATCTCTGCATTATGCAGCTCATCCCTTTACAACATGGGGTTCCCTTAGAGAATTCCCTGTTTACACTGGGAATTCCTCCAGGGCCGCATCAATAAAGCTGAACAGATGTCAGGGTGGAATGCCAGCGGCGGTGGCTGTTGTCAGGGGTACTGGGGCGGCAGGCGCTGAACAATGAGAGACGGCATCTGCTACACAAAGCCCTTGCGCGTGGGTCAGGTTCTGCCAGTGTGTAGAGATTCCACCCTACCCTTTGTCTGGGCACATTGCCTTTCTTGTTTCTCGATGACAAGGGTTGACACATGTCACCCGGCCCTATCAGGAGTGTTATTTGTTTGCCACTTGCATATGCACCCGTGTTCCTGACCTCTCCTGCATCTCCGCTGAACGCATCTAGCAAAACAAATTCTCCAGCCCTGCCCCAATCTACAATTTCATTATGCACTTTGAGTCGAAAGTGGGATGTAGATGTCCTTCTTTTTAATTAAAAACATGATTGATGAGACTTAACTGACAGTAGGAAATGCAATTTAAATATTCCTTAAAGAGGCACTAACCCCGTTTTGTGTGCGAGACTTGCGTTCCCCTCCAAAGTTGCAACCAGCGGGGGAAAGGAAATTAAAATAAAAGCTCCGTCCAAGTCCATCCGGCTGCTGCGGATGGTGGGTAACATTAGACAGCAAATGCAGCTGCAAAACCAGAAACTTGTGCACATTGGGAGCTCCTGCGAGGTGTTGCTCTGTAACGGGAACATTCGGTGCAATGAAGGGGAGCAGACAGTGCGGAAAAGTCACGCGGCCACGAAATCCGAATTTGCTGCATGTTTAGGTGGCAAGGTGCATCTAAAGGACCTCGTACCAATACTCTGCACTTCCCCAGCCGACAAAAGTGGGTTTTCCCCTTCACTGTCGTGATCCTGAATTTCTTGTCCTTGGCTCCCCAAACTTTTAAAAATATGCACCATAAGAAAAATCCTCAGGGCCTCGACGAGGCGTGGGCTGCACCTCTAAGGCAGAAAGGAAAGCTCTTGCCTCTTCTGAAAGCTCTTCTCAGATTCACTCCCTCCTTGATGGCTAAGTCATCAGGGGATGCTGAGCCAACCTTGCATATAGTAATGTACACCCCACCCGAACCCCAAAACCCCCAGCCAGGGCCGCGGTCAGCTTCCCTCATGGCCAGGCCTTCCCACTGGTGCGTTCAATGTAGAAATAACAGATGAAGTTGCATCCTGGTCTCCACCAAAATAGCCCAACCTAAATATCAATAACAATAGCAGCTTCCGATTTATTTTTAAAAGAGCGCTCTCTTCTCCATAGTATGGTTTACAAGAGGGTTTTTGTTTTGGTTTGCCATGGAAATAGTTATTCTCTGAGAAACAGAAACTTTGAATTAAAAAAAGAAATTTCCTAAATGTACGTATAAGAATAGCCTCGTGTTGCATCCCCTGGGGGCTTGCTAAGGGTATAATCTTCATCGTTTTTTTTTTTTAGTCTAAAGATTTTACTCTAGGATTTAGAAAGCCCTTAAAGAGCACTAGATACCACACAGTGTAGTTCTTTTCCACTTAATGCCTAATTAAAGACTGTTAAAAAGAAAAGATTTTATTGAAATTCTTGGATTAGAGGAAAGGGGGGCTACAATTGGAGTTGATTTTTTGGTAAGTATTTAACTAGCAAAGGTTAATTAGGATTGTAGCACTGAGATGTAGAATAACAAATTCTGGTCCATTGATTAATGAGATGTCAGAAGATATAAGAACTCACCTTTGGGAGAAATGTATTAAAAATGAAATATTTTGCAAAGCCAATGAAGTATTCCTTCTAACTTAGTGTATTAATGTGAGAGGAAGCTGTGGATGTTTTTCCATGGATACCAACAAATAGAAAATCAATGCTCCCAAATCTCCCCAAAACACCACCAAAATGTCACCCAAGTTTTAGTTTCCTGCAAGTTGCCCCTCACACCCACCAAAGCGAACCATGTCTCTAAAAGAGACCAAAACCTTCAGGAGTCTCTCTCTTCTTTCCTGTTACTCTTTCTTCCCTCTGCATTATGCATTCAGAATAAGTTAGAGAACAACTCATTTTAAGATTCTGGAGTTGAAATGACTAAAAGAAGGCCTTGTAAAAGGTCCTCTGTGGAAAGATGGACTCGTCCCTCCCCATCAGCTTCACTGTGGACGTGGGGGATGGGCGGGGAGAAAGTATGGCCCATGGTTGTCCTTCCCTATTGGACTCCACCGGTGAGCCAACAGACCGTCCTGTTTGTGGCATAGATGTTCTTTGTCACAATAAGCCACCGTATATTGTGTTTATATATGTCCTTCAGCACGTCACAACAGTTTGGCATTCGGAGCTGCTCTACCTCTGTGTACATTAAATAGTCATGTAGTTACATTAAACAGTGGGGAGTTCACACTTCACAGCCACGCCGTGTTTTAAAACAGATGTGGGCTGTCTGTTGTCAGACACCAGCGCAAAGGCTCAGGAGCCTCTTGGTGGGAACACCACCTCCAAATGACTGGGGGGATCCCCAAACTCCTCCCCGAAGTCCCCCTGCACCCCCACACTAGAGGGTGTGGGTGAGAGCAACTGGGAGAAAGGAAGGAAAACAGGGAGGGGGGAGCCACAACTTTTATGTCTTACAGCACAGAGATCTGAAAAAAAAAAAAAAAGAATTCAGAATTCGGAATAGTTTGTGGCATGGAATATTTTGAGCGGGGTGGGCTCGCCCGGGTATCGTGGGATTTACTGACAGGAGAATTTTTGACAGTTGATGGACAGATGAATTCCGTCATGGAAGCGTTAGTCGAAAGCGGCAAGGCCAGATGGAAACTCACAGCTTGTCTTTAATATTAATTTTCTTTTTTTTTCAAGAGATCAGAATTCCCTAATTCCCTAAAATGTTTCAATGCATCTTGAGGTATTATTTTTCCGATGCTTTTCTCCACCTCCTCTTAGTAAGAGTGTTCCCTTTGTGTTCATGTTATTTTTCCTCCCTTACTTTGAAAAATTAAAAGCCTAGTTTTTTTTCTTTCTTTCTTCCTTCTTTTTTTTTTTTTTTTTTGGCTCTATGTGGACAGCTATTAAAATTTTTCCTTCATTTATAGCAAATATAAAAGACAAATGCCCAACCTAGTTAAATACTTACCAAATCTAAATCTAAATATGAGAAATGCAGCGGCCACTACTGTGACTTTGAGCCTCGGTCACCTCTGGGGATGATAAGGTCTGCTTGGTGGCTGAATGAAAGGCACAAGTCCCCAAGCTTTCAGAAGGACAGGAGGGATCATCATTTTAGGGTGGCTCTCTTCCTGACAGTAAATTAAGTCATCCACCTGGCTCAGGGACAGGAGACCCAAAGCCCCGAGTTCTAGTCTTGGCCGTGCCTCGCCAGCTGACTGGTAGTGCAAGGCCACTGCAGAGGTCTGGGCTGGATTCCCTCCCTTGCAAAATATGGTTGGTGTTGGGAGGCAGACAGTGAGTCCTACAAGGTCTTCACATCTCCCCTTAGGACGCTGTGAGTACTTCTAAGTGACAAGCTGACTATCACATCAAGATGTCAGGGACAGCTGCTCTCCATCCGCTCACTGCTGAGCTTCCCAAGGACCCAGCCACCCCCCATGGACTCCTAGGAAGTGGGACCATTTCCCACCTTTTGATTAGCCTTACCTTTTTTCTGGTGCTCCACAAGAACATAACTACAGTGCATTTTTCTGTGGTTGCAACCTCACTCTCAAGACAAAAATGTAAAAAGAAAAAAAAAAAAACCCACCCCTAACCAAAGATGACATTCCACCTACTGACCAGAAGAATCCAAGCTTTGTTTTTTTTTTTTCTGTTCAGGGATCTTTTTTTCTAACTTCTTTCTCTGACATCACTGGGTTGGTTCAGGTTGAAGGCTTTACTTTAAAATTCAGTGATATTTCTCCAATGTCTGTGTGTTTTGTATTTTCCTGACATTGTTTCAAGTTTAATATAAAGATTAACCTGCAACAGCTTTCCCCAGTTTCCTCACGCATCCCTTTGGTGACCTGTTGGGTCCTTGGGTGTGAATTACAGGCACATGTGAGCATGCACACGTTCATGGGTTAAAGAGGTAGTGGGGTCAGCCAGAAAAATCTTTTACAATTAGTTATGAAAATACTTGGCTACCCAGCAGCTCAGGAGGCTGAGGCAGGAGGTTTGCGAGTTCAAAGCCAGCCTCAGCATGGGCAAGCCCCTAAGCAACTCAGTGACACCCTGTCTCTAAATAAATACAAAATAGGACTGGGGATGTGGCTCAGGGGTCAAGCGCCCCTGAGTTAAATCCCTGGTACCCTGCCTCCCAGAAAAAGAAAGAAAGAAAATACTTGTTGGTAAAGTGAAACAGGAACTTCCCTACGTGAGGTGACAGCCCACTTGCATGTGGCTCGGGAGGGTTAGCCTACAGCCTTGAAACCCAAGAGCAGCAAGTTCTCATCACACTCTGAGGGTCCTGCCACATGCCCAGGGACCAGCCACTTAGCCCCTGTTCTTTCTCCTTATCTGTGAAGCAGGGAGAAGATTATGAGCCTAGAACAGAGAGGCGTTTGAGATGGAACTCATGTGAATTACGTGGTTCTGATTCCAAACGACAGACAAAAGCAGCAGCGATGGATATTTACCAAGGAGCAGGTCTGGCTCAACGTGTGGTAGGCCCGCAGGACTGCAGGAGGCCCACACTGCCCCAAATCCAGGAAACTACCGTCGTGGGTGTGATAACTACCTGGGCGTCAAGGATGCCCAAAAGAGAACTTCTGTAGGTCAGACCAGATGACACTGAAGCCCCTTCTAGCTATTAAATCTATAAAAACTATGCCCTGTATATGAAGCACTGTATACAACACAGTTTATATATGGACATTTACAAACATACACATGAACATATGGAACATGTGTCTATGGTGACAGATATGTGCAGAGCCCACATATGATGGTTAGAAGAGATATGCAGCCTGCCAACAGGGCGTTTTACAAAAGTACTCAGAAACATCATCGTGAAAGAACAGGCGATTAAAACTGGAAGAGACCTCAGGGGAAAACATCTGGGCAGCCCCTACATTCATTCCCTTGAAGCTGGTGGCAGAATCAGGGTTAGCAATGACTTATATTTGCAGAGCATTTTACAAATTAATTTTTCATATCCCTCTTTCGAGACCCACAGCAAGCTCCGGGCCACACGTGTTCCTGATGCAGACACCGAGGGCAGCGAGGGCAGGGCTGGACTTGCGGGTGGGCTCCAGCTTTCTCCCGCAGATCTCTGCAGGTTTCTCGCGCAGTCTCCGTGATTCCCGCATCCCCTCCCAGGAATGTGCTGTTAGTCCTAGGCACTCAGTGGTTACCAGAGAGGGAGAGAAGCTCCTGTGATCCTTTCCCTCCCTCCTCCATTTTACCCAAAAAGGAAACCAAAGCTGGGAGAAGTTGTCCTTTTGGCCGTCCATCCAAAATGAAAGCCTTGATTTCTAGCAGATCCTCAAAGACCTGAAAATAGGCAACCCGCCCACCTCACCAGGCAAGTAATGATTTAAACCAGGTGAGTGCAAGAATGACTTCATTCATCGCGCTTTCCAGAGCCTCGCGAGGGAAGGCATGTGGAGTATGTATAGAGCAGGGACTTCCAGCCACCAGCCGCCCCCACACTCACCGAGGACCAGTAAACGTTTGCTAGCTATTTGCAGGACTGACGGCAGGGCTTATTTTTCCCATATGCCAAACAACTTCATCCTAAAGGAGATATTCCACTCTAGCAAGATTTAGTAACAATTACAAGGATCCTTCATTTCGATATGGCACTCTACGACATTTTTTCATGCAGTATTTCATGAGTTGGCGGATGGGGTGTGACACCAAACCTCATGGGTGCCCAGAGTGGAGGTTACCCCACTGAAGTCCTTGGGCTCCCCACCACGCCTTTCCATGGCTACCATGCTGGATGGCCACTCCTGACCCTGAAGCACCGCTGCTCCCCTCCTTTCTGCTCACCTTTCCCGTGAGACGGTATTGGGGGAATGAGGCAAGCAGAAGCAAGGTTCTTCTGGGAAAAACAGGGGCCGTGGAAACCATGATCCCTCATCCTGGGACCCTGGTCTGTGCCCTACTCCATGGAAGAGCATGAAAGACGCCCAGATACCCAGACTGTCAGAGCCCACTATCCGTGTCCACCCCTGCTGGCTGCTCCTCCTTCTCATTCTCACCAATATTACTGATGGCACCCAAAGCATTTGTTAAAATGCAGCGTGGGAGTCCAAAGCGAACACTTCTCGTTCCAAAGATGGCCCCGGGTTCTAGTCGGTTTTTCTCCACACTGTGGCTAAACTAGAGATCTCCTGTTCACTAGTCCTGGAGCAACTGGTACCTGCCCCACCCTGTCCTGAGGCTAGAAGGCAAAAGTTTCTCTCCTGTGCTCAAGGCACCCACCAGGCGGCAGGGAACAGGAACACAGGAGAGGACACTGCAAAGTGACCGCAAGACCCCAGACAGAGGGGAGCCCAGAAGGTGCTGGAAACACTTAAGAGAGCAACAGACCCACCTTTAACACAGAAGGGTTCTCAGAGCACACCTTCCAGTTTGAAAACAGAAATTCTCATGAAGCCTTTTCCTAGTGGAATTTGGTTGGTTAGACCCTAATCTGAGCCGGGACCCTTTTTTGATGAATGTACAATTGAGTTGTCTCCAGCACAGGGCGAGGCCCATGGTCAGCCTCCTTCTGCAGAGTGAGTAGAGCCCAGGAGAAGGGGAACATCCCCAGAGCAGCTCAGAACTGGACAGAACCACATGGTGGTGTTCAGCAGTGGGTGTGTTTGACCTTTTATGTTTGACCTTAACTGCTGTGTGTTTCTGTTGGTTAGTTCATCGCTTACTCTTTGGACACATTCACAGTCAATTTTAAAACTGGTAACAAAACACATTTTCAACTTGGAAAACCGGTCCCTGAAACGCATTCCACGTGGCCCACGGTGGCCCCAGGTCCTGGAACAGAGCAGGTTCTTGTGTGCGCTACTCAGCTGTCACTCTGGACACTTGCTAGGGTAGCAGACACCAAGCGATGTCACACGACAAACACCTTGCCTCTCCTGTCTGTTAATGGGCACGTGTTCGGGCTTGGGAAATACGGAAGGATCCTTCTAGGCGTTTACTGGGTCCTGTGCCTGATGTGAGTATATACCTATACACACATTGAAAACATATTGATAATGTACATGTCATATGTAATGTCTGATATGGGATACATAGAACACTTATTGTGGATGCCATAAGTGTTGGCTGGGTTAATAAATTCACCAATACAGTAATGAATGGTGGCAGCTCCTTCGCCAACACCTTGGATTTGAGGCAGCAGCTCTGACTTAAAAGATTTTAAAACTATCTCCTCCCTTTGCCTTCTTTCTTGTCTTCTCACAATGGCCCCATGACTCCATCCTGAATTCTTCTTCCTCTTCCAGGGCTAGCTGTTACCTGGAAGTTCCTGGGTCCCTTAATGGCGGACTCCAGCCCCACCACTTCCGGTGGGGAGGGCAGGAGGGAAGTTGACATCCGTTCCTGTGCAGGGTGCAGCTGTGTGACAAAGGCATGCAGCCCTCCCTCCTCTTCCCCTGGCTGGGAGCCACGGTCCTCCAGCACTTCGGCTTTCCACAGTCTTTTAAGTCATTAGCAAATGGACGCAAGGTCCCCGTGGGGCCCGTCCCCCTTTAGTGAGGCTCCATGGAGAGTAACTGATGTCTGAGGTCACCCAGGGCAGAGTCCATACCCAGCCCCTCCTCAGGCTGCTTCGGAGATGATGTATGTGGCAAAGTCGCTCTTGAAATGGCAACGGAAAGACTGTTCTGCCTCGACGGACGCTTCAGTTGGAGATGCTACACCACTCCTTCCCTGGCTAATGAGGTGAGGAGCTGGGCGGCAGAGCTAAGCTGCTGGGAAAGCTGGACCACCCTCCGTCCTGCCCACACACCATCCCTACGCGCATCCCTCACGCAGACCAGCTCACAGGTGCTCAAGAAGCTTTGCCGAGTTCGTGGCTCTCCAGCCTGAGCACCTGGCTCAGTTCTGTAGGGTCTGGATCAACAAACCGCACAACATTTGTTTCTTCTATGGGATAAAATTGTTAAACTAGAAAAGACCTCCAAGACCACCCGGTTGGAAGAGCCCCCTTTAAAATGGAGACAATCTGACTCTGGGTTCTGTCTTCCTAGTCCAGGTTGCCGGCACAGAGCCTTCCATGTGAAAGCCCTTCAAAAATTTGACAGTGACCAGGTCAGCTTCAGAGCCTCTCCCCAGGGCTCCATGACAACTCCCCGTCCTTCAAAACACGAACTTTGTGGGGTTTAGCCAGGGAGCTAGACAACCCCAGAGAAACCTAGCTCTTCCCAGTACAATTCCCAACTGAGACATCCAAAGACCATGACGGGGCCTTATTTCCATCTAGAGCGTTCTTCTCCTATTTCCTGTTGCTTGTTGGAATTAAACAGAGCAGAATAAGATAACATAGAGTCGCCATGACTGCCCTGATATCTTGAGGCCTCACAAATGTCCCTTCCAGCTTTCAGCCAGAGGAAAAAATCCTAGAAGGAAAAAAAGGTCCTGTGTGCTGCAGACACATGACACCCATCACATCCTGAAACCCGTTCTTGTGGCCCCTAAGAAAAAGATGATCTGAAAAGATGAGCCTAAGAAAATGAGGAAATCTCCATCTTAAAATATCCATGTCCTTATCCTTCTCCACTTGTTATGCTAAGCACCTGCTATTAGTTCGGCTCATGCGGGGTATTCCATTGGGGGAAAAAGTATGGAAGACTGTGTCTGGGCCTCCATTAGCTTGCCTGACGTGTCACAACTAGTTCCGTTGCTCATGGGTCTCAGTCTTCCTCCTTCCCATAAAAGACGAGAAGTGTTCACTGGCAGCAGTCAAAGCAGACGGTTGGAATCCCTAGTATCTAGCAGGGGACTTTGTTCATGGTTGGCCCTCAACGAAACAGATGGGGACTCGGTTATTAAGAGCACTGCGATACCCAGCTAAGGAGCAGGTGGTGTTCTAACAAAAGCTAGTTCCGTAGGATAGGGGACAGTACTCAGGCCTGCTCTCAGGACAGGATCTGGGCCTCAGGTTTCTCAAAAGTAAAACCAAGCCATGAACTGGATTTGAAGGCCAACCAGTTTGATTCCTGTCCTTACTCTGTGTGACAATCCTTTAAGGACGTGAAAATTGCTGTGTTTCCCTCCCACCCCAGACTCTTCTGCTCCGAGCTTCCCCGACCCCCAAAACCTGGACCATACTGTCTGGCTTCCTGGCCTGATTCTAATGGCTCCCTTTGACGCAGGCCAGTTTGCCACTAGACATCTGCTGTGGCCCCAAAGCTAGACCCATACCTATGTCTTATTTCCCATGATTACCTACTAGGCGCCAACTCCCCTGGTCTGTATTTATATGGCAATTCAGACCAGAAATTTCTAACATATTTTGCCCCCTACAATTCCATGAGTTGCTGACTTCGAGGGCAGCTGGGCTGAGGGACCCAAGCAAAGATTCCACCCTCTTCTGGTTTTTTTCCTCTGTGTTCTTCTCTGCTCTTTCCTAAATGCAGCTTCTTGTGTCACCTGGTTAGGAGAGCAGAAAGTCTGCCCAGGGTCACTTGATATTGAAGGTCTCTAGTCCCAAATACCAACACCTGGACAACCTTAGAGACAATCAACTGCCTCCTTCCTCATCACTGTCTCTTTGGCTTCGGTGGTTTGGTTTGGGGTGGACAGGGAGGGCCTGTGGGGTTTGTTTCTGATAGCGCAATCCTTGGAGGGCCCCTGAACCATAGGTCTGTGACTGGAATTATGGAGAAAAGACGGAGAGCTAGAGGGAGGGCCATTCTGATTCTCGAGCTGTTAATTTTATTTTGATTTTTTGAGACAGGGCTCACTAAGTTGCCCAGGCTGGCCTCCAACTCGTGCTCCTCCTGCCTTCGCCTCATGCGGTGATTGCAGTGTGCCCCGGTGCTCCCAGCTCTGTTAAATTTTTAATGCAGCTGGAAAGTAACTAAGTTGATGGGGGAAAGGGAGATCATATTCCCAGGGCTGCAGAAGGATTCAGAACTCCTAAGCCTCCTAAAATAGCCTTTCTTTCCTTGCAAAGGTGGGCGAGCCGGTGACTCTTACTAAAGAAAGCTGGAATGTGTCCTCAGACGGAGCAAGGGGTTGCACAGGGAGGGACTGACCAGGCTGGCGGGCAGCTGCTGCCTCAGTGGTCTGCCGATCACAGCACCCGCAAGCCCTCCCAGGCTAAAGCCTCCTCCACCTCCGTCTGGCATGGTGCGGAAGACCACCATCAGAATTAAATGTTTCTGATAAGAAATGCTTCTAGAAGCTCCTATCACAGAGCACCTGCTTAGAAAGCCCCAGACTCCTAAGCTTAAGGTCATCATCATGTTTGGAAGGATATGATGCTGACAAGATCCCTTCAGGAGCACAGGAAATGTGAGCACCAAGGGGGGCAGGCCGAGGAGTGTGTGTGTATGTGTGGGAGAGAGAGAGAGAGAGGCCAGTGTGAACCCCTGGGGACAAGGGCTGGGCCTCGTGTACCACTGGGCCACCGGTGCCTAGCCTGGCCTTGCACCTTACCTAAATACACCTGCTGAGAGAGAAGTGGCTGGGGAAAACGCAAAGCACCAAAGACATCCTGGCTCCCTGACGGTCATCTGTCACGGTGGGTGAGGGACAACGGCCACCACTGGAAAAGATCCAGCCTTGTGAAATCCACAGAGATGGTATGGTCTCCACCTTTCTCTGCTCCCACCCTCTGTGTTACCCAAACCAACTCCCACTCCTACGCAACCCCACTGAAGGACGGCCACCCTGGCTGTGGTCTGGATGTGGTTTGAATGTGCCCCCAAAGGTTTCATGTTGACATTTAAGCCCAATCGTGAGGTATTAACAGGATGGAAAAAATCTATCTATGGTGTTAGAGATGGGCCTTTGGGAGGTAATGAGGACTAGATAAGGCCATCCGGGTGGAACCCCAGACTGAATGAATACTGGTGGCTTCATAAGAAGAGAGAACTAGACCCTGTCTCTCACCGTGTGATGTCCTGTACCACCGTGGGACTCTGCCAGCAAGAAGGCCATTGCCGGAGGCAGCCCTAAACCTTGAACCAGAGCTATGAGCCCAAATAAACTTCTTTTCTTTATAAGGTTACCCAGCCACAGATATTTAGTTATAGTAATGAAAAATGGACCAATACAACCCTCTGTGTCCCCCTGCCCACTAAGGGAGAAACCCAGAAGGTCCCCCAGGCTTGGCTCTCTGCCTCAGTTTCACATCCAAACCAAAATGCTCTCCAAGGTCGTCCTCTGCTCCTCTACCACAGCTGCTGTCTTTGTCAAGCCCTGATGGTCTGGATTACTGCGGAGTTCCCTGAGTCCTTGTCCTGCCTCCGGCTGTGTCCTCCATGCCCAACCCAGGTTCACACTCTAGTCCCAGTCAACCAGCCGCAACCCAGGGGAAAGTTCTGAATTCTTGCTCACCCACACCCAGCACCAGAATAAAGTGCACACCCCTGGGCTTGGCCCGTGGGTCCCTTAATAATCTGGCCCCTGCCTCCCTCTGCAGCCTCAGCGACCCCTGCCCTCGTGGGAGCCCTCCTGGAAGTTCTGCATCATGGCTTCCCTCCCTTCTCTTTGCACCTGCTTGGTCCCTTCAACCTGGATGCGGTTCCCTCCTCCCTGCCAGGTCATGTTCTTCCTCCATCCCGAGCATCCTCCACCAGGGGAGATGGTCCGTGATTCTAGGGTTTCCCAGGCAGAGGTGGATGCCCCTCCTCTGAATGTGGAATGGACTTTGGGTAAACACTCCTGTGCTCCTTGTCACCTCTGGTTTCCTCGTCTGCTTCCCCAGCTGGAGAGCAGAAGTCCGGGGCACAGAACTCCGTTACGAGGAAGGCGCGTGGTGAACACTTCCCAAGGGCACGGATGATGCCAGAGACACTCCAACGTGCTTAGCGGGCCAAGCGGCCCCTTGTTCACGGCCACTCTGGAGGCTGGACACGGGGTCTCTGTCCCCAGACACTAACCCTAAAGGAACACATTTTCTACAAGGCTTGGTGTCTCCTTGGCCTGTACAACACGCAGCGTCTCCCCTGCCTCACGCCCCACCCTGCAGGGGTTCTGTGGTGAACAAGGGCTCCACCTTGTTATCTCTCTAGAGAGCGGGCAGCCTCACTCTGGGGACACACATGGGTCCTATGTGCGAGGCAAACACACAGAGAAGCTTGGGGGACAGCTGTCCTTCTCCAGTCACCCGGGCGATCCGGGGGGAAAACACCAGCTCCTGGCATCGCCCCCGCCAGTCCCAGTGCCCTGTGAGGACAGGCCCAGAGTCCCACTCTAATTATACCCTGTTTGACTAGGAAATGGAATTCCTGATCGCATTCCTGAATCTCCCACTGACGCGACATTTATAACTACATTAGAAAGGAAGTGCTCTTTGCTGTGTGCCTGCACTCAGGATAATTGGAAAGGAACAACAGTGTGGAGGGGCCTGAGGCCCTTCCCAAAATGACAGAGCAGAACCTTGACTCATAAAGTAAAGGAAATAGTGGTTCCCTCCTTGAGCCCCCTGAACACAGGGGAAATAAAGGGAGCCTTAACTGAAAGATGAATATATCTCTCCGAACCCCTGGGTCTTGGAACCCTGGGAGCTCCAAAGTCTAATCCAACATTGGCGCTGGCTGTCTCAGCCCTTCCCTGTCTGCAAAATGAGGCCAGCAAGAGGAGAGCTGAAGTCCCCTGGGAAGCTGGGGGTTACTGCGAGTCGCCCCGTAATCCACATGCACCCCCAAAACAGGAGCTAAAAAAATAGCAACAGAGTTTAACAAATAGACTCTTCTACCTCTCAAACGACCTCACCATCATCGTCCTCACCATCCCTGATACCATTACTGAGCGCTCACCGCCTGCCAAGCACTTCCCAAACACCAGCTACACATTTTTATACTTAATTCTCATGATTACCCAATAGTCCATTACCATATGTTCCCATCTTTCTTAATGAGAAAACTGAGGTACAGAGAGACCAAGTAGCTTGCCCACGCTCACACAGCCAGAAAGCCTTGGCGCTGTGATTCCAGCCGGGCACTCTGATGGCAGATTATTTGGTGACCATTACATGACGCTGCCTCCATTTCTCAGCTCACAGTCATTAAAAGGACCCTCATGATCATGGTGGGAGTCTGACTTTTTATATGTGTTATATCAGACAGGGGTTCTCTTTTAAGTTGGAAAAACTTAAACCATTCAGAGATTAACCACTAATTAACCACTAATTGGGCTAAATAAAAAGGCTACAAAACTCCTGCTCAGCCTAAAAGTTGACCATCAGAGAGTCCCCTCCACCCCCACGATTTCAAGGTGACCCTATTCATGAGGCCCTTATTAAAATGCAAGTATACCTGAGAAGGGCAATATAAGAAGTCACTAGTACCTTAACATAGTGATGCTTCCAGAACATTCCTTCATTGTCAGGGGGGAAAAAAAAACTCAAGGTCATTAGAAGGATATTTTATTGGAAATGGGGAGGGGGTTATGGGAGCAGGGGAAAAAAGAGGAGGCAGGGATCCCTGGAAAGGGTGGGAACTGACCACGTTGGAGGCAGTCGTTGGAGGCAGTCGGGGAAGTCAGAAATAAACTTGGCCTACTTCACAGTTTTGCCTGGGGCCGGCCTGGGGGCATTCATCAGTACCACACAGGATGACATTTTTGGTGAAATGCCTGAAATCAGTTGAGAGCTAAATCATTATTTCCAGAAATATTAACCTCGTCACCTTTTGAAATAAAAACTGTACCAATAAGCAGGAGGCCAAGGCGATCTGGGGTTTTACTGGGCGGAGACAAGGCATAACTTGTCAGTCTGGAAACGTATTAATGAACACCACTGGAAGACCAGCTTCGATAACGGGTGCCCTCATCCGAGCATCTGAAATAAGCTGCCCCACTGAGTTGTTTCTTCTCCTTTTATCACCGACTGATAAATAATGGAAGACTCAGGTTCCACGACTTTGGCAAAGCCCCTCTTCATTAAGCCCAAGCGATGGCCTCTCAAATTCCATAGTTAGCTAAAAGAAGATGGCTGCCATCGAGATGCCCACCCCACAGCAGATTCCAAACGTTTCTTAAGACAAAATAACAGAAGTGTGCGATAAAAGGTCAGAAAGCTCTGAGAGACCCTTGCTTAAAGGCGGCATCTAAAACACAAGGGTCCTCAGAATCTAAATGCTTCTGTGCTCTAGAAAGTTCCAAGCTGCTGTGGCAGGTCGCCAAGTCCCAGCTGGCCACTGCCACGAATGTCTCATCTTGTAGAATCACATGGGACAAAAGAAGCCACCACGGGTACCTTAACCCTTGCTGCACCTGAATCTAAATGCACAGGGGTAAGATGTGCTAAAGCTAAAGGAACAAAAGGTTGGGTCTCATCAGGGAGGAAGGGGTTAAGGTCTGTTAGACCACGGACCAGAGTCAAAGATGTCCCCATAATTGTTCACCATCCATCGCAGGCAGAGACCCCGTAATCCTAGGGTTTGGGCAACTCCTGGCTGTCTTAATGTCCTGGTGATACAACTAGTACCAGAAGTGCATGATTCATAGGCCTGTAACCCGTTAACAAATGAGGCCCGTCTTCCACAACCTAACGCAAATTGAAAATAAGCCAGATGAAGTCAACAGACAATCCAAAATAAAATGAAAAATTAAAAAAGATTAATTTTCTTCTTTCTCCTTTTTTTTAAAAAATCTGATCTGCTTGACCAGCCCAAAGTAGTATTGATGAATCTTAAAAAGAAAAGTAAAATAAAATCTCTGTTTAACTTTTTCCCCCAAATGAAAATCAAAGAGAGATGGCTGCTTCTCTCTTCCTCCTAATTTGGAAATTATTTGGCATTTTTAGAAATTAATTTTTTCCAGGCAATTAAATTAGCCAGTAATTTGATATCACCATCTTATTTCATTATATAGAACACATGCTGAAATGACACACAGCCTCATTTTCATTTATTATTTTTGCAAATTCAGTACTCATAAAAAGGTGTTGGATTGACAGTGCCAGCGACTACAATCTTTCCTGCTGGCTGAGAGCGAGCCTGAGAGGTGGTTACGTGAGCTGGAGCCCAGGCCTGTCCAGCTGCGAGAGAAAGATCAAGTCCCACAACATACAGTCCTTTATTCTCTGCTCCAGACCCCTTGCTGGCCCACCCAATGCAGCATGATAAATGGCGTCACCACTGGATGGAACCCGCCCCCTCACTTCCCAATGGCCACCTGGTATTTCTATGATGCCTCTGTCCAAAGAATTTTCAAATGCTTTCCAAGTCATCTGACTTAGTTCTCCAACCCTTTGAGACAAAGATGGATCTTTGAGAACCTGGAAACTTACTTGGGGGGAGAGAGGACACACACATTTAACTAGAGAAAAGATAAGTGAGCTCTTGCTTAGTCTGTGTCTGGTATCTGTGTGCTGGTATGTCCTACCAAGGAAGAATGAGGTCAGAGATTCCTTTGAGCTCCATATGTTCCCAGGAAGACTTGACATCACTCTTTGCCCGTTTTATAGATAGGCAAGCAAAGGCACAGAAGGATAAACAGAGACTCAAGCATGTACCTTAAGTAAAAAGTCAAGGTCAGGATCAACATTCAAGGTTCATCAGAAATCACACCATTCTTCAACCACTTTTAGTATGAAGGCCCAGAAGAGTGTTCAAAGAGGAGCCTGTGAATAACTACACTAGGACAGCAGGGCAAACTGGGATGAGTGCCCACCCCGTGTGTGTGTGTGTGTGTGTGTGTGTGTGTGTGTGGATTTGCAAAGTAGCTGGGCACTCGTTAGGCTAAGGACTTATACAGATCATTTCAGCCTTTTGACACATCCCCAGCTTCTGTGTTCACTCCTTCTTGCAGGCTTTGCTGATCCCCAGCCTCCATGCCTAGAGTATCCTACCTGATCTGTCCCTCATCTGTGCAAATCCTATACTTTATTTAAAACTCAAAAGAGGCTGGGTGCAGTGCTCACACCTGTAATCCCAGCTACTCGGGAGGCTGAGGCAGGAGGATTGCAAGTTCATGGCCAGCCTGGGCAACTTAGTGAGACTCTATCTCCAAACCAAACAGTAAAAGGGCTGAGGGTGTAGCTCAGTGGTAGAGTACTCGGCTACTGTGGGTGAGGCCCTGGGTTCAATCTCCAGTGCTGCTAAATAAGTAAATAAACCACGAAGGAATGGCCACCTCTGCCAAACAGCTGTGTCTGCCCCTCTAACTCGTTCTATTCTTTCCTTTCTGAATTTCCTCGGCTTTTATTGGAGGTGTCACACAGCACAGCTCTGACCTGCAGAATGCTTTGCGTCTCTCTTGTTGCTGTGTGTGGGGTTCTTTCCCCAATTATGCTTCCATCTCCTAGAAAGCTGGGGGCCTGTCTGTATTTCTCTTGCATCCACTATAGGTCCACCTCACATCTAAGTCAGGAGGTTAGGAAACCTCTCAGAGACCACCTACTTCAGTTTTAGACCAAGAGTCTGATCTTTAAAAGAAAAGAGGCTTCTCTGAGCACCGCAGCCCGGCACAGCCCGGGTAGGTCCCTGCCCAGTATCCCCACGGGATGGTGCACCATCATACCACATGGTGCTTCTTTACCATAATGGCTCAACTACTTAGGTGTCCACCCACCAAACTGGAAAGTCTGAAGGACAAGAATTTGTCCTGGAGGGCAGCCGTATCCTTGACAGTTGGTACAGCTTGAGCACTTGGTAAGTGTTGGTTGAGTGAATAATTGAAGGAACGAATGAACATAGCTTTCCTTTAAATAATAATCTAGGCATGGATTGGATTTCTAAGATTTATTTCAAGAAAGAAAAGAGGTTATCTGCTCATCCCCAGAGGACCCACGAGAAGCACACTGGGGTGGTGGCACCCATTTCCACTGGTGGACAAGGGCACTGGATTCAAAGTCAGGGCAACTGATTGGGGTCTGACTCTTCACAGTCTCTTGCTTTTGGCAGCACCACCGGGGCTGTGGAGGAGGTTTTCTGGCTGCAGTGCCTGCTGGCCCCACAGCCCACTCACCAGGCACCACCCAGAGGCGGGTGGCGACCCCCGTTCAGGACGCCCTTCCTTGGGGCTGGGCACTCAAGGCCCCTGCCCTGCACAGTCAGGAACGGGCAGGTTAGACAGAGCTTCTGATTTCCCTCTGCAGCTGGGAGAGTGAGTCTCCCCGCGCACGTTAGGGTGCTTATCAACAGATGGGATGCAGATTTGAGGCCCCTTTTCCTTGTTCATTCTTTCTTTTTTTTTTTTTTCTTTTTTTCAAAACAGGCTGCTGTCAAGGTGTGTTAATATCTCTTCATTTCAACAAGCTCCTTGGTACACAAAGCTGGGACTTAAAAAAAAAGTTGAGAAGAATAAATAATCTATCATGCTAGCAACATAATTATAAGAACATATGTCAGCTCCGGCTCGCTGTGTTCTCTCGTATGAAGGCTATGTGTGGGAGCCGGAAGGACGGCAGGAGTGTCTCAAAATAGTCTGGTGGGTGGAGGAAGAGTGATAGGGGACTGGGGGACCCAGATGGCTCCCCTCCGTTTTGGTGAGCACAGCATCCCAAGGGCTGCCCTTGATGGCTTTTGGCTATCAAATGTGGCCACCTGGGTCTGGAGACCCCTGGGCAGTTCACTGCTCAGTGGCGCCACCGTAACAGGCAGGTAGGTGATGTTCTGCTTGGCCCAGTGCTGAGACCCTCAGGGACAGACTCCGCTGCCACCAGGATCCTCACAGGCAAGGGCAATGGGTCCCAGTTATCACAAATGTCTCATGCTCTGAGGCCCTCAAAAAAAAAAAAAAAGAAGAAGAAGAAAGAAGAGAAAAACCTGTACACATGTGTTTATATATTTTCTCACATATCCCAACAGCCTTCTGTAAAGGAATCAGGGAGGAGGAAAATGTCATATTGTCCCCCAGTCATTTCCCCATCCTCATCTAGACTGTAGTCACCATTTGAGGCTCTTCTCAGGGAAACCACCTGGCTCCCCTGCCTCCGGGGCCACCCCTGGGGACCCTGAAGGCCTCCTGTCCATGTCCCTCCCTCTGCACAGGACGTCCCCTGGTTACCTGCTGCCGCGGCACCTGGCGGTTCTGGGGACACGGATGCTCACCGAGCTCTTAGCTATGCAATGGCTGTTTCCTGAATGGACTGTGGTGGCCGCCAAGGTAGGAGCTGTGTCTGATTTGCTCACCCCGGTGACTGCAGCTGCCTGGGGACCCGGGTCTCTGCCAAGGACACAGACATGGGAGCCAGGGAGGCAGCTGTAAACAAGGGGCCCCCGGAGCTACCCTGTGCTGGGAGAAGGAGAGCAGGCTGGGGAGGACGGCCTGGTGTGGGAGCCCAAAAGAACATGGCTACAGCAGACACCAGCGCCCAGGGCAGGTCGCGGATGTCAGCCAGCCCTGATGCCCCTCAGCCTGGACAGCTAGACACAAGCGCCCTGCCAGCACTGGGCTTGGAGCTGCAGCCAGGGCTGCGGGCAGAGGGTCTAGGAAGTTAATTCAGTGGATACAAGAAGGCCCAGAGGCAGGAGACCACCTGGGAGACCATCATACTCCCCACGTGACAACCAGGGGCTTAAAACAGGGTGGGGCTAGAGGAGGGGGCGGCATCGTGCATATTATGAGACTATAAGCATTTGGTCCAAGACCCTACCAAATTAAGGACCTAATAGGGATTTAATCAATATTTATCAATATGTTTACCAGCATATGCCAACATTTACCAATATATACACTCACGGGTCCCGGAACATGTAAAAATGAAAACAGATTTTTATGAAAATAGCTTTAAATATTATTTTAACACATTTCTGTATTTTTATGTAGCCTGCTGATGTTTTTTGCAAGAAAAAGTAAAAGATATGAAATAAGGAAGAAGGAGAGAGCTTGGGAGTGTCACATGCTTGGACTCTCAAGAGCTGGAGCCCCGAGCCACATCCAAGGACATTTCCGTGTACGTCTGTGCCTAAGTTGGGGTCCTTTCAAAGCTCGCCTGACTGTACTTCTGTCTGTCTCTGCGTTTAGTGAGCACAGTAAAGAGCTGAGGTACCCGTGGAACTTTTTTACCCTCAGACAAGCACAGGACCAGATGCTCAGGATGTGAGGATGAGGGCACCCACGGGGGTGGGGGAGCCGTTATTTTTGATACAAGATCATCAAGAAGGGAGGATAGGGAAAGGACAGAGCTCCCCAGGGCAGGTGGTGTGCTGTGGCAGGGACGATTAAATGGTCGCCTACCCTGCAATCCTTACCTGATTTGCACTCTTCAATGCAAACATCTAAACAGTGTTCCCTCCCGAGATGACACACAATCAGACCGGAAGGAGATCCAGACAATTGTGTCCACAGCGTTAGAAAACATGACATTTGTGCATCTCCTCTAGGGTGAGAGTGGAGGAGGCCAGGTCAACATTTCACCCTCTGCTGTGCAGTTACCAATATCCATATTGATCCATCAGGAATATTTGGCAAGAGCCACACCCATTATTGTGCCTTACACTGACTGCTTTTACAACGTGGGACAGAGAGGTCAGAAGCACACATCAAGAAGCACTCACTTTACTCCTTTGTAAAAAAAAAAAGGGGGGGACAATAGTAATAGGATTTCTGTGTCCAAATGTCTCCCTACCTCCTAACCCTTGTCTCCGCATTTTCCTTATAAGAGCAAATCTTCTGCCCTGGAGATGCTCCAAGATGATAAAGACCACTATCTTTTACTTAGTGAAAGATAATACAGGACATTTGCAAAACACTTTCACACATATTTCCTCACTAGAGTCTGTCCAAACACCCAAGTAAATACATTGGGTGGTGGTCGGTAGTCCCACTGGGAGAATGAGAAACCAGCATCTAAGGATGGCAAAGTGACTGCACCCAGTGTCTCACCTCCTACTCCCCCCGCCACCTGGTCACCACAGCAACGGCCAGTCATCCTCACTACCTGTGAGGACTTGTCTGGGAGCCCAGTGGGAGGCTAAGGCTGGACAAGAACAGAGGACCAACGGGGGTGGGGGGTGGGGGGGGAGGCGGGGGGTGTCTCTACAACTGCAGAGGGCAGTTAGCGCCTCCTGTTGGTTAAACCAAGAAAGACAGTATTTCATCTCAGGGGATGTCCTGCAAAGTGTGGACCACTCAAGGGCAGTCTCTGACCCCACAGTGTCATGCAGGGATGAGACAGCAGAATCCAATGGCCAGGCTTCCTTCTCCAACCAGCGGAGACAGCGGGTTGCACGGGGATCAGACACTCTGCTTCTCACGAGCTCCCCAAAGGTCAACAAACCCGCACAATGACCCAGACTCTCCAGAGACAGCCCAGTGATTTCTAACTGAAGAGGGACTGAAGGGTGCAGCTCCTGAACAGACCCCAAACCGAGACTCACACCTGGATCCAGCTGCCCAGCGCCCCGTGGAGCCTCCTGTCAGAAACAGCCCAGTCTGCCCAGAGCAGGAAAAGGTAAAAGTAAATAAACGCAGCCTTAATCTCTCCAGTAGATTGGAACAATCTGAACCAACCTGTAATTTCATCCAGACTCGCAGGAGAATAATTTTGAAAGCTCTGCTTCAACATAAAGGCACCTCCACCCGTTACAATTTCCCCAGCATTTTTTCCTTCCTGCCCCCTTCCCCATCTGCACTTTATTCAATGAACACATCTGCATTCCTTCTCTCTCTTTTTCTGGCCAGAAACTCTATACAACCTTATCACTGACACCTCTCTGCAGTTTCAAATTCCAACTTTGTGCCAAATCCCCATTTCCTGCTGCTTAATTTCCATTCATTTACTCTTGTTTTTGCTTCTTCTGCCATTCCCAGCATGGACCAGCTCCAGCCCAGCTTCTTGTAATTTTTTAAGGAAGGCTCCCCATTGAGTGCTATTGGAATCTGAGCCCTGCTCCATGCCAGTGGCGGCCATTGTTTATACTACCTAACACGGTTGCCAACAGGCTGCTCTCTCCCTCTCTTTGTTTTCCTCCCTGCGTGTATATACTAAGGCCCAAGAGAACTTTCCCCCACATATGGTGACCTAGTAGGTCTAGTTTTATTATTGCTTCAGGAGACTCCAAAGTAGCCTCTTTCAATTTCTTTTTTCAAGAGGAAAAATAAAATCTTATCTGGAAGCTCTGCTTACCGGACGCTCCATGGCATGATGGGCCTTCACTGGGGATGAACTGCGTGCGGTTGGGACCAGGTCTCTGGGAGCCTCATCAAGGAGGCTCAGTAAAAGGACAGTGGGAATGGCCCTAGCAGGGACAAGCTGCAGATAGACTTTGTAGAGAGACAGAGGGATGGCCACCCAGCATTTCTTCAGCTCGAGGACATAGTTAATGTGTTAGATTGCAAAGCCAGGAGGGTTAATGCTCTGGTTTCCAGGGGGCCCAACTCCTGCGTAAAATATCTTTTCATAAGCAAAGGAACTGTGGTAGGAAATCCTTCCCGCTATAGGATTCATTTTGCCCTATTATTTGGGAAGATCTTGGTTTTCATGTTGCTTTTCCTAAATGCATTGTTCAGCTGCAGTTCTGTCCTTTACATTGTAACCATTTCACTGTCACTATAAATATCTTTGTCACAGGTCCCCTACATCTGCCCTGCAGTTCTGCCCTCAATCCTGTCTCTCCAGGTTTTGCCATGTCTACAATTGCCTCTCGTAGCCCTGCCTAAGACACCGCACGGAAAATGGAAGGACTGAATCAGGAACAGGGATGACTCTGAGGCTAATGTCATTAAGGGACAAGAAAAAGAAAATGCCAACTGGACATCTCGTATCTCGGGAGGAGGCTTCTGTCGCACAAGGTGTGACATGTTCTCAAACACACCTTTCCCCCAGCTGGCACGGTGGCAACCATCCTCTTACACACTTACAACGTTACAGAGGAAGCCACCTTCTTACACACTCTCGGGGTGCAGATATGCAGTGTGCCCAGAAACGTGACTTCTGTTGATTTACTTTATTCAGATATTAAGGGCAAAGTCATCCTAACAGAGCAGAGTTGGGTTACCCTCTTAACCCAAAATAAACCAACAGCCTCTCAAGGACTATAATTTGCACAAAAATTTGGAACACTAAAGACCTGAAAGCATTTCTCCACTCAGATCTTTAAAAATGATGTGTGTGTGTGTGTGCGCGCGCACTCACGCGTGCATGCCCATGGCCAGTTCATCTCCAGAACAGGGATAAGAATTACGTAGTATTGCTCCTTCTGCAGATGAGCACCCGGCAGTTCAGGGATGTACCCAAGGGTAGCCTAAGCTCAAGAGATCCAAATCCCAGTGCACCTGACCTCCCTGGCTTCTGACAGGGCTCCCCTTGAACTCAGCCGTCCCCTAAAGCAGTGATCTTCATGTATCTGGGGCGGGGAGGTGGGGGGAGTAGGGAGAACTTCACTGGCCACACACATGGTGGATATCCACCTTCACCCTGTTCCCCCAGCCCTGGGGGCTCCGAGTCATGACAGGTGAACCCAGCCCTTGCCTGAAGGGCAATAGCATGGCCTCCTCTGTGTTTCTGAGTGAGGAAAAATCTACCACCTGGGTCATTTAAGGAACTGGGACCCAACTGGAAGAACAGCTGTGGCCCCTCTTCCCAGAACCAGCACAGGGCCCTCACAGCGAGCTTCTGAAACAGCCAGGGGTTCCCACTCTTCCAAAACCGGGCAACAAGGCAGAACAATGCCTTTGAAAGAAACTCCAGGTGCCAATGAACGAGTGGATGGCTGGAGGAAATGTTTATACTTAAGTATTTATCAAAGCTCCCCAGAATGATGAATAAATGAGGGATTAAAATTATGGGGGATCATTTGTCACCTCCCCTAGAAAGGCTCAATTTACTGTTTATTCTCTGCTTTGCTGGGGGGACACCTGTAGACAGTCTCACATTAATTCACTAGACGAGTTCATGAAGGAAGATTTGATCCTCTGAAAATGTTTCACCCCTGCACAGCCTGTACTCCTTGACCGCCTTTCTTCTCTAGAGCATCCAGGAAGGTCCCCTAAGAGATGCGGTTGTTGCTATGTCACCTGCTGATGTCTTGGACTCTTCGTTTGTGCAAATGCCCGCTATGATGTTCACTCGGGATTAGACTGCCTGACCACACCTTTCTCAGAATGTTCTCCCCTGGGCAAGTGGCGCCTGTCTCTGGGTGTACACTATGCTACATTATGTATACAAGGAACAAAAATGGCAGAAAATTACAATTCAAATTCAAAAAGAAAGTTGTGGTATGCCTAGAACAAGTTTGGATAACACATTATGTGAAGGATTCTTTGTATTACATGCTTAATTTTCTTTAGCTGTGTTTGAAATTTTCCGTACTGAAAGTTTTAATCTTTCCATAACTGAAAGATTTAAATTTGAAAGAAAGGACTTCAATTTCCCTGGAGTAATTAAAGTGAATTTTATAATTTGTTGTTTATGGGACATTTCAAATAATCAACAGCACAGAAGCGACATCTCATTAGGCTGGAATTCTTCAACTCTTCCCCAAAAAATGGTTTTAAAAGAAAAGAATAATCAGTCTTTTTGGAAAGGGCCCATGCACCAGGGGAGCTCACAGTTACAAACGGTGGAAGAGGACCCAGTTGGTGGTGCACCATCTCCCTGAGAGGGAACAGGCATGTGCCATCATTCTTACCAAGTTAAAAGCCCACTTTTAAAATAAACTTTCTGATGATGACAGCCTTTCTAAATAGCCAAGTCATGTTTTCTATGATTCTAGAATGTTCTTCCACCATTGCCCAACTGATCTGGGCATAAGGAATACCAATGCACTTGAGCCAAGTTGAAACACAAATATAAATAGAGGGGGAAACGTGCATTCTGAATGCCAGAGGCGAAGCCTCTTGTGAGCTTCTCCATTCAGGCACACACGGTGAGCTCACGTGCTCCTACGCACGAAGGGTAGAACAGACCAGCAAGGAAGGGTCCAAATCTTGATTTTCAAATCCTTCCAAGACCCATTTCTTGAAGGACTGGAAGCAACAGGAACACAGGGCACTGGTGCTAGTGGCCCCCTGAAGCACCTGCTTTTCTGTGACCCCACTGCAGAGGGCTGTCTGGGGTAACATGTTTCTCCCTGGATAATAAGCCCTCTGGAGGCAAGTGCTGGTTTCAACGTAAGTATGCTGGGCCCCCTGAGACAGCAAGCCCTTCATATCAACTTCCAACTGACATGCAGACCCATCGGGGTCTAGCCTCCGAACCTGAGACCATCCATCTATTACACGTAACACCCACACTGCCTTGGATCCGCACAGCCCGACCAAAAAATACATCTGAAAAAAATCCTGCAAGTGTGTGACATCAACATGTTTTTCTCAGCTAACAAGCTTCCCTATTCACCAGCAGCCAAAAATTTTAAGTGGCTCTTAAACAAAGACAGCCCAACAAAGAATAATGATGTCAAGCCCAAGCCATCGTTCGGTGGTGTGAACACAAAATCTCCGGGACCCAAGTTAAAAAATGATTTACAGACGGTTTGATCAGAGTCAGATGTAATGTGGTGTCTTCTGGAGACGAGCCAGCGGCTATCAATCCGAATGCCCTACAACAAGTTATGTCATTAGTCAGAATCAATACATTATGGAGACAATTTTCTCCTTTGTCTCTCAGCCCAGGGAACGTTCTGTGCTGAGTTTCATCGCTAGATTGCGAGGCGCTCGAGTTACAAAGTTGGGAATCAGGACCGCGACTCCCTCGCGTGGCTCTGCTGGAGGGTCAGGGGAAAAGTTGAAGAATAAATCCAATTAGACAGGGGAGTCTCGGAATCACAAGTCCAAGGCCGGGCTGGCGGGTTTATCCTGAACTTGTGAAGCCCGTTCCTGCTGTTTAGACCCCTTTTAAGAGCATGAGTTTGGACTCACAGGTGTAAAAGGAAGAGAGCAGCAAGATGCTCAGCTCTGGGTCTACCCCAGGGGTCACCTCATCACCTGGGCTTGGCCAAGACAGGGCCAAGGGCTCACTGGCAAAGGCCAAGACCTGCAGCTTTTGCCTCTGTGCCGTCATTCCCTCCAACAGCAGACAGCCCATCCACCTGTGAGATCTTCATGTGCCCACCCTCTTCCTTAGTCCCTAAAGAATCATCACAGTGTCTTTTTTTAATTATTTATTGATTGGTAGTCCTGAGGATTGAACCCGGGGCCTTGAGCATGCCAGGTAAGCACTCTACCATTGAGCTATATTCTCAGTCTTGGTCACAATACAGTGCCTTTATTTTTTTTTTTAATGTTTTAAATGTTCTTATCAGTGCAATGTACTCAATAGTGG
This sequence comes from Marmota flaviventris, assembly GCF_047511675.1. Classification (NCBI taxonomy): domain Eukaryota; kingdom Metazoa; phylum Chordata; class Mammalia; order Rodentia; family Sciuridae; genus Marmota; species Marmota flaviventris. Next base: position 168,394,230 of record NC_092500.1, read on the forward strand.
GGTTCATTTTGACACAATCCTACATGCATGGAGTATAATTTGCCCCATCTGGGTCCCTTGTACTTCCTCTTTCCCTCCCCTCCTCCCTCCCCCTCTTCCTCTTCCTCAACTTCTCTGCTCTTCCTTCTATTTATTTATGTATTTTTAATTGGTTCTTTATAGATATACAGAAAGGTGAGATCCACTCTGGGATAGTCACCCTAATTTGGACAGTTTCATTGGGCAGTTCCTTCTTTTTGATACCAGGGCCATTTACATGATCTTTTCCAAGTGCCATCCTGTGGGCAGAACTTTCTCCACCATTAACGCTGGCCAAGATATTTTGCACCACAGCCTTGGTGTCATCCTTGCAGGATCTTCCAAGGTCCTCATACAGAGTTTGATAGAGAACAGAATGAAAACATAGCAGAATGGGTAGAGGTGGGGGGAGAGAAAGAAAGAAAGTCTCATTTTCTTACTGCCTCCAAGCCCTTCCTAAAGAAAAATTCTCTATTCACTCCCATGTGCGACTCTAACACATGATATTTTTCCAGCTCACTGGTATTTCATAAACACCATTTGTTGTCATGTGGTTAAATTAAAACTGAGGATATCAAACATCAAACAGTATGTTAATGTCAAGTATGCTTGAATAAATAGTAAGAGTTCAACTGAATGGAATATGTGGATTGCTAGCTAATTAAGCAAGAAGCAGGTGTGAAAAAAATCTAATTTAGGCAATTTTTTATAATTAATAATGTTTACTTGTAGTACCCTTCTAATGGGGCTCTAGTTTAGCCTCTTGTGAATTGCTAGGAGTTTACTCCAGTATTTTAAAATTATAATTGAATGGAGAATTTTACGAGGTATCTGGTTTCCTCACTGAAGCTGAAGAGCTGTCTGCATAGAAGGTTCCTGACAGTACTTTGTATCAGGATCAATTAGCATATCATCCCAGCAATTAACGCTTAAAACGCACACGGGCATGTCCCCACACCTGAAAGTTCTCTTGAACCCCCAGCCCAAGCAGAAATACCAGTGAACTTAGATGAACAAACTTGAATGAGGAAGTCGTCCTCAAACCAATCATGGGGAATAGATGATGAGGGTTTCAGCCAGGCTCTGGGAAGAGCAGCGACAGAGAACACTTTGCTACAATTAGAAACAAAAAATATTAAGATCGTATCTAAACTGTCCAGGCAAATTGCACACAACCAATCAATTAATCCAAGCATACATTTAAAGTTGATTTTTCTTTCCAAGCAACTAAATGGAAGTCGAGGAGGAGAAAATGGCCACAGATGTGCAAACAGACCTGGAATATTTCAAGGACGTGACATATCTACTGCATTTCATTAAAAGAAGAATGTATGAGAACAATGTATCCTTCTCAATCCAGGCCCAGGGACCAAAACAGGGCTGGATTAGATAGGACAACTGCAATCTCCAGAGACCGCCCCCCGTTTAATGGGAGCGCCACATGTTTGATATGTAGGGAAGTAGGTGGGTGTCCTGGACAGAGTCCACTATTCATCACAATACCACAGCCTGCTCATTCCCAGAGAGGAGCCCGAAAGCCTCGCAACCATATGTAGAATATTAAAAATCATTCAGTGTTAGAGTGCACGTTGAAAAGGCACGCACTTTGAACAAGACTGCAGTCCGGTAGAGCTCTGAGCTCAGTACATAGCGGTTGTAAAGGTAAACCAAGTTATCTACACAAACATGAGCATGTGCATGCACACGCGCACACACACACACACACACAGGGACTGTCACAGAAATGCACTCTTCTCTGATCTCTACGGTGAGGCAAGAATCAATAATGGATGAAACTGTATACCTGAGCATCAGCACATTAATTTATAATTAAAGATGAGAAACGCCAGTTCCTCTCCCACCACCAATCATCTCGTATTAAATATATATTATATGTATATTTATATACACGTACACACATATGTCTACACAGTAGATATTAAATTGTTTCCCAGATTCAATAACCTTACTATATTTCCATGGTCCTTTCATTGCCACTGAATTAATCACAGCCCTGCCCCTAACCACATGGAATTTTATTTCCCATAAGAGCGATGTTTACTTTGGTTTACTTGGTTGGAACTCTGAGCACTTATTCAGTCTATAAAGATTTAGTGTGACACATTTTGTTGAGCAACATTAAAAGCACTCCCTGACAGACCGCGCCCGGCACTGCTTTGCTTATATGCAGATCTGCACCCTTTGGATCTCAGCTGGCGCCCGTGGCCACGTGTCGTCTAGTTCCAGTGTCTGTGGAAATGCTAACGAGCTTGAAGACCGAGAGTTGTACTTATTTTCTCAGTTGCCATAAATAATATAAAAAGAGAAAAACGAATGACACAAACCTCCCTACACGCAGGGAAGAACCATCCCCTCCAACTTTTAACATGCGACAGTAGACGATCCCAGAGATAACCCCAGCTCACCCTGGTGTGGGTCCCTGGGCCCCTATATTGCAGCCAGAGATACAGGACAGACACCTGACAGAAGGGCCCCCAGAGTCTGCTGAAGGGGACCCACTTGATGCACAAACTCACTGTGGGACCCTTGATCACCTCTTGTGCTGACTGTCTCGTGTGCCTAGGGCGGGGATGCAGGAGGCCGCGGCTAGCACAGGCAACACTGGATGGAGGACAGCAGAGGGGAGCCCAGCCGTCTACACCTGACCAGAGACGTCAGGACCTGTTTGCCTCTGGCACAGCATTAGCAAAGTGCTTCCCGCTCTCTGTTCCACTAACTGCCATGGCCACGTGCCTGGGGCACATGGAGCAGCTCCCTCGAGAACGTCTGGATGTGGAGGAGGAGTGTCCCCTCCCCAAGTGATCAATGGGGGGGGACAGAGCAAGGTGGGAAGAGCTGACAAGAAATAAGGACAGGTGGCTCTAGCGATCTAGCCAGAAGCATGCTCTGCCCCTCTCCAGGTCGGGTTGGCTCCTTCTCAAAGGGAAGGATGGCTTCTGCCCAAGGCCTGGGCCTGAGGGACAGCAGAGCTCTTCCAAGCCAGGGAGCTGCCTTGGCTTCTAAGAATAGGTACATTTGATGTGGGTCACTCCCAGCTGCTCCTGGCCCCAAAGAGGTGGACAAGGGAAGGGGAAGGTGCAGCACCATGACATGGGGTCTGGCTTTCTCCCCCTGTGTCCCCCACTGCACCCCTGAGCCTGCTCCTAGGAGCCCCTGGGACCAGAAGGAAATCACTTCCCAACCCAGCCTTGAGCTGCACCCTTGCAAACAACAACACCTCTAGGCAGCAAGAGGGGGTGGCGAGGAGGTGACAGCAACCTGAGAGGGGTGCAATAACCCCAAGGGGCTTTAGTCCATCACAAAGCAGGAGGCAGAGGCCTCTGAACCTCCATGTGGGAGACAGGAGAGTCAACCAGCAAGGCAGCAAGGCAGCCCCACACCTTCTCCAAACCCAGGTGGTCAGCATGCTGCAGGGGACAAGATGCCAGGAAAGGCAGAGGGTCTGTGTAGTGGGCAGATTAAATCCCCAATCCACGGTGCACACAGCAGGCTGCCAAGGGCCAGCTGACACTGAGAGGGGGCTGAAAAACGAAAAGATGATATATGGACACAATGTCTTTATTTTTTAGTTTATGTAGTGCTGAGGATCAAGCCCAGTGCCCCACGCATGCTAGGCGAGTGCTCTACCTCTGAGCCATAACCCCAGCCCCAAAGATGATATATGTTGATGCTACCACTGCTAAAGATAGAGGTTACAGGCAAGAGGCTGGAAATCTGCAGCCGTGCTTTACATGTACAGATACACAGAAAAGCTGAGCTCTTTCTTGGGTAGAGAACTGGGATGTGTGAACATGTGTGCTGGGGGTGGGGACACGTTGTATTTAATGACAAGGATTCTTACACAGTCTCCACAAGACTCAGGGAGGCTAGACTACAGCTCTGGAACCAGGTCCATATCCCCTTTGCTAACGTGGACATATTTCTTAACCACTCTGGGCCTCAGTATATACATATGTACAGGGATGATAACAGAACCTGCCACCCAGGACTGTCGTTGTTAAGATTAAATGAGGTGGCCAGGGGCTAGGTAAAGTATTTGGTACAGCACAGGCATGCGTACAGAGGTACCATCAGCTGTACATGCACACAGTGTGTAGCTAGAACATGAAGAATGACTGAGGAATCAGGAGCAAAACTCTAAAAAGCACCAGAATATGGGCTCTAACACTGCTGGGCTCCTGAAGGAAGACCAGGACCCTCAATGGCTACTTAAGAATCTTCATGGATCCAGCTACTCCTCACTTGAGGATCTCCCCCAAAAGCAACTGAAAGCTGGATATTTGTACACCCATGTTCACAGCAGCTTTATTCACAATAGCCTTGGGAGTGACCCTAGTGTCCATGGATGGGTGAAAGGATAAAGAAGAGGTGGGGTAAACACACAGTGGAATATTACTTACTAGGATTTCAAAAGGAAGGAAATTCTAACAAGCTATAGCAAGGACAAAACTTAAGGCCATTAGGCTAAGTAGAGCAAGCAGGTCTTGAAAAGACATATACTGGATGATTCCACTTCTATAAAGCACCCAGAGGAGTGACATTCGTACAGAAAGAAGTCGAATGGTTGCCAGGGGCTGGCAGGAAGGGGAAATGGGTGCTATTATTCAATGAGCACAGATTTTCAGTTTTATTAGCTTGAAAAGTTTGGGAGGTGGCTGGTGGTGACAGATGGTTAAGATGGTAAATTTTATAGTATGTGTATTTTGCCACAATTTAAAACTTTCTAAACCTAAAATGGAGAGAAATAAAATAATTTAAAAATTTTAAAAAAAATCTCGGTGAATCACACAATCCAAAAGTTCCCTTCAAGGGAAGATTAATGGCCCCTGGCCTCTGGATTCTCCCTGTATTAGAGACTCCTTCTCTCAAGACATCCCAAAGTTAAACCTTGGAGAATAAAGAATTGTCTAAAAAGATTTAGGCTCGGGTCTGGTTCACAACAACATCCATCATGAAAAGTTGGCAAATTCCTCTCTGTCCCGCATGTGAGTTGCTTCCCTGGTGTCGAGAACTGGCTCCATTTCTGGTCCGCAGCCTAGGAAGTGGGATAAAAGTTCATCAAGTTCTGTGAGCTGGAGGGGGAGACTCTGAAATCAATCACCTGCTTCAGGCACAGAGACAATGGAGACTCTTGTCTCTGCTGATCTTCTGGGAACCGGTGATGGGCCTCTGGCCCCTCTGGGCTCCACCGGGCCTGGACTCTTTCTTGGCTGGCAGGAAATGCAGTACCAACACATCCCAGAGGACGCTTTCTAAACAGAGACTACCGCGAAGACCCCGTCCATGATGTGTGCTCACCCGACCAGAGCCAGTCTCTGGGCACAGAGATCCCTGTCTTCCTGCCTGGAAGTTCTTCCTCACCCTGGAGTCTCCACAGAGGCAGGGCGGTTAACAGCTCAGGTTTGGGGTTGGGTGGATCTGGTTTGCTGAGCAACCACAGCAAGGAATCGCATCTCTCCAGGCACCCACTTCCTCGTCTATGAACCATGACTGACACGTTGCCTGTTTCTTAGGGTTATGGTAAGCGTCAATGGGATGCCGTGGAAAGCAGGCTGTGCCTGATATCAGTGCCTAATGTGGCAAATGGTAGCCATTACGATTTATGATCCTCCCAACCGACTATTGAACAGGCTGTGTGAGCTTCCCGGAATCCTCGGAAAACAGCCACGCAGGGAGGCGAGGACTTGGCTAAGGTGACGTGGCCCCACCCACGTGTCTCTGCCTCTCCTGGCCTCCTTCTTCCTGGGCTGCTCAGGAAGAGAGGGGACCCTTCACACCAGAGCAGTGGCCCTCGCTAAGCAGGGCTGCCCACAGGGCTCTGGTCACCAGGTGGACCAGGAGGCCACCTCTGGGTTGGCTGCTGAGTTTCCCATCCTGAGGTGGTTCCCAAAGCGCACGTGAACGCCTGTCCCCTGCTCTTCCATTAGCCTCGACAGGAGCCTTCATCTGCTCCGCCTTCTGGGAGTGCCTGTCGGTCTCGGAGCCTGGCGCGGAAGCAGGTGTGGGCATATTTTAAGCTCGAGCAAATAACTTTAATTGAGCTCTCCTTAGACATATGAACCCACAGAGCGATTTTTTTTTCTCCTCTAATAAAAAAAGACCCACAACAAACCAGATGGGGCTCAGTCCCTCCCTGAAACCCCCTCCCCGCTCTTCAGACTCCCCTAATAAATCTTTGAACTCTGAAGAAATTACCTTTCTTGAAATAGGCGTAATTTGGGGTTGTGTGACTGTCCCCGAGCTGCCTCTGTGGGGCAGTACATGGGTCAGCAGGAGGCAGGTTCTGGCTGGGTGGGTACTTCCTTGGGTCCTTCCTGGTCCAGAGTTTCCTACTGTCCACTGCCTCCCCAGACCTGCGCTGACCCCCAGCTGCTCCCCCATCCTTCCTTGGGTTTGTACGGCAACCTCTGTCTCCGTCTCATCTCAAGGAAAGTGCCCTTCTTGGTGGACACTGCTAGCTAAGGTGGAATTCCCTCCACCAAATGCAGCTAAAGTCCTCGGCAATGTGTCCAGGAGGGGCGATGAAAAAGGAAGCCAATGGCCCCTGTCATCAGAAGCAGGTGGCCGAGCGAGGCAGGGTGGACAGCGAGCGGAACCCCCACTCCTTTGGCAGATGTGTGTTCTCTCTAATGCCCCAGAGGAAGATGGCAGCAGGAGCACAAGGGAAATGGGACAAGGCGAATGGATTCCAGACTTCCTTCCCCAGAAAAAAAGACCCCGAGAATAGCCCCGGGCTAGAGCGGGGAACACAGCTCTGGATTCTGATTTATGAGCCCTGAGTTATTGGTAGGAGGGCCCAAAAGGAGTCGTTTACAACAGAAATTATTGCAGGCAAATGTTGGTTGGTATTTTAAATCACTCACTAATATTGATAGGTTAATGCCTGTCACACTTACTTAAGGGTCATGGGAGAAGGAAAAAAACTCTATCTTTGGCTTGTTCCTGGCTATGTATGATGGATACACCTTTCTGTGTTTTCTATTTTTCCTCAAGCAAAGCCTGCTGGATTATTTATGGTTTTCTGAGTCACTGGCTGTAGCCTGCATCTGGATTTTAAAAGGCTGATTTGCAAGAAAACAAAAACAGGGCACCCGTCTAGCGGGGCTGGTGGGGACGGCTCGCCCGGCACTTGGTGGCCCCACTGAGGACCTCAGCTGTGCGCGGGGCCGGGCGCCTGGGGCTGCCTGGCCAGATGGCGAGGGTGAATTGTTCCCTTCTTGGTGATAGCCCTGCTGTGGCAAATAAAGTGAAATCAAAAGGTTAGGGCCCTGCAAGGGCTGGCAGGGCTGGCTCAGCTGACAAGGGCCACAGGTCCCAGCAGAGAGCGTGTGGACGCCGCAGCCGCTCCCGGGGCAGCCGAAGGCTCGCCAGAAGGCCTTGGCTGCAGAAATAAACAGGGAAGAGTGTCCCGGCCCTGAGAGCCTTCCAGGCCGCACTTCAGACAGGCCTCCCTGAGCGACAGCAATCTCAGGTCCCCGGACCAGAGGGAAGCCAAAAATCCAACCTCGAGCCTCCCAAGTTCAATGACGGAGGAGGCCCAGCCCCTCTTCTTAGGTTTTAGGACGAGCCCCCCAACTCCCCCAGGCCAACAATGTGATCCTTAGGGTAGGGGACTGGGATATTTTAAAAGGAGGTGGGGATGGTTTGGGAAGGTCAAATGACTGCTGTCGCAGGCTCTGCACAGGGCCTGTTCACCACCAGTCTGCCCTGCATTGCAGGGACGCATTGGCCACAGGGCTAGGTGTGCCAGAGATGTGCAGAATCACAGGCCACACAGCCACACTTTATACAACAACCAATCCGGGGAGATGATATTTTTACACAAAAAAACAAGCTGGTGCAATATGCAGGAGAATGCGGCAGAGTCGCCTTCTAAACTGCCCTCTTCCTAAGTCGCATGGAACCTTCCCCTGCTCCCTGCCACCCTCACCTCCACTCCAGGGTGGGAGCTTCTGCGCTGGGCTCTACCCTGGACTCAAACTCCAACGCAGTTTTCGTACTCCTTTTTCACGGAGTTTCCAAAGCACAGCATTTACCCCTGAGGCCCGCCATCTCCAATTGGAACACAATTAGGCAGTCTGCAAAGCATTTGCTATTTACCTGAGAGACCCAGACTGCCCTTCAGTGTCAATTGGTCTCTCAGGTAAATATGGACAAAGGCAGACTTTTAAAAAAATAAACAAGGTAAACAGTAAGACTTCAAAAAAAATTAAAAAGTAAACAGTCAGCTTTGTATGTAAGGATATTCAAGTGGAGATTACATCCTTTTAGCTAAGTACCTTTTCTTTCCCCTGCTGGGGCCAATTGACAGGGTAGTGCTTTTCCTTCTGCCATACCAGGTGGCTTGAGTTTTTTTGATTTATTTTATTTTATTTTATTTATTTATTTAGGTACTGGAGATTGAACTCAGTGGCACTTAATCACAAGCCACATCCCTGACCCTTTTAATTTTCCTTATTTTGAGACAGGGTCTCACTGAGGCTGGCCACATACTTGTGATCCTCCTGCCTCAGTCTCCCACGTGGCTGGGATTACAGGCATGCACCCCCACACCTGGCTCAATTAAGCTCTTTTGACGTCCCTTTGAAAACTGGTTGGCAAGGAGGTAGTATTTCCAAAAACAAGTAAAAATCACTGATAAAACGAGTTTGACTTTTTAGAAACTGGAGTCCCATTTCAATGAATATTGATTTAAAAAAAAAAAAAACAGACAAGCAACTCTCCAGTCACATCTTCATCCCTTGTATTAACCCCTCGGAGCTGGTGTGAGGTTTTTCACTTTTATTAGGAAACCTACCCAGGCTCTCCCTGCTTGGCTCCAAAGAAGGCAAGGTCCGAGTGCTACATATCCATCTGTGAAACTTCCAAATGGGAACTATTTGCAACTTTTAAGTTCTTACCCCCAAATAAGAATACTGGAATGGGAAGAGAGAGGGTTAAACACTGTCAAACTCTGATTTTACCCACAAGCTTGCTGAACACAGAGTCCCTTGAAGCAGCACAGGTCACAGACAGTGGCCAGCCCCAGACTCCACCTCCAGTGCTCTTGCCAGCACCTCCCACTAACTTCCTATCACCCCACTGATGGTTTAAGCAACCAGGGACCTCCTTCTGCAGGCCTGATTGTCACCAGAAATGAAAGTCAATAAGTGCTTTGATGGAAGTCCAGGGCATTCACTGTAGACTCAACCTGAGACTCTTGCTGGGGAAATACCCTTGTTATCCAAGCAAAAACCCTTCACTGTTTTTTGGGAAAATCAGATTTGGACATTAGAGGGTCACTAGAACTAGGGTAAAACCTTAGTTTGAACTTTTGCTGTTGTGTCGACTATACACAAAACTGCATTAGAGTTTTGTTATTCAATTAAAGTGACTTAACTAATATTTTAAAGAGATATTTCTGAAAATATATTAACGGTAGAGAAAGTAGGACTTGGACTGCAAAATAATGAGCCCCCTGCTCTCTCCTGCGAACCCCCAAACCCCACCCCTACACACTTGCCATATCACACTAGCCCCCCAAACACAGTTTTCCAAGAACTGCATTTTTCTGACATTTGTGCATTCCGAGGTCCAGGGAGACTTCCCACTTTCCACACTCAGCACTTTGAGGGCCGTCAGGGTCAAGGCACCAGTATTCCCAGCAGATTCCTGGTAGTTCATCCAGAACAATCGAGCTACCGGCTGCTCCGCCCCTCTTGTTACTAAGCTGACATCAATTTCCCAAATATGCATTTACCTTGGTTGTTTTCTACCAGAAACGCAGAGCAAACGCAGGCATCGGGAAGACTACAAAGTTAAGCCATTCCAGCTACAGCTCTAAACCCCCGTCCTCAAACACCATACACCCCAGCTAGAAAAAAATATAAAATGAAACTTTACATCCCAGTCTCAGAAGCTTCCGGGAGCCCAGGAACCGCTGCACTCCAGGCTGTGAGCAGGACTACTGGGGGAAATGAAAGAAATGATACATGTTTCAAATTTTACAGCAGTTTACATCATGCAAAACAGAAAGGGCCTTGGAGGTTTCGTTCTCGATGAAGTTTAGTTGGTACGGAATCAACCATTCAGGAATACACACCACAGGCCCAGAATAGAAGGCAGGCAAGTGTTGGAAGCAAGGTCAGATACCATCTCCACTGCTTCTTCATGATAAAATTCAGATGCAAATGTTTCCTGACTAAATAATGTGACAGGGTCAAGTAGACATCCAGGAACTTAAAAGTAGAGTTGCATGCTTTGCAAGGCTGTTAATGTACCGATCCTACCCATCCACCGTCTTACGTGAAATATTCAAAATGCACAGTCTTTGCCTTACTCCCAGCTTTAAAAAATGTACTATTGGAGTTATTTCTCTATAAACAAGATTCTAAGGTCATCTCATCTTTCTCTTGCCTGACCCTCAACTGCAAGATCACATTAAATGAGTGGTTAGTTTCCTGAGCAACATTGGGGGCAAAAAAAAAAAAAGTTTTCATTTCTACAGTAACTCGACAGTATCCGGAGTTGCAAAAACTGGCTTTGTGCATGTAATTACTGGGAAGGCTTAATAGGCAGAAAATCACAACAGAATCCGAAATTCTGTTTAAGCAAAGCTGGAGACTGGTGATTTGAGATCTGAATCTACCCAGCTGCCAAAGTAAAGTTAAAAACTACATCTCAGGGATGAACAGCTGCAGTGTTCATCTTTATGAGCTTCTGCGATAGGATTCAAACCAACGCCAGAAGCCTCCAGAGATCCCTTCTATAGAATGAGTCATAGTCACCATGTTCTTACTGTTGGGTCTTCCTTAACATAAAATAATAATAAATCCAATTGCATTAAACCTCTCCTCAGTTGGAAATTAAAAATTCAACTCTTGCACCATCCTTTTTATAAAGATGAATTAAAATGTCTTCATTGCTTTTCGAGGATGTGGTTAAAATTATCCAATTATTATTGAAGCTAGGTCTCAAAAACCACTGGCAGCCTTTTTTCCATGTTCTTCCATGTGCCGGGAGGGAGAAGCTTAAAAATCTTGCCAATTTAGCAACAGGTCCAAGGGATTGTTATTAGGCACAGCCTGACTCTTAAGGCTTCTGACTTCCATAATATTTTGTAGCCCCTCTAGGACCCAAACTACCTTTCGCCATCTTCAGAATCACTCATAATGTTCTGGGCAAAACCTTAGGAAAATGACAGAGTTCCTATTAGCTGCCAAGAGACAATATATTTTAAATGAAGACTAATAATATTTGGAAACCATTTCCTGTATTTCTTCTCTACTTATTTGTTAATCTGATATCGTTGCCAGGGTTTGGAATGCTGTGGCCTTTTGTATGCTAAAGAGAGTAGGGGTTTCCTGAAAAGAAAAAAATCAACTTACTTTCTCTAGCCCGAGTCTCACTTAATGCTGAAGGTCTTTTAAACCTAAGTAAACATAGATGTGCATACATTAGTGGCACTTTGTGTGTGGGGGGGGAGGGGGGGAGAGATTGGCCTTCTCCCTGTAAACATGGACTCTTAAGCCTCTAAATGATTTGCCAAACCAAATCAGATAATAAAGGGTTTAAACTTTGCCACTTTGGGGTTAATGTGAAAGGCTTGTCAACATCGGATTGTTTAGACATTAAAAGGAACGCGCTGTGCGCCTCCTTTTAAACCCGTGCTCACTGGAGTCGCGGCTCCCAGTGAATTTACCCAGCTGTAAGTGATTCCAGATGCGCGGCAGTGACAAGCCTCAGTCTCAGGGTACTTATTCATTTCACATTAAAATCTCATGTTCCCAGGTCTGAGCTGTTATCTGACTGAGATCTGATTAGGGAATTCAGCAAAGAGGCATTTCCAAACCCAGAGCTGCCCTCCTGCCTGGGCCAGGCTCTGACCATCAGGCACCTCGGAAGGAGGGGTGGCCAGAAGGTGCAGGAAGGATAGGGCCTGGGCTCAGAGCTGTCCTTCCAGCACACACCGCGGTCATGGACAGGGGCTGTGCTGAGAACTTCCACAGAGCCCATCTCCTTTGCCCTGGCCAGGGGGACTAGACACTTCGGCCACCTTGAACCTAATTCTCCAATCTAGCACAAGTGGGCTCTCCCCAGTTAAAGCGCAGGGCCTGTGACCTCCACAGCACCCTATATGCAGAGGGGTGCTCAGGAAATGCAAGGTGAGTGCTGACCGGTTTGGGTTTGCCAGATCCACAAGTCTTCCCTTCTCTCCTGCCCCCAGCTCTGTTCAGACCACAACACAATAAGGCATGGAGAGAGCCTGGGGAGGGACAGAAAACCAGAAAGGAGGTGGGGGGCATGGCGGAAGCACCAGTTTCAACCAAGCTACTTGTGCCTTTGTTCCTGTGCAAAGTGGGGGATGTCCTCCCTGACCTCCTTCCAAGTCACATTTGACTTCCTTACCTAGAGTGCAGAAGTACAAACACCATTGGCTGACAGTTTCTTCCATGACACATGTCAAAGACACATTTTTCTAGCTACAGAACTATAAAGTGAGCTGGAGACTATGGACGGAGACTAAAAATAATGGAGCGCAGGCGGGAGCCCGCCACCGTCCTGATGCCCACAGAAGGGAACAAAGCCAGGAGGATCTCGTCGGTTTATTATTTTCCCCTCCAGCCAGGCTTTTTGGTTTGCTTTGGGCTTTTCTGTAATTCTTTTTCCCTACCCCGTTGTCACTTTGAAGAGGTAGATAGCACCATGAACCCCCAGCTGATCGACTGTGGTCACAGGCTGCTGGGCAGCCCCAGAGCCCGTCAGAAGCTCCTGTCACCGAGATCGTCACACTGGAAGCCCCAGAAAACATGCACTGAATACTGCAGCCCCTCCCCACGAGCTCCGTCTCCCCCAAGAGGAACAGAAAAGAATTGCTCAAACCCCAGATTCAAAGGGGGGAAGATTAAGAAGTCAGGGAAGCCTCAAGTCCACCTGGGGTGGGGGGTCGGGTGGGGGGACATGGAACAGCCACAGGAAGGAGCCCAGCATTTGGTTCGGTGGTGGGCAGGTTTTCTTTTACGACTACTAAACGCCTGCCTTTCTCCCCAAGCAATTCCAGTGCTGCTGCCCATCAAGATGGCTGTGAGCAGCGGACCTCCAAGTCACCGCAAATAAATCGAGAATACTATTGCAGCTGTCTGGAAAAGTGGCCTAGGTGGTCATCCTGGTTATCCCATGATGGTGGCGAGGGTCACCCAAGTCGAGCTATGTCTTTCAGAAAAGCAGGGTAGTGGCCCTCCTGATGCCCAAATGGGCCAAAGAGGAAAAGTGCACTTTTCTCCCTGGTTGTGATTCAGAACCAGAGCAGAGCCACCAAGGGTGGCATCCCCCAGGGCTCAGCCTTGCCAGGCCGCCTTCCTCCAGCATGCTGTGTGGTACCAAACACCGTCATTACACAAAGGGGTGATTTGGTACACTGTGGACACCAAGTCAGGCTATATGGAAGCCTATAGGAGATCTTGGAGGTGCGAGTTAGACACAGAGGGCAGACCACAGGTCTAAGGTCAGGGAGGGTCCCCTCCACAACCCGCAGGGGCTCCAGGCTGGAGAGCAGGCGGCAGCATTGTTGAGTCCCCTCCCACGCGGAGCATTTTCCAACTATCTTCATGTACGTGGACATACCCACATGAGTGGTCCACACAGAAATGACAGGAGACCCCCGTGTGGCGGCTCGAATCTCCCTGCCCGCTCTGTCACTGCCGTCCCAGAGCCCACAGTACCACGGCTGCCCCAGCAGGTTGCTCCGTGGCCCGCAGGTGCAAGCAGCACTCCTCCATGACAGTGAGGGGGTGAAATGAGAGTAAATGGTTTGGGAACTCTGCCAGGGGTATTTGGAGGCCAGGTGGGCTGTGTCCTCAGAGGGAAGCGCGTGCTGGGGCTCAGAGGCAGTCCCCACGCTGGACGGGCTCCGCGTGCCAGCTGCAGACCTGAGCCCTGCCCCCGGCCCTGGAGTCACACTGTGTCATGCCACACAGCATTTGGATCAGAAGCCGGCTGTGGCATGCTGTGTAATATTCTTTAAAAGCCCATTTCCCTGTTCAAGGGGGAAGCAGGTGGAAAGCAGGACCCCTGAAGGGCACACTCTGAAAGGCCCCACAGGCCATTCTCCAATAAAAGAGCGAGAGAAGCTGGCATATATCCCAAACTTTCCAATTGACCTTCTCCCTTGATCTGGGACTTAATGCCTCCAAACCAAACTAATTCCAAAAGTCACCTTCTCAACTTCGCCATACGATTTTTTTTTTTTTAAACAAATGAAAGCTCAGGTACAGCCTCCCCTTGCAGCCCTTCTGACGTCCTTAGCTGCTCAAATTAAATCTGAATGGTTCGTCTCTTTTTATTATACGATGGGCCATATGTCACTAAAATAAAAACCCAGCTGAAATCCCAGTACAGATAAAGGGCATGAAAAGCTGTTCCGGCCACAAAATAGGGAACCCTGTTTAAATCTTATTAAACAATAACACCCACCCAGCCTTCCCCTCCCCCTCCTTGGAAAAAAAATCAGGAAGGAAATTGCGGTTAAATCATCTCATAGTTTGGCAAAAACTTCTACCTCTGAAAAATGAAAAGAATAAAAACACACACACACACAACTTCGCTCTGTGCTGGATCCACACAGGCTAATAAAAAGCAGAACTGTGTTGCTTTGCACTGTAGCTGTCAAACGCTCAGCAATGAAATACAGATCCTGACTGTCTCCGTCCCTGGAGTCCTACCCCTCAGACCACCAAAAAGGGAACAGCGGGGGGTTGGGGGGGGTTGCTTATCCTCTCCTACTCCAGAGTGAATCCCGCTCGTTGCTTTGTTTTAGTTTTAATTTTGTTTTCTGGCCTGAACATCTCTTTTCCTGGATGAAGTTTCCACTCTGACGATAAACACAGTTACATTTGTAAGGGGTGTTGCCCGGGGAAGAGCTGCCACTCCACATTCTCACAAAGATGCAAGTGTCTACACTTGTATTCAGAGAAGTCCACAGATTGCAACAATGGTGTGTGTGTGTGTGTGAGAGAGAGAGAGAGAGAGAGAGTGAGAGAGAGAGAGAGAGAGAGAGAGAGAGAGAGAGAGAGAAGAGAGAGGAGAGAAAGATCAAAAAGAAAAAACATTTCCATTTCACAAGGTCCCCCAGTGGTCTCCAATGCTCCTCCTCCGCCATCAAAAATTCATAAAGGGGATCAGCATTCTTTACCGAATGGATCCCAGTGGCACTGTAGACCTTGTTGGGGAGGGAGGCAATAAATATCGAATTATATACCTCATGGGAAGATAGCACTGAACCCTGGGCTTTGAGCCCTCCTCGGGGTCCCTGGGGGAGCTGGCTCCAGGCTCAAGGTCCAGTTCAGAAAGGAAATGGGTCAAGTGTGTCAATTTCTAGACTGATGACCTTTGACTTGCTTAATGACACTGGAAGGCCATCACAAAAAAAAGGGATGCCAAATGCCTTGGAGGAAAGAAGTGGAGGAGGGGTGTAGTGGGGGGCCACAGGAGAGCTCCATGGGGAGCCCTTGCCCCTGCAACTGGTCTTTGGGAAGATCTGACCAGCTCCATGGTAGAAAGTCAAGAGCAGAGAACTTCAGCTACAACCTACTGTTGGCTCCCAGAGCCGGGGTGGCTCATCTTCTGCCTGAAGTTGGAGAAGCACTTCTCCTTGTTCCACCTCCAAGCCTTGCCCATGCAGACCCCTCTCCTCTGCCCACTGGGCCCCACAGCCTTCTGCCCCGCCCTCCCTCAGGACCCTGGCTTCCCGCTGCCTCCTCCTGGTGCTCAGGCCTTGGCTCTCCCCGTCCCTTGGCAGGCACTCTGTTTTGTCTTGCTACTTCTAACTTGTAACCAGCAGGAGTGGCCTCCATCTCCGACAGGTCCCTGCCCCACCCACCCAGTCCTCCCTCACCCGCAGTGTGGAGCTGAGACTATGATCCATGCTGATCTCCAGGAGGCAAGAGGAAGAGTGTGGGTTCCAAAATGAAACATTGGGGCTGGGATGGGGGGAGCACCAACAAACGCAGCCAGACAGCACGCACACATCTGCATTTTCCCCACTGAGAAACGTGCGTGGTTATTCCTTCAGCAAAGAGAATCACCCAGTACTCCTTCCCTGAAGTGGAAGAACCTCGATGTAAAGTTTCAAAATACCCTCACAGGTCAATGCAAAATAAGAATCCCACAATTGGCTAATGAAATAGAATAGAATTTTCTAGGGACCAGATGATTTTAGTGAGAGTCCAGTACAGTTCATGGACTAAGCCTTTTCAAAGACTCTTGGTTGCCTTTGGCCCAGAGGGACATCTGTAGGCTTCCAGTCCCTCACATTATATATAGAGTTGATCCAATTAGAGTTGGGTGTGGTTGGGCCTTTTAACTCCCTGCTTTAAGACACCTGGGTCGGTGCTTCCGTATATATATGCTGCAAAACCAGTTGCCGTTCTTCTTTCCCATTCCCAGCTTTCTGAAGTCCTCTGCCAACTCTGAGCTATGCCTTCAGACATGTGTTCAGTGGCCCTCGGTGAGCGAGGCTGGAACACCCACACGGAGCTGCTCATTCTTCCCATTCCCAGGGCGCAGCTGGGTGGGGCAGGCCTCAGCCCTCCGTCAGCTGGAGTCCACAGTCGCGATCCTCCCTCCCCACTCCTCGCCTCTTCCTGGGTGATCTCATCCTCCACCGTGAGCTGAAGTGGCCAGTGAAAGGTGAGACTCAGATCATCCCAGGAGAAGCGTTTCAATGCCAGGCTCCCAGGTGAGGGCTCCAGAGCTCCTACCTAGGAGGAGCTAGGGGTGGGTGGGGGGTCACTGATCCGCGTTCACACCTCCTGCCGAGACCATGAAGGCCCTCAAGGCCCCTAACCTTGGGAGAGGCAGACGGACACTGGAGCCATCTGATCCTATCCTGCCCTGCACCTCTGGAGGGCAAATGTTCTATGCTTTGCTTTGCTTTGCTTTGCTTTTTTTTGCTGTGCTGGGGATCAAACCCAGGGCCTCAGGCTAGCTAGGCAGACACTGTGCCACTAAGCCATGTCCCCAGCCCTATGTTTCTGTTAAAGTTAAGGTTGATATAGATCCTCTTGGCTTTCAGAATATGGAGAATGTCATGGAATTAAATAGAAACAGGGTGACATGCACAAAATGTTTTGCATTTATATCACATGATCATATATTTAGTATCCTATATGTACATATTTTAAGTACATACATACATAAATATATACATATTTTAAGTATATATATATATATATGTAGGATATTAGACGTGTATAGATAGGATACTAAATATATGATAATATGAGATGATATACATTATATATACATATATAAAACATTGTATATAAATATATAATTATATCAACATATTGTCTTTTCTATCATTGTTATCTTTATATATTTCTATTTATAAGGTTTATATTTGTAACTAAAATTCTATGATTAAAAAGACAAAAACAGTCATTCAATAGCTTTCTACCAATCACCTAATATGATTCTGCTACTATGTGCCAGAACTAGGACTCACACCCCCAAATTCTCCAGATGCGTATGCTTATTATAGCATTTTTAAAAGTAAAAAATGAGAACCTCCCTCTACCAAAAATAATATTGCAGAGGTTAAGTAAATTACATTACATTCATCCACACAACGGAATAGTCTTCATCCATTTAAAAAGGCACCAAGAGAGTATCAGAAAGGTGCACAGAACCAAGACTTGATGTGATTCTGCAATTTGTATTTGGGGTAAAAATGGGAGTTCATAACCCACTTGAATCAAATGTATGAAAGATGATGATATGTCATGAGCTTTGTAATGTTTTGAACAACCAATAAAAAAAAAATGCATAGTTCACTGTGAAGCTGAGATAACAGGACCAAGCCGTGTGCGCTCCAGCACCGTCACCTACACCTACGAAAGACAGAGGGGGACACAAGAGCCCAACCAGTTCTGCTCGAAGACCAAGAGTTATAGTGACTTTTTTCTTCTGTTTCCCAGACTTGTTTTGCCATTTCATTTTATAACTTAACACTTTAAACCTGGGGTTCTCTTGCATATTTACACGTGGACTTGGGTGTAAGTCAGAGTCCGAATCCACAATCTCTGGAACATGAAATCAAGGAGGGGCTGGGTCTCCCTATCTATGGAGACTATAAGAACTTGAGCATTTCACTGAGTGGAGCAAACGGCAGCTTCACTGGGACAGCACTGACTGATGTGACAGGACTGTCCCCTTAGCTCGCAGCTGCATTAACCAGAGAGGTGAAAGTACGTGCTATGGCCCCCAACTCCAGTGTGTGGAACTTACAAGCAAACAGGCTCAGAGCCCAGAAAGTTCCAGGACACCCAGGAGCCAATCAGCACCTAGAAACCCACAGTCTCCGGGCGATGGGATGTGCCATGTTCCTTCTTTGAATAGAAGCCTTTAGAGATTTGCAAAATGAGATTTGCAAAATGAGCTCAGATCTGTGGCCACCCTTCCTGGGTGTTCTCAAGATTTTTGTCCACCCACCCAGCCCCTGAAACTGAGAAGCCTCTCAAAAACTCAGCATTTGCCAAAAAAAAAAAAAAGGGAAAAACTCACGGCTCTACAATAAGCAAAAAAAAAAAAAGTGTCTTTCTTGTGCCTCCAGAAGACCTCAGGGACAGTAAACTCTACTCTTGAGGGAGGTGGAGGGATTGTTTGTATTTGCAAAGCGATAAAACAGAACTGAGCAAAGCATGGGCTGCAGCCAGGAGAGAGGCTCCCAAACAGGAGCTCACCAGGCCCCTCGCCTCTGCTGATCCTCCAGGTCCTCGGCTCCTGCAGTGGGTCCTCCCACATGGCATGGTCCTCCCACACTGGGGAAGACGTGCTCTCTGAATCAGCTGGTGTTTACCTGCGGCCTTCTTTGGATACCCAGTGGCTGCCTAGAGCATCAGTGGTACCACAGCAGATCCCTTCACACGTGATGTCCACAGAAAACCTCAGCCGGCTCCATCAACCAACCAGAATAAATGGTCTGGGGCTGGAGGTGTTTCAGGGTCAACTTGGACCCTAATGAGAAACCCGGGCACACACTTGATGGGCCAGTCTTCTGAACAGACGTTGCTAGTCGTTCCGTGGCTAATGAGCTGTGTGACTCTGAGTGAATCACTTAACTTCTCCTGGTTTCAGTTTCCTCCTGTCTAAACCAAAGGGTTGGTCTAGAGATACAGTAAGGGACACTCTCAAATCCCTGACACTCACCGAAAAGCTCTTCTTGGTCCAGCTAGGAGAGGAGAACAGGATGTAATGAGAATCTTGCTATTAAATAAAGGTAGGTAGGTGTGGGGAAAGTTTCGTGAGTTTGATAAGCACTGTTACATAGCCTAAGACACGCGCGTTCACGTCTACAGCCCCCATATTTGTTGAGGAACTATTATGTGCTGGGCACAAACCATGGTTCTTGCTCTCTTGAGGCTTACGGTTCAGCATGATGTTTGTTTCCAAATCT
The DNA here is from genome assembly GCF_047511675.1 of Marmota flaviventris. Lineage (NCBI taxonomy): Eukaryota > Metazoa > Chordata > Mammalia > Rodentia > Sciuridae > Marmota > Marmota flaviventris. Next base: position 168,413,701 of record NC_092500.1, read on the forward strand.
CTCCGACGTCTTCTCGGAGGTTTATACTTATCCAGCTGGGTCCACCTCCTCACCCCTGTGCACACTGTAGCCCCCACCTGGAAGACCCTCCACCTCTTTCAATTTTACCCATATTTCAATCCCTAGCTCCTTTGAGGAGGCTTCCTCTACTTTCACGTAGTCTGCTCTGACTCCCCTCTTCTGTGGCAGGGGTAGTCTGAGAAGCATGGTTGAATATAAAATCATGTCACTTTTGAATTGTTAAGTGCCCCCAAATCGTCACCCTAATGAGATTATTAACTTCCCAAAACAGAGACAGTCCCTGTGTTTCTGTCACATTGACCACAGCCCCGCCCTTCCCCCCTCCTTCGTAGACACTCCTTGCTCGATGCTTGTGTGAAAATCTGTTCAGCTCAGTGGACTGTCTGCCGGGCATCTGGGTGTTAATTTTATGACAAACATTTTTCAAACTCTTTTCCAATTGGATTAGTCCACTTTCTTTTTGTAGTACACCAACACAGTTGTTGTTTTTTTTTTTTTAATTAACGTCTTTATTTGGGGATGCCACACGGGTTCGTGACTATCTCTAACAGCACTATAAACATGGTGGACTGTGGATGGCAGGGGCCCCTGGGACAGCAGCCGGATGCATGCTGGGGTCTCAGACTTTTCAAAGCACCTGAACTCTTGTTAAATAGAATCATACAAAGAGGCCCAAAGTGGGTAACGTCTCTGCCAATATGGGAAGCCCAGGCCCTAGCCTGGCCGCCATGCTCACCTGTCAGCTCCACGGCCTTCTCTGAGACCCACGAGGCTCTACTGAGCAAAACCCAAAGGCTCCTGTTCTAGAGTTGACCCTGGAACTTGAGAAAACATCCATGACACCAGGCCCAGTGGACACACCTATAACCCCTACTAAGGCAGGAGGCTGAGGCAGGAGGACCACAAACAAGTTAAAGGCCAGCCTGGACAACTTAGCAAGACCCTGACTCAACATACAATTTTAAAAGGGCTGGGGATTTAGCACAGAAGTAAAACATCCAGGGTCCAATTCCAGGTACTGAGAAAAGAAAAAAAAAAAACAAAAACACCCTAATTCAATCTTTCTCATAAAAGTGGAAAAGAAGGCTAAGAGCAAGCAAAGATGTCATAATCTGATTTGTCAGATGATAATCTAAGGTACACATGATGTGTGTTTCATGATATGGATATGAACTTCATAGACATACTAATATTTTATATCAAGTCAAATAAAAACATGCATTGAGATCTGAGTGTTAATTTTATGTCAAATAGTTTTCAAACTCTTTTCCGATTGGATTTGTCCACTTTCTTTTTGTAGTACACCAAGCTCAAACACCAGTACTATTATTTTCCTTATTTTACAGAACACAGACAGGTTCAGTAGCCTGCCCAACATCACACAGTTGGCAAGCACTGAATCTGGGAGTCCATCACAGGCAGTCTCAGGAGTCCTTCTCTTAATCACTCTCCAATAACTAACTCCCAGGTCCTTCAAGTCTTCCAAAAAGGCCTGGGATGTAGCTCAGCTGTAGAGCACATACCGAGCATGTGTGAGGCCTTGGGTGCCATCTCTAGCACCACAAATGACAACAAAAGAATCATATAACCTTTTATTTGATCCTACTTTGAGATGCCCGAGAACTTGTTGGCACGATATCACACCCGAGCCCTTTGACTATCACGTATGAGCATTCTCGCCTCAGATCTTCCACTGGGGAAACTGAGACACACAAAGATGACGTCTTAATGACACAGAATAACACAGTCACACCAAAACCTGGGTCTCTGACTTCTAAGTTCAGTGTTTTCATGTGACACGATTCTTCTCCAAAGTCCACCCTACAAGAATCCCACCCTTATTCCAACGCCTCCCAAAAGCTTCCCCTGTGCCCCCCAGAAGGCTCTGCTCTCCGGGTCTCCAAGCACCATCCTGGGCTCCAGGCCATAGCTTTGTGTCTACAAACGCGTAATCACCACCCAGGAGTGCTTCAGTAACACATGCAAATAAAATTCACCATCTCTTGAGGAGACGTGTGATTCTCTGGGTTTTTATGGAACGCTATCATCGTCTGAATTATTTCATAACACAGGTCGGGGGCTGGGTGTTAGAATACTTGTCCAGCATGTGCAATGCCCTGGGTTTGAGCCCCACTATCACAAAAAATAAAACTAAACACATGACACAGGAACATTCTAAGGACAGCTTGGTGGTATCCAGGTTTCTGGGGGGTGGGCCTCGTCCTCCATGGTCACAACCAGTACACATTTAAATCAGTTTCACGCTGGGGTGACGGCTCCGTGGGGGAGCACTTGCCCAGCAGGTAGGAAGCCCTGGGTTCAATCCCCAGTATTTATTGTCTCTCTGCAAAACAGTTATCTGTAAATCAGTTTTAGAAGTCAACGTCCAACCCGCTCTGTTGCTTGCAAGTGAAATGCATGACTTCGCACAGATGCCTCAGCGTCTTGGGGCCTCGGTTTTCTGTAAAATGGGGGCAATGACGGCTCCTCCAGGAGGAAATAACATACATGCAGATGCTCTGCAGACAGAAGAGGAATAAGTGACCTAACTGGACATGACTCGTTAGCGTGGGCGGCGGGGCAGGAGGAAGGGCCCCTCTGCTGGAGTACGGACAGAAGGCCCAGCGCAGGCCAGCACCACATTAAAGCAGGTCTCACTGTCCCCCTGTGACATCCAGAGCAAGGTTTTGGCTTGCAACACATTCATTTGTGGGTTACGAAGATCTTTGTCGCGGCCAGTTGGGGAAGAACAAGACCTCGACTAACCCACACTAAAAATGAAAAGAAAAAAATACTTTGTGATTATTTGGCATGTGGAACTCCAACTCTTTAAATGAATATCCACCTAAGAGGAGTGGTACAGAGACCACAGGCCGGAGGCCCTTGGGAATCCAACTGATTCCGACACCTGACAATGTAAACGGCTTGCTGAGAACTCTCCTCGCATTTCCAATTGGTCTGAATTTCTGACCCCATCTCTGTCCAGCTCACCTGGATAGACACATGGCCTACTGCATGTAAATAATGGGACGAAAGTTCCCCGTCCACAAGCCACATTGGCTTGGCTTTCTAGCTACATGGCCAGTGGGTGGCCTGCCCTCCGCTCACCAGCAAATATGTGTCCTCAACAGAAAGACACACTTCCCAGGAAGCCTTCCACGGAGACTCGTGGCTGTCTCCTCTGCCAGGTCACTTGGCCCGGGGGGTGGAAACCCCTAGAGTGAAAGCTACATTGGGATTAGCTTGGAAACTCAGAGCCTGCGGGCTCTCTCCTGTCATCTCTTCTTCCTGTTCCTGAAGGTTGCAGACAGAAAAGGAAGACAGGGGTCAGGAAGCAAGATCTATGTCCACCTGCACACAGTAGGTGAACAAAAATAGGTCAGTGATACAGTGCTTGCCTAGCACGGGCAAGACCCTGGGTGGAATTCCTAGTACCAGAAAAAAAGAAAGAAAGAAAAATACCCTAGTTATCTAGGCATTGCTATATTAAATAATAGAAAAAGATCTATAAGGAGAAACTTTAGGAGATCATATATGTAAGTGTTTTAGACAGAAAACTTAAAATGCACAATGTTGTGTATGAACCAAGATCTCTCCTTGATCTCATTCTGGAATGGAAAATAAAAATCCAGATTGAGTCAGCTCAGGCCAAGCCTCATGTCCAAATTCTTAAAGACTGTGCTGTAGAAAAACAGCCTGTCCCTCATCCCAAGAAAACCCACCATCTCCCGAACAGAACCCAAATCCTTTGCATTTGCAGGCCAAGGAAAGAGACCAGGGCTGTCCTCACCACCACAACAGACGGGCCTGGAAATATTAAATTGACTCCGCCATGTTTTATTAGACACAGCTTAACAACTCTGAGTTTACAAAACTCAGCCAAACAGCATCAGGCTTCAGCATAAACTTTTGCTAACTAGCCCACATAGTTCCCATATGCTACGAGATGTTGTCTGAGCCAACTCGGTACCTTATAATTATAAACACACGTCTTTCAGCTCTTCTGTGTATTCTTCCCAGGCAGAACGGAAATATGTCACTTAAATTAGCACTTGGAGTAGAGAGTGGGTGCCAAATTTGGGTTAGCACAAACAGGGTAAATAAAGCAGCACCAAATTAAAATGGTAAAATAAACTTCTTTCTGCTCCAGTGGAAACTGCTAAGACCTCGCTGAATGGCAGCTAATGGGTCTGGGGAAAGGAGATCCCTCAAACTGTAGCTCTTGGCTTTCGAACGCGGTTTTCTCATCCAAGGATCTCGAAGCAATTCCTTGCAAAAGCTCAAATCGTGTGAACAAAGCACTTTTTTTAGAAAATAGACGCTGTTTCTTTTGCAAACTCTTTTGCCATCATTTTTCTTCATTGTGGCCTTCCAATAATGTGAGGAAGGTTTATATTTTTATCCTTAGGTAACGCGTAAGGAATGGCAGAGATCTTGGGGGACTTTTAAACAAAGGCACGCAGGTGTGGTGCAACTTGGCAAAAGCCACGGGTGGAGAAAATAATGCAGAAACCAATCAGAAAAGATTCTGAGAACATAAGTGGTTTTGCCTCATTCTGAGCAATCAGGAACACTTACTGAGCACCTACTGTGTGCAGGAAATGAGCTGGGAGCCTGGTATATACTTCCTCACTTTCTCCCCACACAAGTCTGTGAGATAAAAATGTCCTCTCCATTTTATTCATCTGCCTTGAGTGTTCTGGAAGCAAGGGGGAGGGGACAGAAATGTGGGCTGAAAATAGAGGACAGCAAAAACAAAAATTAACACTCAGAGTGGCCTCATTTGTAATGACAAATACTAACCATCAGTCGGAGAACAGCTGAACCCACTACAGCAGGTCTCTGATGGAATACTACTTGGCAAAGTAAAAGGAACAGCTACTGATACAAGCATCCTTTTGGATGAATCTCAAAAACATTTCCTTGAGTGAAAGATGTCATCCAGAAAAAAATATATAATTTTATTCATTCCATTTTCGTGAAATTCAAAATAGGCAAAATTTATCCATAGTGGCAAAATATTAAAATAGTGGAGTCTTTTCAAGGGTGAGTGGGAGCAGAAATTGGACAAGAAGGAACAGGACACTTTCTGAAACGACTGGAACTTGGCAGGTTTCCCTGGGAGGTTCTTTCAACGCCATGAATTTCACTATTTTCATAATGAAATGTTGGGAACTAGTGGAAGAACAGGGAGAGAAAACAGAACAGGAAGGAAGACACAGGAAAGGAAAGCAAGAGGGACCCGGGCGGGAGGGAGACCAGGAGGGGACCCCCAGGGAGAGCCAAGTGGGAGGGAGGCTGGAGATGCCAGGAAACAGGAACAGAGGCACGGGCGGAAAATGTAAAGGAAAGAGCCACCACGAGGAAAGCCGGCAAGTGCGTAGGGACAAGAGGAGACAAGGCAGGCGGGGGGGGGGGGGGGGGGGGGGGGGGGGGGAGACAGGAGGGAGCCTTCTGCAGACCCCGCTCAGTGGATCTGAACCGTGAGCCGCGCAGTCGGCTCCTGGCAGTCCACCTCGACCCTGAGCTGCTCAGAACGGAGATGGAGAAGGCTGCAGAGAGGGTCCCATGACTTGTGTATTAAAGCCACCTGCCCATCAAGCCCAAAGACTCGGGGCAAGATGCTATGCTGAAATGGTCGACTTAATGGTTTAGCAACAGAATTCCTTTAAATAAAAAATCTCAAATTTCTAAGTTTAAAAAAAAAAAAAAAAAAAACAGACAACAGGGGACATTGGCCAACACTGGGGACAGGGGGACCAAGTGTTGGTCCCCCTGCGTGCTAAGGTGACCTGCCCACACCCCACGCAAAGTCAGTTCTGGAGTCTTTACTGACACCTAAGTCTCTGAATACATGGGATTCATGGAAAATCCACTGCACTGGAAAACAGAAGATGAGGTCACGATTCTGCCCCTAATGGTGACCTCAGGTCATTGAGACACCCAGCACCTTGATTTTCCTATGGCTCTCTGCCCTGCAAGGTACCCTGGGGTACGAGACTCCAATGAAGCACTGAGGCATAAATTTTTAGTCACTTTGCAAATTCCCAGCTATTAGAACCCATCTTCCCTATAAATTCTCCACATGTTAGCAGAGTGTTGGTTCAAAACGACCTCCAGCCAGCAGTCCCCACGTCTCCTCTCACAGCAAGACCCAGAGAGACAAACAAGCAGCCCACTGCAACTCTGAACAGTACCCTAAACTGTACTTCAAACACATCCACCTCTTCCCCTCTGCACTGCCACTGCCCCGTCTGCTGATTTATCTTCTGTATCTCTGTATAAGCTCCTGAACTGCCCTCCCAGCTCCTATGCAGCCGGAGCCTCACTGCTCAACTCCATCACAGAAGGAAGGACAGGGACAGGCAGTGGAAGAAGCAGGACAAATGTCAGAGAGAAAATATTTCTGAATTCAGGTGTTCAAAGCTCATCATGTTCCAGGAATAATCAATAAAAAGCAAATTATTACCAGACTTTTTCAAATCAGCAATAAATGCTAGAATCCATGGGGTGATCTCTAGATAGTTTTAAGTAGAAATACATGAGTTTTATGTCTAATATTTTGTAAGTAGAGACCTCAGAAAAAAGACAACTACAAATTCAAAGTTGCAGAGAACACAGCCCCTCTGTTCCCTTCTTGACCAGATAGTGAAGATGTAATACAACTCTGGAAAAATGAAGCAAGATGACAAACTCAAAGGTGCAATTATCATAATATGAAGAGCTAGTGAGGGTACTGAACTCAGTTAAAACCTAAGTGAGCCTAATAATTGATACAAATTGTGCCACAAGATTTAAACATAAGTACTAAAAATGATTACTCAAAGGGAAAATATGTGATGGAAAATTGATATAATTTCATTAATCTGGATAAAAAAGCCAAATTTATTATTTAAAAAGATGAGGAAATGGCATCAGAAAGAAAGAAAACAGATGATGTGAAGAAAAAATCATACAAAAATTTTTGTGTCAGATAGAAAGATGCCATTTTATCCATGACTGGTGATAACAGAAATATAGGCTGAGAAACAATTCTGGAAAAAAAAAAATAGTAAAATTAGGGATATGCATATCCCTAATTATTTGAGAGGATTAAGAGCAAAAATAAATAAATGAATAAATATGGTCTATATACAAAGACAGAAAGAGAAAGAGGGCAAATAAAGGAAATTAAAAAACAATAAAAATGAAATAAGACAACAGATGTATGACCAAAATTATCAGCTATAACAATAAATGTAAAGAAGCTAAACTCTATAACTAAAAGGCATTGAATTAATTCCTCACATTGGATCAGAAATGTCTAACTATACCAGGTGCAGTGGTGCACACCTGTCACCCCATAGGCTCAGGAGGCTAAGGCAGGAGGATTGCAAGTTCAAAGCCAGCCTCAGCAACTTAGCAAGCCCCTAAGCAACTCAGCAAAACCCTTCTAAATAAAATATTTTAAAAAGGCTGTGGATGTGGCTTAGCAGTTAAGCAATTGGGGGTTTAATCCTTGGTATTAAATAAATAAATAAATAGTCCAACTGAATGCTATTTAAAAGAATATTCCAATGTGCCATAAATTTAATAATTTATTAAAATTATTGCATCATATCCTGAAAATGGGTGAATTTTATGGTATATAAACTGTAATTCAATAAAACTGTTTTTTAAAAAACACTTAAATCAAAGATTAGAAATAAAAAGATATGCCAAGGATTATAAGGCAAATGTAAACCAGAATTCTAAAAAGACACAAAATTAATAGTAGACAAAATTAAAGTTGAAGGCCAAAAGTGCTGAGCTGGGGAAAAAAGAAAATACTTTCTTAATTTGGATATATATATATATTTTAAATTGTTTTTTCGGGACCCTAAAAATTGCCCAAGCCATATTTTCTAACCAAAATGCTGTAATCAAAGGTAATCTCTTTAATTTTGGACAAATTCAATTAATAATCTAATCACGGAGAAATCAAGACTGAGATTGAAATGCTTATAAATAAATGATAATTAGAAAGAAAGAAATATTAAAACTCGGGGACACCTGGGGCCAAATCTGTGCACAGAGGAAAATGTATAGCCCCAAATCATCTTCTTTGATTTAAGAAAATTAATAAGTAAATAAACTCAGAATTCAATGGGAAAAAACTTGAAAGTGAAATAAATCCACAGAAAGGAGGAAGATGGAATTTAAAAGATGAAAACCAACTATAATTCAGACCATAATTAAGCAAAATGGACAAACAGACTGAGATATAAACTAGAAACACTTCCACCAAGGAGAAGAGGAGAGAGTAAGAAGTGAGAGGAGAAGGCAAATGTACCCCCCTTAATGGGAACAGGGGACGCCAGCAGTTCGAGCACAGCTGAAGTGAGGAGCTTTACAACCAGAGGGGATCGTGGAGGATACTACGTATAACCACGTGTTGGTGAATGTGAAAACGGTAATGAAACCCACCATTTATAGGAAAATTTACTGAATAAAACTGCTTCAAGAAGTAGAAACTATAAGTAGACCAATAATTGTTACAAAATGGAAAGGTTTCACTTGGTGCTTTAGGAGCAGAGGTATCTGCGATGTGAGCTGGTCAGAGAAAAGACCAGAGGCCCAGGAGATAGGTCGCCAGGAAACCCTGAAAACCGAGCAGCCAGAGTTCCTCCAGGTGGGACTGAGAGGTTGCAGGTGCGACCCGCACCCTCCTGCCATCTGGGCTAAAGTACACTTTCACGCTTCGGTTTCATGGCACTGAGATTGGTGTGTCCAGAGCTGCAGTCTCCCGGGTTATCATCGTGTTTATATAATCTTTAAAACATTCTCATCAAACAGACCCTTTCTAACCATCTCCATCTGGCAGGGGCTACAGCGGAAGGAACATTCACATTGGAGACCAGGTCTCTTGGAGAAGATAATGGCTCTTTCTGGTCCTCAGCAGGTAGGAAAGGCTTGCTTCAAATACCTGTAATTCCACGGAGCTGGGTTCCAAACAAACCTGAGACTAGGACCCATAATCCTGGTTCCAAATGCCGTGTCCTCCACACGTGGGTTACATCTTCTCCCCTGCCCGCCTCTCCCTATCACCACTGCTGGATCACAGGCCACCTACCACGAAACATAAGGATGAGACGTAATCCCGCCTGCCAGGGTCCCAGCGTCATGAGGTAGGTCCCTTATGAAGTCAGGCAGCAGGAGGGACAAAGGCAGAGAAGCAAGGGACCAGCGGTGGCTCAGGTAATTCACAGTTGAAAAAGAAAGCAGAAGGGACAAGACGTAACAGAAGCAAAATGTGAGCTTCCCGGAGACACCTGCAGCCATACATGAAGAAAGGACGTCCAGTCTCAAAGGAAACCCAGGCATGGGGAAGGATTTAGAAAAGGCATCTAAGGTGGTCATGTTGGAGCAGAACTGCCGTCATTTGAATAATCGCCACGTTGTGAGTCAGGTGGATCATTCCACGTCAACTCCTATTGGGGGTGTTCTCTCTCTTCCATTTATTTCTAGTCCTTTCTGGGTTGTGTTTCAGAGTGTCATTTAATGTCATTTTATGACTCCCTGGTTGTAAGTGTCTGAGTATTACCAGGGCTTAGAGATTTACAGCCTATTTTAAACTCAGATAATGATGTTTAATTTGTTATTGGCTGTGTAAAGGTTAACAAAGAAATAACTCAAATTATCATCTCAGGGATAACACATTACAAGAGGGCAATTAAGCTCAGTACCTGGCATTACACAAAAGATTGATATCTCGTTACAAGAGTGCAGATGAGTTCAGATTTCACAATACGGGAAACACACTCGTCATCACTGTCTCTCTTTGGATAAACAAATAACGAGCCCTACTTATTAGAGCCACTGAGTAACTCAGGGGGGAAAGAAAAAAAAAAACTTTTCAAGAAAAGGGAAGACTGACAGCCCATTTCTTGCAGAAGAGCCTGAGAAGAAAGAGAGAATCTCAGTATCCTGGAGAAAATGAGGTTGGTGTTGCTCAAGTCAAAGATTAGGTTCCCTCTCAGTTATAAACAAACGATGCTAACGGGCGAGCAAAACAGACCTGTACCCAATAGGCCCTTGAGAAGAGGAAGCAAAATAAATAAAAGCGTCAAAGCCAAATCGTTATTAAATTGTCTCTGAAATGGAAAATGGAAAACAATCTTCTGCAACAACCGTTTCTGTCTATTTTCTTCTCCTCAAGACACCTTCCCACAATGAGTCGGCCTGTGTTCCAGGGATTGGGGTGCCAACAAAAATATAAATAACGTTTTCTTAAAACTCATCAGATAAGGATCTGTTTGAGTCTCCCAGCCCCTCTCCTGGAGTCAGCTAGGAGATAACGCCAACAGTCCAACAGTCGGTGAAAATCCTCTGTGGCCAAGGCCCTGCGTCTCCGGGAAAGAGAGCTTCCTTCTCTCTTTATTTTCCCTTCCCACTCAGTTTCCACCCTTGCCTTTGCTTCCTCCTGCCATCTTGGTCTTTGTACACCTGGGTATTTATTTTCCTCTTCCACTATCCCCACAAACGTGCTTTCTTTCCCCCTCTCCTTGCCTCTCCTTGGCCGCCATCTTCCCGCCTGAGGCCCTCCTCCCTGTCCCCTCCTGCTGTGCCTGTGCAGTCCTCCTCTGCCTCGGTTTCCCCCATCCCATGTCCCAGGGGTTTGCAAGTTCCTCCTCTGTGCTTCCCATCTCCCACCAAGTGCCTGCGGCCCAGTTCTGTGGCTCAAGAACCTTCTCCATTTGGGCCAGGACGTCTAAAGGAAGTCCCTGACCTCTGACCTGGAGGCTCCCCCAGGTTACGGGGCGTCAGAACCAACCTCCGCGACAGCACCAGCCACTGGGAACCCACAGGTCCACCCACCACAGTGGAAAACACCTGAGCAGCCAGCAACTCGAGTGTGCAGGCCAAGAAAACTGTGGAAATCGCAAGGCCATTGTCCCGGGATATTTTTGGAGTCAGAGAACCTAAATTACAATCAAATGAGAATCTGGCTTTTGAGACCTTATTTCCAAATCAAACTATGTTGGGGCTTGGGACGGGCCAGGCCTTCTTTGTGGCTTTCTGTGGTCAAGGGGAAGAACCAGGGTGGTGTGTGTGACCTGCCATCAGACATCATGCTTTTGGCCTGCCCAAAGCAGAGGAAGTGCCACCATCGTCACCATCATCACCATCATCACAGTCACTTACAAAGCACAGACACATTTCGGGTGTGGTGTAAGTTTTAGGAAGAAGGAGAGACGTGGTCCCTCTAGTCTCAGCACACACAGCCAGGAAACCACCTGCAGCAGCGACATTCAACAGGGTTGAGGCCACAGAGGGTGAGAAAAATAAGGTGAGCCCCGTAAGTAGCCTCTGATGGCACGTAAATAACCTCACTATTCATTTGTTCCTTTAATCAACTGTCTGTACCCTGGTTCTGTAACCCCTAATAAATGGAATTGTTAGTATTTCATAAGATGTGTGCATTCTAGAGGTCTTGAATGACACACCCGGGAGCCGGGCCCAGACGACTCCGTCACATGGAAACACCTGGGACCGAGGGATACAGCGTTAGTTAAGCAAACTAACCTTGAGCCTTTGGAACTGAAATATCAACAAAAGGATAAAATAAATGTGCAAATTGTTCTTCCCTGTGGACATTAGCCAGGTGTTTGTTCTTTAGCCAACAACATTCAAGACGCACGTCGCGACTGTAAAAGTGCCAGCCACAGGGCTAATCCAATGAATAAAGAAAAGTCGACATCACATGGACCAGCCACCGGTGGTCAGGCTGTGGAGCTAGAGGGACAGACTCCAGGAAGAGGGGGAGGCTGGAGCCAAACTCAAACCTCTCTCAATTAGGGGTCCTCAGTGCTCACACAAACTTCAGCCGTAAGGCTGTCTGAAGACACGATTCCTAACCCCAGGAGCCACCATATGGCATCCAGGGTACCTAAAAAGATGGACAAAACACAGCTCCGTGCATGCTAAATACACACACAGTGCCAGGTGCTGTGCTTAACAATGGCTCCTTGGGCCTTGGAGGGACCCAATCCTGCCAAGCCGCTTACCCAGCATCAGAAGGTAAAGGAAGGGAAACATGGACCATGTCTTGCAAGGCTGGTTCCAACCTCTCAAAAGAGACCTGCAGAGATGGGAAGGAATCAAAGCAGAAGAAGGAAGGAGGAAGAGGAGAAGGAAGGAAGGAAGGGGGTGTGGAAATACCTATCAGGATCTAGCTGGGTGGTCTCTGCATGCTTATCAAATATCTATGATGCTGAATGATCTTTCTCCCATCAGACACAGAAAATGCATAAAAGGAAGTAAATGAATTCACATTTTTTTTAAAAAATAGCTGCTCCACCTGTTTTCCATCCCCCATGGCCACACTCGAGACAGCCCTAAGATCCTAAGGGTGCTGTTCACATGGGGGGTACCAGCAACGGGAAGGGTGATGGAGGAAGGGGGCTGGGCTTCCCGTTCTGAAGCCCAACCGTCAGAGGGACCTCGGGACCACCTGACATTAGCAAGAAGAAGTGAATGAAGTGCTCAGAACGAAGGGAAGAGGGACTACAGGCCTATGGCCGGAGAGCTCCGTGAAGCCCACCTCAGGGCGGAGCCCGGGGCCTCGCTGCCTAGGGCCACGTGACAAGTCTGCAGGGTGGACAAGACACTGAGGGGCATGGGCTGCCTGGAAGTCGGGTGTCATTTTGCTGCTGTGTTCTTGGACTGGGTACGAGTGAAAAAAATTATTGATGAACTACTTTGTCATCTTTAAGAGTCTCGCTGACACCCTCTCGGCAGGCCCACTTGGAGGCGGCCAGCGCTGGTCTACCAAACACCTTTTGTAGCCTCGACATGCGCTGTGCATTAGCCGAGGGGTGTAAATTACGGCGGTTGTGTTCGTTCTCAGGGAAGGTCCAGGTCCGAGCCTCCTCTACCTCCTTTTCCCTTTGTGCTCTGTTTCCCCACGGCCCTTGCCTCAAAGCCCGTGAAGCTCCTTAGAGAGAACATTAACAGTCAGAGGCTCCGGCTTGGAGTAAATATTGCAGGATTGAAATGCGGAGGGAATTAGACTTCTTTTCCTTGCAGGCTTTGCAGTGCTGGGTGAGAAATAAATAATGAGGGTAATAATGGGCCCGACTCTTCCCGGCTGCGTCTCTCCCCTTGGGTGTGGAGCATCCTCTACAGTCAGAGTGTGGCTGCTGGTGGTTACGGATTCAATCTCAAAGACGATGAACTAGCCAGCCTTGGTTGGGCGAGCAGGTGGTCTGGGCAGTTCCTAGACAGCTCTCATCTGGGGAAGGTCACGTCCCTGCCTTCTTTTGCAGAAAAGGAGTACAGATAACAAAGGCCGGTCCCAAATGGTCCAGGAGAAAGAGCATGATCCTGGCCCTTGCTCCAAGAGACTACGCTGGTTGCACCCTCCCTGGGACTCTCTGGGAACTGTGGGTAAAATTCGAGCCAGGAGGTCAGAGTGACAGGTGCAATGGATACACAACAGCAGAGCTTATCCTCAGGCACTGTGGGAAAACCTGCTCAGAGGAGAAGCTTCCAGGCCCTCAGAAAGGCCCTCTCCATCAACTCTCTCCCCTTCCCTCCACCATCATTGCTGCTAAGTGACTTTCTGTGAGCAAGAATTTTCAGGATTTTTTGATGGCTCCATTTCTTTCTTGCTTCTCCCAACCCTGTCCCCAAAGAGGTGGGATAAAGTGGTCTACGGTGATTTGTAGGCAGCTCAAGGAGCACTGAGACACCTCCCTCGCTGGAACCTCTGGAATGAGAGCCAGCGTCACTGCAGCTGTGGTCTCCATGAAGTGCACCCATGGACGGGGACCCGTCCCTGACCAGAGGCAGGCTCAGGGTGAAATCCGGGGCACACAAGGAGCAACTCTTGGAGGTGTTCAGGCCCCTGTAGCTGAGGAGCCTTCGAGGTCCACATGAAGTCTTAGAACACTGGGCTGTCATCGCAAGTGGACACATGACCTCCCTGCCCCATCTGGGCACGGGTCCCAAGAGCAGGTGATGGTCAGGTTTGCCATGAGCCCTATCTTGGCGGGGCAAATGCTTTTGGCCCTCCCCACCACCAAATTCTCAGCTCTTCCCATCTGAACCCTAATATTTTCTCCTGAAAATCGTCTCCCTGGCTGAGCACCAAGAGAACAATTAGGGATTAACCAAAGTGCTTGCTCTTGCCAGCAAGAGTGTGGACTCTCGAGGGAACGAGGCGGTTCGTCCCAACACTCCTTGTCGCTGACACCGCCCCACCTGTGTTTTCCATCTCGTTAGGACAGCAAAGCATTCCACCCCCACTGCGCCCAGGGCCTTTGCTTCTCGGTGTCATTCAGTGGTAGAATTAGTATTTTCTCCATGTCCAAAGGCCTTAGGACAATATTGACATGTTTTCAAAAAAGGATCAATACCAGGGAAAATGGGATCCAGGTGTGGTTTGTTGTTGCTGTGGTCCCCACACTTGTAAGTGCTTTACACACTAGCTTTTCCTAAACCAGGTACATTTGGTAATATTATAAGAAAAATGAGCAGGGTAGAAGTTCACCCTGATGTCTTGTATTGATACCCAACCTCCAAATTGGACTCAGGGTGCCGATGACATCACCTGCTGAGATAGGGCCCAAATCAAAGTGGTCCCTTGTAGAACGCTGTCTATAAAATACATTCCAGGGCTGGGGTGTAGTTCAGCGGTAGAGCACTTGCCTAGCATGGGTGAGGCCCTGGTTCACAAACAAAACAAAAAAAACAAAAACTATTCCACCAAAAAATAAACACATCAGTTTTTAAAGCAATAAATCTCTAACAAGCACCTCAGCCCCTGGACATTCCAAAAGGTAACTTCATAACCAAGGTTAAGAGATGGGTATCAGGGTTCAAGCAGGTCCCACCTTGCCCCGTGATACAGACTCTTTACAAAGAGTAAAACAGAATTATCTTTAAGCTCCACATGTATCTAAAATAATGAGATCTATATCCAACAGTCCCATGGGGTTGACGGTTCTCCTTTGAGGTAGGACGAGAGACACAAAGACAATAATTGCAGCACAGAGAGGAAGAACCACCTTCCCAGAAACACAGGCCCAATGGCAAAAAAATCAAATTAAAGCACAGGAAGGATTTTCTTTAGTTATGCTTTCTTCCAGGTCATGGAAAAGCCTATGCAAGCTCCTCAGATATTAGAGCCCAGCTGGGCTGTTTTTGTAAAGTGGTGTTTTCTGTATTGACGTCCACAGCCACAAGTCTCTTATGAGAGAGAGCATGTTGTATGTTTTTTTTCAATGGAAAGAGTTTTAAATGATACCAGGAAGGACTTGTGCTCTGAAGTCACTGCTTCAGAGCAAAATTCTTTCCCAAAGTTGCCACAATTTAATTGACCAATTGAAAATGGTCAGGGCCTCCACTGGCATTCTGGGTTTTTTCCCAGAACAAGGAAAACTTCCTTTCTGCAGAATAAAGACTCGCTTTCACAAAGAGCTAAGCCATCCTAGACAAATCCAGAATGGAAACCAAAAGTTAAAACACACTCTGAAGCAGGTCATCAAAAAGTGGGACCAGGTAAATTTTTTTGGAAACATTGATTGTAATTGCTTTAGGGACAGAAAAGAAAGAACAGACCCAGAGGCATCATCACTCCACCCCTAAAACACAGACCATTTTATTTTCTCTGCTTCCTGCAGGCACATTTCACAGAGGACACACTGAGCACCCTTTATCTGGAAGCCCCCGGATCTGAACTGCTCTAAAACCCAGCACTTCCCCAGCAGAGACAGGACGTCCCTGAAAGGACTCTAGATTTTGGAGCACTTCAGATTTTGGATTTTCCGATTAAGAACGCTCAAATTCCCAAATCAAAACAAACCAAAAAAAAAAAAAAATCTGAAATTGGAAATACATTTGGTCCCACACATTTTGGATAAAGAAAATTCAGCCTTTAGTAATCAACAATGTATATTCTTCTTTTTCACCAAATATTTTCTCACGCTGCTCGACAGCATCCACCCCTCTGTTCAGCGGCTGGAGCACGGTGTATTCGGTTGCTGTGATGTCCATCACCGAGCCACGCTCCTCGTGTGAAATAGGCTGCTGGGGTCTTTACTACTCTAGGTAATAAACAACGGAAGGAACATCTTCATGATGCAAGCCCTTTTTTAATTTTTCCTGTTGCATTTTCCCCCGTGAGGTCTGGGTTTAACTAAACCGCCTCCCACAGGCTCCTGATGAGAAAACTGCATCGTGCAGACAGTCACATCGCTGTGATCTCTCCTATCTCTTAGCCAGTGCTCAGCAGGAGAGCTTCCAAAGCAGCAATCGGAAGCACGCTAGCGAGGCCCATGTTGGCTGTAGTGGAACGGAGTGAATGGGGCATACTGCCAAGTCCTCGTCCTCAGTTTCTGGGTGACTGGATGTAGGATCTTGACTCCTGTGCAGGGTCTCTTCAGAACCAGAGTGATTGCTTTCCCTCTGGAAGTTGTGGGACTCTGAAAAGGGAACACCACGGGATCCACCCGGCACCCACTTTTCGATCCGTATCAGATGCTGCTACCAGCGGAAAGCTCCTGTCCCCTCACTGTGACTTCACCTGCACCTAGAGCACAGGGTCTTCCTGCCAGAAGGAACAAATGCACTGTTCTGTGTTCCTGAGAAGCCAACCCTCCCGACAGCCATTGTAGCCAAAACTGATGGAGTTAACCCAGAGAAGCCTCAGGAATGACTGTCCCAAGGAACAAAAGTACCGCTAAGACCTGGTGCCTCTCCTAGCTCTGGGAGCTCCGATCAATGAAGTCTCCTGGGATCTGGCCATTTCCATCCCTGATGTCATAACTGATGGTCAACAGGGAGAGAGCCTGGGGGACGCCAGGCTTGGGGTCTGGTCTCTTGCACTGACTCACTCTGCAACCTCCAGCGGGGCCCTGAGCTTGCCCTGGGGCCCCTCCACCCGGCAAAGGTGAATCACTTTGGCATCGGTTCCCTTGGGGAACCCAGAGGTGCGATTTGCTTCACCCCGTGTTCCTATCCTGTCCTTCACACAAGGTTCTCTGCATCCTCTGAATTGTTTTTTTGAAAATCATCTAATCCAGGGTCCATTTGTTTAAAAAAAAGCAGGTATGTAGAGAAATGATGGCAGCTCAAACAAAAGGAGACCACAAGTCCCGGCTGCGAGGGAGGGGCCCCAGTACACGGAGAGGTCCACAGACAGGAGGAGGCTTGCGCAGGCCAGCACACTGCGCCTTCCAGCCTCGGGGGAGAGGCGGGCTGCTCTGGGGTAGCCCTGGAGCCCTAGAGCACTCAGATCTGGACCTCCGTCCGAGAGTGCTCTCTCTCCACACCCTTGCAGCTTTGCACATACTCCACGCACACCATGGAGAGGGCAGCTCTGACGACACACCCAAGCCCAGCCTGGTGCAACTTGCAAAGGACAACATCCCAGGTTTCCCTAAAAGATAACTTCACCAGATATCTCAGCAGTTTTCCCTGAAAAGGAAGACATCACTGCATAGTTTCCAAATGAAATAGTTTTCAATGTCCTACATTTGGGCTGTTCGCAGAAGCTAATATTTGAATCCACTTGGGAGACTCTGTCCCCAATTCCAATGCGATCGTTATGACCAGCAGGGCCTGGGAGATCTTGGAGGTCAATATCAGTTTTCACCAATAGTGTACAAGATGGACTGAAATGACACCCGGCTGTGGGTCTATTTTTATCAAGCCGTCTACACAGCATGCGCCTCTCCTCAGCCGCTGCACAGAGCTGATCCTCAGGAAGTCATGGGAAATCGTGGCAGGCCTGAGGTCTGCATGCAGACATTTTCTCCTGGTTTTGCTGCATTCTCCTTCACTCTCCCTTCTTTTCTGAGTTTCAGCAATACTGCTGCAAAATGCATACTGCCTTTATGACCGGGAAAGGCCTCAGCTGAGAATGGACGTGTTCCACGTCCATTAAGTTAGTGGTGAAGCTACTGTGTGAGAGCCAGAAGCCAGCCTTCTGGGGCCACAGAGAGCAGGACATTCAGCCCTCACCTACTGGGATAACCACCAAAATGCCCACTGAGAGCATGAATGAGTAGGGAAAGTCCTCTATGGAAGTGACAAGTGCCATTACAATAAAAATGAAGGCTTCCCACTATTTTTTTTCCTGAAATTTTAACATCAGTATTAAATTAACAGCATTTTATCAAGTTGAATTTTCATATCCCAAGCACGTCTTTCCTTAAAAACTAAACAGAGAAGGAAAGGTGCCACATGCCTATAATCCCAAAGGCTTGGGAGACTGAGGCAGGAAGATCTCAAGTTCAAGGTTGGTCTCAGCAACTTAGTGAGACTCTAAGCAACTTAGTGAGACCTTGTCTCAAAATAAAACATAAAAGGGCTGGAGACGTGGCTCAGTGGATAAGCACCACTGGGTCAAATCCCCAGTACCAAAAAGTAAAAATAACCCTAACAGAAAGGGGGACAAGTTACTCTACATGGAAATACAAAGTTTGTTTATGACTTCCCTAAAATTACCAAACAGCTCTTGGTCTTATTCATTAGCCTCTCAAACACACACACACACAAACACACACATAAAAAAATAACCATACACACTCTGTGAAGATAAAATTGTAAGCCAAAATAGTGAAGTCCAAAAGTTTGTGATCTCTTATACAGTGTGCTCACAAACTGAAAACAAATTTTTCAGTGCTTATATATTCTGAAGTGTTTCCTGCCTACATATCCTCAGAAGTCCCAGGAGCTTTACTGGACACATGGAAAATTTCAAGTTGAGCCATTTTTAAGTTATCCATGAGTGAAAGGGAAGGGGGGGAAACACACACACACACACAGAGTGGGAGTTTGAATTTGTCATAAAAGAAGGGGAAAAAAAAGTTATTTTGCTCTTTCTTTTCCTTTCCTTGAGTTGCTTCACAATGGCTAAACATACTTTGCCCAAGTTTTTTTTTTTTTCTTTCCTTCCCAGAAAGAAGAGAATCACCTCTGTGCTGCAGCCAAGTATGAACATGTTGAGTGCACTCCACTCAGGGAGCACCAGGGAATTCTGCAGCAGAGCTATTCCTAACAGTATAGCTAGCATCAACAGACACACATCAGATCACACATCATAATGATAAATAACTGCAAGAATAATACAGCGAGCACATACTTAGTATCCATCAGCCAAAAAAAAAATCAGTTTTTTAAAATTATTTTAAAGCACTGAACATGGAAACAATCCTCTGAAAGGCAGACGTCATTGGATGAATACTCGGGTCTCAGTGAGGTTTTACTTCTTCCAGTTCTGAGTCTCTAAGAAATACTGCCCCCAAATTAAAGGCTTCCGAGACCGTTTGTAAACGGCATCCGTGTGGTGTCTAGAATAGCCCAATAATAGCCGGGGCAGTGAGGTATGGAAACGCCGGAGTGTTTTAAAGTAGAGGTTGGACAAGTTCAGCAGAGGGGAGAGGACAGAACTGTTTTCCAGGGAAACACCCCACTCAGACATTTAGCCCCTGGCTTCACTTCATGAACCTCACATGAATATCTAAGGAGATTGCCGACAGCCCCAGCCAAGAGGGAAAACATGCATTTAAAGGACAAGGAGAGAAGCCAGAACATGGATCATCATCATTTCACTGGACTCCTTCCACCTCCGATACTGTTGGCTGGGACTCCTATTAAGAAGGAACAGAGAAAAATGGAGGAGAGATACTGCCTAGCCAGGAAGAGAAGAAACTTTGCTTTTATAAATAAACTTGTCACCGAGATAGGCCACACATCAGAAAGAAAAGTAAGTGGTGGGGGGGACCCAAAAGGAAAAGGAGCCTGAGGTCATGGAGCCCCTCTGTCTCCTAAGAAGGCTGGTACCAAAGGGAAGGGGAAACGGAATATTAGCATTGTCTGGCCGTGGCATTTTTCCCCCTTCTCCTAATATAACTTTGTGAATATGTTTAAGAGAGTGCCTGCTGTTATTGGTCTAATGAGCTAACTCTGAAATCTGAGCTAAAGACAGCTCCCTAGTGGCTGCTCACTGTTCCACAGACCGAAAGGAAACTCCTTTCAGGGGCCCATCAGGGCGAACCACTGCTGACAGCTTGGAACGGCACAACACACAGATTTATTTCACAGACAGCCACAGACAGGAATTTAGCACCCTGGGCTGGCCTCCTGCTTAGTGGAGAAGGTGTTAAAATGCAACCATGCAGAGCTCTCCCTTGAACAAAACCCAGTAGCGACTAATCAAGCGGTCACCCATTCCCCGCAGAAAATACCCAGCGACGTGCAGCTGAGCGCCCGCCGAGAAGGAGCACGATTCTGACAGCT
This sequence comes from Marmota flaviventris, assembly GCF_047511675.1. Taxonomy (NCBI): domain Eukaryota; kingdom Metazoa; phylum Chordata; class Mammalia; order Rodentia; family Sciuridae; genus Marmota; species Marmota flaviventris. The sequence continues at coordinate 168,433,987 of NC_092500.1, forward strand.
GCTGCCGGGGCCGCCGAGCTGCAGCTTGAGAGCTGCCTCTGAAAGCTCTAAATATTTTGCATGACCTTTCAACTTACAAATTAATTGATTTATAAACAACGGCAAATGTTATTTATTTATTTATGACATCTTGGGATGCCTTCCCCGGATTCGAGGGCACAGCGCCACAGAGAACGTCCCTGGTGCCTGTGGAGATGGGAGACGCAGGGGGTGGCTCTTCCTGTCCCTCCACACCCAGGCATAGACCAAAGTGGGCATGGAGGTGCAGCTATTTACCTGCCCACCCTGAGAAAGTCCATAAACATAGTACCATCTGCAAAATAAAAGGAGCACGCAAATATTGTTTTGCGTGTGTGCATTGCACACGTGTGTAGGTAAGCGTGTACTGACATACGTGTACCTATAAATCTCTAAGGGAGCGTCTCCTTTACGTCCGTAGCAAAAGTTAATAATTCCCTCCTCTGCTCTGGACTCTAGGCGAGCGCTCAACAGTTGATCAGCTTAGCTCTTTACGGATGCAGGCAACCTGCACTCATCAGAGCAATTGAAATTGCAGTGCGGTAACTCAGGGTTGTTCCCAGGGAAATTGCATACAGTTGGTAATATTGTTGCTATCGATTACACTGCTGATCTGCTTCTCATTCTCACAGGCCATGGCTTCTTAGGTTTAGCTGGCCTTTAGGAGATGACCAGCATGGTCCAGTAGAGAGGAGAAAGGAAGGGAGGAGGAAGAAGAGGATAAGAACCCATTTCCTTTCATATTCTCTGTGCGGAGAACAGGCTTTCCTTCCATTGTCTTAAATTCTACTTTCAATGGCCTTAACTGCTGTCCTCACCTCCTGTATCCCCAGTAAATAGGTCTCTTCAGACCACTGATCTTCTTCCAGCCTTAACTCTTGAAGTTCGATCATCTCAGTTACCAATCACCAGCCACCCGCCCGGCCAGTGCTGGACCCGCTGCGGCCAACCCGAAGGCAGACACTTCCCTAAAGGACACTCAGCTCCCCGCAGGTCCTTGATAATTGGATACTAAGTACACACGGAGGGTGCCCTCCACTAAAAGGACCCTGAGCAGAACCAAGTCCACATACACCGCCACCGCTCAGGGGCGGGCTCCCGGGTGGAATTCTCCAGGTGCCAGCCGTCGAAAGAGAAAATAACATTTATTTGGATTTTTTTTTTTTTTTTAGGCAACACTTTATCCTATTTCTGCAACACAGGCACAGCCAGAAGCATCAGACGTCAATAATAAACAGATGCCTGGGCAAGCCCCCTCTCAGAAGTCGCCCCTCTGGGGGTTCACCTTATCGCCCCTCACTGTGGGAACCTCACAATGGAAGCCTGAAAGAGCAGAAGCCCCAGAAAACAGAGGCGAGGAAAGAGACTTCATCACCCCAGGAAGCCAGGTCCGCGCTCCCATTCCAAGTCAGAGAAGAAAAACTCGGGCCCTGTTTATTTTTCTACTTCTTCCACATCTCTGCAAGCATATCATTTTCCTAGAGGTCTGGGGTCACCGATTCTGGTTAAAGGAATGAAGGGGGAGTTGCCCTTGAAGTTAAAAGTGGGAGGGGTGGGGCTGGGGAGGGGGAGTCACAGGTAGGAGAGATCTCCCATGTAAACATGTGTGCTCAAGATCACACCATACCTACCCGTGTGGGGAACATAATGTATGTGCAACATAATTTATATGAGAATAAGGTTTGCAGGAATCCAATTCCAAAAATCACAATAAAAAATAGCTTGAAACAACTCAAGAAATTTGTCTTAACCCTAAATTAAAAATCACCACAGTGATGCCAGCTGCCTACCCCACTTGTCTCTGTCACTCTCGATCCTTCCTGGAGTGGCATCTCATGTACCACAAGGCCCTTCCATTCCCACTGAGTTTGCTTCCCAGGTGAAATCTATTAAGATGAAGAGTGCACGAGGCACGACAGGAAGGTTAGGCTGTGAACAATTCCACCAATCGTCAGAGTGGCCATTTTTATTCTGGACTCACATATGTGTGCTCATCCTGAGACACTCTCCACGTTTCAAACAGGTGGTACAGGTGAGGCACACAGACGTGAGAAAATGTCACCCCCATTCCCCCCGCTCACCGCCTGTGCGGTGTGCGCTCAAAGCCCCCCACCCCTCAGGCACAGTCCTCCCCGGCCAGCCCCTCATAGTCATTCATTACACAACATTCGTGGACACTGTGCCCTAACACAGGTTAGGCATTATTCTCAGTGCCAAGGATAAACCAATAAACAGGAAGACAAAAATCTCCCCCCTCCAGTAACTCAGTAGTGGGAGTCGGGAAGGAGAAGGCAGGCCATCGAGGATCGAGTGAAACATACAATGTCCTTGCTGGAGAGCAGTGTCACCAGGGAAACTGAGTCCGGGGTGGGGGGAGGAAGTGTGGGGTGGGGGTGGGGTGTGCCATGGTGGAACTCGAAGGCCCAGTTAAAAAGCTAACGGGGGCTGGGGTTGTAGCTCAGTGATAGAGTGCTTGCTTGCTTGTTTAGCACGCGTGAGGCACTGGGCTCAATCCTCAGCACCACATCTTTAAAAAACGGATAAGTAAAATAAAGGTATTGTGTCCATCTGCAACTAAAATATATTAAAAAAAAATAAAGTTTATGGGCATTCACCCATGAGTGGGCTCCATGCTGGTCCCTATACCCCAATCGCAGCCAGCAGCAGAAGAGCTGTAATTGTCCCCAGATCAGGCCTTGGCACGCCCTCTTCTGCTGCTGCTTTCACTAACCTTGCCCTAGGGAGCCCCTGCTGTCCTACCCCAGAGGGTGACATTGCTTTCAGCAATATTTGCAGCGTCTACTCTCTTTCAAGCACAAGGAGAGAAACTTCAAGAGAGTGTGGAGGCGGCCACCTATTGTCATGTGGCTCTCATAGTCTGTCTTTTCCCTCCAACCAGCGACTCCCTCTCCTTCCCTTCTCTATGTGGACACCTTCAGCGTGTCCCCAGTCAGCACTTGGGATTCCTCACTTCAGACTCCCACAAATAGTGAACCAATGTGCTCAGGTTAGGACAATTCAGATTCCCTGGTTTTTCCGAGCCACACTCCCTGGAAGAACATTTCCGCTCACTATTAAAAAATCAAGACAAGACTCAGCAAGATGACGCTGTACAATCTTGTACCACAGGTAAAAGGAAACCTTGTCGATATGAAATCAGACAGTGTAAAATTCTCTCCCCGAGGAATCTGGCATTATTACATCCCCTATCAATCACAGCATTGTGTCTCCAACAACTGTATCAGATACAGCATTCAGGTATTGCTGTGTTGTCCTACCAACCCGGCAGTCTCTTTCCTTCAAACCATGGGGTTAGACGTCAAAGACAAGAACAGGCCCACTCAATTCTAAACTCTTCCAAAAGATTTCAAAGCCTTCCATTGTTTCCAACAATTACCAACTTTCAAAATTCCAGGACTTCAGTACTGGATTGAAATGGAATTGCACCCATTCATTTATGGAGGACCTATTCACACACACTTGAGAAAACTACAAATTTGGCATCGGCCTATGTGGGGAAACACTACCTACATGTTATAATATATAATGGAATAATAACGTTATTGAATGGCACATACTTTAGACTTTAACTTATTGAAGATTAGCTCCCGTTATGGACATTCCGTTTAATGATAAGGGGACAATTCTTTCCAGTCCGTGTTATGAGTCACCCATACATAGCACTGGGCATGGTTCCAGCATCCAGGATATGATAAATGGAACTGCCTATGGGTCCAAGAAAGTCTCTGCCCTCTGACTTGATTTTCTTTCTTTTATTCCTGTCTTCCTTCCTTCTTTCTTTCTTTCTTTTTTCTTGGAGAGACATTTGTTTTTTTTTTTTTTCTTCCATACTTTCAATGTGGACAGAAACTGCATTAAACTTAAGCTTAAATAGAGATTCTGCCTGAATTTTGAAATTGCCTTTACTTTATCCCCTAGCCTAATTAGGAAGAAAAAAAAATATCTCTTTCCCTCTCTCTCTCTCTCTCTCTCTCTCTCTCTCTCTCTCTCTCTCTCTTTCTGTATGTCAGACACACTGAAAAGTTGATTTGAAGGCTTCAATTTCCCCCAACATTTCCCTTTGTCCTTGCCACTGATAACCCAAAGCAAGGGACGGGAGGACCTTGCTCGGCCCCTGCATAGGAAAAGCTCCCAGTACATCCACCTTATGCACCTTGTTTATAATCCTCTGTAAATTTGCCCAAAAGTCATGAACTACATAATACTAATTCTTATAGGTTGACATATTTCCCTGATCTTTCACGAGCCACATGGGAAACAGTTTTCTCCTGATCTGAATGAAGAAGAAAAACAGTGATCCTAATCAACCATTTGCCCTTAGTGGCTTCCCTAAACAAATCTGGGAAAGCGCTTAAAGGCTTGGGAATAACCATGACCCTGCTTGATGCACTGTAATAACCCTACCTAATTATACTGATATAAAAACTAATTGGAAAGATAGCAAATGTCAGGGTAAGATGCAAATCGTAGGGTGTTAATTGCTGAACAGGTGCTGGAGTAGAATTAAATGAGCATTCTGATTAAAAGAGTAGAGGAAACAAATGTGGACCCCCAACACAAACTTGGCCATGTGACTTCTTAAGCAGTTCATTCCACCAGGAAAAGGTCATGGCGCTGTGACCTCTGTTTTGTGATGGGTGGGCCAAGAAAATAATAGTGACCATCAGAAGAAAAAACAACCTAGCAACAACATCAACATGACTTCCAGAACTAATTGCTAAGTTTGAGCCTCGGAGACTTGCAGGGTGTCTTAAGAGTTCTGAAAAACACAGATAAGCCTGGATAGCATCAAGAATGCATAAATGCTCACCTCTCCCAACCACGAAACTGTGCCCTTCCACCTTTAACCAGAGGTTCTCACATCCCCCACCCACACAGCACAACCACAGTGCCAAGTGCTACAAGGTGTTCACTCCATGTTTGGGGATTGATTGAGCAGTCGATTAATTAACTGAATCAATTGTGTCACAGGCCTTCGATAACTTGGGACAGTATAACCGCAGTGGAGTCAGGGAGGGGGACATGGGAAGTAAATCCGAGGCTTTAGCTGCTAAAAGCCAGGCATTTTTATTGCAGATTGTATTTATGGATGCTTTAGCAATCCAAACTTGAAACTACAAATAGAAAGGAGATCACCTCCTTAGCCTGGTTTTGCAGGGAAGAGTGAATCTTCACAAGATCCTCGTGAGCTGGTCAAGCTGTGGGCTGTCACTAAATCTCCTGACACATGGCAAAGCCTCAACCCATGAAGCCTGAACCCTCAAGAGAGGAGAGACCCCTAGGGCGTGGCTGTCGTGGATGCTGGGCAAGGGTAGTCAGCAGCTCCCCAGCTCTGAATGACAGCGCCCCTTTCCTGCATTACAATGCCCTCCAGGCCTCTGCCACCTCAAGACAACCTCTTCTCCAGCCCCCCTGGACCCCAACATCAGAAGATATGCTCTGTCGGCGGTTCTAATATTTTTCCCACACACCACCTCAAATAACCTAGAAGAGAATTCTTCCATTTCCAGGTTGGATGTGACAGCTCTTGTTCTTCTTCTCCTCAGGGTTTTCCGGTCTTTGAGATTCAAACCTAAACCAACTCTTAAGTGCGGAGAGAGGGAGGCACCCAGTTTTGCTCAGTCTAGATGTTCTCCCTCCACCCCACCCCACCTCATTCACTGGGCTGGCTCCCCGTGGGGCCTCTTCACCCAGTGTCTACCAACTGCACACCATTCAGCTTCTTATGTGGTTTTAGTGACCTAGACCAAAAGGATCAGGCAACAGATAGCAGGAGACTTCGTTCTCCTAACTCAGATCTATGTCTACGAAAGTTCGAGCACAGAGCTGAGCAGTCTGCATTCCTTTGCTCATTCACTCATCCCTTCCTTCTTTGTATTCAACTCATTTGGCCTCTGTTTATGTTGAGCAAAAGAAAATCATACAGGTTTCAACTCAGAATCCTATCTCAAATGCAAAGAAAAAAGGCACCCAAATGCTTTAAGGGGGACATGGGGCTACAGGAGATTCCAACTTGTCTGTTTACGCTTTTGTGAGGATGCTGAGAATAATAATAAAACAGGGTGGGAAGGGGGAAATTTTTTGCCCCAGCATGGAAATGGGTGAGCAGAACCTCCTCCATCTTTTCTTTTTCTTTGATCTTATGAAAAGCTCCCTCTCCCTTTAAGGAACAAAAATAAACTGTCTCTTGAGTAATAAAGTCAAGACACTTGCCAGTAAAAATTGGTTAAGGTCATCACTTCTGAAGGTCAAAAGAGTTTTAGACAAGATGTCGTGTGGAATCACCATTCAGCACATTTAGTTAAATGGTTAAAAATAATAAAAAGTAATGACAGTAGTGGAGTTACTTTAAAAAAAAAAAAGGCACAGAAGTCAGAGAGAAAATGAGAGAACCAGATGTGTGGAAGGAATGCTGGGAAATGCTTGAGGAAAGATTTCTCCCACCCCAAGCCAAAGCTTCCCCAAGGATCTTCTGAGACTCGCTGTCAGAATCTGATGCCAACACAACATCGTATATCTTGTCTGTGCTTTGCTGTGGGGTTTTCTTATTTATTTATTTTATATTAACAAGGAAGACACAAGAGGGAAAACCTTCTTTAAAGGAGGACGATTCGAGCTGACCCCAAAGCACGTACTTCCCAGGGCCCTTTCCATCCACCTTGTGTTAAGATCCACAAGACACCCGAAGTTGCCCCGTTCCTGTACCGGGGCACTCTTCGGAGGCCAGCCTCACTCTGGGTTCCTCTAAAAATGACACCTTTGATTTAAGGGAGGAGAAGACACCATGGTCTCCCCAGGTTCTGGGGGATGACCATCGCTCTATAAAAGAGAACATGAACAGGCCAGAGCCAGGGACTGTCACCAGATGCAAATGAGCTGTCCTGGGAGGCCTCTGTGGCTCCAAAAACAAACTCAGAAGCCACACCAGGTGCCTGGCCTGGGTGGCAGGTCGTGGCACACCCTTTCCCAGGGCCAAGTGGGCAGCCAGGCCTGGTCCTTTTTATGAGCCGTTTGCTTTCACAGGGCCGCAGCTCACCCCCGGAACCAAAAAGTCTCCTGTGCCAAGGGAGGCTTGAAACCTCCAGTGTGGCCACGGCAAGATTCGAGTTCCAAGGACTGCTCATTGCCAGTGACAATTAGAACAATCTGAAAATGTTTCTCCCAGAAAAACACACTCTTTTTTGTTGTAACAGGGGTGGAAACGCCAGCCAATCTCTCTTGGCACCCAGTGCTGTAAGAAGTGGTTTCCCTGTGCCACCTCTCGACAAAAAACGCCCTCAATGAGCATCCTCCAAGGACTGGCTCTGAAAAGGGGTTTCGCGTATCAGGTTAATGCATGCACTTGGCACGGCCCAACTTTCGCACCGAGCCTCTGGGGTACGGGGTGATAAGAGCCAGGTTCTGTTTGTTAACGATAAGGCAATTATTTCTTGGGTACTTCATAGAGGGGAAAAAAAAAATCTTACAGCAAAGATTCAAACAAGGATCCCTAGGGAGACAACGGAACTCGTAGGTTGGAAAAGTTTTGTTTTGTTGTGTTTTTTTTTTTTTTCCTTCATAGGAGCAAACACATGGGCTGCTGAGAGGAACAGAACAGAGCTCGCTAAGTTACCCACAACACACTGTGAGCTGCTCCCAGGCCTGTCCTTCTCAACTTGGGGAGGGGAAGTGGGCAGCAAGAGGGAGGAGAGGCGGAAAGACAACCCATACACAATGAGAGGAAAAGGAAAGAAGAGAGTAAAGACAGAGGGAGAGAGGGAGGCAAGAAAGAGAAGAAGTGGGGGGTAGGAGAGGGCACATGTGCCCCCAGTCGCACTTCCTGTGTGCCCAAAGATGAAGCCGTCTATGACCCTGGATGGGTAAACATTGTATCTTATTTTTGCTGACTTCTAGACAAAATGTAATATTTTTTTCCATTTTTTTCTTTTAAAATTTTATTTATATTAAGATATTGAGGATAATCAAAAATTGTATATATTTACAGTGTATACATGTTTTGACATCATATTCCTTATGAAATGGTTTCCTTCCATCTTAAATGTAAATAAGCCACTACAGTGTTACAGAGACACAGCATTCACTGAGCCATCGATGGGTTTGCGGCCAAAAAAAAAGTATGAACCCCCAAACTCTGGGAAAGTAAGTGGCATCCTGTCCCTTTGCAGGCACATAATAGCATGGGTTAGGTGTGCATGAGTTTCCTCGGAAAGGAGGGCCTCTCAGGGACTCCCAGGGTGTGGGCTCCTGCCCCTAGGGCATGGCTTCCTAACTTCCCTGGATCTCCAAGGAGCAACAAGTTTAGGGAGCTTTCAGGAAGTATTTTTCAAGGTCATCACTTCGTATTAACAGCTGGGGTGTCGTTCTAGAGCTTTGGGGGTCAGGTCCAGCATGACAATTTTGCTCACTGGGTTCTCACTGAGCGTGTAAAAGTCAAGGAGAGAGAGGAATATAGATAAATGGATGGATGGATAGATAGATAGATAGGAAAGAAGGAAAGAAAAAAGAAAGAGAGGGAGGGAAAAGAAAGGAGGGAGGGAGAGAGGAAAGATAAAGAAAAGAAAAAGCTAGGCCCAGAGAAGTGTGTCTCTGAGTCTCGTTTTCAGGTTCCTTTAAGGAGGAAAAACAAAAGAATGTTGAAGAGACCAAGGTATTGCACAGAATGAATCTCAATCAAAAAAAAAAAAAAAAAAGTCTTCCTTCACTCTCCCCAGGATTACACCATGGAGTCCCAATTCCATGGAGCCACAAATCCTGTTCTCAGGGTGAACCAGCGCCTCCGGGACCATCACCCCTGTGACCTGCAGGGTGATCTGCAGGTTCTGGCCCTTTACAGATGAGGTGGGGAGCTGTGCCCTCGGCAGCGCCTGCCCCGGGTCCCAGCCCCACGGGTCTGCCTGGTGTGACTGCTGGAGATCACACACCAGCTCACTGACAGCGCCTTCTCCACGGTCTCCAGGTGCTTGGGCTTACTATGGTGTCCAGGCTCTGGTTTAGAAGTTCCCAGGCCAAAACCGTCTCGGTCCTCATGAGGCAGGGAAACCCTTTACTTTACTTGGGGTTTCTTTTAACACTGGAGCCAGCTGGACACCTTGAGAATGGGCATCATCCCCAAAGCCACCTGCTTCAACATGGCTCAAGACGTGGGGCGAGAGGTGCTGCTCTGAGGGTGGCACCAATTTTTTAAAAGTTGGAGCACCTTCTCACCTATGAAAGGGAATATTTTAAGGCAGGGCAGGGTTCCCCAACAGGTCCTTATTCGCCCACAGTTATACCTTCCCTACAGAAAGGAACATTCCCACCTACAGGAAAGGATCAGAGCTCAGAGGACAGGGTAGACCTGTGGGTAGGCAGATGCCAGCCATCAGGAGAGTGCTGGTCAGGCAGACAGTGGGAAAGATGGGAAGAAGATACACTCCGACCAAAACCACGCAGTCTTTCCTCAACGTCTACTTCATTTGCTCCCCAGCTCAGTGATGGGAGTTAGACAACTGCTTTAAAAACTTCAAAGCCACCATAAAAATAGGAAATTATTGCTTCCTGTGATGACCAAATATTAAACACAGTGCACACCTAATGACTCTATCCCTCCCCAGGGAAGAGGCTTTATGAACAATAAAGTCCCAGCAGACTTCCACTGTTTGGGTTTGGAGGTCTCATTATGGGCTCACTGATCCAGTGCAATTTACAAGCCCAATGGACGCTACTCGAGGTGAAAAGCACCAACCTGGAGTTCTAAAGGGAACACCTACAGCGAAGCCGGCTTTTCATTCCTTGTCCGGGAATGGACGGCAGAAAGGAGGAGTCAGAGGAAGGCATCCGGGTGCAAGTTGCTGAAGCAAATGTTTCTAAGTGTCCCGAGTGGGAACTGAGGTTAGACCTTGCACCAGAAATGCAAGGCAATGGGGAGAAAGCCAGGAAGACCCTAAAACAGAGGGCAGGAAGCAACAGGGAAGAGGAATGAAGGAGAAAGAGGAGGAGGAGGAGGAGGAGGAGGGAAATTTAAAAGCCTGCAATCCATCCCTTTGTCTACGTGGATTAAATCTACCTGACATCAAATACTCCTAGTTAGATTTTGGTGGTTGCTGTTAGGTCACTGAACTATGCAGGTCTGTGTCTAATGGGTGGCTGCCCTTCCCCCTGTGGCTCCACATCTGGATGATAACACGTGCTGGCCACTCGTTTACATGGGCAAGCAGCAAGTGGGCTGCCGGCCTGAGGTCCAAGTCAAGCCTGGCTCTTGTTCAAACATCAGCCACAACCAAGCAGGGAGAGTGGAGCTTCTCCTGCACCTTTAACTCTGTGCCATTTATCACTCGAGCCTAAACAATCCCACATGTTGGGAGCACTGAAGAAGGAGACTTCGGGGACACCGAACAAAGGCTTTTAGGGAGGTCAGAATGCGAGAGAGCTGGACATAGACAGGGGACACTAAGCAAAAGCATTCCAGGGGAGGTGACAAGTCCATAAAGCAGGGTCTAGACGGAGCTTGAGACCAAGGCACCGAGAGGTGACAAACCAGGAGGGAAGAGACGGAGCCTGGGGGCGCGGAGGGGGGTCTGGAAGGAGAAACTGACAAGGGGAAGATGCCCGGGACTCCCGTCTGCTTTCTGCTTGCCTATTGGCCTTTTAAATGGATCTCTAAGTGCGAATCAACCTCAGTGTGGACCAGAGGCAAAGAGGTGAGCCCCACAAAGGCTCGCCAACAGGAAGAATCCTAGCACACGACTCTGGGGCCAGCCAGGGTCTTGAACCACTCCTGCCCCTCCGGTGGGGTGGGCCAGGTGTGACTTTCTGTTCTTCCAAGAATAAACGGGATCAGATAGGGTTGTCAGATCAAGTACAGGAATGCCCTGTTCACTCTGAATTTCAAATATATAAAGAATCATTTCTCAGCCTAAGTCTATCTCTGACATTGCCTGGAACAGACTAATACGGAAAAATGATGGTTTATTTATTTAACTGGGATATACTTACACTAAAAAAGTGTCAGGGGCTGAAGATACAGCTCAGTTGGCAGAGTGTTTGCCTCTCATGCACAAGGCCCTGGGTTCAATCCCCAGCACCACCGAAAAAAAACAACAAAAAAAAGAGTGTCATATTTATTTGATATTAAAATAAATGGGCAAATTGAATTTTTATTTGCTGAATCTGACCACTCTAGATTTTATGAGAGGGGGAAAAATGAATGAATGAGAGAATGGTAGAGGTTCTGATGCCAGATTATCATCATCGTATTGCAACAAGAATAGTCCCCTCGATTCCTCAGCCTGCCTGTCCTCAGTCGACAGTGTCCTATGCATTCTTATTTCTTCTGAAGTAACAAAATGCCTTTTACACAGAAGAAACAGGCTTCACCCAAAAGTACTGACGCTAGTGAAATAAAACGCCAGCAGCCTGACCCCTGGCACACGTTTGGAGGCTGAAGAGTCCTCCGAACCCTGAGTCCAGTTGGAGTCTTGGTGACTCGGCCACAGCATGTACAGGAGCCTCACTGTTCTGTGCCTCTGCTGTGGGGACCACCTCGGGTTTTGTCCTGGGAGCCTGAGACCTGGTCTCTGATCCCAGTTGAGAGTGTGAATTGCTACCCGGTCTCTGAAATAGCTGATCTCCAACTGGGTTTTGTCCTCTGAAATGTGGGATGATGGTCCTTGTACGTAGCTAACATGAGTTGTGGGCACAGCTTTAAGGTCATCAGGAAAGCGCCCTGCATGATCACACACAAAAAGCTTACCACCTGCCTTCACAGAGAGCCTCTCGGGCTTCATGGGAGGGACTGGCATTCCGAGGTACCGTGGCCCTCTGGGTAGCAGCATACAGATGTACAGTGCCAAAGCCCTACGCTCATCAACATCTTATGAGTTATCTTTTAAGAAAGCTCTGGTTTCTCATGGGTCTTAAAATCCCTCCATTCCTCCATCATATCAGTGGGATTATGAATTTCTTCCTTATTTCTTTCTCAAAACCTCTTGTTAATGGAAGCAGCTACAGCATTTCTCACCAGCTCTGGCTCCCTGGTGGTCTTGAGGGGACCAGGATAGTTTTCCTTTAGTGGAAATGGTGGGTTTAGAACAAAAACTGAAGGTCAAACATTTAACGGCCTGGCCCAGAGGCTGAAATTCTGACTCCTCCTGGACTCGGGTCGGCTGCCCAACAGGCCTTGAGTCTCCTGTCACTCAACTACTTTCCCTTCTGATGAAATTCCTTCCAATGGCAACTCTAGGTCAATGTGAAGAACACAGCAAGAAAGAGTAATTCTTGCAAGATTTTGATCAACAAACAATCTTTCAAGTCCTGGTGGGTTGAGTCCTAAATCTGCAAGTCATGTGGGTAACTCCTTCTCACCTCCTTGGGATATGCGTCTCATTTCCCAACCATTTGGCCTATTTGTCTCTTGGCTGGGTCAAAAATAAACCAAAAAGAACTGATTCAGCCCCATTACCCAAGTCAAAAAAAAATTATATATATATATATCAGAAAGTTCTGGAAGGTCCTCCTTAGGTTAATCTATAATCTTTCCCAAGCTCCAGGGCTTTTTTTGTTTCCCCAGAGCCAGATAGACACGTTTGGGAAGAGACTCAAATGTGTGTCTCTTCTGTGACAAATGCGTCTCTTCTTTGTGGCACAGCACAATTTCAGACCTTGGTTCTTCTCTTCACCTTGACTCATCCACAGCCTGAGAAATCTGCTGTTTGATCACATCACACAGTTTTATAAGGAAGAAGCTGAACACCAGAGCAGACTGTTATCTGTTCTGAGTGCTCCTACATCCAGGGGGCCCTTTGAGTTTCCCTGGAAATTGATGCGGGCAACTTAGACAAGCACTTGGAATGAAAGGGCTGGATATGGGGAACCCAGTTTGGTCTCTCTGCCTCCGGTCTTTTCCCCTTTTTCTGGAGAATTATTTACCAATGGTTTGGATGCTGGCTTCAGAGTTTCTGCTTTCTCACAGACATCCAGGCTACTAAAAAATTCACGGATTGCCAGATGGCATAACAGCAGCTCTTTGCAAAGGATCTGAGCCTCCGAGGGAACAAAGGGGACACAGACTCGTGGCGACAAGTGGCAACATCAGCAAACCTCAGAGAGGGTGGTGGTGCCTGGGGAGAAAGGGAAGTAGGGGTGTGGAGAGGTGAGAAAATGACCTTTCACCTCCAGAGACTGAAACGGGGGTAGTTAGCAGGGAAAACGAACTTTCTAATAATAGATTCCTCACCTCCATTCCCTTTTCCAATCCATCCTCAAAGTTACCCTTCCCAAATGTCGGCCTGAGAGTGAAACTGCACTACACAACAGCCTTTCTGTCTTCCACTGCCAATAAAATAATGTCAAAGTATGTTTGCCTGGGCATAGGAAGACCCCCAAAATCTGATCCCAAATAATCTTTCCAAGCTCTCCTACCTCTTCACACTCGTCCATGCACCTCTAAACTGAGGGCAGGTTTAGGGAAATCCTTTCCTTTGCACTTGCCTTTCCCTGCACACATTCCTCCTAGGATGCCCTTCGGCCCAGCTGCGCAACCAAGCTCCACCCATCACACCACCCACCTCTGCCAGGGTGGATGTCACCGCCACCCTTGGGATCTTCCAGAGCTCTCGTCTCTGCCTCTCATAGCACTCTGTGCATTGCACACCGCACCACGATGTGTCTGCACCTAAGAGCTTCACGTGTGGTCAATCTGATCGTCCCTCAGAGCACCTTGCAGAGTCCATGACGTCACAGGTCCTCCGTGAACATTTCCTAAACAAATAAGGGTTCATTCTGCTTCACAACCCTAGATATCTGTTCTTGGCACCGTTTTTTTTTTTTTTTTTTTCTTTTTAACCTATCTGCCCCTGGAGGCAAGATTGCTAAGCAGCTGTCAAATACAAACACTTACAGGAAAATTCCTATATGTCTTGGCAGAGGACTCAGTCACCCAAACTCTCTGATGCTTGGCAGTCTGAGATTAATCTGCCAACTAATATTCACAGAGTGCCTATAATATCCACGCCATTGTATAGACATCGTGGGAGATGCAGGGATAATAATTGCTATCGCTTTTTTAAAAGCATTTTTTTCTGTTATGCACCATGTCGGCAACTTACATATGTTAATGTATTTCAATCCAACCACTCAAGGGGAAAGGCAGTATTCTTAACACCATCGCCTAGCTCATCAGTATTGGAGTCAAATTTTAAATGACATATGGTGTCTGGTATCTAAGAATTATAATGTCGCTGGGAATGTAAAGCAAACACAAATGGTAAAAAGATAATAATATCCATACATCCAAATAGGAGCGAGTATATGTGATAAATGTTAAACGAAGATACTTTGGCCACAAGAATTGATATCTGTGACGAGGCAGAACCCTAACCTGGGTCTGGAAAAAAAGAATAGGATTTACCTCGGCAGAGGGTTTGTTGTGGGTATCCCAGGTAGAAATGGAAAGTACAAAGTGAGAGGAGAGCAGATACTAGAGATTGATGTAATGGTCCAGGGCATTTGCAGAGGGAAAAAAAAAAATGGTGGACCTAGAATATTGGAGCCTGTCTACCAGCCACCCACCCTCAGAGCACGTTTCAGTTGGCAGTGATATTTATCTGCGTGGTTATTTAAGCTGTAGGCTCCAAGACAGTAGGGACAACGCTCTTATATTCCCTGATGTATTCACTGCCAGGAATTCATAAATACTCACTTAATAACTGAACGAACAAGCAATGACTGAGGGAAGGAGAGAGAGCCTGAACCCAGGTGTAGGCTGTTAAGCTAGTGAGCACCAACCTCCGAGCTCCGCAAGTCTAGGGAGACGGGTCACCAACAACAAGCATAATCCTTAAAATTATTCCAGGACCTGGGGTGCAGCTCAGCGGTAGAGCGCTTGCCTAGCAAGCACAAGGCCTGGGTTCCAGCCCGGCACCCCGCCCCCCCCAAAAAAACACTAACTCAGCTGCAGAAATGAGCACAAACTTTGCAACACCACCTAGTTAATCATGAGGACATCCCTTCCTCAAAGGAAAGTGTGTTTCCTATTTCTCCTTGCCTCGGGCTGTCATCCAGTACAGGACTTTTTTAGTAAGAAAATCTAAACCCTCCCTGAGGGAATGGAATTTTCACTAAAAACAAAAACAAAAAAACAAACAAAAACCCAGGGCCAGGCTTTCTCAGTTTTTTTACAGAACACTGGGTTCTACCCATCTTGGAGATGGGTACGGAGCCTGGGCAGAAGAGGCACAGGTAGTAATGGCGTCTACAGATTATTGATCAGCAAGGATGACAATTAGTATGCCTGACACCCAAACCCAGCCCCACAGCTAGAATCAGAGAGACTAAAGCTGGAAGGTGACATAAAGGTCACCTATCAATCCAAGGAACTTCATTTTACAGACAGGGAAACTGAGGCTCAGACTTCTGTAACATTAGACAGCTACTGATATTCCACCAAACCTGTCACACAGTTGAATGGGACTTACTCAGTTTCAGAGTGAAGTGACACTCCAGAGCCGGCAATATACACCGTATCCTGAAAAACAGATCCCCTCTCCACTGACCCCACCAAGAGTTTTTTTCAAACAGGGAATTAAACCAGGAGGGTTTTACCACTGAGCTATACCCCCAAATCTTTTTTTAATAATTATTATGTTATGTTGAGACAGGATCTCACTAAGTTGTTTAGAGACTCACTAAGTTTCTGAGGCTGGCCTCAAACTTGTGATCCTCCTGCCTCTGCCTCCTGAATCACTGAGAGTATAGGCATGTACCACCAAGCCCTGCCCACCAGAGGTTCTTACATACCATGCTTGGCCAGGCCTTTCCACGTTCAAGAATTCTGAATTCTAAAAAGTTTTTCCCTTTGTCATAACAACATCTTTCTCTCTGTAACATCTACCCATTGACTAAATTCCAATTTCACTACTGAAATTGGCTAAGTGACCTGGGCTGAGTTACAGTTACCTAATTCCTTAACACTATTTTTTCCCCTCCCGATAAAATTGGGATTTTGATCAACCACTGAAGAGTAATTAAGAAGGCTATTTAATTAGCACAATTGCTAAGCACAATGCCCGGCACACAACAGGTGCCAATTAAATATTAGATAAATGTTTATTATTGGAGGAAGGTCACACTACCAATATATCTGGCTTGCCATACCTGAGAAAAAGGAGGGAGTGGTCACAGCCTGAGAACTGGCTCATGGCCTAGGACGCAGGAACATGCTGGGCTTTGCAGACCCCTACCTAGGGCTCAGTTCCAACTAGAACTACCTAGAACTCAGTATCCAAATCCGTCTCTGTGATGAAAGGAACAATGGGATTAAAGAAGAGTCTATTCTACAAATCAAGAATAGACCAATAAGAAATTCTCTTAGTAAATTAACAAAAAGAAAAACTCCAAGTGCCCAGGACCGATGCAAACTCCTGGAGCTTTACTCCCCCAGTTATTTTCTAAAAGTTCTCATCCCACAAATAGCACTTGACTGGGGTTCAGTGATAACTCAAGAAAGAGGAACCACGCATGTGCTTTCAAGAAACAAGGAAATCTGTGAAGCACAGAGAGGTAGGAAAAGACCATGCCAAGTGGCAGGGAAGGGCCCAGAGAAGACAGGAGCACAGCTGAGAGCAGCCAGCAAAGGTGTCCACCAAGACGGCGGCAGGGGAAAACATTAAAAAAAAAAAAAAAAAAGTCATACCCATTAGGATGGCTACTATCAAAAAATCAATTACAAAAAATAACAAATCTGGGTGATGATATAGAGAAACTGGAACTCTGATTTGCGTCTTTGTTGGTAGGAATGTAAAATGCTGCAAACCACTTCGGAAAAGAGTAAGGTGGTTCCTCAAAAAGTTGAGAATAGAATTATCACATGATCCAGCTATTCTATTCCCAGGTAGCTCCCCAAAAGAATAAAAAATAGGGACTCAAAAACATATTTATACACCTATTTTCAGAGTAGCATCATTTCCAATACCAATAGGTCAAAACAACCTCAATGTCCATCACTGGATAAATGCATAAAAAAAAAAAAATGTGGTCTAAACAGACAATGAAATAGTATCTCAGCCTTAAACAGGAAGGAAATTCTGACACATGCTACAACTTGGAAACACTTTGAGGATATTATGCTCAGTGAAATAAGCCAGTCACAAAAGGACAGAGTATATGATGCCACTTAACATGTGATTCAGAGACAGAATGGCAGATGCCAGGGGCTGTGGGAAGGAGGTAATTCGGAGTTGCTTAATGGGCAGTAGTTTCCATTTTGCAAGATAAAGAGTTCTATGAATGAATGGTAGTAACCAAGGCACAACAATGTGAATATAACTTAACATGAAACTTAAAAATAAGTAAGATGGTAAAATGATGTTATGCATATTTACTAGAATTTTTAAAAATTAACGATTAAAGGAAGGAATAGTCAGGAAAAGTTATAGGCAATTAAACTCCAGATATTTTTGAGAAAACCTTTTGAACAAGGATCACTCTGTTGTTCATTTGGCTTCTTGCAAAAGAAAATAAGCAAAACACATCAACACTAAATATGGTTCTCCCAGGAAAAGAAATCAGAAATATATGAGACAAACGTCCCAAGACAAAGACTGGGGTACTTAGCATGTGAGAAACAGATTGGGCCTGCCCACTTTATGGAAAATGCCCTACCAGGATTCCCATGGGCAGGGGCATCCCGCAAAGATCCAAGAGGAAATCTTGCCTTCTGTACCATCTGACTTTTATGGGGCTTTTGGAAGGACAGAATAATAGTGACCCTTCTTCTTCTCTCATGCCAGAGACTCCTTAAAATCCCCTTTCTATCTGGGTATGGAACCACCATTTGACCCAGCTATCCCTCTCCTCAGTCTATACCCAAAAGACTTAAAAATGGCATACTGGGACACAGCCACATCAATGTTTATAGCACCACAATTCACAATAGCTAAACTGTGGAACCAACCTAGATGCCCTTCAGTGGGTGAATGGATTAAAAAAATGTGGCATATATACACAATGGAATTTTACTCAGCAATAAAAGAGAATAAAATCATGGCACTTGCAGGTAAATGATGGCGTTGGAGAAGATAATGTCAAGTGAAGTTAGCCAGTCCCCAAAACACAAATGCTGAATGTTTTCTCTGATATAAGGAGACTGACTCATAGTGGGGTAGGGAGGGGGAGCAAGGGAGGAATAGATGAATTCTAGATAGGGCAGAGGGGTGGGAGGGAAAGGGAGGGGACAGGGGATCAGCAAGGATGGTGGAATATAGTAGACATCGTTATCCAAAGTACATGTATAAAGACACAAATTGCTGTCAACATACTTTATATACAACCAGAGATATGAAAAATTGTGCTGTATACGTGTAATAAGAATTATAATGCATTCCATTGTCATTTATTTTTTTTAAAAATCAATAAAAAATTATCAAAAAAAAAATCCCCTTTCTATGAACCACCAGGTTATCCTGAGAACCAGAAACCCAATGGACATTCAGAAGAAGCAACCCAACAGAGAAGAGAGTCTGCAGAAAGCTCAGGTGCTGGGGTACAGCTCAGGGGTAGAGTGCTTGCCTAGCATGTATGAGGCCCTGAGTTCAATCCCCAGCATTGCAATAAAGTAAAACTAAAATAAAAAAAGTTGTACATGAATAAAGTTCAGCCCATGACAACTTGAGTTCAAGCTCCCCTCTGAAACCAGAGTGGAAATCAGTGTGAGCCTTTTCATTTCCATTCACCTCACAGGTCTAATAGACAAGATTAGGCAGAAGACCATGCAAGGTTTTGTTGGTTTTTCTGTTTGTTTCATCACAATCTGCCTTGCATTTTTTTCCTAGATAGGAACTTTTGATTTTTTTTTCCCAAAAAATTAACAAGCCCTACCTGTGCCCACTTCCCACAGTTTCACATAGAAGGGGGCTACTGCTGGGGACTGTGGATTGCTGCCGGGCTCTGTCATGGCCTGGCCTATTGCAGAGGGATGGATTTGCCCAAGAGACAAAAGCATGCAATCAGGCAAGGTGTCATTTAGCAGGAGGAAAATAAAAACACTCCAAGTTTGGGGCTAGGTCTTGGGACATGAAGAACTCTGTCTCTGAAGGTCAGTCCCCTATAGTAAACATCAATGGTTGTCAACCAAGGTGCCACAAGGTGGTAAAAGCTATCTTTAATGTTTCATGCAGCCTATTGGAACCTGGATACCTGCAGAGACATGGTCATACAGGTTCCTTGAAAAGTCATGTGACTATGTTGAAACTGAGGTCTCTCACGAGGCTGTGGCCATGCCGGTTTTGTCATTCTGATCAAATTCTGACTGGCCATCGATAATGTCAATGACATACCTGAGATGAGATTTTCCCCCCTCCCATTTTGTTATATGTCTTTAATTAATTTTTTAAAAAGGGAATTATATCTCATTAACATTCATCCATTGCAGTCTGAAAGGCAAAATCTTGCAAGACCCTACGTTCACGAAGGCAGAAATAAAAGGATCCTTAGGGGTGAAAAGTTTGGGAAGCACCCCTGAGTCTCCCCTCCTCCTCCACAGACATGCACAATTCCAAGGGAATAGACGGGCTTCCCTTGAGCCAGAATGGAGCAAGCCTGTTAAGTGAGGAGACTCGAAGAGAGACGGTGTAAATTAACTGCATCTGGTGAGGTGGGGTGAGAAGGGGGAGGAGATAATTAGTTGACATTATAGGAACGAGGGCAAAGAAGAGCGTTCTATATTTACTCAGAGGAAATCTGAAATAGACTACTTTGCACCCATTTGGTGCTCCGTGAGGGATCGTGTGGCAGATGTTGAACCCAGGGACCAGAAGAACAGATCAGCCAAACCCCTGGGTGATGGAGGCGTCCCTCCCACAAACAGAAACCTGACTTCCTGCCCCTTTGCTTCTGAAAATGAAGGCGAGAAGGCGAAGGCATGCCAAAGAGACATCCGGGAGCAGTGAGACAAGGCTGTGGTCAGGGAACAATATCTCCACACAAAAGCCTGACAATAAGGAAGGTGAACAAATGTGTGGTTTATAATAAAATGAGTTCTCTTAAAATTCAATCCTGGCCAGTTTATGGTACCCCTTGGTAGGTACGTTCCACATGTAGACGGGTAACATTTCGGAAGTAACACATATTTCCAGTGATGCAGAGGCATCACTGGGTAGTTTTATTGTACATAGAACAGTAAAAAATAAATGCCACAGTCACATAAAACTCCAGAACACAGCCAAGATACAGTTTCCACCTTGTTGGATGAATTGAAGGCATTCCAGCACACACTATAAAAGCACCTACTATGAAATCTTTTCTCTCCATAGACGCAAAGAACCGCTTTCTTGGGTGCGTGTAACATGTGTATCGCCTCAGAGGAAAACATAAGCATGTCCGGCTGTCTCCATGGACGCAGGTGACATGTAGTTCTTTAAAGACCTGCTGCTCAGTACAGATCATTAGGCTGTGTGCTCGGAAGATGTAAGGTGCGGGCTAGCACTTACAGGTTTGCAAACACTTCTAAAACTGGTTTATGGGGTGTTTATTATAAGAAAAGATGTAACAGTCATGAGGTTAGGGCACCGTCTTGAAAGAGGTGCCAGAGGGAGTGGGGAAGACTAGATGAAGAGCCACAAGCTCACTCTACATGCTGGAAAGGAAAGGGCCAGCCTCCAGCAGCCCTCCAGCTCCCCCGGAGGATCCCAAGGACATCCCGGGAAGTAGAAAACGATGCAATGTGCTATCAGCAGATCCAACTCATCAGGCAGGACAGGGAGCGAGGAGGAGGCTGTGGCCATGGAGGGTCACGAGCCCAGCAGTAAACACAGCTGTGTTCTCGTGTCAGCTCTGCTCCACCAGCTGTGCTGCTGCGGGCAAGTCGTGCCACCACTCTTGGACTCAGTTTTTTCAACTATAAAGTAAAAGACGAATGACCCCAAACAGTCCTTATAAGTCTGTATACTTAAGCTTGTCTGCACTTCCAGAAATACTCAAGGAAACCCCAGTCGGCTCCATCAAATGGCAAAAGCTCCATACATATCCGACAGTTTCTATTTGCCTATTGTCCTCTTTCAGGCATCAGCGACCACTGCAAAGCTGCCATTGAGATTTTGGTCACCTCCCAGCAGCACCCCTGGGCCTGTCACTACATACACTGCTGCAGAACAGAGATGCTGAGGGTTTTGTCCAAGGTCAGAAGCTAGGACAGGACCAGAATCCCGGCTTCCTCAATTCCTACAGCTATGCTATACTTTCCACGAAGAAACCAAGCTGGCTTTCTGGGAAGAACGCCAGAGGTTCCATTCTCCCAACTGAGAATTCATTGGAATATTGGAATAACAACTTTGGAGACTGTGGTCTCTCCAATCCATTTCAGGACCTGGCTAGAAACATGAAAACCCAGAGAAAGAAGCAATGGGGAATTATTCCGTTTTTTAACGAAAGAGAAAAAATTAGGGGTGGGAATATGGGGTTTCTTAAAAATTACATGATTGCTGGAAGTTAATTTGGTATTTTTTTTTTTTCGTTGGTTTGTGAGTTCTGTTTCCAATCACAAAAACAGACAGCTGAGGATGCCTAAATCACATCTCAGTGAATTTGCATCTTGTCCCAAAGAATCTTTCCCACTCCGATATATCAGAGACCCCAGAACGTGGTCCTCTGTGGTGGAAGAGAATCTTCCTCAGTGCAAGAGAGAACTTGTCATAAGCCCCTACACTGAAGTCTAAATGCCTGGGCTTCAAGCTCCACGGTCACTAAGCATGGAAAAGGATGCCACTTAACATGGGGTGCACTGCCTCTTCTAGAAAACAGACAGAGGCCATACCCTGCCAGTACAGATGGTAGCCTGTCCCCTCCTTTACCATATACACTCCTTGTTAGGCTGAAGTCATTGCACCTGGAAAAGAATCCGGCGGAGATTTAGAGATGTGCGTTCTAAAAGGAAGGTCAAGACTCCTTCCGGAGGAAGCCAACCAGCAAGAGGACACCCTTGCTATTGTACCAACTAAATGCCTTGGAGAGAACATGAACACAGCCTTCCAGGACAGCACAAGTGGTCGGTACTCAGGGTCGAGACTCGTGAAGGAAAGAAACCAAATATGATCTACAAGTCCGGTGTTCCCCTACCTGTCGATGATGACAGGGTCTGAAGGAGTCTCGTTTCGGTTTCCACAGCTTTTCTTTTCACAACATCGACTGTAGATGGGGAGGAAAGCAAGAGAGTAAAAGAATCTTGTTATATATTTTAAAAAATAGTTCATTGAGCATACAAAGGTGAGAATGTTCACAAAAAAATGAACGTGTCCAAGGTGACCATGTTTTATTTAAAAGAAAGAAAGGAAAAACTTGAACCTGGACCTGAAGCCAAAAACATATTCAAAATACAATCATTCACAGATTCTCACTCTGGGACTTACGAGCTGGCTAATCCGCCACAAATCACAACTTTCCCAAGAGCTGTATTTGTAACTGAACCACGGATGGTTGGATTTTAAGTTCTCCAAGGTCTCTTCCAGGCTGGTGTTCAATGATTTTATGATTGCATATATTAGTTCTTTTTTATCCCAATAAATATTTGGAGAAAGCAGAAGAAAAATGTATTAAATAAACCACAAGCAGGGCTGGGGATTAGCTCAGAAGTAGAGCACTTGCCTAGCATATTTGAGACCCTAAGTTTGGTTTCCAGTATCACACACCCACCAAAAAAATAGACCATGAGTTGCTGTTTGGATGATCATAAATCTTACTGATATAACACCTTTCTCTGGAGAAGTTGGTGTGCTTTGTGAACAATTTATTCATTCATTCATTTCCATCATTTCCCAAAGACAAAGGAAGAAGAGCAGAACTCTGGTGGACATTTCTACATTAGAAGAAATGAGGCAGGGAGCCGGGGTACAGTCTCTCCAATAATTTTTACCAGAACAGAAATGGAACTTGACCAGATGTCAGTCCCATCCTAAAAATGATTTCCCAACACTTCCCCCTTGCAAAGTGCTGGGGACCTGGGTGATCCATCAATATTGAGAGAGGAAGACAGAAGAGGATCCCCTAAACCAGTTAGAACAGAAGAAAGAATCCAAAAGGACCTGAGAGAGAGCAAAATTCTCCAATCCAAAGTATCTGCTCAAAATACAGAGACAAATCTGAGAAAGGAATGAACGCCACACTGCCCACCTGCAACTATAGCTTATTAGGGCCTCAGACCTTAGAATACCTACTGGCTCATTTCAGATGCATTATCCACTATCAACTGTAGTTGATTTAGGGTGGAACCTCAATGTGGCTTACAAGAAAACCATGGTCACCCAAATCAGGTGGAGAATACGTCTAAAATTAACAATAACCCAGGTACCCATGACTGCTGCCTTTCCCAGGCTGGATCCTCTGTAGCTTAGGGTTGTGTAGTGCTGTAGAAAAATTGCTGACCAGGGAATCAGGGCTCTGGCATCTAACTCCTCACTAACCAGTTGCATGAATTTAGTCAGATCTCTAATCCCTCTGAGCTTATGAAGAAAGAAAATGAAAATGTTGGATTAGGTTATCTCTAGAGTCCCTTCTAGCTTTACATGTAGGAGGCTATGGAATTCCTTGAGCACCCTTGGAAACCGATGGGGTAAGGAAAAATGGGGAGCCCTATGGCAGCCAGGACCCAAAGGCCAGCCCCAGGCCAGTCACTGATTTGCTTTGTGGCTCTCTTTGGGACTTCCAGCCTCTCTGATCCTCCACAGAATCAAACATAAACAAACAAATCAATATTTCAAAACTTTTCAAGAACATCTTTCTCATTCAGGGATGCATGATTTAGTTAGCGAACAATTCTACCACCTTTAGAAAGTAAAACACACCTGAAGGAAGCCAAAACATTTCCAGCAAATGGGCTCAATGAGGTTTTAAGAAATTTAATCAAATTAGTAGAAAGTAAAAGAAAATTTGTCTCGACTTTCCTAAATACCAGAGTTTGCCATTGGGACTTTCTGAAATAATATTTGGCCTTTGAAATTATATTAGATCTTAACTTTTAAAATTTCAATCTATCCCAAGATTAACACCAATAAAAATGCTGGCCAGCTGCACTCCCACCCCCCAGAGCCCTTGTCTCTCCTCCCAACCCCCACCCATTTCCGGCTCCCACCTCTCAGGATCCTGGAGCATTGCTTATGTCAGTGTATACCTTAGCAGCTCAAGGCAAACCACTTTTCTAGCAACACAATTTCAAAAGACCCATACATGCTAGTTACCGAAAGGCCTTCAAGCCAGACTCTCCTTTGACATCACCAGCTTGTCAACCTAACCCCAAATATGTGTGCAATGCGGGTACAATTTAATTACACGAGCACACACTGTCAGAATGTGCCAGTCTGTTCGGTTTGGGCAGGAATGATTCTGAGGAGGCCAAGTAAGTTTGCAAAATTGCTCAGCTGAATTCAGCTGCTTTCCATGGGGATTTCCTCTGGCGGAAAAGAAAAACAGATAAAAATGTAACCCTGGTGCCAGCGAAATACAAAGTGGAGAACCAACTCAGGGAAGTAAATGATACGCAAAGGGAGAATGCAGGGAAACTTGAGGACCCCATCCTCTATTTTCCAACAGTAACATATTTAAATATAATCGCTAATGTTAATATGTAGCACAGAAAAAGATGACACAGATGGTTACTTGGCTATTGAACTACAATGATAGTAAAAGCATAAAAATACCCGATCCCCAGAACCACACCAAAAAAAAGTACAAAAGTAATAGGATCTGTTATATTTGCCCTATTTGATCCCCTCTTAAAACTTCTAAGTTAGTCAAAGCAAAGCCCTTTTCTCTTTAAGAAAAGTTCTCATTAATATGTTTTACTTGTTCTTTATTTTGTTCCTTAAGTGACATGCGGTTCTCAGGTCAGCATTATTAATAACACAAGCAGAGAGACAAGGAGAACCCATGATGTTTAGGAAACCACACTCTGCAAACAATGTGGATCTGGGGTCCCTGAATTAACCTAGATGACAAACTCAACCCTGCCTTCCCTTTGCTCTAGAGGCATAGCCAGAACAGTCAACTTTGGGCTCAGCTCTTTGAGTTAAAGGGCTCTTAAGGTTCATTTCCAACCTTCAAGTCACTAAGGTTCCGGAGAAGTGTTTCCTTTCACTGACAATGACTGTAAAATAGGAAAATGATCGAATAAATAAATAAATAAAGGAAGGAAGCAAGCAGAGAAGAGGAAACTGAACTTGGCGATAGGTTGCAATTGTGTTTCGAACTACCCCAGAGGGGTTGGGGGGCTCCTCTTTGCTAATGAATGAAATGAAAGCTGGTTCTCTGTGTCTCTGTCTGGCTTGTTTTGTTTTATTTTATTCTAGTACTCATTTGGAGACCCTTCTACTTGAAACACTCTCAATTTGCTTACAGGCCCCTTTCCTCCTCCCCATCTCCACATGGTGTCTTTGAAGAGGTTAAGAGGAAGAATAAGTCAAGCTGGGGGGTGGGAGGTGGGAGAATATGAAAAAAAAATCATCATGAACCCGAATCTCACCTGCATTTTTCAGAAAGAGAAAAAAGAAAAAGATTTTTTTTTAAAAAAATGTCTAAGGAAGAAAATAAGAAGCACCCCAACCCTGGACAGAGGGTGTCCAGTCAGCCCTATGGCTCTTGATAAGCTAACACATCCCTCTCCCCTCCAAAATCGTTTTTTAAAATTCAACCCTCAACTTTCAAAAATCTGTCTCTAATTTCAAACTCAAATAAGCGCACAGCATGGTGGCTTTTGTTTTGTTTTCTTCTCCCCAACTCCTCCCTGCGATTGCATAACAAAAGTGTCTAAATTCACACCATCTGGCCGATAAAGACACTGGCCCCACTGCCCGGCTGGCCCATCTGATTAGGGCCCTGTCTAGCCTGCGCCTTGTGGCGAAAAGTCACAGCTGTGGGGTTTGCTAGCGCTCAATACAACTCTGTTATTAGCCAGCTGTAGGCCTTGAGACGACTTCTGTTCAAATTATAATATCTTTTAACCCTCTGAGCATTGAGGGCACAGGGGTGGCTGGCAGCAGCATAACAACTAGATTTCTCCTTGCTAATAATTGGCAAAATGAACTAAAAGCAAAGCAGAGAAGGGGGAGGAAGAAGTTATTCCTAAACAGATTTATTTTTGTCCCTTTGCTTGTTCCTCCTAAATAATAATAATAATAATAATAATAATAAAGTTAAACACCAATTTAGAAACATTTTACTAAAGATTATAGGATTATGGGACATAAAATCATTCCAGCAAGTGCCCAGGTATGCAGCATAACATGGGGCAAATGAAATGAAGTATGTGCAATAATCATTGAGAAACAAGGATATCTGATCCATCTCCCCAGTGTTGACTGCTGTAACCAGCTGGTAAACTGTGGGAGAAGGAACTTGCTCCCATACCTGAGAATCAGCTAGCTCTAACTGACAGATTGAAAGAAAGCTTCCCTTTCAGATACATCTAATACTTGCCTTCACTTACCTTTGCCCAACACAGACACACACAGACACACACACACACACACACACACAAGACAGGACCCATCCAATGGATCATCTATTTGCCCATAATTAATATTTGTTTTAAATTCTAGTTTGGGAAGAAAATAGCAGAGCACCCTCCCGGTCTCCAATGCAGAGAAGTTACAGTACATTAAATTTTTATATTGTGTTACTAATGCAGACTAAACCAGAGGCTTTAAAAATTGATGCTGCTACTTAAACAGCATAAAATGAGGAGGATTTGATTGGGCTTAAAAATAAAAATGTCAGCCTCCACTACAGCTGGAGGTGGGGTGCGAGTATTATAGAAAGGGATAGGTATAATTCATTAGGCAACGGGTTAGTTTGGTGGTTTTGTTTTCTTTTCTTTTAAGGTTATCTCACTCCAGACAAAGACATTTAAAAGTGTAGAGAAGAATAAAAATCCTCTTTGACTTGCCAACCAAATTATAGCATTCTGCCTATTAAAGTATTGCATACAAGTACATCTTGAAGTTGTATTTTCTTTCTGAACAAATTTATGAAGGGGCCCTGGGATAATGGAATATCTATCTTCTTACTTCATCACCCAACTCTTCACCAAGCAATTCAGTAAGGGAACCTCAGTCCCCCTCAGATCAGACAGAGTCAAACTTTGTATTTAACAAATTTGTTTTTCTAATACTTGGTCAAAACCAAAACAAACATGTCCAATTGTTATGATTTCTCTCTGACTGGGTTGAGGAGGGAGATGGGGCTTCAGGGAGCTGCCCATAAAATAGTCCATACTAAATCAGATGGCCTGTGATTGCCCAAACCTAGCAAGTCTGGAGGTAGGAACCATTTACTGCAAGAGCAGGCTGAGGGGGGAGAATGGAGGTTTTCCCTCCAATCAGATTTTGGAGGGGAGAAAATGCTGTAAAGAATAGAGTTCTAAATTTTTTAAATAAAATAACCATGTTCTTCCCAGAATTTCCTTTGTATATCCTTTCTATTTGCAGTGGGATCCTCAACATCTAGCCCAATACACCTGCAAACACTAGGCAAAAAAAAAAAAAAAAAAAGATTCAAAAAACATTTGTAGAATGGTTGAGCGTGTGAATGAATTTTATTCTTCTAATTTAAAAAAAATGTGCAGGACTCAAAATGGAATATATCGGTCTCTGAAAGGTAGGTGGGAAAATTGTAGGAACCCAAGCAGACGGTGTGCCTTTCTCAAAGTGATCTCAGGATCCTAGGTTGCTCTAGACCCCAGACATCCCAGCGGTGGGGGACTCTCAAATCACAGGTGGGAACCAGGACCAGTCTTTCTAAGCTCCTCCTGACCTAAGAAACACCTTCAAAGAGAAGTGATGGAGAAGCGACTTCATGCAAGGAAAGAAAGCCACTTTGGCGCACGTGCCTAGGTGCAGGGAAATAGCTGGGGAATGGGAGGCTCAGCACTCTGATGGTTCCCGAGCCCAGACTGCGATTTTCCAGGGTTTAGACTCAGTAACTCCACAAGTGGCTCCGCCTGGAAATCCACCCCAGCGGGCAAGGCGGGTATCCAGCAGAGCCGGCCTCCAGCAGAGAAGTTCAGGGAAAGTCCTAATCCCCAAAGTCCATCACAAACCCCGCTTGGGCAGCGCATCTCCTTCGGCAACGGTCCTGCCTAAGGTGGACAGCGAGACTTTCCACTGGGCCTGGGAAACTCCAGCAACACCAGGGATTTGGAACCGTGAATCTTCTGGTTTGCTTTCCTCTCAAAAACTGACCTTAAAAGGGATGAGGGTCCTAGAGAATCTGCCCCGGGGAATGTCCACCGGGAGCCTTCGCTCCCGCAATTTAGTCCGGGAAGCCAGGGAGCCAGGCATGTTAGCCGTCTGTCTAGTCCAGCCCCGAGGAGAAGGTGGCTCTTACCTGCACATCACCTCGTGTGTCAGAAGAACTCGGCACATCTCCGGATTCTTATTCTGTCCCTCGTAAGCTATAGGCTGAGAATTGTGCAGGGACAGGAAGGGAAGACATGTAGCCAGCCGGGTAGAAATACAAACAAAGAGGGGACTTTAGAACAAGAACAAAATTCTCACCCTCTCACTACCTGCTACCCCATTAGCAGTTTCTGCCTAAAGGGGAACCTGAGAAGTTACCTGTTACCTCAGCTGAAGAAATAACAAAAGTGTGCCCCATAGTTCTTTGCAAAAAGGAATGTTTGGGGGTCTGAATCTCCCAATTGTGTCCTCTCTTTATCCCTTTGCTCTCCTCCCCTGCCCCCAGCATCTCCAAAACCAGATAGACACAGGACATTGGAGAGAGAGGGGGAAAGAAGTGTTCCCAGAGTACACAAGGTGGTATGGAAGGAAGTTAGAAGTTTGACCCAAGAAATCATGCAGGAGGGTAGAAGTCAGAGATAAGCTGGGGAGTTGGGGGCCAGAGACAGATGAATAGGAGCCAAGTGGCCCATTGGGCTCACCTGCTTGGTCACTGAGTCGATGAGCCTGACATAGAGGTCCTGCTCCGTGCGGACACCTACAGGAAGGGGGAGACCAGCAGGAATCAAGGACTGCAGAGCCCACTCTCCCACACCCAAACCCTTCCCTGCCCTGGGGTGGAAGCCCAGGCTGAGCTGTCCAGGAGGCAAAGACCTCTAATCCCCAGCCCCAAGCAAACCTCCCACAGCCTTATGCTCCCAAATCTGTCTGCCAGTCATCTAGGCAATGCCTTCCAGGAAATCGAGATGTGCTAGGTACTCTGCTGGCTACCAGGTGCCAGCCGATAGGATGCTCACCATTGCTGTACAGGAGCTGTAACTTGTAGTGGGTGCCATTGTTGGTCTTCTCATTGCCTTGTTCCTGAAAAGATGGAAGGCATTCGATTCCCAGGTATTTCAGTCCCCCCAAATGAGGGAAACAGGAAAGAGTGCTTCCTTATACCACCTCCCACCACTTTGAACAACCCTCTTGTCCAGCCCTGGGTCAAAGGGCAAGAGCCCCTGCCTACCGCTGACTATCTCCAAGGCTTGCCAAGCGGCAGGGGAGATAACCCAACACCACAGCAAGGCTGTCTTTAGGAAGGCCCCACCAACCCATCTGGTCTATCTGTCCTTAGTAAGCCCTGAGGCTTCTCTCTGCAGAAGGGTGAAGCAACCTGTCATTTAAAAGGGCAGAAATAGGCCCTACTCCCCTGAAACCTCAGCACCAAGGCCCAGAGCTCAGGGACCAACTGATTCCCAGGTTCAAGTGGGAACTTAACTTTATAGTTCAGGTGGCACAGCTGAGGAAACTGAGGCCCAAAGAGGGCAAGAGATCTCCTTCTGGTCACATATCAGTTTAGGTTGACTGCCCTCTATTTGAGATCAAATCCAGTCCCCAAATCCGGACTTGAGTTCAAACAAGGTGCTGCCTTGGGGAGTGGAAGAGAAAGCTTCCGTGCCTGGGAGATGGGTCAAGGCTGGGCTGTGAGTTTCCACCATAGGACTGATTCAACCCACCCTGGTCGACCTGGCAGGTGAAAATAATGAGAATAACCCAGAGGAGGGCAGCGGCAGCCTTGTATACTTTTTAACTATGGTCTAGTCCAAAGGGCTTTCGCTCTGTGGTCATTCTACAATCCCGCGCTACTAAGGACCCCTAGGTTCAGCACACCCAGCCGCCAGCGCTCTACACCCCGCAGGGTGCAGGAGTAGGGGCAGGAGGAGGTGCGGGGAAATCTACTGATTTAGTGGCTGGGGGTGAGAAGCCTCGATTTATCATCCTTGATGATGCGAGCGGAAAAGTGTCGCAAGTGACAGATGGAATCTTTAGAGCTCTGCAAGGAGGGAGTCATTGGGGGGGGCGGGGGCAGGGGTCCTCTTACTTTGTCGTTCTCCACAAAGTCCACGAAAGCCGTACGCTCTATCTCCACCGGCTGCCCCTGCCTGTCGTAGAGCGCCAGGACGAAATGAAAGAAGTTGGATTTCCTCAAGTTAGAGGGAGGCTGCTTCTCAAAGTGGGCACGGGACAGGGCGACCCCACTGCGCAGGAAGAGACAGGTGGGACACCGGACAGAGAAAGAGAAAAGACAAGCAGTTACTAATGTGCCCAAGCAACGCCGCGGATAGGCAAGGGACCACATCCCAGGTCCAGATTCCTGGACCTGTCAGGTCTTTTATCAATTCCGATTAAGAAGTAAAAACTCCTTAGAGGAGTAGTGGCCATGAGGTCAAACGGCAGTACCATATCTGGGGCTGCTTCCACCGCCCAGTGGTCCAACCTCCCAAGGTCCCACTACCAGGCTGTTCACTGTTGGGCCTTCAGTGGAAATCGAAAGACTTTGGCTGCCACAAGAGGTCCAGACTGTCCCCCACGCCACCCTCAAGGCGGCCCCAGCAGCTGGATCAGATCGCGAAGCTGAGGCCCGGGGGGTTAAGGGAACTAAACATCTTGTTTGCAGCTGAAGAAGTGGCTCCTTTACTTCATCTTTATCGAAATTACCTGCCCTCACGAGACAAGGCTGTGGATGAGTACCCTGAAGTGCGGGTAGAAAGCCCAGAGCCCAGGTCTAGTTCCTACAGGCCTCACCCCTCTGCTTCCCTCGCTCTTCCGAAAAGTTGCATCTCAAACAGTCGCACCGCGGAATCCCCGCGACCAGCACTGCGGGTCGCGGATCACTGCGGAGGTCGCTATATTGGACACCTTAGCCCCTTGGGTTACTGCGAGTGGAGAAGCCAGATTGTTAAGAGGCGGAGAGCATCCTCGCCCGAGACCTAGGCCATCCGGATACAAGCTGCGTTTCCCGGTGGCGCCAGCCAAAGCCACAGACCGTGAAATCCAAGTCGGGGGACTCAGAAGGCATCCTCGGAGCGCCTCGAATGTGTACACACATCTCCCTGTCTATCTGTCAGGGCCAGTGCTAAACTGGCCACCAGACCCATTTTTAACTAAAAAAGTTGGGGCGGGTGAGCGCACAGATGGCGGGAGCTGCCCCGCGGCGCTGAGGTCTCTGGGCCTCCTGTCCCAGGCGCAAGCACTTTCACTCTTTTGAAGGGTGTAACATTTTGGCTAGAATTTCCCCAACTCAGGCCGCCTGTTCCAACTTTAACAAACTATTTGATTCCGGAAAGGAAGGACAGTGAGGAAGGCATCTTCCCCAGCCGGGCTCAGAAAATGCGCGGCAGAGCCGGCTCTGCGGTGCTGCCTTCCTTCCCTCGGCTCGAAGCCCGGTAGTCCCCAGACCGCTGCGGAAAGTCGCTGCCGCCGCGGTGTGCGGTCTGCCCCAGGGACGCTGGCGCGTCCTGGCTTCCAGCGGGCGGTCAGGCGGACAGGCGGCCATCGCTGCCGGCCCCCGTCCCGAAGCGATGCGACTTCTGCTTTCTCTCCTCCAAGAGTGTGGCCGGGTTCGCTCTACCCGGGACACCTGGAGACGTAGCCTGTCTGGGAAAGGGATAATTTCTCCATGGGATGTCAGGACTTAAAGGAGGAAGGCCCGGAGCGCAGATGCGGGTTGACGAACGAAAGTTGTGGAAGAAGTTCGTGGGCGCTTTGGGAACAGGAAGGTTGCCTTTCTCAGACAGGGACGTGAAGGTCTCAAATCCCAGCTCAGAAGTGGTGACGAGGCAGAAAGCCTGGAAGGTGTTCGTGGGGTGACACTGCGACATGGCGTTGACTCTCCCAGCTTGCGGGCGCTCAGAAACAAGTCAACTTCAGCGTCGAGCAAAGCTGGAAGCCAAAGATCCCTGCAGCTTTCTGGCGGCGGATCCTCTTTCCTTTCCTTTTAATTCTTCCGCGAATCCTTCTACTGCTATTCCTTCATCTTTTCTCTTTTAATTTCTTCTCTCCCCGACTCCGTGCATCTGGAACACTCTCTGAGCCGCGACCCTCTTGCCTGTCCCCCCTCCCAGAGCTCCCGGCCGCTTCGCCTTCCCGGGCAGCGGCCGCGTCCTCTCTCCACCTCCGCCGCCGCCGCCACCATCTGGTCGCTGGGCTCCGGTTCTCCCGGAACCACCGAGATGCGGGAGAAGAGGCGCTCGCAGGCGGCGTGGGGGAAACCTGGTAGAGGCCAGGAAGTCGTCTCTGCTCTCGCGGTGGTGACAGCAGGCTCCGGTCCTCACGCGCTCGGCAGAAATGGGAGCCGAGATGCGAGGCATTGGATGCTACTTTATTTTTATTTTTTATTTTGTCTCAGAGAGTGGACTGTGGGAAAGGAGTGGGGGAGACGCACAAATGGGCCAGGCAGTTCAGAAACTCCAGTGTTGGCTGCCGGGTAAGTGTCCCCCTGACTGCAGCAACTTGCTCACCGCAGGGTAAGCGCCAGCGTACGGGGCCAGAACGACAGATGGGGGTACGGAGAAAAGGAAAGAGATGCGGAGCAGGGGAGGGGGCACATTGAGAGACACCTAGAGCAAGAGACTTTGAGAGCATAATAATTGTGCAGTCGTCTCCTTACCTCTGAGCCGCGACATTGGCGTCCACCACACCGACATTCCGGACCCAAGACCTGACCGAATCCATCTCCGCGCCCAGCGATTTCTCTTTCAGAGCTGGTCCTCTTCCTAAAGTATCTTGAATCCCAAACATTTAAAAAGTCTGATCCTTTACTGTCGCTTTAAAAATGAGTTTATAAAAACACAGTCCTGACCGTTCTCAACGCTGCAAGCAAACCGTCTCCTCCAACGCAATCCAAGAAAGGGGGATCAAGTGCCGAAGTTTGGGTCTGTCTTGAAAAAAAAAAAAAAAGTCCTTTGCTTCACGCGCGAGGTGCGGAATGATGTAGTCAAAAGTTTGGGGTTTTATCCTCTGCAAGTTCAGATCTGCCGCTTCAGGCCCTCCACCCTAGGTCGCTCGCATCCTTCCAACTGCAGAGCTGCCTCCACAAAGTGGTCACAATTTAGAAGCATCACCTGTTCTGGGAGAAACAGGAGGAGATTGATAGCTGCCTAATCTCTCTGCTTCCTCCAGGTCCTCCCTCCCTGCTCCTCCCCACGGTTCCAATTTAGAAAAAAAAAAAAAAAAAAAAAAAATCCCCAACAGGATCAGTTTTAAAAGGAAGGGGAAGACCCGGAGCGGAGAGGAGGCGGTGGCTGCGAGAGCCGCTGAGCCGGGCTGCATCCGCGCGCCGGCCCCATGAATGGGTTACTACTGCCCGGGCCGCCGGAGGCGGAGCCGCGGCCCAATAAGGAGCCTCATTTGCATGGACGCTCGGGATTGGCCGGCGCCGGGCAAGCCAGGCCGACGTCCTCCGGCGGCGCGCACCACGCTCTGCGTTGCCGGGAGTCCGGGAGGTGAAAGGGGACAGAAAGCTGTGGGCACCGAGTCCTCGCCCGAACCCTGCGCGCGTGGCGTGAGCCGGATGGGGGGCCCCCAAACCCTGCACTGACGCAGGATAGCTGGGTCCTACGGCCTAGGGACGCGCTGGCTCCGCCTGGCCTCGGGAGCGGGGAAACCTTTGTGAATTTGCCTCTAGATGTAGGTTTTTGTAGCCTGCCAGGAGGCATGTTAATTTTCGGGGTTTGGATCTGTGTGCATGTTTGCGAAAAAGCGGAGAGTGTGACCACATGTACTTTTGTTTTGTGCAAACGTTCCCCAGAGCACCCAGCTCCCTGAATGGCTCTCCCAAGTCTCCTGGGATTCCATGGTGACACTCAGATTTTGTGTACGGTTTGCAAGATGTTAGGGGGGAAAAAAGGATATTTAATGAAAGTCGGGAGTGGGGTGTGGACGAGCGAGGCTCAAGTGCTGTTCAAATAAATAATGACGGGGAAAACGTAGAGGAGCTAAGAAAAATATACCCGGGCGGGCGCGAACGGGCGTCGCACCCGTGCAGATGAGAAGTCGCTGACAGATCGTGGCAGGCTTAATGCGAGAGCTGCCGGGGTGTATCCCGGGAACCCTCTTCTCTCTCCCTAGTTCCCGAAGCTGCCGGGAGCCTCAGGGGGGCAACCCGGGAGTCACGGAAACTTTGCGTACCTAGCGCGGTGGCCACGGTGCTGGCCCGCGGGCTAGTGGCCGAGAGGCGGCAGCAGCTCCGCCAAACAGCTGAAACCCTAGACGGCTTTGTAACTACGCCATGCAACTCGCGGTGCCTATTAAAAATCCTCCTGGCTGGGTGTTATTTTCTTGCTTCTCCTTTTGTATTCTGATCTGTGCATAGATCTGCTGCTGAAATCTAGAACACCAGCGCGAAAACAGATTTGAAGACAATGAATGCAAATCTGTGCTCAAAGACCATCTGCCGTGGAGGAGACAATCAGCTGTTCCACAGTTCGAACGACTGCACCCGAGTCTCCCGGCCTCATTACGCACAGGGCATTTACGAAAGCCTGGATTACATTCAGGAGACTCTCCTCCCCACCCCCACACATACTTAGGACTTAGTTTTGCGCATCAATTGACTCCGGACCAGATCCCTTAGGTGTAGGTGAGCGCTCACAAATGAACTGCGAGGGTTTGCCGCTAGAGGACACAGCTCCTCGCAACTCCTTTGCCTGCGTGGATAGGAAGCTTGCGCTTTCAGAGAATGAGGCTTTCCTAAGAAAGGGATCGGTGCGCCTCTACATCACCCCTGGGGCAAACTACAACCCCAGACTGTACAGGCAAGATCGCGCTCTGCTGATCTGTACTAGAGAAATTCGCTAGAAAGCGGACGAATACTCTTCACAGACCCAGGGTCAAAGGACTCAAGCATTGATTTGTGGGAGGAGAGAAAAGGTGAAATCCTAGCCTCTGGGTTGTATTGAATGGGGCTCTGAAGCTCCGGGGCTTTAGCTGGCTATTCCCTGTTGGACGAAGAAGAGTGAGAGGAGCCATGAAGGAAGTGTCAGAAAATAGAAGGTGGTAAAAATCCAAGCCAGGAGTTGTTCAGAGAAAGAAGAGGATAGGTGGACAAGAAATTTGCAAAGAATGAAATCTACTACCCCCGTTTTTCAACTTGGCAATTTTCTGTTACATGCAGCCTCTGTGGATAATTTCAACCCCTGCAAAAAATAACTACCAGAATTTCTACTCCCGCTCGCTCTTTTTGTAAATTTTTCCACCACCACCCCATTCTCTTCCTTGTTTGGGGTCTGCTCCCAGCAGGGCCAAGCTTTCTCGTTTCTCCGCGGAAAGTGTGGATCAGTCTGTGAGCCCTCCAAAATGTGCGATGAGCCTGGTGATCTTTTTTCCCAAGGAACCATTTATTGCCTGCACTTCGACGCTGCTAGGGAAAGATGCGGAGAGTACCCCGAGGGGCCGCCAGTCAGCAGTGGGCCAGAGCCTGGCCCGGTCACTCTGCCCCTAAGGCTCAGGTTGGCTTGGGTTAAAGGGCACAGCCAAGGTCGGGAACGCCGACTTTTCTCACCAGTAAACAGCTGCCACCCAAATTATGTCCCTTAGGAAGCGAATGAATTGCTCCTTTTTCCCAGCTCCCTGCTGCAGTCCCCAGATCAGACTTCGCTTGGGGGGGAGGCGCCCCCTTCCTCCGCCCCCAGTGACAAGTTCAGGGACCGCAGTGCCCCGCTGGGAGGTAGTTTATGGGAACTGTGGTCCGGAAACTTTGACCTGGTGGGGCACACCGCTCTTGGCCGGTTGCTCTAAGGGCGCCCTCCCGGTGGCTGCTCTAGGTACAGGGAACCGATGGCTGATGTGATGCTAGAGGTCCTGCGGGTGGCTAGTCCGGAATACGGAAATTCTCTCTGGGGCAGGACGAAGTTGCCTGGCGAGGGCGGCGGGGACGGAGTGTCGGGGGTGGGGTGGGGGTTAGCGTGGAGGATTGTTAAGTGCAGCCGGGTGGCGCTTCCCGAGTTGCGTTTAATTATGTTTGTAGGGGTTTTGGGGAGGGGTGGCTGCTGAGTTGGCCACCCGCGCCGAAGGAGTGTGGATTATCACTGGAGTGGGTGGCGTTGGTTGAGCCCGAGAGCTGCGTCTCTTACTGCTGCCTGCGGCTACCGCCGAATAACCCTCCTTTTTCAAACCTGAAACACAAAATCCGCCCCGGGCCGCGCGGGGTCCGGCTGGAGCAGCTGCGGCCCGGGGAAGCCTGGCCCTGCCGCGACGCCGAGCCCGCGCGCGCCTCTCAGCCTTGGGCTGGCGAGCTCCGTTCCGTCTCTCGCCGGGGTCAAGAAAAATCCAAGATGCAGGATCACGATTCTTCATGACAATCTATTACGCAAACTTGTAATCCGCCCTTTATCTTGTCCCCTTCTTTGTTCACCTTTCCAAATACACCCCCGGAGTTTTTTCCTTGTCCATGTTTCACATGGGCACCTCAATACGGTGCTTCCGGTCACCACCTAATTGGTTTTAAGACCCATTTGTCCATTATTGTCCGGTCCGGGCTTCCTGGGAGCAGCGTCTCTGCTCTTCCTCAACGCGCTTTGGAAATTTTCCTTAAAAATTGCTCTGGAGACAGTGTCTCCTCCGGCAGGGCTCTGGAGAGAACTCAGATATGTCGAATTCCCCCACCTCATGATCCTCACCTCCAGGATTTCAGTCACACTGGGTGGCGTCTGGGTCTACGCTGCCTAAGCCCCAAACTGGACTAGTACCGGGGAATTCGATCCACCAGGAAAGCCGGTCTGGGTTGGTAAGTGAAATAAGTGGTGGCCCCCGTGTCCTCTCTTTGGATGAGAATTTTTCAATGGGTTAAAAAAAAAACAAACTAGATTCTTTGCTGTCTAAAAATAAATGACTTTACTCACTATCTCAAGTCCTGCTGAGAATATTTAATCTACAATTCGTGAATGATTTTTTAAAATATCCAATTTCATTAATTCCCACTCCAAATTGCAACTTTGGCTTTTTTCTTCCGGAAGCTAGATCTGTATGTTCTATAAATACAAATTCCCCAGAGAGGGGGGGGGGGGGAAACTATTCATGAAGGCACGACAAATATCTCAGTAGGACTCTGCCATCTACACCTAACATTCCCCTTTAGGACTTTGCTTTAGGACGGTTGGGTGAGAAGTAGACTCGCTTCTGGTTTTGTTTTTACGTAGTGAAGGAGGAAGCTACAGATAAGCTATGGCATGGTAGAACCCATGTGCCCAAGCCAATCCTGCCAGTGCCATGAATTTACCCAAAATGGGTCGAAGGAGCCAGATCAGCTGTACCCAACACTTCAAAACTCCACAAAGTCTTTCTCCTCGTCCTCCACCGCTTATTCTTGTTCCTCCTCCTTCTTCCCTTAGTGTTCTTCTCTAGAAATATCCTTCCTTCCCATTTCCCCATTCCGGGTGCAGAGAGCGAGGAAGCACAATCCGAAGCCGAAAAGTGGAAAGGTCAAGGGAACTAATTCCCGCAGCAGCCACTCCGGAGCTCAGGCGCCGGCGCTGGACAGCGCGGGAATCTGGCTGGAGAGGCGAGTGTTGGAGGACAGGTGGTCTGGAGACACAAGAGCCTGCTGTGGCTTCTTCTAACAAGGGAGCCAATTTCTCGGGAGGTGTGGTGGCATTCGAGCCAAGCCCCCGATGTTGGGGCTATGCTGGAGTAAACTGGCCGGTTGCAGCCCCTTGCACGAACCTATGCACGAAAACAGTGGCATCTCCACCAGCAGCAGCGATCTGGGGGCAGATTGGCCTGCATTACCAGTGGTCTCCAAGCAAGGTAACGCTGAAGAAAAGTTCACACGAACAAAAGCAGGAGGCTTACCAAGTACTGCCAGCACTTTCCCACCCTGACAGCAACTCTTCAAGGGGGATTTTTTTTTTTTTTTTGCCTCCATTTTACAGATAAGCAAAATGAGGATGGGAGGTGACAAGTGGCATCTCTGCAGATAAATAGGAGGGGGGAAAACACCCACAAAACCTCCTCTCCACTTCCAACACTCCACGATGACAGCATGCACAAGGCCTTTAAAAAGGAAAAAAAAAAAAAAGTTAAGTGTGACTTTCTCCCTCTCTTTCACCCCCCCCAACCCCCCGCAGTTTCTCAGCTCTGTTGAGAGGAAAAGAACCAGAGTTCTCCGAATAACTGGTGGTCCCCGCCCCCCGCCAGCCGGCAGGGGAAAGCCCGCGGGACCTCCCAGCTCCATCCCGGCTTGCGGCAGAGGTGTGAGCGATGTGTTGATTATTCATATTTTTGCCGAGCGCACACTCCGCCGCCGCCGCATTTCACAAGTACATTCACGTACACACTTGTACTCGCGCTCGAGGGGCAAGCATACCCGGCCTAGCGCTCGTGGGGCCGCCCCTAGGGGGCGCCTTCCTCTTATGGGTAGGGGTGACAAAAGGCTCCCACTCATCCCCTCCGTAGGCCACTTCATTCTCCAAGCTTACAGAAACACACTCTAGGTTCCCAGATCCAACATTGTTCGCGATACACTTGTCTTCCCCACTTCCCCTCCAGGTGTGTGTGTTTGTGTGGAGAGGGGAGGGGAGGGAGGCAGCTACAAATATGGTACCAGCTAGAATTTCATTCCATTTGGCACTAGGCGATCCTCCCTCCAACACACACACACACACACACACACACACACACCGCTATCATCTCCAACCATAACACACGCCTAGGGTAGCAAAAGGGAAAATCAGGAGAAGGCACTTCAGTAATATGCATGGTTTCATATTGACTTTAACGATATAAACTGGACTTCTAAGTGAGATTTCCGCAAACACTGCCCAAGGCCTAGAAATTTCATGTCTGGCTCATGGAACCCCACCTTCACATCCCGGCATCTCCAGGGAGACCACCATGCATTTCTGGGCGGGTGGGTCCAGGGCGCACGCCACAGGGCACCCACGGGAACCTCAGAACAGCTGGGAAAACAGAGGTAGCTCTCCAGGTTGGGCAACTCCGTCCCGCCCTCAAGGAAGGGCAGCAAAACTTCCATTAACTTGATCTCTCCTAGGTGAACAGGCGGGAGCCACTGGATTTGAGGGAGCCACCGCCTCCTGCAGACAGTCCCAGGGGCAGGAGCGCTAGACCAGAGTTGAAGGCGATGCTGCCCGCGCCACACAGGGGGCGCTGGAGTCCGGGCTGCGGAAACCCTCACACCTCCGCACTTTCTGCAAGTTTGAGACAGGGCAAGTTCAACAAGTTGCTTCAGTTTTCCCCACGTAGTGGGGCAGCAGGTCTGCGGACCCAAGACAGAGCCTGAGCCTCTTTTGATCTCATTCTTCTGAGCCCGAGCTTTACTCTGGGGAATAAAACAGAGCTGTTTACTCCCCAGAGCTTCACTTTGACTTTTGGGTAAACGTATCTGGCACGTAGTAGGTACACTCAGCCCCTGAGTGTGTAAAATGACAATGATGATATTTGCTGATTGAGTCCTCGCGAGTCTGCCGCGTTTCCTGCGGGGCTGTTTCCTATCCCCACCCCCACCCCAGCCTGCGAGCTCTGGAGGCAGAAGCTCTAGCGGCTTTGCAGCTCCTCGGCCTAGCAGAGGCGCTGGTTCGCGCAGTGCGTGCTCAGTGATTAAAAAAAAAAAAAAAAAAAAAAAAGGAATTGTTTCTAGGAAAGTGCTTCGGAACCTGTTCAATGCCCACAGGTGATGGAGGCCATGGAAGGCACCCGAGTGGTGCTGGCCTTTTCCAGGAAGGGAATGCGTCTTCCAAGGAGCCTGCGCCAGGGTTCAACGGTGCCCCTTCAGCGCAGCAGTTAGCAGGGCGCTCCCGCAACTCCTGCGCGGTGAGAAGCGCGCTCGCTGCGGGCGGGCGGGCGTCTAGGCACCTGGAACTCCCCAGGGAATTGAGGAAACCAGCGAGGAGTTTTGGAAGGGTCCTTCCCTTTGTGTCCGAAGTTAGTGACAAACATCTGTCAATTAGTTAGTTCACAGAGAGCCTCGAGTCTCCGCTGTGCGCCCTCCGCAGGAAGAAAAGCGTCTCTGCCGGTACCACCAATTCCCGGAGCGACAAGCTCCCAGAGCCACGCTTTCCAGATCCGCCTTAAGCGAAGCTAAGAGGGAGGGGAAGGCGAGAGACTTGGGGGAGCGGGGGAGGAGTTTCCTACATACCCCTTGCACTTTTAATGCAAATACAACACCTGTTTGTTGCAGAAAAAATACCACATAAACCAAAACAACAAACGAATTAATAACTACCTTTAATCACATCAATATAAGTATCTAATGTTTTTTGTATTTGGCAGATTTCCTTCCATTCTTTTGTGCATATGTCTATGTATGGTAAGTGGGAACACAGATTTTACATTGATTTGTAACATTTTGATTCACTTAATAAAGTGAATACCATTAAATAGTTTTCTACAGTAACATTTAATATTGACAGTGTTTTGTTTTGCACGCCACAAGTTGTTCAATCTGCTAATGTTGGACCTTCTAATTCTTTACCATTATAAACAACACTGTGATGAACATTATTATAGCTGTAGCTTTCCATATAACTATACTTTTTTCCTTAAATAAAGTCCCAAAAGCAAGTTGCAAAATCAAAGGCTATGCATGATTTATGTTTGTTTTGTTTGGTACTAGGGGATGAACCCAGGGAAAATCTAACACTGAGCTTTATCCTTAGCAGAACCACTCCCTTTTAAATTTGAAGAGAGAGTCTAGCTGACCTTTAACTTGTGATCCTCCTACTTCAGCCTCCAGAGTTACAGGGATGCACCACCACAACCAGCAAAAGTTATGCATGTTTTTAAGCCTTGGTATAGACTGACAAATTATACTCTTGAAAGATTAAATTTATGTTCCTACCAGCAATGCCTAAGATTTGTGGATTTGATTGTCTTTGGGCCTCAATGCTGACCTTCCTCAATCCCTGAATTTATTTTCTTATTTCAAAAATTGGCCAATTTGATCATAAATGTCCATGTATTTTAAATCTTATTTATATTGTGAATTTCCAGTTAGGAAAATTGTCTTTCAAACACTCTTGGGCCAGTGTATATCTTTGGGGAATTTCAAGTTTTTATTTTTCTAAGTATATTGAATCATAATTTATCATAGACATTGCTAATGTTTTCTCAATCTTCTTTGCCTTTCATTTTATTTATGGTAATTTCAGCAAAAGATATTTAAATGTGTTTCATTCAGAATGTTTTCATATGCAAGTAACAAAATAAGTGGCCAATTGTTGCTGAAGCAATAAAGATATTTAGACCCTATTTTGCATAGAAAGAAGTCTGGAGGTGGATGTCTCAGATTGGGTATAGCATTCACAGGTTCTTTTTCTCTTCACCCCACCAACTTTTCATGTTAGTTTGAACCCCATGTTCATTGTCTCATGGTGGCAAGGTCGCTGATGCAGCAATAATTAAGCACATGCTCAAGACAGGACATCAGAGAAACAGAACTCCAGCAGCTCCATTTCTTTGTATAGCTCAGTAAACGCTTTTCAAAAAGAGCCCTTATGTCCTGTTGCTATAATTGAGTCAATATGGACACCCACAACCAGAGGGGCACCTAGGAAAGCAAGGATCCCTCCTTTGGATCCTTTCTCTGAGAGGCTCACTGATGGGGTTGGAAATGGTAGCTCATATAGGCAGACAATCAAATCCACAAATGCCCTCCCCCCAAAACAGCACCTACAATGTAGTTAAATCCATCCATCTTTTCCTTTATAATATCCTCCTTTTGTGTCATTCTCAGGCAACCCTTTCCCATTCCAAGATAAAAGAAATATTGACATAGTGACATATTTTCTCTTTACATTGTTATTTTTGCCTTGAACAAATCAATTTTTTTTTCCTCATGGTCTTTGTTCCATTCAGCAATGAGCATCAAAATTTAGAAGTTAATTTAGTTTAATTACAGATACATAGAAATATTTAATTATTGCACTCTTTTTATTCAGAATAGATATGCTGTTTATGTACCAATTATATGCCATCTGGAATTTATTTTGGTTCACATTAAGAGGTTAAAAACAAACTTAAGTCACCAAATTGTTTGTTAAAAGCATTTATTGGGCTGGGGTTGTGGCTCAGTGGTAGAGCCACTTGCCTAGCATGTGCAAGGCACTGGGTTCAT
Source organism: Marmota flaviventris (assembly GCF_047511675.1). Taxonomy (NCBI): domain Eukaryota; kingdom Metazoa; phylum Chordata; class Mammalia; order Rodentia; family Sciuridae; genus Marmota; species Marmota flaviventris. The sequence continues at coordinate 168,476,329 of NC_092500.1, forward strand.
TCCCCAGCACCACATTTAAAAAAAAAAAAAAACACCTAAATAAACAAGATAAAGGTATTGTGTCCATCTACAACTAAAAATATTTTTTAAAAGCATTTATTAAATATAATTTCTCCCAAAATGTGTAATGTCACTATTTATATTTCTTAACTGTGTGTATATCATTGATAAATATTGAAATTTTAAAGTTAGAATTTGATATATTGTTATAGCATCTGAATGAATAACAGTGAATCTGAATGAGAAACAACGAATCTCACTCTTGAATATAGTTATATGCCTCAATAAAAAATGGGGAAAAAATGAAGTTAAAATTTGAAATTTATGATTCATTTAAAAACTAGGCAAACCACATGTTTCTCAATTTATGGATTTCGTTTTATGTTCTACAGAAAATTTTTGTATTATTACTTGGGTTCAGGAAACACTTTTAAGATATTGCTAGGTAGATTGTAAATATATTTTTTATTACAGTTCCTAACTGATTATTGCTGAAATATAGGGAATTTTTTATTTATCACATACTCAGTCATCCTACTAGCTCTTAAGTTGCAATAGTTTTAAAATTGATTCAGTTAGACTTTCCAAATAGACAATTATATTGCTTATTAATAATAATTTGTTTTTTTTCTTTCCAATAATACACACCTGATTTATTTTACTTGTTTTATTGCATTGGCTAAGATCTCTAATACAATAGCAAGTAGTAGAAGAATTGGAGATAAAATTTATTTTATACCTGACTGCTATGGAACTTTCTCTAATTTGGACTATTGGTGTCTGGTATTATTAAATAAGTATCTCTCAAACAATTTTGAACACAAATAGATGTTGAATTTTATCAAATATATGTTTAGCACTTAGGATGGTTATAGAGTTTTTCTGCTCTTCCTCTCAATACATTAACTAAACTTGTCCTATCCTTGCATTTCTATAATAAACCAAATATGGTCAACTATATAACCATTTATTTATTCATTGCAAATTTGTCAAATTTACCTTGCTAGGAACACCTGTAGAGTTTATACACACGCTTTTCTCTTGGTAATTCTATCTTTGCAGCTGTGGGATGTACTCAATCATTTGACACTCATTATTTATCCCCACCCCACTTATGTTTCATCCTGTCCTGGATGTTAACTTTTTATGTTTTATGGATCATTCTTGAAGGTCCTTCTTGGAGTTGACCTCTTCAACTCTAACAATTATTTTGCAAATTCTAAATTCCCTTTTTAAAAAATCTCTTTCTGCTGGGTGAGATGGCGCATGCCTGTAATCCCTGTAGCTGAGGAGGTTGAGACAGGAGAATCTCAGAGTTCAAAATCAGCCTCAGCAAAAGCAAGGCACTAAGCTATTCAGTGAGACTCTGATGTGGCTCAGTGGTCAAGTGCCCTGAGTTCAAGCCCAGGTGCCCAGAAAAAAAAAACTTTCTGTTAATTATGTTTGAAACCATTTATACTTCTGGCATAAAACCTAACTAGAACATCAGGTTTGGGTATCCAAATTATACAAGTTTTGTAAAAATTATTTCTATTTTTTCTTATTGTGTTCAGGTTTGGCTTAAATAGCATAGGATCATAGAGCCTTGGATAAATGATCTCGTTTGATGGTTATTGATTCATTTAGATTTTCTATCTCATGTTGAATATGTTTTGGTCACTTTTATTCTTATGGAAAATTATCTATATAATCAATATTTTAAAATGTACGAAGATAGAGCTATGCCTGGATTTCTGCTGTAACCTTAATTTTCTGCATCTGAAATCATTTCTCTTCTCATTTCCACTGTTGAGCCATTTGCTTTTCATATTTTGTTTTGTTCTTCTTCCTCAAGATTTTCCAGCTTATTTCCCATCCACAAAGCACTGGGCATTATCTGATGTCTTAATTTGGGCCCATCTGATAGGCATAAAGTTATTTCCCACTGTTGTTTTCATGTGCACTTCTTTAATTAACTGCTAGTTGAGCATCTCTTCAGACACCTCTAGCCCTCCGGGGCTCCCTCCACTTACCACTTACCGCAATCTCATGTCTTCCATTGGATTTTCAGCCTCTGTTGTTGGTGGATTTGCAGGAGAGCCCTGTGTGTTTAGATGTTAATCCTCTGTCAGTTTTAGATAATACAAATATTATCTCCTAATCTGTCATGTGTCCTAACTTTTGCAGTGTTGTCTTTTGTTAACTAAAAATGATTCATTTTTATATGACTCTTCCACACATTTTTGTGCTTTAGGATCTTATTGAAGAAGTTTTCCTGCACCTCAAGACCACAAAGAAGCCAGAAATAGTGGCACATGCCTGTAACCCCAGCAATTTAGGAGGCTGAGACAGGACAATCCAAATTTTGAAGCCAGCTTGGGCAACTCGCAAGACTCTGTCTCAAACAAAAAAAATATATATAGGGCTGGGGATATGGCTCAAGCTGTAGCGCGCTCGCCTGGCATACGTGCGACCCGGGTTCGATCCTCAGCACCACATACAAACAAAGATGTTGTGTCCGCTGAAAACTGAAAAATAAATATTAAAATTCTGAATATATATATATATATATGACTGAGAATGTAGCCTATGTTCAATCCAAACCCCAGTACCATGACAGAGAAAGGAGAATGAAAAGAAAACCACAAAGAAATCTACCTACACTTTTATTATAGTTTTATTATAGTTTTATCTTTCATATTTATGAGCTCAGTCTTATACACATGAGATTAACCTGTGCCATGATCTAAAATAGGGGACAAGATTTTGTTTTATTCTTTGAGTGAACCGATTTAACTGTTTTAGTCAGCTATTTTGCTGACTAAATCCAACCAGAACAATTGTAGAGAAGGAAAAAAAAAAAAAAAACTTTTCCTTCTCTACAATTGTTCTGAGGCTCACAGTTTCAGAGGTCTCCATCCATAGACAGCAGACTCCATTCCTAGAGGCTCAAGATGAGGCTGAACATCATGGAGGAAGAGTGTGGCAGAGAGAAGCAGCTCCCATGATGATGGAAAGCAGAGAGACTCTGCTCTCCAGACACACATATATAGCTAAAAGCCACGCCCTCAGTGCCCACCTCCTCCAGCCACACCCCACCTGCCTTCAGTTCCCACTCAATTAATCCCATCAGGTGATTAATTTACTGATTGATTAAGATTCTTACAACCCAATCATTTTTTTTCTGAATCTTCCTGCCTTGTCTCACACATGAGCTTTTGGGGGACACCTCACATCCAAACCATAACCCAAATGTTCCTAAAAACTCTGTGTATAATGTCATTGACAATCACTCCTAGGAAATAATTAGCATTCTCCCCTCTCTTCTTTCTTCTCTCTCATTATAGGTCTGGAGAGGTACTAAGGGTTAAACCCAGGGATGCTCTACCACTGAGCTACACCCATAGCATTTTTTATTTATAGACATGGTCTCACTAAATTGCTGACTTGCGATCCTCGGGCTCAGCCTCAGGTCACTGGGATTACAGATCTGTGCGACTGAGCCTGTCTATCCATAAACATTTCTGGGCAACTTTCTTAGAGACCCTACAGAGATTAGGAGCACAGAGATGTTGTCTTGAGATGTTGTCTTGAGAAGAGTCTGATGATATTAATTGTACCCCTCCATGAATTTTTCTATAAACTTCTCTTCCAGCAGAAAAGTCTTTGAAATGGCCAGCTCAGGACCTTCATCCTCTGTGGCAGATTGGAAGTAAAACTTGGGCAGAGTTTTTCAGGAAGATTCCTTTAATGACAGCCTATGAGGCCTTCAGTTTTTAGTCTAGATATGTTTCTCAGCTGACCAAAGTCCCTCTGTAGATAATTATTTAGAAATAACATGTGGATACTCTCATTTTTATAATAATATCACTCACTTCCTCCATGACAATTCTGCTTAGTCACCACCTCCAAGAATTGTTTAGGGTCTTTTGCAGATTGTTTAAGAGTTATGAAGTAGCCGGGTACAATGGCACACACGCGTAATCTCAGAGACTCTGGAGACTCCGGAGGCTAAAGCAGGAGGATCTCAAGTTCAAAGACAGCCTCAGCAAAAACAAGGCCCTGAGCAACTCAGTGAGACCCTGTCTCTAAATAAAATACAAAATAGGGCTGGGGAGGTGGCTCAGTGGTTGAGTGCCCCTTAGTTCAATCCCTGGTACCCCCCCCAAAAAAGTTTATTTTCATGTTCCTTATAACAACCCTGTGTGAACTAGGCATTGCCCTTTTGTTTATGGCTCCTCCACCCTCATGCAGTGCCCACTCCATGTTTAGGGTGTATCCCCTCAAAAGAGTAGGAGCAGCCCCTTCATCCTGAGAATCTCACTGCATCCAACACCCAGCTCAGAGGCACAGAGGAGTTCTCCATCCTCTCTAGTCCTGCCTGCTCTGACTTTGAATGTGCCATGGGTGACTTCTACCATCCCAAGTAGCTTTTCATCTGTAGAAAATGCATGAAATCAGTGTCAAGGAAACCCCTGTCTAGGGAGACCCTTCCACCAATCTAGTCTCACCTCTTATATATCTGAAAGAAATTCCTTGACATTTACTGGATAAGAGTGACACCTTTCTCTTTCCAGCAATAATGACTCTTTAAATCATAATACTCTTTTTGGCAATTTCAATAGGAATTTGGAACACAGACTCAGAGGATTGGAATATTCAATTCTGAATTCCCAGCAACTCGTAAAAAAATGCAGTAAATGTAAAGAATATATATATATATATATATATATATATATATATATATATATATATATATATGATGGAGAAAGGGGGAGTTATTAGTATGACCACATAGGTTGCAGTCTAAACCAGGACCCCTTTGAGAATGAAAGGGGAGACTGGCTAGATGAGTCCCCAGAGTAATGAGAGTCAAATAGAACTGTCCCCAGAAAATCAGGGCCTGCGATCACCCAATGCATAAGGGAAACGGGAACAAAAAGGGAGAAAGAATGATGAGAGGTGGCCAGATGAAGGACTGCAGAGAAAATGCTTGTCTGGGTGCGTTGGGAAGCTGATGGAGACAGAGATCAGCATGTGGGCAGTTTACTGAGGACGCGCTCGCCAACAGTAGACCCGAGGGAGAGAGAGAAGTAAGACGGACAGAGGGAGAACTGAACTCAGATGGGCCACAGGAAGCTCTGAAACTGGGAAGGCCCTCAGGAACATCCCAAATCAAGATAAAGAGCCTGGGTCTTTGTATTTCAGGTCACAGGATGTGTGCTGACCTTGAGAAGGTGGCCTACCTCTCGGTGAGGCAGCTTCTTCCACAGAGGTCCATTCCCTCAGGGGGATGTGGCCCTGGATGCCAACAGCCAGCTCGTCCTCAGTGGGAGGAATGAGTACGTGGGTCCTGATGGAGGCTCAGGCTTGCTGACTACAGTGTCCACTGCTGCTTCCCCGGTCCACTCAAACACCTCCTTCGTCCCAGGTTTGCCGCCCTCTAGGAAAAACTCCTGCAGGACTCTAAAATCCTGGGTTCTTCTTCTAGGGAAACTTAACAAAAAGAAGGTCAGTGGGACAAGCCACTACAGCAGGCCTGAAGGCCACAACTGACCCTCATCATCTCCCTCCTCTATAGCCCATCCCAGATTTCCCACACTCAATCGGCATTTTGGACAATCAGGGTGACTTCCCTGGCAGGTGAATTAGAACCTCATTCTATGGTGGCCCGGCTCACAGGCTGTGGCTGCTAGGCTTTTCCATTTCCCATCCTAATTGGGCAACAGAGTACCAAGAATTCACCGCACTGATTGTCACTTTCACGACTTAAACTTAAAACTCAGGGTCACTCCAGGTGAACTGGGCTGCAAGAAACAATCACGCAGAGACAGAGAAATGCCTTTTTCTTGGGGTCCTGTGACGGCTCCTCTGACCTTAGGGGTCCCTTTTATTGGAGAGAAGCCATTCAAATAAGGCAAGGGTCAGGTTTCAGGGGGTTGAGTCCAGCTTCGAAATGTCTGCTGTCGACAGGTTTATTGACACCTAGGAAAGCCACACCCAAAGACAGAGCAAGAGAAGGGGACACACAAAGGGTGTTTCCATGGAACATTCTATCCCAAACAGGGCAAAGGGGTAGGATTACAAGGGAATAGGTAAGTATAGCTCTATCCCCATGGGTGACGCCTACACCTAAAGACCGACCTTGCTCTCCATCTGAGTTGGGACAACACCCAAGTAGTGATTGGTCAGAGCCTCGTGCTTCAGGACTGGAAGGCGTGGTTATTCAGGGCGGCTCCCCACCTGGAAGCCAAACAGCCCTTTTTCCCCTTTTATGGAAGAGCAACCCCAGCTGCTCACAAGGAGCATGTCAACTACCCCAGCAGGTAGAAGGAGTCCTTTGGCTGCAGGTCTTTCTGCACAAGGAGCCCAACATGGTCTTAGTACCTTAGAGTTTAAAGAGGCATCTGCAATGTCCCCTGGAGGAGGGGTTCCCCCTCTGAAACCAGAACCTACAGACCCACCTGGAGTTACAGAGAAAAGAAGCCCAAGTTCCTCATGTGGATCACTGAGAATAAACAAATGGGGCCACTGCTATTTGGGTCCTGTGACCACATTTCCCAGCCCTGCCTATTCTACCCACTAGTTCTGACTATATGACCACCTGATGGCTCATGATCACTTGCTGTGTCTCTTTAGGATCCAGGAGCATCTAGGAATTTTAAAAACATATAATTCTCTTCTCTAGGGACATTGACCTTGCTTCAGAACTCTGTCTATATTGTAACTCTCCTATTGGAGCTCCCATATACTCCACAAGGCATCTTTAGACCTCTCGGTACCTCTAATTCCACAGGGTCTGTTGAATCATAAGGCCCAAGAATCAGCACGGCTTGAAACTCAACCTGGATCTGCTGTAGAGCTCTGTCCTGCTCTGGGCACCACCAGAGCCAGGGGGAGAGCAGAAATCCCTGGTGTGGAACACAAGGCCCACTGGCACTCTGCTTCCTTCTTACCCGTGCAAGTGCAAAATGCAATAATCTGTCCTTTACTTAGGAGGGGATTTTCCTTTATTCTCCAAACCACTGGGTCCTTAAAAACAGTAAGGTCTTGCTATGACAAGACCCTGAATCTTCACCGGGTTTGTCTCCTACCCTCTGGAGCTTGCCAAGGCCTTCAACTTACTTGCTACCAGCTGTTCTTCTGGTCTGATTCTCATGGTGTCGTTGCCACAGTGCATCAACGTGAGGCTTGGAGGGACATCCAGACTGTCCAGGCCACTTCCGCCTATATTATGATAGAGGGTGAGAAATTAAATGTCGCCCTGGAGCACCACCATTAATGTTCACATGGCCTGTCTTGTATGGATGCAAATCGCTTCTGATAAAGGGAAATAAAGCATCTGCCAGATTAATATCTGCACCCCCCTGGCTGAAACTGCTCTAGCAAAAACACGTACCCAGCACAGAGACTGTGAAATCAAGACACTGTTTTAGTTTGATGTCCACTGTCCTCCTGAAAGATCTGCCTGATTTGGGTAGGAGCCAGGCTGATGTGATTAATTAGGACCGTCCTGGGGAATACCAGCCTTCATCCTTCAGGTCTTTAAGGATGAATAATCTCTCCTCCCGCCACCAGCAGGTGAGACTCTGAGGTCTGTGAGCTCTTTTTGATTTGCTCGCCTGACCAGGGGAGAGAAGGAGGTTTAGAGGCTGCCGTCTGACCATTCCCACTACCACACCTGTCACCCACAGGCCCTGGAACCTACCACGTAGGTCCATCCTGACAATGCATTCACCAGATGGTGACAGGCGCAGTGGGCCAAAGTGAGCCAGGCCTGAGACAGGACTGCCAGGCTCCTGTCCACCCTCCCCCTAGCAGGGGGGCCTCCATGACACTTTGGAACTGTGTCAACTTGGAACCTGTGTCCAACAGTCATCCAAAGTTCTGATTCTCACCTTTCCCCAGGAACAGGTTCTCAAATCAGTGGTCATCGATCCCTTTCAAGAAGGACCTTGGCGATGATTGTGCACAGGTCACAGTGCTGTGGGTCTCTTTTCTGAGGACCTCTCCTGAACTTCTGTCAGTAGCTTCCAGGGTGAAAACTGACTCAGGTCTGGAAACTGAGCAAGGTATCATGACTTTCATGTAGGCAGTTGCTCTCAGCCTCTGGTCACTTCTCCTTGGTCTCTGTTTATCCTGTAGATGAAGCCACACCCCTGCTGGCTGCTCCTCTGTCTTTCCTTAGGATGCCTCCTCTAGTAAAGTTCAGGGATTTCAGGGCAGAACGAGGAAAAAGACATGACCACTAGGTGGCGGTAACATGCAGAGAGCTGGTTTGGCTAGCACTTGGAGAGGATTGCAGGAGTGAAGTCCCTCACAGTTGGAGACTTTCAGGAACAGGGGCCACCATTCAGGAGGGCTCCTCTGGCAGAAGGCCAGAGAACTCCTGGGGATGGGTACAGAAAGGGGGCCTTATGTATCCCAGTGACATCCCTCAGCAGCAGGGCAGGGAGAGCTGGTGAGGGTCAGAGCTCTGAAGGGCAGCAATGGCTTGGGGTCTTTCATAACCCGAAGTTTGTCTTATCTATGGATATTTTCCAGGGAATGCAGATTAGGTAGACTGTAAATATCTAAAAAATCTATTTATCTGTGCTATGATTAAGGCAAGTGGATACTTTAAATTTAAATTTTTTAGTTTGGTTTCAGGGGGCTTCTGAGCTAAGAGTCCCAACCTACTATGAAGAAATAAACAAGAGAGGGTCAATATACAGGGGTCACCATGGCTCACGATAGAAAAATATGTTCTGTCTCTGTAGTACTTCCTCATCCTCCTCACGCCCGCTGACTGCCACTCTCCTTTTGCTGCTAATTACCATCCTTACTCCCCATCGCCTCGGAGAGCCATGTCCCTCCACTTGATGGCTGTGATTAAGAATCCCGTCATCATCATTGCTATGAAGCCCCGTCTCCCAACAGCATCTCCTGGCCTACAGAGGTCAGCTACCCCTGAACACCTCAATGAATTCTCAGCTCATTTCTTACTGCTTTAGTGGCCTCTGGGTATGGGAATATATGGCAGTACTGATACCTTGGCAAAGACCCTGGGTTCTTCCAAGAGACACAGTGGCCAGTGAGTTTTCCCTGCATAATAGACCACTTCGCTGAAGTCTTTGAGCCCTTCTACGCCTCCCATGGCAGTTCTGGTATTTCCAATTCTTGCAGTGTTAGCCACCACTGTATACAAACCTCCCCCAAGCCATCCTCAGGATCATTCTCCCAGGATCACAGAGTCCCAAGGTCCCAGGGTCTTTGCCAAGGTATCAGTATTGCCATATATTCTCATACCCATGAACCCTCCTTTACCTAACTTCAGGTCCACCCCTCTTGATCTGGTACCCTCAAGATCCATCACCCTATTAACTCCTGTGGTTCTTGCTAGTATGCATTGGCTTAGTTTCTATAGCTCCTTTAGGGCATGGTCCTTTTCCTGTTTTAGTGGACCCAGGGCTTCCCTGACCAGGTGCTATTGGGACCTCACTTTATGTATTGACCTGGAAGCCAAGGTAGATGGTGGGGTTCAGTCCAGAGGAGCATGAGTTCTTTTGAGGGGTCTAGGGACCAGTGCATTATCTTCAGGCAAATGAGAGGGGCTAGCCTTAACAGGAGGAGGGGATCATCTCTTCAAGCCCATAGTTTTAAGAACTTGTGGACATTCAAAATGTCTAAGTGTAGATATCACCATCCCATCCCTCGGGGTTCCACTCCTTCCCTGTTGGGACCCCAACATCTGGAGTTGTGATACCCGTATAATTCAGTCTTAGGGTGACCCTCAGCCCTTTCTGTCTATAATCTGCAGAAAATGAGTGTCTCTTTACATGCTGCTAAAGATGCCCTGTGGATTTCACACACAGCCTGTAGCAGGTGATTAATCTCTCACAGTCTTTCATGGTCTCCTCTAAGGAATCAGTTGCCCTGGGCGACAGTGATCCAGTTCTGTGTTGCCTAGCATGAATACTACATGGTGCTGTGGACTGAATATTTGTATCCTTCTCCCCCAGATTCATATGCCAAAGCCCTAATGCCAATATGATAGTATTTGGAGATGAGGTTTTGGGGAGTTAATCAAGTTTAGACAATATTACAAGAGTGGAGTCCTCATGCCTTGTGATGGGATTAGGGTCCTTATAAAAAGAAGCCAGAGAGCCCTATTCACAGCCACCACCATGTAAGAACACAGCAAAAAGGTAGCCATTTATAAACCAGGAGGACAGCCCTCACCAGAAACTGACCATGCTGCACCCTGATTTGGACTTCAGCCTCCAGACTGTGAAAAATAAATGTCTGTTGCTTAAGCCACCCCCAATCTATGGTATTTTTTTATAACAACCCAAGCACCTAAGATACTTCTGCATCTCATAGGCCTAAGTTATGTCACCTATGGGTAATATTTTCTTTCACCCTTTCTACTAGTCGTGGAAAAATTTCACAAGTGTATACTGGCAACATGACAGGGGCTCTCTATAGTCTACCAGCCACCAATGTTACGGTCCTCACTGTCCCCTTCCAAGTAGGTGACCCACCACCAAAAAGAGGAGGGGAGGAGAGGAGAGGAGAAAGAAGACTTCACACTCGTCTCCAATTCTCTCTTGCCAAGATATCAGAGATACTGGATACCAGCAGAGTGTACCTTGAAGAGCCAGGCGCTCTCACAGCTCTAATGGAAACCCATGTTCCTTTGCTCTGTCCACAGGAGTCCACAGAGTGGGGATGGCAGGGGCAGTGGTTCAGTGAAGCTGAGAGCCAGTCTTGGCCTGCAGGAATGAGAAGGTACCAGGCATCACCTCACCCCTGCCCTTCCCAGCCTCTTCAGCTGAACCAGAGAATCGAAGAGCTCTTCAAGCAGCCCGAGAACCACTTCGTAGATTCCTCTTCGTTAAATAGGCAAGAAGAGTGGGGGACATTGCAAAGCACAGAACTTCGGGGAGACACTTGACTTGCACTAGGGTCACGGGTTCTAATGTTGCCCCAGAGCTTTCTTATCCACTATCCCAGACATGTCAGTTATGGAAAGAAGTGTTATTCCCCTTTACTTATTTATTGGTGCTAGGAATGGAAAGCACATGCCCTACCACTAAGCAACATCCCCATCGCTGACCATTCCCATTTAGCAAATGAAAAACTGGGTCATTATGAAATTAAAGGGAACGTTAAGGCTGAACAACTAGTAGAACAAGACTTTTAAAGTTGGATTTTTTTTTTCAGTGCTAGATTGATCCCAGGGCCTCCCACAGGCTGGGCAAGTGACCTGCCGCTGAGCTACACCTCAACCCTAAAAGCTGGACTGTTTGAAATCAGTAATTATGTAGACAAACAATGAGTCAGAAACTTTGTATTATGAGATAATGGCTTCTGGGATTTATGTCCAAATTTTTGTGCTCCCCATCAACTTAATAGATGTCAATTGGTAAGGTAAGAGAGGATTAGTGGCTTTTTCTAAAGGTACTATGCACTACAGGTATGTTTGATGTTTAAAGGATATATCCAGGTCAGTTTTTGTGCTTAGATACTGGTAAGTTATTAAAAGCCCTATGTGCTAAACTTTTGTCTATAACAAATACTGCTAAGTTTTTAAAGGGCAGAGAGAGAGAACTTTTAGTTGCACAGTAAACTGGGCTATATCAATCAGTCTTTGCAACTGCTCTGAGTAAATAAACGTGAACACGTGGTCATTGGTAGTTCAGTCTACTGATGTATTTCAAACCTTTTCCAAAGGTAAGGAAGAAAGCCAGGATTTCCTTCAACTGCCCTAGCTGATTTGGTTGAATAATAACCAATAGCCAAAAGAAACACTCTTTTGTTCCAGAATGGATCAGGGAGAAGACTGCCCTCAAAGCAACCAAGCAGAGAAACCCTGGCCCACAACCTTAAGTCTGAGATGAAGCAGGGAAGTGGCACGGATAGTGGTTGAACCACAACTGAAAACATGAGTCCTGTATTTCTTCTCCCAGCGTCCTGTAGCAACAGCAACGATTCTAGCAAATCTTAAAGTTCACAGGCTAGACCTACTGCATTCAGAAACTTCCTCAAAGTAGTTCTTATGAATTGTTTGGGCAACAGATGCCCAAGGAGGGTGTTATGGCTTGGACATGTGGTGTCCCCCAAAAGCTCCTGTGTGAGACAATGCAAGAATGTTCAGAGGTGAAATAATTAGGTTATAAGAGGTGTAACCTAATCAATGGTTTAATCCACTGGTAAGGATTAACTGGGTATGGCCCGGGGAGGTAGGTCACTGAGGGCATGTCTTCAAGGTATACATTTTGTGTCTGGTGAGCAGAGCTCTCTCTGCTTCTTAGTGGCCATGTCCTCAGATGCTTTCCTCCACCATGTCCTTCCGCCACGATGTTCAGCCTGACCTTAGGCCGCGAGTGAGGGACTGAGACTTCTGAAATCGTGAACCAAATAAACTTTTCCTCCTCTCATTGTAATCAGATCTTTTGGTCATTATGACAAAAAAATGTGATTCACACATAGGGCGCAGGGATGGGGATGGGATGGTCATGGATGGTGTTTATTTAACCAGTATGAAAGAACAGAAAGTCCACGATTAGTTATTTAAATTAAAATTTTTATGATTCCATTAGCCATGCTGAAGATCAAGACAGCAGTAGCGTGGTGGGAACGTGACGCCCACGAAGCCACAATCCTGGATTTAATCTTCGCTGCCCTTGGTAGTTTTCTTTCCTTCCAATATTGCTCAGAACCCTTCAACTCCTCCCTCTGATTAAAAATACCCAAGGGCCTGGGCAAGAGGCTGAGGGAAGTCCAGGCAAACCATCAAGGCGCGTGTCCTACTAGCAAGGACAGGAAGCAGAGTTCTTCATTTTAAATATTGTACACATCTTATGGGTAAGGACTATATAAAGAAGTTAAATCTTCCTACTGGGTCCACAAGAAGGGCAGGAAGCCAAGAGTGGGGGCGTCCACTGCCCAAGCTGGTGACATAGCCCATGTGTGTCCCTGAGCACGTGAGGATGGCTAACATGACCGAGAAACTAGATTTTCAATCTCATTTCACGTCAATCAGTTTGAGTTTAAATACCCAGATGCGGTGGGACAACACTGAGCTAGAAGAAGAGACGTAACAGACCAGCAGAATAGTGGATATTTCTCAGAGATCGTTGACGTCGAGGTCCCCTTTTGAGTCTCATAACAGCACATGTCGGGCGGGATGAGCACGGGATACGATCTGCATTTTAAGCAGACATAAAAAAGATAAACTGACCCATCTAGAGCCATTAGATGGTTTACGAGAGAAGCATGCCTCCAACTCCAACTCCTGACAGCTCACTCAGAGCCTTCTCCCCGATAGCCGTATAATATTGACGACAGTAACGCATTAACGACATAATTAATATTATGGACTGCTGGCTATGTGCGAGGAAGCTCTTCACATCTGTTGCTTGGTGCCTCCCAACAGTTTGCACATTCTGGAGCTCAAAGAAAATGATACTGCAGATAAGGCACAGGGGGCAAGCTGGGGTGAACTATCCCTCCCCAGCGTGCCATCTGAAACAATCCGTGATGCGCCATTTACATTTTATAATTAAGATAAAAGCAAAATGCAGAAGGATAGGGTAGATATTAAACGCTGATTTTGTATAAAACTTCCAAATGTTTCATGAGAAACTTGAGCTTGCTTCCTTAACCGTGTCTTTTCAATGTTAAGTTTTCTACTTGAAATGGCTCTACACAATTCCTGACCAAACTTTTTAAGGATGACCGTGTCCATTCTTGATGTCCACCATAAAAAATTTGGTCACTGTTATATGTGAGGCATCCCCCCAGATCTCCCGTGATAATGCAGGAATATTCTGAGGTGAGATGATTGGATTGTGCTGTGACCTAATCAGCTCATCCTAGTTTGAATGGACAGACTCAAAGATAACTCCAGGCAGGTGAAGTGTGGCTAGAGGGCTGGGGGGTCACTGGGGGCTGCCCTGGAAGGGTGTGCCTTCCCTGCGGGCCCCTTCCTCTCTCTCTCTGGTTCTTGACCCAGCCATGAGCTGAGCATCTTTCCTTCAGTGGCCCTTTGCCCATGATGCACTATCTTACCTTGGACCCAGAGCAATGGAGTTGGCTGTCTATGGACTGAACCTCTAAAACTATGAGCCCCAAATAAACCTTTTCTCCTCCATGTTATTCTTGTCGGGATTTTGGTCAGAGCAATGAAAAAGTTGAGTAAAACATTCACCCAAATAGGTGACAAAATTCTTAAACCATTTTAATAACCTTTCGAAAATGTACAAGAGTTGAAATTATAAAGGAATTCTACTTAAAGAATCTATAAGGTCTTTGGCAAATATTATGTTAAAATTCTGATCTTGATGTTAATATTTTGCATCCAATTAATTTTTTTCATAGCCAGTATTTCAGTAGAATGTTAGAATAGTCATCTGCAGCTAGCTTAGATGGCTCTGAAAAAGATCGTGACAGCCACACAGAAGCCTCTGATTTTGGTAAAAGCGGAGATCTTGAAACTCACCTGAAGCCGGAGAGCCAGCAACAGTCATATCCGCTTGCACACGTGTAAATGTGCAAACATGCACACACACATGTGTACACAGGAACACACACACAGCTCCAGGGCAGGCTGCCCTTTGTGCGGAGCTGTGGTCACCTCAGTCAGTGACCACAGAACTCGGCACTTTGTCTGACCATCCTTCTGTACAAAAATAAACTCTGGGCCAAGTTTCTGTGTAACTTCCATGAGGGGTGGTGGGCAGACAGCAGGGGAGAGGCCATAGTCGTCACCCCGTGAGTGCTGCAGATGGCCCTTGTGGTCTGTCCCTCCCTGCATGCTCCTGGACCTCAGTGAGGAGCCCTCAGAGCAGCCTGCCAACAGGTGAGGACCTGGTTCTCTGGGCTGCTGCCACAGGGCACCTTCATCTTCTAGGTGGCCCCTTCCTCTCCAGGCTGCTTGAACCACTGAGTCTTGGGGAACAAAGACTTTTATGCCGGGTTTCCTTAGTGATAGCTCCTGGGCTAACTCTCTGAGACAGGTCAGTGCTGTTAACCCCAGTCTACAGAGAGGGAAACAGCCCCAGAGCGGTCAGACGCTTCTCTCCGGGTCACCCAGCATGTGCAGGCAGAGGTAATTAGCTTCAGCTTGTCTTTTGAGCCAAACACAAGGAAGATTTGTGATGTGGGTCTGGGACCCCCAGTAAGGTTGAAGCCAGAGGCTACTCCAAGGTCCTGGCACTCAGACTTCAGGAAGGCAGAGGTGGACACAGGGTGGCATCCAGAGTGACACCCACATGCCCATTCCATCCCACCTCCCACTGCCAGCCCTACCTTCCTTCTGCTCCAGAGAAGGAGCTACAGGACTCAGTGGAACTCCTGGGCAGGGATTTTCCAACCGCTCAAATGAAGCCAGGTTGTGGTTCATCAAGAATTTCTATAGCTTTGGGACCCTCTGGGGCCCTCAGCCCAAAGTCAGAGCAGAAAGACTGGATTATATTCTGCCCCGACTTTCCTAACTGCCCCCAGGATGCACACAATGCCCCCCCCACACCAGCTGGCTGATCACTTGTCCCTGACAGCAAGGGGTAGGGGCCCTGCACTGCTCACTGCAGGCCCCCTGCCTTCTGTCCCCATCCCTGTGCGCATGGCTGCACAAGAGGCTGGTACCAACAGTGGAAAGGAAAGGGAAAAGAGGCCCAGCACAGACGTGCAAACTGGGGAAACACAAACCCCCAGAGCTACAAACTCTCAGCAAGTGGGGCCCCTCTGCCGTGGCACAAGTCTGTGCCTGGCTCTCCCAGAGAGGGTGACAAGTGGCACTGCGGCAAGCATGTCCTGGTGACAGAGCACCCTGGGAAGGAGCCCAGGCCTCTGTGTGCACCCTGAGCTTGTGAACCCAGCTGCCAAAGGCCTGTGCATTTGCCAAATCCAACCTGCCCTTGCCAGTTTTGGAGGTTCCCAAGAATACAGAGATGCTAGATCCACAGGCTTCTCCATGGGGAACAGAAGGGGTGCACAAGGTCACCCACAGGGAGCATCCCAACACTGTCTTCCTCATCCTCCCGGGCATGGCTTCAGCGAATCTTGACTTGGCCTGTGGGGCTCTGAAGAGTGGCAGGTGGCAGGTAAGCTGGGGGAGGGAGAGCACAGGGTGCCTCTGTGACCCTTCTGCCTTGGGCTCTCAATGTCCCAACCCTAGACCTCCCTCTGCATCGGCCTGCTAGAGCTGCTGCACAAACGCACACCAGCGTGGCTTTGGCAATGGGCGCTTACTCTCTCAGTCTGGAGGGTGGAGTCCGAGTCCAAGGTGTCAGCAGAGCAGCTTTACCCTGGGCCTCTCTTCCTGGCTTGCGGAGAGCGCCTTCTGGCTGAGTCCGTGGAGGTCTTCCCTTGTGTGTGCATCCTGTTATGTGAATTTCTTCTTCTCGGAGGAACACCTGTTAGTCCACCCTACCCACCTTGTGTCAACTTATTCACCTCTTTAAGTACTCTGTTCCAACCTAGTGGCATTCTGAGGGCCAGGAAGTAGGGATGCAACACACAAATATGCGGCGACACAATTCAGCCCATCACACCTTCTTGGGAATCTTGGAGACAGAGAGTGCTTCCCGCACAGACTCTAACACCCGCCTCCCTTCCCAGCCTCCCTTGCAGCTGGGGTGGCTCTGTCAGTGCATGCTCTGTACTTGGGTCTAGAACTCATGAGGCAGGCACCAGGGCAGAGGGGCTCCCCCTCCCTTTAGTGCTAGTGGCAGCCTGTCAGAAGCAGCCTCAACAGCAGGGGGTGAGGCTGGGAGAGTGGCCTTGACCTTGGGATGGCACACACAGTGGCACCTGCTGCTCTGGGGCAGCAGTACAGGTTTCCATGGCAGGGTTTGGGGACTGGTTCCCGCTGGCTGAGCCTCACACCCGGGTTCTCTAGCCCTCCCTCGACTTCTGAGAGCTTCCTGGTGTACTTCTAATAGTTCTTTCTTAAAAATTATTGAGGTATTGTGATATACATAATCGTGGGACTCATTGTGACATATTCATGCATACACATAACTTAAGTTGGTCATTTTCATTCCCCAGTGAATTCCTCTTCTGCTCACAGCAGCTAGAATCAGTTTCTGCTGCTGGTCTTTGAGAATCCTGAGTCTCACTCACAGACACATCTCCGTATGATTATAAGTAAAACAGGGGAGGGAAAGAAGTCAACGTTTATTGTAATTCAGGAACAAAAAAAGACTTTAGCATAACTTGAAGTTGCATTGCATTTAAATTTTTGTGTTTTTTTTTTAAACAGTTGAAGTGAGCACAGAGGAAAACCAGACTTCTCATCTCTACCTCAGAGAGGGAGATGATTCTTAACTCCTGTCATCCAGTGAAGGATCCAAGGTACAGCACCAAGTTGATGTCACGGTGGCCCAGGAATCCAGGGGGTCCCATCGTATTTCTCAGCTCTTGGATTCTCTTGTAGTCTTGCAGAAGAAGATTTCAAGCAAGACATGAAATGTAGTAAAAGTTTAGCAAAATTTCCTAGAAGAGAAAACACCCTCAAGGAAAAGGGTGGGTCATCTCAAAGAGGAAAGTGACCTAGGTTTTTACACTTTCACCTACAAACCAACCTCTATAAAGCGCCCCCCTCCTCCTCCTCCTCCCCTTCCCCCTACTCCTCCCCCTCCCCCTCCCCCTACTCCTCCCCCTCCCCCTCCCCCCTCCTCCTCCTCCCCTCCCCCTCCCCTCCTCCCCTCCCCTCCCCCTCCCCTCCTCCCCCTCCCCCTCCCCCCTCCTCCTCCTCCCCCTCCCCCTCCTCCATCATGGGTCCCTCTTGCCCATGGTTTCACCACCCCACTGAACCATCTCCAGGGTGATGAGCACACAGAGGGAATGGGTATCTAGGGACACCTACCACCTGGGGCCTCTATGCAAATGCTCCTCCCACACTATCACATTTCAACTCTCACAACAATTGTCCAAAGTTATCATTGTTTTCTGGATCCTTCTGGCCACACCAGCATGGAAATAAAACTAGTCACCATAAGAGCCTTAAAGGCTAGACTCTGGCTTCAACCTTACTGGGAGTCCCAGACCACCTCAGAGAGCCACCCCAATACTCCTGAGAGTACACAGAAGGGTGGTTCCCCTGCACTCGCGGACCACCCCTTGGCTCACCCCTGCTGTCCGCCATCTTCCTAGCCTCCACCAGAGTCCCAGCGTCCGCCCTCTGCCGAGGCCTGTCAGACCGCCCCTGCGCCATGCTGGCACATGGGGTGGGGACACCTCACTGTTGCTGCAGAAGCAGGTGCTGCAGATGCCACGCGGTGGACATGCCCCTTCCAACATGGGCACTTTGGTCCTTCTCCGGCACATCCCCAAAGTCTCACCTCTGAACACGGTTGGGTTGGGGACAAAGCCTTCCACACACAAGCCTTGGGGGATATCTCAGATGCAATCATAGCAGATGCCAACCCCTCCACGTGCCTCATTAGTGTCCACAGGGCCTGACCTAATGTGGAGGGCAGAGCAGGTGCTGTAATGAATAGGCGTTTGTGGAATTGAAAGTGAGAAATAAAACGTGTTCCACTCTGAGAAACAAAAGCTAATCATTGCATGCCTGTAGATCACGAAAAGGGGTGGAAAGAAATTAAAGGAGCATGTCTTTCCATTAAAAAACCAAAAACTAGGAAGCATTTCATAAAACCTGCAGGGCACTGGAGCACATCAGTTAACCCCTTGAGATAGATGTCTCAGGGAAACTCCTGTCTGAACGTGGGACATGATGGGGCACCCACACCTGGCCCACTCCCTGAGGGTCTGTGGCCCTCATTTCTTAGTATTGACAAGTGTTTCAAAATGACATAACATGGGGGGGTGGGGTACTGAAATTGTGTGAGACACATAGCATCTTGGCAACTTTTCTCTAAATCTAAAATTAATCTAAGAAAGTTTGCTTAAAAGGATGAGGAAGGAGGGCAAATCAGGGACCCACCTCTATGAAGTCAGGGCGCTGGTATCTCTCAATGTAGGATCAGCTGGGCCGAGATGTGCTGCAAAGGGACCGGCTGCCAGCCCAGCCACGGAAGCCAGGAGCAGAAGGCAGAGCTGAGCCAAAACACCCTGAGGCCTGAACCCCCTCAAGGGCCAGGGCTTTAAATGTGCACCATAAGCAGAGATTCACATCTGTCTATTAGGGACACAATTAAATGTCATATAAATGAGGGAACAACAGTTATTTCTCTTTTGCTTCCTGTTTGGAGGGAAAGCTAAATACCGGTGGTAGAGAGAAGGTATTTGTTCTAGTAGAAATGGAAATATCTAGCTGAAGAATCAAATGGCCTTGTGTTAATTTGCCTCCAGGATATTGGCATTAACGCCAAAATCTCTTTGCCAAGATTATGAACAATTTGCCTGGAGTGGGGCGCCATCTAGTGGCCATTCCCATGTCCTCTCGTACACGCCTCAGAGCCGAGCTCCACACTGAACGCGAGGTGGCCTGCTCGGACTGAGTTCCTCTAGGAGGTGCCTGCAGGATCAAGCCATCTGTCGTAGGAAAAGCCTGTCCTGGTATTTCTTTTCCTCATTTTGAAGGTGCAGGTGCATCTCATACACCACTGGGATTTGCTGTCCTTAAAACTTCAGCAACTCCAAGTCTTGGATTTGTTTTTGTCTATTTTTTCGTAACTGCTCCTTGTTCCTGGACGACAGTTGCCAGGCAGGTCTGGTGTACACATGCAGACTGCAGTGTGACCAGGAGGACATCACGGACAGAGGACCTGGTGCAAATGGAGGGCCCTAAGACACCCACCTAGGATGGCCGAGCAGAGGCTGAGACTCTGGGATGGGCTCCCCTTCCTCAGTCCAGGCCTGACATGTACCTAGTTTGTCCCTTTTCCAGAAGTCCATGTGTCCCCAGCAGTGGCTGGGTCACTGCAGAGACTGTTCTCACAGAAGAGGGCCTCCCCAGAGGGAGTGTCCTGCAGGAACCAGTGTGGGCACTCGGAACACGTGAGAAGAGGTGATGCAGCCACTGGTCACGTGGGGAATATAACCAGCCCACGTCCTGCATGGGTTCCCCAGGTACCATTAACCTCTGAAGCCCTTGGGAAGGAGGATTCAAGAGAACAGGTGATATTTCTCAGTTTTACAAATATACTTGTTACCTTGCTGAAATCTAGGTCTTAAGTAGTAATTAAGTGAATGAAGTAAGGTGTTTGGTTGATTGGTTGGTTGTTGTTGTTTTTTTGTGAAATCTTACAGGAGTTCATCTAAGGACAACAATTATTAATAAGGGGACAGGGAGCTGGTTATAGAATTTTCTGAGAGTTGGTAAGAAAAAATATGGATCTTCCCTCTTCAAGAAACTGCATAATATTTTCTCATTATGTTACTTTTCCTCCATGACATCAACTTTTGAAACAAATTGTTCCTGAAACTTGAATTATTAGTTATTCTCTATTTTTCCATCAACTAACAATGTTACTGCCCTGAAGAACCCAGTGCTCTACACAGAACCTGGAGCACAGCCTGTGCTTGATAAATGTTGCTTGATTATATTGAAGTGAGTTGATAAAATCCTAATTAAAAGTAAAAAAAAATAGTTGGGGGCTGTGGTTGTGGCTCAGTGGTAGAGCGCTTGCCTAGCATGGGTGCAGTGTGAGTTCCATCCTCAGCACCACATATAAATAAAAAAATAAAACAAAGGTATTGTGTCCAACTACAACTAAAAAAAAATATTTTAAAAAAGTAAAAACTAGTTGATGGTTTAGGTTTTGTCATGTTTTTTTTCTAAGGGACACTATTGTCTCAGAATGTCTTTTGAAATATTGGGATTAATCTCTGAGCACTCTGTTTAACCTGAGGTTACCAGTCTTCAAGAGCCATGGACTAGAAATGCAGAATCTTCTCTCTGAAAACAAACAAACACCCAAAACAAACTCTTCCCTTTTTAAGAATTTTAATCCTTCAATAAAACTCACTGAGTGCTCAGTTAGCAAAAAAAAACAAAAAACTCATGTAAAACCTCTCTCTCATATCATGAGTTCTGGAAGAATTAAAGAGTCAAATGAGAAAGAAAAGAAAAAAATGAAAGAAGGAGAGAGAGGAAGGGAATGAGGAAGGGAACCTATACATGTATATTTATGGCTGCTTTATTCATGATTGCAAAACTTGGAAACAACCAAATGTCCTTCCGTGGGTGAATGAATAAACACATCCAGAAAATGGAATGTTTAGCACTAAAAAGAAATGAGCTATCAAGCATGAAAAGACACAGAGGAACCTTAAATTATTACCTCTTACTGAGTAAAAGAAGCCAATCTGTATAGACCACGTACTCTGTGATTCCAACAATATCACGGTCTGGAAAAGACAAAATGAGGGAGATAGTAATGAGGTCGGTGGTTGTCAGGGCTGGGGGAGGAGAGAGAAGCAGGGGAGAGGATGTAGGGCAATCAACTAGTCTGTATGGTACTGTGACAGTGGACATATGACCTTGTAGATATTGGATGTACTCAGGAAGGGTGACCTCTAATGTCAGTTGTGGAGTACATGGGATAACGATGCTTGATGGTTCATGGATCATAACGAATGCACCCCTCTGGTGGGAGGGTTTGATGTGGGGAGGGTTTGATAGTGGGGAGGCTATGCACATGCAGGGACAGGGAAGTGTATGAAATTTAGTTTTTCTGTGAACACTAAACACACACACACACACACACATACATGTTCACACAAGCGCGCACACACAAATGTGGATCCTATTTTTGAACAGACAGGGAGTTTCTAAGCATAAAAATGAATCTTAAAAATCCCAATGAAAAAATTCACCATTTGGCTTTTCAAAACCTAAAAGGCAAGTAGCAAATTAAAGGATCAAAACACTCTTGTGAATAAAATAGATCACCAAGCAAAGGCCATGCGCAGGGGAAGGCAGAGGCAGAGGCCACTGGCCCCACAAGGACTCCACTCCCTGGGGGGGCCTCCAGTACCATGGAGACCCCAACGCTAGAAGTACATTGTCCTGGCTCCCTGACTGGGCAAACTCGGGAATATCTGTGTGTAAATGTGAAAAATGCCAGCAATTTAAGTATGCTCATTAACGGGAGAGTTGAGTAACCTCCAGTGAATCTTTAGAGATTATTATACAATCACTTCAAATAATGTCGAAGAAAGGTTTTTAATAGCCTGGGACAAGAGAGGCCCTCAGGAAAACTATCTCCATGGAGACCAGGGCTCCCCAACCCAGATTCCAAGCCAGAAGAAATCTTCTTTCCCATGAGACTAAAATGACATTGATGCTAATAAAACTCTGATCACTGTCTTTTGTTCTCCATCCTTTCCTTATTAGCAGCTCCTTCTTTATTTTAAGAATGTTTGTTTTTTGTTTTTGTTTCATTTTGTTTGGCGGGGGGAGGTTGTTTGGTTTGGTTTGGTACCAGGGATTGAATTCAGGGATGCTTAACCACTGAGCCACGTCCCCAGCCCTTTTTTATATTTAACTTAGAGACAGGGTCTCAATGAGTTGCTTAGGGTCTTGCCAAGTTGCTGAGGCTGGCTTTGAACTCAAGATTCTCCTGCTTCAGCCTCCTGAGCTCCTGGGATTATAGGCATGAACCTCCATGCCTGGCAAAGTACTCACCCTATAATGACGGGGAAGTGTGTCTGTTGCCATTGAGGTAAAGTGGAAAAGAATATGAAAGCCAGATCCAGGCTCTTGGGGCTATAGGGCTAAGACCTTGAGACCCTTAGAAGGGAGCGGTCCAGTTAGTAATCACCGTCATTTCCCCTTGCTCTTGAACCAGACAAGCTGAACCTAGAGTCCTTTCAAGGAGAAAAGTTTTATAGATGGAAAAGTAGATGGGTGTAAAGATACAGTCAGTAGGCAAGGAGGAAGGGGGAGGGAGGGGGATGGATAATAGGGAGGGAGGTAGATAAAGATGTGTAATATTTTGTAGAATATATCTACACAGTTATATTTATGTTGTTACAAATATTATAAGAGATTAGAGGAAAAGGTTTTCCATCAGCACTTCAACAAGGTAAAAGATCATAATTAGATCAATAAATAGGCCCTTAATTTTTATCATAAGTGAAATTTTAAAATAGGAATTTTAAAGGCATCACAATATCTGACTTCAAATTATACTACAGAGCTATAGTAACAGAAACTGCATGGTGCTGGGTCCAGGGGCACACTCCTGTAATCCCAGTGGCTTGAGAGGCTGAGGCAGGAGGATCATAAGTTCAAAGCCAGCCTTAGCAACTTAGCAAGGCCATAAGAACTTAGTGAGACCCTGTCTCAAAATAAAAAAATAAAAAAGGGCTGGGGATGCGGCTCAGTGGTTAAGTTCCCTAGGGTTCAATCCCCAGTGCCCAAAACAAACAAAAAACTGTGTGAAACTGGCATAAAAAAACAACAGACACATAGACCAATGGTACAGAATAGAAGATACAGAGACAAACCACACAGATATAGTCATGTGATCCTTGACAAAAGTGCCAAAAACACACATTGGAGAAAAGACAGCCTTTTAAACAAATGGTGTTGGGAAAACTGGCTATCCATAAGTAGAATAGTGAAACTAGATGTTTATCTCTTACTCTATACACAAATCAACTCAAAATGGATCAACGACCTAGGAATTAGATCAGCAACTATGCAACTCCTAGAAGAAAAATGTAGGACAACACTCCTGCAAATAGGCACAGACAATGACTCTCTCACTAGGGACCCATAAAGCTCAGGAAATCATGCCAAGAGTTAATCGATGGGATGGCATCAAGCTTCCACACATCAAAGGAAACAACCAGGAATGTGTAGAGAGAACATACAGAATGAGAGAAAAATCTTTGCCAGCTACTCTTCTGACAGGATTAGTATCTAGAATACATAAAGAACTAAAAAAAAAATGCAACACCAAAAAAACTCAAAAAAAAGAACACCAAAAAAACAAATAAACCAATAATAAATGATAATAAATGAGCAAATGAACTCGATACTTCTCAAAAGAAGAAATACAAATGGCCAATATATATATGAAAAAAAAAAAGTCCAACACCATTAGGAACTAGGGAAATGCAAATCAAAGCTACACTGAGATTTCATTTCTCACCAAGTTCAACGGCAGTCATTAAGAATACAAATAATAACACATGCTGGGAGGAAATGGAGAAAACGGTCATGTTTACACTGTTGATGGGATCAGAAGTTAATACAACCACTACGGAAATAATATGGAGGCTCCTCAGAAGACTAGACAAGGAACCACCATTTGACCCAGCTATACCACTCCTCAGTATTTATACTAAAGAATCAAAGTCATCACGGTACAGTGACACATGCATGTTTATAGCAACACAATTCACAAGAGCCAAACTATGGGACCAGCCTAGGTGTCCATCAGTGGATGGATGGATAAAGAAATGGGGTATATATACACAATGGAATTTAACCCTAAAGAAAAATGAAATGATGCTTGTTCACAGGAAATGGATGGAGATAGAGATTATTATGTTAAGTGAAATAAACCAAACTCAGAAGGTCAAGGATTCTATGTTTTCTCTCATA
This sequence comes from Marmota flaviventris, assembly GCF_047511675.1. Taxonomy (NCBI): domain Eukaryota; kingdom Metazoa; phylum Chordata; class Mammalia; order Rodentia; family Sciuridae; genus Marmota; species Marmota flaviventris. The sequence goes on from NC_092500.1 coordinate 168,500,819, forward strand.
TATGGAAGCTAGAAAAGAAAAAGGAAAAAAGAGGGTGGGTGGGCAGGATCTCATGAAAATCAAAGGGAGATCAATAGAGAAAAGGGACAGGGACTAGGAGGAGGCGGGGAGTGATATTGGCCAAATTTTATATTATACGGTGTGCATGTACCAATGTGTGATGACGAATTCCATCATTATGTATGTGTGATACACACATAGTACAACAATGAAAATGTGGAAAGAGAAAAATATTTACTTCAAGGTGTTCATCAAGAGACTCATGAACTTCATCTGAGAACAGTCACGACCCTGGTCTACTTACAGAGGTTGAGGTTTGGGATAACACTCTTCATTCTCTCCCCAGACAGAAAAGCAGTGTTTTCTCCCTGTTCTGGGGTTCTGAAATTATTTAAATAAGGGTGGATTTCCACTTCTGGCAATGGGCCAGAAGAAGTATCCTATCCGGCATGACATAGAACAGGAATAAAATTCTCTTGTGGCTTCTGGTTTTTGAAATCAAAACAAAGTTTTAAATGGTTCTGTCCAGAAAAGAAGAGCCTCTCTAATCTAAATACCAAAACACCTAGTGAAAGTCATATTCTGTATTCCTTTTTTTAAAAAAAATTAGGATATCAAATTTGTATACATATTGTGATGTCAATTCTCTAAATAAATAAGGATGCACCATGATTGGGCCAGTGAACACAGATATACAACAGTTTGTAATATCACAAAAAAGAGGTAACCAGGTACTATGGGTTTTCTGATAGCAAAACACACCACCATTGTGAAATTGAGATGTGGGGGGAATCAGACAAATAATGCAATTCCTTCAACCAGTAAGTAGCAAGGGAGGGATAAGAAGATGGAAGGGAAATGGATGTGATGGAGCACAACTGTAATCCTGCTACTCAGGTGGCTGAGGCAGGAGGATCATAAGTTCAAGACCAGCCTGGGCAATCTATCAAGACCCCGTCTCAAAATGAAAAGGGCTGAGGATGTAGCTCGGTGGTAGATGCTCGACTGGCACATGCCAGAACCTGAGATCAAGTCCCAGTATCTAAAAGAAAAAAGAAAAGAAAAAGGAAGATGGAAGGGGAGACAGGAGCCTCTACATTGAGAGAGACTTAAAGGGCCTGTCAATCAAGGACTTCCACTTGAGATAGACATGGAGTGACTGGAATGGCCTTTCTGAAATTCACATCTATGAACCAGACACAATGTACACAGCAGCTATTCTCCAGTATTGGACAAGGAGAGGAGGATGAAATCCTTGAGAAAAAGGAAACAAATTGAATCCCAAACCACCCTGGCTGTCTCTCAGGGGAACATTTCTGACCATGGTGCAGGGGACGGAGCCTGAGTGGATGGAGTGAGGTAGCCTCACTGAACTGAGGGGCTGAGATTTGAGTTTGGGACAGTGGATCCCAGTTCCTGAGCTGAGGGAGCTCCCATGGGTGGGCAAGGCAGGAGGCGTGGGCATTGGAGGTCCTCCGTGACCTTGGCTGGACTCTACATGCAGGGGGAGACTCCATAAGGCTTAGCAAGCAGTCGCCGTGGGACCATGAGCAGAATACCAGAATCTGTGCATTTAGGAGACGTTGGAATTTCAGCTTGTAGCTGAGTGGTAAGACCTTGCTGAGCAATCTGGGCTTGAAGTGGAGATCACAGAAAGATCACAATTTAAGAGAAAGGACCATACCACAGCTCCCAAATTAAAACCATCCAGATTGGGCTGGGGATGTGGCTCAAGTGGTAGCGCGCTCGCCTGGCATGCGTGCGGCCCGGGTTCGATCCTCAGCACCACATACAAACAAAGATGTTGTGTCCGCCGATAACTAAAAAATAAATATTAAAATTCTCTCTCTCTCTCTTTAAAAAAAAAAAGAATATTTAAAAAATAAAACCATCCAGATGCCTCTCAACAGAGAAAAAGATACATATAGTTGCTCATTGATATTATAGACTATGACTCAGAAAAACAGATATTCTACTGACTCATTTAATGATGTAAAGGGATCTCAAATACATTAAAGAGAGTGAAAGTATCAAGAAAGAAGATCAAAACTGACGAGAGCTGGTTCAGGGCACTTAACATGGGGCTGGCAGATATACTTAAATCCAGTTTCAGACACATCAGCAGCTGAACCTTTGAATTGGGCTGCAGATACCCTCTCCCTGCCCCCATTCAAGCTGACCTGGGAACTGGCCCAGACCAGTTAACCTCTGCTGACCAGGGTAGTGGATACCTCCACCACACTACCCCCACACTGAGACTGTGCCTAGTCCCTTTCTTACAAAACAGCTGAACTTTTTCCAGCACTTGTACTTCCTAACAACTGCCACACCACCCTACCCGACCCCTAGCTATAAATACAGCCACCATTTTGTAAATCCTGGGAGCACATTTTCAAGAGTCCTTGGATTTCTGTTTTCCTGGATTGCAGTCCTAATCATCCCCAAATAAATGTCATTCTCTTTGTTGTCTGCTAGGTTGATTTTATTCTTGCTTAAGAAAAGAACCCGATATTTATCCGGGAAAGTATATGTAGCTAAGGGTACAGAGTAAGCACTGGAACTAGCAGCCATCAGCCTAAAGTTAGAAGATTTGTGTTCTTCTCTTTCTTTCTTTCTTTCTTTTTTTAAATTATAGTACAGAGATTCTCTGACCTACAATGTTTAACGTAAGATTTTTCAACTTGACCATGGGGCAAAAGCAACACATAGTCAATAGAAACCATACTCTGAATGTTGAATTTGGATTGGGGGTGCCTAGCATTATTGGGTCCAATCCTCTTCTGTGATGCAGGCAGCGGCAGCAAACCACAGCCCCCCCTCAGCCCTGAGATCACAAGGTGAAGCAACCAATACTAGAGTGTACAGTGGTCTAAGCTAGGACACTCAATAGTTGTGCTACATACTCTTTCCCAATATCCAATGCATTGGGGCTTACAGGTGTTTCAAGTTATGCTGAGCCCCATCATACCTGAGCAGCACCTGTGATGGTCATGGTACTCAGGTTGGCCAGGTCCTTGACACGGAAGACAGAGCATTCGGCTGAAGGTGAACTTCCTGCTGTTTGTCCCTGTGCTAGAAACAGAGGTGATGAGGGTGGCTGCGTGGGCAGGAAGGGTGCTGTTTCACCCTCAGGGTCTAGAAGGAGAAGCAGGCCAGGTGGGCGGGGCTGGCCTTTGCTGCCTTCCTCCCCACCCCCAGCTCCACCTTCTGAGTAAGGGCTGCCCTGTGTTTGGGGGACCTCAACAGACAACAGAAGTGTTCTGGGGCCAAGCCAAGGGCTGTTGAGAAAGGGAGCCTGGGGTCCTGGCACCCTTCCTGAACCCCCAATTCCAGTGTCATGCTGCCACCTCGATGCTGGAGCCTTTGAACCATGTGAAGGACCCTTAGGAACAGGCATTGTTGGGGACTGAGGCGCTGGATCTCCAAATCTATTTGCAGGTTGGCGCCACTCACTGAAGGAGATGAGACCCCTGCTGAGGCCCTCAGGGGTGCCACTCCCTGGAAGTGTGCAGGGAACTGCAGCTACCTCATCAGGACAATGCAAGGGCAAGTGTCGGATTAGGCCCACCTCCTGGCAGGTGACCATTCTGCAGTTGGATGCCAGCCTCCCTCCGAGATCTGGAGACCCTACTTGGCCATCTACTACTCACTGTGGTGTGATACACCCCAGCATTGCTTCTTTTACTTGTCAAATTGCAGGGCCACTATCAACACAAATAATATAGGAAGGCAAAACTGGACAGACGGGTGGTTTCACATGGCCCAAGATAAAAAGATAATTACTAATTAATTAAAGATAATGTGGCAGGAAGGTCCAAAAAAACATGGCAAGCTCCAGTGCAGTTAAGAAAGGCATTAGTGTTCAGAGTGTGAGCAGGAAAACAAGAAAGCCGGGTCAGCAACAGAAGTGCAGGGTCATTCTGGGAGGTTGGTCAAGCAGTGCCAGATGACCAGGACGATGAAGAGCAGCAGATCCAGCCTCTTCTTAGCCCTCCTACCTCAGAAAAAGGAACTAACAAGAACTGGACAGGGAATCAGCACCTTGCCAAATACCTGTGTTTCATGGAAGAACTTATGGACTTCAGGAACTTGAAGCAGTAGGTAGAGAAATTGGAAAAACTATAGAAAATGAACTAAGACAGGACCCCACTATCTCGTAGACAGGGTCAATGCTGGGAGAAACCAGTCCTATCTGACGGAGCTTGGGCCAGCCCTCTGGGCTTGCTCTTCACAGAATGCCTGGACATTGGGGGTTCAGCTTTGAGTATGATTTCCGAGTTAGGCCCAGACCTAAGAGTGGACACCATCATCAATTCCACAGCCAGACACTGCAGACAGTAGGAAGGATAAAGCCCAGGGCATGAGGGAGAGAAGGATGCCACTCCAGAAGAAAACAGGAAGAGAAGACGGGGAAGGAAGAGCCAGTGACCGGTGGAGAGGAGAGAGCGATGGAGAATTGACAGTGGGGGACCCGAGGGCTCCCTGGGGTGTAGACACGCCCTCTCCAGACCAGGGCTAGAGGGTACCAAGCAGTGTGGTGTGAGAGAGATCCTGAAGCCTCAACTTCTGGATGATTCTTTATCCAAACCCAAATCTCACTGCTCGGAGGAGTTCCACCCGCTGAGACCCATGGATCTCCCTGGTTTCAGGCCGAGTTCCAGTGAAGCAAAGCACGACGGTGAAGGCTGTGACCTCCAGGGCCCTGGGATGTGATGTCGGCTCGGCCTTCGCTGGGCTCTGGCCTTAGCTCCCATTTCCCATGCCTTTTACCCCACTCCCCTCAAGGCCTGTGTCCTGCTTGGCTGTGTTCCCCACGCTTTTGTCATCGCCTGTCATTCCCCTGGGTGTCGAAGCTCACAGCCTATTTCCTGGCCTCACCAGTCTTTGGTAAGATAATGCCACCAACGTACATACATTCCAGAATCCTGGCGCAACGCCAGCCGAGGCCACATTGGTGCCACCTTCTGGAATCTCCCTCTGCCATGGACCACGGACCACCCCTGAATTGGACAGCCAAGGTTTGGGTCTGAGCAGAATCAAGCCTGGTCTTGCCCCCCATCTGAGCTGTGGTGCCCTCTGCTACGTGTCTGCACTTGATGGGATGGCCTCTACCAGGGGCCAGTGCTCTGCCCAACTCATAACTGATTCCCGCGGATATGTTGCACCATCCAGACCAGCTAAACTCCACCCCACTTTATTTATTTATGTTTATTTTATTATTATTATTATTATTATTATTAGGTACTAGGGACTAAACCTAGGGGCACTTAACCACTGAGCCACATCCCAGCCCTTTTTTATAATTTACTTAGGGACAGGGTCTCCCTTAGTTGCTTACAGCCTTGCTAAGTTGCTGGGGCTGGCTTTGAACTTGCAATCCTCCTGCTTCAACCTCCCAAGCCGCTGGGATTACAGGCCTGTGCCACCAAGCCCAGCTTACACCCTGCTGTCTTGCCACACTGCTCCAGATTTGTCCTAGATCTCCCCCAAAATGTGAAACGTGACCAGGGTTATATCTAAATAAATGCTTTTCTTTAAAACAATCTGAGAAATCTAGATTACTTCCAATTTAGTAGTCATTTTTGGGGATTAAAAAAAAATTACATCATAACAGATTGTGGTTCTCTTTTCTGGTGAGTGGCATTCAATTCAATTCACTCTGCACATTGGCAAGAGAGTGCCAACTGGCAGAGAATAAGCTGCCTGTCATGGGATGCAGGAAAAATGAAATGGAGAGAGGAGGTGGAATGACTTCTGTTACTGGTATTAGAGATGCTACGAATCCCATAAAAACAAACTATTCTCACAAAAGCAGGAAAAAAGGTGAAGCTGCAAAATCATATGGCTAAAACTACTTTGGTCCCATTTTTGGAATAAATAAATATAGAAATACATTTTCAGGTGAGTAATGTTATACTTTGTTGAGATACTACATATAGTTCAACTTTAGTCCCCCTACTTTTAGGCAAAGGTGCAAATTATAGGTTAAAATTTACCATAGTTCTTTACTGAAAGAAATAATTTCCTGCAGGTCAGACAATCAGAGCAATTCAGGCTTGATCTATAGTCTGTGGCTTCCATACAGAGGGATTACAGAGTGTCCAGGGTGAGGCCATAGTCCTTCTTAAGCAGTACACATAAGGACCAGTACACATAAAACCCATATGTTTTAAAATCCAAATTCTTGATTTTTCATCCCAGAAACTCAGATTGTTGGTTAAATTAGAGCCCCAAGATCAACATTTTAAATAAACACACTAAGTGATTTTGCTGCACTTTTTTTTTTTTAATTGGCTTGGAGAGATCCGTTAAGGCACAGGAAGATGCTACTGTTCCTTTTGCATCACTGAAGAATGAAATCGCTTGCACTCAAATGCATGTCCATGTTTGGAAAGCTAGTAGCAAGTCAGTCACACATAACAGCTCTCAGCAGTTGGCATACTGGATAATATCAAACAATTCAACACCTGAACGCACTGGGCACCAGGTTACCCTGAGTGTAAGAAACAGGGTTCTAGAATCAACAAGTAGCAGGGGGGGGGCTTGCTACTTGCCTGACATCCGCCCGCCAGCTGACCAGAGCAGATGTCAGAACACCTGAGTTCCAGTGTGACCTCCCACAGCTGAGCCACTCAGCTCACTTGCAGTTCAGTTGCGTGCCCTCTCCACAGACTGCAGCCACCCTCAAAGGAGCTCCCTAAGAAATGGTCTTCAGAGCATTGAGCTCTCCTGATCTTAAACTTTTCTCTAAGACCTTAATTAGCAAACTTGATTCCCTCTAAAGCAAACTGACCTGTTCAGAGATCATCAGCTCCTGCCTTTCAGCCCAATTCCATCACATCTTCTCCAAACACACTTCTACCAGTGTCCTGCAGAACCTTCTCCCTCAGCTATTTAAACATTGGCTGCCATCAGAATCACTGTAGAAGTTTTACAATGCCGAAGCCTGACTCCTAGCATATGCAGAATGAATCAAAGGCCTAAATGTAAGAGCAAAATTTTTAAATGTTAGAAGAAAACAGAGATAAATCAAAAGAAAAACATATATACATTGAACTTCATTGAAATTCTTCTGTGCATCAGAAGATACAATCAAGAAAATGAAAAGATAATCTACAGAACAAGAGAAAATATTTGCAAATCACATATCTGATAAAGGTCTGGTACCCTGAATATATAAAGAACTCTTACAACAGGGAAGGAGGAAAAAAAAAAAAAAAAAGACAAGTCACCCAATTAAAAAATGGGCAAAGGACTTGAATAGACATTTCCCCAAAGAAGAAACACAAATGACCAACAAGCAGATGGAAAGACACACAACAATGTTGGTCATTAAGGAAGTGCAAATTAAGATCACAATGAGATACAAATCCGACCCACTAGGATGCCATAATGATAAAAGGGAAATAACAAAGTTTGGCAAGGATGTGGAGAAATTGGGACATTGCTCATGGGACTGTAAAATGACGCAGCCTCTGTAGGAAACAGCTTGGCAGAGCCTCAAAAAGTTAGGGCTGAGGATGTAGCTCAGCGGTGGAGCACTTGCGTAGCATACATAGGCCCTGGGTCCCCAGCCCTGGGAAAAAAAAACTAAACAGAGAGCTACCATATGGCCCGATAAGTCCACTCAATAAGTACGTCCCCAAAATAATTGAACAGGTATCAAAAAAAAACAAAAAGACTTGCACAAGATTGTACAAAGCGACATTCTATGTAGTAGCCAAAAAGAGGAAACAATCCAAATGTCCATCGGCTGATGAATGGATAAACAAAATGTAATCTATCCAGACAATGGAGTGTTCTTCAGCTGTAGGAAAGAATCAAGAACCGACGCACGCTACAACATGCATAAAACTTGAAGATGTTATCTTACGTGAAAGACAGTGACACGAAAATACTGAATGACCCCACTTATATGTAATACCCAGAATAGGAAAATCCACAGAGACAGAAAATAGAATTGTTGCCAGGAGATGCAGGGAGGAAAGGATGGAGACTGGCTGTGTAACCGGTAGGGACACCCACGCCTTCACCAGGGAATAGCCAGAGGTGAGAATTGCACAATGCTTTAAACGGCTTATTGTCTGGAATGTGGATTTACCTCAGTTTTTTTTTAAGTCCCAATTTCATACCCCAAACCTATTAAATCTCAATTTCTGGAGACTAGACCCATCTATGAGTTTGTTTTGGTTTGGTTGGTTTAGTACCAGAGATCGAACCTAGGCCACTTAACCACTGAGCCACATCCCCAGCCCTTTTTTGTATTTTATTTAGAAACAGGGTCTTGCTGGGTTGCTTAGGGCCTTGCTAAGTTGCTGAGGCTGGTTTTAAATTTGTGATCCTCTTGCCTCAGCCTCCCCAGCCACTGGGATTACAGGCATGCACCACCATGCCCAGCTTCAGTATATTTTAAAGCTGTCCAGAGATTTCAAAGTGCAGGCCAGATTAAGAGCCACTGACTTAGTCCCTGGCTATCTCTGCCCTTCCCAGAGTTCCAAGGAGTTTGGAATTGATAGCATTTGTCTAGCATATAGAAATGTCCAAGCAGTGTCCTTTATCGAGTGTACTGTGGGCCTTCAGTCTCAGCTCCTGTGGTTCTCCAGGGCTTGCCAATCCCCCGTAAATGGATGCTGTCCAAGGAGGACATATGCCCGGTCAGCTGTTCTATCCCACTCCACCAGTGTGCTCACAGGTAGAGGGGTGAGGTCCTGAGGCCTCTTTCTGCATTCTGCTCTGCAGGAATTCTTACAATGAGAATTGCAACAGTGTTGCTGTTGATTCTTGCACTGTCCGGCCATTTGCCATTTATGGCCATTTGCCATTATCGCGTAGAGTCTCAGCCTGAACTTTCAGGAACTCTGGCCTAATGAGTCCTCATGAGAGGCAAAGATCTAGCTGATAGGACACGGATCTGTCACTCAACCTGTCCAATAAGAGGAGCCCTTTGAAAAGAGCGGGTAATGCAGAGAAGCAAGGACAGCCAGGAAGCTGCCCTGGGGGTATTTACTGGGACCTCAGGGGGACATCCAGTGCCCATGGGGTCCCCAGTCCAGGTCCTGGGGTCTTGTGCTCAGCAGCCAGACCAGCATCGGAATCTATCCAGGTCAGTGCACAGTTTGGGGCTGGTTTCTGGCTCTTATTTCTTTAATATGTTCATTTTTTTAAAGTATTTATTTATTCATTTGTGTATTTGCAGTACTAGGGATTAAACCCAGGGGCACTCCACCACAGAGTTACATCCCCAGCCTTTTTTTAATTTTTAGAGACAGGGTCTCACTAAATTCCTGAGACTGGCCTCAAACTTGCAATATTCCTTCCTCAGGTTCTGTGAGCAGAGACCTCACTGGGGTTACAGGTATGTGCCAGCACGCCTGGCTAATATGCTCATTCAATTCTTAAATTAAATTTTTTTTTTGCTTTGAAATTTAGAAACAAATTTTATTTAAGATCTGAAATACAATTCCTAAAATATCAACTTCTCCAGAAAACTGTGGCTACACAATAATGCATTGCCTCTGTCATGTTAGAACGTGCATTAGACTCAAATACAAAAACCATGAAACAAACCACCATCCTTCAACAATTTGAGCAAAGATAGAATGCCTAAGGAACAACATAGATGGATCTGCAGAGGATGGGCGGTTTTACTTCAAGCACCATAAAAAAAAAGAGCACAAATGCATGGGTTTTCAGGTATATACATTAAGTTGAACCTTTGGCACTAGGAATCAGGGCGTTTCGTCACATAGCATTTAACACATATTAGAAAATTGTGTAGTGTCAAAGGGATAGAACCACCAGCATTCAAGCAATGTTGTCAACTAGGCAATAAAATGTTCTACTGAATGTTTTCTTCTTTATCTAATTACTGCATACACTGGTAGCAACTTTGAAATGAGGAAAGGAGCTTGTACTCCTTTTATTTTGTTTAAACAGAACAGAAAACAAACTGAAACATAAGCCCTGTTATACATTAACAATTTTAAAGAACATCAATTTTACAAGGAAAGGACTAAGAACAGAAAGTGTTTACAGATACCAGACATAATAGTGAGTGGTCAGTAGACCCTCACAGGGCTTTGCGGTAGTACGCAGCAGAAGCCACTTTGTAATCACTGGCAGTAAACAGAGATGCAGAATTCTTTGCCAGGTATTTTAGGAAATCATGCAGATAGCCCAACAATAATGCAAGGCTCTTCTCATCAAGGGGCGTATAGGCCAACATTGCTCCAATTCTTACAAATAATCTCAGTAGGTGTGGCGCTCCATAAACCTGGGACATTGGTGCATCAGGGTGGGCCAAAAGGATCTCAGCATACTGGGGCCTCTCAAATTTGTACAGCAGCTGAGTGCCCAACATCACATTGAAATACTCTTTTATTCCTGCCACAACTTCATTAACCGCATATTCCTTGTTATCAACATTCCCCTGTGATTTCTTACAATTGGCATACTCTTCCAGAATAGCATCTACATTCTTCTTAGCTGGGAGCTGAAACACCTGCTTCTGCCTGGTTACCAAGTCCCAGTCTTCGACGAGCCATGGTTTTAATTCTTCAGGAATCTTCACTTTAACTTCCATTCTACTCTTAAATGCCTCTTCACTTTCCACAGTGGGGTCAGCCCGGGCCCTTTTCTTCCATGGGGGCTGGGGTGCTTCACTGGTACTGCCACCATCTCCATTTCCAGGGGTCTTCTGTTTGTTCTTTCTTGTCTTCCTCACAGATCTGGAAGGGGGGTTTTCTGCAGAGCGACCCCCCCATCTTCCTGGGAGAGCTGGCTCAAGATTCTTTGGTTGTGGAACAGCTCTCTTCTTTCCTGAGGAGGCCCCTCTCATCTTACCTGTCTGCATGTTGCTTCGAGTTGGTTTTTTAAAGTTGTCTTCTTCGGCAGATTGTTGTCCACGAGTTTGAGAACCCTGCTTTCTGGAACTCATTCAACCCTGTTTTTATTCCAACCAACAATCTCCCTTCTTTCCCTTCCAAGAACTCCTAGTGATTTCCCAGATGGAATCTTACAGATCTTCTGGGATGATCTGGAAGGATGAAGTGAGAGACACAGCCCAAGACTCTGTAATCAGGGATGGTTCTGCAAACAGGATCAGATCTCCTGATCCTTACTGTAAGGCAAACTTAGCTTTTCTGATGGTGATCTGAAACGAGAATCCAGTTCTTTCCAGCAGCCGACGTGTGATCACTGCCGTCCCTCCAACCGCCATAGTTTAAATTAAATTTAAATTATCATTTTCCTTTGCATGCAGACATTTCTCTGCAAGAGAAATAGCTCTCTATTGACTTTTCTCCAACACTGTAGACCTAACTTTGCCTACACTATTTGGGCCTGGCCTTGTTAGCACAGGGCACAGAAAATGCCCTCATGCCCTCTTTTAACTTAGCCCCTGCCAGTTCCATGCCTCAGTAGGCCTGGCCTCCCTTCTCTCCACAGACCATACACCATTACCACTGAAGGCTCCATCCCTTGCTGGGGGCGGTTTGGGGGATAGCTGGGGAACAGGAATGCTAGCCTGAACACCAGAACTTTGGGACCTTTTGTAGAAACAGTGTTTCTGGTCATAGGTCCCCATCAACCCATCCCTCTGCTCTGCCACCATTCATTTGTTTGACACTGTAGGCCCACTCTGTGCCAGACAGTGTTCTAGGCCTTTGGCCAAGACAGTGACTGAGACCAGGTCTCTGCTCACATGCTGCTCACATTTCAGGGGATGAGAGCCCTGAAGACAGGACAAGGGACAGACACTGCAAGAACACAAGAAGGAGGGGGCCAGCGTGGCATGCTGCTTACACACAGTGGCAGGGTGAGGGCATCTGAGCTGAGGACTGAGTCATATGGAAGCTGGGCACACAGACATCTGGGAGAGAGAACAGCATCTCAGACTGCAGCAAACTAGAGAGGGCCATTACTCATTACCTGTCTTCCCATTGACACAGGTCTGTGCCCCTCCCCTGAATCCAGCGAGTTCCATAACTGCCTTGACCAACAGGACATGGCAGGTTGATGCTGGGCCAATTTCAGGCCAGCAGAGACCAGCAGCTCCCACTTCCCATCTCTTGGGACCCTCACTCTGGGATCCCTGAGCTGCCAGATGAAAATGTGACTTCCCTGCTGGAGAGACCACACAGAAAGACCCTGAGAGACTGTCTGGAAAGAGCAAGCGGCTCAGCGGGAACCAACCTTCCAGAACCTTCCAGAGCCTGACAGACATCCCTGCTGAGCAAAGGCATGTGAGTGAAGCCATCTCAGACCTTTCAGATCAGCCACCAACTGAACACCAGCGTGTAACCGGAGCAATGCCATGTGGAATAGAAGAATGGCCCAGTTGAGCCCTGCCCATATGCCTGACCCACAAAATTATTGTGATAAATACTGAAATGGCGGATAAGTTGCTTAATCGTGGGGTCACGTTATGCAGCAACTGATAACGTGGACACAGTCCAAGAGAATGGCTGGTGAAAAAGGCCTGAGCCCTGGAGTATCCAAGGGACCAAAGTCAGGCCAGGGTGGTTGGGGCTTTAAAAAGATGGAGAAGAGGAGATGTTGGGAGGGCTGAGCGGGACAGAGGCAGTGCTGCCTGGTGGGCCCCACATTGGGTGGCCCTGGAGGACTCGGTAGATGAGTACTGTGGTCACAGTTTTGAAAGTCCCAGCTGCTGTGGGGCAAGGGTGGACAGAAAGCAGCCCATTCAGGAGGCTGATGCAACTGGGGATTTCTCCTGGCCGGGGATTTGGCCCAGCGTGTACAGATTCACCTTGCAGCAAGGTCATCGGCTCCCTGCCTTCTGCACCAGATCAGGCAACTAGTCCTCTGCCTTGTTTCTGTAACTCAGCCTTCAATCTGCCTCCGATTCTCCCCCACGGTGGCTCTGTCCTGTTCCCCAGGACCCCATGATAGTGGGTGCGGAAAGGCAAGGACATCATCCTTCTGCATACACACCCCACTGGGAACAAGATCAGGGGAAGTTCCACTGGTGAGACCTCGGGGTGGGGAGGATTTATTTGGGAGCAATAAGCATGTCACATATTCTTGGAGCAGCTCCCGGCCCCCAGCATCATCTCTAGTGCCAGCTGCCCATAGACAGAATGAGTCCTGATCTACATCATTTTTTCCTCATCATGAAGTTGAGTTGCCCCCCATGGAAGAGGCCCAGGGTCATAAGTGCTGCTGTGGCTGGGGGGTGATTCTTCCTTATTCTGGGACTCAGTATTAGGCATATCTTTTTTTTTTTTTTTTTTGGTCTAGGATTGAACCCAGGGCTTCATACATGCACGGCAAGCAGTCTACCACTGAGTCACATCCCCAGCCTGGGGTTCAATATTAGGAAGCCGCCCCACACCTATAGAATTCTTCATTCTTCAGCCATATCATCAGCATCATCAATGAGAAAGGTGATATTTTGGCCTCTGTGGCCTGATTCCTGTCTCCAAGTTCAGACTTGGGTAGGGAAAGGGTCCCTACTTATTGGGATCCTGAGTCCCTAACACCTTAGGTCTTGCATCAATCATGGGTCGAGGCATTCCAAGAATTGCCTCCCTTCTTTTGGTGACTGCCTAGTTACTAGCTGGATTTTCACACTTCCTGTCCCTAGACTTTCCATTGTCATGTGACGCCCACCTCTCCCAGTGCCTGCCCCTTACCTCTGGCTGGATTTCCCAACACAACTGCCTGTTTCACCATGACTAACTCTGAAACTGGGCAACAGACTTCATGAACATCAGCTGGGCCTCCCCTTGGGTCCTCCCCACGTGCACTCCAGCAGGTAGGTCGTGTGTACATGGCTGGGTCCCTCCCGCTGGCCAAGCCCACAGCCTCCTGTGCTGTGAGCCTCATATTTGCAGCTCAGGAAAGAGGGGACAACACTGTGCTATGGGTTCTACCAGGTCTGCTGTGTGTCCTTTGGCTAGTTTCTCAATCTTTCTGTGCCTCAGTTGCTCGGGTATACAATGGAGATAGTGACCATAGCATTACCTCATATTTCTGTGATAACTGAAGTAAGACCTTCAACACTCAGCACCATGCTGGTGTGTAATAGGAACTTGATAGATAGCAGCTGATATTGGGCAAGCCCTCGCCTGCACTTCCAGAGTTGATTTAGAAAGTGAGAGAAGAGAGATGGCAGGAGATAAAGGAGATCTAGAGTCACTCAGGAGCACAAAGTCACCCTGGGACTAGAGAATAGCTCACAGAGAGCAGGGACATGACTTTTCATTTTTTTGCAACTCTGACATGTAGCTTGGTGCCCCACACATTGCAAGTGGCATAAATGGTTGTTAACTAATCCAATGAGCATAATAGCAAAGTATTTGGGGATGACTAGGAGAGGAACCTCCTCTTTCATGGAACACCATGAGAGGAGACTCCCCTTCCCACCCTTCTCTTTTCCCTTTCTCGGCCAGCGAGGGCAGACCCAGGATGTTGATTCTGACCTTCACATCACTGTGGCCCTGCCTTTCCAAATTCCGTTCCCCCAGGACGTCAGCCGGTGCTGGGAACCCCCACGGGTGCTGCAGGCAATGCCATTTTCCTGGAGGGCTGGGCAGGCACTGTAATGAAGAACTGGAAAGACATGCCAGGGCTTCTCCTTTGGGGAGCAGGTGCCATTTCCAAGGAGCAGTGTGGCAGTGAGAGATAAGGGCAGAAATTTGAATTGCCATTGTTTTATACTCTACAAACAGGAGGGGCTTTCTGCAGAGTCCTTTGTAAGACCCAGTGGCAACGATTATCATGAACCCGGAGTGGGAGAATAATTCAGCTCTTCCTCTCTTGCTGCCTGCTGTTGTACTTGAACCTTCCTCCCTCCAGCAGCGCCCACCACTTGGTACCAGCAGAAGCGAAAAAGCATGAGCAGGGAACACCGAGGCCAGCGCCTCTGGCTTTCAGCTCTCGGCTTTTCTGCTGGCCTGGGCTCTGCACGAGTCATTCCCCTGCCTGTGTCTCCACTTCTTCCTCTTGGACCCCAGAATTCACAATGCACCTGACACCCCCTTTGTCCCAGTGATATTGTGCACAGCCTCAGGTGAGTGCAGGCAGGGAGCCTCTGCTCTGGTCTGCAGCAAGGATGCAGTGACGCCATCTGTAGCGCATGCCCTGTGTCCTCATCTGGATTATTACCACCTGCGTGCTGTCACCGCCTGCTGTCACCTTCTGCCTCTGTGCTGGGGGAGGCCCGATAGAGTGTCCTGCACACTTATGACGATAAGATCTCGTAACTGAGAACCTTGCACACCAACATGGGACCAGCTTCACAATCCCCAGCCACTGGCTAATGCCCACCACAGCTCTGGATCTGAGCTCCTTTACCTGTTGCTCCTTTACCTCCTCAGCCATCCCCCTGCCCCTCACTCCCACCTCCTGAAGTTACACCTATCCTCATCACTCGGCAGGAGGAGAGCTCCTGGCCATGGTCAGTTGGTGGGGGTCTTTCCCTTCCAATACTGCCCGTGGGGGAAGGGGCTGCAGTCTCCCACTGCAGGTCATATTTGGGAATTGGGTGCTGCGTCAGGGTGGCCAGGCACAGAATCTGGGGTTATGCTTTCCCTGGGGTTATCCATAGAATCCCAGGAAGCTGTGGCCACAATCGGAGGGTCTGTTCTTCTCCCACTGGTCAAGGCAGAAACCAATCCCCTGGTGGAAACTCTGCAGCTGATTGAGACCCAGCTCCGAGGTAGAACCTTCTCTTCCTGAGGCCTCACAGGTGACCTGATGGGCCTCCCTTGGGCTGCACCAGCTAGGGTGACCCTAAAAATCCTCACCCACCATTGCAAAACTGCTTCTCCTACAGGTAACTAAGCTCCTTCAATATATGTTTTTAATGTGTCTTGCTTCCTTATAAACTTCAAAACAATACAAAAAGGTAGAAGGAAGGAAAAAAGTCCAAGAACCTCACCTCCCAGACACGATGTCCTATTGGACTCTGGCCTTCGGCCCTTTGCTGAGTAGGTTTTATGTGCCATTAAGATCATGCAGCTTCTGTGGTCTGCATGTGTCTCCAGAAACCACTTGTGTGTGTGTGTGCGTGTGTGTGCAATTCCCAATGCAACAGTGTCAAGAGGTGGGATCTTTGACAGCAGATTAGGCCAAGGCTCTGTCCTCATGGACAGGTTCATGCCCTTGACAAAAGGGCTTGAGACTGCAAGTTCAACCTCTCATGCTCTCTGCAGGGCTCTCCTGCCCTTTTACCTTCTGCTGTGGGGCGAGGCCAATAAGGCCCTCACCCTAGGCCACCTCTCTATCCTGGACCTCCCAGCCTCCAAACCTCTGAGCCAAATAAGTTTCTCTTAATTATAAATTACCCTGTCTGTGGCATTCTGTTATAGCAGCATAAAACAGCATGTACCATACAAAATTTTATAAAATTTTAAAAATCATTTTTTCTAACTATAGAAGTAATATACATTCACTATGAGTTCTAAACACTATAATCAAAGTATGTCACTTGCATGTACAAATATGCCATAATGAAACCCATTATTCCCTATATTTAAAATACACTAATAAATATATATTATATAGATATGTGTGTGTGTGTGTGTATATATATATAATTTAAAAATCAAAGAAAATAGAACTCTGCTTTTTAGACTTAATTACTGTTAATATTCTGGTTTATTCCCTTAAAATCTATTCAATAATCATCATATCTTTGTTTTTAAGTGATTAAAATAGGAACATTCTCAAGTTCTAAATGAATAATAATATAAATATGGGCTTAACAGTGGAGGAAAAGATAGGTGTGAGTCCCTCAACTAACATATGAACAGTGACTATCCCTTGATGGTGGGATTATAAAGTGGTTTTTTTATTTTTGCAAAAGTTTCCAAATCTTCCTTAATAAGTATTCACTGAGGACTGGGAATATAGCTCAGTTGGTAGAGTGCTTGCCTCGCCTGCACAAAGCCCGGGGTTCAATCCCCAGCACCACACACACAAAAAAAAAGTATTAATTTGATAGTAATAAGAAAAACCCACAAAATCATTTAAGGGACAGATGTCCAAATTCACAAATGTGGTTCAGCACAGGGTTTTCTCTTACTTTTCCTTGTCCCTAAAGCCTGACTTTTCTCTGCATCTCACACTTTTCTGGAAGCTGGCCTCTGATGGAGTCTGGCAGGTCTGCGGCTTGCAGGGAGGGGAAGTTAGAACCGGTAGGGAAGGCCCGGTGTCTCAGGGCCTGACGTCCCTCCAGCACCCACAGGGCTGGGAACCCGGAGCTGCCTTCACAGCCACCAGGACAGAGCCAGGACGCAGGGAAGACAGGCAGAGGGAGCAATGAGGCCACAGCATGAGACACCAAAGGGAGGACAAGGAGGGGGAAAGAGGGTCTGACCCTGAGAGGAGCAGCCAGGCAGGGGATGTGGCCCAGGGACAGGGCGCCTGCCTGCATGGGCAGTGCCCAGTACCACTAAAAACAAATGAAACAAAATCAAATAAAATTACTTGAAATAAAAATACCTCCTATAATATGCATTCTTTGTTTATAACTAGACGCTATTTTTAGAGAAGTGTTAGGCTGACAGCAAGACAGAGCGGCAAACAGTTTCCACACCCCCAGTCCCACAGCCACCCCCACTCTCAACACACCCCGCCCTGTGGACGTAGGTGACCATCCATGAGTCTACGCTGCACATCACTATCACCCCAAGTCCAGAGCTGACACGAGGGTCCACTCTTGGTGGCATACCTGCTCTAAATTTGGATGGAAGTATAATCTAGGACGACATATCTCCACCATTATCAAACCAGAGTATATTCACTGTCCTCAAAATCCTCTCATTCCGCCTGTTCATTAGATGCAGAAAGTCATTACTTAAATTGCAAGACTATGTCAGTGACCATGTCTTGGTCTACGGAGCACTGCCTGAAGGGCATAGGGGAAAAAAATGCCCTCTTTTTCTAATTATTATTGCCCAGAGTTACAGACATTTAAAATAGAACCATTTTTATCTAGAACACATCAGGATTGGTTTTATTTAGAATGGTCCTAATAATAACAACACCAGAGAGATCCATCTGTTATAATTGGTGAACCTACGTTGGTACATCATTATCACCCAAAGCCTGGCATTGACAGTAAGCACAAGAGCAGGCAGGAAACAAGAAGTGCCTGTCTGGCACCGGGAGGAAGAACTGGGGAAAGCTCTGGTTTGGTTTGTTGGGTTTTGTCCCTAGGCTGCCGAATTCACCCCAAAGCATGCAACCTGTATAGATTTCTGAGTCTGAGTCTAAACACACACACACACACACACACACACACACTTTCCGCCTGCCTCTGAGAGCTGCTCAGGAACTGTACTAACAGGAAGTGAGGCTCCAGGGGCTGCAATGGCGCATGCTATTGTTACCTTCAACAGCACCTTAGGGAGATGTTCCACCTTCCTCAGGTGGCTCAGGACTTGAGTTTTTGATCCAGGGTGAGGACCAGGAGGTTTTTGTCCTTATTTCTGATGGCAGGAGGTGGAGCCTAGGTGGGTCATTTACTTTCAAGGTGATTGCCTTGACTTTGTTCTTAGTAGAAACCTCCAAATTCAGGCCTTCCATTGATTGGCAGTGCTGGTTTCTGCTGATTGGCATGTTTTTATCTTATTCTTTTTCTACACAACACGGGTACCATTATCTGAACTTACCACTATCCAGAAAATATGCTACATTTTTGCAAAAAAAAAAAAAAAAATATATATATATATTCACCCAAAGTTCACTATCCCAATCTGAAGGCTACTATTAGGAACGTGCATGTCTGGACCCATAAAGATCAAGTGACCCCTGAGCCCGGGTTGCAGGATGCAGATGCTACCAACTTGCCACACTCTCCTAGGAGCTGAGGCCTTCCTGGTTTCCATGGGAGAGTCCCCTGGGAACCCAGGGGCACTGACAGACTGGATCAGGCTCGATGGGTTTGTGAATACTGTAGCATATTGTTTCATCACTGACTTAGATCACTGATCATGTTCACTGCATGGTGTCAGCAGAAAGTTTAATTCATAACTGCTACGGCTCAGTAATATTGTCTAATACCTACAAAATGACCCACTCATGATTTCACTAGCTGTTGTGTAACTGATGCTTTAAATGCCTTTATTTTCTTCAATGCGTTTTCACAGGGGTGTGTGCACAACAGGATTTTAGTGTGTTTTCAAATTTTCAGAATAAAACTAAGTGAGGCTTTGGGTGGCCAGGAAAGCACTATTATTTTTCCCATTTAAAAGAATAAGTCTCCTAACCTCTCAAAGATTGCTCTTCAGTGCAATTTCAGGGGAAAATTGACTGAAATATAAAGGGGTGGCTGCACTCCAGGGACCAGCTGGAGCTACATTAAGCTTCCTGGCCGGGTGGCATTTTCCCACCCCTTCTTGATACATCCTTCCTCCAGCCACTTCCTAGCTGCTGTAGGTGGACACTCACTCAATTTTTATCTCTGTGATTTCCTGAGACTCTGGGGCCATATTACTGTCCACTTCAGTCTCTAATAATTAATCACTGCAGCCAATTTTACTCAGGTGGGGAGTCCATGGGCTGAGCAGTAGCAATAAATATTGCTGGCCTGCAGACTTCACAGGGAAAACTGAACCAAGGCCAAGATGGGTTTCCTTCATGTAGAGAGAGAAAGACAGTCCTTAAGCTCCCCCACGACCACCTTCTGCCTCTCTCTCTCTCTCTCTCTCTCTCTCTCTCTCTCTCTCTCTCTCTCAATATGCTTTTCATACTACAAACAGCAGCATAAGGAGTTAAATAGCATTAAAGAAATCAATCAGTCCTCAATGTCACCAGTCCTCTGAGGCCTGGCTGCTGGTAAAGGTTGCTAGTTATCACAGGCGTCATGTGGCCATGATAAATGCAGTGATCTCATCATTTCCTCATCAAAATAGAATTTTCTAACATCACCACTGGCAAAAATAGCCTTCATCAAAAGGAAATCACACTATCCCAACACATCTGATTTACTTTTTTGAATAAAATAATTCAGTTTTAGACCAAAACTGGCGATGGATATTTTTTAATCCCCTTTCTTCCCCCAAATCATATCTTCTATCTCATTTCTAAAAACTTAGGGGTGCCATAAAGTGCATTAGCTTATATATGAAATGTTTGCATGTTAAATGTTAGCCCAGGGAGTGGCACACTACAGCCTGGGGCCCAAACCAGTTCCCTGACTGTCTTTGTACAGCCTGCAAGTTTAAAATAGATTTTTACATATATTAAATGGCTGGAGGAAAAAAAAAATCAAAAGACAATTTTGTGACATGTGCAAATTATATAAAATTCAAATCTCAGTGTCTATAAATAAAGCTTTATTGGAACACAGCCAGGCACATGCCTTTACATATTGTCTATGGCAGCTTTTACAGTATATGGTCAAAATGGAGCATTTGCAACAGAGACCATGTGGCCCAGAAAGCCAAAAATATATCTAGCTTGTTCTTTCCAGGTAAAGTTTGCTAACTCCTGTGAGCCCGTTAAAATAAACAACAACAACAAAAATCAAAATGTTATTTGCATTTTATAAGGATACATGAAAACCAAGTAACAGCTCACCACAGAGCTGAATCTTAAGGCAAGAATCAGAGGAATAATCCCCCTGTTTTAATTTTATTGGCCTAAAAGAAGTTCAGAAACATGTGGCAAAAGTTAGTGAGTCAAAAGCCTTTGATAAATGAGAAGTCACACAGGAAGACAATCCTGTCCAATGTATTCAGAAGCTCCTGAAAAGGTTACTTCTTTGTGTTTTGTAACTATGAACCACTTTTCCTTGAAAAAGAAATGGGAAGGGGTCAGAGAGGAAAAAGGTAGACTTGTCAATTAAATATATCTCTGCTTCTTCCGGTTTAGGCACTGGCTGGCTGACATTTTTTATCTTTCTGATAAAATAATCTTTCAAGATTTCTGCCCTCTCCCACCGCCTTCTGGCCCTCAGATAGTGTGGGGAAAGGCTTATCTGAGCTCAGGCTCAGGGAAGGAGGTCTCACAGCCAGTGGTGGGCTGGTCCTTTGCAGGAACCTCCTCCCAACTCCACCATCTTGGCTCTGGCTTCACTGTTGTGGAGACTGCTCTGGGTCCTGACAGTGACCTCCTTCAGCCCTGACCTGGCTGTTCACCCTCTGCCACAGGGTCCCAGAGGTGGCCTCACAGCCAGTGTCCAGGCCCTCAGCTCAGCTAACCTGCTCCTCTGGAGCATTTTGCGGCCACACAAGAGCCCGGGGACAGGACGTGATGTCTCTCTTCTCCCTGTCTTCACTTCAGCCCTCTTTAAGCTACCTTCTGGCTGGCATAATACTGGATGCCCCCCTTCTCAGGGACTTGACATTTCTCCAGTCTGTACCTGGAAAAGCAGGGACCAAAATGACTTCTCTGGGATTCCCCCAATCACCAGCACGTTTCCAACAGGCCCTCTTTTGGGGAAGGAGCAGGACACAGGTCTCTATTTGACCTCTCCTTTCTCTCCTCCTAAGAGTCAGCACCTCCCTTAGGAAAAGACCCCAGTTCTCTTTACCTCGGGCTGCACCTCCTAATACCAACTCTAAGTCCCCATGAATAAAAGGAGCTTTAAAACTTCAGAAAATAAACATTTTCTCTCTCCATACAGCCTGGCTTTTAAAACTGCTATTTTAGTATGGCATCAACAAAGCCAGCTTGGAAAATCAAAGTGCATCAATGAGCTTTTTATTCCCGACACTGCCCTCCCACCTCCCTCCCGGCAGTTTATGGCTTCACCTTAACGGTGGAGGCCTGTGGGGGTGTGTGATTTATGGAGTATGAGAAACTTCTAAGTTTGATATTTCAAAATATTATTCCTGTTACCCTTGCTACGTGAAGATCATAAACATTTTCATTCTTAAAACTAAAAAAAACAAAGGGGCTGGGGTTATGGCTCAGCGGCAGAGCGCCCACCTAGCACGTGTGAGGCCCTGGGTTCGATTCTCAGCACCACATATAAATAAATAGATTAAATAAAGGTATTGTGAACAACGACAACCAAAAATTAATATTTAAAAAAAACAAAACAAAACAAAATACACCAGCCAGACTCTGGATTCTGCTGATGTATTAGACGTAGAGCTGCCTTAACAAAACACCACCAAATGAGTGGCTTAAACACCACAAAAGTGTTTGCTCAGTTCTGAGGCCTAGAAGGCCAAGAGGAGGGCTCTGCAGGGTGGGTTTCTCCTGAGGCCTCTCTTTGGTTAGCAGATGGCCGTCTCTCCCTGTGTCTTCATACCGTCTTCCTTCTGTGCCTGTGCACCCCTGACTGTGTGCCCAAGTTTCCTTTTAAGGACAGTCAGACCGGGGGTAGCCCACACACACACCACCCCAATCGGCCTCGTTTCAGGTTAATCACCTCTTCAGAGAGAGACCCAGTCTCCAACCTACGTTCACATTCTGAGATACTGAGGGCTGGGACGGCAGCACATGGATTGGGCGGGGTGGAGGGGACCCAGTTCAGCCCGACACACAGATCAAATGTGTGTTTGATGACCATCTTTAGGTTTGCTTGTTGGAGCCTGTGTTCTAATCCCCTCTCCTAAAGACACCCATCATGGTACACTGTGGCCCTAAGGACTTCACTGTCAACTTGATCACTACTGTGAAGACCCTCCAAGGTCACATTCTGAGAAGTCAGGACACCAGCATATCTTTTCTTTGGTGAGAGTAGGGGAGAAGAACACACTCATCCTGTATCAGAGGACCGGAGGGTCACAGACTGTTGGAAGCTTCCGTGTGTGAACTGTGGGTTTGTTTGAGCCGTCATAAGGCAGGGAGGCTGCTTTTCTGGGAACTCCTAGGTGAAAATCCCTGGTTCAAGAAAGCCTGGGCCGTGCTGGCGCCCTGCCTTAGCTCACAGCCCTAGGCTCACACACAGTCCCCTGGAGATGGGCGTAAGCTGCCAGGCCCCAAACAGCCTCTTTTCCACATTTCATCCTGTTTTCCTCAAGAAGCTCCTCACTGAATCCCTTTGATGTTTCGCTATAAATAAAGCCTCCGCAGCTCTTTCCCTTGGTTAGGATCAGACCCATCTGATCTCTTCCACCCCTCACGCCCTCGGCTTTGAATATATGCTCTCATCATCTGTGTTTATTTCTTAATATTATTTTTCTAGCCTTTATTTCCAGCTGGCCCACACCTACTTTCTCCCCATGCAGGACCTGGACGAGAACAGATACTTGCTGGTGTCTAATAAATAAAGGTGTTCTAGGAGAACATCTTTATTTCATCTAAAGAGCTAAAAACCAACCCTCCCTTCCATGTACCCAGCCCTGTGTGTGTGATCATATCTACCTGCAGACAGACTGTTGAGAGCCACAGTTTAGTCGGAATGATGCCTGGCATTTTGCCAGAGGGAATGGTTGAAAGGTGACCCTGCTCCAGGAATAGGGTGACTCCGGGATTAGGGCGGCTCTGGGGATTAGGGCGGATCCTGCTGGGAATAGGGCCACCGGGATTAGGGCGGATCCTGCTGCGGTCGCCCGCTACTTTGGAGTTCCCATTGAGTGGGAGAATTGGTGCACGGAATCCAGTGGAGGGAGTGTGTTCCCGGGAAGTGTGTGCAGAGTGCCGGTGAGAGTTCAGGAATAAAGAGTTGCTGTTTGAACCTTCAAGGCTTTGTGGCGGCTAGGTTATTTTGTGCCCAGCCAGACTGCGGCAACAGACTGTCAGTCCCCATCAGGCCTATGGAGGAAGAGTCTTCGGAATTCAAGAGTTTCTAATTCCCAAGGAGATCCCAATGTTGCATTTTGGAACCATGGCCATCACCTAAGGAGTAAAAGAGTTCCCGTCACAGGCGTTCCTTTGAAATCCTTTGACACAGTCTTATTGAAATTCTTTTTTCACAGTAGCTCCCAAGGTACAGAACTTCTTAGGAGACGGCAATAATAGGGTTGACCTAATTTTCCAAAGGCGGCATTATGGATGCTTCTCTAAAATAATGGAGGAGTTATTTGGAAGTTGGGGTTTCATGTCTTCTGAAATCAACATCAGCTTTCCCTCTGATTAAGTGGTTTCTCCTAATCTAAGTATGTTTCTCGTAATATAAGTATGCTTTCAACATAACCCTCCCCTGCTGGCCATTTTGCAACACTTCATAGACCGAGGAGGACCCAAGATCTGCCTGACACTTGGCTGCATTCACTTGTTTTACTTTTTAACTACATGGGCTAGAAAAGAGGTGGGCAAGCCAAATAATCTTTCGGCATCCATCCCCCTAAAACTTGCTCACAGTTTTACATCCACCAACCTCAGAGCAGCAAGACTCCATTTGGGGGCAGGCCAAGTGGACAGACGAGTTCTGAAGGGCAGCACTAATCTCTCCACCTCCCAGGTGTCCTTAAAGAACTTCTAAAGAGCAAGGCCTGGCAACTGAGAGGAACTGTGAGCGCGATGGCAAATCAGAACCCAAGAACCAGCCTCATCTCTACCGATGACATGTGTTTACTACTCTGAGCCGGAAGCAGCCTCAACAACAGCTGAACTTGCTCTCCAAGCCAGAGCTTTGGCTTGATTACTATAATTATAGCGTGAGATAAAAACCGCATATGCTACTGTATGATCCCATGTGTATACAGTCGTTGTACAGACAGAAAACAGATTACTGGTTGCCAAAAAAGTAAAGGGGGAGTCTGACTTTACAGGGGTACAGGAGAGATGCCCCTTCTCACTGTCCCCTGGAAGTACTGATGGGGGAGTGCTTTATCTGGGGGTGGCATAGCCCTGTATCTTAATTGCAAATGGCACAGAACTATATAAAAAGTTGTAATAATGTAAGTTTCCTGGTTTTCATTTTGTACTGCATTGCAAGATAAAGTACCCTATACTATCTTTGTCAAGTTCCAGGAATCTATAATTATTTTTAAGTAAAGGGATAAAAATTAAGGTATTCAACTGTGATCACCAGCATTGAACTCTTATAGCACACATCCATCAGCCCTATCAGCTCAGTGGGTTTTGAGCTAATTTCTTGTGGACACATCCCAACTCAGTTCTCTGGGTCAGAGTCCTCAGGAGTCATCACTAGGCCCCTTATGGGTTGATAGCTGTTGCACTTACTTTAAGATATTTCAGCCTAGAAGTGTGAAAGAATGTGTTTGCTGGTTTTTCTCAGCATCCTAGGGGCAGTGAGTTTATGTTTGAAGCTCCTTAGTCACAAATATACCTCCCAGGGTTTGTTAGTTAACATGCTCAAGAACTAGAAGCCTGTACTCCCAAGACAGCTACTGCAAATAATTCTTGTTAGATTCACTCAGCACTGGAGTATTTATGAATTAACACATGATGCTAAAAATGGTCTTTTAATCAATGACGTGTGGTATTGGATATATACAAGTGGGTTAGACATATTGGATTGGTATGAACTGGGTATAAGAATTTGGTCATCCCAGGACTTCAGAGTGGTCCCCTGGGTTTAGAACTGTCAAGCCTGGGAGAGACATTAGCAAAAGACTCTATCTCCTCATCCTAGAACACTGGCTGAAACCTGTCACTCAAGTACAATTCCATTCGCCTCATTGAGACACCTATTACAAGGTAGGATTGAACAGAGTTGGAACTTGACCAAATTACAAATTAAATAGATTGCATGACTGTATTTGTGCTCCTTACTAATAAGCCTTTAACACTTTGGGGGATTCGTCTGTGTATGTTTTCACTGGAGCATGCTAGCAAGGTTCCAGAGAGAGCCAAAAGTCCTCACCTGAAATTTCCCAAGCTAATGATATCTGCCAAAAAGACCTCTCCATTGTAGACAACCAAATTAGCCTAGTTCACAAATGTACTTTGCTCTTGACATTTCTTTGCCTCCAACATCTCTTTTGTGTTCTGTGACACTGAGATTTTGTTGATTCACTCTAGGTACTTGTTCAAGAACTTGAGCAGATGGGTGGGGGTCACTGCCACCTTCAATTTTGCTCGATGGCCTCTTGTGTGGGGCGTCAAGCTCCTGGATGCTGAGGATCTTATTCATCTGTATGGCATCAGCTCCAACCACAGGGATAGAAAGTATTAAGGGAAGGAACACTGGCTTGCGGAGGGAGTGTGAAGACTGCTTTATCCAGGTGTGACTTTTCATCCTTTTCCCTTCCAGGTACTAACCAGGCTCCACCCTGATTAGCTTCTGAGGTCAGACAAGATCAGGTGGTCTCCAGGGTGGTGTGGCCAAAGAGGACATTATATCCTCCCAACAGTGCAACAAGCACACAAATACAAAGGCTCCCCATGACACACACATACCCCTTAACTTACTAGGGGTTATGTCCTGGTAAGTCCATTATAATTTGAAAAAGTAAATTAGAAATGCATTTAATACCCCCCACTCTACCAAACATCCCCGCTTAGTCTAGTGCACCGGCTTTCCATCACCTGAGACAACCAGCCTAAAGGGAGGAAAGGCTTCTAGGACGTGGTTGCAGCAGATTTCTTCCATGATCACTTGGCCTTAGCTTTGGGCCTGCAGCACAGAACCATGGTGGGAGCACAGGTAGAATGAAATAGACTGCACAGCTGTTTTTGTGCTCCTCGTGGTGGCCAGGAAGCAGAGAGAGAGACGAGAAGGGGCCAGGTCTCCATATCCCCTTCAAGAGCATTTACCCAGTGACCTCACTTCCTGCCGCTAGGCCCCACTGCCTGAAACTTCCACCTCCCAATAGGACCACAGGCTGGTGACCCTTGGGGGAACATTCACAATCCAAATGATAGCCCTGAGCTTAGCTTAAACATGCTCAGAACACTTGGTTAAGCCTATAGTTGGGCAAAATCATCTAACACAAAGCTTCTTTTATAATAAAGTGTTGAATACATACTGTAACTTATTGAATATTTTACTGAAAGTGAATGGGGACACCAAAAAAAGTCAAAAAATGGTTAAGTCAAACACATCTGCATTTGATTTTAGCAACCAATTTGAGCTTATTTAAAATCTTGTGGTATTATACTCTCAAGAAAGACGTTGGGACTGATCTCAGGAAGTGTGAATAATAAAGAGGCGATTGGTTAGGAAATAATCTCTATAACACTTCCTGCCTTTTTATTCTGAAAAAAAAAAAATCAATATCTGAACGTTCCCAACCAGATGCACTTCAAACAGAAGCAAGAATGGAAAGTAAATACAGCATGGTCCCAATTCTCATTTTATGAGATGCCCAGGTCCTGTGCTAGAATCCGCCGTTTTATTGAATGCTAAAAATATAGCTTCAATTTTAAGTGCCTAGAAAGCATCTGATCTCAACTTGTGTATGCTTCTGGTGCCCATCATGAGAGCTAGGAATAAGTCTTAGCAATGCCCAACACTGAGGACACAAGCAGAAATTCCTGCCTGGCTACACCGCCCAGACCATAATAGGCAGGTTGTGACCAAGAGTCACCAGGTCGAGCAGTTGCGTGGTCAAGGGAGGAGGCCTGGTAGTATCAGGTTGTAAAGTTAAGGCAGTAATTGAGGTGGTCAGCAACACCTCACTCCCAGGGACCTGCTCCCTCAGGGCTGATTCTTTGTGACTATAAAGATAAAAGCTGATCCTCAGCCCCACTGGGCCCAATGCCCCTGTTTGTAATAAGTATTTTGTTATGCCCCCTTTCCGAAAGTCAAATTTACCACTCATTTATGCTACCTGCACATAATGTTTTTTTAAAAAGTACTGTCTTAACTTTGGAATAAGAATAAATGTAAAACATAAAAAAAATAGTATGTATTTCAATTTATGAACATCTGGACACAGTTCCATCAGAAAACATTAAGGACTCAAATGTATGCAGCCTGTTGTATAAATAGGCTGAGGCATATATATATTATGAATGATTTGAACTCTGTGTATGCAGTTCTGTCACTGGTCATGGGTCTTTCCAGTAAGAATGAGCAATTCTTGGTAATGTTTTTGAGGAAACAAAGGACAAATACTGTATGATTCCACTCACGTGAGATACCTAGAGTAGGCAAGTTCACAAAGACCGCAAGCAGATTGGAGGTAACCAGGGCCAGGAGGAGGGGCAGTGACAGTACAGCTGAATGGGTACACAGTTTCTGTTGAGGGTAATGAAAATGTTTTGGAAATAAGTGGTGGTGAGGTTGGACAGTATTGCAAATATAATTAATGCCATTGAAACTGTTCACTTAAAAAAAATAAAATGGCACATATTATGTTGTATAGGTTTTCTATATAATAAAAAGTATCCAAATAATCTTGCAAAAAAAAAAAAAAGACCTTTTGGTTTATACATAGATGGAGCTGGGTGCTAACTCTGAGAATGAATAATGCAAGAAAGTCTGGGCAGGACCTCTGAAAATCACCCAAGACCACTTTTTGTTGTATAGGACTGTCCCACGCTAGCAGGACATCTAGGATCACCCACCAACCCTTCTAAAGGCCCACCAAGTTCCAGCTCTCTCCCAAGACAGCAGAACTGTCTCTCCTGAGAGCCAGAGATGCAGGAATTGAGGATTGGGGAATGGGGCACTCTGGGCTCTGGCCAAAGGAGTGCCTGCAAGCCTCGTGGGGGACTGGAGTGTTCTACAAAGGAACAAGCAGAAATCCAGATCTTTGATGGATCATCATGAAGGACAGGGAACAAGGGGAAGAAGAATGCATGAATTCAAAGCAAGTCACTTCCTGTTCTGATCCCCAGCACCCAGGCTCGGGTCTTGGGCAGCAAGACTCATTGCACTCCCCTGCCAGATGGTGGAGCTAGAGAGCCTCACACACAGACCAAGTCCTGCTGGCTCAGGACTCTGGCAGGGCGCACAGTGGTGTGGCTGACCGTGATGATGTCAATAACAGCTACTATTTATTGACTAATTAGTGCGTTTTTTACTGTATGTTTTAAATTTAATCTTTAACAACCTATTACAGGTGAGAACACAAGTTCATGCAGTTACAAGGAGCCCAGTCTACCAAAAATCACTGAAACAAGGCAGAGCTGTCACAAGGACACCTAATCAAGAATCCCAATCTCCTGCTGGCTCTGGAGTCTCCCTGGGCAAACATCAAAGTGGGGTCTCCTCCCTGTGGTCCACTGGGAACCTGAGTGCAGTCAGCCATACCGCTTGGAATCTGGCCACTTCCTTGGTGACCCCTGCACTGACTGCTCCCTCTCCTTACAGCCGCCACTAAGGGACCAGATTGGTAGAGGTGATTTTAGCCCATCCCCCAGAGGAGATGTGAAGGGCTTAAAGGCAAGGCAAGAGATGGCTTCTCAGGAGGTGCTTGGAGACCCTAGCTTCAGGGCTTGTGATTTTGAACTGTGACGGCTAGAAGGAATACGGCTGGTTGACAGCGGACTCCCTCTGCTGCTTATGGAGCTGGCTTCTTTATTTGCTTCCTGAGGCCCTGGGCTGACATCTGTCCTGGAATCTCAGGCACAAAAGCAAGACTGACTGTCCCTATTGTTAACCCTTCTGCCACTTTATGAAGAGCCAAAAGTCCACCCCATGTCAATCCCTCCCCAGGCTTCTAATCCTTCCCCTGCCACCTGTGATGCTCCCAGTCCTTCCTGGGACTCTACTTCACTGACTCCAGCCAGTCTTTGCAGACAGTCTTCTATGTCCTTTCAACCTGGGCTGTTTGGCGCTGTAATTAATGCAGCAACGGATGCGCTGGACTAATAATTAGGGCAACTGCTTTTGGTTATCTATTTATTTTTCTTCCTCACACTTTCTCAACATCTCATTGGATCCTCACCACAACCTGGGCAGGCAGGTGTCATCGTTATCCCCATTCTACAGATGGGGAAATTGGAGGCCTGAGTCACCACCTGGAATGTGGCAAAACTGGATCTTGACTCCAGCTCCTCTCACCCCAAACCACAGTGACCTCAGAGAGGGGTTGAAGCACCTGTCATGAGTTCTCTGCACGAGTTTTATGACAAATCATATGATCTGAGAGCACGGTGGCCAAAGTACTTTTAAAATAGCAAGATTTTTGCAGTTTCACCCAAAGCCTTTAAATAACTTCACACCCCTGAACCAACTGAAGACTTAAAAGTTTTCAGTAAGACTCTCAGAGCAGGTGCTATGTGCCCTGTGTCGCCCGGCGCCGCAGAAAGAAGCATCATTTTCTAAGGGTCCACTTGAGTTCCTGGACAGGGGAAGGAGACAAAGAGGCTAGCTAGGAACAGCCCAGGTGGCTCAGGCCCCTTCATGTCCCCAGGGTTGTATTGGGAGGCAAGGGGCAACTATAAAAAGTACAAGATACACAGAAGCTACCTAGGTCCCAACAGACAAGGTGAAACAGAATCCAAAGGCCTAGCAAAGCCTGTGGGAAATCAAAGCAAAACTCCAGGAATTTCTGGAGTCTGAAGCCATGGGTTTGGGATTAGGCCCCTGGTGTGTGAGATTCAGTGTTCTCAGGGTCCAGCCCAGCGTGGCTGTCCATGCCACTACCAAGGGTACTGACACAGAAGGGCAGAACCACCATCCGTAGCAGAGGGCAGTGCAAAGATTCAGGTTGCCAGTCCAGAGAGACCCATGAGTCCATGTTTCCTGGCAAAGGGAAAAGCCCAAACATGGATTTGTCTAACCAAATGGAGCAGTTAGATGGTTCCTAGAAGAGGGAGGGCCTGCAGTCCTTAGTGGACCCCATCTCCTGGAGCAGCTCTGACTTCTCCCACTGTCTGTGGGTGTGGCAGAGTTAACCAGGCCCTGGGGGCAGCAGAGTGGATAGTTTCCCTAGCTGGCTCCAAGGGGACACTAAGCTCGCATAACAAGCAGGCAATGGCACCCACACCAGGGCACTAATCTCATCAGGTGGCTTTCTCTTCAAGGACTCCTCAAGCTGCAGCAAGTCAGATGGATTTGAAGAAGGAATCTGTGAGGTGGCTGGTGCCCTGTCCCCAACACTCCTGTCATTCTCTGAATGTTGGCTTGCCCCAGATTGCTATGTTGGAACCAAACTCCCAGCATAAGGATATTAAGAGGTGGGGACTTTGGGTGTGATTAAGACATGGAGCTCTACCATAATGAATGGGAATAGTGCCCTTACAAAGGAGGCCTAAGGGACTGTGGTTGCCCCTTCTTCCATGTGAGGCTGCAGTATGAAGGCACTCCCTTAAAAGCAGCCCATCCTCAACACCCAGTGAAGCTGCTAGGCACCTTAACCTTGAACTTCCTAGCCTCTAGAACTGAGATCAATGAATGTTTGTTGTTCACAAAATACTCAGTTTGGGTATTTTTAAATAGCAACCTGAACAGACTGTCAACAGTGAGGCATTAGTACCCCTCCTTCCTGCAGCCTTGGGACTACACGTCACCATTATGGACCATTTGCACAGCTGCTAGAATTCCAGAATGGACATGCTCTCAGGGAGAAGAGCACGGTCGACTCACATCTCTGAGGAGGTGGATCCCCCTCCTGGTTCTCAGACATGACCTGAGGTATATGTAAAGGCGATCTCAAAACCCTCTATTACTTTTTTTAAGATTTTTTTAAACAAATGACTTTACAGATGAATTAATAGAACTCTAAATAAAGGGAAAAGTTGACCCACACTATCAATACTGCAATTCCTGCTGTTTTCCACTTGTTTTATGTCATTTTCTATTCTTTTCACAGGCGTATGTCATTTTTATGCAGCTGTAGTTATGGTAGTGTGTGGTATGAGGTATTCTCTTTATCACTTAAAATTAAATCAGAATCACTTTTTTATGTGGCACAGAGCCTTCATAACTGTCATGGGCTCTACATGTCTCTCAAAGGGTTAGACATCACCACTGCCCAGTGCTTCTCTAGGAGTGGACTTTCAGATAACTTCCCGTTTTCCCTATTGGACTTAACACTGTGATGAGCATGTTAGCGTACAACTCAGATCTCGGTTCAGGATCAGAGACCAGAGCCTTGGGGAAGATGGAGGATGAGGTACTGGTGAATTTCAGGCAACTCTTCCCATGAAATGGCAGCCAGTAGGGAAAGAGACAGGGGTCAGAAGACAGAAAAATGGAAGAAGCTGTGTTTGTCCTACAGAGAATCTGGGGCAGTGGCTCTCACCTTTTGTAAAGAGAGGTGAACAAGCCAACGTGGAAAGTGTCTTTCTGAGGAAAGGTCTTAGAAGACCCAGGAAAGTAGTGTCACTTCCTGGTCCAGGTGTGGAAACCACGGTGGCCATGGGTCGGGGACGTGGGGGAGCATTAGCAGGGCTTGCCATGCCCACGAGAACGGCCCACAGACAGGAGCAGCGGGAACAGGAGTAGGTCCCCCTCCACTGGGTTCCAGGCTGAGGGCTTGCAGGAGCAGGCTGGCCAGGACAGAAGTCTCCAGGCACATGAGGCACAGGGAGGGAACTAAGAACTCATCGGGGGGCCTCCGAGACAGGGGCTGAGGTCCTTCAGTGCTGCGGGTGACCCCGTGAATCTGTGGCCTATGCCATCAGCATTAGCAACTTGTCCTCTGTACCTCTGGGAAGAGTTCAAGGGTTTAGATATTTTTTTCTTTGGGGCTATTTCCTAAAATAACTTTCTAGAAGCAAGATTACTAGGTCAAAGGGCACCAAGGCATTTCCCCTGTGGAATTCCGAGAGTCAGTTCTCAGGCCCAGCTGCCATGGTCTTCTCTTCCCTGCCACAGTCCCAGGGGTGCCCTTCCTCCAAGTCGGCAGACCCCACCCCAGCTTCCCCCTTTCTCACTAGCCCTGAGGTCACTTTCAATTTAAGCATCGCTATGGGGACACAATAAGGAAATAACTGAGACATTTAAAAGAAAGAAAATGGGGCGTGGAAACTTAAAAGTCTGAGTTTTGACAGGAGAAACCCTCCCTTAGAACCCCTGGACCTTGCCTGAGATGTGTACTACATAAACATTTGAGATATTAGAAGCCCTTATCCTGGGGTCTGTGTTGAAAATTGAAGGGGTCTTTGTCAGGTAAGACTTCCCTTAGAAAAGTAAATCACACCAGTTCTTACTTATTTTTTAATTTATTTATTTATTTATTGGTACCAAGGATTAAACTTAGGGGCACTCAACCACTGAACTACATCTCCAGCCCTATTTAGTATTTTATTTAGAGACAGGTCTCACTGAGTTGCTTAGCCCCTCACTTGTGCTGAGGCTGGCTTTGAATTTGCAATCCTCCTGCCTCAGTCTCCTGAGCTGCTGGGATTACAGGCATGTGTCATCTTGCCCAGCCACACCAGTTATCTTAACAAAAAGGATGTGATAAAGGAATCGACTGATCAGGTATTAGAGGCCTGAAAGACCTCAGGGAGATAATAACACAGATAATGGCTGCAGGAAGCAGCTTGTAACCCAGGGTGCAGAAAGCAAAGAAGATTGGACAAGGGTATCTAGAAGCTTGGAAAATATTTCCATAGAACTGGGACCCAGACCTTGTGGGAGGATTACACTATAGTTGAATTGTCCACAAAAAAAAAAAAAAAAAGTATGTCAAAATCCTACCTCTTGGTACCTCTAAAAGTGACCTTATTTGGAAGTAGGTTCTTCACAGAGTAACTGAGCTCAAATAAGGTCTTCAGGGGGGGCCTGATGATCAACATGACGGCGTTCTGAAAGAAGGGAGAAATTTGAACACGGAGACTGACACACACAAAGGAAAGACAAAGTGAAGACACACAGGGAAAGGGCCATGTGTGTCCAGAGTGGTTCTTGGCATCTACAAGCCCAGAAAAGCCCACAGAACCTGGACAAGGCAAGGGAGGATTGTCCTCTAGAGCTCACACGTTCATCTTGGAGTTCCAACCTCCAGAACTATGAGGTGAAATTTTCTGTTTTTAGCCACCCAGTTTTTGGTTCTTCGCTATGGCTGCCAAGAAGATAGTGCCCAGCTCTGCTGGGCTCCCCGAGCGGACACCAGAAGGCTAGTTCTGGAAGTGTGGAAATACCTGGCCGTTACCTGGAATCACATGCCACCATAAGATGGAATACGACTGTGTTTCAGTCAGCTTTTTTTCATTGCTGTGACTAAAAGACTTGACCAGAACAACTGTAGAGGAGGAAAAGTTTATTCAGGGGCTCACGGTTTCAGAGGTCTCAGTCCATAGACAGCCAGCTCCATTCCTCGGACTTGAGGTGAGGTGAAACAACATGGTGGAGTTCACGTGATGGTCAGGAAGAGACTCCACTCACCAGATACAAAATATATACCCCAAAGCCACGCCCTCAATGTCCCACCTGCTCCAGCCACAGCCCACCTGCCTTCAGTTCCCACTCAATTAATCTCATCAGGTGATTAATTCACTGATGGGGTCAAGGCTCTCAAAGCCCAGTCATTTGTCCTCTGAACCTTCTTGCATTGTCTCACACATTAGATTCTGGGGGACACCTCGCATCCAAACCATGACACACTGTTTGCATGGTGCCGGCAGTCGAAGAACACAACACAGGATGCTTCTCTCTCCTCCAGCCTTCGGTCTCCCTCTTGCTTGTTCTTTGGCTAGTCCTGCATACTCAGGGGCCAGCTGTCCATGGGAGAAACATGGAGTGCTGGGCCCCACAGTCACAGAGATGACCATGGCCGAAGGATGGGAGCTGAGATACAAGTGGTGAAACCAACATGGCACATGAGAACTTGGACTGGGGGGGAAAAAAAAAGACACCTTCCTTTTTATTCACCTTTCTCCAACATCTATTATTTCCTCCCCTTGTGAATATAGGCCAAAAATAAATAAATAAAACTGCAGTAGTAGTAGCAGGAGCTGTGA
This sequence comes from Marmota flaviventris, assembly GCF_047511675.1. Lineage (NCBI taxonomy): Eukaryota > Metazoa > Chordata > Mammalia > Rodentia > Sciuridae > Marmota > Marmota flaviventris. The sequence continues at coordinate 168,535,451 of NC_092500.1, forward strand.
CTTTCCAACTCATGTTTCCATAGCACTTAGAGTCCCTGCCGACGTTTTCAAGTTGTCATTTGTGCTATCATCACCACCTTAAAATTGTAGTGCATGTTGACTTGCTACAGCCTCTGGCCATTAACTGTGCTGATACTGAAGCAAACGTATTACTAATGCAAGTCTTTTAATGTCTTTTAAAATGTGTGGTTTTTCCTTTGTGTTTCCACTGTTGTTGCTGTTTATGCATTGAAAGATCTTATTTGAGAAAGAGGTCAAAGATTTCACCAAACAGACAAGGGGTTACCTCAACAAGGCTGTTGTGAACCAAGCCATGCAGAGCTCTTAAAAGAGGGCCTGGCATATAGTAAGTATGCCAACCGTGGTTCCAGGATCCCGAGATACAAGACTCATGAGTGCGCAAGTCCTTATATAAAATGGTGGAGCATCTAGATAAAACCTGTGATGTGTGCATCCACACATTTCAGATCATCTCTAGATGACTAATAATTAGTAGTACAATGTAAATTCTCTGTAAGCAGTTGTTAGGATTTCTTAGGGAATAATAGCAACCAAAAAAGTCTGGCCCGGCACGGTGGCACATGCCTGCTATCTTAGCGGCTCGGGAGGCTGAGACAGGAGAATGGCGAGTTCAAAGCCAGCCTCAGCAAAAGTGAGGAGCTAAGCAAATCACTGAGACCCTATCTCTAAATAAAATGCAAAACAGGGCAGGGATATGCTCAGTGATCAAGTGCCCTTGAATTCAATCCCCCATACCAAAAATGAAGAAGAAGGAGAAGTCTGTACATGTTCAGTACAGACACAATGTTATTTTTCAAATATTGTCAATCTGCCATTGGCTAAATCTGCAGATGCAGAATCCAGATGCAGAGGGTCAACTGTATAAGTGATATATTGAAGAGATGCCTTTAGTTTATTCCTTTTCTCTAGGTTCCTGGAAATAGAAGTCACCGTCTTCCAGGAACATGGTGTTTAAATTGTGTTTCTTGGGTCCTTGGGAGTTCTAGTTACGTGCATCCCTGGTGGCTTTGCAAGATGAGGAAGGTGGTGAGCAGGCAGCACTTTGCTCCTACCCCTTAAGACAGGATCTTTTCTTTCTATCTTTCTTTTCTTTTCTTTCTTTTTTTTTGGTACTGGGGATTGATCTCAGGGGCACTTGACCACTGAGCCACATCCTCAACCCTATTTTGTATTTTATTTAGAGACAGGGTCTCGCTGAGTGGCTTAATGCCTCACTGTTGCTGAGGCTGGCTTTGGACTCACAATTCTCCTGTCTAGCCTCCCAAGCCACTGGGATTACAGGCGTGCCCCACTGCACCCAGCCACGCTTTTCCTTCTATTTAAAGTACATATTGAGATTCCAGATGTGACCGCATTTGCAGGAAATATCCCAAGCAAAGCCATGAAGAGTTCCAGGAAGAGCACACACCAGGCTGTCCCACCCAGCTGAAGGTGCCTGGGTTGTGTATTGTCAGGGTCACAAAAGCAAACCAGGTGGACCCTACTTGGTGGGTTGCTAGAGTGTCACTGAGGTGCATGGGTAGAGTTCAGGGAAGGTACAGTGCTTTGGATTATTCCCACCCACAGATCTGAAGAAGGAAAGGGTGGCAGTGTCTGGCATCCAGAGAGGAGGGATTCATGGCAAAGGTTTCTGACAGCAGCTGAAGCCTTTGGAGAGAAATGCAGCCACTCTATGGGGGTCTGTTAGGGAGGAACAAGGAAAATGACTACCCCGACCACATTCTCTTCCCACTCTTCATTCCCATGGGTGCTTCCCAGTGGCCAAACCCAAGCAAAATCCAGAGGGCAAGGAATAAATTGTTGTAGATTCAGTGGTGGGCTGGCAAATACATATTTATCAACAAGCTCTGAAGTATGTGAGAGAGAGAACTTGAATGTAGTGTTTGCCAATTTCTGTGGTGTAAATATTCCTACTATGATCACCAAACAGAGTTAGGAAGAGGTGCTCTCAGTCATCCCTTGCAGGCTCCAGGACACCACCGAGGTAGACCATATGGGCCAGGCTCCCAGGGCACAGAGCAGGGCAGAGAAGGATGGAGACCTGGAAACGTGAGCAAAATGCCCAGTGCTGCTTGGTTGTGCGTGCTGCAGCTGCCAACAGCAGGTCAAGATCTAACGTCAGGACCAAGGGCATCAGTGCCTCTGACTTCACCATCAACAGAAGTGCCACTCCCAAGGCTCATACAGAGGGTTCATAGAATAGGGATCCAACAGGTCAGTAATGCAGGAGAGGAAGGAATGAGACAGAGGGAGACGGATGTAGATAATTCCAGGCTAAGGCTGGGGGAGTCAGATTTCTCCCAGGCACAGTGTTGCCAATAAAAGCCGCGCTGCAAGAAAGAGGCTAGGGGTGGGGAGTGTACTTTTCCAGCTTCAATTAGCTCCATCTGATAACAATATCCTACAGCCAGGTAGGGGTGGATCACGTGGAGAGAGGAAGGTGATGCACCAGAAGTGGAGTTCCAGGGCGGGGCCCAGACCTAATAGACCATCTGGCACTGAACTCCAGGTCTTAGAAGTGACCTCCCGCCATAGGAGTGGCCATAGAGCTATTAAACCAACTGTTCACAAACCCCCGTGGGCCCATCTTGGCAGAGCCATTGCGGAAGAGCTTGGATTCTGTGATGCTGCGTCCTGGTGATGTTCTGTATGCAAAAGGCACAGCCCAATCTTCTGCGTAACAATCAGTGTAAAGCGACCCGCAGCCACCACCTGTCCCCCAGACCTACTGCCAATGGTCTTCCCTGCCCTCTCTGTTCCTCAGGCCAGTACTTTTCCAAGGCGGTAGATAAACTGGCTCTGTAAATTCTTCTTGCACTACAGCCCCTTGTCCTGAGGGCCAGGCGCAAGTCCACAAAGGGAAGGGGTTCAGATGGTTAAATGAGAAGTGCTGGACTGATCTCCAGATTATCTCCCCCTCCTGCTTCCCATGCCTGAACCTATGTGACAATTAAGACAAGTGGCACATGGATCGGGTGGCAGGGGCTTGGGCTTAATGTGGCGGCCACAGCATCATGGCCTTGCCAGGTAAAACTGCAGGTACAGAGGCCAACCCAAGCACAGAGCCAGGTCCAACAGGATGACCCCTGCAGCCAAAGGTGTGGCCCAAAAGGGGGGCTCTCCCCTCACTCAATTCTACTTCAGCTGCCTCCGCTTGCCTCTCAGAAGGATGTACTTACTGCTTTGCTGGTGATTCAAGTTCTGTGGACCTCTCTCTTCCTTACAATGTGAGGAAGATTCTAAGTGCATCCACTGCTATTGCTTATGGGAAAGCACAGGGCAGGCTATTAAAGTGACTAAAACCACCCTGGGGCCTTTGACAATATCCTGGGACATAAAAGTCAGAGAGTGAGGTACTCAGGTTGCAGATGTGGGAAGAAAATCATCCCACGTATTAGTTGATACCCAAGACAGGAGAAAATGCGAGAACACAGAGAAGGCTGCAAACAAGATTTGAACCAAAAGGTGGAGGGACTGAGATGTCCGTGGATCTGGCTAGAAGGCAGAGAAATATGAAAGGAAATGGAGGAGGTGAAACAAAGAAACCTAAAAATCCAATAAAAAAAAAATTAGCTCTGCCTTACCATCAGAAAAGAGCAGGAACCAAATTGCAGAAAATAGCTGCTGAGGGGCTGGGGACATAGCTCAGTTGGTAGGGTGCTTGCCTCGCATGCACAAGGCCCTGGGTTCAATCCTCAGCACCACAAAAAAAAAAAAAAAAAGAAAAGAAAATAGCTGCTGAACATAGAGAATAAGTTTGCCAAGTTCTGCGAGGATACAGGAGAAAAGAATGAGACAAAGGCCACACTAATCCCCTGTCCAGGCAGGTGCCATGTCTCTGGAGGAGAATCAGGAGCCCAAAAACAAAAGACAAGTCCCAGATAATAGATGATACATGAGGCTCACTGTCTTTATCTCTGAAAGAACTGCACAGAAAGTGTCCAACAGCTCAGACCTACCCAAGTGCAAAATCTCCACTCTACTGTCGAATTCCTATGGGTCCCCAAGCCTTCATTGCTGCACCCACAGAGTGGGGGTGACCTGGTAGGGCTGTTATAGGTAATGCAGACAGAGCCCTGGGGTACCATATCCGGCAATAGTATTGACGTTTCAAAGGGGCTCACTGAGTACTAAGCAAAGTTAACGACAAGAAACCAAGCTATAAATATTAGTAATAGAATTTATAAATAGCAAAAAATTCTTATAAGTGTTAGGGAGAGAGGGAAAGGTGACCTAAAGAGGAAAAAGCCCATCTGTTTTCAATTTCTTCCATAAAACCACACTAAGTGCTTAAAGAACAAGTTTCAGCTACTGGTTTTGAGGAAATGGAGTACTTAATCAAGACTATGGACTCAGTCAAGTTCCTGTTTCTGTATAAAAACAACAAAGAAATAGTCTCCACTCTTCAACAACTTAGAAAGCATATCTTCTCTGTATCTTTCTTAAGACAAAACACTGTGTTAGTCAGCTTTCTGTCACTGTGACAATACACCTGAGATAAACTTAAAGGAAAATAGGTTTATTTTGGCTCACAGTGTCAAAGGTTTCAGTCTTTTATGGCTTGTCCCTGATGCTTTGGTTTGATGGGAAGCTGAACATCATGACAGAAGCTTGTGGTAGTGAAGCTGCTGACTTCACGGAAGCCAGTAAGCACAGAGAGAGAGGGAAAGAGCCAGAATCCCAATATCCCCTTCAAGGGCACACCCAATAACCAAACTTTCTCCCACGAGGCCCCACCTCGTAAGAGCTCCATCACCTCCCAACAGTGCCACAGGCTGGTGACCAAACTTTTAGCATATGGGCTTTTGGAGCATTTAAGATCCAAACCATAACAAATACCAAAAGGATTTTTACAGAAACCAAGATACAGGACAAGTAAAGAACTTAACAAAAGCTCATTTGTGCTATCAAAGGCTGGATAGTTAAAACCCATTATATGTGGCACTGAAGCCTAAACCTAGCTAGAGACGTGATTACAGTATAGAATGCAAATGTCAAAAGGCAGTTGATTATACCCTGGGATGCTCCTACAGAAACCATCAACAAAAACAAAGAGGCGTGAAAGTGGACAGGAGAAAAACCACACCAAGTTTTTTATCTTCTTTGGAAGGGAACCAATAGACACTCTTTCACTGCTACCATTGATTATAATAGAATTATTTTTATTATGAAAAGTAAGCTCTAGTACAATTAAGAAAAGTCTTTTTATGAGAGTAGGCTGACTGCTTTCTTTTTTAAAAAAATTTTTTAGTTGTTGATAGACTTTTATTATTTTTTTATTTTTTTGGTGCTGGGGATTGAACCCAGGACCTTGTGCATGTGAGATAGCATTCTACTGACTGAGCTATATCCCCAGCCCAATAGACCTTTATTTTATTTATTTACATGCGGTGCTGAGACTTGAACTCAGTGTCTCACTCACACCAGGCAAGTGCGCTACCACTGAGCCACAGCCAGAGCCTCGGCTGACTACTTAAAAAAAAAAAAAAAAAAAGACACCTCTGTGACTTATTACAGTAAAATTGATTTTTGGTTCATGGCATAGTGTAGGTGGTAGAAAAGGAATGGGGAAGAATCTTAGACTCCAAACTCCACCCAGATGCAAGGAAAGCAAGAAGTGCCACTCAGCTCTACGCCCATGAAGAAGGGGGTCATGGATTTTGCTGAGCACCTGCAGGGGCCACAGTACACCGCTTCCTCCCTCCACACAGGCACGCCTCCTTCAGTATTAATGTTGTATTAGGTTTCAGTGAGAAAAACAGAAACCAGTCTAATATTTCAAAGAGAATCGTGGGAGACCAGACTATGTCACCCTAAAATAGGAAGGACTGCTTGCCATCCTTAGAGACCCAGCTCTTTTTCTTTTGTTTTGTCACCTCTCTATAAATTTGCTATACGTTGTAGAAGATGCTTGATAAGCTGAATTCACGGCTGCCTCTTTGAGAGCTGCTCATTCCGGGAATGTATCCCATGGATATGTGAAATGCACGTTAGTGAACTTCTCTGTTTTTCCTCTTGTTAACTTGACTTTTGTGGCAGGGATCTCTTCCAACTAGGAGTCTATTCTTTGTCTACGGAATGCAAAACAGGGCATCAGGCGTTGACAGAATCCTTGGAAAATCAAAGGAAGCGGAGATCAGGGAACACGGTGGTTGGCTTTTGGGAAACAATACACAGAAATTTCAGGAAGCTGCTGAGGACCATCTCCGCTGTCTGACGCACCAGAGCAGGCACCGTGTGAGCTCCCCTGCCAAGCTGCTGCAGCCCTCGCCTGGCAGGGAGACCAGGAAGCCGTCATCTGCCCACAGGTCTGTCAGCTGCTGGAGGAACCTTTGGCTTTTCCTTTTCTTCCAACTTCTTAATCTCATGCTGGTAGAGTCTAAACTGGAACACCGATGGCAAGGGATTCCAAGAAATAAGTGCACAGAAGGGGGCAAACTGTGAGGTCTGAAAACAGACTTTCTAAATCACTGGGAGAAAAATCATAGAAGACGTGGTAGAGTTGTTCTCATGATCTGCCATAGCTGAGTTGTATACAGTTGCTGCAAACACTGAACTAGCAGATACTGAACCAAGGCTTCCCCGGGGAAAACACAAGATTAGATGCCTGGGAGCCTCACCAACAAATCAGAACATAACTATTTTATGTGAGTTTCTGTCTGCCGACACCTTATTGCGTATAGAATGTTGATTCTTCAGCATTGAGTTCATGGCCATCACTGCTATGACTTATGCCTGAACAAAACTTACCTACCACATCTGTCTTCCCAACAAGGCACTCCGCAGCCTTATTGCCCTGAGGACCACTAGACGTCTCTTCAGCACTCTGCTTGAGGACCATTTTAATCATGAGCAAAAGGCACAAAAATGTGAAAAATACAGGGCCAAAGGGGCCACGAAAAGGATCCTTAAAACGGAAAGGCAGAGCTTTGCCTTGTGGACCTCAGCTGGAAGCAAATGCATTGCACAACCAAACCTCTCACTGCTCTGCACACGTTTGTGTGTGACCATGAAAGCCCCATGACTATGGAATGATTTGGAGGTAACAAATAAATTTCATTAGGTGAATCTGTAAGTAGAGAATTCACATATAATAAGGATCAACTCTACATATGATTTTTTTTAAAAAAAAGGTGAGGAAATAAAGAACTAAAATGGAAAACAAAAATAAAACACATATTTAAAGTACTCTCTGTCTTCAAAGGCAAATGCAAATTATTGAAGTAGCAATAACTACCTCCGCAGTCCTCAGAACAGATCAAAGTGCTGGTAAGCACGTAAACACCTCCCAACTCTCATGAGAATCATTTCATGGCAAATCCAAAGCCTTTGAGTGACAACTTCATACAACAGAACTATTGTAGACTCTTTGCCTAACTTTGCACATCTAAGAATTTGAGCCTAAATTAATAAACCAACATGTGCCCTAAGAGTCAATGACTGGAATATTATCTTTAAAAATATGGAAGAGCAAAAGAGAAAGTATAAATACAAAAATCCTAGAGTGGAAGGGGCTGGGGCTGGGGCTCAGCAATAGAGTCTCGCCTAGCATGTGCAAGGCCCTGGGTTCGATCCTCAGCACCACATAAAATAAATATATGAATTAAATAAAGGTATTGCGTCCAACTACAACTAAAAAACTATATTTAAAAAAATCCTATAGTAGAAGTTTGGTCAATTAAATTATGGAATTTCTAAAATGAAACACTAATCAGCCTTCAATCATGATGTTGTACACAATATTAAATGCATGGGAAGATGCTCACTATAAAAAGCTTTAAAATAGAACATAATATATAGGGTCTGATCCCATTTTTATAACTAAAATGGAGAATCCATACTTATATATTTCTTTAAATAACTGAGAAAAAAGACATGTAATTGCTTTAAACTTCTTAGCATCATAGCAATTAGGATGGTATACAAGTATATTTAAAGATTTAAGTATTCTAATGCAAGTGTCAGCTTTTGCTATAAAACTATGCCAAATCCAAGGAAAAGACAAGGATACCATTATTATTTAAAGTTCTCAGCAAGCTTGGTGTGGTAGTACACACCTATAATCCAAGCAACTTGGGAGGCTGAGGCAGGAAGATCACAAGTTCAAGACCAGCCTTAGCAACTTAGTGAGGCCCTTAACAAACTTAGTAAGACCCTGCCTCAAAATAAAAATTAAAAAGGGCTGGGGCTGGGCTGGCGAGCACTTGCCTAGCAAGTCCAAGGCCCTGGGTTTAATTTTCAGCACCACATAAAAATAAATAAATAAAATAAAGGTATTGTGTCCAACTACAACAACAACAAAAAAAGAAATATTAAAAAGAGGGGGGACTGGGGCTGGGGCTCAGTGGTTAAGCACCCCTAGGTTCAATCCCTGGTGCCTCAAAAATAAATAAATAAAGTTTTCAGCAGTGAAATCAGAAGAAAAAAGTAACTAACATCACTATTCAGAGCAGGGAATAAATATGATTATTTTTACATAATTCACTTGTATCTAGAAAACTCAAATAAGCCAATATTTTAGAAATAATCAGTTAATAGGTTTTGATAAAAATAAATACAATAACCACAGGAAAAGATTTTCAATACCATTGCTCTTGGTAATGCAAATGAAAACCATAACATTGGGGTATAGGTCAATGGTAGAGAGTTTGCCTGCAGGCCTGAGGCCCTGGGTTCCATCCCCAGCATCCAAACAAAACAAAACAAAACGCAATGACATACTAGTGCCACCAGTGGGACTTAAATTTAAAAGCCTGACCACTCTGAATATCAGCAAAAGATATGAAAGAACTGGAACTAGCTTAGAGTATAAAACTCATCTGCCAAAAAGCAGATGAATGGTTGCTTTGGGCCAGGGGCTGGTGGCAGTGAGGGTGCGATGACAAAGGACATAAGAAAGCATTTGGAGTCCTGGATGTGCTCATTATTTTGACTGTAGTGATGTTTTTGAAAATGTGTATGTCAAAAGTCTTCCATGTGGGCTGGAATTGTGGCTCAGTGGTACAGCACTCGCCTAGCACGCGTGAGGCCCCAGGTTAAATCCTCAGCACCACATAAAAATAAATAAATAAAAAGATATTGTATCCAACTACAACTAAAAAATAAATATTAAAAAAAACTCTTCCAAGTATAGCTTTTACAATGTTGAGATATGTTCCTGTTATCCCTAGTTTTTCTAATGGATAAAGAAACTGTGGTAAATACACACAATGGAATATCACTCAGCATTAAAGTAGAATAAAATCATGGAATTTGCAAGTAAATGGATGGAGTTGGAGAATATCATGCTAAGCGAAGTAAGCCACTCCCCAAAAACCAAAAGTCGAATGTTTTCTCTCATAAGTGGATGCTGACCCATAATGGGGGTCAGGGGATGGGGTGGGGGAACATGGAAGGAATGGAGGAACTTTGAATGGGGCAAAGGGGAGGGGGGAGCATGGGGGTAGAGAAGACGGTGGAATGAGATGGACATCATTATCCTAGGTATACAATGTATGAAGACATGAATGGTGTGACTGTACTTTGTATACAACCAGAGAAATGAAAAATTGTGCTCCATTTGTGTACTAACTATGAATCAAAACGCATTCTGCTGTCATGTATAACAAATTAGAACAAATCAATCAATTAGTTAATTTTTAAAAAGTCTTCCAAGTATACACTTCAAATGTGTGCAGCTCATTGGGTATCAGTTATACCTCGACCCAGATACAAAAAATATAGTAACCTGTGTATATTATTTCTACATGCTAAAAATAACCAATTAGAAAATATAAAGTGAAAATGTTTCATTCACCCTATCAACACAAAATACAAAATAACCTAATAAATTTAGCAAACAGTGCAGTAGATATTATATGAAAAAGGAATACAACAACAATATGAATCTTTGTAACAATGTAAATCTTAAATGTCTGGGAAAAGCAAACTTGAATAAATGAGAAGACAGAACACTCGCCCAGATGGAAGGATACAAATGGGTGAAGTAGGTCCTGGGAGGTACCAATCACACGTCCCACTTTGAGACCAGGGCACCCATCCCCTTAGCTGCTCAGAGTGTCTGCTGCAGTGGCTCCTAGCTGAGTGATTCTCCAGGAATCTCCTCAACTGGAGAAAGCCACCCCAGGCCTCCCAAGTTCAACACCTTCTCCTCTGGGTAGTTCACTCTGGACACTGGCCCATCAATGGTGGGGAGGAAGCTTTACAAAGTCCCGCCCCCTGGCCCCCATTTGAACACTCTGAAGCTCACCCCAGCTCCAGAACTCCCTGTGGCTTCCTCTACTCAGTCTCACTGCTATCTGCCCAGGGGTGGTAATCCCAAGGGCTCTCCCTGATAAACCCACTTGTGCAAATCTGACTCTGCTTCCCAGGGAACTTGACCTGCAACAAAGGATAAGTGTGTGTCAATTTTATCTAAATTGAAGTACACACTTAATGCAGCTTCTCATCCGGATACGAGTGGGATAATTTTATTAAGTGAAAATAGCTAAGAATTGGGGCAGGGGTGGGAGGCAGGATAAAAACAAGAAAGTCGAACTTGAAACACAAGAAACTAAATTTTATTAGAAAGCTATAATAATTTAAACAGTATCCTGATGTGAAATAGTGTAAGAATAGTCAATGAAACAGAAAACCTCGATGCACCACAAGTCATCTCCAGGATGACATAATCTCTCTGTGACATTCTTTCTACTTCCTGGACTTTGTGGATCCTGTCTCTTCCCTGGGGATATCAACTCTGTAGACCCTTCCTATGGGAGTTATTCATCTCTTATATGGACCACAGTGGTAGAATCAGCATAATAATGTTATCAGGGCATTATTTTTTCCTCCTCCTACTAACCACTTTGTTCTTTTATGGTTCAGACTATTTTATCAGCCTTCTGTCTACCTCTCACTAAGATTCTATTAAAGTGAGCACCAAGAAGTCACACTCACGGAGCACTTTAGCACTTGGCTGGGTCTCCCTCTCCACCTTAGTATTTGCTACCAGCTTACATAAATTCAATATCCACCTGGACAGCACACCCACACCCTAGCCTCTTAGTCCCTAATCTCAGTGTCAGTGAGCTCCTGTCCCATCATCCCCCTCAGCAATCCATTCCCATAGTCACTGGGCCCCTGTCCTCTTGGGGAAGAGGCTGACCTCTGAAACCTCAGCTCCAACCCTTCATCCAGGTCCAGGGTCCTTGCTTCCTGCTTCCCACGACCTCTCTTCCATGTCTACTCACATTTCACAGAGATCCCAAAAGAGTTGCCTGAACCTACAGTTGAGTTGGAGTGTCTCAATCCCACCTGAACTTTCTTCCTTTCCTTCTGAACTGAGCCCACATGGGTTACCAAGGCCCGGGCCTCCTTGCCTCCATCTGGGACAACTATGGACTTTCGTTCTAGCACCAGAAACCCCCTGGGACTCATGGGTTCACTTTCAACTCCTTCCGACCCACCTTCCGTCATCCCCACGGAGCCAGTTTAATGGGGCAGATGTCGTCAAGTTATTTCCCTGAGAAGGAGTTTCCTCGGCACCCCCCTCTAGAAGCCAAGCCCACCGCTCCAGCATGCAGGCCCACCAGGCCCCAGCCCCTCCCCACTCCTCGCCTTCCAACCAGAGAGACTTGCAGAAAGAGTCTCCCACCCTGTGCCCTCCGTGGGCACCATGCTCTGAGGCCTCTCGCTTTCCCCTCATTCCCCAGGGTCCCCTGATGACTCCTGGCTGAAAATCCCCATTGTCCCTGGTACATACCCAAGGCTCAGCACTCGGGTTGCTTGGATGTCAGGGTCCTGGCACCTTGGAAGGATGCAACAGGGAAGCACTGGACTTGAGCTCCCTCCACCAAGCCCAGTCCCACCTCCATTACTTACTCCCTAAGTGACGGGACTATTTTCTTAACCTTTTATGATACCTATTTACTTTTCCCAGATAGCTACTCTACAGGGTGGCTGTAAGGAGGACACAGAGAACCGTGTGAGTGTGGACAACAGCTCCCAGCGTATGGTGAGCGCTCAGCAAAGTCTTGATCCCTTCTTCTTCTTTCTTTCCTCCTCACCATCTATCCTCTCCTGTCCCCCATCCCTGTGCTTTTTGCTTCTCTTTGTTCTCCTCTTCTCCCCTTTTTCTCCTCATGACTTTGGAAACAGCAACAAGAGGAGAAAACTAACTTAACATGGACCCAACCGTCATCAGCTTCAAAGTGCTCCAACTCCCAGCCCATGACTCAACCAGGGCTCACCTCATTGTTGCTCCACCTTAATAAATAGTTGACCTTTTAGCTCATCTGACAAGGAAGGTTGCTAGAAACAAACAGAGTATACTCATCTGGGTGTGTCCAGAGTCTTCCTGATGAGGGACCTTGAAGAGTCTGCTCACTTCCCTTTACAATTCAGAGGAGAAAGGAGCTGTGGAATTTCTGTGGCCAAACCCAACTCCATCCTCAACAGTACACTAAACACTGACATGGTCACTAAAATTCAGATGTTACTCAACACCACCTAATTTGTGCTAATGGAACACATAGGGAGTGTCACATTATTATGGTGATTCCGGAAAGACAATAAGCTGGAAACAAATCACCAACTTATAAATTTCATTTAGATCTAAACCTATGTCGGGTTTTCCTGGATTCCTATTTTGTACAAGAACCTGATTTTACAGCAGAGCTCTATAGACAGACTATCCTCAGAAAGAGACAAGGGTGAGACTGAAGGCTTAATGTAGAAGACAGAGGGGGCAGAAGTGAACTAGAATAGCAGAGCGCAAAAGAAATTTAAGGGACCAGAAGAGAGTCCTCACTCCCCCAGCCAACTACCCCCTGTTCTCTACATTAGGCATAAAAATAACGGCAGTAATGATGGAGACTCTAAGGAGTGTAATCCAATTTCCATCTTGTATGTTATACAGCTGAGGCAGAGAGATTAAATAACACATCCAGAGTCACCCAGGTACACAGCCATCAAGGCTACAGAGCATGTCTGGCCAACCCTAAAGCCCGTCATTTCCAGTCTTTCACGAAGTCTCACACGTAACACACAGAACATGTATGAAATGAAGCCTCAGACGGAATGCGGCTTATCTGGCTTCACAGGTCATCATCTGGCAGAGAAATATTTTAGAATATTCAGACCCATTAGGCGGAGATTCCAGTTTCTGGTCCAGCAGGTCAAGAGCTTGGAAGTCTCCTCGGCGTCCTGACACATGAAAAGCTGAATGAACGGGAAATCCACCACTCTTCTTGGATCCATCGGAGAACTGCTTAAAGAGACAAACAGGTAGAAACAGACTCTCAATTTACCAAGGCAGAAACCTCTATGGGGACAAGTGCAGGGTAGGGAAACCTCAAGTCCAAGGGAGAAATTTCTGAAGGCTCGGAGTGAACATCCCTGAGAGTTAGGAACCCCAGGAGAGACCTCTCATAGACAGGAGCCCCCACACTTTTGTGAACTTTATGTTCAGTAGCTGTATCAGGATCTCACTGTGAAGAGAAGAAAAACCATTCCCCTCATGCTTCCATGGGGAAGGGAGGGAAAGAGGAACTATCCCAAAATATTCATCTCTCAATATCAGTGGGAGATTGGTCCAGGATCCCCAGCAGATACCAACATCCATTAATGCACAAGTCTCTTGTGCAGTCATGCAGTATTTTTATAGATCTTATGCACGTCTTCCCATAGACTTTAAGTCATCTCTAATACAGTGCAAACGCCAGATAGATAGTAGTTATACTGTTTTATTTAGGGAATAACAACAAGCAAAAAGTCTGTATTTGTTTGGTGCAGAAAAAAAATTTTTTCAAATATTTTTCACCATAATTGGTGAATCCGTGGATGTGGAAGTTATAGGAACAACTGGTGAAACCTGAATGAAAGCTAAGGATTAGGGTTAGGGTTAGGTGGTAACGTGTCAGGATTCATTTCCTGGTTTTTACGGTTATATTCTTAAATATGTAGGGAAATGTCCTTGTTGGTCGTAAATGTTCACTTAAGTATAATATTAGTTAGGTAGGGCTGCTGGGACACCGATTGAATGGACAGAAATTTATTTGCTCACAATTCTGGAGGCTCCAGGTCCAAGTTCAAGGTGTTGATGGGGTTGGTTCCTTCTGAGGCCTCTCTCCTTGGCTTATATATGGCCACCTTCTGCATATATCTTCACATCATCTTTCTTTCATATATATATATATATATATATATATATATATATATATATATATATATATATATTAGTTGTAGGTGCGCACAATACCTTTATTTTATTTTTATGTAGTGCTAAGGATCAAACTCAATGCCTCATGCATGATATGTGAGCACTGTACCATTGAGCTACAACCAAAGTCCCTCATATCATCTTTATTGTAAGTGTCTTGTGTCCTGATTTCCTCTACTTATATGACAGTTATGGTTTGGATGTGAGGTGTCCCCCCAAAACTGATGTGTGAGACAATGCAAGAAATTTCAGAGAAGAAATGATTGGGTTATGAGAGCCCTAACCTAAGCAGTGAATTGATCCTCTAATGGGATCAACTGAGTGGTAATTGAAGGTGGGCAGGGGATGGTTGAAGGAGGTGGGTCATTGGGGGTGTACCTTTGGGGTATTTATTTTGTATCTGGAGAGTGGAGTCTCTTTCTGCTTTCTGATCATCATGTGAGCCCCTTCCCTCTGCCACACTCTTCCACCATGATGTTCTGCCTCACCTTGAGCCCCGAGGAATGGAGCTGGCTGTCTGTGGACTGAGACCTCTGAAACTGTGAGCCCCCAAATAAACTCTTCCTTCTCTACAATTAGAATGTTCTTATCAGGTCTTTTAGTCACAGCTGATAAAAACAGTGGCTACCAGTCATATTGCATAAGGGTACCCTAGAGGCCTTACTTTAACTTATTTACCTCTTTAAAGACCCCGTCAACAAATACAGCCACATTCCCAGGTACTGAGGGTTAGCATTTTGACATATGTACTTCGGGGGACAAAATTCAGCCCGAATCAAGTACCAAGAGGATAATGGGGCATTATGTCAGCAATTTGTTCTCAAATGATTCAGGAAAATAAATTATTTGTATAACACCGCCAACTTTTCTGTAATCTCGCTTTTGTTTAAAACTAAAGAAAGAAATGTGCTTGAAGGCAATTCTTCTATTTTCTCTGTAAAACACTGGCACAAAATGAAAGCAAGAGTAATCAATGCCTTATAAAAAGAAAAAATGAACAAGTGTTAATTACATTCCTGACACGAGAAATGTTAGTTATTTTTTAAGTGCACTTCAGTGGACTGCTTCATGCCTTGGAGATACTGGATATATGACGTACGGCATAATAGATATGCTTTAATGCCAAATAACAATGGACCTGTGTATTTCAGGTCTCTGCTGGATTTCCTGTACTCAGTGAAACACTGGCGTTTTTCAGGATCAATGTGTTTATTTCTAAATTGGCTTCTTCCATCATTTTATGGCTCCTTCAAAGTGTTACTGGCTGAGGGAGCCTCCCACAGAACCACAAAGTGGATTAACCAGTACCAGAATGAAGGGAAGTGGGGGCAGGGTTTGATTTCATGTTAATGGCCGTTGCCAGATCATACTATTATTGTCTGCAAGAGAGTGAAGGGTGGGAAATGACTTTTAGTTAAAGAGCTGAGAGTAGTTCAAGCGTCCACTCTTTCCTACCCTCTACCCCTCAGGAGCGATCCTTCCTCTCCTCCATACCCATGAATACTCCAGTGGTCAGGGAGACTGATGGGCGACAGGTCACCATGACCCTCTGTACTTACCAGCTCTTAATTTATTGTTTCTTCCTTCTGAATAGCCCATTACACTCTAATCCCTAACTCAATTAAGATGTTATCTGTTCTTTAAGATTTTATAAAATGTCAATTATTCCATAAAGTCTTGTGGGGGTGCTACTGCCCCCATTTCTTTTACCTAAGCAACAGGACCTGGCATTCATTCGCATACTTGTCAATTCAATTATTAGACTGTTAGGACTCAGTTGCAGTCTTATTCCTCTTCCCACAAGTGTTTCATGATGGTGAATTAAAGAGATCAGAATTAATAAGACTTTTGATTTTTCCAGGGCTTTCTTCTTACATCCTTTCCCCACTACTTTGTAGGAAGGTGCTAAACTAAAAATGCACAGGAACAAGCCTCCTCCTGCAGTCAAACAAGTTTCAAAAACACTAATTAAAAAGCGTTTTCCCATTAAAAGGAAAGAACAGATCCAAGGGTAGTTACTCCATCCTTACGTGCCTAGTTAGTTCAAATGCATATGCTTTTGTGCCATAGATGTGAAAGTCATGAACTTGAAAACCAGCTCCCTCAGCTTTGTGAGCTCTGAATTGTATTTCCTTTCCCATTTGCTCAACATCAATGATATGCTGAACAATGCCAGGAAAGGACTCTAGAGGTGACCATGATGTTATCAGTGGCTGCAGGAGAACCAACCTGGGACCCTGAGCAGGGACCCAGCCTGAAAAGTAAGTCCACGTCAAAGGACTGAATTTATCATTCTTATTTGTTATTTGAACCAGGATTTGAAAGGTTTGATTCCATATGAAGGAAAATCGTCAAATCAATGCATCAGCATTCGAACATCTAAACAAATGTTCTCCCAGCAAAAGTTCACGTATTTATTCCGCTAATGTTGACATTGCTCATGATGCATTTGGAGGTTCCCCTGGGATTGCCTCTGACTTGAGTTATCCAAGACTCCCCGCCCCCCAACATGAAATGGCATCGTCTAGTTGGTTAACTCACTTCCTTTCACCAGACTTCACTGATTTCAAAAATGAAATCAGCCCTAAAAATGACAATTACGACCCCTGCGGATATGTGAGAGAATGTGACCCTGACATTGACATCTCCAACAATAGTCACTTGACTGAATAATTTAGTTCTCATTCCTGGATCCTGTTGTCCTCATCTGTAAAAGGAAAGGACCATATCAATATCTCAAAAATGATTGTTTCTTCGATGCTCATGTGCACAAGTTAGTAAGTGTGAGGCAAAAAAGTAGGGGTAATTTTATAGTTAAGCACATCTGAGAAAATGGATCTCAACAAACAACAGCACATGTATTTCATTAAGGATTTCTCAGAGCCTTTAACAAAAGATGTATACTTCGGGAATCTTTGAGCAGGGATGTAGTCTAACTTCCTTCATTTAATCATGGGACACCTTTATCCCTGGAACACTAGGGGTCCTTAGAACAGTTTGGGAAACACTATCCTGGTTGATCCACAGTGGCACCTAGTTCTTGCCTTCAGTGCCTGGACCCCAGAGCCTCTGATTCTTGTTCTATTAGTGCACAATTTTAGAGATCTCTGGGGAAGCTGAATTCTATAATGTTTGTTCATAAGCTAATTAATAATTAATAGCTAGTTAGTTCTTCAGTTAGCACAAATGTAGGCTTCCTTTCAATTTCCTCTCTGGTGACCACAGCAAAATCAAAGGCATAGCTGTGACATGGTGTGTGCATGTGTCCTTTTCCTAATTCAGATGACAGCCATTGGGTTCACATCACTATTTTTATGTCTGCATTTCTTTCTAAGCTCTTGGACTCGTTTTCATACACTTAAAGCTGCTGTTTGGAGATTTGCTTTCATAACTCTAAATCGACTGAGCTTGCTGCCGACTGCACTGCATCTTTCTAAAAGCAGAGCTGCCCATTTATCTGGATTTAGCATTAAGTGCTGTCATTAAGGCAAAGGCTCTGAGTGTCCTTAATTGTTGATGGAGAGTGTTGACCTGAAAGGTTTATGGAAGAATCTTTTAAGCCGGAGTTTTGCAAATCTCTAATTTTTCATCCTATAATTATCTTTCAAGTTTAAGACAAAAGGAAGAAAGGGAAAAATGAAAGGAGAAAGGAAAAAGAAAAGCAGTAAAAAAAAAATGCTAATATTCTTTCTTTCCATTGTTTGAAGCTTCCTATCCACTCTTTGATCTCCAAAGTCAAAATTATTTTCTGAAGGTGTTCAGTCCAGGGTGCCACAGCAGCAAGACGAGGACCCCTGTTTTCATTGTAAGGGGGCTAGATTCTCTGAAAACTTGCCACTAGCTTTCTACAAAACAGTATACAAACCACAACAATTTTATCTGTTTTCATAATGTAAAATGGGATAATAGCCAAGAGGGGTGGCACCTGCCTGTAATCCCAGCCACTCAGGAAGCTGAGACAGAAGGATCACAAATTTGAGACTGGCCTGGACAATTTAGTGAGACCCTATCTCAAAATTTTAACAATAAAAAGACAAAGGATATGGCTCATTGTTAGAGTGCCCTTGGGTTTAATTTACAGTGCCACCAAAAAAAATGTGTGTGTGTGTGTATAATTTTTTAACTTTCTTTTTCTTCCACCCTTGGGTTTCTCCCAAAGATGAATTTGATTTTATAAAAGTGTTTCAGTGAAAAAAAAAAATTGTACAAACAAAAGATGTAATTACAGAACTTCTTAGTAAAATAGCAATTGCATTCTGACTGCATAACCCACACCAAAAATCATATGGCATTTTGCTCCCCTGTTTAACTACCATTTAATATATAAAGTGCCCTGTTCTAACCGAAAGAACCCAGGTCTCCTTGGAGAAAAGGCTGATGTCAGGATTGGAGCTCCCTGTCACGAGAACACAGCAAAGAAATTAACAGAGACGGTGAGGGTCATTTCCAAAGGACCATAGGACAACTCGAATAAGCTCCTGTTATTCAAAAATGGGACAATTTCAGTTTAAATAGAAAACAAAAATAGTTGAAAATACTAACATGTTCAAATTGATCAGTTTATAAAACTTTTAAAATCTGATTCATGACTAATGTGTTGACTTTCATGGTTACAGTGCTGTTTCCACAAGTGTGTACATTAGTCAAAACTTTCCTAGTATCCACTTTAAACATACGAAGTTTATGTCAGTTGGGCCTCAATAAAGCTATCTTAAACAATCTAGTTTAGTTACTGTTGGATGGTGCTAATAAACCAACTCATTATTTTGAAAATTAGTAAGTAAAGGAAGAGAAATAGTATTTTTTTCTTTCCAATCCACAGTTTTTCAGAATAACTAAATCATAGATGAAGAAAAGCCTGGACCACCAGCAGCTGCAAGGAGGCATTATCTGCCTCCTGAGGGCAGTGACCTTGCCCACCCCCAAAATCAGAGTCTATTCTGATGAAGCCTCCAACTACTAATTTATATAAAACACAGAGACAAGAGGAACAGGCTAAATGATACAAGGGAATATATCAGAAGAATCCAGAAAGTGATAACTCTCCAAAAGACCCACTTCATCAAATAAATTGCAAGACAGCCTGCAAGCTTAAAAGAAACATAAAAGACATCAACCAGCCATAGAAGGTAGCCACATTTAGGTCTTGATTCAAAAATACAAAATTTAGGGGCTGGGGTTCTGGCTCAGTTGGTAGAGCACTCGACTCAATGTGCGAGGCCTTGGGATCGATCCTCAGCACTGCGTAAAAACAAATAAATAAAATAAAGGTATTGTGTCCGTTACAACTAAAAAAAAAAAAAATTTAAAAAAAAAACCCACAAAATTTGAATGTATAATATTTATAAAACTACTGGAAATTTTTTAAAGGACTGGGTGTTTGATATAAGGTGGTTGTTTATTATTTATGGTGTGATCCTGCTATATGATTATTTTTTATAAAGAGTCCTTATATTTTGGAGACCTTGAAATATTTATGGATACAAGTGAAGGATACTCCAAATTTGCTCCTAAATAATGGGAGAGGGTAGAAGTGAGCTCACCAAGGTGGGCCATAAGCTGACGGGCCGGCGGTACGCACCTCGATGTTCGTCATGCTCTTCTTCCTGCTGTCATGTGTGCTTGCAAGGCTCCCTCGTGGCAAATGTCTTTAAAAAAAATAATACCAGTCTATCATCCTGGCAAGTGAGTTCTCTAACCTGCCTTAATTCAGCAGAGAAATGGAGTCAGAGGCTGCAAACCCTTAGGGCTGTTCACATCCATTACTATTTAGAAAATGCTTTGAGGTTTGAGATGAAAGATACAATATAATCGTAAGGTATTATTACTATATTAGAACTAAGTAAATTACACAGTCAATTTAGAAATCCAGATATGATCACCACCTAACTCAAGATTTAGGTCATGTGGAGAACAAGGTTCCAGAGACGGATCCATCCAGGGCCAGGGATCAAAGGTCAAGTCACTGAAACTCTTTCCCATACAAGATACCTCCTTAGGCAGAGCAAATCTAAGGCAAAATTAG
The DNA here is from genome assembly GCF_047511675.1 of Marmota flaviventris. Taxonomy (NCBI): domain Eukaryota; kingdom Metazoa; phylum Chordata; class Mammalia; order Rodentia; family Sciuridae; genus Marmota; species Marmota flaviventris. The sequence continues at coordinate 168,555,697 of NC_092500.1, forward strand.
GGGGTAGGTTAAATCCATATCAGAGCCCCCTCCCATCTTCTGATTCAAGCAAGACACTCTTGCCCACCCTCCAGGAGCCTCCTAAACCCGTGCTAGACCTGAACCCTCAAAATGACTCCTCCACTCAAGACGCCATTCATTCATCCATCCATGTTACTGGTCGGTTGGTTGAGTGTTGACTGTGTGCTGGGAACACAGAGGCTGAATCAAGCGCCTGCTGTGGAGGAGCTTCAGACAGTCAAGACGGTGAGACAGCAAAATAAATAATGAATCTAATACAACCACATGTGGTAGAGGCCGTGCAGTGGGCAAAGTACAGAGTCGCTGGCTTTCTGGACGGATCTGGGAAACTCTTAGGAGGGCCTTGACGTCTAATCCACCTCTTGAAGGATGAGTAGGTGGAGTCAGGGGAAAGCAGGTGTTCAAGGTAGCTATACCAAAACCACACAAGAGCCTGGAGGCCCCTCACTTGTGGGAGGAGCCTATAGCCCTGGGCACTGCAATGGGGACCTTGAACTCTATTCCTGGGAACCACGTAACACTGTAAACTCTTTGCATGGGGCTTGTTCTAGCTTGTAACCCCAGTTCCCAGCACAGGGTCAGACTTAAAGTCAGTAATTTCCATTTCTTTTAGACACAACTACAAACAATGCTTTGGAAAGGAACCTGAGGAAGAAAATAAAAGAGGCCTATTTCTGAAAATAAAAGAGGCGGTAATTCTGGCTGGGCAGCGCGAGTTAGTCTAGCCCCCTGCCCCCACTCAGAGCTCTGGATGTCCCTCTTGAGAGGTATCCCTCCAGAAAGCCTGAGAAGGGAGTTAGAGGTCAAGGGTCAGATCCTGACCATAGGTATTAAGACTACTGTACAAAGGAGAGGAGAAAAATGTAGGCCCCGAGTCCCCTGAAGGGAGGTAAAGGGAGCTCAGCTCAACAGAGGAAGTGTCCACGTCCCCATTCTGGGACTAACTCTGGAGGAGGCCATGGTGCAGCACAGAGGAGCTGGTCCCCAAGGAGCCTTCTTTCCAGTTCAGGGAAACTTGGACTAAGTCGCTGACAAGAGGTACTGTCCATCATAAATATCAAAACCATCACCAGGAGTCTGAAAAGAGCCATAGACCCCAAGAGAGATCAAAGGTCAGTCAGCCACATCAGGTGGAAAAAAATCCCATAGACAGGGAGTCTCCTTCCCTTGGGTGGGAAGAGCTCACACCCTCAGGGAGTAGGTGTTTAGGGTACAAAAAACAATAGGGTTATGCTGGGTGCAGTGGATTTCAAGTTCAAAGCCAGCCTCAGCAACTTAGCAAGGCCCTAAGCAACTTAGTGAGAACCTGTCTCAAAATAAAACATAAAAAGGGCTGGGATGTGGCTCAGGGGTCAAGCACCCCTGGGTTCAATCTCTGGTACCAAAAAAAGCCTCGAGACACCCCGCCTTCTGCTGCACTTGGAGAGTCACCCCTGGACTGGGAGGAATGCGGTCTGGAGTATGCCTATGGGAAGAATGCTGTTTCTAGGGGCCAAGAGGTGAACTCAGAGCTGGGGAAGACTCAGAAAAATTGGTTGGGAATTCCATCCTGGAGGCTGGATTTCCTGCCTCTGAATCAGTTTCCTGGTGCAAGTCCTCTTGGATGACCCCAGCTGGAGTTGACACCATGTGGAACCAGCTCAGGCCCAGTTGGGTTATGGACAGTACGTAGTCCTCTGATGAAATGAACTTGCCCTGCCCACTCCCTCCAGCAGACCTTTCTGTCCTTGGATTCATCCCCACTGACCTGCTGAGGCATATCCAAAGCTGTTTTAAAGAGAGAAAATACAGTCTTGGGTAAAAGCCATGCTTGCAGTGATTTTTGTTTCTCCAACATATTCTGCATAGGTCCTTGAACATAATTTGAATCTGATTTTCTGCCTTTATTATTTTCCTTTCATTCATAGACATTTCGAGGATGTGCGTGATCTTATTATGTTATTAGCAATTACTAGTCGTGAATGATTCCTTTTTTTCTATCATTCCTTCATTGACAACCTGTCATCTGCTACCATTTTAATTTACCAATTGTTTCCATTTGTTTGAATGAAATACCATTGTGTATATGACCAGCTTGAACATTTTCACTGGTTAAATCCACTTGTCCAATAGGTCAAAACATCCATCAGTGAAGTATCCACATTTAACGCGATAATCACTCATAAGTTAAAATCATGATGCACAAAGCTTACATTTTACATTGCACCTAATGTAAAGAACTTATGAATTCTATTTTTAGGGTTGTGATGTAACTCAGTAGTAATTTGGTTTTAAAAGGAATTTGGTTTTAAAAATGCCTGAGTGTCATAATTTTCAGTGTTTATTTTTAGAATTTTTAATAAAACAAAACTAAAGGTTCTAAAAAATTGGATGGAAAATGAATACCTTATGTTTGTCTGCTTTTCTTGTGAGTCCCTACATTAGAAATACATAAAGATTAAGGATCAAAATTCAGTTTTTAGGTTGCTTCAATGCAATCTTTAAAAGTGTCCTTGAAGAAGTATCTTGAAGGGTAGGAAAAAAGTGTGTAGAACACACTTCATTATATATGGGGGTGGTGGCAGGGCAGAGGGTTGAGACAATCATCTAAAATAAAAGAGTTTTGGCTAAGGGAATAATGTATTTGCTAACTACTAATTGGTAAAAATGCACCCCAAACCTTAATAGCTTAAAATAACAATAAACACTGCTATGCTGTGTATGGTCTCTCATGGTCACAGATGATCAAAGCTCCAGCCCTGGCTCATGAGATTGCAGTTAAGATGACAGCCAGCGCTGCAGTCACTGAAAGCACTGGGGCTGAGTAGATACCTAAAGTCTCCTCTGAGAGCTTCAGCAAGTTCCCTCAGCTGGTGGCAGAGCTCCGTTCCCTGCTGCCTGGCCTTCTCCAGAGGGCTGCTTGGGCCTCCTCACAATATGGCAGCTAGATTCCCAGAGGGAATGATCCAAGAGAGAACAAGGTGGAAGTCACCATGTCTTGTTAACCTGATCTCAGGAGTCACACCCCTGTTTCTGTAGTATTCCATTCAGGGTGCAAGAGAACTGCACAGACTCTGAATGTCTGGGGGGGACAAGAATCATTGGGGGCCTTCTTAGAGGCTACCACAGATATCAGCCCCTCAATATTCCCAATCGTCTGCCTTGCTAGAGTTTCCTTGCCCTTCACAATATAACTGATAATCAGCAGAAGCACAGATCCCACATGTGGGGTAACCCTGAATGACCATGCCTACATCTGCTGGGATTTTTTGTGGGGAATGGGGTCATATGGAGGGCTCAAGTGTCTCCCCGTCATTTTTGGCTTAGAAGACTTAGAAGCAGGAGCTCCCCGCTGGGTTTTTCCTCCTATGTGTTGTCCTCCTCTGCACCACCTCATCCATGGAACACCACCCTGATGCTGTCAGTCCTCCAAGTACCCCTGACTCATGGCTGCAGAGAGGCTGGGGGTGACAGGCAAGGCCGGCTTCATATGCAGTCAGCCTAAAACCAAACACTAATCTCTCCAGGTCTTTATGGTCCCTTAGTCATCCCTGTCACCAAGGAGATGTCCCTTGCAATCCTCCTCATCAGTCCCTTCCCAAAGCTGAAAGGCCATGTGCTGGACACAGATGCACAGTGCAGATCCCCTTCAAGGAAGGACCTGTTTTCCCAGCTGCTCAGAGTGCTGCCGTCATCCTCTGGGTCAGCTGTTCCACCACTTCACCCAAGGCCACACCTTCCTACGTGGCCCATGTCCAGAGACTGCTTGAGGAGGAGATAGGAAGGACAGCTATTGCAGGACAACTCTGACAGGCCATTGCAGCCCGGACAGCCCCATAGGGACCCCTGAGGTTTTGGGGGCCTGCAATTCAGTTGGGCCTCCCGCCCCTTTATCTTCATCCAAGGGTCCTCCTCAAAGCACCTACACACCCAGCCTCTGCTTCCCAGAAAATCCAAACAGCAGCACCCCCTGCTATAGTCATGTTTGTGTCCCCCCAGAATCATAGATGAAATCTTTACCCCTAGGCATTGTTATTAGGAGGTGGGGACTCTAGGAGGTGACTAGGGCACCAGGAAGTCTTCGTCTTTGAGACCAGCGTCCTTCTGGAGACCTCAGAGAGCTAGCTAACCCCTTCTGCCATGCAGGGACGCTGGACAAAGGTGGCATCTATGAACCAGGACACAGCCCCTCACCAGACATTAGTCTTGGACTTCCCAGCCCCCAGAAGAGTGAGAAATAAACGTCTGTTATTGGTAAGCCACTCATTTCGAGGTATTTTGTTATAAATAACCTGAACAGACTAAAAGTCCCCCTTTCCCCGACAGTTCTTCAGCCTTCTCCCTCCTCCAGCCAAAATTTTCTGCTCATCCCTTTGGCAGAGCCAGAGCTGCCTCTGCCTCCCACTTGTCCCGGGGGCCTCCAGCGCTGGTCTCCCAACTTCCGGTTGGCTCCTCGGGGATTTGGTTTAACAGACTTCTCCCTCCCCTGGGAACTCTAAGCTCAAATGCTGAAGCAATGGATTTTGTCCTCCCTACTTCCAGAGAGAAAAGGGAGACAGGAGGATGACTCTGCCTGACTCTCAGGTCCCCGTCTGCCACCTGGCTGTGCCCTGGCTCAGTCTCCACACCTTGATCCCACACACCTGTTCACTCCATCGCACACCCATCCTGCAGCCAGCTCCTCTCCCTCTGCCTCTTTCCCCACCTCCCAGAGCTGGGCTGACCGTCCTCCCTCCTTGCAGACTCAGGGTGGCCCCAGCTGTGGAGTCCACCCCCACTGAGATAAAAAAGCAACAACGACAGTGGCTGCACCCCACTTGCATGAAGAAGTCCTCCTGTCTGTGGGTTTGTGGGGCCCAGATCACACCATCAGGAGATGACTTTCATCTCACATCTGACTTGTGCAGGTGAGCTATGCTCTAAGCCCTGGCCCCAAAACACCCCTTCCCAGTCCTGCCTGTGCCCTCAGCCCTCTTAGATCAGGGCAGGCTTCTGTTAGCCCCTCCATCCAGGTGTGCACTTCTGCTGTGCCTGTCCTAGGAGACTAGCTAGATTCCTGCCACTGCCTGACCACATGCTTAATTTTCAAGCAGCGCTGGTTCCTGGACCCACCATGCAGTGGCTTCTGGACCCTGAGCTTCCTGGGCTTTAGACCCCACGTGCCCACTCGCAATCCAAACTGTGCACTGCTGTGCAGGGCTGAAGTCATCAGCCTCCTCATTTAGCCCTGTGCCTGGCTGTCCCAAGCAGGCCCCAAGTTAAGACTGTCTCCTCTCCTTGCGCACTGTTGTTGGAATGCAAATTAGGGCAGTCATTATAGTAAGGGGGTCCTCAAAAAATTTTTAAATAGAACTACCATATGATCCAAGAATCCCACTTCTGAGTATATTCAGTAGCCAAGATATGGAAACAGCCTGGAGTCCATCGAAAGATGAATGGGTAATGAAATTGTGGTAAATATACAAAATGGAATAGTATTCAACCTTCAAAAGATGAAAACCCTGCCGGGGCAAACACGGGGATGAACCTGGAGGATGCTCCACTGAGGGAAATAAGCCAGGCACAGAGTGACAAATCCTGTGCAATCTCACGCATATGTGGAGTGTAAAAAAGTTGGACTTGCACAAGCAGAGAGTCGGATGGGAGTTCCCAGGGCTGGTGGGAGGGGGAAATGAGGAGCCGTTGGTCAAAGGGTGCAAGATTTCAGTTACACAGGGTGAGTCATTTATGGGGATCTAGCGTACAGATGGTAGCTATGGTTAGAAATACTGTATTGTATACTTGAAATTTGCTCTGAGAGTAAATCTTAAGTGTTCTCACCCCAAGAATGAATGAATGAATGAGAGGAAGAGAAGGAGGAAGAGAGGGAGGGAGGGGTAACATTAATTTGCGGTGATGGACACCTTAATCAGCTTGATTGTGGTGATTATTTCACCATGATGAATATCAAGACATCATGTGTACACCCGACTATATACAATTTGCATTTGTCAATTACACCTCAGTAAAAGCTGGGTGGGAGGAGACAGTTTCCTCCTCCTAAATAGGCTTCATCCCTCTGATTTCAAACCTACCGTCTTTCTTTTTCTTTTTTTCCCCAAACCTACCATGTTTCCTTGGCTGTTCCCACGCACAAAAATCTCTCCTTCTCTCAACTCCTCTTATGCTTAAAAACACAACCACGGTTTAGTACATAATTATATCCTTCCTTTATTTATTTACTTCCAGCTTTGTGTAGGTCACATCTCACCAACTAATTCATATTTATTAAATGCAGAGACTGTCTACACAACGCTGTGCACACATTAGGCTGACTCACTCATTAATTCATCAGAGAGTTCGGTGACAACTGTATGCTCAGTGTTGTTCTGGATGCTGAGGTACCAGAGCAGAAGCAGCAAAAGCAAACAGAGTCTCTGCTCTCGCAGTAAGACGTCTAGACAATCAAATAATCACATAAATCAACGTACAATTACACCAGAGAGCCACTGTGAAAAACAGTAGGAGGGCTCTTAAAAAGTTAAGCATGGAATTACCATATGATCCAGCAACCCCCCTACCAGGTATATATCCAAGGAAGTGAAACCAGAATGTCAAAGAGGCGCCCGCACGCCCATGTTGGCGGCAGCATTACTCAAACAGTCAACAGGTGGAAGTAACTCAAGCATTCCTTGAGGGATGAAGGGCTAAACAAAACGTGGTACATATTTACAGTGGGATATTTATTCAGCCTTGAAAAGGAAGGAAACCTTGACACATGCTGCAACGTGGAAGAAACTTGGGGACATCATGCTAAGTGAAATAAGCCAGTGATGAGAAGACAATGGATGTAAGGTTCCACCTGTATGAGGACCCCAGAGTCATAAATCATGGAGACAGAAAGTCGGGAACTGGGGGAAAGGTAGAAAGGGGAGCAACATATTGCTTGTATGATGTGTGCAGTTTCACTTGTGCAAGATGAAAGCGTCCTCAGCAATGGATGGTGGGGCCAGATGCCCGCCATGGGAGTGGACTTCATGCCAGGGAACTGGGCACTCAAAAATGGCTACGATGGTCAATTTTATGTCAAGTGTATTTTACCACAATTAGAAATGATTGTAAAATGACAAACAAAAATAAAATTACACTGGAGATAAGAACAACATAGGCAAGAAAAGGCTGTCTGGAAGAGTCTGAAGGCTGAGAGGGCTGGCGAGGGCAGAGGAGCACCTGACCTCCCTGCTCTGAGGGTTTCTGCCTGCACAGAGCAGCTGGTGGAAACCAAGCCTGAGCCTCATGGCTCAGCCCCGCACTCTCAGCCAGACGCTCCTCCCCAGGGAAGAAGCTCGGTCAGCGGCCCTCTGCTAGGATAAGAACTATGTAAGAAGTAGTGGGGCAAGGGTTGGCACTGCTGTGTCCTGTCATATAATGCCCCCATGATACATGGCTGACCCTTCTGGCTCTGTGTTAGTTGCTTTTCGAAGGATTAAACTGGTGGCTCCAAAACTTTATTATGCCAAAGATTCACTGTTGAGCTTTGGGCTCATCAAAGGCCAATTCAGAGGCCCTAGTCCCCACATTCTCATTCATAGGTTTGACTTGGGACTTTGACATAAGCGTTTTCAATAATGTACTTCCTCCTAGCAGTTCCACAGCATGGAGACCAGACTTTTGAGGTTCTGACCTGCATGTCTGCTCATTTTGTAAACCTCAACTCTGGGCCTCGTCTTCATTATTGTTACTTTACTATTTATTTGTAGGTTTAGGAACTGAGGTGATTTATTTCAGCGTGGCCTCACCAATGCAGAGAAAATAAACAACACAGGTAGAGACACATATTCACATAACGCTTATATTTTAAACTACTTTATAGAAAAAAATTGATACTCTAGTACCTTCTTGGAAGCAAGGAAACATACTGTAGGCCTCATTTTATAAATAGATACCTGAACCAGGCATGGTGGTGTACAGCTACAATCCCAAGTGACTCAGGAAACTGAGGCGGTAGAATCACAAGTTTGTGGCCAGCTTGGACAACTGATTGAGACCCTGACTCAAAACAAACAAACAAACAAATAGAAAGGCCTGGGGATATAGCCTAGAGGTAAAGTGACACTGGGCCCCAGTACCAAAAATAAAATAAATAAATAAAAGCACAAGGTTGGGGGCAAGGAAATCAATTATTTAAAAGAGTCGAGCTTGTCACAAACAATGGCTCTCGACCCTCCTATCTAGGCCACCAGCTCTGCAGAACTTTACTCCCCTAGAATAAGGCTGTCAAAACCACTTGGTTGGAGGCATGCACGAGTAACATTTACAGACAGATTAGCCCAAACTATTAAAATGTGTTTCCAGCTACCGTTATTAGGTCAAAGCTGGCATATTTCACACTCCATTAACCTGAAATCATTATTTCCCCAAACTACCCTGCAAAGGGGATCACTGTTGACCCATGACCCTGAATACTTCTAAATGGAACTCCTGGTCAATCAGCAAAGGAAGAACAATATGCCGGGTGGTTAAACCACCACGTAAACTAGACTGAATCTTGCCTTTTTGAAAATTGGCAGTACACGTGTATCAACAATGTATTATTAAGTTGCATGTTTATTTTACAAGTCTGGGATGCTATTCCTGGGTCACAAGTAGGCAGTGGTCCACTTGCCCTTCTATGCTGCTGTGACACTATTCATTTCAGTGGGGTTCAGGGTGGGACTGGAAACAAAGTATAACAACACAATGCAGAGTTTGGAACTGAGAGATGAGCCATGTCCTTGTTTTATCTGAATCTTTTACTTTTGCAGAATATCCATTAGCCAGACTTGTTTAATTTCTAAGACACTGACTGCTGTGACCATTCAATGTTAGTACTTGGTCCTTACAATTTCATTCATTTGTGCCTTATCTTCCTGATACATTAGTAAGCAACCCAGGAAGAACCCAGGATTAAATTTTGAAGTCTCCTGATTCTTCCTACCATAGTGCTCCAAATCTAAAAGTCTCTTATCCCTGAGGAACTTGCAATTTTAATAATCTTATGATACAAGGCAGAATGAGCGCCTGGAAAACATGTCCAATAGCTCCTGGGGTCTGGTCAGTCTGTGTTTGAATCCCAACTTTTATCCACAAATAATAAATACAGTGAGCACACCTAATGAAAAGTCCAAAATATGAAAGGCTCCAAAATTCAAAATTAACATGATGCCACAAGTGGAAAATTCCACACCTAACCTCATGTGATGGGTGATAGTCAAAGCACAGGCACACTAAAAATTTTGTATAAAGTTACCTTCAGGCTATATGGTAAGGTGATAGGAAACACAAAAGAATTTTGAGTTTAGGTATAGGTCCCAAGAGACCTCATTATCCATATGCAAATAATTCTAAAGTCCAAAATAATTCAAAATCCAAAATGTTTCTGGCCCCAAGGATTTCAAGTAAGGCAAGCATAACCTGTATTTGTCATTTCTCATGACAAGAAATGCAAAGGCAGGCTGCCTCCAGGTACCTGATTAACCCAGTGACTCCGTAGTATTTTCAATGGGCAAAGTTCTTTGCATCCTTCTACCCAACTCCAGAATCTGTCCAGAAAGAAGGCCCCACAGAAGACAAGACCAGTAACTTCTTCAACCTCCTCTTCTTTATCTGTAAAATGGTCTTATCATCTGTACACACTTCAGGGAACTATTATAAGAATTAAACAAAGTCCTGAGCAGAGCCCATGGCAAGAGTATGCTCAGTGCATGAAGTTTGAGGGAGGTCTGGTAAGGCCGCATGAGGATGTCATTTAAGTGAATTAGACAGTGGGCCCTGGGATTCTCCTGTACCATCACTTACCACCTAAGTGTGACCTTGGCACATTCAAACATAGTGTTTCCAGGCCCGCTCCTTCATCTTTAGCACAGAGATAATAATAGCATCTAACTAAAGATTTGGGGGCAGTTAAACTAAATACGGCATGTCAAACTGCAGTGCTGAGCCTGGCACATGGGCTCAGTGAGTATGAGCGCTTATTTTTCACTACGACGACAGCAGGAGAGGTCAAGGTGATGTGAGTTGAACTTTCTGGGTCCTACGAATGCAGTGGGGGAGGAAGTCTGACAGGAAGGCTCTGCAGGGCTGGAGATAAGGCGGGCAAGGTGAGGCCAGAGCTTTTAGCAAGCCTCCCATTGCCCAGGGAGAGACGAAGCCTGTTCTTGCTGGGGCGCTGGAGCTGGATTTGCAGCAAGGCGCGGTCCGGTCCTTGGGGCGGAAGGGAAGGGCTGGTGGCCGGCGAGCTCCGTAGGTGGCTGTGCTCTGGCGGCGACCCAGCTGGCGGCGGGCGCGGCCTGTAGAACAAGTCTACACCGCCGGCTCCGCCCTGCACCCCGATTCCCCCGCGCCCGCCCCCGCGGCCTTCCCTCTTCCCGCTCTGCTGGAAACAAGAGTTGATTTGGAGGCTCCTTCCCCACCCAAGCCCTGCGTGGAGACGCCTCGGCGGCCGCCCTACACGTCGCCACCTGGCCGGAGGCTCGGAAGCGAGGCTGAGCCCCTGCGGACTTGCACTGACCCCGCGCTCAGCCTTCGCGCCGGACTCAGAGCCGGGCTGATGCGTTTGCAGCGGGTCTGCACTGACAGCGAAGGAACTGCAGGATCTCGAGCTTGGGCGGTGGTGGATCCCCCAGGAGGGCACGCCTCCCTCTGCCTCCTCCGAGAAGCACCAGCTGCCTGGGAGGCAGGTGGGCCGCCCTCTGAGGCAGGTAGAAGGCTGTGGTCCTACCACCGAGGGCAGAGTCCTGGGGTGACATGCCCTCTCTACCATTTACTGGAGTTGAGTTACTCAGCTCTTTGAGTCACGACCATTTTGTCTACAAAGTGGCCATACTACACCCTACCTGAAGGGCATAATAAAAGGATTAGCCACGTCATTTAGGAGCGGAGGCAAAAGAGTCATATACTGATATCCTGGCTTTATTGTAAATGTTGATACTTTCCTCGTCACTGGTTTTTTTCATTGTTTTTTAATGTTGCATTGAAATATTACTTGTATTCGTATTCATTGCTGAGTTGCACTGTTTGGGGGGAGGCACCCCCTTAAATTTTGCACAGATTTTTCACTCCACCTCACTCAAGTCCAGGGCCCTGAGCTTTAGACAAGGTAATGTATGCAAAGGTACCAAGAATCCCATCGACTTTCCATAATGTTTGAGGAAGAGAAGAACAGAATTGGGAGCTGAGGTTGGTCACTTGGACACATTCCCTATGCTGCTCCCACAATGATTTTTTTTTTTTAAGACAGTCATTCTACTTTGTCCAAGTTGACCTTAAACTCTTGGGCTCAAGCGGTTCTTCCACCTCAGCCTGTCAATAGCTGGGATTATAGGTGACTGCCACCACACCATTTTACATTGACCTTTCTAATTTTTTTTATTTTTTTTATTTTTTAGGTGCTGGGAATTGGAACTCATCAGCACTTTACCATGGAGCTACATCCTCAGTCCTTTTTATGTATTTATTTATTTTCATTTTGAGACAGGATCTCACTGAATTGCTGAGGTCTCACTAAGTTACAGAGGCTGGCCTTGAACTTGTGATCTTCTTCCCTCAGCTTCCCAAATAGAGGGATTGCAGGTGTGAGCCACCACACCCAGCTGTGCCAGCCTCTTTGACACAAGCTCATTTAATGCTAAAACAATTGGGGCTGGGCATATAGCTCAGTTGGTAGAGTGCTTGCCTTGCATGCACAAGACCTGGTTTAATCCTCAGCACAAAAAAAAAAAAAAAAAAAAAAAAAAGTTCATTTCCCCATGTTTCCCAAGGTAACATAAGAGAGTGTACGGAAGGATGCTCACTGGTTCTCCACTGCCTCAGCTTGCAGGCCCAGCGGCAACAAGGCTTCTGCTCTGAGTAATCAGAATTCTTCCATACCCCCTTGCATACCAACTGGAGAGACCGCAGGTGGACTGTACACCTGCCCCCATCCTCCTACCTCCCACCCCCAACCCCAACCCCACCTTAGGCTGTGGAGATTTCTGAGGGAGAGCACCCTGGGGCAGTCAGGGAACCCTTCATGTCCAGACCTTAGGGGCACTAGAGTTGGGAGGTAGTCACAGAGATCAGGCCCACCCTGATACTTTCAAAGCTTGTTGTCTGTTTGGGAAAATAGGCAGAGAGAATGGAATTAAGGGGGAAAACTGATTGGCAGTGTAATGCTTCACTAGAATTCTTACTCCCCCTCCCCCACCCACAGTGCTGGGGACAGAACCCAGGACCTCAGACAAGTGCTCTACCTCTGAGCAAGTGCTCTACCCCTGAGCAAGTGCTCTACCCCAGCCCTTTCACTGAAATGCTTTATATGTCAGCTTCCATTCTGGAAGTTGAAATATCATTATTAAAGTTCAAATGTAAAGAAAAAGACTCTGGTATTGGGCTGGGACTCTAGCTCAGTCATAGAGCGCTTGCCTCACACATTTGAGGCACTGGGTTCGATCCTCAGCACCAAATAAAAATAAATAAGTAATGATATTGTGTAAAAGAAGAGATTCTGATATTATTATTAATCTTGACCCAAAAAAAGTATTTAAAGTCCAGTAGTCTAAAAATTATCTCCTTCCTATGTAGCATCTTCTAAATGAGCAACGTCTGCGGAACAGAACTGGTCTTGGAATAGAATGGGATCAAGTAGAACAGACGACACGTGTGCTTGCTTCTTTCTTTGCTTTTCTTCTAATATTTATATTTTTACTTGTAGTTGAACACAATCTCTTTATTTTATTTATTTATTTATTTTATGTGGTGCCAAGAATTGAACCCAGGGCCTTGCACATGCTAGGCAGGCTCTCTACTGCTGAGCCACAACCCCAGCCCCAACCTGTGCTTGCTTTCTGCAGCGAGTTTTAACTTTATTTCACTACTGGGTTGGGAAGAGCCTATTGAATAGAGTTTCCACTTCAACTCCTCCACACATCTCCTCCTTCCATTCTTGTCCCTTTATTCTTCATTCCTTCCCTCTGGGAAAAAGGAATAAATGAGGAGTCTTTGCATTTTTCTTGTATCACCTACTTCCCTACTGAAGTGATGCTGGGAATAGACAGGCTGTGGTCATTCTCCAGCGGACGACACAGCCCCGTTGCCCCAGGACCTGACCAGGCATCAGGCTTTAACCATGTCTGCACAGTCCGACACTTTTCCCCAACCCTCATGCCTCCTGCCATCTGCAATTCTGGCTTCCATTCTGCCAACAATTAGTTTAAGAAATAGCAGGCATCCTGCAAAAGGTTGTGACTTTGAACTTGCCACACCCAAACACTTGTTATCTTTCTAATCTTTTGTCTGACAGATCAGAAGTTGCATATTTTGTATGAGAGGTAAAATTAATTCTCTATGGGTTGGGGTTGGGGTTCAGTGGCAGAGTGCTTGCCTCACACATGTGAGGCACTGGGTTCGATCCTCAGCACCATCTAAAAAAAATAAATGAAATAAAGATATTGCATCCATGTATAACTAAAACTATATACTAAAAAATTAATTCTCCACCTTCAAATTGCATGAAGTACCTTGAGGTAAGAGTACTCTGTAATCATTAACCAAATGAATACAGACTTAACTCCAGATGAGAGCCCGCCCATCGCCTAGCAGGCCTCATGGTGGGGTGCGGTCTCCCTTTCTTGAGAGCTGCTTCTCCTGAGCAGGGGGAATGGTCTGGTCCTGCCGGCTGCAGATGTCCAGGGAGCAGGTGCACGAGGCTCGCGATGAGTGTCAGGGACCATGGGCGTTGGTTTGCAGTTCAGGGGACTTAACACGGGCCCCAGGTGCACGTGTGTGGAGAGAGAGGTGAGAAGGGAACAGGGTGTGTGAGGAAAAGAGCAGGAGTCAGTAGGTGGAAGAGCGATGTCACTTCTCCTTTCGTGCTGGCCTGGGATGGAAAACACCAGCATCATCTCTGTTTCCCTCAGTTTGAGATCTGAAGGCATTGATGACAGTTTCTGCGTAGGGTGGAAGAAACACAGAAGGGAAGAACAGCTACGTGCCTTCTCCAGAAGGGAAGATGCGCGCCAGCCTGCAGTCTGCCCATTCTCCGTTCTCCCTTTCCTCCCTTTGGTAGGGGAAAGCCAGTTTTTCACTAAACATGTTACTAACCAAAAGAAAGACTTCATTCTCCAGGCTTCCATGCACAGGTGCAAGGAAGTTGGGGTTTTATTACACATAGAGATGAGCTGGGCACTATGCTCACTGTAGAAGATGCAGACAGAAAACAGCAAAATTACCCTGAATGATCTAAGTCCAGTGAGGAAATGCACAGACAGGTGTAATACAATGGTGTGGCTAATGGGTAACACTCTGTCCTGTCCCTAAAGTCCCTAACTTGGGGTGCATGAAAGTACCCAACCTGGATCAGAAGTAGAGGTATGAGACCTTCTCTCTGTTCTCCCCACCCCTAGTGCTGACTTCCTGTCCTCCCAGGTCCTTTGACTCGCTGGTATTATATGGTGGTGTCTCTCCAGGGGACTTAACAGCATTCAGTGGTGCCCCCAGCAGGGTTCTCTTCTGCTCCAGGGTACTTCCTAGGCCAGGAAAGCTCGGGGATGAGGGGCCACACACCAGTGAGAGCCGGTGGTCCCTCTTCTCCCCCACTCTCCCAAGCCCTCCTGGTTCCTAGCCACAGCCTAGTCAGCCCTCCCACCCCAGAAGTCTATTTTTACTTATTTTCTCAAACGATGGGTTTCCATGGCCTATAGCAAAAGACATTAGGACAAAATCCAAGCCCTCGGCGATACAAAATGGGGAATCCAGATTTTAGAGACAGATGGTCCTCTTTCCCAACAAGGGAACAAACACTTCACCCGGGTGGGCGTGGAACCAGCAAAGACTTGCACTGTAGGTAACATTCCAACAAAACTTGGAGGACGGTGCGCTACCCTCAAATAGTTTGGGGAGCATTTCCAGCACTGTGTGCTAGGCACCGAGGTAAATACTACATAGCAAAGCACCTTAGTCCTCCTCCAACAGCCCCGCAATGGAATCTAGAATGAGCTATACTTTACAGATGAGAAAAATGGGCACTGAGAGAGACATCACTTCCTGAGATTAACTGGATTTGGGTCCAGCATGTCCAATGCCAAGACCCACACTCCTTTCTACTCCTCTCTGAGCCCTTTATCTGTTGCTTTAAGGATAAAAGCAGATGTTCCCTTGGCTGAGAATGTTCTCCTGCCACCCCTTAGTCCAAAGAGTATCTACTTGCTCTTGGATCCCTCATGGTATCAGTCATCAGAATGGGTCTGCAGGCTTCAGGGGAGGTCAAGACTGTTCACAACTCGACCTTGGACTTCAGCTTCCAGAACTGTGAGAAATGAACATCTATTGTTTAAGCCTCCCAGTAGTTGGTGGTACATTGCTGGAGCAGCCCTGGCAAACTAAACATTTCACTCTTATCTGTGCTCTTGAGGTTATTCTCTCCTACTGGGCCAGTCTGGTGGAAACCTACACAATGCTGTGCTACTGATATCTCTTCCTAACACCATGCTCAGTGACATCATGCAGGTAGTGCCACAGTGGAAATATTTACACCATGGAAATTGGCAAATGCTGTGGACCAGAGCTTTTTCTCCCAAAAAACAAAAAGACAACATTTGTCAGCATACTACGGTCTTTAAGGTACCGAGGAGAGGACAGTGGAAAGGAGAATCATCAGATTAGAGAGAAATGCAAAGTAGCTTGACTTTCTCTGCTTCCTTCCCTTCATCTGACTGCTGCCCACCCCCACCCCCGCCATGTTCATGTCCAGGTCTTCATTTCCAGCAACACCCGACTTTGTTTAGGAAAGGTACCCTCCCCCAGGCACACCTACCTCCCAAGCTCCCTCACAACTTGGCATTATCTCTTCTGTCTTTTGCAGCCTAAATGCATTTCTCAGTGCTTTATATACACAGTCACAAGATAAAACTGAAATCCGCTGGCTTTGGCAACAATATGTGAGCACCCGGGACAGAAGGCATCCCAAAAGGACAGAGGAAAAATACTGGGGAGAGCAGCAGGGGATGACGCTCAGTGGTAAAAGCATGTTCTTAGCATGTGCAAGGCCCTGGGTTCAATCCCCAGCATTAAAAATAATAATTATGTGTTTTTTAAAAAAAGTTTTGAATGGCCATAGATCATCTTAGCTAAGTAAGGAGGTGGAAAAACAGAAAATCAAAAACTTTCAAATGAACTCCCATCTTATGATGAAGTTGCAATTTGCACTATTAAAGGAGATAACCTCATTATGCCTCACATACAGCCATAAAACCAAGGCAAATGTACACATTAAGTCCAGACCAAAACAATCAATCGTATTTCAATTAACATTATCAATGCACTATGATAGATCCTGTTTGATGAATTAATTCACACATATTGTGTTTAAAAGGACAAGCCAGAAGCCTCAGGGCCAGCTTTTCATTTAAACTGGTCTATGTGGTCTGACTTCCATTAACCATCAGGCAGAGAACCTCTGTTTACATAGTATGATGTACACAGTGGCATTAATAATTTTAAGGCTTTGTTTGCTGGTTGGAGATAATCTAGCCGTGCTTAACCTATATCCTGCCAGGGGGGCAAGCTTCAATGCTAATTTCACACGGTGTCATTGATCCTTGCAGCACGGTCTTGTTCACTTGAACATGAAGTTAACATTGCAGCTTTATTGAAATCTGCACCTAATAAGTAGCTAATCCAATTATTACTGGAATTGGTTACAGAAAATTTTTTCATGGCACATTTATTATTACACTCATAGGTAATGAACTGTTGCCAAGCTGGGGTGATCTGTGAGAGGCTCCACAAGGATCATCTGATTGCTCTGCAAATATAGTCAGCTCTCTATATCCATGCTTCCCCTTTCCCTGGATTCAAACAACCACAGATCAAACATATTCAGAAAAAAATAATAATAATAAGTCTGTATTAAACATGCAGCCTTTTTTTTTCCTTGTCATTATTTCCTACACAATACAGTAAAACAACTCTTTAGCTGGGCAAAGTGGCACAGGCCAGTAATCCCAGTGGCTCCTCAGGGGGCTGAGGCAGGAAGATCCCAAGTTCAAAGCCAACCTCAGCCAAAGTGAAGTGCTAAGCAACTCAGTGAGACCCTGTTTCTAAATAAAATACAAAATAGGGCTGGGGATGTGGCTCAGTGGTTGAGTGCCCCTGAGTTCAACTCCTGGTAGAAAAAAAAATAAAACTATTTACATGGCATCAATGTAGTATTAGGACTAGGGTCATCTAAGGGTGATTAAAGTACAGGAGAAGAACTGCATACAGTTGTGTCATCTCATGAAACCCTCACAGGAACAGTCTGGAATATACTCTCATTCCCTCTGTTTTATACTTCCATGTAAATAATTGTTGTACTGTCTTGTTTCCAGAATAATGACAAGGAAAAAAGAAAGTCTTTAATGTTCAGTATAGGCACTTTTTTTCTTTTTAGCAAATATTTTCAGCCACAAATGCATCCCGAGGCTGTGGATGTGGACAGCCAACTGCAGATGGGTTTGGAAGAGTGCCCACCCAGCACACAGGACCTGCTCAGTAAAAGCTTGCTGCTGCTGCCCTTTGACCTTTGCTTGGCACGAATTCAAACATGGCTGCTTCTGGTGGTTCATTTGCTCACACACTTTCGCCTTTCTGAAACTTTTCACTTTTGGACTAGGTGAAACTAACCACTCCTGACCCTCTTGTGCCCCATGCAATCTTCCGCCACGGGCTTGTCAGCACTGGTGGCAATTGAAATGTCGGTCTCCACCAGCTAGACCTTGGGCTCCTATGTAAGGATGAATTCTGGCCAGTCTTGGTACCCCAGTGCCCGGCACAATGTGCAGCAAAGAGTTTTCAGAAAATTCTGAAAGAGAGAGGGAAGGAAGGAAGGGCGGATAGATGGAGGAAGGAGGGAATAAAGGAAAAGAAGGACTTCAGGAGGGAGGAGAGGAACTTACTCCCCCAGACATTCCAAGGGGATTTTTCTTTGGAAGAAAACCCAAGCCTTATAAATAATGCACTGATCTCACGACCATTGTTCAACCCAGGCCCCAGCAGGCCTCACCTGGCAGGAAGGGGATGTTGGGGTGAAAAGGAACAGCAAGAGGCCCACAGGAGCCTGCCCACCCTGGCTCCTGAGGTCCCATTCCGCGGGACTCTTTCCAACTTCACATTTAGAGCCAGAGCAGAGAAGCCAGGCAACCAGGACCAGTGAGGGGCAGGGGGTGCATTTATGCTGCGGAAACTTTCCCGACACCAGCTGCCAACCCCTGCCCAGCACCCCACTGGCAACAAGGCTTCTCTGTGACTGGAAAGCATTGAGATTTGCACGGCGGCTGCTGGAAGACTGCGGGGCACAGAGGAGGTCTGAAAGCAAAAGCAGCATCTGCCCACAGCCGAGGGCACCCTGGGTGGGTGCCAGCCCTCACTGCCTCTGCACCCAGTCAGGCTGCTCCCACACACCTTCAGCTCCTCTTCACAGACATCAGGAGAGCATCTATAAAGATGTTGGTCTAGCCATCGCCGATTGTTTCTCATCTGTAAAAATCGACTCATAATAAAATGTACACTGTTCACGACTTGCCAGCCATAAAAACCAAACAGTGGAAGGGGCTATTTGCTTAATATTTTTATGAGAGTATGTACATGTGACCTTCAGCTTGGTGCCAGTTCCATTTCTATTTACGCGGAGACTGGGGACAATTAGAACATTTATCTCACTTAGTCACTAGTCACTCCTGCCCCCCAGCCTGCCCCTCCTGCTTCCCAAAAGAAATGAAAAAACGTTTTCATTATAAACCCATATCTGTTGGTGAAAGTGGCTATTTTTAAAAAATGACGTCATGGGGCCTAGAATGCTACATTGTTCTGCTTTCAGAAAACACTCAATGGTCTCTTTAGCTGTTGCTAGTTGCTACATGTTAAATGAACACCAAGTAACCTCCTCCCCCTCTCATCTCAGATCTGTTACTCATTTTCAGAAAGGTTATTTGACACCTCCGGAAACTTCTGTAAGTTTGTACTTTCCATATCCTTTAAATAATATATGTTTTCACACATTATATATGCACATAACTGTCACATGCATTCTTTAAAGGACTTCAAATTACCATGTCCAGCTCAGAAAAAAAAATAATTCTTGTTACCTACCCATTTATCATACTGATGGTCCATTATTAGTTCAGTTTAGGATTTTTCAACTTCACAATGGTACAAGGGTGATGTGAACTTGGTAGAAACCATACAAGTTCAAGAGCATCTGTAGCTATATGTTTAAGCAGCATTTACTTGTTCTGGAAAGCCTGTACAAAGCCCAAACACGGAATTATTTCCTACTGGTACCCCCAAAGGATAGAAAAATGTGGGTTTTTTCTTAATTTTTCACACACACAAAAAAATTTTTCACAAAAAAAATCATGTAGCAACAAAATCATCTCCTATATAGAATGGAGAACTGCTGTTTTCTAGTCATTTTTTCAAGTGATGTGAAAAATAATTTACTCTTTTGAAAGAATAGTATTTTATATGTGAAAAATAAATAAACCTCAAATTGAATCTTAGCCAGGAAAATAATCTCAATGTTTTGCATACCGGCAACCCAAATGCCATGTTTAGTGTGCAGGGCCTCTGTGTTTGTGCGACTTCAGTAATGTGCGTGTTATAGGCATGAACTACTGATAAATTGAATTAGTGCCTGTGTCAAGTTTGGAGGAATATCCTGGAAAACTCACAAGCAGTCAGTTAACCTTCCCAGAATCTTTTGCAAAGTGCTTTGTGTTTAATTTACCACCATTGTCACTTCCTGCTCACCTCCCTTCACACACACACACACACACACACACACACACAAACACAAAAAAAATGGGGGGAAGAAAAAGAGTGGAGGAGTGTGTGTGTATGTGTGTGTGTGTGTGTGGTACTGGAGATAGAACCCAGGCCTTGCACATGCTAATCTAGTCTCTCTCCCACCCCCAAACCTTTTACTATATCTTCTAGGTTCCCACTCCACAGTTACAAGAGGCTCCTCAAGCCTCTTGCTTAAATGGATTCCTGGCTCTTGACTCCCAGTTAAGCTAGCCGTCTCCCGAGTTCCTCAGGGCGGCTGCTCATCCTGCCACAACTTGAGGATCTGGAATTGGAGAAGGACTGGGTCCTCCTCACAAGCTCGTGTTGCTTTGAAATCTTCCCTCTGTCCCTTCCGTGTAGACTCCTGTTCTGCTATCTGCACCCTCTCGTGGATGTCATCTCCATGTATCTCAGTCATTCCTCCTCCCTGAAGACCTCGCCCAAGGCCCCTAGTGTTTCTTAAATCAGAGTTCCCCTTTGGTGTTGGAACTTCACTGTCCGTATATTCAGATACGCCAGCCGACATTGCAGTCTCAGCTCCAGCGTCTTTCTTCCAGTCCACGTCAGACATCCACATGCACAAACCAACGGCTGTTCAACCTCTAAAATCCACAATCCCACATGCAACTATCCACTCCGACTCTATTCTTTTCAGGGGCTATACTGTTATTTATTGCTGCAAAACCCTAGTTCATAGCAACTTAAAACAACAAAATGTATTAGCACATTTTCGGACATTCAGGAATCCAGGTACTTCTTAATGAGAAGGTTCTGGTTCAAGGTGTCTGGGGAACTTGCTGCCGAGATGTCCTCCAGTGCTTGATAGACCCGGGCCCCCTTAGCTCACTCTCACCCCTCGAGAGCTGGTGTTTGGAGGCCTCGGTTCTTCACTCTGAGGACCTCTCCATAGTGAATCTGGAATGTTTTCAAGTCATGGCAGCTAAGTCCCCCCGCAGCAAGCAAGTCAAGAGAGAGCCATCTGAGTCCCCAGCACTGACCATCTCCTTCCTCTGTGTTTTTTCTGTATGTTAGAATGGAAGCACTTCATCCAGCTCACCTTCAAGGAGCAGGGAATTAAGGTCTGCCCTTGGAAGGGGGTGCCAAGGCCCTTGTGCATAAGCTAACCCTGGGATTTCTTGTTGCTCCTCCTGTTATACCTGTTCTTCAATTCACTGAAATCTCTAGCTCCCCTGTTATAGCCCCTTCCATTTGTTTGCAGTACAGGCCCCATCTGGCTATCACCCCAACTGCACCCTTGCCAATAGCCTCACTCCTTGTCACCCCTTTATTTACCCTAGGTGGGAAAAGGCTTTGGTTCCACCCACTTCTACCCTCCTCCATCACAGTCAGTGAGCTCTGAGAGGGACGACCACAAAGGCAAGCAGTGTTGCTATGTGGCCTCCAGCGTCCAGCAGGCCCCCAAGCCTGTGGTCACCACAGAGGCCATTTTGTGCATTGCCTCCTCCTTTATTGGTCTTTAATGCTGAGGTTGGGCTCCTCCTCACTTCTCAGGCCTTGGACAGTGCCCCCATCCTCCTATGCCTCCTTCTAAAGCCTTCTAAACTCCCTCGGTCACAGCGGACAGAGTGAAATAGTATCACATCTAAGTCCTCACACTGTTGGCTTCAGCACCATCTTCTTAGAAACCTGCACACCATGAGAGCCAAGGAGAGGAGGATCAAATGTGCAAGTGGAAATGCACACACACACACAAAGAAGAGGAGAAGGAGGAGGAGGAGGAGAAAAGGAAGGAAGAAGAGAGAAAGAAAGAAAGAAGGAAGGAAAGAGGAGGCAGAGGCCCAAGTAAACTGCTTGCTTGTGCAGCCACAGAAGACACAAGAGCAGAACTCTGGAGTGTCAGAGGCCAGGGACAGTGGCACAAGCTTTTGGACTCACGCTGTTCTCTAGAATTCCACCACCAATGGATGGCCGGGGCCTCTGAGACACCGCCTTGCCCACACCACAGGAGTCTGTTGATTCTTCGCTCTGGACCTGTGGCCTTCTGGACAGTTCTCTTCCCAATTGTGACTGAGAATAATAAATCATCTCTTCTGCTGTCTTACCTGAAGAAACAATACTAATAGTAATAATAATCCCAAGACCCAGGCCTCCGAAGTGTCTCCGTGGAGCAGATCCTCCAGATTTATGTACATTAGAAATGAAGTCACCCTGCATGCTGGATCCCACTCATCCCGCCCTCCCCAACACACACCCCTCAGGGTCTCCCGGCCTCTCTAATCTCCTCCCCGCTTTGTGCACCTCCTGTGCTCGCTCCTTCCATCAACATTTCCAGGACTCTGCCCTAGCCACATCCTCCTAGGGTAACATACTTTCATTTCTCTTTGTACTTAACTTTTTTGAAAGAGTGACAAAGAGGTCTACCCACGCCCTCCCCGTCCCTTACTTCCTTTCATTTCTGGAACCCACCCAGTACTCTTGATAATGTCACTGCCATGGTGACATAAGCTAACATGGGACTTTGTGCATAAGTTAACATAGGACTTTCTTATTGCTCCTATACCTATTATACCTGTTCTTCAATTCATTGAAATTTCTAGTTCCCCTATAATAGCCCCTTTCCATTTGTTTGCAGTAAATGGAAAGGGGTTATTGATAATGTCACTGCCATGGTGCTGAAGCCACCTTCCTCCCACTGCTTCATCTCCAAGGTCCTTGCAGCATGGACACATGGGGCCACACCCCCTAAAAAGGCTCCTCTCCCTAGGCTCCCATGAATTCACACTTTGCAACTGCTCCTGCTGCAGGCTCCTTCCCCACTACCTGTGAAAGTTGGGGTTCCTCTGGGGTCTCCTCTGTAGACCTATTGGCTTCTTCCTCTGCATAGCTCATTTGCTCCCAAAATATAAGAAGAACGAGCACAGTCTATATTCCCAGCTCTTACTTCTTTCCCAAGCACCAGGCTTATAACACCACTATCCACTCCATGTGCCGTCTTGGAGATTCCATAGGCGCTGAGTCCCCAGTGTGGAGGCAATAGAGTGAGCGATTGAAAATGTCTGGATCTAGTCTTCGCCGAGCTACTTATGAGCTGTGAGGCTTTGATAGATGACTTTATCTCTGTGAACCTCAGACTCCTTATCTCAAAAATGTGGGATAATGAGAGAGCCCAATTCATAAGGTAGCTGGGTGAATATGTCAATTCATGTAAAGATCCTGGCATGGTGCCTGGTGGATGATGCCAGGGCTCTATAACCAGGACTTACTGTTGTGAGGAGGAAATGGGATAGTATGTGTCTAGCACATGGCTACAGGAAGCATTCAGAAAATATTATTCGGTATCGTGTCATCCCAACTTGAACTTGCCTCCATGGGCTGCTCTGTGACAAGACTGCTCCTCCTCCAGCATTTCCTCCCTCAGCCAAGGGGACCTTTGTGTTCTCATTTCCCTACACCGTCTCCAAGCCATGAGCAGTGCCTAGCTGTTCTGCCTTATGAACCCCTCGGTCATCTGTTCACTTCTTTTCACCCCCACTTCCACTCAGTGCTTTGTTACAGACTGAATGTCTGTGTCCCACTAAAGTTGAGGTTAAAAATCCTAACTGCAGTGTGATAGCATTAAAAGGAATGGCTCCAACCAGGGTCAGATCTGCCAGTGCCTTGATCTTGGACTTCCCAGCCTCCAGAACTGTGCAAAATTTATTTCTGTTGTATATGAGATAACCGGCCTGTGGTTTTCTGTCAAGTAACCCAGTCTCTTCACAACTTGTTTCTTCCCTAGATTTCTTCAAAGCCTCCTACCTAGTCTCTGTGCCTCTAGCTCTGCCCCTGACCAATCCATTCTGCACACTGCAGCAAGAGTGATTGTCCAAGATGCGAATCTAATCGTGTGATTTCCCTGAGGGCCTAGCATCGCCCTCGGGCTGAAGTCCAAGGATCTAATTGGATTGCAAAGCCATTTAGGCTATAAACTTGGCTTTCCTCTCCTGAGTCAACTCCCAGCCTCACTTTACTTTCGGTTTCTAGAAACTGCTTTTCTGAGCCTCGGTGTCCAAGGCATTCTTCTAAGCCTCCTCACCTGGCCACCCATTTCTTGCTTGTCCTTTTGCACTCTACTTGGATGACAATGCCTCCAGGAATTTTACCTGACTGCCCCCCAAACTTGATTAGGCATTTAATCTCTTAGAACCATGCAAGTTTTGCAAAGTTACAATTAGCACTCCATTTATAATTGCTTATTTACTTTCCTCCCTCCATTAGAGAATAAAGGCCGCCCAATAATGGTTAAATGCGAATGTGAGCAGTAATGCAAACAGCTGCTCTTTATCCTAAGTGGCCTGTGACGCAGTTAATGACTCTCAGGATGATGTGGGTGACTCTTTCCCAATCTCTCAGCAATGATAAGTGCCCCATGTGTTGGAGGTACAGGTAGCAAATTAGGAGAGTTAAGTCAAGGTCCTGTCCTTGCCACTTACTATGTGATCTTGTCAAAACCACTTCAATCATTTTGAGTACCAGTTTCCTTATCTAGAAAGTAGGGGAAGTAAACTCAACTAATGGATGTGAAGGGATACTTTGTAAGCCATAAATCATCACGTGCTACAGTTAAAAGACAAAGTTATGACACATCTAGCTGTGCAGTTCTTAATTGACTTTATTTGCTATTCTTGAATCAGGCAGCAGTCTGAATTAAAATTGGTTCAGAATGCCCCGCCCCCACCACATGGACAGGTTGTATTTATAGCCAGAGAAAAGGAAGTGACATACAGAAAATGGAAAGGAGGCACAGAGACAGCCTGATTGGTTACAGCTCTTGTCATTCACATTCCAACATGGTTTGACCAGTTGGCCAATTGTGATTGGCTGAGACTTAGCTATAGTTACAGAAAGTAGACAATGGTTTACAAGTCAAGCTAGGTTGCAGTTCATTAGCTACAGAGAAATCTTTAGGCCAATGTAAGTATGTAAAGAAGCAGTTTTAGGCCAATCTTCATTCAACAGTGGACCAACTCCAACTTTCCTTTTTTGAGTTCCTGGTTTGTCCTCTCTCACCCTTTCCCCTCCTCCCTTTCCTCTCAGTTCCTCTGAGGACACTCAACACTTGGCCCACTGTTTCTCAGAGTTCTCAGAGTGCCCTGGGTCAGAGGGTCACCAGTCATTGAAGGTGAACTCAGAAGAGCCTGGAGTTGGTCAGCCAGGACCAACTGCTCTGAGATGAAACTGGCTCCTTGCTTCATTTCTCCACCGCAGGCCTGTTTCCCCCACCCTTCAGAAGCCGTGACCGTTGCACACAGAGCCTAGAAAGACACACGGTTTCCCCATCATAAACATGCCACACCATTATCACTCAGAGACAACCCAGCACACACAGGAACTTCCCCTGCTCTGAGTCAAACCTCCCTCCAACAAATAATGGAGCATTTAAAATGAGAAAGATGGGATGTGGTCAAGCACTGTGGTCAATTTCCTAATTTTTCACCCATTTCTGGAGTAAAGCGCCTTGTTCTGTGCCTTTGCAGCCACTCCATGAAGAGATGGATCTATTTCCCCATTTTTTTGAATCTACTCTTGTCTTATGACCTCCTTAACCCAGAGAATAAAGTAGGAAAGACTAAAGTAGGTACCAGTTCTGAGCCTAAGCTTCAAGAGACCCACTCTCCCAGAACCCTGTTGCTGCCGTGTATAATCTTGGGCTGTGCCATGCCATGAGACAGGGTGTTGCTCAGTTACCCAAGCTGGCCTCCAACTTGGCATCCTCCTGCCTCAACCTCCAGAGTGGCTGGTGTTATAGGTGCTGGCCACATCTATCGTGTGTTGTCTGTCTTCCTAAATAGAATGAACGTTCACAAAAGGCACAGATTTTTTTCCTCACTCTTTTGTTCAATGGCACTACCATGAATAAACTTGGGCTAGTCTCTTGGATGATGAAAAACACACAGCCCAGCTCCCCAGTAACCCAGTCAACCACCAGAACAATCTGCAGCTCACTGAAGATGCATAAAGTTGTTGGGTTAGAAGCAGCATTAAATTGCTGATAAGCTAATTATGAAGTAGATAAATGGCTGTGGCTTCAAGCCTATAACTTTTGGTGTTCTTATTAAGTAGCAATACTTAATGGCTATAAGCACTTTAGGGCTTTAATATGAGTCTTGGTTTCCTAATCTCTAAAACCAGAGTGATATTTTTCCCCCATGGGCATAGGGACCCACTAAGAAAATAGGCGACCTTCAATTAATATTGTATCACGGGCTGGGGATGTGGCTCAAGCGGTAGCGCACTCACCTGGCATGCGTGCAGCCCGGGTTCGATCCTCAGCACCACATATAAACAAAGATGTTGTGTCCGCCGAAAACTAAAAAATAAATATTAGAAAATTCTCTCCCTCTCTCTCTCTCTCTCTCTCTCTCTCTCTCTCTCTCTCTCTCTCTCTCTCTTTCTCTGAAAAAAAAAATATATTGTATCACAATAAGTATATAAAAACCTTACAGGCCTGTAATCCTAGCTGCTCAGGAGCCTGCAGCAGGAGGATCACATGTTTGAGGACAGCCTAGGTAACTTAGTAAGACCTTGTCTCAAAATAAAAATTTAAAAAAGGGCTGGGGGCACAGCTCAGTGGTAGAGCTCTTGCCTAGCATGCTTGGTACTGTTCGATCCCTAGTACCCAAATACAAACAAAACCTAAATACAGAATCCTTTATTCATCCTGGGAACATCCCTCATCCTCTGTCCCTCCCATCTAAAGAGAGAGAGAATTTTTGTTTGTTTGTTTTCAGCGGACACAACATCTTTGTTGGTATGTGGTGCTGAGGATCGAACCCGGGCTGCACGCATGCCAGGGGAGCACTCTACCGCTTGAGCCACATCCCCAGCCCTCCCTCCCATCTAAAGGACACACAGCCCTTTGTTTTCAAGTATGTCCTCACATACTCTGCTGGAGCTATGTAAGAAACAAATTCAGCATCCCCAATTACTAGATCTAATCAGTTCAGCAACAGGCAGATTTTGCAGAATTAAACAGTTTGGTGTGCAAGCTCAAGTGAGTTTTAAGGATGACAGATTGATTTTTGCTTCCTGAAAACAAATTTAAATTGATGAGACCTTAATGAATTCTCTCTCCCATTCCGGGGAGCGGGGTGGTGGGGGTCAGATAGTGCTTTAATCACACCGTGAGTAAGAACTGTTTGCCAAGCTCTCCAAGACTGAGAAGCCACTGGATTTCCCCTGCAGAAGAAATGTGCGTTCGTTCCGGGAGTGCACTTTCAGGGTCCACTGGAAACTGTCTGTTTCCACCCACTTTGGGTGTCAATGATTCCCTCATGAACCTCTTAGAAGTTAATCAATCAACAAGAATTTATCTTGCCTAGCTCATGCTAGGCAAGAGTTTGCTGCACCATCCTAGACACTTGGAGAGCAGTGAGAATCTCTCATTCATTCTTTCAACGAATACTTATCAGGCACCTGAAACAATGTTCAAAGCATTGTTTAAAGGTTTTGCGAGTAATCATTAAACAAAGCAGTGAGGAGAAAAATTCCTGCCTTCTTGAACTTTCGTTCTATTTGGGGAAACAGACAACAAACCATATAGCCGACACCTATAATCCCAGCCAGCCACTCTGGAGGTTGAAGCAGGAGAACGGCAAGTTCAATGCCAGCCTGTCTCAAAATAAAAAGGGTGTAGTTCAATAGTAGAGTGCTCTTGGATTCAATCCCCAGTGCAAATAAATAAATCAATCTATTGAATAAGCAAATAATGAAGTTTGAAATGCTGTGGAACAACTGGAACTGACTACGACTATCAGTTTTAAATAGTGTGCTCAGGGTGGTGTCTTTTCTACCCCAGTTGATAACAGCCCACGTGGGGTCCATGGTAGCAGCGGTCCTATACATGGGGCTGGCTGAGAGAATCCTAGGAGGTCGAAGAATATCTCCAATACACCATAAGTGTGCAGCAGCCAGCTGCGCTAGCTTCTAGAGCCATCCACGCCCATCCTCCCGAAAATTGGTATTCAGTGTAGTCCTGTGGGTAGCATGCACTCGAGCGTGAGATGAGTACTTACACCATGGAAACTGGCAACCCCTGCAAATCAGGACTTTTTCAACAAAGTTGATTTTTAAACATTTCCTAGCATCCCTCACAGTGGCCTCTACCTCCCACCAAGCCACAGGAAGGGTACAGATGTTTGCTCTCTAATATAACTTAGAGGACAACCAAGTGTCACACTTAGAGGGAGAGAGCACTACAAGGAAAAGAGCAGTTTCAGGGAAGAGCTTTTTGGAAGAGGGTGTCTTGAAGGAGGAGTTGGGGGGGGGGGAGTTTGCAAAATGGAGAGAAGACAAAATGGGGAGAAAGGATGATGGCCCAGGCAAGGCACGGAGATTAGACTAACGGTGTTCTAGAAAACTCCACCAAGAAAACACCAAACTGAGGCTGGATTCAGCTTCTCACAAGGTGAGATGAGATGCTTCCCAAAATTGAGCTAAAATTATCTTGTCTTTCACGCCCCCGCCAAAACCATTCGCAGCTCTCTGAAAGCCTTGCCAGCCTTAGTGAACCATGTGGTCCACATGCCTCTTTAGGAATCGAACGTGGGCTCAGCATCTGTTTGACCAGAGATCTCTGAATTTTTCTCCATGGAAACAATTGCAGGTAAATAGAAGTGAAAGCCCTGAGCGTCCAGGTTCTCTCCCATCTCGGTAACTACTTTGCTCTGAGCATTGAGCAAGGCATCTCAAGGCTGATTTTTTTCACCTTAAAATGATCAATTCATATTCTTCATTCATTGGTAGATAAAGATGAATAATATCACCTTTGGGACATATTCCAAGCGCTTTTAGGAAACACATAAGCAAGGAGATGCTTATGAGAAATGGAATCGTGTCGTTTTAAATCCAGATAGAAATATAAACATTCTCCAGGGTTTCACAGGGGAGAGAAATCACTATCAACTCGTTCTGCTGTCAGGGACACCTCCTCCTTCGGTGGAAGGAGGAATTCTCCCTGAGGTTGTGGGACCCGGGACTCTCTCCTGTAATCACTGGCTCAGAATATCAGGCTCCTCCCCTCACAGAAACACAGGTGATGTGCTGCTCAGATGCCCTGGCTCTTCTCTGAAATCCTCACCCTGTCTTGCACCGTCGTTCCCCGGGACATTCCAACCCTGGGTGAGGCCAGCAATTGCTTTGTCTCAGTTTGCACGGTGTCTCGGACACAGCTTGGCAGATCAGCGACTCTTCCTATTCCTGACCACCAGCATCCAATGGGCGTGGAGGCGGCCCAGCAGCTTCTTACCTTCTCCAAATCTCCCTCCACTCCCTGCTAATAATCTCACTTTGTCCTGATTTATAACATAGAAGAAGCCACCGGAACAAAATTTTCTCACTTTCCTGGTACTAAATCCGGTAGACCCACCTTGACTGTGTTCATCTCTTTTTACTCCTTTTGTGAGAAAGAAAGAGTCCCTTCTCCCCCTAAACCTCATTTCCTCCAACTGGGTCTTCAGTTCCTTCCCCTTCTCATTTCCAGGGACTTTTTCTCTCCTTTATCTTCAATCTCTTCTCCTGACTGCGTTATTCCTGTGAAAATTCTAAGATGTGCTGGTAACTACTAACTTTCACAATTTTTATTTATTTGTAAAATAACGTATGTGCTTGCCAAATCTAGAGTAGTTGCCTAATAGCATGTTCTCTTCTAGTAACTTGTTCTTCTCATTTCTAGAACTTCCTGTGTCACGGAGCCATTCATACATGGTGACATACAGCAGCCATCTGGCTTGTGCTCAGCCAGTGACTCAGATGTCACTAAATATGCCTGAAAGACAGATGGGAGTGGACCCAGGCAGGACAAAGCTGAGGCACATGAGGCCCCCATCTTCAGCACAAAATTGGCAGGGCCACCAAAACTCAGAAATCAAGATAAATAATATTTTAATATAAAAAAAATTATTAAAAAATCCACTCTGACACATTTAAAATACCACAATTTTATAAGATAAGACCTAAACTTGTACTTTTATGACCCTCTCTAATTCACCTTATCCTCATTCTAATGTTGCTTCAAATAAAACTTTATTTATAAAACTAGGTATCTGGCCCCTGGGCCATAATTTGCCATTTAAAAAAAATAGAATGTTAAAATATTTATCTTGGTGACTGAGACTTGTGGAGCCCCCTTAAAGTGTGCCTCACCCTAGTCCCAGTCCTGAGTGGGCCCCTCTATTATGAAAGTCCCAGGAGCCTCCAGGAAATGAGATAAGAGGCATGTATTCTTTTGAAGATAGCAGGCGACCTACCACCCTTGGAGAGGAGGGCTGTGAGCTCACGCACCACCTGTTGCTCAGACCTTTCTTCAGTCCTGTAGGCTGAGGCACCTAGCACCCTTTGCATACTTTGCAAGCTACATGTCCATGTGTTCCATTTCATTCAAACTATTTACATATAGTCTGTGTGTTCCTTGAAGGCCAGATTGCATCTTTTACAGCCTGAGCTATAATAAATAGACCGGGGTGCCTGCCTGGGAACTCTGACCCTAACTTTTTTTTTTTTTTTTTTTTTTGAGACAGGGTCTCACTAAGTTGCTTAGGGCCTCACTAAATTAATTGCTGGGGCTGGCTTTTAACTTGCAATCCTCCTGCCTCAGCCTTCCCAGCCACTGGGATTATAGGCATATGCCACCTTGCCCAGCTCCCTAACATTCTTATAAGAGTGATAAACTGCTACCAGAGGACATAATGAGCTCAGCTTCATCGATTATCCCCAGGGCTGAAGAGCTCTTCAGTTGCTGTTTCTTGGAGGAGGAAAAGGGGGGATGAAATGAATAAATCTGTAAACCATTCAAAGGGCTTTTGGGGAAACAACAAATACCTTGAGACCTCAGTTGTCTCGTTTTGAAGTTCAACCCTATTAGAAACGTTCTGATGAAGTAGATGCTGGTAGGAAAATCCTAAGGGGTGCACAGCCAGAGGAAGCAGAATTCTGAACTTGGGCTGCACTGACCTTCTCGGGGGATTGCTGGTTCTTAGGAGTGTGGCTAATGCTATGAAATACCTCCAGATTCAGCCTCCTAGGTGCTAAGGTCATGCTCTGGAATAATGCAAAAGCATGTAAGTTGAATTAAGAAAGTTCTAAAGTTGGAATCCAAAGTTGAGCCAGAGAGCTGGGTAAGCAATATATAGTCCAAATAATGGGCAAATGTCATAGAAGTGAGTGGGGCCAGTTTGCAACAGTGGGGTTGGAACGAAGAAAGGGCAGCAGTAGATTGATTCAGCTACCATTCTTTCTGGTTGGCAGAACCAGGTCTAGCCTAGAATTTTGGATGAAGCAGGAGTCCAGTGCCTTCAGATATATCAGAGATGCCTTCAGAAGAAGAAGATGTTCTTCCCATATGTAAGTTGGCCATATGAGATGGTGAATGATTCGCTGGGAAAACGGAAGAGATGTGATCACATTGCACATGAAAGCTGCAGTTCCGGGTCATCCCCGCTTTAGGAGATAGTCCACAAACGTCCGAAACATGAATGTACATTGTAATCTTCACCCCACTGTCGGGATCCACCTTGTACCCTAGAGGATGCCAGTTAATTAAAAGGGGGTTAGTGATGAGAAGGGAGGAGAAGGAGAACTATGAAGAGTATATCCACTGCTTACTGGCTTCCCTTAGGTTTTAAAACAAAACAAAAAATCTCTTACATTTCTCAGCAGAGACTATGTATTTTCACACTTTCTTTCTTCAAATCAGCAAATATTTATTGTGCACTTGTGCAAATGAAGTTTTGTTCCAAAAAATGTGCCTATGAAAGATTTTAGAATTCATTCCCTGAAGTGCTTCATTACCATGCAGGATGAAACCACCTGCGTCTCTCCACGGTATCAAGTAATGAAGTCACAGTACAATAAAACCCATGGATTTGAATATATAGGTGTTCTTTCTTATTTAGATACACAAAGGTCCCTTCACAACCAATGATGTTCCTGTTGTCAGAGTTATCTTTCAGTCATCCAATAAATGTGTCATAACCTAAAAGGGGGGCAGATCCAGGTTGATCCAGGGGTCTGAAGCTTAAACAATTGGGGTCTTCACTTTCAGAAAAAAAGATACAAAACTAAAATTAGGCTTGAAATTCATATTTAGCAAAAGTAGGACTATAAATAACAACTAATGGCAGCTTTAAATCCAGAAAATCTTGCCAAAAAGTCTAAAAATTGTAATAAGGTGTTTGTATCTATTTACTTCCCGAAAGGCTCTCAAATATTGGGTTTTGTTTTCTTGTGTTTTCAATGTGGGGGAAAAAGTCACTGTCCAAAAAACTTATTTTGGAATGAAAAAAAAAACTCTCTCTCTCTCTCTCCATATATATATATATATATATATATATATATATATATATATATATATGAAGAAATAAAGAACAGAGGGTGGCAAGTATTCTAGAACCCTGATGCTAGCACCCACAGCAGGTATTATAATAATCCATGAGCTCTGTGACCCTCCTCCAAGTTTTTCAAAGGAAACAACTATGAGCTTTTATCCTTCCAGCCGAAAATATATATATATATATATAAAATTTTCAGTATTGTAAAACAAACCAGTAAGAAAAAAAACCTGAACAAACAAACAAAAAACCTTAAAATGGCCAGAATTAGTTGTACAATTAAATAAATAAACGCACAGTAAGGAATCCTATGTCATCATTTAAAAATTATGGAGTAGTGGTCTGGGGATATAGCTCAGCAGTACAGCACTTTCCTAGCATGTGCAAGGCCCTGGGTTCAATCCCCAACACCACCAAGAATAAAATAAAAACTCTACAGTAAATCTGTAGGTGCTGGTGTGGAAAGGTGCCTAATAACAAATAGTTTAATAAAAAAAAAAACCCAGCTGTGTGGTACAAATATCGATGCATACATACACAACTCCCAGGATTCTATGTGCAAGACAATTTCTTGAAGGACACACGGGATAGGAAACTGCAGCCGTTACTTCTGCACAACAGGTCTAAGAAGTCAGGAGGAGGAGGAAGAGGATCTCCATGCTCCCTGTTGACCTTCCAGTTGTACAATTTGAACTTTTTATCAGGAAAAGGAATTAATTTAGGGGAAAAAATTAAATTAAAAAAAAACAAACAAATATCTGTTGAGAAATTCTACTTTGAACTCCTCGGAGCCTCCACTTGCTTGTCCATCTCAGTCAGCAGGATAAAGAAGATGATCCACGCAGAGGCTCCTTTCTTTCTCTTGAGGAGAGTTCAAAGACCATAAGGAACAATTTACAGCAGCCCCTTTACGCAGCAGGAGCCTCTGGTGGTTGATCAATGTCACTAAGAGCTCCAGATGCATCCATAATCCCACGTAAGTGTCGATTGTGTCTTGTCCTCCATGATCAATTACCAGCACCGTTTCACACTCTGTGAGCGGCCAGCCAACCTCCCAGGACAAAAGCAGGGATGGAGAAAAATCAGCTCTGCTGATTGCCTCTGCAGATTCCTTGCTCTTTCCCTGGAAGCCATGTGGCTGCCTTAGCAGTTGTCCTAAAGCTGGCGCTGCATGAAGGAGAGGTAGCTATAGCAGCAAGTGGTGGTGATTAATTTTAAGCTGTCATGGAAAATGTTTTGCACTTTAATGTCAGAGAACTGTATTATCATCATAGGTCTGAGGTTCCCTTGCCAAGGCTCTGTGCTTGCTCCCAAGACACAAAATGAACACAGAGAGCTTGCTGGTTGGCTCCCAGGAGCATCTTTTGGACAAAAGACAAAAGGAACACTGCCAAGCTGGCCAGGTCCCACCGGAGCCGCCCAGCCCTCCCCACCTCCCTCCCTGCCCCAGGCTGGCGGAAGCTGGGGCCATCACCCTCTGTTGTTAAGGTTGTCCAGCTGGATCCCAATGTGCCCTCTTGGGCCATCTGGCCCACAGAGTCTACTGGACATCCCAGCTAGTGCTGGACACCTCAGAGAAGAAAAAGGATAGAGAAGGTCAAGCTTCTCTGGAGAGAAAAGAGTCACTGACTGCAGAAACAGGTGGAAAAGAGCACGGGGCCAAGATCAACAAGTACACAGAGGCCCTGAGGTCCCTGCCATCTGGTCAGAGGCAGAAACAAACACGGGTGTCCACCCACCCACCTACCTCGATGCCCACGCCCACGCCTCACTGCCGGCTCTGCGCTGGCAGAGGAAGGTGGAGGGGGCGGCCAGGCGGAGCAGGCAGAGAGAGGCAAGAACTGACTAGCTTTCAGATTTCAATACAATATTTATTTCTTGCATAATCCATCAGCAAATCAGATCATCAAAGAGCTGTCAGTTTTTTTTTAAATCATGCAATTCATTAAGGGAACCAACTTTAAATATACTTAGTTTAAAATAACATTTACCAAGAGGCAGGATTGATTTTATGTAGCTAGCACAGATCTCAGAACTAGAAGAGAGTACAATAGACAGAGGACAGACCACTCTCTCTGTGGCACTATATAAGCCTCTTTAAAAAAAAAAAAAAAGATATATATATATATATATATATATATATATATATATATATATATGAGACAATCATACTAATAATAATAACTACTCTTTATTGAGAGCTACCCCGTATCAGGCCAGGTACTTTACAAATTTCTTACCTGTAATCCTGCCACATAGAAAATATAATTACTCTTGTTTTTCAGGTAAGAAATCCGAGAATCAGAGATCATTCTAAGGATACAATGCAAGTAAGTAGTGAGTACCACCTGTCTTCTTGCCTATCTGTCCAACTCTTTACTGGAAAAGACTATTTTGTTGTTGTTTTTTTAATATGTGTATGCAATGTCAAGAAAGATACATATAGTAGCCAGATAGTTCACATTTTTAAGCTAGATTTGGATTCAAATATGGTGCTGACCTGGTGCAGTGGTGCATGCGTGTAAGGCTGAGACAGGAGGATTGCAAGTTCAAAGCCAGTCTCAGCAATGGTGAGGTACCAAGCAACCCAGTCTCTAAATGAAATACAAAATAGGGCTGAGGATATGATTCAATGGTCGAGTGCCCCTGAGTACCCTGGTACCCTCAATCCCTGGTACCCTCCAAAAAAATAAAAATAAACATAAATATATGATCCTGGCTGGCAGCAACAAAAATACTGGCTACAATGAACCAATAGAGGAAGCTGATCTCATGCCCCTGATAAAGAAACATTGTTGCATTAGTCAACTTTACATAACTATAACAAAATATCTGAGATAAGTAACTTATAAAGAAGAAAGGTTTATTTGTGTTCACAGTTTTAGAGGTTTCAGTCCCATTGCTTTGGACTTCTGATGGGTACGGTGGATAATAATGGTGGGGAGCCTGTGGTCAAGCAAACTGCTCATAGCCAGGGAGGGGAAAAAGGAAGAAAGGAAGGAAAGAAAGAAAGAAGGAGGGAGGGAGGGAAAGAAAGCAAGAGGAAGGGAGGGAGGGAGGAAAGAAGAGGCTGAGTCCCATAATCCCTTTCAAGACACACCCCCAGTGACCCAAGGACCTCCCACGAGGCCCCACTTCCTAAAGCTTCCGTCACCTCCCACAGTACCAGCCTGGGGACCCAGTGCAAACCATATGCTCCATTTCCATCGGGGCTCAGTGGAAGTGTTGAGTTTTACAGAGGGTCTTACAGCCGCTCTAGAACGTGTTACATAGAAGGAGTTCAGGAATCATAACACAGATTAATGAAGCTTTGATGCCGATTACCTGGAGCAAGGCACTTGGTAGGGGTGGTGCAGGCAGAGATTTCCTCTGAGCGCCCCTTATCTGCCCAAAGATGAGCCTCCAAAGGGCTCCACTACTGTGGCTCTTCTCTCCAGGGACCTCAGCAACCAGGGAAGATCAGTCCACGCCCCAGGAAGGACAAAGGCCCAGACCACACCAGGCCACCCACGGCTGTCCCCTCTTTTTCCGGGGGCCCATTCGTCTTCCTGCAAAACCTCCTACTCCCTCTTAAGTTGTCTGATGTCCCCATGCATGTGACACATTTGTCGACCTTTTCTCTTGTTCCTCTGCCTCATTTATCTCACAGACGAGATTGGGGACCCCTCAGAAGGTGGCAGGAAGGTTGTCCCTCCCTGCAACGTGGGACAGCACCTGTGTGCAGTGGAGTCACAGCTGCTTGACGTGGTGGTAAGAGAATGAAATAGCACACTGGGTCCTGCCTCTGGGTGGCTGCATCCCCCAGGGACCTCACATTCGTATCCAGAGCTAGCCCAGCCTCCCCCTAGACCAACTCTCCTGTTCTCCTTCTGAGTGGCCATCTCCTCCAGCAAGAGGAGTGAGATCCTGCCAGGATTGGGGTATGGCTTGTCCTCATCAAAACTCAGGGCTGGGGCTGTAGCTCAGTGGTAGAGCACTTGCCTAGCATGTGTGAGGCACTGGGTTCGATTCTCAGCAGAACATATACATAAATAAAATAAAGGTCCATTGACAACTAGAAAAAAAAAAAAAAAGCTCATATTAAATTCTCATTCCCAATGTGGCTATATGGGAGGTAGGGCCTCTGGGAGGTGATTAGATCATGGGGCACTGCCTGCCTGGCAGGATTGATGTTTTTCTGGAGAGAGTGAGTTAGTTCTCTGGAGACTGAAGTAGGTCTCTTGGGACCAGATGAGTTACCTCAAGAGGTGATTGCGTTTTGGCTCCTCCATGCAGGCCAATCTCCACTCTCACACATACTCCTACACGTGATGCCACATCATGCCATGCTATGATACAGTGTGAGAGCCTCACCAGGTGTAATCATCTGATCTTCCCTGCCTCCAAAACTGTGAGCTAAATAAAATTATCTTCTTTATAACTTATCAAGCCTCGGGTATTTTGTTATAGCAACACACAATGGACTAACAGATCCCTAACTTTCTATCCCCCTCATCCAAGTACCACCAAGTCATGTTGATTTAACTTTTAGTGTCTCTATTGTGTCCACTGCTATATAGCAGTACATCCTTAGTTCAGAGTGTCATACGTCTCTCCCACAAAGACAACTGCCCTATAGCCAGTCTCCCTCTGTTTAGCCTTGCCCTCACCAAACCATTCTCCATATAATTCCAGAGAAAATGCTTTAAAGAGCAAACCTGATGTTGGCACTTTCTGCTGAAAGTCTAGTGGTCTCTCCATTGACCCAGGGTTTTAATTTAACAGCCTCATTGGGATGTGTTCAACATCGCACAGTTCACTCATGTAAGGCACACAGCTCACCCATGTATGCAAACAAGTGAAACAACCATCGCCATGACTGAATTTTAGAACATCCCAAAAGAAACCTCAGACCCATTACTTGTCATTTCTCCCAAACACCCCCTTAGTCCCTGGCAATCAATCATTTACTTTGCTCCTATGGATTTGCCTACTCCAGACATTTCCCATAAGTGAAATTTTTGTGACTCCTTTCACATGGGTACATGGATTTCATTCCTTTTAATGGCTGAAAAATATTCCATTGCCCGGGTACACCCCATTTTGTTTATCCATTCATTACCTCATGGACATTTAGGTTGTTTCTGCTTCTATCTGTGATTGATAATACTGACATGAACTTTCACATACAAGTCTTTGCTCGAGCACATTTTCATTTCTCGTAGCTAGACAGGTGTGGAATGGCCAAGTCGTGAGATAAATGGATGTGTTACTTTCTAAGAAGTGGTGACTGTTTTTGAAAAAGGCAGCACTTCCCCCACCAGCATTTTAGGTCCAAGCAGTTCAATGTGGTTCCCTCCTAACCTGGTGGCAGCTTATGCTTTCCCCTTCATCTCCAGCTAAACCCCAGCTCACACTGGGTGCTTTGATCAGGCCCAACCTGCATTTTATCTGAGCTTCTATATATGGTACTTTGTTCCCTCTGCCTGAAGTCCTCCCCCACCATAATCCCCTGCAGGTCCTCAGTCTCATTTCCCTGGTATCTTTTCCCAGGATCTCTGATAAGACTGAGGGAGCCTCTGTGCTCACTTGCATGTGCTCTGAACTCTGCCCTAGAAGCTCTGGTCACGGTGCATAATGGCCCCTATGGTGGCCTTTGTCCTACTCTGAACTGCAAACTCCCTGAGGGTGAGACTCATGCTTTCTCCTGAGCCGGGGACAGTACCTGGTATCTTGGAGGTTCTCAAAAAAAAAAAAAAGTCTTGATAAAAGGTTAAAGCCCTGGCTCATGAAGAAGTCATCGCCCTGTTCATCTCCATGTTAAAATCATTCTCCCCAAAGGAAGTCCTTCCCAACCCGTCTTGGAAATGCACATTCTGATTTTAAAAATAAAATGTTTGTAGTTCCTTCCTAATTCTGTTTTGCACAAGCTAATAATAAAATGAGCTGGCATTCCTCGGGTATATATCAACTGACAGTAGAGGGAGCCAAGCCAAGAATGTGTTAGGTGGCGGGCAGGAATCTGCATGCGATTAAAAATAGGCCATGTGTAATGATGGAGAATTGAAGATTACACAAATGACCAATGATTGGGAAACAAATAAATTCTGTAGGGAGATGGATAATATTGACATTAAAATTATGAATATGGAAAGATCTATTTGAAATAATCCTAAAAATAAAACTAGAACACAAACGACAATATGATTACACATACACAACATTCTTGTACACACAAGAATAATAAGCAAGAAATTTCATGACATAAACCGTAGAATAGTGGGTGTTCCGTAGTAAAATTTAAAATGTTGTTTTCTGATCATACATTATTTCCTAACTAAGCATGTGTCAAATATTGATTGTACTGAGCTTTTCTAACACAACTAACGGCCTTCTTTATGATTTGTTAGCTGTTAATAATGCACTGAAGCCCTTAACTTAAAAATCCATGCGTACAGACCTGTGTGCATAAACACACATTCACATGGTGCCCTCAGTTTATCGCACTTTTCCTCCAGTACTTCTGGGAGCCAGGCAGGACGGGAACTGTGGTATCATCCCCACTTTATCAATTTGATGTTACATTATAAACTAAAAGCGAGAGTTATTACATAACCCACTCAAGGTTATACAGTCAGCCAGGCTCAGAACCAAGACCTGAGCCCAGATGACTCAAAACTCACACAGCCTCCTCACCTCGCCCCAAGGCTGCACAGGAAAGACGTGCAAAGTTCTTTGCTCAAGCCCCTTGCACAGCCTCCTGCACTGGGAGACAGATGCTCAGGGAGTGTTTGCCCAAAGGATTGACGGATCAACAGACCAATCAGCGGGTGGGGACTTAACAGGTCAGCAAACCTTCTTTGGTACGGTCTCCGCTGTCAGTCTTCCCCAGATTCTCTTCGATGAATATTTCATTCACTTATTTGTTTATTCGGTGATTAAATATTAAGCAAGTACTAATGTAAGGAACTCTGTGAACAGCTTAAGGAGTTAGAGAAATACGACATTGATCTTACCTTCAATATACTGACCATCTACCAGGAAAATGAGATTTAAAAAAAAAAAAAAAAAAAAAAAAACACTGGATTACCTGGCAGAAAATGAGATGAAGAGAGAGAGAAACAAAGCTTTCAGAGGGGAGAAAGTGGTGTTTAGTGGAAAGAAGAGAGGCAAATTTCATGGAAATGTGGCATTTCGGCAGGGCCGTGAGTGACAGGTAGTTTCACAAGAGGCAGTGGGGGAGGACATTTCAGAGGGAAGCAAAATGTTTTAGCCTAGGTGCAAGATTAAAAAAAAAAAAAACACTTTACATAAGTGAGGATCTAAGAAACACTGTTTCCTTGGAGGAAGGCATTTCGGCTACAGTGTGTTTCTCATCTGCACAGAGGCTGTTTCTGGCCTGTCTAACCTGTCCCCGAGGGGACGTTAGTCACCTCACCTGCTCTTGGGGTGCTACAGCTGTGGGGAGGTGCTCTAGGGGCTTGTCGGTCCATTTCCTCCCTTTGGTGAACCTACTGGTAGGATTGTCCTGATCCACAGCAGAGTGGGAACGAAGGTGCAAAGACAGGGAACTTCCCAAGGTCAGGGGAGGAGCCAGCTGGAAGAAACCCTAGAACCAGGCAGTCCCTCTCCAAGGGAGGTGTGGGGGAGATCTGTGTGAGGGGACGCTGTGTTCCCATCCAATGCCTTCCGCACCCCAAAGTGCCTCTTGCTGGGAGCATGGCCTACTTCACAGGCATGATTAAAGCCCTCCTCTGAGCCCCTCGGTGGCTGGAGCAGGGAGAAGGCATGTTCATATTCTCCCCAATACCCCAATGTTCACAGGGCATCCTGAGCAGCTCACCAGAGAGCGAGTCTTCTGTATGAGTCAAGCCAACAGCGGCCCCAAGGTGCCACGTGGCTCTTGTGCTGGGACTGAAGGCCAGTTGGAGAGGCTAAGAAGTGGGCCACACATGTGGAGAGCTGAGGCCTGATCCCAGCTCTGCCACCAGCCTGCTGTGTGAGCTTGGGCACTCACTCAACCTCTCCGAACCTCATTTTCCACATCCTCAAATGAATATACGCCTGCATCTGCAATACACAAAGTTTTAAATGCTCAGGAAAAGAAGTTGGAGAACACCCACCCAACTATTGAAGATGGTGCCTGCAGGGGAGGAGAGTGGAACTGGTGGGCTTCTATTTTTACTTGATGTGGAAATGCTTACAGTGAACTGGGCAACCAAATAAAGGATGAGAGCGATAGCAATCTCACAAGTTAACATGTAAAAATCCCTCCACGGTGATCGCCAAATACCACTTTCTCAAAAAAAAAAAAAAAAGTTTGATATTTTAAAATTACTTTTTATGTCCTGGTGGCAGAAAAGAGGCAGACTGTAGAGAAGAAATTATCAGAAGATAACACAAAGTTTCCAGTCAAGATTCTTTGGGAGATAACAGATGGAATTAGAGAATCCACAGACCTAGTTTTGAAATTCTAGCATTGCTACACACTCACTCTGTGACATTAGCGAAATCACTCAGCCTCTCTGGGCCTCAGTTTTTGAAGATTTTAGAAAAATTCTCATGTCACAGGCTCGTTGGGGAGGATGAAATGAGGCAACAGTTCAAGCCTCTAGGGTGCTGTGATGTTCCCTGCTTCCTGCGGGTACAGCGAACCCTAGGGCTTCTATAAGATGGTATGGGTTGGTCTCCTAAGCGGGTTAAGCCTAAATAATTCTTTGGGAAATAATTTAACAGAAATCAATAAGAACCAAGAAATTACCGTGAGACCCGCCAAAGCAAACCCACCTTTAGATCTTGCTGAGTAAGAAAGGTTTTTCAAACCCACGTCCTCGTGGTCAGGTGTTCACGCGGGTCCTCCTGGGGCTTTTCGGGCTGCGCTTTACTCTGCTCAGCTTTTCGTAGCAGATGGGTTTAAAGAGCCTCAAACTCAGCAGCCATTCGTGGGAAGGGGCTTGCTTTCCGTGGGCCTGCCTTATTCTGATTAAAGGAGCCTTCCTTTACAGGATCTGGCCTGCGTGCTGTTGGTGTGGCCCACGGAGCCACCTGGAGTCTGAGCCGTGGGTGACAGGCCTCTCCCCTCCCCCTCCGCTGTCAGGGCCTTCCTGAGTCTATGTCTGCGCCTGTGAGAGGAGGCAGCACCGCTGTCCTGGTGGTGTCCTGTCCTGGCTTGTTGTGAGATTTGAAACGAGACGCTCTGTTCGTGGATGGCCTGGGTTTCGCAAAAGGACAGTAAGTCATCTAAGGAGAAAAAATGCACCAGGGGAACCAAGATCCCAAACCACAGAGCTGCAGGGCGGATTCTCCTGCCTACGGAGATCCTCCCTGAAAATGTTCCCAAAACTCAAAGAAAAGGAGTATTTGCTTTTGGACTTTATAGATGATTTTCCCAAAGCACACCACACACCACACACACACACACACACACACACACTCCCTCCTACTCTTTACTCGGCTCAGTGTTTCAGCCCCCCGTGTTTCTGTGCTTCATTCACATTCCCCCCACTTTCCCTTCTTCCCTTCTTCTGGACACTCCCAGGCAGCAGGTGGGTGTCTGGCTTGTGCCCTGCGAGGTGAAGAGGACTTCTCAGACGCAGGAAAAGGGCACGTAGTGGCTGTTTTGCTGGCCCAGCCTCTCTTGTTGAATTCAATTTCTTTTCTTCTTTCTTTCCTTTTTTTTTTTTTTCCTTTTTCTTTCTAGTACTGGGAATTGAAACTGGAACCCTCTACCACTTAGCTATATCCTCAGTCATTTACGTTTGTTTTTTTTTTTTTTATTTTATCTTGAGGCAGGGTTTTGCTAAGTTGCCTAGTCTGGCCTCATACTTGTGATGCTCCTGCCTCAGCCGTCTGGGCTGAGATTACAGGCAGGCACCACCACACCCAGCTAAATTCCATTTCTTAATGAGACCTCAAAGAAAGACAGCATTTCCTTCATAATGTTTGGATTAGTTAGTTTTATGTCACTGTGACAAAATACCTGAGATGATCAACTTAAAGGGAGAAAAGGTTTATTTTTTTCTCGTGGCTTCACAGATTCCAGTTCATTTGGCCCTGTGGCTTCAGGCCTGTGGTAGCTCTGGACACCGTGGTGGGAGCCGGTGGTGGTGGTGGAGGGTGGAGGAGGGAGCCTGTTTGCCTCATGGTGGCAGGGAAGCAAACAGAGACATGGGAAGGGTCCAGGGTTCCAAGGGCACAGCCCCCAATGACCTGGCTTCCTCCCACTTGGTCCCACCTCCAAAAACTCCTCTAACTTCCCAACAGGGCCAGAGACTGGAGACCAAGACTTCAATACACAGGCCTTTGGGGGACAGTCCAGATTTGATGTAGAGCACAGTCATCCATAAATGTTTTCTCATTGGTTGATTGCTAGACAATTCTCACAACTTCTTGAGAGAGGAATTTTGTCTCTCTTACAGATAAGGAAACTCAATGTCCAAGGGCTTACATGACTTATTTGGGGTCACACAGCTGACTAATGACAGAGTTAAGATTCGAATTCAGGTCCCCTGAGCCCATGGGTAAGACTGCTTCCTATCCTACTCAAACTTTTGTTTGGCCTGGAGCAAATCTGACCTCCCTGTCCACCCCACCAGCCCATAATCTGCAAAGCTATCTCTTATCAAGTCTGAGATACGCAATCTTCCAAAGAAAAAAAACAACTCTGGCTCACTCCCACCTGCCCCCTAAAAATAAGTTCAAGAGATAACTTTGCTGAGAAGCCATGAAGATACCCCCATGCTGACCTCACAGCCCGCTCTGGCTTCCCACAGTCCTGACACTACATATTTCTCTATTTTAATTGTTGGTTTAACTGCGTGTCCCTCTCACTACACAGTGAACAACTGAAGGGCAGTATGCTCACTTTTTTTGTGTGTTCCTCCTGCCTGGCCCTGGAATAGAGTTGGCCCTCAGCGCTTGCTTGTTGAACGTATAAATGGATTAATGTATAATGAACAGCAACCAAAGCTAAGACAAATAACAACCAACCGTGCTCCTTACCTCTTGTACCCTCATCCATATCGATGGGACCAGACAAGTAGCATGACATCAATTCAACCAAGATTTATTGAGCTCTAGCCAGTGCAACAGAGAGCTGGTATTTATTTTGCATCAGAATATCTTAGCGGCAAGGGTGCTGGGCTGAGATTCCTTGCTTGCAAAAGGAGTTTAATCATCATCCCTTTATCAATAGGATTGCGGTGGGGTCAAGCAGGGAATGGATGTGAAAGCTCTTGGAAGCTGCAAAGTGATATGCAAATGTCGCTGGCTTTATTTTATTGTTATCGTTATGTATAAGGCACTATGTCAGGCCCTGAAGGATTTAAGGATGAGCAATCTACCTCCCACGAGACACCCACAACATAATGAACTACTCAAAGGACTAGGAAATAAGACAGAAAAATAATAAAAGAAGGTCACAGACCTGTAAGAGCTCTGAGGAGGGAAAACCAGGGGTGGGGACAGCCCCTTATCTAGGGCCTTTGGGAGTGCTGTGGGGCTGTCATGGCAAGGTCCCTGTTGGCAAGCTGAAGATGGTCATCCTCAGTGCTGTGTGACTGAAACCCATCAGGTCTGAACCCGGAGAGCTCCTCCCTGTGTGCTCAGGGGAGTGTGGAGACCTGGGCGTAGGGGTTGAGTTCAGATTGGGGAGAGGAAGAGGGTAACAAAGGCAGGGTTGAGGTTGGAGGTCCGAGAGACCCTTGGAAGGGAACAGACCAAGGGCTCCTGTGGGCTCCACCTCCTGGTTCCGCCTGACCCCAGGCGAGGCGACCCTAGGGCTTGGATCCATCATCCCCTCAGTGCTCTGTATTTGGACACTAGCATAGTTTAGGCATGCGTGTGGCCCGGGTTCGATCCTCAGCACCACATACAAACAAAGATGTTGTGTCCGCCGAAAACTAAGAAATAAATA
Organism: Marmota flaviventris; assembly: GCF_047511675.1. Taxonomy (NCBI): domain Eukaryota; kingdom Metazoa; phylum Chordata; class Mammalia; order Rodentia; family Sciuridae; genus Marmota; species Marmota flaviventris. Next base: position 168,599,734 of record NC_092500.1, read on the forward strand.
TTAAAAAAAAAAAAGGAGAACCTCAAGTTATACTTTTTGGATAATTCTTTAGCTACTATGAAGGTAAATTATATAATAATTCATTATGGGGCAGTCATTCATAAAGTTTTATTAACCCTGTCTTAATCTGTAAGGAAAAAATCTCAAAAAAAAAAAAAGACCATCTTAAATGAGACTTATATAATACAAAGCTGCCCCTATGGACTCTCAAATGGATGATATAAAACATACATATAAAGCAACCCTAGGAAAAAAAAGCAACAGAGACAAAAAAAAAACCAGACCTGTGGTTCCCTAGAGCTGGGGATGAGAATATAAGAGACTGAACGTGGGTCCTGGGTGCACCCTACCCTGGGTGAGCTTTCTATGGCCATCATATCTCAGAAAGCTGAGGGATTTTCGATTTGGTTTTTAAACGTGTCATCCTTGTTGCTGTTTTGCAATACAACGATTGGCCCCAGGGGCACTCTTCTGCTGAGCTACATCCCCAGCTCTTTTCATTTTATTTTGAGACAAGGTCTCACTAAATTGCCCAGGCTGGCCTCAAACTTGTGATCCTCCTGCCTCAGGCTCCAGAGTAGCTAGGATTGACAGGCATGCCCCACTGTGCCCTCGCCTGATATTGGGTGTTGCAGAAGGTTTTTAAATATTAGATGGGGGCACGGAGTAACCTCCAGGTTCTTTCTCACCAGAAGAAATGTTCTTATAAACTACATGAAAAGTTTCACTTGGGTTTGTCCCCATATTGAGAGCCACAACCAAGTCAAGATGGCGCCTGGCATTTTGCCAGAAGGAGTGGTTGAGAAGTAATGCCAGTGAGCCATTAAGATGATGATAATTAAGTTAAGCTGTGTATAATTATTAAGATAATGACTGATTGCTGTAACTGGATGATGATGCTAAGTTGAAACAAGCTGTGTATTCAGTTGTGTATATAAACCTCTGCTGTCCAGCAATAAGGAGGCTCCTGCTACCTCGGGTGCCCGCTACTTTTGAGTTCCCATTGGTTCTCGCGAAGTTTGAGTTGAGTTCCAGTTGTGTTGGGGGGGGGCGGTTCGGGCAATAAAGTAGTTCCTGTTTGAACTTCCAAGTAGCTTGTGACCTCCTGGTTTTTTGTGCCCAGCCAGACTGCGGCATCCCCATGCATGAGGAAAGCCAAACTAACATATAAAACTTTGGTCCTTTATCCTTCCAAAAGAGCCTGCTTTAACTTGTTCAGATTCCTGTGACCCAGGGCGGCTTACAAACAACCAAAGTTTATTTCTCACAGAATTCAGGATGGGAAATTCCAAGGTCAAGTTGCTGGTAGATTGGGTGTCTGATAAGGGCCTGCTCCCTTGTTCATAGATGGCACCTTCCTGGTGTGTCTTCACGTGGAAGAGGGCAAAGGAGCTCCCATGGCCTCTTTTACAAGGGCACCAATCCCACTTATGAGCTCATGACCTCGTCTCCTCCCAAAGCACCACCCCCTCCACCTCCCCCTTGGGGGTGAAGTTTCAACATATGATTTTGAGAGTGACGCAAACATTCACACAGCAGAACCCAACTACAAAATTGTACAAAAAGATCCGGCAACTAGGCAGGAGACCAGATTTGGCCAGGTGGTGAGATGATTTAAAATTAAATAGTTTGTCATTTTTCTTTAAATTCTAGGGCATATTTTGGTTTTGCACTTAATTAAAATGGTGCCTTGGTGGAAAATGTACTTGTCATTGAAACTCTTCATTTCTCAGTTTTAGGCAAGTCCAGGGAGAGGTAATTATAATTTCTCAGTCCAAGGATTTTCAGGAACCAATGTATTGAGCATTCTCCAAAAGGTAATCCTCATGGTCTTTGAGGTTTTTCTATTTTTAAATTTAACAGTAGAGCTAAGGAAAAGTGCAAAATGCAGACACCATTTCCTGAAGGGAATTAATTTTTCATTAAATTTTTAAGTTTAATGAAAAATTCAGCTTATTATGTTTTTCAAAATCACTAATCTATGATCTCTATATAAATTTTACCTTCATATTTGCAGGCATTTATCACTATAGAATGGCATGTTAGGCATAAAGTATAAATGCAGTAAATACTTAATAAACTTAAATGAATCCACACACCCCAGGAGTTACACCAAGCCTGACAACCAACCCACTAAGGCATTCCAGCCTTTGGATGACACCATAGAATCACATGTCATATTCAAGCTGATTACATCTTTGGAAGAAATAGTGTTATTTGGAGTAGGAGATTGCATCAACTTGGGATATAATTAATGAAAATTTTCTGGCAATCAATATGAGAAAAACAGGGTCCGTCGACTGCTTTCTCTCGTCTCACCTCCAATACTGTTCATCTTCAAAAAAGTAGATCTTGTAGATAAAAGGGTGAAAAATAGATGCATCAAGGAACCTGAGGATGCACGCTCTTGCAGTAGTTTGGCTGTGGTGTTAAGTCACTGATCACCCAGGACTTCTCATCTATTTTTTTTTTTGTGTGTGTGTAGATGAACACAACACCATGCTTTTATTTTTATGTGGTGCTGAGAATCAAACCCGGGTCCTGCCCGTGCTAGGCGAGCGCTCTACCACTGAGCCACAATCCCAGCCCAGTACTTCTCGTCTTTACAAAGAAAAACTTGGCTCCGTGCTGCAATTTCCTAAGCGTCTTGAATGCCAGATGACAAGATTGGCCACAAGGAAGGAATTAAACTAGCACTGTTCTTTCATAGCTCAGGAAGCTTCCACCAATGTACTTGCTACCTTTACAAAATGTACAATGTACAAGCTACCTTTAAAAAAAAATTATTTTCCCTCTAACTGCAAGTACCAGCCTCAAAACTTTAGCTGGGGGCACAGATAGCTTGCTCTGTGACACCAGGATGTGACATGAGTTGGAGCGTCTGTGGGCTTCCATAAAGAAACTAACCGTCATGAATGTCGTTGTGGAGAGGGAAATCTGATGGGGACAACATAACTGCTGAGGGGGAACAAAATAGATCTTTGCATTGGCCAAGATGCAAGGAATGCCCAAGCACATGAACGGTAACAAGTGACATGATTATACCTTGGAGTGTGGAGTCCAATTTTTAGCCTCATCAAAATGCAAGTGTCAAGCTGGGCATTACGTTGCACACCTGTAATCCCAGTGGCTTGGGAGGTTGAGGCAGGAGAATCGTGAGTTCAAAGCCAGCCTCAGCCACTTAGAAAGACCCAATACAAAAAGGGCTGGGGGTGTGGCTCTGGGGTTAAATGCCCCTGGGTTCAACCCCTGGTACCAAAAAAAAAAAAGTGTCTGCCAATACCAGCTCCCAACCTACAAGTATGGGGTATGGTTCAGCCACTGCCATCCAAAAGGTTTGAATCTCCATAAGCTCCCTGTGCAAAATGTATCAAAATGTCAGCTTTTCCTGGGTTAATCTGAGTTTCAGGAGTTGGGGAGTCTCACCAATCCATACATGAAAAGTCTTCTAGATGGCATGGTCAACACTCCTCTGCACCATGTCAGGAGTGTCATTCCCAGTTCTGTGAATGAGACGATAGTTTTCCGTACTGGCCACCCCAGCACTGTGCTAAAGGGACGCATCCCAGGCCCTCCACATCAGAGGTGACATCCTTGCCAGTTGACACATTCAATGCCCCATTAACTGTTGCATTTCCTGGATTCTGTCTGTCATGAAATCTCTATTATCTCCCACTTAGGGCATTGGAATCCCTTCCTTCTGAAGGCCATAAAAGGTGCCCAAGTTCCTTTGTGCAAACACTCTATCTTTTTCTTCCAAATTCATTAGCCAGAAGGCAGTGGCTAGAAGGACCAGAATTAATAGAAGAAACTTCACCCTAAACTAAATTTCTCTGGAAGAGTTTAACCCCATTCTATTCTTTTTGCAGTCTCCGGCTGGCTTTCCTTCCTGCCTTATATAGATGCAGGCATGCCCACCCACAGCATCTCGGAGTGCCTCCGACACCAGACCTTAGGGTGCACTCTCACCTTCAATCCATACCTGTGTCTTCTATTTAATGAGACCTTACATCATGAGTTAGCTTTTCATTAAAAAATAATATCATTTTTCTACTATATTGTCAGACCCTTGAGGCCACACAGGTCAAATTGAACTTTCAGATGTATTAAAATTGTTTGGGGTCTTTCTTTCTTCCTTCCTTTCTTTCTTTCTTTCTTTCTTTCTTTCTTTCTTTCTTTCTTTCTTTCTTTCTTTCTTTCTAAATAAGGGGAGTCTCCCTTTCACCTCTCACCCTCTCCTTGGACCTGAAACTTCAACTTGAGACCAAAAGTTTTCACCTATGCATTCAGATGAAAATGAGATGAGAAACCTGCAGCTGCTATTTAGCCAGAAGAGAAAGGAAGCCCCAGAGTGCAGGATCCATGCTCACAAGTGATTGCATCATAAGAATCTCAGATAAAATCTGATTTTTAAAGTAGCTGCACTGTGTTTTTACAAATGCACATTTAGATCTTTTGAGCTGTTGTTGTCTTTAAAACAAATGCTATGTGAGGGGTCAAGCCCATAAGCACTAAACATAAACATAAAAAGATTTCTTCAGAATAAAAGTATTTAATTTAAAGCACTTTACTGGCAGTCATTCCAAATACTTGGAGTATTACAGTTGTTATTTGTCTTTTTTGCCCACTAAATGGATAGCAGCCCAGAGGTTCCTCATGCCCCTTTTAGTAGTAGGATGTCCATAGACATGTTTGTAAGTAACCCCTAAACAAGTGGAGGTGGTTGGTACCACACAAGTCAACCTACCAAGCCCTAGAGAAGGAACATCACTTTATTTTTTTTTAAAGATATTTTTCAGTTGTTGATGGATCTTTATTTTTTAATATTTGCATATGGTGCTGAGAATGGAACCCAGTGCCTCATGCATGCTAGGCAAACACTTTACCACTAAGCCACAACTCCAGTCCCTCACTTTATTTTTTATTCAGGTTATTCAGTTTGGGTTTTGGCATAGAACCATATTTGTAAGTTACTTAGAGCTTATTTAGCTTGACGCGCAACAAGTTCTGGATTCTGGCAATCACACCAAGTGTCCAGCACGTCACTCCAGTGTGAGGCAGCCCTGCCCACGACTCCACAGCTACCGGATGAGAAATCTTCCTATCTACTTCCTTCAGTGAGTATGTTGGCTCAAACTGCCACAGCAACTCACACGGTGCCGGACCCTCATGTGAATTTTATAGGACTAGATATAAAAGCCTAATGGAGATAAATTTGAAATTTAGCTCTTCACTAAATTGGAAATGCACTGGGGCATATTCTCCCTCTATCTCCCTCCCCTTTGCCCCGATTATTTAATGTAAGTTAAATTCAGTGGTATAGTTTCAGCATTCCATGTGTTGTAAATTCAGAGTTAGATAATTTACAAGGGACCTCAAAGTTCTTTTATTGCATGAATTCTCAAGAAGGGCAAAAAAAATATTATTTTTTAAATGTATAATGCGTTGACATGCATGCAGTTTATAAGCAGATATTCAAAATATCTGACTGTGTTACAATTTTATTGGGGGAAGGCTGGGTTCAGTGACACATGCCTATAATCCCAGGTCCTCAGGAGGCTGAGGCAGGAGAATCACAAATTCCAGGCCAGCCTCATCAATTTAGCAAGATTCTCTTTCAAAACAAAACATGAAATGGGTTGGGAATATGGCCCCTGGGTTCAATTCCCAACACCACAAATAAGGCTCCTTTGGGAAGAAGTGATGAACAAAAAATTGGAGAAACTCTGATTTTGACCAGTATCTTCAGACCAATTAAGTCACAATTTGTAAGGAGTGGAACCCAAACAATACAATATTTTTTAGAAAAAGATTATCATGATTTACACATTTATTATCAGTCCTAGATGGGAAATACCAAAAACATTATTTTTGCTTTGATCCCAGTGGGCTAAGAAAAGTTCATAAGTACAAATATCTGGAGGGATTTTAGTTTCTTTAGTTTCGATGGCAAAGTGTGTTTTGCCACCCCTATGAGTAAAGTTATTTAGTTTCCAATGCACAGTTTTATGCTAAAAAAATTCAAAAGCAACTCTTTTTTCCTAAAAGAAGGACGTCAAAAGTCCAATATGCAACAAAACAAGTACTACTGAAATACAAAGAAGCATGCCCATAATTTAGACTTTTGAATGGTTCATAGCTCTAAGCATTGACTATAAAACTTTTTCAAGCTAGAAACATCACTATTACATAAATATTGAAAACAAAACCTAATGTTTAAAAAAAGTATCATTTGGAGCCTGGCATGATGGCCTATTCCTGGCTCCATTTGAGGCTGAGGCAGTCTGAACTATTTAGCTAGAGATCCTGTCTCAAAATAAAAATTTCAAAAGGTCTGGGCATGTAGCTCCATGGTAGAGCATTTGCCTAGCCTGCAGGAGGCCCTAGGGTCAAGCCTCAGTCCCACAAACAAACAAACAAAAAGCATACAAACTTTAGAAAAATTTCTACTTTCAGACTTCCTAAGACTAGAATTCAGATATGCAAGCAATTTTATATCAATTAATCAAATTATAGCAAAAGGTACAGGTTGTCAGAAGCCAAGCAACACAAATTTTTAAAAATTATTTTTCTATGCATCCACAGACTTAGACTGATGCCCTATTATTCCATGGGCCAGCTGGGGACCAAACAGGAGAAATAAAATGGCCAGCAACACAGTCCCTCCTGCCTGTGAGGGTGTCGGCTTCACTATGCCAAGACGTTCCTTTCAACTTTCATTCTGTTTAGTTTCATGGCACTTTATTAAATATTAGCCTGTTGACAATTCAGTGCGCATTTGCAGAACAAATTGTATCCTGAAAGCTTGAGGAATGAACTATAGCATTGAAAAAAATTTGACAATGTAACATGTACACACACAGTTTTTTTTTTTTAATTCAGATACAACATGTACATTAGGAAAACTATTTCCTAGCCCAGGTTTTCATCTCCCACTCCCCTGTCTCCCTCCACAGCACAGGCTTGGTAACTAAGCGTCTTCATCATCTGTCCCCAAATCTTCCTGCCTCCTTCTGTTTCATTTAAATCACAAAAGTGTTTGATCATTCAACAGAAGAAAAGATAACACTCCCACCAGGGCTCTCCCTGGGGTCTCTCTGAGGATTTAGTAATGGGAAGCACACACCCATCTCCAGAAGGGAAAATAACACCATCTTGAACACCAGCTCAATTAAACCTTCATTTTATACTAAACCTGCCTCCACCGGAAACAGCCCCACTGTAGACTAGGAGCACCACAGGCGGCCTCATTGTCCAGCTGGAAGGCGCAGTGCCTGGGGAGTGACCCGCACCCCAGCCCTTCACAGGACAATCGCCACTCAGAGGAGGAAGACTGTCTGGCACAGATTTCCTTTTTTGTTTTGATTTGTTTTGCCTTTTAAGCACTCAATGGTCCAAATCCGGTATAACTGATATATTTGGTACACCGTGAAAGGCCCAGAAGTCTTTTCCATGTATGTAAGCAAATACTATCCTTGTTGGGAAAAGCAATAGTTAATCATTGATTCTTTTCTTTTGTGAAGAGTGTGTGTGTGTGTGTGTGTGTGCACACGTGCACTGTGGATTGAACGCAGGCCCTTGAGCAAGCTAAACATCTGTTTACTGCTGAGCTATAACCCCAGCCTCAAAATGGGATTTTTATTTTATTTATTTATTTATTTTTTTTTTTTGATAGAGCATTTTCCTGTGTTCCTCACCAGATATTTCGAATGTCATAAAGTTACCTGGGGCTGTGACAAGCCATCATCTATAGACTAATTCTAGGTAATGACTCATCTCTGAGATTCTGCTCAGCTTCCCCACCCTGCCCCCAACTCCTACATGTTACCCTGAGAAGAAAAACAAAATTGTATTTCTCTGGGAAAGATAAATTCTTAAAAACTGTTCTCTTGGAATTTATCCTTATCCAGAACATGCTGACATAGAAGTGATAACAGTTAAATTTAGAAAGTTCCTTCTCAAATCAAAGAATACTCAAGCTGAGAGGAAAAACAGAGCTCATGCGAGCCTGTTATTTCTTTTTACAGAGGAGGAAATAGAAGCTTAGGAGGTCAACGGGCTTGTCCAGGACCCCATGGGAAAATTCACAACTAGTTACTGAGTGTCTACGGTGAGGCTAGCACGTCCCACCCCAGGGTGCAACAGCCAGAGGGTCCTGGCAGGGAGGCAAGTGTCAGAACCAGGGCTGGAAACCAAGTCCTGGCCTCTCTCTTTGCAGGACCTCTGGCCTTGCCTCCTCAGCAGATTAGCATTCAGTGATTAAAAAAAAAAAAAAAAAATCTGAAAGACAAGACTCATTTGTTCTCAGTTCCTTCTGGCAGCAATGGGAGGACATTTGGAGGGAAGCCAGGGACATGACTGTGTCCTTATTCATAGAGATGATGCCACTGTCCCAGAGCCATGGGACATGGGTCTTGAGTAACGCTATGATGGCCCTCCAGCCATCATGCACCATGTGAATCAAGAAGATGGTAGAGGCCGGGAATGGACCCTGTAGCCACAGAACACAGACCTTGAAGGGAGCTGGCCCCACACACCTGGGGACGCCAACCCAGACCTCTCGTCCTCAGGAACAATGCTGGAGTCAACACAGCAGCAAAGAGGAAACCAACAGCCCCAGAACCTGATTTTCCAACCCACTATGCACTTGTTTCTGAAAGATCTATATTTATCTTAGCTTCATGACTAAACAACAATAGTGCAAGGTAAAATGACATGAATCACTTAAAGTCTTTCAGATACAGAAGCACCAGCCTTGACAGGGGAAAAAATAGGGCGGTTAAAGGAAAAAAAGCATGCACATGTGTACACACATACAAAATGAAACCTACCCCTACCAAAATCGTGTCAAGGGCTGGGGTTGTGGCTCAGCTGTAAAGTGCTTGCCTAGCACATTCGAGGCCCTGGGTTCGATCATCAGCACCACATAAAAATAAATAAATAAAATAGAGCCAGGATTGTGGCGATAGAGCACTTGCCTAGCATGGGCGCCACCCGGGTTCAATCCTCAGCACCACATAAAAATAAATAAATAAAATAAAGGTATGTGTCCAACTACAACTAAAAACTATTTTTTAAAAATCATGTCAATTAAAGTAAAATCTTCAATAGGAAACTTTTTGGAATACTAGCTCTGGAATATCCCTAAAATTGAGTATTTCTTTTCTTCTTTTGGTGATGGTTCTAGGGATCAAACCTACAGACTCCAAAACAAACAACAAAACAAAAATCTAGAGACTTTCACATGCTAGGCACATGATCTACCACTGAGTTATACTCCAAGTCACTTATGAGCATTTACTTTCTTAACAAATTCAAAGAGTGTGTATGTATGAATATGTCACAACAAATCCCATCATCATATACAACTGTAAGCACACGCGCAAAGAAATTCAAAAAGAAGCAGGACTTGCCCTCCCATCAAGAGTTGCTATATGTGAGCTTTTGTAATAGGCCTTCTTCCAAATATTAAAGGAGGTGTTTATATATTTTTGAAAACTTTTATCAATATGTATTCCAAGTGAGCCTTTGTCCCTCACTCAGGGTTCCACAATTCTATATGGCAAATAAATAAAATTTTGTGAGGCCTTTGCCTGTTTGATTCCAAGCCACAAAGGCTGAAGCTGAAAGCTGCAAAGATCTTGTGAAATCAGTTGTTCGTGGACAGGGGTAGTGAAATCCAACAATAGGGGACTATATCTTGGTTCAAAGATGTGATTTCACTCATGGGAGGCACCTGAAGAGTGGCACAGAGGATTTTATTTTTGTTCTAGGTTCAAATGCCCAGAAGAAATGAAATGATAAGAACTTGTCCCCCAGTAAAGAGTTGCTCATGGGCTCTCATGACACAGGGTGCAGGTTGACATTGCCTTAATGGGGTAGAGTTGGTCTAGTATCATTTCAACATTGCTTTGGTTCTTAGAATTCTATATGCTTGCTATTTCTATTTCTCTGCAAGTATTTACAGTAAGGCTCATTTTTATAAAGTTGTCCAGGCAGGGTTAGAAATCTAACTTAAAAGTGTGGTCCCAGACTGGGCACATCACAGCATGAGAGAGCTGGGGTCAGAGATCTGCATTCCAAGATTTCTGGGCTCTGGTTAGAAATTTGAAGTTTTGCATTTCACTTCAGTGAATGTTTCTTAAAGTTTGAGACCCCACAGATCTAGAAGTTTCAAGTTACTTTAAACATTTTATATAAAAATATGACATCTGATATCCGCTGAATTCCTATGATAGCGATGATTCATCTCCGGAGAATTATGAAGAGCAGGACTTTCTTGTGTTAGATGGAATTTAGGGAAGGCTTTGAACTAAGCTCCTGCCTGCTCCAGGTCTAATGGACTAGACCAAGCCAGAATAGTCACTCCTACTCATCATTACACTGAACTCTGAATTAGGCCAGTTTTCTAAAAGAACTAGAAACTCACAGCAACCAATCAGAAGGGACCCCACTTATCAGAGCTGCCATGAAAAGTCCCCTCTGAGTCCTATAAGGAAAGTAACTTAAAAATTATCAATCCACTTTTTCTTCCCTATTTCTGCCTTCTTCACTCTTTTCTGCCTTTAAACCCAGGCTCCCCCAAATAAGTTTTCTACATCTTTAAATGAGATGATACCCAATTCATGAATTGCTAGCAAAAGTCAGTTAGATCCTTCAACTAAATTTGTCAGAATTTTATTTTAATGCGTTAAACTTTGCACGACTTTATTTCCTTTAAGATATTATGTCCACTAATCTTTAGTCTGGTAAAGGAATCATGAGCCTTTTATAACTACCACATATCAATAGGACGTTATAATATACAATGTGCTTTGATAGACATAATTCCACAAATATCGAACCGAAAAGTGATCCATTTCGTTATCTTTAGTGTTTTAGTCAGCTTGTCTGCTGCTGTGACTAAAAGATCTGACCAGAACAAATAGAGGAGAAAAGTTTATTTGGGGAATCACAGTTTTGGAGGTTCAGTTCATAGACAGCCAGCTCCATTCCTCGGGGCTCCAGGAGAGGCAGAGCATCCTGGTGGAAGACTGTGGTGGGGGAAGCAGCCTACCCCATGATCAAGTAGCCAAGGGGGGTGGGAGTGGGGAGAGAGAGGGGGAGAGGGGGAGGGGAGAGGGGGAGGGGGAGGGGGAGGGGGAGGGGAGAGGGGGAGGGGAGGGAGAGGGGGAGGGGGAGAGGGGGAGGGGAGGGGAGAGAGGAGAGGGGGAGGGGAGGGGAGAGGGGGAGGGGGGAGGGGAGGGGGAGGGGGAGGGGGAGGGGAGAGGGGGAGGGGAGAGGGGGAGGGGAGAGGGGGAGGGGAGAGGGGGAGGGAGAGGGAGAGAAACTCCACTCACCAGATACAAAATGAGGGAGAGGGAGGGGGAGGGGGAGGGGAGGGGGAGGGGGAGGGGGAGGGGGAGAGGGAGAGGGAGAGGGAGAGGGAGAGGGAGAGGGAGAGGGAGAGGGAGAGGAACTCCACTCACCAGATACAAAATATATACCCTAAAGGCACGCCCCCAATGCCCACCTCCTCCAGCCACACCCTACCCACCTTTAGTGATCACTCAATTAATCCCATCAGGAGATTAATCCATTGATTGTGTTAAGGCTCTCATAACCCAGTCATTTCTCCTCAAACCTTGCACTGTCTCACACGTGAACTTTTGGGGGACACCTCGCATCCAAACCATAACACCTACATTACAGATAAAGATGGTGAAGCACAGAAAAAAAGGTCTTAAGGAAACACGGAATCCAAGTTTTAAAATTATTGTTCTTATGAAAAACTCCAAAGATTTACAACATAAAATACCAAAACAAACCTTTATATGCTCATTATGATCACATACTCATTCATTTGTATGTGTATTTTTATTTGTTTATTTATTTATTGTGGTACTGGTAGTTGAACCCTAGGATGTTCCAACACTGAGCTATATCCAAGCTCTTATTTATTTATTTTGTTTTGAGATAGAGCCTAAGTTGCTGAGGCTAGCCTCAAACTTGCAATCCTCCTGCCTTAGCCTCCTGAGTCCCTGGGAGTGTGCCACCACCCGGGCTTATTTTATATATATTTAAGGTAAAAATCACCATTCATTGAAATGTGCAAATCTTATCAGGATCCTTTTTGGTTTTTTTCCCCTTAATTCCCATCTCCTTTAGCAAAAATCTGGCTCTACTGCTTCCCAAATGTAAATGCTATTGATGGATTTCCTGTGCCTTCTTACCCTGAGCTGAATCACCCTTCCCTGGATTTAGGTTTGGCCAGGACAGGAGGAATGCCTTTGTTCTCAGAGAGCACAAGGGTGTCAAATCTGGCTGCTGCATTGTTACCCACCCACAGCGACATCCAGGCAAGTCTCCTTCAAACTTCCTAGAGGTCCTTAGCCAGGAACCTCCCTCCACAAGGGAAGCTCTGATCCCCTTAGCCACAGTCCACGCCCCAGCCAGCCTTGCAGTCTCCACCTGAATGTTGTCCACTCCATGTCAGCCATTCGGGCCATCACACATGCATTTAATGCTCATTTATTTAGTCCTACTATGTGCAGGGCACTTGCCTATACTTTGTCTCATCTCCAGAAATCGGAACGTACAGGACTCCCATTTCCCCTTACATGCTGGAAAAGAAAATGTAAACTGGTCTTCCATCTCAGTGCAGGAGATGAGTCAGCAGAACAGGAAATTCTCCTTGCACAAGTCCTTCTGATCCCGTGGGCTGGGCGTGTGTGGTATCGAGTGAGGGCTGGGAAAGGAGCCGGCTTCTTCTCTGGAAACACTCTGAAAGGTGAAGCAGGCAATGCAAGCTGCACGGCGAGTTTAGAACTATTGACACACACCTTTTGCCAACTAGAATCGCCCCAACTTGTTTGGAGAAAAGCTCAGCTGTTTCCAAATAAGGATCAGGGCAAATAAAGAAACTAGTTGTCAATGTCCAGGAGGCACCAGAGTGCGAGGTGGGGAATCCAGGAGTGAGCACAGTGGAAGTCGACGTGCACTTGAGTCACAAACCCAGCTTTCAGGGAGGTTTGATGAAAGAACTGACTTGAGGTGGGCTTCAGGGAAGGTTCCTGAATGCCCCCAAAGGCCTAGCAATGCAGGCACATATATGAAGTGGATACCCAAAGGAGTAAGCTCTGGCCCAATCTCTAACTGTGCAAAGCCCACGGAGGAGACCCAAGCTTTACTCAGGGTGCTGCTCCGAAGTAGCAGAGACTAATCTCTTTAGGCCCCGTCTTCTCATTTGCAACCAGAAATAACTAACTCAAGGAGTTCTTCCCTTTCCAAATCCTCAGCTCTGCAGCCGATTCGAATTGGTTCGACTCTAACCCTTTCTCTTTTCCTTCCATCACTTTGCAGAGATGATGAGGGAAAAGAAGCTGAGGGTGGATGCTACGTAAACCAGGATTCTTTAAAATAACCAGGCTGTGGGAATCGTGATTGTGCATGTGCGCGCACCCATGTGCCTCATTCTATTAAGTGGGGCGAGGAAGCAGTCTGTGGTGTAGAGAGGGGAAGCAAGCAGCCTGCTCTTAATGTTTCAGCTTTGCAGAAAAATACATGCAGCCAAGAGAGGACTGAGATTTTGCATATGAGAAGGAGGTGGAGGAGGAGCAAAGGAGCTGAGATTCCAGCACTGAATTAAAAAAGGAATGAGAACGCACTTAGAAGGGTAGGCTGAGAGTCAGCCAAGAAATAAAAATGTGCTGGGGCTTTTAAACAGGGTGTAGCCACAGCCCGTGAAATCCTCTTCCACTCTGACTGGCTTTTTACATTCATCTGGCCTTCCCCTCACCCCACCCAGACCCATTCTGAATTCTTTCAAGGCTCTGATTCCTCTCTCCCCCTCCTCCCCCGCAGAGAAATTATATAGGAGCCAGGGAGGAAGTGACACATTTTCCTGCTTGAATGGAGCAGGCCTCTGCGACGGAGACTGGCCTTGTCAGCAGTCTTATCTCGCTCTGGCCAGCGCAGGCGCCCAGTTCCTTACACAATGCTTTCCTCTGGCTGAACCCCGCGTGATGTCTAGAATGCCCTAGAAAGCTCCATATAAAGGTTTGGGGTATCCATGCATGGTTCAAGTTCAAGTTCTCAAGTGCAACTTCCAGTCAATCATTAATCACAGAGAGTAGTATAGCACCATTAGACCAATGAGCTATGGAGTCCTGCCCCCAACCCCTTGGATTCTTGGGAAGTGGGATGGGAAAATCCCAAGGTTTGTAGTCTTCAAGACATGACCTTTCCTTGCCATCTCCTCAATTCCTAGCTGTGTGACCTTGGACAGTTACCCCACCTCTATGATCTATGAGAGGAGGGGGATTGGTAATAACAACTATTGTGCAGGATCTAGTGAGGATTTAATAAAGTGGTAGTTATGATGGTGAAGCCAGATTTAAAATTAAATTAGGTAGTCAGTGTAGTTAGGTAAATTGGGTCTAATATCGAGTAAGATTTAAAATGGAGGCCATGCAGGCCATGTTGAGAATGAATTCCGGGGAAACTCTTGAAATGTTAATGAAGTCGTGAGAAAAGCCCTAGGCCCAAAGTTCATCCCAAAGAAATGTTAATGAACAGCCCCAGCAGATTTAAAGATAGCCCATCCCAAAGGAGTGTTAATGGAGTCCTTCCCACCCAGATTACTTCTTTGGCCCACCTGTGTCCCAACCCTTCGGGCCTTCCCACCTACATTCCATCACCAAAAACTATAAAATGGAGAGACAACCGCACTTCCATGGATTCCATCTCTTGGGTCCCCTTCTTCCTCCGGGAGAAGTCTTTTCTGCTGTCCTTTAATAAACTTCTAATTTTCCACTCTGACCTTGCCTCGGCGGTGTTATTCTTCAACATTGGGGAAGCAAGGACTGGTTACCGTTCAACAGCGGTAACAATGGGATTGAAATATACATATAAAAAGAAGACCTCGGCCTTATGGAAATGTCCCCACTTCCTATGCCAAGCCACACTATTTCCCTTTGTGTCACATTTTATCTATCTTACCTGATTAGCACTTAATTTTATATAGTTGTATCATAGTTCCCTCAATAGCACCAAAATCTTTTTTTTTAATTTTTTTAGATGTTGATGGATCTTTATTTTATTCATTTATTTATATGTGGTGCTAGGAATCGAACCCAGTGCCTCACACATGATAGGCAAACCCTCTACCACTGAGCCACAACCCCAGCCCGCACCAAAATCTTAAATCAGTCTTCTGGTCTAACATCTCAATGAAAGCTCTCAAAATAACTAAAAATGCCACCTGAATTATGAAGAAGGATAAAGTTAAAATCATCGCAAGCAAAATGAACTGCTTGCAGTCTCACGTGACCTGCTACTGCTTTCTCCCTGCCTAGTAGGAGCATAGGATTCCTAGCATATAGGATTCATCTTACTGTGTGGTGATTAGATTTCACATTCTCCCACCAGTCTAGAAGCTTCTTGAAGAGAGGGACGATGCCTCCTTTATCTGCATAAACCTGGCAGGTACCTAATGACTGTTCAACGAATTGTTTGGGTTAGGCAAACCCCTAGACTGTGAGATGTTGAACCCTGGTGTACCCTGCCTGCGGAACAGTGACCAGCAACAGCAGGCACTGCTAAAAGGAAATTACAACAAATATATTTTGCAGATCTTAATTGCTTTATTTGCAATGCTAAAATCAGAGGGCATTTGCATGGAGCATGGTACAGAAAGCACAGCCTGGCAACAAGGGCAAGGTTACATTTATAGCAGAGGAAGGAAGTGGCAGGCAGAAAAGGGAAATGAGGTAGAGACAGGCGGCCACGTGGATTACAGCTCCATCTATTATACTCCAACAGGGTTGGTGGCTTGTGATTGGCTGAGGCTCTGCAACTTGTTACAGGGATAGGTTGCATTCTGTTCCCACGTAAAGTTAGGTTGCAGTTCACTAGGTAGCAGAACTGTTAGGCCAAATCTAAAATTTGACTTCTTTGGGCCAAATTTAATTCAGTTTAACACGTGTTAGATGAATACTTTGAGACTCTCGTGGGTCTCAGCTTCCTAGCCTGGGTGAGAATGATTCTTGTGCCAGTGGACTGAATCAGATCCTGGTTTTCCAGTGGGCCACAGGGGAACTGGGGGTGAGTGGAGGATTTGAAAAAATACAGATTCCTGAACTAGTCCTGACTAATTTGGTAGGTCTAGAGTACAGCTTATAAATTAATATTTTAAAAAAGAAGAAGAAGAAAGAAAAGAAAAATATCTTTCCCATACAGGACAAAACTTAGGCCTCATTATCAAAGAAATATCTGACAGTCCTCTAGTAGCAAGATTCTATATATCATTCCCAGTGTTTTCAGAAGATGCCAGATAATCAGAGTAGCTGACCAGGCTGAAATCGTGAATTTATACAGCTTACCTTAAACAAATGGTGCCTCAGGCAGACTGGTAACCACACACACTTTAACCAGACTTTTTTTTTTTTTTTTTTTAAGAGCTTTTAATATAATAATGTTAGGAACTGATTGTTCAAAATTTGTTTTCTTTAAATTTTTCTAAAAATTTTTTATTCACACATAATAATTGTATATATTTGTAAGACACGATATGATGTTTTGATATACATATATATATATTGTATAATGATAAAACCAGAATGATTGATGTGCTCATCACCTTAAACATTTGTTATTTCTTTGTAGCAAAATATTCAAAATCTGGCTATTTTGAAATATACATTAATATTGACAATACTGATTTTATTAAGAAATATACTCTTTCCGGTTCAAAATAGGAGATTTATTGTATTTATTTATTTATTTTCTGAATTTCTAAACCAGGCAACTTCTTAGAAGGCAGATACACAAATGAAGTTATTGTGGATAAACACACTGTGCCATCCATTATTCAGGCACTGTCAGCTGGCTGCCTTCAAGGTAGGACCTGAATGCAGCTGCACCTGGGCCTCATGAGCACGTGTCACACAATGCTAAAGTGGCCAGGGAAGGATTTATTTTTAGTCAAGAGCGCTCTCTACTTTGGGGGTAGCATGACCTGTTAACTTTCACCAAAGAGGTAAGAAAACTGCCTTACCTGACTGGAATTGATCAACTTCAATGCAGTGGATAGTTGAACACACCTTTCAAAGTGATGTTCCTGATAGCCTCTGGCTGGCCAGCCCTTCACTCCTCTTTGCACTTGAGACAACTTAATTAGATGACAGAAGCTCACTTCTACTCCCTTCCTTATAAATATGTTCTGTGTCCTTAGGTCAGTATTTTGGATTGCACCTATTATTTAACCATGCAGGTGAGGGATGAGGAGGTCAAGAGTGAAGGAGAAATGCTGTTCTGTTTTGAACTGGAGCAAATCCTGCCTCCTCCTCCAATCTTTTATTTATTTATTTATTTATTCTTATTTTTTTATAGTTGTAGATGGACAACATGACTTTATTTGTTTACTTTTATGTGGTTCTGAGGCTCGAACCCAGGACCTCACATATGCTAGGCAAGCATTCTGCCACTGAGCTATGGTCCCAGCCCCCTTCTTCAATCTTTAATCAGAGCCTTTGCTAAAAAGCCATGTAACTGGGAAGAATCAATGGGGAACTTCTAGAGATTCTGCCCGTATTAGCAAGGGAGCCAAGAAGGAGAGTCAGAAACGTGTGCACAAAGAAATGCAGACCTTGTGAGCAGACAATCAACAAACACACCGAAAACAGCCAGATGTAACACGGCCCAAGTAGGGATGGGACAGGGAACGTGTTGTGATTATCAGCTGCCTTACACCAAAGTGTTCGTAGCTATTCTTTGCTTTTATTTTCTATTTTTGATGAAAATTTTGCAGTTTTTACATTGTCCCTGAATGGGACTCATGACATTTCACAATAGGCAATTTAGAAAACTTTTGAAAGTTTTAGCACGTTTCTGACACTTGCAGAAACATGTTCATGTCCTCTGGAATAGTGAGCCATTGCCTGTCTGTCTTTTCATTCCCCCTGCTTTGTGCATGTCACTATGTGACTGCTGGTGCTCACACAGCCACCCAGGATCAGCAGTGTGACTGCCAGTTTCCCAAGGATGTTCTTTTTAGCATCAGAGATGATCACACCATCCAACACTGCTTCCCACAGGGTACTGGAGGGAGGGCTCCAGGCAGTCACTGGCAAAGCAACTGCAGCCTGTTGAGGTGCAGAACGAAGTTTAGAACTCAACGGTGAAATGTGAAAATGAGGAGCTTTGGCTTACCTAAACACTGAGACATGCACAAACACCCCAGCTCTTTTCATCCATTTTTAGGGGCTAGAATGACTTGATGGAGATGATAGACATTTTCGAATTTGGCTTCAGAGTTTATTTCTCTGGAAGGTTCAGAAATTTCCCCTGAAAACCATCAAAGGCCCCCACCCCTTGTCCTCTCCTCTCCCCCTTCCCCCAAAGCTGCCCAGCATGGCCAGGACAAGATGACTCCTTTGGTACCACGCAGGACTCTTGCTTAGCATGAGATTATTTACACAGTACCCGGTGATGACAGTGATATCAAATGGCACGTATGTCTCCACAGACTTTGAGACCTTCTTTGGAAGGATTCACTCCAACCACAAAGGAAACTGGGGATGAATCTTCCAGATAAAACTAAAGCAGCTTAGTTGTCATCTTCAAGGTTTGGAGTAACGCTACCGCCTTTCTTCAAAAACCTGTCTCCCATGGGCACTTAGGAGAGAATCCACATTCTTAGCAACAACTTTTAAGGGCACATTTTGTGAATAAGTAGGAATGTAATGTGCTTCATCGCCATGATACATCCCATTGTCTTATCATCATCCTACACATCAAGCCCACGAATAACCATGGTGAAGACAAAAAGGAGCCTCCCTTTTCAAATTGTCCACTGCAGGTTGCTGGCTTTGAACCCATTTCTGTGATAGTTACTTAGGCTTGGCCCTGGAGGCAGACCATCTGGATTTCAATCTTACCTGATGTTTATTAGCTGAGGGGTCTCGTAGAGTCTCCCCCGCCCTTCTCTCTCTTTCCTTCCACTAAAATGAGGGTAATGGTCTCTACCTTATGAGGTTATTGTGAAGCACCAGTCAGTTAATACAGTGGTGCCACGGAACAGTGTGTCTGTCCATGACAGATCACATATATGATGGTGGTCCCATAACATTCTAATAGAGCTTGCTGGGCACAGCGGCCCAGGCCTGCAATCCCTGCTACATGGTCAGGAGGCTGAGGCAGGGGATCACAAATTTGGGAGCATCCTGGGTGACTCAGGGAGTCCTTGTCTCAAAATTTACAACAGGGCTGGTGATGTGCTTCAGTGGTCAAGCTCTTGAGTAGCATGCATGAGGCGCTGGATTCAGACCACAGTGACACACACACACACACACACACACACACACACACCCCTTGTAGCCACCCTAGCATCAAAATACAACACATTGCTCGTGTGCTTGTGAAGTCCAGTGAAGACTAAAAACCCTCTGCTGGGAACAAGAGTGCATTCACATGTATGTGGAATGTTTTGCATGCAATACCATGAGCTTTGCTGACCTCGATTTAGGATTTCCCTGCTATCAACATAAGAGAATTAGAAAAAGAAAGTTCTGGAACAGAGCTTCTTTCCAAAATTCTTCAAGGCTTGTCTCCATGGTGACTGTTTCAAATGCCAAGTTCCAGGGCCACACCGTCATACGATGAACCTTGGGATCCAATTATTTTCGCCTTTATTTTTAACTTTTCCTCTTGCAGTGTTTCTTAGCGTTGGTCCATATATTCAAATCACATATGGAGATTTTAAAAATCCCAGTGCCCGAGCCACACGCTGCATCCATTAAATCAGAATTTCTGGAGGGTAGGACCAAGGCATCAGGAGTGTACAAAGCTTCCCAGATAGCATGGGCGTGCCACCAACAATAAGAAACACATCTCTACTGCCTCTCTATGACTGAAATAATGATTCCATCGATCTGGGCATTCCAACTCCTTTCAAATCCCTGTATTCTCCGTTCTGAATCTTTTCTGTGTGGGTATAACATGTTTCTCTTTAAACTAATAATTGGCTTTCATCTCCTGCCACTTAGTTTGTCACTATGAAGTGTATTGTTCAGCTGCCACTTAAGAAAGGCTTCATTTAACTCAGAGATGATGATGGGAGGAAAGGCAGCAGAAGAAAGAACAAAAGCTGCTCTGGATTCCTGAGCCCCGCTGGATCTCATGAGTATGCTCACCCAAAAAGCAGGAGACAAAGAGGAGGTGGTGGCAAAAAAAAGAAAGAAAGAAAAAAGAAAGAGCTGTTTTTGAAGAGGTAGGTGACTCAATGAATCTGCATAAGTGGAGAGGCCCAGAGAGACAGGCAGGAACATCTGAGAAGTGACATCCTTTCATCGTAGGAGGTGAAGAGCAAGGTGAAGACTGAGCAGGTGGGACCGCAGAGACAAAAAAGTTTTTTTTTTTTCCCTGTAGAAACATAATTTTCCAGTTAGAAGAGACCACTGGGATTCTTCTGGTGCTGTTTTTCATTTTATCCACGAGAAAGCAGGCCAGATTGGTGATGTCACTTCCTGTGGCTGGGGCGGGCACAGCCTGGTCTCCTGAAATCAGTGTTTTCTCCCCATCCCTGAGGCTCCTATGGCTAAGAGACATCAGCTGAGCACAGAACTTATTAATAAGGTGACCACACAGTCTACCATCTAAACCCAAACATTTTTTCTTTGAGTACTGGGAATCGAACCCATGGCCTTGCACATGCTAGGTAAGTGCTCTATCACTGGGCGACTCTCTCACTCCTTTATTATTTTTATCTTAAAAAATTCTTTATTTGGGGATTGGGGCTGTAGCTCCGTCGCAGAGCACTTGCCTAGCACATGTGAGGCACTGGGTTTGATGCTTAGCACTGCATAAAAATAAATATTTTTAAAAAATTTCTTATTTTGAGATAGGGTCTTGCTAAGTTGCCCAGGCTGGGTTCAAACATGTGATCCTTCTGCCTCAACCTTCCAAGTAGCTGGGATTATAGACATATGTCACCACATCTAACTGAACCTAGACACTTTTGAAAGTAAAACAATATTCTGGTCTATTGGGCTGTTATAATAAAATGCTGTAAAGCAGGCAGTTTTTCTTACAATCTTGGAGCCTGGGAAATCCAAGGTTGAGGTATTGGCAGGTTCTATATCTAGTGAAGGCCTACTTCCTAGTTCAGAGATGGCGCCTTGTAGCTGTGTTCTCACATAGTAGAAGGACTGAGCTATTCTCTGGGGTTTCTTTTATAAGGGCTCTAGTCACATCCATGAGGGCTCTGACCTCATGGGTCCAAAGACCCCATCATGGGTCCAAAGACCCCATCTCTGAATACCATCACCTTGGTAGGTGCAATTCAACACATGAATTTGGGTTTTGGGGGGGACACAAAGGCAACTGGTAAACCTATGCTTATTTTTCTCCCAAGCCCATTTGCTGTCCTTTTTCCTTTTCTTTCTTTCTTTTTTTTTTTTTTTTACGCAATCTGCTTTTCCATGACCTTCAAGTCACCTGTTGACTTTTCCAGTTAAGAAATCTGAGTTGTCAATCAAAAGAACTGTTTCCTGGTTCTAACTCCTGTTACTTCTCCTTTTCCTCTCTTTCATGTGGATCCTGGCATTCCCGAGGGGTGACACAGTGGATTCCGAGTATAATTTCACAAACGTACCTGCAGTAAGGGTAGTGAGGGTAATAAGAACTCCAGTGGGTGCCTCACGCCCCCACTCCACTTCCTTCCTGGGGGAGAATCTCTGTGTGTGTGAAACCTCCCCTCCCAGGGACCCTCTTCCCCAGACTGACAGTGTAGCCTCCCAGATGAGCATGAAATTTCTCTTTCCCTCAGTGGATTTCTTTTCTGGGAAGGCAATGCTTTGATTTCTGTGACTTATTTTTTTTTTCCTCATTGAAAGACTGGTCTACCCTGTTTCCACACTAGGCCCAGTTTAGTTAGGACTGGATTTAAATATCCAACACTCGTGGGTTATTTGACGACAATGTACCTTCTTCTCAATCTTCAATGGTGCTGTTCTGATATTCCTGTGTTCAGAACTTTACTTCTGGAATCTTCCCAAAACAGAGCACCATTTCTTTAAGTAAGAAGAATGCTGTTTCCAAGGGGATAGCTTTATATCTCTGCTCCACCACCTGGTTTCTTGCTCCAGGAGGTCCAAAGTAGTTCCCAGGCTCTGAGATGTATGGCCTCTTTATCAGCCTCATTGCACTGATGTGTAGTGAATTCCTTCCCATAAAGCTCTTGAGATTGGCTTTTGTGACTCCATTTCTAATCACACTTGAGACCAATCAAGAACAGGGTATACTCAATCCATATGTGTACATAAGTATGCGTATACATACAACTATACATATATATATATAATCTCAGATATCAATACTCCACCATCCACTCAGCTACTAACTGCCTACCTTCAGTTCTCTTGATGGCAGTTGGTTAATTCAATTATCTCAATTCTTGGTGGCTTACCAAGCATTGGCATTCCTTTGTTAGTGTGATGGTACTAGAAGCTCTCGCCAACACTCATTCATTGGATGTGTCAGGACTTGAGCTACAGCGCTATCTCCCAGCTTTGTTGAAACTGTTGCTTCCTTATTGTGTTGTCCTGATTTTTACTGGCCTCCCACCCCAGATACAAAACAATGTTTTCCCCTGCACAACTTGCTTGAGGCCATGAAGCCTGTTGTGATGAGACAGGTTAAACTGTGGAGGTGGGTACCAGTGCCCTCAGGAAATCTTAGGTTTGAGAAGAACTCTGGCAGGGAACCCAGGCGGGACTCTGAATAGCATCCTCAGGTGACCTGTAAAAGAAGTCACACATTTTTCCTTCTGCAACTTGGTACGGACTCCGAACTTTGATGTGGTGGAGGAGGTTAGATTGTGGAGGTGGGTGCCTCAAATAGCATTTGCCGAATGGTGCCTCATCTAATTTTCCTTGCTGAAAGCAATTTGAAGTTTCACTTTTATTATAGTTTTATTGCCTTCCAAATTAAGAAGTTATTAAATTTAAATTTTTATTGCAAAGCTACCAACATACCATATCAGAGAGGTTTTTGCAGGTCTATTAAATGTAAGCCGGATTTGATTCATTAAGCTTTCAATTTTTTCTAAAGCCATTTTCAAGTGTTTATGGCTACATTCATAACTTTTTTTTTTTTTTTTTTTTTTTTGGTGGTGGTGGGTGGGGAATCTGTTCTAAAAAATGAGGGGTCCCATACAGTCTTGCAAGGACATATTTAGGGACCTCATAGATGAGTTTACATGTTTCCCCCAAAATGAATAAGGAATTTTTACTTGGCCAATTAGTTGGATTATTTTAAAAATGTATTTGTTTGAGAACATATCTTCTAGAAGTTCTCTGAATCAGAGTATAATGCAAATAAACAGTATAGAAATCAGAAGCTTGGTGGGATAATGGAAGGAGCATTAGATGGAGTGAATTGAAAAACAAAGATGGGTCTAGCTCTCAGCTTTTCCTCTCACTAGCTGGGTGACCTCCAGCAAGCCACAAGCATTAAATAACAAATGCCTTAATCTCTTAGAACCTGAGTTTCCTCATTTATTTTATGAAGATCTTTGAGAAAATATTCACGACAAAGCTAATGAGCTGTCTAGATGCAAAATATTCTTGTTTATTTTGTTGTCAGGCATAGTAAGATGATCTTTGAAACCTGAATTACGGTAAAAGCTGAAGCAAGCAGGTTTAGTTCACTCAAAAACTTGGAAAGTGATCAAAGAAAGCCCTGCGACCGCTGCCGCCCCCACTTCCCCATCCGCGTCAGATTGCCTGCGCTCCAGGCCCATTCAGAGTTGGTGTAGGTTTTGCATATTGAGGCGCTGTCCTGGAGGCGGGACCTCAGGAGGCACATGCCGACATCCAGGTCTACTGTCCAGTTGGTTAAGTGAAACTGAATTGTTCCTTGCTCTGAAGGGCTTAGAAACAGCATGGGCTGGATTGGAATATGACAGTAATCAATATTAGAGGACTTCTCCTTTCTGAAGTTTATGAGACACAAAAACCACTTACTGATAAATACCCAGGCATGGTGACTCATGCCTGTAATCCCTGCAATTTGGTAAGCTAAGGCAGGAGGACTGCAAGTTCAAGGTCAGCTTGGACAATTTAGAGAGATCCTGTCTCAAGATAAAAAATAAAAAGGGCTGGGAGAGTAGCTCAGTGGTAAAGTGCCCCTGGGTTCAAACCCCAGAACAAAAAAAGAAGAAGAAAAAAATAAAAATAAAAAAAAACCTTGGTAAATAGAAAGCCTAGCAAAGATACATGCAGGGATCTAGTATTTAGGATTACATGTCCTATGGCTAAGAATGTGTATAAATAAGACATTAGGACTCCTAGAAGTGTTCTTTCATTAGTGCTGCCCGTAATTCCAAGGCAAGAAATGAAGGTTGATGCAGAATCTCCAGCCCTGGGGCTTGAAAGAGTTTCTCAAGATTGCTGTAGTGTGCCCGGAGCTACAGAAGAGTGAATAATGGCAAGATACAGTCAACCTAACACAGTGGATGTCCAAAAGGAGGTCAAAACACAGAAATAATAGATTAAGTCCTAAAGTGCATCATCAAACATTGGAGCGGAGGTGGAGGACTGCCTGCTAGGAGGGCGGGTGATGAGAGCAGATGGTATCCGGCAGTATAGTTAAGAGCAATAAGCAAGAGCCTCTTGCATGCTCAAATAGATCTTTATTGTAACTCCAAAGTAACCCTTCCTTTCCTTTTAGTCATGATTGTGCTGATGTTGGTTGGTCAGTCTTCATTCATGCCTGCATATATTCCAACATGACGATTTTGCCATCGCAATAGGAAAAAAGATTCACAGTCAAGGTATGGGCACATTTTAGTAAAACACTCTAAAATTGAAATTTTAAAACAAAAAGGTCAGCCTCATATGGAGAGGGGGGTCAACATAACTGAAGCATGTGACCAGGAGGAAATGCTTATGTGTAAGGATACACTAATTAGGGAGGGCAGCTGAGTGTACCTGTAGGGAAGAGATTTACTTAAGCCAGGGAATCCATGCAAAGTCTCCTGGTGGGTGCTTTACAGTGAGTTTTCTAGGGCAGTGAGGCCAGCCCAGATTCCTAGGGTACACTGATTTCTGAGGTGTAAATATCCCCACCATATAGCTACAGTGGATGTAAATAGCCCCAAGAAACAAGGGTCTGAACAAAAGTAAATACAGTAAAGATTATTAAGAAGTGATGAGTTTTAAGTATTCATTACTTTTTTTGTTTTTATATAAGCAATTTAATGTAAGTCTATATACTTTGATTAATTAATTTATTTTTAGTGCTGGGGATAGAACCCAGGGCTTCATTCTTGCTAAGTGTACATTCTACCACCAAGATACGCCCTCAGCCCAATTTTTAATAATGTCTGTTTTTAACAATGGCCTCATGAAATTCCTTAAAAATTTTAATAAGTACTTGTGTTGGTACATGATGGCCCCAGCCCACTACTGCTTGTTTATGAAAGAATGTCAGAGCAACCTTGGGGAAAGTTAAAAGACAGGAATAGCAGTGAAACATTTGTTATTTGTGAAGATGGGGACATATGGGTTCGGATCTTCTTTTGTGTAAGTTAATGTGTAGGCATAGAATGATAATACTCAAATAATGCTGATTAGTGGACCAATGTCTTCTGTCCCACAAGTTTGAGAAATGTATTGTTAGAACTCATCTGCTGCAGGTGGTCGGTACATGTTAAGAGCCATACAGTGAATCCGTTCTACCCAGACTCTCCAACTTGACTGTTGTCATGTTTTGGATGTGAGGTGTCCCCCAAACACTCACATGTGAGACAAAGCAAGAAGGTTCAGAGGAGAAATGATTGGATTATGAGAGTCTCTCCTAGGCATTAACTGACTGGTAACTGAAGGTGTGGCTGGAGGAGGTAGGAATTGGGGCATGGCCCTGGGTAGATATTTGTATCAGGTGAGTGGAGTCTCTCTGTTTTCTGATCAGCAGGTGAGCCTCTTCCCTCTGCCACACTCTCCTGCCTTGATGCTTTGCCTCACTTAGAGCTCTGAGGGATGGAGCCGGCTGTCTATGGATGGAGACCTGTGAAACTGTGAGCCCTTAAATAAACTTTTCCTTCTAAAATTGTTCCGGTCAGATCTTTCAGTCACAGCAGCGAAAAAAGCTGACTAAAACAACTGTAGAATGTACCCCTCCCCTCACCGAACACTTAATATCTCATGGAAATGCATTGGGAAACACTGCTCTCAGTAGTGCTCTAAGTATCCTGCCCTTCAACATTTATTATTAATTACTTCAGTCAGACACTTTGTAGTGTGTCATCAAGTCCGTAGATGCCACAGCAGATATGCTAAATCAATAATTCTCAAATGTGACTGCATTTCAGATTCACCTGGAAGTACCCTTTCAAAATTTTTTTTTTTTTAATGTTTTTGATGTACTAGGGATTGAACCCAGAGCCTTCAGCATGCTAGGCAAATGCTATTCCCTGAACTATACACCCAGCCCTTTTTGATTTTTGTTTTGAGATAAGATCTTGCTTTGTCGGGCTAGGATTGTGGCTCAGTGGCAGAGTGATTGCCTAGCATGTTTGAGGCACTGGGTTTGATCCTCAGCACCACATAATAAATAAATAAATAAATAAAAAGTTATAAAAACAAACAAAAAAGATCTTGCTATGTTGCCCAGGCCAGTTTTGAACTGTCAATCCTCGTATCTCAGCCTCCAAGTCCAGGTTTGGAAGCTTCTCGAAAGACCTGATAAGGGGCTAGGGTTATAGCTCAATTGGTAGAGTGTTTGCCTCACATGTACAAGGCCCTGATTCAATCCCTAGCACCACAAACACACACACACACACACACACACACAAAGACCTAGTAAGTCAGAATCTTTGGAGTTCTAAAGTCTAAGAAACTCCTTAAAAAAAATTCTCCCCATCAGAAATGATTTGTCAATGTGCTGTGAAAGACTGTAAACTTTTTGAACATGTAGTGTGACTGACATTAAATCGCAATACAGAGGACTTTAGATTTAAGAACTTGCCAGTTTTCAGTTTGCTGGATTTGTTTGTTTGTTTTGTGGTGCTGGGGATTGAACCCACGGCCTTGTGCGTGCAAGGCAAGCACTCTACCAATTGAGCTATAGCCCCAAGAACTTACCAGTTTTGTAAGCTAAAATTTGAAATGCGTTTAAACATTTTGCTACCAAATTTCAAGCTAAAGCCTTTGGAATAATTGTCCAGAAAGAATTTATAACTATGTGGCTTTTTAGATACTCTGTACAAATTATAGTACCTATTCATCAAATAATACCCAATAAAATCTCACTAATCAAGAAAATAATTGATAGAGAATAAGATAAAACCTTATATTTGTTTATTCAAATATTCACCATATTTCCAGAGACTATGTATCAATCCAAAACATAAGCCTTCCGAGAAAAGATTGGTGAGATATGAATTAACAGCTGTACATGGAAAGACAGATCACAGAATGAGGATGTGTGAGATTGTCTGTGTGATAATCAAATCCAACATACTGGTGGCTCTGTTAAAGGGATCATGTTTGCAGAAGGTGGCTGGTAGCAGTTTTATTCAAGTGTATGATCAAGCCTGAATCATTATATTTAGTTCTGGGCATCATTGCAGCTAACTAGACTATGTGCAGAAGGATATGTCCAAGGCAATGCTGAGAATCAAAGCTGGGCCAGGAAGAAACCTGAAGAAACTGGGTGGATTATTGTGGAGACAAAGTTATATTCTAATAGCTAAATGACTTTCATATCCACATCGAAGAGGTCACAAATGGGAAAGCTGGGGTCTGCAGTATCAAGTTGCAATGAGGCACGTTTTTGTATAATGTATAAAGTTAGGAAGAATTACTTAGTGATGATAGCTGTCTAAAAGCAGAATACATTTTAATTCTCAGTTACTTTGAAGTTTCTTTTTTTTAAAGTTTATTTTTCAGTTTTCAGTGGACACAACATCTTTATTTCATTTTTATGTGGTGCTGAGGATCGAACCCAGCGCCCCACACATGCCAGGCGAGCACGTTACCGCTTGAGCCACATCCCCAGCCCCTACTTTGAAATTTCTAAGTCAAGGGTGAATGAGCACTGAAGGGCATGTTATACAAGGAATCCAAATATCCATTGTAAGAATTGGGTTAATGAATGCCCCAAATTTCTCCCTGTCTTAACCCTATGTGTTTCTCTTATATAGGCATAAAACACATACCTGTGTTATAGCTGAATTCAAATGCCACCTAAAAAATCTTCAGTATGGAAGGAGACTCATACTGGGAAACAAATCAACTGTTTGGATAGTAGTTCACATGACAGGACATTTATGACCACTCAATAAAACAATACTGAAAATACATTTCAGGGATAATTGTTTAATCTTATCAAATTTGCATTTTTATGCCAGAGAGATTCCAGTTATATACTTGGAGAATGCACCTGAA
Source organism: Marmota flaviventris (assembly GCF_047511675.1). NCBI lineage: Eukaryota > Metazoa > Chordata > Mammalia > Rodentia > Sciuridae > Marmota > Marmota flaviventris. The sequence goes on from NC_092500.1 coordinate 168,628,161, forward strand.
GAGTATAAAAACATCTTCGGTTGCAATTTATAAAGAGAAGTTAACTGCATGAATTTACTAATCTTTCCCTCATCATTAAATATGTATCTTCTTAAACAACAAAAATAAAATGCTTCTGCATTATATTAAAACCATCCATGCACACAGTTATACTAGACTGCAACATTAACTTTAAGGTGGAAAACCTATAACATAAATATTATCATCAGGCTCTAAACCAACATTAGAATGGACTTTCAACATTAATTTAATTCTTTCCCTTTAATATATGTTAATTACAGAATACTTGAAGAAACTCAAATGACAAAGGAGAAAAAAATTACCCATTGTGTTACTGCCCAGAGACATTGTCATGAACACCTTGGTGTATTTCCTTCCTGTCCTTTTTAACTTTACAAATTCTTGGTGTTTATTGTACATACTTGTGACCATATTGTATCTGCACTTTGTACCCTGCTTCTGAGGCACAAATAACTTCCTCTGTTTTTACAAATTTTGACTACGAAATTATCCACCTCGTAGATTCATTATCATTTTTTTTGTTAAACATGTGTAGGCTATCAGTGATTTTATAGTGGGTTCTATGCCTTGAACATCACAGTGAATTATCAGTAGAGTCTAGATATGCAAAGTTTTGGGAAATTGTCTTCTAAATAAAATTTCTAAATAAAATTCATAGCTATTATGTAAAAATCTGACAACTGCTTATCATTTCCCTGTGGAGCCCTTGCAACTGCTTCAGGTTACAAGGCATGGTTGCGGTGAGTTTGCCACAATTCTAAACCACATCTATTTCTAACAGGGGTGTGTCCTCTTACCCTGGAGTTCATGGTCATTCCTGGATAACCCTTTGTCTAACTGCTTGGAGGACAGAGGCTGCTAAATGGTGCCATTTCTCATTGAGTTTGGAAGAGGGTTTGTGTCCCTATCAACTCAAATATGCTTCATCATGGCAAAGAATAACTCTTAAGGGATTCTCCTCTGGGTGTGTAATATACTTTGAAAGTCCATCTCGCAATAACCCATGGTAAGACCTGTTAATTCTGTTCTGCTGCTGATATTGTAGATTCCTTTAGTGCCTCTTCCACTAAAGGAAGTTCTGCTAGAACCCAAGCAGAATATCACCGAGACTTACAAGTGCTCCTGGATCTCACCAGGAAAATCCACAGGGACTTTCCCCTTGATGTGCCTAAATGGAGCCCAGTTCTGCAGGAAACCATTATTTTGTGTGTCTTCCATGTGGTCCTGTGTTTAGGTTATAGCTAGAGCCTCACATGAAATAAAGCTTGCATTATAGCATGTGGATGAATGCATGTCCTATGGAATCCTGTTAAAAAAATTTGTTTAAGGGGGCTGGGGCATAGCTCATTTGTTAGAGTGCTTGCTTCGCATGCACAGGCCCTGGGTTCAATCCCAGCACCAAAAAAAAAAAAAAAAAAAAAAATGTTCAAGGGACAAAAACCCAATTAGAAGTACCCAGTTAGAAGTAACTGGAACAAACCTATATATAAGCAACTTACATATTTAACCAACTGCTGCCTAATAAATGCAGATGAGATGATCAAGATCATTTGTAAAATGCCTCTTTCTTTCAGAGTTAAGAAGGGTGAGTGAAAACGGTTATGATATGGCAAGCTTTAAGGAGCCTACATTTCAGTCATTTTCTTCCCAAGCCAGAGAGATTTACTTATTCATTCATTAATACAACGAATTATGTAGCTGGAGAATGGAGATGAATGACATTTTTCCTACCCTCAACCAATTCAGAGTAACAACATACATGTTTTTAGATCATTTTAACAGGTCCAGAAAGGGAGAAGTGCATTAGATTTTATAAGTCTTTTAAGTAAGGGCATCCAACCCAGCTTAAGGTGAGTAGGGAATAAGAAAAAATGACAGAAATCTTCCTGGAGGAAGTTACGTCCAAATTGGGTTTTTTACTTTTTAACTTTTAATTTTAAAGTCTGTCCTTAATCTTTTGTACCTCTCCTTCAAACTGTTTGCTGCTGCTGCTGCTGGGGTTGTTGTTGTTTAAAGAATCAATTTTATTGGCCCAGGAAGGAAAGAATGATGGGTGTGTTGGGACAAGGGTGGCAGGTGAACAGTGTTTCAGGGAGAGGGACAGCATCAGCCATGGTATGGAGTGGGTATGAAAGCAACATGTGTGTTCTGACATGTTTGAAATGCTTATTGGACATCTGCAGAAATGTTAAGTGGGCAGGCAGAAGTGTAAGACTGCAGTTTGAGGGTGAGCGCAACTCTGGAGATCTAAAATTGGCAATGACTGGTATATAACTGGTATTATATATGGTATTTGCATATGTAAGACCAAATGAAGTTGACCAGGAAAATGAGTAGTTAGAGAAGGGTGCCCAGGGCAGGGGCCATGGAAACAGATCACCCTAACATTTAAAGGGTGGCCCAACAGGAGAAACCAGCAAAGGAAATGGAAAGGGTGGCAAGAAAGGCTGGGGGAAAAACCAATAAAATATTCATGGGACAAAAAAGTACAGCTGTTTCTTGTGGAGGAATCGTAAAAATTGTTTCACAGTTGAAAAATTCTGGGGATGGAGAATAAGGTGGCAAGTGCGGATAATGGAAAGGTGTAAATATCTTAAAACTTCATCTTCTTGGTCTCTGAATGCCTTTATCACTCCATTCAGCTTCAAGGTCAAATTCTGAATGTTTCTGAAAATGTTTTGCAAGTGTGTAAAACGTGGTTATCTGTTTCATGGTATTGTGGAGATTAAATGAGATATGTAAAGTTTACAGTAGCTGCACCATTAGAGCAACTTTCAACCAAGTGCACATCCCATGTTGGCCAATGTCTGGTATTTTTACCACCTTTTACTCTTAATTCTATTGCAGATTCTTTGACTCCAAATCTAGTAATGTTGGCACTTATGGTGTACTCAGATTAAGTCATTTCAACCACTGGGATTGTTATCTCACAGACCCTGAAGTCAGCAATTAGCAGCCTCGCTTCAGGGCCCAGGTCTTAACTGCTGATTTTACCACTTTTAGCTGGACAGACCTGGGCCACTTCTTCAGCCAGACTGCTCATAACAAACCCAGTTTTCTCTTAGGAGCCATTCTTATTGCTTGCCGTTGCCAGAGACTCTCGCTTTGATTCCCGGAGCCCATGAAAGGTAATTTAATTCACCCAGATGGAATCAGCCCAGCTAAGTCCTTTAAGTTCTGTGAACTTTCACCTTGGCGGGGCAGCGAGTCTGCATCACAGTCCCTTTTGGCAGTGGCTTCGGGGCTCACCCGTAGTGTCATTTTCTCAAGGAGCAATACGGGTATTCTCTAAAAAGACTCAGGGTCCCACGGAGCCCGCGGGCGAGCACGTTAACTGGATAGCTGAGGCCGCTCCAGGTTCCGGCACTGCGCGAGGTCTTGGGACAGCGTGCGGAGGTGCGGACCAGCAGCGGACCGGTTCCAGCAGTGAGCGGAGGGCAGGAACCGCAAAAAGCTACCAGCTTCGCAGGCCGGGGCGCGGCACAGGCGGGGAGGCGGGGACGCAGGGGGCGGGTCCAGAGCGCGGCAGGAAGGGGGCGTGGCCTGGAGCCCGCGCGGCCGCTCCCCGCCCCCTCCGCCCAGCCTGCGGCTCCGCCTCCGGGTGACGTCACTGGCCAGGCCAGCCGGCGCCATTTTGAAAGTGGAGTCGCCTGCCGCTGCCGCCGCCGCCGTCGCTGTCGTAGCCTCCGCCGCTGCGGGAGAAGGAGCACGAACGGGGAAGCCCCAGAGTGAAACCCACCATCCCGCTGGCTGGTTTGCCCGCCCCTCCTTCCTTCTCCCCCGGCCCCCGCCCCCTCCCCCCACAGGTGCCATCCGCCGCCATCCGCCCTCTCTACCCCCCCATCCCCAGGTGAGGGGGGTGAGTTCAGGAAGCGGAGACCCGGAGCAACTCAGCAGGGTCACCATTTGCTGTGCAACATGGCAGGTAAAGGAGAAATCGCCCTCGCCCGCTGACAAGGCGCCGCTTCCTCCCTCCTCCCTCCATCACCCCCTAGCGACCGCCGCGCCTCTCGTGCAGCCACCGGCGCCCCTCAGATTTCGGGGAATTGGTCAAGCGGGGTGGGGTGGGGGCGGGGAGGCGCTGGTCGGCGGGAGGTGGGAACGGCTTTGAAAACGAGGGTTGGAACCTTGGCATGGGCGTGGGTGGGGGTGGGGTGTGTGCCGGCGGCGGTGGGGTGAGGCGTGGGTGGGGCGTGCAGATTTGTCCCCACGGCTCGGGAGCCCGGCGTATCCTCTGCCACCCTGCCCCCAGCTCTTTTTGCGGATCTTCCTTCGTATAATTCCTATTTTCTCCCCCGGCTGCAAGCCTCCTTGGGTTTATAGACAAATATATTCTACACTGAGAAGGAAGACCACTTTACAAGTTAAAATACAATGGAGGCATGTACGTATTTTCCTCCCACGGTGGGTTCGTCTCTATTTTGAGGGGGAATTTTTTTTGCTGCGAACCATCCCCCCCCTTTTTCCCCCTTATCCTTTATGACCAAAGGGTGCAAGGCCTTTAACATACAGCGAGTTGCACGAAGGACGTAGTTTAAACTTTGCGTTTTGCATGTTAGCTTTTGTGCAAATGTCCTTTTCCCAAAAGGGTTTGGTAGAGTTAGTTAAAATAGTTGTGGAGTTCAGTGATATAAATAGCCTAAAGGAGAGATTTCGTTAAACCTCGCAAAAAAAAAAAAAAAAAAAAAACCGTGTAGAGAAAACCAGGTTGGAAATATTTAGCAAGGAATAAGGTTGAAGGAAGAGGAGGTAATCGCTTTGAGGATTATTTTTGTATATTTTTGGCCAATGTCTTCCTTTAACTAGTTGAATCAATTATAGGTTTAGTTTAGTTTCATCCTTCATAGATCCTGGACATTTTCACCATTTTTTCTATAAAGCTTAAAGTGAAATCGATATTAAACTAACTTTCTCTGCTTTTTGTAGTATTTAGATAGATAATGGAACCTTTACAAAAGTTAACATGATGAATTGATTTACAGTTTGCTATAAACAAATTACTCTTTGACCTTGTTGAATAACTAAATGAGATTAAAATTGTTTTGCACAAGATGATAAATTAGCGAAAAGAATTCTTTGCCAGGTCTTTGGATTCTGAAGGATGAAGGGAAAGCAGAACAAGTTTCCTTTGACAGTCTCTTCTGCATTCATTTCTGTTCCTTTTCCTCTGTTTGGAGCCAGTGATTTGCTGGTAATGAATGCAAAGAAATGGGTGTTATGTTTGTGGTGTGCAGGTTTTGGGCAATAGGGTTCATATGAATCATTACTCCACAATAAGACAGTAATGTTTCCGAAGTTTTCTCTTCGTTCTGTGTTTCATGGTATTTTAACTTTAATAATGCTTCTGCAGGCTTTTTGTACATTAAAGAAAAACTCTAACTTTGGTATTTACTTTTTTTCTGGTAGGTCTTGCTTGAATGTAAGACTCCTCTGTATTCAAGGAGAAGGGAAAGTGGAAGAGAAGTTTTGAACATATGTACAATAACAATAGAATGTACGCCTTTAAATATTTCATACTTGGAATCTTGTTTTTAATGCACTTCCAATTATTGGGGAGTTTTCCAAATTGGTGTGCTTGGTGGTGGTTGTGTGGGCAGTACTAGGCTGTTAGGATCATGCCAACCATGGATACTATCTCTCTGTTTATGAGAGTAAACATGAACTGAACTCAATTTAATTGGTATGTTTTCTTTTTCCAGGAGCTGGAGGAGGGAATGATATTCAATGGTGTTTTTCTCAGGTGAAAGGAGCAGTTGATGATGATGTAGCAGAAGGTAAGAAAGTGTTTAATAATGTAAAATTTGAATATAGAATCTTAATCTTGATTACTGAAAGATTTGAACCTGAGCCTGTTGTAGTTTAAGAATATTTTGTGTTTATTGCACAAGAAATGAAAGAAGTTTTAAAAGTCATCTTTCTGGAAGATAGTCTTAACTTTTTTATTTGTGCCTTTAAAAAATTACTTTTATCCTGACTTGAAATGGAAGCAGTAAATTATTTATTTACACACACACACACACACACACAAAACTGTTGTTAAGAAAGCTCTGAAGTTAATAGGGTAGAGATTTCCTTGTCATATAAATTCCACATAACAAATAAAAGATGGTGGATTTTCATGTTTGTTGTCTTTGGATAATTAAGTGGAAGTAGATGCCATCAAACTTAGAAACATTCTTGGTAGTACTTTTTATTTATGGGAAGATTTTTAGGTTCTTTTGAACTTTTTGTACTTTGGGAGTGTGGTATTAGTTGGCTGTTCTGTGAAGAAATGCTGGCTTGAATTATTTGTTCTTGTGAGGATTCTTTTAGGTAGTTGAGGAAATGGTGGGAATATATGGCTTGTCTTCTGGGAAATATACTATTTTCTTGGACAGTTAAAAACTGATCAGTTGAATAAATCCCCCCAAGTTTTATTAATTTATTTCAAAAGTTGATCAAAAATTTTGAAACTGTTTTCAATGAATGTTTGAGGTGGTGGAGGCATTATTTCCAATGTAGTAGTTATATTACTTCCTTGTTCAAAAATACTATTTAAAGTTTCTGTTTTAATGGTATTCTGTGTCTTGAATTATAGTAGGAGTTTTCCAAACAAAAGTCAGAGAAATTGTAACATATTTTTGATTTTTAAAAATTGGTCTAGTGAAAATTTGTATACTCTTTTTCTAGATTATATTGTTCTTATACCAAAATCCTAGTTCTAGCCTACAAGTGTGGAGTTCTGTTTGTTTTGAGGGTTTTTCCAGGTGGTGGTAGGATGGTGTGGTGGCTTTGTGTTGAGCCAGCCAAATGCTTGTATTTGCTATGTCAGTATCATTCCTCATGAAGTGTCTGATCAGAGTGTGGCAAATGCTGTAGAAAGCCAACTGACATACATAATACTGTTCTCCCATCTTTCTTTTTTGTTGGATCCTCTCCATTCTTTCAGATGAGAAACCAGAAGCTTAAAGAAGTCAAGAGACTCACTGATGGTCACACATATAGTGTGAGTCAAGGTTTTCTGTTGAAGCCCATGGTTTTTGACTTGTTAGGATAAAGAAATCCCAACTAAAAAATAAATATTAAAAAAAAAAAAGGATAAAGAAATCCCAAATTCAAGGGAGGAGGAATGTATTCGTCATTTTGTAATTCCCAATACCTGTTGAATAGTAGGCACTTACTATTGGATTTTAGTTCTTTGCTGTTGTGTAATACTCACCAAGTTATGAAAGTGGTATATACTTGGAAAACATTCCTTGGATGAATTTTGTTTATTCCGTTTATCAAAGGTCTCTTTAAGTGTTCAGCACTAAGGATCTAGAGCATCTAGAACACAAACTCTACTCTTGAGGAGCTCAGTTTATTAACTATTAGGCAGAAAAACCATATGGATTTTATGTAATCAGAAGAAATTGATTTTCCAAACTCTGAACATCAGTTACCTAACTGAACCAGTTGATAGTTTGTGATTACATAATGGATCAGTTGTAGTTCTTGTTTGCTAACACTTAGGAGCTACATTTTGCTACTGATCATTAAATAATTTTCTGAGGTTGTTAAATATTATTGCGATGTATAGTGTATACCTAGCCTTTTAAAATGCCAAGGCTTGCTATGTGTATTTTAGTAAAAATAAAAACATGGCTTATGTATATCTTTGCAAGTATATTATGTATGAAGAGCATGCAATTTTCAAATTACACTGCTTTAATTTTGAGTATTTTTATACTAAGTTTGCAAATCATTTTTGTTTATATTACTAGAAAGTTTTGCTTTTCTGACGTAGAATAAGATTTTTAATGTTTTTTCCCCTTAAATTTAGACGGTACATAGGTTATATCTAGATCAGCCTATAGCTTAGATTATCTGTATCTGTATCATTGTATCTTAGTTTTTTCCCATCAGGCTCCATCCACATTTCTTTCTCCTCTTCTGCAATCAATTGCAGGACATACCATTTTTCCTTCTGTAATGTTTTTCATACCTGCTTTTACCTTTGTTCAGTCTCATATTATCTCTAGAGCTGGACTAATTATCTAGTACTCTACCTCTGAGCCACAACCCCAGTCCCATCAGTGTTAGATTTTATATTTTTCCTTCATTGATAACTTTCATAAGGTGGTAAAAACACAGACTCTTTCCTTGTTCTAAGTCAATCTTAAATGCAGTCCCAGTTTTGTCAATTTTCCCCCCAAATCTTCAGTGGATCACTGTATTCACTGAATTAAAACTAAATTTGAATATTTTAGCCTAGAATGTGCAATATTTCTTCAGAATGCCTCCTACCATGGCTAACAGTTGAACTAACTAGCTACTGTTCATCAAGCAAGTCCTATACACTCTTATGTCCGTTCTTTGTTTTTTGCCATTCTCTCCTTGTTATGCCTGATATTATCCTACAGTTCTTCTCTTATCATAGTTCTAGTTATTCTTCAAATTATGCCCACAACCCTTTTATTTAATTACCTCTTTTGGAAATTAAAATTTTTCTTTCGGGTATTTTGTTACATAGGTGTATTTCATACCCCAAATTTTGCACTGTAAACTTAATGCTGGACTAATTATTTTCATGTTCTATGCAGAATATCCTGCGTAAACTGCTGTGCCTAGAACAATGCTGGGCACATAGTAAGTGTAGAATACTTGTTGAATAAAGGAATCTCAATACTACCGTTATTAGATTTTGTCTGAAAAGGAAAGAAAATGGGTGAAAGGCGCAGTTATTGAGAAGTATTTTTCGCAATGGTGGCTTTACTTACTTGGCAGCCTTTGTAACTAGATTGCTGATATATATATTTATATATCTGTATGGAAACAAAAAAGTCAGAAGACCTTGGACTTTTTCCCTAGTACTACCACAAACTAGTGTATATCATTCTGGATAAGTACTCCTCTGGGTTCCTGTGTGCTTAGACATAAAATAACAGGACTGGATTAGAAACTGCTGTTGATTATACTCTAGTTCTCAAACATGTCTCAGAAAGGACCAGCTCAGTAGTAACCTTATTACTATTGAGGTTGTGTTGAGATGTTGAACTTAATAGAGGCCTTAATTTAAAAATAAATCTTTACTTATTCAAGGCCCAGAATTTTTTATTAAGTAAATTATAAAGCTAAGACAGAACTTAACATTAGCCCATATAGTTCATTATAGGACATTTAACAACTATGTTGGAATTCTTGTCTTATATATGTCTTTACAGGCATGTACCCAAAGTAGATTATCTTTGGTATAGCTCCTAAACTGTTTGGGAGGAGGATGAGACACTAAAATCTGTCTCACTCTGATATTCTCTTGTCATACAGTTTTTATTTTAATTTTAATGATAGCATTTTTTTTTTCATGGTTCTGGGGATTGAACCCAAGGCCTTATGCATGGGAGGCAAGCACTCTACCAACTGAGCTATATTCCCAGCCCAACAAATGTTATTTTTAAAAAGTTTTTTAGTTGTAGATGGATGCAGTACCTTTCTTTTATTTATTTTTATGTGGTGCTGAGGATAGAACCCAGTGTTTCATGTGTGCTACGTAAGTACTCTTCTACTGAGCCACAACCCCAGCCCCAGTAAGATTTTAATTTTCCTTTATTAATAGCTTTCATATCATGGTAAAAACATAGACTTGGATGCGAGGCAACATAGTTTGAATGCTCCCCATCACTTGAAGTATGATCTTAGGCAAGTTAATTCATCTCTTTGTGCTTATTTTCCCCAATTATTAAGTGTGCATAACATTAAAACCTATCCGTGTTATTTTGGTGATTAAATGAGTTTATACACATAAAACATGAATAGTACACACCACATAATAAGAGCCTTAAAGGTTTTGGCAACTTATTATTACTACTTGAATGTTTATAGCAAATCAGGGAGAGTCCTTGGAGTGTAGAGAAATTGGGGTATTGTCTTTAAAAGGCTATTAAAAATTTTCATGGCCAAAGTGAAGGAAACAGATTATGGGTGTGTGTTTGTACTTATTTTCTGCATTAGTAAAAAAGTTCAAAAATATTTAGGTTTAGAGACATGCATGAATCTGGTAAAAACCAAACAAAAAACATATAATGTAAAGCCATGAAATAATTACTATAAAAGCCAGTGTAACTGGGCGTGGTGGCACATACTCATAACCTGTCTTCCACCTCAGCAGGGGAATTACAGGTTCCAGCCCAGCCTTAGCAACTTAGTGAGACCATGTCTCAAAAATAAAAAGGGCTGTGATATTGTCCAAATTATATTGTTATATTGTATATTGTGTATATGTAACAAATCCTATCAGTGTTTTCAACTGTAATGTACCAATAAATAAATGTGGGGGAAAAAAAAAGGGCTGGGAATGTAGTTCAGTCCCCAGTAAGTCCCCAGTAAAGTCAGTGTAGGGGTTACCTTTAATTGGGTGGGAGGGAGTTGTGATTAAGAAGGGCTGGGGAGGACCTTAGGGCTGTTGTGATCTGGAAAGTGGTATTAGTATATTGTAATGTTTGTACAAAACGTTATTTTAATGTTAACATAGAATCTCTCATTTTCATATTTTATAGTCTTAAAAACTTTCCTTTTTTAAAAAAACATTTTTTATTAGTTGTTGTTGGACCTTTATTTATTTATTTGTGGTGCTGAGAATCAAACCCAGTGCCTTATACATACTAGGCAAGCTGTCTACCACAGAGCCACAACTGCAACCCCCACAAACTTTCTTTTATGGGAAATTATTTTAGGGCATGATTTTTAATTACATGAAGTCTGATTTTTATGGAACTTGGTTGCAGATGTATCTTTTCCCCTCTTTGCTTCCTGCATATTTTTGGTAGGATTTAGACTTGTGGATTAGTTCTTAGAAAATATTTTTTAAATGGTAAAGTCTAAATGGACCCCAAATAAGGACATATGTAAAATTTTGAGAAACAGATAATTATTAGGGTATCACAAATTTAATGGCTTTTAGATTCATTCCATATGTTTAATGTTACAACATAAACAGAATTTGAGATTATTTCTCTTCTATGCTTTTTAGTGTAGTTTGCATGTTAGATGTGGGCACTGAGGGTAAGTCAGTAGAAAATGGTAGAAACCACGGTGTTTTTTAAAGTAATGGCATTATCAGTTGTATTCCAAAACCCAGTGACCTGTGGCAGAGGCCTTTCTTAACACTCTTTTGTTTGCTATCACACTCTTCCTTTAATACAGCTTTACTTCTGATTTAAGTCTAGTAGACCACACTCAATGTACTCACTTAAATAAGTGTAAATTTGTCCATTAAATAATATCAGTGACAGTATTTATGTAGTATTGAACAGTTTCCTTGTTTTAAGATACTAAGTTTTCTCCCATTTCCTTACTAATAAAAACTTAAGGGGCTGGTGTTGTAGGTCAGTGGTAGAGCACTTGCCTGTCACATGTGAGGCACTGGGTTCAAGTCTCAGCACCACATAAAAATAAAGGTATTGTGTTCACCTACAACTAAAAAATATATATTTAAAAAAAATTCAAAGGAATGGTGATCGAAAGCATATTAACTGGTATTTTGTCTCAAGTTATGAAAACACTTAAAATTAAGCTTTCAGTATTCAATACTCCTAACAGTAAATTAAACTTGGAATTAGTCAAGTCTCTGAAAACTGGAATAAGTGCAATGACAATGAGATCCTTCAAATCAAAGAATTTATTTTATCAATAAAGGAGGTTCTCATATTTGCACATAAAAGTGCCTTATTTAAAGTTGATTTGGAAGAAAGGTACCTACATTTTAAGTTTCTTATGTTCTTTAATGGAAAAATTGGAGATTGGAGGTATATGTTTTAGCTAATATCCTCTGTTGTAATGTCTTTTCCCTTATCTGATGTGTTGATGGAAATTAAACAAGTTGCTTCCTTAGACTAAGGAAATACAGGTGAAAGCCTGAGCACAGATTAGATTTTCTATAAATGCCCTGCTGTATAGTCAGTATCAGGATGAGATGGCATGGCATGGCTGTGTTAAGTAATCACAGAAGCTAGCATTTTTGAGTACTTACTCATATACCAGGCAGTGTTTCAGGTGCTTTTTAAGTATTCATTCAGTGATATTCACATAATTAAGTAGACATTATTGAGAAGGTTAATTTATTAACTTGTGCAGGTAGTAAAGCTGGGATCTATCTCAAATCTTAATTTTTTTCATATAATTTATTTCAGCACTTGAAATATATTCACGTGAAAGTGTGTGAGGTTGCTGGAATATGACTGGTTTATAATAGAGTTTAGTTTTTTTTAAATTATTTTTTAGTTATAGGTGGAAACAATATTTTTATTTTATTTTATAAAATAAAATAGATTTGGGCACTGAGGGTAAGTCAGTAGATCGAACCCAGTGCTTCATGCATGCTAGGCGAGCACTCTACCTCTGAGCCAAAGCCCAACCCCTAATAGAGTTTAGCTGTAATCCCTACTAGGTCCCCCCACCCCACTCCCACCCCAGTGTTGGGGATTGAACCAGGGCATTCCCTTGCACATGCTAGACAAGTGCTGTACACTGAGCTACAGCCCTAGCCTTTTTTTATTTTGTATTTTGAGATAGGGTCTTGCTAAGTTGGCTGAAGCTGACTTTGAACTTGAGATTCTCCTGCCTCAGCCTCCCTAGCTGCTGGGATTATAGGAGTATGCCTCCATGCCTGGCTTGCTAATGACATTTGTAAACTGAGATGTGCTATAAGTGGGTTATAAGGACTTTAGGACCTTCTGAAGTTTTATGCAAAATTGTGTTGTATGTGGTTATACATATGAATTTTTTTGGTCAGAGTGTGTAGCTACTGTCAAGGTAAATATCATTTAGTCCAGTAGTTCTCTGTGTGTTGTCCAGCAACCCTTAAACTCATTCAAAAGATCTTCAAAGACAAAACTATTTTCATAATGATACTAAGATGATATTTGCCTTTTTTACTGTGCTGACATTTGGAGCAATGGTGAAAAAGCCATGTGGGTAAACTCATAGACATGTTCCGATTAATCAGGTAGTGGCTCCAAACAGTGCCAGTAGTCATGATCATCATTATTGCCATATACTAGCAGTTAAAAAACATTGATTTTTACTTAAGAATGTCTTTAGTGAAGCAGTAAAAGCTGTTAATTCTCAATTTAGGCATGTCTGTTCTGACAGTGGAAAGCATACCTCCAGTGATGGAGCAGTGTATAGTGAGTGATTGTCTGGAGGAGGGGTGTCAATGCAGCTGTTCTGAGTTTTGAAATGAACTAACAGCTCTTTCCATGGAACCCTGTTTTTGGGGGCTTTCAAATCTGGTTATTCTGACCTGGAGATTTGGCATTCATTTTCTCAAATGAACAGATGACCTGTTGCTTTACTGATCAATGTTTATTGTCACTATAAAACTTGAACTTTCAGGCAACAGTTTTGGAAAATATATATCTGTCATGGGGATATTGAGGGCTTCCTAATACTTCCGATTAAATTGGTAGTAATATTAATAAATACAGTTTTAGACACTGTGTAATATAATGTGTCAACATTTGGAAAACCTGCATTACTCAGCGAATCAGTGTTGTACAGTTGATCAGTGCATGTAATGTTATCAAATCATTCATTTTAACAAATACAAGAAAGATTGTTGGATTTTAATGTTACAGACCGTTGTGTCATGCTTTGAGATTCCACAGACGTTTAAGAAATCATTATCAAGCTGAGTATAGTATTAAAGGGATATCCATAACTACCTGAAAAATCTATTAAAAATTCCTCCTTTCCCAACTACATACCTGAGTGAAGCTGGATTTTCTTCTTACATATAACTGACAAAACACCTTGTCAACTATTGAATACAATAACAATTAGGAGAGTCTTCTTATGTTAAGCCAGATGTTGGAGATTTGCAACAATGTAAAGCATTCTAGTTTGGGGGGGTATTTGGGCAGTGATATAGTTACTTTTATTAACATTTTTGTATTGTGTAGAGAATATTACTATTTTTTTTTTTTTTTAATCTTTTTTTGTATGTGGTGCTGAGGATCGAACCCGGGCCGCACGCATGCCAGGCGAGCATGCTACCGCTTTAGCCACATTTTAAAATTTGAAAAGTCCTTTCGTGTGCTCATATTTTAAGAGTGTAAGGGAGATCCTGCCATCAACAAAATTTGATAACTCTCAGTTTGATCTGTTAATAAATAGATTGCTTTTTAAGGAGTCTCACGAGCCACAAGATAAGTGCAGGATAGTGTACTACTGCTTTCATGTGTGAATATCTACAAAGCTTTCCTTCTATAAAGGTGGAGCCTGAAATAAGAGATTATTTCAGCTTTTTCCCTTACTGTTTTTTAGATACTAAATTAGATCTACCCTAAGCTCTTTTGTCTGATCTTGGTGAGGAAGGATACCTTCAGGACTTTAAAGTACCTATTTTTAAACTTACCTCTCCGTTACAGAGATTAAATGCCAATAACATATTTGCCAACACTTTAGCATTAAAAATTTTTAGGATTTTTTCCCACAGTATCTCTGCTCAGGTAACAGCATTAGGTAATGCTGTTGGATCCTGATTTAATGCCATTTCTAGGCTTTCTGGTTATTGTAAGTAAATTGATGACCTTGACATTATGTGGTATTTTGAGCCCAGCATGTAGCCATTTGATGTGTTGTCTTGGAAGAAAGGCATAAAATTGGCATGGTAACTGTTTCCCAGCTCTGATAATCAAACTAATAAAAGGACTTTATTTACTTTTCCTCTGTAAATCCTATTAAAGTACAGCAAACTTCTATTTTTAAATGATTGCTGAATTTCCCATTTTAACATTGTCCTATCAACTGTTGCTTAAAATTTTACTTTTTTTGTGGCTATTTTCTACCCTTTTTAAAATTTCATTTAAAGCTTCACTCTTGGCATATATGGAATCCTTGGCAAATCATTTTCAAGTATTCTGTATGCCAAGTTACCAATGGTTATATTCTTGTAACCAGTTTCTGCTGATTAAATTCTCTGTGAACGTTCAATTATCAACTGGGTTTTTCTCTTCTGAAGTCTAAAAGAGCTCATGAACAATTCAGACTGTTTATGACCAATGACCTTGTTCAAGAAATTTTGCTTTAACCTATTGTTGTGTTTATGTGCTCACTGAAACTCTTCTGTTAGACTCTGAATTTTGAAGAATCGAGGATACTTTTTATGGTTATATTTTATAGGTTTTATGGGACTAAGAGGGAATTCTTTTTTAAGAAATCTTGTAGTACTGTTCTTAATATTATATTAGAGGGATGAATCTTCTCTAAGAAATTGGACTTGACAGATTTAGTGTCTCTCCATTTCTCTTTTCTAAATTAGAAACTGCTCTCTTTCATTGGTCAAAATGTTAGAATGATATATTGGATTTTGGACCATTTGCACATTTTATACTTCATTCAGAGAAAACTAAACTCGTCAGTGGCCTGTATTAAAAGAAGCTAGGGCTGAGGATGTAGCTCCATAGGAGAATACTTGTCTAGTATGCCTATGCCCAAGGCCCTGTTTTCTATCCCTAGCACCACACACACACATACACACACACAAAAAAAAAAAAAAAAAAAAGACAAGCAGATACAGATACTAGAGTAGATAACAGGGATTGGTGGTAAAATTTTCGAAGATCTGGGACAACGTTAGAGCTGAACAATATTAACTTTTTAGAACCTGCCATTTAAGTTCACTGCAGATCTGCTCTTCCTGAAAGTAGAAACCTTTTTGTGTTACCTTTATTTTTTCTATCTTACTACAGGTAAGCTGCCTAGAGTAGATTAATTTATAAGGTAGCACAGAGGAATCTTGTATTTCTTATTTACTAATAAGAGTGGGAAAGCTCTGTTTCAAGAGAAACAGGCTATTGTAGGCCATAAATCTTGTCAAATTCGCTATCTAGTGAAGTGATGCAGCATGCATGCAAAAGTGCTTAGTACAGGAATTGATAGTAGTAAAGAGATTGCCTGCTCCCACTCTTTTTTTTCCCCCCTTGACATAAGAGGAATTATTTTTTCTAGAAGTAGAATTACTTCTTTAAGTACAATAGTTTTTGCTCCCTGGTGTTTTTATTTTTTATTATAAAAATATAAAGTTCATCATCCTAACCATCTTTAAAGGTATAGCTCAGTGTTAACTTTGTTTAGACTATTACGAAATATAATCTCCAAAACTTTTTCATTTTGCAAAACTGAAACTTAAGCCATCTCTCCCTTTCCCTCCAACTCCTGGTTGTCTCTTGCCTGCACACTAATGAAATCACCTAATGACACATTTCTCAGAACATGTCCCCATTGTCATACAATGACTTCATGTTTGGGGTTCTAAGGAGGAACAGGTAGGTACGTCCTTTAAATGATTGGGGGAGGACAGGAAGATTTCTAGGCAGAACATCAAAGAACCAGATATGAGAATATTTGAGTAGATATTGGTAATGTTGACACAAATCTGTTATCTCAGACTGTTTGAAAACTATCACCAGTTTATCTTATAGGCTATTCCAGGATAGGATTAGATAAAATCCAAATTTTTGACTAAAGTTTTACTTCATTTATTTTGTAGTTTCTGGTTTAAAATAAGAAAATCCCATGGGTTTTATAAGTCACATTCCATGACTGTAAAATTTCTTATATTAAAAGGGACACCAGTGCATTGTTTTATGTATGTTTTACTCAGCAAAGTCATCAGGATAATAGGAAAATTTTACACATACATTGCATTTCTTTTAAATGAAATTATAGATAAGGAGTGATTAAAGATGTATTTCTTATAGCCTTTGGGGTTTTTTTCCTTCACATTTTTTAGTGGTGCATAATAGCCTTACATAATGATGGAATTTGTTATATATTCATACATGCACATAGTATTTACAATAGCCTTTTGAAGTAAGCAATGCTGTTGCCATGTTATGTTGGACACTAAAGCTCAGCGAACTTGGGCAACTGTTAAACCTAAGGTTATGAGTTAGTAAAATTGATCCCTGTGCTTTTTATGCTTTTGTGTTTCTATGTTGTGTTCAGT
This sequence comes from Marmota flaviventris, assembly GCF_047511675.1. Lineage (NCBI taxonomy): Eukaryota > Metazoa > Chordata > Mammalia > Rodentia > Sciuridae > Marmota > Marmota flaviventris. The sequence continues at coordinate 168,645,148 of NC_092500.1, forward strand.
TTTTAGAAATACTATTTGGTTTTGTCTGTTTCTGGTTTTCCTGAGGAGGAGGTAGAGCTAAGGTGAAACTTCAGTTATTCACTAAGTGACTTTGAAAAGAAGTATATGTTGAATTTTCAGTGCTCTGGAGAATGTTAAGAAAATACAAAACATTGTAGGCATATTAAAAGAATGAATTTTATTGAAAATGAGCATTTTCCATAACACTTTTGCTTTTGGCATTAACCTGTCCATGCTACTATGAGATCCTTTTATAGGTTAGTGTGCTACTTGATATTGAAATGAGACTGTAGTACAAATACTTAGTTGTTTCTTGGGGTTAGATGAATGAATCATTATTTCAAGTCAAGGTAGTGCTTTCAAATGGTTATGAGTTGGAATTTATTAATATTATTGGAGTATAACTGGAAATTTCTCCAGGTGAATATTATAATCTACAAATCTTGTCTCCCCCTCCCCCCTTTGGTGCTGGAGATTGAACTGGGACCTTGTACATACTAGGCAAGCACTGTACCCCTGAGCTATATCCCCAGCCGTAACCACCTTTTTTTTTTTTTTTGTACCGGGATTGCACTCGGGTACTGAGCCACATCCCCATCCCTATTTTTGGTTTTATTTAGAGACAGGGTCTCACTGGATTGCTTAGCACCTCACCGTTGCTGAGGGTAGCTTTGAACTCAAAATTCTTCTATGGCTCAGCTTCCCCGGCCTCTGGGATTACAGGCACGCACCATTGCGCCTGGCCATTTTTAACAGTTTAGCAGTTCCTTAAAAGTTAAACATAGTTTTATTATCACATGACCCAGCAATTGTACACCTAGGTATGTATATTAAAAAAATTGAAAATACTAGTACATGAATGTTTATAAACAGCCTTTCTGGTAATAGCCCAGAAGTGGAAACAATTCCAATGCTTTATCAACTGTTTCATCAGAAAAGAAAATAGTGTATTTATACAATGCAGTATTATTCAGACAGAAAATAGTAATATGTGTTACAACATAGTTGAGCTTTGGAAATACTGTTCTAAGTGAGGAAGCCAGTCATGTAAGGCCATAACACATATTGTATGATTTCATTTATATGAAATGTCCAGAATAAGTGAATCTATTGGGATAAAAGGTAGATTTGTATTTGCCAGGGGGGACTAGAGGGAGGGGAAAGGATTAGGAGTAGTAGGAGGATTTTTTCCCAAGGGGTGATGGAAACCACGTTTTGGAATTAAATGGTGGAGATAGTTGCATAATTCTGTGATTATACCAAAACCTGCTGAATTATGTACTGATTTTGAAAAAATAATAACTGTTAAAAACTAATCGGGAGGATAGATGAGGTAGGAATCTCTGAAAATAAATAAATTTCTTTTTGTTCTCTTTTTTTAAATATATTTTTTTAATTTGTTGATAGACCTTTATTTATTTTATTTATACATGGTTCTGAGAATCGAAACCATTGCCTCACAAATGACAGGCAAGTGTGCTACTGCTGAGCCTCAGCCCTAGGCCCTGGTCTGATTTTTCTGAAAAATGAATTTCTCGAGCCAATTGAAAAAATTCTGCATTTACTAAAGAAAAAAAATGTTAAACCTTGCATTATTTCTGTGTCACACACAGTCTACTTGCGCATCTGGTTTTCCTGACTTTATTAATCAAATCTAGTTTATACATCTTTTTTTTCTTTATTGACAAATCAATTGTTAGCAAATATTTTATATTTTGTTAACTTTTTTTTTTTAATCTAATAGATACCCGTAATGGTAAATCCAAATAGTACCAGAGGTTACCAGGGCATCTTCATCAGTTTAAGATTTGAAGAAGGAAAATGTATTTAGAAATCCATGAATTATTACGCAAGGTCTCTAGACCCTGATTTAAAAGGATCTGGAAATGAGTTGCCCAAAAAATTAGTTGTGGTTTTTTTTTTTTTTTTTAATTAACTTGGTTGTGATTTCTGTGTGAGAAAAAAATTAGCCTACTTTGAAGGTTGTACACATTTGGATTGTGCATCTAGATACACAATAATAAATGGACTGTAAATAAAGCTAAGTGAAATTTACAATAATGTTTAAGATATTCAAGTCTAAAAATAACAGTATGGCCAAGGCAGGAGGATTGCAAGTTCAAGGCCAACCTTCACAATTTTGTTGAGACCCTGTCTCAAAATAAAAAGTGATGTAGCTCGAGTTTATTTGCCTAGTATGCATAAGGTTCCCCAGGTTCACTTCCCAGTACTGCAAAAGAAAATTGGGTTCATTGATGTCTGGTGTATCTTTTTAATTGTTCAGTAAACACATAAGCCCTTGTATTCATGTGTCTACTATCTCTAATTCACAATCTGATTTCTTGGGAATGCTTTAACATTGTTAACTGAAGTGCATATTCCTTGTGTTGATGAGAGTACAGCTTCGTTAAATTCTTTTTTTGTAATTTTTTTTCTAGTTTTAGACAGACACAATACCTTTATTTTATTTATTTGTTTTCATGTGGAGCTGAGGATCCAATCAGTGCCTCACACATGTAAAGCAAACACTCTACCAACTGAGCTACAACTCCAGCCCCTTCATTAAATTCTTGATATGCAGTAATTTGTTAATCTTAAGAATTTTTATTCTCTAGTAGAAAAGTAACTTTCTGATTGAAAGCATAAGATGTTTGAGTGCTCAAGAAACTGAGCTAACCACCTGTCTCAGTGCAAGTGCTTTACATGCATTATCTCATTTAATGATCTCAAATAGTCTCTGAAGACAAACTAGTACTTTCATTTTATAGTATAGGAAATTGAGGCTTGGATAAAGTAATTTGCCCAAGGTCATATTGTTAGTGAGTGGAAGAGCCAAAGAACCTTGGTTCTCCTGACTATATAAGTGAAAAATAAAATCACATAATTTCACCGTTTTTTAGATGACATCTGTTAACATATAAGGCTAGATATTTCCATTATAATGTTTTTTTCTGCTGTGACTGTATATTTCTCAAACGTGCATAGTTTATGTATAATTGTTACATATAATTTTTTTCAGTTTAATTTATTTGAGAAGATAAATGGCTATATTATTTAACTGGATGTCTATCTGGCATATGTAATTTAGATTTAAGATTTTTGATGTAAATATTATGATGAATATCCTGTGAGAATCTTATTACTTAAGAATATATTTAAGGGCATGGGATTTGGGTCTAAAAGGTGTCATCATCTTTTCATGGTTTATGGTATATATTGCCAAATTGCCTCAAATTGGGGTTGATTTTTCACTTCCTCCAGCAGCAAAGGGGCAGTGTTCATTTCCAGACCTTGACAATACCCAAGCACAGTATGTATTAGTCAGAAAAATATTTTCCAGTTATTTGAGCTTGTTTAAGTGTGTAGAACTGTTTCTGTCCTCTTTTTCTTTGGTGGTGCTTGCCTTTTTCTTATTCATTTGTAGTATCAGTTCTTTTTCCTCCTTTGAATTCTGCATTCTCTTTGAGGGAAGTTGTGTGGAGACTCCAAGAAGAATCATTTGGGTCTGGGAGATAATATGCGAGGAAAAGATTTATAAGTGAAGTGATGGTGGGTAGGCAGTCTAAGGAAACAAACATTTGAGCATTGCTTTGTGCCAGTTTTCTTACCTGTGAGCTAGGGTAATTGTGCTTGCCTTGATAGTCAAATGTTTAAATGGACATGAATGCTTAGTTTGAGCACATACTGAGCACTTGGAAAATTGAGTGTTGTAATTATTTAATGCCTGATTAAGATTAACAGACTTGACAACAGAATAAAAGCTCATTTCAGTCCACAAATCCAGATTAATTTATTGTTTGGAGGGTTTGGGGCACATTGATAGGCATTTTCAGTAAATATGTATTGAATTAATGAATAGCATTTGGCTTGGTTTGGTTAGGAGTTAAGTGTGGTCCTTTTTTGTCACTCCCCCCATCCATCTCTCTATCTCTCTCTCTCTTTGTGTGTGTGTGTGTGTGTGTGTGTGTTAGGGGTGGGCTGGAGAGCATCAGAAGGTGTGCTGTCAGGGAAACCTGGTATAAGTATTGACCCTTCCTTAACTCCTGTGGTTCTGAAACCCTCTTAACTCCTTTTACTATATAAGGCAGCATTGTGAATGCGTGTAAATTCTTTACATTAGAAATATTTTTTCAGTAAGTACCTTCTTTCCTTTCCTCAGCTGTTTGTGTGATGATCCCAGTCCTATACTAGAACTTTTGAGTAGGCCAATAAATATTTAGAGCACTTCAAAAATTATACAGGAACCTGAGGAGAATAGAAAGCAAATTTTCTCATACCCACGAACATTTGAACGTCTTGAGAATTTTGCTAAAATGCAGTTTATGCTTGTGTATTTATATCCAAGATGGAACCTATGGTTTTGCATTTCTAACCAGTTCCCAATGAGTGTTGCTCTTGTTGGTGGCAGGTAGACAGCACCTTGAGCTACCAAGTAGCTTATCCTTTTTAAGGAGAAGGTAGTCCAAGTAAGGTCATATCTTAATTGTTTCACTCAGCATTTTTGATAAAACTGAGTAGATCTATTGTGCTATTCTTATATCAGCTAACATTGTTCAATAAATGAATAAACATGCCCTTGGGAGCTTCATGCTAACCATTAAAAGTGTTTTATATCGTATTACTACATGTTAGCTATCTCTTGTTATTATATTAAATTTGTGTTTGTATTTCGGGTTTGTGCAGGTCAAGATTACTAAGTAAAGATTTGCTTTTGCTAGTAATATACCTGATTCCCAGCATTGTGAAAAGGATGAATTTAAGAAATGAAACCTTAATTTTTATCTGTGTTCTCTTTGTTTTGTTAACCTTGAAATACCTTTCAAAGTCAGGATTTCTCTTTCCTTCTCAGCCTTCTAAGCTTTGTTTTGGGTTGATTATTTACTACTGTAGCTCATGTACGTAGTTTTTCAAAGTCAGTTTCAAAATGCTTAAAAGAAAAATTAAAAGTTTTCTGTTGGCTGCGGTTATAGCTCAGTGGTAGAGTGCTTACTTGGCATGTGTGAGGCACTGAGTTCAATCCTCAGTGCTACCTAAAAAATTGTATTCTATCCATCTACAACTTAAAAAAAAATTAAAAAGTTTTCTGTTGCTGTTATTCTTGCATCAACTTCCCAGACTTTTCAGTGGTTTCTTCCAGTATTTTTAAACTGTGTTCATATAGCTGTTTTTAACATACCAATTTTTATATCCACATATATTTTAGTGGTAGCTAAAAATTGAGCTCTATCCTGCTGCCCCCCTTCCCCGACACATGCCATTTTGTCAATACTATTATACCATTTTTATTATTTAAACCAGTGTGCAGAGTTATAGTAGACTGCACACTGGCCTCCTAAAGGATATTTACATTGTAATCCCTGTAACCAGTGAATGTTGAGTAAATTAAGGATTTTGAGATAGAAGGATTATCTTGGATTGTCTGACCATTCCGTCAGTGTAATCTCAAGGGCCTCTGAAAGAGAGGCACGAAACTTGAGGGAAAATGAAGATGTCACAGTGGCATCAGAAGGTTGGAGTGGGGTGCAAGAAAGGGTCACAGGCCAGAGAAGTGCAGGTGGCTTCTAGGAGCTTAAAAAAAAAAAAAGCAAGAAAATGTATTCACTCATAGAGCTTTTAGAAGGAACCAGCCCATCCTACACCTTGGCTTTATCCTGGTGGAACTTGAACTTTAATTTCTGGCCTTCAGAGCTGTAAGAGAATCAATTTGTGATACTTTAAACCACCAAATTTGTGCTCATTTATTACAGCAGCCATAGAAACTTAATGCAAGAATAGATGTTATTAATGTCCATAGAAATACTGTCTATTGTTGCTATTAAATAAGTTATGATTTTATTTTCTAGTATGCTATCGTTTTCTCTATGTAAATAGTAATCACCTTATTTATTTTATTTTATTTTTTTAATCTACCATTACTCTTTTCTTTCTGTACCTTTCAATGTAATTTTCTGCATGGTCAAAAGAATCAGCTTGTGTTCTTCCTGGCATTCTCCAGGAATTTTTCTGGAGTGATGAGCTCATTTTTTTGTGAATATGTCACTTCACTCTTCTATCTACTATTGTGTATGATTGGAATATTCTGTACTAAAATTTTTTAAATAGCAGTTTATGCTGATACCCAATTTAGATGGAATACCACAGGGTCCATCCTAACTTCCCCATTCTATATTTGTATCTCACTTTTCCCACAGTAACAACCCTAGTTCTCAGCCCTGTAACTATCTTTAGTCAGGATATAAAGATATAAAAGAACCTGGATCTTTTAATATTAAGCCAGTGAACTAACCCTGAATTTCTGTGTCCTATTGGAACTTCTTATGTGAGATAACATTTTTTTTATTATGGTAAGATTTGCATTTAAAAAAATATTTCTTAGTTGTAGATGGACACAGTGTGTTTATTTAATTTATTTATTTTTATGTGGTGCTGATGACCGAACTCAGTGCCTCATATGTGCTAGGGAAGTGCTCTGCCACTGAGCCATAACCCCAGCCCCAAGATTTGCCATTTTTAAATGTACAATTCAGTAGCATTGAATACATATACATTGTTGTACAGCTGTCTGTGCTTTTATCATCTTCCTAAATAATCTCACCTCCACCCCAATTCCTCTGTTCTCCAGCCCCTGATAACCCAGTTCTACTTACTATGCATCTGGCTATTCCAGGTACCTCAGTTAAGTGTAATCATGCATTATTTGTTCTGGCTTATTTCATTTAGCATTAATGTTCTTAAGGTTCATCCATGTTGTAGCACAAATCAGAATTTCCTTTTTATGACTGAATACAATTCATTCATGTGTACCACATTTTGCTTATTCATCTGTTGGTAGACGTTTTCATTGCTTCCATCTTTTGGCTGTTTAGCTAGTGCTGCTCTGAACATTGTAGTTCAGATATCTGTTCAAGTCCAAGTTTTGAATTCTTTTAGTGTGTACCTGGAAGTACAGTTAATGCTTCATACAGTAATTCTGTTTAACTTTTTTAGGAATCTTAATGTTTTCCAAAGCAGCTACACCATTTGAAATTCTTACTTAGCAATAACAAGGGTTATAGTTTTTTCTTCACATTCTCTCCAACACTGATTTTTTTTTTTGTTTTTTTAAATATAGCTATTTTTTTAAAATAGCTATCCTAATGTGTATGAAGTATTATCTCATTGTGGTTTTGATTTAGCATTTCCCTAATGGTTAATTATGTTGAGCATCTTTTGTTCTTATTCATGGTCTTGGCAACCGTATCAAAAATCACTCCACCGTTTATGTGAGTTTATTTCTGTATTCTGTTTCATGGTAGAATCCATTGTGTGGATTTTTCTAATTGGGGTGGTTGTCCTGAGGATTTTGATAAGAATTTGATGGTCTTCTAATACATGAACATAGAATGTCTTTTCATTTAATGTGACTTCATTTTCTTTTAGCAGCTTTTTTTTTTTAAATTTTTCAGTATTGAATTCCTTGGATAAGTTTATTCCTAAGTACTTTATTCATTGCGATGCTTTTGTAAGTAGAATTGTTCTCTTAATTCTCTTTTAAGGTTGTTCATTGTTATGTAAAATGCAACTGTTTTGGTGTGTTAATTTGTGTTTTTCAACTTTGTGAAGATAACAAATAACCTTATTGTTTGAGCAAATTGCTAAAATGCTTGCCCTTTGACATATCACCTAGAAATCTGGTGAGATCATGTTTGACCCTTGACACTCTACTGTACTTGTATCTGTACAGTATAACTACTTGGGTAGGTTAGGTCCTGTGTGGTAGCCATCTGTTAGATGTATTTGTGTTGATAACCTTCTTAATTCTGTTTCCTAAGTATTCGTCGGTAGAGGACAAACTAAATTCTGGTTATCTAGCTGGCTATACATTTTTGTCAGTTTCAGAGAGAACATTTATTGCCATTTGATTCTACCTTTCTTGTCCCTCTTATCAGTATTCTTATGGTTGGTTTCCACTGCTAGGCGTGTAGTTGGGTAGGTTTTACATCAGTGCATGATTTGTTAATCCTGCTGCACAGCTGTAGGTACATTGTAAAATGTTACTGTGCTCATTAAGTTTTGTATTTAGGAATTTTTCAAACTAAGTTTAAACGAATGTTTTGAACAGCTTTAGTGGCATTGAAGTTTTTTCAGAAATCAATGGTTACTATAGAAGAAAATATCCTGGAAATTGATGGTGTGGATTAAAACATCTTTGCTCTATCCAACAATAGAATTGAACTGTGTGGCTAGGAAAACTACCATTTTATTCCTACCATATTTATTCAAACAAAGTCTTTTAAAGAATGTGTAAAGTGCCTTACTTAAACAAATAACTGTTGATTTCTGGTGGAGGATGGTGATCCAAGCCCATGTGTTAAAACAAACAGACAAACACATGCTGAAATGACCAACAAGCATAATGGGGAGAGTTCAGTATCCTTGGAAACCCTGGAAGAGTGCCAAAACTAAGCTGAAAAGAATTTGGCAGGAAATAGTACAAACGAGAATTGTTGAGGGGCAACATTGCTAACTGCCTTAGTGTTCATTTATGTGGTTGAGAAGCCCTCTTGGGGAGTAAGAAAAAGGACCTATATTGAATAGTGAGAGTTAGAATTAAAGGGTGCTCCATAGGGCAGTTGGTTGATGTAAGGTTTTGTATTTGGAAGCAGGAATTAAAAACTGCACAGCTTAGAATAACTCTCACCAAGGGGGAAATGACCAGCAGAAAGGAATTGGCTACCCATGCTGGCAGGAAAGAGATTCTTAACTGTGAAGCACAGATTTGAAACTTTTCTGAAGCTGCCTTTTTTGATTTACAGTACTACTTACTTCCTGGCCACATACTTATTACTGGATCTATAACCCGACCGAGAAGTATGATAGGCAGCCTCTAAGTTGGCCTCAGTGAAATACTGCCTTCTGGTATTCATCTCCTTATGTGATTCCCTCCCTTGGATCTGCAAGTATGGCAAAAGTGATGGGAAGTCTCTTATGAGATGAGGTTACAAAAAGCCTTTGGCTTGTGTTGGACTGCCTTCTTTCACTTGCTCTGAGGGAACCAGCTCTAATTTTTGTGAGCTTCGCTGTGGAGTTCATATGGCGAAGAACTGATGTCCCTGGCCAGCGGCCAGTGAAGACCTGATGCCTGCCAAAAGTCACATGTGTAAGTTTAGAAATGGATCCTTCGCCATCCAGTCAAGTTTTGACATGACAGCAGTTCAGCTCAACACATTGACTGCAGCCTTCTGAGAAACTAAACTGGAGATCCCAGCTTAATCACATTTAGATTCCTGACAGAAATTCCACAGAAACTATGAGATAATAAATGTTTTGTTAGGCTGCTACCTTTTGAATAATTTGTTAAGCTGCCCAATACTATATGGGGTGTAATAATGTAAATATTTTTCCTCCTAGGTCTGAAAGGTTTGAACTTAGCTCTAATGTTTTCAGATTGAACCCAGTATAATTCTTAATATTACATAAACATGGGCCTTTCACTTTGAGGATACATACACAAAATGATAGAGACAGATTCAGAAGTGTAAAATAAATGACTAGTATGAGCAAGTGATTTCCTATGAATTAGACTTAGTGCTAAAAACAAGAAAAACTGTTGAAATTTAAGGAAAAACCCAGTGTTTTCCAGGAGGCTAATGGGCATTTAACAGGATGGGTAGAGCAGGAAAGATTTGAGTGAAATGTGTGATTCTTGACTGTTGACTTTTTGGAGGCAGGTAGCTGCAGAATGTTAGAAATATTCCCAACTATGGAAGAAAAAAAATGAAAAGTTTAACAAAACTATAAGAAACACAAAATTTGTCCAGCATATAACAAAGTTCAGTATGAGAGGCCAGAACAAACAGATAAAAGATAAAGTCAGAAAAACAGTAAAAAAAATTTCCTAAGTCAAAGACAACAGATCAAAAGGCGCATGGAATGCTGCTGACATTTTATGAACACTTATTTTTGCCAACTATTTGGCATGTTGAAACTCATTCAATATTCCCTACAACCCCTATGTGATAGGTCCTTTTAATATTATTCTCTTAACAGATAAGTAAAGACTGGACAAAATAAAGGATATCTATACTTTAGAATAACAATGGATTTTTGAATTTTAGCATATAGAAGTAGTGCGTGTATGCAGTGAAGAAGCAAATACCTGCAAAAGAAAGTGTATTAGGTTAGGATTATATGTCCTCTGTAATTAAATCCTAGGACTATTCTGTCCAGTATGGTGGCCATGAAGCATGTGTGGCTCTTAACCTTTACTTTACTTAAAATTAAATAAAGTAAGTTCATTTCCATTGTCATAGGAAGTTGGACAGTGCTGTGTTAAAAGATGATAGAGAGGCATTCAAAGAACTCTGAGGGAAAATTATTTATAACCTAAGAATGATAACTAGGTGAAGTTGTCCTTTACATAGGCAGGACAAAGTGGCTTTTTTTTTTTTTTTTTTAGTCTTTTAGTGACTCAAAGAATATCACTCAGGTACTTTTCGGGGTTTGGGGACTGCTACTCATTATATCCAGCAGAGAAGTTAGCATGATGAGTCAGTTTCAAAATTGTTTTAACTCTTTCCATCCTGTTTCTCAGAATAGCTCAAGGCATATAAAGGTAGGGGAAAGTCTTCATCTGTGGCAGATAGTAAGAAGGTGCCCTTTTTATAAACCAAATTTCAGACTGTTGGAGCAGTACCTTTATCTGTGACTCCTTTTGGAAAAATTGTCTTTGCCTAGCTTCCAGAAATATTCTTCCTACTGCACCAGCAGTTCCTGTGCATTCATTTCCTTGCTACCTGGTTCTTCTTCATCTGCTAAATATAGGTGAGCTCAAGCTTTAATCCTCAGACCAAATTTTTGGTTTTGTCTACCCTCACTAGTAAATTACCTTTAAAATGTCAAATGTTTTCATTAAATTGATGATATCCTATTATATCTTCTTTTCCCTAAATGGCTTTCAAAGTTATCTAGCTTCTACTGTATGACATTTGTACTTGCACATCCAGTCAAAATCTATACCAAAGATGTGAAAATGGAATATTAAGCTACCCTTGGCCCCAAACATGCTCTTTCCTGTGTCTTTTTCAGTGTGTGGCACTACCATTCTCCTCCTTAGGCTTTTACAGCCTTGAAACTTTAACTTTTATCCCTCAAATTCTGGCAGTGCCATCTTCAGGATGTATTCTGAAGTCATTTGTCTGTGACTATTGTCCTATCCTGACCATTCTCATTTCTTTCTTAAGCTACAGTAGTAACCTAAGGAAATGGTTCCAGTTTTGTACTTGTTCACACAACTGATAGTCACTTTATTTATTATTATTTTTATTGATACTGGAGATTGAACCCAGAGGCACTTACCCACTGAGCCACATCCCCAGCCCTTTTTTTTAGAGAGAGGGTTTTGTTGAGTTGCTTAGGGCCTCACTTAGTGGCTGAAGCTGGCTTTGAACTGTAGTCTTCTTTCCTCACCCCCTCAACTCCCCGGTGCATCCCATTGCACCCTGCCTGATAGTCACTTTAAAACAGATTAGAAATACTCGGGTGGCTTCTTTTCACACTTAGAACAACTCACAGTCTTTTCTCCGCGGCCTACAATGCTGTATACAGTCTGGCCTTGGCCAGGGGCTCCACTCTCATTTAACTATCATTTCTCTTGTTTTATGTTAGTCTTCTTGACTTTCTTGCTTTTATCAAGTTTGCCAACTTTACTTCTACCTAGTCTCTCTCTGTTCCTTTAACACATTTAGTTGGCTTATCCTCTTTCTCTCTTGCCCTTATTTAACTTTGGCTTCTGCTTAAGTAACCTCCTCATAGAGGCTTTCTCTTCTCTTTTTGTCTATATTTTTAGAGCACTACTTGACATATTTGGTATTTATTATTCATTTGTTTGTAGTTTCTTTCCATCACAAGAATATAAACTATGAAGACAGAGATTTTTGTCTGTTTTATGTGCCTCCCCCCCTTCCACCTTCCCCTCCCCCTCAGTTCTGAGAATATAAACAGGAGTTCTGTACCTCTGAGCTTCATCTCAGCCCTGTTTGTTTGTTTGTTTGTATATTTTTGAGACTAGACCTCACTGAGTTGCCCAGGTAGGTCAACTTGTAATCCTCCTGCCTTAGTCTCCCAAGTAGCTGAGATTATAAACTTGTACCACCATGCCTGGCTCTCCTGTTTGCTCTTGTATCCCAGCACCCAGGAATAATGTCTAGTACATAATGCTTAGAGCAAAAATAGGGCTAGGGATGTGGCTCAGTGTAGAGCATCTTCCGAGCACGTACAAGGCCTTGGGTTCTAGCCCTGGCACCATTGTTTTTAAAAAGTAAAATAAACAAAAATTTAGAAATTTTTGTAAAAAGCAGTGTCTTTGAGGGAAGGATTTTGGGGTTTTTTTTTTGCTGGGGATTGAACCAGAACCTTATGTGTTCTACTTTTGAGTTGCACCTCCAGTCCCAAGATCAGGCTTTGTTTTGTTTTGCAGTACTAGAGGCAAGCACTCTACTCTCTACCACTTAGCTACATCCCAGCCCAAGATCAGTTTTGAGAATTAGAAGAATAAACAGCCTAAGTGAGAAAAACTTTAGTAGTACTTAATCTTCTTTTTCATTGAGATTCATGGAATAGAAATTGCATCTCACAAAGTGGAATCCTGTGAAAATACTTTCTAAATCATTTGAAAAACATGATTACAATTGTTTGTGAAGTATATTGGAGACAGTGAATTGCAGTTTAGGTACAGTTACAAACCAAATGAGGAAATCATCTGAGCTAACTCATCGGAACTAGAGGAAAATGATTTTTTAAAAAAGATGCACAAGCTGGGTGCTGTGACACATTCCTGTAATCCCACAGTCTAGGGAGACTGAGGATGGAGAATTATGAGTTCAAAGCCAGCCTCAGCAAAGGTGAGGCACCAAGTAACTTAATGAGACCCTGTCTCTAAATAATTAAATACAAAATAGGGTTGGGGATGTGGTATAGTAGTTGAGTGCTCCTGAGTTCAATCCCTGGTACCAAAAGAAAAAAAAAATATATGAGCAAAAATAATTTATTGACTAAAATTCTTTTTCTTTAAAAGTACATAAGGCATTCCTTTTTGTTAAGACTTGGTGAAATAATTGACATACTCTTTTGGATTGATCAAACATTGTTTTGTATGTGTATTTTAAAATTCGTTCAATTCTGCCCCCTTTTGTCTTTGTTTTATTTAATTAATTTGTTTATTTTTGATGCTGGAGATTGAACCAGGGGGCACTTTGCTATGAGTCCTTTTTATTTTTAGATAGAGTCTTAAGTTGCTGGCCTTGAATTTGGGATCTTCCTGCCTCAGCTTTCCACGTAGCTGGGAATACAGTGTGTACCACTTTTCCTTGCTTGGCTACCTCTTCTTTAGTTTTTTTTTTTTTTTTTTAAGGAGGGTGGGTTACTGGGGGTTGAACCCAGGGGTGCCTAACCACTGAGCCACACCCCCATCCCTTTTTTTATGTCTCGCTGAGTTGCCTAGGGCCTCAGCTGCCTGAGCTACTGGAATTACTGGTGTGTGCCGCTGCACCTGGTCTGCTTTAGTTTCTTCATCTTCTAAGTGGGTATATTAATTAAACCAGCTTTATCTAGGTTGTTGTCTGTGAGATCAAATACTAACATGGGGAGTACATTTTTAATGTTGCCTGCTACTGATGATATTATTGCATTTTACTGACTCAGATCACTCTTGTTCCTTATCAGAGTTCTGGAGTAACTCCAGATGGGTCTCCAGTTGTTTCCTCCACTTGCTCTCTATTCCTAATTCACTTTAGTTGTATTCCAAGGCACACATTTCTTTGGATTATTCTTAGTTAAATCTCCCTTCTTAGTTTAAAAAAAAAAAAAAAGCTGATTTTTGCCATTGGAATAAGGTCTGTAACATTTTTTTATACCTAAAAGTCTCTAGCCTTTTCCTCCAGATATTCTGATGCTTATCCAGTTTGTGGGGAACCTGAGAATCCTATCATAAAACAAATTTGTTGGGTGTGACTACCAAAACAAATGGACAGTGGAGTATGTTCTAAGTTTTATAGCATGGCCACAATAATCATAGTTTAAATATTTTTGGCTAGTATAAATAACTGGATATCATTTCTTGTTATAAAACTTTTTCAATAAGATAAATAGATGCAGGACCTTTGTGTAGTACTAGTTTGGATAATCTTCATGAGAAACCATTTGCATTATATTTGATAGGACACTAAACAACTTTATGTGCTTTGTGGAATTATTTATGAGCCAGTTAAAAGTTGGTGAACATCTAATGATGATAACTAACTTCAGTTTTAGAATGGTCAATTTATAGCTCTTCCTTCTAACTTATATAGCAGTTATACACCCAGGCTTGTTGTCTGTTAGACTCAATGTATTAGCAACTTTTTATCTCTCTGTTCTTTGTTGCAGGAGGGTATGGTTCCATTCCATTTTATCCAAACATGATATCAGATTATCCAGGAACAAGTTATAAAGAAGGGAGACTGGTTCCAGAACACATCTCTGGAAATTACCCTATGGACCCTGACTCTCATGGCAACATTACAATGTAGGTTCTGTCTAAGCAATGATAGCCAGCGGTCTTTGTTGAGCTGATCACATGACATGTTCTTGTTTACTGAGTCAGATTGAGGAAAGTCTATTTTAAAAAGGCCAGTAGCACTTATTTTATTCCTTAAGTATTTACACCTCCATGATGTGGTTGGAAATCATAGTGAAGTTGAGGTGATGTTTTAGCCAAGAGACACATAGTATGTGATCTTCTCTGAGGCCTCTGTAAATCTACATGCAAAGAGGCAGCAAAGCAAGGCAACTAATACTAGTTGCTTGCTTGAGCTTTAGCCTTGGACTCTCATGAACTAAATGGGACCATTTGGAGAGCTTTACCTTGGCTAGATTGACCCAAAGCCTAGAGACAGGCTTTTGTTTTTGCTTTCAGTAGCAAAGTCACTTAACCACTGTGTTTATACCATGTAAGTCATACAAGGCTTATTTCTTAACATTTATTCCTTATTTAGCTCACAATGCAACTCTGAGAAGGGTTTTTAAAGATGAGGAAACAGTCTTTAAGAAGCCGAATTACTTCCTTAAGGTTATACAGACAACAGTGAAGTATGGGACCCATGTTAGTCTAACTTTAGGGCATTCCCTGTGCCAATTTCCTACAGATGTGGCCCTGAGAATGTGTTAACAGGTATACTTAGATGAAGGTATGCTCTCAGCCTTTGGGAATGGGTGCCTGAGTGGGTCCTGGGCAACTGCAAGCAGCTTCATCTTACCTTTATAATATACCATACAAACATTGCATTCTGTGTACTCCATAACGTGAAGAAGGTGGGAACACACTCACTGCTGCACTAAAACTAAGAGGAGGGAAATTCTACCCTCAGGTACCTACTACTATCCTCCTTTCAGCCTCTCAGGTACAGGAAGAATGTCCTATCAGTGCCAACTGGGAAAAGTGTGAAGAGGAAATCACAGGAGTCTGTTGAAGGGAGAGGAAGAAATGTTTGGGGCCTGCTTCCCGAGAGCAGGTGAATAGATTAATAAGCCTTATTCACTTTTGAGAGGGAAAAATTTCTAAAGGGATGGCACAAACTTGATTTACTGTTCAGGGTGACATAATACAATATTCTTAAATCTTGAACATAGCACATAGTTGTGGGAGGAGTATCCTGACCTTGGGGGGAAATAACAAGAACTTTGAGCTCCCTCTAGAGGTCCACAGTGGTAAAAGCATCATAGAGGTCTGCAGGGAGGTAGGTCCCTTTAGCAATAAACTAGCATTTATAAATGCATTCTCTCTAAAAACTTTTTTTTTTTTTTACTTTGGGGGAGAAATGAGCCTATGAGAAGAAATTTGAGTTAATCATTATAATTAGCTCTGGGGCCAGTGAAAAGATAATGAAAATGAATCATGTGCCAAAACAAACTAGTATATTTCTTAATGAGAGCTCTAGTGTTGAAACAAACCAGATCAAAATGAGAACATACGAGAATCTGATTTCTATACTATTATATATCAGAATGTTTTGAGGGTGCATCCTTAAATTGGACAGAGACAAAGGTGATTTGTATATCTGCCATGTTCTCATCCTTACCTCCCCAACATCCGAAAAGAAAAGAACAAGTGATAGATTAGTAGGAAATGCAAGTTGCATTCTTAGTGAAAACATGTAGGTAAGCTAACACGTGTAGTTTTTTAATTTTTAAAACCTCCTCTGGATGGGGTTGTGGTCAGAGGTAAAGCACTCACTTTGTATGCGTGAGGCACTGGGTTCGATCCTCAGCACCACATAAATATAAAAATAAAGATATTGTGTCCACCTATAACTAAATATATATATATATATATAAACCCTCCCGACTACATGAAAAATGTATTGTAGAACAGAAATCTTAGTGATGGTCAGATACACCAAGGAATTAGTTATGGGCCTAACTTACTACAGTCATTACTTTACATATGCGCGTGTGTGTGTGTGTGTGTGTGTATGTGTATAAAGTTGTAGATGGACACAATACTTTCATTTTACTTACTTTTTTATGCAGTGCTGAGGTTTGAACCCAGTGCCTCACATGTGCAAGGCAAGTGCTCTACCACTGAGTTATAACTCCAGCCCTGTAGTTATTACTTTTGTTCTTGGTATATTTATAGTAATCTTCAGAACTTAGAGACTTCAGTTCTTAAAAATTAGTATGAAACTAGAATGAAGGACTAAATAATGTTTGTGGTAATATTATAAATATGTCAAAGTTAATATTTTTAAGTTCTAGAAATGCTAAAAACAAAAAAACCTAAGGATGAGACCTATGAAAGGGATTCCAGTACCCAACGCGAAAGAACTCTCAGTGGCCAAATCTGGAACAATTTAAACACAGTAAATGCATAGTATTAGATTATAACCTATAATATGAAATAAGTATTATGTGTTCATACAGATGAATGAATGAATGGGGAGGAAGAGATAAGTTTCAAATATGAAAAAATTCTGAATAATTTATGTAGGTACTCTCTGCTCAAAAAGGTGAAGCTTAAACCCTCCATTCCTTGAATGTTGGCTGTGCTTAGCAATTTCCTTCCAGAGTACATTATATTGGGAGTGTGTAACTATGGTGGAGAAAGCTGACAAAGGATACCTTGACCAGATGATATGGATTATTATCAATAAATCATGTGAATAGGATGTACCCTTAATAATGCTGTGATACAAGTGGTCCTCTACTCTGGTCTTTCTGCCAGAAACCTAAAGTTATGTCGTGGTGGTGATAAAAAGCATCTGATGGTCCGAAATTGAGGTACATACTTAAAAGTCTCTGACCATTACTTACTCATCAAAAACAAGGAAAGTCTGAGAAACTCTCTCAGACGAGAGGAAGGACATAATGGACTAAGTGTAATATGGTACCCTTGATGAGAACCCAGAAGTACAGGATACTAGGGGGAAACCAGTGACATGTGAATAAATGTGAAAAACTAATGATAATGACCAGTATTGGGTCCTTTTTTTTTTGTACTATTACCATAGTAATACAAAATATAAACAGTGGGGAAAACTAGGTGAAGGGGTATATACAGGAATTTACTGTACCATCTTTGCAACTCCTCTGTAAATCTAAGACTATGTTAAAGTAAGTTTATGGAGAAAGATTCATCTTGGTTAACTCTTATGCTGTGTAGCTTTATTCCATAACAGTTGACTTCTGTTATAGTCTATATATTACTACTTAAAGCACAGTTGTTTCTAACTTTTCTGTATAAAAGTGAGAAAACACCTGCTCTAGTTTGAGTGTGATTTATATCCCAAGAGTGTTTTGGAAGCTTGGGTCTCCAGAGCCTTGTGTCCATTAAGAGTGGGCACCTAGGGCAGGGGGCATAGAGTGTGTTTAATTTGCCCAAGGCCCTGGGTTCAATCCCTAGTACACCCTCTCTCTAGAGAGCAAGAAGTAGAGTCTAGTGGAGATCCTTGGATCATGGGGAGGCATGCCCTTGGAAGTGAGAGTAACACAAATCCCATCTCAAATGTAGCAGGGTCCTGGTAAATGATTCAAGAATCTCTAGCATCAGCGTTTTGTCCTCCAGCAGTGCAGTTTTCTGCTAGAGCAGAAAGTGTTCTGCTTCCTTGTCTTCCTTCCATTCCCATTTCATCATTGATTGACTTGAAACTTACTGAAAGTATTTTTCACTAAAGAACCATTGTTCATGAATTATAGGTTCTCTAGTGGAGATCTGTAGTCATAGGTAGTTTCACACCGTTTGCCAATGTGTTATCCCTTCAAGTCTTTTAATTATCCATACTAGAAGTTTCCGAGGAAGAGCATGTTATTTCTCTCCGGGCCTTATTTGCTTTTATCAGCCTCATGTGTTCTAAGTGTCTAGATAATGCATATGCTCCGTGAAAGATAAATCCTCTGAAGACAGTCTGTCTCCAAACAGACTTGGAGATCATAAAAATTAATTGACATGAAGCAGAGCTGTAACTTTATCTTGTGTCCTGTTGGTCTTACTTGAGGATTAGTGAAAAACCAGGGCTTAGACGGGGAAAGAGGCAAAAAGGAGAGGCAGATTTCAGGAATAATTAGGGCAAAAGGGTATCGACAGAGAAAGAACATTTGAGGTTTCTAACTCTGTAGAGAACTTAAAGACATTTTTATGGGCATTTTTATGCATTGACAGTTTTTTTGGATTATTTTAGTAGTTTAACTTCAGGACATAATGTTTCAAGAGTATTGAATGCTTCGTAACGCATCCAGAGAAGATTGAATGCCAAGCAGCCCATTAAAAATATGATAATCCTTAGAGGACCCTTGAAGGTTTTAAATCAGGAAAGAAGTGTGTAACAAGTAAGTAAAACATCAGATTAGGATTTAGGGTATCGGGGATGAGATTCCAGTGTCAAGATGGTGTTCTTTTCCTAAGGTATAGTTGACATATTGTGAAATTCACCCTTTTTAGTGCACAGTGTTTCAAGCATTCACAAAAACCTAGCTACCACCACAATCAAGACCAAAGCCAAACTACAAAAAGTTCCAGGCCCCATTGTAGACCAGTATTCCACCTGTATAATAGCCCCTTGCAACCACTGATCTGTTTTTTCTTCCTTTAGTTGTGCCTTATGCTTAATGTCATATAAATGGAATCAGAATATATAGCCTTTTGAATCTGGCTTCATTCATTTAGCACATTGAATTTTGAGATTCACCTATGCTATTGCTTGTATGAGTAGTTGTTCCTACTTACATTATTCAGTGCTGTCTCAAAGTATGGATATACCATATTTTGTTTGTTTATTCCCCAGTTGAGGGTCATTTGGGTTGTTTCCAGTGTTGGGTGATGACAAAGCTCCAGATTTCTTTTTACATCCAGATTATTTTGTAAGCATTAGTTTTTATTTCACTTGGGTGAACACAGAACAAATTTAACTTAAATTGCTGAAGTTATGTTTTCCCAAAGTGGATGATTGTGCCATGTTGCATTCCTATCATCATTAGGTGAGAGTTCCCGTAATTCCACACAGCACTGGGTATTACCCCGTTTTTCTTTCATGTTAGTATTTGAACAGCATGTAGTGATATCTCATTACTTTTATTCACTTTGTAAAGATCATCAAGGTTATTTTTGTGCTAATGGCTTTCACTTTGGTAACTATTCTGTAATTCCTTGTTTATTTTAGTTTATACAAATAGTATCAAACATGTTTTGTAACTTTTTAAAAATTCAGTGACATTGTAGACAATCTTCTAGATAAAAGTTAATTTGTTATTTTTTATTCTATGCATATACATGGATAGCCTTTGTTAAAATACACACTAAAATAATAGTGGTTCTCTTAGAAGTGAGATTAAGGATGATGACTCTTTTTTTCTATACAATTTACTTGTAAAGTATTTAAAGTTAATTTTAAAGACTTATGATAATCTCATACTGTAAATGATCCTACAAAAATTGCTTTGTATATAAATATCTGATGACTAATTTTTAATTGCATGAATTTGCTAAGAGACTAATTAATTACCTGTGGTTATGTTTAAATAGTGGGATTTCAAGCCTTTCTTTTTCTTTCCTCTTTTATAAGTTGATTAGTTTATAGAGACCATTGTATTTTTTAAATACTTTGATTGCAATTCTGATTTTTGTCTTCCCTAAAAGTTATAGTTATCAAGTGGTTGGTTAGAACCAGTGTGGTTGTTAATTTTTAACTAATTTTATTAATTTAAATTAGAGAATGTGGTCTTTAAAATTTATAATTAGAATTCTTTGAGTCTTTTCTATTGCTGAATGTAACAAGTAAAACATCCAGAAGAAATGTATACTTTTTATATTGATATAAATTTCCTGGTTTATCATTCATCATTTTAGGATCTATCCCTTTTCCCTCCCTGGTCCCATCTACTTTTCTCTCCTTGTTTAATCTTGTCAGTCACAAAGGGGGTGTGTCAACCTTCTAGATTTTTGTCAGCTCTATTCTTAATAACCCTGAAATTATCAAGAAAAATCTTTGAGCATATAAAGATTTATGACTTGAATTTTTAAACCTAGCTTTAATTGATACATATAATAGGAAAGACCTTTTTTACTATTAAATTCCTCTTTTTTTAAAAAAAAAAACAATTTTGTCAGTTATTGGGGACATTATTGGTCCAAGTGTGGCAGTTTGCAGGACCATAAATTTGTTCCTTGGTCTCCATGACTTAGAATATTCTTAAAAAAAATGTTCATGATGCTGGAAAAAAATTTTAAATTTTCTAAGCCTGAAATCCAAACCTATATTATTACTATATAATATTATTATGAAGGGTTTCTTTGGAGTAAGCAGAGGGTATAGGTTTAATGGATAACCTATAGCTTACTGTGTAAACAAGGGAAGATTATATTTGAAGTACTGGAATTTTACAGAGTTCTTCACAATTTTGCAAAGTCACATCACCAATTCAAGGCTGCTAAAAGGCTTTCATTTGTCACTACTACATGCCAGTATAAGCTTGCACTTAGAATATGTATTAACCCTTTTGTGTTAGTTGTCTTACATAGTAGAGAATAGAGTATCATCTTGCTTGAGCATTTATATACATATTGGTCATCATTTTTTAAAATGTTTCCCATGTTTTTTTCCACCCAAGGCTATAGGGATGCATGTTAGAACATTCGATGTCATCCCACAAGTCAGGTCTTGAGGGGTTTTTTTTTCCCCCTTGTTCCTTTTTACATCATTCATTTTTTATTTTATAACTAGGTCTTCAAGGTCATCTTTTCTGCTATAGTATCTGGTCTATGAATCCTAGTCATCATATCTTCAAATCTTTCATTTCCAACTAACTTTTCAATTTGTGGGAGCAGGGGACAGTTCTAGGGATTGAACCCAGGGCCTTATGCATGCTAGGCAAGTGCTCTGCCATGAAGCCACATCACCACCACAACCACCCCCCCCCTTTTTTTTTGTCTTTTTTATCTTTAATTTCTGTCATTCATGTTTCATTTTTGAACATGAAACATATTTCCAATTGCTGCTTTAGATCCTTATCTACTAGGACCTTCATCATTTGTGCCATTTCAGGTTCTGTTTCTGTTGGGTGTTCTTCTGGTTGTAGTTCATATTTTCCCGCCTCTTCACATTCCAGGTAATTTTAAGTAGGGTGCCAGACATGGTCAATTTATGCTGTTGAATATATTGAATATTGGATTTTCTTCTAGCACATAGTTAAATTATTTGAGTTTAGTCAGATCTTTTTTTATTTTTTATTTTAAGGTTTTTAGGAAAGCTCCACATAGGCCCAGATCCATGTTCAGCCCAAGATTCTCAAGGTAGATCCCTCTAACTCTCTGTACAGTATCTATCCTTTGGGTTACTCTGCCCATCCTTCTGGCTACTTCAGCTTTCTCAAAATTCCTAGTTTCTGTCTCTAGACCCAGTGAGATTGGTGGTCTCTGGATTTTTCTGACTTACTACCTTGTCTTGGAAGCTCATTCCAGTCAGTAAGCTGCAGTGGATATTAGGGCTCGGTTTCTGTTCCTCCTCCTGTGGGCTCGCAATCCTATGCGCCATAGTGCCCATTGTCTGAAAACACTTGTTTCCTATATTCTGTTCACTTTTCTTCTCATTCAAAACTAGAGGAGACTGATTGCCTGGTTAAGCTTTATGGGAAATAAATTATTATTATTATTTTTTTTAAAGATTCAGTCTATCCAGAAATAAATGAATTTCCTTCCAGGTATGAAAGGTTGGGGCTAACAGTGTAGCTGGATAGTAGTGTGTGTACGCCTGTTTTTATTTTTAAAAAGGGGAGGCTTATTTAAGTATTTACAAGTTCTTTATTTCTTAGACTTTATTTCACAATTGATTATTTTGTTTTATTATACTCCTGGAGCCGATATATGGCTCACTCTCTTTTACTCCTTCTCTTTACTCAGTCCTGTACTTCATAATGATTTTCTTAAATGTATACTTAATCTTAAACTGTTTATTTATTGTGGCTCTAGTTCTTTCTTGTAAGCCTCTTTAGGAGGGTAGACTTTAGAACATGTATCACCCAGTGCTTTGAATGTAGCAGGTGCTGAATTAAGTACTCAAAACTTTACTGTAGGGAATAGGCAGTAGTTGCTTGTGGTCATTAGTAAGTCGTATAAAGATGTTTAATTCTAAATATTTTCTTGAACACAGGCATTTTAATAATGAAAAAGAGGCAATAAACTGAACATTTCTATATTATTCCACTGGTCATCATTCAGTGATTTGCAAAATCCTGTGCTGCTTCCTTATCCATATAGTTGTTCATACCTGCTAAATTTGAATACTGGCTCTGAAGCCTAATAGTTATGTGTATTTTTCTTCAGCAAGTTATTTACTTTGTCTGAGCATCCCTTTGCTTTTCTCTAAATTGAAAATAATATCTATGTTATAGTGGTGTTATGAAGATTAATAGTAGAATTGTATATAAATATCGAGCACATGTACATCATGGTTGTACATGTCCCTGTGAATTGTTTTCTTTGACATTAGTTCATTGTCTTTGTATCCATACAAACCATATTTGTTAATGTCAGTGTCCAGATGCACAAACAAGGGTTGACATTTTCTGTAAATGGCCAGATAGTAAATCTTCAGTCTCCAACTACTTATAGATTGAGCTGGGTCCCAGTAAAATATCATTTACAAAAACAGGCAGTAAGCCAGGCACTGTGGTGCACGCCTGTGATCCCAGCATTGTAGGGGGCTGAGGCAGGAGAATCTGTAAGTTCAAAGCCAGCCTTGGCAATGGTGGGGCACTAAGCAATTCAGTGAGACCCTGTCTGAAATAAAATATAAAATAGGGCTGGGGGTGTGGCTCAGTGGTCAGGTGCCCCTGAGTTCAATCCCCGGTACCACCCCCCCCCCCAAAAAAAAAAAACAGGTAGTGGACCATAGCTTTCCAGCCTGTGACTGTGGGTTACTCTTACATTTCTTAATTGTGTAGTTCTTTAAAATATATATGTAGAGTAATACAGTTATATCTGTACATGATTGTTTCATTGAAATCATTTATTTGGAACATAATTCTCAAATGGAATTTATAAAATCAATGAGTATCTTTGTAAAGTATCACGACTCTCAAGAACTGAAGGATTTAAAGAATGTGAAGGACAATTAATATACCGTAGTTATTTTTAATTATCATTTCTATATACTATCTAAATGTTTCACCTGAGTTTTAACATGAGCTCATTATATGTTTGAGCCCTTCCTTGGCTATCTGATTGTGTCCTATTCTGCAAAAAGAAATAGAGAAGGTAGGTGACAAAAAGGGATGACAATGAGGTAAAAATTAAACCAGTGATGCTGATATTGTCTTTCCCACCACCATCACCAACAGTTACCATTCCACCCCCAAAAGAAAGTAATTATTCTGAGAGGAGGTTCTCTCTGTTTATTAACCCCATATTAGACTATTTTTTTTATAAGATTAATATAGGGTGGATTTTTTATTTTTTTCCCATTGTAAAATACCCTCCTTTTTCTTTTTGCAGCACTAGGGTTCAAACCCAGGGTCTTACAAACGCTAGGCAATCCCCCTACTACTGAACTGTACCTATAACAAAATAGCATTTTAAAAAAGTTTCTTGTGTAGTTGGAGATGGACAGAATTGCCTTTATTTGCTTATTTTTATGTGGTGCTAAGGATCGAACCCAGTGCCTCACATATGATAGTGAGGCGCTCTGCCACTGAGCTACAGGCCCAGCCCCTCAAAATAGCATTTTTTAATAAATCTTTTTAGGAAAGATTCTCCTTTTAAAAGCTGTTATTTTTCTTTGGCATTTAATTGTTGGTGGTTTGTGAGAATTCAGTTGATGTGTATCCTGTCATACTGGGCCAAGCATGAAGTTCAGTTTAAGACTCTAACATTGTTGTATCACCGTTTGCCTTTTAAAAGCATTTTATAGTTGCTTAAATAATCTTAAGGTATTCCCAAATATTGATAGTTTTTATTATTCTTAAATTTATATTATCAGCCTAATCCTGTGTATGTAATAGTTTTCTTTTGACTTGAGTTGTTTAAATGTTCAGAATTCTAAGTAAGTTCTGTTTATTAACTTTTGAGGATAAAATTTGAATTTATGACTATTACAGTTCCATTTGAAATTATTTTTACATTTTCAATTTTACCCTCATTCTAGTAATAGCTGCCTTAAATATTTTATAGGTCATTTTTGGGTGTGGGAGTATGGTAGAGCAGTTGCATAGCATGCCTGAAGCCCTGGCTGTGATCCTCAGCATCCCAAAATCAGGCAAACCCAAGTTTCTCAAAGATATATAGTTAGAAGATTAGCAAGATAACTATTATTTTGTATTTGATCATTCTCTCATAGAATGTTACAGAAGTTGTTGATTTCTTTGCATTCACAAATTTTAGTAAAATATTAATAAACCATTAATTTATTATTCGCTGTGCTTCTGTTTGTTAAAATAGTTTTAAGTTGGTTACTATGGGGGATTTTTTTCTTTTTTAGTGGATTAAAATATACTTGAAAGAACTTAAAATTCATTGTTTCTGTTGGTGAATTGATACATAGACTTGGAATTTGTCAGGAAACATGCTCAGCTCTGAAGTTAGTGAATTGGAAAACAAACTAATGTCTTTTGTTTTTGTTCTAATTATACAGCAGATATAATTTCTACAGTAGAATTTAATCATTCTGGAGAATTACTAGCAACAGGAGATAAAGGTGGTAGAGTTGTCATCTTTCAACAGGAGCAGGAGGTAAGTGTTTAAAAATTTAATATCTGATTTTCAGTTCCATCTTAACTGGAGCTTGTGTTGCACTGGAGAAGCTCAACAGAGGATGTTGGAATGTTTAAGAAGAGGTGTTTATGTATTGAGTAGAACGTTCAATATATAGATATTCTGGTTCTCTTAGCTTTGTGTGTATATGTATGTGTGTTGTTTCACTTTAAAAACACAACAGCTTTAATTGTAAAATGATTTGGTTAGAAAAGAGGGTGGAGTGGTTGAATAATCCAAGATTTTAACCAGTTTAGAAGCTTTGACCCTTGGGTTTCTCTTAATTCCATAAAGCAAATTTGCTTTGACCTCCTCTCAGCGCTTAGTTTTCTTTATGTAATTGAAGGTGGGAGGCTAGTTAAAAAAGCAGCTCAATTATTTTGATATTAGTTCATACTAAAACTGTTAGTATGTGATTTAAATGTAGAGGTTTAAATGCCAATTGCACGCATATGCATGTAAATAATTTACAAGGGTAGTGCTAGCTTTTTAAAGCGAGTTGATTGGATATTGTTTCCTTTCCTCTTAAAGAAAGGAATTTCTCATTGTAGAATCTATGATTAAAGTGCAGTTTTGCTTTGTTTTTCACCTTAGGCACACTGATTGACAGGGTCTCTTACTAAAATTTTATGCTGAACAAAATTTGTCACACTGGATTTTCCTCAACTCTCCCTCCATTTGTAGATTAGAGTTTGACCTTTAAAATTAATTGTTATGAAACATCTACCCCTGTCTATCTATAATATTAAAAAAGAATTTAAAGTAATATGGATAAATAATAGATTTTTACAAATAGATGTCTAAATCAACACAGGTTTTAAAGGATTGTGAAATTCCTTAAATAAGCAAAGAATCTAGTAATAATACTACTACTTTGCACTTCTATAGCGCCTTTGACCTGAGGATCTCAAAGTGCTTTACAAACACTAATGAATTAATCCTCACAACACCCCAGTGAGGTAGGTAATTTAATTTTAAAAGAAATGATTAATAGTGTCTGATTAGAAGATGCACAAACACTAAATATGTCTCCTTTATTTTATTTATTTTTTTAATTTAATTTTTTTTTTTTTTGATTGGAAGAATAAGATAAATAAGACTCAAGCTTTGCTTGACAAAGAATGGTCTGGTGGGAAGGGGGTAATTAGTTTTCTGTTACTGTTTTCAAGCAACTAAAAACTTGACCATAGGTATCTTGAAATACTGAAGAGCTGAAATGGGACCTTAGAGGTCATTACAATTTCCCTTTATTGCAAGTGAGAAAGTTAGGATTTAAATAGAACAACCAGAAACCAGAACTTCTGACATGCTTATTAGTCTTTTCAATGTTTTTTGCTGCCTTTTGTGTTAGATAACCAAAATGTGTTAATTTTATTCTAGTTTAGAGCAGGCCTTCCTATAGACGTTCTTTGCCCTTGAAAGTGTTTTTTTTTTTTTTGTTTTGTTTTGTTTGGGTTTTTTAAATATTTTTTTAGTTGTGGACACAATATCTTTGTTTTTAAGAGAGAATTTTTTAATATTTATTTTTTAGTTTTCGGTGGACACAGCATCTTTATTTTATTTTTATGTGGTGCTGAGGATCGAACTCAGCGCCCCACGCATGCCAGGCGAACGCTACCCTTTGAGCCACATCTCCATCCCTGTTTATTTGTTTTTAATGTGGCGCCCCACGCATGCAAGGCAAGTGACCTACCACTGAGCTACAACCCCAGTCCATTGAATGTGTTAATAGCTCTCTACAGTTAGCCTTTGTTTTAAAGAAAGGAGCTTAGAGAAAAGCTTTTATAAATTAATTTTGCTTACCTTTGGTTAATCTCAAAGGATAATACACAGGTTTTACATTCTGAGGATTTCAGAGAGAGTCTTTATTTTCGTTGGGTTGTTTCGCTTTGTTATTTTAAAATATAAGCTGTCTGGATTAAAAATTAACTTGAGAATGAAGTCATTTTCACTTTCAGTAGGTGGAAGTGTGTTAAAGTCAAACCAGATGTGAAAAAAAATGGCTAGAATTTAAGGAAAATGTGTCAAATTTTTCTTTAATAATGGGTTCAATAGGTGTAATCAAAATAATAGTTCAGTGTTTTCCTAAAGATTGTCAATTATATTATATTAGTTTGAAATTAAAGATGCAACATGTTACTGAAGTTGCTCAGTTTTACTTATGTTAGAAAATACGGCCCAAAATTTTATATTGAAAAAATAATAATTTCTGCTGGGAGTGGTGGCACACATCCTAGCAACTCCGGAGGCTAAAGTAGGAGAATTGTAGGTTTAAGGTCTGTCTTAGCAATTTAGTGAGACCTGTCTCAAAATAAAAAGGATTGGAGATGTAGCTCAGTGGTAAAGCACCCCTGATTCTATCCCCAGTACCTCCTCTGACCCCCCCCCCCAAAAAAAAGAAAGAATAATCATTTTCTGTGATTCTTTACTGAAATCCCACTGAAGATTCTAAAATGCTAATATTTCAAATACATACTCTTTTAAGAAGAAATGAGCAGAATGATTTACTTTGGGGGAAGAGTCACTGGTAAGAAAAATTAGGCTTCCTTTATGTGTATCTGTCATCCTTAATCTTTTTTAATAATTCAAAATAGGTGGTGCTGGGGTAGTTCATTGGTAGAGCACTTGCCTAATCTTAGTATGGCTCCAATATCCATCTCCAGCACTGCAAAAAATTAAGTAAAATCATTGTGTAGAACCTCAGTTAAGTAGCATATATTTTTAAAATTAATTAACACAAATATATTTTTTAGTGATAGATTAAATAACAATGATGGTAATGGTTGGATTTCCCCCCGAAACTTAATCTTGTTAGTAATTGATTTAATGCATTTTTACCTAATTAATTTTCCACATTTTAAAGCCATGTCTTAATACATCCAAGAGCTTCTAATACGCTGTTGTCTATAGAATGCCATTGGTTATAATTGTGTGGACTTTACACACTTTGCCTCTAATTGTTAGGCAGAATTTTACGAATTCACATGTATATATCTGTAAAATAGTGGTAGCTTGAAAAGTGGAAAGAAACTTACAGATGATCTTCCTATTCTTTAGCTCAATCTCAGGAATAGTTATATAACAAAGTTATATTATTTAGTTTAGTGACACAGCTCTGGGATTAGAATTTGGGTCTCTAATTTTTAGATTAGCTATTTTTTTAAAAAGTCTTGAATTTTTTTTTTTTTAAATAACTTTATTTATATGTGGTGCTGAGGATAGAACCCAGGGCCTCCCACATGTTAGGGGATTGTTCTACCGCTGAGCCATGACCCCAGCCCTAGATTAGCTGTTAATGTTACACTCCAGTGTAGCTGCCACCTGACCAGTGGGTATTTCTTAGTGTCTGGTAATGATATAATACAATGGTGTTTGATCATTGTGACTTTATCCTTTTACCTGTGATAAGATTCCTTGATAAACTTGACTTTACTGGGGACCAAAAACCAAAATATCTTCACCACTCTTTTTAGTGCCCTTACTTAAGAAGAGGTCATACATTCTAGCAGAAAACTTGGCACATCCGATTTCAACATCTTTTAACCCATCTTTTCTGATTTGTTTCATCCTTCAGAAATAGCAGGTCTCCTTCCATGTCATCCTATTGAGTGTCCATCTGTGTCCTGCTACTACTGCCTGTACATCTGTCCCCAAACCAAAATGTGAAGAAACTGAGTAGTTATTTAGTGGCTCTTCATTCAGTTCAAGTATATTTCAGACTGATAATTGCTTAATATTTTGACTGCCATTTAATAGTATTTTTATAAATAATAAATGCATTACACAGATTCTCTGTTGTAGAACAGGGTATGTGAGGAAATGGAGGCACAAAGCCAGAGAGCTTTCCCTGAGGTAGTCACAGCCATCATGTGATCAGTAAGTCCAAAAATGTGATAAATAAGCCAGTGTAGTTGGAGCATGTGCTGAAATGGGTGACTATCTTTTTTATTTATCTTTACCATTTATGATAGCTTTTGACAAAAAAAAAAAAGGAGATGATGGAATATTTCCTTTTTGTTAATGTAAATATTAATGCAATTTTTAGACACTTGAAGAGCTGTAAAATATGTACTTTAGTTTTTAGTGATTTTTTTTTGTGGTTTATTTGGGTGTTCAGATTAGGTAATGAGCAGTTGTTGAAGAACTTGGTTTCCTGCTGACTCTGGTTTACTCAGACTTTCCATTTTCTTGGAAACTTTCTAATACTCCTGGTAAGATAAGCGTAGGGCGAGAGTTGGGCTTGAGGAGAAAGTCTAGGTGGGTAAAGTTCCTTTTTGGGTTTCTTTTTATATTCTTTTTGATTCATGTAAGATCTTTGATTCCTGTTTTCTAGGAGTGCTGGTAACTTTCTTGAATTTTCTTCTCTCTTTATTATGTTTTTGTTCTGTTTTGCAATGCTGGGCAAACACTGCAAACACGCTGCCATTGAACTACATATATCCCCAGACTTTTTCACCTTATTTTGAGACAGTGTTAAGTTGCCCACGCTGACCTTTAAGTTACAATTCTGCCTCAGCTTCATGAATAGCTGGAATTATAGGCATGTGCCACTGTGCCTGGCTATGCTCTTTTGTTATCTTTTGGGACATTTCCAAAATTGCCTAACAGGATAACGAAGTACCCTTAAGAAAGCATGTTCAAATGGGTGTGGTGTCACACATGTGTAATCCAGTGGCTTGGGAGTCTGAGGCATGAGGATCACAAGTTCAAAGCCAGCCTCAGCAAAAGTGAGGTACTAAGCAACTCAGTGTGACGCTGTCTCTAAATAAAATACTAAATATAGCTGGAGATGTGGATCAGTGGTTGAATGCCCCTGAATTTAATCCCCAGTACAAAAAAAAGAAAAAGAAAGCATGTTGTTCATTACAAAAGATAACAAGTATTATTAATATGCTGACATCCTTTCTAAATAATTTGGAAAGCTTAGAATGAGTCAACATGCAGTTTAGCAAAATCCAGTATCATTTATACAAAAGATGTTGACTTAGTTTGATGTTAGATAAGTGTAAGAACAAAATCTGCTTTCAGATAATGTGGCAGTATTCACTTAGCATGGTTTTTCCTATGTGTCAATCAGAATAGCAGATGTAGCAAGGTCCGTGAAGAATGATTGGAGAGATCTAGGCTAAAGGGAAGAGAATACAAATAGAGCTTTGATGATTAAGGCTTCATGAAGAAAAAGAGATTGATTTATTTTGTATGTAGGAATAAATTCACAAGAGATAGATCCCCTAATTTTTCAGGAATATTGTAGAGAGAATACATGAGAAACTAAAGAAAACGCCCTTACACTTTGTTTCAAATCAGAGTTCCTATCTACAAAATAAGGTTATTTTTCCAGCTACAAGATTTTGACCATCTTTATTTTTCATTCATCCATCAGCCAAGGCCATGTTTTTCAGAACGTAAAACAATAGAATATCTGGGGCATGTATTTAAAATGCAGATTCCCACACTCCTCCTCCAAATTGCAAAATCAGAATTTGGTGCAGTTATGTAACTTCATCACTTCAGCTTTTGTAAAAGCCTTTTGAAAATGTCACCTAATAGAAAAGGTTAAAATTGTCTGCATTACAGTACCAAGATAATGAAAAAAGTTCCAAAATGCATCTTGATGCTTATATTTAAAATACTTCAAAACAGCTTTCTTAAGAATGGAGCATACAAGAGGAAGTGAGGGGAAAGGGAAAAATAATACAAGGGGGAGAAATGAATGACAGTAGAGGGGGTAGAGAGAGAAGAGGGGAGGGGAGGGGAGGGGGGATAGTAGAGGATAGGAAAGGCAGCAGAACACAACAGACACTAGTATGGCAATATGTAAATCAATGGATGTGTAACTGATGTAATTCTGCAATTTGTATATGGGGTAAAAATGGGAGTTCATAACCCACTTGAATCAAAGTGTGAAATATGACATATCAAGAAATTTGTAATGTTTTGAACAACCAACAATAAAAAATTAAAAAAAAAAAAGGGGGAGGGCAAGCAAGGGTAATTGGATTCAAAAATGTTACAGTGAAACCGAATATTCTGTATAACTAATATGTACTAGTGAAGAAGAAATAGGGCTTTTAAATGAAGCCAAAATAAATGAATGAATAAATTTGAAAAAAAAAATAAAATAAAATTATTTGAAAAAAAAATGAGCATGATTATTCAAATAAATTTATGATTTAAGTTAAAAAAAAAGAATGGAGCATAACATTTTTTTAAAAAGTGCACAAAATCCTAAGTGTGTAATTCATGATTGTTAATAAAACATACTTGAGTAACTCTCCCATGAATCAAGAAGTGGGATATTACCGGCACTCCAGAAGTTGCCTTTTGCCCTCTGTATCCCCCATACCCTCTCCTCCCAAATCAAGCTATGAATTTGTTTTGCCTGCTTTGAATTTTATATGTATATGGCACATTTTACAGAATTTAAAAGCTGGAATTTATAGGGTTTTGCAGAGATTTTCCCCCCCATTTAATATTTTTTATTCTTTTTAGTTATGCATGACAGTAGAATGTATTTTGACATACATACGTGGAGTGTAACTTCCCATTCTTGTGGTTGTACATGATGTGTGGAGTTACCACTGGTTGTGTATTCATATATGAACATCGAAAAGTTACATCCGATTCATTCTACTGTCTTTCCTATTGCCACTACCCCTGCAATTGTGTGTTAGCATCCATCTATCAGAGAGAACATTCAGCCTTTGGTTTTTTGGGATTGGCTTATTTCACTTAGCATGATTGCCTTTAGTTCCATCCATTTACTGACAAATGCCATAATTTCATTCTTTTTTATGGCTGAATAATATTCCACTGTATATGTACCACATTTTCTATACCCATTCATCTATTGAAGGACACCTAGGTTGGTTTCATAGCTTAGCTATGGTGAATTAAACATTGATGTGGTTGCGTCACTGTAGTTTGCCGATTTTAAGTCCTTTGGGTATATGCAGAGGAGTGGGATAACTGGGTCAAATGGTGGTTCTGTTCCAAGTTTTCTGAGGAATCTCCATATTGCTTTCCAGAGTGGTTGCACCAATTTGCAGTACCACCAGCAATGTATGAGTGTACCTTTTCCCCCACATCCTTGCCAACATTTATTGTTACCTGTATTCTTGATAATCACCATCTGACTGTAGTGAGATTAAATCTCAGGGTAGTTTTAATTTTTGCAAAAGTTCTTAACCTTTCTGTGGATTCTTTGGAGAGCCTGGTAAATTTTGTGAACTTCTAATCACATAAAATACATGAGATTATATAGGAAGCCATCTTGAAATTTACTTATCAATCTTTTAAAAAGGGGCTGGGGCTATAGCTCAGTGGCAGAGCACTTGCCTAGCATGTATGAGGTACTGGCTTGATCCCTAGCACCACATTAAAAATAAACAAAGTAAAGGTATTCTGTCCATCTACAACTACAAAAAAAGTTCAAAAATATTTTAGAACACTTTAATACTGTGATTTGTTGCCTACAGCCATAACCAGAGGAAATGTTGGATTTTAGCAATATGAATATGAAAATTTACCCCCACCTCTACCACATTGACGAAATCCCTAGTTTCATTCTATGGATCTTTGAGGGTTGGTTCATCCATGAACCCAAAGTGCAGAACTCTGGAATGCAGTCTCCTTTTACCAGTAAAAAAAAAAAAAAAAAAATTAGTTCAGGCAACACAATTACTTAACTTTGATACCAGAGCCCCACATGTCCTTATTCTCAGCCCATAGCTTTGTCTACTTTGACTGGGAAGCAGTAACAATTTGTGTGCCAGACCCTCTGCAAGGTCTATAAATCTAATTTATACAACAAAATAAGAAAACATATTTATGCTTGCTATCTATGTCCTGATTTTGTTATAAATTTGAGACTTTAAAAAGTTAGGTAATGCTTCTAAGTTAGGTAATGCTAGATAAGTAAATAAAAGTTAATTCTCTATAACTTGAGATAAATATTCACACTGCTAGATGCTGGTTATAAAATGGGGGGCACCTTCTATTTGGTAATGAGACTAATTATAAATCACAGAAAAATCTTTAATAGTTATATCTAATGAGAAAGAGATTTAATCCTCAGACTTTAAAATATAGGTTGAGCATCCCTAATCTTAAAATGATAAATCTAACATGCTGTAAAATCTAAAACTTTTTGAGCACCAACACAATACCACAAGCAGAAAATTTCACACCCAACCTCATGTGGTATTTCATACTAAAAAAATGCACACAGGGCTGGGGTTGTGGCTCAGTGGTAGAGCGCTTGCCTGGCACAGTTATCTTAAACTCCATGTATAAGGTATATATGAAACAAATTTTGTGTTTAGACATGAATCCTAACCCCAAGATATTTTATTTTGTATATACCCAAATGTGAAATTTGAAACATTTCTGGTTCCCCAAGCATTTCAGATAAGGATACTCAACCTGTTGTACTCAGCCTATAGTTGCTATTATGAATGACCTCTTCCATAGTCAGTAAATGCCTTTTAGGGAATTAAAAAATTGATACTTCAACCAAAAATTTTGAGACTGCCTCTTTCCCCCTTTAGTTATTGTTTTTTTTCTTCAAGAATAAAAAACCTAAATCATTCCTTTAGATGAATAAAGACCTTTGTGTGTGAAAAAGGCTGATTTTTCTCAGGGAAATTTTTTCAAATTTAATTATATTTCACAACTCAAAATTTTTAGTTTTAGTTTTAGTTTTTGTTGCTGGGCGTGTAATCCCAGAGGCTCGGGAGGCTGAGGCAGGAGAATTGTGAGTTCAAAGCCAGCCTCAGCAGTGGCGAGGCACTAAACAACTCAGTGAGACCCTGTCTCTAAATAAAATACACAATAGGGCTGGGGATGTGGCTCAGTGCTCGAGTGCCCCTGAGTTCAATTCCTCCTACTTCTCCACCTGCCCCCCCACCAAAAAAAGTTCATGTTTTCTCAGATTGATATATGGCTTCTTTTGTTGGAACCTTGAATACAACAAAGTGTGTACTTGGGAGGAACACTTTCTGTTTTTGTAACTTCAGGGACAGGGTTTGATAAGCATGTTGGGGGTTGGCAGAAGACAGAAGGAAGCACTTCACAGAGATTAAAATGGTGAGCCATTGATCTGCAGTATGGATTTAATTGATTATAGTATCGTAGAATTTACTTGATCTTCTGGACATTTGGGTCTTTATTGCATCATTATTCATACATCTTTACACATGTTTTTTTTTTTCAGTAGATCACACTATGACATAAAATTACTAATTTTTGAAAGCGTTTAATATTAATAAATTTTGGGGGGCTGGGGATGTGGCTTAAGCGGTAGTGTGCTCACCTGGCATGCGTGTGGCCCAGGTTCGATCCTCAGCACCACATACAAAGATGTTGTGTCCGCCAAAAACTAAAAAATAAATATTAAAAATTCTCTCTCTCTCTTAAAAAAAATTTAAATAAGTAAACTTTGGAATAATGTCCTCCAGAAAAGTTATGTAAGCATGTACTTCTAGTATATGATTTTTGTTCATTCTTCCAGCACTACAATAGTAGTCATTATCATGTTTTACGTTTTTTTGTCAGTTTAAGGGGAAGAAACAACAAGACATAGTGGTGCACGCCTCTAATTCCACCTACTTGGGAGGCTGAGGCAGGAGGAACCAAGTCAGAGGCCAGCCTGTGCAATTTAGCAAGACCCTGTCTCAAAATAAATGAAAAAGGTTCAGTGTTAGAGCACTTGCTTACCACAGGTGAGGCCAGGGGTTCACATTCCCAGCATCACAAGAAAGGGGAAGAGGGCATTATTACTTAGTTTTGATTACTAATGTAGTCATATGTGCATATCTGCTAACCATTTTTATGTGAATTCTCTGTTTATGACCTTTGGCATCTTTTAAGAGAAGTGTTAATAGTTTTCCTAAGGGTTTTTAAAGACGTCTTATACATGAAAGATATTGCCCTGTGGTAGTTCTGTTGTTTTGTTTTGTTTTAAGGAACCTCTGTATAGTGGGTGCATAGTGTTTTCCATAGTGGCTACACTGTGTATGTGGTGTATTTTTAACATCATTAACTAAACATACTTAGAAAAATACACAGAACACTAGTACTTTTTCATATAACAAATATCTAGATTGTCTCAAAGTAAATAGGACTGGGCTGGGCACAGTGGCACATGACTGTAATCCTAGCAACCTGGGAGCCTGGGACAGGATGATCACAAGTTCATGGCCAGCCTCGACAACTTAGGGAGGCCCTCAGCAACTTAGTCTCAAAATAAAAAATAAAAAAGGCTGGGGATGTAGCTCAGTGGTAAAGCACCCCAGGGATCAATCCCAAGTAATCCACTTTACCACCAAAAAGTGTCATGACCCTCTGTGATGTAAGAGTTTATGTTTCTTAAACAAAATTCAGAAAACTTCTTTGATTTTGGGTGACGTCTTTTTTAAGTGGCACAATGTTGAACACACAAGATTTTTTCTTCACATTCACTTGCCGTACTTGATTCATGCAGAGAACAGTGCTGTCCTGATCATTATAATCTAAACGCCCCCTGGCCAAGTTGTAGGAAAGTCCTATGCTGGCTGAGGGCTCAGCTTTCCCAGTCTGCTGTACATCGCCACTCGGGCATCTGTTTGTTTTCTGTTACTGCTCCTGTCATCTCTGCTGTTAGTCTTTGTCCTATGAGCATGTCGTTAGGAATTCTTCTGTAACTTAGTGGTGTTTCAGGAGAGGAGAGGCTAATATGTGACTGACATCTTTCAACTTTTTTAGACATAATTTTCTCCTTGTGTGATGTATTTGTGATGTATTTTTGTTTCCTGTTGTGAATAGATCGTGCTTCTTGCAGTCCATGGCAGTTGCCAAACTCCTTGAAATTTTGTTTCGACCCATGCCGCTGTTCTTGAGTTTTCAGAAGGATTTTCTTCTTTTGTTTCTGAACATATTTTCATACATTGTTCTTTCTTTACTCCAAAAATATATTGTATGTTTCGCCCTTGCTCTTTACATTGGTGACCTGAGTTGTATGGACCTTGATCAGTTTTTGCTTTTGACTCAAGTTTAACTTAAAGTTATTTGAAGGTGGGGATTCTGTGTTAAATCTCTGTCCCACCTAGGTCTTAGTAAACATGGTACTATAGACTGTAGTCCCTTAGACAAGTGTTTAATGAAAAGACAAAGTTCAAAACAGAATATATAAAAAATTGAATTGCTACTTTATATATTGCAGTTTTTTGGTATATAATGAAAAATCTTGTGAGACTGGGTTAGTAATGTTAGGTGTAAAATTTACGGCATTTCTTCTGAAGTGTATATATTTATGGTAATGAGACCAAAGCTCTGAATATGATTTTTATTACTCCCTGAAAATCTCCAAGGTGGTTTAAGTTCTGTGGTATGCTTTGTATTAATGTCAGCAAACCTACTCCCTAATAATTGATACTGTTATCCAAGGACTCCAGTATAATCGTGTCCATGAATGAGCAATCCAGATCATCAAGTTATTGGGGGAAAAAATAACCTGAAACTTAATCTAATAAAGGTTTTCTTTTGATATGGAGACTAATAATAGGATTTCTTCTTCTTCTTCCTTTTTTTTTTTTTTTTTTTTTGGTGGTGCTGGGGATAGAACCCAGGGCCTCAGACATAATAGGCAAATGCTGATGAGTGAGCTTAAAAAATTCACTTGATAACTTATGTTTATTTAAAATAGTTGTCCATCAGTAATAACCAATTATTCTTTGTTTTAAACTGTTTTTCCATTGGTTCTTTTTTTGAACAATTTTTTTTGATCGGCTATTTAATTATGTAGTCAGAAGATGAAATTGTAAATATTATTATAATTCTCATTTTTTACTGAGGTATTAAGTGTTAACTGAAAAAGTTTACAAGTAGTACCTTTATCCAACAATTTAAATTATATTTTTTCAAGCTGATACTAAATGAAATAAATCATCAGTATGTATAAGGCTTATAAGAAGATAAGAAGGGTAGTTTAAGGGTAAGCACTTGTTGGTGGAATGGGAAGGATGTTGCTGGCTAATGCTGAATGTATATTTAATCAGTAGCCATGTTCTGTGTAACAGTGGTCTTGGGATAGCCTGTTGAATCTGTGTCTTCTGCCTCCCCCTCTTTTCACATAAATGTAATGAGGTCATTGCATTTCTGAGAACTTTTAAGTCTTTTCAGCAGTGAAATAATCAAAAGACAGGCATCAGAAAGGATAAGGGAAAAAACATTAAATAACAGGTGGGAATTGACTCCCTAAGGTAGACAAAGTATAGCCTCAGCCAGCTTTTTCTGAGCAAGCTTTAAAAAAAAAAAATCTGGTTTTTCGATAAACTTCATAATTATAAATGTTCAGGATTGTTGTTTTTATCAGTATGACTCCAAACTATGTGATGTGTAATTGTAAATTAGTAATTCGATTAATCCACTCCTTGCCCATTGAATGAAGCTTATTTATTGAGCTTTAGCCCCCCCCCTCAAAGCTTTCTTATTTATTCCTTAACGACCTTTAAATGAAGAAAACAGAATATAATTGTATTTAAGATAAAGATAACTAATGGACTATCCAGGATTTGCAGGATGTGTTGAAATTGATTACATATTATTTTGAAATATTAATCAACAATGATCCAAATATTTTTGTTTTCATTTTAGAACAAAATACAGTCTCATAGCAGAGGAGAATATAATGTTTACAGCACCTTCCAGAGCCATGAACCAGAATTTGACTACTTGAAAAGTTTAGAAATAGAAGAAAAGATCAACAAAATTAGGTGGTTACCCCAGAAAAATGCTGCTCAGTTTTTATTGTCTACCAATGGTAAGTGCACATGTCCTCTTCAATGCCTACTGCTCGAATCTGTCCCACAGGGCTGCTCACCTTTTCCAAGAGGGCTCATAATAAGAGTTCTCTGTGAAGAGACATTAAGAAACTTCTCTCTACTTCTCTCTACCTCCCTCTCCCTCCCTCCCTCCCTCCCTCTCTCTCTCTCTCAATTTTTAGATTCTCGAGTACCAGTTATTTAATGCATGTCCTATTTGTAGTGAAAAGAACAAGCTGCTTCACCATTGGGTTAGGTTGGTGCTATTTTTGTCACTGTTCAACTTCGTAGCTTTGTGCAAGTTACTAATACTCAGTTGAATTTTCCTCATCAGTAAACTAGAGACGGTAATGTCTGTATTATAGTATTATTGTATTAAATTTAATAACTTTGCTTACATAAGGAGTATGTTAATTCCCTTTCCTCCTTCTTTCTAAGTGTACCTAAGTTCTATTATATGCTGGTTAGAGTTGACTCTATAATTTGAAGCCCTTTATGACAAGTTAAGTATTGGAAAATTTCCTTTTGTTCCTTTGTATTTTTTTTCCCTATAAATCACTGTTGGCTTACCCGAGAATCATTACAGTGATTTGAGGAGATATTTCAGAAACCAGATAGCAAGTATATAGAATTTTAGATTTTAAATTTTAAATCTTTTTTTGAGACTGGAACAAGGGTTGGGAGAAACATCTCATTTTCTCAGCCCCCCTTGCTATTAATAGGAGAAATTCTAGCACCTAGACCTCAGCATTTGCAGAGTATAAACTCAAATGGCTTCTGTGATAACATGCTAGACGACATTGAATGCCCCTTCATCCAGTTTATGCCTCATAGCCCTTTTATACTGAAATCTTAGAAATGTGGTCAACAAAATATTGCAACTCCTGATGCCATTTTACCTCCTCTTAGGGAACCGTTTTTCTTATCAGATCTCTATATCAGCCTGTTGAATCTGTATCTTCTGCCTCCCCCTCTTTTCACGTAAACTGCATTGTCCTCTCACTGAAAATAAAGTAACTAAAGCCTTTAACTCACGGCATCATAGGTGGAAGTAGTACATTTACTTCTGTTACGTGTTGGCTTCTAATTTTTTTTGTTTTAATTTATATGGTAAAGTAAATTATTCTAAGACTCATTTTCATTGATGTGAAATAATGCAGGATCCTACTTTGAAAAGTAAAATAGCAATTACGGTCATCAAGTATTCGAATATTCATAATAATTTTTGGCAGCTCATTTCTTATAGACTATATCATTTTATTTTTTACAAAAGAAAGTTTTAAGTGTAGACTGAAGTAGAGAGAATAGTATAATGAAGCCCACATGCCTGTCTCCCAGTTTCAGCAGTTGTCATTACTTCTTCCTTCTTCTGTGTTATTTGGAAGCAAATGCCTTTTCAACTCATGTGGATTAAATTTTAACTATCCTTCACTTCTTTTTATGTCTACATGTGTTCTGTAGAGCCTTTGTTGTGCTCCTCTGGAAACATAATCACCAGATGAGCCTTTCTAGACCCTAAATGTTATAAAAACTCAGTGGCGAGAGAGGCCGCTAGAAATTCCAGTGGCTGGATCAACAGTGTATGACTCTGTAGTTTTTATTAACAGTATTTCCCAAATAGATTTAGTACGTAAATTTAAACTTGCAAAGTTTTTGACTAGTGTTACAAATTATCTGAAGGCACTATACAGTGAGTACATTGTAAATTTTTGTCTTGATGAATTCTAAATAAAACACAAATAAATTGAGAATGCATTATTTTGTTTGTGGGTGTGCTAAAAGTAGTACTTAAAAAATAGGATCCAAGGTGGGAGGATAAACTTGGCATGGGCATTTTCTAAGCTGTTGTGCCTGGGTGATAGGATGCAGAAAGGATAGAGGAAGGAGTAGGACTTAAGCTACATCTGAAAGGTTTATTTAAAAGGACAAAAATGCAGGTCAGGAGAAATAACATCTGATAAATCTGAGTGAGATCTTTATTTTGTGTGGTTTTTCTCTGTGAGAATTAGCATAATACCCCCTGTACCCCAGTGTAAGGGGTCTTTATAGTCATAAAAATAAGTTCAGAACTACTACTATGGGATATAGTGAACTCACTTAAAATTCAAATGTTTTTGATTCTTTTTTTTTTTTTTTTTTAAATCTTTCGCCTTTCTCTGGTGTGTGTGTGTGTGTGTGTGTGGAGGGACACACCCGGGATTGAATCCAGCTGCCCTTAACCACTGAATCATATCCCCAGCCCTTTTTATTTTTTTATTTTGTGACAGGGCTTACAGCCTCACTAAGTTGGTGAGGCAGCTTTGAACCTGCAACCCTCTTCCCCTAGCCTTCTGAGCCCCTGGGTTTACAGGTGTATGCTACCATACCTAGCTTCTCTGATTCCTTTTTAATGCCTCCATATTTTAAAAACATCTGATCAGCCTGTTGGCCATGAGTCTTAAATATACAAATATTAACGAATTGCACTCAGAAGTAGGTTGTTCTCAAAGCTTTTAAGTTTTTGAGTTTTAGACAAAAGCTGCATTCCCACAAAGGAGGGCTTGGTGGCATGTTTCTCTGCTCTGACTCTGTGTTTGGCAGATGGACCCCAGGGACTTTGGGCTTCTAGAATTTTTAATTATTTGGCAGTTTTAGGAAATTTGAGTGGAGGTTATGGAAGGAGCAGATCTCATTGAGAATCTAAAAATCCTCTCCTTGAAAGATCTTACATAATCTTTCAAGTCTTTAGGTAGTTTGTTTTTAGGGTGGTCCCCCCCCCCCCCCCGTAATACTGCAAGGAACATAAACTAATTTCATCTCTTCTAAATGTTTGATAAAGTATATTGTAATTTTTGAAAATCTGGATTGTCATTAAAGATAATGAATTTAAACAGGCCACAAGACAGCTGTAGCGATGGATAACAGGGTTGTCATCTTTATTATCAGTGATTTCAGATATTTATTTGTCCCAGAATATAGAATTTAGGCAGTACTTCTGTCTAAATTATATAAATATGGCTGGGGTTGCGGCTCAGTGGCAGAGTGCTTGCCTCTCACATGTGAGGCACTGGTTTCAATTCTCAGATCACATAAAAATAAGTTAACAAAATAAAAATATTGTGTTCATATATAACTTTTAAAAAACAGTTACATGTTAAAAATTATATAAATATACACACTAAATAGTACATAGGAAACACATAGAACTTAGCTGCAAGAGAATTATAAACAGGATTACATAGAATTTAGAAGGAATAGATTATAGGTTACTATAATTAGTTGTTGTTTTGTTTTGTTTTTGAGAAGAGCATCTACAGGAACAAACACTCTTTTAAACAAAGGAAATGAAGATTACCAGGCTAGAGATTCACTGGTATCTCTCTCTAGAAATTGTTTTTGCATTGCTTTTATAAAATTGCTCTAAGTGTGAACTGAACCTAATGACTCACTTCCAAAGAATAGAGTGTGGCAGGGGGGGTGGTGTGCTTGTGTGTTAGGGAAGCCTAGTTTTGACAACCCTATCAAAGTTGCATAAGATGCTGGCATCAGAGCAATCTGGGGGAAGGGTACACTCCTGTCTTTGCAACATTTTTTTAAGTCTAAACTGAAATCCAAAGTAAAAGTTTATTTTTAGGGGTTGGGGATTAAGCTCAGTGGCTGAGCACTTCTTTGATATGCACAAGGCCTTGAGTTCAGTCTTGTGTCCTGGGTCAGGGGAAGGGGAGAGGGGACAAGATAACTGTGTAAAGTTTATTCAGAAATTTTGTCTTGAAGGAATTGGGGCATATGCTTTCATTCAATCAATTTTTTTTGTTTTTGTTTTGGGGAGCTGTTTCACACTTAGGAATCCCTGATACAGGGGAAAGACATATTTAAATGGAGGCATCCAGGGCTATGAAGGAATCTGTGGATCTTTGATAACATATGCTTAGAGAGTGGACTGAGGGAGAGATGCCTTGCCATTCCAGTTGTAAATAATAAGCAATGTGAAGGAAGTTTATCATTCACTCTCTTTAACTTTTTTGAGTTAGATACTGAGCATATTTGTATACCTATGTTTTATGTGGTGCTGAGGATCCAACCCAGGGCCTCACACCTGTGAGGCAAGTGCGCTACCACTGAGTTACAGCCCCCAGCCACTACCATGTAGTTTTAATTCTTTAAAGGATTGAGATCTGGCTGTGGCTTGACTTGAATAGCACATGGAATTTGTATGATTGCCATTAATATATAAATTTGTAAGTTTTGTGTATTTTTTTACATGATAATTAGAATTTTTATAGGTGAAATGTAAAGTTATCTCTTAAACTTCTTTATTAGTATTATTTATTTTTGAGGACATTTGTTATTCTCTCCTCAGATAAAACAATAAAATTATGGAAAATCAGTGAAAGGGATAAAAGACCAGAAGGCTATAACTTGAAAGAGGAAGATGGAAGGTATAGAGATCCTACTACAGTTACTACACTACGAGTAAGTACTTAAAAAATGATTCAGATGGATAGGATTTTATGTTCATACCATGTATAGCCTAGATTCTGAACAGAATAGGAATAACTGCAATTGCAATTCTCAGCCCCCACCAGCAGTTCTGTAACAAGGTAAGACATTGAGTTACTCTCATTTAAAGATAGAAACTGAACTAAACAGAGGTCTTCTTGTAGCCTGGTCAGAATTAGGACTAAAACACAAGAGCATGTTTTATACTGTACCACTGCTCTTTTTCATAGTTGGAATGTCCGTTATTACAAGATTAAATTTGAAGATTCGTCTTTCTTCAGAGATCAAAAAAGTGCAAAGGGAGTATATACTTTAGTTGTAACTTAAAAAATACTAAGTGCTTTGATTTAATTTCTTTTTTTACCTCATTAATTTGAACCACAAATATTTAGTATCTTTCAAGTAAATGGTTGGAACAAAGGCAGCAAATTGTCCACATTGTTTTCTTTTTTATTCCCATTTCAAATTGAAAAGATCAGCATCAGTTGCTTTTTAAGTCTGTGATATTATGCTATTTTATGTTCTCACAAACTAAAATAATGAAGTGTTCTCAACTTTCACTGCTTAATGAACTTACTGTAAATTCTGGGTTTTTTTTTCATGTCTTATTGACAGGTGCCAGTCTTTAGACCCATGGATCTAATGGTCGAGGCTAGTCCGCGAAGAATATTTGCCAATGCTCATACATACCACATCAACTCAATTTCTATAAATAGTGATTATGAAACTTATTTATCTGCTGATGATTTGCGGATTAATCTTTGGCATCTGGAAATTACAGACAGAAGTTTTAGTATCCACTTTGTTTTGGTTTTTGGTATTTGGTAAAGAAAGCATATTATGCCCATATTAAATTCATCTTATTCTTTCATATATTTGATATCTTTTTAAAATATCTTTTATTTTAAAAGATATTTTAAAAGGTGGCATCTTATTTTTTCCATGTATTTAAGTGATAACACAGGGGAAAAGTTACTTGATAAAGATAAATGGCTTGATGAATCGATTTCAAAATTGATTCATGGAATTTTAAGAGATTTGTATGTATGAAAATAGGAATTTGGTTTTTTAATAATTGAGTTTTTGGTTGAAAAAATTATTGAGTATTATATTTGAAATTTTAATTATAAAAATATTTTCATTAGTGTTGGAAAAGGAAATTCATGTATGTTATGATGAAAGATGATATAATGTCAAAAGAAGTTATTCAAACCCCATTTTTGCTCTTTATACCAACCTCCTGAAATTTTCCTGTATATATGTATGTGATATATCAACCTATATACCTGTGCACATTCATATAATATAGATATAAATATAGAAATGTATTTCTTTTTTAAAACCTTGATCAGTGGTAGTTGTCTATGTATTTTTCAAATAGCTTATTGTTTCAAAAATTAAAAAATCTTTATCATAATTCATACTCTATCAATAGTATATAAGAGCCTATTTTTCTGTGTCTTTACCAGTCTAGTTAGTGAGAAAAAGTCTTTTGTCAGGTTGGGATTTGGCTCAGAGGTAGAGTGCTCGCCTACCATGCACGAGGCACTGGGCTCCATCCTTAGCACCACATAAAAATAAAAATATTGTTATAGCTAAAAATAAATATTTTTTAAAAAGAGGCTTTTTCTTTTTTTTTTTATGAGTTGATTCAGGCATCTTTTTATATTCAGTCACTTGTATTTGTATTTTTTTTTTTTATTCTTTTCCATTTTTCCCCCTAGATTTACATGTACACATATTTTAATTTAAAGTACTTTTTTTGTATTGAGTTGATTGAGAAATAATATCCCTTTTTTACCCTCTTGAGGTGTGTGCTTTGGTTTTCTCTAATAGTTGTGAAGACAAATTTCTTGGTCTTTCCTTTAGGATTTCTGGCATTTGTATCATAATTGGGAAGACTCCTACAATCTAAAATTTTTCTGTTGTTCCTGAGAGCTATTTGGTTTTTAGCATTAAAAGTTCTAATACTTCTGGGATCTATACTCACAAAAGAGTAGGCTGCAATTCGGACTTAATACTTACTGTTAGGTTTATGAATTCATTTTAGATTTGAGATGTGCAGAATTATATTTGCCTGTTTTTTTTCAAGTGAAAATTCCTTAATAAAATCCTATCTAGATATTGTGGATATCAAGCCTGCCAATATGGAAGAGCTCACAGAAGTGATCACAGCAGCAGAATTCCATCCAAATAGCTGTAACACATTTGTGTACAGCAGCAGTAAAGGAACTATTCGGTTATGTGACATGAGGGCATCTGCCCTCTGTGATAGGCATTCTAAACGTAAGTTTATTTTATCTTTCTTAATAGCAGTTAATGTGTTTGGAACTCACCTCAGTCATATGTGTCCAGAGCCTCCTGTACTCTGGTAACCTGCCTGACACCATAAGGTATTACACAGGTTGTTCCTTAATATGCAAAAGCATAGTTT
This sequence comes from Marmota flaviventris, assembly GCF_047511675.1. Taxonomy (NCBI): domain Eukaryota; kingdom Metazoa; phylum Chordata; class Mammalia; order Rodentia; family Sciuridae; genus Marmota; species Marmota flaviventris. Next base: position 168,690,110 of record NC_092500.1, read on the forward strand.
GGTTTTTAAAAAAAAATTAGGAGTTGCAATATTCTTATCCTGTAATTCAATGTTGTTAAAACTCAGGAATTCCTAACAGGCTATTATGAAAATAATTTTACATAGCCACTAGAAAAATCCTGGTATAAATTTGGATGGGTGAGGATGGCATGTTTTTCACCTTGATGATATAGGTAGAGTCAGGTATTTTGTAGAATATACCAGTCTGGTACACTGAAGTCCCAGTCTCAGGTGGGTCTGGTTCTACTAAATTAGCCATATGACTTTGGAAGCATACACTTTTGTATCTTCAACTTTCAATATCAGGTCATTTTTGTCAGACACATGCCTGTAATCCCAGCAATAAAAGGGCTAGAAATATAACTTAGTGGTAAAGAGCCCCTGGGTTCAATCCCTAGTTAATAACAATCCCCTCAATCATGTATGTCATTTTCTTAAACTTTTAGGGGAATTACGTTCATATTAAAGCCAGAGAGGAAAAAAAATCATCTGATAAAGAATCGTCAGTTTTTTATTAGCTTGTGATTTTTTTACTTCATTCTTAGAATGTTTATGAATGGTTGTTCAGAAAATTTTTTGTTTAAGTCAGAATATTGTTCATATTGCACTTCTCTCTCTCCCCCTCTCTCCCTCTCTCCTTCTCTCCCCCTCTCCCTCCCTCCCTCCCCCCCCTCTCATTTTTGGCTTTTTAGTGTTTGAAGAACCTGAAGACCCCAGTAACAGGTCATTTTTTTCTGAAATCATCTCTTCTATTTCTGATGTAAAATTCAGCCATAGTGGTCGCTATATGATGACTAGAGACTATTTGTCGGTCAAAATTTGGGATTTAAATATGGAAAACAGGCCCGTGGAAACATACCAGGTATTTGAGTTTTTTCTTTCAATGAGCATCTACCTTATTTACTTGGAAGTGTTCATAGAGTAGGATTTTTTACTATGTGATAATCCGAATGTACTGTGTGTGTGTTAACCATTAGATTTTCCATTCAGAGACCCATGGATATGTTGCTTTTCCTCATGTTAAGAGTGTGTGTGTGTGTTTATATACTGAGCGTTTCCAATGCCCCTGAATTGTGGTTTTATTATCTGTTTGGTTCAATATTGTCAACTTTGTGTGCTGAGATGTATGTATATATAATGTGGGAAGGAAGCTGCATTCTTTATTAAGGTCTGGGCAGTATAGTCCTGATAGGGTTGTACAAGCTGCGGCTGGGGAACATGTGGAGTGGTTGAATGAGAGCTTCAGTTTGGTGTGCCTAGTTGTGTGACTCAAGTGTCTTGTGGGCTGGAAGTATTGTCTTTGACCTAAAGGAAAGGGGCTTGAAAGCTAAAAAGATGGCTTAGGAATTGCTTATTAAGGAGTATCAGTTCAGGATTCTCTTCTAGGCAGCCAGCCACTACCCTTTACTCATCTGCCCTCCACCAGAGATAAGAAATGAAGCGCACAGCCCAGCATGGGGCAGAGGCCAACAGAAACCTGTTATGCCCTGGACTATAATAGTGTAGAAGACACTTAATGCTGCCTAGGAATACACAGGTTATAAATGATCCCTTTATGTTACACAGTCCCAATAAAAATCAAAGAACAGAATTTCTCAGACTAAGTATCCTTTCACAGACATATAAACCACTCAAGATTCTCAGTGAAATTTCTCTTGGAAATTTCAAAGTAAAACACTACATTGAAACAGAAGCAAAGATGTGAAGTACTGCTTTGTTTTCAAAATACATTTGGGTGCTAGCATTGTGGCACCCTATAACCCCAGCCATGTCTGAGGCTGAGGCAGGAAGATTACAGGACGGCCTAGGCCACCTAGCAAAACCCTGTCTCAAAATATAAAATAGGCTGAGATTGTAGCTCAGTGGTAAAGTGCCCTTGGATTCAGTACCCAAGAAGAAGTAAGAATATGTATGTATGTGCTTTTGTTAATTCTTTATGTTTGTGTAACTGCAAAGGTTAATGTATCTCCTGGTTAACCTTAGCATCTCCCCATTCCCATTGAGAATTATTCATTTGGACCTTAGCTTCATACTCTTGAATCATTTGGTGAGGAACATTGTACAAACTACATGCATTGTAAAATGTGCTGAATCACAGTAACCTAGCAGATGTGTTACCTGATTTCCCAATTCCTGCCAATGCTAAACTGGATTAATAATTTAGTGTCACCTCATGCACATATAGCCTATATAAATTCATAATTTTTTTGAATTTGTACAGTCTTGATTCGCTCTGTTATATGTGATTGGGGGATACTTTCATCTTCATTTTTTTTCACATTAGTTACCCATGTTCAATCCTAAACCCACAAAAGTTGCAAGTTCTCTGTACTAAAAGTAAAATGGACAATTAAAATAAGATTAGGTTGTGGAAAGCATAATTCTGATTTAGAGTATACTTTATTATTACTTCTGTTTCAGTAAAAAGAATAGTCAATAAGTCTCCTTTTTTCCCTCTGATCACAACAAATACTGTGGCATTTTCTTTGTTAATTTAGCAATGTTAATATTGAAATGTATTGTGTTTCTCAATCTTCTTATTTTCCATATTTTTTCAAATATCAGTAAATACGGAATTAAAAAACAGATACATTTTAATTAGCTTTTGACATTGTGTAAGTAATATGGAGTGATACCATCAACATTTTAAATGATGCATATCTAATAACCAAACCAAGGCTTCACTGCACTGTGCGTAGCATATGCATTTACTTAAAAATATAAGCCCAAGTTTAAATCTATGCCCAGAAAATGGCATTTTAAAAGAAGTAAGCAGTGTTTTATCAGCAGTTAGTGGACTGAAAACCAAGTAGGGATGATCACATATTGCTCTTGTGTTCTTTTCTTAGTCTCTTCCGTTTCCAAATATTTTCTGGCTTGAGTGATTTAGTCGGGCATTTCAGGATATATGTGGCGTGCCAGAGCGATTTTTTTCCCTGTTGTACTACACGAAAATGTGCTTCCCTAAAAGGCGGTTTGTATTTTGTAAAAGACTCTCAAAACACTGCTATTATTGTTACCAAGAGTACTGAGATTTAAGATGTTTAGGGGTGTGTGTATCTTTTTTTTTAAAATAAAGATAGGGACTTTTAAATTCATTTTCCTAATTTGAGTGCATAGGCTCTTTAGGTAAACTATTTTGTCTTTTCCCCAGGTACATGAATACCTCAGAAGTAAACTCTGTTCACTGTATGAAAATGACTGCATATTTGACAAATTTGAATGCTGTTGGAATGGGTCTGACAGGTAATTCATTTTAATTTGAATCTCTTATTCTAATAGGAATTTTATTAGAAAGAAACTTGCCATTGCATACCTCATATTATAATTGACATATTAGCTAGAAAAGATGGCTAATTTTTTGGGAGGGCGGTTCTAGGTATTGAACTCAGGCACTTGACCACTGAGTCACATCTTCAGCCCTATTTTGTGTTTTATTTAGAGACAGGGTCTCACTGAGTTGCTTAATACCTTGCCTTTGCTGAGGCCTGCTTTTGAACTCATGATCCTCTTGCCTCGGCCTCCCAAGACGCTGGGATTACAGGCATGCGCTACTGTGCCCAGCATGACCAACTTTTTCTTTTTTAATATTTTTTGTTGTCAATGGACCTTTGTTTTATTTATTCATATATAGTGCTGAGAATCAAACCCAGGGCCTCACACATGCCAGGCAAGTGCTCTGCCATTGAGCCACCACCCCAACCCTCTTGACCAACTTTTTTTAAGTTAACATAGATTACTTCATTTTCCACCAAGGGAAATTTAAAGTAAATTTAGTAATTTTAGATGTAACATAGCAATACTATGATAAAAATTAAGTATTGATTTCACTAGTAATATGAAACAAAACATCTGCAACAAATGGTTTTATCTAAATTATTATTTGGATGTCTTCAGGTGTTTTTCTTTATGAACCAGATAAATCACTTTTCTCACTGGCTGAGGTGGTACATACCTGTAGTCCCGCCTACTTGGGGGCTTGAAGCAGGAGGTTAGCTGCTATTTCATCGAAATGTATGTCATTATTTCCAAAGTTTAAATAAGTCTTATTTTCAATCTTCTGTATTATCACTTAATGTGTTCCAATTAAAACATAATTTCTAAAACTTGTATTTAAAGTAGAGGTATTTTATTTTATAGTAGTTTTATCATAGAAGCTTTATATGGTTCAAGTTTCATAATAAGGTATTATCAAGGGTAGTAGTACTTGGAACAAATACCTTTTGTCTGGTTTTTATATTAGCATGAGTTCCAATATTAGTTTGGCCGTACTAAGCAGAGAATCCTGTTGGTAGGAATAAGTAAACACTTGGAATGCCACTACTGAATCTGAGGAGTCAGAAAAAAGGAAAAGCGGGAAAGGGCGTGTTGGGAATAGACAGATTTGAAGAGAAAGAAGGTACTGATGTAATAGGATATGATGTACCTGTTTCCTCATGAAGTGGGGGCAGTGGGTGCACATTAATTTGTCACATTTTAATTTTGCACCAGTTTTACATAAGCACCACATGCGAAGTCCATTACCTTTGAATTTGTGTAATGACTTTCCTAAAGGCATACACGCTCCCACAAAGTGACAGTACAGGCATGTAAAGCAGAAACTCATGTTGATGTAGTACTGTCATCTAATCCACAGATCTCTTTACATTTCTACAAGTTTTCTCAGTTATGTCCTTTAGCAAAGAATCTGGTAAAGCACATATTCTAGGATCCTGTGTTAAATTTGTCGTATGTAGTTGTATTCTTTGTTCTTGAACAGTTCTTCATTTGAGTGTTTCTTAATTGAAGATTGTCTGATGTTTTCTCATGATTAAATTCAGGTTATACATTTTGGGTAGGGATGTCACAAAAATGCTGGCCTGGTGATTCCTTTTAAAATTAAAAATAGCCAAAGATTCAGTGTCTTTAATCCATTGAAACTTCACAAATTCAGAGAATATGGGGATACCAGTCTCATTTACGTAAATCATTTAAAAGCAATAACAGTTCATTATCTTCAGGGACATGGCACCAACTTCAGATTGGTTAAAATTGTTCTCAATAATAATAATAGTAATAATAGTCCCCTATATGGAGGAGATAAGTATAACTTTGAACAAATCCTTAGTGTCCTATCATTTCACTTACAGTAATAATTTGAACCTGTGAGAAGGAGGTAGTACATAATAGTGGAACTAGAGTAGTAGTCCCCCCCCCCCTTTTTTTTTTAAGCAATGGACCTTTATTTCCAAACTACTAAGGGTTTCACACTTGTGAATTTTTGCCTTTGAGAATACTTGGTGAATGTTGAGCAGTGATTGGTAGCAAATAGAAGTGACAAGAAAGTGTCTTGATGTTGGGGGTGATGGTGCCCATCTTTAATCCCAGCAGCTCAGAAGTCTGAGGCACAAGGATAGTGAGTTTGTGGCCAGCCTCAGGAAAGTTATGAGACCCTAATATCCCAAAAAGGTATAGTGCGGGAGTGTCTTAGGCAAGCAAAGTTGTAGATGGACACAATATCTTTATTTTTTTATTTTTTTTATGTGGTACTGAGGATCAAACCCAGTGCCTCACACATGCGAGGCAAGCGCTCAACCACTGAACTACAACCCCATCTCTGAAATGATTTTCTATTGATAAAAATATCATATGCTACTTGATATTCTCAAGAGCAAATTTATCATAAGCATTCATAAAATATTATCTGAACTAGAAGTACACTGAGACAAGTTAAATAGCTTATAATTTATATCATAAAATAAGCATTGGTTTCTTATGAATAGTTATTTGTACGCATTTGGGAGAAGAATAGAATTCAGAAATCCCATGATGGTTATTCCTTTATGAAGCTGACCAGACCAGGTGTGCTGGCACATGTGGACTCCCAGCTACTCAGGAAGCTGAGGCAGGAGGACTACAAGTTCATGGCCAGCCTCAGAAATTTAGTGAGGCCCTAAGCAACTTAATGAAAGACTGGCAGGTAGTGGGGCATGGGGCAGATAAGAAAGAATAGAATGAATTGGACATAATTTCCCATATTCATATAGGAAGACACAGTCAGGGAAACACCACATCATATACAACCGTAAAAATGGGATCCTAGTTATACTGCATGTGTGTATGTCAAAATACACTTTACTGTCATGTATATCTGAAAAGAACTAACAAAAATTTTTTAAGAGTTGGGGATGTGGCTCAGTGAGTAAGTGCTTCTGGGTTTATTTCCTAGTACAAAAAAAAAAAAAAAAAAAAAACAGCAGCTGGCTGGCTGGATTGGTCAGTACTAAGAGAAGTTTTACTTGAGAATCTGTCAGCTTTGTTATAGTTTTGTTAGAACCAAGTTAACTCATATATTTCTGGCTTATTCCAATGATTGATTGAGTTTTGCCAGCAGCCTCTTAATTCAACTCTGCTTGAAGTAGCTACTTTCTGTAGAGTACTGGGTTAGGTTTAACCAAGAACCATTTTAGTAAATACACAGCCCTTTGTTCATTTATTTGACTGACTCTTCTACTTCCACAGCGTTGTCATGACTGGATCTTATAATAATTTCTTCAGAATGTTCGACAGGAACACAAAGCGAGATATAACTCTAGAAGCATCACGAGAAAACAATAAGCCTCGCACGGTTTTGAAGCCACGCAAAGTCTGTGCAAGCGGCAAGCGAAAGAAAGATGAAATAAGTGTTGACAGTCTAGACTTCAATAAGAAAATCCTTCATACGGCCTGGCACCCCAAGGAAAATATCATTGCTGTAGCTACTACAAACAATCTGTATATATTTCAAGACAAAGTGAATTAGGGTTGGCATTCCTAGCGGAAGAGCCCACTTCCTGCTTAGTTGAGATAGTTGAATCTAGCATTCGTACCTATAAAAGAGAGAAGTCCATTGTGGCACCCCTTTCCAGTGTTTGACAGTGTGCCATTCGACAACACATTTTTATAGCTACATGGAGAAAACTCTGTGGGTTATCATTGTAGTGTTCTCCATGCCTGCTAGCCATTTAGGTAAGGGTAGGGCACTTTTAATTTAAATGACTTCTTGCACCATCTTGCCTAATGGACTAGATTGGACTGTATCAACATTGAGTTACTCCACTTTTTATGCCTTCCATTGTGATGACGTCAAACACAGTGAAAGCCTTCAGTCATGCTATGGGATTTGTGTATCCTCATTACTGTATCATTTGTGGGGTACACCCCTTCTCCCTTTTTTAAATTAAATACAGCTCATTCTTACTGTGGCTTGTAGCATTCCTCCTCTCTGGCCTCCTGGACTCTCCCCCTTCATCTCTCTTACCCTTGCTCCTTCCACCCAGTCTTGGTGGTGGTATATTAAGAAAGAACGAAAGCACACACAAAATGAGTCAGTTTGGGGTCAGTGATAAAGGGGGTATATGTTGCGAACAAATGTTCTAATAACAGTTGGCTGTAATCACTCCTTGCCATGTCTGGCACTGAAAATAAGGAAAAAAAAAACTACTACTGAATAAAAGTGACAAAGAATGGAGAATCTGGTTTTCTTTTTCTTTTAAATCTACCTCTTTAAGCCAGTATTTTGTGTCATACCCTTGGGCGCAGTGAAATGAAATTGGGTTTCCATTGTTTCATTGGTATTTTGTTAATTATTTGTAACATTTTCTTCTACATGGGGAAAGAACAGGTGTTCTATTTGAACATGGTTTGAATACATATTGGTATTAAGGATTTCAATCTATAAATGCTACTAGTGTTTTTTATTGTAGTTATGAGGGTATTGGATACATTGTATCTATACTTAACCCATTTTCTGTTAATGAAATTGTTGTAAATGAGAACCAAATTTGTAGAATTTCATTTTTAAAGACTTTTTATAGTGCTTAATTTAATTTTTGCCTTATTAAATATTAATTCAAAGACTTAAAATGTTTTTAACAAGTTAAGCTTTTTTTTTTTTTTTCTTATTCAGTAGAACAGGAAACTAATGTTGAGTGATTCCATAGGTTAAATTGACACTGCACTATTTTTTGGTTTTGTTTTTGTATTTTATTGCAGTCAAATCAGAATGAGTTGTACTTTGCCATAGATATTTTTCTTTGGTTTCCCAAAGCTACATTAAAGAAAAACTTTTTTAAAGGTACAGTGTTCAAAAAGTGCTTAATGGACTCCAACTGCTGCCTCAAATAAAAATTTAGTAATCTGTGACTGTGCTTTCCCTACGTGGTGACACCTTATCCAAAGATGAAAATGACCCCTGTTTTTAATAGGTGGAATGTACCTTTGTCAGTCCTGCAGAAGCTTTAATGGAAAGAAAAAAATGGACTTTATTTTTAAAAGATGAATTGAGCAGGCATTTATATCCTTAAAGAATGGTCGTATATTTTGGTTGAGCAGTAATATAAGAGCCATGAATGTAGAGGACTCGAGTGCTTATATTTCCACTACTTATTGTTCTCATCTTCAACAGTGAAAAAATGATCAAACAGTCCCACCGTAATTCCCTATACACTTATGCAAATATTATTATTATATCTTGTAAGTTAACATTTTTAGCACACAAAAAATTTATGTAATAAAATCACTGTATCTTTTGGAGTTAAATTTTGAATTTGTATTTAAACACATTGATTATATGTCTGATAATTCTTAATGGCACTTTTACTAATTGATTTGGGGGCCTTGGGGGTGCATTCCTAATTTGTGTTATTTATTCTTCACACTTGATTTGCAAGTGGGATGTTCCCCTAACAGAAATATTAATAATGTTCTATTTTCTGAATGGGTATCTTTCAAGAAGATCCTTTTGGGAGGTGGTTTCCCTGCAGTTTGGTTGTATGTCTTGAGATAAAACCATGAGAAAGCTCTTGGAAATTCTCTTTTTATTCATCAGTAGCTATGATGATACTCATCCATGACACTAAAGATTAGTTTTATATATTTAAGAGAAACAATTGCTAAAATTAAAATGCCTCTATCAAGGGAATGCTATTATAAATTATTGTAACATTATCTCAAGTATTTTTTAATTTCTTTGGTGTAGCAAACTATAAGCCCAGCCACTCATTTTATATGGTCATGGTTAATTTTTTTATTAATAAAAATTATAGAATAAACTTAGTCTTGTCAAGTTGCTTGTATTTCCTATTCTCTTGCCACTAATACAATCTTTCCCTTAACCTTTTTCAAAAGATTATGGTAGAAGAAATTTCATTCTATTAATTTTCTTAGATCTTTACTTGGTGGCTGGGCAATAAGAATAGTTAATTTATAAATATAAACACATTTTTATATGACAAATAATTACCAGGTATTAAACTTCTGTGAAGCCTTTAGTCTCTTGAGTTAAAAAAAAATGCATTCATGCACTTTTTTCTTTTACAAAATTGAGGTTTCTTTTAAACCTTAATTTGAGTTAATTGTGGTAGATATGCTTTTAAAGAAAATGGAAACATGAACACTGAGCTTCTTTTAGTCTATAAGAGTAATGTGTTTGCTAGAATATTGTGTATGTAAAAGCTGACGAGTACTGATAAAAGCTTTTTAAGTGAAATTTAAATTATTTTCTTTGGGAGTATTGCTGGAACATCTTATTTATACTTCACATAAATTGGAGTAGAGATAATTATGTACACTTCAGGAAGAACACAAGTGCCACCCCCACAAAAAATAAAAAACTGGAAAGGTGCTGGGCATTGTGGCATCTGTAACTAACCAGCAACTATGGAGGCTGAGGCAGGAGAATCACGAGTGAAGGACGGCTTAAGCAACTTACATGTGTCAACAGGGGTATAGCTCAGTGCTGAAGCACCCTTGGGCTTCATTTCAGTACCACAAAGAAAAGCAGAATAAGATAGGTGATCAAGAATCAAGTTTCTTTTGTATTTGAGAATATCACTATTTTAAGTATCTCTTTTCAGGTGGTACTTCAAGCTGTGTGTGTGTGTGAGAGAGAGCGAGCGTGCATAAGCGAGCATGTTTAGAAAGTTGTTTACACTCCTCCCCCAAAAGTCTTGGAAACATACCTTACTTCATATTTCCTAATTATTCATATGAGTCAGATTACAACTTGGGTATTACTCTCATTAGATCTTTTATTAACCTATGGTCCGAGTGTTTTAAGATGGTAAAGATTCCTTACCTACCACTGAGTTCGACATTTTTAATAATTCAGTTGTTTCAATGTTTTTTTACACAGTGATATTAGATTGGGCAACCTCTTTCTCTATTCGAATTTAAACTTCTACTTGATGCAGGCTTAAAGTATTAACTTGAAAATATCCACCATACAGTGGTACAGTGCATGTCCAACAAAAGGCAATGCAAAGTTTAGGGTTTTGTTTTGTGTTGGTTTGATTTTTTGGTAGAAGATTAAACTCAGGGGTGCCTTACCACTGAGCTGCATTCCCAACCCCTTTTTATTTAGAGACAGGGTCTTGCTAAGTTGCTTAGGGCCTCACCAATTTGCTGAAGCTATCCTCAAACTTGTGACCCTCCTGCCTCAGCCTCCCAAATTTATGGAATTACTGCACTCAGCAAAACTGAGTTTTTATAGGGAAAAAAAAAAAAGGATTTGGGAAAACAAAGTAACTAGAGCTAAATACTAAGTACACAGTTCAGTGGTAGAGTGCGAAAGTAGCATGATCAAGGTGTTGGTTTGTTCCCTAGTACCACAAAATGATAATACTATCATTAAAAGGTGGTCAGAGGAGGGAAACTCATTGGTCCTGCTTTTACAGTATTCTACTTACTGCACCTTTATATTTGAATAGTTATGAGTTCTTCAAGGACTTTCCAGCTAGGGGGGCATAGGTTAAGTCTTGAACAGAATTTATAACTTATTTTTGAGAACATAGACCTGGGAGTTCTGTTTCTATACTAGAAGAGCTTTATGTTTAAAAAACAAATTGGGGTTTTTAAACCAAGTTTTACATTCCCAATACAACCACTATTCAACATGACTGGAGTAAAGTTCTTGTGTGGTCAGACCTTGTTTGGAAAGAGGTAAAAATGTAATTGGAAGACTGTTCCAGCCTGGCGGGATGGCACATGCCTGTAATCCCAGAACTCGGGCACTGACGCAAGGCCAAGCAACTCAGTGAGACCCTGTTTCTATAAGATACAAGATAGGGCTGGGGTTGTGGCTCATCCCTGGTACACTCCTGCCAAAAAAAGACTTTTGAGCTACACTTTTCTTTCAGACTATGTGTTAGCAAAATCATACCCTGTGTATCATTTTAAACACCTCTCACCTTTACAAGGAGACCAGGAACTTTATTTTGCACATTAACTCAAATCTCTAAATTCCTTATAAAATAGTATTCTGGGGGCTGGGGTTATGGCTTAGTGGTAGAGTGCTTGCCTGGCAAATGTGAGGCCCTGGGTTCGATCCTTAGCACCACAGAAAAGTAAATAAATAAAGGTACGGTGTCCATCTACAACTAAAAAATATTTTTAAATAGTATTCTGAATGCATATTGTTTTGGACTTCTGTTTTTAAGGTAGGAAAAAAATGCCACCAAGAGCATTTACCTAGACCTGGTAAATGCAATAGACCCTGACTTTCATCCTCAGCACACAGCCCCCCACCCCCACCCCCCAAAAAAAAGTAATTTTGTTACTCAGAGAAAATAATAATCACATTTTCATGTGTTTTTGCTCTTTTAGACACAACATATTTACATGTCTTATTCTCCACTTAATATTTATACCTTAAGCAGTTTCTCATATTTTCTGAAACCAAGATTTTCATGACTACAATGCCTCAGTTATCTCATTAGTTAGCCAGTCCCTGTTGACATTTTTGTTTTTTCAAGTAAGAATACTGGAATAGTGAATATAGCAATCTTGGTGTGAGAATCATTAGGATATATTCCAAAAAATAATGTATTAATGGGGTGTGATGGCACGTGACTGCAATCACCAGTGGCTTGAGGGGCTGAGGTGAGTGAATCCCAACTTGGTGAGAACCTGTCTCAAATTTTAAAAAGCGCTGGGATGTAGCTTAGTGCTAGAGCACTCCAGGTTTTAATCCCCAGTTATCACCAAAATAGTAACATATTAAGGGAGATGAATATGTTTTAGATCTGGTGCATACTGGCAAATTTCCCTTCCAAACTTCCAAAAAGTTTCACCATAAATATAGGGGATTACCCATGTTTCACACTTATTACTGAACAAAAACCCATGTTTTATCTTTGTAAGTTTGAAAAGGAGATGGTAACTGAATTTTCTGTTTATGTTTCGTCTTTCTAATATGATAGTAATTGTTATAATGTGGATACGACACCTTTACCAGGCATGTTTTATCAATATTTTCTCCATGAGGCTTTTTTCTTTCAACAGTATCCCCCTCTTTTTTTGGTGCTGGGAGGATTGAAGCCAGAGGTACTCTACTACTGAGCTATATTCCTGCCCCCCCTGCCCTTTTTTTTTTGATACAAGGTCTCACTAAATTGCTGAGGCTGGCATTGAACTAGCAATCCTGCTTCAGCCTCCCAAAACGCTGGGATTACAGATGCACGCCACTGCACCTGGCTCAACAGTGCCTTTTTAAAAAGCAGTGTATCAGTATAGATTTTTCTTTTATGGATATTTTGGTGTCATCTCTAAAATCATTGCCTAATTCAAGGTCACAGCCTTTTTTTTTTTAGAAGTTTATTATTTTTCAGTTTTAGCATTCTATGATCCATTTTTGAATTTTAATGTATGGTTCATTTATAAAAGTGATATACAGTATGTACCACGTATAGATCAAGATTTGTTTTTCTTTGCACCTTTGTTGAGAACCAGTTGGCTGTATATGTGTGAAGGTCTCTGAACTGTCCCATTAATGTACATATTCATTTTCACTAATACCTTGTCTTTTTTTTTCTGTAGTTTTATATAATTGAATATTGGGGGCATTTGTTGTTGTTGTCGCTCTTCTGGTGCTGGGGATTGAGCCCACGAGTATTCTGCCTCTGACTACATTCCAAGTCCTATTTTACATTGAATTTTGAATCTGTATCTTGTTAAATTGCTGAGGCTGGCCTCAAACTTGATATTCTCCTGCTTTAGTGTCCTGAGTAGTTGGGATTTTAAGTGTATAGCACCACACCTGGTTCAATTTTGTTCTTTTTCAGAATTATTTTGCTTTTTTTGTTCCTGTACATATTTTAGAATCACCTTATTGACTTCAAAAATCGAAAGCAGTTCCTTACATTTTGATGTTAATTTCACTGAATCCATAGGCCAGGAACAGTAAACATCATAAGAATATTTATCTTCTAATCTGTGTATTATAGCATATTGCTCAATTTATTTGTCTTACATTTCTTTTATTAATGTTTTCCATTTTTAGCATACAGATCTTGCACATATGCATGAAATGTTTGCTACTGTAAATGGCACATTTGTTGAAATTTTTATTTAGAAAATACAATTATTATATTCAGACACATTGAGAAATTCACATTTTGGTTTATTTTTAAAGTTTTCTAGTAGACATTCACATTTGCATATTATTTTTAGTTTTTTTGTTGTTGTTTTATACCAGGGAATGAATGCTTAACCACTGAGCCACATCCCCAGCTCTTCTTACTTTTTATTTTGCAATAGGGTTTTTGCTAAGTCGCTTAGGCCTCACTAAGTTGCTGAGGCTGGCTTTGAACTTGGATCCTCCTGTTTCAGCCTCCTGAGCTGCTGTAATTATAGGTGTGTGCCACTGCACCCAGCAGGGTTCCTTTCTTTCTGATCTTCCTTCCCAGTGTCTTTTTTTCTTTTTACTGTTCTGTACTGGATAGACCCTCTAAAGTGACCTTGAATAGGGGAAGTGAGAGCAGGCACATCATTGCCTTGTCACCAATATCAAGAGCAAACTCCATCTTTTACCACCAGGTTTGTTCACTCTAGGATTTCTGTAGAGAATTGAATAGGCTGGGTGGTTGAGGAACTTCTTTTATTCCTAGTTTTCTGAGAGTTAATTATGAATGAATATTGGATTTTGTCTGATGTTCTTTCTACATCTATTGAAATGATCCTGTAGTTTTTTAAAAAAAAATGTTGATATGGTGATTCCATTGAAATCCAAGTGTTGAACCAGTGTTGCCTTCTTGGAGTTTTGCTATTCTTTGCTAGTATTTTGTGGAGTATGTTTGCATCAATATTCACGAGGGATATTGATTGATCAGTAGTTTTCTTATGTTTTAATTTTTGTTAGTGTAATGCTTACCTTATAAAATGAATTTCCATCCTCTCCTATGTTGAAGAATGTGTGTAAAATTGTTATAATTTCATTTTTGAATGGTGGATTTTTTTTTTAATATTTATTTTTTTAGTTGTATTTGGACTCAATACCTTTAATTTTATTTATTTATTTTCATGTGGTGCTGAGGATTGAACCCAGGGCCTCACAGGTGCTAGGTGAGTGCTCTACTGCTGAGCTACAACCCCAGCCCAAATGGTGGAATTTATTAATGGCAAGTATTAGCTGTCGAGGATCACATAGTTAAAGGGACTCCACAAAAATTGCAATATTTCCCCCTACTGGGAATTCAAATGTATTATTGTTTTATTCTCTAAATTGCCCTCAAAGTTAGCAGAATCAAGCATCATAACTGAGTGTGCCAAATGACATACCAGAAAATTTCCCAAACCTGGGGAATTGGATAGCAATTCAGATATTGTAGGCATTTAGAACCCCAAATAGATAAGACCAGAAAAGATCCTCCCACTTCAAAATACAGTTAAATTCTGGAAATCCAAAACCAAAGAAAGAATTTTAAAAGCTGCAAGACATGCCAAGTCATATATAACAGCAAGCCAATCAGAACAACAGATTTCCCAACAGAAACCCTGAAGGCCAAGAAGGCTTGGAACATGTAAATGAGATAAAAATAACAAACAATTCAGGATAGAATCAATCTCATTAGAAAAGTAGTTTAGCAAGTGGGAATTAGGATTTAATCAAAGAGTAAAAATAAAACTATCAGGAAGTAATATATTCCTCTATAATAACACCAAATATAAAAGTAAATCATCTAAAAAATGTAATGGCCTACAATTTAAAGACATAATAAAAAATAAGACCCAACTACATGTTGCCTTCAAGAAACCACCTCATTTGTGAAGACATCCACAGGCTGAAAGGATGCAAAATGATATCCCATGCTAGTGGGGTCTGAAGTAAATAGGAGCACCTCCCCTAATACCAAACAAAGGGGACTGCAAGCCAGAGTTAGAAGAGACAAAGGTCACTACAAATTAGTAAAAATGATACTCCAATAAGAATGACAAAAGTAAATATGCCCTTAATGTCACATGTAATTTCATAAAGCAAACATTATTTGACATAGTCTCGGATAGACCTCAATTCAATTATAGAGGATCACTTCAGTATACGTCTCACTAATAGATCACCAGACATAAAATCAACGAAAGAGTTAAAACTTTAAAGATTGAATGGACTTAATAGACGTTTACATAATATTTCATTCAGCAGTCAGTGTTTACAGCTGCCTGTGGAGAGTGGTGACTTGCATCATGGTCTCTGACTGCCTCCTGGCTGTGGCTGCACTTGTGCTGGGAACTTTCTGTGCAACGGTGCAGGACAAAATTGCCCAATTGCTATGGTGATGCCTTGCCTGAGGAGGTTCTGTGCAAGGCACAGAACTGTCAGTCTTGACTCTGAGTTCAGACACCAGCTGCTGGGATAGAGAATTATGAGCATAACCTAGATAATTATAATTGTTTGCTAGCACTTCAACCCTCAAGATGCCTGCTTTGAAGAAACTCTTTCACAGAAACCCTTTTGATGATAAAAATCATATAATAAAGGTGCTGAGCTAGCTCTGGGTCACTGTCCCTCCATCAAAGGATGGTGTTCCACTTGGTCCCAGCTTTCTCTCTGTAATTGTTTGTCTTTCTTAATCCCCCATTGGCCTTCAGTGGTTTCTAAGATTTGTCTGTGCAGGTCACAGCAGCTGCCCATGGAACTTTGTCCAAAGTAGAACATATTTTAAGCAATAAAGCAGGTACTGGCAGATACAAAAATGTTGAAGTAATTCTGTGCCTTGTTATATTGTAATGGAATGAAATTAGACATCCATAGCAAGAAAATACAGAAACTATACAAACATGGAGTCGATACACTTTTTTTTTAAGAGAGAATTTTTTAATATTTATTTTTTAGTTTTCGGCAGACACAACATCTTTGTTTGTATGTGGTGCTGAGGTTCGAACCCGGGCCGCACGCATGCCAGGCGAGCGCACTACCGCTTGAGCCACATCCCCAGCCCAGAGTTGATACACTTTTGAGTGATGAGTGGGTCACTGAAGAAATCTGGAGAAAGTTTAAAATTCCTAAAGTCAAATGAGAATAGAAATACAATCTATGGGGGGCTGGGGTTGCGGCTCAGCGGTAGAGGGCTTGCCTAGCATGTATGAGGCACTGGGTTGGATCCTCAGCATCACATAAAAATAAACAAACAAAGATATTGTGTCAAACTACAACTAAAAAATAAATATTAAAAAAATACAACCTATGGGATACAATGAAGGCAGTTCTAAGGAAAGTTTATAGCTATGAATGCCAACATTAAAAAAGAATCAGAAGGATTTAATGATGAATCTGAAGGTATTAGACAAACAAGAACAAACCAGAAAGAAAGAAAGAATAAAGATCAGAGCTGAAACTAATGAAATAGAGAATAAAAAAATTAAAAGAATCAATTAACAGAAAGGTTGTTCCTATCGAGATTGATAAATCCTTAGCCAAACTAACTATAAGAAAGGAGACTCAATAAAATTAAAGATGGAAAAAAATATGTGTAGTGCATGCCCGTAATCCCAGAAACAGGAGGGTGAGGTAGGAGAATTGCAAGTTCAAGGTCAGCCTCAGCAATTTAGTGAGAACTGGTCCCAAAATAAATGACTGGGATCTAGCTACATTGTAGTGCACCACTGCATTCAATCTCAATTTAAAAAAGAACAAGAGGAAGAAGAAAAGGCAATCTATATTCCAATAAATTGGAACATTAAGATTAATAAATTTCTAGACATATACAGCCCAGCAAAATTCAACCAAGAGTCTATAGAAAACCTAAACAAACCAATAACAAGCATTGAGACTGAAGGAGTAGTGAAAACCCTCCCAACAAAGAAGAGTCCAGGATCAGACAGATTCACGGCTGAACTTTGCCAGACCTTTAAAGAACTAACACCAGCACTCTTCAAGTTATTCCATGAAGTAGGGAGGGAACACTTCTAAACTCATTCTATGAAGCCAGTATCTTACTGAAACCAAAACCAGAGATGAACACATCAAGAAAATTACAGAACATATCCTTAATGAACACAGATGCAAAAAATCTTAAGAATATACTTGCAAAGAAAATTCAGCAACACACCAAAAATCACTTACCATGATCGAGTTGGCTTCATCCTATGATGCAAGGATGGTTCAGCATTCACAAATCAATAAATGTAACACACCACATAACTGATCAAGGACAAAAAACACATAATCATGTCAACTACGCCCCCCCCCCCAAAAACAAACAAACAAACCAACCAAACAAAAATGCCTTTTCAAAATTCTACACTTTAATGATAAAACTTCATGATAAAAGCCCTGGAAAAACACAAGGGATATAAAGAACTTACCTCACTATAATAAAGACTATATACAACAGACTTAAAGCCAACACCACACTGAATGGGCAAAAACTGAAAGCATTTCCTCTACAATCAGGACTCAGACAAGGATGTCCACTTTCATCACTCCATGCTCCCTGGTGGACTTGTGGTTAGGATTCGACACTCTCACTTTCATCTCTCCTATTCAATATAATACTTGAAAGTTTAGACACCCCCCCCCCAAAAAAAAAATAGGAGAAAGAAAAAGAAATACAAATTGGAAAGGAAGATGTCAAATTATCTCTATTCACGGGTCCTATACGTAGAAGATCCTAAAGGCTCCACTAGAAGACTTCTAGATCTGATTGATGAATTCAGCAAAGTAGCAGGCTACAAAATCAACTTATAAAAAAACAGCTTACTGTCAGGCTGGGGCTGCAGCTCAGTGGTAGAGCGCCTGTCTCACACGTGTGAGGCACTGGGTTCGATACTCAGCACCTCATAAAAATAAATAAATAAAAATATTATGTCCATCTACAACTAGGAAAAAAACCCCCTCATTTATGCCAAATTAAACCCCTGAGGGGGAAAAATCAGGATAACAATTCTATTCCCAATAGCCTCAAAAGGAAAACAAAATAAAACTAAGAATAGAATAAGTCTAACAAAAGTAGTGACAGACCTCTACTGAGAAGTTCTGGAACACTGAAAAAAGAAATGAAAGAGTACAGTAGAAGATGGAACTACCTTCCATGTTTATGCATATGCAGAATTAATATAGCTTAGATGACCATATTTCCAAAAACAATCTATACATTCAATGCAATTCTCATCAAAATACCAATAATATTCTTCACAAAACTAGAAAAGAAAACCACTCTTAATATATTCATATGGAACAACAAAGACCCAGAATAGCCAAGCAATTCTGGAGAAAAAGAGCAATGGAGGCAACACAGTACCCCATTTCAAATCATACTATATTGCCACGTATCCGAGCTGGCGACCTATGCTGGGTTCACAAACTCTGACGACTTCAACAACTAAGAAAACGGTGAAAGAAGCACGCACCACACAGAAGTATCTTTTCTAAATCCGGGATGGCTCTCCAACCTTAGGGGTTCATGGAAAGAGTGAGCCACTGGATTTACTTATTCACAGGGGGAGGTTCCATGGAACATTCTACCCCCCAAAACAGCAAAGGGGTAGGATTACAAAGGAACAGGTGAGTGTAACTCAACCCCACCAGGTGATGCCTGCCTCTGGAGCCACACCTCATTATCCAAGCGGAGGTAAAGCCCAAGTTATTGCGGGTCACAATAATGGTTCAGTATCTCTTGCTCAGGACTTAAGGGTGTGTATTTCCAGAGCAGCTCCCAACAATACTACATATCTATGGTAACAAAAACAGCATAAAAACAGATATGTAGACCAATGGAATAGAAGTAAGAGACTCACACATATACAGTCATCTGATCCTTGACAAAGGCACCAAAATCATACATTGGAGGAAAGACAGCCTTTTAAATAAATGATGCTAAGAAAATGATATTCACATTCATTGTTCTGAATCCAATGTGATCCCTCTCTCTCACCCTGCATAAAAGTCAACTCAAAGTGAATCAAAAGTCCTAGGAATAAGACCAGAAACTCTGCAGTGCTGGAAAAAAAAAAAAAAAAAAAAAAAAAATATATATATATATATATATATATATATATATATATACACATATATATATATATATACACATATACATATATATATATATATATATACATATATATATATATATATATATACATATATATATATATATATATATATACATATATATATATATATATATATATATATATATATATATATATATATGGGAGGGATGGGGAGATATATATAGCCCAGTTGGTAGAGTGCTTGCCTTGCATGCACAAAGCCTTGGGTTCAATCCCCAGCACCACAGAAAAAAAGAAAAACTCCAACATGTAGTCACACTCAACAACTTCCTCAATACGATTCCTTTAGCTCAGGAAATAATAACAAAGAATCAACAGTGGGATGGCATCAAATTGAAAAGCTTTTGCACAGCAAAGGAAATAACAACATGAACAGAGAGTCTTCAGAATGGGAGAAAATATTTGCCAGCTCCTCTTCTCACAGAGTAGTAATCCAGAATATTTTTTTAAAAACTTAATATAAACATATTTTTAAAACCACCAAATAACACAATCAAAAATGGGCAAATAAACTAAACAGACACTTCTCAAAAAAAGTACAAAGGGCAAACAATTACATGATAACATGTTCAACATTTTTATCCTTTAGGGAAATTCAAATAAAAACTACCCTGAGATTTCATCTCACTCCAGTTAGGCTGACAATAATCAGGAATACAAATAAGAATAATTGCCAGCAAAAATGTCAAAGAGTGTAAGGCAGCGGGTGGCGACCTGAGCAATACCGAGGGTATCGAGACAGAGTCGCATCCCTGGCCGTGCCCGGGATCTGCAGCTGCCCCCAAGTCAGAAGGCCCAGTCTGCGTACCTAGTTAGCCCAAAGAATGATGACATTGGAGGACCAAGTCCAAGAAGAGACAAAAATTCTGAAACTGACAACAATGGCTGATAAAGAAAATATCAAAATACCTATATAGAGCAAAACTAATACAGCAATGGTAAAAAATTATATTCTTTTAAAACCCTCTAATGAATTAATCAATTCAACTACGGAAATTCAAACACATGATTTTTAGGATGGCACTCCGACTCTACAGTTATCAATTAAAGGTGATCCCCCAAATCAAAATATGACATCAAGCCAGGCATTTTACCTTAAAAACAATAAAAAACAATACTAAAAAGAAACCAATGCTTGCAGAAAAACCAAACCAAGCGGCTAACATGCCCAAGAAACCTGTGCTTGGGTCTTATCGTGGCCAAATTGTTCAATCTAAGGTTAATTCATTTAGAAAGCCTCTACAAGTCAAAAATGAGAGTTCTGCAACAACAAAGCAACTTTCAGCTACTGTCTCCAAAACCACAAAGCCTGAACTTGTAAACACCACCAATGTAACAGCGAGAAGTAATAAAGCCTCAAATATAACTGCTACTACTAAATTTGAAAGCACTAAATTTGTGAACACTAAACCTCAGACCACACAACTTGTGAGACCTCCTATTAGAAGTCACTACAATAACACCCAGGACACCATGAAACAAGGCATCAGCCAAACCCCTGCCAGTGTTAAAATCCGGAAAGGGCCTCAAGAAAAAGAACCCAAAACGATTGTATCTAATGTCAAAACCAGTTCTTCTCGGGACATAAAAAGAAATAGGGTGTTATCAAGAAGCATAGCATCTGAAATTGTAGCCAAGCCTGCTTCATCTTCCAATACCAAATTGATAGAGAAGTCAAAAACCATTGACCAACAAAGACATACTATAGCAAAAGCAACTATTGATAGGTCAGCTCGGCCCAAAGAAACTGCGAAAGACAGAAAAGCTCCTCTGTGTGAGTGGAAAATTGGCAAAGGAAAAGTATTGAAAAGGCCCCCCTAACCCAGCAGTTACCCAGCCCACATCTGAAGGACAAAATGAAAAACCAGTTGGGTCCTTTTGAACTACCATGGCAGAAGAAGATGAACAAAGATTATTTACTGAAAAAGTAAACAAGACGATTTCTGAATGCCTAAACCTGATTAATAAGGGGTGCCCAAAAGAGAAATATTGGTTACACTGAATGACCTAATTAAAAATATTCCAGATGCCAAAAAACTTGTGAAATATTGGATATGTCTTGTACATATTGAACCAATCACAAGTCCTATTGAAAATATTATCTCAATCTTTGAGAAGGCCATTCTGGCAGGGGCTCAGCCTATTGAAGAGATGTGACACGCCCCTTGTGGATATTCTAACAATGAAGAGTCAAGAAAAAGTTAATTTGGGAGAAAATATTGAGGCTTGTATCCAAAGAACAAGTTCAAGAAGTTAACACTGAAGATATAGGTGTTAATTTAGAGCCAGAAAAACCAGAAATGGAGAATAAACATCATAGAAATGTGGTATTTAAAGACAGAACAAGATGACAAAATGAAAGCTCTGACCAATGATGTTAAAACCCCTGATGCAGAAACTATAGCAAGCTGCTTAATTAAATAAAATGTATCTACTACACCATACTTGCAAAGTATAAAAAAGAAGATCCAATTTGATGAATCAAATTCTGCATTTAAGGAGCTGAAGTTTCTAACACCAGTGAGACGTTCTCGACGTATTCAAGAGAAGACTTCTAAATTACCAGATATGTTAAAAGACCATTATCCTGTGTGTCTTCACTGGAACAGTTATCAGAGCCAGGAGGCAAAACTGATGCTTTCGTATGCCGTCCTAATGCAGCACTGTGCTCTCTGTACTCTGAGACTGATACAGAAGAGAAATAAGGCTCCAATGAGGAATGAGGTTTTTTTATTATTATTATTGCTTGGTTTCCTTTGTTTTGTGTGGCTTTCTATTTCCCTTACGTCTACAGTTGGCTAAGTATCTAAGTATTCTTGGCAGTGAACTTCTTCACTAACATTCTTCTTATAGGAGTTGTCCTTCTGTGCATCCTGCCTTGTCAATCACAACAGACTGAGTTTTTCCTTAATATAGGTAAATTTAGTCAGTTTGTTTATTGTATTCCTTAAATATAAATAGGGTTTGTCATAATGGTAGCTTGTTCACTTTACTAAATATAAGTACAGTAATGATGCATCATCAGGTGTTCTAGATAAAAGTATATTTTTAATGTTGACATGTTTTAAAACTTTATGATGTACCTCCCTGCCTTTAAACAGAATACCGACAATATTTTTGCCTTTATTTAATTAGTATGAAAGTAAAATAATGGGACTGGGAATAGAGCTCAGTGGTATAGTGTGTGCTTAGCATGCCTGAAGCCCCTGAGTTCAATCCATAGCACCAAAAAAAAAAAAAAAAAAAAAAAAAAAGTCCCAATCTTTTATAGCTGGATTATATTTAAATTTTAACCTCCATAGCTTCATTTGAGAGTTTATAAATTATATTAGAATGGAGTTCAGGAAGGAATGTATATTCAAGAAGTGTCATTCCAATGAAGGTAGCATTTCTGAAATAATACTTACACTTGCTTTCTTAACTCATGTCCCCTGAGACATGCTAGTTACATACCGTGAACAGTTTTATTTTTCCCATATATAAATACCACCAACAAACTTGTTTTCTAAGGCCATGAACTAATACTTAAGTGTCATATATCCTATATCAGTCTATAGTTTCAAATAAGTGAACTATAAAAGAACAGTTGAACTACATATGTAATATGAATGTGAAGATCACATACTTGGTCTAATGTTCATGCCGTTTATGTAATATCTTTGTTTTATTTATTGTCTTATGTTCTAGAGAGTAGGATTTTCATTTTTGTGTGTATCTAATATGTATACAACAAAAGTACCTGTATAATAAAAAAAATGTCAGAGAAAACAAACCCTTAAACACTGTTGGTGAGAATGTAAATTAGTACAGCCACTATGAAAATCAGTATGGAGGGTCCTCAGAAGGCTAGGAATGGAACCACCATAGTATCTAGCTATGCCTACTCCTTGATATTAAGGAATTAAATTAAAAACCTGGGAAAAACTAGACGGATAGAAAGAAGAAAAAAAAATAGAAGGATAGAAAGAAGGTAGAAAAACTAGAGGGATAGAAAGAAGTTACCTCAACACAATAAAGGCTATATACAACAAACTCAAAACCAGTATCATACCAAATAGGTAAAAACTGAAAGCATTTCCTCTAAAATCAGGGCTAAGACATTTAATTCTAAAGAATTAAAGTCGGGCTGGGGATGTGGCTCAAGCGGTGGCGCGCTCGCCTGGCATGCGCGCGGCCCGGGTTCGATGCTCAGCACCACATACAAACAAGGATGTTGTGTCCGCCGAGAACTAAAAAATAAATATTAAAAAAAAATTCTCTCTCTCTCTCTCTCAAAAAGAGAGAGAGAATCTTAATTTAAAAAAAAAGAATTAAAGTCAGCATACTAGAGAGATATGCACACCCATGTTTATAACCGCACAATTAACAACAGCCAAATTTCAGAACCAGCCTAGGTGTGTGTCATCAGATAAATGGATAAAGAAAATGTGGTATACATACACAGTGAGTTTCTATCATCCCCAAAGAACAACAAAACTGTTATTTGTAGAAAAATGGATGGAACTTGAGAGTATTATATTAAACAAAAATATGCCAGACTCAGAAAGTTGAGGGTTGTGGGTTTTCTCTGATTTGTGGAAGCTCGAGAGAAAAAGTGGAGGGGGGAGCTCTCATGAAAATAGAAGGGACACCAGCAGGAAAAAGGAAGGGGTCAGAGGGAAGCAGCAGGAAAGAGCAAGGCAGATAATGGGGAATGAAATGGACCAAGTTATTTTACGTGCATGCACAAATGACAGATGAAACCCACGGTTCTGTGTAATTATTATGCACAAATACATTTTTTAAAATGCTAAAGGAAGATGAAGTGAAAGAATACTTGAATTTCTTGAAGAAATAAAAACTCCAATAAAGGTAAGTATACAGATAAACATAAAAGTCTGGTTTGTAGTTTTGGCTTTTAACAAGTCCTTTTGTTTTCTGTATTTAAAAAGCAAGACATTAAGCTAGGTGCACATCTGTAATCCCAGCAGCTCCAGAGGCTGAGACAGGAGGATCTGGAGTTCAAAGCCAGCCTCAGCAAAAGTGAGGTGCTAAGCAACCAAGTGAGACCCTGTCTCTAAATAAAATACAAAATAGGGCTGGGGATGTGGCTCAGTGGTCGATCGAGTGGCCCTGAGTTCAATCCCTAGTACCCCCCAAAAAATAAAATAGCATGATATTAGACTATCATAGATCCATGTTAATGGCACACAATGTTTAAAGATATGATCTGTGCACAGGTGCGACATACAGGGGGTGTGTTAGCTCTCCATCATTGTGACAAGTTTCCTAAGAAAATCAACTTAATGGAAGAAAGATTTCTTTTGACTCATGGTTTATGATGTTTCAGTCCATGGTCAATTGGCTCCCCTGCTCTTTGCCTGAGACAAAGGCAGAACATCATAGTTATGGGAGCATGTGGTGGAGGAAGCTGCTCACTTCATGGCAGCCCAAGAAGGAGAGAGAGAGAGAGACAGAGAGGAAGAAGGGACCAGAAAAAAGTGACACCATTCTAGGGCGCACCCCCAGTGGCCTACTTTCTTTAACTCACATTTCTCACCTCCTACAGTTTCCACCATCTTCCAATAATTTATTCAATTATAAACCCATTGATGGATTAATCCATCCATGAGATCAGAACCCTCATGAATAAGTCGCTTCCCAGAAGTCCCACTTCTGAAATTGCTGCACTGGGGGCCAAATCTACTGCACACAAGCTTTGGGGAGACATTCTGTATCTTCATATGTCATTCTGCCTGTTGTCACTGTGACCAAAATACCTGATGACTACCAACTTAGAGGTGGAAAAAGTTTATTTTGGCTCACAGTTTCATGGGTTCAGTCCATGGTCACTGGTTCCATTGTTCTGGGCCAAAGATGAGGCAGTGCATCATGGCTGAAGGATGGGGCAAAGAAAAGCTACTAGCTCATTGCAGACGAGTAGCAGAGAAGAGGACTGAGGAGCAGACGGGAATGAGATAAAATTTCCAAGGCACACTCCAGCAACCTACCTGCTCAGTCACACCCCACCCATGAGAGTTACCACCCACAGCAGTCCTTTCAAATTAGGATGGACTAACACAGGAGCTTTTCATTCACACCTCAGCCAAACCAGAACAGGGTCTCAGAGCTATCTAAGAGTATCAGGGTGTTATCGAGATTATTTGGTGTCAATTTCAAATAAACTGTTACAAATTTAGTATGTTAAATGCAATCCCTAGTGAAACCACTAAGAATATGTCAGATAGATATGTAGAAACAGAAATGAGAATTAAAACAATAGAAAGAAAGTGCATTTAATCAAGGAAGGCAGTACTGAAGAAAATGAGGGGGAAGGATATAAGACATATAGAAACAAGTAGCAAAAATGTCAAAAGTAAATTCGTTCTTTTCAGTAATTACATTAAGTGTAAGTGAACTGTACTATCCAAGAGAAAGAGACTGGCAGAAGGGATTTTTTAAAAACATGATCCAACATATGCAACCTACAAGGGACTGACGTTAGATCCAAAGACAGAAAGTCTGAAGTTAAAGAATGAAAAAGTTTTTCATGTAAATAGTAATCTAAAGACAACTGGGTTCCTATACTAATATCAAACAAAATAATGTTTAAGTCCAAAAACTGTTTAAGACAAAAAGGTCATTATTTATTTATAAAAGTGTCAATTATCAAGAAGATACATCGGGGCTCAGTGGTGCATGTCTGTAATCCCAGGAACTTGGGAGACTGAGACAGGAGGATTGCAAGTTTGAGGCCACCCTCAGCAATCTAGTGAAAGCCTCAGCAACTAGGTGAGATCCAGTCTCAAATTAAAATATTAAAAGAGCTGAGGATGTAGTTCAATGGTAAAGTTAATTTCAGCAAGAAAAGGAGATATAATAATTACAAACATGTCCATCAAAACCCAATAAAACAGAGTTACAGGAATAAGCCAACAAAGGAGATCTATTGGAATCATACAAAATGCTTGATTAATCTATAAAGTAAACAACAGATGGGACGGATAAAAATCAAATACAATGACAACCTTACCAATAATCACATTAAATGTAAATGATCTAATTACTCCACTTGAAAGAGATTGTTAGAGTAGAATAAAAAAGCAAGACTCAATTATATTCTGTGTATAATAATGTCCTTTGAATATGATATGTAAATGGTAAAAGAAAAAATAAGTCAAAAGACATTAATACTAATTTTACTCATGGAAAAGCTCAAGTGATTAATAATAATATCAGGTGAAGCAGATTTCAGAGGAAAGAATTAAGGTGAAAAGTAAGAAAGCAATTGAGAAGATGACAATTCTAAATGTTGGTGTACCTATATCTGGTAACAGAGTTTAAAGACACATGAAACAAAAACTGAAATAGCATAACACACAAAAAAAATAGACAAATCCACAGTCTTATATATTAATACTCCTGTCTCAATAAATCATGGAACAATTAGGCAGAAAATCAGAAAAATTATAGTAGCTTTGAAAAATACACTATCCAACTTGATCTAATTGACATTTACAGAACACTCCACCCAACATGTTTTTCTCAAATGCATACATAACATTTATGAAAATAATCCTACTTTAGGTCACAAAATAAATATCAATAAAATTGAAATAATTCAAGTTATTCACACTATGTATTTCCTGTGATCGCAATAGAGTTTAATAGAAAATAATTAACAAGAATCTCTGAAAATTATTCATGTACTCAACAACAACATGGTCTCTATGTAGAAAAGCCTTTGGAATCTATTCAAAAGTTACTAGAACCAGTGAGAACAAAACCATTAATAATAGTATCCCAAAGTAGAAATACTTAGGGATAATTCTGACTAAAGATGTACAGAACCTATACACTGAAAACTTACAAAAAAAAAAAAAAAAAAAAAAAAAATTCCAAGAGACATTTAAGAAGGCCTACTGAGAGAAATTTCTTGTTCATGGGTTGTTGCTCAAGATTGTGAATATATCAATTCTTGAGAAATTCATCCATAGATACAAAACAATCCAATCATTTTCCAGCAGAACATTATTATGAATTTTCACAAGCTGGTTCTAAAACACATGGAAATTCAAAGACCTATAACTTTAAATGAAAAACAAAGTTGGAGGGATACCATTACCTAATATCAGGATTCACTATAAAGGTAAATCAACAAAAGTGTGTATTGGCATAAAGATAGATAAAGTAACAGGATGAAGAGGTCAGGAATAAGCCCACACATATATGAATAGCTAATTTCATAAAGATGCAAAAGCAACTCATTGGAGAAAGAAAAACCTTTCAACAGATGGTGTTGGAAAAACTGGATGTTCATAACAACAACAACAACAACAATAACAAAAGAGCTCCATATTTGGCACAATTGAAAACTTTCACTGACCCAGAATTGGTGGTGCTTTCCTATGATGCTAGCTACTCAGGAGGCTCCAGAAGGAGGATTGCAAATTGGAGGCCAGCTTGGGCAACTTGGTGAGGGTCCATCTCACAGATAAAATATAAAAAGTACAGTGGTAGAACACTTGTCTAGTCTGTAAGAGAGAATAAATATTTCTTGTTTAACTTGGTGAGTTTAGGGTGGTTTGTTATGCACCATGATGTGGCGATAGCTATGAATATATACTCTTATGTGTAGACTCTAGTAAGTAATTAAAAATGTGATAGAAAACAGGAAGAAAAGTAAGAGGTACCTTTATCACATTAAATTGTTAAATAATATAACCATATTAAAACTACATAGTTAAATATTAAGAGAGAATATGACCCACTAAAACAATGGGTAATGGAAGTAAAGGCAGAAAAAGAGGATGTTTTCTAATTTTATTATGGTTCAGAACTTTCTGGGTATTAAAAGAAATTGTTTAAAGAAATGAGGACTAACCAGGCACGGTGGCACATACCTGTAATCCCAGGGACTCAGGAGACTGAGATAAGAGAATTGGAAGTTGAAGTCTGGGCTCAGCAATTTAGCAAGGACCTAAACAACTCAGGGAGACCCTGTCTTGAAATAAAAAAATTAAACAGGCTGGGGGTGTAGCTTAGCAGTAAAGCACCTTTAGGTTAAATCCCCTATCATACCTAGTAGCAAACAAACACACATCAAAAGGAAACAAATTGGAAATCTAATAGAATTATAGGTTTTCTTTTTTCTGAAATTAGGTTGGGGCAATGATTGCACAATTCTGCAAATCTAGTAAAAATACTGAATTCTGATCTTTAAACAGCTAAGTTGCCTGGTATATTAATTAAATTTTAATAAAGCTGTTAAAAGAAGACATTAGGAATAATACAATTACAAAGCAGGAATTTGATTTAAGAGTCAATAAAATAGACAAACCTTTAGGTAATATAATCAAGAAAAAATAGAGGACAAATAACACAAAGTGAGAAATGAAAGTGACATCTTACAGAAACAGAGCAAATCCCCCTGAAAGCACCAGGCCCCTACGTTTTTATAAGGGAATTACATCCCTAAAAACAGTAATTTCAATTTCATTTATTTAAGACCAAAGAAAAGGAAACTTCCTAATTGTTTTTTAATAAAATGAACATAAGATTATATCAAAACTTTAAAAAGATTAAGAAACATCTGAAAGCCTTTTGAGGAAGCATCCTCCCCCCACCCCACAAGGAGGGATAAAACAGTCTTGAATGCAAAGGCACTTCTGTAAACATATAAGTTACCCCCACCCCAGTTAATCTATTAATTGAAATTTCTGACTAAAATCTAAAGAGTTTGCAATAATATCTGACAATTCAGTAATTAAAAAAACTTTTTAGTATTGAATTTTCAAATATATTAAAAAGAATAGTTTAATATATCACCTTGTTCAAATAATGCTGAAGGGGTTGAAAGTGTGGCTCAGCGGTAGAGAGAGCACCTGCCTAGCATGCAGAAGACTCTGGGTTCCATCCCCAGTACCAAAAAATATAAAAACATAAAAATAATAATTACCAACACAAGGTCAAATTTGGGGCAGGCCTATTTTTAAATTCATCTGAAGAATAAATAGCCAGGAAAACTTTTTAAAAGACAAGAGAAACTTTCTCTAGCAGTTACCTAGTAACTTTAGATGGTAGAATTAGACCCTCCTTTTGTGAGCATTTAGAACCTTAGAAAGCTAATTTCAAATCAGTGGAAGAAAAAATGCCTTAAAAATTAATGAAATCTTTGGGTCAATTGACTAAAAACTGAGGAAAACTTGACGTTAAATAATTTACAACATATGAAAAGTAAATTTCAGGTGAATTAGGGTCTCAACATAAAATTGAGCATTAGATAAAAGTTATGGGAGAATAGATTCATAATCCTGGGTGAGCTTCTTCCCAAATCCTGTATACTTGACAGATTTAGTTACACTACAACTTTATAGGTCTGCACTGTGAAACAAAGTTACAAGAAGTAACAGACTGGGAGAAATACATTGCCACACACAAATCAGATCAAGGAAATCGTACAAAGACAGAGATCTGATGTAGGAGTGTTTAGGAACACAGTTGAGATTCACCCACGCACAGCTTCCCAAGTCATGTCCCAGAAATAGGTTAGGTGGTTGATAAGATTTGAGTAATTATTTTCTTCTCTTTTCTATTTTTCTGAATTTCCCTTTCTCTTTTCAATTAGCAAGTTTTAGGAAACCTTGGATTCCACGGTTTTTTGTCTCACCAGGTATATTTTAGGTTTAGGGCAGGGAGCAACTGGGAATTTTTGCTTTGTATCACGATACCCCTACAGAAGTGAGTTCTTAACAGATATTTAAAAACTAAATGCACAAGGATTGGCTAAAACGTGGAGATCCAGTTCCTGTGGGAGATTTGGGCGCTAGCACCTTAGCACCTCGCACTTCCTCATTCCACAGTTCTCCGTATCCTCTAGCCCAGTGCCATCTGCATAATTCATTGCATCCGGTCAGCTCAAATTACACGCAAGAATTCGTTCCAGGCTCGCGCGTCAGCATGACTTCGCGTCTGCACGTCCCGGACCAGCACGGGAACAACCCCGCTCCGCCCCGCCCCGCCCCGCGCCGCCGCTTGTTGTGTTGTCATCACGTGCCCGGGGCGGGCCTTGACGTCAGAGGAGGGGCGGGACTGCGCAGGCGCAGAAAAGGGGGCGGGGGACTCGGCTTGTTGTGTTGCCGCCCGAGAACCGGAGACGCTCTTAGCTGTGGCCGCAGCTCTTCCAGCCGCCCGACAATGTCGTCTCATTTGGTTGAGCCACCGCCGCCCCTGCACAACAACAACAACAACTGCGAGGAAGGGGAACAGGCGTTGCCTCCGCCAGCCGGCCTCAACAGTGAGTGCAGGGCCGACGGACTCGGTGGAGGGATGGGGGAGGAGGAGCTGCTCCGGCCGCGGCTGCCAGCTCCGCGCGGGGGGCGGGAGGAGAAGGCCTCCCATTGGTCTAGGTTTTGGATGTTCGGGTGACTGACAGCTTCCGTCTCCTGTCAGGAGGAGGCGCTCGGGTCTTCCTCTCGGCCTGTGGGTCTCCCTCCCGGCCTGTGGGTCTCCCTCCCGTGGTCTTGGGCTGGGGCTGCTTGGAGGCCACAGTCGCGGGGCGAGCTGACAGGGGTCGCCTAGACCCCGAGTGCCGTCCCTGAAGTGGAGCTTGCGGGGCGGGGAGGGGGCGGACCGTGGGGGCGGAGCGGGCCTCTGGGGGACGTGGGCCGGGCTGGGGACGTGCAGCGGGGACGCCGGGGGATGGACGCGGCTGGCGGGCGGAGCGCGGGCGGCCGGGACGTGCAGCCGAGCAGGTGTGCGGGGCCGGTCGGCCCTCCCGCGCGGCGGCGCTCGGGGCCGCGACCTGAGCCCGCGGGCGGCGTCCCTTTGTTGCCACACGCGGGTCAGGAAAACCATTTGGTAATTCAGTGGTTACTGGAGTCACGTGTGGCGCTGAGGAGGCTCTGCTCCTGCTTTTTCTTTTTTCCTTTTTGAGCTTTCCCCCAAGTTGCCTAAGTGATTTTATTCTTGTTTCAAACGGTGGGTTGTGTACTCAGCAACCTCTTTAAGAACATCCTTGTGACCACCCAAGGTTGCACCCATCACGGAGTCTGGACAGTGGATTTTCAGAAACGGAATTTTCGTGGGCAGGATGGAGTGTCCACCGACTACAGTTGTTTTCCCTAACATTCTGGCGCTCAGACGTCTTGTCCTAACAGTGTTCCTGGTTGTCGTGAGAGCGCCTACTCTTGGAAGGGCTTGCCCACCCTTTCTGTAATTCCTCTCTTATGAAAGAGGTAGCATAGGGCCAGGCGGAATTGTTCAGAAAGCACTTGGGTGCTTAAAGGTCATGCAGGCAGTCGTTTTCATAAGAGGAAGGTGCTTCAACATGACCTAACCATTTTAGGGAAGAGAGTTCCTGTTCTCACAGGGTGGCGGCAGAATTGGGATATTTTAAGATGCTTTCATTATTTATTTCTGCTGCTCCCTCCTTTGATGAAATTATTCCCTAAATGTTGACTTTTCAAAAAAAGCTTAAGTATCTGTGTTTTAGAATAAGATATTCATACTGTTTGACACAGCACAGTAAATAAGAGTCGATTTGTGTATCTTTAAATGTTACTTGTATTACGTATTAATGTGGGACTTTACCCATTTTTAGCATACTTTTCTTAGGTGTATTTTAGAATGAGAAGAGACTTCAGATAAATGTCCCCTGTTATTTACTAGTAAAGATAGAAAGGTCTTTCCCAAGTCCACAGCTGGGAGCCCTGTTCCCACTTTGATCCAATCTGGTGCTCTTTCCAGGACACATCTCTTAAATAGGCCTGAGTGTGTAGTTTATTCTTTCAGCCTATCATTCTGCCTCATGTACAGAGTGGCCAACCTGTTTTATTTCTTTTAGTATTTTATTTCTTAATTTTGCTCAGTGTTTTCTTGTGAGTTAGGAATTTGGTCAGTACATATTCATGATTTCACAGAAAGCAAAGGGCTTTTAACTTTCCTTTGACCATTTAACCAAAAAGGGGTGGTGGTAGTGAATTGTATATATGTTTGTTTTGGTGTCTGGCAGACCTGTGAGGTGCTTGATATCTTTGGCCAATCAGTTCCTGCTACGTTTTTGTTAGTTCCTTACAGAAGTGGAAGGACACAGCCTGCATGTGATATCTGCCAGATGTTGCTTTGGGAAATTTGCTAGGTAAAAATGTTTTATTTGGGATAGGCTGAACTTTCAAAAGTTTCTAAACAGCTTTTTGATAATGCCTTATTTAATTACTGTCTTGTCTTGCCTCTTTGTTTGCTTTTTAAGCTCATTATACAACACTGGACTGAACAAAACAAGAAACCTTATTGATTCCTTAAAGGGATTTTTAGTCACTGGGCAAAACAACTTGTTCAGGCATCTAATACTATCTGAATTGCTGATAAGTTCTAGTACTTTGCTGGGTAAAGTTGCACAACTGAAAAACAGAAGATGAAACTCCATAGATTATCTCTGGTTTGGGATTTTATCTTTAGTTCAGGGGTCAAAGCAGAGTTTGAATAGCAAATTATTGAAATATTTGAAATAGTGAAACCTTTCTCTGATTTTTTTTTCTTTTTTCTTTTTGGCCACTCTAGGGGGACTGTTTGCTTTTATTTCAAATTAGAGGGCAAATATCCAGACTATTTCTAAAGTTGAAAGGTCATTTTCAGTTGTTTGTTCTATTCTTAAGAAAGCTACCAAATTCCTTAAGAATATTTGAATAAGACTTTTATATCATAAGATTCAACATGGCCTATAAGGAAAATTAACATAGGAGTGTAAACAGCCTTTTCTTTCTTTTTAAATCTCTTCAACTACAATGTTCTTGCTCCCCCAGGTATGGCAGGAGGGCTCTTAAGACTGTGGCATATGACATACCACTGCCTTGTAATAGTGTTTTGAATAAATAAGTCACTGGTGTGTAAGCACCTATTTGTGCAAAAAAGTCAACATATTTTTTAGAAGAATGCCAGTGACTGTTGAAGGCCTGTTCTGGATTCTAGCATCAGATTCCTGAAACAAAGTCTTTGAGGAAAGAAGATAAATATATTGTCCCTGTTGAAGGTACCAGTTATACACAGCCTCGAAAAGCTGGGGGGAAATGAGGAGAAATACTCTTCCTTCTTTACCTCCCCAACCCTCAAGAGGATTCAACTGGTGATTATGAAATCATAGGAGTGAATGTCATCACAGTTATTGGATCAGCCTTCATGATCTCTCTGAGCTGTTCCCAAAGACTTAGAAAAAACTAAAAACTAAAAACTAAAAAAAACTTAAAAAAAACTAGAAAATGTCATTGTGTCTATGTACAAACTGGCATAAAGGAACAGCTTGTAAATAGTTTTTTAAAATAACAGAGAAAACATCTAGTTCTTATTTTAAAGCTTGCGTATTCGGAAGATAATTCACTCTGAATTTGTTTTCTACTTGTATTACTTGGACAGCACAATGCTCACATCTTGCCCTGCTTCCTTTCCAAGTGAAAGGGGACTTTGTGAAGGACTGGTAAAGTTAGAACATTAGGAAATTCTTAGGCTGGAAATGGAGTGAATTAGGTGATGGGGAAAAAGCGTGTGTGTGTGTGTGTGTGTGTGTGTGTATAGTATATTTATTGAGAAAGATGGATTTGCTTTTTTCTCTGTTACTCAAAAGATAGAGCTAACATGTAGGCTCTTAATGTGTACATAACTTTTTCTGTAGCCCTGTATATTTCTGTATATAATGTTTCTGAAAGAGAGTTACTGAGTTAAGGAAATCTACCTTTTTAAGGCTCTTAATACATATTGCCAAATTACCCTCCAAAATGTCTATTGAAGCCCCAGTTACAATAATAAATATTAAAAAGAAATATTTGGGTAATGGTTACCCATTGCCATTGGATAGTGGTTAAAATATAGTGCATTTTTATAATAGGTGAGGTGCAATGCATTGGTCAGAACGGTGAATGTCCACAAGTATTGATATTGGAAGACATCTCCAAAGTTTTAGGTGAAAAACGCTACTTACAGAAATGTCCATATAGTACAATTCTATTTGTTTATAAATACAAAGACAAGCACACGTCTGTAATCCCAGCCACTTGTGAGACTGAGGCAGGAGGATAAGTTTGAGGCCAGCCCTTGCAACTTATTGAGACCCTGTCTCAAAAAATATAAAGGACTAGGAATGTAGCTCCGTGGTAGGGCACCCCTGGATTCACTCCCCAGGGCCAAAACAAAAAGTCTTTCAACAACTGTATTTCAAAAAACTTCAGAAGTCTCCCTTTAAAACCAGTTTGCATGTTTTCCTTTGGGAGTAGGAACAGGAGGTTTTGAGGAGAAGCATTAATTCTTTCATTTTATACTGATGTTTATATTTTCCAAGAACACATTTTTTTTTTTTGCAATCAGAAATGATTTAAAAAGAAACAGAATATAATTATTGTAGTGACATGTACATAGTACTTACAGGGATCCTTATCTTTCTATTCACTTTATTCAATAATCCTAACTACTCTGTGAGGCAAATACTGCTATTATCCCTATTTTACTGAGGAAACTGAGACACAAAGAGGTTAAGTAACTTGTCCAGGGAGTGAAAGCACTAAGTGATAAGTGGGGATCTGGCTTGGTCTGTTTTTAACCACTGTACTAACATTTGCCACATAAAAACAGTCTGCCTTAAGCAGAAGTGCTGTGAGTGCGCTCCAGAGTATTAAGGTCACCATGCATTACTTTCCCTAAACTTTTCTAGCTGGGTCTCTCCAAGGTCCCTAAACAAATGCTAGATTAATAATGGCTTATGTATTTTTAGTGCAGAAAATATGATTCACATATTGGTTTGGAAGTTCTTCGGAAAGTAAGGACCAGAAAACTTGGCACTATTGCTGCCTTTTTTCCCTTTGATCAGATGTACATCAAGTACAGAGTAATTGTGTTTTAGGGAAGACCGACTTCCATAGAGACCCATCTGGAACTACTGGGTCCTTAGTTCTGTTTCTGCAGGAGGTAGCTCTGGGCTTTTGTTTATTTTACACATTGGGCTTCTGTACAAGAACTGTTTTTATTGGTTTCAAAAGAAGTTTGAAAATTCTAGAAGCAATGGGAATAGGAAAAAGTTTGTTTAGCATATACCAGTTTCTCCATCTCTAGTGTATGTCTGTCTCTATCTCTCTTTATCTCTTTCTCTCCCCCTCCTTCCCAAAAATATTTTGCAGAACTCTAAATTTTAAGGGACTCCAAATATTCAGTTATCTCTCAGCTTTGCAACTTGTGTTTGTTACTCTTGTTTGATGGCACTGTCCTGGGTGATGAATCTGGGACTGTGATTGCTTCTGGGGCTGCCTTTGATGGAAAGGACAGGCTAACTTTATTTAGCAAACACTGTTCTGAGAACATACTTTATAGATTCAAACTCTTTTTCCATAGCATGTGTATGAGCTTCTGTTTACTAGGCACCTTATATTACTATGGTAGTCCTCCAGGCAGCCCATGGAGGTGGGTCCTAGGCAGTGTTACCTCTGGGAGGAAGCTGAAGGCAGAAAGGAAGGTTGTACACAGAGGGTGGGAGGTAGGGTCAGACTTCCAGCCAGCCAGGTATGCCTGAGCTCTCCTTTCTTTTGTAAGGAGGACAGTGAACTCACCCTCCATCAGGTATAGTCATGGCCTCATTTAGAGTGTATTTTAGGTTTTGACTTGTTTTAGTGATTATTCTGATTGATGGAACTCTGCATTTAGCCCTGGGAGTCTTCAGCACTTCTGTGGAGAATTCAGAGGAATGGCCCTACCAACC
Source organism: Marmota flaviventris (assembly GCF_047511675.1). Classification (NCBI taxonomy): domain Eukaryota; kingdom Metazoa; phylum Chordata; class Mammalia; order Rodentia; family Sciuridae; genus Marmota; species Marmota flaviventris. Next base: position 168,726,129 of record NC_092500.1, read on the forward strand.
TGCTGGGTTATATTTTCTAAAACAAAGTTTATTGTAAGGAAGGGAAGTTATGAAAACACTCTTCTCTTTTTGTTGTAACGTTGGTTTATTGGGTACTGTTATCGATTCTTATTAAAATTCAAGCACTAATAGTTCTGCAAACTCATTGGGCTAGTAAAAACTTTTCAGGACCTATGCAGATTACAAGTGTCCCTCCTCCCCTTTTCATAAGGCTCCACCCTCTTTGACTATTTACCCCCCACAAATCCACTTCTCTCTCTAGCCCTGTGCAGTGGCTTCTGCTTCCAAACCAGCAGGGCTTAATGAAAACCCTAGAAAGTAGGAATTTGCAGGAGAGAAAAGAGAAGAGTCACATTCACCAGGTATGTTTAGTACATAAAAAAGGAGACAGAATAAAAGAGGAAAGGAAGACACAAATATAGGGACTAGAGCTAAAACTTTTTTCCTCCTAGAATTTTTTGTCATTTTCACCTGATTTTGTTAAGAACCAGCTGCATTATTTTTATGCTCTAAATTTGTACATACATTAAAATTTTTTCTTTTCTTTTTAAAAAATATTTATTTTTTACTTGTAGTTGGACACAATACCTTTATTTGTTTTTATATGGTGCTGAGAATTGAACTCAGGGCCTCGCACTTGCTAGGCGAGCGCGCTACCACTCAGCCACAATGCCAGTCCCCAAATTTTTCCTTGAATATAGATTTCTTCTCTAGCAGCTTCATCATTGTTTGTGGTAGTTAGTTGTTAAACCTATTTTGGTGAACTGTATGACTTTTCTAAGTCATATATTTATTAGTTAATTTGTGATGCAGATACTAAATAACTGAGGCAGGCTAAGAAGAGTGTGTGTGTGTGTGTGTGTGTGTGTGTGTGTGTGAGAGAGAGAGAGAGAGAGAGAGAAACTAAAATATTAAAGGCAAGTAGCCCGTCTAGTAATGAAGTAGCTATTTATTTTTTGAAAAGCAGCTTCTTTTTTTCAGGAAATTGTTGATTGTGTGTAGACCAAACTGTAAGCAGGGAGAAAATTATTTTTAGAAAACTTGTTTTCTAAAAAGTTAGTTTTAGATTTCCAGCTTCTTCTAAATTGGTCATTTGCGATTAACCAATTGCATTTGCTGCTTCAGGAACAGAACAGTATAGATTTTGACTTTATTGCACTTTGTTTACTTTCTTCAGAATACTTTTGCATTCACTTTAAAGCAAGTCAGAATTGTTATCTGAATTCGCCATATTAGCATCCATGCACATGACGGATTTCAGTCTTGCTGTGGTTAACTTATCTGACTTGTCCAACAGGTTCCTGGGTGGAGCTACCCATGAATAGCAGCAATGGCAATGATAATGGCAATGGGAAGAATGGAGGGCTGGAACATGTACCTTCTTCCTCTTCCATCCACAATGGAGACATGGAAAAGATTCTTTTGGATGCACAGCATGAATCAGGACAGAGCAGTTCAAGAGGCAGTTCTCACTGTGACAGGTAAGTGAGATCCATGTTTTGATGTAATTCAGGAGACAGGTGGGTTACAGGGCTAATTCCCATGAGAAAAAATTTATTTGCTTAAATGTTCAATTAACAAAATATACCTCCATATGTATTTAAATCAAAGAGCTAATTGACAGTCCTTTGAGGGCCCTCTGGTTTTCTCCAGATTCAGTAATTTTTATTATTTAGATTTTTTTTTCATTTTATTAATTTTTTTTGGTACTGGAGATTGACTCAGGGGCACTTGGCCACTGAGCCACATCCCCAGACCTATTTTGTGTTTTATTTAGAGGCAGGCTCTCACTGAGTTGCTTAGCGCCTTGCTTTTGCTGAGACTGGCTTTGAACTCGCTATCCTCCTGCCTCATCCTCCTGAGCCACTGGGATTACAGGTGTGCGCCACCCCACCCGGCGCCCCAATTATTTTATTTCTACATGTTTATCAGTTTAAAATTCAATAGCATAAATGTTAATTTGTAAAATAAATCTAACTTCCTCCCAGTTTCCTTTGCCCTTGTGTCCTTTCCCCAAGTTGCATTGTGCTTGACTTGCCTCTTTAGAAGTCTGTCTCCCCATAGGAGGGCCACATGGCTCTTCCTTGCACCCTTGTCAGTAATGATGCTGGCATGCAGCAGACACTCATAAATGTTTGACTCACAGGATCTGCAAGTCAGTTCAGGTTCTGGCAATATTTGCACAGTGGAAGAACGAACCTCTGTCTGTAAAGAAAGTTCATTTTGAAGACCTTCTGTTCCTCAGGAGAAGTTTTACTTCAGATTTAATTTTTCTGTGTTTTATGTGGGGAAGCGAATTCCACTGATTAAGGATTGCTTGTGGTGACAGAGTAAGCATTGAGAGAGATGTATGAGTGGAATGAAATCAAGTTATTAATTTGACACCTCTCTGAGCTTTTCCTTTCCTTTTCAGAGGGACTAGGTATTAAATGATATGTAAAGATTCTTTTTTTTTTTTTTAAACTAGGCATTAAACCAGAAGCACTTTACCTCTTAGCCACATCCCCACCCCTTTTTTTATTTTTAGATAGGATTTCACTAAGTTGCCAAGGCTGGCCTTAAACTTGGCAATCCTTCTGCCTCAGCCTCTCAGATATTTAAAACCTCTTAGTGCAGTGGCAGCACACTGTTAGCATTCTGGAGTACTGGATAATTTTCTGGTTAATTAATAGTTAACTAATACTAAGCATGTCTAAAGTGCACACGCACAGGAGGAGGAATAAGGGAAAACTTAAAAATATAAACAGTGACTTTCTTCAGAGGACAGAATTATGGATGTTTTTCCTAACATTTTTATATCTTATAGAAATTATGTATATAGCACCTATTAGTGTTTATCAGAAAAACATGTCAAAAAAGAGAGAAATGAATTAAATCTGCTAGACCTTCCTGCACATCTTATGATCCACTGATGTTAGCAAGGCAACAGTGGGCAGGCTTATTGACTGTGCAGCACACTGAGCACCCGCTTTGTCCCTGAATCATCTCTGACTTGTCCCCATGATTCTTAGAGCCAGGGATGTCTCTTGTCATAAGCAGAACAAGAGCACATTCTGAGCAGTTTGTCACTGATTCCAGTAAATAGCATTAGTCTGTCTTTCAGAATGAAGATTTGTGTTATGGAATTTGTTGAAGGAGTTCTAAAGTTTTCTGTTTAGATTTGTGAAGGTTTCTGCTTAATATGGCCTATTTCACTATATCTTCAAGTACATGAACCTTGAATAGTGATACCACTGTCTCCATTAATCTGTTGTTCACATGGTTCAGGGAAAAATCACCTGTTTATTTGTCTGGTAATCTTCTTTCATTTTGTTTGCAGTTATACATATGATGGAATATGAATACATTTTCCTAAGGTTGTATTTAAAGTTTAGGTTTCTAAATATGTGAAAAGAGGTACGGCGTATGCTTTTGAACACTTTCTTATTACTTAGCTTGCATACTTCAGGCTCTGGGTTACTGTCATCTGACAAAGGAGGCCTAGTACTTTAGCTCAGTAATATCTTACTCACTTGGCTGTTTAAAAACACTTCAAAATTAATGTCATTTGAATTGACATGCAACTCTTTATGTTTGAAGTTGTTGGGAAATGTTTCTTATAGGTGAAAGAGTTGGGATTGTAGAATATTAGTCCCAGAGCTGATTTGTATTTATAAATTATTCTGAAGATATATTTTTGTCCCTAACAGTGGTTGTTAGAAGATAACCCTTGTATATATTGCTTTTTCTCCACCCAATTATAGAGACTTTTAAGCTTAACTGCTTATTAAATTCATCAGGGCACTTTTAAAAATACCAGTGCAAAACCCCATCCTTAGAGCTGCTGATTCAGTTGTAAGGGGTGAGGCAGAGACTTGGGATATTTTACAACCTCCCAGCTTCTCCATAGGAGCCATGGTTGAAGCCTTATTGTATTCCAAATTGTTAGGAGTAGCAAACAGTTGACCAGGGGAGAGCTAGTATTTCTGGGAGTGAGATTGGTGCTTGTGGCAGCAGTGCAGAGGTAGAGTGGTGCTGCAGTAGGACTCCTGCCTTGTCACTCTGCCTGTCTTGATTTGGTCCCAGCTATATGTAAAGCTGGCCCCTAACTTGATGCCAACATTGTTATAAGAACAAATACAGTAAACTGAGGACAAGAATACCTCATTCTGTTTGTTTCCTGTGCTATTGCTGACATTTCTTATTTAAGAGAAAAGTTTTTTAAGTTTATGTGATATGTTTGTTTGACATAGAACCATCTTTTTCCTTTTCCTATCATTTAAGAATTTCCTATGTTGACTATACTGGTCTTAAGATACCTTGGCCTAATAAGTCATTTCTGGTGGTCTTATTTTTCTTTTCAGAAAAAGGAAAAAGAAGGTTTATGGCTTTGCTAGCAAAAGAGAAACCCAGTGGACTCCTGTCCCAAAGTCTATGACTCTCTCAGTAGGGACAAGGGGGCTTTATTTATTTTTATTTATTTATTTATTTTTGTGATTGCATAATTATTATTATTTTTATTTGTTTTAGTTACACATGGCAGTACAATGATCTTGACATATCATACATTTGAATCAAATGGGTTATAATTTCTCATTTTTCTGAGTGTACAGGTTGCAGAATTACATTGGTCATGCAGTCACGTATATACCCACAATAATAATAATATCTATTTTATTCTGCTGTCCTTCCATTCCCCGCTTCCCCTCCCTTCCCCTCCCATCACTTCTCTCTACCCAATCTAATGTGACCCACTTATTTTTATTTTTTTCCCTCACATCGTCATACCTGTATTCTGTATAACGAAGGGGGGTCTCCTTCCCTCTTCCATGCAATTCCCTTTCTCCCTCCCTTTCCCTCCCATCTCTCTTCCCTATCTAGAGGTAATCTTCTCATGCTCTTCCTCCCTACCCCATTTTGAGTCACCTCCCTTATATCAGAGAAGACATTTGGCATTTGTGTTTTTGGGATTGGCTAACTTCACTTAGCATAATATGCTCTAATGCCATCCATTTTGAAGGGGGTTTTAAAGGAACTTCAAGGGTTACATCCCAGGTGTGCTCTGGTAGGAAGCCCCCTGATGGCATGTTAGGATTCACTTGTTAATTTGGGAAATATTCACTTTCCAGATCCTCGGCAGGCCTCTCCTATCTGTAGTTTGTGTGTTCCAAGGCAATTAACTAGGGGAAGAAAAGATAATGCTGTCTCCCCAATCTTGTTAGGGAGGGGGAGAGGGGAGAAGAGAGGAAAAATCTTTTTTTTTTTTTTAAGTAAGCCTTAGCACAATGAGTGCTACTTTCAGAAGGTGAAGGTAACACTGTTTCATTTCCCCACTGTCAATTTCTACCTTCCATTTCTATGGAAAAGTGGGAGATGACATCTCCAAGTTATTTCCTGCTGAGAGAGGGCGAAGTTGGAGGGAAGTGACCCAGAGTTCTTGTTTTCTGTCAGGAGGGGCATGGACAGTTATGGGTATTCAGTATCATAGCAGTCCAGAGGAACATGGTGGGAGTTGGCAGGTGACTGGACAAGGTATATATAGGGCAAGGTTTATGCTGGGACAACAATAAACAAGACAGCAAAGCATTACTTTTTTGATAAACACTTAACATGAAAACAATTAGTATTTCAGCCAGTCTCTGGAATGCAGGACAGCCTGTGTCTCTAGAGTCTTTGTGATAGTTAAATATTAGGCACTCTCATGAGTACCCTTCCTTTATAGTCTCCAGCTTTACTTTTGTTAGGGCTGACACAAATGTACGTCTTAAATTATATTAAAAATAATTTTTTCCCCCTTTTAAATGTCCATGTAGGACTGTGCTCAGGCTATACTCTTCTGCCAGGTGTTTAAGACCAAGCTGGTCAAAACTGACCTTGTTCCTATATAGTCTTAGGAGTCAACTGATGTTCCTCAGAGATCACTCCTGGGGACATGTGTGAAGCCTCCTGGCTCCTTCAGATTTCCTCTATCAGTGGTGCCATGTGCCAGGATGGGTCAGGTCAGGGTCTTGATGACCACATATGTGGCTTCTCTTGGAAGCTTTCTCACTGACATCTCCATATAGTAACCTTATACACATGCCCTTGGTGACTTTAGTAGTTAATGTCTGTTCCTTTGAGCACGGTCTATTTTTCACCTCTATTTTATTTGAGTGTTGTTTTTTTGTTTGTTTTTTTTTTGGTGCTAGGGTTCAAATCCAGGGCCTTGCCCATGCTAGGAAGTGCTCTACCACTGATATACACCTTCAGACCTGTTTTATTTTACATGGGATGGGAACACAATGTGTCTATTGAAAATTCCGGTGGCTCATTGTAGTTACACAGGATCATTGATAAAACTAAGAAATGGACTTAGCACATTGTATTCATTGATTGTAACAAGTACACTTTGTGATCATGTGTTTGCCTAAGAATTCATCTGTAGATTTTGTTGTTCTGGGAATATATTTTGTACTAGCATAACGGTTTGTGTTCAGATATAAGTTTATGTAGTTCACTCTGAAATATCTCAGAGCACGTGTTTTTGAAATAAATAGAATAACGTTTCTTAAACCTTTCAGTTTCTGTTACATTCTTAAGAATTATTAGAGATGCCAAAGAGCTTTTGCATGTAGATTGTGTATTTGGATATTTACTGTTTTAGAAATTTACAAATGGGGCTGGTGGTGAAGCTCAGTGGTAGAGCACAATTGAGAGCCTAAGTCCAATCCTCTCACCACCTCCCCCTGAAAAAGAAATTAGGACAAAATTTAGAATATGTAGTTATTCATTGAAAAATAATAAATATATTACATTTGAACATAAGTAACTTTTTTGAGTAAAAAAAAGCTTTATCATAACAAAAATTAGTAAGAAATAGTGACAATTGTCTTATATTTCACAAATTTAATATCTGGCTTATTAGAGAATAGGTGGATTCTCACCTGATTTTACATCCAGTCTGCTATAATATTACACATCAGGTAGAATTTTCTGCTATAATTTTATGAGATAATGGAAATAGCAAATAAATCCTAATAATATTGTGAAAGAAAACTTAACCTTGAAGACCCTATGAAGTAGTCCTTCAGAACTACTCTTCATACTTGGAGAACTGCTGGGAGCGAATTATTTAATGATGAAAGAACTTTGAAAGAACCGCAAGCTAGGATTCTGACTTTGAAGATCATTTTGCTTTTATTAAAAAAAAAAAAAAAGAATAAAACAAGAGAATGTGACATTATTTGCTTTATGTAATATTTTCTTTGCAGATTTAGCATTGTAAAGGAATTCATCACCACTGGTGAAGTCTGGAACAATTTGTAAGAGCCCTTGATTTTATTTAGTCACTTTCTATCACATGAAATTTGCTTGTTTAGGATTATGATATACTTTTGGATTAACTGTTTTTGTATAGTCATCTTGCTGTAATTTGATTTTCTAATTTCATGTAAAGACTAATTCATTTGATAAGAAGAGGGGTAAAGCTAATAGCTCAGTTCTTTCTCTCCTAGCCCTTCACCTCAAGAAGATGGGCAGATCATGTTTGATGTGGAGATGCATACCAGCAGGGACCATAGCTCTCAGGTGTGTGTGTTTATTATTCTCATTTATAGTAAAGTAAGCAGTTAGGAATGATGAAGGTTCTCTAAGTCTTTTGCTGAAGTATATTGAGAAAGAAGACTATTCAGAAATCTTAACAATAGTTTGAAGCTGTTTTAAGTTACTCAATTTCCAATTTTGGAGTTATTTAGGATAATATTTGTTCTTGTTGCACTTCTTTAGAACTAAGAATTTGGGGCCCTTTCACCCTAAAAGTGTTGGAAATTTTTTGTCTATGATGTAACATTCCTAATATTCCAGGCTACTTTTTGACTTTATAAATAGAAAAACTGAGATGTCTTATTTAAGATTGCAATAAATTCAAATGAAGGCTGTGTTAGAATCGGGTGTGAAAACTTTGCCTGTATCTGAAATCAAAGCAGCGACTTCCAAGGTGAATTTGCAGCAAGAGAGAAACATTCTTCTAAATTTTGGCAAGACTCCTTGAATTAAAGAAGATAAATAATTCACTAGAAATTGATATGGTTGGAAGTATAGTATTAAAAGGAAAAAATTAAATCTTACAGAGGTTTGCATCATAAAATATGGTGAGTGTATAATTGTTGCTAATGACTTAGAACATTCATGGCCTGCCCTTAATCTTACATAGGTGTCAGATCAACTTTTATCTTTTTTTTTGGTACTGGGGATTGAACCCAGGGGCACTTTAGCACTGAGACACATCCTTAGCTCGTTTTGTTTTTTATTTTGAGATAGGATCTCACTGAGTTGCTGAGGCCGGTCTTGAACTTTTGGTTCTCCTGCCTCAGTCTCTCAAGTTGCTGGGATTATAGGTGTGTCCCACTACACATGACTAGAGTACAGATTCTTGAGGGCAAAAACCATCTTCTTTTTATCCTGTGTTTAGGCACTTGAAAAATATTGAATGAATGTTTACATGAGTTATTTTTTTAAAAACCCTTGTTTTGCAGTGTTCTTACTATGCATGATCCTTGGCCTGTTTGCAATAGAAATAGTTTTCCTGTTACTTGATTCGCCCAGTAATCCATTTCAAAAAGCTGCACAGTTTCTCCATATTTGGGCTGTGCTCTATTTTTGCCATTCTCTGAAACCTAGAAATTCTACAGATTGAATACCATATATTTTATGATGCACCATATTCTGTAGAGAAGTTTATAGCAAATGGCAAAGCTTTTGTGTAATGAGGTGATCTGATGAGAATTGTTGATTCTCTGGCTAATGTATGTCAGTTTGGCCCCATACAGTAAACTGTAACTAATGTTTACAAAAGTACATGTCCCCATTCCAGGAAGTATGGCAAAGATCAGAGAGAGAGAGAGAGAGAGAGAGGGAGGGAGGGAGGGAGGGGAAATTAAATCTGTGTTATAGCCTTTCCTGAAGAAGTAGTCTTCAGTCAGTATCAGCTTCTATATACAGACTGAAGATCTAGATTGGTGTTTTCCAAAATGTGTCTGAGGAATATTTGCTCAATGGGAAGCTCCATAAAACAGTTCTGAAGTCAGATTAGTGGAAAATAGTACAGCCCGGCTCCTTAGCAGTAGTCACCCTAGGTAGTAGCTCTGAAAATTCCTGCATTAAAGAAATCCAGTTTCACTAAACCAAATGTTTCTCTAGCTTATTTGACCTTACACCTTCCCCTCCTCATACATACTTCCCCCCTTACTATCTTAATAATCCCATGGAATACTTCGATCAGTACTTTCCTGGGTTATGGAATGACAGCTATACCATTGGGCTTATCTGATCATTGAGTTGACATGGAATTCTAGAGCTGAATACATCCACTTTAGAATTTCAGAGGAATTTGTGAAGTTCAGGAGTTCACTGTGTCAGATTCTAGTAAGATTACCAGTGGATCCCTAATCAGAAACAAGTACCTAAAAGAGCATTGACTCTCCTCAGGCAAAGGAAAAGCCACATTGACAGATCAACCCGTTGAAACAAGGGTAAGTTTTGGCAGAAGCAGTCCCTAACTCTTGTAAGAAAAACATTGCTGAGTAAGACTTTTAATAAGGTAGATATGAATAGGGATCATTTATTTAAACTTTGAAAAAGCCTTTTGCATTGTTTTTCTTTTTAAATTGAAGAAACAATTTAAAATTAATTACTTTGGGATTTGGAAAAATTACTTTTTTTCATGAATGAGAAGGAAGTTTAGGGTTAAGAAACACTTAAAAACAGTAAACAAAGGACTGTTAGGTATGCTTCATCACATGGGATATTCTCATGTGTGTCTGTCTATGAAGGATAGATGACATTTTCAAGCTTCTCTAGGAGGAGCAAGGAGAGGAGGCACTAACATTTACCAGGAGTGTGTGTGCTAGGTTGCTAAATTTATTTTTAAAAATACTTCTCACTTTTAATGTTCTCAGTCTAGTGAAAGAGGTGATATCATCCCCTTGGACAAATGGGGAAAATGAAGCTTGGCCCCAATTAAGTTACTTATTTAAGACAACAAAGCAAGGGTCTTTCTGGGACTGGGGTTGTGGCTCAGTGGTAGAGCGCTCACGTAGCTTGTGCAAGGCCCTGGGTTCGATCCTCAGTACCACATAAAAATAAATAAATAAAGATATTGAGTCCAACTACAACTAAAACATAATTTTTTTTTTTTTAAAAGGAAAGAAAACGGGTCTTTCTAAGCTGTGCATGATCCCTGTTCTTTCTACTGAAATTAGCCACTGAATGGAATTGGTCACAGGAGAGCTCATAGGGCTTGCGAATGAACTAACAGGTCTGATGAGTTATGAGTATGGGGACTGCTAAGGTCATACATTTAGGGAAAAGCTAGTTAAAACTACTTTTAGGATAGTAGTACTCAAGTCTCCATTTTCAACCATTTTGTATCAGGAAATGGACCACAGGTGATCTCAAGACATTTTTGCGTTGTATTTCAGGATCAAAGAGTGTTGGGTGTCATTGGAAGATGATTCAAACTGGAAATAACCTTCTCTGTCTTGTAAAACTGGTCTGTTCATGGATCACAGTATATAGTTTAATATTCACTTTAGAGACCTAAGAGAACAGGATTGGCCAGAGAAGGAAAATCTAACTGTGAAGATAAGGGGCTCCCACACAAGAACAGTCTGAAACGCCCGACTCTTCTTTGAATAGATGTAAGTGCAGAGAGAAGATCATTGATTCATTTAAAAGCATGAATCTCATATAATTAGATCAAGTGCACTTTTACCATTTTTTGGCCATTCCAAGAAGTGGAAAACAATTTAAAACCTGAAAATTAAATTTAAGATAAATGAAAGGAAGCTCAGAGCAGTGCTAAATGAGGGGAGCTTACCATTCTTTATGTAAACATTAGAATAAGAAATTTCTTTAGCTTTTTAAGATGCTATTCCAGAGAAAACTTTGCTTTACTCAGCTGAGAGAAAAATCCCACCATGTTAGGGAGGAAAAAAAGCATAAGCTCTTACTGCATGTTCCCTCTGTTGGAAAGTGCAAAATACTGACTTATTCAAAATTCAGAGCTAAATCTGTGAGCAGTTTTAGAGAGATAGGAGGCCACAGGAGGCAACTTCAGAAGCTATCTGCAGTATGTTGAGGAGTCAGATGTTGTGTGCACACAAGCTAGTCTGTATGCAAATTGTAACAATTTATTGTTTTTGGTTTAGGATGATTTCAGTGCCACTCCAAAGAGCCAACTCATGATTCTGAGTAATCTCCAATACCCAATGGAAAAAGCTCAATTCTAAATGCTACATTGTGTGTCATTCATTGGGATTTGCCAAGTTCAGCAGAACTAGATAAGAGTGGTATTGACGAGTAGCAAGAATCCACAGGGGTTTGCTCTGGTTTTGTTGGGGAAAAGGATTGTACAGAGATCCAGTCTCAAGCTCTCTTCCTTGGGCAGCCATAAACTAGACCTGTCAGAGCTGAAGGCTGTGAACATGCCAGGCTCTGCCTTGCAACTGTCTCCTGAACAGAATGAAAGCTGTGGTCAGAGAGACAATCCTACGCAAACAAAATGAGAACACTTTGTAGCTTTGAGACCTTTTGGCTTGGGGTCATAGTGTTGCATTCCTTAAAACTGAAGAAATAGTACTGAGGAATTTCTTAGTCCTGTGGGTTCTGTTAAAGGGAAACTTTTGGAAACTTTAATTGTTCTTGGCGCATATCTTGGCCTGAAACTTCAGGTTGTCATTAGCAATAAAAATTTCTTTTTCATTTATTTGAGAGAGTAAGTGTTAAATTCTTGACTCAGTTTAAAACAGATTATTCCAAAAAACTTTTTGCTAACATGGTGTCAAAACCTTGGGAAATATTTGGATAGTGATTTATCTAAAAATTGTTATCTACTTCCAGAGAGTAAAACCTGTTGCTTAAGAGCAGGTATGTTAAAGTTTGCCTGGATTGCATGCTTGCCCTGTCACTTCTTAACCGTGGAAGTTTAGGCAGGGTACAAAATGCTGTGTCTCAGTTTCCCCATCTAGAAAGTAGGTTTTAACAGTCTTATATTTTATAGGGTTGATGCAAGTGAAAATTGATGAATATAAAGCCTCTAGAACGGTGGTCGTCTAAGTGCTAAGACCATTATTTATTTCCTTATCGTATTTCCCATTTGATTTGCTTTTCAGCACTTGTATTTTTGTTATATCTTTTTTGATATGTTTGCGTTTATTTATTTTTTTCTATGAAAATCTAAATACATACAAAAATAAGGAAAATAATGTAATGGATGTTCATCTGCACTGGATTGAATAGTTATCTAGATTTTCCAAACTTTAATTATCATTGTATCCTCAAATAGTTTTGAAGTTCATAGTTTATATTTCACTGTACCAACAGTCAATCTCACTGAGTTTATTTTAGGATAGAAAATACTCTTAGGTCATTTTGTCAGCTTTTTAGAAAAATAGCCTTTTTCTAATATGAAAATGGGGCAGAACCTTCTGAGTATAGTTCTTAATTTTCTGTCCACAGATTTGTTTTTGTATTAGAAGGAATTGTACTTTTTTTTTTTTTTTTTTAATTCTTTGTTGAAAGTTGAATTCTTCTTTATAGTCAGAAGAGGAAGTGGTAGAAGGAGAGAAGGAAGTTGAGGCTTTGAAGAAAAGTGCAGACTGGGTGTCCGACTGGTCCAGTAGACCTGAAAATGTTCCACCCAAGTAAGTTCTTTGCGTCTCCCTGTGGGTTCTGCAGGGGGCCTGGAGACCCCTGAGGTATGTCCAGCAAATGCATCTCTGACTCCATCTCTGGATTCCTCTCTCAGGGAGTTCCACTTCAGACACCCCAAGCGCGCTGTGTCTCTAAGCATGAGGAAAAGTGGAGCCATGAAGAAAGGTGGTATTTTTTCTGCAGAATTTCTGAAGGTGTTCATTCCATCTCTCTTCCTTTCTCATGTTTTGGCTTTGGGGCTAGGGTAAGTAAACCATTAAACTCTTAAAGTTTTTTCCATTCATTTCATCCTCATACTTTTTGTTGAGATGTAAGAAATGCATGGGAAAACAGTTTGTATTGCTTTTCTTTTTTTTTTTTTTTTTTATTTTTTAAAATATTGTAGTTGTAGATGGACACAATACCTTTATTTTGTTTATTTTTATGTCGTGCTCACATGTGCCAGGCAAGTGCTCTACCACTGAGTCATAGCCCCAGCCCCATATTGGTTTGCTTTTAATGTTTTAGTTCTAATAAAGTAAATTTTAGTTTAAATAAAATAAACTTAACAATGATTAAACTGGCATATACCTATAATCCCAGCAGCTCGGGAGGCTGAGGCAGGAAGATCTTAGTTTCAAGGCCTTGACAGCTTAGCAAGACCCTGTCTCAAAATAAAAAGATAAAAATGATTGGGGATGTGGCTTAATGGTAAAGTACCCCTTGGTTTGATCCCCAGTACCAAAAAAAATGGGTAAATTAAATTTGATACATGATTTGATTGGTCTACCTGTAGGCCAGTTGGGGTTGTTTTTGTTTTTTAGTTGTAGATGAACACAATACCTTTATTTTTTCATTTTTATGTGGTGTTTAAGATTGAACGTGTGTTTCACATGTGTTAGGCAAGTGCTCTACCACTGAGCCACAACCCCAACCCAAGGCAGTTTTAATAATAGGTTTTTCCCTTTATTTGGAAATAAGATATTCATCTTTTTTTTAAATTTTAATATATTTTTTTATTTTTTATTTTTCGTTGGACACAACATCTTTATTTTATTTTTATTTGGTACTGAGGATCGAACCCAGTGCCCTGCGCATGCCAGGCCAGCACGCTACCGCTTGAGCCACATCCTCAGCCCAAGATATTCATCTTAATCCACTAAGTGAAATTTTAATTTTAGACTTTGTTTTTGTTTTGCTATTGAGAATCAAACCCATGGGCAGTTTACTACTGAGCTACATCTCCAGCCATTCTTTTGTGGCGGGGGGCACATACCAGGGATTAACTCAGGGGCAGTCAACTCTGAGCCATATCCCTAGCCCTGTTTCATATTTTAATTTAGAGAAAGGGTCTCACTGAGTTGCTTAGCACCTTGCTTTTGCTGGGGCTGGCTTCTGGGTCACTAGGATTATAGGCATGTGCCACCACACCTGGCTTGTTTTGTTTTGTTTTTATTTTTTAAAGACGTGTTATGCTCTTTAAGCATGCCCAGTGGGTCATTTTTCATGTATAATCCTCAAAAGATGGATAATCCCTTACCTTCCCCATAAGGAGCTCAGCATCACAGAGGCAGATCCCAGTAACCTTCCATACCCTTTGTCTCTCCTGATGCTTGGTCTGCCTGAGTGAGGCAGTAAGGGTGATCAAAAGCATCAGAAAGAGAGGTGCTTATGGAGGAAGGGAGGGTATGGACCCTGAGGCAGGGGTTAGATTTTAGTAAGTTATAAGGGCTCAGTAGTTCATTTGCCCTAAAGAGGTGGTTTTTTGACCTTGCAGTATTTCTTGCTTTTGTAAATCTTCAGACTTTTCTTGCCTCAAGTGTAGCTGTTGACATAGATTGTCAAAATGAATGTTAAGAAAAGGGCTTAAAAACATTAAGTTGCTTTTATTGCACTGGGGGTAGAGGTAGTTGTTTATTTTTCTTAATTTCCCTTTGCTTGTGTTATTAAGAGGTCAAGTACTTAAGTACTTGCTTGGAATGGAAAAAGTCACATTGGGACCCTAATCCTTTATAGAGTTGTAGTAAGTAAGTAAGAGCCTTTTTTTTTTTTTTTTTTTTGACTTGGTATTTTTATTTATTTCTAATCAGTAAGAGCCATCTTAAAGGCACTGGTAGCTCTAATTTTTTGCCTAAACCTAGCACCCAAGTAATTTCATATATATTTATTTATTTATTTTTTTTTTACCTGAAGTAGCAATAGAACTTTTTGTCCACCAGAAAGAAACATCTCAAAGGAGAAGAGGACCTCTTCTCTTTGGCTGTTCAGTCCTGAGTTAATGAATAGACAGAATCAGATAAAACCAGATCTGCAGGGCTAGTGACTGGTTTGCCTGCCTGTAATCCCAGGTACCAAGGAGGCTAAGGCAAGGGGATCCAAAGTTCCAGGCCAGCCTCAGTTACTTAGTGAGATCCAGTCTCAAAATAAAAAACTAAAAGGACTGGGGATATAGCTGAGGAGTAGAGTGCTCCTGGGATCTATCCCCTGCACACCCCCAAAATTCAAATAAATAAAATTTTTAAAAAAGTCAGTGGACTGAGGATGTGGCTCAGTGGGAGAGCACTAATATGGCACATGTGAGGCCCTGAGTTCCATCCCCAGCACCACAGAAATATATAATAAATAAAAGAAAGTGGTAGCTCCAGGGAGTCAGAATTGAGAACTGTGTGTGTATACTGTTGGAGCCTTTTTCAGGAACTGGAAAGCTTATAGTTCTTCAGTAGGAATCAACCTGTGGACAAGCTGGTATAGAGATGTAGAAACAAGTGAGACATGATCGCTCTGCTTCCTTTCAGCATCTATATTGGAAAACGACTGAGCACACCTTCTGCCAGCACCTACTGAGGGAAGGAAAAGCCCCTGGAGATGTGTGTGGCCTGTGAAGTGGTGTATTGTCACAGTAGTTTATTTGAACTTGAGACCATTGTAAGCATGACCAACCTTTCCCCCTATTTTTACATATCCAGTCCAGTAACTCTCAATTCCAGTATTTTATTCAAACTCGGTTGAGGCATTTTACTAACTTTATTCCCTTTTTGGCCTGTAAGACACTTTAGAATTTCCTAACAGAATTTACTGTTGTTTAGAAATTTGCAAGGGCTTTTTTTCCGCAAATGCCACCAGCAGATTATAATTTTGTCAACAATGCTGTTGTCTCCTGTTAGTGCCACCAGAATTAGACCTGCATCACTCACGGTAGGAATTTTACTCTGGCAGTGTAACTACTGTCTCTCTTGAGATGAAATCAGGTTAGCAAATGATATAAAATGCTTTGTTTAGTTTTTGTTTTGTTTTCTAAGACAGTCAAGCTTCCCAAAGCTTGAATTTATAGTTATTAAAAAGAAAGCAAAAACAAAACAAAACAAATAAAAAAAAAAAAAAAAACCAAAAACAATGACAATAAAAAGCAAGACACAAGAAAAAATATCCTGGGCAATAAAAAATTATTTTAAACCAGCTTTGGAGCCACTTTTTTTCTAAGCCTCCTAATAGCGTCTTTTAGTTTTTAGGAGGCGGGCTGTGTAAATGATAGGTAGGAAATAGAGTAAAAACTAAGATACATCAGCAGATTTTATTACTAGTATGCTGTAATGCTGTCTTTTCTATGATGTGGAATCTTTATTTCTGATAAGGAAGTCTCAGGCCTAGTCATGCAAAATTGCTTTTGAGTTTTTTGTGTATTTGAAATTTCCGTGTAGTAGCTGCATGTGAGTTTTTCATGACTTTACTTTTTTTTTTCTTCATTTTTTTTCCTCTAAGAAGAGACTTGAGTGAGTCCATTTTTGTTGTTAACATAGGCTTCTTGTTTTAGGAAGCTTCACTTATACTCTGAAGCCTTTAAACTCTGAAGAAAATTGCTTCAGAGTTATTCCAAGCACTTGTGCAACTTTGAAAAGCAGACTTGGGTTGTGGGAACAGTTGGCAAAGTTCTGGAAAGATGCCATTTGTTTCCTTCTGGTCCCTCCCTTGCTGGTGTTTACTGTGCGTCTTCCCAAGGTGGCCCCTGGGATTCCATGGGCGTTGGTGATTTTCTCATGTAGTAGTCTTTTCAATTATGTTAAACTCTTGACGTTTCAGAACACTCAGCAGATCCCTTCAACAACGTGCTTTTTCGTTTGTTTCTAAAATGTGAAGCTTTTAGGACCAAATTGTTAGAAAGCATCAGAATTGCCAGTTATTTCAAGTAGATTTTATTGGATTTCAGAACATACAGCATGACTCTGAAGGATACTACTGTATGTTTTATATATAAAAACTATTACTGTTTATGATGTAGACATTGCTATTGAATATTTAGAGAACCAATTGTTAAAATTGTTAAAATTTAAAGCTAGCAATCTATAAAGTGCATCAGGTTGACTTGAATAAAAACACTATGACAACCAGGTTTTCCAGTTTGCAGAAACTAATTCTTCTTTCTTGAATCAAGGTTGGTAAAAATGATATATTACAGAGGAAAGTAACACAGGTTCAACAAAAAATTATTTTCTGCTTTTTTTTGAGAACATAACTGGCTATCTTTAAGAAAGGTGATATATCCAAAATAGTTTCCTGAATTATTTTCTTTTTTCTTTCTAGCATTTGATATCTAAATAATTTTGGACATCTTTTTTTAATTATAACTTGTTTCTGTCTTACTGGTAGCACTTGATTTGCCTTCTAACATATTTATTTCAAGTCTTTGTGTTTCAGTTTCTTTGGGAAGAAAGTATATCTGATGGTCCACTGTTTTGTTGTTGTTGTTTGATTGTTTGTTTGTTTGTTTTTGAAAAGCCTGAATAAAATTGGAAAGGCTGATAAAGAGAACTAAACTGCTATAACAATACAATTTGTATTATAATTGGTAGCATGGGAGAGAAGAAGAAAATTGTACTTTAAGAGCAACTTTTTATAGGCAATACATTGCCCTCTTTCTAAATTCAGTAGCAGTTTATCAGTAGTGCCATTGGATTTTGGGTATATTTGTGATTTTTTGTTCCCAGCATTGAAAATAAGTTCAGTGTTGCCCTTTTTGAAGTTATGGAAAATGATGAATACTTTATCACAGTAGAACTCACCACACGAGGAGCTCATGCAGTATTTATCTATAGCCCTTAACATGTGGGATGAATGTTTATGTTCCTCCTAGACTTTTGTTGAATGAAAACACACTGTCTGATTGGGAAGGAGAATTCAACGATTAACAGTTGAAATTCTGAGATTAATGTTTAAAAAGCTTTACACCTGTTTACAAATTGGGGCTGAAAAGGCAGGTTTCATTTTCTTATGTTTGATGAAAACTGGCTTAAAATATTTGTAAATAACATCAAGAGCAAAACTGCACAACCTTGCACATTGAAAAGTGTAGCAAGTTACCTTGATTGCAGTAAAATTATTTACTAGACTAAAAAAAAAGAAAAGAAAATTGAAGACTTAGCCAGCTAGATGAATTTATAAAAAAAAAACAGTTATTGATATTATTGGACTTAACTGAGCCAAAGTGAATATGCATTCTTCATCTATTTAGTTAGCATTTTGTATCATTAAATACAGTTTACAATACATGTATAACTTGTAGCTATAAACATTTTGTGCCATTAAAGCTCTCACAAAACTTTTTCTGTCAGTATATTATTTTGTACTGTGTATATTGCCTGGGAGTTCAGAGGTCACAAGGCCTCCTCTGTCTACGCAGAACTTGCCATGGTGCCTGGCTGTTCTGGGAGAGTCAGGTGGCGCTGCTGCCCTCCAGGCTTCCTCTTCTCAGAGCAGTGGTCCCTACATAGTGCTCATGGAGCACTGCAGCTGCTGTGTGTGAAGCCCGGTGGGTCTGGAGCCTTCAGAGCATTCCACCAGCCGAGGGGATGTTGTTCACAGAGGAGACGGTAGAGCGAAAGCCAGGAGACCAGCCAGTGTTCAACAAGTCAAATGCTCAGAAGGACATCGGGTGTACCCAAGAAGAATCTGGAGGGCAGCTCAATGGGGTGTGTGCTCTGAGTGCACAAGGCCCTGAGTTCCGTCTTCAGCATCAGAAACACCCTGTACAGTGGGCTGTCTGCATCCATGGTTCCACATTTATGGATTCAGTTAACAGTGATTTGAAAATACTTGGGGGAAAAAATTGTGTCTACTAAATATGTGCAGAACTTTTTGGGGGGTGGTGGGTTTTCTTTAAACAATACAGTATAACAGCTACTTACACAGCACTTGTATCAGATGTCATAGGTAATCTAGGAAAGATTTAAAGCATACAGGAGGATTGCACAGATTATGTGCAAATTCTTTGCCATTTTTCACAGAGGACTTGATCATTTGCAGATTTGGGTAGCCCCTGGGGTCCTGGACCCATTCCATCAAGGAGAAGAGGGTCAGCTGTACTTGGCTCCGCCTACTTTTCCTGCCTTCCCGGCTTCCTTCAGGCTACCCTCTCTCAGAGCTTAGTATGTTTCTCTCAGCATTCATGATAATTGCTCTAAAATATAAATCTGATACTATCTTGTGTCCCCTGAAATCCTCGAATGGTTGGTCCCCATTGTCTTGGAGATAGTTGTAGTCCCCTCAAATGGCTCAGGTTGGCTTCTCTGGGGCCTTGTCTGCCAGTGGCCCTCCTTTACTCCCATCTTCACTCTTCTAACCGTTGGCCCTTTGAAAGTGTCCTTCCCTTGCCCACCCTTATCCTCACCTGCATGTCTCAGGATCAGCATAGGTCACACCCCCCTGGTAGCTAGGGTAGGTGCTGCCTCTGTAATCTGGCACAGCTGGTGTTTGTCCCCACTGCCCCACCAGTTACCTAGTAAAGTTGTTCTGTTTACTTGTCCAGCTCCTTCACAGCCCTTGTAGGTGAGTGCCCGGTCTTTATTTCTCACTGAGTCTCAGAATTGACATAGTGCTAACTATTTTATGCATGTTAAATGTATTTATTCAAAACAAAGTTCAGTAATTTTCAACACCCCAAAACTAGTTTCAAGCTAGTACTATTGGATTTAGCTGAAGTGAGTGGCAAGTTATGTTTTGAGATAACCTAGGAATCGTGAACAGTTGAATTCTAAAGCAAGTTGCATAGAATAGCACAAGGTGTTTGCATTTTTTCATTTTTGAGAAAAAAAAGATAATTAGAATCATAATAGACTAGAGCTCATAGAAACCTTGAAGTGACATGCATTGAACTGATGGATTAAAATTCTGCGTGAACCCGAGATGTCTTCCTTTCCTAGAGACATGCTTTGTTTACAAAGAGTGGTCTTATCGTCTGTTGAGGTTTTTGTTTGTTTTTCTAGTTGTAAATTTATTTATTTTTATGTGGTGCTAAGGATCGAACTCAGTGCCTCACACATGCTCTACCTCTGAGCCGCAACTCCAGCCCCTCAGTTAAGGGTTTTTTTGGGGGGTGGGGAGCGTACCAGGGATTGAACTTGGGCACTTGTCCCCTGAGCCACATCCCCAGCCCTATTTTGTATTTTATTTAGAGACAGGGTCTCACTGAGTTGTTTAGTGCCTTGCTTTTGCTGAGGCTGGATTTGAACTCGAAATCCTCCTGCCTCAGCCTCCCGAGCTGCTGGGATTAACAGGTGTGTGCCACCAAGCCCTTCCCTTCTATTGAGTTTTGACTGACTACTGTTGAGTTTTGACTGATGTTGGTGTGTGGTCACACAATGGGATGCTACTTTCACACTCCAGCCCCTCTTTCTAGAGCAAGCATCTGAAAGTGTCTTTATTTTTATTTAACAATTTTTTTTAAAGAGAGAATTTTTTAATATTTATATTTTTAGTTTTCGGCAGACACAGCATGTTTCTTTGTATGTGGTGCTGAGGATCGAACCCGGGCCGCATGCATGCCAGGTGAGCACGCTGCTGCTTGAGCCATATCCCCAGCCCCTATTTTTATATAACATTTCTGAAGTAGTGATTTATATCCATAAAATCACAGCTTCTAATCAAAACATTACTACAATAATTTATCTTCTTAGAAAATGCTTGTCAGCAGTTCCATGGGAGACCTGGGATTAGCACTAGGCAGTGTTGTCACTGGGGTTTATTTTATTCTGTGCAAATGGCAACGCTAATAATCCTGGTGTGAAGACAGATTTTGAGCTTCATGATACCCATTTGGGCATCACTAGGTTCAGCATTAGGAATAAATTTGAAAAAGAAAAAAATCTGTAAGCATTTCAACTGTCTGAAAGTTAATTTTCATAGCATCTGTGCTTTTTATAAATAAAGTGCTATAAAGTTCCTGCCAAAGAATCTGTACTTTGGGTGGGGTGTAAGTGTGAGAATAGCATGAAAAAACTGCTGCCGGTTTCTTAAACATTGCTGTGTTAGCCCTACAGGTTAATAAAGCACAGATTTGAGTGAGAAGAAGAGGGCCAAAATTAATGGTGGAAACAATGAAGGAGCACATACCATGAGCCTGACTCTGGACTTTGAGCTCTGATTCTCATAGCAGCCATTTGAGGCAGTTACTATTTGGGTTTTACAGAAGAGAAATGTCATCTTCCGTAGTGAACCAGCTCTGCCCTGTGTGCTTTCTTCCACTGGGGCTTCAGCCTGTGGCCAGTAGCCCTAACTCAGTGCACAGCTGTCCCTCACAGAAGGCACTCTCCCTGTTTGCTAGTCAACTTTATTTTTGGATATGCCCTCCCCTCATTGGAAAAGAAGTCATGTATTACTGTGCAGTGAGCACAACTTGAAAGGAATTTCCAATATCAACTGATAATGGTGTTTTCCACTGGTTTTACTTTTGTGAATTTTTTTTTTTGCCATTTACATGTAAATGGATGTGAGTTTTGGGAATTAATTATATGTAAGGGTAAGGAATCTAGTCCACGCAAGCATCCACGACTCCTGTGTTGGATACATTCTGTTAACCAGCACCTGTTTGTCGTGTCCACACTGGCTCCATTTCAGGGACTCTGCCAGGACACCAGATCCATCTTCTCTATTGGACAACTCTGGGAGATTCTGGTATAGTCCACCAGTATGCACAGTATAGTCTGTCAGAAGGTCACAAGCTGCCAGGGGCACCGAGGGCTGGGGTGGCACTCAGCAGCACGATGGGAACTGCTGCACGGTTACTGCCTGCTCATTTCTACCCAAGAACCTCCCCATACCCAGCTGCATCAGCCCCAGGAGCCCACCTTGCACCCCCTGCCACCACTACTGCCCAAAGGAGAGAAATGGATTTCTCAGCCCCTTCCCCCAGTGTCACCAGGTCTTGAGTCAATCCTTTTACTGACACCTGATTGGGGAATTGCTTGTGTTCTACCTGCCAGAGAGGCTGGGAAGGTGAGAGGAGGTACCTTCAACACCAGGATTCATGGAGTGATTGATGCTTCCAGGATAGAACCTGCATGCTTAGCATGTGCAAGGCCGTGGGTTCAACCAGCAACCTGCCTGAAAAAAAGGGGGGGGGGGAGTTCAGATGCTGGGCAGTCAAAAGGAAAGATAAATGTCATCTATGACTGGACAACAGACACGGGAATTTTTCATCTAACAGGAATTAAATAATTGTACAAGTTGTTAGGACGTGTTAGGAGAGAGAACACTGGGAGAATCTATATACATGAGCGTTCTCAGAGGGAAGAGATTGTGGATAAAACCTAGTTTGTGATGAAGATGGGGATTTGAAAACTACCCAGAAAATAAAATTGAGTAATAGTATATGTCACCAAAAATGTCCAAGGTCACTCCTAGGTTGCTTCTCGATGATGGGCCCATTTCTGAGGGACAGCCAGTTATTGAACAGCCCGGGTGAAGTGTTGAATGGGCCATTGGATACATGTGTCTGGAACTCAGAAGAAGTACAGGTTTGGGGCATAGTCAGCAAACAGGCAGTAGGTGAAGCCATAGCATGGGTGACATGACCTAGGGGGAGAGAAAAAGAAGAAAGAAGGCCCAGGAAGATCTCCAGAGACCTGCAGCACTGAGAGATTTGGACAGAGGAGAAGAGCCAGAGCGTGGGAGAAAACCAGGCCGCACAAACCGAGCCGCGAGTTTCTCACCATCAGTGTCAACGAGGGAGAACGGTGCATTTGTTGGTTTCGTCCACATGGATACCACTGACCTTCACTCAGCCTTTTTGAGGACAGCTGGGGAGGGGATCCAGATTAGAGTGCTTTGCCAGTGAGGAGGTACAGAAGGGGAGACCGCCCCTGGAAGATGTGGCCTTGAAGAGAGTGAGAAGTGGGTGGGCCGGGGGCTTGAGGAAGGACTTTTTAAAGATGGAATAGACTTAAAAGCATATTTAAATACAAATGGGAAGACTCTGTATTAGGGTGTTGCAGAGAAGCAGACCAACAAAATGTATAAAGAGGAATTTATTATAAAGATTGTCTTCTGTGACTATAGAGGTTGGCAAGTCCAAAATCTGCAGACCAGGCTGGCAGGTGGGAGACCCAGGGAAGAGCCCAGGGGGCGATTTACCTCCAAAAGCCATCTGCTGGCAGAATTCCTCTTGCTCCTTGTTGTCCTTTGGAGGCCTTCAGCTCATTGAGGGGATGAGGCCCACTCATATAATGAATATCAAAGTCATGCAAAGACACCATCATAGGAACATCCAGAAGATGTTTGACTAAATATTGGCACCAGAGCCCAGCTTAGGTGACACCTGAAATTAGTCATCACAGAGATGCTGAAGATCAAGGAGAGGGATGGAGGGAGAGGGTAGGGTTTTGTTTAGTTTTTGCCAAAGATCTATTGCTTCATGAGGCAGATGGACAGTGCCAGCTGGGGCACTTCTGCACACAGTGACGTGCTCACGGACAACACCATTTAAATGAATAAGCATTGTTCAGAAAGTGATTTTTTAAAGTATATTTGCAACTCCATCCAGCAGTTAGGATCACGCTGGTGTGTGAGTTGGAAAACAAAAGCCCAAAGGGCACCAAGCTGTAGGCAAGGAATTTGAGGCTGAGAGAGAGGTCAGGTTCCAACAGGAGGAAGACAGAGGCTGCAGGCACTGGGGCTGACCAAGATTTGGGAAGGGTGATTGCTCCTCCTTTCTCCCAGATAGAAGGAACTCCAGG
Organism: Marmota flaviventris; assembly: GCF_047511675.1. Classification (NCBI taxonomy): domain Eukaryota; kingdom Metazoa; phylum Chordata; class Mammalia; order Rodentia; family Sciuridae; genus Marmota; species Marmota flaviventris. Next base: position 168,749,780 of record NC_092500.1, read on the forward strand.
GCCACTGCTTGCCTGTCCGGAGAGGGGAGTGGATTATCTTCAGACACTCCAAGAAACTGAATTTCACAACACAGTGAAAACTGTGACTTGCAGACACCACATGAAAAACCCGCACCTACTGTTTTTCCCCCATTAAAAAAGAAATTAGGTTTTAATGAAGTAAAATTTATCCTTTAGTAGACAGCTCTGCAAGTTTTGACAGATGTATAGTCTTACTACTGCCCCTGACCCAGACAGCCATCTGCTCCCAGGTGCCCCCATACTTGTGTAGAAGTCCAGCTTCATGGGTGGCTGAAGTGGGGGGATTGTTTGAGCTCAGGGGTTCAAGGTCAGCCTGAAAAATACAGCAAGATCCATAAATGGAGAATTGGACACAAATTTCTATCCATGGCAGTTTTGGATGCTTCTAGTAGCTGCCTGACAAAATTGTTTTTTATAAAGGAGGAGGAAACAAACCTTGTCAAGTGGCATGGGGACGGGGGCGGGGGGGGGTTGCAAACACTTATTGGTTATACCATAATTGCAAGTATTGAATTCAATTGTGAACACACCTTTAAAAGTTAACTCTGTAGACAATATTTATCTGTTTAAATGGTGGTACAAGAAACTCTTCAGCCAGTTCTAAGCAAAAGTAACGAGAAATTTTTTCTTTAAATGTTTCAAGAGGGATAAGCAGTCACCACTCTTCTAATGAGATGAATATCTCCCCAGAGCAGAAGCAGCAGGAGCAAACAACCAGGAGCTAAGTGAAAAGCATCTACTAGAGGAGACTTTTTATTATTATTTGTCAAGTGGTGATATAAAGAGATTGAAGGCAAAACCACTCCTGTTTTCCTGAGACAGACAATATTTAACTGTGACTTTTAAAACACATGTTGCTGGATTCACAGGTGCTCAGTGAGGCTCTGGGCTGTTCTCAACTCATTAGCCTTTGCTACCCCAAGATCAGGGAGCCCAGATTTTCCCACCAAGAGAGATTCACTCTACTGCCTCAAATTTCAGGGTTCGCTTTCAAAGCACAAGTTTCAGGGCCAGAGATGTGGCTCAGTGGTAGAGCACTTGCCTAGCATGCGTCAGACCCTGGGTTTGGTCCCCAGCACCACAAGATCTTTATAGCTTCCCGGGCAACTTGCTCCCTGACAAACTAGGCTCTTATCCTGAATCATGGTGACACGCAAGTGCACTCAGAATCAAAGCTTTAGAAAAACAGTTTTGATCACATCCATCTCTCCCTCTTGAGAGCTTACAAAAATTAAAGCGCCATAAGAGGGTACCCATTAATAATTATGTAAGAGTTTGGGAGGGAGCATCTGCAGACAGATTTCAGCCCGTTATGGAAGAATGTCCTCATTTTTACAATTATGTCTCACTGCCTGAACTTCTCCCTGTCTTTGGTTCTTAAACACAGACTGCTGGGGTACCAGCACCTGTTGGGGAGCCTCGAGCCCCAGGCAAAGTCTCGTTGTCTTCCTGTGTCTGGGAGGAGGTTCATTGCTGCGGCCTAGCAGATAGATGCACAGGGAAGATGGGCAGGGGCCACTATAGGGAAGGCAGGGAGAGGAGAAAGGCGCTTCACTGAAAGAGGGAGGGGAGGGAGGAGACCCAGTGGGGCACGGGACAGGTGGGTGTTCCACAGCTGAAGGTCTTAGATAAACCGATAAAGCTATGAAATAAGTCCTTTTAGTTTTTTTTAAAGTGGATATAATTGGTCAGGTAATCAAGTTTTAATTTTTTTAATGATAATACTTGGTTTTGTTGAAATCACATCTGCAAACACAAATTCATAAATCTTTTTTTTCAGGAAAGTCAAATTCAGAGTGCCTCAAATTGATGCAGCTTGATTAGTCCCTCTGGGATCCCAGGATAAGAGCCACTTTGTCAGGGAGCAAGTTGCCCTGGAAGCTATAAAGATCTTGTGCTGTCGTTTGTTTTTAAAATTATGGTAAAACATGTAACCGATTTATCATCTTAATGTGCCGATCAGTAGCCTTTGATTAGCTGGGGTTCTGCAGAGACAGAACTAATAGGATATATAGAAAGGTGATAGATAAATGATAGGGGATTTAGTAGGGGACTAGGCCCACCCACATCATGAAGCTGAGGGGTTCCACCATAGCCCAACTGCGGGCTGAAGACCCTGGGATGTCAGTGGTCTGGCTCCATCTAACTCCGAAGGCCTCAGAACCAGGGAAGCTATGCAGTGACTCTTAGCGTGAGGCCCAATGCCTGAGAAACTGGGTGGCAGCCCAGTATGAGTCCCAGAGCCCAAAGCCCGGAGATGCCAAACTTCTGATGTCCAAGTGCAGTAGAAGAGGGGTGTCCAGGAAAGAAAGGAAATCCCCTTTTTGTTCCATCTAGACCCCCAGCCTGTTGCATGGTGCCCGACCACCCTGAGCAGATCCCCCCACATCCAAATCACATCCATCTCCTCTGGAGCCTGACAGACATGCCCAGAGATAATTCTTTCTTAGCTCTCTAGGTAATCCTTAATCCAGTCAAATTGACACCTAAAACTAACCAGCACAAGGATTAACCTAAACACATGATGGTTAAAGGGCTCTCTAGAACTTTTCATCTTGCAAAACTCTAGATCCATTGATTGAATAATAACTCTCTGTCCCCTCTTCATGCCAGCTGCTGGGAATCACTATTCTATTTTATATTTCTAAGGTCTCTTACTATTTTAGGTATCTCATATAGGTGGAACAATATAGATTTTTTTGATCGGTTTGCAATCACTTTATTTTGCTTAATTTCATTGAAGTTCATCCGTGTTGCAGCATATGAAGGGGTTTCTTCCTTTTTAAAAGGCTGACTAGTGATCCATTGCATATGTACACAGGTTGAGCATCCCCAATCCAAAGTGCTCTAAAACCTGAATCTTTTTGGAAGACATTATACTCAAAAGGTTTCAGATTTTGGAACATTTTAGATTTTCTGAGGGATGCTCAACCAGTAAAGTCTATGCAAAATATTCCAAAATCAAACAAAATTCTCAAATCTGAAACAGTTCTGGTCCCAAGCATTTTGTTTAAGGGAACTCAACATTTTGTTTATCCATATGTCAGTGGGTTGCTTCTCCCTCCTGGCTGTTGTGGCCTGTGCAGCAATAAGCATGGTGTGCAGGCATCTCTCTGTGTCCTGCCTTCGGTTCCTCAGAGTGGGGCTACCAGATCATGCGGTAAGTCTATGTTAATTTTTTCTCTGTGCAGTTCTCTGCAGCAGCAGGCCGCACCATTTCACTTCCCCACGAGTTGTGAAAAGGGTTCCATTTCTCCACATCCTCACCCTACCATGTTAATTTTCTGTTTTTTTTTTTCCCTCGTTTTTATTTCGTTTTAGGTTTTGGATAGTGGTCATGAATGGAAAGTGATGATCAAGATCTAAATTTATAATTTTGACCCAGAAATGAATTTACACCAAGTAGATATACATCCTAGTTAAAAGCTGTGGTGTGTGTGCTTGTGCGCATGCGTGTGTGCACAAGCGCGAAAAGGAGGAAGTACGTTTTTGCCAATGAGCACTGAGGATACAGTCAGAATGCTTTGGGGATGAAGAACTCGAAATGTGATGGAGACAGGGAATCTGATGGGCTCTGCCACTCACCTGAGCCACATCCCCAGCCCTATTTTGTATTTTATTTAGAAACAAGGTCTCACTGAGTTGCTTAGCACCTTGCTTTTGCTGAGGCTGGATTCGAACTCACGATTTTCTGTCTCAGCCTCGTGAGCTGCTGGGATTACAGGTGTGCGTCGCCATGCCTGGCATCACCTGTTGGATTTTTGTGAGTGATCGTGTAACTTCTCTGGGTCTCAGTCTCTTCCTAGTGAGAGAATAAAAGAAATATGCACCCAAGAGAGTTGGGGCTGGGCTGGGGGCATAGCTCAGTGACAGCGCACTTGTCTGGCAGGCCAGCAGGCCCTGGGTTCCATCCCCAGCAATGCAAAAAATAAACAGGGCTTGCAGGCGTCAGACACTTAATAACAAATGTAAGCTGGAATAAATCAAGAGAGATGAGGGAGCAGGGGTGGGTATCAGCCAACTGGGCACAGCTGAGTTTGTTCACAGTAGGGGGGTGCTGGGCTGTGGGGGGTTCTCTATTTTGAAATCCACTTTCACAGCAGATGTGTTGGAGATACTGTGGGGAACTGTTTTTTGATAAAGTAAATGAAGATGTAAATGCTTCTGGGTACCTCTACCTATACCCATGACGGAGTTAATCTAACTTAGTAATTGCTCAGTACACGTTTCCATAGGTATCACCTTCCCTCCCTCTCTCCCTCTCTCTTCCATTCTCCCTCATTCATTTTCTTTCCCACTCCCTCCCAAAGTGACTTGACATGCTGTGTTAAAAATGGGTACAAGATTAAAAGATAGAAACCAAAAAAAAAGGGGGGGGGGAGAGGGATAGAAACAAAATTAAAAGATAAATTGAAAAAGAAAATAGTGTAGAAGAAAGGGAAAGTCGGACCAAACATTAATTCCTTTAACACAAACTTTATGCAGATGCACTTTTTGTTAAAGGAAGAGAAAAAATATTGTTCTGAGAATCTTGAGTTTCCAGTGTGAAGGAGACATGCACCCCAATACACTCACACAGTCCAAAAGAAAAAAGCCAATTGCATATTTTGATTCATGATTAGTGATACTGGAAAGATTATTTTTCTCCTGAGAGGTGTTTTTTTTGTGGGGGGGAGGAAGGGGCACCAGGGATTGAACTCAGGGGGACTCGACCTCTGAGCCACATCTGCAGCCCTATTTTGTATTTTGTTTAGAGACAGAGTCTCAGTTGCTTAGCACCTCTCCATTGCTGAGGCTGACTTTGAACTCACAATCCTCCTGCCTCAGCCTCCCGAGCCGCTGGGATTACAGGAGTGCACCACCATGCTCGCCCTGAGAGGTGTTTTTTAAAAAGGACACGATGTCCTATAAATCCTGCATCCTCAGCAATATCCCTAAGATGAAAACAACACTGAATTCAACAACAATCATCAGTGAAGGCAGCAAACCATGGACTGGCCACTGCAGGAGCCAGAACCCTCTGCCAAGATATGCAGGTCCCATCTGGCCACTGGGAGTTCTGGATCTTGTGTGGTCCTCAGAATCGATTCACAAAGAGCCAAGAAAAAGGGTCTCTGTTGAACACTGGGGACTCAGTGGTTAAAATCTCAAAAATCCTAAGGAAAGTATTTGATGACTTAAATGTGATTGCTGAAAAACTGGTATAAAAAACACTATGAAAGATAAATGACAGACGGGGAAAGGGTTTTTCAACACATGGGATGAAGTCCTAATTTGCCTCATTTTCAACCCCCGCCCCACTAAGCGGCTACATGTGGGAAAGCGGGAACCTGGTGTGGAAGGGCCTCTGCAGAACCAACATACTGTAGTGTAATATTTCGGCCTTTCTCAGAATCGGCCTCATCTAGGGACAGTGCCCCACTTTCATGACTGTGGGACGCCGTGAAGCCTGTAGCTGCTCCATGCTTGGGCAGCCAGTGACTTCCGCCTTAATTGCTGTAACTCAAGGACTCCAGCAGTCATGATGAGGTGGGTCCTGGGTGGCCTTAATGTCCTACTCAGGCAGTCACATCTCTATTGTAGGTTTTGGCTTCCAGTTCTGACCTTCTGTAGATGATTCCACATGCTTACTGCCTCTTTGGACTTGTCCAGGAGGATGTCTCACAGTCCTTCAAACTCAGCATGCTTAAGATGGAACTAGTTAGCAGTGGAGTCAGATCCCAAGGAAGAGCCAACTCATGCTAAGCCATAGGCTTGGCTTCTGTTCCTTCAACCACCTAAAACTCCTTTTTTTTTTTACAAAAACAAAAGATCGACTGTGAATGCTTGGCTGCCTTGTACCAACTAGATGGCAAGAATTGATCCCTGGTAAGGACTTAAACTCATTGGAAGGAGACAGAAACCATAAAACAATGAAACATGTTGAGATGTTCCAAGTTTTATCCTGTGTTATTCTGCTTTGTGTTGCTGTAACAAAATACCTGACTCTGGATAATGTATAAAGGAAAAAGGTATATCTGGATCACAGTTCCAGTGGCTGGAAAGTCCAGTCAGCATGGTGCCCCACCTGGCCGCATCACAACCAGGATGTGTGCTGAAGGGGCACATGCGGGAACAAAGAAGCAAGAGGGGGAGTAAGGAAGCCCAGCTTGCTTGATAACAACACATTCTGGCAGGAAGTAACCCAGTCCTATTGGATTCACTAAATCCCTTCTGAAAATGGTGTCTCCCTGACCTAACAACCTCCCATAGTTCCCACCTCCTAAAGATCCACCACCTCTCAAGACATCGGGAACCAAGTTTCTACATGAACTTTGGGGGACAAACCACAGCATGTCTTTACTGTTTCTCTCTCTCAGATGAGCAATACCCCTGACTTATGTGTTTGTTTAAACCATTGTCTTTTGACTGATAGGTATAAATAAATCTTTTGCATAAATGAGGAATGTGTGCTGGTTACAATTACAGTACAGGACCTGGCACTGGGCAGAGCTCAAAGTTGATGTTTAGTAAGTCATTAATTCAGTTTTCATCTGGAGAGGACTTCAGGGGGCATACTACCAAACGTAGTGTTCAAGGAGTTGGAGTGGTTGAGTGTTTTGCTCAGATTTATACAATTTAGTGGTGGAGACCCAAGTGCCCGAGCCATTACTTACTATGATAACAAGTCAGTTTGTTTTATTAAACCCTCACCATGTGCCAGACCCTGTTCTAGGTTATTTTTTTGTGTTACTGCACATAATAACATGCAGCCCCTGATTTGACAAATGAGGACACTGAGGCAGGGCCACATGGGGGCACAGCCAGGAATCCAGTGCATATTGGTGGCTCAAGCACTCAACTATGGACCACTCTGCCAGAGAATCTGATGGCTGTGCCTGGTCAGTGTTTTACAGGCACGATTTTTCTCTAGGTCCTCTTTTTTTTTTTTTAAATAATTTTTTAGTTTTAAGTGGGATGCTTAATAAAAATGATATCTTTATTTTATTTCTGTGTGGTGCTGAGGATCGAACCTAGTGCCTCCAGCATGCTAGGCAAGCGCTCTGCCACTGAGCCACCACCCTAGCCCCTCACTAGGTCCTCTTGATTGGAACTTTAGTGGCTGCTGTGGGCTAGATGAGTTTATTTGCTTTGGCCACTGTAGCCACCTTTGAATTATTGACAGATCAATCTAGACTCTAAAAGGGAAGGACCACATTCATTATTGGAGCTTCATCATCCCTCACATCTTTATATTTTGCAGTACTGGGAATTAAACCCAGGGATGCTGTACCACTGAGTTCCATTCTCAGCCCTTTTTATTTTTCTCTATTTTGAGGGAGGGCTTCCTTAAATTGTTAAGACTGGCCCAGAACTTTCTTACCTCCTAACTCAGCCTCCCAAATTTCTAAGATTATAGACATGCACTACCATTTCCTTTTTATGTAGCATTGAATAGAAGTACTCCAATAGAGGGTATTCCTACTTACACAAGTCAGGTAATTCATTGACCAGAGGTAGTCAGGGAGATAGGAATTATCCTAATTTTGGAAACTCTCAAGCTTCCCATAATGCATTTTGACTGTGGCCCATCACATGAGATCAGGTGTGAAATTTTCCACTTCACAGCAGCACTCAACAAGTTTCAGATTTTGCAGTGTTTCAGATTTTCAGATTAGGAATGCTCAACACATACAGGGTTCCTAAAGTTATAAAACCCTTGTTTTAATGGAAAAAAAGGCATGGATTTGGCAATAATTTCTTGGATATGATCCTGAAAGCATAAATGAAAAAAGAAAAAAAATAAAAATTTGCTTCATCAGAATCAAAAGCTTTTGTGAGTCAAACAGAATGAGAGAAGAGAACTTGCAAATTGTGTGTCTAGTAAGGGGTTAATTTCTAAAATGACTCAACCATCAAAACCCAAAAAACCCAATGCAAATATAGACTAAGGATTCGAACAGATATTTCTTCAAAGAAGACACACAATGGCCAACAAGTTCATGAAAAAAATGCTTCATGCCACTCAACGCTCTGGAGGTGCAATATCAAAACCACAATGATAGCCCATTTAACACCCATTAGGACCTTTCTCATCAACAGACAAAATAACAAGTGTAAGTGAGAAATTAGAAATCTAGCACACTGCCAGGCATGGAGGTGCCCGCCTACAATGCCAACGCCTACACTGGGAGGCTGAGGCAGGAGGACAATAAGTTTAAGGCCAGCTCAGAGACCCTCAGCGGCTTAGTGAGATCTTGTCTCAAAATAAATTAAAAAAATAAAAGGAACTTGTGATGTAGCTCAGTGGTAAAGCACCCCTGGATTTAAAAAAATAAAATAAAAATCTTGTGTGTTGTTCATTGCTGGTGGGATCGTAAGACAGTATGGGGATTCTTCAAAAAATCAAACACAGAATCTCCAACAATTTCACTTTGGGGTATATGTCCAAAAGAATTAAAATCAGAGACTCAAAACAGATGTTTGTTTTCATTCATTTCTTCCTTCATTCATAAATAACATTGTTCCCCTACTATATGCCATATCCTGTCCCCTGTGCCCAGGGTATGAGAGCAAACAAAATGGACTAAATCTCTACCCTGGTTGTACTCACATTCTAGTTCAGGGAGAAAGTAAAATAAGATACTATGAAAAATATAGTATTTTATGTTGTATGTATCTGACACACACCATACACATATATTATACACATGTATATATATAATCATAAATATAATGTGCATGTTAACCCCTATTTGCAATGCCCTCCACAGGTACACAGGCAGATGCTCAGCAGGAGTATAACAGAAACTTGGAACAGAAACGTGGAAACATGAGCCTCATTCTGAGCCAACCAAATTCACCCCTGTGTCCCAGGTGACACGATCAAATTTGTGCCAAATGCTGAAGAGAAAAGGCAAAGGGGCTAATGCGAGGAAGGCATGAATTTGGCTGTGACTTGGGGTGGGTGGGGGGACTGGGGATTAAACCCAGGCAGAGGGAAGCGCTCTACCAACAACTACCCTACACCCCTCCGCCCTTATTTTTTAAGACAGGGTCTAGCGAAATTGCTAACTGGCTTGCCGCAGCCTGGCTGGGCACAATTCACAAGCCACTTGTCAAGCAGAAATGAACTTTATTTTTAGAACACACATGCAGCACCATAGGAGCTCTTCAGGAATTCCCTCAGAGCCCAACTGCCACCACCGGCTTCCACCAAGCCTCTCAACCCCCACTCCTCCTGCTCTTGAGGCCGATTGGCTGGGTCGCATGGGCAGAGCCAAAAGAGTCCCCCAATGAGCAGCTCCGTGGTCTGAAAGGGTAGGGAAACAGCCCAATGAGCATCACCACAGAGGAGCCAATCAGCTGGAAGTTTGCTGGGGCCTTGGCGAGCCAATCAGCTGGAAGTTTGCTGGGGCCGCTTCGGCTGTGGCTCTCAACATCTCCCCCTCTCTGTTTAATTAAACAACAAGCATGTGGCTTAGGGACCGTGCCTGCCTTAGGTTGTCCAATACTACATATGGTTCTTACCCGTCATTGGATGAGCTGACCTCAAGGCATCAGCCTCCTATCTTAGGTTGGTACCATTGTAATTGGATCTTACCCGTCATTGACTACTGGTCCAGCATACAGCCACACCTGTGGATAGGCCTTTGTACTAGTGGAGGAGTGAGGTTCTTTGCCTCACCTCTGTTGGCTCCCAAATTTTAGCTGAACGACCATCACAAGCAGAAGGGAGGAGGATACACTAAGCCAATTGATGGCTCCTTTTGGAAAAATTGTGCCACCGATGATACCATCAGCAAAAATACCCCAGCACTACCACAAGTCACTGCACCAACAGATAGTTCACAATGCATACAAGTGATACATAGTCCAGGCAAGTTCTGCAAGCAGTTCAGTGATAGCTATTGCAGAAGCTGTAGTTTGGTTTTATCTTTGTCTTCACCGGCACTGGGATGAAGATAGGAATTCTGGCAATAATGGCTAAAGAAAAAAATTATGTAACATTCCAGCAGGCACTAAAAGAAAACAATTTTCTGAACAATTTACATTATCCTGAACAGAATTATTAAATATAATGAAAAGGAAAGGTGAAAGTAAACAAACAGATTTGTTAATCTCCTTTTTTGTTCACATATTAAAACAATCCTCAACAGCTGTTTACCCAATTTAAATTAAACCATTTAAATCACGTGAATAAGAAAAAAAATTTGGATCCATTTTTTCATGAGCGCTCATCATATATGATATATGGACATATGCACATACAAACATACAACACAAAACACAAGTGTGCACACATAATATAATACATACAACACATAACATAAAAATAAAGGCCTTGTAACTTTTTACAGGTGAAATCTCCATTGCAATGTTTAAAAACTCTATAGTCAAAAAATAGAACTGATCAGCAAAACATTAACCTAAGTCTGTATGAGCTCAAAAAATAAAATAAAACTTCATGATGTGGGAAAGGGCAATAATAAAATATATTGAAAAAAAAAATCCTGGTTTCATTAGCCTCCAGGTGTGGGAGAACCACTGTCGCAGATGTAAGGATAGCCAAACTGGAGTTCTGGATATCAGCTGTTATGGATTTGAGCCAAATCATCTTCGTTTTGGTCTATAGAAATCGCTTTAGTTAATCTCTCTGGAATCCAAATCGGCTGCTGTTCTCCCTGTGGAAACACACAAACAGACCCCCGACTCCAGACAATCACTGGGTCAGGACCTTAGTTAATCTCTCTGGAATCCAAATCAGCTGCTGTTCTCCCTGTGGAAACACACAAACAGACCCCTGACTCCAGACAATCACTGGGTCAGGACCTTTCCATTGTCCTGTTAGAATATCCTTCCAAAGTACCTTGGGCTTATGTACATTTTTTGGACACATATGCCTTTCTGCAGCACTAAGCCCTGATGAATCCAAATTTTAAAAGTTTAGAGTAAAAAGGGTTATTTTAAGTTTATCTTTGGGGGATATATACCCCTTCCCAATTCCCTCTTTTTGCTTTAATAAGTACATTTTAATAGTTTGATGAGCTCTTTCAACTATGCCTTGTCCCTGTGGATTGTATGGGATTCCTGTTATATGAGTAATGCCAAATGATGAGCAAAATTGTTTCAAAGAGGTAGAAGTATAGCCAGGACCATTATCTGTTTTTAAACTGTTTTGGAACGCCTACAGTGGCAAAATTTTGTAAGCAATGAGCTATAATATCTTCAATTTTTTCTCCAGTATGAAGGGAGCCCATCAAAAATTCGGAAGAAGTATTAACTGTAACATGCAAATATTTTAATTTTCCAAATTCTGGCAAGTGTGTGATGTCCATCTGCCAAATATGGTTAGGTATCAGTCCTCTAGGATTGACTCCAAGATTAACTTGTGGTAAAAAGGTCACACAGTATTCTACTTCTTTGATACCTAGTTTTGTTAAACCCTCCTTCTATGGGGCAATTCCTTTTAAAATGTCCTGTTTGTTTACAATTGTAGCATGTTTTTGGCCTGGCATCTAAAGCCTGTTGTACTGCAGCTGCCAAGACTTGCCCTTGTTCATTAATGTCTCTACATAATTTAATATATGTGTTTAAATCTTCATGTTTCCATGGTCTAATGACCTCTCTGCACCAACGATTTGCTTGCTCATAAGCCAGTTGTTTTATTAATGGCATTGCTTGTTCTGTATTCCCCAAAACTCTGGTAGCTGTTTGAATAAGCCTATCTACAAATTCAGCGTAAGGTTCATTAGCTCCTTGTATTACCTTAGATAATTGACCTTGTAAACCTCCATGTCCTTGTAAAGTCTTCCATGCTCTAACCCCATCTACAGCAATTTGTGAGTTTATGGCAGGATCATATGCAATTTGTTGCTGCTGACCCTCATAAGGTCCCTTTCCTAACAACATATTTAGATTTCTCTGAGGATAACCGGCTGCTGCATATCGCCTAGCCGTCTCCGTGCAAAATTCCTCATTGGCAACCTTCCATAACAGGTATTGTCCTCCATTTAGCACAGCTTTACACATACTAGTCCAATCTGCTGGTGTCATGCTCGAATTGGTAATGGATTCGACCATGTTTACAGTGAAGGGTGCTTGAGGACCATAGGTTGTTACAGTCTCTTTTAGCTGCTTCACTGTTTTGAAATCTAAAACATGGTGAATTCGCTGCCCTTCTGCCTGTTCAAATACAGGGCATGCTGATCTTTGAGGTCCTGTTTCAGGATCCCATCTATCAACTACGGGGGTTGAGGGCCTCCCAGCATATGGAGGTGGAGCTGTTGGTTGGACACTTACACCCTCTGGTGATAGAAAGGTGTTAGAAGCAGCCTCCTGTTGTAACTTCTCCCCTGATGGCTTTTCCTCCTTTAAATTTTTTTCCTCTGTCAAGAGAACTTCTCTTTTACTTGATCTAACATGTCTTCTACCAGAGTCTGAACTGAAGGCTTTGGACTAGGCAAACAAAATCGTATCATCATCCACAATGGCAATGTGCCAACTGGCAGAGTTCCTGGGTTTTCTCTTCCCTCTCCCTTAAATCTTCACCATGATGGTCCCATTGTGATATATTCAACAACTCCTCCTTAAAAAGTCATGGGCTATATTTTTGTATTGTATCAACGTATGCCCTGACTGCTCTTGATTTTACTGGGATGCCTCCTTCCTCTAACAATTTACTTAACACTCTTTCTTTCGGTTTGTTTTTTTACTAATTTCTGATCCCATATTTCTACTTATAATACAACCCAACAAGATGACACCAAAGCCGAGACAGAATGAAACAAAAATGGAACAAAAATTCATTATATCAGCCTTTCTATCCTCCTGAAATGTCCATTGGTCCTTTCTCCCTATCTGTTCCGCAGACGCAAATAGTTTTTCCTCAGATGTGAGCGGTTTTTCTTCCGTTTCACTCATCTCCAGGGACAGGCAACTTAAAACAAAAGCAAAACAAAATGAAAGAAGAATCTTAAAATGGCTACCCATCCTCTGGCCCTGCCCTCAGGGGCCAGCAGTTTACCTTATCACTTACTCTCAGTTGTTCCCCGTATGGGCCACCAAATGCCGCAGCCTGGCTGGGCACAATTCACCAGCCACTTATCAAGAAGAATTGAACTTTATTTTCAAAACACACATGCAGCACCACAAGAGCTCTTCAGGAATTCCCTCAGAGTCCAACTGCCACCACGGCTTCCACCAAGCCTCTCAACCTCCACTCCTCCTGCTCTTGAGGCCGATTGGCTGGGTCACATGGGCGGAGCCAAAAGAGTCCCCCAATGAGCAGCTCCGTGGTCTGAAAGGGCGGGGAAACAGCCCAATGAGTATCACCAGAGGAGCCAATCAGCTGGAAGTTTGCCGGGGCTGTGGTGAGCCAATCAGCTGGAAGTTTGCTGAGGCCGCTTTGGCTATGGCTCTCAACAGTGGCTTCCAACTCCTGCCCGCAGCCTGCCGGGAAGCTGGACCCAGATGCGTCTGCTACTTAAAAACCTCCAGTGAAGGACGGCCTCCCTGGGAAGGGGTCGCCGAGTAGAGAACCCAAGGAGGTGGGGGCTCTGCAGATAAAAGACTGTGACAGATGCGGAGACCCTTGGTGGCCCAAGCGAGGGCTTGGGGCTCCGGAGCTGCAGGAGCCCAGTGAGCAGGGCGGGGCAGCCGCGGGAAGCGGACTCCTTTTTGCAGTCCCTTTGTTTGGGGTGTGTCGCGCAGCGGGCCGAGGCTGACTTGGGGCAGCCCGATGCCCGGAGCTCGGTGCTCCTAGGTGCCCGCCCCGGGTCCAGCCGGCCCATCCCGGCTCCGCGGCTGTTTTAACGCTTGGCTGTCTTTTAGAAGCGCAGACCCCCCTCCTCTCCTTTCTCAGCCAGGCTGGCCACGGAAGGTGAAGGTCCAAGGTGACCTCTTGGATCCTCTCCCAGCGACGGTCTCCATCGGCCTCCGCGTCCTTCCCTAAGCCCCGCCCCCACGCCTCCGCCCTCGCGGTCTTCCCTTCCCGCACCTCGGAACTGTCCCGGGTGCAGGCCGGCGGGTCCGAAGGGCGCGGGCGGGAACCACCACCGACGCCGCACCCCGCTCTCGGCCTCGGAGTCCAGCTGGACTGGGGGCCGACGACCCCGCGACCCAGCGCAGCCGGGGACCTTGGGCGGGTCCTTTCTCTCTCCTCGCTCTCCTCCACTGTGAAAAGCGGGTAGTGACATCAGCCCTCGGCTGGGGACGTAGTCTGGTAACCGAGAGCTTGTGGAGCCAGAGCCCTGGGTCTCATCCCCAGCGTCTCAGAAAACAAAACCCCCTTAAAATCACGCCTCATTGGCTTTAAAAAAATATTAAAAATCGCACATATTTCTGGGGCACCATATGCTGTTTCTAGCTGTATACACCGTGTGATCCCGGGGTGGTTTGTGCCCCCCTAGAAGTGAGGTCACTTCTAGGAAAGCTCATTGTACATTGTAAAGGGCTACACACGTGAGTGGTCTCCACCTGGCCGATTTCCGAGAGGTGATTTATGTGGGTCCCCGCCCCCCGTCTTCCATTCGGCTCCCGGAATCGTCCTTGCGCGGTCACCACCCACTCGGGTCTCGATCCTGCTCTGGGGCGCAGGGCTCCTAGGAGGCAGTCGGGCGCTGCCGAGAGGCCCCATTGGCTGCGTGAGAGGTGGGACCAGCGGTGACGCGCGGCTCCAGGGGCTGCGGGGCCGGGACGGGGGAGGGGAAAGGGGTGGGACCCGAGACAGAGGAGCCGCGCGGGGGGCAGGGTCCTGGCGGGAGCGAGAAAGGGGCGGGGTGCAGAGGAGAGGGGACAGAGGAGAAGGGAAGAGGGCAGGGTGGGGAGGAAGGCTGGGCCGCTGAGTAGGACCGGGGGAGACGGGCGGCGGGCGGGAGGGGCTGGGGCGGAGACGGATGTCCCTGATGAAGATTCCTGTCCTCAGAGAAGACGAGGTAGCCCCAGCTCGGGGGACGGTGTCGGAAAGGGCCGAGAGCTCTCCGCGCCGAGGAGGGTTTCCAGCCGCCCCAGCCTGGGCTCCGGGCTGGTCGCCGCTCCCAGGTTACGGGTCACAGCGCATTTCGGGGTATTTCGGTCCTTCCCCCGCCCCCACACCAGCCCCACTGAGCTCCCTCAGGTGCAGGAGCCGCGCGGCCGAGGGGTGGGGCGTCGGGAGGGAGCCCCGGGAACTTGTGGTCCGAGTCCAGCGGAGCACACACTGGCATAGCTGCCTCCAGCCTCCGGTGCTCAGCCCTTTCCAGGCTCGATGTGCCGTGCGACTGGGTTTCAACTTGTCGATTCTTTGTTAGGGATCCGTTATCCAGCAGAGAGGATTTACTAATCTCAATTGTATCAGAACGGACCAGCGCGCATTTGGTGGCTGGTCCTTTGTAGGAGATAGAACCATCCTCAGTCAGAATTGCTGAATTTGCAAGTCTTGCTGCGCTCAACTTTAGTGGCCAAATTGTATCAGGGCCTAAGAAGCAGGCAGCACCCACTTCAGAGCTTCAGGCAAAACTGCTGGCCCTGGCCAGCCCCCAAGTCCACCTCACAGCACGTGAATTGGGCTTGGTGGAATTTTGACCTGGCTGAGTCACTGAAGTGTGGAGAATATCCTGGTCACGGTCCTGCCTCAGTTTTTCCTATGTAAATAGAGAGCTAGGACACTGGCTGTTTTACTTTCCTTAGGGTATGTAATCTTAACTAGCCCCTCCCAACGCAGTTGGAGGATGCATGAACTGTCATTTCTAAGGAATGGAATGAGTGTCGCCCCCACAAACCTGCCAAACAACAGAGAGGAGCCAGAAGGCAACCTGTCAGGGAGGTCCAAAGGGAGGGCAGGAGGAAGGTCTGAGAGATGTGGTCAGCTCTTCCCTGAGGGAGACTTGGTGACCTTCAGGGTTCCCCCTCCTGGGCAGAGTGTAGCAAGGCTCTAAATGCATCAGAGACTGGTGGCAGGTGAGAAAAGGTAGAACTGTGATTTAGCAGGTAGCCTGACAGATGGAATAGTCAGGACGGGCTGCAGGGTGACTACAAATGTGGCTTTCTAGACCATCCACAGTCATTCCACACACTTATCTATGATCTTGAATTACCTATGATCTGGAACCTCCTGATGGCAGAGACACTCTGAGATCTCTTTGTATTCCTACAGCACCTAAAACAACATTGAATGATTTCTGGTGCTCACCCAATACTTAGGGGTGTAGCTGAGGTAGGCTCAATTCATTTACTTCTTCCCCACTCTCTTCCTGAGATGGCCATTGATCTCCCCCCTTTTCCTGGGGCCCAGGGCCCTTGGCCCTGCCAAACCAGACTGACAGGGTCTTGATAAGATGCAGAAAAGGGGTGGAGCCTCTAGTTGTCTATAACCCCAGAGGCAGCTAGGAAAAGGGGCTGTCTTTAGCAGGTGTTTTAGTTATCTTCCCAGCCTAGCAACTCCCATCCCCCAAACCACAACTAATTATTTGCTCACAAAACTCTCTCTGGGCTGGACTTGGGTGTATGGCTTTGTGGCATGTCCTTTCCAGATGGGACCTCTGCAGCGGAGGCCAACAGGGCCTCAATCCCATGCTTGGAAGTGGGTGCTGGTCCTCAGATAGAGCCCCCAGCTTTCCTCTGCGGAGCCTCTCAGTCCTTTTGTAGGTCAGGCCACTTCCCACAGTCTTGCTGCTGGGTTCCAAGTAGGGAAAAAAACCCAATATCATAAGGCCTTTTATTGCTAAGGCTCAGGAGTCACAGGGTCATTTCTGCTGTATTCTGTAGATTCAAGCAAGCCACAGGCCAGCAAGGATGCAGCCCATTGATTTACAGAAGGAGTAAAAGAGTCATACTGTAACAAGGCATGTGGTTCTCGTGGCTGGTCTTTGAACCAAACCTACTTCATCAAGAGAGGTATGTTGGAGCTCAGTGGAAGAGCTCTTGCACAATGTGTGAGGCACTGGGTTTGATCCTCAGCACCACATAAAAATAAATACAATAAAGGTATTGTGTCCATCTGCAACTAAAAATATTAAATATATATACAGTTTCCCTCTGCTCTCAGCTGCTGTCAGTTCTTCTCTGCTGATACCATGTGTGGGTTTTCTCCTGCAAAGGCTGGCTCTCCAGCTCAGTTTCAGATTCAGCTCAGTTCTGACACTACCTGAAGTTGCCGCAGATCCGCAAGTCAAGGGCTTGGTCTTACCAGACTGCCCTGCTTCAGACACCAGTCACAAGTTCAAGTTCTGACCTGTGCTTCTGACAAACGGGCTATAAATCTCAGGTCCTAAGGCCCCAACAAAATTCAGGGAAGGACTTTGGTGTTTTCCAATGCTGAGATCAAACCCAGGGCATCACACATGCAAAGCATGCGTTACCACTGAGCTACACCCCCAGCTTGGGGAAGCACTTGATTTGCTCATGTATTTTAAAGGCTACAACTCCTGAACAGTCATGTGGAAGAGACACATGTGGTGAGGTTGGGAAGGGGTGCCATACTTTTTGGGTGCCACCCTGCCAGCACCTCCTTGTGTTCGGCAACCCCGAGCTGCAGGAACCCCATGCTTTGGGGAGGTCTCATTACTTAGGCATGATTCATGAAATCGTTGACCACCTGAGACTGAGCTTCTTCAGCAGCTCTTCCCTCCTACCCACCACCAAGGGTGGGGCTGGAAGCCAGTCCTCTAATCACACAGCTAGCTCAGGGCACCAGCCTCATCCTCCAAGTGTCATCTCATTAGCATGAACTACAGCTGAAGCAACTTAAGAAATTCCAAGCATTTTAGGAGCTCTCTGCCAGGAATGCGGATAAAGGATATATTTCTTATTATACATCATAATATCACAAAATGCAAAATGGTTACTTGACACTTTTCAGGAAGAAAAGGGAAGCATTATCTGTTATTGTAACACCTCATAATTAGAAAGTTAAAGTATTAGGTGCCACAGAGGTGCCTAGCCCCTCCCACACTGCTGCAGTCTTCTGAGCTCCGCGGAGCTCGTCTTGAGCCCCTATGGGAAGACACACCATCTTTCCCAGCAGCCTCACCAAACTGTTTAGCTACCTCTGAAGTGGCCTCTGGAGGAGCCCAGGAGGCTGTGATACTGCACAGAGCCAGGAATTTCTCTTTCCCCAGCTGAGGAAGCAGAGAGCATAGTAGTTTCTGTGTTGGCTGATTGAACGGCTCATGGACTCCAGGGTTTCCTCAGGTGAAAACACTCATCAGCACATACTGTCCACCTGCTCTGTGGTCTGCCAACCATGGCAGGAAAGGGTCTGGCCATTATTCTTCTCCCATCCCTGCTGGGAAGCCTGAGCAACCATAGTGGACTCAAGTTCATGACTAACAGCCTTCATGTGGTGTGGACTTTGGGGGTCCTCCTGCCCTTTAAATGGTACCTTGTTGTCCTTTCCCACAGTCCCTCAGGGCCAGAATGAGGCTGCTTCCTTGCTCCGAGGAACACATTCCCTGCCATGTGCAGATGGCTGTTAGGCACGTGACTCAGGTCTTCTATGTGCTATGCACACACTACTGTGGACGTTACTTACATACTTCCACAATCAACATATATGGCCCGTGCTAGGGATGTGACAACTGAAGGAGGATGAGAAAGTCAGGTCTAGACACAAATAATTTGAGGCACTGCTGGTTTGACCCATTCCATCCAGGGGGTGCTTCCACTGGCGTTGTTACTGTAGTGTTTTGTGATGCGCCCGGGTCTTCCTCACTCTGCTCCAAGATGAACCGTGTGGGGCAGGAAGAGGACAAGAGGAGCCGAGGCTATTCTGGAGCAAGGACATGCTCGATGATTGATGAGACATTTCAGAAGGACATGGAAACCACCTTGCAAGGACTCCCGCCCAGCCTACCTGCCCAGGCCAGAGCAGATTGTCTTCAGGAAGAAGGAACACTACCCACCAGCGGTGGACAGCTTGGTTTCTGGACTTAGATTTGAGTCCTACTACTTATTAGTTAGTTGGCCTTGGACCTGTGTTTGTCAGTTTTTTTGTTGCTGAGACCAAAATACCTGACAAAAAACAGCTTAGAGGAGGAAAAGCTTATTATGGGCTCACAGTTTCAGAGGTTCACTCCATGGTCAGCCAACTCCATCACTCTGGGCCCGAGACGAACATCATGGTGGAAGGGAGTGGCCCAGGAAAGGTACTCACGGCAGCCAGGAAGCTAGCTAGGATTCAGCACGAAATATAACCCCCTAAAGAATGCTCCCAGTGACCTACTGCCTCTAGCCATGCCCCACCTGCCTTCAGTTACCACCCAGTAATCCATCAAACTATTCATCCATTAAATGGTTTAATCCACTGAGGAGGTTACAGTTCTCACAATCTAATCATTTCACCTCTGAACATTGCTGCATGAACACGTGAGCTTTTCAGGAGACACCTCATATCCAGACCCATAATAGACACCCCTCTTTTTAAAAAAAGAAACAGTTTAAAACTTACAAAAAAATGTTGCAAGGAGAGGTAGGTGTGGCTGTGCACACCTGTAGTTCCAGCTACTGGGGAGGCTGAGGTGGATTGAAAGTTCAAGACCAACCTGGACAACCTAGTAAGACCCTGTTTCAAAATAAAATGAAAAGTTTATGCCAGGTGCAGTGGTGCATGCCTGTAATCACAACAGCTGGGGAGGCTGAGGCAGGAGGATCATGAGTTCAAAGCCAGCCTCAGCAAAAACCAGGTGCTTAAGCAACTCAGTGAGATCCTGTCTCTAAATAAAATGCAAAATCGGACTGGGAATGAGGTTCAGTGGTTAAGTGCCCCTGAGTTCAATCCCCTGTAACCCCCCTAATAAAATAAATTACATTAAAAATGTGAGGCCCTGAGTGCCATTCCTAGTACTAAATCAATTGCTCAATCAATCAATCAAGTAAAACAAAAATGCTTTTTCCTCCCCTGAGCCTTTTGAGAGTAACTTGCTGACCTGATACAGCCTTGTGACCTTGTGCTTTTATTTAGCATACATTTTCCACAAAAAAGGACTTCTGCAGGTGCACAAGAAAGCCATCAAAATTCAGAAGTCAGGGCTGGGCATGGTGGCACATGCCTGTAATCCCAGCAGCTCAGGAGGCTGAGGCAGGAGGATTACCTCAGCAACAGCAAGACCCGGTCTCTAAATAAAATGCAAAATAGGGCTGGGATATGGCTCAGGGGTTGATGCCCCTGAATTCAATCCCAAGTACCAAAATAAATAAATAAATAAAATTAAAAAAAAAATCAGAAGTCTGTGGATTTCTGAGGGTATCTCACCTCAGGCTGGAGACGCCACTTGTCCCAGCGTGCAAAGGAGTGACGGGGATCACACCTTGCCTGTGTTCTCATATCCTCTTCTCCAGCCCTTCCTTGACTTGTAACGTGGACACTTTTCAGCATGACGTCACAGCTGTTTTGTGAAATGGCCCTCAGTTTGCTTGTGCCTGTTTTCCCATGATTAGATTCACATTACACGTGTTTGAGTGGGTCTCATTACTGAGAGGTTTGCTTTGTCATTTGATTAAGGTTCTGTCTGCCAGGTCCCTCCACTCTGAAGTCACCCTGGTTCCTTCCTAATACTGGCGTGTTTTGTGGAGAGGTTCTTTGAAATTATCTACATGTCTGTTCCTCAGGGGAATTTCAGTTTATTTATTTACTTCTGGGTGCAATCACAAATCCTTATTTTATTCAACAGGTTGTAGACCATTACTTCCTACAGGTTTTTGTTTTGTTTTGATATTAAAGTTGTCCCCAATGTGGCCAGGTGGTGGCACATGCCTGAAATCCCAGCGGCTTGGGAGGCTGAGGCAGGAGGATCACGAGTTCAGAGCCAGCCTCAGCAGAATAAGTGAGGCACTAAGCAACTCTGTGAGACCCTGTCCTTAATAAAATACAAAATAGAGCTGGGATGTGGCTTAGTGGCTGAGCACCCCTGAGATCAATCCCTGGTACCAAAAAAAAAAAAAAAAAAAAAAAGAAAAGAAAAAACGAAAAAGAAATTGTCGCCGATATGGCCAGTGGAACCCTTTTAACCAGGCTCTATGCCCTTTGGAAATGTCCTTATGAATCTTTGCACACTTGCTTACTTACTGTAAGAACACTGTAAGAGTCAGAATAGGAGAGACATTATAGTAGACACAGCTCGTTCTCTCCGTACCCCAGCCGTTTGTCCAAGGAGCATTGACTGGTTCTTTCTAGTAGAAAATGGACTTAGAAGCTGAGGTTTGGTTGGTAGATGGGTCCTTGTGGCTGGGTATCTCCAGGTCCTCTTGGCACCTGCAGCTAGGGAGATGCATGAAGATACACCCCTGTGTTTACACCTGTGCAGTGACAGTCATTTCTCTGTCCACCTGTGCTATTGGAAAGAATGAGCTTCTCCAGTTCTAATTAAGGGTGGAAGGATTCATTCTGGTTCCCTCCCTTTCTGTCGTTCTCCCACCTGGCCGGCATGATCTGCAGGTGGCCCCTTTCGATGGCTCCTTGTGTGTAAGCACTTCTGGTTGTTGGAACTCCTCCCCGTAAGACAGCACCCCAAGGGATGGGCTCCAGCACCTCATCCTCTTGGGATCTGGCACTGGTGCCGCCCCACTTCCTGCCCAGCCTCTACCTGGCTTTGCTTGGGCTCTGAGCCCCCACACTCACCAGGGGCCCTCCTCCTATGGCTCAGGGCCTGACACCCCACAGTGAGTCCCCCTCCCCCGCTGCTGAGCATCCCTTCTGCCCTCATCCAAACATCCTCTTTGCCCTGCTTGGGGTGAGGAGGGTGCTGACACCCACTCTCGAGGCCCATCTGTGGGCACACTCCTTTTCCAGGTCTCACCAAGGGAGTGTAGGACTGAGTTCTTCAGGAAGAGCAACAGGCGGCCACATCTGAGTCTCAGCTTCCTCCCCAGTTACTCTGGCACAAGGGTGGGAGTTGCCAGGACTCCAAGGATCATGTGTGGAAACCGCTTCCTCCTCAGTGTCTCCCACCGGAGCCGGGTCAACTGGCATTGTCATTATGAGAAGCATACATTGAGATTTGCGCTGTGTCATCTGGCAGGAGCACCTGAGACCCGGAGAGCATGCAGGAGAGGGCAGGGCTGCCGAGGTGTCAGGCACTGAAGCCTCTTCCTTAAGAGTGAAGACCTCCTCATTATGCAGACTCAGTTAAAATATGTAGACACAGAGCAACAACTAGATGGAAGCAATCTCGAACATTAACAGTGGTCATCTCTTTTAGTGGGATTATGTGGTTAAAAATGGGCTTTCTAAAAGTTACGAAATAAATATTCATTATTCCAACTTAAAACGTTGATTTCAAAAGGACCCTGGTTAACCAACATAACTCATTGAAAATAGCTCCTTGAGCCTGATGCCGTGGCCTGTAAATCTAGCTACCAAGGAGGCTGAGGCAGGAGGATCTCAAGTTCAAGGACAGCCTGGGCAATTTAGCCAGGCCCTGACTCAAAAACAAAACAAATAAAGAAAGCTGGGGATGTGGCTCCGTGGTAGCGCACTTGCCTGGATGTGCAAAGCCTGAGTTCCATCTCCAGTAGCAAAGGGAAGAAAAAAAAAAGGGGGAGAAAGAAAAACTGCTCTTCGCCTGAGTGGCTGGCCACGGCCTTTTCCTTCTGCCGGTGGGTTCGGGGTGGAGCGCTGGAGGTAAACTCTGGCTCTGCTCTTCACCAGCTAAGTGACCAGGGTGAATTCATTGGCTTCTCTGTACCTTTGTTATTCTGGAGAAGGGGGCGCCTACAGGGCGTAATTCAGGCTTATTTAACAATTCAGTGCCATATTGCTTATGAAACCCCTGGCACAGGGTGAGCACCAACAATATCAGTTACTGGAGTACTATCACTGCCCGGGACCGCCTGGCATGAGGCGAGTGCACCTCAGGTGACTGGGGAGCCTCTCTGTGCCTTCCCTGGTCCCCACCTGGTTAGTCACCCAGGAATGGCAGGCGACTGCCCCCCGCCCCACTCATGGGGCAGGAATCTGAGGCAAGGGTGACAAACCAGGGCAGGGCAATGTTTGTTGTGCTCATTTCCTGGACAGGATCCAGAGGGATTAGTTGCTTCACTGACTCAGCAGCCTGGCATGAGGAGACTGTGACTGGCACCCACAGGACAAGAGACACTGCTCTGTCCCTGAGTCTATCCAATGTGGAATTTACTCTCTCATTCATTCCTTCATGCATACATTTGGCTTCTAATTTCACATGCCTTTATTAAATGGCTGCCACGAGTCAGGTGCTGTTGTACCCAGTGAGATACCATCATTCAAAGGTAATTAGTAAGGGAATCGAACAGGTAATTGTACACCACGTTCATAGCAGCAGGGCTCACTATAGCCAAAAGGAGGAGGCTACCCAAGTTCCATCAGTGGATGAATGGGCTGACAAAGCATGGTCCATACATACAGAAGAATATTACTCAGCTTCCAGAGTCTTACACAGAGGCCTCCCTTCACCTGGATTCTTGCAATAATGACAGAAGAATTTCAGACGTAGCTCAGAGTAACAGGCATGAGTTCATTAGGAGGGATAGGAAAGGGGAAAAGGAGGAGAGTGTAGGTCCTCTCAGAGAGGAAAGGGCCAGCATGCCCTCTCCGGTCTCCAGTTTTCTTGGGGGTCCCAGGGAAGTTTCCAGAATCCTGCCCAGGTCCACCTCTTGACTTTTGACTGACAGCAGGCTGACATTAGACTTCAAGTCCCCAGTGTTCACAACAACTCTGGTAACTGGCCCATGCATGTTCTAATTGAAACCTGTTCTTAAGGGTTTGTGGTTAGGGAGAATTATGCTTATGTCCCTGAGTTCTGGGCTCTGGTCTATGTAAGGGACACAAAAGACATCCCCAACAACTTGTGTTGTTCTTATTGGCCTTTCTCCTACAGATAACAGTAGTTTGCTGAGGAATATAACCATCCTGTGGACTTAAGCCAGGCAGGGCTGCTTTTTAAAACAGAAAGCATGTGGGGGTCAGCACAGTGGGCCCAGTTTATAGAATTATTTTCTTAACCTCACGTTCCACCACTCATGTCTATCTGTCCCCGTCACAAAAGGAAGGGGATTCTTACACATTCCACAGTGTAATTGAAACTTTAGGACTTTACACTAGGGGCAACGCACCAGTCACAGATGAGCAAACACTACATGATTCTGCTTACTGAGGTAGTCAAATTCATAGTTGCAGAAAGTCAAATGGTGTTTGGGGGCCTGGGGGAGGGGTGGGGAGCAAGTGTTTAATGTGTACATTTTCAGTTGGGAATGATGGAAGGATGGTGAAGGGCCACACAAGGTATGGGGTCTGTAGGGGACCAGAGGATGGCACCCCAAATTACGTTCTTTTCACATGAGGATTGTCTTGAACTGATTATTTCAAGAAACTTGACCCAGGAGAAGGTCTGAGAACAGAGCTTTTTGTAAGGGAAATTTATATCTACAAAGGAAATTTATGTCTACGTTTGTAAAGGTGTCTCAGTTCCAGGAAGAGAGGCCAGGACTTATCATTTCCCTGGAGAAGGCATGGGGATTTATTTATTTTTTAAAGTAATTTTTAAAAATTTATTTATATGGGATTTCTCTCTGTTTCCCAGGCTGGTCTTGAACTTGTGAGCTCAAGAGTTCCTCCTGGGAACTTTGGATGGGCAAAGGGGAAGGAGGGGAGGGGAAGGGAGGGGCATGGGGGTAGGAAAGATGGTGGAATGAGTTGAACATTGTTACCTAGGTACATGTATGATTGCATGAATGGTGGAACCCTACTTTGTGTACAACCAGAGAAGTGAATAATTGAGCTTCATTTGTGTACAATGAATCAAAGAGCATTCTGCTGTCATGTATAACTGATTAGAACAAATAAATTAAAAAAAAAAAAAAGAGTTCCTCCTGACCAGGGGCAGTGGCTCATGCCTGCAATCCCAGTGGCACGGGAGGCTGAGACAGGAGGATTGGGAGTTCAAAGCCAGCCTCAGCAATGGTGAGGTGCTTAGCAAGTCATTGAGACCTTGCCTCTAAATAAAGTACAAACTAGGGCTGGGGATGTGGCTCAGGAGTTGAGTGCACCTGAGTTCAATCCCCTGTACCAAAAAAAAAAAAGAAGAAGAAGAAGAAAAAAAGAGTTTCTCCTGCCTCAGCCTTCCAAGAAGCTGGGACTATAGGCATGAGATACTGCTCCATCCCTCCCCTCACTGAAGGCAGAGATTAAAATCTGCAGGACAAACTTCACCCTTGTTTGCTGTGCATTCCCTGGGCATCTCCCCACAGCAGCCTTCCTTACACTCTTCTCCCTCTAGGGCAGATGGTATTTGGGCCTGATTTTCTAAACCATCTCTTTGAGATTTATCTATTTCTCTGGCCTCTCCCATTTATACATAAAGCACATATGTTATTAAACTTGCTTTTTGTGTACGTGTGTGTGTGTGCTACTCCTGCTTTTTGTTACAAAGGTCTATCCCAGCTAAGAACTATAACTGTTTGAATACAAACTTTTTTCCTCTTCTCCTTTAGTTCTTAACATCACTGAACTATACACTTAAGCACAGTTAAAATGGTAATTTTGTTTTTTGTCTGCGTGGTGTGTGGGGGAGGTGAGGGGGTACTAGGGACTGAAATCCACTGAGCTACATTCCCAGTCCTTTTTATTTTGAAATAAGTCCTCTCTAAATTGCCCAGGCTAGCTTCAAACTTGTGATCCTCCTGCTTTGGTCTCCCAAGTAGCTGGAATGACAGCAGTACACCACCACATCTGGCACTAAAATGGTAAATTTTATGTCGCATATATTTTGTCATCATTTTTTACATGTGAGTTCATAAAAAAAAGAAATTAAGTTCTTGAAAATAAATTTACATCATAGAATTAGCTTTTACAATTTGTTTTCTTTTAAAACTTTTCTTGAGTAGGCACTTCATCAAATGAGGTTTATAAGCACATGACAAGATGCTTAGCCTCATGAGTCACTAGGAACACACAACCGAAAGCCATCACGAGACACCGTCGCACACCTTGCCTGTGTCCAATATTCCTGGAGTCCTAGGTCAGAGACCTTATTCTGGGGGTTCCTAGCAGACAATGTTCAGCTGCTCACCCCCTCAAAACAGACAGGAAATGTGATGGCAGGAAAGGAATTTATTCAGTATAGACATCCTGGGAAGGACCAGGGGGACCACGTGCCCTCAGCTCATAAGAGCTCTGGATCATCGAGGAGAATGAGAGCAAGGGTCATGAAGCCCTAGTCAAGCTGTCTTGGTCAAACTGTGGTTTGGTTGATCATTATCTCAGGGTGGCCACGCAGAGCCTTGACCTTGATAAGAAAGTCGTTGTCGACTAGGGGTAGTTTCTATTTCTGTCACAGCATGTTTATCTGTCAGACCTGTGATCCTGGAATCCAAGGGCTGCCAGAGAGAATGAGTCTCAGTGGAAACAAGTTGGAAGGCAGATGGAGTCAGAAGAGTGGCTGAGTTCTTCAGGTCTAGGGCAATGACTAGAGACTCCCGGGTGTCATTCTGATGGTCTGGATAGCACGTTGTCAAAGCAGGAAGTTGACAATCTGTTGATTATATTGTCCCTGCAATTCTTGGAAGTATCTTAGTTACTCTTATCTTGGTGTTTACTTATTAGCCTTGAAGGGGGAGGATTTCTAGTTCTAGATGAACATTCCTTACATGACTAATGTGTTTATGTGAAGAACTCATCATGAGTCTGACCTTGAATTTAAGGTCAAAGGAGATAGATGCAAAATAAAAGCAGAGACACCAAAATGTTATCCTGCTTTTAGTTATCCATCAGGCAACCATTGGTAGACCTAAATAAAGTACAAAATAGGGCTGGGGATGTGGCTCAGGGGTTGAATGCACCTTTTTAAAAAAGCAAGCTTAATGTTCCTGTTACGTTTACAAGAATGTAGAGCAAGTGGTATTCTCATACACTACTGGTAAGAATATAACAAGATGCAACCACCTTGAGAAATAGCCTGGCGGTTAGTTAAAAAGTTAAACATAGGGGATGGGATTGTGGCTCAGCGGTAGAGCCCTTGCCTAGCATGGGTGAGACCCGGGTTCGATCCTCAGCACCACATAAAAATAAAGGCATTGTGTTGAGTCCGTCTACACCCCCCCAAAAAATACTAAAAAAAAAGTTAAACATATACTGCCATGTGATCCAGCCATTGCATTCCTAGACATTTACCCAGGAGAAATGAAAACATATGTTCATACAAAGAGGAGGCAACACAAACGTCTATCAACAAGTAAGTGGATAAACAAACTTTGGTAATATTCATGCAGTACAACATCATTCAATAATAAAAACAACAATGAACTGTTAATACTCCATGGAGAAATCTCAAAATTATGCTGAGTTAAAAAAAAAAAAGCCAGTCAAAAAAGAGTGTGCATTTAATGCGAACTAACGATATATATGGTGGTAGAGAGCCAACTAATGATTGTTTGGAAATGAGAGCAAAGTACGGGAAGGAAGGAAGGAAGGAAGGAAGGAAGGAAGGAAGGAAGGAAGGAAGGACGGGCTAACCAAGGGGCACAGAGAATTTTGGGGGGTTATAGATGAATTCATTGTCTTGATTGTGGTGATTCTTTCATGGTTATGTGCATGTCAATACTCATCAAAATGTTCACTTATATGTATTTTTTGTGTGGAATACATACTAAGAAAACAATTAAAACAAACAAACATTTGAATGTACCCAAAAAAGTACAGTTAATAAGGCCCAGGAAAACAAAAACTACTGGGTTACCGTGGAGCATAAGGTAGGACTGTGAGGACAGGTGATGGGGTCAGGCAAGGCTCTATACAAGAAGTGACCAGAAGACAAATAAGTATTTCCAGGCAGGAAATGGTGAGGATGGGGTGGGGAGTTCCACACGGAGGAAGAAATGTGCACGCAGACTCCACAGGAGAGGACCCAGGATGGGAGGTCGGTGGGGCAGGAACTCAGGGCAGACAGGGTAGTAGAAAGACCCAAGGCCAAGCCATCAGTGAGGAGCCAGTTATGAATGTCGATTTTGTCCTAAATTCAAAGGAGAGTGACTTGAGGCCAGCAGAGGGTCAAAAGACAAAATCACAACAAATGGAGTTATAGATCTAATTAGCTTTTATTTGTGACTCATGAATGGAGGCAGCCTCCATTCTACAAAACAGAGCGAGAAGGCCCAATGGGCAGTAGCAGAAAAGTGGTTTTGAAGGTGGGGCCCAGAAAACAGAACAACAGGGAACAGCTGATTGGTGAACATAGGTTACTTCAGGTTACTTTTTCCGTTAAGGGTCAAAGCAGAGGAGACTTCCTTATCACACCCGTGTGGGAATCTGGCCATTATCTCTCTCTCTCTGTGAGTCCTGATTTTTTGTAAGGTCAGATAAACAACTTAGTTTCTGTGCTTTGACACAGAGCTTCTATGTTAGATTGGCCTGTTGAGCCTCATGCAGGAGCTGAGTCCAAACCATTGGCTTCCTATAAATTTTATTTAACATTGGGGTCATTTCACGAGCATCTTAGAAAGATGCTCTGACTGCGACCCAGAAGATGAGCTGGAGAGAAAGTAAGGCCGGCCTGGATTCAGGCCAATTCAGGTTACATGGTGACATGTAGATGAGGAGAGACAGGACTGGCGCAGTCCAGAGCAGCCTGGTTGAGGTCTCCTCCAATCTCCTTCCCTTTGTACTTTTGACACCTAGAGAGTTAGGAAATTTGAACCCTAATAGAGAGGAAAGAGAAACTCAGAACTGTTTAGGCAGTAAGGTGAGCCCCGTTGGTTTCCAGCCCTCTGGTTCACATCCACAAGTGGCTCTTAATTTACATAAAAGGCATCTGGGATGTGCCTCCCTTCTCCTGGTGCCTGAAATTTCTTCCCTTCTCTGTGGTTTGTTCCATGACCCTTTTCCCTGGGGAAGAGGCCCAGGACCATGGGTGTGTCCACTGAGGATGTAAGGTCCTCTGGAGGAAGGGGCATTCACTGAGACCTATGGAAGGGAAGGGAAATTTCCCTTCTGCCTTCTGAAAGCTCACCAGGGAATTAAAGAGTAATAGACTAAACAGGAGAAAAGACACACAAATTTATTAGTGTCAAAAGGAAGACAGGGATGGAGCCCAGTGAGACAGAACACTGCCTAGCATGCCCGGGGCCCTGTACCAAGCATTCCCAGTACCACAATAAAACAGGAAGAAGTTGTAGTACAGGATAGAAACACAGAGGTGAGATTACCAAGTAGCCCTCATGGTCCAGAAACATGGGTACCCTTTTTCAATGGGGGGGCGGAGAATGCAGAATATCGGGGCTAGTCAGTGATTTTGAGGGAACTCAGTGGGCTTGGAAACCATACATACAATGGCCTAGGACAAAGTCCACGAGGCCCACAGGACAGACAATGGATGGTAAATGATTTTCTGTGGGACCAAAACAGAGGACAAGGTTGGATGACAAAAGTCTGTTCCGGGGTATGGACAGACTTCCGTCTTCTCCCAATGACTTGAGTTTAATTTTCTCTGATGAACAAAATTCTACTAGGAAGACTGTGTCCTATTTTGGGTGGATCCAGTCAGGTAGGTAAGGGACATCGCAGAGGCCTCTCCCTGCCCTGGAGCCGGAGAAACAGGGACAGTCAGAGGGAGCTGGACCTGAGGTAGATTCTAAGGCCTCTGAGTGCGTGAAAGCAGCTGTCTTTGGGGTGTCATTTTCTGAGCCCCAGCAGCTCTGACGAATGTGGAGGAAGGGAGGGGCTCGCAAGGCTGGGGAGGGCGAGAGGAGGGACACTGTCCCTCCTGAGTGGGGAGAAGGGCGGGAGAGGCTGCAGGAGGAGAGGCAGGAAGAGCTGGGCTTCGGGGTTGCCTGGTGGCAAGGAGAGCTGCGGGGACAGGCAGAGGTTTGACACGGAGGCTTCCCTCTCTGTGTGGCAGCTTAGAGGCCGGAGTGGGTGGGAGGGAGGCCGGCACTGTGAGCTCTGTTGGTCTGGTGGTGAGCGGCTGCCTGCTAGGCATCTGCTTGTTGCGGTTACCATGGAAACCTTAGACTGCAGACCCAGAAGCACCAGGCCCAGCCCCTCTCATTAAAGATGATGAGACTAAGGGCTACACAGGAAGAGGCTGCTTCCTCTCCTACGGCATCCTGGAAGCCTTTCTTTAAAAAAAAAAAAAAAAATATCGTAGTGAGACATCACATAAAACGAACCATTTACATTTGAAATGCTTTTGAGTGGGCCGTTCAGTACCTAGGACCAACACCTCCATCCCTCTTCAGAACCCTTTCACGGTTCCAAACTGAAGCTCTAGACCCACTAAATACTTCCCCTGCCCCAGCCCCTGGGAGCCCCCATTCTATTTTCTGTCTCTGTGAGTCTCACTACTCTGGGTGCCCCATGTAAGTGGGACCCCTCGCTGCTGTCCTTCCGTGACCGGCTTCTTTGGCTCAGCACAAAGTCCTCAGAATTGCCTTCCTTCCCGAGCCCGGATAACACGGATGGGCACATTTTGCTCATCCACGCATCTGCCGGTGGACCGTGCGCTGCTCCCATCCTTTGGCCATTGTGAATGATGCTGCGGTGGAGGGGGCGCATGCAAAGCTCCTTCACAGACACCAGTTGTGGGCACTCAGTGAAGAACAGGATGTTTGCTGATATATTTTGAAGGAGAAGAAAGGAGAATAGAGAAGAATGATGTTTCTTCCTAAAAACCAATCGGGAGCAGTCTTTGAGCTGGATGCTCACAGGACACTCCAGGTGACACTTTCTTTGTGCCTGTTGTGATGAGACTGTGGAGGCTGCATCAGCTTCCAGCTCGGGGTGGGCTGACATGTGGCAGAGCAGCTGTTGTGCACAAGGCACGCATTCGCGTTCACCCTGGGAAGCCTTTCCCGGGGCACCTCTAGGTTTCTAGGAACTCTGCCCAAAGGCCAGCTGCTCTGGTCTGCCGTTTATAGGAACTCAGGCTCCATCATGGCCAGGATGTCCATCTATTTTATTGACTTGTGAGTCACCAGCACCCAGAGCACTGCCTGCCTCTCAGAAAGAACAAAAACAAAAACAAAAACAAAAAACCCTGTTGAATGAATGAAATTCTTTCTACTGACCACACCCTCACGTGGTCCAAGATGATTCTCCTCTCAGGAAAAGGAGAACCTGGGGGAGGAGCACCACACTTGGGAGCTTACCTGAGTTCTGGTCCCAACATGCCACACGATCTGGCCTGTCATTTGCCCTTCCTGTTTTCTCTCTGCTCAGCTGGGGGCAATGACACCTGCTTGAGCTGACCGCACCAGCTGTCAGGAGCAGGAGCATTCTGAGGGCTCGTGTAAATCAAAGTGCTCTGTGAATGGACGTCACTATTGCCCTGGTCCCTGACCTCTCCTGGGCACCAGCCCTGCATCTATGAGGAGCCTTCACCTTCAGGTACCCGTCAGGTCTCAGTAGCAACCTCAAGAAGGCATCCCCCCCTGACCACCTAGACTTCATGTCATTATTTTCTCAGTCTTTTGTGCTTGAAGCTTGAGTCATGTCTGTCCCTTCCCTTTGTCTTTCCTTCCCTTTCCTATCCTGACTACTTCTTTCCTTGTGTGACCTCCATTTCCTCTGCCACTGCCCTAGTCAGGAGTCCCCCCACTTCTGTGGGACATTACCAAAGCCTCGACCATCTCCTGCCTCTGGACTTGTTGCCAGCAAGATGGCCCAGAGTGCAGCTCAGATGCCACCATGGCCCTACTCAAAAATGACTGATGGGTGAGTGATCTACCTCTCATTTCCTCTCCTGGCTCAAGGTCACCCCAACCTGGTCTCTCTGACCTGATACTGCCTACTGGGC
Organism: Marmota flaviventris; assembly: GCF_047511675.1. NCBI lineage: Eukaryota > Metazoa > Chordata > Mammalia > Rodentia > Sciuridae > Marmota > Marmota flaviventris. The sequence continues at coordinate 168,781,516 of NC_092500.1, forward strand.
TCTGTGCTCTCCCTCGGTGTGGGGTTGGGGGGTTGACTGCTTGCCTGACCTGGATGTGTGCCCAACACTCTGGTCTAAGCCTCTGGCTGCAAATCCCCAACCCTGTGCTCTGTCCAAACACTTCCTCTGCTTTCAAATCCAGCTCAAGTGCCCCCCTGTGCTATTTGTGTACACAGCACAGACCCCCTCTACTCTACATCCATATTGGCTCCTAAGTGCTGGTTTGCATTCCTTCCTGGGCTCCCCACCAGCCTGAGTTCCTGAGGGAGGCGAGAGGGTGTCTGGCTTCTGCTCCCAGGACAGTCTGTTTCCAGCAGCAGTGGCTGCTGCTGGTTTGAGGCGACTCCTTGCTCTCCTGTGACGCTATTTCTGAGTCTCTGTCCCGCCTTGCTGGGGCCATCTGAGCTGACCTTCAAAGGTTTATTCTTGCATGTTCCTCAATGTGTTCCCCAGTGTGTGGCTTGGAGGGGTGCACAGTATTCAATGGTCATAAAATGGATGAGAATCCATAACCAAAAGCTTCGTTCCCTTCCTTCCTGATGGGACAGAGCCCTGATGGACAGAGCCCTTCTTTTTCCCCCCGCCCTCTGTGAATTACAAACTCTGGGTCAAGGCCATCCTACTGTCTCAGCATTTCTTTGTTCTGCAGCAAATGCAGTTGCCAAGACTGTAGAGGAAGGGGAGATGTCTCAGCCACCATGTCACAACTGCACTTGTTGCTCTAGGGCCACCAGCCAAAGCCTTTTCAGTTAGGCCAGTCTTTGGCTCTGGGATACCTTGGCTGCCTGTCACCTTGGACTCTCAGTTTAACATCTCAGCTGGATTTGGCTGAGTGGAGATGGCAAGGGATGTGCACGGTGCTGTCCTGTGTGGGTGCCCTTCTGCAGCCCTGGCAGCCTCTCCTCCTTTGCCTTCTCCTTGGAAGCGCCTCCGTGGGGGAGCTGGATCCACCTACTACAAAATGGAAACCAGCCATCGACACATGGAGGAGCAGGCTGACTGAGGTCTGGGTTTTTCTGGACCAGCTCAGATCAGTGTTATGTATTCATTGAAATGGAGATGAATTGCTAAATGTAACCACTAAATGTGATTTAAATTTCACATCTTTGTGAAGTTTTTCATGCAAATTCGCTAACTTAAAAAAATCCTCTTGCAGACATTTGTCCTCATAGTTTTATTACACGAGGCTTGCAGAGACTGGGAGACAAGAGATTTCTGTTGAGAACAGAGTTTTCTGTTTCTGAGCAATATCGTGCATCACCTTTGGGACACTAGAGAGAAGACATTGGAAGGCTCAGTTCAGCCTTGGTGAGTTGTCATCCACAGATCTTTGGAAAACCAGCAGGTCCTCATATAACCTTTTTTTTTTTTTTGCACTGGGGATTGAACCCAGGGGCAATTTACCACTGAGTTACATCCCCAGCCCTTTTCATTCTTAAAATTTTGAGACAGGGTCTTCCAGGTTGGCCTTGAACTTGCAATTATCCTGTTCAGGTTCCTGAGAGCCACTGGGATGACACTGTATTGTTTTGTTTTAATTTTTAATTTATTCTTTTGGTATGGGAATGGAACCACTGACCACTCTCCTGCCTCAGCCTCCTGAGTCACCAGGATTATAGGAGTGTGCCACAGCCTCTGGCCACATCATTCCCTCTTACTTTCTCATCTTTTTGTTTTGAAATAAACTTTCTCAATGAATTTCCCCTTAAAGTGAAACAAGAGAAAGTGGATCAAAATGGCATACCAAGTACATGTATCTATTTCATCCCCGGTTCCATCCCCAATTCCAGAAATGACAGAAAATATCTCTTTACTACGAAAGCCCTTGACATTCAGTCCTTTATTTCCCACCAATCATACTAAGAACTCAGATGCTGTTTTTCCCCCAAAACACTGATTCTTCCTTTGGGCCTACAGACACTCAATGGATAACTAACAGCCAGAGGAAGGCTTGGCATCTTGGCCTTCATTTGCATCTCTCTCCTCTGCCACCTTAAACGTGGGATAAGGTTGCTGCTCAGCTCCGCACATAGTCATGTTAATCATTTTTTGAGTACTGTCTGAAGACTGACATATATTACTTGTATAGTTCATTAGACCTAAATTCGCCTAATCTCTCTCCTCCTGCTTTAAGATTGAAGACACCAAGGTCAGAATATCTAAGATGAAATTTTCAAGATTCTAGGAACAGCAAGCCTTGCAGGTAGGAATGTCCCTCTAAGCAATAGCAATTACCCCATGGTGGGAACTGAGGCTGCCCCCCTAAGCAGGAGTCATCATCTCATGTCCAATTGTCCCTCACACAATAAAAACTTTCCTAGAACTAGCAGAACCTCAAAGGACCAGAACCGAGACAATGATCCACCAAACCGTAGTTGACCAAGGCTGCCGGACTGCGCATACTCCACCCCACACCCCAATATTTACTTTTCCCTTTATAATCCTGGAACTTTTGTCAGTGTCCTGGAAGACAGGGCTCAGGAAACTGGTCCCCTGCTTCCCCATGTGGCCACACTGAATAACAGATTTCTTTCTTGTTTTCTTGCCACTCATGTCTCAAATTGGACTCTCAAGGCCATATGTGGCAGAACCTGGTTTGCTGAGGGTCCTCAGAGTCAGGACTATGGCCTGGAACTCCAGTAAAACTCAGGGTAAAAATGTTTATTTTGATTGGTACTACATTTTGTAGGAAAAGGTGAATTTAAAGTTAAACAATATCAGTAGAAAAAAGGGATCATATTGTAGGATTTCTGAATCATAGATTAAAAATGCAGTCTGATAGAAGTCAGAAAAAAAATAAAGATCAAGAAAGTATAATAATTACAAGACATAAGAGGGAATTAGGGGGCTGGGGATGTGGCTCAAGCGGTAGTGCTCTTGCCTGGCATGCGTGCGGCCCGGGTTCGATCCTCAGCACCACATACAAACAAAGATGTTGTGTCCGCCGAAAACTAAAAAATAAATAAATATTAAAAAATATCTCTCTCTCTCTCTCTCTCTCTCTCTCTCTTAAAAAAAAAAAAGAGGGAATTAGGGCCATGTGGTGGAGAGTGCCTGTAATTCCAGTGTCTTAGGAGGCTGAGGAAGGAGGATTGCAAGTTGCAAACTCAAGGCCCTAAGCAATTTAGTAAGACCCTGTCTCAAAATAAAAAGTAAAAAGGGCCGGGGGTATAGTTAGTTCAGTGGCAATGTCCCTGGGTTCAACCCCCAGTTTGAAAAAAAAAAAAAAAAAGAATTGGGAATAAATCTAAGAACACAATCATGATAAATAAAATGGGTTTAAATATCCTATCAATATCCTTTTAGAAATTAGGCTAGGGAAAAACTTCTCATGTCTAAAAATATACATTTTATTAGAGACTTCCTAAAACAAAATGCTACAAAAGAGTTGAAAATACAACATGAAAAAAGAATTCCACAGTGTATATTTACATACATTGAAGTAACATATTGTACCATAGGTCACAGTCAAAGCACACATGTGCTAAAAATACTGTATAAAATGATCTTCAGGTTATGTGTTTTATATATAATGAGTTTGTATTTTAAACTTGGGTTGCATCCCCAAGATATCTTATTGTATCTATACTACTAGTACAAAAATTCTTTAAAAATCCCAAATCTGAAACATTCTGGTATCAAGCATTCCAGATAAGGGAGACTCTTGTTTATTAATCTTTATATTTCCAATAATACAGTTTCAAAATAATAAAGCATAAACTGATAGAAGTATTAGAGGACAGGCAGGCGTGAGAGGTGGGAACATGAGACTAAGGGAATAATTCTATAAACTGGGCCCGCTGTGCTGACCCCCACATGCAGTCTCTTTTAAAAAGCAACTTACCTGCAGCCCTGCCGACAAGTTATGTCATATTTCTCCACAAACTATCTATAGTCAGCAAGAGAAGCAGGCCCCAAATGCTGATGATCAAAGAATACATGTTACCCCTTTCACAGACCAGATCCCAGAACTCAGGGGGATAAGCATAATCCCCCTAACCACAAAATCTGAAAGAACAGGTCCCAGTTAGAACATGCATGGGCCAACGAGAGTTGTCATGCGCACTGGGGACTTGAAAGTCTGATGTCAGCCTGCTGTCAATCAAAAGTCAAGAGGTGAACCTGGGCGGGAGTCTCTGGAAACTTTCCTGGGACCTACAGTAAGACTTGAGGGCAGGAGAGCCATGTTGTCCTTCTCTTCTCTGAGGGGACCCACTCTCTCTCTTGAGATGTCCTTTCCCCCTTCCTATACCTTCAATAAACTCATGCCTGTTGCTCTGAGCTGCTTGCCTGAAATCTTTCTGTCTTGACTGCAAGAATCAGGATGAAGTGGGGGCTTCATGGTGCCTCAGTTTAGCAGAGACCCCCGCCCTGTGCCAACACAAAAATGTATGAGTCCGTAATTACAGTGGTATATTTAAAATACTCATTTCTTTCAGATGTTGACAAATAAAATAAAAATGAAGACTACAGAAGGCTTGAGTAAATCAACACCTTTTACAAATGACTACATGGAGAATTTTTTTATTTGTTTGAAGTAGTTATACATGACAGTAGAATGTGTTTTGACACATCATACATAAAAGGAACACAAGTTCTCATCCTTCTAATTGTACATATGTAGAATTACACTGGTCATGTAATTGTATATGCACATAGAGTCATAATGTTATGGAGAATTTTATATTTCCAAAAGAGACTGCATTATTTTTCCACACTTAAGATACATGGAAAAAAAAATTGGTCGGCAAGCCAGGCATAGTGGCACATGCGTCTAATCCCAGTGGCTCAGGAGGCTGAGACAGGAGGATCACATGTTCAAAACCAGCCTCAGCAATTCAGCCAGGCCCTAAGCAACTCAGTTAGACCTTGTCTTTATCTAAATAAAATACAAAAAATGGGGTGGGGCTGGGGCTTAGTGGTAAGCACCCCTGGATTCAATCCCAGATGCAAAAAAAAAAAAAAAAAAATTGGCCAGTAGGTCACAAAGAAAATCTCAACTCCAAAAACGTGGGATGTCTACAACAACAAAAATGACCGCAAGAAAACAGTAATTTAAGAAAGAAACCAAAACTGTTAATAGTTATTATTTCTGGGGAAGAGAGTTGGAGGTAAGAATGGAATATTTATATTGAACAGCACGTGTGAGGTTTTTGCTTGATTTTTTTTGGTTATCGTATAGTTTTGAGTTGTTTAAAGTAACAATTGTCTGAAGTAACAAATGAATAGACAATAAATTCTCTTCTTTCAATTAGGAAAAATAAGTTATTTAGAAATAAAGTCACAAAAGTTATTATCTATCAAAACCTGTGTATAAAAGATAAAGCAGTAGACTGGTACAGGTGTAATCTCAAATTCTCTGATTAGGAAACAATAAATAGAACATAAAAAGAAGCTTTAAAAATCCTCCCAAAATTAAAACAAAGGTCAGTCTAAATACAATGTTCAAACATGGAAGGAAGACCATAATTTGCATTCTCTATAATTATCTACTGTAAACATCCCAGAGACTCAGCCGAGACACCCTGCAATCCAGTAAATAGGAATAAAACGATGGGATATTTTTGCTCGTCATTTAGACAAAAGTTTCTACTGTTGATAGGGATGCATCGATAGGCAGTGGCTTATAAGGTTGTGGATGTAAACGGGTGCATTTTTGAGGACGATTCTGCCACTCTCAGATTCAAGCCCAGGGAACGGCTGATGCGTGACTGTGCTTGCAATTCTTAGGCTCCAGGAAACTTGTGAAGGAGTTTGTTTGAAATCACAGGAAGTTAGAAGCAATCTAAATGTTTACCAACTTGCAACATAAATTATCATGTATTTAGTCTATGGAATAGCATGTGGAATTAAAAGGAATGATATGGGCGTATGAATAGGACTTTTAAAGACATATGGCTCCTTGAAAACCAATGGAAAAAAAAAATATCTGTTTTGTTGGATGCAGCTGTTGGCGGTCCCCAAAGTTATCATCAACTGCCTTCTTGGATACTGTTCCCTCTAGTGGTTGAAAGAGTTAAGTACAGTATTTACCTTTCCAGCTTCCACTGTGTCTTGAGGTGGCCATGAATGACACACTTGGCAAATGCAATAGAGAAGTTGCTGGTAGGTTTCTGGGACATCTTTGCTTTCCTGATAAAAATGAAAGCTACAGAAGCCCTCCTCTCTTTTTTCCTACCTTGGACACACAGAGTCTCAGGTGGATACAAGAGGTTGCACAGTCAGTCACAAACATGAATGAAAGTCCCTGAGGATCAGCAAGATAGCAGTGCCACCTGATGTCACCAAACTACTGGATCTATCAACTCTTGGATCTACTCATGTCCAGAATTCATGATTCTGAGTAAAATTAAAAATCACATTTGTAGCTAGGAAAAGTGATGCACCCTGTAATTCCAGCTACTTGGGAGGATAAGGCAGGAGGATACCAAGTTGAAGGCCAGCTTGGGCAACTTAGTGAGACCCTGTCTCAAAATAAAAGATGAACAGGAAGCCCAAAGTGGTGGTGCATGCCTGTAATCCCAGCGGCTCAGGAGGCTGAGGCAGGAGAATCTTGAGTTCAAAACCAGCCTCAGCAACTCAGCGAGGCCCTAAGCAACTCAGCAAGGCCCTGTCTCTAAATAAAATATAAGAAAGGAATGTGGCTCAGTGTTTAAGCACCCCTGGGTTCAATCCCCAGTACCAAAACGACAAAAAGGACTGAAGATATAACTTGGTGGTAAATAGCCTCAGGTTTAGTCCTTGGAACCACAAGAAACCAACAAACAAAAAAACCCTAAACTAGAAAAAGACAAAAAACCCAAACCCTATTTGTTTAAGTCACTTTTAGTAGAAGTTGTTGGATGACGCGATTGCTGACTGATATAAAAATTAATTGTTACAGACCCATCTCTGTAGATGCATAGAGATTTATAAGATGCACACCAGGTGGTATCTATGGTTACAACTCAGGAATGAAACAGGATTGACTTTTCACTCTAAATACTTTTGTAACATTCCAAATTTTTTTTCTATAAGGAAGTTTTCATGCATTAACTGGGCAATTAAAAATTTTTAGGAAATACAAAAATTTAGGAAATACAAAAAATTTTTCATTATTGAAAATTTGGGATTACTGCCAAATATAAACCTACAGGATGTCATCATAATTCCATCACAAAGAAATAAACACTGTTAACTGATGCTTTCTTTGGAGATGGGGTCTCACTATGTTGCCCAGGCTAGTCTTGAACTCCTAGGCTCAAATGATCCTCCCTCCTCATCCTCCAAGTAGTCAGCACTACAGGTGCATGCCACTGTGCCCAACTTCTCTCTCTTTTTATTTAATAGATTTTGCTTTGGAAGGTTTAGATTTATAGGAAAATCGAGTAATTGGGCAGATAGTTCCCAAATACCTCCCCATCTGTTTCCTCTATTACTTTTTTTTTTTTTTTTTTTTTGCCGTGCTTGGAATTGAACCCAGGTTCTTACTTGTGCTAGGCTAGTGCTCCACGGCTGAGCTGAGCCCCCAGCGCAACCCCTATTCTTGTATTGAGACAGGGTCTCACTATGTTCCCTGGGCTGGTCTCAAACTCCTGGGCTCAAGGGATGCCCCTGAGTAGCTGGAACTCTGGGCTCTTGCCAGCGTCTGACCTGGCCCTATTATTAACATGTACAGTTCACCTGTTACAATTAATGGACTGATAGTGACACACCATTATTAACTAAGTCCATAGTTCACATGAAGGTCACATTGTGTTGTTCTACAAGTTCTATGGGTCTTGACAAACACATCATGCCATGCACCCACCATGATAGTATCTTACAGAAGAGTTTCTCTGCCCTAAAAATCCTGTGCTCCCAGCAAGGTGGCCATGCACGCATGTGATCCAAGCTACTCCAGAGACTGAGGCAGGAAGATCTCAAGTTCAAGGCCAGGCTGGGGAACTGAGCGAGATCCTGTCTCAAAAATAAAAATTAAAAAGGGCTGGGGATGTAGCACCGTGGTAAAATGTCCCTGGATTCCATCTCTACAATCTCTTGGGGAAAAAAAGTCCTGTGCTGCACCTATTCATTCTTCCTTCCTGCTCCCCCAGCTCCCATCAAATCCTGGCAGCCACCAGTACTTTTACTGTCTCCTAGTTTTGCCTTTTCCAGAATAACATATAATTAGAATTCTACAGTATGTAGCCTTTCCAGATTGGCTTCTTTTACTTAGTAATATGCAACTAAGCTTCCTCAATGTTTTTCCAAGGCTTGATAATTGAATTTTTTTTTCTTTGAGGGCTGAATAACATTCCTTTGTCTGAATGTACAATGGTTTATTTATTCACTCACCCTCTGAAGGACATCTCAATGGCTTCCAGGTTTTTGGGGATGACAAATAAAGCCGCTTTCAACACCCATGCATAGCTTTTTGTATGGGCATAAATTTTCAACTCAATTGGGTAAATATCTAGGAGTGTGACTGCTATGGTTAGACTATATTTAGTTTTTAAAGAAACTGACAAACTGTCTTCCACAGTGACTGAACCATTTTGCATGCCCATCAGGAATGTAGGAGAGTGCCCGTGTCTCTACCCCCGTGGGGTATTGTCAGATTTTTGGATGTTGGCCATTCTGATAGGTGAGTAGCGGTACCCTATTGTGGCTTTATTTGCAGTGCCCTAATGACATACAATGTCACACAGCTGTTCATGTATGCATTTGCCATCTGTCACTCTCTTTTCATAAAATGTATAACCCAGGTGACAGCTGGGGTTTTCTAAGTCCCTTGAAAGTCAGATGAAATTTATCAAACGTCTTATTCCAAGCCCTGTGAAAGTGCTAATGCTTCCTTGAGACAAATCTTTCCTAGATTAGACAAGGAAAGACCCACAGAAGCAGGGAGATTTATCATGCTTTCCATCATCTCCCCGTGTAAGCACCGAGTGTCCTGCTGCGCCCTTTGTTGTGTGGACCTGGCCATAACCTGTCTCAGGGGAACCTGGCAGGTGTCACTTCCATTTGAAAAATGAGAGTGGGTGGATGAATGAGCCCCACTCACAAAACTGAGGGGGTGGAGCTGGCACACAAACTCAGGTTGTCACCTTCCAAGTCGGGAGCTCTTTCAACATGCCCAGAGTGTCTTAATGGAGGACATCGCCTCCTCTCCACACAACCTGTGAGGCTAGGAAACACCGAAGGTCATTAACGTTCCCAAGTCCACACAGCCAGAAAAAAGTGGTGGCGGACCAAGTTTTATCTTAAGGAATCCAAGGGCTTGGCTGGTGGAGCTGGGGTGTGAGGTCTTCCTCATCCCTCCCGGTGGGGTCTGGAAGTGTCCGGCTTCACTTCAGTTCAGGATGGTTCTGCATTTGAAGTAGGGTGTGGGGCAAGGTGCGTAGGTCAGTTTGTGAGTGAATGGGTGCATTAAACGTCTTTCTAAAAATCTGATGCTTTGACGTCGTGGGTGCTTGCTGACCCTGGAGGGACTGTGCCTCCCAGAGTGATCATGAAGTCCCCCTCAGGAGCGTGCCTTTTACATTCCAGCCAGCCAATCCAGAGCCCACACTCCTGTCACTTCCTTTACGGGGCTCTTAGAGTCTGGGTCATGTTCTCCTGCCCTGATCACCCAGGACCAAGTACCAAGCAATCGGGGCAGCTCCACTACCCAGAGCTCACTGCAAATCTCCCCATCAGTCCATGCTGAGCCTGGCCTCCTGCCTCTTCTGGTTCCTCCCAGAAACTCCAACAAAGTTCTGTGCTGCTTATGTTTCCCCTGCCTCCCAACCTGCCCTGGTGTTTCTCTCCAAGGTGCTTCTTGGCAGAGGGGCACCGTCCTGTTGGGGACTGTGAACAATAAACTATCTTTTGGATGGTGGTGGTCTTCTCATCTGTTCACCTGACATACCTACATAAAAATGAAACTTCTTATTTTTCTTTTTTTCCCAGTTCTAGGGATGGAACCCATATCCTTGCACCTGCTAGGCAAGTACTTTACCTCAACCTAAGCCTGCATTTTAAACCTGGACGCGGGAGTGCACCTTCTTACCCCAAGAGGGCAATTTCCAGAAATGAGGCCCCTGGGCACCCTTGGAGGCTGCAAACACAGGAGCCTCCCTGGTGGGATGGGGTGATGGTAATCCCCAAGGCATTTTTCTGTGTGTGTTTATAAGCTATTCCCCAAATACCCTCCTTTTTTTTTTTTTTTTTTTTGCACTTCTAAAATGTCATAAGGAATTTATATCATGCTTGGAACAAGAGAAAACCTCCCAAGGATCAACCTAAATGTGGGCACTGTCTGAAAGCTGAGATTCTAAGCCAAAGTCGTCCAGAACCAAGGATGGATGAGTCCCTGGAGGGCGTGACCTGGGACACAGGCTGCCCCAGAGCCATGGGAGAAGATGGGGAGGGATCCTGGGACCTGAGGGCTCTGGCATTCTGACTGCGGTGGGAATTGAGGGGTCTCAGTTCCCTTGGCCTTACTGGGGTGGCCACAGAGATAGGACCAGGCTGGTGGGGGGGACGGGTGGGGCATGGGGGTGTGGGAACAGGATGGACAATTCTGAGCTTGGGCTTCATGGCCAAAGTTCATTCCTAACAGGCACAACCCTCCCTTCCAGGTCTTCTCTCTCCACTCTGATCCTCCAAGGCCAAAATGTAGGGGTGTGTGTGTGTGTGTGTGTGTGTTTGTGTGGTGTGTGTGTGTGTGTGTTTGTGTGGTGTGTGTGTGTTTGTGTGGTGTGTGTATGTATGTTTGTGTGTGTGGTATGTGTGTGTGTATGTTTGTGTGTGTGGTATGTGTGTGTGTATGTTTGTGTTTGTGTGTGGTGTGTGTGTGTGGTGTGTATGTGTTTGTGTGTGTGTATGTTTGTGTGTGTGGTGTGTATGTGTTTGTGTGTGTGGTGTGTGTGTGTATGTTTGTGTGTGTGGTATGTGTGTGGTGTGTGTGTTTGTGTGTGTGTGAGTGTGTGTCTTTTTTCTTTCTCAGCCTGACACCTCTTCCTCCTGCCCCTCTGCTCATGCCTCCCACTCCTGTCGGGGTCTCCCGTGCAGCTGCCTCACTGATGCTCCTGTGGTGACTGTGCTGAGACCTCCTGGGACCCCCCGGGCCAGGGTTGGGCGAACCGTTTTTCTGAGGTGTCAGTCAGTACATATTTGAGCCCTTGTGGGCCCAGCCTCTGTGGAGACCCCCTGGCCCTTCTCTTCCAGCAGAAGCAGCCGTAGTCACTGAGCGGCCACATTACCTGACTGTCACACATCACAGATTTTTTTTTTTTCTTTTTCCCAGTGTGGGATTGCACTCAGGGCCTCACACATCTAGGCCAGGGCTCCACCACTGAGGTGTGCCTCCAGTCCCCAAATACTCTTTGGATGGCTTTTCCTCCATTTGGAAATGTAGGCATCATCTAAAGCTGACCCGCTGGGCACAACGGGGCCGCTGGGTGGGGCCCCGGCTGACGAGGTAGCCTTCTGCGGACTCCCCGGCTCTTTGGCTTCTCTTCCTCACTCCGTCAGGTTGTCTAATAGTTTCTTCTCGATGCTCCCCACCCCTGACCTACTGTCACACCAGTTAGGATGTCACCGACCCTGGGGATCCCACTGTCCTCTTGCTACAACTTAGACTCAGGAACAGCCCACGCTCCACGCCTGCCCCAGCAGAGCCCAGGAGGGGAGAAGGCCCCCCGCGCACAGCATGTGACCCCACGAAAACCCTGACATCAACGTCAATCGGCTCTCAGCCTTGCCGGCCGCCCTGCTGTGTCCCGGGGGTTAGCCTTCCCCACTCTCCGCGGTGACTGGTTCACCCCGTTCTGGACGCTCCTCAGCAGACAGGGATTCCCTGGGTTCCTCGGTTTTACACACACACACCTACTGCTGGGGTTTGCATATGGTCTGCGAGTGTCCTCCTAGGGTGACGTGTTGGAGACAGGCCCCCAGAGTGGCCATGTGCAGAAGTGGTGGAACTTTTAAGAGGAGGGGGCTACTGGAAGGTGGCTTGGCCTTTGGAACTGCACCCTCTGAAGGAATTAATGCTGGTATCATGGAGCGGACTGGCTCTTGTGAGAATGAGTTGTCATAAAGCAAGCTTGGCTACCTCACCTCTCTTTCTGGCTTCCTGTAGTGCCGTGTGATCTCTTGGGCAAGTGCTCCTAACATTGTAATGCCATTCACCTAAGGGCCTCGCCAGGGTGAAGCTGAAGCTGGTGTCATGCTCTTGAACCTACAGAAATGTGAACTGAATACGACTCTTCTTTATAAAGTACCCAGCCTCAGGTATTTTGTTACATAATACCAAATGAACTAAAATACCTACCTCCTCTTGAACCTACCATACCGGGCTACCTTCAGTGACCTCCTCACACCTGGCCTGTGCACTGGAAGCACCTAAGGATTCATATCTTTCTGAAGGTGGGGCAGGACACATAAATGAACCAATGGCTATCTCCTGGGTCCTTGCTCAGGACACTGAGGTGACCCTGTCCTGAGCTCCTTCACCACAGGGAGTCAGAGTTACCCGCCGCGGGCTTCTCTGGGCCTGCTGCCCTTCCAGGCCTAGATCTTCACTTCTGACCAGTTTTCCTGGAAACATTTTAGATCCATCACTCACAAAAAAATCTGCCCCATGGTTGGCTTCTGGGGAAGCCAGCCCATGACAAAAAGAGATGAGAGGGAGGTGATGCAGAGTGCCTGGGGACCTTCGGGGAAAGCACAGTCCTGGCAGAGGGGACAGTCAGCACAAAGGTCCGAGGAATGTCAGGAAGGATGGGCAGAGGGCGGCAGAGGGACCCTACAGGCCTGGGAAGCCATTCCTGAGGACGCTGGTTTCTCTGGGTGACATGAAACTTTGAAACGCTCTTGACCACTCTGTTGGGAAGATGTCGGGGCAGAGGTGGAAGCAGAGGGGCTCTTCAGAGGCTGCTGCCCTAGTGGAAGGGAGAGGTGGTGTGTGTGGACCAGAGTGGCTCAGGAGGGGGCGAGGCCCGCCAGACTCTGAAGACACAGAAGTGGCAGGATTTCCTGACACACCGCAACGGGACCCAAGAAGAGGAGAGGGGTGAGGTGACCACCAGCAGAGAAGGCAGCGGCAAAGGACACGGGAGATGGCTGATTCTGTGTGTCAACTTGCCTGGGCCGCGAGATGCTCAGAGAGCAGGTGAGGCGTGATTTCTGGGTGTCTCGTGGTGGTGTCTGGGCACGAGGTCAGCACTTGAAGCAGTACACCCAGTAGAGGAGATCGCTGTCACCTACATGGGTGGGCTTCACCCGTGGAAAGCCCCTTAGGGAGAAAAAGGCAGTGGCAGGGGGCTGCTGTCTCTCTGCAGCTGAGACGCCCTCTTCCCCCGCCCTCTGACATCCCAGCTCCTCACTCTCTGGATTGACTTGGCATGAGTCACACCAGTGACTGTCCTGCTTGAAGGTCCCGGAGGTTCCACAGGTACCATATGAACAGCTTGGAGTCTCTGAGGGTTGACCTTCCCCAAGCCACGCCCTGAACTTGACCCCAATCCTGGTCCTCTTCCAGCGGTCCCTGTCTTGGTCATCCAGTGGGGCAAGCCAGAACCCTTGGGGACCATTCTTCCCCACCCTGGTCCCATTCCTTTACCCACGTCCTCTTAGTGGGAGCTCCAAAGTACTTCTCCAGTGCATTTTCATCTCTCTATGGCCACCACCAGCAAAATCAAGAACAACCTAGTTCAGGTGATGTTTTTTCCTGACCTGATCCAAAGCAAGTGGGGCAGTAGCCAGAGTGACCTCTTCAACCTGCAGACATCCTGTCACTTTCCTGCTTCGGGGACAGCGAGATCTCACTCTATCACTCTGCTCCATTCACATGGTTTTGTTTGGTCCCTCCGACTTCTCATATGCTCTCCTACCACAGGCCCTTTGTGTGTGCTGGGTCATCTTGCTCCAGTCCTTTGTTCTTGCCTGGGTTCCTAGGGACACTGACTCAGCATTCACACATGGGCTGCAGCATGGCTCCAGTATGGCTCGCTGGCTCTCGGGCTGGAGAAACCTCCCGGCTACGGCACACGTTCTCCTGTGCCATCGTCACAACTTACGCAGCTCCTGCTATTTGTTCACCACGATCCCATGAGCTCCGCGAGGGTGGAGATTCCGCCTGGCCTTTCTCAGAGCTGTACTCGGTACGGAGTCGATTCATGTTGAGTGAGTGGGTGGGTGACCCCATGCGTTACTGCCCTCCAGTCAGGACAGGACTGGCCCTCCCGGCTTCTCAGACTGTCAAAAGAATGCAGATGAAAACTCACCCCCAAAACAGAGTGAGATGAATCCTCTTCAGCTCTGGGATGGGCATGGCTTTTGCCTTTCTGGGAGAGGCTCCAGGACAAGGGAACATATATATATATATTTTTTTCTCCTGGCACATGTCTGGGTGTGAAGCACAGCCTGAATTTTACATCCTCACCATTTCCTGGGTGCTCATGGAAGGCTCTGGGTCCTCCAGATGCCACAACCTGGACATGCATGTGAGGTCCGCCTCCGTGCCCCCACCACATGACTGGCAGGAAGGAAGTTCTGTCTGCTTCTTTCATGAAGGATGTGGCCATACGATGGCCCAGATGGGATTTTGTTTGTCCCAAGAGCCAGCTGCCTGTCTCATCCAGGACAGGGCATGTGGCAGGAGAGCATCAGGAACCCAGAATCTCATGATGAGTCATCTGCCCCAATCCAGCTGTGGTGGGGAGCTGAAGGATACTTGGGGTGGCTCTCCTTCCACCTCTGAGAGCCCTCCTACACAAGGGGGATCTAGACAGCACCACCTCTGTTGTAGTTGAGTGAACCAGGGGACGCTGGACTGAATGTGGGTAAAAGAGATGATCTTCCTGGAATTGGCGGCTGGCATGGAGACTCTTCTAGTGAACATACTAGTCCAGAGTCTGCGTGGAGTCAGAGCCGACATGAACGTCACTTCCATGTGCACAGAGAGATGGGCAAGCTGACATTCTGTGAGAGATAGACAGGCTGAGGTACAAGGAAGCAAGAGTCTGTTTGGCCCCAGCAAGGTGAAGTGCTTCACCTTGGTCCCTGAACTCCTGATTGCTGGATCCAGCCCCAAGGGACCTGGATCCTCCCCAGTGGGGCAAGCCAGATGGGCTGGTTCCCATCCTGAGGGGCCCTGATTCTCCTGTTTCTCCAGGAGATTCTAAATTGTGCTTGAGCATGTTCTATGTGAGCAGAGATACAGGAGTAGGGGGAGGGCAAGGGGAAAGACATTTCAAGAGAAGAAATACCAGTTCTCTGGAGAGACAGGCAATGGGCCTGTGAATGGGAAGGACGATGGCCCTCCCATTGGCTGGAGAGCTGTCCACGCTCAGTACTTTAGGAACCTCCCACATGCCACTTCTTCTTTGAATTGCATGCACCTTATGCGGATTTAATTTATTTTCATCTGGAAGATGAGGAAACAGGCTCAGAGAGGTCAAGCCATGTCCCCAGACAGCATGGCTAGCAGGCGGCCTGGGAGTGGATATGGAGTTGGTGCTGGAAGCAAAGATGGCGACTCCAGTGGCTCCTGCCTGGAAGTCTGACCAGCTGAGAGGTGACGGGATGGCAGGGATGACCACTGTCTCCTGTCCAGGGGAGCAGCAGCACATGCATCTCCTGTCCTGGTCACCTCTGCTCACCATTTGTCCACTCTGCAGGACGCTTCAAAGATGTTCCTTCTGTGGAAACTCCTCCCCTGCCCTTAGCCCCTCCTCCTTTCTTCCTGTGACATGACAGGGGTAATTAACATTCTAGCCTTCACAGGCAGATGCCTGTCTGACCTGTCACTCAGGCCAGGGGAGGTCTGTGCTCAATGTCATGGAGGCTGGCACTTTTCCCGAGGGGGGGTGCAGTGGGGCAACCCAGCGTGAGGCAGAGGAGGAAGGTGGATTTTTTAGTTGTAGAGCAGCAGACTGTCTGCTTTCCCTCCTGACGCCTGGTCTGCAGGCTCCGACTTGAGGCACCACATTGTCTCAGGAGCTGGGCTGGCTGGTGGTGCTAGAAGCTGCCCTTCTGTATGCACAGCACACGCTTGGTTTCCATGGGAACATCTCTGAAGGAGCATGCTAGATTCCCAGCTCTTGGTGGCCTTGGATAAACAGCATATTGGGTGTTTCTGAGAAGTCCAGAACCTTCCCTGTACCTTTGCTAACACTGTTATAAGCATTTCCCTCCCACACAAAAAACTCATGTCCATTAAACCATTAGAAGTACAAAGGATTCTAGGACAGCCTTGTGGCGAGTGGCTGCTGAGTTTGCTGCAGGTCTCTGGGGGCCTCTGGCTGCTCTCTGACATCTTGTCTGCACAGCACTGCATGACTGAGTGGCCTCTGAGCACAGCCGGTGCCAGAGATGGGGCAGTTTCCTCCTCAGCTAAGGACTGGCACGCTGGCCACTCGCTCACTCACTCACTCATTCACTTGCTCACTCACTCACTCACTCATTCACTCATTCACTCACTCAGTCATTCACTCATTCACTCACTCATGCACTCACTAATTCACTCATTCACTCACTCACTCATTCACTCATCCACTCACTCACTAACTCACTGATTCACTCACTAACTCACTGATTCACTCACTCACTCACTCATTCACTCATTCACTCACTCACTCACTCACTCATTCACTCACTCAGTCACTCACTCATTCACTCACTCACTCATTCACTCATTCACTCATCCACTCACTCACTCATTCACTCATCTACTCACTCACTCACTTATTCACTCTTAGTCCATAGAAGGCCGGCTCCATTCCTCAGGGCTTGAGGTGAGGCTGAACATCATGGTGGGTGAGTGTGGCAGAGGAAAGCGGCTCACATCATGGCGATCAAGAAGCAGAGAGAGAGAGAGAGAGAGAGAGAGAGAGAGAGAGAGACTCCCCTCTCCAGATACAAAATATACATACCATAGCTACCCCCCAATTCCTGCCTCCTCCAGCCACACCCTACCACTTCAATTAACCCCATCAGGGATTAATTCAGTGATTGGGTTAAGACTCTTACAACCCAATAATTTCTCCTCTGAACCTTCCGGTATTGTCTCACATGTGAGCTTTTGGGGGACACCTCACATCCAAACCATAACAGTCCCCTACTACCTCATGAGAAGAAGTCACTTCCTGTAAACCTGTGTCTCGTCATGCCCAGATTACAATGGGTTCTTGGTGATAAAACAGCAGAAACCAGGTTGGGGGAGTTGGACAAGACAGGGACTTGAGTTAGACTATTGGGTAGAGAGGGGGCTGGAGAAGTGGCTCAGGGACTGCACCCAGGTACAAACCATGCCTCAGGCAGGAGGGCCCACCCTCAGGCTGTGTGAAAGCTGTCAGAATCACAATGGAGTCACTTAGTCTGCCCAAACGTCTGGGCACAGTGGCACATGCCTGCAGTCCCAGTGACTCAGGAGGCTGAGGCAGGAGGATTGCAAGTTTGAGGTCAGCCTGGACAACTAGTGAGGCCCTTCCTTAAAAAAAAAAAAAAAGGCTGGGGATGCAGCTGGCGGGTAAAGTGCCCGTGGGTTGATCCTCAGCACAGGAGTGGAGGTGAGGTGGGAGGCTGTCAGAACCACAGCCTCACACAAACGCCTGCAAGGAGGTCTGTCCAGACTTTAACAGAGGCCACCCTTGTCCTTAATCCTTGGAGCCAAAGATTATTATTTCAAAACAATTTATGCCATCATTCTCATTGTGCCTTTGAAAACCTCCCTTTGCCTCAATTTCCTTGTTGTGCTCGTGGTTTATTATGGGTGACTGTCCCCATCACAGGAATCCTTCCTGTCTGTTACGGAGGCTGATGGCTTCCCCCAGGCTCAGCCACCCCAGGCAGGTGCCACTGCCCCAGGAACTGCATCTGTGCACCCAGCCCCCCAACCCTGGCAGCATAGACATGTGGTCTCTTTCTGGATTCGCAGGACTCCCCGAGTGGAGAAGGGTAGGCACATCTTTTTGAGAAAAGCTTTCTTTTACTGGTGCTAATACTCCAGTAGCTATGATTTCAACGGTCACCTCCTGAATCTGCTAATGGGGTCCTTGGGGAAGCAACACCGAGGCAAGTTGAGGTGCAGAGGTTTATCTGGGGTGACACGTGTGAAAGAAATATCCCTGAGCCCCGTCAGCCTGACGGAGACCTGGGGACGACGTCTGCCTGAGGAGGCACGGGTGGGTATGTCTGGACACTCATGCCCAAGGGTGCTCAGTCCTGGCTGCCCCCGGAGAGCTCCACTCCAAAGCCGAGGTGGACCTGGAGGAGCCAATAGTCCAAGTCTGTCAGTCGATCACATGCCTGGGGGCTGGCCCAGACTTTCTTTTATAATGTTATTTTTTCTGGCTTTACTGAGGTATAATTGTATATATAATTGAGGCAAATAAAAATGGTATATATTCATGGTGTACACTGTGATGGTTCGATAAATTCATACATTGTGAAATGCCTTTCATAATTCAGGTTATTATCATATGCATCATGTAGCTCTCTCTCTCTCTCTCTCTCTCTCTCTGTGTATGTGTGTGTGTGTGTGTGTGTGGTGAATATACTTAAGATCACTCTTTTGCCTAATTTCAAGTATACACTACATTATTATTAACTACAGTTAGTCATCATGCTGGGGTCAGGTGTCCAGAGCATATGCTTCCTGTCAATCTGACACTTTGTACCCATTGATCAACATCTTCCCCTTTTCCTCCAACTCTGTCCCCCCAAAACCATTTTCCTACTCCTGGACCCCTCTGGAGGTCCCTACTTTCCTTCTGCCCTGGCTGAGATCACACAGCATTTTTCTTCTGTGTCTGGCTTACTTCACTTAGCACAGTGTCCTCCAGGTTAATCCACGTGTTACAAAGGATAGGCTTCTTTGTTTTCTTCTTCTAAGGCTGAATAGTAATTCTCCCTCTCGGCTGCATCCCGGCCCTCTCGTTTTATCTCTAGTGTTTTGAGGAACCTCCATACTGATTTCCATTCCCACCCACAGCGCAGGGTTCCTCTCCTCCACATTGTCTCACCAACACATATCTTTTCATCTTTTATCTTTTTTGGTAATCGCCATCCTAATAAGTATGAGGTAGGAGCTCACTGTGGTTTTGATTTGCATTTCCCTGACGATGAGTGATATTGAATATTTTTTCATGAATTTGGTAGCTATTTGCATGTCTTCTTTTGAGAATTGTCACTTCAGATTCTTGGTCCATTTTTAAGCAGGTTTTTATTTCTCCCCCTTTTCTATTGAGCAGTCTGAGCTCCTTACACATTTTGAATACTAACCCTGGGCCAGGATTCTCTTGAGTGGGGATCTGAGCCTTAGCGCATCTCCACACCTGCTGTGCTAGCCAGAGCTCCCAAGCAAAGATAAGTAGCCCCTGAGTAATGAGGGTCATGCATGAAACTCAGGGTCTGTGTACATCCTAGACAGTGTGGCACCTAGATGAGGGCGTCCTTCTGGGAGTGCCACATGTCAACGGTGCCCATGGCTTTGGCTCATTCCTCTCATGCCATGTGTATTGGTTCCCCTTCCCCAAGGAGGTTGTTAGCTCACCAAAGCTGCAGTCTGGCTTTAAAGTACCAACAGAGCCCAGTGTGGGGCTGAGCACCAAGGAGGGGCCAGGAACACTTTCTGATTCAGCTCAAAGTGGCTTCACACTGCCCCTCCTCCTGTCTGTAGTGCACCCCATGCCCCCACGCCCAGCGCTGCAGTTTGAAGACTCCCTTAGACCAGGCCAGACCACGAATCCTGGCGCACTCTCAGGGTGAATTTCTGACAGTTGAGTGCTTTCCTCCCCACCCCCCACCATCACTCATTGTTCCTGTCACAAACTGAAGACAAAAGCAAAGCGGTGCTTAGTGAGTCCCGCAGCCCCACTCTTGACACCTCCCTCGCAGAAAAGCATTTGACAACTGGTTCCCATGGCAACAGGCTTTCTTCGCAATAATTTCTTGTTCAGTGTGCCAGATCCCCACCTTTCTCTTCTTGGGAGTAATGGCCAGCATTGGAAATGAGACAAGATGGGGCAAGGAGAGAAGGCCCAGACAGCGGGCTGTGACGGGGGTGTCCCGCCAGCCCAGGCAGGCTGCCTCGAGGCCCATCTCCTGGGGCTGAGCAGGGGCTCCCCAAGGGGTTAAAATGCACCCAAATGAAGTCTGCAAAAAGCTGACAGCAGCATCAACAGGCACTATTTAGAGCAACGCAGAAGCGCAGAGCACTCTAATTTTGGAAAAGGGCCATGTTCGCACATTCTGAGCAACGGTGGGTGCCTACCCTGGAAGCTGCTGGCTTCCTTTTCCTGTTCCTGTCAGCTCTGGCACAAACGGGCAGGGCTGGGGAAGCTGATCTCGTCCCCTGCTCTTGGCCTCGTCCCCACCACGCCAGGCAGTGGGAGAACAGGTGTGACTTCTGTTATGTGCTAAATCACGTCTCCCAAGTCCACATGTCAAAGCCCTCGCACCCAGGACCATAGAGGGGGACTAGCTGGCCTAGTCCAGCTGTCATAACGAAAACGCCATAAACCAGATGATCTATAAACAGCAGAATTTACTTCTCAAAGTTCTAGGGGCTGTGAAGTCCAAGATCAAGGTGCTGGCAGGTTCAGTGTTTGGTGAGACCCTTTTCTGGCTGTGTCCTTAGATGGTGGAAAGGCCCAGGAGCTCTCTGGGGCCTCTTTTATAGGGACACTGATCCCATTCATGGGGGCCCCACCCATGAGAGATCTCATCACCTCCTGAAGGACCCCCTCCATCATATTAGGGGTTAGGATTTTAACAGGAATTTTGGGAGGGACACAAATATTCAGTTTCCCCCATATGCAAGTCAAAGAGAGAAGCCTCAGGAGAAATCTACCCTGATGACCCTTGATCTTGGCCTTCCAGCCTCTACAACTGTGAGGAAATAGATTTCAATTGCGGAAGCTCCTCATTTGGGAGTGTTTGTTATAGCAGCCCATGCCGACTCAGACAACTCTCCCCTGGGCTACCGAGGCCCCCACACCATCTATAGCACAAGGAGGTGAAGACAGGACCGAGTGGTGCCCCTCAGCGTTGGGAGATGGAGGTCACGTACTTGCTTCCCTACCGCCCTCTGGACCGCACCCTTAACGTTTTGGTCATCCCATGTGGGCTCCTGGAGGGAGGGATGCTCTCTTGGTTCTCTTTGTATCCTGGCCACCAGGAGGGAGCTGAATAAAGGCTCCTGGACAAGTTAATGAATCTTATTCTGGCCAAGATTCAGGAAGCCTCAGGGTTGAAACCTAAAAGAGAACCAGCTGGCTTTTTGTTCCTAATATTCTTTTGCAGAGGAGAAGACAAAGGATTGGAGAGGTGAAGTGACTTGCCCCAGTCACAGGGGGAAAATCCAGGACAGAAAGCAAGGTCTTCAGAATCTCGGTGCCAGGGGCTTCCTACAGCTGACAGGGAGCACGGACGACACCCACTGCTTCAGCGAAGCGCACTGTCCTGGGGACAATGATCAAGAGTGGATTTATTTACTACGTTTCAAGGGACGCGATACCACTTCTGGCGTTTACCTCGCTCAGCTCTTGGCTCCTTTGATTAAGAATTTCAGTGGTTCCCAGTGTTCACAGTTCCAAGCCAAGAGTCTGTACATGGGGAGCACTGAACACATTGCTGGAAATAAATTAATGAATACATAAATAAATTCTGAATTCCTTCCCTTTGCATTCAAAGTCCTTTCCAATCCCTCAATTTCCAGGAATCTCAAACTCAACCCCTTGCTCCAGAGGGCTCAGTTTCCTTTGTGCAGAAACATGACAGTTTGTGATTCTCTTCGTGCTGTGCCCCAGGCTCAGACTGTCCTTTTCTTTCTACATCTTTTTAAAACAATTTCTATCTGTGTGTGTGCCCGTGCGCGCGCGCCTGCCCACGCTGGAGATTGAGCCCAGGGCCTCCAGTGTGTGCCCTACCTACTGTGGAGCCACACCCACTGCCCCCTTCTCTCTCTCATTTGTCCTCCTAAGTTCCCCACACCCTCAAGTCTGACCAGAGCCCGCCCCCCTCCAGCCTGGTGCAGACATAAGCACCTGGTGCAGACATAAGTCTGGAAGCAGTGGGCAGAAGAAAGGGATCTACCAAGCATCTTAATGTCGGGCTTCGGGTGGAGAAGAAACCCTGGAGGGACAGGACAGCGCCGCAGCCTTTACCACACAGGCAGACTGGGACAAGTCACAGACTCTGCAGCTGAACTCTCCTTAGTTGAGTGCGGGGCTTTAGGCCAGACAGTCTCTAAGACACTTTCAGCCTCAACACTGAGGGTGAACAACCCAAAGAGCCACTGTCTGTTCTCGCAGAGCTCCCAGCGCTCCCTCTTTCCTCCGGATGCAGGGAGAGGCGACCTTTCTGCCAAAGGCCCCGTGTGCTCAGGACCCACCCTCCCGAACCAGGATCACCAGCCCTCCTTCTTGGGCTCTTCCTCTCCACAGGTTCCTTCGTACCAGATTTAAGGTGCTGAATGTCTTTGAAACCTTCCAACCAGGAAGGTGGACTTCCGCTTTTGTCCATGGAGGAAGAGCCAATACTAGACTTGCCTTCCTGCTGCCAACATGAATAAGCTGGACAAAACATGGAAAACACGTTTTCAGACGTGAGACAATAGGCAGCACAGGATCATGATCCCTGAGAGAAAGAATGTGAGCTTAGGACTGCTCAGCCTGCAATCTGGAGACACTCTCCTGACCAGAGTGTGGGGCGAAAGCACACAGACAGGCAGAGCCAGTGGTCTCACTGGGTTAAGGGGGGTCAATGTGGCCCAATGTGCCAGGCAGAGGGCTGGAGAGGAGGAAGTAATGTAGCAAGTGAACTCCAGAAATCAGCAACAAATCAAGAGTCTGCAAACAGTTATGCACCCAGAGAATAGAACTCCCCATCATCAGGCACAGAACACTGCATAGTTTCCTGCTCTGAAAGCCAGTGTCCAGGCTCATATAGGGCTTGCTGACGTCTGAATTAGGAGGAGCCAGAGAAGTGAGACTCTGAACACGGGAGCATTCTGTACATTCAGAACACCTGTGCATTAAATGTAGGGCTAAATTAGCCCTATTTGGCTTCTTCTAACCAAGCTTAAAAATAAGGCGCTAAAAGGTCAGGCTGTTTCACAAGTAATTTCACTGCCTGCCAGAGATAACTTCCATCTCTTTAAAGCAAGAGAACAAAATCCAGACACTCAACAATGTAATATAACAACCAGTGTAATTTCAGGGTTGAGTAGTCAGGGTTCAACCATGAAGGTATACGTGTGTGTGTGTGTGTGTGTGTGTATCAATGGGCATACACATATATGTACATATATAAGTATATACAGACACACATAAAACAAGCATTGGCTTACATAATTTTGGGTTTCACTAGGCAAGTCTGAGGTCCACAGGGCAGGCAATCAGGAATAGATCATGAGTAGGCTAAGAAGAAAGGGCAATTTCAGACTCACCTGCTTTTTGGAGGCTCTGAGCTCAGGGAAGACCCAAGTCCTCTTTTAAAGGCTTGCAACTGATGAAGGTCCGCTTCAACTCGTCATTTTAGTACCTTAGAAACACTCGAGTATGGGCCAGGATGAGGCTCAGTGGTAGAATACTTGCCTCGTGTGCTTGGGTTCAGTCCCCAGCAATGGCACAAACCAACCCACAAGCTCTCCCAACAAGTTATGTATGCATGGACTCGGGCTATATTTGCAGAATTTCTTCCCATCATCACCTCAATAGGTGTTTGGTTGAATATGGGAGAAAACGTGTG
Organism: Marmota flaviventris; assembly: GCF_047511675.1. Classification (NCBI taxonomy): domain Eukaryota; kingdom Metazoa; phylum Chordata; class Mammalia; order Rodentia; family Sciuridae; genus Marmota; species Marmota flaviventris. The sequence continues at coordinate 168,805,216 of NC_092500.1, forward strand.
TGCAAAAGGGTGGCTGCCTTCCTTCCATCAGGAGGGACTCGCCCTTGTCCACACCCTCACTGGAAACACACAGCTCAGCCCAGCCCAGCTGACACAGCACAGGACCCTCACATCCAGCCCCTAGTAACTCCTACGTTACTAGACATGCAACGAAGAGGGGAAACGGGGCTGAGCAGAAAAAACGTAATGAGTAGAAAAACATAAAAGCAGACCCAGATAGAACAGATGATGGAATTATCAGGAAAAGACTGTAAACGGTTATCACAAAAAGACTTCAGAATTTACAGGAAAACTTGCTAGCAGTGAGCAAGTGGGGCGGGGGTGTGTGTGTAAAAAAAAGGAATTAGAAAGAATATTGGAGCTGAAAACAAAATATATCTTAAATGAAAATTCACCAAATGATTTAATTTTAGATTAAACATTGCAGAAGAAAGAAAAGCCAATCAAGTTGAAGACACAGTGAAAGAAATTCTCCAGGTTGAAGAACACAGCGAAGAGAAAAAAAAACAAATGGATTGGGAGAAAAATAAAAGAAGAGCTAGGTGCAGTCGTGCCTGCCTGTAATCCCAGGGACTTGAGAGGCTGAGGCAGGAGGATTGTAAGTTGCAGGCCAGCCTCGCCAACTTAGCAAGACCCTACCTCAAAATCAAAAATAAAAGGAGTGTGGATGTCATTCAGTGGTCAAAAGAAAAAACCTGAATATCACGTAACTACAAGTGGATCTGCTTTATTAATCATTTTAACAAATGGTCAAGAAAAAAAGAGTAGACCCAAATGACTAATAATAGATCAGATGGGGGGCACATTAGGGCCCCCACAGTCTTGAGAAGAGTATCAAGAGTATATTCTGAACAACTCAAGACAGTAAATTTAATTACTTAGATGAAAAGAACGAATTCTTTGAAATTACCTAAATAGACTCAGGAGAAAATAGAAAATGGGAATGACTTGAATTTGTAATTAAAAGTCTTCCCCCAAGGAAATCTCTGGGAGCTGTAGGCTTTGCTGGAGCAACCTCTGAGTTAGAGGTGGCTGTGAGCATGGAGACTGCCAACATTTAGCAGGAGGTATGGACCGTGAGGCCACAAAATGCTTGCAGAGCAATGCTTGCAGAGCATGCCAGGGGATGTGAAGGGCTGGCTTCCCCTGCTCCTGCTAATTATTAGCTACGTAGCTTTGGGAATTATCAACCTCTCAGACCCCTGTTTCCTCACCTGAAGCACCGCAGAATAAGAACTTGTCACAGGCTTATGGGAGAATCAAAATATATGGAAGAGAAGTTTTATATGCCAAAGTACTCATATATCGGATGATCTTAATAATATACTATATACAATAATATGATATAATAATAATGAGTTAGCTTTTTGCAGTCTTTATCACAATTTCTTTTTTTTCCCTTTTCTTTTCTTTATTTTTGTGGTATCAGGGACTGAACCCAGGGAGGCTTAACCACTGAGCCACATCACCAACTTTTTTATATTTTATTTTGAGACAGGGTCTTGCTAAGTTGCTTAAGGCCTTACTGAGTTGCTTAGGGCCTCGCTGAGTTACTGAGGTTGGCTTTGAACTTGAAATCCTCCTGCCTCAGCCTCCCAAGCCACTGGGATTATAGATGTGTGCCACTGAGCCCAGCTCACACTTTCTTTTTTTATGATAGTGGTGATTGGGGGAAATCATGACAGTCTTATATGGATTTTTCCAATATAGGGAAAGAAGTAGGAATCATGTACAGTCAACTTCCAGAGATTGGTTTAGGAAAGTAACAAAATATCCAGGAATACACTTGGCCTAAACACTCTAGGAAATTCTATCAACTCATAAGCAGGCTTTTTATTTTTTTAGATTCATAACACAGAGGGCCATATTATTATAATATATCCCCAGGGTCACATTGCCCTTTTAATTTTTATTTTATTTATTTTTCACATTACTGGAGATTAAACCCAGGGGCACTTTACCACTGAGCAATATCCCCAGCCCTTTTTTATTTTAAGACAGGGACTTTCTAAGTTGCCAAAGCTTGCCTTGAACTTGTGATTGTCCTACCTCAGCTTCCTAAATCACTGAGATTACAGACATGTGCCCGGCTGTATGCATTGCCTTTTTAATGGGTCCTTTGGGATACTGCTTCACATTTGTGATTGGATGATTTGTGCCCAAGAAACTTACTATATATCTGATGTCGTCTTCTTCTTCTTCTTCTTCTTCTTCTTCTTCTTCTTATTATTATTATTATTATTATTATTATTATTATTATTATTTTTGGTCTCTATTCAGTTTAATACTGCATTCATTCTATAGAAATTTGGCAATAAATACATATATAAATACACTCCTAAGTCTTCTATTTAATGATGTAAATATTTTTCCAGGATCTTGGGGCTCTAATCCCAGAGGCAGCACCACGTGTCGGTCAGTCCATAATATCACACTCTGATGGTTTTGCCCGAGATGGCTTGCTCTCTGATGTTCTCTCTGTAAGAGTGGGAAAGGAAGAAGCTGGGGCTGGGGGTAATGTTGAACCCTTAGCTACAGTCTCAGCATGTTTGCCAGAGGGACTAGAGGTTGACTTACAAAAAAATTGATACAAAAAAATTTTGTATTAGACTTACAAAAAAATTGCCTTGGCATATCCTTATAAAATATGTGTATCACTAAAAAAAGAAATGGAACTGCAAACCATACTACAGCCACAAAACCAACAGAAGGGGCCAGGGATATGCCTCCGTGGTAGACTGGCTAGCACGCACGAGGACCTGGGTTTGATCCCTAGTGCCATAAAAATAAACCAAAACTGGCAGAAAGACTAGCAGAAGGAGAGTAGAATAATAAGGGATCTAGGAAAGGAGGAAGCCAGGTAGAGAAAGATGAGTGAAACAGAGACAAATAGAAAAAACACACAAAGATGATCCAAGAAACTTCAAATGTACCTGTAATAAAAAGAATGTAAGTGGATTATGTTTACTGATTAAATTACAGATTTTGAAATCATTATTATTTTGGGTTGTCACTTGCATTTGAACCTGAAAAGAAAATCAGTAAATATACTTTGAGACAGAAAAAGAAAAAAATCCTCAAGAATTATGTGGATAAATTGACAAATATGCAGTTAAAATAGAAATTTTAACATAGGTGAATTAGAAAGGGATGGGTAAAGTTGTTAAAAATTAAAATTTAGAATATGAATAATAAATGAAAAATACAGAACTCTATAGTCAATAAATGGAGAATATGGGTTATTTCAAGAGCATATAGAACATTTCAAAATTGTTCACATTATAAAACAAATGAAGCATCAACACATTCGAGAAAACTAGTATTTTCACAGATCATAATGCAATTACTTATAAATATCTTAAAATAAAAAGATATCTAACTATTTTGCCCACCAAAAATTGGCTCAGTTTAATGAAAAAATCATAATGATAGTACTTAAAATATGACATATCAAATTGTGAGATATAAACAAAAGTGGTATTTAGACATATATTTCCATGCTTAAATCTATTTGAGGAATCAGGAAACACAGAAAACAAGGACTAATCCCCAAGAAGTTAGAAGTAAAATGGTATAATTACTCCTAAACATGGTGAGAAGAAAGAAATGATAAAAATAATATCAGAAATTAACAAAATAATGATGAAGAGGATTAAAAAAAAACTAAAGCTGATTCTCTAAGGAAAAAAACCCCAATAAAACAGCTAACACTGTGGAAATATCAATGGACAAGAGATATTAATATTAGGAATAAAAATGGAACTATAACTACAAAGATACAAAATGAGAAAATTACAAAATCTGAGTGAATAAAATTGACTCCAAAAGAAAACAGAAAACATAAATAGTCCAATAACCATTGAAGAAATCCAGTCAATATGTAAGTTTCCTCCCAACAGCCTTAGACCTACCTTCCTTGCCAAATACTTACACATATGTTCTGGTTTCTGATGATTTTAAAGGCACATTTTACTAAATCTTGATTGAACAAATATTCCTTTTTGTCCAATAGTTTAAATGTGTTATTGCCCTGTGTTCTGCCTCCATTTTTCTCATGAGATTTCATCATTTTTCTGTTGTACGTAGCATACTACTTTCCTCTGACTGCTTTTAAGATTTTCTAATTACCTTTGGTTTGCAGCAGTTTGATCTTGATGTGCCTGTATGTAATTTTCTTCTTATTTATTCTGCTTGGAGTTGTCGACTTATCCTTTTGTTTTATTTCACCTGTTATCTGTTTCTAAATCTTAATTTCTGTTGCTCTAACTTTCATTTCTGATGTAGGCTGGAAACACCAGTAGTGTGTGTGAGAGTAGGTGTTAGATATGGTCTCCTCTGCCTTTCTTCTTGTTTCTCAGTCCATACCAATTCCCATCCCTATTCCTGAGTAAACTGGACACCTCTTAAGTGGATAGCCAGTTCAGGTAAGGTATAACCTGCCTTCTCCTGGCAAATGCAATAGGACCCTTGGCAACAGAGGAAATAGATTTGCCCAGCTTGCTCTTCACACAGAAATTCTTAAATTGAACCAAAGTGCATTCTAGTTACCAGTGGAATACATTTCGGATGATATCATCATGAATTACAAGGCAGAAAGAACTTGTGGATAAGCCTGGTGAAGGAGGAATAACTCTCAGATAGCTACTGATAAAATCTAGGTCTTGGCTGGGGTTGTGGCTCAGTGATAGAGTGCTCGCCTAGCATGCACAAGGCACTGGGTTCAATCCTCAGAAACATAAATGTAAAATAAAGATATTGTGTCCACCTAAAACTAAAACTAAAAAAAAAAAAAAATCTAGGCCTCAGTGGGCAAATGTGACCTTGGGATTCCAAGGCTTTGCCAAAAAACCATGAGTAATTTACTAAATCTCAAACAAGTTCCTGTATATGGCCTCTGGAACCTCAATAGTGCTATTTCCACTTACAGGCTGTTAAACCCAGATTGGGGACAGGACTTGGGAGTCTTAAGAAATACTACCTGTTTCCTTAAAAGACTAGGCATGGAACCACCATTTGACCCAGCTAAACCACTCCCCAGTATTTATCCAAAATAATTAGTCATCATACTACCATGATACACGCAGACCCATGTTTATAGCAGCATGATTCACAATAGTCAAACTATGGAACCAGCCTAGGTGTCCACTGACAGATGAATGGGTAAAGAAAATGTATATATACACAATGGAGGGGTTTTTGTTTGTTTGTTTTTCTGTGGCAATGGGGATTGAACCCAGGGCCTTGTGCAAGCACTCTTCCCACTGAGCTATATCCCCAGCCCCACAATGGAGTGTTATTCAGCCATAAATAAAAATGAAATTGTCGTTTGCAGAAAAATGGAAGAACTTGAGACCATTATGTTAAGCCAAACTCAGAAGGCCAAGGGTTGTGTTTTCTCTCATATGGAGAAGGTAGAGAGGAAAAAGGAAAAGAAAGGTGTGTGTGTGGGGAATCTCATGAAACTCAAAGGGAGATCAGTAGAGGAAAGGGACCAAAGGGTGGGAGAAGGGTAGGGAACAGCGGAAGAGTTGGGAAAGGATATTAGCCAAAGTATATTGTTAAATTATATGCATGTTTAAATATGTCACAAAAAATCCCATAATTATGTACAACTGTAAGGTACCAACAAAAATGTGGAAAATAAAAGAATAACTGCCTATTATGATTTGGATGTGAAGTGTCTCCCAAAAGCTTGGGTGTAAACCAATGCAAGAAGGTTCAAAGGTGAAATTATTAGATTATGAGAGCTTTCAGTTAATCAGTGGATTAATCCATTGATATGGATTAACGGGTGATAACTCTAGGCAGATAAGGTAGGACTGGAGGAAGTGGGTCACTGGGGATATGTCATTGGGTCTTTACTTTGTTCCTGGTGAGTGGAGTGCTCTCTCTGCCACACTCTTCCACCAGGATGTTCTGCCTCACCTCAGGCCTAAAGCTATTGAGTTGGGGACCACAGACTGAAGTTCTGAATCCGTGAGTCTTAATAACTTTCCTTTCTCTTAAATAGTTCTTGTCAGGTCTTTTGGTCACAGGGACACAGAGCTTGACTAAAACACTCCCTTAGCTTTAGACCCATAAACATCTATAATTGGGAAATGGCCCTGGCCATACTGAATTGAGAATGTCTTCCCCAGGTTGGTAGCACAACTGGCCATGGGCATTTACAGTTGCTTTGGGTTTCACATAGAAGCTTTCTAGTTAGGACATTCAAAGCATTCACTGATGACTACTTGGAATAGTGAACAGGGTCCCCAAGCTCAACAAGTGTTGTCAGAGGCCTTCACCTTTGTAGGAGATGTTCCCAGGCAGTGCCATCATGAGCGGGACTCAGCCTCTCTTTCCATCAACCTGGTTTCTTTCTTTTTTTGCTTATTCTCACTAACAATATAAAGTTGGCTTTTGTGACAAATTTTTATTCAAGAAACCCTTCATTTTAGTAATTCAGTTTGTTGGGTAAAGACTCATCAAAGTCAGGAAGGACCTTCATGGGTCTGTCTTAGGCCATGCTGAGGAGGGGCAGGTCTGAGCAGGTTGGGACGGGGACTGCCATCTTCCCCACTTCCCTGGGACCGCCTGCTGTGGCTCCCAGCCTCAGCACCACTGCACAGTCCTCCACATGGCTGTGACACCTCCCCTTCAGTGACTCTTCCTTCTAAGTGGGAGGGGAGAGAGATTGAGAAGAAACCTCAGCTGCTGCTTAAAACAGTTACAATGGGCAGCTCCAGCTGGTGTCCTGAATGTTAGACTGAAATCCTACACCTTTTCCCCTTGAGAAAATGGATTTTTGCAAACTCTTCTGGAGTTACACTAATTTTAAAGCAAATGTCCATCTGGGATGTCAAGGAACAGCTGGACACAGAGGGGACTGGTGTCATTCAGGTTTAGACCAGGACAACGTCCTGCCCTGGTCCAGTGGGCTCCATCTTCTCCTCCGAGAAAGCGTCTCAATGAGTTAAGTTTTTCCTAAACAAACTCAAAGATTCCTTGGCTCTCCGACGGGGGATGGGAGAGATGTCTGCCCCAATTCTGGTTCCTTGGACCGTCCAAGGATTTTGCTGCTGGAACATAAAACAAACCTGGTGCCCCTTTGCCAGGACTTGCTTGGCTCCTCTTCTCTCCTGTTTCATTTCAGATTCTACTCCTTCCAGCCTCAAGCTCCTGCCCTTCTTTGCTTTCCAGTCTTTAGCACTCTCTTAGTCACAGTTTACCTTTTTATTTCTGCTCTTTTTCCCTCCCTTTAGATGGCACCCAGACAGATTCCTTTCTGGGGGGATCCTTCTCTGCATGGGCTTGCTTTTGTCATTGCTCTTAGTCATTCTAATTGTCCAGGCTTGGCAGGCCCAATTCACAGTGGGTGGTGGTGGCAGAGCCGTGCACATGTGCCAGGAAGGTGCAAAGGTATTAGGAAGAGGAAATGGATGATGATAAGCAGCTGGTCCTTGTAAGGTCTGCAGAGCACTCGATTAGTTAAGGAAAATGGTGGCAGGTATGTAGTGAACACTGGTCATCTCAACTGGTTTGTCTAGGACATTGTGGAATGTCCAGGGACATGTGGAGGCACAGCATCCGTTGGAAAGAGAGTAAAGGAGAGACCTGTTGAGAGTCTGCATTTAGGATGGGCAGCAGAAGGCAGGTGACACCTAAGGCCTGAGGAGGCAGGAGGCTGATGGCCTGGTCCATAATTTACACCAGAGACCCCGACTAGAAACTGATCTTCTGTAGTGGTATCCAGATCTTAGAGAGCTCGGTCTCTGAGGGTCAGGACTGGAGATGCATGAAGTATAAGGTGAGTCTACCTTCAAGGTTTTTCTCAAGTGGTGAGAAGATGGGGTTGGGCATCCTTCAGGACACTCATCTTTAGTGGACTGGTCTGTGGTGCATAGGCCCAATGAGGAATGCTCCCCTGTTGTGCTTCAGATAAGAGAAGAAGCGATTTCAATATGTCCAAAGGCAAGAGGAAATTCCCCTCTACACATCCACAGGGAAAGCTGACTTCAGCCCATAATGCAAGATTCCACCTTTGGGTCATTTCACCCTTGGCAGAACAGAGACAGGGGAATTTATCTGGACAGTTACTGTCCTAAACAGATGAGATGATGGTCTCAGAGGGGGTGGCCTCCATCTGCTCCTGTGTATGTGAAGTGGAAATCAATGATGGGTGAGCTGAGATCTCTCCCATCCCTGGAGACATAGTCCAAGTATTCTTACTCTAGCACTTTGTTCTCAGGTTTTCTTGCCTAGAGGAGCTTAAGATCTTTTGCCTTTTGCTTGGTTTTCTAAACACTTCTCTCAGTTCTTTTTTTTTTTTAAATAATAAAGTTCCTTCTGACTCAAACAGACCTTCTCACTCATATAGACTACAATATAGGAATCAGAAAAGAAAAAAACAACAAAAACTCAGGCTTTTATTATCATAGATTTATTTTATAATTTCACATTGGTAACATTTTACTTTGTAGATTATCAATCAATGACAATGAGGCCATTTTCATGAATACAAAATCACATTAAATCAGGATGTAATGGATTACTCTCACATCATTGGTTGAACAGTATTGAGAAAAATACTTTAGAAAGATAAATGATCACAAATGAATGGTACTTTTTTTTAAAAAAAATGTTGTTACAATCTCAGGATATTCTTCGGTTAAGCTAACTCACAATTCAAAAGAATAACTTAATGTTTCAAAGTCAAGTCATTAACAGTTGTCAACAACTGCTGGAATATTATCACATGTATAAAAGACAAGCATTTTCAAGAATGGCTGAAATGGTCTCTAAATGCAAAGGTATCACAACTGGACTGGAAGATTCTATCATTTTACTTGTTCCTGGACAACTAGAAGAATAAGGAAAGCATGCACTGAGCTGATGACAATAAGCATCACGAAAATCCCAAGAGCCTTAATGTATCAAGGGTTTTCCAAGTTCCAGACATCAAGAGAAGTACTAAAAGGGTGTTATGTCACTTGCTCCTAATAACCACCCTGTATTATAATCTTCCCATTTGCAGATGAGGAAACTTACATTCACAGAAGCTAAGCAACTTGGTTACAGTTGCACAAATCTACCATGAGGCTGTGCATCAACTGTGTCGGAGCTTCACCTAGCATGTAACTAAATGGTGCTCGTCTAAGCTGTCCTAGCACACTTGACATTGCATGTGTGGGCCAGATGCACACGCTCATTAAGTCTATGAACAAAGGAAGTTTGGATATATGCACAGATAGCAGCAGGGAAGCTTTATTCCAAGTTCTGCACAAAAGGAGTCACTGAAAACAAGCAAACCTAAGGGTAACTGCTGGCATGTTAACTTTTGGCTTTTGACACATTTGAGTCTACCTGTTATTTACTAGATATTTACAGAGTTCAAGGTGTAATTTGAAGATGGGACTGCTGAAAACTCTCTGCAGAATTTTGAGGACACAATTTGAAATCCACTAAGATGGTGGAAAGTGGACAGGCTCAAGTCAGGAGATCCTGAGCTGCTTCTTAGCATTTTGGTGTTGAGGAGACTACTTAACCCATATGACCTTCAGCTAATTTTTATATAAAATAAAATTAAAAACCCCTATAAAGTGTGGGGTTGCTGCACACTTAGATGTGTGTGAAATGCCTGGCACAGTGCAGGCCCTCAATAAAGGGGAGGGCCTTCACTCTCCTTTTTGTTCTCTATGGCCACTAAACCCCCTTCTCCAACCAGACTGGGCCCGGGCCTTGGAGTCATCTGTTCTTCAGGGTCTGATATGGCACCCAGCACAGAGGCAGGATGAACACTTCTCAGGAAAGAGAAAAAAGAAACCTATGGGTGGAGATGGTCCCATTCATTTAACCATGACCCACGACCTTTCTGCTGGGGCTGTGAATTTATCTACAAATATGGTTACTTTGCTTCCACTTGTCTGTACCAACAACTTATCTCATTGGAAACTTCCAGAAGGCATAGCCCATCTTGCAGGTTTGTACCTGCTCAACTGCAGGCAGTAGCTGGAGGTTTATAGCTCCTGTACGGTGTCTAGCAATGCTAGGGATTCAGCAAGAACTGGCTGAGCTGAGACAAGGAGATTCTGGACAAGCCAAGTCACTCTGTGACTTTCTAACTTATTATACTTTCTAACTTATTATAAAAGCTATTTTCTTTTCTAACATCAATTCTTTCTTCTATGGTACAGGTAAACTTTGGTCTATTTGGGGTTTTTAAAGGAAACCAGAAGTCTGGGTGTTTTGGATGTCTTTAGACTTACTATCTATTATTTTGAAGTTAATCTTTTAATAACAATTAATAAAAGTTAATCTTTTATTAACAATCTACTTAGGGGGTAAGAAACTCCAAACATTTTTTTTTTCTAGAAAGAAAAAATAAAGACTTGGCTATCATGCCTTGACTTCAATTCTATACATTAAAGAAAATATAATAAGGGTCTTAGTTTAAATATACAAACGTCCCAGGTCCACTGGTTGGCAGTGGTCTTAGCAGTTGGTTTATAGTCATCGCCCTCATTATCCAAGTGGCCACAGCCTCCCTCTGGCCCTTCAATAGTCTCATTTTCTTTTCCTTCTTTCTTTCTTTTTTTTTGGGGGGGGGGGTGCGGGGGGAGGTGTGGGATACTGGAGATTGAATATCCAGGGGCAATTTGCCACTGAGCTACTCCCCAGCCCTTTCTGTTTTTTTAAATTTTGAGACAGGGTCTTGCTAAATTGCTGAGGGCCTCACTAAGCTGCTGAGGCTGACCTTGAAGTTGGGATCCTTCTGCCTCAGCCTGCCAGTTCGCTGGAATTACAGGCGTGCACCAGCGCGCCCAGGGATATTCTCATTTCCAAAGGAGGCCTCTTCCTCCTCTTCTTCCCGTACTACCTTCATCAACTCCAGGAAGTTGGGAAGCGGGCCCTGATCCTTTAACTCCCTAAGCCGACACCAGAGAACCTCACCAAGGTTGGCCCCAGCCATGACCTGCTCCAGGCGGACCTGGTCCACGATATTCTTGGGGATGGCCCGTTTCTCCACAGCTCTCCGGAGCAGGGTTTCTAGTCTTAGCAGATAGGCTGAGACTTTCTCCCCTTCCTCCTGAAAGGTCTTCAGGTATCTCACCTGGGAGGTCCTGCGGCTCTCCAGGCTCCCAAACACCTGTTTAAAGGCCTCCAGACACTCCTCCACACTGATGGCTGGGTTGTCTGCCTGCACTATGTGCATGAGGTCCAGGGCGGGGCCACGCAGGCTCTCCACCAGCCACCTCTTCTTTTCTGCCTCTGAGACGGGCCACTCTTTGACTATCTCAGTGGCCTGTTCCAACCAGACCTCAAATGGCTCTTCCTCTGGGCCAGGCTTGGCACTCCCTGAGAACACTCTCAGTTTCCGATATCTCATGGGTAGCAGGGGCTGAGGGGCATGTGCCATTGCCTGTCCCAACAGATGGGCCAGTAACTCTGGAGATATACAGGGTACTGTAGCTGGAGATACCCCATCGTGCCCAAGGGCTCGGAACATACTTGAGACTGTCTGTCCCTCTTTTTCTAGAAAGATGTTCAGTCTTTCAAGAAATTCAGTGTCCTGGTTAGGGGTCTTAAAGATCACTTTCCAGACACCCCCCTTTCCCTGAACCTCACTAGGGATCACTGAGACATCAATATCCTCCATAAGCTCCAATAAGACGGCATTGGCATTCTCCTGCTTCCGGAATATCTTGCCAAGCAATCTATACCTGCCCAGAGACTTTAAAGTCTCCTGCAGGATTGCCTGGATCTCAGCCTCATCGCAGTCCACTGGTATGCCCATCACCATCAGCGACTTCTGGTCATCCACACTCATGATCCTGCACCAGTCCTCTAACAGTGCCACTGCCATTGTCCCAGATACTGAACCACTCACTCTCTATAGGTAGCAACTAGTGCTGTGGATATGCACAGCCTTAGGGGTGATAATACTCCAAACTCACAACCCACCAGAGGGTCTCTCCACTAGCAGTCTCAAAATCTTCAAGCAGGACCAGTTACTTGCACTTCCCCGTTTGTCTGCAGACCTACCCCAAGGTAGTGCCACTGCCTCTGGCTCTGCAGTCCACTTGCTGCTGTTTCCCTCCTGGACTTTGGCAGCCACGTGGCACTGACCCTTCCCTGACCGTGGAGGCACCTGGAAGAGCTGCTTTTCCCACTGTCGCCTGGTCTCTGACACTTCTCCTCTCTCCAGTTGGTGGGAAAATGTCTTCTACTCCAGCACCCAGGACTCCTGGAGAGACGCATTACAGAGGGTGGCTTAGAATCCTGGTGAAACAATGCTCATTTCTAACCACAGCCCAGGAAGCATTCAAACTCTAGTTTGGGATGGAACTGGGGGTAGACTGGAGTCTTCGCCTCCCACTGCACTTCTGTCCACGCCATTCTGATAGGGCTGTCCTGTTACACCCCTTCTTTGCTTACTGTGACTTTTCCCCTCTAGGGGAACTTACTGCAATCTAGTTTCCCTGCCTCAAATGATTAGTAGACATGTTGATTAATGTCTAGGTCCCACCTGCAGGCAGGATTCAAGATCTTTGCATGAGCTGGGGATGTAGCTCAATGGTAGAACATTTGCCTTGTGTTATGGTTTAGATAGGAGGTGTCCACCCAATGCTCACATGTGACACAATGCAAGGAAGTTTAGAGGTGAAATGATCAGGTTATGATAGCCTTAACCTCAGAGCAGTAATTCACTTGAAGGAATTAACTGGGCAGTAACTTAGGCAGGTAGGGTGTGTCTGGAGAAGACAGGTCACTGGGGGTGTGCCTTTGGGGTTTATATTTTGTCCTTGGTGAGTGCAGATCTCTCTGCTTCCTGGTGGCCATGTCCTGAGCTACTTTCATTAATTCACCACTCTCTTCTGCAGGATGTTCTGCCTCACCTTGGGTCCACAGCATTGCAGCCAGCCATCTATGAACTCAAGATTCTGAAACTGAGAGTACCAAATAAACTTTTCTCTTCTAAAACTGCTCTTGTCAGGTCTTTTGGTCATAGCAGTGAAAAAGCTGACTAATATACCTAGTATGCATGAGGCCCTGGGTTCAATGCCCAGCATCAAAAAACAAAACAAAACAAAAAACAAACCTTTGCTATTTGAAAGATGAGATAAGATGCAGCTAGATACCTTTTTATGAGTTCCAGAATGTTCTGTTAGAGTCAAGGAGTTTATATATTCAGCTTCCAGCAAAGGACGATGTTACCCTCCTCCACACAATGGTGTGTGAGTCTGAGCTTCATCCAGGCCAAACTATCCTGTTACACATAAATAAGAATGACATATTTTTATGCCTACTATCCAGTGATGAAGATTAATGCAACTTATTTAAAAACATGACAATCCAGTAGAGAAGGATGAAAAAATATGACCATTCTTCAAAATTTAACTTAAATTGCCTAAAAAAGATGGAAATGCTTCATGTCTTTGATTTAAAAAGTCTTAGTTGGGCATGGTGGTGCATGCCCATATTCCCAGACACTCAGGAGGCTGAGGCAGGAGGATCAAAAGTTCAAGGCAAGTCTCAGCAATTTAGCCAGGACCTAACCAATTCAGGGAGACTCTGTCTCAAAATAAATTAAAAAAACTTCGGACATAGCTCAATAATAACATACCCCTGGGTTCAATCCCTAGTACCAAAAAAAAAAAAAAAAAAAAAATTCAACCGAGAGTTACTCAAACATATAAAAATAAGTTACTAAAATCTCAAATAAGTTAAATCCGGAATTATGGAATAATCCACTTTTAGGTCTAGTGAGGCTTCACAAAGGCACAAAGGGGTTGTTTCTTTGGCTATGGATGGTAAACTACTAACACAAAACTTTGTACCACCAACACTCATTTGATAGAGTGCTTGCCTGTCTGGACAGCAGAGAGCATAACGCGGAGGAGTCCCTACAATAATCATGAGGGTAACTTTTTTTTTCTTTTTTCATAATGGGGATTGAACCCAGGGGTGCTTTACCACAGTGCTATATCACCAACCCTTTTATTTTGAGACAGTGTCTCCTTAAATTTCCGAGACTGGCCTTGAACTTGAAATGCTCCCACCTTAGTCTCTGAGTTGCTGGGATTACAGACCTGTGCCACTGTACCCAGCTGTGACTGGATAACAGGCCACATCCTGTGCTTAGAAAAACTATGGTAACTACTAAGTCACTAGGCAATGGAACCTCATGGGGACACTGCAGCATATGCATTCCACTGTTGACCCAAATGCTGTTGCTGAATATCCCACACTGAAGACGTGGAGTGTATGTTGGGAGCTACAACTATTTTCTCCTTGGCCTGAAAATCTCCACCAATCCAAACTGAGTTCATATAACACAGATGCCAGTTTATTGCTATGGTAGCAGCTGTTCTAGAAAGAGTGGCTCCAAAATCCTTCTGGGAGTTGCTGAAGGTCACACCATAGTGCCAGAGAGCTAGAAGAACAAAATGTTGCCCCATACCTATGCCTGGAAGCCCCAGGGACCTGAGACTGCTGATAGCTCCAGGCCTGCATTTCCTTTCTAAAATACAGGATGACTTTCCTCCCCATTGGAGTATCTAGAGGACACCTGGTATGTAAAAAAGACACTGAAGGCCCAGGAAGAAACATCTCCCATGCTGTTAAGGTTTAGATATATGGTACCCCACCCCCACTCCAAACCTCATGTGTGCGACAATACAAGAATGTTCAGAGGTGAAAAGATTGAGTTATGAGAGTCTCAGCCTAACCAGTACATTTATCCACTGGTGGATTAACTGGCTGGAAGATGTGGGTCATGGGGAGTGTACCTTGGGGTTTACATTTGTCCCTGGTGAGCAGAGCACCCTCTCTCTCTCTTTCTGTGCTCCCTGATGGCTCTGCTCTTCCACCATATGTTCTGCCTCACCTTGGGCTCAGGGCTATGGAGTCGGTCATTTATGGACAGAGGCCTCTGAAACCATGAGCCCCAAATAAACTTTCCCTCCTCTATGTTGTTCTTGTCAGGTCTTTTGGTCACAGCGACAAACAAACAAACAAACAAAAAAACATATGACTAAAACAGAGGCCTGTGGAAAAGCTGTCATGCCAAAGTTCGGGTCACCTCTGGAGGGCTCTTCTCGCAGGATAGAATTCCCAACTAGAATGTGAACCTCAATAAAGAGCTTCAAGTGGATTGCCGATTGAATCCAGGGGTGTTTTATCTCCCCTGTCCTGTTTTATTTTGAGACAGGGTCTTGCTAAATTGGGGAAGCTGGCCTTGAATTTGTCATTCTCCTGCTTCACCTCCCTAGTCGCTGGGATTACAGACGTATGCCAATGTGCCTGGCAAAATATGTAAGAACTTGATAAGGGGTCCACAGGATAATCTGGAAAAGAAACCAGGCTTCCAAGTGAAGACCCCCCACTGAAATTGTGGGTTTAGTTTAATCAGATCCTGATCTTGGGTACGGTACCTCAATCTCTCGAAATCTGTTTCCTAACTTGGAAAGCGGTCACCCCACTGGGCTGCTGTGCCTCGGAAATTACACAAACTCGCTTTAACAAACGCGAAGCACATCTGCACCTAAGTCCTGGGAGGAGATGAGTATATTCTCTTGTCTTCCTGACTTCTCGTTTCGGAGATTCCTAATCTTCAAAGGGTGGCCGCATGCCCTCCAAATTTAACTCCATACATCAAAGGATCCCTCACAGTTGAGAGGGGCGGACAGGTGGACAATGTGGCTGAATTCTTCGTCCTGCTGCCCTTCGCAAACCCACCCAGGTCACTGAGCATGCGCATACCTTCCTCCAGAGCCACCAAAGGATGGACTAGTTTCTGCAGGCTTTTGCCACAGTGGAGCAAGGTGAAGAGGGGGGCTGGAAAGGACCAGCGGCAGTGGCCTCAGGCTGAAATGACGGAGAGATGGACAGAAGAAGGAAGAAGGAAGACCCCCACAGAGGGAAAATGCCCAGTGATATCCACCAACCTTGCGGCCGTGGCTGCAAATCTGCACATATACATCGAGTCCCCAATTTTCCTCCAGCTTGACCCCACACAATTCACCGCACTCCCTCCCAACGAGCACCTACTACCTACTGCCCACGTGACACACGGGCCTGCTCACACGTAATGAGCCACGCAAGTGGCACCTGGCAACCCGGGAAACATGTTGGCTCTGGCGCAGTGCGCAACTGGGGCAGAGATGTGGGCTCTAGTTGGTGCGCCCCGGAAGCCAGAAAGTCTGGCGATTTAGGGAATGTGTATCATTCTGATTAGCCCCACCCCCACTTTTAATGTGGTCGGAAGATACCAAATCATGACACTCTCTTGGTCCTTTCTTGGGGCAGTGGCGTATATTATGGTACCTGGTACCATAACTTAATATATTATGGTACCTTGGCTAATACAGAGGTTCTATTTCTTTATTCTGTAAACTGTGGTGCAAGGCAAGGATTCGCAGACTGCACTTTTTGCTACACACCATCTCTCTCATATTTCCCTTTCCATTTGCTAAGCCCCTCTGCAGTTCTCCCCTCCATCTTGTACTCTCCCCGCCCCCAACACCATGGATGCACAAAACCGAGAACCTTCTTATTTCCCTTTGCTTTCTGTAGCCCGCCTAGGCATAAAGATACATAGCTTTAGTGTCCTGGGGTCAGCAGGCACGTTCCTGTTCCTGCTACTTGACTGCACCCTTTCTCCTCCCAGCGCTTGCCAGGCTGACCCCTTCCACATCCATCAGTTCACACCTCGGGTAAGAGGGTGGGAGCCGCATCCTTGATGCGCCCTCGCCCCAGGCCCACCTCCGCAATGCGACAAAAGAGACGCGCCAGGGCCAGTAGGTGCGAGAGATGGCCTTGGGTCCTCGGCCCGCTTACCTGACCCACACTTACCCAGGCGCCGAGAGCGGTTAGCGGTATGCCCCTGCGCATACGTTAGCCGGTGGTCTGGCCGCTTCACTTCCGGAGCGCAAGGCTCTGGGGCGCCGCCCTCCCCCCCCCCTCTCGCTCCGCGCTCTCCCGGCCGCCCTCCGCGCCCCGCCCCCGCCCCCGCCCCGCCCGCGCCCGGCTCCTCCCCTGCTGCCGGGAACTGGCAGTCTCCGGGCTCCGCTGCCGCAGCGGCCGCCCTCCCAGACCCAACTTTGCCGCTTGCCTGAGCTCGCTGGGCGGCTGCGGGGGGCGTGGGCAGGGAGGGGAGAAAGCGGGGTCAGGGGGAGGGACCAGAGGGGTGGGTCGCCGCTCGCCAGCCCTCCTTCCTTTCTGTACACCTTGCGGTAGGCAGAGCGAGGCAGCCTCGCAGCAGCTCGGGGTTTGTGCTCACCGAGAGGGAGACTTAGGGACCCGCAGACGGACGGACTGACTGGCGGAGAGGACCCTCCCCGTGTCCCCGCGCCATGGCCGAGAGGAAGCAGTCTGGGAAGGCGGCAGAGGACGAAGAGGTCCCTGCCTTCTTTAAAAACCTGGGCTCGGGCAGCCCCAAGCCCCGGCAGAAATTCTGTGGCATGTTCTGCCCGGTGGAAGGGTCCTCGGAGAATAAGACCATCGATTTCGACTCGTTGTCGGTGGGCCGGGGCTCGGGGCAGGTGGTGGCTCAGCAGCGGGACGTCGCCCACTTGGGCCCCGACCCGCAGCCGCCGTACTCCCGCCAGGGCCGGCGTGCCGGCGGGGAGCCATCTGTTGAATCGGGCCGGAAGGTGGAGATCCGGCGGACCTCGGGCAAGGAGGCTCTGCAGAACCTCAACGACCAGGTTGGTATGGGGGCTTGTGGGTGGAGACGGAGACGGGGCGCGGGGGTCGCCCCTCCCTCGCCCCCTTCCACCTCGGCGGAGAACCGAGCACCCCAGAGCACCCCAGCGTGCCCGCCTGCAGGACCCGCCCTGAATATTGCCTCCCGCATCTGCACGCGCGCACCCCACCCTGCCCGCCCCTTCTGAGCGCAGGGTGCGGCGAGGCTCGGGCTTGGCTCGGCGGTGGGAGGCTATGTGCCCACAAAGGCTGCCCGCGCCTCCTGGGCCTGGGAGGTGGGGAGTGGGCATAAAGGACAGGCGGATCCCTGGCTGGGGACGTCGCATGGGGGTTGGGGTGACTATGGTTCCATTCTTCTTAAATCCTCCGGGGCGGCTTCCGTTTGCAGCTGTGGCTGGGTGCCCCACCCTTTTTTGATGCAGCTTGGAGCGTGCAGTGGAGGGTTGGCGTGAAGGCCTGTGGACTCCCCGGGGGTCGGGAGGGGCAGGGGTTCCAAGGCTACTCAGCTACTCGTGGTCACACCTCCTCGGGCACCCTCTGCGCTCTCGTCCTGAGCTCCGAGGTCAGTACCATGGCTAGCGCCTCCCTGGACCGCCTCGGAGAATCTCTCCACCCTGCTTCCTATTCACAGCATGCGAAGAGCAAGGGAGGTCGTGGGTCACCCAAGGAAACCGAGAGGCTCCTAAATAGCCCATGTGGAAAACGGAGTTTTGCTTAAGTGTCTCAGTAAAGGCTTCCCAGAGCGTCACCCGCTCTGCCCGCTTGGGAAGCACCTTGGGGATGGGGACTTAAGTGGATTATGTTCAAAGGGTAAGAAAGAAAAGCAAAAAGCCTCCTTACGTTTGAAGACTGGTCTCCTTATATTGTGTTAATGGGGAGACAAAGAAGGTTGGTTGGATAACCTTGATTTTAGAAAATGTTTAATGTTTGGCACATGTGAGCAGAGGGTATTTAAAACCCAATAGTCTTCATACACACAATTTTTTCTTTAACAGGGTGATTTTTATACTTGTGCAATATTTTTTTTCACAGCCTTAATTTCTCAACTGACCATTTACAGTGCAAAATGTGTTAACACTGTTTTTTTTTGTTTCTTTTCTCTCACACCCATGGTGAAGATGAGAAAAATCAATCAAGGATCATTTGTTGAATACCTGTTGTATGCCTTGCCTGCTAGGGCAGGAGGAAGGTAGTCATAAAAAGTTCAAGATGCTTCCTCTCAAAGGGCTTCGAGAGAAGTTGGGGTCTTCTACGCACATTTACTGAGGGATTTCACATGCATTTATTTGGTGTTAAGGTTGCATACCCATCAGAGAACAATTAAGAGAAGATAAGAATGTTTGGCGGGCTGGGGTGTAGCTCAATGGTAGAGCACTTGCCTAGCACATATGAGGCACTGGGTGCAACCCTCAGCACCACATGAAGACAAATAAATAAAATAAAGAATGTTTGGAGCATGATATTCCCCTTTCCTGCCATGGCATACAGTTTTGTAGCTTTTGACTTTTACAGAACCGATTCTAAGAACAATAAATGATTTGCTGTCATTTTCAAAAGGCGAGGCAACTAATCAATTTATATTCACTCTCCCACTCCCTGTCCTGACATTCAATTTATCTCATATCCATGTTTTCCTATGAGGCAACCAGAAGAATCTAAATCTGAAAAAAAAAATTTGCTTTGTTCCAAGGGATCAGACAATTGAATCAAAAGTTTCTAATTAATATACCTGATGGTGAAAGTGGGGTGAGTGTGCTGTACTTCCTTGTGGGAGGACCCTGGGTGAGGCCAGGATCACACAAAATCATGATTGTGTATGCAGTATCATGGGAGGCAAGTGTGCTGGTAATTCTGATGTCCTGGAGGGAGCAGAAAAACACCTGGAAAGCAAAGAAGAGATAATGTAAAGAATGGCAGATCAGGGGACAGGGGTTGAGAGTGGTCACCCTATAATGATGGCAGTGAGGTGAAGCTTGCTTTTGAAAGGCTTAGTTTCACTGGGTTAAATAACACATCTTCTTTGCTGTCCATTTAGAAGCTTAGATGTTTGATCATCAGGGCTATTTGTTCAGACACTCCCTAAATTTAATTGGACTTCTAAATTGTAATCCCCAGAAGAGGGGGAGATTTGGAGAGAAAAATATCCAATCAAGATCCCATGCAGTTTAGACTGCTTGGTTGTTAGTAATAGAGGGCACTTCTGCTCAGTCTTAGTCTTTCTGCAGTCTTCCCTGCGTTTTCACGTTCAATCTAGCATTATCACATAAGGGCTACTCCTATGGGATTTGTCATTCATAACTAAGAACATTTACCTGGATAGGTGCTTACAATGTTTGAATTTTTCATGCCTATGTACACGTGTGCATACGTGTATTTGTATATAACAATGAAGATTTCCAAAAGCACAGTTGAGCCCACCATTTTGACTGAATTGAGTGGTCATTACTTAGTTTTCAGCTAATAAGCAAAGGTGACCACCAGCATCTCATTGCAGTCCTCTCAGGAGTCCTAGCACAAAGAGGCAAACTGAGTGCACCCTGGGAACTTTGTCTAATGCCCTCTCTCTGCCCCTGAATCTGTATTTGTAGGTACTGTCAGTGGGAGGTCAGATGTGGCTTTGCCTGCCTGTCATACTAAGAGTCCTGATGTTGTTCTAGCAACTTTGGGAAGGGAGGAAACAGCTTCCTTAGCCATGTGGCTCATAAGAGATGAGAGGCTGAGTGGATACATTGGCAGGGCCTAAATGAAAGATGCTGCAGAGTGTGAGCAACTCAGCACCAGGAAGCATGAGGTGTGGTTTGACCTGGGCTGTCAGGTTTTGGTGAAGGGAAAGGGTGATAATGGCAGCTACAAGTGAAGAAAGCTTCTATCTTGTTACTGTCTTTTTTACCATATGTCACTGCAGACATCCACTTTGGGGTGCAGTGAAATTACATTGATTACCACCTGTGAGGGACTCTCGGAATGGAGAACAGAAAGGCAGCTCCATAGTGAATTAGTAAGTTTCCTTATCGTAACAAAATATCCATGGAAGGCTACTTATGAGGTAAAGAGGTTTGTTTTGTCTGATGGTTCCACACACACACACACACACACATACACACACACACACACTCACACATCAGGGTCCCACAATTCTTTTTGAGAGCACACCCACAGTGACCTCAAACAAGGACCCACCTCTTAATGGTCCATGCCACCTCCCAGTACTGCCATTCTGGGGACCAAGCCTTTCCGTATGAACACTGAACATCTGCATTAGAGCCTACTTGTCCCTTGCTAGTGTCCTTGTGTCCCATCCTCTTCCCTTTATCCCAGACATTCCCTCCCTTCCACCCCAGGCATGGTTTAGCCACAATCCGCTGCTCATCCGGGGATACTGGACTGTAAGCATGCCCTCCAGAAGGACGTCCAGGCCCTTCTCCTAGCAGCAGACACCCTGTGCAGACTGGAGTGACAGGGAAGTGACTGTCCTTTTCCAGGGCAGGTACAGTGAGTGAACCAGGGAGAGCACTGCTGTGACCTGATGGCTTGACTGTGTCTCCTGAAAGCTTATGTTGGAAACCTAATGCCCAGTGTGGCAGTGTTGGGGGCAGGACCTATTAATGGGAGGGCTCTACCTTGTGCATGGATGGATGCTGATCACATTGTCACCCTCACCACATGTGGCTCCTTGATCTGACTTCCTGGTCCCCAGAATCACAAGCCAAATAATCTTCATTATAAGTCACACAGTCCCAGGTATTCTCTTCTAGCAGGACAGAGTGGTTTAAGACAACCACCAAGTCTCTAAAATGCTTTCTAATATCACCCCCCACCAATATTGGTTCCCTCCCAGTCCCAGGTGCCCGTTGTTCTGTTGCCCCTGTACTGTTCAACACCACCTCACCCTTCCTCATAGCCAGCCCCTTCTAAGTCCCTCTTTCTTAAAGGGCAATGTGTTCACTCTCCCCCTCTGCTCTTCCTTCTCCCATCCAGAATACTTTCCTTGAGTTAATCGTGGAGGCAGAGAAATCCTAGTAATTAAAGTAGTTCACCTTTTGTGTGAACGGCTAATATCTAAGTTGTCCCCAGAGATTCTTGTTTGATAATAGACTAGTCTGAGAAACAAAAGGGATGTCTAGTTAGTGGGATGTGTGGTGGAGGTCTGGCCTGGAGCCTAGAACGAGAGCAATGATTTGGTACTTTAGAGGTCACTGACATTGCTCCAAAGAGGAGGTACAGATATGGCCATTTGGGCATTCAGGATTCAAAAAAGACCTGAGAGCCACTCAAGGTCATGGGGTGGGGGAGGGGGGGGAGAGAGAGAGAGAGAGAGAGAACTGGGAGGGATCAGTACTTGGAAAGGGGAAAGAAATAATGATAATCCATTATAATTGGTTGCTCTTGATTCCCCAACTGATTATTGAACTGATCATATAACTAGTTAAATCAGAAACAAATTTTAATTTTGGTAAAATACACATATTGTAAAATTTCCTGCCTCAGTCTTCTTTAAATGTGCAGTTCCATGTAGCGTTACGAATGTTCATTGTGGGGCTGGGATTGTGGCTCAGTGGTAGTGTGCTTGCCTAGTATGCATGAGACACTGAGTTCGATTTTCAGCAACACATACAAATAAATAAATACATAAAGGTCCATCAACAACTAAAAAAATATTTAAAAAAATAAGAATGTTCATTGTTATGCAAATGATTTCCAGAGCTTTTTCATCTTGCAAAACTCAAACTCTGTACCAGGTCAACAGCCACTCCTGATCCCGCCCCCAGCCCTCACTTACCCTTCTCCTCTGAGTCTGACTACTCAACTCTGACTTCTGCCTCTGAGTCCAACTATTCAAGATACCTGGTGTAAGTGGAATCAAACAGCTTTGTCCTCTGGGACTGGATTATTTCACTCTGCATAATGTCCTTCAGGACTTCCCATATGATAGCAAGGGACAGAATTTCCTTTTATAAAAGGCTGAATAATATTTCTTATATTATTTGAATTATAACAGGTCATGGACAACTTAAAAATTGTTGCTCAGTTAATTGGTCTACGATTAGTAATTGTGGAAGGAAGTAGGGAGGATTAATCAGGATGAGCTAGAACTCTAGCCGGGGCCCAAGGCCTAAGCAGAGGAAGCCTCTGGCTATCTGGACTGCTTCTGCCCTCTATCTCTCCACCCACAGTTCCAGGAAGAGGAGAATTGTTGTCTTTGAACTGTCACTGATGAATCTGACCCTGAGCTCTTGAATGTTGTATAGTTCATAAACTCCTGGGTCTACGCCATGAAAATCAAGGTAGGGCTGGCAATTCTTCCAGGTCTGATAGATAGGCCAGGTATTCTTAGGAGTCCTTTGGTGCACAAGTCTCTCTTTTCTCATCCAAGAAAGGAGGAACTGTCGGAACTGATCACATATTTGAATGTTTATGACCAGCTGGTTGCAGTGTGCACTCAGGAGGCTCAGGCAGGAGGATGACAAGTTTGAGGCCAGCCTTAGTGACTAGAACTTATCTCAAACTATAAAGGTCTGGTGATGCAATGCACTGGTAGAGTATCCCTGGGTTCAATCCCCAGTACCACACCCCCTCACCCCCCACACACACAAAGTCTGCCATTCTTGAATGTTACAGATTGAAAGAGACCTAATAGTACTTAATTGTCTCATTCTAAAAGTAGAGAAGGCGATGCTCAGAAAGCCTCCTCATCCAGTGGAACTCTGGTGACGATTACAGGATTAGGATGGAGATCTCTTCTCTCAGTCTCTCTGCAGTCTTCTACCATAAAACCTTGTCATTTATGTAGCATTACCTAACTCTAGGATGTGCTTTTCCATCCTAAAGTCTACATTTTAGAATGTGCAGAATATGTTACATTAAAGCCCTTCTCCAACCCCCTTTGATATATGCATTTTTCCTTTTCTGTAAGAAAACATTTCACTGACTTACTTCTTAAGATCTTACTATTTAATAAGTACATGAACTAGGATGTGAACCGAGGTTTCCTAACTGAATCCCATGTTTCTTCCAGCAAACCATTCTGTAACTCAGTTCCATGGACAGTGAGGTCCAGTGAACTCAGAGGTACGATTTAGGGGGTTGGTATGCAGCTCAGCAGTAGAACACTTGCCCAGCATGTGCAGTGCCCTGGGTCCTATCCCCAGTAACTCTCTCTCTCTCTCTCTCTCTCTCTCTCTCACACACACACACACACACACACACACACACAGAGAGAGAGAGAGAGAGAGAGAGAGAGAGAGAGAGAGAGAATAAAACTGTATATCCCATTGAACTTCCTGTTTCTATGGGATTGGCCAGGTGGGTGCTGTCTTATTAATCCCAAATCAACTCTGCTAAGTAGATGGTACTTCATTCTTACTTTGCAAAATAAATATCTAAAGGTAAAAGAAACTTACAAAGCAGTTTGTAAATGAAATGTGAGAGTTTGGATTGAACTCAGGACTCTGTGACCAGAGAGCTTCTTAAGAACTGTGATGTGCTGAGATGTTTTCCGTATCAATCATTTCTTGGGTAGGGGTTGTGGCTCAGTGATAGGGTGCTCGCCTAGCACGCGTGAGGCCCTGGGTTCGATCCTTAGCACCACATAAAAATAAATAAACAAAGTAAAGGTATTGTGTATAACTAAAAAATAAACATTTTAAAAATAAATTAATTTTAAAAAATCATTTCTTCTCATTTCATCTCCCAAGAATTAACTATTGTAAAAGTGTTACAAATGCCAACTTTTCTCACCCATTTTTGAAGTGTACTCTGAAATTTTTTGTAAACTGGATGGTTGATTGTCTTTATGAATGAACCCTAAATTGCTGATGTTCTATCCATCTTTTTTTTTTAAACATAAGAAATGTCTTCAAATATTGCTGGGACACAGGCCAACTCTGACAGTATGAATGACATCCCTTTCTAGGTTTAGAGCAATGTGATGACAATATGATTTTTGCACTTGATATAAATCATTGCCTAAGTCATTTTGGGTTGCTGTGACAGATCATAGATCAAGACACATCCCCATAGAAAAGGTCTTTGTTCCTCACAGTGCGGGAGATTGGAGTCCATGTGTGGTGGGGGCCCTTCCTGGTCACCGATGGCCAACATAGTGTTGTGTACTCACCTGGTGGTGTATAAAGAGGAGGCAACTCTCTGTCTTTCATTAATTTTTTATAAATTTTTTTTGGATGGTACTGGGGATTGAACCCAGGAGTGCTCTACCACTGAGCTGCACCCCCAGACCTTTATATTTTCCATTTTGAAGCAGAGCCTTGCTAGATTGCCCAGGCTGGCCTGGAACTTGTGTTCCTCCTGTGTTAGCTTCCAAGGTTGCTGATTACAGGTGTGCGCCACTGTGCCTGGCCCTGCCTCTCTTTTATAAGGACAGTGATCCTGTCATGAGGCTCCACCCTCACGACCTAATTACCTTCCAAAGGTCTCACCTCCTAATACAATCTCATGGGGGTTAGGGTTTTAATATTTTGAAAGGGACACAAATGTGTTGTCCCTAACAGTCATGGTCCACAAACAAATGAGGAAGTCTTTAATAAAAGCAATGGCAGGTGGACTGGTGGCCGCTTGAACTTGTTGCAGCCTGTGGTCAAGACTGGTAGCGCGGGCCAGAAGCTGCACACTGGTACTGCCTTGAAGTGGGTTTTGGGTTTGCTTCTGAGCAAATGTACAGAGGTTGCTCTGGTTCCCAGGAGCTGTCCAGCAGAAAGAACTCTGAGCAGGAGTTAGGAAGCCCAGGCTGTGGCTCTGTGGTTTGTTGGGCTCCTGCTGTCATCTGACCACAGGGTCTTGTCCAGTGGCCTACATCTATTTTGTCTTTTTTGCATTGTTGGGAGTTGAACCCAGGGTCTCAGAGCATTCTAGGCAAACACTCTACCGCAGAGCCACACCTAGCCCTGGCCTAAATCTATACGGTTCTTTCTGCCCATCTCCACCAAAGCCTCTGAAAGAAAGCTATGCTGTTTCTGGCTTTCTTCTCTTCCCTCCCCTCCCCTCCCCTCCCCTCCCCTCCCCTCCTCTCCCCTCCCCTCCCCTCCCCTCCCCCCTCCTCTCCCCTCCCCTCCCCTCCTTCTCTTCTCTTCTCTCTCTCTATCTCTGACCTACCCTTCCTTCCTTCATCTATCCATCCATCCCTCCTTCCTTCCTTTTTTCCTGGTACTGGGATTTGAACCCAGGAATGCTTTACCATTGAGCCACATCTCCAGCCATTTTTGTTTTGAGACAGGGTCTTGCTCAATTGTTTAGAGCCTCACTAATTTGCTGAGACTGGCCTTGGACTTGCAATCCTCCTGCCCCAGCCTCCTGAGTCACTGGGATTACAGGCTTGCACCACTGTGCCTGGCTTTTTTCCTCTCTCTTTCTTTCTTTTAACCAAGGCAAAATTCCTAGAACATAGAATTCTCAATTTAATTCCCATTTTAACAATTCAATAGCTTTTAGTACATTTACAGAGTTATATGACTATTACAACTAATTCCAGAACATTTTCTTCACCCCCAAAGCAACCTCACACCCATTAAGCAGACACTTTCTATTCCACCCTTGCCCAGCCTCTGTCAACCACTAATCTGCTTATGTCCCCGTGGATTTGGCTATTCTGAACATTTCATATCCACAGAATCAAATGTTCTGTGGTCTTTGGTTTCTGGCTTCTTTCACTTAGTATAATGCTTTCAAGGTCCATCCACATTGGGACACGTATCAGTGCTTCATTCCTTTCTATGGCTGAATGATATTCTTTGTTCTGTTTATGTCACATTTCATTTTTCCTTATGAAAAACGGGCATTTGGGTTGTTTCCACCTTTTGGCTATTCTGAATAATACCACTATTAACATTCTTCTACCAATTCTTGTTTAAATTTATGTTTTTCATTATCTCGGATTCTACCTAAAGAGTAGAATTCCGGGGTCATATGGTGCTTCTGTGTTTTGCTTTTTGGGCATTGCTGTTTTCCATGGTGGCTGCACCACTTTCCATTCCACCAACAATGTACGAGGATTCCGATTTCTGCAGATTCTCACCAACAGTTGTTATTTTCCTTTTTTTTTTCTTCGTTGATAGCCATCTGAATAGGTGTGGATTGTTATCTCCTAGTGGCTATAATTGGCACTCCCTAATCAGTAAAGATCTTGAGCATCTTTTTATGCACTTGCTGGGCATTCATCTCTCTTCTTTGGAGAAGTGTCTATTTAAGCCTTTGATATTTTAAAGTTTAATAGTCTTGTTCTTGCTGTTGAGTTGTATGGATTCTTTATATATACTGGATACTAGCCCCTTCTTGGATATGTGGTTTCTGATATTATTTTTCCCCATTCTGTGGGTTGTATTTTCACTGTGTGTGTGTGTGTGTGTGTGTGTGTGTGTGTGTGTGTGTGTAGGATCAAATCCAGGGCCTCACATATGCTAGGCAAGCAGTCCACCACTGCGTTACATCTCTAGCCCTACCTTCTCATTTTCTAGGAAGTGCCCTTTGGTGTATAAAAATTTTAAATTTAATAAAGTCCAAGTTATCTATCTTTTCTTTGTTGCTTGTGCTGTGCTTTTGTTGTACATTATACCTGGATGTTTTAAAAACTACTGTATCAACTGAAATCTAGCAAGGGAGTTTTAGGACCTCATTCCTAGAATCATATTCATATAACTAAATCCTTGGGGAGCTTTGAAATTCATTTAAGATAGCATCTATAATAGTTCAGTATTCTTTTTTTATATTTATTTTTCAGTTTTCGGTGGACACAACATCTTTATTTTATTTTATGCTGTGCTGAGGATCGAACCCAGTGCCCCGCGCATGCCAGGCGAGCGCGTTACTGCTTGAGCCACATCCCCAGCCCAATAGTTTGGTATTCTTGAACTGTTTTGTGCACTGAATAAGCCTGATCCTTCTGTCTTAAGATTCTGTTTCTATAAAGAAAATTTTTTTCTTTGTGTGTCCATGTATATGTATATATACAAACGTGTATATACATATGTTTAATAAAATTAGAAATTTGCTCTCCAAACCAGTGATTTTGGAATGACAGGAATGTTGTTGAGGAAGGCAGCAACCAACAACTGGGAATGAAAACAAGCAAATCTGGGAAACTAATTGAATTCAATTAAATAATGTAGGCACAACATGAAATATTCTGTCTTAATGATTTTAAGCTTACGGTTCAGTGTGAGGTATATTCACATTGTTGCGCAATCATCAGAACTAATGATTTTTCAGCTTGCAAAACTGAAAATTTATACCCATTAAACACTCTTCATTCACCTCTCCCTCAACCCCCCAGCAACCCCATGTACTTTCCGTCTTCATGACTCTGACTACTTTGGGTACATGGGTAAGTGGGATCACATGTTATTTGTCCTCATGTGACAGGCATATTTCACCTGGCATAATGTCCTTGAGCTTCCTCCATGTTACAGCATGAGGCAGAACTTCCTCCCTTGTCCAGGCTTCATGTTACTTGGTTGTGTGTAGAGACCGCACTCTGTTCATCATGCCCCCATCTGGACACTCAGGTTGCTGCTACCTTTGGACTTCGGGAGTAATGTTGTTGTGAACATCACATGTTTCTGGTTCTTTTGATTAGACACCGAGAAGTGACATTGCTGGACCTTTGGATAATTCTGGTTTAAATTTCATGAGGAAGCGCCATACTGTTTCAGCAGATGCACTGTTGGATGTTTCTGCCCCTGTGCTCAGGGTTCCTGTTTCAACACATCCTCCTCTGTACCTGTTATACTCTTGTTTTTAGAGACAGGATGTCACTGTGTAGCCCAGGCTGGCCTCAAACTCCTGGGCTGAAGCGATCCCCCTGCCTCTGCCTCCCCAGTAGCTGGAACTATAGGCATGGGTCACCACACCAAGTTGTTTGTTTGTATGTTTGTTTGGTGGTAATTATTGTAATGGTATGAGGTGGTATCTCATAGTGCTTTTGATCTGCATTTCTCTAATGATTAGTATGTTGAACATTGTATAATTTGCTTATTGACCATTTGTCTGTCTTCTTTAGAGAAGTGTCTATTCAAGTCCCTTGCCCACTTTTGAGTTGAGTTTTTTTTTTTTTTTTAAATTGCTGAGTTGTGGGAGTTCTTTATATATGTTTAGGCATTAACTCCTTATCAGATATGCTTTGCAAATATTTTCTCCCATTCTGTAGGTTGCCATTTTACTTGGTTGATTATGTCCTTTGATGCCCAGAAACTTTGACATCAATTTTGATTTTAGAACTAACATGACAAAAGGGTCATATTTATTTTTGAGAACATTGATGAGCAAGTTTTTAAAAAGAAAGAGATCATTGAGGGCTGGGGATGTGGCTCAAGCTGGCCTGGCATGCACGGGGCACTGGGTTCGATTCTCAGCACCATGTAAAATAAAGATGTTGTGTCCACCGAAAACTGAAAAATAAATATTAAAAAAAACTAACTCTCTCTCTCTCTCCCCCTCTCTCCTCTTTCTCTTAAAAAAAAAAAAGAAAAAGATCATTCACAATCTAGATTCCTGGAAATAACCACAGATAGTGTTTTGTTGGATTTATGTTTTTCAGTCTTTATATTTCTACCAAAAATGAGTGGGAAATATTGTTTTTCAGTATTCCTGATATCACTGATTTGTTGTTCTTAGAGCCTTTTTCTAAATTTGTAGGTGACAAGTGTTAGTCTGCTGTTTGCTTAGTTTCCTGTATATGTTCATATTTTAAACACTGATTTGTGAAAATTTTATATTAAAATTTTATCTGTATTAATGTTATCTGTTACACATTTTCTTTCTTTGCCTCTAATTTTTTAATGGCATTTAGTTTTTGACATCCAAATTTAAATTTTGCATAGTTAATCAATTCTTCTTCTTTTTTTTTAATGTTTCCTACCTTTTTATCATTCTGACTCCAAGATGATATAACTACTTTTTTTTGGGGGGGGGTGTACCAGGGATTGAACTCAGAGGCACTCAACCACTGATCCACACCCCCAGCCCTATTTTGTATTTTAATTAGAGAAAGGGTCTCATTGAGTTGCTTAGCACCTTGCTGTTGCTGGATCTGGCTTTGAACATGATCCTGTTGCCTCAGTCTCCTGAGCCATCAGGATTATAGGCGTGCACCACCGTGCCCGGCCGAGATTATATAACTATTTACCTATAGTTTCTTCTAAAACCTTTTTAGATTTCATGTTTGTTTACATTGGAATCTGGTAATAATGTTTTCTCTTTAACTTAAAAGTCAGTCAGTAAGGTATAAGTTATTGTTCCAAATAGCTAGTTTTTTTTAAAAAGGGTATTTATTGAATAATTGGTGTTTTTCCACCTATTTTTACTGCATTATATAATGCAGCCATTCACAGAGGCCTGGATTTGTGTTTGGCTTTCCACTCCATTTCTTCCTTCCTTCCTTCCTTCCTTCCTTTCTTTCTTTCTTTTTTATGTGGTGCTGGGGATTGAACCCAGAGCCTTGTGCACGTGAGGCAAGCACTCTACCAACTGAGCTATGTCCCCAGCCTTGTGTTCCATTTTGTTGATCAGCTTCATTAAACTTGCTATGATTCAGTATTGCTTTAGTTACTGGAGCTTTTTAATATTTTTCCTATTTAGTTTCCCCACAGTCCAAGTGTATTTCCAATTAAAGCTATTTTCTTTCTTTCTTTTCTTTTCTTTTTTTTTTTTTTGACAATGCCTTTATTTTTATGTGGTGCTGAGGAGCAAACCTGGGTCCCGCCCGTACTAGGTGAGCGTTCTACCACTGAGCCACAATCCCAGCCCCTAAAGCTATTTTCAGTTACCAAAAACTTGGGTTTGATTTTGATTCTATTAATCTGGTGAATTATTGTAAGGCCTATTTGTTTTTCAGTTATTTAGCCTCTTTACTACGTTTATATAATGCCTTGCCATTTATTCAGATAGTTTGTTTTATTTCTGTGAATGTTCATATTAGATTTATTTCCAGATTTTTTTTTTTCGGTTGTGAAGGGGAAGTTTCTCCAGTGTATTTTGTAATTTATGTTCTAGGAGACTTCTGAGTTTTCTATTAACTAGTAACAAGCCACAGTAATGAACTTGTTCTTGGTTCTAATAGTTGCTCATTGGTTCTCTTTGGATGGTTTTATTCTGTGTGGCTCATACTTTCTTGTGCATTTATTTTTTTGCCAGTGCTTTTATTTATCGTTTCTCTTTCTAGTTGATCATGTTGGGTAGAACTTCTGGAACCGTGGTAGTAGTGTTAGAGTTATCTGCTTGATTCCTGACTTTGACCAGACAATTCTGCTTTTTCGTCATTGCTGGAGAGTGATTCTCTATCATGTTAAAGAATCATCTTTTAATTCCTACTTGACCATGTTGTCCATGTCCTTCAGCCTGTGATTACAAGGAGCACAGTGGTCCAGTGACCACCAGGACCTGTGGTTGCACTGTTGGTCCCTTGTTGTAGAGAGGTAGAACAAAACACCATGGAGAACCACTGGGCTTCTTTGGAAGAGGGTGTTGGGAGCTATATGGACTTTAGTTGGGTGTTTTTGGGGCTCCAGGGAAGTTCTTCCTCTGGATAAAGTGCTGTCAGAAAGTGGGGCCGATTCTATCCTTGGGGCTCTCAAGCAATCTATCTATGGGGGGCAGATTAGAGTGAGGCTAATGCTGACATGTTAAGCCCCAGTGGTTACCCATACTAGTTAGCAAGGGAAAGTTTGGTGTTTTCCCACCAACAAAGTTCATATTTTATTGGACATGACTATGGGATACTTTTGTTTTGGTCCATTCTAGAAAAGAGTGGCCTTATCTGGTGTTGATGTCTGTGGAATTGTTTCTGTTCCAATAGAGGACACTCAGCTGTTAATGGTGAGTCACAGATCAGTTCTCGGTAATGATAGTTCCGCACCACATAACAGTGTTTTGGTCAATGACAAGCTGCCTATACAAAGGTGGTCCCACAGGATTAAAATGGAGTTAAAAGGTCCCGTTGCCTAGTGTTTTCCCCATTCCTCTTCTAGGTACAGATATGTCGGGATGCACACATGCTTACTGTTGTGTTACAGTTGCTCAGAACATTCAGCACAGCCAAACGCTGGGCAGGTCTGTAGCATGAGAGCAGCAGGCCACACCACAGCCTAGGTGTGTTGTAGGCGGTACCCTCTAAGCTTGTGTAGGGCACTCTCTGATGTTTGCATGAGGATGAAATTGCCCAACAAGAGGATTCTTAAAATGCATCCCCATTGTTAAGCAAGATTTGACTGTAATTTGCTGCTTAGTATGCGTTAAAATCAGGGGATGATGTGATAACTATATTCTCTAGTGTTTTGTTTCCTCTTCCTGTCTTGGAATTCTTTCTAATTTCCACTGAAGATGCCAAATAGTTTCCTGAACGTTCACCCCTCTCCCTACCCTCACAATGCTGTCTCCTACCCTTTATTCTGCAGTCATTTTTCATAAGTCCAAATTTTCCCTACATTTATCTTTGATTCTTTAGAATCCACGTTTTCAGCCAAGAAGCCCCTGGAGTGTCCTTGGCCTCACTCTTTGACGATGGGCACCAGTTGACTAAAGCACTCTCTCTCGTCCAGTTCCCGTTTTCTGGTGCGGTGGTTTGAGATCTTGGCTTTAACACCCCACTCACATTTCAAATAGAAATCTGGAGAACAACTTAAGGGTTGCCAAGATTGTATGTTGCCAAATAAGAGCATTAAAAAAAATCACCACTTACTATCATCTCATAAAATAAAGGACATCTTGGCACTAAAGCTGTAAAAGAAAATTAACTCGAGAATTTAAAAGCATGCACCATCCATTAAGCCTCCTGAAATGTTAAAAAAGGACTGTCCTTATTTCCCTCATTTTGACACAGATCTGTGAAAACTTTGCTTTGGGCACCCTGGTACCAGCTGCCCCTCCTTTCCTCTCCTCACCTGTCCCACCCCTTGCCTGCACAGTCCCTTTCTGGGAATTGTGGTCTCTGTTGGAACCGTGGCCTCTTGCAGGTCAGTGGGGTAACTGTTTAAAACTGTCTGGGATTTGTTTTAATCAGGTGTGGTGAGACACAGAGACATGGAAATGACTGTCGTGAGGGAAGAAGTTTTTACCCTCAGATCCCAAGAAGCAGAGTGACGGTGCACCACGCAGGGTCACCAGGTGGTCAGGAGGCAGAGGGTGGCAAGAGGAGAATGCAGACCTTAACGGCGGTTTCTGGGAAGGAATAGGAGAAGCAGGGTAAACTGACTAATTTGGATAATTTTGGTGGGCCCTGAGGCATGGGGACTGTCCCTAATTGTCTTACACATGACCCTTGGGTGATTAGGGCCAGTGGCCTTGAGTTGAAGAGCTTCATAAAAGAGGTGGGTGAGAGAAAGGGCCTTGGATTGGTTGGCTTGTGTGTGAAGGACGCACTCCCAGGGACTGGTTTGACTCACTCTAGGAACTGGCCAACCCTGGGAGGGATAGTTTCTTCTCTCCAGGGCCAAGAAGGCCGCAGATGTCAAGGCATCAGAAAAACTGAAAAGGAGAAGGCATGATTAATCTGGCCACACCATGTGGCATCCAAAGACCTAGGGTTAGTGTGAGGTTCTGGCCTTGGGCATCCATCACTTGGTGTAAGTTTTCCAGGGCGATTGGGAACTTTCATATTTCATAGGCTTTTCGTTAGTATTTTACTTGGAGTGCTGTGTAGGGAGCTGCTGGACGAATTTCCTTTTTTAAATCTGCAGCCTTACTTTTATAAACTTGAGGCACATTCAGAGTTACAGTCACGTCACCAAAGCCAATCCATTGAACTGTTGGAATTTTTCATTTTCCTTTTTTTAAATTTTCACAAATGAACTAAATTTCTTACAGTATATACAATTATGCCAAAGCTGGTAGGGAAGATGGCTGAGAGGAAAAAAAAATCAACTGAAAAACATCTGTCATCTGTAAGATGGCTCACTGAATCTCCAGCTTCAGTGACAGGATTAGCCACACAGGGTTTCCAGGAAGGATCAGCTTTGCCTCCTGACCCAGAGCTGGTGCTGGGGCGGTGAGCGCTGTAATTACTGCATCGACCCGGTGGATTGACCAGAGCACACCAGCAAAAATAGATCTTTGAAATGTAATTTCTTGTGATAACCTTTAATTGGTGTGTGGTATTTTTTTGTTCATATCCTCATTGGACGTAGACTGTGAAATTATGGAACATTCAGAAATTAAGCCCTAAGGGAATGATCCAGGTTTGGAAGCATGTAAAGCAACGTGGGAACATTCTCCAAACTTCTCAAACCCAACACAACTCTGGACTGTTCTTCGGATACTTTTCGACTTAACCTCATCACCAGTGGCTTCTTTTTCCTTCCTTCTGAAGATGGACTTCTGTGGGAGGACTAGGCCAGTGTTGTGTTTCAACCTGAATTCTTGAGATTTCCTTAAATGCCCCTGGAGGGTCCAGTGTGCAAAACATCAGGATGAGTTCTACAAGGTCTAGCAGGTTTCTCAGTTATTCCAGATGGTGGCTCTGAGCAGCCATCTTGCTGCTTTTAGAGATGCTTCTTCATTTGAAAAGGGGGCACTGAAATAATGACCTCATGGGGTTGTCATGAAGACCGAGTGGAATACTGTACACAAAATGCTTACCCTGAGTCGGGGCTGCAGAACCCTAGCTGAGAATTCTGTAAACTGAGTTGGAGGTGGATGAGTGTGTAATTAAAGCACCACTTGGTGAGGGCCTTGGCAAAGGTATGAAAACATTGCTGTGGGGTGCTGGGGTGGGAAAAGTTAATTTTTTAAAAAACTTACGGCTATAAACTGCAAGTGGCCATTCAACCTGCTATGGTTTGGATATGTAGGTGTCCCTCAAGGTTCATGGGTGGAAGCCTGGTCCCCACTGTAGCCATCTTGAGGTGGTGGGAGGTGGGGCCTAGCAGGAAGTGATTAGGTCATTAGGGGCGTGGTCCTTGCAAGGGATTAAAGTGGTTCTAGTGAGACTCCAGTTAGTTACCTGGAGAATGGCTTGTAAGACTGAGCTTGATCCAGCCCTGTCTCTGGCTTCCTGCCTGGCTAGGTGATTCCTCTCGTTCTTGCTACCACCGTGATACCATATGTCACAAGGCCTTCTCCAGAGGCTGAACAGATGGAGCAGTCCCATCTTGGACTTTCAGCCTCCAAAATTATGAGCTAAATAAACCTTATTCCTTTATACACCACTCAGACTCCAGGCATTTTATTGTAGCAATGGAAAACAGACTAACACAAGCTGCAATGCAAAGATAAATACTCTACCTCTCCTCCCCAACCAAATCTTACAAATTCGTTGCATCTGTCTTCTCAGTGGATGACTCCACGCTCACTCCTGGTGGCTAACGGAGGTGGGGGGAATCAAGCGGAACACACTTCTCTTCTCATCACCAGATGCATCACCTCTAGCTTTGGTATTGTCTTCCCCTCCTCTCTGCTCACGACACAAGCACGAACCCTCTTCTTCCTGTGGCCATTGTGTCCACATGTGCCCTGAATACCATCACCCCCACTCTCATTCCCTACCGGACCACTTCTATCAGCATGCAAATGCCCTCTAACAGCTTCATTAAACAATAGCAACAACACTCACAAAATCCTGTATTTCTACTCCTTTTCAAACTTTTCTAAAGATGTAATGTATACTTTGTATCTCTATTTCTTCATCTTCCATTTACCATTTGTAAAAACTGACTTTAGGTACCTGATGCGGACATAGGTTATCCAACACAGATAAGGATGAAGCCACTTTGATAGCTCTCCCCCTCTGGTCTCCTTCCCTGACCACAGGGGACCAAGGTTTATCCATTCGTTTCTATCCTTCCATCCTCTTAATCCACATAAAGCTGGCCCTTGCTCTCCGCTAGGGATTGGTTCTAGTGGAGCCCATAGATGCTTATGTCCCTCATGGAAAATGGCGTAGTATGTGCACATAACCTATACACAACCTCCTGTATGCTTTAAATCATCTCCTGATATCTCACAATGCCTAATATAGTGTCAATTCTATGTAAATAGTTGTTAGAATGTGTTGGTTAGGGGATAACGGCAAGAACACAAACTCTGTCCACCTTCAGTGCCCACCCAACCTCTTTAGACCTAACTACCTGGTGCATGTTAGCAACATTATTTTTTCCAAATAGTTTTGATCTGTAATTAGTCAAATCCATGGTGTAGAACTTGCAAATATGAAGGACTGACTGTATTTACACATCTATATGTGTCCTTGGAGAGCATGCAGTATTATTGGTGTGTGTTTTCCATAAATGAGCGCAATCTGTGTCAGCAATTTGTTCCCTTTCTCTCTTTGTGTTTCTGAGGTCTATTTAGCATGTGTAAATTATAGTAGTTGATGTAAAGGGTTTTTTTTTTTTTTGTCTTTCCACATTTTTTTTTATTGGTGCATTATAGTTGTCCATATGGTGGGATTTGTTGTTACATATTTGTACATGCAACAATATAACTGTATAACTTGGCCAGTATCACTCCCTGTGACATAAATTTATACTGGGATTATGTCTCAAGCCCTGTTCTCATTGTTTTACATTTGGTTCCTTTTTTTTTTTTTTGGTGGTGCAAGCACTCTAACTACTGAGCTATATCCCCAGCCCCATTGTATTACTTTTTAGGCCTTTCAATGACTCTGGAAAGTAAGAATTATTAACTCCATGTTTATGAGGAAACAAAGGCACAAAGACACTAGGTAACCTGTTTAAGGTCATGTGCTCAGCAAGTCATTAAGTGACTTTTTACTTTGTGTCTGCCTCCAGTTACCACTCAGTCTCTGCAAACTGGGATGGATGGATTAGGTCCCAGCTCTATGAACATTCCTGTATGAACACAGGAGCTTTTGGGGGACACCTCATATCTGAAGCACGGCATGTTGCTTCTGGTTTTTCTGTATAATGAACGGCGCACCTGGCACATCTCAGGCTGCTGGTGTGTGCATATGTGTTTCTCTGTGGCAGACGCTGAGACAGACTTCTGTGTCACGGCATGAGGACATTCAATGTTGTTACAGGTACTGCTAAATTGCCCTTGAAGCAGACTGTCTGTCTGATGCCTCCTTTAGCCATGGAGGAGAGCTCCGGTTTCCCCATGATTTCCCCAGCACTTGACATCAACTAGCACTCGTGGATGGAACATCATTTCCTATGGTGATTAGATGATTTATAGCTTTTGTTTTGTAAACTGCCTGTTTATAATCTGTACCTGCTTTTCTATGGGAATATTTGTATTTTTCAGTGGGTTTATGAGTGTTGTGTGTATATTTTGGGATACCACAACCCATTCCTTGCCAGAACTCTCAAGGTCACAGTATCCTCCGGGTAGTAGATTCATGGGCGCCCTCCCTGTCTCTATCTGTAACCCAGCAGCTTATATCTGTGTCCTCTGTTGTGGGTTTGATGAGTTTAGGACAGGTCAAGGACAAAACATGACCATGACATGACAGTAGCAGAAAACGAGCTGTGTTGGGTGACACTCTGATAAGCTGCCTGAGAGGGGACCTCCTGTGCAGCTGGAGACGGTCCAGAGATGAGCGTGGGGATCACCACCCACCTAGAGGGAAAGGGGACAAGGAAACTCCTGGGGAAGAGGGACATCACCTGGGGTGGCACCTTGGGTGTCTAAGTGATGTCACTCAGCAGTGCATGGAGAGTTTCTTGGTCAAAGATCTTGAAGGGCAGCAGCAGCAGCTTAGGGTCTTATAATTTACAACGCTCTCCCTGGTTAGCAGAGGTTGGGTACATTTCTGTAGGGTGTGCAAGCAGGAAGGCTTTAAATGGCTTACACTATGCTTATTTGGACTATATTTAAAGCAATTGAATAAGAGAATTTGAGTTTGGTGTGGGCGAACTTGCAGCCAGAACTTGAAGAAGAAAAAGACATCAGGCCAACATATAGGAGCCGTCTGTACCCTGTGTGAGACCCTCCTTTTGCAAAGCCCTTCTGACTCCAAGGAGGCTTTCCTCCTCATCCCCAGCCTCCCTGAGCTCTCTGCTGACTCACAGTCTCCATCTGTCCTCTGCCAGAGGTTCTCATGCGTTTTGGTCTTAGGGTGTCTTTATGTCCTTAAACATTATTGAGGACCCCAAAGAGCCTTTGGCTATGTGGTTATATCTGTCCATATTTGAAATTAAGACAAATTTAAAAATATTTATTAATTCATTTAAAATAATACTAAGATGGGCACAGTGGCTACTCATGAGACCGAGGCAGGAGGATTGCAAGTTCAAGGTCAGCCCGGGTAACTAAGACCCTGTCTCAAAATAAAGAGAGTTGAGGATGTAGCTCAGTGATGAAGCACCCCTGGGTTCAATCCCCAATCTCCAAAAAACAAAACAAACCCCCAGAACAACCACCCTGACTAATAAGTATAGAATTATTAAGCTTACTAAAACAACAATACTAAGCCAAATAAGTTGATTCACTTAAAGATAACAATAGTTAACCCAAGTTAATATAAATAATATGTTTTAAGTGAAAAATGGCAACAAGAACCTTGTGATATGTCAATGTCATCTTGATCACCTTTAAATGTACAGAATACAGAGCTGGGGATGTGACTCAGTGGTAGGACACTTCCTTAGCATGTGTGAGGCCCAGGGCTCAATCCCCAGTACTGCCCCCGAAAATGTTGTAGAGAATCCAAGTGTGTTTAGAGAGCAAGTATTCTGACCTTTTTTTTTTTTTTTTTTTTGAGCTAACAATCCATCTTTAAATATAAAAACATTACAAATAAACTTTAATTTGGAATAAATAAAATATCCTAAATGATGTTTCAGATAAAACTTTAAAATTTAGAAAGTATTTCAAAAGTGTAAAAATTATTGCAAAATAAGACAATAAAGTGTAGTTGGTTCTTAGTTATGTTTCTGTGGAGGCTCAGGAAACCTTGGTATTCCAAAACAACTGCTTATTGGATAGAACGAGAGTACAGGGATTATAGCAGATATAGAGAGGGGAGCTGGTAAGAAGAATAGAAGTCTACAGAACAGAAATAATCTGAAAATATTCATATGTATGACCTACACCTGCTATTTTAGAAAATTCTAGAAAGCATAAGTATTCCCAGACATATTTCATTGTTAATTGGTGGTGCCATGATATTATCAGAGATCATATAGTCTTTAGAAAACTCTACCATCTACTCATAAAAGAATGAAATTGAAAAGGCATATTACATTTTAGTATTATTATGGTAATAGTCTTGATCGGGACCCTCCCAACCCCTGAAGAACTCCTGTTGAAGTAAATGCCTTAGGCCTGAGCCTAGGCAAATCTCTGTCTGCGTGGATGATGTCTTCCAGTCCATGGGTTTAAACACCAGTGATAACAACTTTTGATTTCCCCTAAATATGCTCATCTACCCAGGTATCATTCACTGGGTTACTCAAGTTAAAAATCTCAGGACTCCACCATGTCGCTCATCCTCCAAACCCATCCTGGCAGCAAGTTTATAGTGTTTATTTGCAAAACATCCCAAATTTGTTGACTCTCCTCCATGTGTCCATGTGTCACCTGGACCACGGCAGCAGCCTCCTCATGGTTACCAGTGATTTGCTTCTGTGCAACTGCAGACCAACATGCCCAGCAGCCACAGGATGCTAAAGGGATGCGAGTTGGGTTGTGACAGTCTTCTGTCTAAACCAGCTCTGGGTTTAGTTTTGGCTTCCCAAGTCTCCTTGAATTTGTCACCCAGTCTCCTTCCCATCGGTACAACGAAACCCTCCAGCCACTGGAGTGTTGGGGGTTGGGGGCGGAAGGGAGGACCTTAAGGAAGTGAAGCTGTAGAAGGTGAGGTCAGACTGAGGCTGAGGAGTCTGAAGTCGATGACCCACCATGTAGAGGAAGGGCGTAAGGAAGGTGGAGATGTGGGTTTAATTTTCAATTCCCTGTCAACTTTCAAGTGGCACTGTTTTACCTTTTTCCCATTATGTGGGATTTTCTCAAGTTTTTTGTTTGTGTCTTTGTTTGTATTTGGTGCTCAGGATGCTAAGCAAGCCCTCTCCTGCCGAGCTATACCCACAGTCCTTGAGTTTTATTATCTAAACTTTGTGCAGAATGTGGAAGGCTTTCTTCCTTCTGTTCTGAAATGGTTTAAACACTAAGAAGTTTGCTGCTCTTTGAGGGTCTGACGCAGGGTTCTCAGCAGAAATAACATGACTGGGTGTCTGTTTTGAAAAGAAGGTTCTGGCAGGAGGGTGAAGAATTTCTTAGCGGGGAAAGGGTCGGGTGGCAGAGTGACCACTGGGTGGTATTGCCACAGTTGAGATGAGGAGTGAGAAGGCCACAAACCAGGAGCAGCTGTGGAAATGGAAAGACGGGGTGGAGAAAACCAACCTCCCAGACAGACAGACAGGGGCTCAGTCCTTCCACACGTGTTTATGGAGTGCCCAACACGTCAGGCACTGCTCTAGACTCCTGGGACATACTGGTGAACAAAAGAGATGATGATCCTGGATTTGACAAGCCCCCTTCTCATGGAAGAAGAGGAGGAGACAGAGGAACAATGAATGGGATACCTACAGAGATCCAAAAATGTGCTGGGTGATGGTAACTACAGTGTTTGAAAGCAGGTAGAGCAGAGGAGGGGGTAGGTGCCACCTAGGAGCCACCACTGAGGAGCATCAAGACGCACTAAGACTTAAAGGAGGTCTTGAAGGAGTTGTCCAGGAGGCCATGTGGGGAAGAATGTTCCAGAGAGAAGGAAGAGCTATGCAAAGGCCTTCAGGAAGAATCAGCCTAGAACACCTGAGGAACTGGCAGGGGGGCCCGTGTGGCTGCAGCAAGATGAGCCAAGGGGGAGATGGTGTGAATTGGGTTGGGGGTACGCAGGGCTTTATTGGCCATCTTGAGCACGCTGGCCTTTCCTCTCATGAAAATGGGGATCCACCGCGGGATTTAGAGAAGAGGAGTGACCATATACGACTGAATTTTTATTTATTTGTTCATTTTTTATTTGTTCTTATTAGTTTGTCATACTTAAGCATAGTAGATGACTGAGGTTTTAAAAGGTGACTCCGACTGGCAGGAGCAACGTGGAAGCCAGATGGCAGCTGCAAGATGTCGCATGACAGGCGGTGGTGGCCTGGATCCCGTGGGAGGGTGGCAGCGTGGGGCGGTG
Source organism: Marmota flaviventris (assembly GCF_047511675.1). Taxonomy (NCBI): domain Eukaryota; kingdom Metazoa; phylum Chordata; class Mammalia; order Rodentia; family Sciuridae; genus Marmota; species Marmota flaviventris. The sequence continues at coordinate 168,845,990 of NC_092500.1, forward strand.
GCTGACTGCAGCTGAAGGAGTTGGGAGAAGCTCTGAGGTGCAAGGTGGTGAGAGAGCGGTGGGAGGACTCGACAGTCCCTCGGTTCTCATTTGATAAAGTGAGGCTCAGAACCAATTTGGGGTGCAGGAGGGGGAGGTGGTTTGGGGGGAGCCAACAAGCTCTGCTTTGGACATTTTGAGTGTGTGATACCTGTGTGGGTGTCACACGCTGGTTGTGAGTGGGATGCAGTGACTTGAAAATCAAGGTCAGTTCCAGAGTGCGAGCAGCCAAGGATCATGTGTGAGTCAAGAAGAGAAGAGAAGCCGGGCATATTCCTGTAATCTCAGAGGTTCAGGAGGCTGAGGCAAGAGGGCTGCAAGTTCAAAGCCAGCCTCTGAAACTTAGCAAGACCTGTCTCAGAATAAAAAGTAAAAATCCTGGGGATGTGGATCAGTGGTTAAGCACCCCTAGATCCATTCCTGGGCTTAAAAAAAGAAAGAAAGAAATGAAGACTAGTTGTTTGCTGATTGTGAAGGGTGAACTCAAGGAAAGGGGATGTCAGGATCAGCTCTGAGGCTATCTCAGTTCATTTCATGTTCTTATAACAAAGTGCTTGAGGCTGGGTGATTTATAAAGCCCAGGTATTGACTGTCTCATAGTTTTAGAGGCTGAAAGTCCAAGGTCAAGGTACCAGCAGTACCAGCATCTGGCGAGGGCTTTCTTGCTGTGTCCTCACCTGGCAGAAGGCAGAATGGCTGCCACCTTCCATAAGCCCTTTTCCAATCACAGGGGCTGGCTCCACATACATCTCCCCTGGGTCCCAACTCCCAACATCGTTGCATTGGGGGCTAAATTCCTATCACATGAATTTGGGGGGATGCATTCAGAGCATAGAAGGACAGAGAGCAAAATAAGGAAGCAGTAGAGGAAATTGGGGAAGCAGAAGATGGGGATTTGAAGAGACCCAGGGGTATTCCAGTTTAACCCTGTGGAGGGGCAGCTCAGGGGCTTAGGGTACTCCAGGAGGGTCCAGCTGTCACACTCCTAGAGGGTACAGGGGCTGCCTTCCAACCTCTGACAACCATCTGGAAGTGAGCTCAGAGAGATCTGGGGGCTGGAGGTGGAGAAGGGCACTGCCAGCATGCAGGTCCATGCCCTGGGGTGGGCAAGGTCATGCGGACTCTGTGCCCTGGAGTGGATGAGGTCACTTGGAGAACACGTGCCCTGGCTGGGGAGAATCCACAGGAGCACCACGCACAGGAGTCTGTCTTGACTGCTGGGCAGGAGGAGAGAGGTCCCAAGAGCAGCGGAGAGGAGGAGGAGGACCACAGCAGCGGGAAGTAGTAGTGCAGGATAAAGAGCATCAATTTTGGAGCCATCTAAAGCTGGGGGTGAGCCGGTTATTAAATTATGTAATGAATCTGGGCCTGGCACTGGCTGAAGAAGACAGAGGGAATTCCTCTTCCATAGCATTGTTCAGATTAGCCCAGAGGACTGGTCCAAGTTCAGTGCCTGGTACTAACAGGTGCTAATTAGAGGGCTGTTTTGTGTTAATTGATATCTTAAAAGTCAAGAGAAGGAAGAGCGACATTTGAGTGCTGCAGGATGATTGACAGCATCAAAGGCAGAATAAAATGAAGGAACCTGGAAGGACACACTGGCGGCTGCTCTGTGCTGGTCTTGGTGTGGGTGGTCTTGTGGAGGGTGGTCACAGCAGCCACCTGCTATGAGGTCGGGGAGATGGGAGATGAGGTGCAGAGGGTGGTGGGGGACTTGTCCTGGTGTCTTTAGGGAAGACAGGTGGGTGGTCCAGGGATCCCCGCACACCAGAGGGCTCTTGTGCACTTGTGTGTCCTTTTGCTTTGGGTTAGCTGGGAGCCCTGGTCACATGCCTGTAGTGAGAGGGAAGGGCAGGACTGCTGGGTGATGGGGGTGTGGCTCCCTGACGAGGGGGGAGGGAATGGCTTCAGAGCACATTCAGACACAGCTGCTTGAGGATGGTGGCGGCTTTCTCTTGCAGCAGGACGGAGGCTGTGCTAACCCAGGGATGGCATTGGGGTTGGATGGCAGGGGCCTCCAGGGAGGCTATATCTGGTGGGCTCCATTTACAAATAGAAGAAGAGGGGAAGGTCAAGTCTTCCAAGGGCAAACTGGGCCAGGATGGACCTTGGAGGAAAGCAAGTTCTGGTCAGAGGATGTTTTTCGTAAGATGTCTGTCATTCATGTATCATAAATTTTTCACCTTATCAGTGCTTCCTTCCTTTTTATGGCTGAATGATAGTTCATTGTGTGTGTGTGCAGGAGTGTTTCATTGCTTGAGGGTAGGGATACCTGAGAAATAGGCCATTAGGTGATTCTGTCGTGGGAACCTCATAGAATGTACCTAACAAATGCAGATGGTAGGGCCTACTCCACACCCAGGCTTTATGGTCTGTCTGTCTGTATCTATGGTATAGCCCATGGTCCTCAGGCCCTGAGGAGCCAAACAATACGGGAGTCAACCAAGCATCAGAGAAAATGAGGCGAGCTAGGTCTGCAGTAGACATGCAATCAAGGCTGTTGCTGGGAGAGCACGGCATACTGTTTTATAGGAAGCTTCTTTTCCTTATATAAGTTGAAGGAACACACTGTAAAATAATGATGAAAACACAGTGTAGTGATCATGTGAACCAGTAACACAGCCGCTTTTTGTCGTCAATTACTGTGCACTGTGCGTGGAGGTAAGAGCTATACTGCTGCAAACTGGCAGTAGGTCTATTTGCACCAGCATCAGCACAGACACGTGAACAATGTGTCCTTGTAGCCAATGCGAGGACTATGACGCTGCTAGGTGATAGATTTTTTCAGCTTTATTGTAATCTTTTTTTTTGGGGGGGGGGTACCAGGAATTGCACTCAGTGCACTCAACCACTGAACCACATTCTCAGCCCTTTTTTGTGTTTTATTTAGAGACAGGGTCTCACTGAGTTGCTTAGTGCCTTGCTTTTTCTGAGGCGGGTTTTGAACTCACTTCCTTCCTGCCTCAGCCTCCTGAGCCACTGGGATTACAGGTATGCGCCATTGCACCCGGCTCCGGCTCCGTTATAACCTTCTGGGATCACTATCATACAGGGGTGTGTCCGCCACTAAAATATCATTATGTGGTACATGACTTTATTACTTTTAAAAAACTCTATTTGGGCTTTCCCCCCTCTCCCCAATTTTTAGTCTTATAAATGTTGCCATGAATGTTAGTGGATGAGTTTCAGTGTGGACGTTTGCTTTTCTTTATGTACCAAGAAGTAGACTTGCTAGGTCATTTAGGAGCTCTGTTTAACTCTTGAGGAGCCGCCAAACTGTTTCCCAAGGCAGTTGCTCCCTTTGCGATCCCGCCGCAGTGCACAAGAGGTCCAGTTTCTCTGCACCCTTGCCAGGGCTTGTCCTTGTCTCTGTGATTTTGATTAGAACCATCTTATTGGGTGTGAGTTGGCATCCTGTGGTTTTGACTTGCATTTCCCCAAAGACTAATGTCATTGAGCATCTTTTCATGAGCTTACATCATTTGTATCTCTTCTTTGGAGAAATGTCTATGCAAATCCTTTGCCCATTTTTGAATTGGGACATTTGCCTTTTAATTGTTGAATTGTAAGAGTCTTGGTTTGTTCTGGATCTAGACCTTTGCAAGATACATGTTTGCAGACTTTTTCTCCTGCTCTGTGGATTGTGTTTTCACTTTCTGGATAGTGTCCTTGGTGTACAAATGCCTTTAATTTTGTTGAGGTCTAATTTTATCTGACCTTTCTTTTGTTGGTTGTGCTTTTGGTGTCACATCTAAGAACCAATTCCTAACCTGAGGTCAGAAACTTTAACATGTAGGTTCCTTCTAAAAGTTTTATAGTTTGAGCTCTTATATTTAGGCTTTGGATCCATTTTGAATTAATATTTCCAAGTGGTTTTGGTTTAGAATCTAATTTCATTCTTTTGTCTGAGGATATCCAGTTGTCCCAGTTCTGTTTGGTGATTGACAAAAATACCTTAGGAGATGGCCAGAAACTAGGGACAAATCAACTGCCCACAGCACTGGAGAAACTGTAGTGAACTCAGTGAACAAGGCTGCAGAAAGTTTTGACATTTAGCCAAAGAGGAGTCCTGGAGATCACAGAGGGAGCCAAGGGCTTGAGGGTTGGGGTGACTTCTGAAGGGACCAAGTGATAGCCTAGCAAAATAAGAGTGGCTTTATTAAGTAGCCAAAAAGCGGACTTGATGAGAATAAGTGAATGTGGGGGAGGAACGTAAAGTTCAAGAGTTGGGCCATGGGAACACTGGGAAGTCTACATGCTTTAGAGATCTAAGGAGAGTAATGGGAGTTTGGGACTGATGCTGGGCGTGGTGGTGCACATCTGTAATCCCAGCAACTCTGGAGGCTGAGGCAGGAGGGTCGCAAGTTCAAAGCCAGCCTCAGCAATTTAGTGAGGCCCTAAGCAACTTAGACCCTATCCCTAAATAAAAATAAATAACTAAAAAGGGCTGGGGATGTGGCTCAGTGGTTAAGAACCCCTGGGTTCAATCCCCAGTACACACACACACACACACACACACACACACACACTGGAGTCGATGACCTTAGGAGCAAAGGAGTTCAATGAAATAACCACAATAGTGGCGTTAGTTATTAACATTATTAGTGACAACTAGTGGGTGAAGCCATACTGGGTGTCAGACACCCCTCTTATACAGACCCTCTCATTTAATTCTTTTTTTTTTAATTTTTTATTGTTGGTTGTTCAAAACATTACAAATTTCTTGACATATCATATTCCACACTTTGATTCAAGTGGGTTATGAACTCCCACCTTCACCCCATACACAGATTGCAGAATCACATCAGTTACACATCCATTGATTTACATATTGCCATACTAGTGTCTGTTGTGCTCCGCTGCCTTTCCCATCCTCCACCATCCCCCCTCCCCACCTCTCCCCTCCCCTCCCCTCCTCTCTCTCTACCCCCTCCACTGTATAACCCTGAGGGTCTCCTTCCATTTCCAAGCAATTTCCCTTCTCTCTCCCTTTCCCTCCCACCTCTCATCCCTGTTAAATGTTAATCTTCTTCTCATGCTCTTCCTCCCTACTCTGTTCTTAGTTACTCTCCTTATATCAAAGAAGACATTTGGCATTTGTTTTTTAGGGATTGGCTAGCTTCACTTAGCATAATCTGCTCTAATGCCATCCATTTCCCTGCAAATTCTATGATTTTGTCATTTTTTAATGCAGAGTAATACTCCATTGTGTATAAATGCCACATTTTTTTATCCATTCATCTATTGAAGGGCATCTAGGTTGGTTCCACAGTCTTGCTATTGTGAATTGTGCTGCTATGAACATCGATGTAGCAGTGTCCCTGTAGCATGCTCTTTTCAGGTCTTTAGGGAATAGACCAAGAAGGGGAATAGCTGGGTCAAATGGTGGCTCCATTCCCAGCTTTCCAAGAAATCTCCATACTGCTTTCCAAATTGGCTGCACCAATTTGCAGTCCCACCAGCAATGTACAAGTGTACCCTTTTCCCCACATCCTCGCCAGCACTTGTTGTTGTTTGACTTCCTAATGGCTGCCAATCTTACTGGAGTGAGATGGTATCTTAGGGTGGTTTTGATTTGCATTTCTCTGACAGCTAGAGATGGTGAGCATTTTTTCATGTACTTGTTGATTGACTGTATGTCCTCCTCTGAGAAGTGTCTGTTCAGGTCCTTGGCCCATTTGTTGATTGGGTTGTTTGTTCTCTTATTGTCTAATTTTTTGAATTCTTTGTATACTCTGGATATTAGGGCTCTATCTGAAGTGTGAGGAGTAAAGATTTGTTCCCAGGGTGTAGGCTCCCTATTTCCCTCTCTTATTGTTTCTTTTGCTGAGAAAAAACTTTTCAGTTTGAGTAAGTCCCATTTGTTGATTCTAGTTATTAACTTTTGTGCTATGGGTGTCCTATTGAGGAATTTGGAGCCCGACCCCACCGAATGTAGATCGTAGCCAACTTTTTCTTCTATCAGATGGCGTGTCTCTGATTTGATATCAAGCTCCTTGATCCATTTTGAATTAACTTTTGTGCATGGCGAGAGAAAGGGATTCAGTTTCATTTTGTTGCATATGGATTTCCAGTTTTCCCAGCACCATTTGTTGAAGATGCTATCCTTCCTCCATTGCATGCTTTTAGCCCCTTTATCAAATATAAGATAGTTGTAGTTTTGTGGATTGGTTTCTGTGTCCTCTATTCTGTACCATTGGTCCACCCGCCTGTTTTGGTACCAGTACCATGCTGTTTTTGTTACTATTGCTCTGTAGTATAGTTTGAAGTCTGGTATCGCTATACCGCCTGATTCACACTTCCTGCTTAGCATTGTTTTTGCTATTCTGGGTCTTTTATTTTTCCATATGAATTTCATGATTGCTTTCTCTATTTCTACAAGAAATGCCGTTGGGATTTTGATTGGCATTGCATTAAACCTATAGAGAACTTTTGGTAATATCGCCATTTTGATGATGTTGGTTCTGCCTATCCATGAACAGGGTATATTTTTCCATCTTCTAAGATCTTCTTCTATTTCTCTCTTTAGGGTTCTGTAGTTTTCACTGTATAAGTCTTTCACCTCTTTTGTTAGGTTGATTCCCAAGTATTTTATTTTTTTTGAAGATATTGTGAATGGAGTGGTTGTCCTCATTTCCATTTCAGAGGATTTGTCGCTGATATACAGGAATGCCTTTGATTTATGCGTGTTGATTTTATATCCTGCCACTTTGCTGAATTCATTTATTAGCTCTAATAGTTTCTTTGTAGAGCCTTTTGGGTCTGCTAGGTATAGAATCATATCATCTGCAAATAGTGATAATTTAAGTTCTTCTTTTCCTATTTTTATGCCTTTAATTTCTTTCGTCTGTCTAATTGCTCTGGCCAGTGTTTCGAGAACTATGTTGAACAGAAGTGGAGAGAGAGGGCATCCCTGTCTTGTTCCAGATTTTAGAGGGAATGCCTTCAGTTTTTCTCCATTCAGAATGATGCTAGCCTGAGGCTTAGCATAGATTGCTTTTACAATATTGAGGTATGTTCCTGTTATCCCTAGTTTTTCTAGAGTTTTGAACATAAAGGGATGCTGTACTTTGTCGAATGCTTTTTCCGCATCTATCGAGATGATCATATGGTTCTTATTTTTAAGTCTATTGATGTGGTGAATAACATTTATTGATTTCCGTATATTGAACCAGCCTTGCATCCCAGGGATGAATCCTACTTGATCATGGTGCACAATTTTTTTGATATGTTTTTGTATCCGATTCGCCAGAATTTTATTGAGGATTTTTGCATCTAGGTTCATTAGAGATATTGGTCTGTAGTTTTCTTTCTTTGAAGTGTCTTTGTCTGGTTTAGGTATCAGGGTGATGTTGGCCTCATAGAATGAATTTGGAAGTTCTCCCTCTTTTTCTATTTCCTGAAGTAGCTTGAAAAGTATTGGTATCAGTTCTTCTTTAAAGGTTTTGTAAAACTCTGCTGTATACCCATCTGGTCCTGGGCTTTTCTTAGTTGGTAGTCTTTTTATGGTTTCTTCTATTTCCTCAATTGATATTGGTCTGTTTAGGTTGTCTATATCCTCCTGACTCAATCTGGGCAGATCATATGACTTAAGAAATTTATCTATGCCTTCACTATCTTCTAATTTATTGGAGTATAAGGATTCAAAATAGTTTTTGATTATCTTCTGTATTTCTGAAGTGTCTGTTGTGATATTGCCTTTTTCATCCCGTATGCTAGTAATTTGAGTTCTCTCTCTTCTTCTCTTTGCTAGCATGGCTAAGGGTCTGTCGATTTTGTTTATTTTTTCAAAGAACCAACTTTTAGTTTTGTCAATTTTTTCAATTGTTTCTTTTGTTTCGATTTCATTAATTTCAGCTCTGATTTTAATTATTTCTTGCCTTCTACTTCTTTTGCTGTTGTTTTGCTCTTCTTTTTCAAGGATTTTGAGATGAAGTGTGAGATCATTTATTTGTTGGTTTTTTCTTTTTTTAAGGAATGAACTCCAAGCAATGAATTTTCCTCTTAGAACTGCTTTCAATGTGTCCCATAGATTCCGATATGTTGTGTCTGTGTTTTCATTTATCTCTAAGAATTTTTTAATTTCCTCCTTGATGTCTTCTATAACCCATTGATCATTCAGTAACCTATTGTTCATTCTCCAAGTGATGTATGCTTTTTCCTTCCTTCTTTTATCATTGATTTTCAGTTTCATTCCATTATGATCAGATAAGATGCATGGTATTATCTCTACTCCTTTATATTGTCTAAGAGTTGCCCTGTGACATAATATATGATCTATTTTTGAGAAGGATCCATGTGCTGCTGAGAAAAAAGTGTAACTGCTTGATGTTGGGTGGTATATTCTATATATGTCAATTAAGTCTAGGTTATTAATTGTGTTATTGAGTTCTATAGTTTCCTTATTCAACTTTTGTTTGGAAGATCTGTCCAGTGGCGAGAGAGGTGTGTTGAAGTCTCCCATGATTATTGTATGGTGGTCTATTAGACTCTTGAACTTGAGAAGAGTTTGTTTGACGAACATAGCTGCACCATTGTTTGGGGCATAAATATTTATGATTGTTATGTCTTATTGGTGTATGGTTCCCTTAAGCAGTATGTAGTGTTCCTCTTTATCCCTTTTGATTAACTTTGGCTTGAAATCTATTTTATTTGATATGAGTATGGACACTCCTGCTTGTTTCCGAAGTCCATATGAGTGATATGATTTTTTCCCAACCTTTCACCTTCAGCCTATGTATGTCTTTTCCTATCAAATGCATCTCCTATAGGCAGCATATTGTTGGGTCTTGTTTTGTGATCCATTCTACTAGCCTGTGTCTCTTAATTGGTGAGTTTAAGCCATTAACATTTAGGGTTATTATTGAGATATGGGTTGTTCTTCCAGCCATATTTGTTTATTTCTGTTACTAAACATGGTTTGTTTTCCTCTTTGATTATTCCCCCCCCCCCTTTACTGTCCTACCTCCCACTGTTGGTTTTCATTGTTATTTTCCATTTCCTCTTCCTGTAATGTTTTGGCGAGGATGTTTTGAAGAGATGGTTTTCTAGCTGCGAATTCTTTAAACTTTTGTTTATCGTGGAAGGTTTTAATTTCATCTTCCATCCTGAAGCTTAATTTCGCTGGATACACAATTCTTGGTTGGAACCCATTTTCTTTCAGTGTTTGAAATATGTTATTCCAGGATCTTCTAGCTTTCAGAGTCTGTGTTGAAAGATCAGCTGTTATCCTGATTGGCTTACCCCTAAATGTAATCTGCTTCCTTTCTCTTGTAGCTTTTAAAATTCTCTCCTTATTCTGTATGTTGGGCATCTTCATTATAATGTGTCTAGGTGTGGATCTCTTATGATTTTGCACATTCGGCGTCCTGTAGGCTTCTAGGATTTGGGATTCTGTCTCATTCTTCAAGTCTGGGAAGTTTTCTCGTATTATTTCATTGAATAGACTGCTCATTCCTTTGGTTTGGAGCTCTGTACCTTCCTGTATCCCAATGACTCTTAAGTTTGGTCTCTTAATGTTATCCCATATTTCTTGGATGTTCTGCTCATGGTTTCTTAACAGTCTTGCTGAGCTGTCTATGTTCTTTTCCAGTTGAAATACTTTGTCTTCATTGTCTGATGTTCTATCTTCTAAGTGTTCTACTCTGCTGGTAGTATTCTCCATTGAGTTTTTAAGTTGGTTTATTGCTTCCTGCATTTCTAGGATTTCTGTTTGTTTGTTTTTTATAACCTCTATCTCCCTGTAAAGTTGATCCTTTGCTTCCTGGATTTGTTTGCGTAATTCATTGTCGAAGTGATCTTTCATTGTCTGATTTTGCTGTCTAATGTCTTCCTTGATACTCCAGATCATCTGAAGCATGTATATCCTGAATTCTTTATCTGACATTCCATCTGCTGCAGCTGTTACCTCTTCTAAAGTTGCATTGACCTGCATTGCTTGTGGTCCTTTCTTTCCTTGTCTTTTCATACTGCTTGCGTTTCTTTCCTGCAGGCGCGGGCGGCGGCTCTGCTCTCTCCTTATTCCAATTGGGGTGTCGTGACTACCACGCCGGCAGGTCACTGGGCCTGTTCTGGGCGCTGGCGGCGGCTCTGTTCTGCCCCTACTCCAAGTGGGGTGACGAGTGTACCACGCCGGCAGGCCACCGGGCCTGATCCGCCGGTCGGTTGCAGGTTTGCCTACCCTGCAGGCGCGGGCGGCGGCTCTACTCTGCCCCTACTCCAAATGGGGTGACGTGTCTGTCATACCGGCAGGCCACTGGGCCTGTCCCGCTGGTCAGTTGCAGATCTGCCCACCTTTCGGGCACGGGTGGTGGCTCTGCTCTGCCCCTACTCCAATTGGGGTGTCGTGACTACCCCGCCTGCAGGTCACTGGGCCTGTTCCTGGCACGGGCGGCGACTCTGCTACCACGCCGGCAGGCTCCTGGGCCTGATCCGCCGGTCTGTCACAGGTCTGCCTACCTTGCAGGCGCGGGCGGCGGCTCTGCCCTGCCCCTCCTACCACGCCTGCGGACCTCTGTGCCTGATCTGCAGGTTGGTCACAGGTCTGCTCACCCTGCGGGCATGGGTGGCGGTTTCGCTCCGCCCCCACTCCAATTGGGGTCACGTGACCACCACACTGGCAGGGCCTGATCCGGGCGTGGGCGAAGGATCTGCTCTGCCCCTACTCCAGCTGGGGTGATGTGTGTACCACGCTGGCAGGCCACTGGGCCTGACCCCCCAGTCTGTCACAGGTCTGCTTACCTTGCAAGTGTGGGCGGCGGCTCTGCCCTGCCCTTCCTACCACGCCCGTGTACCACTGGGTCGCGGGTCTGCCCACCTTGCGGGCGCGGGTGGCGGCTCCGCTCCGCCCCCTCTCCAATTGGGGTCACGCGGTCACCACGCCGGCGAGCCGCTGGGCCTGCTCAGGGCGCTGGCAGCTGCCCGGCTCCTCCCCTCTGGCTCGACGACAAATCAAGAGAGACTCGGTGTCTGTGCCTCACCCCGCCTACCAGGCGACCAACTGTTTCTGTCGCCGCTGGTATTGATGAAGTTCTCTCCTCCGCTGCTTTCTGATGACATCAGATCTCTGCCATGTTGGTATCCTATGCGAATGGCAGCATTTCGTTCCCCTTGCCGGGCAACCAAAGCAACGGGTGAGTCCTGACCGGCCCTCAGCAGGACCCTGACCGAGAAGCAGTTTCCGCGGGCTCCTAGCCCTGGGCCAGGGCAGTTCCGGGAGCCGGAACTCGGCTGATCCGTGCTCGGTGTATGCTCTGATAAGAGCAGACTCCAAGAAGCAGCCTCCGCAGGCTCCCCAGCCCTGGGCCAGCCTCATTTAATTCTTACAAAGATCTATGAGGTAAAATGAGGCTGTGTAGGCAACTGCCCGGCATCGTTTTGCCAAGATCATGAAGGTAGTAAGCAGTAGAATGGCTGCTAGTGTTAGCAAACATAAATACACAATATCTAGTTACATTTGAATTTCAGATAAGCATCAAATAAAATTTTTGTTTGCATAGTGTAACTACGCCTCCTATAGTACTGGGATAGACATACACTAAAAATTGCTCGTTGTTTATCTAAAATTCCAATTTAACTAGGCATCCTGTATTTTATCTGACAAAAGTATTTCTATGACTGTTTTCATTACATTTAATTAGGATAAGAATTCATGTCTAAGGCAGGCAAGTTTGTGCTGTTATAATAATGAATTACCATAGGCTGGCAACTTCAATAATAAACATTTATTTCTCACAGTTCTAGAGGCTGGAAGCTGGAGCCCAAGGTGGCAGCTTGCTCAGGGTTCTGGGGAGGGCCCTCTTCTAGGTTGCAGACAGTCACCTTCTCTATCCTCGCCTGGCAGAGGAGGGTGCACTAGCTCCGTGTTCTCTTTTCTCCCATGGAGCTGATCCCATTCCTGAGAACTCCACCCTCATGAAATGATGACCCCCAAGTCCTTACCTCTGAACACCACTACCTTAGGGACTGGAATTTATCAGGAACTTTAGGAGGACACAGACATTCTGTCCCTGATATTAGGTTTATTTGGGGGGATTCACTGTGTAATACTTCAAGTCTCTAGAGTACAGTTCGCAGTAAAACTCAGCTCTTACCTCTGAAGTTGTGACTGTTTCCTGCTCTAGAATTCAATTCACAGAGTTCAAGTATGAAGATTGTAGGGGGGAGGAGGGGAGGGGAGAAGAGGGAGGGGAGGGGAGGGAGGGGAGGGAGGGGAGGGCGGCATACTATGTTTTGAACCTATTGATACAGAATTGAATATTCAGATCTGGATTTTCACTTCAGTGCAGGGAGCATGTGCAGTGGTTTATAAAGTGGGATTCCAGCTAGTTATTTATTTGGCTGAGCTGGTCAAGGCAAGGTTATTAATTTGCCAGGGGGGCAGGGCACAGTGCCAGCACAGCCTGTCCACCATTGGAGGGCCGTGCTCACCAGTGCTCATACCTTTGTGCAGGGTTGGTACAGGTTCGGGGTCACTTTCTGCCCATCTAAGTTGAACGCTCTCTGTGGCTGATGAGCATCAGAGGGGCTGGGGCCGTGGCTCAGGGGTGCAGCGGTTGCCTCGCACATGTGGGGCCCTGGGTTCGGTCCTGAGCACCACATAAAAATAAATAAATAAAATGAAGGTATTGTGTCCATCTACAACCAAGGAAATATATAATTTTTTTAAAGTAAATTGTCAGGTAGGCAAGGAATGAAACGTGGATTTATGAAGGGGAGTAAATTGTGTCAGAACTAAAAAGAGTCTGGAATTGAGCCTGCAGGAGGCACAACAGAAACAAAAGAAACATTGTCACACGACAGAGCAGAGTGAAGGACAAGGAAGGTCCTTCCAGCTGTGTCGGGGGACGGGCCGTGGGACATGAGCTCCACCTTGACTTGGGCCACCAGAGGGACACTACTTTGGAAGGGGTGAGAACATGCCAACCCGACCTCCCGTCCCGGCTGGGAAGTGTATGAGGGAGGGCTATGAGAGGTACAAGGTTTCTTTTTGGTGGAAAGTTTTTTGAAAGCAGATTTTTCAGATGAGTATCAATGTTAAAGGCAACTCCTCCTGAGATGCTTAGGCCTCAATCTCAGTTCTCTTGCCTAGACATTTGGAGAGCGAGGGCAGCATTGGATGTTCTGGGAGCAGCTGAGGAATGGCCTTGCGTCTCCGCCCGTCTGGGCAGGCGGCCCTGGCTACTGCAAGGTCGAGGCAGCCTCCGAGCTCAGGATGTTATAGCACAGGGTCCTCCGGGCCAGGTGCTTGAGTTTTTGCCAGATCTGTGCATGATTTTTTTCCTGTTATTTAGTATTTTGTAAAAATTGGCTGAAGCCTTTTGAGCTTTTTTTTTTTTTTTTTTTTTAAAAAAAACCCATACATTTTGAAGTTTATATTGGAGAAATGTTATAAAAATGATAAAGCATATCTGTACATTCCCCTCATTTCCCTAATTGTTGACATTTGATTACATCTACTTTATTACTCTCTCTCTCTCTCTCCACACACACACACACACACACACACACACACTGAGAGTCCATTGCAGATATGATGCTTCATCTCCTCTTAATACACTATTGTGTATTTCCTAAAGAACTGGAACAGTCTCCTTCATAACTAAAATAAAACCATCAAAATCAGAAAGTGGCACTGCAGCAGTACTTCCTTCTCATCCTCAGACTCCATTTGAATTTTACTGAGTGTCCAGTAGGGTCTTTAACAGGTCTAATATCCTTGACAGGATTTATGTTGAATGTCATGTCTCTTTGGGATCCTTCAATCTGGAACAGTTTATCTTTTCTTCACTTGAAGACCTGGCATTGATGGGGACTACAGATCGCATATTTTGTGGGCTGGCTCTGAGTTTGGATGTCCCTGGCGTTTCTTCGTGATTTATGCATTTTTGATAAGACCGTCTCTGAAGTGATCCTGGGTCTTTCCAGCTACGTGAGGTACATGATGTCAGTTTGCATCATTATGAATTATGATAACTTTGGTCACTTGGTAAAGGTGGCGGCCGCCAGATCTTTCAGTTGTTAGAGGCAGAGAAACTTATGTAAAGAAATAGTGACTGAAAAATTTTTAAATTGTGGAAGCAAAATGGACATTTAGATTCATGAACCTTCAAGATCTCCAAGCAGGTTAAACCCAAAGAGGTCTAACCCAAGGCACATGATAACCAAATGTCAAAATCAAGCACATACAGAGAATTTTGAGAGCAACAAGGGAAAATCTAGTCAATTCCTGTGAGGGATTCTCCGCAGGATCCTCAGTCTCTTGTTTTCTTAGCAGGAAACTTGCAGGCCAGGAAGGCCTGGGGTATTTCCAAAGCACAGGAGGAAAAAACTGCAACCAAGAAATACTACAGCAGACAAAATCATCCATTAAAATGAAGGTGAGGTAGACGTATCTCTGACAGAGCTCGTCTCTGCTAGACCTGCCTTATAACTGGTGAAGCTGAAAGCAAAATAAAACAAAGAAAAGCTGAGGGAGCCATTAGATCTGCTTTGTAAGAAATGCTTAGGAAGTTTGCAAACTGAAATGAAAAGTGCAGGGATGCAAGGTTGGGTCAACATCCAGAAATTAATAGATGTTGATTGATCCCAGAGACAGACTGAAAGACAAGAATCACATGATCATCTCCATTGATGCAGAAAAAGCATTTGACAAAATACAGCACCCATCCATATTCAAAACACTAGAAACATTAGGGAATGTGAGGACACATCTCAACTTTGTAAAAGCTATCTATGTTAAACCCCAGGCCCACATCATTCTAAATGGAGAAAAATTGAAAGCCTTTTCTTCTAAAAACCAGAACAAGACAAGGATGCCCTCTTTCAATTCTGTTCAATATAGTCTTGGAAACTCTAACCAGAGCAATCGGACAGAAGAAAGAAATTAAAGGGATAAGAATCAGAAAAGAAGAACTCAGACTGTCGCTACTTTGCTGATGACATGATTCTATATTTAGAAGACCCCAAAACCTCTACCAGGCACCTTCTAGAACCATAAATGAATTCAGCAAAGTAGCAGGGTGTGATATTAATACCCATAAACCAGTTGTCTTCCTCTACAACAATGATAAATCAACTGACAGAAAAATTAGGGAACTATCCCATTCAAACAACCTTGAAAAAAATGAAGATATTTAGGAATAAATCTAACAAAAGAAGTGAAAGACCTCTGCAATGAAAACTTCAGAACACTAAAGAAAGAAATTGAAGAAGACCTTAGAAAATGGAAAGATCTCCCCTGTTCTTGGATAGGCAGAATTGATATTGTCAAAATGGCCATATTACCAAGGTGTTATACAGATTTAATGCAATTCCTATTGAAATTCCAATGATGTTCTTCATAGAAATTGAAAAGGCATTCATGAAATTCATTTGTAAAAATAAGATGCCCAGAATAGCCAAAGCAATCCTCAGGGATAAACGTGAAGCAGTAGGCATCACAATAACAGACCTTGAGTTATGCCACAGAGCTATAGTAACAAAAATGGCATGGTATTTACACCAAAACAGACACAGAATAGAAGACACAGAGACAAACCCACATAAATACAGTTACCTCAAAGGCGCCATAAACATGCATTGGGGAAAAGATAGCCTCTTCAACAAATGGTCAGGGGAAAACTGGAAATTCATATGTAGCAGAATGAATATTCATCCTGCACAAAAGTCCAAGTGGATCAGGGATCTAGGCACTAGAACAGAGACTCTGCACCTAATAGAAGAAAAAGTAGGCTCAGATCTCCATCATGTCGGCTTAGGAACTGACTCCCTCAACAAGACTCCTAAAGTGCAAGAAGTAAAGTCAAGAATGAATAAATGGGATGGTAGTAAACTAAAAACTTCTTCTCAGCAAAAGAAACAATCAAGAATGTGAAGAGAGAGCCTGCAGAATGGGAGAAAATCTTTACCACACACACTTCAGATAGAACATTAATCTCTAGGATGTATAAAGAACTCAAAAATTTTATACCAAAGAAACAAACAACAACAACAACAAACAACCCAATCAATAAGTGGGCTAAGGAACTGAACAGACACTTCACAGAACAAGAAATACAGTTGGGGGCTGGGGATGTGGCTC
Organism: Marmota flaviventris; assembly: GCF_047511675.1. NCBI lineage: Eukaryota > Metazoa > Chordata > Mammalia > Rodentia > Sciuridae > Marmota > Marmota flaviventris. Next base: position 168,862,110 of record NC_092500.1, read on the forward strand.
AGGCGGTAGCGCGCTCGCCTGCCATGCGCGCGGCCCGGGTTCGATCCTCAGCACCACATACAAACAAAGATGTTGTGTCCACCGAAAACTAAAAAATAAATTTAAAATTCTCTCTCTCTCTTCTCTCTCTCTCTCTCTCTAAAAAAAAAAAAAAAGAAAAAAAAGAAAAAAGAAATACAGTTGGCCAACAAATATATGAAAAAATATTCAACATCTCAAGCAATTAGAAAATTTCAAATTAAACCTACACAGAGATGTTGTCTCACTCCAGTCAGAATGGCAGTTGTCAAGAATACAAGTAACAATAGATGTTGGGGATGTGGGGGAAAAGGTACACTTATACATTGCTTATAGGACTGCAAATTGTGGCAACCACTCTGGAAAGCAGTGTGGAGATTCCTCAGAAAACTTGGAATGGAACCACCATTAGACTCAGTTATCCCACTGCCGCAGTCTGGCTGGGCACAATCGGGAGCCACTTGTCAAAAGAAACTAACTTTATTTTTAGAACCACACATGCCAAACAAAACAGCCTCTCAGGAAAAACCCTCAGAGCCCCAACTGCCACCACCGGCTTTTCACAAGCCTCTCTCTCCAACCCAAGCCTCCCTCCACCTCCCACAATCCTCATGCTCTTGAGGCCGATTGGCTGAGTCACGTGGGCGGAGCCAAAAAAGTCCCCCAATGAGCAGCTCCGTGGTCTGAAAGGGCAGGGAAACAGCCCAATGAGCATCACCACAGAGGAGCCAATCAGCTAGATGTTGCTGGGGCCGCTGTGAGCCAATCATCAGCCGGCAGCTGGAAGTTTGCTGGCAGCTGGAAGTTTGCTGGGGCCCCTTTGGCTGTGGCTCTCAACATCCCACTCCTCCCTATATAGCCAAAGGACTTAAAATCAGCATACTACAGTGACACAGCCACATCATATTTATAGCAGCTCAATTCATAATAGCTAAGCTATGAAACCAACCTAGGTGCCCTTCAACCAATGAAAGAAAATGTGGCATATATACACAATGGAATATTACTTAGCCATAAAGAAGAATGAAATGATGGCATTCACCAGTAAATGGATGGAACTGGAGACTAGAATGCTAAGTGAAATAAGCCAATCTCCCCAAACTAAAGACTGAACATTCCCTCTGATATTTGGAGGCTCACTCACAATAAGTGGGAGTGGGGTGGGGGGAGGGAAGGATAGAAGTACATTGGATCACACGAAGGGGAATGAAGGGAAGAGAGGGGGATGGGAATAGGGCAGTAGAATGAACCAGACTTAACTTTCCTATGTTCATATATGAATACATGACTGTAAAGCGGAAAAGGCGAGTGAGATCAGGAACCACAGAACAAGAATAAGGCACCAAAAGAAGATTTATTGGGGGGTGCTCCGGGGTGAAGTTCACCTCTCCACAAAAGGGTGAGGGCTGGGGAAGTCGTGGCCGGGAAAGGCAAGAACAATGCTTATAAGGGAAGCTGGAGGTGGGAGGGCCTCGGCCACCTAAATTGTGCTACCAACATCAGGTAGGCTGAGCTGAGTTTGGGGGAACCTGTTGCTGGTTGGTCTGAGCTGAGATGAGTTGACAGGGTGATTGCTTCAGTCGGTGGGAAACCATGGTCTTTGGGGTCCATTACCACATCAGCTTCTGGTGGCCATTTCAGGTCTCCTCAGCCAGGTGGAAAGTCCCCAACCACAACCACCATGGAAGGGGGAGGGGAAAGGGAAGGCTGTTGACCCAACGATGACCAGTGTTAATTCTGCATCACGTACAACCGTAAGAACGGCAAGTTATATTCATGTATGTATAATATGTCAAAATACTTCCTACTGTTATGCATAACTAAAAAGAACAAATAAAAAATCAAAAAATGGAAAAATGTGTTAGATAGCAAAACAAAGGCACATGAAAGCAGGAATTTCATGTGTAATAGTGAATATATGGACACACAGATTAATGCAGCATTTTAAAGCTAGTGTCTAAATTTTAACCCTAACATAAAAGTTGGATAAAAAGTTTTAAATGGATACATAATATAAAAAGAAGCGATCTCTTCCTACAGGAACACAAAGTCTGTAGTGTTGAGTAGAAGAGAAGTATCTCTGAGGTGGGTGTGGCGGGGCACACCTGTGATCCCAGTGACTCTGGAGGCGGAGGCAGGAGGATTGCAAGTTTGAGACCAGCCTCAGCAAATTAGCGAGATCCTGCCTCAAAATAAAAAAGTGAAAAGAACTGGTGAGGTACTCTTGAGTTTAATTCCCAGTAGCAGGAGGAAAAAAAAAAAAAAGTAGAACATTCATGTACAACTAACATTAAATTGTTACTAAAATAGAAAGTTATAACTATAAGACATTTTACCCAGATATCAAGGGAACAACAAATAAAAAACATGTAATAGGTACACACAAGATCACTAAAAATACTCAAAGAAAATCAATATTAAAAAAACACCAAAGGAAGACAGAAACAGGAAAACAGGGATAAAACCACTGCAAGACAAACATAAAAAAGGTAACAAAGTGGCAATAGTAAGTACTCAGTGTAAAGAACTGTCTTAAATGTAAATGAATTAAATGTAGCAATCAGAAGGCAGAGTGACTAATGGGTAATCAAACAGTATCCAGGGCCGTGTTGTCTCCCAATGACCTAAGTTAGAATGAAAGACACACAGGCTGATGGCGAAAGGAAGGAAAGAGATATTTCATCAAATGGCAACCAAAGGAAGCACAAGTGGCTGTATGTAAATCAGACAAAACTGAGGTTGACTCTACAACTGTCTCCAGAGATAAGTAAAGTCCTTTAAAATATAATAATAAAAGACCAATTCAGGAGGAATATATAACAATTACAAATATATACATAGCCAACATCAGAGCACATCAAAAGCAAATGTTAACAGATCTGACGTCGAAAACCAACCGCAACACATTTATAGTGGTGGATTTCCACGCCCCACCTGTGATAGGGGATGGAGTGACCAGATGGGAAATCAAGGAACAGCTGCTGTATGCACACCAGAGACCAGGCGGACCCACCTGGTATGGTCACGACGTTCCTCCCCAACAGCAGAAGAAAACACATTCCTTTCAAGTGTGCACAAACATTCTCTAGAACAGATGAAATTTTTAGGTTATAGAATAAGGCATAACCAATCCAAGAAGCTCAGAGTTATTCCAAATAATTTTTCCAAACACAGTGGGATGAAACTACACGTCGATAAGAGGAAGAAGATAGAAAAATTCACAATGATGTGGAAACTCAATGACGTACTCTTGACTGGCCAGTGGTCAAGAAAAAAAAAAGGGAGTTTGAAAAGTATTTTAAGACAAATAAAAATGAAAGCATACAACCTAAAAACCTACAGGATACAGCAGAAGTAGTTATGTGAGGGAAATATGTAGATCTTAAACAAGCAATCTAACTTTACACCTCACAAAACTAAAAAGAGAATCAAGTAAACCCAAAGGTAGCAGACAGAGGAAAGAGCGAAGACTAGGAGTAAATCAAACAGGGGCAAAGGAAATCAACAGTTTTTAAAAAGATCAACAAAATTGACAAACCCTCAGCTAGACTAAAAAGAAGAGTCAAATCAGAAATGAAAGAGGAGACATTAGGAAGGACAGGTCAGAAGTAAAAAAGACCGAAGAAGAGTGTTCTGACCAGTTACACACCAGCACTCTGGATAACTCCACGGGATGTGTAAGTCCTGAGAAACACAGTGGAAGAAATCCACATTAGGAGGCGACAGACAGCTTGATCAAGCCAATAATAAATAAGGCGATTGAATCAGTAGTAAAAAAAAAAAAAAAATCCAACAAAGAAAAGCCCAGGACCTCATTGTTTCACAGGTGAATTCCACCAAACATTCCAACAATTATTAATGCTAATCTTCTTAAACACTTCCAGAAAAGAAAAGAAAGGAAAGAATAAAGAAAGAAAAAGAAGGAACCCTTCCATCCTAATTTTATGTCAATTCCAAAGCCAAGCAAAGACAATACAAGAAAAATAAAATAAAGCAAAAAGCCTCAGGCCATAAAATGCACCTGATGGACATAGACACACAAATCCTTAATAAAACACTGAGCAAATCAAATTCGGATCAGACACAGTGACAAAGTGAGGTTGTCTGGAGGATGTTTCATCATTTGCAAATCAACCAATAATAAATAAGATGAAAGAAAAGCCCCACGTGATCATCTGAATAGATGCAAAAGCAGAAAAACAGATAAGCAACAGTAAGACCCCCCCCACCCCCCCACACACACATTTCACAGAGCTCAATAGCAACTCATGATCAAAAGTCTCAACCAAGTAGTACAGAGGGACCTTATCGCTACATAATGAAGACATACACGAAAAACCCACAGCTAACACCGTGATCAATGGGGAAAACAGAAAGCTTTCTCTCTAACATCTGGCACAAAGAGAGAATATCCACATTAGCATTTATTTTGGGTGAATCTGGCCAAAACAATTAGACAAGAAAAATAAAAGTCACCCAAATTGAAAAGAAAAGAGAAAAGTTTTCTATGGGCATAGACTACACGATGATATATGTAGAAAACCCTGAAGAGTCATCCGAAATTTATTAGGACTAAAAAATGGGATGGGGGTATATTTCACTTGCCTACCGTGTGCAAAACCCTGAGTTTTATTCCCAGGACTACAAAAAACTGAAGTTATAGGACACTAAGTGAACATAGAAAATTAATCTTGCTTTTATTTGCAGATTATAAACTATTCTAAACACTGGGTTCAATTCTCAGCACTGTATATAAATAAATAAAATAAAGATCTATCAATCAACAACTAAAAAAAATATTTTTTAAAAAGAGTCACAACATAAAGCAACCAAAAGAATATGCGATAATAAACTTAAGAAGTGAAAGACATATACATTGAAAATTATAAAACACTGATGAAAGAAATTAAAGAACACAGAATTAATGGAAGATAGCACATATTTTAATTAGTAGAATTAATATTATTGAAATATTCATATGACCCAAATTGATGTATGAAATCAATGTAGATGGAGGCATTCTTTATCAAAATAGAATAAAAATTCTTAAAATTCAGATGGAACCACCAAAGACCCTGACTACAGAGTACAGAGCAATTTTGAGTGAGAACAGAGCTGGGGATATCACATCCCCTGATTTCAAAATATATTTTTAAAAAGTTAAAATAATAAAAATAGAATAATCAGGCATGAAGACATAAAGCCAGACACACAGTCCAAAAGAACGGAACAGAGTTCCAGAATAAAACCACACACCTCTGGTTAGCTGACCTTTTTCTGGGTGTGGGTACTGGGGATCGAATCCAGGGTGGCTCTACCACTGAGCTCCAGCCCCCCCCCCCCCCCCCCCCTTTTACTTTTATTTTGACTCAGGGTCTCACTAAGTTGCCCAGGCTGTCTTTGAACTTGCGATCCTCCTGCCTCAGCTCTCTGATTAGCTAAGATTACCAGTGGGCGCCCCTGTGCCTGGCTCAGTCAGCTAGTCTTTGATGTGGGTGCCAAGAATGCCCAGTGGGGAAGGGACACATGCTGGCAAAGACACAGAACAGCAGGATTTCTCATTTATTTGCTGGTGGGAATGCAAAATGGTATAGCCACTCTGGAAGACAGTTGGGCAGTTTCTCATAAAACTCAATATACTCTTAAAATGTGATCCAGCAGACATACTCCTCGATGAGATGAAAATTATGTCCATATAAAAATCTGTACAAAAATGTTTATGGAAGCTTTATTTGTAATTGCAAATTTACAAGCTACTGAGATGTCCTCCTGCAGGGGATTGGATAAACAAACAGTGGTGTCTCTAGATGATAGACTATTACTAAGTGTTAAAAAGAAATGAGATAAACGTCACGAAAAGATGTGGAGGATTCTTTAATGCTCATGGCTGAATGAAAGAAGCCAATCTGAAAAGCCTACATACTGTGCGATTCCAATCATATGACGTTCTTGAAAAAGCAAAACGATGAAGAAGCAAAAAGGTCAGTTTTTGCCAGGGGTTTATGTGTGGGTGTGGAAGGGTGTGATAATAGAGCGCAGGGGATTTTTAGCAAGTGAAACTATTCCGTATGGCACTGCAGTGGTGGGTACACAACCCTGATGCCTGCTAGGTACTTTTGTTAATAATGTATCTGTGTTTGCTCATAAGCTGTAACAAATGTATCACACTAATGCAAGCTGCTGCTATGCTAATAACAGGAGAAACTGTGTAATTGTGCGTGGGGGAAAGGGAGGATTAGAATCTCTTGGTACTTCTTGCTCAATTTCTCTGTGAGCCTAAAATTTCTCTCTCTCTCTCTTTTTTTTTTTTTAAAAAGGAGTCTATTAATTTAAACAATGGCATCATCATATATAAACTGTTCTATAACTTTTAAAAATTTAGCAATATGTTGTAGACATTAAAAAAAAAAAAATAATGGTGGTTGGGAGAGGAAAGGTAGAGGCAGTAAGTTGAGTAGCACAGGAAGCCAGTTACAGTCAAGTCTGCAAAGTTTTAGTGCATTCCCCAGTCGGGGGGCTCTTGCTGGAGCTCTCTCAGTGGGGGCAGGGGAAGAAGTAAAGGCCATGAGTGTAGACTACACTTTCTAGAATCTTAGCCACAAAGGAAAAACAAGGACAGGGCAATGGGTATAGCTGGACACAGGCCAGGCGATGGGAGGGGCTGGCACATGTCTCCACGTTCCAGAGAGTGAGTGGTGGAGAGGGAGAGAGGAGGTCCGGGAGGGAGGCGGGTGGAAACTCCCAGGTTCCTTGAACAGGTCTTCCTCTTCCTCTGAGGCACAAGGACGGAGAGGAGATGGGTGTGTGCGATAGTGTCTTGGAAGGCTCTGTCCGTCTTTGATTCCTTGTGTAGCATCTGCCCTGCCGGCCAGGCTGAGCGTTCCCCAAGGCCAGGACTCAGTGTGACCTGAGAAGAATGGCGAAGGTTGTGACAGCTTCTGAAGGGTGCGAGAGGGTGACGAAGCCAAGGACACACGGCAAGCTGTGGGGAGGCTGTTCTGGGGTCACTCGTCCCCATCTTTACTGCAGTGTGGATTTTTCTCATGGCCGTACTGGTGGACGCCTGGTGAGTTCTCTGCTCCACTCCAGGAGCTTGCAGGGCAAGAGTGCGGAGGAGACACCTGTGAGGCTGTGCAGGTGATGGGCTTCATCTCCACGAGGTGGGGAGGGCTCAGGTAGCCCCAAGAGTGAGTGGCTGAGGAGAAGGACAGGCCAAGGTCACTGAGGTCCAGAAGATGAAAACAAGGGGTGGGTGCATAAGTTGTGTTCCACACAAATTTCAAATTAAAACAGGATTATGATAGGAGTTAGGATAGAGAGGATACTGCTGCTGCAACAACTAGGTCCCCAAGATGTGTAATGACTCAAGGACAAAAGGAGTGCATTTGTGTCATGTAAAAGATCAAGGTGAGTATTCTTGAACAGCAGACAGGGTGGGCGCAGGTTCCCCGTCTATGCAGTTAACTGGCGACTCAGGTTCCCCTGCTTCTACGTCTTCAACACACAGCTCCTGTGGTTGTCTGGGGGACGTCGTCTAGTCAGCTAGGAGACTCCAGAGGGGAAGACAGAGGCAGTTCTCTGTGTCTCAGGCCTTGAGGAGACCTGTTTGATTAGCATGATCTCTGTCACATCTAGCTGCCAAGGAGGCTGGGAGTGTCCTACGCGGTGTCCTCCGTGTTCAGTTGTGTCCTGGATGAAGAGTGTGGGTGTTGTGAACAGCTAGCAGCCTGTGCCCCACACAGAGGCACAAAGGATGGACTGACCTAGTTGCGTACAACCTGAGAGTGCAGAAGTGACTTTCAGAGAGGGGACAATGCCCAGGGGGTGGGGCTTTTGTAAGTGTCTGGATTGACACTGTCTGAGGGCAGAGGGGGTGCAGAGAAGCCGGACTTGTCTGACTCTCCCGTCGGCCGTCTCCGCAGCTATTCAGCGTATTGGAGTTCTTCCAGCATTGTTCTCGTGGTCTGTAAAGTCCAGCCATCAGCTTCACAGTGTTCAAGGTGATTCATGAGAACATTCTTGGTGAATAGTAACTGTTCCATAGAAGTGATTTTTCTTTCTTCTGCCTATTCAAGGATCTTCAAAGTCACAAGTAGAGGGAGAGCACTGTTAAAAAAGTTGGGTGAGGTCTGTGATTGGCTAGAGAAGACCTGCCTCAAGGGCACCTGGAGTGGGGCAGGTGGAAGTATAGCATTCATGAAGAGTTTTGTAAATGACAGATGGAGCTAGGTTCAGCCTCACCGAGGTAGACAACTGCTGTGGAGAACGAGCAAAGAGCCCAGGTCCCTCCTCCGGGGCGGCTCCTTCCTGCTCCCAATCCCTGGCACCACTTGGGAACAGACACAGAGGTACCTACAGCTTCTGATTTTCCAAAAGAAGGGTGGAAGTGTGGTGGCTTTTTCATAGAAAGTGTTCTAATTTTTAGATGTTGGATATTAATTAAAAATCAGTTAGATCACCACGTGGGTCCAACAAAATGTGTCTCAGGGCTGCTCTGGCCCATGGGCCACCAGTTTGAAACTTGCACATTATGTACCAGTGAAGTTCCACTCCCAGGATGGCCTTCAAATCTGTGCTGTCCAGTATGACAGCCAGAGCCACTAAAACTCCCATTCCTCAGTTTGATTGGCCATATTTCAGGTGTGCCTTCGCCAGCTGGGGCTAGTGGCTACTCATGTCACACAGCAGAAGTCTAGGACATTTCTCTCAGGGTAGAAAGCTCTGCAAAGCACTGGAGGGGACATGAAAGAGAGGTACTGCATGTCAGAAGAGGTTTCCTTTCCTAGATACGGACAGGCCATTATGTTCTGTCTGTGTTGTCACGTGGATGGAGGCCAGGGAGCGAGTCCTGTGGAGTTTCACCTTGTCTTGCATGAAAGTATGAGATATTTCTCTGGCCAGTACCTCGGTGAATCATGGAGATTTAATAGTGTTGGAGAATCCCTCCATTCCACTCTGACTTTACCCCCTGTGCTGAGTGTCCAAGGTGGGGACTCCTGCTGTGTGAAAGAGTGTTGATATCTTGACACTTTAGAGGCAGATCTCTGTGTCTTCCAGTAGGAGGGGCCTGGTCTGTCCCAGATCCTCCTTATGCACTAGATTGATATTGAAGGAAGCTGACTGTGCTGCAGAGACGGGCTGGGGATTTGGTCAGGCACATCAGACAATTCAGCTCTCCGTATGTCAACGGGGTGGGGGGCATTGGTGGTGGTTGATTGGGGTGAGGGATCTCTGAGGTACACAGGCCAGTGGTCCACCAGATACAGAGAACCCTGAGATGGGGGCTCCAAGAGAAGGCCACTCGAAGAAGCACTGGTAGGTGGGCAGTGGTCAGAACTCCATGGGAGGTCCACCATTCCATGGAAGGCCCTCCATTCTGGTGGAGGCCTACCTGTGTGTATCAGATCCCAGTCCTTGAAAACAGGAACCAGGCATGATGGCGCATGCCCGCAATCCCAGCAGCTCAGGAGGCTGAGGCAAGAGGATCATGAGTTCAGAGCCAGCCTCAGCAAAAGCTAGGTGCTGAGCAACTCAGTGAGACCCTGTCTCTAAGTAAAATACAAAATAGGGCTGGGGATGTGACTCTGAGGTCCAGTGCCCCTGAGTTCAATTCCTGGTACCCCTCCCTCCCCCACAAAAGAAAGAAAACAGACAAGATGAGGGGTATGCATTCTATTCTCCAGAGGGGAACCAGCAGGGGCTAGGCAGGGGCCAGGCAGGGCCCAAGGCTTTGAGAGAGACGTCGGGGTGAGCAGCTTCTGGTTGATGGCACTCGGGAGGGTCTGGGACCAGATCAAAGGGTCCCTGCAGAAGAAAGAGGGGCTGGTAACTTGGTGGAGTAGAGCCCAGATGCTTGCTCTAACATGCCAAGTTCCTTCCCAGAGTGGGGGAAAAACTATCTAATACAAAATCTCGGACTACAGGGCCTCATGACACCTGTGTCCCCCTGTTTCTAGGACTGGGGGGCAGGTAAGGACATCAGCAAGGGCCTCCAGGCAAACCTTCATAAACTGGGCAGGATGGGAAGGGGACGAGACAGAAAATAGAGAGGGAGCTCCCCAGGGACCTTCTAGAAACTAACTGAAGGATGGGGCCTGAAACAGAGCTGGTTGTGCATTTTGTGCCTTGGAAGATCATTTTGGACTCAAGTGCCACATGGCTGTATTTTACAACTGGGACTTTCACCCAAGGTATTTATTCATATATTCATCTACTTATCTTTTACCTACTCTTCCATCCATCCCCCCATCCTCTCACCCATCCACTGTCCGTCCATCCATCCATCCATCCATCCATCCATCCCTCCCTCCCTCCCCATCCTCTCAGGATCCATGTGGCTATTGTATGAAGAAAGAAAGCACAGTTTCTGTCCTCGAGAAGCTTATTGTTGCTGGGTATGTTGGTGCACATCCCAGCAACTTAGGAGGCTGAGGCAGGAGGATCGTAAGTTCAAGGCCAGCTGCAGCAACTTAGCAAGGCCTAAATAACTTAGCAAGACCTTATCTCAAAATGAAAAAATAAACTGGGGATGTAGTGCCCCTGGGTTCAATCTCAAGTACCATAAGTAAAAGAAGAACCTTATTGTCCAGAAGACAACGTATAAAGAAATAGTGCGGGGAACTGTATCAGGCACTCTGCTAGGAGTCCGGACAGGGTCCAGTGGGCGACAGGAGTAGCCAGCTCTGTGTGGGGTTCAGGAATGGCTGCACAGAGGAGGGGTGAGGGGTCAGAGAGGGCATGGATATACTTGCAGAGGTAGGTGTGGGGGCCTGGGAAGAGGCTACAGACAGCCCCACACATTTCAGGAATGTGAAGATGACAACTCCAGCCAGGCAGTGGCTGGGGACGAGAGGAGCAGAGAACAGGGCATCGCCTCCCACCCAGTCTCTCTAGAACTAGGGTCACTTTCTTCCTGTTGGTGCCCCCTCTCTTTCAAGTGTTGTTTTTACTGGTCTAACTCATTTCTAATTTCCTGAAGGAGCAGAGGGGACTCCTTAGACTTCTCATCCATCAGAGGCCACACGAGTTCACCGTTGGGAATTTGGTCTGAAGGCCCATAATGAGACTGACAGTAGGCTCATAGAACTAGTTGTCTGTCTCTTCCGGTGATTTCCTCATCTGTTGGTGTCCTAGTGAGGGTCCTCTTTGGCTTCTGGAAAGATTCTGGGTGTGTCTGAAGTTGGAGGGACACCCATATCTGGGTTGCTGACCATCTAGGGTCAGAGAACCCCAGTCAGGTCTCGGGTAGAGAAGCAGAGCTGGTGCAGATGTGTGTGCTCAGCAACTTGTACCTCCACCTGGGCTTTTGACCCATCCATCTATCCACTTATTCATCCTTCTTGTGCAAATGCCTTGAATCAAAGTGCTTTGAACACCCCTGCCCCATCTCATTCCCCTCTGCACACATGGTAAACTCCCACTACTTGAAAATAGATAGTGACGGGTGTGAGTGGGGGTGGGGGAAGAAGACCAATTTGTTTAAGGGGAAATTCAGAATTTTGTGAAGTCTTTACAGTATTCAAATGGACTGCTTCAAGAATTCACTAAGGTAGCTGGGTGTGGTGGTGTATGCCTGTAATCCCAGAGCTCAGGAGGCTGAGGCAGGAGGATCATGAGTGCAGAGCCAGCCTCTGCAATTGCGTGAGGCCCTGAGCAACTCAAGTGAGACCCTGTCTCTAGATAAAATACAAAAATGGGCTGAGGATGTGGCTCAGTGGTTAAGCGTGCCTGAGTTCAATACCAGTACCCCCCCCCCCCCCCATAAAAAAAGAAAGAAAGAAAAGAATTCACTAATCTAATAACCCGTCCTAAAGAAGCCTCTCGGGAATTGACTGTATAAAAGTGCAATAGCCATAGAGTATTTTGGGGCAAGTGTATAGTTCTTGGTACTTGTTCATGGCTGTTCTTTTAAGAGACTTAAAATGAAACATTTACGATTTCTCAGTACATAGCTTTCCTCCCCCAGTGTAGAGTTGATGCAGACTCTGACTCAAGGAAGATAACTGATGAGGATATTGTATATCCTGGGCTGGGTGGAGCTCAGACCTGAGATGTGGGCTTGGAAAGAGGGACCAGGTGCAGTCCCCACACCCAGACCCCAGGTGGAGTTGATGGTGACTGTCAGGCCTGGATGGGGAAGGACTGACTCTTGAGGCTTTGCCAAGGGCAGTGGGAAGCTTGGCCTCAGCCCCTATTCAGTGATGCAAAGTCTTGACATCTGGATTGGATCACAGGTGCATGGTGGGGTGGCGTGGCAGATAGAAGGTGATGGTGTGGTCACCTAGGCTGGAGGCACCAGGAGGAAATGGAGGTGGTGTTCTTAGAAATGTCCGCCCATCCCTTTGTCCATTCATATTTCTGTTTAATGAATGCAGGGCCCTTTGCCAGGTGCGGGTGGAGAATGAGGCAGCTTAGGGGATTTTCTGTTAAGAGGTAGAGACAGATTGAAAAATACCCAAGTAAACAAGTCCACAAAAACAGTTCCACACTGTGATCACTGCTACTAAGGAGCCGGGGCCAAGCTGGGAAATAGTGACTACATGGGCTGGCTCCAGACCAGTGGCCAGGGAGGGTCTCCTGCGAGCAGGGATGGAGGGGCCAGGAGAGGCTGCCATCAATGGGGGAAGAGCGACAGCAGGAACAGAGGGCCACATGAGGAAATGGAGCCCAGGGCGCCCTGGAGTGAGGGGCAAGAGGGGGCAGAGGAGGAAGGGCACTTGCTAAACCATTTGCATTCTTTTATGCAAGCAGCCTGCCTTGTCTGAAATTCGACCAACCAGGTCTTCTCTTTTTAGCCGCTGGCTGGCACATTAAGTGCATGCCACTTGCCTTGGTGTTCATCTGTTTTGTTTCCCAGGGGAGCAGGGCCGGGGTCACAGAGTGAATCTGAGTTGTACAGGTAATGAGGCAAGGGACAGGGCAAGGGGAAGGGCCTGAGGAGGGGAAAGGCCTGAAGGCAGATGGCACTTCACTGTGCTCTGCTCACCTCTTGCTCAAGGCAGGCTCTTGTTCCTACTAATTCTTATTGGTCAAGTTCTTAAGCATCGAGAGAACTAGCCCTGTGAGCTTCATCACCTACATTAGAATCCCACCCTCCTGTGGGAAGCTGAGCCTGGAACAAGAGGCGTCTTTGTGCTTTACTTTCCCATCTGTAAGGTAAGGACACAAAGACTTACCTAGGAGGATTTGGGGAAGATTAAGGATGACATACTTGTTTGTTTGCTTATTTATTTATTTATTTATGGCAGTAATGGGGACCCAACCCAGGGCTTCACCCATGCCAGGCAAGCACTGTACCACTGAGCTACACCCCTGGGCCCTGAAGGTGTATCAAAAGCACTGTGTGCTCTGTCCAGATCACAGTAGGTGCTCCGTGGATGTCAGCTCCCTCCTTACTGACTACAGAACAATGTTTTAGGACATTGGACTATAATTGAAAGGTGGCACATTGAATTATAGTGATAACATTTATTATTCTTTCAAGAGCAGGATCTGGCTGCATTTTGGGGAGTGGGGGAAGTTCTGGGCAGGGAGTAAAACCTTCATTCTAGTATGTGGTTTTTGGAGCTTCCTTCTTTAGCAATGGAGGGTGGGGCAGGCTGGGTCTGTGTTTTGGTGCCCAGAGACAGACTAGTTAAAACCTCTCTGGCCTTATGCAGGAGGCTCTGGTCTGGAGAGATGAGCTGGGGCCATCCAATTCTGATGAACAGGCAGGTCTGGGAACACTGAAACAAGTGACCTCTGAGGACCTCTCCAGGCCACAGTCCACTTCTGGACCAGGAAGGGGTGGACCACATGCACACTCCTCATTGACCACCAGAGGGCAGACCTGAGGCAGGATGACCAGAGCAAGGTGCCTGTGTCTCCAGCTGGAACAGAGACCTCAGGCAAAATCTGTAGTCAGAGGATGGGGTGCAGGGTGTCTAATACTGGGATCCTTGGGAAGGCATCTGTGCTACCTAGAGAGGAGGAAGCTCTAGTCTCCCAGCTGTTGTGACCTGTACCTGTCTTCTGTGCTCTAATGCATAGCAGATTTGGACAGATGAGCCTCTGGTCTTCATGCTGTGGGGATGTCTGCAGGATGTTTCAGAGTCCCAACAGAAGTGGCTTATAGCCTGTCTAGTTCTATAAAAAGCAGCGTCTGGCTCAGAGGGCTGCACTGCTGACCCCTGTTACCCCCAATCACAACTGAAGAAGGCAGTGGGCAGTGCCAACCCCTCAGCTGTGCCTCTGCAGCCTGTGCCCCTTCAGGGTTACACACACTCAGGAAGCAGTTGCTGTTGCCTGAGTCCATCTGCAGCAAAGATGTGTCCTAGTCAATGCCCTTTGTTTTTGGCAGAGAAGGATTCCGGAACCTTCTCTTACACTGCATTCATTTTAACCTTCTCTGCAGTCTGCATTGGAGACCGCAGTCCTCCGTGTCCGACTGCAGCAGTGTGGGGATTTGTGGCTTTCTCTTCTCTGCCACATCGAGGCTCATTCTTCCTGTCAGCATTTTATGTTTCAGAGTTGCCCCACGCTGTAACTTTCTGAGCACTGCACTTCCACAGAGCTCCAGCCGTGCCCAGAAGCAGAAATGGTTACTCCAGCCTCTCAAAGGGGGAAGATGAAACCGAGGACTGTGGTGGGCTAGGCCAGGACAGGACTCACGCAGGGCAGACGGCGAGGAACTGAAAGCAGCCAGTTACTGCAGAGCATCAGGGTGCCAGTCTGCAGCCCCCACCACCATTTCCCAGCAGGTTGTAAGATGAGAACATCTTAAAGGTCTGCATCAGTGTCACTCCTCCTCCATCTACCCACGCATCCGGTCCTATTTAAGCCCCCAGTTTTGCTGGTTCCAGAATAAGAGTAAGAGATGAGAAAGACTCATGAAAGAGTAATCTGTGAGCTCAGGCTTCAGAAGGAAGGAAAGGGATGCTCCCCTAGGTAGGGTGCAGCTGTGCACTGCACCATGTAGGTGGCATTATAGGACAAGTGGTCTAACATAGGCATGTACAAAGATTAATGAGAAAGGGGACAAAAGAACACATTTTTGAGAAAAAAAGTTTCCAGAGATGACCTCTATCATTCAGTGGTTCATTTCAGGATTGGCTGCTCTACCTCTGTGTCAGCCGGCTTGGTGGCACACAGCAGTTCTGTTACTTAAAACGTGGGCAACTATGCCGGCACTAGAGTAATGAGCTTTGCTGTTGCACGGTTCTCTTGCAGTTTCAGGGACTTGAGGAAGAAGAGCTGAGCTGCAGTAAGACCCAGCAAAGTGACCTTGCCAAAAGAAAGGGCTGAGTTGGGGAATTTTTGACACCCAAACTCACTATGGTGGTGATGTGGAAGAACCTTTTGTCCTTGTCAAAGCCATGACACTTACTGATGCACCAAACCTTGAGGACAACCCCTGTGGACTGGGCAGTGTGCTAGTAACTGGGAGACTAGGAATGTGAGGAGTCTAGGAGTCACCATCTCATAGAAGAAATGCACAGCCTCTGTACATGCAAAATGTGTCACAGTCAAGGTGAACAGAGGAGGTGCGCTCCAGGCTTTAGGGGGCTGGATGTAAAAAGACTCCACCGTCAGGTAGCATTTAAGTTCAGTGTGAGAGAAGTGTCCCTGGAAAGGGGAAGGGAAGAAGGAGAATAGCCCCGGGGGAGAGGTCTGCTCTGACGCTGTGTCTGCATGCACCCGCCCACAGATTGGAGGTGGTTGTCCAGGGACTGGACATGAGGCTGTAGAGGAGGTGAAGTCAGATTCTGACCCTTGGTTGACTCCCCCCCTGTTCACAGACCCCCTTGAGTAGGGTTTTCCTTCCTCCAGACCCCCAGATTGTCTAGGGGGTTCCATCTAATTGTCCCACTCTTTTTCAACTCCTTGCCCTTTCCTGATGCTGGTGAAGTATGGGGAGGCAGGGGGTTGGGAAGGGGTTGCAAAATGCAAAACAGGCAGTCTTCACTGCTGTTTCCTGTTTGGTGTGTGTTTCATATTTATAAATGGAGGACAGGTTCAAATATTAGGTTCCCAGATTAGGTTCCAGCTTCACTGGAAAATTTCAGTATTTTTCCAAAGAGAGATTTTTTTTTTTTAAAAAAAGTAGTTTATATTAACAAATCTATTAATGTAGAATGGGTGGACAATTCTCCCTCACCCCCCTTTTACTTTTCTGCATGGCACTGAGCAGTAAGTACGGTAAGAAATTCAGATTACTGTCAGTTATCCTCCTTGGTCGATTAAAACTATTCCTTGGGTACTTTCTATGTGCCAAATACTCTCTTAAGTTCCAGCCAGAGCAGACAAATCCATTTAGATGTTACATTTCTGGATATTTATGGTTAGAAATGTCAATTACAATTGACTGGAAACCTTATATCAATGGCTATAGAGATAAGATTGACACAAATAAGTCTGACAAAAGCTCATGGGAGCTTTTTATTAGAAAACAAAACATTCCATGGCAAACCAGTAAATAACAAGACATATTTAAACCCATTAAGATCAAACCAGGAGCAAGGAAGTATAACAAGAATATAAAAAAGCAATATAATTAGAGCCATTTTGTTTCAAATTAATTTGAATATCATTATTTACTTGTTTGCCACGTGGGTATTTTTTTCTTGGGTTTTAATAAGACCCTACTCTATGCACCCCAAATCCAAGCTGGAACCTACTGGTGGGATTCCTTGGTAGGAAGGCATATTTTATGTCTTCCGAGACAAATCCCTTATTTGAGTCCAATATTTGAGGATAATCAGTCCACTTTGCTCCTGCATATCAGGTAGTTGGAGGGGGAAATGCTTCTATTGAACTTTAATGAATTTCCACAGTCCCCTTCTGGGACTTTTGAGGGGAAAGAAATGGTGAATTTTACATCTCTAAGTCTGGGAAGATCGACAGGTGCAGACGCTGGGACACAGGGCCCTCACTAGTCCTAGGATGATCCTGAATTTATCCAGCTAATCTTTCCTAAGCGAGTGTGAGCTGATTAAATAGATTGAGTGCTGCTTGCTGGCCTAGATCATGTAGGAATTGCATGTATTGTGATCCCAAGCAAGAGAAGCCCCACAGTCCAGATGTTTGTCATTGTACCTGCCTGGGGAACCTTCCAAAGGGGGTGGCCTGGTTAGACTGCCTGGGACTCACTGGGCCAGCTCTTTTCTTCCACAAGGATTCTGAAGGTAGAGCATCACAGCAAAGCCAAGGGCTCCCAGGCCGGTTCAGTCGGGTCACGGAGAGACCTTGAAAGCCGGTTAAGTGCGACTCGACTCCGGTTGGGGATTCAGGGTCTTTAACTCTTGAGATTAGAGGTTTTCTCCACGACCATTTCCCATTCCTTTGGGATTTAAGCTCTTTTTTGTCCCTCTGGCTTCTTTCCAGCTCATTTCGCTTTCTGCCTCAAGATGCTGTGCGGGGCGCCAGCTAAGAGCGCCGCGAGGCCTTAGGGCTCCGCCGACGCTGGAATCCCAACAGCTTTTCCTCCACGGATCTGTAGGCACCAGCGAACGCCCCCTGGCCCAACTTCCCCAGGGGCTCCGGGTGGGCGTGGCCATTAAAGAGGGGACACAGGGGCCTACACTGGGCCATTTACACTTTCACAGACTGTGGCCTGTTGGCACAAAAGGCTCTTTCGGGGTGGGGCTTCCCGTGCCCCGCGGACCGAGGCCTTCCCGGATGCCGCGCGCTTGCTCGGGGCTTTCTTTGCAGCTCCAGGCAACAGATGCAGGCAGCCGGCGCTGCCGCAGGCCAGATTCCGTCTTTGCAGGCTCACCTCCCGCCCGCGCCACAACGCACCCCGGAGCGCGACCGGCCCCGTGGCCCGGGCCGCAGCAGCCCGCATCCAGCATCCACTCCGGGGCTGGAGACGGCGGGCGTGGCCGGTGGCGAGCCTGTCGCCGGCTTCCTTTCCCCGCACTCGCCGCCTCAATTCCCCAGCCGGCTGCTGGGCGGAGGCTGAGCAAGTCTTGCTCCAGGCTGGGCGGGGGAGGCCCGGCGCCCCTCCCGGGCCGCGCGGCGCCGGCCGGCGGTGCAGTCGCGCGCTCGCCGCCAGCGAAGCCATTGGCTCGGCGCAGTCACCCCACGCGGGCTGCAGCGGCGGCCTCCGCGGATTGGCGCGCGGGCGGGCGTGTGCGTGCCGCCCGGGCTGCACCGAAGCCCCTCCGTCTTGGGGTTGTGCCCCCTCCCCCTGTTCGAAACGACCACCCCTCCATTGTCCCTGCGTTGCAGATGCTGCATCTGGGGCTGCTGCCAGCCCCAGTCCCGGATGCCCAGGCCCAAAGAAAGGGAGCCAAAGGCGCGTTCCCTGCTCGGGCGCACGCACCGACCGCCGCCCTCAACCGCACACTGCAGCATTTCGCGCTCCGGCGCCGCGCCCCTCCCAGCTTTCCCTCATTTGCATATCCCACGGTTGTGGCCAATCAGTGCTCGCCTCTCTCGAAGCGGATGGCTTTTGCCTGAGAGGAAAGGGAGTGGCTGGCGGCGCATGCGCCGCGGTGGCTGACTTGAACCGAGGCTTTTATTGCTGTAGTTTATTTCCACCCCCTTCCCTCCTGTTCTCTCTCTCCCTCTCTCTTTCTTTTTTTCCGCCCTAGCTGGGGCTGTGTTGGAGGAGAGGAAGAAAGAGCAACAGAGGATTGTATTTGTCCCTTACGTTCCTGAAAATTGCTACCAGCAAGACCAGCTAAACGGTTGTACCTTCTTCAATTCTGCAAAAAGTACCAAGTCCTCTTCCCAGCAATTTTTGCTTTAAAGCTGCCCTTTTGAAATTATTTTTTTTCCAGGAGAGAGAGATGTCTTATCAGGGGAAGAAAAATATTCCACGCATCACGGTGAGTTGGGTACTTGGGAAATGTGCGTTCGGCTAGCAACCTTTTGTGGCCCTGAACATCTAAGGAATTTTTAAAAGAGGGAGATGGAGAGGGACCCAACTTTTTTAAAAAACATTTTTTCAGTTGCTAATGAAGGCGATAGTAGGGTGGTGGTGGTGGGAGATGCAATAATAAAGAATTATAAGGCACGTAGTTTGCAAGGCATTCAATTAGGAGCGTGAGTACTTGGAGATAGCTTTAGGTAGCGCGCCAGATCCGCTGTATCCTTTTATTGTCAGCCCGAGATGCTGCAGTGCTGGCCTGCGGGGTGTAAGCAAATGGATGCCAGATTGAATATGCATGGTTGAAGCTCGATATTGTTCTCCGGGCTGCGTGCTGCGAGGCTGGACTCAGGAGCTGCGATGGGGAGCTGGGGAAATGGATCCTCCCTCCCCGTGTCTTCCGCCCCCACCATAAAGGGCTTTCTGGAGCCTTCCTCCGGCTCCTTGGAAGAAGGGACCGGTTTCAGCCCGAAGGCGTAATGACAGCAGAGGGATGCTGAAAAGGGCAGGGTGTAGCGGAATGATGGGGAAACGGGAAGGGAAATCGGGCACCGTGATGAGCAGGAGAGGAGGGCGGAGGCCCGGGCCAAGGCTTTTTGTTGACTGGGGACAGGTTTTGGGTAGTTCTCTTGTTTTTTTTTTTTTTTTTTTTTTCCGCCCTCTTTTTTGAGGCTGGGGCCCTGGCAGGGCTCGGGGCTCGCTTTCCTGCGTCTTTTCTGCTTCTTCCGCCACCAGGGAGGCGTCCGTGTTGGCGCATACAAAGCGGGCTGGGAGGGTGGGCGCTGGGGACAGCGGCGAGCCGGGCTCAGAGAGGTAATGGCGCTGCGCGACGCGCCGAGCAGATGGCCCGGCCGGCCCCAGGCAGACAATGATCACAGCGGCCCGAGGTGTGGGCGCTGTTCTGGGGCCTGGAATTGTTGGTTTGTACATCACCGGAAAACCTCCGTGCCTTGAATTCGCGATGCTTCAGGGATGAGCACCGGTTCTTGATCCCACTCTCTCTCCATCTTTTCCTGGAAAAGTCTCCCCTGTCCTGTTGTCTGCATCCTGGAATGAAATCCCAGGGAGGGGGAAAGCCAGGGAAATTCATTGTTATATAATGCTGTGCAATCGCAATTGGCCAGCTGATTCCCGGGTAGAACCCAAGGCCAACGCAGGCACCAAAGAATCAAACAGCCGAAAGGTGCTGTAGGGCTGGATTTGGTGTGTGTTTCGCCCTGGTTGTCCCTGTGGCCCCGGGCACCCCTGCTTCCTCTCCATGCACAAGGACACACCCATCCGCAGGAGAGAAGTGGGAATAAATGCGCTGGGGAGGGTCCTGCGCTTGAGATTTTCTGTGATGCGCTGGGTTGTTCAAGGAAGGTGAGTTGAAGGCAAAGACCCCAGATCCCAGAGGAGAGCGCATGGAGCACCCAACGGTCTATGTTACTGCTGGAGGAAGGAGTCTGGGGAGCTAGGGAGTGGGGGTGGGGAGTAGATTTGCAGCAAGCCCCTGATAATTTGTTGTCTTCTTGAACAAACGAGGCAGTTTGGTTTCTCATTGACGTTGTGGGGAGGAAAAAAAAATAGGCAAACAATCAAGACCGATTTTTAAATGTGCGCCCCCTCCACCCTTGAAAAATTCTGGTTGCATTATCCTAGGACCCATAGCATGTTTTCCCTCCCTCCATTACCATGGCCAGTCTCTTATGTAAGAAGCCTTCTAGAAGGTACTGGAGTGAACAGGGCTGTGATATTTCGCTTTTTTCTTGACATGATGTTGGCTGGGGGATTTGTGGTAATGGCAGGAACAGATAGGTCAGTGACTAAGGGGCAGGTGGTGAAGGGCAGGGTTTCTCCTGGTCTCCCAGGCAATGGAAGCTCTAGATCTGGGAGAGGAGGGATTATTATAGGCTCAACATCTCCCAGCCTCAGTTTCCCTGTCAAATGAGAATAGAATCTTCTTCCATCATGTTCTGAGGCTGCAACAGCCTGATGTACTTGACAGGATTTTGTAGAGGTATTGCCATTGATCATGATCAGTTTTAGGAATTGTCCACTGTTTCCATTTGACTTCCCAATATCTGTGTCAGGATGAAAAAGCCCCTGCAGTGTTCAAAATGAAGATCATTTTGATTTTTAGTATGTCAGAGAAACAAATATGTGGAATGACATGTAAATTTTTTTTCTCTTTAGTAGCTTATAGATATATAAAAGATTTTCTGTAATTTCCTTTTCTTGGTAGCTGATAAATGTAGATGGCACTTGCTGTGAGTATTGTTTTTAGCTTAGTTTGGGTTAACCCTTGTCAAGATGAATGCTGTCCTTTGAGATGTGTTGCTTATTAAAGGGGTAATATATGGCTCAGCTTGTAAAGCTTGAATCCGGATTGAAATAAAATAGATGCTTATTCACTGAATACACCACCTTCACATTCCATTTCTTCAACAGGATTTGGGATAGCCATGAGGCATAATGTGGTATTTTTGTTACATTCCTGGCCTTCCCATGCCACACAGCCTTTATTTTTTTGCACAAATATCACCAGTTAAAATATAAGTGCATTAGGAATCTATAGTGATGTTAGATTTTAAAATTTGCCATCTCATCTACTTTATCATAAAACTTTTCCTTTTTCTTAACTACATAGTGAAAATGGTGTAATTTTCATAGTCCCTTCCCTCCCTGCTATGCTTGCTGTGATTTGCCTCAAAAATAAATGTAAATATAAAAGGACATTCTGAATTGAAATCTTGTTGTGGCTGGACCAAGTGTGTTTGTATAGGGTATCCCCTGACAACAGACTTTTGGTCACTCTTCCCTGACACAGACCTTGCCAAGACTCTCCTAAGTGTGGGTGTGTTCCCCCCCCCCCCTTTTTTTTTTAAATGAGGTTTAGCCAAAAGTCATTCAAAAAGTATTGTCTTCTTTATTTGGAATGTTTTCACTGCTCTTTAATCCCCGCCCCCACCCCCCCCCATTTTCTTTTGCTTTCAGGTTTAAGGTCTAATTGAAAGAGATGGTTGATTTTTGTAGAATAAGCTTTGCCAGTATGTTCTGCCTCATTGGATGATAAATTGTTTGCTCAGTACAGGTTCCCCTTTGTCACCAGAGCTTTCAAAAACTGGCTCATTGGAACATCGTTTCTGAATAGTACAAATGTGTCCTGCATTCATTTAACTTAGCACCTGTGTTCCTCATAGGTCGGCTATGTGTTGTGACTTTACTATCTTTTTGTTTCAGAGTGATCGTCTTCTGATCAAAGGAGGTAAAATTGTTAATGATGACCAGTCGTTCTACGCAGACATATACATGGAAGATGGGCTGATCAAGTAAGTGTGACTCATTATTATGTATATAGTATCTATATACCTCCCATTGATCCCAAGCTTTGGTACCCCTTTACACATGAAGTGTTGAATGTAGTGACTCAAAGAGTGACCAACTTAGTATCTGTTTTAAGTTCCATTTTGATTAGTGGTAATTAATGAATTTTTTTTTTTTTGTAATTAATGAATTTGAGAATTCATATTTGCAGATTTCAAAGTTGCGGCCCCCTGCCCCCACCACTATGCCTTTGGTAAGGTCCTATTTTTTAATGGAGGTGACAAAATATCTTCTGTTGTCAGCTCAGATACTTGCTTTAGGGTATGTTGACGGTGTGAAAGGTTTCCTAGAATTTAGTTGCTTGGAATGGACAATCAAAGGGCACAGATGCGGAGTACAGCCTCTCATCAGGATAACCACATCTGCTCCCTCAATCAGGAGTCCAAGTTAGAGGCGCTACAGAAGGATACCAAGTTAATTACCAAGTGCCACAGACAAATTACTCCCTAATCCTGGGGGGAATTTTAGTTTTTATTCTCTTAAGTGGAAACTGTCTCAAATAAGGCTGCCCTTTGTATGTTATATATTATGTCATGCAGGAGAACAACAGAACGGTTGTGAGTCTGGGTGTTTCTGGACTCTGGCGGGTTAAATGAGCAGAGTGCATACCAGTGTCCTCATGCCCTTCCTACTGGGACAGCTCCCAGGCTCTGGAGAAATAGCACATCTGCTTAACGACAAACACTGCACCCAGTGACATCTTTTAAATAAGCAGCTTTCATCAGGCACTAGCAGCAGGGCAGCCGGAGGAGTGGAAACCTGGATGTGCCCGCTGGCTGGAAGCTCACACCCTGATTTATGAACCGAAAATAGGGTTGAGCATTTCCACATTTAATGTTTTCTCCATGTGTGTTTCTTGTGACAGTCTCAGCTCTGGGCTCTCAAATGCTGTGACTTTCTTGTTCCATCTCCGCTCCCAATTATAAGGCAGCATGATTTGGCCTGGCAGAGGGACAGTGGCCTGGAAGGGAGGAGGCCTGAGTGCTATTTTTAGTCATCACTCATTTGTCTCAGAACTTTAATCAACTCCTCTTTGATTAATTTTTAAGACAGTAGAAAGATATAGTAAAAATATTTTCTTAAACATTGGAAATGAATCATGTCCCCAACATGATGAGTATTTGTTTGTCTGCCTTTATTATCTGAATGGCCAAGCACCTGTTTCCACATTTAAAAATCGCGACCATTATAGTGTTCACTTTTTTCCCCCTTTGGTTCCATCTCCACCCTTCCACCTCTGTTTTCTCTCTATTGAAAAGGATATGGTAAAAATAATGTTTGGAAAATGCATTCAGGTCTGAAGCAAATTGCTATTGGATAATTAGCTCAATGGTGTGTGTTACAAGAAGGTCAGATGACATATGAATACCTTGGGGCCTTGTTACCATTTGACCTTATTGGTTTCTGGTAGCTAATTTGAGAATGGGGCCTCTGGTGCCTTATGTAAATCTTGTTTTCTAGTTTATTTGGCTGCAGCGCCCTTTGTGGGTGAAGGGTGGGGGGGATCTCTGGTGATGAATGATGACAAGATTCTGAAAAGTCCCCGGCACATGGCAGAGGAGAGTTTGGAGCTTAGTGAAGATAAGCTGTCAGATCTGATTTGAATCCACATTTTACTGACTGCCCTTATCACCAACCCTGTTTATTTAGGCAAATAGGAGAAAACCTGATCGTGCCAGGAGGGGTGAAGACCATTGAAGCGCATTCCAGAATGGTGATTCCTGGAGGAATTGATGTCCACACTCGTTTCCAGATGCCTGACCAGGGAATGACGTCTGCCGATGACTTCTTTCAGGGCACCAAGGCGGCCCTGGCCGGGGGGACCACCATGATCAGTAAGAAACACCAACTCTGTCACCACCCTTAGAGCCGTGAGACAGCAAATGAGCCTGTGTGGTTGGGTCTCCCTTTGAGAAGCTGATGAACCGAGCAGTGGTTAGACCTACTAAATAAGGGTCTGGGTGGGCTCGCCTTTGTCTTATTTCCTTGCTCTCGCTTTCTGTGGAACTTGGTGTTCTCCAGTTGAATTTGAGCATCTGGTTCTAAGGAATTTTGGTAGGAAGAGAGGAATGGCTTCTTGATTTCTCTACTTGAGGACTTTTATCTTCTTTGACCCCAAAATGTTATTTGGTTGTGAAAGTACAGCGTTTGAAGTCATCTTCAAAGCTACCTATTTTGAGCCTTCACTCATAAATATTTGATTTTGATTGAAAATAAAAAGATTCCTAAGAGTGCTTCCTCTTGGAATAAGGACAGGGTTCAGCAAATAAAATGCCCAGCCAGGAAACTTCTGTTCCACTGACGTGAAAATCAAATGCGGTAAATGCTCTTTAGCCTGGGTTGGATATAAAGAATTAGGCAGCCCTGCTTGGTGGAGGAGCCACAGATACTAACTGTCCTTTAGATATGAAAACTGCTGGTACCCACGGCCAGGAGCCCTTTGTGTTGCTCAGAGGGCTGTGATGTTTTGGTTCAGCCAGATCCAAGGTCTATTTGCTGGACCCAGCATCGGTGCTCAGTTTGCTTGTGAACAGCCAGATTCCGGGAGGCCTTTTTGCAAATGTCATTTTTGTTTTGAGGAGGTGGGCACGCTGCCTGGTGGCCCATCAGGTACGTATTTTAGAAAAGAGATTTTTTTTTATCCAAGAGTGAAAGTCAACATGCTTCCTGTCTTATATGAAAAGCTAATAGTCTGGTTCAGAAGAGGGTCCAAGTGGAAGGAACTTCACCCCCGAGAGAAGCCAGAGTTTGTATCTTTCAGTGATGGTCTTTTTGACCTGTGGTTTCGAGGTCTGTCTGGATGCTTTTTTTCTGTCTTTCCTGAGCTGGAGCAGCATTGCTCTGCTGTCCCCTCCCACTTGGAATTTCCCTGCATTTTAAATTGCAAGCTCACTCCCTGCTTCCCTCCCTGTCCCCGTCTTCAGCTCGGAAGCATCGGGACAGTTCTTTCCTGTTTTGCCTTCCTTCTTACCATGAGACAGCCTCCAAGGTTGAGGCTCACTATTTCTGCCTAGCTCCAGGCCTTGCCTTCTAGATTGTGGATGCCATCCTTTGGGGGGCCCTTTGTGCACACCCCAGGACTTGGGCCAGTGCGGGAGGCTGCCGCTTGACCGAGTGGGCCTTTCCTCCCTGCCTCCAGGGTGGTCTGGAGGCCCACCTGAGTCAGGAGGAGCATAGACCATTTCAGGATCATCCAGGAAGGTCCACGTCAAGGTGATCTGCCTCCCTTCTGGGTGCAGACGTTGATCACAGAGGGTCAATAAGCCGTAAGTAATATTTCTTGAGCGAGTGGTTGGTGACGACTGTGGTTGGAGGAGTTGCCTGACAGGAGCCCACTGGTGTAGGGGAAATGCTCCCAACTGGAAGTCAGCAGTCTGGTTCCCTTCCAGCTCTGCCTTGCTGTGTGATCTTGCACAGGTCACCTCACTTCTCTGTGTCTTAGTGACTCATCTGCCCAGTGAAGGATTTGCTGACCTGGTAGTCCTCTGCAGCTCCCCCATTTGGTCAGGCTCTGAGCTCAGTGAGAGATTTTACCTTAATGCACTTTTCTTGGCAGACGCCGAAGGGCCCTGTTACTTGAGAGGCCCCGTCCTCTCCTGCATTCCTGCATGTGTCTCTTCAACCCTTACACTTGGCCGTGCTTTGGCCCCTTGCTCTGTTTCGTGTCCCTTCCTGCCTGCCTTCCCCCGCCACAGGGGCACATCCCTTTTGGCTGCCCCCCAGCTTCTTGTGGCCTTCTCCCCCAGAGGCTGTGGGCTTCTTTCCATTCATCCAGGTGGGTTCCTTCTGGGCAGTAATGAGAGGCATCTCATTCCAGGGCGCCTGGAACAGTCGGCAGATGGCCCCATGGGCAGATGGTCAGGGGAGCGAGCACTCCAACCGGCTGCTGGGCCTGCTTGCAGGGAATGCGAAGGCTCCAGGATCAGTCGGTTTGGCTAAGGAGTGGGGGGAATTTAATGAGCGAGCCTCCCAGAACGTGATCGGAGTCGCACACTCAATTGAGGCAGTGTGCGCAGGGGCGTCACACCCCAAACTCCACTGCTTTTGTAGCCTGTGAGAAATATTAGCCACTCCTGCAAATAACCCCTGTGGTTGCTGACCCGTGTAGGATTCCCATCCGCCCGCCGTTCCCTCGGAGGGGAGGAGTAGCAGTACAGATGAGAAAATCGGGATTTTTTTTTTTTTCTGTTTTCTGCTTTCTGTTCATGCCTTGTGCATTGCCTCAAGTCAGCGAGTGGCCAGGGCTTACTTTATAGAGAAGGAGGCTTGCAAAGAGCACTTATTCAGTCCAGCTTGGTTGGTACGGAGAAGCTGCTTCTTCAGGGAGACCACAGCGCCTTGAATGCTTGTTGGAGCCGGGAGGAAAGGCTGGGGGAGTTTTGGACACATTCAAGTGCAAACTCGATGTGCCCACGGCTACTGCATAAAAAAGCAGTAGAAGGAAATTGGTACGAAGACCACCTGCACCGCCTCCTTCTCGTCTGTCTTTCTCCACACCTTGTCACCTGCCCTGGCCCATGTGTCTTCTCCTGTCCCTTTGCTGGCTGTATGTCTCCCAGGTCCACAGACCTTAGAGGTTCCATTTCTGACTGCCATGGCATTACCCATGAGGAACATGAAGCCAAATGTTCCCAGTTTGAAAAAGGTGACATGTCAGTAGCAGAAAATAATATTATGGCCATCAAACAGAACCTGCTACGGAGCTGCCCAGTAGGATCTTTGTGAGGGCCCCGGCGCAGGGCAGGGGAATGCCTTTCACCTTTCTGTGGGTGGGTGGGGATCCCAGACTCAGCCTGCAGGTGCGTCCAGACTGGCCCAGGGGTCACACAGGTGGTGGGATGTTGCTTGGGGAAATGCTGTGGACTCCCCCCCTCCCAAGGGCTTTGTGATCATCAGAGTTGTTAGGATCCTGGAGCCTCCAGGAAGCAGGTGGGAATGGCTGCTTCCATTCTGCAGAGGGGAAGACCAAGGTCAGGTGTCAGTGCATCACTTGCGGACACATTCCCTGTGCCCTGGGGAAGGTGGCAGGCATGTTGCACAGCTGCAGCCCTGGCCCTGCCACTTCTGGCTGTGTCACCTTGGCCTAGGTTGCCTCATCTGTGAAGTGGGGACAGTTGCCACAAAGATGGACTGTGGCTGTGTCAGCACGGTCCCTGTCCTATGGGAAGCACTGAGATGTGCAGGGGCATCTTGTGGGGACCACCAGCCCCATCTCTATGACCTACCAGAGCTCTACTCTCCCTAGAGAGCCAGAGGAAAAGAGGCCGCAGCTGCCCAGGGTGTGGCCTGAGCATTCATGTGTTGTCCGGGTGTGGGTGTGGTCAGTGCCCTGTGCCTACATATGTCAGGTGTGTGTGTAGGGGTGTGTGTGTGTGTGTGTGTGTGTGTGTGATCTTAAGAGATTCTGCTTCCTGGGTCCTGCCCCACCTACTGAAGCGGCAGATCTGCCAGTGGAAACCGTGAATCTCTTTTAATCTGGCACTTGTTCGAGGCACCCGGGACACTGTTTGAAAGGACAGTAGACCCTTGGTCAGAACAAGAAAATTTGAGGGGAGACTCACGGTGGCTTTCTTTTGCCTGATCTTTTCCCTGGCAGCTCTGGCCAGGTCTTGCCAGTTCTTTTAACAGGTGGCAGAGGGTACACACCTGTGTGGTCATTGAATGAGATGCCATTTAGCTCAAGTCCAGAACAATTTTGATTATACTGTGAGCCAGATCCTGATGGAAAGGACAGAGAGAACGAGATCGAGTGGTCCCTGGGTGTCTGGGGAGGTGATTCCAGGAGCCCCGTGGATACCAAAGACTGAGGATGCTCAAGTCCGCACATAAAATGGCCTGGCAGGTGCATGGAACCTCCCACGTCCTCCTGCATACTGAAGTCACCAGATTATGCCTATGCCTCGTACATGTCACACTGTGTTCTTTAGGGACTAAAGACAAGCTCAGCACAGGTGCAGTTTTTATGAATATATTTGATCCATGTTGAGTTGAATCTTTGGACACAAAACCTACGGATGCTGAGGGCTGACTGTGGCTCTCAGGAGTCCGTGCCAGATCTGTGCGCTCCGGATCTCCAAGGATTAGGAGTCACTGCTCTGAATGTCATTTCTGTCCACCTGAACTCCAGTCTGTCCCGAGAAGTGCAGAGTCCAGGCACAGACACCCAGGGGGACGTCCTTGTCATACTGCAGAGGTGGGAGGGGTGTCTTGGTCATGATGGGGTGAGGAGGTGCTGCCACACAGGGCTGGAACTCTAGACCTGAACTTCTCTGTGCATCTGCCAGGATGTGTCTTTTGTACCTTCATTCACCTGTCCCCAGGCATCTCTCATCCTCTTCTCCTGTACCTCTGTGGTGCTGCCAGCCTCCAGTCCTGGAGGGCTGTTGCCACGTCATGCTTGTGAGTCTTGTCCCATGTTGTCTCGTGCACCTATTCCTTGGCACCCCCGATTCTGTGCTTTGCCTCTTGCTGAGGGCCCTGCTCCTCGGGGAGCCTCTGTGGCTGGGCTCTTCCTCCAGCACACCTGCGCTCCTGTTTCCTCTTCCTCTGAAACCTTCAGTGGCTCCCTCTTGCTTGGAGAATGCAGCCCAGCGTCAGAGTCCCTTGATGTGGCTTAGTCCTCGTGTCTAGCCGTGACTCATGTCAGCTCAGCCAGCGACGCGTTGCCTTTTCTGCCCCTTCCTTATTTCCCATGGAGCTCAGCATGGGTGCTTCCTCTCAGGCTCCTTCTTAGCCCTCTTCCTGGTAATCTCCTGATGCCTTTGTACCTGGGTAGACTTTTATTTATTTTTTTAATATATTAGGCATTAAATGCAGGGGTGCCTGAGGACTGAACTACACCCCCAGTCTTATTTCTTTATTTGTTTTGAGTCAGTCTCACTAAGTTGTTGAGGGTCTTACAAAGTTGCTCAGGCTGGCCTTGAACTTGCAATCCTCCTGCCTCAGTCCTGAGTCACTGAGAATATGGTGTGCACCACCGTGCCTGGCAGACAATGAATGGGCTTTTATCCCTTGGCCCTTGTGGTCAGTCGGGGCCCCCCTGTTTTGTTTTTGTGTTCCCCACTCCCCCCACGCAGTGTCTCAGTGCTGAGAGGCACCCATTGATACCCAGGCTTGAGTGAAGGAATCCTCCCATGAATCTTGGTTTCCTGCTTGGCTGGTGGGTAGGGAAGGAGGGTGTATGTGTCTGATGTTAACAGTGGCTGCTCCCTCAGCAGTGTCCCCTTCTGCCACAGCCCCCTAGTTCTGGTCAGCTCTGTTAGCAGTTTGGGAGGGAGACAGAAGGGGAAGTCCAGAGCCCAGGCTTCGACCTGGTTGGGATGGGCAGCCCCTCTCTCTAAACTGCTCTCGCAAAGCGCTGGCACTAGCCGCGCGCTGTCACACTGGTCCTCCTAGGGCTGGCTCTCTGAGCGCAGCTTTGGGTGGAGAAGTCACGTGCCCCAGCACCCTGTGAACTCAGCAGTCCTTCCCAGAACGCTTTGGGCTGGTCCCAGGTCTCTCTGTGAGCCTCGCCTACGGAGGCAAGAGGCCTGGGAGGGAGGCGAGGAGGCTCCCCGAGGAGACGTGGCTCAGGGCCCCGCTGCGGTACATCTACTGCTTGTCATTTTTTCATCCATGTGGCGTCTGGGATTGCTCCCTGTTGGTGACAGGCACACATGTGTGAACACACACACACTGTAATATGGATGTGTCTGTAATTGATACTTTGATGATTCCCTTTGCAGCATTCATTTGACTGGGGTTAGAAAGTGTTTACTAAAACACCCGACCACATCAGACCAAGTTTCAAAGTCCAGGACCGAAGTTTTCACCACAAAATCTGCCCGTGGTCTGGCGATTAGAAAGCCACGTTATCCGACGGGCTGCTGGGTGGGCTTTCCCCTCTGCTCCTCTCATCTCCCCAGGCCCTGCATGGAGGGGGTCCCACGCTTCGCCTAAGCCTTCAGCAGGCAGACCCACGGGGCTAGGCCTGCTCAGGTGTCCTTTGTGAATCTCAGTCCTAAATGCCTGGACTGGACGGTTCTGCCCACTCCCTGGCGTAGTTTGGGCTGAATACTGGATACTGATATGGCTGGTGGGTAGGGAAGGAGGTCCCAAAGGTCCAGCCCAAAATGCTTTCCTCGTGAAGGGGGTTGTTGTGTTGGGCTTGACTGGCCAACGGGGAAGGTCAGCGGGCATTATGAAGCCTTTCCAGAAGCCGCGGCATTTCTGTGTGACTCTCTAGACCTTAATTCATGGACATCAGGCAGTTCCCGTAATCCACGGGGTCTTCCCCGGACCCTGGTCCTGAGAGCTGGCAGTGCAGCCTTGGGAGTCAGGCCAGCTCACGAAGAGTGCGCCTTCATTTCTTGAGATATCTGTATCCTCCTGGCCCCTCTTCTCTCTGGCCCTTCTTGGGGGTGTGGCGCGCAGAGCTTGGAGGATCTCAGTTCTCAGATGTTTCCAGAGCCTCTTGTCTGGTTTTCCCTGGAGTGGGTGTTCAGACTATTGGGAAGTTCTCATCCATCCTCCCTCCTGGCCGGAACGGCAGCTAGAGCATCAGATTCTCAGTGACCAGCCTCCCAGCTCAGGGTTCCTCGTTGCTGGACAAGGGCTCCATGACACGCGTCCTGGGCTCCCCTTGCCCTGTGTCCTGGCCGAGTGAGCTGGGCACAGACTTCTGGAGGCAGGGCTTGTGCTCCCTCCATGTTGACATGGCTCTGGTGTGCATGGGAACTGGCCATGCTGGGGGCCTGACAGGCCACTGAGTGAGTCTGACAAGAGCCCTGGCCCAGTGCTTCTTGTGCCCTTACAAGCCTTCACACTGTCCCGGGCAGCCTTTCCCATGCAGCCTGACAGGGCGCCCTCCAGCTGACACCTGGGGCTGATGGAGGTGGAGCTGTGCTGGTTGGAACGATGGGTGGAGGTGGTACAGTGGGAGACCCCCGTCCTTCCCCGTCTTCCCTTTCTGACTGGAGAATCCTAGGGTTTGGGGTGTGTGGTAGGAAACCACCACATTCCCTCACTGCCTTTCTCCATCGCTTACCTTCCCTCCACAGCTTGGCAGTGTCCCTGGTCCTGGCCAGTGTCAATGTTGAACTGTCAAGGAGATGGAGTTCATGAGACAGGGTGTCTCCAATTGGTCACTTAAGAAAAGTCCTCACCACGCTGAGTTTCCAGGGCTGTCCTTCAACGTCCCTCCTTCTGTTCAAGAGAGGAGCTGGGTTGCAGCACCCATTGTATTTCCCCTAAGTTTTGGCCATTTTGCTTTTCACATGAAAATCTGTCAAGGTGGGCTGTAGGCCTTTCTTGAAAAGCACGAATGGAACCCAGTGTTCAAGAGGGAAATCAAGCACCCGAGGGTGTGGTGTGCGCTTCTCACCCCCCACGGCTCTGGACCTCAGTCACTGTAGGAAGGGCCTTTGTCTCTCCTCCCTCCTTTTCCCCTTCTCTGATTCTTCTCAAGAGATGACTGCTTCTATCTCTGGGTTTGAGGGCCCTGCCTCTAACTTGCTGCTATTGTTGGGTGAAGCCATTTGCCCAAATTCCTGGCTTTGAGTTGGCCTCCACGGCCTGGGTTAATGATAAAGGGGAATCACAGTGAGTAGGAATTAGAGTTCTTTCTGGTTAACCCATTTGGGAGGCAGCTTTCTTTGAATGTGACTAAATGTTCCCCTAATGACAGAGAGGATGCAGCTGGGGGTTGGGTCGCGGTGGCTGAGGCTCCTCTCCAACGAAGGAAATTTTGCAATGAGCTTGGGCACTCACTAAAAACCATGGCTGCCTGTTAAAACCCCGGGAGAGTTTTAACAAAATACGGAGACCAGAGCTTCTGACCTAATTGTTCTAGGGAGGCCTGACATTTTGGTACTTTTGAAAGTTCCAGGTGATAGCCAGGGTTAAGAACCATGGATCCCAGAGCTTGGTCCAGTGTTGGACTTCCGGCAAAGCCGAATAAGTGTTTGCCAAGGTTTTCCAAAAGCGAGTGGTGGCCTCTGCTCTGTGACCCCTGCTCTGTCTTGTCCTCTTTGCAAAGGGAGAGGAGGATCACACTGTTGTGACCTGGGGTGTGCAGGCTGGGGCTGAGCAACCCTCAGTTGCTGACCTTGGTGTCCCAGAAGATTGTGCTGGGCTAATTCTCTGACAGACACCGTTTAGGACTTGCAGTCAGTGGGGCCAGAGGCAGTGAGAGGAAGAGGGCTGGGTGTGGTGGGACGGGAGGGGGCTGAGGAGAAAGTGGAGCTGGACCAGGCACTGCTGCCCCAGGCCACCTGCCGTGCAGCTCTCTGAGAAAACCCTCGTGTCTTTAGGTTAAATCAGTAATGTTTATGACCTAATCTCCCTCTAATGATAGGCCAGGACTGGAATCCTTCCTTGTGGGGAGCCTGTGAGGAAGAAATTAAAAGATGCTGGTAATAACATGGCATCAGGGACTCTTAGGGTGACCATGCAAATCTTCTGGCCCAGCCCCTCTCTTGCAGCTGGGTGGAATTCGCTGGGCCTCGCGCGCTTCAGAGGGTGAGATCGCAAGCCACACAGCAGGCTGGGGTGGGAGAGCTCCAAGAAGCAGATTTAAGTCCAGTTTTCCTTTCTAGTATTTTCTGTTTGAGAGCGAGTATCCTAATGTATTTCCAGATGGAGATAATAAGACTTATTTCTTGGGGTTATGTACAGAGTCAATGAGTTTATTTACTTATTTTACATACTATTTAAAAATGTTTGTTTTGACACTCTGATCTGTTTTATCTACTCTGTCCATCATCCATCTATACTATCTTAGTTTGGGTGATTGTATACATTGTGTGGCTTTTGAACAACAGAAACTTATTTCTCATGATTCTGGGTGCTGGGAAGTCCAGGATCAAGGCACCTGCAGATTCGGTGACTGGTGAAGGATCACTTTTCAGTTCATAGACACCTGTCTTCTCACTGTGTCCTCACTAGGTAGAGGGTGAAGGTCTTCCTTGTGTCTTTCAAGGGCACTAACCCCATTCATGTGGGCACTACCCTGCTGACCTAAGCCTCTCCCAAAGGCTTCACCTCCTGACACCATCGTGGGGGCTAGGACTTCAACATAAGACCTAAGCATTCAGACCATTACTCACTCCCTTATCTGTCTGACTGTCACTCAGTATCTATTTAATCTAATCAGATATCCATCTATCTAATCTACCTACATATCAAATTTCCATTACCTGTCATCTCCATTTAATCATCCATATATCTTATCTGTTACCTGCCTAGTGGCTATTGGTCTTCTCTCCTGTCTAATCTGTCTGATCTCTATGTGTCAATTATCTGTTTATTTCTCCTGTAATAAGGATGCAGTTGTACCTTATCTGGTTCCAGATGGGTTATGTCACCTCACTGCTACTTGATGAGATCAGGAAGAGGCTTGTTAATCTTCGTGAGAATGTAAAGGAGTTTGTATTTTGAACACAGCTGGAAAAACACCTGCATATAAGAAGCCCTCTCTGGCCTAAGGGTGTAGCTCAGTGGTAGAGCACTTGCCTCATAGGCACAAGGCCCTGGGTTTCATCCCAGCACTGCATAAATAAATAAATACACAAATAAATGAATATCATCCTGTCCTCTCAGAGGCTAAGAGGGGTTTTTATACAAAAAAAAAATGCTTCTCACTTTTCCCCCCTCCAAATAACTCAGGAGAATTTGAGGCCTAGATTTTCTTGATGACACATCTGGTCCCACATATGTAAAGCAGGGCCACCAGGAAACAGTTCCTCAAGTCAGTCACTATGAGAGTCATCGGAGACTGGCCTCATAGTTGCTCACTGTGCTGTGGACCCCCAGAGCCCCTCGTTTTCCTGGCTGACACACTGCATGGGCTGTGGGGTGGATTCTGTCCCCCCAGCACTGAATCCCCCTCCCCGCTGTCCTGCAGTTTGCTGAGCATCCTGTGCAGGGCTCTGGGTTTTTCCTCTGGCCCTCCTGGTGAAAATTCTTCCCCATGGGTGCTTGGTTAAGGAGGTAGTTAGTCATACAGGGCCCAGCACATGGGGAAGTGGGCTTGGGTGAGGCCTGCCTGACTGCAGAGTCCTCCCCTGTGGGCGGCACCATGAGCCATGCCTTCCTGTTTCAAGGCATCAAATCCATGGACCAATGGATCCCTCGAAGTCATTTCACACAATTAGATGGGGCTTGACCCCTGTTTGTAGGCTGAGCATTAAGTTATTGCCCAAATGAATATACTTATATATTCTACTAATCATGACCCTAGGACAGTTGGGCAAGACAGACACACCCAGACATGTGTCACTCTACCTCTCAGGGCCTTATGTCAAGTTCTCTTGTCCTCTGACGAGCTCTGAAAGGCAGTGGCTTTGGAATTGCTTTCTGGATTCCTCCACAGACCTGCCAGGGGTTGAGGGCAGGATTCTGTCCTTGCAGGATTCCATTCTTTTCACAAGAGGCAGTGAGAAGAAACCGAGGTCATTTGGGTGGAGCAGATGGTCAACGTTCATCAGGAATCTGGGCCATGCATGTTCTGTGCGAGCCGTTTCTAATCCTTCCGCCAGCCCTGAAGGTTGGGGGGGCTGATCCTTATGCTAGACGTGAAGAATCAGGAAGCCTAGAGAAGCCAGTGG
Source organism: Marmota flaviventris (assembly GCF_047511675.1). NCBI lineage: Eukaryota > Metazoa > Chordata > Mammalia > Rodentia > Sciuridae > Marmota > Marmota flaviventris. The sequence goes on from NC_092500.1 coordinate 168,896,928, forward strand.
ACTTACTCTAATCCTCAGAGCTTGCGAGCATGAGGACGGGGTTCTGATCCAAGCTTTGCGCTAGTGGCACTCACAGATCACAGAATTGAAAGGTAATGTTTTCTTTTTAACATTTAAAAAGTACTCATGGATGCCGGTCTGTACCCAGCACCATGCAGGGTGCTTTGCAGAAATCTCAGATGCACACCTTGAGTTTGCCATCAGGCATCAGACTACCTGTCTAGTGCCAGCAATGGGAAGATTCCAGAACTCAAGATCTCTCCTGCCCTTTGGTCCAACCATCACTTAAATGACCCCTTTCTGTAATACAGAGGGGGAAAATGGTCAGGTATCATGCATCTGCTCCTAAGCAGGAGGCTGCACCCCAGTGGGGGTCTATCGAGTGTCTCTGATGTCCCAACAGAAGCCTGGCTTGATGACCTAGATTTCCCCTGCATCCCAGAGGGGCATTTGGAGAGTCCATCAAGAGGAGTAACTGATGCCACGCACTCCCCAGCTGAACCTAATCCCTCCTGGGAGCCCCAGAGTCCCTTTCTGTGCAGGGCCAGATTGAGCTGATTTCTGTGCCGCGGGCTGCTGCCGGGGCTCCTTGTCCCTGCCTGGGTCTCTGCTTTCCTCATTTCTCTGGGTCACTTTGGCACGGTCCTCTGTGAGGTTCATCAGCTCAGCTCTTCCCAGGTTGGTCTGGGAAACACCCCAGGCACGTGGCATTTTGTTTCGAGGAGGGACAGGGACAGGAGGGACAGGGACACAGGGGGAAGGGGACTGTATCTCAGGTTGGCGCCGCTGTGCTGGGCATTGTTTTCTCCTCTGTGTAGATGATCCAAGCATTCTCCAAGGAAGCATGAGGTGTATGGAAAGAATTTGAGGCCCTGCACTCTTAACACATCTGCATGTGCTGGAATCAGGAGACCCGAGTTCTGCTCTCCACTCTGCCTCTGATTAGCTCAGGCGAGATGCCCCACGTCTGTGTTGGTTTCTTAATTGTCAGGAGCTTCTCTGGCCGATCAGGGTTGCTGTTAGGTTCAGGGGCATGGTGGATAGGACAGAGCACGCGCAGGGTGCCCACGTGGGAGAGTGGCCCGTCAACCCCGCTTTGCTGTTGAAGCTCTTTATGATGACGCTGGGCTCCCGAGTCACTGAAGGACTAAGTCTGCAGCCCCTTTATTTCAACATTCACCTCTTTTTTCACCCTTTAGTCAAGAGTGGTCAGCATCGTTCTGAAATGGCTTCTGTTGATGGTAGAGTTCCAGAGTCACGTCCTCAGCCACTGCTGAATTCTTGTTGTGTGTTCGGCTGGGGGCTGGGGCTGGAGCTCAGGGGTAGAGCGCTTGCCCAGCGCATGGGAGGCACTGGGTTTGATCCTCAGCACCACATTAAAATAAGTAAGTAAGTAAATAAATTAAGGTATCCTGTCCATCTACAACTAAAAACATGTATCTAAAAAAGGGGGTTCAGCTCTCTTTATTGAAGAGTTCTGGTTTTACTCCACTTTCTGTTGCTGTAACTGGCTGCCATAGACTGGTAATTTATAAAGAATAGAGGTTTATTTGGCTCATGGTTCTGGAGGTTGGAAAGTCAAAGATTGGTGCTGGCATCTGGGGAGGGCAAAGGGCGTCACGTGGTTAGATAGCAAGCATGCCAGCTAGGGTCTCTCTTCTTATAAAGCCATCACAGGAGAGCCATCCAGTTGTCTGCTAAAGGCCCCACCCCCAGACACTGTTAACGTATGAATTCGGAGGTGGTTTCAAATCCGTGCACTTTAGGGGACAGTTCTTCCCCTTCCCCCCATGAAATCATTCCCCATCTTACTTTGGAAGAGGAGGATCTGCTGTGCTGAGTTTTATACTTTAGATCTTAGAACGTGGGTGCTGGCAGAAAGCACCCCAGGACAGCTGCGTGCCACCTCCCTGGTATGCGTCCTCCCCCGCTGGGCACAGCCTCCTGCTTATGGGAGATTCCAGGCACAGGGTCACTTCCTAAACAAGGACTTGTTAATTATGGCTGGGCTGGAGTGCAGGCTGCAGCTTCAGGGCAGCATCCTGCTGTCCCTCAAGGATGGAGAGGAGCCTCACACCTGATGGAAAGCCTAGCGAGGGCTGAGTCAGGGACATGGACCTGTGGGTTACAGTCCCCCTGTTTCCTGGGGACAGCTCTAAAGCCTGGAGAGGGGGCATGGCCTCTGGTTGTGTCCAACCTGTGTCCTTTTCCCGGTGACCCTCCTTCACATCATTGTTGGTGCTGCCCTGGGCACTCAGCAGGTACCTGCGACGGGTGCCCTCAGGGCCAAGGAAGCTCAGCTCCAGGAAGCAGCTCCCTTTCCGGGGGCGGCCAGGAGGGTGTACTGACCCTCCTGGTGCTGAAGTGTGGGCTGAGGTGCCGAGGGAGTGGGCTCTGTCTGCAGCAGGTGGAAAGTTCTGGCAGCTCTGTTGCCGGAGCCCTCGGCCTGTGTGATTGCGTTTGAATTTCTCTTCTGTCTTGATTCTGAGCGGGTCTGATGGTCGAGAAGCTACGGAACATTCCTGCTTCTGACCCGGTCCCCTTCTCCAGGTCACCCTGCCAGACCCAGGTGGCCTCTGGTGACGGATAGGTGCCCCGAGCATGGCTTCAGGAAAGGCCGTTTTCCCTGGTCGCTCTCCCTGTGTGAGCCGGCCTCCTTCTCCTTGTCTGGGAGGCACTTGGCGGATGGGCTGCCCTTGCTCCTTCCTCCCTGTGAGCTCCGGAAGGGATTTTCTATGGGAAAGAAGATCCTGAGTCAGAGTCTTGTCCTTTAGGGTTATAGCTCCCTCGCCCTCTTTTTCTTTCTGTGTTGGTTTTATTCAAACTCTTTTGATACTTTTAACATTAGTTTTCAGAATTTAGATATGATTTGTGTTCCTGTAAAATTCATGCTTTTTAAAGTGTACCGTCCAGTGATTCTCCCCATACTCACAGCCATCACTGCTCTGTAACTTCAGAATATTCTTGCCACCTGCTGCGGATTGACTGTGTCCCCCAAAATTCACGGGTGGGAAACTTAGTCCTCAGGTCAACAGTGTGGAAGAGTGGGACCTTACAGAAGTGGGGAGATGCCAGCGGCTCTGCCCTTCTGAGTGGGTTAGTGCCATTGACCTTAGAAGTGGGCCGGTTGTTGTAACAGGGGTTCCTGATGAAGGGACGAGTCCTGCCTCCTCTCTGGCACATGCATGCTCCTTTCCTCCGCTCCACCTTAGGATGGTGCAGCAGAAAGGCTGCCATATGCAGGGCCCTTGACCTTGAACCTCCCAGCCTCCAGAACTGTGAGAAATAGTTTCTCTTCTTTATAAGTCACCTAGTCTCAGGCATTCTGTTATAGTAGCACTAAACAGACTAGGACACATCTAAACAAGAAACCCCATACCAATTAGAAGCTACTCCTCATTTCCCAAGCCCCAGGCCCTGAACACTGCTAATCTATTTTCTGTTTGTACAGATTTGCCTATTCTGGAAACTTCATATAAATAGGCTTTTGCACCTGGTTCTTTTCTTTAGCATATTGTTTTCAAGGCTCAGCTGCATTGTAATATGTCCTTCATTCCTTGACAACATTGTCTGGATATACCATCTTTTGTCTCTCTAGCCTTCTGTTGGTGGCATTTGTGTTGTTTCTACTTTTTAGTTATTGTGAAAGAGTAATGTACCTTCGTGGTCATTTTTTTGGGTGGATGTAGGTTTTCCTCTGTCTTGGGAATGTACCCAGGAGTGGCATGGGTGTACCCAGGAGTGCTGGGTCACACGGCAGCTCTTTGTTTAAAGGAACCTGCAGACTGTTTCCCAAATGGGTCACACCATTGACATTCCCACAGCAGGGTGTGAAGGTCCTGATGTCTCCCCTCCTCCCCACCCCATGTCACCGTTGTCATTTTGAGAACAGCCATTCCAGGGGGTGGGAGGTGGTCTCTCATAGTGCTGTTGAGTTTGGTTTTATTTTAAAGCCCACTTGTTCAGACAGAATTCTTGAGATCAGGGACACCCCAAACAGTGGAGCTCTCAGTGCCCCACCTGAGAGTCCCTGGGATCCTCTTTCTGGGGTTCACTATTTGTGGCTGACTGCAGTGGCCACCGCCACTTCTCCGGGTTTGCTCTCGTCTCCTGGTGGGGCCCAGGGTGAGACCTGCTTTACTGCCTTTTGTGTCGATCCTGGATTCTGCTTTGTGGTGGAGTGGGCAGTGGGTGGCTCTGTGCCCGGGAGGGGGCAGGGTGGTGTCCCGCAGCCTCTTCCTCCAGTCCCCCTGCTCACACAGCACTTCTGCAGCCTGTAGGTACCCTTGACCATGACCCGGGGTCTCCTAGGTCCTTGCATTCCTGCCTCAGATGGAGATCCCCTCCAGAGGCCAGAATAGGAAGAATCATTTCCTTCTGTACTTGTAGTTTAGAGGGCCCTTGCTTGTGGCTGCTCGCTGTGTAGACCCTACCTGCTGTGAGACAGATGGGAATGTCCCCCACGTTATGCCAAGGAATGGCTTGAGGGGAGAGGCTGAGGGGCTCTCCCGAGACCACCCAGTTGATAAGATACCGAATAAGGACTTGAAGCCTGGTCACTTGGCTTGCTGGCCAGCAGTTGTCCTGGTTGGCATGTCACTGGGCCCTTCACCATCGGGGGCACAGTAGGCATGAAGCGCGGTTCCAGGGTGTTGATTTGACTCCGTCCTTGCCTTCCCCTGTTTCTGATGTATGGTGATGAGCACGGCCCCTGCCAGGACTGACAGCTGAGAGCACTTGCTAGACTCCAAGGCCTCGTTTGTGGGCTGATGAGGGGCTGAGGAGAGGAGAGGATGAGGTCACCTGCACAGTACTGTTGCAGCCTTTGCTTTTGTTTAAATAAAAGCAGATTAGTGCTGTGGTTTCCACTGCTAAAGAAACCCCCATGCATTGGTTTGCTCATTCATCGATCCATCCATTTAGCCGACTTGTATCAGGCCAAGTAGCTGGTCCTCGTCTGGGCATTAGAAGTACAGTTAACATCTCTGTTTGCAGAGAATTTGCCATCTACTGGGGAGTTCTACAAAGAAATTATTAAAATGGAATACTGTGTGCTGGAGGAAGGTTCTAGAAGAGAGAAGCTTCCTGAGAGAGTCAGGGAGGCCTCACCCAGCAGGCCCAGGGTGTCCTACCCCTGAAGCCTGGCTTGTATTTCGCCCCCTGGGTCTGACTGTGAGTTGGCAAGAGAAGGTGGTGGACACCCAGAAGAGAGACGTGCAGGGAAGGATGGAGGCTTGTGGAAACTGGTGAGAGTTTGGTATGTTTTAGAATTTACAAGTAAATCAGTATTTCTGGGTATTGAAAACAAAAGCCTATGAAGGGCTTGGGAGGGGGGTGGGGGAGGCAAGGAGTGGGGAGGGGAGGCTGGCGGGAGCTGCGGCTTGCTGAGGGCCTGATGCCATGAAGGCCCTCCTGTTGGAGGGGCAGAGCTGGGGCTCCAGCGCGGTTCTTCTCAGTTCTTCCCCCGTCTCCAGCTCTTTGTTTTCTATTGCAATCTCCCCACATCCAGCTCCCAAGGAGGCAGCCCGGCTCTCACTGACAGGGCTGAATTGGGTGTGGCCCAGCAGGGCTGTGGGAGATGCTGCAGGCTCGGGGCAGAGGACTCTTCCTACTGGAGTTTCCGGAGGGCAGGAAGGGGACTTTGACAGTCAGGTCTTTGTTGTGCAAGGGAAGATCTGCAGAATGTGAGCCCGAGGCAGGGGACTTTCTGGGGAGGTAGGGCTTGGCCTGTGTCCCTAGACTCTGGTTTGGCCCTAGGATATTCACTGCTCACTACTAGTGGGGCGGGCTATTTTTCTTTGCTCTGAGCCCCAGTTTTCATCGACTGTGGGTACGTACACGCCTAACGTAACTTGGCCATTTCCACTGTTTTGCAGCGTGCAATTCATGGCATGTTCACAGTCACGTTATTGTCACCAGTATCACCTTCCACCCACGGACCTTTTTCAGATCTTCCCAAACTGAAGGTCTGTCTCCCTTGGACAGCTCCCTGTTCCCTCCTCCCCAGCCCCCAGCGCCTGGCAACCACTGTGCTACTTTGTTTCTGTGAATTTAGGGATGTCATAGGAGGGAGATCCCAAAGCCGAGTCCTGCTGGGTCTAGCACATTTCGCTAGGCTGATGTCCTCGCTCTTTGTCCGAGTTGTACCATGCGTCAGAGCTTCCCTCCTTTTAGATACGGAATGATCTTGCACTGTGCGTGCTGGTTTGTTTATGCGCGCTTGGGTTCCACCGTTTGGTAATGTTGAAAAATGCCACTGTGAAGGTGGGCACCCGAAGTCTGTCCATGCCCCTGCTTTTCCTGCTCTTGGGTATGTGTCCAAGTGTGGGATTGCCAGGGATCATGGTCATTCTAAGCCATGGTTTTCTGATTTCTAATATGATTTCAGTTACTGTGCAGCATAAAGTGGGTATGATACACGAGGTCACTGAGTGTGTGCCTGGCACATGGTCACTGTTAAGTCCTTTCCCCAAAGGTCCTTTCCACCCTCTTCTGGAAAGCTTGGTCTTTATAAACTGGCCCCCATCCCCTGCACTGGGCATGGAACCCAGGGGTGCTCACCACTAAGTTACATCCCTACCCTTTTTATTTTTTCTTTCAGACGGGGTCTTGCTCTGTTGCCCAGGCTGGCCTTGAACTTTGGACGCTCCTGCCTCAGCCTCTTGAGGAGCTGGGATTAGGGTGTGTGCCACCATGTCCAGCACCCAGCTACTTTTAACTATTATTATTATTATTTTTTTGCCTTGGGAAAAATGTTACTTATTTATTTATTTTTTTAAATTACAGCTTAACGGTTATTTATAGTAGTTGGGTTTTATTCTGACAAACTCATACATGCATGGAAATCGGTTTCAGTTCATGATCCAGGGGTGCATGGTTCTTCCTAGAAGAGGGAACCAGCCCCGGAAGTTGAAGCCCTTCCCGGTGAATCAGGGTTCTGGGTGGCCTCTGGCACAGGCAGGGCTCAGCTCTGAGGTGGGGCTGCGTCCCAGAGCTGGTCTCGCTGTGTGCAGGTTTGTCTCTATCTTTCTCTGCCGCCATCCTTGCTGTCCTCTCTGTCCTCCTCTGTGCCCATAAGGCTCCTCACTGAAGCTCATCTCTCAAGTCTTTGCTCAGGGCAGGGCCTGGATGACCTTTGTCCATTGTGCGGCAGCAGGAAGATTCCAACTCTGAGAGTCTACAGTCACCTCTCTCCAAGAGCAGTTTGGGGACTCCCATTTTGGCCAAATGGAAGTCCTCTGGGCAGTTTTGTAAAGAATGGGAGAGGAGTCAGCTGGTCAGATTTGGGTAGCAAGGTGTCATTGGGTCCTGGGCAGTCGTGCCGGTGAGGAGGTGAAAACCATCCAGTACTCTGCCAGGTCTGAGGGCCAGTGGCTGCTTTCCCTCGGGATGCTCTTGGAAGGCTCCTGAAGGAGGGGTAATGGACTCAATTGGAGAAGAGGAGGTTAAGAGCTTCCTGGGAGCCCTGCCTCCCTCATCCTAGATGGGCAGATGGAGCACAGAGCTGGGAGGTCAGCACCAGGTGCCCCTGGGGCTCTGCGGCTGCCATACTCTGCACACTCCTCCACGGCAGAACTGAGGAGGAGTCTGACGTGAACCATGTCCACCCTGACCCCTTCCTGCCAAGTCTTGGGTTTGCCAGGGGGAGTTGCTATGTTTTGGATGTCCTTTGTCCCCTAATGGTTCATGTGTCGGAAGCTTGCTCCTCTGGGTGACAGTGTTGGGAATGGTAGGGACCTTTAAGAGAAGGAGCCTAAAAGGAAGTCCATAGGCCACGAGGGGCGAGGGGTACCCTCAGAAGGAATTCACAGTTTTTCTGGGACCCCTGAGTTCTCAAGAGAGCAAGTCATTCAAAATAAACTGGAATAAGCGATTGTTAGGTAAATTATGTATGGCTTTCTCTGGGAAGAAGTAGTACATAGTCATTAAAAACCATTGTGGAAAATATTTATTAATGTGAACATGTTCATACTACGTTGGTGGGACAAGACACAGACTATAATCAGTATGTCTAGTTGGATACAAGGGTTCTTTTTTGGAGATTGAACCTGGGACTTGTACATGCTAAGCACATGCAGTACCTCTGAGTCATGCCTTCAACCCTCCCCTGTAAAGAGTTTTCTTGAAGTGTAATTTACATACTTCCCTTTATTATAATACTACTTTGTAAAAAATATACATGTGTGTTTATGTTGGTCTGAAAAAAGGTTATATAGACATGTGAGCACATTAATGATCTATTAATATTTGTGTGATTGGAGGGATAGTGGAAGGTTTTGTTGTGTTTTTCTCAGTCTTTCTGGTGTTCCCGGGTTTGGGCATTGAAATCATTTTCACTTCAAGGAATTTTTCTCTAAAGAATAGTTCCTTTGGAGCTGTGCTTTGCATCTGGGTTATTATCTCTTATCTCTGGCCTTCCTGGGAAGGAAGAGAACATACTGTGAGCGGGGGTTTGCATTTACATGTGGCGGGCGTGGTTCTGGGCTGCCGGTGTCACCTGGACTCTCAAACCGTCCACACAGTCTTAAAGAGTAATTACAGGCTCCCTGAACAACAGGTCCCTCACCAGGCTTGAACCTCCTGTCCAGATACATTGGCTTTTACTCAGAGTCTTGCTAATCAACCGGGGACAAAAAAGACCCATTGACCCATGAGCTCTGGCCTGAGAAGGGCTGACACCATGGTACAGTGGCTGAGGTTCAGGCTCGCGGGATGGCACGCTATGTTTTTTTTGCTGTGTTTTTGAATTCAGTCCAGGTTCCTAGGAGGAAAACACCCATCAAATTATGTTGGCTCTAGATTGGGCCCGGTCAACACATGACATCACCGAGGCTTCCTTCCCTGCTGGACTTCATTTGGAGGGGACGCAGGAGGGATTGTCCAGACTCCGCCTGCCTTTGTTCCTGAGTTTAGCTGTGGTCCAATGGCTGACCTGTTCTTCACTGTGTGTAGCCAGACTGTCCCGGCGGCAGCTTTTGTCCAAGGGTTTGGGTGCTCACATGCTGATTAGAGTCCTGGGTACCCCCTGGTTATTATTTGAACGAGGTGCTCTTGATTTTATTATAAGAATGTATCATCTGTCCAGAAATGATGTCCTCAAATAGAGGTGTGAGCATCGCATCATGTATCTCAATCCGTCATTTTGCAGAAGGCTCATGGTAATCTGATCACACTGGTTGTTTGCAGATAGGCCTCTAAAAATGTCAACAGGACCCTTTCGCTGATCTGCTCAGTGTTCTTTCCGGTCACTGTCATTGGCCTTTGGAAAGCGGCAAGTCTCAAGTTTATAGTCTTAGTGCCTTCTTAAGAAAGGAACAACAGGAAAGAAAACTGAGTCAGAACCATCCTCTGCACGTGGAGGCCTTGTGGTGTGACTTCTTTTTCCTGATGTTCTGCACAGCCCTGTAATCTCTTATTTTTGGCAAGCCAGCACCGAATCTGTGGTCCTGTAGCCCGTGGCAACCAAAGCAGAGACAAACAGAGGAAGTGTCATTACCCACATATTTCTCCAGCCACCTCATCTGGCCGACACAGCCAACGGCCACCCCTCCTTGGAGGTGGAGTTCCTCAGGACTGGCAGGAGGGGCGGACCTCGTCCCCACGTGGAGCACCGCTGGGTTGTCGCCACAGCCCCCAGGCTTTCTGTTGCTCATTATATCTCTCGTCTTGCTGTAATTTGTTCATAGTCTGGAATTTATTTCTGGCAGACTGTGGAGAGAACTGGGAAGTCTCCCGTGTTTCCTTGCAACGTCCCAGGACCCAGGAAGTAGGGAGGGAACTCGTCTCCACCCTCCCCTCCCTGTCACGCTCACACACACACACACACACACACACACACGCACACACACATGCCCATGTGAACATGCATGCATACATACGTGTGGGGAGGGCAGAACTGGGGCATCCATCCAGCCTGGGCTCCCTGTATTTCTGGGGTTTTGAAAGTTGGAGTCATTTCATCATCTTCAAAGCCTGGTGGAGATGGAGCTGATGTTCCCTGGGACCCCTGGGACCCACTCGCAGGATTAGGTTTCTTTGCTTTTGATTGGAATGACATGAATTCTGTTAATGAGGACAGCTTGGCTTATCTGTTGCTACTGCCAGTTTTATTTGCATTTGATTTCTAATAAAATGGAAAGTGAATTTGTTCCTAGCATGTCCTATGTGATGGGAGATTGTTCACATCTTGGGGTCCCAGGTTTGGGGTGCCTGTGAGGTGAACGCCTGTATTTACATCTGTTGACAGAGAGTCTCTGACTTACCATCAGTGCCTGCTTGCTGTATAAACAGGACAGATCTGTTTGTCCCCGGAGTCTTAGTGTCATCAGGAGACTGCCCTCTGGTGAATGGCACCAGTTCCAGGTCTTCCTGTGGCACTGTGGGCTCCTGCTTCCTTCTCTCAGTTGCGCCTTTATCAGACCCTTCCTGCATCCTGTTCTTCCAGGCTGGCGCTCTGTGCCTGAGTCTGCCCCATGAGCCCCTCCCCTGCTGCCGAGGGGTGCGGCTGGTCTCCCCATAAGCTGCATTGGAGGTGCTCGGATGTTTGCGGATCACAGTGTGGGGCTGGGAATTGCATCAGGTCACTTTATCCTCGGGTGGTCCTGTTACTCTGGGTTTATCTGACCCAGATTTATGCAGGACCCGCTATTGTAAGCCCTTTATACACACTACTTACAGCAGCCCTGTGAGTGGTACTATCATGATGTCCGTTTTACAGATGAGAACACCGAGGCCCAGAGAGGGTAAAGGATCCCAAAGTTACAGTTAATCCTTGGCAGGGTCAGGGTGCAAATTCAGACTTCAGAGTTCGCGCTTTGAACCCTTCTACTAGGAAGTAGGCACTGTTGCTGTTCTTTTTCAGATGGGGAAACTGAGGCACTGAAGGGTTAATTAATTTGCCCTGGGTCCCAGAACTAGTTAGCAGCAGTCCCAGAATTCAAGCCCAGGCAGGTGACTCTGGAGCCAAAGCCCTGAGCCTCTGGTAGACTGAAGATTCCCCGTGGATGGTTGTCTCACCTCTGTCCCAGCAAGTTCAGTGTGGGTGGCTACAGCTGCGGGGACGTTTCTTTCATAAGTGCAGCAATACTCCAGCCTAGCTTTATAGATGGTGCAGTGGGGGCCCTGTTGTCCGTGCTAGGCATTGGAGAGCTGGTCAGCCTGAGGGCCTGTCAAGTGGCTTCTTGGGACTTCAGACGCTAGAGGAATTCCAGGATCGAAAAGTAGGAGGCTGGGTTGGTGCTTCCCCCACCGGTGAAGGGACATGGAGATACTGTCAATGTGGCTTTTGTTCCGACTCAGATTTAGAATGCCTGTCTAATTACAGGAAGTAGAATCCGCGCCCCACGCTTAGCTGAGGATTTCAACATCTCTTGGAGACGTTCTGCATGGACCTGGGGCTGGAGGCTTTGCCCTTGAATGGATTTGGCTCTCCTGCCTTCTCCCCAGGCCACACTTCGTCATCCTGTTTTGGAGATGGCATTTCCTATCAGGCCTGTGCCAGTCTGTGAACATAAACATGGAGGGGAGACAAAGCACAGCTTCTCTCTGTGCCCGGGTCAAGGAACTCAGAACCTTGAACTCAGAAATGCTTAGATCTCAGAGGCCTTAGCCTTGGTGAAGGAGTTGTCTCAGGGCTCAGGTTGACATACCTGAGAAGCACCTGGGAGAAGGGCCAGGGACTAGCACTAACATGGCAGATGTGGCCCTTGGGTTGTGCTCTGTTGAGTTGTCAATCACTTTCTGCAGCTGGTCTTGGAAAGGGTCTGTTCATCTGAAACAGAGATAGCCTGGTAGAGTGGAAAGAGTTTTGTGTTTTACCCCCTTAAATAACAAGCAGATAGAATGGATATTAGCACTGTCTGGGGTGACGTCCCACTCTGTTGCTGGTGGCAGAGTGAAGTGGCAACACTTTTGGATCACAGTGTGGCTGTCTGGATTAGGAACTGCAGTCCGTCCAGTAACGCCCACTCTAAGGCTCTCCAGAGAAAGCCATGCAAAAGAGCATTAGTGTGAATGTATTCATAACAGAGGAAGAGTGGAAGGGTTCTGCAATAGGGAAATGGTAGAGAACATGATAGCAGATTCCCCAAGAGCAGCTCACACTAAAAATTAGATTATGATGACTCTAAGACCACATGCAATTAAAATAAGAAAAAGAAAAACCCCACACAATTAAAAGGGAGCATGCCCCGTGGTCATACCACATAAAATACATGTACAAGACAGACCTGGAAGATAATGTGGAAAAAGAATAGTAGGTCTTATTAGGGTGGTGAGGTCATAGGTAATGTTTCTCCTGTGGAATAAAGAGCAGAGGAAATGGTGCAGATTTGAGATTCAGTCCTGGATTTAATTCTGGTATTGCTACCTCTGATCACCCATCTTTGAGCAACTTTTGAAACGTCTCAGGGTCTCAGAGTCTTCATCAGAAAAGTGAGAGGTGGATTCAGAGACCTTCAGAATTGTTCTGGTTCCAACCACTGTGTCTGCAGGTGGAGTCTGCTAGATTTGCTGCTGTCAGTGAGATTCAGGGTCAGATAGAAGTGTCATTATGTACAAACAGTGATATTTGTGCTCTCTGACTGTTGCTCCCCACACGACTCCTGGCTTGATGAAACTTTCCTTGCAGAGAGCACTCAAGACTGTGCACGGCCTTTCTGAGTGAGGGACAGCAAACCCCCAAGTCTCAAGGTCAAGTGTAAAGTAGGGTGGGGGAGTGGGCTGGTCACTGGGTCCTCTCCCCAGGCCCAGGCCATGCCCACGGCTGCCTCTGGGGGCCTGTTCCTGGGGCCTTGACCCACGCTGCCTGCAGATGGGTCTCTTATTCCCCTGCATCTGCTTTTGGTGAGTCAGAGAGTTTCTGCTCATCGTTTGGTTCATCACTCTTTAGGATTTACACCTTGTAAATGACCCTTCGTCACGACACGCAGATCTTATTAGCCTGGCCTTTGATCTGGGATGCCAGGAGCCCACATGCCACGGGGCCTGGAGAGAAGGGTTTTATGAGGTGCCAGCATGTTGAAGGGCTCTTCACCTCATGCCCGGAAGTGACTTCCACGCCTCACACTGCGTATTCCTCTGCCATCCGCTGGCCTGAGGGAGCTGCATGTGTTCTGGGTGACGGAAAAGGGCTCAGGAATGCAAAGTTGGGCTGACCACTCACCGGGACAAGCCGTGAGGGTGACTGTCAGCCAGGGCTGGAGACCAGGGCCACCTGCCTCAGGCTGCTGAGGGCCCTCCATACCGCAGAGGCAAGCCCTGCAGGCTCCACTCCTCATATGGGACCCTGGGATCCTGAACCTGCCACCTGCCTAGCGTGGGCACCAGCAAGGGCAGGCGTGGGAGAGCCGTCTGCAGAGGCCTGGGAACCTGCACCAGTGTGGGCTGCTGGGATTCTGGTGACGTTCCCAAGCCACAGGCTGAACTCATGAGAGGGTTCCATTTTCCATGCCATTGTCCCGTGCCTCGAGGAGAGGGGCATCTTGTTCCTAAAGTGGGGATCCTCGTTGTGTCTGTGTTCATCTGTGAAAATGGGACGAAGAGACAGAGGTGGCTTTTCAAGGTCATCTTTAGAGTAAGAAATCTTTGAGTTGGGAATCCAGGCCTTCTCTCTGTCCTGCTCCCAGATTCACTCTCCAGCTCTGGTTCTGGTTCTGGTTCTTCCTGAGCCATCTTCCAGCAGCCTGAAAGGAACAGGCCACCTTGCTCCAGCAGGCCCAGGCCCAGGAACTGTAGCCAGCAGAGGGAGTGGAGTGCAGGGGTGGGTGGCTCCAGGTGCCCACTTCCAGCTTTAAGATGGGCAGCTCCCTCTTGCAGCAGGTGCCCACTCTGACGGGTGCTGTTGCCAACGGGCTCCTCTGTTTGAGGTGCTTATCACGGGCACTTACTTGTCTTATACTGAAGTGGGGCCCGTCCCTCAGATCCATTGGCCTGCAAGTGTGGGGCCAAGACTGGCTGTGAGGAAGACTGTGGAGGCAGAAGGATGAGGAGGGAGGAGGCAGGTCAGGAGAGAGGAAGGAGGACCAGGAGAGGAAAAGACAGAGGAGAGTGAGATAAGCAGCCTCATGCAAGCGAGCTGGGGCGGCACCTCCAGAACCCCTGCTCAGGACCTTCAGAGTAAACATCAGGAAGCCAAAGAAGAGCGCAGACAGGGGAACAGGGGGTGGGGAGGGGGAGCAGATGAGGATCTCTCTGTGTCACTTCTAAAAACTGCATGTGAGTCTCCAGTGATCTAAAATAAATAAATAAGTAAAATGTTTGAAACATTCAGGTCTGATATGTGAATTTTCAAGAAGCATTCTATTTTTCTATGTCTTTGCACTATGCTTGTTTTATGCAATAAAGCATAAAAATAGGGAAGCCAGAGCCACTGAAGTCATAAAAAGAACAGAGTACTGATTCAGGCTGCAGCAGGGACGAGCTTTGCAAGCACTGTGCCCACTAAGCACCAGCAGCAAGACCACAAGCCCACGCATTGTGTGTGTGATTGTATCTGCGAGCGAGCTTCGTCTGGGATAAGCAAATCCATAGAGACGGTAGATAGTGGTGGCTTAGGGCTGGGACTAACAGAGGCAGGAGGGATGGGGAGGGACTGCTAATGGTACGGGTTTCTTTTAGTTGCTCTAAAAATAGATTGTGGTGATAGTTGTACAGATCTGTGAATATACTAAAAATCACTGAGTTGTATCTTTAAATAGATAAAATGTATTATGCGAATTATATCTCTATTAAGCTATTAAAAAATGTAGGGTCCTTTGACAATTTTAATGTAAGTAATATGGTTTGAATAGCCCTTATCTGAAATGTTTGGGACCAGACACATCTCAAATTTCAGAGTGTTTCAAGTTTTAGAGCAATTGTATAATGAGCCATCCTGAGTCGAAATGTGAAATTCATTTGTGTTTCTTATATACCTTATGTACACAGCCTGAAGGTAATTTTATGCAATATTTTAGAGTACCTGCGTTTTGACTGGGACCTGTCACATGAGGTCAGAGGTGGGATTTTCTACTTGTGGTATCAGATTTTAGAGCATTTTGGGGTTTGGATTCTTGGATTAAGGATCGGCATCTTGTAATAGCCCTCTGGAAATAGCTGGTGGTGTTTGGATGGAAGTACTTCCAGATTCTGCTTGTAGCTTCCAAGTTCAGGCCACTGTCCCTGGCCCGTTCTTGGCTTCCCCACCAAGCAGGTTCCCAGACTCCCCCCAGAATCCCCAATAGTGTTCCCCAGCACAGCCTGAGGGAATGGAAGCCCATGTGTGTGTGTGTGTGTGTGTGTGTGTGTGTGTGTGTTTTTGCAGGTCCTATGTAGACTTTTTGTAGTTCATGGTAGGTGGCTTCATGCCTGTGTTTTCTAGTGACAAAATGGCAAGTCCCAGAGTGTGAGCACAACAAGGAGGACTGTGGCAGGCAGGATGGGGGTGTTTGGACCCCAAGGTCCACCTCTTGTCACTGCTGGTGGCTGGCTGGTGTCTGGCTGGTGGCTGTGTGCTCCCTCTTGCAAGGGCGGATGGCATAGGAAGGTCCCCAGAGGGAAGGCCTGTGAGTTCCGGGCAAGTCTTTCCAGCTTGCATCCGAACAGGGACTCCGCTGCCTCCGGAAGTGAGCATGACCTTCTGTCCTGTTCCCTTAGAGGAGCTCTTCCCAGGAGAACTCGGTTGGGAAGAGGACTGTGGGAAAACCCATGCAGCTTCTCAGGGGCTTCTCAGCCTCGCTAGGTCTTGGAGGAAGCCCGAGTATTTCCCTGAAGTACTCGGCTTCTTCTGGAGCTGAGTTTTCAAGGGTCCCCAGCGCTAGGCACTGGCTCCCAAGCCAGTTCTGCATGCCCAGCGTGGAGGGCAGCTGTGGACTGCAGCCAGGGAGCCTGATGCTTGTTCTCATGATACTGTTGAGGAGCCCACAGGTCCTGCTGGTGAATGCAGGGGGAGGGCCGGAAACAAATGGGAAACTGTGCTCTAATTGGCTGTTGTCAGAGTGGTCCTCAGCAGATCTGGGTGCTCACTAGAAATGCAGATCACCAGGTCCCAGCCTGCACCTAGCCTCAGAGCTCTGGGTGAGGCCCACACTGGGTTTTAATAAGCTCTCAAGGTTGTTCTTGTGAGCTCCACAGGGCATGAGGACTGTGACACAAGTGATCTGCCACCCCTGGGGCACCTGGGGTTGTGGGCTGTCACTGGTCTGAGGGTGTCCTCTGCAGACACCTCCCACTGTGTGGGCTAGGGAGGGGGAGAGTGCTTGCTCTAGGGCGTGGAGTGGGAATGCTCACAGGGCTTCCCAGAGTTCCCAGGTTAAGGGAGGGAAGCGAAGCTGATGGAGGAACTGAGCTTTTGAAAGATAATATTTTTTCTCCTAAAAATTCAAGACCTGGGGGTGCAGCTCACTGGTAGAGGCTTGCCTAGAATTGCCCTGGGTTCCAAAAAAAAAGGAAAAAAAAAAGAAAGAAAGAGGAATGAATTGGAACATTTACCACCAGGTTTGTGGTATCAAGAAGCTGCTCTAAAGGCTGGGGTGGTGGCTCAGTGGTGGAGCACTTGCCTGGCGTGTGTGAGGCTACTGTGCTCAGCACCACATAAATATAAAAAATAAAGGTCCATGGACAACTGAAAAAGAAGCAGCTGCTCATTTAATACCAACAGTGACAAAGGGAACAAAAGAAAAATAACCCAGGGTCAGAACTGTCTTATTTCTCTGTAATATATGTGCAAATTAAAAATATTATCAAATGCTTTATCTAATAGTACTAACATTAAAGTATTTTTAAAAGTCATCAGAGAGCAATAGAGCGGAAAGGATCATTCTCTAGCTGTGAGCTTGTGGATCTTGGCCTTGGCAGTGTTTGCCCTTCTCCCGAGAGGGGTGGGTTCTTTTAATCCCAAAGGAAACAGATCTGCTGAACATATCAGGCTTCCTTGTTTACTTTGGCTAGAAGGCCTGACCTTAAATCCAGCCATGTGTAGGACAAATGTTATTTATCTGTACACACATGCAAATACATCTACCTGCAAACACAAGTGTTTAGTACACACACACGCGTGCGACATACAGACAGGCCTTGTTCTTGGTTTCATTTTATGTCCACCATTATTTTTTTCCTCCTATACCATCTTTTATTCCTATTTCTGCTTTAATCAAGTCTTCTTATAATTATCTTTCACTTTAAAAATTTTTGAGAAGAGACGAACTATAAATAAAAAAAAATAGAATAAAAATATAATCTGTAGAGAAAAGGTATAGAGGAAATATACCAAATTCGAGTAGGCTGGTTTTTGGCAGGGTGGTGGTGGTGGTGATTGGATTAGATGTGATATTAACTTTGCCTAAAATTTGAGATTTTCTACTTAAGATTGTATCATCAGAAAAATCACTTTTATTTATTTATTTTTCTGCAGCACTGGGAAATGAACCCAGGGCCTCATATATACTAGCAAGGGCTCTACCACTGAGCCACATCCCGAGCCCTAAAACCTTTTTTTTCTTTTTCAAGCAATCTTTCCTCTTTCTTTGTTCAGTACTGAGGATTGAACCCAGGCCTTACACGAGCTTGGCAAGCCCTGGACATCTCCATCTATCCTAAGAAAACAAGTTTCTCCCTCATCCCCTGCCACCAGTGGAAGACGGCCCTCTGATTGGCAGGCAGCATGGCTGTGCAGGGGTCCTCTGGGCTTCACAGCAGCTCTGGGGCATGAGCAGGAAAAGCTGTCGGGCTCTAGGACAGTACAGATGTCTCTTCATATCCACACACACTGCATCTGTGAATCAACCCACTGTGGGTTCAACCAACTACAGGTCGAAAATGTTTGGAAAAAACATTCCAGAAAGTTCCAAAAAGCAAAACTGAAATGTGCTTCAAAGCATTTAGTAATGCTGAATCCACTGAATCCGCTCCAACGGAGGCATGCAGGCATCCCTCTAGGTATTATGAATAATCTAGAGATGATATAAAGTATGTGGGATTTAGCTAGTGGTAGGGGGCCTGCTTGGGGGCCCTGGATTTGATCCCAAGCACAATAAAGAAAAAGGAAGGAAGGAAGGAAGGAAGGAAGGAAGGGGACACTCAAGGATTTGAATGGTTCATATGCAAATGCTATGCCATTTTACATAAGGGACCTGAGCGTCTGTGGATTTTGGCATGGGCAAGACTTTGCCTTGTAATACCAAGGGGTGACTCTAACTCTGGCTGCTTCACCTGATCCTGTGTGGCGGAACGTGAGAGCTGAGAGGCAACATTCTTTTATTTACTTAGATCATTTATTGAGCTCTTCCTGTGTCCCGACTCTCAGTCCCTGCTCTGAGGAATTTATGTCCTAGTGGGGGCGTGGTCAGACAGCAAATTATTAGTGATGCTTGTATGGAAACTATTTCAAATCGTGGTGTCCCCGTGGGATGGTGACAGACCCGATGAGAAGGATGAGGAACAAGGACAGTGGATTTCCAGAGAAGGGGCATCTGGGATGGGCAGGTGCTGGGTGGCCCAAAGAAGTGACAAGCTGTCAGGGTGGCCATGGCCGTGAGCAGGTAGGGGACAGAGTGCATTGGGGATATTAGCTGGGCCCAGACCCACTGGACCTGGGGAAAGAGTCTGAATTTGACTCTGCAGATGGAGGATGGCCCCTGAAGGATTTAAGCAGGCGACTGGCAGCAGCTGAGTAAAGGTTTTAGAAAACTCACTTGGCTGCTTAGGAGGGAGGTTTGGAGGAGGGCGAGAGGTGAAGCAGGGGAGTGACTGTGGAGACTGTCCAAACTGATTGTTGCTGAGGTTTTTCTGTTTTTTTTTTTTTTTTGTGAGGATGGAGTCAGGGGCACAATTTAAGAAGAAAAATTAGAATTTCTGGTAACATTTTACCAAGGGAGAGAATTGCATTTAAAATGTGCATCGATTTTACTTTTTTAGATAATGTTAGTGTATTACAGATATAGGTCTGATCGATTACATAGACATATGCTTATATTTTATACTAATACTTGCAAATATTTGTGAAAAAGTGGATTCTATCCAAAGAAATTTACCACAGTGGGCCATATTTTAAAAATTTTTAATTGACACATAGTAACTGCATGCATTTTTATATGGTGCATTGGGACATTTAGTGCATATATACAATTTGTACTATTCTGATCAGGGTAGTCAATGTGTCGGACGGCCATATCCCTGACATATATAAAGCCAAGCTCAGGGGATCCCAGTTTAGCAGCATCTGCAAGGTTTGATTCATTTCAGAAACCTGAGCTCACCGTGTTGCCAAGGCTGGCATTTTCTTAGCTCAGAACTGCTTACCTGGGTGCAGAACATCTAATATTTTATTTAGGAAGAATGCCTCATTGCTTTAGGCATCTGGAATCCTGGGCTTCATCTTTCTTGTTGCCCAAGTTTGATTCAACCTTGGACAAATCCTTTTGCTTTGTATTTCTGAAGTGCTTCCTATAAAGATGGGTGACAGTAGTCTAGGAAGCCTGCCATCACAGTGGCTGGGTGAGAGCTCCCCGAGGCCTAGGAGAGAGAATGGCACCTGCAAGCGCCCTGTGGTGGGAGGACAGGCTGGGGGTGCAGCACCCCCAAAACAGCCTTTGGCGCTGGAGAGCAGAATGCAAGGTGGGGCTGATCTAGGATCATGTGTGAAGGTTGCCTGGGATTCTAATCTTCAAATGAAGTGCAAGGGGACACTGTTGGAGGGTTTACATCAGGGAGCTCAATAAGGGTGATAGCTACGCTTCTCATTTAATCCCCATGATAAATGTCTGTGCTGGGTAATATTGTCCCCCATTTTAAACCAGCAAGACATTTAGGACCATGGAGATTAAGTAGTTTACCCAAGGGTACCTTGAAGGGGAGCCAGGAAACAGACTCCAGGTAGCCTGAGCCCATGGTCCTTTGTCCTCCGGGTCAGCCTACCTCCATAATAATATCACAGCAGCCACCGTTTTAGAATGCTTTGAACTCTTAAGATGAAAGATCTCCCTTAAATTACAGACTGGTATTATGCTGCAGAAACATGAGCGGCCACGGGAGAGTGGCTGAGCCTGGGCACTCTGGAAAGGTCCGGTGTGTGTGGCTGTGCTCCAGTCCCCCCAGTGCCTAGCTGTCTGGTGGGGGCGTCTCCTGGCAGCTATCAGCACAAAGAAGTTCTGGCTCCTCTGGCCGGTCATTTGACACTGCCATTGTTCATAAGGACACATTGTCCACGAAAAGTGCCCCCCGGGTTAGGGACTTGGAGCTGGGAAATCAGATCTGGGCAGTTCACGTGTGGTTTCCCCGGAGCATCCAAGGACAGGTTTCTCCTTCGTCCCCTCCTCAGCTGGCTTCAGAGCATTCTTAGGGGCTGACGAACCCAAGAAACCCTGTTCAGGGGTCAAGTGGGAAAACACCTGCCAGCTGTGGCCTGTGAGTTTCTTGAAGATGACGACGCGTGTCTCTTCTCTCCTAGTTGACCACGTTGTTCCCGAGCCTGGGACAAGCCTGCTGGCCGCCTTCGACCAGTGGAGGGAATGGGCCGACAGCAAGTCCTGCTGTGACTACTCTCTGCACGTGGACATCACCGAGTGGCATAAGGGCATCCAGGAGGAGATGGAGGCGCTGGTGAAGGACCACGGTAGGTGGCGCTGCCCTGACACCCGCTGCTGATGGCTGCGTTTCCATCCAGGCATTGGCAGGGCCCTGGGGAAATGCTCTGGGTACTGCCTCTGGATCCCAGTTGTGCTTTTTGCTGGTGCCTGGCCCTGAGCAAGGAGAGCGGGCTTTGGGCAGCAGCCCGTGCTCACTGGAGGGCCTAACCCCTTGCGTCATGGTTGGTAGAGAATGTGAGCCCTGCTACAGGCCTGTTTTTGGATGACAGCTGCCTACAGCTTGCTGGTCTCAAGGACCCTTGCTCTCTAGCCAGGCTGGGAGTTGGGGATGTGGTGAGCATTGTATGAGCCCCGTGAGGCTGCTGGGCAGTCAGGGTGTACCTGAGCCGTGAGTGTTGTGCAGCCTTGGAGTCCAGGGTCAATGAGAGAGTGAGGGGACACCTCACACCTAAGTGGTCTTTTCTGTTTCACAATTTCCAGGGATTGGAGAGATTCACTGGGAGGCGGGAGGAATCCACTTTCAGGTGTCTCCAGGACTCTGGTTCACAGGAGCCTGGGGGCTCAGGGGTTTGGTAGGGAAGTCAAACCACGTGGTGTTTCCGGGTCTTCTTGAACTTGGCTGTGGACTGGGTTTCTGGGGCCACTTGTTGACCTCACTGGGTCTTGACCTTCAGGGAAGCATCATGCATGTAGGGGACTTCCAGGCTCAGGCGTGCTGTGTGCTGTGATCCACAGCAGGAGGGAAACCTGGGCGTGGGTGTGGATGTGGATGGGGTGGGGGTGGGGGCAGCCACAGATGTGGTGCAGAATCTGCAGGATGGAGAGCTAGAACCTCAGCCTTATTTCTTTGCCCTTCCACAGGCTAGCTGTGTGACCTTGGGCAAATTGCTTAAAGTTTATGGTTCTCCCTTTAAAAAAAAAAAAAAATCTCCCACATGAGCATACTGCACTGTGATGTTTCTTTCCAGCCTGAAGATTCCACAAACAAGAAAAGTGGGTAACCTTTGACCTTCTTCACATTTGAGAATAACCAGACTCCAATGGATTTAACTTTCAATATTTAGAGTGAATCTACTTTAAACCAGGCCTGAGAGTTACCATGACAACTGTTGCCTAGCAAGGAGAGAAGGGCCAGGATGTCCAGGAGCATTTAACTCAGGCAGCGCCCAGCACCCCAGGTGGCTTGAATTAAGCTCCCAGGCGAGGAGGTTGTCAGGACGATTGTTTAACATTGTGATGGATGTTGGGCAGGGATGTTTGGTCTGGTGCCTCGGGAGGCAGGGAAGCAAGAACTCCGAGACGAAAGGATGGGCCTGGGATGTCTGCTTGTTGAGCCAATGAACTTTTTTTATTTAAAAAAGAGTTTCTTAAAAATCGGCAAGGAGTACAGTCTTCTTGCCAAAGAGAAGACATTTGGTACTGATCTTCACAGACAGAAACTTGTAATTCATTTTCTTGTGAAAGGCACGACAGACTTGTGTTGGGGGCAGCTTAAAAAAAAATAGGAACTGTGGTAAAATACACACAACCCAGAACTCACCCTTCTAACCATCTGTCCAGGACAGTGGCATTAAGCACATCCATCTCCAGAACCCTTCCTCCTGCTACACTGAAACTCTGCACATTGAACAATGCATCTTCACGTGCCCTTGTCTGCAGCCCCAGGCAGCCAGCCCCGTTCCACTTCCTGTCTCTCCAGGCCCCTCACAGGAGTGGATCACGTGGTATTTGTCTTATTGAAGGTGTCAGAATGTCCTTTTTAAGGCTCAGTGAAATTCTGCTGCATGTATAGGCCAGATGTTATCTCATCATCCATCGATGGCCACTTGGGCTGCTATGCACATGGGTGTATACCACTTCAGCTTTTCATTTTGATATCATTTTAAAGCTCCTGAACAACTGTAAGACTACTCAAAGGAATTCTCGTGAACCCTGTCCCCAGAATTCATTGGTTGTTTATGTTTTACCCTGTTTGCTTTATGCTTTATCATTCTCTCTGTATCTCCATCTCTGTCTCTTTTCCTTTCTCCTCTCTCTCTCTCTCTCTCTCTCTCTCCCACATACACACACACACACACACACACACACACACGCATGTGTGGTAGCATCACTTTCTCATTCCCTTTCTGATTATTTGGTTTGGGTTTGTGAATTAAAAGTCACGTCTCCCTCTCTATTTTGTCTGTCACCAGGGGTCAACTCCTTCCTCGTGTACATGGCTTTCAAAGATCGCTTCCAGCTAACGGATTCCCAGGTAAGCGTCAGCTCTTCTGAATGGGCTTGTGGGCATGTGGCTACTGCTGCCCCCTGGGAAAGCATTCTCCAGTATACGTACATCCCTTAGCTTTGTGGGGCTTGACCGGTGGAGTCATTTACGAATGTGATTCAGCCTTTGGGGAGAATGTGAGCCCAGTGCTTTAGCCCTGGGCTTCTCACTCTCATCCGTGTCCTTTTGGTTTGTGCTGCTTTGTAAATTGCGGAGTCCTTGACTGATCCCACCTTCCTCTCTCTCAGATTTATGAAGTACTGAGTGTGATCCGGGATATTGGTGCCATAGCCCAAGTCCACGCGGAAAACGGCGACATCATTGCAGAGGTAGGGGGCTTTTTTTTGCATCATTTCTGCATCTCCTGGAGGGTGACTTGGGTAGCTGAACACCACGGAGGGAGATCAGAGGGCCTGGTGTTCCTGGGCTGGACTCCGCTGCAGTCTCCCTATAGGCATGAGCATCCCGCTAGCCAGTCCCTCTTTCAAGGAGGCTGTTTCCCTTGGAACCATAGTGCAGCTGCCTTGGGTGGGGTTCGGAAGCTCCCTGGTCATGCCTGGGCATCTTACACTGTGGCTGAGGCTGAGGACCAGGAGCATATTGCTCTCAGCCTCCCAGGGGAAGGCTGAGAGGTTTGAAGAGGCTGGTCAGACAGGCCAGGGTATAGGGCAGTGAACCTTTTTCTTTATAAGGTCTTGGGACGAGGGCAGAGTGATCAGCAGAGCCAATTTCACATCTTGCTCGGGTAACCCTGGTCCCAGGTCTCTGCTGGTCAGACCTGAAGGCCAGCTTCCTGACCACCTGGCTTTCTTTACACTTTTCAGGAACAGCAGAGGATCCTGGATCTGGGCATCACAGGCCCTGAGGGGCACGTGCTGAGCCGGCCTGAGGAGGTGAACACCCCCAGATGGGATACGGGCCTTGAGGTCCCTTGGGTGCTGTGCAGAGCATGCAGAGTCTACTTCGTGCCTGTTGAGAACGGGGCTTTTCTCGTGCAGACTGGTCTCTCTGAGAAGCTATGGGTCACATGTGTGTGCACGCGTGCGTTGTATGTCTACACAGGCAAAATGAAGTGTTATACAGAGCCCAGAGGTAGAGCGTGGGATTGTGTGGCCTGAGTGCTCCTCTCTGGTTTTCCAAGCCCTTCCTTGGGAAGCTCTTGATTATCTTCCTGTCGCCTAGTAGTTTATAACCAGCAGCCAGTTACCAAAACAGGAATGCAGATCACAAAGCTCTTCTGTGTCTCTGGGGGGTAGTAAGCTTTTCCGTGGTAAGCCTGCACAGAGTACAACATGATCAGCAGAGTTTGGTGGACAGACCCTTAAAATTGGGGAAGGAAAATTTAGAGCAGGATCCTGTTTGGCGCCACAGCCGAGAATCAGGGCCCTGGCTGGGATGAGTGAGTCACGATTATGAACAGGAAGGGGGCTCACAATCGTGTAGGTGTAGATGACGGACAATCTCTTCTTCCCAAGTAGAATTTTTGGCCTTTAAATGCTTTTCAGATTTTGGTCAAGGTCAAGCTGTGGCAGACCTGGCTAAGGCCGAGTCTGGCAGCTCTGAGCCAAGAGAACAATGAGGGAGTCTGAACAGATGTTCTCAGAAAGAAAGAAACAGATGTTCTACAGAAAGAACTGGTGGAAAAACAGAAGGTGTGGAGGAGGAAGAGCAACCGCCAAGGACCTGGGCAGATGGAGGCTTGAAATTAGGAGTTTTCTTCCAGAAACAGGCGAAGGAAGATGCTTGACCAGAGGGCTGTAAAGGGGCAGGACCACTAAAGCAGAGCTTTAGGGCTGTCCCACAGCAAACAGGAAGACAGCCCGCCTGGGTTTACTGGGAAGGAGAGCTGCGGGCGGGGGGGGGGGAGCTGTTCTGGTTGTACCGGGTGCAGCGTGGGAGGCTTCCCTGGAGTCCCCAGCAGCTAGTTGGGAAGGCTCCTCTGGAGACACAACTCAGGGCATGCACCAGTCAGGGAATGTCTTTTCATCTGACTTGGAGGCACCTGCTCTGTGCCCGGGGTGTTTCCCCTGAGTAATTTCACCCTGTGACAGTCCTTCGAGATGAGGAGGGGTCACAGGGAGTCTTAGAGGCCTGATGGGTGGCACAGTAGAGTTAGAGCTCTACGCTCACTCCAGCTGCACCTCCTCTCCCTTTGTCAGTTTGCCAAGAGGGGTCTGTTGTGAGCTACCCCCTGAGTGGGCGGTAAAGGGAATAAAACATGGAAACATTCTGAGTGGCTCCGAGCACCCCCTCCCATTGGGGAGAGCCCTCAACACATAGGAAGCAGCAGCTAATACCACAGTCCAGTTTCCATGCGGTTTCAGGGTCTTTCTACCACTCACATCATGATGTTAACTGAGTTTGAACTTACCAACACCTTCCTGCCGCCATATGCTTTTCTTCCCAACACACCATGTGGGACCACTCAGTAGGGTTTTCCCTGGTCATTAGCTGAGAAGATTGGAGAGAATTCTGGAGATCACTGTCTGTAATGGGCAAGAGGTGACTGAGCATGTGTTCTTTCTTTTTTTTTATTTAATTTTTAAAATTGCTTTTATTTTTTAAATACATGACAACAGAATGCATCACAATTCTTATTACACGTATGTAACACAATTTTTTTTATAGCTCTGTTTGTATATAAAGTGTGTTCACACCAATTCATGTCTTCATACGTGTACTTTGGATAATGATGTTCGTCACATTCCACCATCCTTGCTAATCCCCTGCCCCCTCCTCTCCCCTCCAACCCCTCTGCCCTATCTAGAGTTCGTCTATTCCTCCTATGCTCCCCCTCCCTACCCCACTATGAATCAGCCTCCTTATATCAGAGAAAACATTCGCCATTTGTTTTCTTTTGGGATTGGCTGACTTCACTTAGCATTTCTTCTCCAACTGCAAATGCCATGATTTTATTCTCTTTTATGGCTGAGTAATATTCCATTGTTGAGCAGATGTTCTGATTGGGGCTGTGTAGGATTCTGCGGGGCAGAGAGATGAGAGAGACATGGTCCCTTCTGAAGGGACTCACGAGCTAGGCAGATAGGAAGCAAGTGCATTGGACAGAACGTGATGAGCTAGGAGCAAGGAGACCCTGGGGGGCCTCACAGAATGTCATGCACTATCTGCCAGGAGCCCAGGGGACCAGTGCTGATGAGCAGGTGGTGTACTGACAGTGTGTGTCTCTGGATAGGTTGTTTCCCTCACAGAAGGTGGGAATAGATGACTTCCCAAGTCCCCGAGAGCCCTATAACAAGGCAGAGATTTTACTTTTAAACTGTCCTACTGTTTTCACGGAGTTCAGCATTGTGTGGAGCAGTGTATGATTATGTACCAGAAGCCCACACATAAGGAGGGTAAAACTTATGGTAGAGGTGGGGTTTAACTGACTTCTCTTCCAAGGAGCGAAGGTTTCAGTTGAGCCTCTTGCTGGCTGGGGCAGGGGTGGGGACCAGCTCACTTCACACAGCACATAGCACACAGCAGGTATGCAGATCCAGACAGAGCCCTGGACCTGGATTCTTCTGTCCAAGGCTGGTCCTGGTGGGAGTCAGTCCCACAGGGGTAGAGCCCCTGGTTAAAGGCTCCTTGTCCCCCTAATTAGACCCATTGCACACGCTAGTTCAGGGCTGGCCCTTCTGGGGAATGTTACTTTGCAAATGGGATCTCGGTAGGGTAGGTCAGAAATCCTCATTAGGGAATCCTTGATAGTGCCTCTTCCCTGTCAGAAGTGTCTGTGTGGGACATTGAATTGGGTAGCTTCTGGCATCCCTGGGAAGTGCTGAGGACTGAGGCAGAGCCCTCTTCATACTTCACTCTGGGGACTTGTGAAGCACTGGAGAGGGAGGGTGGGTCCCTTCTCCAGCTATGCCAGGAATTAAAAACATTTGGGTGTTTAATGAGCATGTTCAAGAGCCATTTGCCCTGCCTGTGGACCTCCAGACAGCCCTCTTCACATAGGTGGTGCTCAGACGGCCACATGTGAATGGAGCTGTCTTATTTCTCGCCATTAGTTTACCAGTTACAGCCAGCGGGGAACCTGAGCCCCAGGCCAACTTGGGGATACTGGGTTAGCGACTCCAGGTGGAAAGTACCAGCTCTGAGGAATGCCCAGCTTTAAGTACCCTTAATAAAGTGAAGTCATTTATTTGTGCAGCAAACATTATTGAGCATCTGCTGCAAACCAGGCCTACACTGGGAGAGTTGGGGGCAGGGCAAGGAGGAACAGGCCACCCCTTCCCTCCCCTTGGTGAGTGCACACCACAGGTTGCTGGAAGGAGCCCGTGACCTCTCGAGGCTGCATTGACACAGCTTTACCTGCCATTTTAGACACACATAGCTGATTGCCCTGAAGATAAACTGCATCTGGGGAGTCTTCCCTGATGGGTATTCACAGGGGATCTTTAAAATACTGTCCACTGAGGCAGCTGATGTGCAGAGCCAGGTTTACCAGTTACAGCCAGTGGGGAACCTGAGCCCCTGGCCAACTTGGGGATACTGGGTTAATTTATGAGCTCAGTCCTCCCCTCTGGGACTCAAGGGCGTACCAGGCAGCGGCTGGCCGGCCGTGTTGGTGCGTGCACACAGAGGCCCTTGGTGCTCACAGCTGCTGCTGCCTGTCCCTGTCCTGAGCCCTGTGAGGGTGCATTGTTTTGGGGGTGATGCTGGTTTCATTCATGAGCTTTTGACAGAAGCCCAGTCCGGAGTCACAGTACTCAATGTCTTGGCTCAAGACTGGCTGCTGAACCAATGTACTGAATAGAGATCAGCCAGTTCCCTGGATGTGGTGGTTTTCAAACATTAGCAAGAGTAATGGTCCCTGAGCATGTTGTATCCCCCATGGCTGGGCCCTGCTTCTGGAGTTCTGGTCTTCAGGTCTTGGAATCTGGTCCCCAGGCCAGGAAACTGGGTTTCTTATGGACCCGGTTGATGCTGATGTTGTCAGCTTGTGGAATAAGGCCCTATCCCTGCAACCATTCCGGTTTTGATTGACACTGGGTGCCCCCTGGGGCAGAACCTTGGGGACACAGCAGTCAGTCTCTTGGTGGGTGGAGGATAAAGATGGGGGCTCTGGGGTGGGCTGAATTCTTACACTTCGCTCTTCTGCTGCAGGTCGAGGCGGAAGCCGTGAATCGTTCCATCACCATTGGCAACCAGACCAACTGCCCTCTGTACATCACCAAGGTGATGAGCAAGAGCGCGGCTGAAGTCATTGCCCAGGCCCGGAAGAAGGGTGAGTGCAGCGGGCTGGGCCACCTGGCTGTGGACAGGTTGGCGGGAGGGAGGGCTCATCACCCAGGAGGGCTCCTTTTCCGACCCTCATGCCAACTGGGACACTTTTATCACGTTCCAGCATTAACCTAATTACAGCCCAGCGAGGCAGGGAGCTCCAGTTTCCTGCCTTTGTTCCTCTGCTGCGGCCTTGTTCTTATCTATTTAAAGCCGCGGCTGGTGGTCGCCCCCCCCTCCCCCCTGTAGAAAAGTGGGATTTAATTTGATGCAGTCTAAATAAACTAGGCACATACATGGGTGACGTCATTTTTCATTTGCTACAGAGCCCTTCTGGGGAACGTTACTTTGCAAAGGTGTCTCCCCTTCGAGGCTGGTGATCTCGGCGGGGTAGGTCAGAAAGCCTCATGCTGGGCAGGGTGTGCCTTTCTGCCCCAGATAAGATCCTGGGCAGGTTTCTGGTGCTTGAGTACCCCCCCCACTTCAATAAACTATGGAGGCATTCTGGGCAAGGCTGGCTCTCTGTTCGTACTAGGGAGTCATTGAGAAGGCTCTGGAAACTAATTCATTGAGTGCAGCTTCCAGCGCTTCCCTCAGGGGACGCTTCCTTCTGTGGAGCATCTTATGCATAATGAATACAGCAGAGACCTGTGGTCCCTGGCTTGGGAGTTAGCTCCTCCAACAGGGAGCCTGGGAGCCCAGAGTTGGCTTTGATGGTGGATCTTAGTCTGATCTGAAATGAACATGAGAAAAGGAGCCCCCTTCTTCCTTTTTCTCTCTCTCCCTACCCGCTTGCCTCTCTACCTGTCCATTTCTAGTTTTCTCTTGACTTGGTCTTGTCTTTATCAGCCTCTCTTTCTCTTAGTCTCTGTCTGCACCTTTGTCTCTCTCTGTTTCTGTCAGTAGGGAGCACTTTGACCTCTACAGCTCCGTTTCCAGCTCCCCGTGGAATGTGATCCACACAGATCAGGGAGGGCTGTGGGATTTATTTCACTGGTGGGTGACTTCATACAAGCCCCAGAACAAATTGCTCAATGACCACTAAGTCAGCTGGTCCCAGGAGATGGCTTCCAGATGGACCTAGCACTGCCTGCTCAGACCCAGCAATTCCCAGCCCCTGTTCTTGGGAGCTCTCTGGGCCTCTCAAGTGATTGCTTTGCTGGTGCGTTCTTGGGAACCTGCCCTCTCCCGGCAGTTTCAAGGAATTGCTTTTTTGCAGTAAGCATTCCCCTAAAGTGATATGATCTCCTCAGGAGTAATATAATCCATCCAAGGAGACCTTGCGGATGATGTCTTCATCGCCCAGACACACATTTGTGCGACGGCCAGGTGGGGCTCAGCCACAACACTGATCACCTGTCGCAGTACCATGTAGCGTGGGAGCTGTTCACACAGTGTCCAAAAGGAGAATCTAGAGGGCAGTTGATTTTTGTATCTTTTATCAATTATTCTGTGCCTGGATGATAATAACTCACCAGTCAGGCAAACAGTTTAAAATAATCTTGAATTGTGGCCCTGTTATCTAGTGTGTACCTGAATTCAGACACTCACCTGCCCAGACTGGAGCATGGACCGTGTGGACTCTCTCCAGACTGCAGTCAGGGCTGGTGGTCTTGGGGGACCAGCCCCTGAGCAGTGATGAAGCCCTTTCTTTCTGTACCTGAGTTTTCTCATCCAAATGAGGGTCTGCAGTGTTACTGAAGCATCCAGGGGGCCGCTGCCCTCTATTGTTCCACTAACTTTCAGCTTTGTGTGTGTCTGGGGGGTGAGCACCAAAGGGAACGATTTCAGTCTTTTCTAGTTCCAGAACCTCCCAGGATTAGTCCAGCTGTACCCACACCACGGTTGCCAACGTGGCTTTTGCATTTGGACTGTCACCCTTTTAGTCCATGAAAGCCTTCGTGTCAGACCTGAGCTGCTGGAAGGAATTTCAGTGCACTTGGATGCTAACGAGCAGGACAGGAACCCTGGCCAACCTCACCGGCCATTAAGGTTCTTTCCACCTTGTTGGGACTCCCTGACAATTTCAGGAGGCAGCTCAGGCAGTAACTTTTATATTTTGTTTTCCTTTGCAGCTGAGTCAACAAGGTCAGGGCTATTAAAGTGTGGAATTGGGGTTCGATTGCCAGGTGTCTAACTTCAGCCCACAGATCTCCACGTTAATGTTTGACTGACTTACCTGCACACTTCGAGATTATGTTAGACTAGGAAATGCTGTGGTCTCCCTGTGCTGGGGCTTCCCTCCTCAAGAACCTGGTAGAAACTGGAGCCTGACACCTGGCAGAAGCTTGGGGAATGTGGAAGCAAGGATTCCCATGCAACCTCCTGCAAGGGGAGGGTAGTCATCATCACTCACCTCATGGGGCAATGATGCCGTTTAAATGTGATAATGTAAAGATGTATACAATAACTTCTACCAGTTATCCTCATGGTGAAAGAATGAAGGGCTGGTTTATCCTCAGACTTGTTAGGCAAGCAGAGCAAAGACACCGGCAACTTAGGGCAAAGTTTTTCTGCTAAGGATTGCTTTTCTGCCTCGGTGGGTTCTTCTGGCCCCCAGGTCTGAGGTCTCAGGCACTGCCAGCCTTCAGCCATTCCACCCCTTCGTCTGTGAAACGGAGAGAGATTTTTTTTCCTTCAGCAAACTTTTCCTATGTGATACTTCAGGCCTAGGTATCAGGGACGAGACACCATCCCAAGCCTCAGCCAGCTCCTTCAGCAGCAGGAAAGGGACTCTTGACCATAAAGTGACCGTGGGACACGGTCAGTGCTACCGAGGAGGTATAAGCCAAGCAGGGCTGGGGACCTACACAGAGCCTCAGGGGGCCAGAACTCAGAATTTCTCTACAAATATGGGCAGTTGGTAACTCATAACAAGCAGTGACAGGTGCTTCTCTTGGTGAGGCCCTGTACCTCGGTGTCTCCCATGTCCCCTGTGGTCCTTTACGACGTCCGTGTGTCTAGATGTTTAGGAAAGTGAGGATCTGAGATAAAAGGGAGACGCTGAGATGAACATCTCCCATGCTGGCCTGACCCGACCCGACTGAGCCCATCTTTCCTGGACATGGGCTGCCTCCATCCTTCTGTGTCAGGCCATAGCCGGACAGATGGCGTCAACCCATTTTGCAGATAAGGAAATGAAAACACAGCGAGGACCAGGATGTCTGGGACAGTTTTTGTGCATGAAAGGAACTCGGACCCCGGTCAGTTTCATGCTTTGTTTCCTGGAAGAGGAACCAGAAGGCAGAAATTGAATCTTACCTCAGATCATGGGGCCTGGGGAAAGTAGTTCCAGACTCCCGGGCATCTTTCTGTCCAAGGGGTTCACTGTGGGTCTTTCTCTCCTAGAATGGTCTCCTTCCGACTGCCTCTGTCACTATGTGAAAACTGGTGTGTGAATGGCGGCCCGTGGGCGGTGCCCAGTGACATCATTTGTGGACTTGCTATTTTTTCTTCCTCCTCAAACCACCCCCAGAACCCAGAGGCAGACAGACTCAGCTGTGGCTGCTGAGGGCTTTTAAGCCCTGGGAACCTGATTCAGGACAAGAGTTCTTATGCCCTGCAGGCCAATAGGTGTGCTCTGGCATCGTGAGGACCACCTCAGCTTGGGATGAATCCTTAGGGCTCAGCTAGTGCACCACACAGCCACCTAGAATTAGAATTGAGAGTGGCAGGTGGGTTGGGTTGTGAAATAAAATTTACCAAAGTCTCTATTAGTCAGGATTATCCAGAGAAACAGAACCAAAGGGGGTGGGGGATGGAGACAGATCTATTTTAAGGAATTGGCTCATGCAAGTGTGGGGCTGGCAAGTCTGAAGCCTGCAGGGTGGGCTAGCAGGCTGGAGACCCCAGGGAGGAGGAGGTTTTCACCTGAGTCCACAGGCTGTCCAGAGACGAGCCCTTCTGGGTCAACACTCTCTCCTTTGAACAACTCGTGCCCTTTTGGCGAGAATTCAGTTTGCATTATAATTCAGCTGGATCCTGCTTTTGATTTTCAGCCATCTCACTTCTGCATCTGTGAGACTTAAGAGTCTCTTTTAGGCCATTTACGTGGTGCTTGATGTGGGAATTCGAACCCCTGAATCCATTGTTTTCTTTCCCCACTTGGTTCCAGCACCATTAAGAGCAACAGTCAGTCTCATGACATTTTGTCAGTTTGACAAAAATGTTCTACAGTGTCGCCCAGAATCTTGCCTCTTAGAAGTGTTGATAGGGAGCATCAGGAGTCGGATTTTGTGTATCTATCGCCCCATTGTGCCATCGACTGCAAGGGCTGTCTTTACTGGAAATAGAAACCTTAAGGCTTTTAAACTGAATTGGATTAGAAAACCAATTCCAACAACCTCAGAAGCAATCCTGAAAACTCAGTCTTGAGATTTTTGTTTCCCTAGAACCACTCTTAGTACCAAAATCTGATAGCACGGTCCCAAGGCTGATGGGTGCGGCATGGGTTCTCTGAAAGAGCAAGTCTGGTGTGTGTGTATGTGTGTGTGTGGTGTGTGCCTGTCCCTCTGTTTTTCCGTCCCAGGCTCTTTTCTGTCTCTCTTGTGCTGCATTCTGAGTTATACACACACGTGATCTTCCTTTGTTCCTACTTTGGATTTGTCCTCCTGCTTCTCATTCATGGGAAATGACGAACTGTAGGAGCCAGGAGCTGTCAAACATTTTTAAACCCCGACCTTGCATTTATTCCTCACGAATGCACCCTGGCCCCAGGCTGGTTGTGAATAAACATCACCCGTGTGTCCCCTGTGAGTCCCTGCATTTCCCAGGGTTACGAGGGAGTCTGCCAGAGGCTGGTTTGGGGTCACATCCTTCAGTTTAGACTTTCCCTGGAGAAGAAAATCATGAAGCTCCGAGGGCCGCCAAGAAAGCGTCAGCAGTGTGTTTAGAGAAGTGCAGAAAGGCCAATTAAGCCATTCTGTGGTTTATTATTATGAGTGGCAATTATTTCTGGCACGCAAGCTCACTGGTGTCTGTGGCCTGACTGAGCTCCGGAAGCTCATTCAGGGCTCCTCATGCACGCTGTTTATAGATGGGGAGAGAAGCCCTGGGGGAGGCACCAGGCCACTGGTGATCAGGCCACTGGGGAGAGCCTCATTCTGTAGACCCATGCTGCCTGGAGGTAGAGGCCTTGGACTGGTAGTTAATCCCTGCCCTGCCTTTGGAACTGAAGAACAGAAATAAAGTCCAAAGACAGCAAGAACCTCTGAATCCCTCAGTGAATTATAACAGAACAAAGCAGAAATGACCCTCAAGAGGCTCCCCTTTTCTCTTAGTGCCCCCTTTCTTGTCCATGCATGCTGCCATCTTGGTTTGGCTCAGGTACAGGAGTCCTTGCTTATCCTTGGACTAAGCAGGGAGGTTCTGGTCAGCAGTGGCCTTGGAAGCCCCAACCCATCAAGTTAAGGGGTTTCCAGAGGCTGAAGGCTGAGTTTGTTCTCTTGTGAGGTGGGTGTCCTGGGTGCTGAAGGAAGAGACCTTTGAGCAGCTCCCTACCTCAATCCGAGTGGTATTTCACAGGGAGAGATGAAGCCAGCCCTCCTAGCACCATGCCCTCCTGGTGCTCAGTTTCCAAGGGCAGGACTGAGGAGCAGATTCAGTGAGAGGATGAGTCATGGCAAGTCACGTGGAACCTGGGAAATGTGGGCATTGGTTCAGGGACCCCCAGGCCCTCCGACTATAGGATTTTACTGGTTGTTTGGTTGGTTTTTATTACTCCAAGCACCTTTCTCTCATGAACTTTTTCACAGCCGTGGGGATAGAACCAGAAGACCTTTAGGACTGTGAATCCTTGGTGTTCCTAGGGCTTACACAGATCTCACCTTTGTGCTCAGACAGGCAGGCAGCAGTAGGTGGGACCTCCAGACCTGGGTGGGCCGGGAGAGTGAGACTTAACCAGATGGGTTGGACTGAACTGGATCAAGTTAGACTTAACAAGATCTTTTGGATGCACCACCCCAAAGCTGGGAGCTGAGGTCCTGTGAGAGGCTGCCCCTGGGTCCTGGTCAGCTGTTGGCATCTGGGGAAGGACCTTGGCTGTAACAAGTCCTTGTCACATATGCTATTTTTCTGCTTTGGGGTGAGCTGAGTGGGCTCTCTGCACCAGCTTCTGGGGGAGTCGTTGAGTGGATCAGGAAGGCAGGGTCCCTTCCAGTCATCCTGAGTGGCACTCTTCTTCCTGGGGGCTTTCTTCTGGGCAGGCCCCCTGGTCCTGGAGTCCCTCCTCCTGCTTGGGATTGTGACTGATTGCCCGGAGACAGCGGCCTTCTGGGGCCCCCACCACTCCCTGGCTGAACAGGGACTTCTTTGTGGAATTCCTGAGGCAGGAGGGGGCAGCTCCTCCGAGCCAGCTCTGAGTGGCGGGCAAAGAGGGTGTTGTGGAATATTATCTGGTGATAAGGCTTTGGAAGCTGTGGAGGGGAAGGGAAGCACATTCCTGACTGGGCCGGGTTTGGCCCCGAGGGCCCTGTGTTTGGGGAGAAGGGAATCTAGGCTGGACCATGTGGGTGGGGGTGAACCCTGCGGTAGGAGAGGTGGATGTGGCTGGCTGAGCTCAAATTCCGGCTCTGATGCCTTTAATTAATACATGATTGGGCCGTTTGATCCATCTAACGTGTAGTTTTTGAGTGCCTACTCTGTGCGGATGAATAAATTGCCTTCAATGTGTCTCCATTGAGAGGAGTCAAAAAAGTTCAAAACTGGGCATTCAGTGGAGCGGAGGATGGGATTCTGGGGCAGATGGTGTGAGGCCGAGTTGTTCTTGGCATGATGTCAAAGAGGAGATCTTTGGATAGTGAGGGCAGTAGATGTTTCAGTGAGGAGTGGTTTTTATTTTATTTTTTAATTTTTAAAATTTTTGTGCTTAGGGCACTCACAGTTTGCCCTCCCGTGTATATAAATGACTCCCCAAACCTGGCTGGCTCTGCATTGACAGAGTTGGGGACACGATTTGGGCAGCAGGAGCTGGTGTTCTTTCTTGGACATTGTAGCAAATTCGCCAAGGCTTTGGAAGCTCTGAGACCTCGCTAGTGTGGCTGTGGCCACTCCACCAAAGGCCATGGGTGTGGCAGCTGACACGGGCAGCTCCCCTCACGTGGCCACCCGGGTCCAGGCTTCCTCTCGGGAGGTCTGGAGGTGGTGTGTTTGCTGTCCAGGGCTTCGGCTTGTTCTGTCCTGGGTGATTTCCTCTCGCTGGCCTTGCAACAGAACCAGTCAGGGCAGGGCACTGGCACGTGTGAGTGGAGAGGGCGCTTTCTGAGCCCCAAGGGCACGTTGGAGTGCATCCAAGAAGAGCCTAGGTGGCACTTGGGGCGGGGTGCTTGAAGCCAAGTAAGCTGGAGATTGTTCACGGAGCTTGGGAGCAGGCGTGGGAGGCAGAAGCCTGGGGGCTGTTTGGGACCACCAAGGGACAATGCACAGGCTTCACAGGGGGGTTCACAGGAAATTTCCGGGAGCACATGCCCTATAGGTGGTTTTGGCCAGATGAAGGACGTGGCCTCCCAAGCATGCATTGCCTCACCTGTGACAAGGCTGCCGTCTCCTTCACAGGGCTGGTGAGAGCAGTGGTGGCTGCCAGTGTCCCCCAGTGAAGGTGGCCCCCACTCCTCCTCCTGTGTGACTGAGCCACATGTGTTCTGACCCTCAGGAACTGTGGTGTACGGCGAGCCCATCACCGCCAGCTTGGGGACTGACGGCTCTCACTACTGGAGCAAGAACTGGGCCAAGGCCGCTGCCTTTGTCACCTCCCCACCCCTGAGCCCAGATCCAACCACTCCAGACTTTCTCAACTCCCTGCTCTCCTGGTGAGTCCTGGCCACCTGCTCACACTCCGCAATCTCTGACTCCTCAGACCAAGCTGACCTGACAGGTGACCATGCGGTGGCCCAGAGCAGGCTTGGAAATAGACCCTTATGCACCAAACTGGGGTTGATAGATGAGAACAAGGAATTGTCATTGTGTCACTGTCCCTGGAGGGTGTTCCTGATAAAAAGCTGGGCCATCGTGACAGTCAGCCATGGGGCATGAGTTGGTGTCTGAAGACCCCTCTTTGGCTGCAGGACTTGACCTCCCTGACCACAAGTTGTCTCACCTGTGCATCAAGGATGGCATCTCCTTGGAGGCCTGAGGAGAGTGCTGGTGGGCTGCTGGCGAGTGTCCCCTAGTGAAGGTGGCCTCCATACTCTTTAGTGTTGTTGGACTGAGCCCTGGGTGTTCTGATTCTCTGGTGCCACGAGTTCCCCCAGATTCTTCATAGGACAGATTGGGCACAGTGTTATCCTATTATATGTTTCCTTCCAGTGGAGACCTCCAGGTCACTGGCAGTGCCCACTGCACTTTCAACACTGCCCAGAAAGCCGTAGGAAAGGACAACTTCACCCTGATTCCCGAGGGCACCAACGGCACGGAGGAGCGGATGTCCGTCATCTGGGACAAGGCTGTGGTAAGGACCAAGGGTCTCACTCATGGTGCGCCTTGGTGCTCCCCTGCTTCCTCATCTGCAGGCATGGACTTGAGATGCTGGTTGAGAACATTCTAGAAGCTGGTACTTGTGTGGCAGTCTCCTACATAAGTAGGAGTCGTCTCCATGACTACTCCTGAAAGGTCATTTCACCTTAAATATTACACGTTCCTTATCATCATCTCTGGGACAGTGGAGCCTGAAAACATGTAGTCTTTATATGTGACTTCTGTGCCCGTCAGGAGAGAACTTCCTCAGCCACCTGGTGACTTAATCAGCTAGCTCTTGTCCCGTTGGAAATGGACTCTCTGAAGGCTGTCTGGATTTAGCATTTCTATCCCACCTCAGGCTTCTGGAATGCCCAGTTTGAACAGGCACTGAGCTTTGGGGAATCTTTGGTCTGTTTCATTTTAATGTTTTAAAATGTAACAGCAACAGGTTTTCTGTTTCTTGATGAATTTTTAGATTATGTAAATAAAAATCACCTTGTTTCAGACCCAACTACAGGGAGCATGCTAGCAAGTGCCTTTCCATTTTTAAGGAGTGCTTAAGTGCACAGGTACGTATGTTATGTGAGAGTGTGTCAATAACATTAGCATCATGCATAGTATTTTGAGATCTGTTTTTTAGGCAGTTTTAATATACCATGAAAAAGTTTCCACATCCTTAAATGCACTTGGTTTTTGATAGCAGACTTTTCCATCTGGTGCTAAATGGTGATTCACTGGCAATGCTTTGAACATTTCTGTTGTTTCTGATATTTTTTACCGGGATGGGCGTCCATGTAGACACATCCTTGGACACATCCTTAATAATGTTTGTAGGCATCACTAGGGAAAAGGGTGTGTGCATTTTTAAGGCTGTTGATACATATTACTGTTAGCATTCCTTCTAGGAAGATTGAACCCCTTTATATGCAACCAGTAATGTGTGACATCCCCCAGTGTTTTCTCCATGTCCAAATGGGTATTATGAGCCAAAAGCCCAAAGTAGTACTGATTTGATAGGTGAATGTTAAGTCTCATTGTTTGACCTTTAATTTCTTCAGCTACTGATTAGAGTGAATATACTTTTGTGTGCTTTTTGGCCATTTGTACCTTTTTTACTCTCTCTTGCTGCATGCTCATTTCCTGTGCCCATCGTTGTACTGAATTTAGAACCGATTTGGGAAGGAAAGGACTTGAGCTAATGTGATTGGTGCCTGCTGTATACTGTGGAGCCAGAGGCAGAGCTGAGACCTGCAGTTAGAGCAGATGTGAGGTGATATCTATGCCTCTCTCCCTCTCTTTTTTTTTTTTTTTTGGTACCTGGTATTGAACTCAGGGGCACTTGGCTACTGAGCCACATCCCCAGCCCTATTTTATATTTTATTTAGAGAGAGGATCTCACTGAGTTGCTTAGTGCCTCACTATTTGCTGAGAGTCTGGCTTTGAACTCGCAATCCTCCTGCCTCAGCTTCCGGAGCCGTTGGGATTACAGGCGTGTACCACCCAGCTGCACCTCTCTTTTGTTCCAATGGTATGTCCCTTCTCTATGCTGGATAGCATCCCACCTTGCAGCTCTCTGACCTGCTGTCATGTGTGCTCTGCCCCTCAGGTCACTGGGAAGATGGACGAGAACCAGTTTGTGGCTGTAACCAGCACCAATGCAGCCAAAGTCTTTAACCTTTACCCCCGGAAAGGCCGCATTGCTGTGGGATCTGACGCCGATCTGGTCATCTGGGACCCTGACAGCATCAAAACCATCTCTGCGAAGACACATAACAGTGTAAGCCTGTTAGCTCGCACACCTCATCCACATGGATCACAGGCACACAAGGGGCAGAGGAAGGGAGAGGCCCAGGGGCTGTAAAGAGAACTTGCTGTGCTGGGAATGAATTTTCCCCAGGATGTGTGATAACTTGAAATTTGTTGAGGGAGCAAACAAAAAGAAAAAAGCCATTTCACTTTCTTCAGTGAAGTCATTAAGAATGTTACTCTCACCCACATTTTAGGGTACCGTGGCTTTACCTTCAGCATCCCCAAGGTGACATTGGGTATTAAGAAGCTTCTAGAAGTTGGGCGTCATTCCACCATCGTGGTTTGGTGGTGCACCTCTTTTGCTGGTGCTTGGTGCAAGGGACCTGAATAGAGCAGTCACGGTACAGTCCTGAGAGTCACCAGGCACTTGAATTTTCACATGTCATTGTTTTCTGTGGGGGTGGTGTTACCCAGGAACATGACAGAAAATGACAGCTGGTTTTACTGTCCTAAGTGAATTGATCAACCTTGACTTCGCCCCAAAGAGAAGAAATACGTGCAGCCATTGGATGGTGGTTAGGACCTGCAGGTGTGGGGAGCTCTCGCCTCTCAGTTAGGCTCTCGAGCTTGGGAATGTGCTGTCTTTAAAGGTCTCGGTCTCGGCAGCTGAGGTCTGGGTGTCCTGTGATGCTGTGGGGCAGTGGGCAGGAGCACAGTTCCTCTGTAAAAATCATCTATGTGTAAAATCGAAAGAACATGGACCAGGTGAGCTGTGGAAAAGAAGGGTGCCTTCCGCCAAAGTGTTTTGTCAGGACCTCACTTGAATCTTGAAATGCTTCCTCAACGAAACAAGAGGAGGTTCTGGGTGCAGTTCTAGGTGGAGAGCTGTTGGCTCACAGTGGACTGGTTCTAGTTGGTCTAGCCAGCACGGACCCCACCCGAGTGCCCCGCGTCACGGGGATGGGATTCTGGCATCTCTCTAGGACAGGCTGGGGCCCTTTGCTGGATCCAAACCCCTCACTTGGACAGAGGTTCTAGGGCTGCGGCAAGGCGGGCTCCAGTGCATGTGTGGGGCTGCCTTTCCTTCCCTCTGTCCCCGTTGGCTGGCCCACTTCCAGCCTCCATCCCATCTGGGTGTTGAGTGACTCCCCTCTGGGGAACCTACCTATCCTGGGGCACCTAACTTGGCATTCCTGCCTGCTCTGTCATGTAACACCCAGTAAAGGGCGTTTTCTCACCCCACGTGGGAAGATAAATAAATGCAGGCATTGAGAGTTGAAGTAACTGGTCTACTGTCACACAGTGATTTTGCAGTTGAGCCAGAATTGGAACTGAACATCGTCCAGGGCCCTTCACTGCAGGCTGAGCACACAGCCCGCTGTCAGGGTTGATGGAGACAGTGCTTCCCTCCCTCGCACAGTCCCTTCCCCCAGAGGCAATGAAAAGAGCAGACAGGGTCCTGGCTTGAGGTGCAGATGACCTGGGGACTCGCCTCTGGCATGCTCCATCTGGACCGTGGAGGATGAGCCTCAGGAAGACAGAGGCTGGGCTCCCTCTGTTCCCACTCAGACCTTTTAGAGGGTCAGCACTGCCTTGCCTTTCCTGCAGGTGACCCTGTGGGGAAACAGCGACTTTCAGATCACCTCTTTTCTGCCCTCACCTGCCTCACAGCCCCGGCACTCAGCATGCTGTGTGTCATTAGTCACAGCAGGAGGTTTATCCTGTGTCACTCTGTGTGTCTCCTACCATGGAGCAATGAGCGTGGGTTTGGGGGAGCTGTGTGGATATCGCGTATTGGAGCCCCTGCCTACAGGTGCCTGAAGGGCTGAGTGCCCAGTGCTGTGACCCACCCCGGGATGCTTCAGTTTTAAGGTACTTTGAGCCGTGGGGCTGGTCCCTCCCTCTATCATTTGAAAGTGAGATGTCCCCAGAGCCCTTCCAGGGGCTCATTCCTAGGTGACAAGGCTTAGTACAAGTGTCACATGAGGCCTTGGATGCCAAAGGGCTCACACCCTGGTAGGCAAAGCACAGTAAGAGCCAAATGTCCCTCGGTGCCAAGCCCCAGATAGCTGCTTTTATTTCATTTGCTCTTGGCCTCTGTCCTTTGAAGTGGGTCTTAGCCATTTGTGGATGAGGAAGGGTGTCAGGGACTTGTCCAGGGTCACACAGCTGGCAAATGGCAGACCTGGGGTGGGGACCCAGGAAGATGGCCCTATGTCCACGTCTCTGTCTGGAAGGTTCAAGCAGAGGCATTAGACAAGGAGTTGTGGAATAACGTGGATGGCTTGACCCAGGACGACACACACCTTCTAAAGGGCGTCTCACAAATGACAGGTTTCTCTGACGAACTACACAGGGATGAAACCTTTTGTGTTGTCATTGTCACTGAAGACTTGGGAGGGTGACAGATGAAGAAATCAAAGCTCCGAGACAGGGTTAAAGTGACCTAGCCTAGAGTCACAGCTCCTGGATGTTACTGTGGCTGAGATGCCATTGGTGGTAAGAGAGTCCCTTAGTTGATGATGGAGGAGAACCAACAGAAGTCTCATAGGAGACGCCTGTCAAAATGCTGGGCCACGCAGGCCAGCCTGGGCCTAGAGGGTCAGTGAGAGGTGGGGCTGCCCTGCCAGAGAAGGTGGCAAGAGACCTTACGGGCCCCGACTCTGGCAGGGGCAAGGGGCGGGGCCTGCTCTGAACTTCCTGTGCTCCCCTCTTCCAGTCTCTGGAGTACAACATCTTCGAGGGCATGGAGTGCCGTGGCTCTCCTCTGGTGGTCATCAGCCAGGGGAAGATCGTCCTGGAGGACGGCACTCTCCACGTCACCGAGGGCTCAGGGCGCTATGTTCCCCGGAAGCCCTTCCCTGACTTTGTTTACAAGCGCATCAAGGCAAGGAGTAGGGTAAGTGCTTTTGTTCTTAGGAATTTCTTTT
The DNA here is from genome assembly GCF_047511675.1 of Marmota flaviventris. Taxonomy (NCBI): domain Eukaryota; kingdom Metazoa; phylum Chordata; class Mammalia; order Rodentia; family Sciuridae; genus Marmota; species Marmota flaviventris. The sequence continues at coordinate 168,938,114 of NC_092500.1, forward strand.
CTTTTTTTTTTTTTTTTTAAGTCGTGGATCAAGTTCAGTTCTACCGACATTTATGAAGCACTGAGGTCAGAATACTGGGACGAGCCCAGAGGGACGTGGGGATAAGGAGACCTGATCTTCTTATTCCTGGTGCTTGAGGTCCAGGTGGAGAAGCCTGCTCAGAGCCAGCCAGGGCCATGTGTGCCGCCCTGTGATCTGCAGTGCGTGCTATGGCGAGGAGCCTGCCGTGAGCCCAGAGGACGGAAGGCGTCCTGGGAGGGGCCGTTTCAAGTTGGGTTTTGAGAGTGAAGTAGGAGTTTATATCAAGTCAGAGAAGGGAGGTGCAGGAACTGGAGAGGGAGACTGTCAGGAGCCTGGAAGCCGACCGTGTCTGGGGCACAGCTTGTGCTTGGGGACTGGGAGGCAGGGAAGGATGGAGCCCTATGAGAATTACAGGAAGAGTGAGATTGGAAAGAGCTTGGGGCAGATCTCGAACATGACACTGTAAGTTTAGGGGATTCTTCCAGGGTCTAAGGTTGAGGTGCCTTGGGAAGAAATCTAAAAAATGTTAGTTGTTGTGGAATAACCAGTTACCTGTAGCCCACCTCGTGGGAGCTGGGCCTGGATCTGCGGGGTCCTCCGCCCCAGGAGTCCCTGTTGTCCCCGTCTGTAAGGAAAGTCCTCCATCTCCTCACGCCTAGGCTCCAGGCCATGTTCCTTCCCAGCAGGGGAGGTGTCCTCTGTGGATGTGGCCTGAGCAGAGGGGCTCTTGTGTTTTGCAGCTGGCAGAGTTAAGAGGAGTCCCTCGCGGCCTGTATGATGGACCTGTGTGCGAGGTGTCCGTGACGCCCAAGACGGTCACTCCAGCCTCCTCAGCCAAGACGTCTCCCGCCAAACAGCAGGCCCCACCTGTCCGGAACCTGCACCAGTCTGGATTCAGCTTGTCTGGTAGGTTCCCGGCTTGCCCAGGGGCCCCTCTGCTGGCCAGCTCCGCCCGCAGAGGTTGCAGTTGCATTTGGAGGTGGGACATACTCCTGTCACCAGAGATGCATCTTTATAGTCAGTGACCAGTTGATTTCAGAATCTCCACATTAGTTTATGCCACATGTGGCACTACCAGGCCCCTCCTAGATCCAGGATCTAATAGATGGCAAGGACATTTGTTTAGTTTGTTGCATCCATCCTCAGGAAGGACACTGATATTTCAGGGCTGGAGTAGTCCCGGAGTCTGGAGCAAACTCGATAACCCAGCTCCACGTGTGCCTCAGTCTCCTCTTCTGTGGAATGGGGACTATGGTAGCAGCTCCCTTATGGAATTGTGAGGATCAGTTGAGTTGACGTTCAACCAAAATGCTTAGATCAGAGCCATTGGAGAACGGTTAGCTATTTGCTGGGATAAAATATGTGATTCCCTTGGTGAGAGGAAAGGTCTAGATTTTAAGGTTTCCTTCCTTGAAACTTCCTTCCCCTCTTTCATTGGGCCCATGACCTGAGCTTTCCTCCAGAGTCCTGCGATATGTTAAAGAAAAGAAATAACTCATTAGATGTTTTTCTTGTCAAGTCTCCTATTTTTTTTTCTAGAAAATTGCCATATAGGCCATACATAGATTACACATTTTCAGAAAGTTCAAAAAGAGTGAACCTTATTTTTGTCATGCAGTCATATAAAAGTGCAGGTAAAGGGTCCCTCATCCCAAGTACTTGGAATGAGAAGTGTTTCATATTTCAGGTTTTTTTTTGGGGGGGGGGTGGGCGGGATACTTGCATATCCATAATGAAATATCTTGGGGATTGGCCCTGAGTTTAAACATGAAGTTCACTCATGTTTTGTATGTACCATCCATGATCAGAAGGAAATTTTATATGCTATTTTAGAGTGCATGTGTTCTGACTGCAGCCCCAACATGAGGTCAGCTGGGGAACTGTCCACTAGTGAGGTCACGTGGACTTCCAAAACGTTTCAGATTTGGGAGTGTTTCAGATTTGGGATTTCGGATCAGGGATGCTCCTGTGTTCCTGCTTCTCATTGCATGCGTAGGACTAGGAAACACGATACCAGAGGGGGAGATTGCTGTATCCTCAGGAAAGCTGTCCCCCGCTAGGAACCAGGACAGGCTGCAGGGTGAAATGTCGGGGTCTTGTTTGTGGTTTTACTTCCCCACTAATGGATCCAGCCGGGCCCCCACGAGGACTGCTTGTCCTGGATGTAATTCTTGGGCTGACTTTGGTCCATCTCTGTTTTGGGGTTTGAGCTCATGTTTTAAAAAAAAATGGAGAAGGCTGTGCCCGGCACCCCTTCCAGACTGCTTTTTGGGTTTAAAGCAGGAGACTGTTTTACTGCTGTGTCCCCTCACCCCTGTCTTCTCTCCCCTTCCCTCCAGGTGCTCAGATTGATGACAACATCCCCCGCCGTACCACCCAGCGCATCGTGGCGCCCCCTGGTGGCCGTGCCAACATCACCAGCCTGGGCTAGAGCTCTGGCCTGCAGGCCACTTGGGAATGGGGGATGGGACACCTGAGGACATTCTGAGACTTCCTTCCTTCTCCTCCTTCTTCTTCTTCTTCTTCTTCTTCTTCTTCTTTTTTTTTTTAAAAGAGCCTGTGATAGTTGCTGTGGGCAGCCAGTTCATGGGGCTCCCTCTTGGGCCCTGCACTCCGTCTCTCACTTGGAGTTATGAATTTGTCACCTACTTCCCTGTACATGAGTACCACACCCAAGCCTAGCCACCCATCCCCACACGGAGCTGCACCCAACACTCAGACATGCTACAAAGCAAACCCCAGTGAGGGCGCCCTCCACTGCGCCCCCCTGTGCTTGTCAGCATCTTTCCTTGTCATGGGGGGAGATACAGTGAATTGCCCAGAGCTGCCTTTTTTTCTTTTCTTTTTAAATTTTTTAAAAAGTTTTTTTTTTTTTTTTTTTTGTGGAGCTGGGGAGGGATGGGGGGTGGGCTAGAGTTTTGTTCGTTTTTTTTTTTTTTTAATACTAAATTGGAAAGTCTGATTCAATATTAACACACAGGGTTTGAACTGGACATCCTAATGATGCAATTATATAACCATCATGCTGACTCAGGGTGGTTGGCAGACTCGCTTTGTCCCTCCTGAGAGGCTCCAAAGTGTCCACATCGCCATTCTGTAATCTTCTGGGTCAACTGTTGAGAAAGGGCAAGTTTTCTTTTTTGGCCTAGATTTTGCAGCAGATTAGATCTTTTGAGGATTCTCTTTGCCATTTTTCTGCTCTCTCTCTCTCTCTCTCTCTCTCTCTCTCTCTCTCTCGTTGTCAGTCATGAGTACCTTCAGATATCTGGCTCTTTCTCCATGTTTCCTCTGGCCCTTGTCTCTGAGATGGTATTTTCCCCCGTCCCCGTCGTCTTTTCCGATTGCCAGGGTAACAGTTTTACTGAGGCCAGAACCTGTCCAGCAGGACTTGAGCTTTGCCCTTGTGACCATTGTACATGTTATCCTGGTCCTGGAAGAGTGGTGCTACCCGCCCACCGTCACGAGGAGGTGTGTCTGACTTTGAGACTCTTGCCAGGTGCAAGGATAGGGTGGGTTCTCACCCACGCTGTCCAGGGCGGGCCCAGTATGGAGCCACACAGAGTTGAGCATTGGAGAAAAATGCAGAGCTAACTGGCCCAATCCATAAATCCAACCCAGTAACCCAGTGAACCAGCCAACCGCAAGCCATCTACCACCTTAGAGGGGCCTTGCCCATGGGAGTCTGGCCCTGAGGGTCAGCTCTTTTTTCTCCTGGAAAGTTTCTAGACTATATTGGGCCTTTTCACTTAGGGGGAAAACACCATTTTTTTTTTTTCCCGGTTCAATTATTTCAAAAGATGTAATGCAACATAGGGAGAACTTATCAACCCAGAAAATCCCTTGGAACTTTGACTTAAAGACCTGTTCACTTTGCAAGAGGAAAGAAAAATGTTGTATGTATTGTCTGTCACATCAGGGCTGTTGTGGGAGAAAACCTTTCAAGTCCAGCATGTGGCCCACTTAGACCACGGTGGCCTCGTGTCTCACACTCCTCCCTTCCCTTGGCTCAGAGACCACCCCCCCCTTAGCTAGCTGGCTGCTTTCTGTCCCTGCTGACTTGTGTCGCATTTCTTTCCAAACCTGTTTCCAGGTCCTTGTAAGCAATGTCAGGTCTGCAGGCTTCTATGAAACCAAATCTGCTTTTGTCAAGTGCAACATCAAAACGTAGGTCATCACATCTTGACGCTTGTCTATCCACACGTTTTGCCTTCGGGGTTATGGTCGGGGTTTTGGTTTGTCGTCGTTGTTGTTTATTTGTTATTTTAAAGGTGAATTGCACTTTTGAAAAATTAATTGGTTGACTTAATATATTTGTTTCTTTCTTTTTTTTTTCTTTCTTACCTTCACTTAGAGGAAATTTGAACAAGTTGGAAAACATTTTTGTTTCAATTCTAAGAAACACAAGCAGCTCGTCAGTATTCACTTGTCTTCCTGTTTTTCCTGTACCAGGTCATGGTAATTTTGGTTGTTTTGATTGTTTTCTTAAAAAAAAAAAAAAGAAAAGAAAAGAAAAGAAAAACAGTTTAAAATCTGAAGGTTTCCACAGGCTGTATAAGCATGTTTACCTGTTGGCTTGCTGTGTGTGTCTGTTAAACACATGTCATATGTAAATGCTAAAATAAATCGACAGTGTCTCAGAACTGAATAACTGCAGTGACTTGATGCTCTAAAACAGTGTAGGACTTAATAATAGATGGTTTTTAATCCTTGCGATTGTGATTGTGACCCCTGAGTGGAGGACCTTTCAGTGCTAAAGCTGATCATGTGTGTAACCAGAAGAGACTTTTGTTTTTGTTTGTTTTTTTGTTTTTTGTTTTTTTTTTTTGTAACCACTGTCTTAATAGCAAAATAATTATGGTAAAAGACAAGTCTCGTGTTTATTATTCCTTAAGAACTCTGTGTTATATTACCATGGAACACCTAATAAAGCAAAATGTGGTTGTTTCAGGGGTGTGTCTGTGTTGGGGTGCTCAGGAGGTGGCTGCTTGGTCTCTAAAAATGCTTCTCCCCTGGATATTCACGGAGGCTCTGGCTTGGCTTGGTTTTGGTGACTATACCAGTTAAGGAGCTCTTGGACCACGTCACGGTCGCCGTGTCCAGGCCATAGGATAAGGTCTAATCCCAAACAAAACTATATCCTGTGGGGTGCACGGATATATGTCAGAATGTCAGAATTTTTTTTTTTATAAGTAGCATGTTTTAGAAATATTTTTTTAGTTGTAGATGGACAAGTGCAACATCAAAACGTAGGTCATCTCATCTTGACCCTCGGTCCACATCACGGTGGCCATGTCCAGGCGACCTTTATTTTATTCATTTATTTTTATGTGGTGCTGAGGATCAAACCCAGTGCGTCACACATGCCAGACGAGGGTGCTACCACTGAGCCACGACCCCAGCCCGCAAATGTCAGAAATTTATAGAACACGTCCCAGAGAGGCCAGAGGCCCCCAGGAACCTGCTGTGGACATCCGATTGATACTGGGAGTCAGTGGGGCACCTGAGGTTCAGGTGGGGTCCCTCTGTCGCAGGGCTTCCTTCTTCTGTACCGTGGAAAACCCTCGTGCTGCCTGGGTGCATTAAAGGTGGGTGACTGAATCACGCTGACTTGAACCCACCCTTCAGCAGAGGAGCTGCTAGGGAACCAGGAGAGAAAACCCCAGTGCTTCCTTCTACCCTCAGCCAAGGCCAAGGGTGCGGCTCAGGGCCGGGACTTGCTCTTGCAGCCGCCTGTTAACCGACCCATCGCTGGCATCGCCGCTCCCGAGAACTGCGTGAGGTGCTTGCCTCGGGTTCCCCGGGCCATCATAGGGTCGAAGTCGTTTTCTCTGTTTTCCCCCTTCCTCCTCTTTTCCTTCCCTCCCTTTTTGATTTCTGTCCAAACTTATCCAAACAGGAAATGAGTGACTTACAAAAATATGTACCTGATTCCAAGGTTTCATAAAGAAAGACTCATCGGGTGAAAGGAAAATAAAAGGGGGAATCCCGAGACCCAAGTGGGTCGGCACCGAGTGTCTGCCCTGGGCCTGGAAACTTCAGGAGCTCTGAGAGCACTAATTTTGCCAGTTCCAACATTTACAGCGACCAGTGACACAAGAAATAAATGAGGCCTTGAGAAGAAATCCAGAAAATCCCAAGTCAGCTTAGAGGGAGCGTCCTGGGTCCTCTCAGTAGCCGCAGTGCTGGGAGCTGCCTCTGTGGTCCAGTGGAATCACATCTGCCCAAAGAGGGGGATGAGACATCTCACCCTAATGTGTAAAGGCCTGCGATGAGAGAAAGTGGAGACCCCAGAGCCACAGTCCCTCTCCAATTCCCAGACCACACCAATGTCCTCCAACACCTCAGAGGCACAGGTTCCTATCCATGCCAACAGAAGCGTGTGTGCGCACATGCTGCCCTACCCTGGCAAGGGGTGTCCTTCACAGCCGAAAGGGCCACTGTCTGCAGGACAGACCCAGCAGGAGCTCAGGCAGGTACTAGAAGCAGGCTGGGGCCCATTTGAGAAGAGATTGCAGGGACCCAGGTACCAAAGCTGCCTGGAAGGGCCTCATAGGCTGTGTCTTAGTGACTCATGGTGGATGGCAAGAGTCGCAGGAGGCAGGCTGCAAGGGACTGGCCAGGGAGTCTGTAGAGATGGATCCGGGCACTAGCGCCTTGTTAAATGATTGGACCAGCTACGTAACTTTGTGGGTGTGATTTACTCCAGAGGCACATTTTGGAGCGTGTAGGAAAAGTAAGTGGCACACATAGCCTTTGGGAAGTGGCTTGGCCTTGCAGTGCCAGGAGTGGGAGCCTCCATTCTCTGGCGAGTTTCTGTAGCCCAAGTTGAATAGAAGGCCCATCTCTTCCTTCCCCCATTGACGGGGGGGGGGGGGGGGGGGGCTCAGCCCTGACAGCTCTACTGATCAGGGATGTCTTTCAGAGAACGGTTTCACTTCTATGGGCCTGAGTTACCCTCTCTGCCAGGTAGATGATGTTATCTAACCAGCCGCAGCTGAATCCCCAGCTTTCCTAGACCTTTAGTAAAGGGCAAGCCATGAATGGGGCGTGGGCAGAGCAGAGGCTTGCCAGGAACTGGAGGAGGCTGTTGCAGACAGTGTCCTAGGAGATGAAGACTGGGGATTGTCAAGGTCTTTGGTGGACTGCAGAGATTGCAGGACTGTGAGCCATCAGAGATGGTGTTGACTGCTGAACAGAGCAATCTGCTGGTTAAAGTCACCGTGGCGATGACAGCTAACACGATGTCCAGGCTCTGCTCTAAGAGCTTACACCTAACTCTGCTACTCTGCACGGCAACCTATGAAGGAGGCATCAGGTTTGTGCTGTGGAGCAGATGAGGGGTCAGAAACATCGCAACTTGCTCAGAAGCAGGTTTTGAGTCCATGCTGCCTGGGGCCAGTTGGTTTGTAAGGGAGGATTTATTATCAAAAAGGGCATTTGTCCTCAGCAGACACAGGTTGGAAAATATTTTCTTTTCGGAAATTAGGGAAAAATGATCTGAGAATATCTAAGAATGGCCAGAAAATTTTATAATAAGAGAAAAATGAAATCTTGGCCTCGTAGACAGCAAGGAATCATAGAAAACCCTTATAATTAGATAAGATATTGAGAGCAATGTGAATATAAGAAATAATGGAAAAGAATACAGAAAAGATACAGGGGATGTATCTGCACTGTATGTCTAGCTGTCTCCCCACCACTGAAGTAGGCGAGGGACGGACACTCAAAGGCTGGAGGAAATGGGGCGAGTCTGTGGGAAAGCCCTGGCTTAGGAGGGGGAGGGGGAGGGGGATGGAAAGTGCCAGAGGAGAAGGCCTGTGGTCTGAGGCCCAGGGAGGAAAGGGGCAGACAGCGCTGTGCAGGAAAGAGCCCTGGGGCCATCACCGGGAGCCAACTTGAACCTGAAAGTGGGAGGGCTCTGGTAAGAAGTGAGAGAGCCTACCCCAGCACAGCCCCAGGAGAAAAGCGGGGGAGGATGAGGGTCACTGGAAGCGAATAATTCAATTTTAGAGCTAAGATTTGGGGAAACTGTTGATGTGGTAATATCGTGAATGTGTGTTATACAAGACTAGGTAGCATAATTAATTTTATGAGGATTTTGAAAAAGGACATAAAAATACTTTGGAAAGGGCCAAGAGACTAGATAGGCACACGCACTGACACTCGGTTGAGGTTTAGCTTTGGAGGGGCTGGTGCCCACAGGAGGGCTCTGAGCACCAGGAACAGCGGGGTCTGTGGAGGCTGTGAGATGCAGCCTCCCCACGCGGCTCCACATAACCCGCAGGGACCTTGTGGGGAGCGCTGGGAGAGCTGAGGAGGAGCAAGCCCCACGGCTTAGAGTTTCATGGTTAAATAATTGATTACATGGAGGTGCCCCGTGTGATGGTGTTTGCCAGCTAAGCCTGACTTAGTGCTAGAGTTCCACACTCCCCCCCCCCCCCCATCCTGGGGCACCTCATTCTCCACGCAGCCTCCAACAGGAAGCAGTGGGGGTGGGGGGTGCCCAGCAGGAACCCTGTGTCCTCTAGCCATGCCCCTGACCTGGATCAAATGTTTTCAGCTTTATCTTGTGTCTCTTTCCCCAAATCTGCAAAATGCTGAATGCACTCAAAGAGTTTCTCCTTAGGCTTCTGTTCCGTCAAGGGACCCTGAGAGAACCCAGGGTGGACCCCCAGGAAGGAGGGGCCAGGCGGGGAGGACGAGCTGTCTTGCTCCCCAGCTCTTCAGGACCTGCAGTCCAAGGGAAGAGGACCTGCGGGGCGTGGCTCCAGGGCCCACTTTCTGAGCGCTCCTCCTTGGTTTTTCCAGCATTTAAGGGCTGGGCAGGGCCGGGGTGGGGGGTGGTTTATGCTCAGCTCTTGGGGAGGCCTCTGTTGGCCCATTCCCCAGGGTCAAGGGGAAAGAGCAGGCTGTTCTCAGTCTGTTCCTGGCATTGAGCGCCCTCTGCTGGAGGGAGACCCTCTGTTTTATTATATATTTTGGAGAAGAGCAAGGCATCGCTGGGGTGGATTGGGGAGCCCTCCTGGATGGAGGGAGGTGGGCTCTCTGCTTGTCTCCGCTCCCTCGCCGGCTTTCCCACCCACCCCTGCCCCTGCACCCGCCCTCCGACTTCACGCACCTTCAGCCTCCCAACCTCGCCTCTGTCCTCCAGCTACCAGCCTCCCCAGCACTCGTCCCCCTTTCTTTCCTCAGTAGTTATCCCTGTGTCCCTCTGGGCATCCTTCTTCCCCTTGATCAAACCCCCACTCCTCAACTCTTTATAGGTTTGTGATCATCAGTAAACTTGGCTCATCTTCACTAACAGTATTCTCCGTCTACTCAACACACAGCCGGTCCTCCTTTCTGAGGACAGTCATCCTCCGTCCCCTCCGGCAGAGGTTCCTTTGCATCTTAACCTCCACATTCTTCGGGATGGTGGAGGGTTGGTATTTTGCTCAGGCCTTGACACTTAGGTCCTCTGACTTTGCATGACTACAACAAAACTCCCGAGGCAGCTTGCTTACAGAGACAAAAGCCTTCTTCAGGTCACCATTTGGGAGGTTCAAAGAGCAAGATCAGGAGGTGGCGTGTGTTTGGCCTCTGGCAAGGGAGACAGATGGTGGCACATGTGGTCAGAGCACATGGAGAGCAAATGATCTGTGTTGAACTGGAGTGGGGGGGGGAGAGGGAGAGAGGCAGAAGAGTGTGTGGGAAGAGAGTGTGGGGGGGTCCCACAATCGTCTTTGAGGGCACGCACTCAGTGACCTAGGGCTTTCCACTAGGTCTCTCCTAAAGGCCCCCATGGGGGGTGCTGAAGGTGGGTGGGAGAACATTCAGGAGGTGGGGCCTATTTGGGGAAGTAGGGGGGCACAGTATGTCCTGGGAGGATCTATCTTGTCCTCAGCAGTGCCCGCCCCTTCCTGGGTGCCCCATTCTGCCTTCCAACCTGCCCACAGCCAGGGGGCTAAGAGACTATGGACTGAAACCTCTGAACTGTGAGCCCAAATCATATTTCCTCCCCTTTTCTCAGGCACTTTGTCACAGAAAGTTGCCAGAAGGGGGCCAGGGTGGGGCAGTAAGGCCCTCCCTGCAGCCTTGGGGAAAGTCCCAGCCCCGAGGCCCCCCAGGGTTGGCTGGCTTAAGCACCTGAAAGAAGGTGGAGACCTAAAAGCAGAAGGTCCCAAAGCAAAGTGGCCAGGAAGCCATGGCTGAGGGGTTCCTGGGAGGAAACCAGGGAGCCCAAGGCTGATGGGAGAGCACCCGAGAGACTCAAGAAACGCTCACCCCAGGTGTCTCAGATGAGCTGACTCGGTGGGACTTGGTTCTTCCTTGGAACAGACTGAGGCTTCCTGAAGAATGAGGAAGGACAGTGCCCAGGCAAACGTAGAGACAGAAATACACAAAAACGGACCCAGTCTATTACAAGGAATGACCAAGTCTCACTGGGTTGTGGGAGGAGCCAGAGACGATGAGCCAGAGTGTGGGCTTTGTGGCCACGCTGCGTGGGGGTGTGTCCCGGCTTAGCTGGGCCTGTGGACCAGTCATTGAAACGCCCGGTGCCTCAGTTTCCTCCTCCGTAGGACAGGCCTCATAATAGTACCTCCCACGTGGTTGTTGTGCGGCTTCGGTGAGTTGGTATGAAGGGACACTAGGACCAGCACCAGGAAGTGGCCAGCAGGTGCCGGTTATTATTGTATCCAGGGCGCCCTTAGCTTTTCCTTCTTGGATCTCGTCTGAATCAATAGCCAGCCTTACTCCCCAGCTGCCCTCCCTTTTATCTATGTGCAGTTATCAGCTGGAGCCTAACGAATTTGGGCTTAGACACCAGATCCAGACAGGCCTGCCCCTTGTGGGCTGTGTGCCTGCGTCCCAGCTTCCTTCTCCAAGAATTATCAGTATTTTCCACTTTGTCAGTTTATAGGGAGGATTGAATAAGTTATCTGATGCCTGCCCATGATCAGCACCAGGCAAGTGCTGGCTTTTATTGTTCTTTATTTTGAAGGTCGGATCTTATCCTCCTTAGGAGACTGTAAGCTTGTTTTGGGGGCAAACAGCCTTCAACTCACGGTGGCCACCTGTTCCTGGGGTGGAGGGAAGGCTCTCCTGTGTGAGTCTCTTCTAAGTGGCAACAGTGACCTCAGGCCACTCCAATCTCAGAAGCAGTGTCTTCCAGGGGCTGCCTCCAGGCTTGCAGAAGAGGAAAAGGGAAGCAAAGTCCAGGTCCAGCCTGGATACAGACATAATTTTTGCTCACATCCCATTGGCCAGAATTAATCTTGGGGCCCACCTGCAGGCAGGTGGCTTCCTACAGAGAGAGAAAGAGAGAGAGAGAGAGAGAGAGAGAGAGAGAGAGAGAGAGAGAGAGAGAGAGAGAGAGAGAGGGCTTCTCCAAAGGAAAATTGGGATGCGAGGCCTGGAAGAGGGGTGGGTGCTGGGCTGGAAAACACCGTTGATTCCAGTGCCCCTGGTTAACTCCAAACGGTAACACTAAGGCCAGTGTCCCCCCACTAGATGGTGACCTTATCACCTCTATCTTGAGAGTAGTGGGTCTGCAGAGTAGTGTGGCTCTTTGGGCACTGGGTCCCAGCTGCGCCTCAGAGCTTTCCTGGTCATGGTCTCAGCTGCAGATGTGACTGTCCTCTGTGTCCATTCCTCGGTTCCCTTCACTGGGACTTAGGAGAAAGGACGGTGGGGTGTGCACACTTACGCCAGGAATCTCTTTGACCCTTTGTGGAGAGGCAGCCGTCCCCCACCCTGGGGGCCTGTGGGCAGCCCCCAGTGAGGTGGAAAATGAATCCAACGAGGTCTCAGTCTAGAGGGGAAGGTAGACAGGTAGGGCGATGACTGTGACCAGTGCTGGACGAATTCTAGACCCCAAGACACCCAGGCCGGAAGATGTAGTAGGGGAATGGGAAGACTTCACAAAGAATCAGTTAAAATATAAAAATGGAATTAAAACAAACAAAAACAGAAGGTGAAATGACCCACAGAGCCGTCCGAAGGACTCTCAGGCCCGGTTCCTCTCCAAGGGAACTCATCTCCCCCTTGCACTTAGGGTTTTGATGTTAACTCCTTGGGGACCAAGTTGACCAGATGTCCTATTTGTCTGGTCCTGCCGTTTATGCCCCCAACTTTCTCTTTGTCTTTCGTGACTCATTTGCAAATCTGGGATGGGGACGCTTATTGAAATTTTATAATGCTCTTAAAGTATCACCCCACCGGCCGTCTTACTGCCAGTTTTTCTGAGTTTTTCATCTTCTCTATATCCCGCCTCCATCCTGCCACCATCTACCATGCACCTGTCCCCTATTTCAGAATAAGCACCTTGTCCCTCAAGGTTCTTACTTAAAAAAATAGTCCGCTGCCAGGTTGCCTTTAAATGTGTAATTCCTTCAAAGGCATTGCCTTGTCTTTCCCCTCCTGGATGACAGCACTAAGACCTGAGGATCATCTTGGTTGACAGAGTGCTGGTGGGGAATTGGAATGAGCCTTGAGCTGCTCTGGCAGGTTGCACAGTTGTCCACTAGATGGCAGCAGTGTATGAGCTGTGCACCACCAAGTGCCAGGACCCTGGAGAGGACTTGGCCCTACCCAAGGCAGGAACGCCTGTGTCCTAACCAGCACCCAGCCAATCCCATGTGAACCGGTGCTGGCATCCTGTGTGGGGACCGAAATGACTCCAGCTTAGAGAGTTATGTATGACGTGAAGTGGGAGGCAGATTGGACAAGTCACTAAACAAGTTGCTTGGGGACAGAATCTCAGATGGCCCAAGTAACAGGTCTTCCTGTTAGAGGTGACCTACTTTCCGATAGGGTGGACAGTACTGTCATCACTTGTCCAAACAGATACCATGGAGGTCATGCCCTTCATTTCCTCTTGCAGCCTGTTTTAATGCTTCATATTGATATTCTGTAGTCAGGGTCCCCAGGTCCCAATGCATTCTCTGAAGTCACTGGTGACTGGCCAAACTGATGACCAACTTCACCTTGTTCTCTCCTGCCCCTGACTCTCCTCCCACACCCACCCTGGCTGTCTTTTGACCCCTGACGCCCAGAGGAGTGAGGTTAGGCCCTGTCACTTAGGGCATCTGGAAGGCGTGGAGTCCTGTGTTAGAGAGGAGCTCTGCTTTCACTGGGATGAGTCTGTCAAACACTTCAATGACAGGGACCGGTGACACATTCACTGCTTATGTACTGCTGAGGTTCTGATCACGAATGTGGGACATCTATCTCTCTATTTGGAATTGAAAAATTGAACTGAAAAATTTTCTCTTGCAGGTAGTTTTAAAAAATGTCTTTAAAAAAAATTAGGATAGTTCTGAAGTATTGAAAAATTGGCTAAGAAAATGCAGAGATTTCCCACCTACTCCACACTGAGTTTCTCCTATCTTCAACACCTTGTCTAAGTGAGGTTCGTTTGTCACAATGAATGAACCAATATTGATACATTATTTTAACTAAACTCCATGCTGCTCCATATTCCTTAATTTTAACCTCATGTCCCTTTTCTGATTCAGAAACTAAATTTAGTTTCTGCCCAGATACTAAATTTATTTAGCTATCACGTCTCCTCCGGCTCCTCTTGGTTGGGGCAGTTTCTCCCACTTTCCCTGCTTTGATGACCCTGACGGTTTTGAGGATTCCTGGTCAGGTGTTTCTGCCCCTCAGGAATGTCTGATGTTGTCTTCATGACTAGACTGGGTCACTGGCTGTAGGAGGCCAACCACAGAGGTGGAATGATGTCCTTTACATATTCTATGTCCTCACACACCTAGGGGTGTACACTGTCCTCACCACTGGTTAGGGACAATCTGGATCACCCGACTGAGACTGTTTTTCAGATGTTTATGCAACGCTGCTTCTTTAAGAGCAAAGCAGGTAGATTTTTCACGTACCGATCTTTTGTTCCTTTTGTCAGGTTTGCCCATATTTCACATTTTGATGCTATTCTAAATGGAATGGTTTTGTAACTTATTTATTTTTGTGCTGGGGATTGAACCCAGGGTGCTTAACCACTGAGCTACATCCCCAGCCCTTTTTATTTTTTGTTTTGAGACAGGGTCTTGCTAAGTTGCTTAGGGTCTCACTAAGTTGCTGAGGCTGGCTTTGAACTTTCCATCCTCCTGCCTCAGCCTCTTGAGCCCTGGGGATTACAGGTGTTCATCACTACACCTGGCTTCTTTTGTAAATTTTTATTTCCAATGGTTTGTTGTTAGCATTTGGGTTGTAACTGATATTTCTATTCTGATCTTGAAATGTTGTTAGCCTCATTTTTTTTTGTTCTAGAGCTTTCTGTAGATCATATTGGATTTTCTATGCAGACAATCAGATTGTCTGAAAACAAAAGCAATTTTATTTTTTCTTTCTGATTAGGGAGATTTGTTTATTTCTCATGCCTTATTACGCGAACTAGAACCTCTAGTTCGATTTTGAATGAAAGTGAATGAGAAAAGAAATCCTATGTTCCTGATCTTATGGGGAAAGCATTCAGTCTTTTACCATTAAATAAGATATTAGCTTCAAGTATTCTTTTTTTTTGAACCTTGCAGCTGACCCTTTAGGTTGGGGGATCAGGTGCCAGTCAGCTGCAAGTTTTTTTTTTTTTTTTTTTAGAGAGAGAGAGAGAGAGAGAGAGAGAGAGAGAATTTTTAATATTTATTTTTCAGTTTTCGGCGGACACCACATCTTTGTTTGTATGTGGTGCTGAGGATCGAACCTGGGCCGCATGCATGCCAGGCGAGCGCACTACCGCTTGAGCCACATCCCCAGCCCTGCTTCAAGTATTTTATAGATACTTTATAATGGAAGTTTCTTTCTAATTATCGTTTTATGAGACTTTTACTTAATTGAAGTTGGATTTTGTCAAATGCTTTTAATTTTTTTTTAGTTGTCAATGAACCTTCATTTTATTTATTTGTATGTGGTACTGAGAATCCACGCAGTGCCTCACACATGCTGGGCAAGTTCTCTACCACTGAGTTACAACCCCAGCCCTTGATAGCGTTTTAATAACAGTAGAATTTGTAGTGAGGTTATTCTCCCACTCCCCAAAGTATGAGTCATTTTAATTTTTTCCCCTTTTCACAATAATTAGAAATTTGTCAATTTCACTGATCTTCTCAAATAACCAACTTTCAGTCCAATTTTTTAAAATGTTTTACTCTTTTTCATCCAGGTACTTCATTCTGATGTTTCTAATTTCCTTTCTTCTGTTTCCTTTGGGTTTGCTCTTCTTTTCTAGTTTCCTACTATGGAATCTGTGCATTTCTTCTTTTCTATTGAAGACATTGGTGCTCATCGGTTTCAGCCTAGTTACCACTTTCCTGTCCTCTGTGTTCTGGTTACTGAGAAGGCTGTCAATCAGCTTCTGGGTCTTGGAGATTATCTAGAGATCTTTCTGTCATTTTTTTTCTAACTTACTTTCATTGTAGTTAGAGTATACACTTGGTACCACATAGATAAATTTGAATTTATTGGGCCTTGTTCTGTGGGCCTCACCGTGATCCACCTTGGAAGTTCCCAGTGCCCTTGCGAAGAGAACTCTGCAGCTAGATGGAGGGTGGTGTGCATGGCTCTTACCGGTTGGCAGAATCATTCAGCTCTCCTCAGGTCCTCGTCTCCCCGTGATTTCCTGTTTACTTGTTATGTCAAGCTGCATCATGACGTTAGCTGAGAATCATTTGATCTGAAATTTTAGGACAATGTTCTAGTGAAGCCAGCAGAATTTTTATCTTGTTCTCCATATTGTTGGGAAACCATCACGACATCATGTTCCAAAGTGCAGTTCTGTTAAATGGCCGTTGGGTGAGCTGCTGTTGGAACAACGTCCTGCTGTTGGAAGGGTATGGAACACTTGGAACATTGGAACACACATTAGCCCTCGAGAACCTGTTTAATCTGGTCAATTTATCATTTCTCATATATGCTTGATTTTAACACTATTTTCCCATATGATCCTCATTAATAAAATCACATAGAAGTAACTTATTTGGAACATATTTTAAGAAATATCTAGTAGATAAAGTTTTAGTTGCTATGTTAGATATTCTTTATCATGTTAGTAAAGTATTTTTAAATTTCTATTTTAGGAAGAATGTTGTTTTTAAAAATAAAAGATATAAAATTACAACAGATCTTATTGAGGTGACCACGTGTTTTTCTTTTCTGATCTACAGAAGTGACAAATTCTACACCTGCTTGGATGTTATTTTCTCACATAAAATATTATACACCTGCTTGGATGTTATTTTCTCACATAAAGCTGTTATCAACTCATTTAGACTTTTATTTAGAACTTTAGATCAGTATTTATATTTGAGATAGGTTTCAGGTTTGTTTCATGTATATACTAGTTTTGCCAGGTTTTGACATTTAAGGCTACGGCAGCTTGTTAAATTAATTGGGGTTGTTTCCATTTGTTTCTGTACTGCAGAATAGTTTACATAGCAAAAGAATTGTCTATTTGAAAGTTTAAAACAACTTGCCCATAAAACTTTCTCAGTTTAGAGCTATAACTAGCTATGAACATATGCAATTAAGGGAATATTTGATTTATTTTACATGTAAAGAGTGGAGGGGGGTTCAATTCTTGACATATTGAAGAGGTCTTCTCAAAATAATAGTCTCTTGGCACTAATTATAAGAAAGCATGGGCTTCCTCTGTTCTCTGACTTAGAATTTCCCTTTACCAGAGAATTAAACACAGGATTGGAAGGCTGTAGCTTTATGTACAGAGGTTCTGTTTGGGATGATGAGAAAGTTTTGGAAATAAATAATGGACTTGCTTGTACAAGAGTGTACATAGTACCACTGAACTGTACACTAAAAATGGTTAAAATATAAATTTTATTATATATTTAGTGCCATAAATAAAAAATAGCTAGAGAAGGCAAAAATAGAGACAGCAAAAAGATCAGTGTTTGGCAGAGGGAGAGGGGGATAAAAATGTGGGGCATAAGGGATTTTTTTGGGGTAGTGAGTTATTCTTTATGATGCTGCATTGCATTGTACAGATATATGACATCATACATTTGTCAAAAGCTTAGAGCTATCAACACAAAGAATGAACCCTAAAATAAACCATGGACTTCAGTTAGTAATACTATATATATATATATATATATATATATATATATATATATATATATATATACACATATATACTGAGTTCTCACTTGTAACAAGTACATTGCAGAAATATGAGATGTTAATAAAAGGAATGAGGAAGGAGGACAGAGGAGGTATATAGAATCTGGCTACTTTCTGTTCTCTCTCTCTCTCTTTTTTTTTTTGTAAACCTAAAACTGTAAAAAGTAAAGTCAACCAATTTTTTTTCAAGAAAGCAGAGAAACATGAGCCAAGGACAAATATGGGAATGACAGCAGATGTTTCCTCTGAAACAATGCAAGTCAGAAGACAGTGGAGGAAAATACTGAAAGAAAAAATGGTCAACATGGAATATTTAGGAAGGGCAATAACTTTCAAAAATGAAGATAAAAATAAAAACTTTCTCAGACATTAAAAGGTGGAAGAATGTATTACTATCAGTTCCACACCACAGGAGACATTAAAGGAAATCTTCCAAGTGGAAAGAAAATGGTACCAGATGGAAATCTAGACGACACAGAATGAAAGAAGAACAATGGAAATAGTAACTCTGTGGGTAAACATAAAGGTATCTGGGTGCTACCAATTCCTGAGCTTTGGGGTGTGAGGATTCTGCAATGCTAAACAGGTAGGTGTTTAGCCTTTCCAGATCCTTTCTTAAGCAGTTATCTTGAGTTTGCTAAGTCATTTACATCATTCACGTCATTTTGTCCCTATACATCGTTCATGTCATTTTGTCACAGACCCTTTGCTTTCTTGATCCAGAATTTTTTTTTTTTTTTGGCAGGTATCACTTCTTCCATTTTTCCAGCCACTGATGCTCACATTATCCAGAATTGATGCTAATATTCTCATATTTCATCTGTCTTTGCTTATCAGAAAGAGATGAAATATAAATACAGTACATAGGTATTTTTAAAAGTGATCAGAACATCAGTGAGCTACAGGAAATTCTTCAACTTTTTTTTTTTAATATTTATTTTTTAGTTTTCTGCAGACACAACATCTTTGTTGGTATGTGGTGCTGAGGATCGAACCCGGGCCGCACTCATGCCAGACGAGCGCACTACCGCTTGAGCCACATCCCCAGCCCAGGAAATTCTTCAACTTTTATGTCCTTGATTAAAGTGGGTAACCAGAGTGCTTTCAATTGAAATTTATTTATTCTTGTTTTGAATTTTCTTTTGGTTTGGAGAGCATGTTAATATTTCCATTTTTCATAATTAATTAATATGAATTAATTAATATGAATCCTCAAATTTATGAGATCACATTTGGAGATTTTAATATTTTGGTTTAAAAATGTGTTTTTGTAGTTACTTAAAATGGGATCTCATAGTTACTTTCAAGCATCAGGAAGCCATGTGGGACTTTTAGAAAGTATCTGTCTCTGGTACAGGGCTGGTCAGAGCTCAGGAGTTCTTGTTTATCATCTAGTTCTGCTTGATGCTAATTGTGAGACTTGGGTTAATTGGCTCAGTTTCCTAACAGTATTTTAATGATGGAGGTGGGCCTTTGATAATTAAAACAGTTTATGTTTCTTTGAAAATTTTCCTATTCTGTGAGAGTGGGGACAAAACAAACCCATACATTTCTTTCATCCAGTTATAAAACAAACAAAAGCTTTGGGTACTCTGAGCCATTTCATGGAGAGTCTTGTCACCACCAGGGCCAGGAATCTATGCCTCCAGCATTCTGCAAGATTCCCCTATGATCTAGATAAGGAAGGGATATAGGGCACAGACCTCCAGGAGAAAGACTTCGGCATGACTGACGACTGGGACCAACAAAGAGGACCCATATCACAGAGAGTGGAGAGCTAATCAGGAACAAAAGGCAGTTTCCACAACCTGGGGGCAAGATGTGGACCACTCACAGGCACTAGAGCAAATGGACCAAGGTAAGGGCCTGGTTTATAGGAGCAAGGAGTGAGGTTAATACATGGGATCAGTAGTATGGCCTGGGTAGACTAATCCCAGTTCAGAGCCACTGCTGAACTTGCAAGAGCAGGGCAGAGGACTGCTGATGTGCCCATACAAAGTGTGTGTCAGTTTTAGAGGTATCAATCTGCATCTTTGGGTCTGGTCAAGGTCAGTTCTGTAGTTAAGCAAAGAAGCTTTCTGGAGAAGATGACTTTGAATTGGACACGTAACTTCTCAGCATCTTTTCAAATGAAGAGTTAACATGCACTGTTCTATGCATCTGGCATGTATTGGCCAAATTAATAAAAATACAGCGTGGGGTATTTTATAGGTTAGGAAACTGGAGTGTGGGGAGTTGGAATAATTTTCTTAAGTCAATACAGCTAGAAGGTAGCTTTGCTGGAAGTCAAGCCAGGTTGTCCTCAAATCCTTAATTCCCAGCCACTATGCCTCTTCAGTACAATTATGTAAATTTATCAAGCACTATTGGGAGAGACTATATTAGACTTTATTAGAAATAATGGATTTAGATAATTTAAAAATTCAGTTGTATTTATTTATTGAAACTAAACTTAGTTTTTAGTAGTTTTTCAAAGCCAAGAGGCAGCATTGTCTTTGTCCACCAGGGGGCGCTCCCAGCACAACCTCCAAGTTCAGAGTCCTCTCCCGGTTCTCAGCCCTGGAGATGGGGCTGTGCAATTTTGTACGAATGACAGCAGCCAACCTTACACTGATAAGTGTCTTTGACAAAATCCAGAGGTTCTCAAACATGCACAAAGAAATCATTACTTCCAAATGGTCTGCAGATGCGAGACACACATGCCGGAGGTCCTGTTGTCTCCAGTGTTTGCTTTGTGGTTTTTCTCAAGGAGGGGAATCCGGGCAGGGAAGGGGACAAAAGGTAGCCACCCCCCCCTTGGTGGTGATTCCTGTATCATAGGAGGGGGGTCCCAGAGCAAGGACTTAAGTGGGTTGTCCCTCTAGGTGGGGGTCGTGGGACCCAGTGGGGCCGGACCTGCAGGAACATGTGAGGATGTATTTGGGGCTACGACTCAGCCCCTGTCTTGGATTCCTCAGTTAATAAGAGCCACCCTTAATTCATGGGCAGTGACTCTGTGGGAGGAACTTTCTCTAGTAAGCCATAAAGGATGGGATTCAGAAGGGCTGTTTCATTGGGTTGGAGGTAGTTGGGGGAGCCTCAGCATGTTTTGCTGGCTTTCTTTATGCCCCCTGCCTCTCTCTGTGATTTTGTCATATTTCCAGGGAGGTCCATGAAAAATCACAAGCATATACATGGAGAAACAATGGGGGTCATCCAACAAGGCCATCTTTTGTGATTTTTTTTTTAAATTGTAGATGGACACAACATCTTTATTTTTATTTATTTATTTATTTTTATGTGGTGCTGAGGATCGAACCCAGGGCCTCATGCATGCAAGGCGAGTGTTCTACCACTGAGCCACAACCCCAGCCTGTGATTTTTTTTTTAAATGGCATTGGTCAACACTTCCTAGGTTTGATGATATCTTATCCAGAGAAAATGAATAGTAAGACAACTTGGAAGGACTTCAAAATCCAAGCACATACTTTCAAAAAGTCTTGAAGTTGAAAGGGAGCTTAAAACCCACATGATCTAACCATATTTCAATACCGAATTGTCTCTGACAACCCCCTTCAAAGACCACCTGGCGGTAGTGTCTG
Organism: Marmota flaviventris; assembly: GCF_047511675.1. Taxonomy (NCBI): domain Eukaryota; kingdom Metazoa; phylum Chordata; class Mammalia; order Rodentia; family Sciuridae; genus Marmota; species Marmota flaviventris. The sequence continues at coordinate 168,958,843 of NC_092500.1, forward strand.
TCATACCTAAAAGGGGAAGACATCCCCTTCTCTTTTGGGTAGGTCCAACTCCTAGGAGAAAGTCACCTTTCATTTCTGTCTACTGGTTTTAGATTTTCAAATCCTCATTGCTAGTGTTTATTGAACACAGGGAGCTGGTTTAGATATTATCTTATTTAGTCCCCAAGGCCTCTCTATGGGTACATTGGTCAGCTTGAGCTGCCATAACCAAATGCCATATACTGGGCCGAGCAACAGACATTTATTTTCTCACAGTTCTGGAGGCCAGAAGTCCAAGTTAAGCTGGATTCCCAGTCAGGGCTCCCTTCCTGGATGCTGCTGTTTGTCTTTGCGTTCACATGGCCTTTCTTGAGAGTGGAGAGAGAAAGGAGTGTGGGGGTAGGGGATATCTCTAATGTTTCTTCTTTAAGGAACCCATCTTATCAGATTAGAGTCCCCCACTGTGACCTCATGTAACCTTCATTACTTAGCTACCTTGACTCTAAATACAGCCACCTGGGAATGAGGACATCACTCTAAGAATTTTTGAGGCACCATTCATTCTACAACAAGGGGGTAATATTAGCATCCTGGTTTATGGAGAAGGAAGCTGTGAGGGATCAGCTTGCTTTCTCATGCAGTGAGTGTTTTGATCAGAATTGAGAACAGATCTGCCCCATTCCAAAGCTAATGCACTTTCCTTTAAGCCACATTGCCCCATGTTTCTTGAGAAAGCCGGTCCACTTTGGATTTGAGACAACCAGAAGCAAGTTCTTGGAATTGATTCTTTGTCCTGCCCAATTCCCTCAGAACAGAAGACTTAACAAGGATTTGTTCCACAGCCCTCTCTAGGAGAACAGACACATTTTAGGAGTGGGGGTCATAACAAGAGGGGCTGTGTGGTCTGTGCAGTCAAAGGCCCAGAATATTAGCTTGCTAGAGCTGCTATATAACAAAATGCCACAGAAATAGCTTAAATAGCACAAATATATTTTCTTATGCTTCTGGAGCATAGGAATCTGAGATCAAGGTGTGGGTCTCTTCAGCAGCATGGTTTTCCCTCTGCATGGGTCTGCATCCTAATCTCTTCTTCTTATAAGGACATTAGTTATTTTGGATTAGGGCCCATCCTAGTGACCTCGTTTTAACTTAATTGCCTCTTTAAAGACTCTATTTCCAAATACAGTTGCAGCGGGAGGGACTGGGAGCTGAGTCTTCATCCTGCAGATCTGTGAGCCTGCGGCATCCAGGGATGCTGGCCAGCAGAGGGCGCCAGCGCCCGCATCGAGCTGCGCTGCGGGGAAGGGGCGGCTCAGAGCAAGGGCCTGCCTTTCAGAGTGCTTCCAGAAGCACAGCTTGATCCCCCGGGTTTGCACCCCGGTTTACCCGTGTACCCCATATACTTCCAAATGGCAGGGAAAGAAAGAGGCAGAACTTTGATTGCAATGAAACGTCATCGCTGTCTTTGAACCCTGCGATTGTTTTTGTTACCAGAAAACATTTTTTCCCCTTCCCTCTGATAGCATCTCTCTCTGTATTCTGTTTACGTTTTATTCCAGCACACACTTTCTGCCCGCTCCCCGCAGAGAGTTGCATCAATTGGTCTCCTTAGCTGCCATCACACATAGGAGTAGCGTGCCCTGGGCACACAGTGTCCTCTGCAAAAGGCGGAGACTTAGGAAACCGTAGCACGACAGGACTTTAGAAATCCTGGAAGAGATGTGCAGAAGCGCCCAGGAACACACTGCACCAAAGGAAGCTGCTTTAACAGAAAATTTCGTGCAGGGCATGGACTGTTCAGGGAATGGGCCGGAGAACCCAGAAAGCCAGGAAGGGCGGGTGGGCGCAGCAGCTTGCTGGAGTTTCTGGGCCACCGCTCCTGTGTGGTCAGGTGCAGCTCCTCGGTGCCCAGAACTCTCCCTCAGAGGGAGGCACAGCCTCACCTGGGGAGTCAGTCTTGGCAGTCACCTGTGGGTCACGCTTGTGACTCTCCAGACTCAGTGGTGTCTCTCTGGAAGACTGTAACCAAAGTAATGAACTGGGAGTTAAGTACCAGCCACAGCCTTTATACCAGGTGAAAGGGAAAACCAAGGGAAAGGAAAAAATCAGTCAACATATCCTCACATGCCAGACCCACATTAAGGATGAATCCACATTTACTTGGTGGAATTTTTCCTGCTTTAAATCTGTAGTGATATCTCCTGAATCAGACAGGAAATAATACCAAGACTGTAACTATGCCAGACGACAGCAGGAGGAGGCCTATTGCTTTCAAGATCACATATTTTCATCTCATAATTTAGCATGACTTGCAGGATAAGGTTTTGATGGAACCTTTATGACAAGTTCTTACAGACATTTTAAATTTAATATAAATTATAAACATGTATGTTGTTAATACACGCTGGATAATTTATTTCCTTTAAAAAATCAGTATTTTAGTTTTATTTGTTATTTATTTATTGTTTTGGTAGCAAGGATTCCAACACAGGAGCAATTGATCACTGAGCCACATCCGTAGCTCTTTTTATTTTTTATTTTGAGAGAGAGTCTTTGAACTTGGCTTTGAACTTGCGATCCTCCTGAGCTGCTGGGGTTATAGGCATGAGCTACTGTGCCCAGTCCATTTTAAATATTTTATTGGTGCATTATAATTATACATAATAGTGGGATCCATTATGCCATATTTGTGCATGCATATAACATACTTTGACCAATCTCATTCCCCAGCACCTTCCCTTCCCCTTCCTTCATCCCTCCCACTGATCTGCTTGGTCTACTCTGCTGATATCCCTTCTATTATTATTATTTCAATAAGTGCATTATAATTTTATATATATACATATATGTATATGTGTATATATATATATATATATATATATATATATATATATATATATACAGGATTCATTGTGATATATTCATGCATGGATGTAACATAGTTTAGTAGATTTCATTGATGTTTCTAGCTTTCTTTCCTCAAAGTTACAGATAAACAAGAGGAAGGGTTACAACGAACCCTGTGGTACTGGATTAGAGTACTGGATTACATCAGGAACATTTATACACAGATGGATGGGCACAGGAGTGATGATAGATGTGCATATAGACCTGGGTTAGCACATACAGGTACGTTAGCTTTGTCCACTGAGAAAACCTGGAATCGATGGCACCCCAATCACAGCACACCCAGTGCTCAGGTCTTGGTTTCTAAACCATCCTCCAGTGAAATGATCAGAGTTCTTTGGAGAAATGGCTAATTCTAGGGCCAGTGTTGAGAAAATTTGAGATGAATCTGGAGCATCTTGTAGGGCCAGAGAGTGACAAAGGCTCAATAACTGAAAGGGTGGGAGCACTTCAGAGCCGAGAGGGTTCGCTACGGCCAGAGTGGAGCAATTGGAACTATGAAATAAACACTTTGAATTATAACCCAAAGTACAAACAAACCCATATGGGTAAAAATAAATGACTGCATACATGAATAAATGCAGAGAAGAGGCAACTCTTTTGCAGATGAATTCCGAATGACAGGTGCACCTGCTTCCTCCTGTCAAGAGACAGCTCAGCTCTTTGCCCTTTGCATTCAAGCAGGGCTTACTGACTCACTTCTGATAAACAGAGTACAGACAGGGAAAAATAGCAACTGTTCAGTGGTGAGGGTGGCAAACACAACCTTAACCAAGAGATGGAGGGCAACGTTGCTATCGATGTCACCCAACTACCACGTACCCGCTGATATGATGTGACGAGAAGGCGCTTTACTTCAGTGTCATTCTTTGCAAAATACCATGGCCCAGGGACAACATCCTGTGTCTAGTCATGTGAGAAATATCAACACAAACTTAAATTGAGGGACATTCTTCAAAATGTTTGACAGATACTCCTCAAAAGTGCCAACGTCATGAGAAATGGTCACAGACAAAGAAGGGACTAAGGGGACATGACAACCAAATCCAGGCATCATATTCTGAGTTGGATCCTGGAATAGATGGAAAGATTCATAGAAAACTACCAAAACCCAAATGAAATCTGGTGTTTAGTTAGTCTGGCCTCTTAGTTTGACAATATGTCACAATAATGAAAGATCATCATCCAGGGAAGCTGGGGGAGGGCGCAGGCATGTGGGCAATCTGTACACAGATCTGTGCTCTATTCCAGTATTAAAATCAGTATTTACAGAAACCTCCTTATGTCCCTGCCCATCCATCTTGCTCTTTTCCTCAGTCTGGACCTAACCTGGAGGGGTTCTTTGCCTGTGAGAATGTTCCAGTCTCGATTCCTGCAGGGTCTGGGTCCTCTGTGGTCTTGTCTGTGTTTCAGTTGCTGTAGTTTTCCGTGAACTGACCTTGGTGAACAGGGAAGTACGACGAGAATCTCAGAGAATCTGTGTTCTGGAAATACTCACCTGTCTCCTTGTGCAGCAGTAACCCTCTTACGTGAGTCAGCATCCACCCTCCCAGTCAGTACAGAAGGACCCTTCCTGTCTGTTGATTCAGAGATAAGAGAACTTAAAAGGGCCCAGGGAGGTCATAATGAAACCATGGTATTTGTCTCTGGCGGAAGCATTTTTTCCTCGAGGACCAACACCTCCAAACCAGCACAGCTTCAATATGGAATGACGAAAACCAGATATTCATGGGTCATGATAAATAAAGAGAATTAACTTCCATTTTACCCCATTTCTTGGGCTCATGGTTTCTGAGTATGATGGAAGGAAGCCACAGTACATGAGTTGAATTGCTTCTTATGAGACAGAATCCTAATTTTCCAGGATATTGTCACCTAACTGACATAACTGAGCTTTCGGGAATTTGTCCCTCCAGGGTTCTGTCAGGGCCTCCTTTTCTAGGCATGGTGACTCTGTAAGCCAAGTGACTGTCACCGCGGGCATAAGCCCATCACTTCACTGATTTTTTTTTCAGTGACACGAGTTCTTTGGTTCGAAGCCATATTGTGTGGAATGATGGTGAGCAAGGAGTTCTATCCAGGAAGGCTCCCAGGTGTGTCCATCAGATTTATGACTCTTTTTGTGGACGGGGTCAAGGATGATCAACAACACCCAGGAAGCTGGAGGTCTTCCCAGGGAAAGGTGCCCATGCAGGTCCAGGGCACCTTTTCCTGCAGAGGGTTAGGCAGCAGTGGTAGCTAGACCAGCCTTGGTGGAGAGAGGGCCAGGCCAGTGGATGTGTGTGGAGCCTCCATCTTCAGCACCATCCCTTTAGCTTCTGCCGGTGTCCAGGTGAGATGCTGCTCACACCTCTCTACTCAAGAGCTTCTGTGGCAGTGGATGCCCACAGCAAGCCATCAGGAGGACGCAGGCATCTCCACACCCTCTGGATATTCTCAGAGATCCACCCCACACACCCTGGCTGCTCATCTCCCCATCTCATTTTCTCCAGATCCCCGGCAAGTGCCATAACATCAACCACTCCACAAAATCACTGTACCAAGGGCACCTCTCCTCCCTCCCTAGAAGACAGTGAGGGCACTGGTTGAGCTGCCCTGTCTTTAGGAGGTACTCCTGACTGGGTCATAAGCAGCAGCCCCTTTCCTGTTCCCACAGTGTGTGGAATCACCATCATCAAGGGTAGATACTTTTCCCCTCCTCATCTAAGGGGTCCGGAGGACTTCCCACGAGGCCATAGAGGTAGATCGAGGGAGGAGAGACTAGGGAGGGGTGCAGGGTCCAGGCGGTCTGAGATCCTGGGCGTGTGCAGGCTGCCCCTGCCTTCTGAAGCTGTTGCAGTTGGATTCTAGACTACTGACTGCCGGAAGCTGCCTCTGATCATGTGCCTCCGCAACCTTGTGAGTCCCTGCATCAGACAACACCCATTCATTCTGGAAGATCAGGCCACATGTTTGCATGATGTGTCATTGCTGGGTGTGTGTCCTTATCAGACACCATTGTGACAGGAGCCACCCTTAAAGGGAGAGTGCCTGTCTGAAGGTGAGGGCAACGCTTTGCTCTTCAGCCTTAGAGCCCTGCACTATGACTCCCCTTTTGAAGCTCGTCAGAGGCTTCACAAAGTGTTGCTGGTTTCTGCAGAGACCACGCATCATGAACATTCTGGGTCATAAGGCCCAAGTGACAAAGCACCTTGCCCTGGAGGCTGCTGACCTGCTGCAGTCACTCTCGGCCTTTGGTCTCCACTTGAAATTGGAAGCCGGATGGGTAAATGGGTCTGAATAGCACATTTAACGTGATATATTCCCTTGAAATATAGAAAAAGACCCACCAAGTAGTATAATCTAGTTTTCAATGACAAGAGGTGAAAGGAACATAGTCTGTCTGCCACTTTGGAGGGAGAGCTCAGCACGGTCAACGCTCAGTCTCCAGCTGCCATTTGTCATCTTCCCGAAGGATCTAAGGAATTTGCTATTTCTTATGCATAACAGTGTCAGTACACTGGGTCAGCATGATTTCTGTGGGACACCAAGACCATCAAGATCTCTACCTTGAGGCAAAACTCGAAGGTATACCATTGGTTGTGTCGATCCCAGCAAACTGCTTCTGGTGGTCCTTGGAAACTGGTGGAGAGAAACCACGCATCTGCCACATCACGTGCTGCACACAAGCTGCAAAGAATTGTTCTGATTTGCTCCCGGAAAGTTTTCACGTCTGGAGCAACATCTGTTTATGTTTCCAACTGCCGCAGTTTGGCTGGGCACAATCAGGAGCCACTTGTCAAAAGAAACTAACTTTATTTTTAGAACCACACACGCCAAACAAAACAGCCTCAGGAAAAACCCTCAGAGCCTCAACTGCCACCACCGGCTTTCCACAAGCCTCTCTCTCCAACCCACAATCCTCCTGCTCTTGAGGCCGATTGGCTGGGTCACGGTGGGTGGAGCCAAAAAAGTCCCCCAATGAGCAGCTCTGTGGTCTGAAAGGGCAGGGAAACAGCCCAATGAGCATCACCGCAGAGGAGCCAATCAGCTAGATGTTGCTGGGGCCGAGGAGCCAATCAGCTAGATGTTGCTGGGGCCGCTGTGAGCCAATCATCAGCCGGCAGCTGGAAGTTTGCTGGCAGCTGGAAGTTTGCTGGGGCCCCTTCGGCTGTGGCTCTCAACATCCAACAATCCACTTTCTCCAAGATCCGTCCACCTCCTGATGGGTCAAACATCTGTTAGGTGGGAAAGGTGATAAGTACCACCATCCCTTCTTCCTTCGAATCTCCGCTGGTGCTACTGACCTCTACAACTGCCCTCTAGGAATGTAGTCAAGCTATAGCTTTTTCTGTTAGCAGAGAGAGGATGTTTCAGGGACTGGGCTCAGTCCTTCCTACAACAGTAGCTTCACCCTATGGGTCAGAGAGCCAGTATGGCTGCCGTTGTCAAGTGTGTGCTTCTACATGCAGGAAATAGAGAAAGATGCACATGTTGTGACAGCCCTCAGGACTGTGGGCTCTCTGTGATTTGGACTTGAGCCCAAATTCCATTTGCTAGTTGGTCTTTATAACCCCTGTTTCCCACTCTGACTGACGGATCACAAAGATCCCTGGGGTCTTTAGAAACTAGCATCAATTCTGAAATTGTGCCTTGTAGACCCCAAAGGTCCAGGTCTTCTCCTTTCCCATGTATGGTCACTATTTATTAGGGTTCCCTATCCTTTGGGAGAAGGTGCAGAGGAGTACCCTGTGACAGGGTGGTTGGCTTCTTCCTTAAGGTGACCTGGTTTCTTTAGTCAAGAGTCCTTGGAGTGGTTTGGGACTAGGAACTGGAACAAAGGTTTTCCATTGTGGTGACAAGATTCTCTGTTGGGGTGACTCAGTCAGGCTTCCAGCTAATAGAGCTGCAGTTTTTCTATCAAGGAATCTTTTATTTGGGTCCCTACCTACTCCATTCCCAGAGACACTGGGATCAGTTAGTCACGTTGGAGCAAAGATCATGCAGATCCCAAGATTCTGATTCACCACGTCCCTCCTGCTGCCCATCACTTCAAACATGTTACCTTGTTGCTGATAAGTTCTGAGTTGGCCTCTGCTACTCTGGGATCCCCCAGGAAATCAGGGAGCCCCTATCTATGGAGGCACCCTCCACTGTCACATCAAATCAGCATCCAGGAGACAGCCACCAGAGAGTGTGCGACTGTTCCGGAGTTTTGTTTACTGATGTCATTCTCAAAGCCATCGTCCTGGGAATGTCCTCTGAGCTCTGCTGGGGAATGGAGAAGTACAGCTAGGTGTGCAGGCTGAGTTTGATAAATTTACTCCAGCTCCCATCTCCGTGATCTTTTGTTTCTATGTGATACCAGGAAGGCTCCGGAATCCCCCCACAGCCAAGCAAATTGCTAGGACCATTTCCAGCTGCAGTAGCTAACCTGCCGGACCCCGTTTCAGGTAGAAGAGAAGGAAAGAGTTCCACCTGTGTCAGCACAGTTAGCCTGGCCCAGGGGTGGGCTCCACGAGCCCATGCAAACACAGAGGGCTGTTCACCATCACAGAGGCTGACTGAGGCCTCCACTCCACTGTTAGGAAGCGCATCCTCATTTGCATCCTCATTTGTTGCTTGGAAATGGACTTGGAAGGAGTGTGTGAGGGCTTTATCGTGGAGAGAGACTCCTACTACTCAATTCCAGTGTGCATTCCCATCCTCCTCAGAGCTTCTCCCTGTGCTCTGCCCCCAGTTGTTCCCCAAAATTCTTTTTCAACCACAACTTCCATTCTCTTCTTAGAAAGTATCATAATTTATGGGCTGGGGTTGTAGCTCAGTGGTAGAGCACTTGCCTAGCACCACATAAAAATAATCAAATAAAATAAATGTATTGTGTTCTACTACAATTAAAAATTTTTTTAAAAAAAGAAAGTATTATGGTTTATAACACGTTATGGGTGTAGGTAATTCTGCTTGTCCACAGTGAGAACCAGTAGGGAGTTAAGGACGTCTGACAGTTCTTTGGGTGACAGAAGCCCCTGAGGGTAAAATTTATTCCTTGACCAAGAGAATGGTGCTGAGCATCTTAGTTGATGTCCACCGGGCTGATGAGTGCTGACCAGTCAGGAAGCATGCTAGCTCTTTTGTTTAACCGCCCCACACACTTTGCCTTTACTGATTTGATTGCCAGTAGCACCTTTTATAAAGAAGTAGAGCCAGGTCCATGGTGCCCTAGGGAAGGGTGAGTGGCTCCAGCACCTGTACCCTCTGCTGTCCATGACAGCAATGTCTAGAGGATGCTTCAGGGTGAACCTTGGGTGGGCCAAGAAAACACACCAACGTCTCCATTAGAAAAGGCACAAAACTTGGGAAACAATTTCTAATAGCAATTTGAGCAGAGCGGCTGGAGCATACTTTTCAAACGTGGGAGATGTCCCAGGGCTTGGAGCCCCTTCTACACAGTGTGAGCCAACATGGGTGTGCTTTGAACCCTGCCTTCCAGGGCTGTGAAGGGCTTCCTGTACCTGCTGCACGGCTCAAAATCAAAACAAAATGCGCCCTTTTCCTGGTGGGAAGCGAAATGGTAGAGAACAGCTGGGGTAGATCCTTGAAGTTCAAGGGGAAGTAGGCACCAGCAGTTGAGTTTGGGTCTCAGACAAGGGCAGTGATATTCGCCTATTCCTGTCCATAATCGTCAAATCTCCAATAAAGAACATCATTCTTGCTAACAGCTCATACATGTCATTGTTAGCAGTTTGTTACTGGATGGGCTTCCTATAGGTAGAGGTAAGGATTTTTTTGTGTGTGTGATGTCATGGACCGGGAATAGGAGGGAGATCAGTGAAGGAGAGGAACAGGGAGGAACTGTGGAGTGAAGTTGACCAAGTTACGTCCTGTACATGCATGAACACATTACAGAGAATTCCACCTTTATGCATATCTGTAAACCGATTAAAAACAAATAAGTGAGTAGAAGGAAGATCAGCAGAGGAAGGGGAACAGGGGAGAAAGGAGTAGGAAAGAGAGGTACCAGGAACTGAAATGGAGGAAATTGCATTCCATGCATGTATGATCACACCAAAATGAACCCCGATATGTATAACTATAATGCACTAGTAAAAACATTGAAAAAACACCCAGTCTACCACTTGCATGATGCTGTTGCATAAAAGAAAAAATCAACAAAAGCTCATGTCTTGGAAGACTTGGGGGCTCTAATTGCAACCCCAGCTTGTTTATGAGAATCAGTGATGATCTGAACTTGATTCCTTGGAGGTGTGGAAAGAACCACATCCTAAAAAAATGTAGTGCTTATTTCACATCCTATACAGAGAAAGAGAAGCTTGGAAGTTTCGGTTAGAAAGGGATACTGTTAGGAAAACGCAGTTCTATAGTAACCTGACTCCATTTCACTCCACAAACCATGTCGTGATCACAGACACACAGAGGGTTGGCGTGGACTTAATGTGGTCTCAGGAAGACACTTCCAGTGCTGTAGTACGCTTAATCCTTATTTTCCCTGCTAGAAAATTTGTAGTCTTGTTACTTGGTTTTTGGCAAAACATAAGAATCCAAGGGATTGTGTGGATTCCTGAACATTTCTGGGAGGATCTCAAACAACGGTTCAGAGCTTTGATTCTGGTCCTGGATGACAGGAGTTCCTGCTAGAAGCTGCTGAGCCCCCCACGTCCGTGGTAGAGTGCAGTGAGTTCATTTGGTATTAAAAGGGTCAAACAGCTCCTATTGGATTGTTTGTTTTTGTGGATGCCTGGGCTTTCAAGTAGAACTTAAACTCCAGTCCCAGAAATTTGGACCAACGTTTGTAAGCCCTTATGGCCTCCAGGACCTTGTGCCTCTGACAGCACTCATGTGGTGAGCAGTGGACTTGGGGACGTCATTTGTCAATGTAGATGATGGGGAAGAGTTCACAGCTTGTCTTGGCAGACTGCACGGGGCACACAGAGCCATCTTTGTTTTTGCCTTCCCAAGTGTTCAGGAGGGGCAGGGTGCATCCTGTGGTCTTTCTGGGAGAACCAGTTGAAGACATGAGATTTCAGTCCCAGGAAATAGACATGGTTGCATTTCCAGACAGTGTTAGTGATGTCAGCAGCCTCCTTTGTCAGCAGCCTCCTCTGTCAGCAGCCTCCTGTCATGACGTGTCCAAATGGTGCTTGGAAATTCAGCCACGTTTTGTGGTCACCCACTCCTGCCCCTCACTGCTCACTAAAATCTCATTTCCTGCCGCAGTCTGGCTGGGCACAAATCACAAGCCACTGAAGCAGGAACAAACTTTATTTTTAAACTGCAGGAAAACACTTCACACAGCTCCCGGGGAATCCTCCTGAACGCCACGAGGCTTGTCCAGGAACCCCCAGCCGGAAATATCTCTCCCGGAAATCCCTCCTCCTGCACTTCCCCAACCAATGGGAACTCTCGGGGAATCCCCGGAAATCCCCACGAGAACTCCAAAATAGTGCGAGAACTCAAAAGTTGCGGCAGAGGCGGATAGTAATGCCTCGCCTGTCAATCAATACTGTTGGCAAAATGCCAGGGGCCACACAGACTCGGCCGTGGCTCTCAGCATCTCCCCCTTTTTGTTTAATTAAACAACAAGCAATGTGGCTTAGGGACCGTGCCTGTTAGGCAGTCCAATTCAACATATGGTCCTTACCCGTCATCGGATGAACTGACCTCTAGGCGTCAGCCTCCTGTCTTAGGTTGGTACCACTGCAATTGGATCATACCCGTCACTGACTACCGGTCCAGCATACAGCCATACTTGTGGATAGGCCTTTGCACCAGTGGGGGGGTGAGGTTCTTTGCCTCACCTCTGTTGGCCCCCAATTTTAGACCATCACTAGTAGAAGGGAGGAGGATGCAAAATGCCATGACACTAAGCCAATTGAGGGCTCCTTTGAAAAATTGTACCACCGGTGACACCATCAGCAAAAATACTCCAGCACTACCACAATTCGCTGTACCAACAGATAGTTCACAATGCATACAAGTGATACATAGTCCAGGCAAGGTCTGCAAGCAATTCAAAGCAGAGGAATCTGTCAATATGTCCATTTCCTCCCAAAGTAAATCAACTCCTTAACTGAGCATTACTTGTTGAGTTATTATTCATTGATGCATCAGTTTTTACAGTTTGTTGTGATAACTATCGAAGAAGCTGTAGTTTGGTTGTATCTTTGTCTTCACCGGCACTGGGATGAAGATAGGAATTTTGGCAATGATGCTAAGAAAAAAATTATGTAACATTCCAACAGGCACTAAGAAAACAATTTTTTGAACAATTTACATTATCCTGAACAGAATTATTAAATATAATGAGAAGGAAAGGTGAAAGTAAACAAACAGATCTATTAACCTCCTTATTTGTTCACATATTAAAACAATTTTCAACAGCTGTTTACCCAATCTAAATTAAACCATTAAAATCACGTGAATAAAAAAATTCGGATCGATTTATTCATGAGCGCTCCTCATATATGATATATGGACATACGCACATACAGACATACAACACAAAACAGAAGTGTGCACACATAACATACAACACATAAGACAATAGTAAAGGCCTTGTAGCTTTACCTAGGTGAAATCTCCATTGCAATGCTTAAAAACTCCACAGTCAAAAAATAAAACTGATCAGAAAAACATTAACCTAGGTCTGTATGAGGTCAAAAATAAAATAGAACTTTATGATGTGGGAAAAGGCAAATAATAAAATAAATATTGAAAAAAGCATCCTGGTTAATCACTGTCGCAGATGTAAGAATAGCCAAACTGGTGTTCTGGATATCAGCTGTTATGGATTTGAGTCAAATCATCTTCCTTTTGGCCTGTAGAAATTGTTTTAGTTAATCTCTCTGGAATCCAAATCGGCTGCTGTTCTCCCTGTGGAAAAACACAAACAGAACCCCGACTCCAGACAATCACTGGGTCAGGACCTTTCCATTGTCCTGTTAGAATATCCTTCCAAAGTACCTTAGGCTTATGTACATTTTTTGGACACATATGCCTTTCCGCAGCACTAAGCCCTGAGGAATCCAAATTTTAAAAGCTTAGAGTAAAAAGGGTTATTTTAAGTTTATCTTTGGGTGACATATACCCCTTTCCAATTCCCTCTTTTTGCTTTAGTAAGTACATTTTAATAGTTTGATGAGCTCTTTCAACTATGCCTTGTCCCTGTGGATTGTATGGAATTCCCGTTATATGAGTAATGCCAAATGATGAGCAAAATTGTTTAAAAGAGGTAGAAGTATAACCAGGACCATTATCTTTTTTTAACTGTTTTGGAACGCCCACAGTGGCAAAATTTTGTAAGCAATGAGCTATAACATCTTTAGTTTTTTCTCCGGAATGAAGGGAGCCCATTAAAAATCCGGAAGAAGTATCAACTGTAACATGCAAATATTTTAATTTTCCAAATTGTGGCAAGTGTGTGACATCCATCTGCCAAATATGGTTAGGTATCAGTCCTCTAGGATTGACTCCAAAATTAACTTGTGGTAAAAGGTCACACAATTTTGACATTGTTTTATTATTTGTCTAGCTTGTTCCTTAGTTATTTTAAAACGCTTTTGTAAAGTATTAGCATTGACATGGAACCTTTTATGAAAATGTGTAGCTTCTTCTAGTGTAGAGAAAATATGTATGTCATGTGTAGTTTTATCTGCTAAATCGTTGCCCAAACTAAGGGCTCCAGGCAATCCTGTATGTGCTCTGATATGTCCTATAAAGAATGGATCTTTTCTGTCCCAGATTAGACTTTGTATAGCAGAAAACAAAGAGAAAACAGTAGAGGAAGGGGAAATCCTGCCAGCATCTTCAAGGGATACTATAGCATTAACTACATACTGACTATCAGAGAATAAATTAAATACAGACTCTTTAAACATCACAAAAGCTTGTAAAACTGCATTAAGCTCTACCTTTTGAGCTGATTGTTTGGTTACTAAAAATGTAAAAGTTTGATCAGGGGTAACTACTGCTGCTGTACCATTATTTGACCCATCAGTGAATACATTTGGAGCATTCATGATAGGTGTTTTTCTTGTCATTTTTGGAAAAACTACAGGATGCGAAGACCAAAAAGACAACAAAGGATTAGATGGTAAGTGATTATCAAATGAAATATTAGATTTACATATGATTATTGCCCAAGTATTTAACTCATTAGCTAACTCATCAATTTGATCCATAGTATATGGAGTAATAATTTTATTGGGAGAAATCCCAAACACTCCCTTTGCTGATCTTATTCCTTTGAGTATTAATTGTCCTACAGCCTCAGGATACCTAGTAAGAATAGTGTTAGGAGAATAAGATAAATGTATCCACAATAATGGACCTTCTTGCCAAAATACTCCTGTAGGAATATTTTTTGTTGGTATTACAATAAATAATAAAGGCAAAGTTATATCAATTCTATCCAAATGCATAATTTCCATATATGTTTCAATAATTTTTAATGCCTTTCTTGCTTCAGGCGTTAACATGCGGGGTGAATTTGGATCTGATGGACCTTTTAGGATATCAAATAAAGGTCCCAACTCTCCTGTTGGTATGCCTAGATAAGGCCTTATCCAATTTATGTCTCCTAATAACTTTTGAAAGTCGTTAAGTGATTTGAGTTGATCTACTAGTATTTGAATTTTTGGTGGACGGACCATGGTTGAGGATAATAGAACTCCTAAATAATTAATTGGAAAATTTAATTGTACTTTATCTATTGCTATCTCTAGATTATAATTTTGTAATAAATTTGTAAGTGTGGCATAACATTCTAGCAATGTGTTTTTATCTTTGTGTGCTAACAATACATCATCCATATAGTGAAATATTTGTAGTTCAGGATTTTGATTTCTAAGTGGCTGGATTGCTTTGTTAACATAAATTTGACACATAGTTGGGCTGTTAGCCATCCCTTGAGGGAGTACTTTCCATTCATATCTCTGATCAGGACCTTCATGATTCAGTGCAGGGATAGTAAATGCAAAATGTGGACTATCCTCAGGATGAATTGGAATTGAAAAAAAAAAACAATCTTTTATATCTATAGCTAAAACGTACCAGGTTTTTGGCAAAGCAGACAATTGAGGAATCCCCGATTGAGCAGGTCCCATAATAACCATCTCATTATTAATGGCTCTTAAATCTTGCAATAATCTCCATTTACCAGATTTCTTTTTAATGACAAAAATGGGAGTATTGTAAGGAGATACGGAAGGTTGTATATGTCCCTCCGCTAATTGTTGTTTGACCAGGTCATGGGCTGCTTGTATCTTTTCTTTAGTCAGGGGCCACTGAGGAACCCATACTGGTCTATCTGATTTCCAAGTAATTTTTATTGCCTCAGTGACCCCTTTTGAAAACCCAGTCCATGTCTATTTATTCCCTGATCTGTTTGAATTGGTGCTGCTATGCCTTGTTCTCCTAATCTTTTTTCTTTCCTGAAACCTTGTCTAGCCCTAATAGTGGGCGCATTTGGATTGATGTTATTTGTTAATGTCAAACCTAATTGATCTAGGACATCTCGTCCCCATAAATTTATGGGAAGATGATCCAATACATATGGCTGTATAGTTCCTTCACATCCTTCAGGATCCTTCCAATCTAATACCATTGCACTTCAATGGGGATTAGTTGCCACTCCTAGGCCTCGAAGCGTTTGAGTGGCTTGTTGTAATGGCCAATGTTTTGGCCATTCTTGACGAGAGATTATGCTAAGGTCTGCACCTGTATCCAGTAGTCCATTAAATTCATGTCCTTGAATATTTAGTTTTAGCATGGGGCGAGAATCTAAATTTAAAGACAGCATAGCCCAATCCACACCTGTGGAGCCTAATCCCCTGGAACCTCTTTCTATACTACTACTGGAAAATTTATCATGTAGGCTGGGTATTATTAATAACTGTGCTATTCTATCTCCTGGTGAAATTACTGATATACTCTTTGGAGAACTAGCTATAATTTTTATTTCACCTTCATAATCGGGATCAATTACCCTGGGACTTATCATAAGTCCTTTTAGCATAGAAGAACTGCGTCCTAACAATAAGCCTACTGTTCCTTGGGGAAGAGGTCCTTTTACTCCTGTGGGAATGATTTGAACTCCCATCTCTGGAGTTAGTACTGCTCTGGCGGAGGCGCAGATGTCCAACCCTGCGCTCCCTCTGGTTCGTCTGATGAGAGATCTGATGGATAATGTGTCCTGGGCACTACCCTGATGGTGTTGCTGGGTTCCTCCATGGTGTTGCTGGGTTCCTCCACTGCCCCGTACATTTGTGGTTGTGGGCCCCGGAGCATTGGGCCCCCCTGTCCGTTTTTTGGCAATGGAGCCCGATGCCTTTCTCCACGATATCGTGGGTAAACACTTGGTCCTTGTCTGTTTTTTGATAACGGAATACCCTCTATGGTGGTTTGAGAACGGCATTCATTAGCCCAATGTTTCCCTCTACAGCATCGTGGACAAATACCCGGTATTCTATTCGTTTGATATCTAGCTTTGTTAAACCCTCCTCCTATGGGGCAACTCCTTTTAAAATGTCCTGTTTGATCACAATTATAGCATGTTTTTGGCCTGGCATCTAAAGCCTGTTGTACTGCTGCTAAGACTTGCCCTTGTTCATTAATGTCTCTACATAATTTAATATATGTGTTTAAATCTTCATGTCTCCATGGTCTAATGACCTCTCTGCAACAACGATTTGCTTGGTCATAAGCCAGTTGTTTTATAAATGGCATTGCCTGTTATGTATCCCCAAAAATTCTGGAAGCTGCTTGAATAAGCCTATCTACAAATTCAGCGTAAGGTTCATTAGTTCCTTGTATTACCTTAGATAATTGACCTTGTAAACCTCCATGCCCCTGTAAAGTTTTCCATGCCCTAACCGCATCTACAGCAATTTGTGCGTATACGCCAGGATCATATTCAATTTGTTGCCATTGACCCTCATAAGGTCCTTTTCCTAACAACATATCTAGATTTCTTTGAGGGTAACCGGCTGCTGCATTTCATCTAGCTGTCTCCCTGCAAAATTCCTCATTGGCAACCTTCCATAACAAATATTGTCCTCCATTTAGCACAGATTTACACATACTAGCCCAATCTGCTGGCGTCATGTCCAAGTTGGTAATGGATTTGACCATGCTTACAGTGAACGGTGTTGAGGACCATAGGTTGTTACAGCCTCCTTTAACTGCTTCACTGTTTTGAAATCTAAAGCACGGTGAATTCGCTGCCCTCCTGCCTGCTCAAGTACAGGGCATGCTAATCTTTGAGGTCCTGTCTCAGGATCCCATCTATCAACTACGGGGTTTGAGGGCCACTCAGCTATCTCCATAGGGGGAGCTGTTGGTTGAATTACGCCCTCTGGTGATAGAACGGTGTTAGTAGCAGCCTCCTGTTGTAGCTTTTTCCCTAATAGCTGTTTCTCCTCTAAGCTTTCTTCCTTTAAATTTTCTTCCTCTGTCTGACTAGCTTGAGAGACCTTCTCTTTTGCTTGATCTAAAATGTCTTTCTCCATGGTCTGAACCTCTAACAATTTACTTAACACTCTTTCAGTTTGTTTTTTACTAATTTCTAATCTGTTATAAAGATAACGCAACCCAATAAGATAACACAAAACAAAACCGAAACAGAATGAAACAAAAACGGAACAAAAAATCGTTGTATCAATTTTCCTATTTTCTTGACATGTGCATTTGTGGTCTATTTCTATCTCTTCCTCAGGGGCGAACAACTTCAAACCTTGAGCCAACCATTTTTCCCAATCTGCCTGAGAAAATTCTAGGGATAGGCAGCTTGAAACAAACACAAAACAAATCAAAACAAGAACACATTGTTTTTTAAAATGGTCACCCATTCTCTCGCCTTCCCTTAGGGGCAAGCAATTTCACTTACCCCGAAGCCTCAGACGTTCCCCGTACGGGCCACCAAATGCCGCAGTCTGGCTGGGCACAAATCACCAGCCACTGAAGCAGGAAGAAACTTTATTTTTAAACTGCAGGAAAACACTTCACACAGCTCCCGGGGAATCCTCCCGAACGCCACGAGGCTTGTCCAGGAACCCCCAGCCGGAAATATCTCTCCCGGAAATCCCTCCTCCTGCACTTCCCCAACCAATGGGAACTCTCGGGGAATCCCCGGAAATCCCCACGAGAACTCCAAAATAGTGCGAGAACTCAAAAGTTGCGGCAGAGGTGGATAGTAATGCCTCGCCTGTCAATCAATACTGTTGGCAAAATGCCAGGGGCCACACAGACTCGGCCGTGGCTCTCAGCAATTTCCCTAACAGGTGTCACTGTTCTGTGACCTCTCTAGCAGTGTGGCACAGACAGAGTCGCCAGTGACTTGTACTCCTAGCCTAGGTCACATGACGTGTCCAAACGGTGCTTTTCTAAGATTGGATTGGGACACTGGAGATGGTCTCTTGGCTCTTCTTCCTGAGAATTCACTCAAATCACTTCAGATCCCCTTCCTATAAACCAGTTAGTATCCTGATGGTGAGATTTGCACTGGGCTTCATAAAGTAAGTATTCACTGTTCAATTGAAAGAAACTTAGCCACAGCTATACTGGGTACAGGGAAGACCCCCATCTCATCCAGTGCTAACCTTTAGAGTTTGTTGGCAGAGGTTCTTCAAAAAAGTCAAAAGATCGCAATCGCAATAGTTACCACTTCAAGTTCTATTTCTGAAAAGCCAAGTAGGGCACCTGCTTTGCCCCGAGCTGGAGAAGAGAAAGGAATCAAAAGTGTCGACAGAATGACATATCCTGCCTTCTCTAAATACAGTGGGCTTTGATAGATAGGCACGGTCATGGCTGTCAATGTCAAGTGCAGGAATTCAGTCCCTTGAATGTGGGGGTGGTCTTCTCACCAGCGTCTCCCTTCATGTCTATTTCCTGGGACTGACATGGCAGTAGCCCTTGAGCCTGAGGTGAGGGAATTTTAGGGCTTACCATGAACAGCTTGGGTATAGTGTGAGTGAGGACGCATGCAGACCTCCAGATGTTACTGCTGTTTTCTATGGATGGGTTTTGAATAATAGCGTTTCGTTCTTTCCCAAACTTCAAAGCCTGTACTGGGTACATCTCGGCAGCTGTTCAATATGAAATCAGCTCCTGCCAACCTTTTCTTGGGTGAAATGTACTTAGGTATGTTCAACTCAAATGCCTTCAGCTGCAGGATTCAGAGCCTGGCCCACACCCTAATGGGGTGATTTCAGTTACGGTTGGGGACCGCATCTCACAGTCTCTGTATCATTAGGGAAGCAACACCGAGTGCTCATGGGGAATTTGCAAACAAACTTATACTTATGCTCAATAGTTCAGAGCCAATAAAAGGGATATTAGTAATTGAATTTTGGGGATTTGTGTGCTTTGGTTCTAGTGAGCTTTTTGGAATCCATTCGGAAATCTCACGACTAGTACTTTTGGAATGTAAATGGCATTAACAGTTTGTAGGCTTCCTCAAAGGTCATGAAACTTCAGTTGCTTGTTTATATCTAAACAGGAGGTAATAGGAAGACTGACTTGGAGCTTTGCAAGGGTGGTTGTGACTGCTAGCTGGGGTGAGGCATCTGTCATTATATGAGTGCCCTCAAGTCTGTGTCCTTGCTAGGCTATAGGTAAGGCAGCGTGTTCAGTTTTTAAAGGTCGCCTCTTGCTTCTGTTTGTTTTCTTTGCCATGCAGTGTGTGTGGGAGGAGATTGTGGACCCCATGTGACTTTCTGTTTGTGGTGGGGTGGTGACCTTTGGCATCCACATGTAACACTCTGAGCCCATTCTCCTGAGGTCCCTGCAGTCAGAGCCCAGAGTCTGCAGGCAGGCCTATTAGTGACTTTTTATGGCTGGGTTCAGATTCATGCCTGCTCCTCTCTGCATCCTGACTGCACAAGTCTACTGCCTCCCATCTTTCAGAGGTGTATGGAGAGGTCATATTACCTGTCAACCTACTCCATTCTCTTCATTAAAGAATTTGGCTGTTAGCCTGTCAGTAGCTGGATGGTGAGTTTCTAGGTAAGTTAAATGGGAGATTTATCATTCTAGTGTGGTTTGGGTGATGGCTTTATGACTTCAAGGAATCCATGCCAGCTATGCACTGCAAATGTAGTATCTCTGTTTTCTGTTCTACAACAAAATACATGAGACCTAGTAATTTACAAAGAATAAAAGTGCATTTGGCTTACAGTTCTGGAGGGCAGGAAGTCCAGGAACATGGTGCACTGGCATCTACAGAGGATCTTCTCACTGTATCATAACATGGTGAAGGGCATCACATGGTGAGATGGAGCAAGGGTGCTTACTCAACTCTCATAACCTAATCACCTCCAAATTCAAAGACCCTGCTTCAAAATTCCATTAACAAATGAATGTGGGGTTCTCAACATATGACCCATTCAAAGGATAGTATAGCATTATTTAAACCCAGTAGCAGCCTCACCAAGGTATAGGTGGAAGGAAGAGGTTAGTGCCCAGAGGTACCTTCTCTGGTAGGCATTTATTTTGTTTCTATAGCTTCCTGTGATAGCCTTCTACTATGTAACAAATCTTATTTAAAAAATTTCTATATGGTATTGAGATGCTTCATAGGTGCTATGCTTTTTAAAAACCAGTAGATAGCCATTAGCAGAATTGGAAATTATAAAGTTTTTTGAAGATAATTAATTATGGCCATCTGTTCACTACACTTAAAATCAAACTTTGAATTAATTACTATGACTGATTATGGGGGCTTATAGATTTAGAGATTTTGGTTCTTTTTTTTTTAAATAAAAGTTGGTTTCTGAGCAGCATTTTCTTTGATATGTTAATTAACTTAAACACCTTTCAGTAAAATCATAAGAAGGAATTACAAATGGCTAAGAAACATGTTAAAATATATTTAAGCTCCTTAGTAGTAAAATGCATCTTAAAACTAATAATAATGGGGTATTTTTTGTCTATGGAGTTAGCACTGATTTTACATATTAATGACACTGGCAAAGGAACAGACTGGGAGGAGAAAAACAGGCTGGGATGTGTCTATAGAGAAATTTAGCAATAAATATGAAGGGACTTAATCATACATGTGACCATAGGAAACAATTTTGCTTTTAGAAGCTTGTCCTAACCAAAAAATCTTTTACCAAAAGTTGGGAGTGACCTAAATATCTAATATGAGGATACTGATGTAATCACTTATTGTATATATAAGTAGAAATCAATGTAGCCCAAATAATGTAGGATATTTAGTAACTGGAAAACCCTCATGATACATAGTTAAAAAAAGATAAAATAATATTGATACTATAATCCCATTTCATCCCTTTAATCCTTCATTTATGCAAAAAATATGGACAGTTATGTAGGCAAATATTATTGTTAGAAAGAAAACAATTTTTAATTAATAAACTTATAAAAGAACAATTATAGTGTATAGAAAGATGAGCAGAAAATACACAGTTTCTATGTGTCTATTAATGTCTGAGTTTAGTGATTCATTTGTTATAACAGAGGGGCAAATATGGATGTTATTATCAAAGTCCTTAGTTTATAGTAGGGTTTGTTCTTGATGATGCTCAGTCTGTGGGTTGGACAAATATACAATGACATGGACACAACTATGACAGTATCACATGGAATCGTTCACTGCCCTGATTATCCTCCATGGGCTACTTATTAATCCTTGCCTTCATCTCTCAGAATCCCTGGCAACCTCGCATCTTTTTACTGTTTTGCTTTCTCCAGGATGTCATGAAGTTAAAATCAGATAGTACATAACCTTTCAGACCAGTGGTTTTTGGATTTAGCAATATGCATGTAAGTCTTCTTCATGTCTGCTCACGGCGAAATAGCTCATTTCTCTTCATTGCTGAACAGTAGTTCATTGTTCGGATGTACTACAGTTTGTTTATCCATTTACTCACTGAAGGACATTTAATTTGCTTCCAAGTTTTGCAATTTTGAGTAAAGCTGCTATAAACATTCGTGTACATATTTTTGTGTGGACACAAGTTTTCAACTCATTTGGGTAAACACCAACAGGTGCAATTGCTGGATCAGATGGTAAGAGTAGGTTTTGCAAGAAACTGCCAAGCTGTCTTCCAATGTGGCTGCATCATTTTTTATTCCCAATAGCAAAAAGTGAAATTTGTTATTGCCCCACATCCTTGCTAGTATTTGGTACTGTGGTATTTTGGATTTTAGCCATTCTTGGGTGTGTAGAGCTCTTATTTAGTTTTGCAGTTCCCCAGTGACACAAGATGTTGAACATCTCTGCAAATGCTCATTTGCGTCTGTGTATCTTCTTTGGTGAGGTATCTCTGCTTATATCTTTTGCCTATTTTAAAATTGTGTGCTTGTTTACTTACTGTTGAGTTTTAAGATTTGTCTATTTTGGATACCAGACCTTTTTCACATGTGCATTTTGCAAGTGTTTTATCTAAGTCCATGGCTTGTCATTTTAGTCTCTGAACAATATCTTTGGCAGAGCAGAATTTTTAAATTTCAATAAAGTCTAATTTATCATTTTTTTCTTTGTGGGTTATGCTTTGGTTGCTATAATTAAAAAGTCATCACAAAACCCAAGGTCATCTAGACTTTTTTTTGTTCTATAATTCATATAATTCATCCTGAGGGTTTTGTGTGTGTAAAAGTGTAAGGTCTGTTTTTTAGATTCATTTTGTTGCATGTAGATGCCCAGCACATTTTGTTGAAAGACCACCTTTTCTCCATTGTATTGCTTTTGCTCCTTTGTCAAAGACCAATTGATGCTATCTGTGGGGTCTGCCTCTTTTCTTTCTTCTGCTTCCGTGATCTGTTTGTCTATTATTTTACCAATGCCATACTGTTTTGATTACTATGGCTTTAGAGTAAATCTTGAAGGTTAATGTCAGTAATTTTACTTCAATATTGCACTGCCTAATCTGGGTCTTTTGCACACTCATAGACATGCTAGAAATAGTTTCTCAATATCCACAAAATACCTTGCTGGGATTTTTGAGATTGGGTCAAATCTGTAGATCAAGTTGGGAAGAACTGCATCTTGGCAATGTTGAGTCTTCCTGTCCGTGAACATGGTATACCTGTGTCTCTGCATTTATTTAATTGTTAGTTGATTTTTTCCAGAATTTTGTAGTTTCTTCTTATAGGTCTTATTGTATAGTTTAAAAATCATATCTATGTATCTTCTTAGTTTGTGTTAATGTAAACATTATTATGTTCTTAATTTCAAATTCCAATTGCTCATTACTGGTAGCATACTTACTTTTAACGAATTATAAGCATATCAGAGGATTGGGAAAGATACCTTCTCTCTTACATATCCATTTTTTGTTAAACACAAATGTTTCCTGGCAGGCTACAAAGACCATGTGTCAAAGCTGTAATTTAGTCTTGCTCAAAAGGAAAATAATTAAATATATTCCAAATAATTGTATATATTGGAAGACACAATTTATAGGAGAAGAGAATGGTCATTGTTAAATTATGTACACTTGTCCAATGAGTTTATTATCTCAACTGGCACATGTTTGTGAGAGCAAGGGCACAGTGTTAATGATTACACACAGATGAACCTGCAACTGTCCTCTGTACCCAGGGTTGTGTGATCCCTGTCTAGGCTCTTGATTGGCAGTCGATGTGGGGCATGTTTTCCCAGAAAAAATCTTTATCCCATTACAGTTTATCATAACTTGCATAAGCATTGCATGAGGTATACTACGTTCCTTCCACAGTGTGAGTCACATCACACAAAAATGGTGTCCCAGGCTGGGCTTGGGACGGGTTTTCTTTTACATTGGTTTTTGGTTCTTATGGAGTCGGTCTCTGATGGCTGTCAGGGAGTCCTTTCCCTCCCTGGTGTCCCTTCCTGTCCTCTCTTCCCTCCATGTCTCTCTGCCTTCTCCCAGATTTCAGGATCTCGAGGAACCCATGGTAGTACTAGGAATGGTAACAGAGGATTCAGGTAGAGAGATCAGCATACAACACATGTGGTTCTAAATACTATATGTATACTGAATATATTAATTCCTAGTGGAGCCCATTTGGAATAGATACTGCAGAAAAACTATTTTACTTAAAGAAACTGAGACATAGAGATGTTAAGTATCTTGTTTAATGTCACAGGGCTAAGTGGTGGCTTTGAACACAAATAGCCTGCTTTTAACCACTCTGTAGAGAGGAATGTCTCTTCTTCATATGGAACACTCCTTACCTGGACAAGGTAAGTAAGAAAGAGGGAAAATTATTGGTACGGTTTAAAAAATGCATTATTCCGCTAGTGTTGCTATAAAAAAATACCACGGGTGGGTGGCTTGAACAACAAAAATTTAATTCCCATAATTCTAGAGACGGGAAGTCCAAGATCCAGGCCCAGGTGATCTAGTCCTTGGTGGGGATTGCCTGCTCACTCGTGGCTCACAGGGAGGGCTTCTTCTTTGTTCTATGAAAGGAGAGGGGGACCTCTGGTGTCTCCTCCTCTTCTTCAAGGGCACTGATCCCCTGATGAGGGCTCTACCCTCATCTAAATCTAATCTGATCCTAATAGCCCACCCCCTCACTGGGGATTAGGGCTTCCACACAGGGATGTGGGGAACACAGATGTTCAGTCCATAACATGTTCACATATAATATTGTGAAAGAACATACAGGAACGAATTAACGGTGGTTATCTCTGTGTGTCAGGACAAGAGTTGTATATTTGCCTATTTGTATTTTGTTTTCAAAAGAAATTCTACTTTCATATAAGGGAATACCGTTGAATGATTGCTTCCAGATGGGCTTCTCTTTCAGTTTTTTACTGAGGGATAAAACATTCTCTTTGAATTCCAGGGCAAAGAATTTACAACACACAGCATCCTTCAAAGTAGGTGAAGTGACACTCTGGTATTTAAGTCCACACCAAGAGTCAGCGCTGGCCTTTGTGAGAATTGCAAACCAACAGAGCTGAGCCGTGCAGATCAGGCAGGGGAGGTCTCCCTTGCAGCACGGAGCATAATTATCAAATGCCCACGCCATCCATCATTTCAAGTTCATTCTCGGTCGAAGCATAGATCATCCCCTCTCCTATTAAAGAACAAGCAGAGGAGGCCACCGGGTCTCAGTGAGTCAGAGAAGCACAGATCAGACTGGAACACTGAGCACACATATTCCTACCTCCCATTTTCTCTGCTTTTTCTGAATTTTGCTTTTTGTTGTTGTTAATGCAGGATCAATCATGGATGCTTTAATGTTCTTTTATGAATTCAATAAACTGAAAGGAAAGACGCTGTAGAGTTAGGAAAGCTGTGTTAGGAGTCCACATGGAGATAGAGGAAAAGAAGAGCAGCCAGGATGTCTTCATGGACACTCGGGCTCCCGGTGGCTTTAGTCACTGACCAACGTCCCCAAGGGTGGCTCCCCCTGTGGCATGTGCAGCGTTGTCACAGGGATCACGGATTTCCCTAGATCCAGAGCACAAAAAGTGAAAGTCTATTTTATTGATGGTTGAGCCTGTTGATGTCAGAATATCCATTTAAATCACTGGAAAATAAAAAAATAGAGCTCAGCTCTGTGGATGAGTGCTAAGAGCCATAGCCAAGTAGTATGATGCATGGCATTTTTGGTTGAGGGGTGGTGCCAGCAAGCCATTGAGATGATATGATTATGTTAAGATCTGCATTCATATGGATATTGGACTCCTGCTGTCCATCTCAGCCTGCTACGGGACTCCTGGAGAGTTCCCATTGGTTGGGGAGGTGCGGTAGAAGGGAATTCCGGAGGAGGGACTTCCTGTCCGGTCCTGGAGAACGCCGCGTGTGTCGGTCGGCAATTTTCCAGGGAGCGTATGGGGCATTGGCGGCAGTTTCAAAAATAAAGTTTGTTGTTTGGGGCTGGGGATGTGGCTCAAGCGGTAGCGCGCTCACCTGGCATGCGAGCGGCCCGGGTTCGATCCTCAGCACCACATACAAAGATGTTGTGTCCGCGGAAAACTAAAAAATAAATAAATAAATATTAAAACTCTCTCTCTCTCTCTCTCTCTCTCTCTCTCTTTAAAAAAAAAAATAAAGTTTGTTCCTGCTTGAGTGGCTTGTGATTTTGTGCCCAGCCAGACTGTGGCAATTGGTGGCCCGTGCGGGGGACACCTGAAGCTTGGAGGTAAGCAAAATTGCTCGCCCTGAGGGAAGGCGAGAGAATGGGTGACCATTTCAAAAAACAATTTGTTCTTGTTTTGATTTATTTTGTTTTTGTTTCAAGCTGCCTATCCCTAGAACTTTCTCAGGCAAACAGGGAAAAATGGTTGGCTCAAGGTTTGAAGTTGTTCGGCCCTGAGAAAGAAAAAATTGATACAACGATTTTTTGTTCCGTTTTTGTTTCATTCTGTTTTGGTTTTGTTTTATGTTATCTTATTGGGTTGCGTTACCTTTATAGTAGATTAGAAATTAGTAAAAAACAAACCGAAAGACTGTTAAGTAAATTGTTAGAGGTCCAGACTATGGTAGAAAACATGTTAGGTCAAGCAAAAGAGAAGGTCTCTCGAGCTAGTCAGACAGAGGAAAATTTAAAGGAAGAAAGCTTAGAGGAAAAACAACCATGGGGGGGGGGGGAGCTACAACAGGAGGCTGCTACTAACTCTGTTCTATCACCAGAGGGCATAATTCAACCAACAGCTCCATCTACAGTTGAGTGGCCCTCAACCCCCGTAGTTGATAGACGGAATCCTGAGGCAGGACCTCAAAGATTAGCATGCCCTGTACTTGAGCAGGCAGGAGGACAACGAATTCACCGTGCTTTAGATTTCAAAACAGTGAAGCAATTAAAGGAGGCTGTAACAACCTATGGCCCGCAAGCACCCTTCACCATAAGCATGGTCAAATCCATTACCAACTTGGACATGACGCCAGCAGATTGAGCTAACATGTGTCGATCTGTGCTAAATGGAGGACAGTATTTGTTATGGAAGGTTGCCAATGAGGAATTTTGCACAGAGACAGCTAGGCAAAATGCAGCAGCTGGTTACCCTCAAAGAAATCTAGATATATTGTTAGGAAAAGGACCTTATGAGGGTCAACGGCAATAAATTGAATATGATCCTGGCGTATACGCACAAATTGCTGTAGATGCGGTTAGGGCATGGAAAACTTTATGGGGGCATGGAGATTTACAAGGACAATTATCTAAGGTAATACAAGGAACTAATGAACCTTACGCTGAATTTGTAGATAGGCTTATTCAAACAGCTTCCAGAATTTTTGGGGATACAGAACAAGCAATGCCATTAATAAAACAACTGGCTTATGACCAAGCAAATCGTTGCTGCAGAGAGGTCATTAGACCATGGAGACATGAAGATTTAAACACATATATTAAATTATGTAGAGACATTAATGAACAAGGGCAAGTCTTGGCAGCTGCAGTACAACAGGCTTTAGATGCCAGGCCAAAAACATGCTACAATTGTGAACAAACAGGACATTTTAAAAGGAGTTGCCCCATAGGAGGAGGGTTTAACAAAGCTAGGTATCAAAGGAATAGAATACCGGGTATTTGCCCACGATGCCGTAGAGGGAGACGTTGGGCTAATGAATGCCGTTCTCAAACCACCATAGAGGGTATTCCGTTATCAAAAAACAGACAAGGACCAAGTGTTTACCCACGATATCATGGAGAAAGGCATCGGGCTCCATTGCCAAAAAACTGACTGGGGGGCCCAATGCTCCGGGGCCCACAACCACAAATATACGGGGCAATGGAGGAACCCAGCAACACCATCAGGGTAGTGCCCAGGACACATTATCCATTAAATCCCTCATCAGACAAACGAGAGGGAGTGCAGGGTTGGACATCTGCGCCTCCACCAGAGCAGTACTAACTCCAGAGATGGGAGTTCAAATCATTCCCACAGGAGTAAAAGGACCTCTTCCCCAAGGAACAGTAGACTTATTATTGGGATGCAGTTCTTCTACACTAAAAGGACTTATGCTAAGTCCTGGGGTAATTGATCCCGATTATGAAGGTGAAATAAAAATTATAGCTAGTTTTCCAAGAGGTATATCAGTAATTTCACCAGGAGATAGAATAGCACAGTTATTAATAATACCCAGCCTGCATGATAAATTTTCCAGTCATAGTGTAGAAAGAGGTTCCAGGGGATTAGGCTCCACAGGTGTGGATTGGGCTATGCTGTCTTTAAATTTAGATTCTCGCCCTATGCTAAAACTAAATATTCAAGGACATGAATTTAATGGGCTACTGGACACAGGTGCTGACCTTAGCATCATCTCTCATCAAGAATGGCCAAAACATTGGCCATTACAACAAGCCACTCAAACGCTTCGAGGCCTAGGAGTGGCAACTAATCCTCATAGAAGTGCAATGGTATTAGATTGAAAGGATCCTGAAGGATGTGAAGGAACTATACAGCCATATGTATTGGATCATCTTCCTATCAATTTATGGGGACGAGATGTCCTAGATCAATTAGGTTTGACATTAACAAATAACATCAATCCTAACACACCCACTACTAGGGCTAGACAAGGTTTTAGGAAAGAAAAAAGATTAGGAGAACAAAAACAAGGTATAGCAGCACCAATTCAAATAGACCAAGGAATAAATAGACATGGATTGGGTTTTCAGAAAGGGCCACTGAGACAATCAAAATTACTTGGAAATCAGAAAGACCAGTGTGGGTTCCTCAGTGGCCCCTGACTAAAGAAAAGATACAAGTAGCCCATGACCTGGTCAAACAACAATTAGTGGAGGGACATATACAACCTTCCGTATCTCCCCATAATACTCCCATTTTTGTCATTAAAAAGAAATCTGGTAAATGGAGATTATTGCAAGATTTAAGAGCCATTAATAATGAGATGGTTATTATGGGACCTGCTCAATCAGGGATTCCCCAATTGTCTACTTTGCCAAAACCTGGTATGGTTTAGCTATAGATATTAAAGATTGTTTTTTTTCGATTCCAATTCATCCTGAGGATAGTCCACGTTTTGCATTTACTATCCCTGCACTAAATCATGAAGGTCCTGATCAGAGATATGAATGGAAAGTACTCCCTCAAGGGATGGCTAACAGTCCAACTCTGTGTCAAATCTATGTTAACAAAGCAATCCAGCCACTTAGAAATCAAAATCCTGAACTACAAATATTTCACTATATGGATGATGTATTATTGGCACATAAAGATAAAAACACATTGCTAGAATGTTATGCCACACTTACAAATTTATTAAAAAATTATAATCTAGAGATAGCAATAGATAAAGTACAATTAACTCTTCCAATTAATTATTTAGGAGTTCTATTATCCTCGACCATGGTCCGTCCACCAAAAATTCAAATATGAGTAGATCAACTCAAATCACTTAATGACTTTCAAAAGTTATTGGGAGACATAAATTGGATAAGGCCTTATCTAGGCATACCAACAGGAGAGTTGGGACCTTTATTTGATATTCTAAGAGGTCCATCAGTTCCAAATTCACCCCGCATGTTAACGCCTAAAGCAAGAAAGGCATTAAAAATTATTGAAACATATATGGAAAATATGCATTTGGATAGAATTGATATAAGTTTGCCTTTATTATTTATTGTACTACCAACAAAAAATATTCCTACAGGAGTATTTTGGCAAGAAGGTCCATTATTGTGGATACATTTATCTTATTCTCCTAACACTATTCTTACTAGGTATCCTGAGGCTGTAGGACAATTAATACTCAAAGGAATAAGATCAGCAAAGGGAGTGTTTGGGATTTCTCCCAATAAAATTATTACTCCATATACTATGGATCAAATTGATGAGTTAGCTAATGAGTTAAATACTTGGGCAATAATCATGTGTAAATCTAATGTTTCATTTGATAATCACTTACCATCTAATCCTTTGTTGTCTTTTTGGTCTTCGCATCCTGTAGTTTTTCCAAAAATGACAAGAAAAACACCTATCATGAATGCTCCAAATATATTCACTGATGGGTCAAATAATGGTACAGCAGCAGTAGTTACCCCTGATCAAACTTTTACATTTTTAGTACCCAAACAATCAGCTCAAAAGGTAGAGCTTAATGCAGTATTACAAGCTTTTATGATGTTTAAAGTTTCTATATTTAATTTATTTTCTGATAGTCAGTATGTAGTTAATGCTATAGTATCCCTTGAAGATGCTGGTAGGATTTTCCCTTCCTCTACTGTTTTCTCTTTGTTTTCCACTATACAAAGTCTAATCTGGGACAGAAAAGATCCATTCTTTATAGGACATATCAGGGCACATACAGGATTGCCTGGAGCCCTTAGTTTGGGCAATGAATTAGCAGATAAATCTACACATGACATACATATTTTCTCCACAATAGAAGAAGCTATAAATTTTCATAAAAGGTTCCATGTCAATGCTAATACTTTACAAAAGCATTTTAAAATAACTAAGGAACAAGCCAGACATATAATAAAACAATGTCAAAATTGTGTGACATTTTTACCACAAGTTAATCTTAGAGTCAATCCTAGAGGATTGATACCCAACCATATTTGGCAGATGGACGTTACACATTTGCCAGAATTTGGAAAATTAAAATATTTGCATGTTACAGTTGGTACTTCTTCTGGATTTTTGATGGGCTCTCTTCATTCCGGAGAAAAAACTAAAGATGTTATAGCTCATTGCTTACAAAATTTTGCCACTGTGGGCGTTCCAAAATAGTTAAAAAAAAGATAATGGTCCTGGCTATACCTCTAACTCTTTTAAACAATTTTGCTCATCATTTGGCATTACTCATATAAGAGGAATTTCATACAATCCACAGGGACAAGGCATAGTTGAAAAAGCTCATCAAACTATTAAAATGTACTTATTAAAGCAAAAAGAGGGAATTGGAAAGGGGTATATATCCCCCAAATATAAACTTAAAATAACCCTTTTTACTCTAAACTTTTTAAATTTGGATTCATCAGGACTTAGTGCTGCGGAAAGACATATGTATCCAAAAAATGTACATAAGCCTAAGGTACTTTGGAAGGATATTCTAACAGGACAATGGAAAGGTCCTGACCCAGTGATTGTCTGGAGTCGGGGTTCTGTTTGTGTGTTTCCACAGGGAGAACAGCAGCCGATTTGGATTCCAGAGAGACTAACCAAAACAATTTCTACAGACCAAAAAGAAGATGATTTGACTCAAATCCATAACAGCTGATATCCAGAGCTCCAGCTTGGCTATTCTTACATCTACGACAGCGATTAACCAGGATGCTTTTTTCAATATCTATTTTTATTATTGCCTTTTCCCACATCATAAAGTTCTATTTTATTTTTGAGCTCATACAGACCTAGGTTAATGTTTTTCTGATCAGTTTTATTTTTTGACTGTGGAGTTTTTAAACATTGCAATGGAGATTTCACCTGTATAAGCTACGACGCCTTTACTATTGTCTTATGTGTTGTATGTTATGTGTGCACACTTCTGTTTTGTGTTGTATGTCTGTATGTGTGTATGTCCATATATCATATATGAGGAGTGCTCATGTATATATGGATCTGAATTTTTTTTATTATTCACGTGAGTTTAATGGTTTAA
Source organism: Marmota flaviventris (assembly GCF_047511675.1). Lineage (NCBI taxonomy): Eukaryota > Metazoa > Chordata > Mammalia > Rodentia > Sciuridae > Marmota > Marmota flaviventris. The sequence goes on from NC_092500.1 coordinate 168,990,255, forward strand.
TTTAAATTGGGTAAATAGCTGTTGAGGATTGTTTTAATATGTGAAATAATAAGGAGGTTAACAGATCTGTTTGTTTACTTTCACCTTTCCTTTTCATTATATTTAATAATTCTGTTCAGGATAATGTAAATTGTTCAGAAAATTGTTTTCTTAGTACCTGTTGGAATGTTACATAATTTTTTTTTTTTTAGCATCATTGTCAGAATTCCTATCTTCATCCCAGTGCCGGTAAAGACAAAGATGAAACCAAACTACAGCTTCTTCGATAGTTATCACAACAAACTGTATAAACTGATGCATCAATGAATAATAACTCAACAAGTAGTGCTCATTCAAGGAGTCGATTTATTTTGGGAGGAAATGGACATATTGATAGATTCCTCCGCTTTGAACTGCTTGCAGAACTTGCCTGGACTATGTATCACTTGTATGCATTGTGATCTATCCGTTGATGCAGTGAATTATGGTAGTGCTGGCGTATCTTTGCTGATGTGTCACCAGTGATACAATTTTTCCTAAGGAGCCGTCAATTGGCTTGGTGTCGTGGCATTTCTGTATTTTCCTCCCTTCTACTAGTGATGGTCTAAATTTGGGGGCCAACAGAGGTGAGGCAAAGAACCTCACCCTCCCCCACTGGTGCATAGGCCTATCCACAAGTATGGCTATATGCTGGACCGGTAGTCAGTGACGGGTATGATCCAATTGCAGTGGTACCAATCTAAGACAGGAGGCTGACGCCTAGAGGTTAGTTCATCCAATGACGGGTAAGGACCATATGTTGAATTGGACAACCTAACAGGCACGGTCCCTAGCCACATTGCTTGTTGCTTAATTAAACAGAAGGGGGGAGATGCTAAGAGCCATAGCCAAGTAGTATGATGCATGGCATTTTTGGTTGAGGGGTGGCGCCAGCAAGCCATTGAGATGATATGATTATGTTAAGATCTGCATTCATATGGATATTGGACTCCTGCTGTCCACCTAGGCCTGCTAGGGACTCCTAGAGAGTTCCCATTGGTTGGGGAGGTGCGGTAGGAGGGAATTCTGGAGGAGGGACTTCCTGTCCGGGAGAACGCGGTGTGGGTCGGTAGGCATTTCCCGGGAGTGTATGGGGCATTGGCGGCAGTTTCAAAAATAAAGTTTGTTCCTGCTTGAGTGGCTCGTGATTTTGTGCCCAGCCAGACTGCAGCAGAGGAGACTCCATCAAACCAGCTTCCGGGTCTTAACCTTTTGTATCCCGTGTTGAGGAACTCTGTGGAAGACCTCGGATCCCACGCCTACTGGATGGAATCCAAGGCCGTTTCCCCAGGAGGAGAACCTCTGCTTTAGAGGACTCTGTTAATGCCTTAGTTACACCTGCATTTCTCGCTGCCTGGAAACTGGGAAGAAGGAGGGAATCAAAATACTTCACTTCTCAATCAGCCGCTTTGGATCTGCACTGACACAGAATTCCATCCTACCACGGGAGGACTGGAGCTCGCCTGTCCCCCCTTTCCTGAAGAGGGGTCTTCATGCAAAGTAGACGGGATCGGGAAATAATAGTCAGTTTCCTTGACCAGGGACTCTGGCCCAGGCCGTTCACCTGGCCTCTTGGTTCAGGGGGCTTTGGTCTCTTCTCAGCTCAGACGTCTGTGCCCTCCCTGGATGCAGCCCCTTGGTTCTGCGAGACTCCTCAGTTCACCTGTCTTCACAAATCTCCAGGCTGGGAAGGGAAGGCCAGCCCGTTAGGTTTCCTACAGAAATCCCCTGTCTTCAGAACCAGCCCAGTCCCTCCTTCTCCACGACATGTCCCCTCATCTGGTCGGTGCCCTTAAGATTCGTATTTGGAGGCTCATAGCCAGAAAAGTGTCATTTATTTATTTATTAATCAACTCCATTTATCCCTAAGAACTCACTATGGAGCACATACTGTATGCTTTCTAAGAAGGGAAGCCAAATCTTTGCCTCGTGGAGCTTAGGGTGTGACCAAGGAAACCTGGGGAGGTAAATGAGATGAGGAAAATGTACCCCGGGTGGTTGTAAGAAGGAGCCGTGGGCTTTCAGGATGGGAGGAGACAAAGACGGTCAGTGGAAAAGGACGTGATGATGAAGTTTGAGAATTTTATCATGACCCCCGCTCTATCTAGTATAAGGCATGTCATTTGTGAACTTCCCGATGCTGGAAAGAAAGCATTGCTTTTATTGTAAAATATAATACACGTATCAAAGAGCACTCAAGGCCCACGAACAGGTGAAGGAATCACTGCGGAAAACACCTGGAAATGATGAAACTAAGAATTCCTAGCACCCCAAAGCTCCTGCTTGGACTTCTGGATTGTGTTTGTTGAGTTCTGCAGCGAGAGCTAGATGAGGACACACACACACCCACCCCACCCCCCCCCCACACACACACACACGGAGTGAGAATTCATCTTCAGGAATTGGCAGGCAAGTGTGGGCTGTGTGGGGCAGGGCTGGAAGCGGAGGCCCAGGGAGGAGCTGAGGCCCTAGCTTGAGTCTGAAGGTGGCTGAAGCAGGATTCTTTCTTTCTCCAGGGACCTCAGTCTTTTTCCTTTTGAGGCCTTCAACTGAGTAGTCGAGGCCCACCCACATTATGGAGGGTAATCGGCTTTCCTCAAAAATCTATTAATTTACATGTTGATCACATCTAAAAATGCTTTCACAATACTCCATGTTTGTATAAATATGTCAAAATTGACTCTAGTGTCATGCATAACTAAAAAGAACAAATAAAGAACATATACATTGCAAAAAAGTAGTTGGGATGGCAGATTTTTGTTATGTGTATAATACCACCAACAACTTTTTTTGTAAAATGGAAAAAAAAATGTGTTCCCATAACACAGAATCAGCGTGGGTGAGTTAGTTCTGAGATTCTCAGTGTCAGCTGCTTTGGACGTTTTCCTTCATTGACTTCTTCAAGGCGTCGGGGTGACACTGTGAAGTGAGTCTCGCTGGCCGCATTTTTCTCTTGAGAAGCAACCTGAAGGGTGAGCGGCCGAGAACCGAGTGTAAAGTATATTTTTCAGGAGACATGGAAGGAGCGAGGCTGGATCAAGACTTGTTCAACTGCTCTGTTTACTCTTATTACTGTTGGCTCCTGGGCACACAGAGTTGGGTTTATCATAATCTCAGATTCATGATGTTTAACACTGGACTGTGGATTTTTTAAATATAATCTTTATATAATATAGAAATTTTAAAATATTATATAAAATTTATATAAATTATTTTTTATATAATTGGCTATGCTTTTTTTAAATGTGATGAATACTCCAAACTTGTGACCCCAAACCAAAGCCAGGATCTCGACAGCTCTCACATCTGGTGGGATGAGCTCTGCTGCCATCTCCCTGGTCCCTCCTACCCATCATCCTAGGGCCTTGGGTCCATCATGATCTTGTGTTCCTTTTGATATCATTTTATTGCATTTGTATCTCTCTTCTCTCATTTTCACTTTATAATTTACACAAAGTTTTTTGTATCTTTTGAAACCCCTTTTGCCTTGAATGATATTTGTTAAGATTCATCCATCTTATTGTGGATTGCTGGAGATCATCCAGTTTAACTGCTGTGTAATATTCCATAGCTTGACTTTATCATTTTATCTACTCTCCAGTTGATGGGCATTTGGGTGGTCTCCAGAAGTATACATGAGTAAATCTTTCCCTTGTGTATCTTCCCAGGAGTGGAATTTCTGAGTCAAGGGTATGTCAATGTACAATTCTAGTGGATCAAGCCAAATTGCTTTTCAAAATGGTTGCACTAAGTTTTATATCTGTGAACAATCTATAAGAAATCCAATAGTTACACATGCTCTCCAACACTTACTATTGTATGATGTGTTTTTTTTCCCCTCCGCATCAAATTGTGTAAAGCGGCAATACACTGTCCTCTTGATGTATGTGTCCCTGGACATCATGAGGCTGAACATCTCCATGTGATTAGTGGCTCTGTGTATTTCTTCTTCTGTAAAGTGTGTCTTTAAGGATGAGAAAACTTGGGCTCAAAGAGGTTAGGTCCCTTGTCGGGGGTTCCCCAGCATCATGTGACCATACCATCAGGTTTGCCTGAATAAGGAACGTTGGTTTCTCCACCCTGCAACAGCCTCCTTAGGGCTTGTGCTTTTTTTTTTTTGATACTGGGGATTGAACTCAGGGGCACTCAACCTTTGAGCCCCATCTCCAGCCTTATTTTGCATTTTATTTAGAGACAGGGTCTCACTGAGTTGCTAAGCACCTCGCCATTGCTGAGGCTGGCTTTGAACTCTTGATCCTCCTGCCTCAGCCTCCTGAGCCTCTGGGATTTCAGGCGTGTGCCACTGCGCCTGGCTTGTGCTGATTTAAAAAAAAAACAAACAGTTTTTTTTTTTTTCTAATTGTAGAAGGACAGCATGCCTTTATATTATTTTTATGTGATGCTGAGGATTGAACCCACTGCCTCACACAAGAGAGGCAAGTGCTCTACCACTGAGACCCAACCTCAGCCCCAGCCCCTTATGCTGATTTTTTAAAAAATAAAACATTTCAGAAATTATTCACCCAAGTAAGTGCTTCTTTCCAAGCACCCATTTTAGCACTCTCTCTTTATTCCAAAAACGACATCACCGGACAATTTGTAGTTTACCCCACTGTTGCTGCCATTTAATACCATAATTCTTACAAGAAAAAAATAGTCTTAAATTTTCTTGCCTTTTGATTTTTTTTTTTTTTGAGAGCTAAATGATGATCCTAGATTGCTCACTTGGTTTAGGAAACTGGTCCATCCTGAGTGACTCTTGGATGTTTCAAATCACAAACCCACTTGCAGAGATCGAGTATTGACCACCACCAAAAATATTGATGGAAAGATGCCTCGTGAGCCCCTTGGGGGAGAAGGAGCCGGGAGCCACCTGAACTAGACAATTAGTGTTTTCTGTGTTGGGTTTGGATATGGTATTTATTCTGGAGGAAAAGAGTTGCGAAAGTCAATTTCTAAGCTGCCATCCCTGGATCCCTAAGCCCACTTGCTGCCTCTCAGCAGCGACTCCTTTAAAGAACTTGGCTGGCTGCCCCTCAGCTCTGTACCTACTCGACCGTGGCTTGTGTGGCTTGACGAGGGGGACTGTGATTTGCTCTGAGAGCGACAAACAGAGCAGACACTTAAGAACCCCTTGGTGAAAGAATGAGAAACCGTGCCCCGAGCATGTCTGGCTCCTCCTGCTCCTCATCTGTTCCTGCTGCTCTGCCTCTGCTCACAGAAGCCACAGGGAGAGGGAGAAGGGAGGAGGAGGCATGCATCGGGCCTTTAACTACTTGCACCCCAGGTGCTCTGTGGGGCCACAGATTGAAAGCCTCACAGCAGAGCATTTCGGGGACTGTAGTTTTATATGTGCATCATCTACTCACAGAAGCAGGGAGCAGGTACTGGAAATAAAATCCGATTACATTTTAGCTTAACACAATCACATCAAATAAAAGCTTCCTAGACATGGAAATTGGCCCAGAGCTGGGTATGTTGACTCCCCTCCAGCTGCATGTTTGGAAATGAAATCCAGCCAGCGCCCTAGAGGAGAGAATTCAGGCCAAGGCCTTGTAGTCTGTGCACCTTGAAGGTTAGCAAAGGTTGAATCTGGGTGGATCTCTTCTGTTTACTGAGTAAGTCAGCACAAAACACCTGGGGCTCATGAAATTCTTTTGCAAAAGAAAGCAAGGTCTGGAACCAGCTGTGGCAGCAGTTGAAGAACATCTCAGGGGTCATTTGCATACGCCATTCAAGAAGGCTTCAAGGAGTAGAAATTGATAACAAGAGAACCTGCAGGTACACAGCAGGTGACACAAAGGGGCTGCTGGGCAAACAGGGAAGCACTGCAGAGGAAAGGAGAGGGAGAGTGGAGTCACACCCACACCAAGGCAGGGAGCTGCTGGGTGGGCAGAAAGCGCAGATGGAGCCCTTGAGGTAGAGAGCACCTTATCATCTCCCCAGGAACACAGAGCACAGGGGTTTTTAACCAGGACCATGTGGGACTGACTAAGCACCCGAGGGTGGGATCAGAGCCTCAGATGTCTTTGGGCAAGAAACAGAACAACTGAAGTGGAATCAGGAACCAGATGTCGGATTGGATCAAGTGTCCTGGGTTTGCTCCAAAGAGGACATATTTATCATGTTCTAGGAAAAAGCACTGAGGTGTCACCTCCCTCGCTGGACTGCTCTCATTCTTGGGGTGGTGATTAGGACGCAGGGTGATGAAGTGAGGTGATGAAGTGTGCTGACGATCCTTCACGACATCCTGCAACAGAGGCACCATAGGTAAGAGGTGGAGCCCAACCAGGTTCTCTCCGGGCTTTCTAGAAAGGTCCAGGTCAGGGACTTCTTGTTACCTTCAAAATGCTACAGCTTAGGCCCATGTTTAATTAGTGGCTGTGAACTGTCAAAAGTCTGTTGGGGAGAGGGGTGGAGAGACGGTGGGGGAAAGGAGGGAAAGGGGGGATTGGTTCAGGAGTCAAGGAGGCTGCCGGGGGTGTCGGCTTGCTGAAGACCCAGGACAGCTGTTCGTGTGGCATCTGGACAGAGCCGATGTCGCATCTGGACAGAGCCGATGTCCCATCTGGAGGAATTCAGGCCTCCCTCTCACTCTGCCTCTCCGCCTCTCTGCTCTCTTCGGGCCTTGACTCACACTGAGGAGGGCACTCTGCTTGGCTCAGTCCACTGACTCAAATGTTGGCCTCATCCAAAACACCTTCATAGTTTCATAGACACATCTAGAAGAACGTTTGGGAACTCCGGTCCAGTTCAGTTGACCCATAAAGTAACAATCCAGAACCTGAACTCATCTCTGATCACCTGTGTCCATTGTTCTCTGTGCTTTACCTTCTGTGGCTGCAGGTGGGGAACCACGGTGAATTTGGAATAGTCCAGAATCACTCTCTCTCCTGCGTCTCACAGGACTATTTCTGGGCATCAGGCAGGGGCCCCAGACACTGAAATCCACACTACCCCATAAGGAAATGTGTCTTTTGTGGAGAATCAAATGCAAAAATCAGCCCCCAACCCAGAGAGTAGCAAGCAGGTGCATTCTGACTGACAGAATTTGCCTCTGGGAAATGGACCCCGAGATGCTGACCCAAACGGCTTTCCATGTCAACTGTTACCCACTTGGACTCTTGTTTCTTAACCCAGACTGCACCCTAGGAACCCTGGGGAGCTTCACAAAGCTCATCTGGCTCCCATCCAGGAATTCCGAATTAGTTAGACTATATATGGCCTGGGCATTGGGGTTTGCAATAAAATATAATATGTTCCCTTTTATGAGTGAATTTCTATGAACTTTAGCTCATGCACAGATTCTTGTTATATCCACCACGAACAGGATACAGAATGGTTCCAACACCCTAGAGGTGCTGTGCTGCTGAGCCTTTGAGCCTCTGTAGCGTGTTCCCTCCATAAACATGAGGGCCGCTACCTTCGCTGAAAGAGAAGGGACCCAAGAGTATTCTAACAGGAGATTCAGAAAGACAGGCCAATGTGGAAAGAAGAGAAATCATTTTTAAGGGAAAACAGGTGATGCAAATCATTGAAAATCCAGTCCAGATAGAAAATGTCCTAAAATGGGCATGTTCTAAGAGCTTAAAAATAGGGAACAAGACTTTCTTGGCAAAGAGCAGCCTCCAGTGACATGCAAGAGCCTCCAATGGCCCATCCTCAAGGGTCTGCACACAGGGAGGAAATAAGACACCATTCATTCAGTCCAAATGAGTTAAATTATGATTGCTGCCAGATGTCCCCAGGCAAAAACAGGGTTTCAAGCACGTGAGGAAGGCTGTCTCTTTGTGTAAGATCATCGCTGTACTAGCACTTTGAACAGGGAAATTCTAATGGAGGTGTGGTCAACCTCAGGGACCATTCTCCATGGGGGAATCTCAGCAAGGGTTGAGGATAAAACCGACAGGCCTTCATGACATTCCTCTGTGTCAGAGGATCAGGAAGATTCCCTGGAGAAATGACAGCCTGGTGTCCTCTTATGAGCCGACGTGGAAGGCAGGATTTTCTTCCTTCCCTCGTGTGTCTTCTTGTCTTCATCTCCTCAGCGAACATTCCCCTCTTGCTGTGGAACCCCTACGGCGTCACAGGAAGAGCTCTGAGATTCAGACACAGGTGGAGAGTAGTGGGGAGGAAGGCCTTGGAGCTTGTCCATGTCTAGGAGCCGTAAACCCATGCACTGGGGAAGAGACTCAAAGCTGAGTATTTTCTAATGGCAGTAGAAACCTCTCTGAGTAATGTGAGGAGGCCAGGAGTACGAAAATTAAGCTTCATAATTTAATTTTACTGCTTCTTTTGGGTTGGCAGAATCAGCAGGGAATTCAGTGATATTATAGTTTTGGGTTCACCTAAAAATAGCCAGACTCCAGACCTGAGACTCCAGAAGTCTCCTTCCTGCAGCAGAGACACTAGTCTGTTGATGAGATGAGATGTGAACACGATTCCATTGAAATTTTGGGATGATTATTGTGGTTCTCACCAAAAGGCTTCAAAGTCATGAGGCTGTTAACCCTGGAAAGGTTTTGATTTCCTGAGACTCTTCATTTGGAGTCAAAGGATTATTCTGCTATTATTGCTGCTCCATTAGAAAACACAAGTTTTTTTTCTTTCTGTGTCTCTCACTAGACACACTAAATAGTTCAGGCTGGATGATTTTTTGGGGGGTCCTGGGAATTGAACTCAGGAACACTCAACTACTGAGCCACATCCCCAGCCCTATTTTGTATTTTATTTAGAGACAGGGTCTCACTGAGTTGCTCAGCACCTTGTTGTTGCTGAGGCTGGTTTTGAACTCGCAATTCTCCTGTCTCATCCTCCGGAGCCTCTGGGATTACAGGCGCGCCCCACTGCGTCAGCCAAGCGGGGTGATTTTGGTTCACTTATCTTTCGGTCCTCATCCGTGGGCAGGTGGGGAGCCGTGAGTCAGTGATTGGGTTGGGTGGGTCTTTTGTCCTGTTTTCACCAGAACCAATCAGGAGCTGTGTCGGCACGCCTCTTGGTGGCTTTACCATTGACAGCGTCAGTGTCAGGCTTGGGCAGAAGCTGATTCGGTCCTGTGGCTGAGCCTTCCTGTCCTCTGAGATCTGTTTGTTTGTATCAAAGGAGCACGTGATGTTGCCATCCTATGATGTCCCAGCTCGGAAATGGTTTGAGTCCAAGACTAAAAGCCGAGCAGGAAGGAATGGATCTGATGTTCTAAAACTGGCTTTGGAAACAAACAAAAAATAAAACAGGCTTTTGGGGTTTCTTAAAGTAAGCACTTTGGGTGTGTCTTGTGCTGGACTCTCCCATGGACTGTAAGATATTGGAATATTTAGCCCCACCTGTGAAGTACCAGAAGCTCCTCCCAGCCATTCCCACAACCCAAATCGAATACACCAAACACCTGTCCATCCAATCCACCCACCCACCCACCAACCCAACAAGTTCTGCTCTGAATGCCTCCCTGGAGCAGTGCTGAGCAGGGGAGAGACTTTCCAGAAGGGAAGACTGATACGGAAGGACCAAAAGTGATGAAAAGCTCTGGTGCTCTATCTTCTTACAAGGAGATTAGCCATTTCCCCAGATGAATGGGTGAAGAAAACGTGGTCTATATACACAATGGAGTTTTACACAGGCATAGAGAAGAATGGCATTGGCTGGTGGATGGATGGGAATAGAGAGCATTGTGCTCAGTGAAATAAGCCAGGCTCAGAGAGTCAAGGGGGGCAGATTTTCCCTCATATGTGGGTGCTACAGCAAAGTTACCGGGAATAAGTGGGGGGGGGGGAGTCAGATATCATAAGAATAGGGGGAAGATCAGTGGAGTAGAAGAAGGGGATTGAGAAAAGGGAGGCGAAAGGGGGGAAGTGTGGAATGAATTTGACAAAATTATGCTACGTGCATGAATTCCGACTTTATGTATATTTATAAAGCAACAATTAAAGATAAATAAATAAACACATAAATAAAAGGAAGACCGATAGAAGAAGGGGAGCAGGGGAGGCTGGAGGGGAGGAAAAAGGAGGCTACCGGAGATTGAAGTGGAGCAAATTCAATTCCGTGTGTGTTTGATTATGTCAAAATGAACCCCACTGCTATGTAAAATTATAATGCACTAATAAAAAAAGAAGTTACAGAGGTTTCATGTTCAGCATGAGAACTTAAGCAATACAAGAGTGCAAAGAAGTACAAAGAAAATATCCATTATTCCCCTGATAAGCACATTTACTTTATAACTATAAAGTGTGTGTGTGTGTGTGTGTGTGTGTGTGTGTGTGTGTGTCCGTGTGTATCGGCATAAATTTTGGAGGGAAAGAGAAGTTGTGAATTGGAACTTTTTGGGTTTGAGATTTGATGAGGGAGGGTAAAGGGGAATGACTTCTGGACAGAAAAGCAGTAAAATTAATAATGACTTTAATTTTTTTTTGCAATTAATAATACATTTGGTGACATAAATCTTTGTTAAATTAATTTGATCTTTTAAAATTATGTAATAACAGAGGAAAATGTATCTTCTTCTATACAGCAAAGTTGAACCCAAGTACTTAACAATAGATACCAATGGCATTAGTTAAATTAGAAGCAATAGAAATTAGTTCAATTAGAAACAGCAAGCTGTGCGTTTTTACTGGGGTTCTTAAAAAAGTAATGTGAAAAAAAAAATTGAACTTTTTATTTTGAGATCATTGCAGATTCATATGCCGAAAGTAGAGACATCCAAGGGACATCTTAGCCAGTTTCCTCTGATGGTCATTCTTGCAGTATCACAACCAGAAAACTGACATTGATGCATGCACTAACGTGATTCAGGTTGCCCAGGTTTTATTGTACACTTGTGCATGGGTCTGATTCTTTGTGTCGGCACCTGTCTCCATTACCACAGTCAAGATGAAGGGTCCAGGCACTGTAAGGATCCCTTGTAGGCCCTGTATAACTGCACCACTAAAGCTCATGGCTGCTCTATTTGTAGAGGTCCTCCAACACTGAATGGTTAAACAAGCAACCAACTATTGATGCTTGCCAAAGCCTGGATGAACCTCTGGGCAATTAGGCTGAGTTTAAAAAAAAAACACCAATCCCAAAGGTTACATAGCATGTCTTTCCATTTATATGATGTTCTTTTAAAAAGATTTTCTTTATTTCTAAGAAAAAATTATAATTATACATATTTATGGGGCACAATGTGATAGTTTATACAGGAATACACTGTGGTATGTCACGCTCTTGAATGACAAAATGATAGAGGTGGAGACACATTCTGGATTGTTAGAAGTTAGCACTGGAGGAAGGAGTTGAGAAAAGAACAAAATGTAATGGAACTATTCTGAAGCTTTTTTTTTTTTTAAATGAAAATTTATCATACATTATATAAAACATTATATATGTTTTATGTAAAGAGCATCATATTATATATATTCTGTAGTTTTTCCATTTTGTATGCATTGGATATCCTTTCGTGACATTGGGGTATTTCATTTAAAAAATTCTTTACACAGCATTTTATAGGATGGGTGTATGATGATTTATTTCACCGATTCTCAACAGATTGGTAGATTATTCATGTTACAAATAGTGCAATGAGCATATTGGTAAGTATAGCATTGTGACTTCAGGTTCAGAATAAAAGTATAGAAGTGGAATTTGGAGGTCTGCAGGCTAGCCCATTTAATTCTGATATAGATTTGCCAAATTGTTCTCCAAAGTAGTTATACTAATTGCAATTCCTGCCAATATTATATACATGTCTGTTTCCTTGCATGTACAAGTTAGTTTTAAAAGAATATCGGCTTGTTCATCTACAGAAGTAGGAAAATCAGTTTGGAAACAGGAGCATGAACAGGGTCATGTTACACGCAGCCCCATCCAGGCAGGAGGGCCTCCACCCAGCTTCATGGTCAAGGCCCATGGGAGCTGTTTGAGTGAGATTTTTCTCTTCTGTGACGAGAAGGACCCAGCCAGCACAATTGTAGAGGAGAAAAGGTTTAGTCAGGGGTTCATGGTTTCAGAGGTGTCCATCCATAGACTCTATTCCTTGGGGTTTGAGGTGAGGCTGAACATCATGGCGGAAGCCTGTGGCAGAGGGAGGCAGCTCACATGGTGATCAGAGAGCAGAGAGAGAGAGAGACTCCAATTGCCAGATACAAGTATATACCCCAAAGCCACGCCCCAATTCCCACCTCCTCCAGCCACACCCCACCACTCCAGTTACCACTCCGTTAATCCCTATCCAGGGGTTAAGACTCTCACACCCAAACATTTCTTCTTTGAACCTTCTTGTAATGTCTCACATGTGAGCTTCTGGGGGACACCTCACATCCAAACCTTAACATGAGCCCACCTCCAGCTTCAAGAGTGATCCTGACTATGTCTATACCTTTTTTTTTTTTTTTTTTTTTTTGGGCAAACTCGGGGAGTCTCACTCAACAGGGAGAGAGCAGTGCAGAGTGTCTCAGGACAACCGGTCTTGTCTCTAGGTCAGTTTCCTCGACCCACACCTACCGAGTTTTTTCTCTGCTACTCTTAGAATTGGCATCTCCCCTCCTCATCTCTAGGACCTTGAAATTGTCTCCACACTGTTGCTTCATGGGGTCAGTCCTCTGCTAGGAGCTGCTGTTTTGGTTGGTGACCACCATGGATGCCCCACATGGGGTCTTGGAAAGGTGAAAAGCCCTCTCTGTTTCCTACAGCCAGATTGTACCTTCATGCGGACTTGACCCCAGGCTGAAGGCTATTGGAAGTGTTGAGAAGAATCTATAATGTTGAACAGAAGCAGCTGCTCTCAGAAGAAGTGGCCCAAGCCTGCTGGGCCTGATCCTGACCCATGTCTCCAGTTCCAGGCTGCCACCTCCCTGAGCCAGCACCTCCTGAACTGCCACATCCAGGACCCAGGTCCTCCAAAGAACACCTCATGCACCCGGCTCCCCACAGTCTGGCCTAGTGGCTTGGACAAAGCAATAACAGTAGAGATTCCTAAGTGTGGCTTGTGTAAGTTCCCAAGAGTCCGGTTCAGTATGCTTTGCACTGATCTCCAACCAGGCCTTTTCATGATTTTCCTTCTGAAGAGATCAAGTCCACATTTTACTCCTCCTCAGGAAGATGAGGCCTCAAGTCCCCACAGGTGGTGAGCAAATGCCTAGACAAAATGACACACATGTCTCCCAAGAGCAAGTAAGCACCTCCAGGGACTAAGAACTCAAAAGAAGAATTTGAGGAAAGCCTTTTTGGATCTCACAGTTGCAATTACAGTTCTGTTGCAGAATAGAAACTTAAGCAACTGAGCCGGAAACACCTGCAGATGAGTTATTTTCTGACATTCAGAGCATCCACAGAAACATCTGCATAAATGAACAGGTCTCACTAAGCCTCTTCCAGGACAAAGAGGAGCTCGCTTTGAAGATAATTTTATTTCTCACTATAAAGTGCAGAAACTGCTTGCACATTCCAAATGCCAGCTGTGGGGGTTTTAATAATTCAGAGCGTCACTGCAGGAACCCGTGGTGACCAATTCTTTGGCCTCCTGTGAAGGAGACAGACTCGGACAGTCATGTAAACTGTCCCAAGCCACCTGCACTACCTGAACTCATTAACAGTCCGGAAAGATGAGACAGTCAGGAATTAGCTGTATTTCAAAGATGAGGAACTTGAAGTTGAAAGAAACTAAATGAAAGTTGCAAAGCCATTTATTGGGGAACTATAACTAGGCTCTAGACCTTCTGAGTCCAAATTCCAAAATTCACTTCAAATACTCTGATCCAAGTCTTCCCTGTGCTATTCCTGGGATAATCCATTGGCCTCCACAGTTATATTTTGGGGGTCCAGTAGATACCATCTCTTTTTTGCCTCTCTGAAATCTGGACCATAAAAAGGTAGGTCTAGGAATCTGTCACCCCAAGGGGACTCATAGGTCAGTCCTAAATTAGCCAAATTTGCTCTCATAGTCACAGGGGCATGGACAACAAGCCTCCCTGGGGGGCCCACTCTTGCAACACCCAGGACTTGGAAGACAAGGAGCTGCTGAGCAGAATCCCCAAGGAAAGGATAGAGAAAGGGGCTGAGCCTCAAATACTCAGCTTCTTGGTCAAATTCACTAAGCACGCCTGTAGCCCATGGTGGGGAGAGGTGGAGGGAGATGGCTGAGCGGCTCTAAGGGGTAGCCCCAAATAAAATCAGGAAAAAGGAGATTCCTCCTACCTGTCTCCCCTTCACAAAGACCTTAGTGACAGTGTCTTCCTCGCCCAGCTCATTTTGTCCATTAAGATCAGATTAATCTTTCTGAAGCATCATTGTTTCTCAGTATAGAATTTCTCTGAATATCAAAGGTACCTGCCTCTTACCTCAAGCCTAAACCTCTGCTAGGCCTCTCGCCACTCCTCCAACCAGTTTGCCATTGGGTTCCATGGAAAACATTCTTCTCCAGCCAGGCTGGATGTCCTCCTGTCCTGCACAGTCTCTGCTCACAGTCTCTACTTGCTTTGACTTAGTTGCTCATTTTCTCTTTACCCCAGGTGAACTGCCCTTCTCCCCCTCTGCCCTACCTAGCAGAGCCTTCGAATGCTTAGAGTCCTGGATAAGGACCAAGCTCACCAGGAGACTGGTCAAGCTCCTACTAATCCCTCCCCCTTTTCATAATTTCTTTGGTCCTTTTACCTTGTTTTCTAGGACTAAGGACATAATCATTCCTTTTTTGCTATGGGCACTTGAAGTTAAATTGCTTTAGAGCAAGTTACATGTAATACTTTTTTTAAAAAAAAATTTCCACAGTGACCATTTGTCCCGTTTGGCCATCCAGAAACCAAATGAGTCCCTTCTTATTTTGGGGACAAACTCCATCCTGTGAGTCTTGGTGGAAGGCAGAGCCCTGCCAATGGAAGATGAAGCCCCAGAAACCACTTCTCCCTCCTTCCACGCCTGTCAGGTGGATGTGAACACATAACTTCAGCTTGCTTGACTTGAAATTTTGCAGAGTGCCCTGAGAAATTGTTCAGGTGAGGGAAGTGGTATAGCAGTGTGGCAGGGATGGTTGCTCACTGATGACGGCTGTTGGTGGCAGCAGAGAAATCATAACCAGCAATGGGGTTTGACTATGTGTGTGACCTCTGTTATGTTCCCTCCTGAATCCATTTGACGGACCCTGCTTATTATCTTAGCCTGGTTCTCAGCCTTCTTGCCAATTCTCTGGGTTTTGGATAGCCTTTGAATACATTTCAAGCTAGCGAGAGTTGGTTTCTGTTGCTTGCAGTCAAAAGTCACGTCTGCGGCACTTCAGTCTGTCTAGCACATGCTGAGCTCAATTAGGACGTATCGACTGTGCTTGGACCTGCGTCGGACGGTCCAGCCCTCTAAAGGGTTCTTGAGTGAACTGTCAGACTAACTTGTCTGAACCACTGCATGGAAATCATTTGAAAAGTGAGAGATTCAACTGATGAGTTCCCTCACGTTTTCAGTTGTTTGAGGTGGTTTCCTTCTAAAGCTGGAGGTGTGGCTGGGTGCAGTTAGGCATAGGCTACGGTGTGAGCCTGTGAACCAGGCTCCTCCCCACGTGAGAATGGGGTCACTGGGGATGAGAAGGTGCAGGTTATTTAGCTTCAGGAAATTTCACTTTATGTTTGACTACGAAGATCAGACTTAAAGGGCGAGGGGACCCTGTGGTTTAGGGCTGCCCAAGGTAAAGTCTGGGATTTGATTTTTACCCTTCTGCTTTCTAAGAAGTTAGTCTGTTACTACGTCAGGAAATCTGGCATGAGGAGTTTATTTCATGGAATCTGTTGGAAGACTCAAGACCCCTGGGTCAGAGATAAAGGACTTGATTCCTCATGGCACACATTTGAACTAAAAAAAAAAATGTTTATTTATCTGAAATTAATATTTAGCTGGGCATCCTGTACTTTTACTTGCAAACACTGGTACATTCAGGCACAGCACTCTTGCAGGCTCATTACACACACTTGGGTTAGTTGGTGGTCAGGGCTGCATATCTGCGGCGTATCCAGACAGGCTGGCGGGAATGTGGGAGACCCGTGGGGCGGGGGCAGCAGCATTGGCAGGTGGCTGGGGCACTGGAGGCAGCTGTGGCTCCTGGTGCTCTGCTCAGGGCCTGCAGTGGGTTCCTTCAACAGCAGTGGTGAAGCCAAGAGCAGCTTGATACCCGGCATGTGCCTGTGGGTCCAGGTCAGGGATCAAAGCAACTTCCAGATAACAGGGCGATAATTCTGTTCTGCTTCCCTAGCCTCCTCCCATGCCTTTCTTTCTTTTGCCCTTCCAGCTCCTACAACAAGTAAAAACCCGATTCCCTGTACTATAGTCTCCTTTGGTTATTTCGCGTGATGTCTATTTTCCTGGCTAGACATTGACAGATAGCAAGTGCAATGGCATATTCTTGATTTATAAGCCAATGAATTGTAGTGCACTGCTCAGCATGTAATGGGTGAGTAAAAAATGCTTTCTTGAAAGGAGTTAAATTGTTGTTGGAGATTCATAGGTACAGGCACAGGATAAAATTACCCTAAAATAAGTGGGAATCAGAGGCACTGGGGAATGTCATAGGAAAACTTCTTTGAGCCAAGGATAAAAAATGTGGTGTTAGATAAGAGATTTTGTAGAGCTCAGAGGAGAAGGCAGTGGAAGATAGATTACCGGACTGAAAAAGTTTATTTTATCTGCAGTGCCCTTGTATTCATGGCATTAATCATAGTATCTAAGTATTATCCTTGTCTATAAATCTCAAATGATGAAATGAAATATAATACCACACTCATAGGAGGTATTTTAGCAGTGTGAGCATAAAAGTAAAAATGGATATTCCATAGGCATTCATTTAACAATATTTATTATGTGTTATGTGCAGAGCGTGGCACTTAGGTCTGTGTTACTAGTGTTACAGTGACCTTCCTGATCCAGGGCATCAGCAAAAATGTAAAATCTGAGCGCTTTTCCTTTGGAATCTAGGAGCTTTGTTTCTCAGTCTCTGAAGCTTAACTTGTCAGAGCTGATTGCATCTGGGATATGGGTTGAGAAGGCAAGAGGCCAGCTGCGATTCAGCTGCGATTTCCATTGTTACTTAGCTTGCTAACAAATAGTGCTCTATTGTATTGCCCCTGTCTCAGGAACTGCTAGAGGAAGGGTAACCATTCCCAAAAGGAGGAGATTCTGGGAGATTTTTTTCCTCAAACTATAGCTGGAGTGTACCTTCTGGAATATTTGATGGTTCCCAGTTGCCCTGTCTCTGACTTTATGAATTTGTGATGCTGAGAGTCAAACTGACTTTTATAAGACCCATTCGCTGATTAATAGACCAAAGGGCTAATGGTTTATCTGCACAGTCGGCCCTGTAAAGGCCAGCTGGACTCTCTTCTATGTGCTCCTCTTGCCATGTGATGCCCCGCACCACCACGGAGGCCTCACCAGATGTACCCTTGACCTTGACCCTCCCAGCCTCTAGAACTATGAACATTTTATTTCTTATCAGTTACCCATTCTGTGGTATTCAGTATTAGCAGGGGAAAACAGAATAAGAAAAACTTATTGGTTGAAAAAATTTGAAAAGCTATTTATGATTGTAGGTATCATGGAACATAAATCCCAGTAGAAATTTTAAAAATTAAAAACAATGTAACCTAATAATTGCAAATGTGTTTAATTAAATTTAGTGTGACCATTGCTTTGAATGAATCAATCCTCAAGCCCTATACAATGGCTTTGTTGTTTTCCCATCCTTCGTGGAACCCAAGGCCATGGTCACTCTGGAGGACTTGGTTGATGAATTAGGAGGGCCCCCTTGGAGAAGGACAGTGGTTTGACCCATACATGGAGGTGGCCCACGCCAATGTTATGCTAATGACACCCACAGCAGCTGCCCTTTGGAAGACTAGTGGCGGCTATAAATACCCAAAGATATTTTATCACCCAGTGACCTGGTGAGGTGCTGTCTTCCTGTGGTAGAGGAAGACTCCTAGGCTTTGACAGATGGAGGAACAGGTCAGAGTCACCCAGCTGGGAAAGAGACTTTCTTCTCTGACTCTAAGACCTTATCTAACTCCTAACCAATGTCTTCCTCTCTGCTCCTGTGGGTAATCATAGAGTCACAGATTTGAAGAGCTGGGTGTTGGAAGCCAGCTAGAGACCATCTAGTCCAGGGTGAGGCTTGACTGTACTCCAAGGCCTCCCAATGTGGTTTCATGGGGACCGGGACCCAGGCTTTCCTATGGAGACATTCTCTGTGGCACTTAAGCTTTGCAAAGATGGCATGGTAATTGCTTTCATTTTTCTTTTAAGAGTAAAGAACTTTCTAGGAAAAATAACAGCCTTTCAAAGGTCAAAGCTGATGGTTTGTGGGAGAGACTGATTTATGGGAAGTGGAATGGAAAACATGGCAGCAGAATGACAACAAGAGAATTGATGTGACATGGCTTGGCTGACCGGACTCAGGCTCTTATGGGACACTGGTCCCAGGGGCCAGGAGAATAATCGGGTCATTTAAAAGTATCAAGACTGGCATTTGCAAAAAGAATAGAAAATTTTGAAACCCAAGCGGACAAGAAATTAGGACTGTTTTGATCGGTAACAGTTCTTGTTAGGTGCCAGGCACTGCATTAGATGCAGAAGATATGACAGGGATTCCAACAGACATGGTCCCCACCAGGCCACATGATAGACGGGGAGACAGATTCTGCCCAACACAGCCAGCCCTCCACATCTGCAGGTGCTGCACGCTTGTAGATTCAACCAACTATAGATTGAAAATATTTTTTTTTTAAAACAGCTGTGTGTGCACTGAACACGTACAGACCTTTTTCCTCATCACTGTGCCTGTTTTAGTCAGCTTTTTCACTCCTGGGACTAAAGGACCTGGCCAGCACAATTATAGAGGAGGAAGAGTTTATTTGAGGACTCAGGGTTTCAGAGGTCTCCATCCATAGACAGCAGCCTCCATTCCTTGGGGCTCAAGGTGAGGCAGAACAACACAGTGGGAGAGGGTGGCAGAGGGAAGCCGCTCACATCACAGTGATCAAGAAGCAGAGAGAGACTCCGCTTTCCAGATACAAAATATATATCCCATCACCACCCCCCAATGCCCACCTCCTCCAGCCACACCCTACCCCTTCAGTTACCACTCAGTTAATCCCTATCAGGGGATTAATTCACTGAGTAATCTAATTGGGTTAAGAATCTTAAAACCCAATCATTTCTCCTCTGAACTTCTTGCATTGTCTCACATGTGAGCTTTTGGGGGACACTTCACATATAAACCATAACAGTGCCCTAAGCAGTGCAGTATAATGTCTCTTTATATCACACTTACATTGCATAACATTTTATAAGAAGTCTAGAAATGTTTCAAAGTATATGGCAGTAGGTGTGCAGGTACACCATTCTATCCAAGGGACTTGGGCATCCAGGGTATCTGTGGGGTGGGGACATCCTGGAGCCAATCCCCCACAGGACCAAGGGATGATTTAATCAGTTATTTAATTATAATTTAATAAGCAAAACAAAGAATCATAGGATGCTCCAGCAATGTCCACAAAAAGGATCTGACCTGGTGTTGGGGTCTGAGAAGAGGCTGGTGGGGCTTCTACTGCCATCTGGGGATGAGTGGAGAGAGGCTGGGCTGGTGTGGAGAGGAGGAGCTTTCGGGCAGAGGCAGGAGGAGAGCCAGGAGCAGAAGGGGAGGAGTTGGGAGAGAAGAAAAGGAGAGGGGAGGACATAGGGATTCTGGATTTCACCCTAAGGATGATGAGAAGTCCTTGAAGGGTTTTAAGTGGAAGAACATGATTGATTTGGCAGGAGACCAGAGAGGGATTTGGGCTGAATGTTCATAGTAATGATTACTTGTCACTTTCTTGGTCTTGTCTCTTTTGATTAAATGGCTGAGATTCAGCAGGGATGGCTGTGGACAGAATCGAATGGCTTCTGGATGCCACCCTGACCCTTCAGCGGAAGCAGCCGATAGCCACACTGCTGGTTTGTGGGGGCAGAGTTCCAGAGGTCCTGCCAGCGAGGGGCCGGGTGCTCTTGTGTGTGGAGCACTCTTCAGAAGAGAGGAGGTACCCGTGGCAGGAGAAGTTCTCCAGGGTCAGAGACAGGCAGGTGGGCAAATGGCTTACCTGAAGGTGCTTTCCCAGAGGAGCAGCCAAGAGCTGCTGGACTGAACAGACATCCAAGTCCAAGGTCACAGTGGACTCAATAGCTCAAATAGCCCGGCAGTTTGCAGGCTTTTAAGATTGGAGGTGGCTTAGCATTTATCACCCTTGTCTCTATTCCTTTTTATTCTGTTCCTTAGGCTCCGTTGACAGATGGTATTCCCAAGACATACATGTAGTTGGGTACTATGGTGGTAAGGAAAGCAAAAAAGAAAAAAAAAAGATGTTTGTGTTTCTAATGAGTCGGTGAAGTCTACCCAGGACTTGAACTCCAAGAGCAGTATGGTCTTCTGGGGCGGCAAATACAAACGTAGATCCCAGGGCAAGGGCTGGGTGGTCCCTGGGACGACAGCGGCACCTAAACTTGAGGGAGCTTGGGATTGCTTTCTACTCAGAGAAGTGGCTCAGTGCTTCTGACGTGTCCAAGCCCTTTCCATATGTCACCTCACCGAATCCCTCCAACGTCCCTGCAAACTCGATGCTATTATCACATCTTCATTTTCCAGATGGGGAAACTGAGGCCAAACCTGGATCCTCTACTGCTGGGAGGTGTCAGAGCTGGGACTCGAACAGAGCCAGCCTGACCCGAAGGTCACGAGGTCAACCTGTGCCTCTCTGAGGAAGAACAGGGCGTTGGGCACGGGGCACCTTTTCTGGAGAGTGCGTCCTAAAGACAGAAGATGGGGGCTGTGTCACCAGACAGCACCTGTACTGAGGGTGGCTTGGAGGTACCATGGACACAGGGGTCAAGTGGAAGGCAGAGATCGGAGGTGGAATTTTAAAGCCTTTCCCATATTTGGAAGAGACAGATAAGACATTCTCAGAAATGGCCTTTGAGCTAGAAGGGCCACAGTTAATATGACTAAACAGTGTAAGTAATCGCCCCTGTTTCAAATAACCCCTCTGCAAGAAAGAAGTTAGTTCCTCTAGTTGACAGACACCCTCCCCCCCATTCTCAAAAACAGCCACAACCACAACAGACAATCTGGGTACAAATTAACCCTTTCCCATGCAACATCCCAGGGGAGTTTTAGTTCAGAGCGGCAGCTTGTTTAGGTCTGCTGATAGCCTGGAAAAAGAACCACCGCACATTCTTTTCCTCTTTCTCCTTTATGTCTTGGGTCTATTTCCTTCTCAGAGAAGCACTTGGCCAATCTGATCAATGGCCCTGGAAACTGTAGTAGTCCGGAACCCCCCTTAGTGAGGGATCTCAGCCAAATACGGGAGCCAGGGCTTGTTTTGGAAGCTGCTGCAGGGGTCACATCTGGTTCTGAAATTGCCTCTGTTTTTAAAAATTCTGAGACCGGAAGGGAAGATGGAACTTTGGAAAAGTGTGACTCATGGGTGGCAAGGGCTGGGCAACCTCAGTTTTATAGGCAACGTTCTGGGCATGACAGCCTGGTGCTGGCTGCCCAGGAGAAGCCTCCAGACCCAGGCACCTGGACGGCAGCTTCCGCCGGGTGGAGAAGCTGCAGAATGTGGTGGCACTGGGAGCTCGACAGACGCATGCTTTGTGACTTGTGTTCGACGGACGTGGGGAGCCTCGTTCTGTGGAGCCCTGATTTCTCTATGGAAACAGGGCATTGCATTGACGCAGGAGTGAGTTGAAAAGGTAGAATTCTATATGGCGATGAGCTATTTTATATCTGGAGCACATTAAATCGGTTTATCTGTTGAGTTGAGATGGACGAGACAAAGGAATATAATTAGAAATGGAAAGAAATGAAGTGGTTCTTGGTATTTATTGTGACATTGAGACAAACTTAATTCCAAGATTTCCCGGAGTAGTGGGAAAGACCTCTATAGAAGTGCTGAGGGCTGAACACCTACTTTGTTTCATGTGGATTTATAGAAACAGTAGCAAGCACTGGAAGTCAGCCTCTGGAATTTGCTGGAATAATTAGATATTTATGAAAAAAAGAAATTAAGGGCTTTAACCTTACATAATACATCAAACTAAATCCCACGTTGTACTAAAGCATTGAAAATAACTCAGTGGCTGTGTAGGGCTGTGGGCGGGGCCTCCCAGGGGCTCAGGAGGCTGAGGCAGGAGGATCACAAGTTCAAAGCCAGCCCCAGCAAAAGCAAGGTGCTAAGCACCTCCGTGAGACCCTGTCTCTAAATAAAATACAAAATAAGGCTGGGGATGTGGCTCAGTGGCTGAATACCCCTGAGTTCAATCCCCAGTTACCAACCCCCCCCCCCCCCCCCCCGAAAGCAACAACTCAGAAACACTTTAAAGAATGAGGAGGGAAAATACAGGTGGAAGGATGGGGTGGTGCTGATGGAGGAATTCCCAGGAGGTCCAGGCTCCCAGCTGGAGCTGCACAAGGTGACACTCTGCCTTCTGTAAACTCAAGGCCTTTATGGGGAACGTTGAAAGCCAGGAGTGTGGTTGGCGACTCTGCTGTTTACAATGGCTTCACACGGGTGCCGAAGTGCAGGAAGGCCAAGATGTTGCTTACTGAGAAAAGATGTGTGCTAGATCAGAGTCACGATCTCGGGAATGAGGGGTGACGCTGTTGGCGGTGGGCTCCTGTGGATGAATCAGCAATCTGTATCAAATAAGCTGTCTTAAGACAGAAACGCAGGAAACAAAGCTACTTCTGTGGTCTGAGGGTGTCCCCAGAGTGCAGCAGTGTTGAGAGGTGGGACCCTTGGAGACGATTAGATTCCTTGAATGCAGGAGTGGGTTCAGTGTCTTGGGATACAGGATGGATTCTATGCCCGTGTCCTCTCTTTCCCGCTCCTCCTCCCCTCCCCACCACGTCTCTCCTCCTCTTGCCTTCTGGCATGGGATGATGCAGTAAGAATGTCCTACCAGGTACTGGTTTCTTGATATTGATGCCAGGCTTCCTAGCTTCCAGAACTGTGAGAAAATAAGTTTCTTTTCTTTACAAGTTATCCAACCTGGGTATTCTGTGATAGCAAAACAGAACAAAAACAAACAAACAAAAACAGAACAAAAGAGTAATGCGTTCATCTGTTGATGTAAATATTGTGACCAGAGGTTGACAGAAACCTAATCCTGTGTACCCCTAGGAGCCACGCCTCAGTATTTGTGTATGACTTTATAGAATACAAGTACCAGCAGTAATGAGAATCAACTGTGTGTCCTTCCTCCTACTCGGGCAAATACACCTTCAGAATGACCTGGCGGGCAGGGTGAACTCCCCCATCTGTGCAGGAGAGCTGTCGCTGGCCTGAGCTGTCCCTGGATCCCTTCCTGCACACTGTGGGCCACAGGCCCAGGCTCCACCCACAGCCCTACACAGCTCCTCTGGGCCACTGGCGGGGCTTAAGTGGACTGATGAGGAAAGGGGCCTGTGCCAGCCCCAGAAGCAACCTCAGGGCCCTCTGGGCAGGGTGTTGTGGGTCTCTGGAACCTGGGACATGGTCTGAAGGCTGGGGGATGTCCTTCTGACCTCATGGATTTATTGCAGACCCAGAATGAGTCGTCTGAAGGTTGAAGCCCTGGGCAGGCTCCCCTGCACCCAGCTGAGGATTCTATTGTCCAGACAAAGTTTCATTCTAGGCCTTCAAGACAGCAAGGCTTGTCCATCAGGGAATATTCTTCCATTTTCTACTGATATTTCTCAGATATTTGCTCTCCAAAAAGGTGCACAGGGACCTTGTCCCCAGGACCTGGGGCTCTTGTCTTTCCTGCTTTGCTCTGGTTTCTGGTTTACAGCGGCAGGCTGCTCGGAGGACAGGAGGCTGTCTCTTTTAAATATGGACGTGAATTCTCCTCACACCTCCCTGTTTCTGA
Organism: Marmota flaviventris; assembly: GCF_047511675.1. Taxonomy (NCBI): domain Eukaryota; kingdom Metazoa; phylum Chordata; class Mammalia; order Rodentia; family Sciuridae; genus Marmota; species Marmota flaviventris. The sequence continues at coordinate 169,014,162 of NC_092500.1, forward strand.
CAGTCCAGAGCGTGCTGAGCCTGGCGAGCAGAGTCCCTTTCTTCTCTTAGTAGATGTTATCATAAGGTGGGAGGATCCCGCCCACCCTTCATGTGGGTAAAAAACAGGAATGAAATCAGCAACCCTCCAAGCTCCAGCTAACTAGGAGCAAGGGTAATAACTCTGGTGCTCATTTTTAAGTAATGAAAGAGAGTGTCACTGAGCTGAATTCTGGGAAGATTTTTTTTTTTTTTTCCCCTGGAAGCAATACTTACTATATGAAGAATTTCAACTCCTTCAAGTCCTAAAAGAGCCACCTAGCAGCAAGCATGGAAGTGGCTGCAAAATCAAGTAGCACCTTCCAAGTTTGGATGCTGGGCTCCGTCTCTCATTGGCTTCTGCTTAAAAAAGTCAGGAAGTCAGTTGGTACCAGCTCCCTCCTGGGGCCATGGGAGTTAGTTTAAGAGCTACTTAATATAGCCAAGCACAGGATAGTGTGAAGCCAATGATGCTTACTTTGGGAACAGGGTGCCGTAGTGACAGCTACCATATGTCCAGGGATGCTCTGAATTTAAATACCCTGCCATGTTTTAAAAACCATGTGCCCCAACTTTAGGATGTGAGAGCATTGCCCACTGTGGGTAATTAAGAGGGTTATTATATGCAGCAGATATTTTAAAAAATCACGCTGTCATTTAGGGCAGCTTGAACATTTTGCATGGCGGCCATTCTCCTTCTTTGCCAAGGAGTGAGGGTATTGAGGGGGAGAAGAAGCCTGAGGCTGGCATTCAACAGCTGGGAAGTGGATCACTGCGTGGTCCTGTGCCCCAGTTTCCTCATCTGTAAAAAGAGCTTTAAACACTGGCTGCAAAGGGCAGGTTGGACAGTGAAATGTCTCCCAAAGGCCCATGTGTTAGATGAAGGCTTGGTCCCTAGCTGAGGGGGCTGTGGGAGGAAGGGGAACTTGCAAGAGGTGGAGTTTTGCTGGAGGAAGTGATGTCCTGTTGGCATGGCCTTGAAGCAGGTATTGGAACTCTGGCCTCTTCCTGTTTTTCTGTCTGATTCCTGGCTGCCGTGGTTGAGCAGGCCTCCTTGCCACATGCTCCCTTCATGATGTGCTGTCCTGCTACCTGCCCAAAGCAATGTGGTCAAGAGCCCATGGACTGAAACCTCTGAAACCATAAGTTGAAATAAACCTTCTCACCTTTTACGTAGATTATCTAAGGTGTTTTGTCACAGTCATGGAAAGCTGACTAATGGAGAGTATATGTAAAATTACCTATCACAGAAAGGTGTTTGTGGCCACTTCATGAATGCCCTGGGGGCTGTCTCTGCCCAGCATGTGGCTCCATCTTGGGGAGATTCTTTACCTTAGGATACCTCCTGTCTTAGTCCATTGGAGGCTAAATCTACTCTACTTTGTTTTATCACTAGCTCTTTGAACTGTCCTGAATTCCACATCTTGCCTGACTTTGGATACCACTGCTACCCTGCCCTGTGTCCTGTGTTAGAGAGTGGGTCCTCCTCACTCCTCATCTTACCTTCCATCCATCCCATGAAGAAATAGTTTAATCTAATTGATGAATTTGGAGCAAAATAAACAGGCAGGCTGAGCCCACGGACTCCTTTCATCCTTGGAGAGTGAGCTGCTCCCAGGCCGTGTCATTCTTGAGGGCCCCCCCCTTCTCCTTCTCCTTCCCCTAGTGCCCTGGTACTGCACTGTGTATAGGGCAGCCCCTCACAAAGCCCATTTGCCCACAGACATGAGCCATGTTCTTCACACTGAGCCTTGATTAGGAAGGCGTAAAGCTGAGGGTCTAATTTCCACAAGCTTCGTGGTTAAGAAATCGGTCCTTTGAACTGAAATGTCTGGGTTCACGTCCCAGCTCTGCCACTTGCTGGTGTGTAAAGTCTGAAAGCTGCTAAGCTGGCTGAGCCTCAGTTTCTTTTCTCTAAAAGGGGGGACTTAATAGAACCTCTTCAGAGTTCGATTGGAGCACTAGATAAGTCAGCAAAACTAAACCATTTAGAACAACGCCTGTCCCTGGCCAGCTAAGCTGACATAACTGTATTTACCAATTTCTTCAGAATTCTCCGAGGGAAGGTGGATGGTGCATCCTGGGCCCCTCGGAGACCCATTTCCGGTTCTGCTTCCCTTCTGTTCCTCCATGGCCCTCTCTTGACACCCCACCTGCCTGGCCTTACTTCTCATGAATACTTGCTTAATTCACGTGTGTTCTTTTCCTAGTTTTAAAGTAGATCACTCTCTGCTGGAGAAGAAGGGAGGAAAATGGGAATTGAGTATCTGTCACCTCCTCTATTGTCATGATGTCCCCATCCCCCAGGCCGTGGGCAGCTGTTTCTTTCAGTGGTCTTCATGAACATCAGGTGGCTCTGGATTTTGGATTTTGACCTTCAGGAAATCGTTCTTGGGGGGGGGAATTATTCCAGGTGCTAATTATCTTTGGTCCTGGGCCCTCCTTTTACCCTTAGTAAGCTGAGCTCTTTGCTGGAGGGACCACCCTCCAACCCCAAGGGGCACGCACTTTCTGCCTCACTTCCTCACTGAGGAAAGCCTTGTTGACTGGTCGCCATGGGCTAGGAGCCCTTGGGTAGGTTCAGATAGCCAGTGCCCCAGCGTGTGTGGTCTGGTGGTGCTTAATCCCTGCTCCATCAGGTCCTGTGGGGTCACCAGGAGAGGGTATGTGTGTGTGGGTGTCTGAGCAGTTGGGGTTTCACGCAGGTCTCTACCTCATTCAAAAAATGCTCTATTTTTCTGTTTTGTGTGTTGGGCTTTTGAATAAGATTTCATCTACTGAAAGAATTTGCACTGCTTAAAACAGTTTGAAAAATCATTGACCTAATTTTTTTTCCAGTGAATTTATTGAGAATGGCTTTTTATAGTGGTTTGACCTTCCTGACTTGCACTGGGCCAACAGGATGACAGAGCTAGCTGGCCAATGCATTGGCAATGGTCACCATGGAGTCCATCAGCAGGGACCTCTGAGGTTGCCCCTCAGCCAATGAGGCTCACCGTCTGTGTTTGAGAAAGGCTTTTTGTGGTCAAGGTTAGCACTGTTTGCAGTAATCAGTAAATAAGGGACTTTTGGTGGAAAGTACCATACACAAATTGACTCAAGAGGCAATCTCAAAAGAGTTCCAAAATTTTTAGGCAGTGACAACACTGTTGAAATAAGTTTATAACCCTTAAAAATGCTAGAAACTCTAAAATAAGCCCTCAAAGTTATTTCATAGGACTTATAATATCAAACTATAGCGTTTCAAAGGGCAGAGACTGGACTTGGCTTTGACTTTGGTGTGTTTGTCAAGGCAAAACCTCTGGGATTCAGGATAATGAGAGACTGACCAAATTGCTTAATCGCTGACCTACAAAAAGTCACCTGGCCTGACCCTTCAGAATATCTGGCTCATTTTGTTTTCAAAAACATATTTAAAAGAATCCCGTATTTGCACTTGCATAGAATATTTCTAGAAAAAGTCTAGAATGCAGACTCCATGGCCATCTGTCTCCCCCAACTTTGTTCGTTGACGTGTCTCAAGATGATGCCTGTTGTGGAGCAGGTATCTGATAGGTATGCACAGAATGAAGGAACCAACTAAGCACGTGGTTCCTTAGGTTTGGTTTATGAATTCTGGAGGGACACAAGGGGGGAGGGGTCTAATGCATTCCTCAAACCTTGACACTTTTGATTCAAGTAAATCAGGTAGAGAAATCCCGGGTGGGCTAGAACCGCTGAGCAGAGAAGCCAGGGACTTGGGCACACAGCTCTCCTGGGGATTAATAAAAATCGTACTGTGTTTCCAATTTGGTGCTTGTCCTTCTGTGTCTAGTTCTTACATAAGGGAGCTGCAGGGTGGTGTGCGGTAGCGTTGAGGAACAGAGAACACCCCCAAAGTAGTGCTTTGACTTAGTTTACCATGTACATATATTATTTTTGAAATTAGTGTATAGACTAGTCCATGGTAACAAGTGAGGAGAAGAGAGAGTAGGTTTTTCCTCCACCTACACAACAGAATGATGAGTTTTCATAGATTCTGTTGGAGGCAATTTATATTTGTACTTATAAACGGGAGTGATCATCATAATTATCTGACAGAATCATTTGTTATTAAGAGGCTCTTTGTCTGAGAAAACTGGTTTGTAGAGTCATTGAACACGTTGGCTAAAATTGAAATGTAAAGGTGCAGAATGATCACCCAGAAGCCTTTGAGTCTGAAATAGAGTCTAACAAATTCAGTGCAGGTGGACTAAACAGTCAGGGCTGGGTACAATCCCAAGCAGGAGTGTAATATTGCCTCATGTATCTCAGAAAAGTGGCTCCCCAGGGAATGAACGTGGGTGAAAACTTTGCTATTCTAGAGGGTTTGTGCTTTGTTGCTCACATAAGTCAATATTCTATTAACAACAGCTAACATTGATGCAATGCTTATTGTGAACCAAACAGGAATTCTTCACATGCATTGGCCTAATGGGGGAGCTACTACCATCATCCCATCTTACATATGAGGAAATGAACACAGGTGATCACATGCTGCTGAGGCGCACGGGGTGGGTAGGATCCATGGTGCACTGGTTTGGCTCCCAGAGGCTCCCGGGGGCTAACTGTGCACATCTCTTTCCAATACCATATTGAGTGAATCATGTTGACAGCTTAAAACTGCCCATTGTAGGAGGGTTTATATACCACAGGGACTGACAGATGTGGCACCAGGTAGTTATTTATCACCGAATAGAATTCAAACCCAGACACTTTGACTCAAAAGCATTTTGGCAAAGATGCGTGTTTTCAGACCCAAGTATTGGTAGTTGTATTAGATTGTTTTATTTTGTGTGAGGCACTTTTATTCAACTATTCTGGTTACTTGCAGCCAAATGCACCCTAATGATTTCTAGCATTTCCTTAAGGGACTGTTGGGAAAATTGAGTGAGATAATGTATCTGAACGGTCAGTGCAGGGTTTACATACTAAAGGTGGCATCATCAGGAAAGAAGGAATAGCAGTGATGTGGCCCTAATGTCACTGTAGCTATCTATCTCAAGTTATTTCTCTACCTTTGTGAGAACTAATGAGTGGCAAAACCACGCCATCCCTCTCTTCCATAGTCTATATCCCAGGGCAAAAGATAGCAGACTGGTCCAAAGGGGGGCCATTAGGACAGTGCAGCGATGTTTGTCTATAAACCAGTTACGACAATTCCAAGCTCCTTGAAAACAAGTCCTGAAAATCTGAAAACGTTTGTGTATTGTCAGATACCCTCCTGCTGGCATCTGCCCTCCACTCCCCGTCCTGTCTGGAGCATGGAGAGGTGAGGCCAGGCTCAGGCCATATGACCTGCATTGTGCCAGCAGGTCATATGTGGATGTGACACCATTTGGCAAAAACTAAATCAAAAAGAGAGGAAGCGCTATCGTTTGACTCAGATGCTAAGGATGTAATGATCCTCCTCACCAGGAAGAATCGATGCTGGTTTTCCTGGGTACCTGAACTGAGCCAGAACGAAACCTGCAAAATCAACAAGAAAAAGAACAACCTACAATTGCTGAGCGCTAAGTCGATGTCAGGTATTTCCCTAAACCTTTTACAGGCATTGTTTGATTTCATTGTCCCAGCCATTCCCTGAGGGATGTACAGTAGGTGTTCCCATCTTTGAGACGGGGAAATGAAGATTTTGACATCTTAAAGAACTGACTTGAGATCACGCAGGTGGTAAATGGTTGAGGGAATCTGGCGCCTGTAATGGCTCCCAGACAATCTGACTCCAGAATTCACGTCCCCAGCAAGACACCTCAATGCCGAGGAGTCTCCTTGAGGAAGTGGGGCTGGGTTCTGAGACCACAGTCAGTCAAGAAGTGCTGTCCGAGAGCGCTCTTTGGCTGGGTTGCCCATGGCTTCTCTGACGATTGACAACTCCCACCGCTGTCTTGGCGGATGGTTTAATACAACCCCACCCTGAAAATAGTCAACAGGTTCACGTGTCTGACTTCCCTCCCACCTTCTCCTGCTACCAGCATCTACCCCTGATGACCCAGTTGTGTTCTGGTTCTTGGCTGTGTCTTGAATGCAACCAACCTATGTCCCATCTGCCCTATTTAACTGGCCGAAGACAGCAACTCTCTTTGTCTCAAAGGCTGGGTCTCAGCAGACACAGTGACAGCACATCATGACTGAGGCACGTGGACATTGTGTGTCTAAAGAAAGAGGCTTTAGGGGCTGGGGTTGTGGCTCAATGGTAGAGCGCTTGCCTAGCATGTGTGAGGCCCTGGGTCCGATCCTCAGCGACACATAACAATAAATAAATAAAGGTATTGACAACTACAACTAAAAAATAAACATGAAAAAAAGAAAGAGGCTTAAATACTTTATTAGAGAACATATATCAATATCGAACAACACTTAAATACATGGCATCCATATGAATAAGGACAATATAAATTCTTGTTATTTGAACACTTTATTAAACAAATAAAATAAATTCACTTTTAACAATGGGCATGATCCTTATAGTTTCTCAATAATTTATTCATTTGCTTTGAAATATGTACATTCATTTTCTTCAAAGAAAAATAGAACAGAAAACCAACATGATCACCATGTCACATTATAAACAAATGAACCTGTAAAAATAGCATGTAGAAAATTCAGGAACACTTAGTAGCACATTCCAAGCAAATTTCAGTCCATTTAAAAGAAATAAAATGTTTTGAAGCCATTGTAGACAGCCTGGGTGTCAGATATATGCCTTAATACAATTGGTGCAGATAATTCAAGTATAACAATTCACACACATGAACATATTAATCAGATGCAGGAGAGAATTCTCTCTCGTATAGCACAGAGCACATACCAAACTCTCAGTATGATTCAGACTAACTTTTTTTTTTTAATATAGAAGGGAAGGTAATGAGATTGTCAGCTGGACTGACGGAACAGCAAGCTTGGAGCGGGTGGGCATGGCTCACAAACACGGTGCAGCTAGACATCATACCTCACAGGGATCTCACTTATCACAACAGTTGTAAAGGTTATAGGAAAACCATAGCAGCTAAAATCAGCCAGCCAGCCCACGTCTACTTCTCAGGCGACGAGGACAAGCTGGGTTTGTATTTTGAGCAGACCTAAGGAGGATACAAGCAGAAAAGCTGGAGAGAGTCAGGAAGTGTTGCAGAGTCCAAGTTTAAATGCATCTGTCTTGTTTACTCAACTTCGGTTTTAATTTCACAGGGAAAATGAGCCTCGCCTTTTGCTTTCCTTCGCCCCAGTAAGTCACATCCTTCCTAACTGCTACTGATGGCGGAGTGCGGCTCCAAGTCTTCTGTTCTGCCACCACCTCTGCTGCATTTGCCTTGCAGTGAGCTGCCAGCCACCTCTGCTAGGCAGGAGCCCCTTAGCAAGAGCTGCTGACCTGCGAGGACGGGGAAGCCCACCAGGGGGGTCCTCTGTGAAGCCATTTTCTCCTGCATTGTTTTGTAGGACAGAACTCTTTCTTTTTAAAAACACCTTGCACAATGTTTTCTTGCTGCAAATAATCCCTCCACTTTTAATAATGCAGAATTGCCTTGTGTTCGATTTTCCAAATGGTGTGGTTGTTCTATGGATTAGCACGTTTGAGGCAATGTTTATTTGCACAAAGAGAAAGAAATAGCTTTTCTTCTTTTCTTGTTCAGCCACCCACTGCAATGCTGTGCTCAACCTGAAGAACAGAGAATCGGGCCACTGGAAGACCAAGGCCTTTCCATCTTCAGTCAAGCCAAACACGGTGGCTCTGTTAGGGAAGTCCTGTGCTCGCTATGTACATACAGACTCACCCAGTGAGCTCTTCCTCAGCCTCAAAACAGCAAGAAGGTGAATTTGCCTACAGGTATCGGGGACTGGCCACCATGATCAGCAAGGCTGATTTTTTCCCCTCCTGGTAGAGTGAGAGGGGGCAACCCCAGCACATGCTTGAGATTCACCAAACCCATGGCCTTGGCATGGATGTGTTCCTTCCTTGCCAGGAACAACACCTTCTGCTCCCCACTCAGTTTTGTTCTATAGGGATGCCACTAAAGGTTACCATTCATGAGAAGCCCCAGTGAGGCTGGGAGGCACCATCCTCCAGGTCTCTATAACACTGCAGGGATACTGACCCACACGCTTGCCATGTGCTCCTGTACCTGTTGGCTTGGCTGTGCTCTCCATGGGCTACAGGGGCTTTGAGGCAAGGACTGTGTCTCTGCCATTGTTAATCTCCAGGTCCTGGTGCACAGTCAGTCTGCACTGGGTATTACAGGCTGGGTAAATGCCTGAGAGAGCAGCCTTATGCAATGGCAGCTGCTTTGGGAGAAGGCGATTTTGTTTTGTGGTGTGGCTTCTTCTACTTCTGTGGATGTGCTAGAATCTGAGGACACTCAGGAAACACAAGCATCTACCTTCTAAGAAGAAGCAGGGGGAGTTCTGCTAAGCTGACATCTCCAAACTCGGGCCATTGTTCCAGCGGGGACCTCAGTCCTATGTGAGATTCGAGCTACAGTCAGATGAAACTTGACAGAGCATTGATAGAGCAAGACCTGGCAGCTCCCGAGGAGGATTCTAAAGCTCAGAGGGGAGCAGGAATGACGGCAGGGTTGCACGCCCTTCGTGAGGCAGGAAAGATGGAATTCATGGACAGGGAGCTGACTCCTCGTAATGGGGGTAATGCCCCCTGATGAAACAACGTGGACTGACCTTCAAACAATCATATTCTACTTTTAATATACTAAGCTTCATGCATCAATGTGATCAAAATTTTATCCGTTTTTTAGAGTGGGAATTCTTACTCCAAAGCTGAAGTATCCATTTCTGCAGGCCAGACCTGGAAAGGGGTGGGTCATCTCAGCAGAAGCCGCGCTCATTTCCCCCTTTCCAGGCCAGCCATGTGCTGTTCCCTGTGACATATTGCTCTAGCTTTTTTTTCCCCCTCTAACCCTGAAAGAACTGGAAACTCTTCACTTTAATTTGGACCAACACTGATCCCTTCGCTCTTGCCATAACTTAGCAGCTGCTTCTTAAAACCCAGAGGACCAAAATAGTCATAGACTCTGTTTATCCAAAGGAGGGCTGGGCCAAGAACCCCATCTCTGAAAGTGACTTTCTCCTCCGTTTAAAGCAAGTTTGAGGTTCTGAGTCACAAAAGACCATTTGGCAGGAAGATGGTGGCTGTGTCCCTGCTAATGATAGCCTCTGGGTAGAGCTGAATGCCCCATCAGACGGAGCCCTGCTGAGCTGAGCTCCGTGGGGACTTTGCTGCTAAACCCCCTGCCCAGAAGCTTCCTGCAGACCCTTTCAAGTCTCCACGACAGTCCTGGACCTAAGGGGCAGGTCTGAAATCAGAAGTGAGATTGCTCTGGAGTTCCCAGGACAGGGGCTCAATTCCACAAAATCAAACCTCCCTCTGTTCACAACTGCGGGGGGTGGGGGGTGGGGTGGGGACTGCTTTTTCTTGTAAACTTTCACTTCTGACACTTACCAGGAAGTGCTCAGCCCTGTCTCCTTAGATGATTCTAAACCTCAGCTTTGTGTCAAATCTTGTCCCTTCTTCCAGCGGTCAAAACAACTTCTTTTCTCCATAACGTCGGTTATGGAAACTCACACCCACACCTTTTTTAGAACGACTGCATTTTATGTAGCATCCTTCACAGGACAACCGCGAGAACATAAAACGCTTCTTAATGTCAGTGAGTGGCTGGTGGGAGAAAGATAACACATGCCAGCCCTGGTCCCATGTTCCCATGTTCTCGGTGTCTATAATCCTGATTTTGGTGGAAAGCTTCAAAGTAGTGCCAGGAGTCTGATTAAAAAAAAAAAAAAATCCAGGGAGGAATATTTCCAACTCAAATAAAATAGCATGGGAGCTGGAGGTGGATAATCGAGAATCTGATGCTTAGTACCCTGAGTTAGACATGTCAGCGCCCCAGGTTGGCACATGCTTGCTTGTGACTTCCTGCCTAGATAAAGAGAAGTGAGTGTTCAGTGAGTGCAAATCAACCTCTGGCAACAGGTAAAGCTGCAGTAGATGAAGAGCAAAGGAGGGGGAGATCCAGCCTCTCTCTTGCTGCATGTGGTTTCTTTCAGGGCTTGAAGATACAGGTAAGCTGTGTTGTAATCGTCTTAGGTGGACAGCAACTGGGAGGGGAAATGGGGACCTGGAGAGAGTGTGTCTGGCGTGTGTTGGGGGCCTGCTGAATTTCATAGGTTTTATCAGCACATGAGGCATCTTCCTGCATACCTTCACCCGCTCCCCAGTTCACAGGTGAGACACGGGGGCAGAGGGGTCAAAAGACTTGCCTGGTCACTGAGAGATGCAGACAGTGCGGAAGGCAGATCTGAGACCCTGTCCGCAGCTCTTCCCACCACACTGCTCTCAAGATCCTTCTAGTTGCCCTCCTGTGATGGGCTCTGGGAGGGCAGGGGAGGTCAGGTTCCGCAGGTAGAGAGCTCACACAAGGAGAGCCCCAGGGGAGGGCAGGCAAGCCCCCCTTTTCCCATCTTCCCTCTTTCTCTGACTCCATACAGATTTCCCTGCCCTCCTCTTCTCATGCACTGTTCTCTGTGAGAATGTTCTTTGGGAATGTGACTGTGAGATCTGGCTCCTCACCTTCCCACAGTGTGCAGGGGGCTTGGCATGTAGCAGGTGCTCCAAAAAGAGAGCTTGTATAGTTCAAGCCTTATCTCTGTATGACCCACCATCGGTGCGTGTTAGGGATGAATTTTCATTGTCAGCAAGGTTGGGCTGAGTTTGTGTGGACATGTTGGAAAGCGAACGGCTGGGACTTCTTACACCCAGATACAAAGATAGTTGTTTTCCTTCCCGTCCTATGAAGAAGGCAAGTACTTTCCTTTGGGCTTTCAAGTCGGAAGCGAAACTCCGGCTGCCCATGTCAGCTCTCCACTGAAGTTTAGGAATCGGGGTTGTGTGACATGTTTGGTTGCCAACTGCTGAAATGGAGGGGTCAGCCAGCATGGGACTCCACTTTTTAATTCAATTATTTTCTAATCAATGTTTATCTCTTTTAAAAAAAGGTCTGTAGAAAACTGGCAATAAATTGTTACTTAAATACTTGCAATGCTGGTATGTTTTGCTCATAAAAATGCTTTCTAGCATATTTTTAATAGCTTCCCTACTTGTTGGTTGGAATTTGGGCATCCTTATTTGTAAATTGAAACTGCTCCTTCCCCTACCGTTTGTCAACGTCACCTCCGTCTCTGCTCTTTACCACCACTGTCCTCTCCTGTATGACACAGGGCCCTGGGAAGGGAAGACACTGGGGGGCAAAAAGTCCTCACCCCATGCTTGGTGTTTGATGAACACCAACCCTGGCGATGGCAATGGTGAGAGGTGAGGCCAGGTTGAGCTAAAGGATGCAGACCCAGGTTAGGGGAGAAAGACAATTTTTCTTTAAGTGGATAAATCAGTAAGCGCTCGCTACAGGCATGCCACCCTGTATTTGGGTGGCATCTGGCTTGAATACACTGAATTCTTCTGTCGGCCCTGGCTTTTCATGTGACTTTTCTTTCCCTTATTTCTAGATTGGACCAAAGCTGATGAACGGTGTTGCTCTAGCAATAGGGGTGCTTCCTTGCTGTTGATATTGGGGGACGAGGAACAATTGCAATCTGAGAGTCCCCTGGGACTGGGGGGGGGGAGGGGAAACCCAAGCAGCCTTGTCTCTTGTGCAGAACGCCAGCCAGGAGATGCTGTGTGTCAGCGCCCTGAGTCTTCCTAATGAGGATAAATGCCCTCCGCTTCTCAGCGGGAACCAGGGCAGAGGAGGAGATATCCCTCTGTGGCTGTCAGGTGGAGCTGGGAGGGCAAGGAATATGTCCACAACAGCTCAGGAGGCTGATGAAACAGAAATAGGAGAATTTCACAAGAAAGGCCAGGTGGGCACACAAGGTGCTTCAAGACCCTGCAGAAGCCACCCTGGGTACCCATTTTCCAAGCCAATCCTGAAGTCGGGCAGGTCCCATCGACATACCCTTAATCCACCTGAGACTGGGAAGGCCTGGGTTGACCACAGGCTCCCGAAGGTCCTCCCAGATCTGGTTCTCAGGACTGGACTGCAGCTGGTCCTTGACTCCACCTTGCCCTTAGGGTCTGGGGTCTCCACATTCAGGGAGAGGGCTCTGCTTTCCTGGGCGCCGGTGTCTCTGGGGTGACCATCTATCCCCTGACTTGAGGTGGCTGCTGGCCTGTGAGTCTCCACGGCTGTGATCTTCCCCTTAATTAGGATCTTACTATGATTTTTTAAAAAAATATTTTCTTTTAACACCAGGATTGAACCTAATTTCTCCACTGGGCCACATCCCCATTCCTTTTTATATATTTTGTTTACAGACAGGGTCTTGCTAAGTTCCTTAGGGCTTTACTAAATTGCTGAGGCTGGCTTTGAACTTGCGATCCTCCTGCCTCAGCCTCTCAGGCCACAGGGATTAAAGGCATGCACCACTGTGATGGCTTTACTATAACTTTTCAGAAACCCCAGGATCCTCAACCTTTCCCCTGGGCCTTCCGGGGTATGTCCATGTCCCTATGGGCCTGGTCTCCAGACCCTAGTCTACTCTTCTCTCTCCTTGCCTACTTGGGACTGGGGGTCTTAGTCCAATTAAATGACATGGCTATTCATGCTCCCCAGGAGTTTTTATCTAGTTGAGTAGACAGAACTTATATATGCACAGTGTATGCAATTCACATTTTAAAGTACACTAAATAGATATGGATTTTAAAAATACAGTGCACGATTAATTGACAAATATATTTTACAGAGAATTGGTGTAAGAACTTGGGGAGGGGTTGGGGTAATCAGAAAGGGCCAAATTTGACCTTCTGATCTGGGAAAAGAATTATGGATACTTTTTGTTGTTGTTGTTATTAGAAGAAAGAGAGCAGGGAAGGTTCATATGGGTGAGCTGAGTGCCTCCCAAATTCCTATTGAAATCCTAACCCCTGACCCCCATTATCTCACACCAGGACTGTGTTTGAAAATAGGGTCTTTAGGGAGGTCATGAGGGTAGATTCTGCTGTAATAAGCCTGGTGTTCTGTTGAGAAGAGGTTGGGACAGAGACCTGTGCATGCACAGACGGCGTAAGACAGGGAGAGACCTCTGAAGAAACCACCTGCTAATGCCTTGACCTTGGACTTCCAGCCTCCAGAGCAGTAGGACAGGAGACGTCTGGCTGCAGCCACCCAGTCTGCAGTGCTTTGTAATGATGGGTCTGGACGAACACGGGGGTCTACAGATGCATGGAGCCATGGCAGCAAAAGCCAGAACACACTCGGTGGGAGGGGACTCTTTTCTTGGGGCAGAAAAGTTCCCAATGCAAGGACAAGGGGAGTGAAGAAGTCCCAGTCAAAGATGAGCTGGTGGGGACAGGAAGAAGAAGCAGAGCCCAGAAGGGAAGAACATCTCTGCCTAGCTGACAGTTTTGCCTGGGGTGTGCCTCCTGTGCCCAATGCTAAAGGAGCCAGGTTTACTTTATAGGATGAATTAAGGCCTCGAAGTCCCCAGGGAAAATCCAACAGAAAAGAAAGATTAAAAGCAAGAGACAAAAGATGAGGAGCAAGAGGACAGAAGGTGACTTTGCGAGGCTCAGTTCAAGACTCTGAATTGTCAGTGAGCGGCGACTACTGGCAACGGAAGAGGTGCCCACCCCGGGAGTGTGGTCAGCAACACCAGGAACCGCTCTGACCACCAGCTGTTTTCTAACACGTGGCCGCACACAGTGTTGGCACCTTCATTGGAACCAACAGTGTAAGCCCAGAGAGACAGCAATACAAGGAGAGGGTGAATGTTCTTGAGGACTGGGGCCTTGAGAACATCCTCACCTTTGTGGACAGGTCCCCCGCCCTGGGCAGGGAGGCTGCAGGGACCAGAATTCACTGAGTCAGGGCTGTTACTCAGGGAAGCCCCGTCCTGTCACCCAGAGCAGAACATTCCACGGAGAAGGGTGCCTACCCCAACATCTCACATGGTCAGTAAAGTCAGCAGGAAGTTCAGGGTGGAGTTATGGAGACAGAGGAAGGGACAGGACAGGAGGCTGGGAAAGGCAAGATCAAGAGCAGGGGAGGGGGAAGGGCCCCTGCCGCACAGTGTTCTTCCAAAGCTCCCCTTTTGTACTCAAAGGAGGCAGCAGTGTCATTAAAAGAGCCCCAATGTTTCCAGGTCCTTCTCTAGCAGTTCTGCACCCACTGCACCCAGGCCCAGTGAAGGCATCTCCTCAGCACTGCAGGCACCCTGCCGGGCGCCATGAGCACAGAGCTTATTTCCAATTGGGAATGTCCTTCTGCCCCTCAGCACCCACCAGGGCTGGAGAGGGAAGGGCAGGGTGCTCCCCAGCACACACCTCGCTCGGAACCTGGCTTTGGTGCCTGGGAGGGCCAACTACATTTCCCCATAGCAACACCACGTCTTTCCCAGTTAGGGGACCCCTGACTTACAGAAAAAAGAAAAAACAGGAAAAAGAAGAGGAGAAGAAGAGCTCCTCCTTCTGTTTGTCCTTTGGCAGATGTCCTCCGTTTGTACCCCATGACTCTCAGTGAGCTCCAGGCAGGGCTTGCAAATGCCCCGGTACAGGGCACTGTGGTCAGGAGGACTCTCCAAGGAGCCAAGTGTGGCCCCCAAAGACTTCTGTGGACCTCCCCTTTAGTAGTTTCCAAGGGCTTGGAGGAATTTGAGGTTAGCCTTGGTCAAGGGGCATGTAGTTGTGGCTGTTCTCTGAGTCAGGCCCAGGAGGTGAAGGGCTGAGCCAGAAACCCATTCACCTGGGCTCCTGTGGACCTGTCTGCTCTGTGAGGGACAGTGAGGGAGTGCAGAGGGTCTCACCTCTGCTTTTTGCACCTGCTCAGAAAATCACCCTGGGACCTGAACTTGTCACTTTGACTAGCAACTCATGCAGGTTGGGAGCATAGATTTAGCTAAGTGGAGATGTGTCAATGAATGACATGTTTAAAAAATGTTTATATGCTGAACACCCCAAACTCTTTCCTATTATTTGTACTGTGCTGGAAGCTGTGCTGGGTGGCAAATTGATCCTCATGGGCTAAATCTGGTCCACACCTTTTTTTTTTTTGTCAAGCTAAGAATGGGTCTACATTTTTAAAGGATGATCTCCCCTACCCCCAAAAAGTCCAAACAGAGAAATACGTGTGATAGAGAACATAAAACTCATAATGCCTAAACCATTTACTAACTAGCTGTTTACAGAAAAAGTTTGCCAAGTCTTGGTGAACATTAAATAGACTTTTATTTTTTGGTTCATCTGGGAACAGCCCTCCCCTCCCCATGTGTAACAATGCCTGTTGGAAAATCATTCTTGATTTCTAGGCAGGTGAACTTGGAACCCATCCAGCTCCTAAGTTGGGAACTGTCTGTGCCTCTCTGTGATTTTCATGCCAAGTTAGTGCTTGGCACAGGGAGGTAGTTTGCTGCTGACCATCAGTGTCCGCAGTGACTGGCAGGCTCACTGGGAGTAGGAGTGTTCCCGTGATTCCCTTTGGGACCTTTGTGTTCCTGAGGACCTTATGGTGACAGTCATTGCTGACTGTGGCTTACATGCCACCAAATTGAGCAAACCAAGAGCCTCCTTTCCTAACTTTTCCTTAACTCCGTGGTGTTCTAGCTAGGGAGAAGGAGCAGAATTACATGTCCTGTCTGGTAGCCACGGAGAGAAATGGGGACAAACCTGCACTTGGCCCCTGGGATGATACTGTGCTGCCAGAGAGAGCAGGGGAGCAGGTGCCAACACAGCTGGAATTATGGGTTAGAGATGGAGGGGCAAAACAGGAAAGTTAGAGGTTGTGGACCTCGGGGACATGGAGGTGTTGTTGAAAAAGGAGGTGGAGGCTGAATATGGGGATATTCAAAGAAACCCCTCCGCTCACTCCCCTATTTCTTCATATGCCAAGTGAAGCCCTTGCTTCTCTTTCTGCCACATGGGAATGTCCCGAGATAAGAGAAATCACCTGGGCAAATAAAAAGCAAAGTCATGGATGAAAATAAGAAACTCACATTGGGCTTTTCAGTCTTCACGTCTTCTCTTTCACATTCAAATGCACCTGCTGTATTCAGGCTGTCTAATAGGCCCATGCCCTCGGCATATTTTTCTCTAAATACAGTATACAACTGCTTTAAGATTTTTTTTACCTAATGAAGTCTGTAGCTTTCCTAGTCTGGCCAAAATTATTTCCAGATTATAACATGTCCACACTGAACATGATATGGAGGGAGATAATGTAGAAACTCCTGAGCCACAGGGAAAGGAAAAGGAATCATTTTGCCTCTTGAAATGAGCAAGCTTCCAGCCTAACGGCAGTTCCTTCCTTCTTAGCTGCAGCAAAACACCACTAAACGCCCTGCCCCTCAGCCCCCCTGCCACCCCGCAGCCTTCCCTGCAGGTGGGAGAACCCATAATCCGGCTGCAGTGGTGAAGAAGAAATGACATTGTCCTACCCAGAGCAGATGCAGCGATTCCCAGTCCACCCACATGACATTTGGGTCTGGGGATCAAAAATAAGATTGTGCTGATGGCAACCCGGGCAAGGGGCCAGGGTCCTCTGCTGACATCCTAACTTGTTTTCCTGGCTCAGCTGGGTGACAGTCATTTCCACTCACTCATCTTGCAGGGACTTTGAAGGGCCAGAGGCCACTGCTGCCATTGCTTTTGGAAGATGGTGGACTCAGCCCTGCTCCACAGCTTAGTTTGTAGACACCGAGCAGGCGCAACAGTGTTCCAACTGGGCTCGTCGGGAGCTGTGTACAGGTGGTTTCATGGTTAAAAGTCCTAGTAGTGTAAAAGAGATCAGAGGGTCGAGTGAGTACAGCTCTGATGTCTCCATGTGTGCCACCTCTGCCACCTCTGCCTTCCCTGGCTTTTTCTAGGAGATTTGCCTTCCACCTGCTTGACTTCCCCTTGATTGCCACCCCTCCCCGCTTTGTTGATGAGCAGAGCTCTTGTCCTTAAATACATCAACAAATGTTCACATAAAGAGGCAGCGTTTTTTGGCAGGAGGACCTGTGCAGATCTCGCCCCAGAAGCAACTGAGAATGTTTGTCCAGCTGTGACTAAGTAGCTGTCATTAAAGGATGAACGATTACTTGCCCAAGCAAATAGTTTCCCCAAATGTTCTCACCCCAGGCCATGACCAAGAGACCCACTGAAGCTAGAAGATCTGCATGATGGTGCACATTGAAGAGAGGAGAGACCAAGATGGTTGCGATGTGCTGCTTTCATATGGGAAAGAAAATCCAGAGGCAGGGGGCTGCCATCTAGCAAGTAGCACAGCTGCCAATGGGTGCCTCAGATTGCCTGGGTCTCTGGCAACCTGGCAATCACCATTCTGAACCCTTCTCTCACAGTGGCATCCATGAGTTTCCCATGCTCAACACATTCTCTGCAATTCATGGTGGAAAACCTATCATCCCTTCCCTTTTCTCCAACTCAAAACAAAATTAAAAAAAAAAGTTGGAATACACGTGAGAGTAAGCAATGGATCTGTTTACATTCATTTTAAAAAAAAAAAAATACACTTCCGGAGTGTTCCTATGAACCACGGCTGGTAATCAATAACTTCAACACACCTCCCAGTGGGTGTCCTGGCCACGACTGTGTTTTCCATTCTTGGCCTACGAAGCCTCTTCTGCATTCTCTCATGTGCCCATCTTCTCCCAAGTTGGTATACTTGTCCCTTCTTGCAAGGTCTGAACAACATTCTAGATAATCAACCCTAAAAAAGTGGTGTGGTCTGATGGAATTGTAGATACAAATTTCTGATGATGACCTGCTCTTGGCTGCACTGGAGATTTGGTAGCCTACTTGCCAAGGTTAATTTGCAGTCAATCCCAAGTAACCATATTTTAAAGTGTGGGTATGAGGACCTAGGCAGGTCTCGCCCCAGAAGCAAATGAGAAGAAAAGGAGGGTGAGTAAAATGCTCTTCTGAAACCCTTGCAAATAGTCTGGGGAAATTTTTGAATAAAGAACTTCAAGGACCCTTTCAACGCATGCAATATGATCTGCAGAATCAAGGCCCATCTCGCCTCTCCCATGTGACATCAACATCGATTCTTGTGATGTCGGGACAATCCCAGAGCAGCTGCTTTTTATAACACATTGGAGAAAACATTGTAACCACTGTTACTCTGGGTAAATTCCTCCCACTCCAAATAGAAACAGTAAACATGTGAGTATAAATATGACAATCATTTGTTTAGCTGTAACAATTTTAGATAATTTTTGGCATGCTTAAAAGTACAGATATTTTTGTGGATGAGTAAAACATAACTTGTGTATTGTTTAATCCACATTGTTACTAACTTTTGGGTGACATGACCAATTCTTGGCATGTTTATACCAGTTATCATGCTATGGGAAAAGAAAAAAAAAACATGAAAAGTTTGCCTCCACAGAGAGAGTGGTGCTGGAGAACAGTGGAGCAGACAATTATTTATGGATAACTTTACATGAATACAATTGTCATGGTTTTTATCTGATGGTCAAAAGATTTCTTAGGGGTTTACTTTGATTGAAAGTGGCATGCTGACTTTTTGGTGCTCTTCATTTTCCCATATCTAAAATTTAGATTTATCCGTAAAAGTGTTTAAAAGATCATCTCTAACATGGGATAACATTTTGCTGAAGAAAAGTGATTATCTATGAGGATACCCTTCCTGCAGGGGAAACCAGGGCCAAGCGTGATGACCCCCACCCCCACCCCCAATTCAGAATCTGAAAGAAGCTCTCTGGACAACAGGGCTTATCTTTCCTATCAAGGCAGAAATTAGTGAGGCCTGCATATTCCAGTTCTCCCTAATGCCTGCCTTGAGAATACGAAGGACACATCTGGTAGAAGCATTATGGGACATGCAGAGAGGACCAGGAGAGTCTAAAAATCCAGCCAACTTCTAAGTGCCAGAATCCAAGTTCTGAACACAAGGCCAAATATCCGTCCCTCTGGACAATCAGAGGACTCTAGGCAGAATAACACCGAGGAAGCAGTCCTACTCAAAATCCAAACACAACCCACCACAAAGCCCCAACCCACATGCATGTAGACCATCCGTTGCAGCGTGGAAAGAGAGTCGCCTTTGAGAAAGATTTAAGGAAACAAGCACCTTGCAGCAAGGAAGGAAGAGAAAGATACTGGGGCCATAGCCTTGCTGGAAGTTTACGTATCCCCTTCAACCTGCTCTGGAATTCTTAAATCCTACTTTTTAAGTTCTTAATGTGGAATGACAGGCATATTTGAATTTTTACATATGGTTACCATCTCCGTCATTAGCAGTCATCTGAGTTATTAAGGTTTGTCAAAATTCGGTGTTTATATAATTGAAAAATAGCATGCTCCCCAGGTTCTTGCAGAAAGCAGGCATAGATGAAATTGAATAGGCTACTGGATCTTTTACCAGGATAGATGGGTTTTGGTCAAAAACGTTTGCAAACTCATGCTCTGGGCAGTTCTTTGGCCATCAGTCATTCCATGTTCAAGGCTGAGCATTAGTGTCTTTCAAAGTTCAGGAAGGATATACCTGGACCTTGGGCTCATTCCAATACAACCCAGGTAAACCTCACCTCAATATGCAGTTGGCAAGCAGATAAAAAGAAATGGAAGTCAAAAGAGAATGAGCTCTGTATTTTCAAATTGGAGTTCTGGAAAAGGTAAGTGATTTGTCAAGAAAGGTCTTTTTAGGCCACATCAAAAATGCTGTGGAGTAATTTGGCAATCTTTACCTTAGGAGGAAATGAGCACCCACCCCAACTTCTTGATCTTTAAATGTTGCAGAAGGAGCTTTCTTTCATCTAATCTGGGAGCTTCTGGAAGGATTTCTGTCCTTAGTAGTTAATTTGCAAAACTGAGCCTCATGTCTCTTGGGAAAAGTCTGCTTTTCCTGCTTGGTTCTTTCCACATTCTCCAAGCCCAATGGCAGAGAATGTGTCTCTGTCTCATTCTGAGACATGAATGTCCCTTTAGGGGACAAGGAACAATATCCAAAGTGCAGCCAAGGGTAAATCTCACTGTCCAGTTGCACCCAAGTTGAGAAACTCGTTGGATAAGAAATGATGGAGTTTTAAAACTCAATTTAAAAGAACGTGCCCGGGTATTGGCCGCCATCTTACAGTTCTTCCTCTCTCGGCCCTGTCTCCATAAATGTCAAATGTGGCTGTGAGTAGGTTTAGCCTGAAAATAAAATACCCTCACTTTCATCAAGAAATAGCTCCAAACTTAGAGAGTGTGCTCAAAATATTCATGATGAAATCATAATCCTATATTTATAGTCTTTTGGATTGTGTATGAAATTCTGTTTCCCATGGTGTTTTTCGTTGAAAGGGCCAGTTGTGGAAAGCAGATTCAGAAAATGACTGAGAGATATTAGCTTGGGGGAAATGCCATCTGGCTCATTTTGAACCAGGTGGTGGTGAGACATCCTGCCTCTTCCATGAGACCCACCTGCTGCCTGATGAGTTGGGTCTCCTCCCCCACCCCATTCCCAGATGGGCCTGTGTTGGATGGTGCCCTCTTGTCCTGCAGGAAGGGTGAGTGGCCTTCTGTGTGGGAAGTGGGGAGGGAGCCTAGGGTCACCCCTTTTCTCTGACCTTTCCTGTCCTCTAGACTTCCTCTCCATTCTCACTGAGGGAGATGGTGTGGATCTTAATGGTTGGAACTTGGTGGTTTTCTCCAAGGCTGGGGTCTGAGGGCCCCACACAGCAGCAGACCTGCAAAAAGCTTTTACTTCTCACCCGAGCCGTGGTGCAGGCTGATTGGTCCTTGGGCATTGTAATCCTGGCAGATCCGTGGGGCACGGAAGAGAAAAATTTCCATTCACAGACCCCGTCCGTCTTGGAGATCTTATAGAAGGTCTCCCCGGATCCCACGGGGATGCGGACCATGTCCTTTTGCTGCCCCTCCAGGGCCTGGCTGGGGGCATGCAGGGTGTAGCCCAGGGTGTGTTTAGAAGACTGCTTTCTGCGGAGACACTGGATTCTCAAGACATTCTGGAAGGCTTTCTTGAACTCTTGACTGGAGCATGGATAGATGATAGGGTTGATGCAGCTGTTTAGGTATCCAAGCCAAAATACTATTTTAAAAACTGTTTCGGAGGGTTTGAAATCAGGAAAGAAAGACCCTGGAAGAAAACACACAGAGTCATACATATATTATTTGCAATTCAATAGGCCAAGTGACTAGGAAAACAAACCAATATGCATCTTTTTATATTTTTGAATGTTTAGAAGATTCCTGATGCATCAGAGTTTATCACATTTGCCAGAAACCTCTTGGTCATATCCTCAAAGACCATTCTTATGTGGCCCATGTGTGGCCATCAATATGACAGCAGGCCCAAAGGACAAGGTGACATCAGCTCTGTCAGTGATGGAATATAACTGGGTGGTTCCTGTGAAGACTTGAATAATGAAATATTAAATACTGGTTAAGACAAATATTTTTGTCTGAATTTTGAAACAAGTTGGAATCTACTTGAATAATCCATTTTAAAATCTGGTTCTTTGGGAGTGCCTAATAATAACTATCACAAAGGACTCCAGAGTCACAAATTTTTCCGGAGTCAATTCGAGCCTGATCTCATTGACCAACAAATCTTCCTAAGCTCCTACATAGATAAACCTGATCTGTTTTTCTCTTGTGTGATGACTTAACCCTGATATTTCTCCCTTAGATTGGTCTAAACAATGTGATGTGGCACACAAAAGCCCTAACTAGCTTTACCAAGAGAGCCCTAAATGACACAGTTAAAGGGATCTCTCTACTAAACACAGAGGTGATGATCATGAGCAAGTTATTTTACAGAAATCAGTTGACACTAGATATTTTAACTACAGTTCAAGGGGACACGTGCCATTATAAAAACTAAATATTGTGGATGTTTCCAATGACTCTGGTAACATTCCTAAAGCACAAAGTGGCCTCCACTCACAGATTGAAGGTATGTTGGGTCCCACCTGAAGCTTCAATGAGTTACTATCTTCTTGGTTTTCAGAGATTGGCTGAAATACTAATTGCTTTTGTGCTAATTGTTTGCAAAAAAACAAAAAACAAAAAAACAAAGTAATGCTCTGCTGTCTCGTTTATTGCTGTCCTAGCATGATCCCTGCCCTAGGTATGCCTTGTCTATCTCCTACCAACAGCCACCATGGACTATGCACTGCCCTGATGCTGGACACCTGTAAGTCCATGCCCCACCTGATAGAACAAGGACTGTAGGTCACCTTTCCCCTCCCTCAGCAGGAAGCGGCTTGGAGATATCATTGCCCATTTTTCATAGAAATGTAAGGTGGGAATTGACTGTGGGGAAATGGAACAGTGGTCTACTTCATGCTTTGAATATAGCCCTTGCTGCTGTGTTGCTGGGACTTATTTTTAAAATGGACATGTTTCTTTCTCTTTCTTTCCCTCTCCCATGCTGACCCACGCTTAGTTAATCTGGGGGGTGTTTATGCATGGGACGGGAAATAACAGATAACCTCCTTCCCCATCCTAGGCTGAGATATCTGTCCTTAGGAATGAATAATTCAGATTTCGGGGATGGCACCAGAAGGTCTAAGACATCTCTCAAATTAACAAGTGAATCATGACGGCATCAGGGCACACCTGGAAGGTAGCCTTTGAATCAGCTCTTTAAAAGCCTTCTGTTCCCCCTGATGGGCAGAATCAGAGCCCCTGCAACAGGAGTCCCCTGTGCTTCTCCTTTGCTAGCAAAGCAATAAAACATCTTTTACTTTTTTTCTCAAAAGCAAAGCAAAACACAACACAACAACACAACAGATTGGTTCCTTGGAGCCACCTTTTACTCTGATGCAGATGGGACATGGTTCAGAATTCCCTCCCTCCCTCCTCTATGCTGGAGTTCTGTACTTTGATGAAAACCCCCACTGTACAAAATATTGGCTCTGGGAGCTTACGGCCAGCGACCTTCAACCGTTCTTCCTGTTGATGCCTTTGATGCTACAGTCGGCTTGCCTTCTCAGTGTTCCCTGTGACTCCTAATGTTTGTCATTTGCTTGACCATCAGGGTCCCCCCAGTCCCTGGCTTAACCAGCTTTAGAGCATTATTGCTTCTTGTTCTTATTAATCTAGCCCGACTCACCACCACTTTTTCTCTCTCTCTCTTTTTTTTTTTTTTGGTCCTCTCTGGTTGAGTCATTGTGTCTTAAATGCCCCTTTCAATGCCCTTTTCTTTCCTCTCTACCTACTCAAACCTTATCCATTCATGTGCACTGTGGGAATCAGGCCTGGTCCTTTACATCTTGCACAGTAACCACACAGAACCCTTCGCAGCACAGTGACAAAACCATGGGGCCCTAAAGTGGAAACAGTCTCACGGATTCTTTTATCAGGTCAGTTTGATCGCGCACAGGCCTGCAGCCCTCCTGGCCCAGTGTGCCCTATCGGCCACTCCCAGACCCCCAGTAGTGCCCAGCAAAGGAACCGCATGGATCATGAGACCCCAAACAGCCCTCTCCGTTCCTCTTGGACGGGCTGTGGAAGAACACCAGGACCCTCCCTGCACCTCCTCCTTTTCCTTCTGCACTCCCAACTCCTGTTCCTTCTTCCCTTGACCTTTAATTACAGTTCTATGCACACCGGGGTGAGCGGGTTTGGGACAGTCTCAACATACCTGTGGGCCTCACGTTTTCTTCCTGAATAAAGGCTGAATGATAATTTCTAATGGACACACACAACCTTTTTCTGACCGTCTTGATTTTATGTCTTTCTTTCCCTCTCTGTGATGTGGACCCTTCAGACTCACGACAATCTGCTGGGCACACTTGCAAGCTCCTCTGGCAAACAGAGCGCTGGAATCTAGTGGAACAGCAACCTACATACCGTAGAGCCCACAAAGAGCCAGAATGGTGCTGGGGTTGATGTGAGCACGTACCACTGAAGCATGATTCCTGCTGAGTTTTGTGTGTCTCGAGGAAACATACACACACACACACACACACACACACAGGCACGCACGTGCACAGATGGTGGGTGCTGACTTAAAAAAACACATGAGGAAGTTTTGTTCTTTAGCTCCAGCCAAGTGGGGGTTCAACTCATGACATACAACTCAGTCATCCTCAAGTGACACAGGAAGAATGGGACACCTATTAATATTCCTACTTTACAAGAGAAGAAGCTGTTGCTTAAAGAATTCAAATAACTCAGGTCATTCAGACAGTAAGGTAGGGCTGGGATTTGAAATGAGACCGTCTGATTTGACTGTTTTTTCATGGAATCTTAAAATACATCAGAGCCATGGATTTCTGGGGAAAGAGGGTGAGATGAAGAGATGAAGACGACTGTTGAGGGAAGCTGAATCAGAAAGATGCTCCATTCCAACTTCACCTGAGAGGCAGAGAAAGCGTCAGTGTTAACCGGTTCTGCGTGACTATGGTCAGCTGTAGGAGGCATTCATCCTGTATTATGATGCCTATATATCTCCTGTCATTCCTCCAAATAGGGACAGCGATGTGATTAAGGGAACCTGTTTCACTTTTTCTTGTGCTTCATGATAGCAGGTGTAGCAAAAACCACCTCGCCTGGAAATTTCGTCACTCTGTATACCAGTAGACAGCTAGACTTTCTTTATTTGAGGAATTTCAGTTAACAGGAAAAAATAAATAAATAAATATATATATATATGAGCTATGAATATGAATGTTACTGAAGTGATTTGAGAGCTTTGGAATCTCCCACGACCCTCCAAGGACCTCTGCTTACAGAGTCTGGTTTTGCAAAGACGAGTCTCACCCTCTCCTCCTGGTGGCCTCCTCCCACCCCCTTTCCTCCCTCTCTGCCTGTGTCCCCAACTGCAGGTCTGGCTGACCCAGAGGTAAGTAGAGGGTCTCCCTTCTCTGCACCTGTGGAGGGCAGGCTGTGCCCTCCTGTGAGCTACTCCAGGATGCACAGAACAGCGGTTTGGGGGCTGTGCCGAAACCTGTGTCACTCCATCTAGTAAAGCAGCAGCTTGTCCTGAGCGACTCCATTTTGAGTTTCAGTGCTGAGATGGAATGACTCTGCACCTCGTTTGTACAAGGAAACAACCACCACCGGCCTAGCACAACCGTGAGGCACCAACTGATAAGTAAACTAATCATGCTGATAAAAATGACCACGTGTGGCTCATCAAATTAATCAGAAGCACCTAGATGTATGGATGAATCAAACTCATTGGGAAAACCAGGCTCCTGTGCTTATCGAATACACCAGACCATGCAATGAAGCAGCCCCCTCACTCGAGGCCCATGAAAGGAGGAGCACCCTGAGACTGGACACAGCAGCACCTTGACTCTGTCACCTGGTCACCTGTCACAGGCCTTGCCTAGGAAAATTTCTACAGAGATGAACCTCTGAATCTCTGTCCTCGGGCTTCAGCACAGTGTGGTTTCTTCTGCCGGTGACAATCACACGTGGCCCACTCCAAACTGACACTCTGAAACTGCCATCCTCTTGTCCTTGGCCTGGAATACATGCCAGCATTTTGTCTGATTTTTTTTTGATTTTCCAGCACTTTGCTGGCTCTGTGTCCCGAACAAGTTCTTTGGCTGGTTCATGATCTTATCTAACCACCTACAGTGATTCTTTGCATTCTTATCTGCTCTCTGCCTCTGCTTGGAAACCTGTGTCTGTCTTAAACCTTCCTTGGCCTTTCTGTGACCTACATGTGTATCACTGTGTAAAGTGTGGTGTGGTTTGGATGTTAGAAATCAAGATTGGAATAAAAGAACCTGTGATTGCCCTGCTCTGACCACCAGGTGACCCACAAGGATTCAGTGAATTGCCTCTGATGAAGGTGGTGTAGCCCTGGAATTTGTTATTATTCAATAAATTCTGACATTGTGGAAAGACACACACATGTTTGGTCTATGTTAATGACAGAGCTCGCTCACCATGGTATCACACTCAAAACACCCATGTTTTCACGACAGCTGATATAGAGGATGAGACAAGAAGTTGGTTAAAAAACTAATTTATACTGAGATAAGGATGTAAGAGAGTCCCCAGCCTTAATCCTTCAGGGGTATTTTCCTGTTAAACCAAGAACTCTCTGGATACTGACTTTTCGGACGCTTGAGTTAGAGATGCCAAACAACTTCCCGTAATTGGTGTCTTTTTTCCCCCCCATTAAGTGTGTCTAGGCACGTGTCTAAGCCTAGGGCAGACTTTCCCTCCCCAATCTGACAGTTCCACTAGGGCCAGGTCTGAGAGTTCATCCCTCCTTCCTTGGGAGAGCCATGTGGTTTTCTGAGCTGCTGAGGCTGTGGTTAGGGGAGGACTCATAATGAATGGTAAGACCTTTAGCAACTTTCCAAAGGGTGAGAGAAGATAGCAAAGGGCTGCTGCCCTCCTTTTGCACATTGTTCGCATCCCCAGATCTCTTTCTTTATTTCCCCTTCCTTAGGAAGGGGAGCTGGAGCTGGAATCCAGCTTGGAAAACAGCTGCTGTCACCTGGTCCCCATCTGAGTCCCTCCTCCTGCAGCCTCCTCTGAACCCCACCACTTCTGTGCCCCAGCCTCAGTTGCTTCTCAGATTCCTTCCTTCTTGATGACTGATGATGCTTTTTAGAGGGGAAGACAGCTGAAAAGTTCTTCTTGCATCAAGGAAAGGAGCACCAGGGTGGAACCAGCCCGTTCAGGATGGGTGCCTCGGACCTCGTCACTAGGCTTTGAACTCCGGGTGAGCAGGGCCAGGTCCCTTTTGCTCAGCTATGGAGCTGCAGAATCCAGCATAATGCAGGGCCTTGAAGGCTCAGGACTTGTTGAGAGTGGCCGACCTCCTGACTGACTGCATGGCGGGTCTCCTGCCTCCCTGTGGTTCTGCCTCAGTGTGGCCCATGGCTTCTTCTCTACCAACAGCCCAGCTTCTTCTTTCTCTCCCGACCCTGCCTTCTTCCTGCTGCCTGAGTTCCCTTTGATTTGTGCCCTCTTTCTGTTCAATCCTCCCATATGTCACTCCCGCCCCCGCCCCAGCATGCTTCCGTACCTAACACACTAGCTTTCCTCACCAAGCTTCGTAGGAAGAGCCAGACTTTTGAATGACCCGCATGAGAATAGGGGCTCCTGTTTCTCTTGTCACCAGGGCTAGGTTTTCTTTTCAACAACCTCTGCAGAGTCGGCCTCAGGGGAGCCAGCAGCTCCCTGCTAATTCCCGGAACACCTCGCCCTGCAGGTCAGGTTGGCCTCTGCATGTGAATCTGCCTGATTTAATTCTTGGGCTTTGGAAAATCCCCAAACCTCTGGGAACCCTTCCCTTCACTGAGTTCCCTGCCGCTATTTAATTGCTGTAGAGTTGAGGAGTTTTTTCTAATCCTTGAACACCCTGTGAACATCCCGACCAACTTAAGATTGGCCAGATCAAGAAGGGTGCTAATGGCTAAATACCACCACGGCCAGTCTCCTCACCTTGGGAGATTCAGAACCCTCATTTCCACTGTAGAAGCTTCTAGATTCCCAAAAGAAGTTAAAATGGATGATTTCCAATGGTGCCTTTACGTCTTGTCATTTTATGTCCTGTCGATTGGGAACATTTGCTTCTCATTTTTGATCTTGGACTCATCTGGTGGGCTGATGGGAGTGGGGGGAGGACACTGGGATTTATCCCAGGAAAGGCTTAGCCACTGGAGTCGTATTTCAGCTCTCAAGGGAACTAAGTTTTGACTTAATGCTTCCAACAAGAGACACTTAGTTTTCTTCCAACATTGGCCTCCTGTGGGAGGTTTCTATGCCTGTTGCTTCAGTTTACTCCCAAACTCAGTGAGAACAGAAGCGTTCTTATATTTTAACACAGCACTGGTGATTAGAGGGGTTTTTTTTTGGCTTGGCGGTTTCTTCCAGAATTGAGGGAAAGTGGTGCTGAAGCAGAGAGCCGTGCGTCAGTCTCCTTGGTTCCCTCCTGGCAGCGTCTGTGCTTCGTCTTATCCACCTGTGAACTTGGCACCTTAATGATATCCTTGAGAGACGGGGGCTACGGAGAACCCTAATACACAGGAATCATGGGATGCTAGACTGTGAAGATGGGCAGGAACTTAGGGATCAGTAATCTCACTTTTACACAGGAAGACAGTGTTTTCCCAAGGTCACTTGGCTCTTTTGTGGCCAAGTCAGGACCAGATCCAGAACCTGCTCACTTCCACTTCCACTCCCCATCTCTGTGCGCCCTTTAGCAGCCCTACGATGGCGCGGAAAGTACAAATGGTGACATGTGCAGCTTTCACTGGGTGACGGCAGGCTTTGCAGGTACGATGGGAAAGAAGGAGGAAAGTAGCATCATCAGTAAGTACATTATGTAAGAAGCTGGGACACAATGTTCAGAAGGCATGTTGGCAGCCTGTCATATGTTGAAAATTGGAGTTTAAATAACTTCTGTTTTAAAAATGTGGACTCCAAAGGAGAAGCTGATGCTATATGATCATGGGAGAAAATCACCCTTAATTGCTTCTCATTGTCCTACCCATGGCCCCTCCCATGGGACTGGCACAGGTCCAAGGAGCAGAGGAGGGAAACAACCATCACACAGGTAGGTGCCAGTTCCCGGGCTGAGAACCTCCAGTGCCAGGAAACATTCAGACCAGACCAGTTGATAGTGGGGAGAAAACTGCCTCATCCACTTGAACCTCAGAGAAGAGCCACAGCAATCAGTGTAGGAGCCGGTCCAAGCTCTGCCCTGCTGGGGTCTACCAGATGGCAGGTGCTGAGCTGCTACCTGGCTGTTGTGTTGCAGTGACCTGACTGAGCCCTCCTGGGGTTCGTGTGTGGCCACCTTTGGACAGTTCCCAGCCAACCAGATGTCTTTAGGGTATCTACCTGGAAGGGTGGTGTTATGGTTTGGATGTGAGGTATCCCCCCAAATATCCTGTGCTAATGCAGGAATATTCAGAGGTGAAATCAGAAAGATGCAAGAACACAGGGGGGAAGAGGGAAGAGGGCAGGCTTTAGGAGACAGGGGAACTGGGGAGCATTTAAGGGAGGACACCTGATTTTGTTCATGGAAAGAAGACTTGGAGGGCTGGGGATGTGGCTTAAGCGGTAGCGCACTCGCCTGGCATGCATGCGGCCCGGGTTCGATCCTCAGCACCACATACAAACAAAGATGTTGTGTCTGCCGAAAACTAAAATATAAATATTAAAATTCTCTCTCTCTCTCTCTTAAAAAAAAAGAAGGCTTGGAAGGAGAAATCCAAGGCTGGTGGCTGGAGATGCACCTCTATACAGGGCACTGATAGCTCTCTAAAGCCCTTCAGCACTGAGTTACTCTGGGAAAGGATGGAGCTTGCTTTTCTTGGGGCATGGGGCTCAGAATGGTCAGGGATGCTGGTGGCTCCAGAGCTCGTGTACTCCTTGATAATAGGTGAGCTGTGCACTGCACAGAATGAGAAGAGAGTAGCAGAAGGCATGAGGGACCATTCCCAGAAATAACTAAAGGGAGTGGAGGTTTTGCCAGGGGCTCAGGATATAGCTAGGGAAACGCACAATGGAGTATTGGCCAACACAGCGTTAGGCGTTATCTTTTTGTTGCCGATAGGGTCAGGTTCAAGTTTATCAAATAATACCCTGTCATTCAAGACCCTTCACAATCCTCTCTCCAATTATTCACTTGCTTAACACATAATTTGCTTAGCACCTTCTCTGGACCAGCCGCTGTTGTAGATACTGGAAAAAGAATTCAGAAACACACACAAGGCTGGAGTTCACCCTCTATGAATATATCTATAAATGAATATTAAGCTGAATCAAGAATTTCCAACTCTAAAGCTTTCTTCCTGACATGGCGGACATTTCACTGCAACTTTGTTGATCCACCGAAGGAACCATGTGTGGTTGTGGTTCTTTGTCCCCGCTCTTCTCTGGGTGACTTTTGTCTTGTTTGTCTACAGCTGTTCAACTTGAATCTGTTCAAATTCTGTCTTCCAGGCTGTGGTCAAAATCCAGCTCATCCCCTGAGCCCTTCTTCCATTATCGTCTGACTCGTTTTCTGACCATCTTGGAGGGTATTTAGCACCAGTAACTTTTTCTCTACGGTACTTATCACCGTCTTTTGTTCTTGACTTATGTTTAAAAAAATTCATTTTTGACTATAATTTGAAGGCAGAACTTTTTGTCTGTTTGTTTCGGTGCTATATCTTCAAACCCAGAATAGTTGATAGCATATAGTAACCTCCTGACTTTATCATTGAATGCATGTCATTCAATCTTTAGGATTAAAACACACACTACTTGTGATTCTTTACATCCCCCTTAGTGATGAGCTCGATTCTCGATTCTTGGTCTTTATTGAGTTGATGGGTGACATTTGTTGATGGAAGAAAATGGCATTTGAATGAAAACTCCTGCTTCAACCACTCACAGCTGAAATACACTCTTAAATAGGAGTCTGTCTTCACTCACATTCCAAAACTTTATCTTCCTGATCTTCAAGATGTTCACATTTACATGACAACAAGACCATTCTCCAAATAATTTTATACGGCTAAGTTGCAGGCACATCATAAAATTATTACTTCCAGTACTTATAAAGCCATTTTATAGGGTCCCCTGGAAGGAGTTGACGGCTGCCATGAAGATGCGATAGCCATCATCTCCTCTTGTATTTGTGGGATGCGAGTCTGAGGCCAGACACCCTCAATCCAAAGCAGTGACACAAACAACCAAAATCGGTCTCCCAGGAGGAACTGCAAGACTTTTCAGGACCACGTTTCTTTACGCTCAGCTTAAAGGCCAGGAGAAGTCCAAGTCCTGACATTGCCAGCAAGGTCACAGGCGAGCTGGCTGGTGCCCATGCAGTAAGAAGTGAACAGAGGAGCCAGCAGGTGGACGCTTATTATCAGACTGTATATGATACCTAACCTGAGTCCTCAGGACAATCCCACTTGGGAGTGACATACTGGGCCCCCTCAGTGACCACCGGTTGGCCCAGGGGCATGTGTCCTGATATGGTAGCCATCCCTTAGCATCTTTGTCTGGCTCTGTTTAAAGTGTGGATAACTTTCTCTCCACTCCTGCTCCTGCATGTCCCCTCCCCATCCTGGGGTAAGCCAGGACTGCAGACTGTCTGGATACAGCCCTAGGCTCAGAATGGACTAGACCACCACCAACCCTGACCTCCAGGAAACACGGATAGTATTCAAATGGATGCAATAGATACATACAGAAATTTCAATAGCTCATTTTACAAATAAAATATGTCTTTTTTGAATCTATAATATGGCTCTGCTAGAATTTTAAAATATTAAACGGGATTGGGACAATTTCATCTTTAGTCTTAAAAAAGCAATAGAGTATTGTCCTGTTTTGATCGTAGGCATCTTTGAAAACAAGAATTGGCTGTGTCTCCATCGT
Source organism: Marmota flaviventris (assembly GCF_047511675.1). Taxonomy (NCBI): domain Eukaryota; kingdom Metazoa; phylum Chordata; class Mammalia; order Rodentia; family Sciuridae; genus Marmota; species Marmota flaviventris. The sequence goes on from NC_092500.1 coordinate 169,045,515, forward strand.
TCATGATAAATGCAAAACTTAGGTAGCTCAGCTTTGCTTGAAGGGGACATTCTCATTCTTCCATCTTAACGAAGCCCTCTGCTGTCTCATCTGAGAACTGTCTGGTACTTTTGGGGGGAAGATGAAGTTTCGGGCAGCTCATCGTATCTGGCACTTGAGCCACGCGCACTACCGTTACCAGACATGCTCCTGATGTTCCCAAACCATCTCACCCTTAAAACCAAATAGAACTCATCGTCTCCCACAAACCTTTCCTTTCGTCTCTGCTCCATCCTCAGTTGATGGCAGCCATTCCCCTCAGTTGTCCAAGCCAGAAACCCATTGCCACCGTCAGCTCCTCATCTCCTGACTCCTTCATGATGGCCACGCATCTAGTTCTGTCCACAGGAACTTCCATCTCCTGTCACGGCCCTTCCTAGTTCAGGCCACCATCACCTCTGGCTCGTCCCCTGTATCAGCGTCCTAACTGGCTCCCTGCTGCTGTTCTGGTCTCCTTCCAACCTACTTCCCACACTACAGTCTGAAGATTCCGAGAAAACAAACCCGATTATATCCCTCTCTGGAGTAACCATCTCAGCGCCTCTTCGCTGGATTCAAGATGAAGTACCAATTCTGCACTATGACTTCTTAGGCCCGTGGGTCTGGGAGACTGAAAATCCACTTTGCTGGGTAACTAATTAGTTGAGCACAGAGATCCCCAGTGCCATCCAAAGTCTTAGTTTATATCATAGAAGACGGAGGATGTCAACTGGCAGGATCTCTAAAACAGCTCTCTAATTGTTTACCCCGAGGAGTGATTCAGCATTCTTTGTGCCCAGGATGTGAATCAGGGGCGAGGTATCAGAGTTTGATTCCAAGGAATACACATGTGGCTTCCAGGCAGCAGCACGTACACTGAAGTCTTCCCAAGGCCAGGGATGGAAACCCCTCATGAACTTCCAACTGTTCCAGTGGTAGCGATGATGGTGGCTCTGGGAGCTTAGTGATGCCTGGAAGACCAAAGACAGGACTGAAGGCGCCCTAAGGATAAACATGGAAGGTGGCAAAGGCAAATCAAAGGCAGAGCCAATGCATTCAGGGCTGCCTTGAAGAGCCCACCCCTCGTGGAGGGCACGGTTTTCTAACAGAAGAGTCCACAGTCCTGTTTCCAAGGGAAAGGTGTTTGCCACTGTGATGGTTTGGATCTCGAATGTCCCCTGAAAGGCACATGTGTTGAAGGCTTGGTCCCCCATGCAGCAGTGTTTAGGGGGAGGGATTTTAAGAAGTGATTGAATCATGGGGGCTCTGACCTCATCAATGGATTAATCCACTGATGGATTCATAGAAGAATGGACTATTAAGTGGTGGTAAAAACTGTAGGAGATAGTGCCCAGGTGGAGGGAGTGGGCCCTTGGGGACATGCCCTTAGGGACTCTATCATCATGTCCTTGCCCCTTTCTCTCTCTCTGCTTTCAGGCTGCCATGAGGCAAGCATCTTTGCTTGGCCACGTGCTCCATGACGTTCTGCCTGGTAACAATGGAGCCAGCCCAGCTTGGACTAGGCTTTCTAAGGCCACGAGCAAAGTAAATGTTTTCTTCTCCAAGATGATTTTCTTAGGTAGTTTGTCACAGTGATGGAGAGCTGACTCACATACCCACTATGGATTCCCCTCTGAAACGCCCACCCAGTGTCTGCTCCCATTAGTGATTAGTTGAGGACGCACCAGGTGACCACAAACAGCATCTTCTGGATGTGCTGTCAGGAAGCCATTGAGTTCTTCACCAACTCCAGCACCTGCTTTGATTCTTCAAGAATCATGGGAGCCGACCTCTCACCCAGCTGCAGTTGTTAGTTTCTCTCTCACAGAACAATGTCCACGAGAGGAGAAGAAACCCATCTTCATAAGTGATTTTTAAAATTCATTCACTTGTTGGCTATAAAAACATGCAGATCAACCCTGGCACTTCAATGTGAAGATAATGATACTTTTTGTTGTTATTGCTTCGGGTTTGATTTTGATGAGTTAGAAATCACACCTGCTTTATGGCTCAGGATGGGTGTTAAGTGTTAGCAAGTTGCTGGCTTTCCTAATGTTTTACATTTTAATAAAATTTACTTATAACTAAAGAGGGAGACGGTGGGGTCAGGGAGATCAACCAGCAGACAGCCCTAGGGTCCTGTGACAGAATTCTGACCCATGGCTAAAAACTGTAGGAAGAGAGATTTGGGCTACCACAGAGCTTGGCCTCCCTGGGTACGGTACATCAGATAACCTGTCTCTGAGGCATCGAAACATCGTATTAAACTTCTCCTTAGGGGGATTCTAACCCTGATGTTTTGGAGTTTTTAAGAAGCAAACACTATTGTAGGAGGAAAATTTGGTTGTTTTGAATGTCTTTGCTTCCTTTTTAAAATAATGCAATAGAGAAACTGTAGAGCAGAAGCATTTTAAGAAGCCTGCGTATTATAAGAATACGGATATACTGTGGGACATGACAGTTCACTTAGCATGATTTTCTTGTTTCCGAGAGCAGCACTCATCTAGATGTGTATTTCCATAATTCCTAAATTTTCTGGGTACTCTATTTGGAATCCATTACACACACTTTGATCTAAATTGTTGTTGGAAGTATTTATTATCCTCCTTTAAAATTCCTGAGTCACCCAGAGTAAAGCCGACTGGGCTACAAGTAGGCAAGGACATGAATGCTCGGAACCGGGGGGGGGGGGGGGGGGGTGCCCCCTGGGGGCTGCACACTGGCAACTGGATCAGAGGAAAAAACTCGGGTCTTCAGACTCCAGGTTTAGAAAGGGTCCCACTCATGAATACATGGAAGGTATCAATTGCAAGAGGGAAAATGTCCTCCAATTATTTGGGAGGTCTCAGAACACTTAGCTTGAATCATGGACACCTTCAAGACTAATATCTGTAGCTGGCTTTAGCCATCAAACATGTGGCTTTAGTCCTTAAAATGGTTTGAGCTCATGACCTATACAGGCACGTGCATCTGGGTGCCTCACAGGAATGTCTTAAGTCCAAAGTGAGGCACTCATCTGTTTGCCTGCAAGGTTTCCCATCTTCATAAGTGATCTTTAAAATTCATTCACTTGTTGGCTGTAAAAACCCTGGCACTTCCTCCCTGATGTCACCAATAGATTATACCTCTGAATGTCGCTCAGGTCTCTCCATGTCTGTCTCCATTGTCCTCCCGACTCCAAGCCACTTGACCTGTTGCCTGCAGGAGCCTTCTTACTGATCTCTGGAGGGTCTGCCCCTCCCTCCCTTTCCCCCAGATGATCTTTGGGAACTGCAATTCCGATTTGCTGACATCTGTGCTCATGTGCTTCCGACACCTTGCAGTGCCCTTACATGAAATCCAAAATCCCTGGCAAGGCCCTCTGTCCATGCTGTCCTCCTGCCCTCCCTGGGCTGCCTTCTCTGGTCACCCCGACCTGTTGAGCTGTGGGCGATTCTCTGTTCTGGACCTTCACCCCTGCTGTTCTCCTTGCCTGGAGTATTCGCCTCTCCTCATCTGCTTTGTGGTGCCAGCTCCTACTCACTGTCCGGGTCTTAGCTCAAATTCCACTTCCTTGGGTAAAGAATCTCTGATCCCCTCTACCCATCCACACACCCCAGACTCTGGCCCAGGAGAAGTTCACTTGTTCAACACCATCAAAGCCTCCCATGTTTTTCTGAAGCACCTATCACCATTGTTCTTATGAGATTATGTGGGTTGTGATTTCTTCACTGTCTCTCTTCATGAAGTTCATGAAGATGGAAATTCTGCCTGGAATATTGTTGGTGTTTAATAAACATTTATTAAAGATTAAAACATTAATTGACCACCGATTATGTGCCAGACATCATGTAAAATATTTCACAAGCATCCCATTTAACTCTCCTGACAACCCTATGTGTGTATAGTAGCACCCCCCTTTTACCGATGAGGAATCTGGGGCTTCAAGAGTTTAATTCACAATAAAGAGAGTAGCTGAGCTCAGATTCATATCTGGATGGATATCCACACTTCGTATTTAATCTCTTGTTTATGTAATCTGTCCCTTCTTTGCTGGCTTTATGGTGAACATGGTGCATAGTGTTACAGTACTTGGAGTCCAAAGCAAAGACGCTTATCCAAGTGGCTAAAAAAATTAATCACATGTCCCGAGGACTATTTTTTTTTAAGGAAGTAGAGACATGCATAATTCGAATCATTAAAACAAAAATAAAATTCTTGAATATTAATAATCAAGTGTGTTCTGAAAAGGCATGTTTGGACACAGGATAAGCTTTGTACACTACATTCTATCAAAAAAAAAAAAAACCTTCAACGAAACTCTATTAATAAAGCATGCCTAAAAACAGAGGTATTAGGTGAGAAAGTATCATCTGTCATTTATAATACAACATTACAAAAGTCGAGGCCTACCCAGAGAACTGCAATCCTCAGCTCTCGAGGGTGAGGGCGGGGAGATAGGGAAATGGAAGGAGACACGGCGACAGAAACAGTTACCCTCTAGGGCGTGGCATCCAAGTGTGCATTCCTGACAGACTTCCAACTCCTTATCCTTGCTGCCTGGGAAGGCAATGGGGTAGTTTGCTTAGTAGTCAGTGACAGAGGCACACCTATTATCTATTGTCTCTGTGTCTCTGTTCCCAGCTTGTGGAAGCATAGGGCCTGCTGTGAGCAGGTTCTACCTCCAACCTGGGATCACTGCTTTTCTTCTTCACATTTGCCAGCTCTGCACCTGTGCCCAGGGTACCCACTGGTTCATTAGTGCCCACCCTATTGCTAATTTTCAGGGATACTTTGAGAGGCCAGGATCTGGACCTTCAGACCATCTGTGACTACACAGGTTCCCCCTTATCCACCAGGGGTATGTTTCAAGGCTACAGCGGATGCCTGACACTGCAGACAGCTCTGAAGGCTCTGCATCTCCCTACACATAATGCACACATTTGGTAATGCCTTTTCCATCTTAACTGAGCATTTATTGGACACCATGGCTGCAATTTTTGCAGTGTGAAGTGTAGCAGGAAAACTAGGAACAGTTTCTTTTGCTTCTTCACAATTTCATGGGGAGAAGATTCATTTTTAGTGTAGATTTTAGCAGTCACAGATGTGAACTTCTTCCTTCCTTATTAAGTCAAGACCTTCCACTCCTGGAAGCACTTCAGAGCTTTTCTTTGGCAGATTCAAACTTATTCAAACTGCTTCCCTTTTGTCCTGGGACTCTTACAGATCAAAAGTGTCCCCCAAAGTGCCACAGTCCGGCTGCAGCAAAATAACCGGGGTGGCGGGGTGACGAACAACTTGTGTAGATCGATACAGCATGAGTGGGAGCCGTTTATTGTAGGACAACAGAGGTATTTATACATTCCACACAGCTTATCTAATTAACATAAACTAGATACAGCAGTCAACCAATAAGGAATCTCCACACTTAATGGCTTGCTTGCATTACTTCACAAACCACTCCCTCTGGCATTTTGCCAGGCGCCATCCAGACTTGTTTACAGACTCTAACACCAAAGGGGGACAGTTGAGTCAATAGAGGTGAGCCCCTCAAGGAGACACTGGGAACCTGGCTCCTCTGTCGCTCTTTGCTTCTTGGCCACCATGAAGCGAGCAGCTTTGCTCCCCCTTGTGCTGCTCACCATGAGGTTCTGCCTTCCCAGACTCAAGAGCAATGGAGTCAGTCAACCATGGACTGAAACCTCTGATATAAGGCAAAGTAAATCTTTCCTCTCCTCCTTTTAACTTGATTATTTCAGGTATTTGTCACAGTGACAGAAAGATGAGCCATGATTAAATAAGTGTCACTTGAACACAAGCCCTGTGATACCATGACAGTCGACCTCATAACCAAGACACTGCTAAGTGACTAAAGGGTGGGTAGCACATACAGCATGAAGAACCTAGACAGGGAAGGATTCACATCCTTGCGGATGGAGTGGGGCGGCATGGGATTTCATCCCGCTAGGCAAAATGGTATGCAATTAAAAACTAGTACATTGTCCATTTCCGGAATTTTCCACTTGATACTTTCAGACTGTGGGTGACAACAGGTAAATGAAACCATGGAAAGGAAAACTGCAGATAAGGGGTGACTAGTGCACTTTGGGAGAACTTCCTATATTCAGAGTATTGGGGTCATACCTAACTGCACCTATAAAAAGTTGATGTATAGTCTTGTCCATTTGAGAATCTTTCTAGACTAGGTTGAGTTCAGTTAGGTGAAGAGTAGCCTTTTTTCTGAGTTGGGCTGTTTTCAGGCTAGTACTGAGGCCACATATTTATTGAAAGGACACCTGAGCTTTCTGCCACATCAGAAACTCTGTCCGTATTTTTGTCTCCTTAAGATGAAAGCCTCCCAGAAGTCAGACATAATTTATTTTAGGTTTGTAAAGTAAAGTTTCACGATCCCATGACACCTGAAAGAGTTCCTCAGAGCACAGTGAGGGCACTGATGGTGGCTCTAAGGACAGCAACCTTCACAGTGGATGTAGCTTACCAAGCACTAAGTGCATGCTGGTCACCCTTCACTATCTCACCCCATTTTGGCCCCAGAAGGCATGCACTGTGCATCTCCACTTTACAGAAGTGCAGAATGAGACCCAGGGAGTTTAATAATTTTGCCAAAGAATAATCATCCTGTAAGATTAGGTAGGGTTGAGCCCACGCATGCCTGGCTCCGAATGCTGCTCCCTGTCCCAACACTGCACTTGCTGAAAATCTGCTCAGCTGCCTCCTGCTGCTGAGTAGTAGTTTAACAGTGCTGAGTGCTTGCTGTTAAGTTTCCACCAGCAAAAATTGGGTTCTAATTTAGGCAATAGACACAAAGCCGCTTCAATCAATTATTAAGAAACTACCAGCCAGGTGTGGTGGTACACACACCTGTAATCCCAACAACTTGGGAGGCTGAGGCAGGAGGATCACAAGTTCAAAGCCAGACTCAGCAACTTAGGCCCTAAGCAACTTAGTGAGATGCTGTCACAAAATAAAAAAAATAAAAAGGGTTGGGGATGTGGGAATGTGGCTCAGTCGTTAAGCATCCCCTGTGGTTCAATCCTTGGTACCCCCCCCCCCCAAAAAAAAAGTAGAAATTACTGAAACTTTTTCATATAATAATTTATAGTGGCTTTCTTTTGGGAATGAGTTTATCTGTGTCCAGGCACCAAACAGTTTGAAAAAAGTCACTGCATCAAACAATTATTGTGTTTAAGTTACAAATTAATACATGCCAAATCTGTAAAATCTATAATATCTCCAATTGGTGTGCCCGCTCTGTGCACAGGAACACGTGTGTGCATGCACAAAAATACACGCTAAATAACAATCAGCCAAGATGTTATAATTCAGAAATAAGAACACACTGTAAACAACTGGGATTGCATTGATAACACTTTCTTTTAGGACCTGCTTTTTTCATTTAATACATCATGAACATTCTTCTATTTTAATTTTATTTCAGAGAACAATTTTTCAGGACATCTTAGCATTTCATCATATGAATTATAAAAAATTTATTTCTTCTGCTCTTGCTAATTTGAACATTTTAGTTCTTTCCAAGTGTTCTCTGTTAAAAATAACTATGAAGTAAACAATTGTGTGGCTAGATTTGGAGGTACCTTTTGGAACATTTTCTCAAGACAAATTCTAGAAAAGGATTCTGGGTTGTAAAATATAAGTTTTTGGATCCATGTTTACGAATTTCTCTTTGGAGAAGGCAAATATCCTTGCATTTGTGCCAGCAATGAAAAATAATGACAATATGGTGATGATGACGACAATGAATGACAGTGAGCGCTCACTAGGTACCAAGCTCTTAGGTTTTCATGCGCTGCCACACCAATTATTTCATTTTGATAAATGGTGCACTTGCCAATAGGAAGTATAGTTGTTGGATTTTATGTACCAAATGATATCAAAGATATATGCATATGTGTATAAGTATGTATATTTTGAAGGATTTTAGAAAACATTGATATAACTATTCACAAAGACAATGACTAAGATGCACACAAAAATATCTATCAATAATTTTTCAGTAGAAGAGTAAATAAAAATTACAATGCAGGCAACTTGGAAAGATTGAAAATGACAGCACCCGCCCCCCCAACTCCTGCCCTGCAGGAAGCCAAAGCTGGCTCTCTGCTGAGCCTACACATACTCCTGGTTACACAGGGAAGACAGGAGTAGCTGAAATGGACGTTTGATCGAACAAGCGGAAAAGAACAACAGAATTTAAACAAAGAAAGTATAAATCAAAGAATTGGAAAGCAGACAACCACGAAACTAACTGGCACGTTTAATTTGATTCATTGAACAGACCCCAGATTGGACATGCCCCTGAGAAGCCCGACCACAGTTGTAGGAGAAAAAGTGCAATTGGTCCACCAGTAATCAAAGGAGGTCCTTTCAAATGGTGAGAAGAGTAAAGGCAACTTCAGCGACACACCGCCTGCAGATAATCTGAAGAATCTGGACAGCACTGAAGTCATTGGCCAAGTTCTATTCAGAGAGGGAGAATATCTGATTGCCATAATTGTTAGGACAGAATGCTCAAAGAAATCTCTCGAGACCTGGTGCCACGCTGAGTAAGCAAAGGTTATTGACAGGGAAGGCCTGCCAGGCTGCCCAGTTGCGTGGCACAGCAGTCAGAGTCCCTTCAATCGAAGTTTATATGTCTTGTTAAAGAAGGGAAAAGAGCAAGCTGGAAATGACCTTGGGTGCAGGTGTCTGGGTAACAACAGATTTTTTATTTAGTGACCTGGGGTGGGGGGTATAGGAACAGGGTGTCTTAAGTTTCTTTTTCTTGGCAGTTTATAAATTTTGGTTTTGGGTTAAGATGTAGTTCCAGAATTAAAATGGAGTTACTAATGTCTAGGATACTCCATATAATAATGATTACAGAAGGCATAAAAATGGACAAAATTTACCCTTACAAGTTGTTGGATCCAAACAGATTATAGTCAGGCTGTGTACGTATTTCCAGAGCCCTTGAGCATGCTGAAATCTTCCTGATTCACCTCCAGGCCAGCACCATCTTGAAGCCTAGACTGAGAAACAGCCAGACAGCCAAGATTCCAGGCCCTGCAAACCCCAGGGTCTCCTCCACTACACGGCTTGAAAGTAGCCACAGACATCATGCAAATGACCATGTGGCTTGTTCCAGGAAAACTTCACCTGTGCACAGGAAAACTCGAATTCCATGTCACTTCTATACGTCATGAAATTTATTCTTCATATTTTGTTTTCAATTATTTAAAATGTAAAAAATCATTATTAATTCATGGTCCATTCAAAAAAGGAGGCACTTTTGATATGACACATGGGCTGGTTTGCTAACACCCAGAGAAGGATTTAGCTCTTGCTTTAAGGGGAATTTGAGAGCACATGGGTTTCTTGTACACCTTGATTATTACGAATGCCATCAACAGTACCATGCTGGTTTTGTTACTGTAGCTTTGTAGTATAGTTTGAAGCCTGGTATTGTAATGACTCCTGCATCACTCTTTTTGCTCAGGATTGCCTTGGTTATTCTAGGTCTCTTATTTTTCCAAACTATTTTTTTTCTAGTTCTGCAAGGAATGTCATTGGTCATTTGATGGTCATTCATCTGTGTAATGATTTTGGTAGTGTGGCTATTTTTTTCATACCTTTATTTATTTATTTTTATGCGGTGCTAAAGATCGAATCCAGGGCCTTGCATGTGCTAGGCGAATGCTCTACCACTGAGGCACAACCTCAGCCCCAGTGTGGCTATTTTAATAACATAAATTCTGCCTATCCAAGAACATGGGAGGTCTTTCCATCTATGCACAGTGGAGTATCACTCAGCCATAAAGAAGAATGAAATGATGGCATTTTCTGGTAAATGGACAGAACTGGAGAGCATCATGCTAAGTGAAATAAACCAGACTCAGAAAGCCCAGGGTTGAATGTTTTCTCTGAAATGTGGAAGCTAGCCTAAAATAAGAAGGAAAAATAGAAGGGGGTAAGGGGATTCCCATCAAAAAAGGAGTAAGACTGGTGGCTGGATAAAGGGGATGAAGTGGAAGGGAAAAGAGACAGAATAAGGGAAGAAAGAGGAGCGAATGTGCCCTAACTTTCCTACGTACAGACGTGAACGTACCACAGTGAGTCTCGCCATCATGTTCATCCACAAGACACTAACCAAAAAGAAAAAGAAATCTAAAAGTAAATAGCAGAAAGATCAGTAGAGTAGAGGGAAGGGACTGGGAGGGAGAGGAGGGAGGGAAAGGGGAAGGACTGGGGACGGAACTTGACCAATTATATTCCACGCTTTTTAAATTATGTCAAAATGAATCCTAATGTCATGTGTAACCAAAAAAAAAAAACCCAATAAAAATATATTAAAAAGAATGTTAGCAACAGGAAGCAATTTCAAAAGTACAATTTCTAGAACGATATTCTAGAACATTAAGTCGATGCAAAAAGAGGAGAAAAGGAGACACACACAATGGAAAAAACTTATTATTTGTATAACTACATACTAATGCTTTGTTACCAGGAAAATAAAAGGGGTGCTTTAACTTAAAAAAAAAAAACAAACAACTTTTTTTCCTACATCTGACTTTTAAAATGACTGAGAGACAATTATCAATGCAGGTGCAATGAGCATCTCATTAGACTGTGTCCCATAAATTCTGTCTCCTACTAAGAAGGACCAAGACTCCTGGAAGCGGTGTCTGATTCCAGGTCAGGGTGGGACATGCTCAAGAACAGGGACTCCAGTCTGCAGGCAGGACAGCCACAGGACACTGCAGGGCCACAAGGACAGGGCTCAAAACTAACTTGGAAGAGCTGCCACTCAAGGCAGATGAGTGAGACTGGGCGAGGAGTCCCCCAGGGTGAAAAATGGAGATAAGGAGTAGCAATGTGTCTCAATCTGTCAATTCTTACTGAAGCCTGGGGAACAAGAAAGCCTCATTGATTATCTTTGAGGGAACTTAAATAACCAGCTAATGATTTTGAAAATAAGTGAGTAAAGACTCTAGCATTAATTCTGTTTTGCTCAGGAAAATCTATAGTCCCAAGCTCTTCATAGATTTTTCCAGACAACAAAGGAAGATAGAGCGTCAGTTAGAATGTCAGCTACACGTTCCTGAACCTAGCAAGGATTATCATACTTAATATCTTAAAGCAATAATTCCTACGTGCTTCAGGGTGGCCCAGGAAAGCACTAGCTTCACAACAAACAGGAATGAAGGCTTCCGAAGCCAACGACCGACTTCCAGGAAACACAGGAAGATATTAAGCAATACCACGAAGATGAGGCAGGAAATCCAGACGAGGAGACCCTGCCCATTCAAATAAAGACCAAAACTCCAAGGAAAAGGACAGAGAGCATGCTGGAGGGGAACTTGATTAAACAAAAAATCTTGGAAAATACAAAGCAAATCATCGTATATGGACTTTATTTGGATCTCAATGAAAAAAAAAATCCTAAAAGCATTAGAAGGAAATCGGGGAAAGGTGACCGCTGACTGGAATTTGATGAGGAGGGCTTGTTGTGGGTTTTTGGTCAGAGAGGCTAATCCTGTGGCCGCCATCCTTCTCAGGGAAGAGCGCAGTGGAGAGGTCCCCAGCCAAACGTTTACAGATGAAGTTGTATTTCAACTGGAATTTGCCTCAAAAGAATCTGGGTGGAGTGAGGAATCCAGGGAAGACAAGGACACCCCCCCCCACCCTGAGTCTTTCTTTATGAATGGAGAAGTCCCACAGTCACTCAGAGGACATAATGCCAGGAACCTGGCCAAAGGAGACTGTCCCTGGGGCAGGGTGGCTTCATGGAGGCAAGATTCAGGGACAGATGCCCTTACACATGCACTAGGGAGGGGAGGGCGTTTGGCACAGGGAACCATGCCAGGGACCTAGGTAGAGACGTTCTTAAATTGGAAAGGGAGGATAGGGAAGGCCTGGAGGTCAGGTGCGGCCTTCAGATGGGGTGCAGTGATTACCGGGGCGGCTGTGAGGTGTGGTCCCAGAAAGCCTTTGGACATGGCCTTGTTTGAGAGGCAGCTGTGTTCAGGACCGACTGGAGAGGTTTATGCACTCAGGAGCAAATATTTACAGAGACGAGAACAGAATCAAGTGTGAAATGAAGAGAATCCTATCAGAGCATCGGTTCTCAGTGTTCTCCAAAGGGTCTGAAAGGTGGAGAACACGGTTGTAATAAAGCTGAGGCACTGTTTGCCTTTCTTGCTCTCGTTCTCTCACCAGAGTGTGGTGGAATGCTCCAGAGAGGATCTGATGCCTCCTACTGCAACGGGTTGAATGTGGAGGCAGAGAGGAGAATTGAGCTGTCTACTGTAGCCAGACATTAAAGAGATTCACAAAGGGAAAACAAGTTCAGTTTCAATTATTTTTCCAACACAGAAAAGCACAGTTTCCTTAACCCATGCAGAAAGAGCATGTTTTAAAAAGGACTCCCAATACATCAAACAGATCTAGACACACTTATCCCTTTGCTTACACAAGGCATGAGCGCCGTTAGCTCTCACCTACCTCTGGCTTCTTCTCATTTACTTTTTGTTCAAAGGACATTTTTCATTCCCTAATTATTTTCCCAGGCAGAAATAATAGCTCAGTTATCTTGACAGGTCATTTAATGTGTGCGCAGGGAAAGTCAGCTCATTTATTTGTCTCTCAGGACCCTAGTGAAAAATAGAGCTAGCATGGTACTGGCCTGTAAAAAAAGACACAGCTAATAAAATATAGTAAAGTTTACAAATCGGTACATTTGGTGGGAGGGCGTATGTACTTTACCATTCTTCAATACCCAGATGAAAAAAATTCTTCTTTAAGATACTTTCTGAAACACTCACTTACCTGCCACCAATCCCATTTCTACATTAGATTTTCTCCCTGTGTTCCTGTGACACTTTGATCTTCCTCTGATGGCATTTATCAGCCTCTGGCATGTTATAGCTGGCTGCACTTCTTTCTGTTTTCCCTCCTGGCCAGGGACATCTTTCATAGAAGATATTTTGCTTTCTTCATATGCTTCCCAATACCCCTTACATAGAGACTCCTATGTACCAAATTTCAATAATGGATGTGAAATTTAATTAGTTAAAAAATATCAGGGTCAGCTGCACTGCACTTGTTTATCTAATGTAAGTAGTTGCTTAAAAGTTCAGGGCTGGGTTCCAGCCATGTCACACTGATGCATATATATCCATACATTGCATAATAATAGAAGTGGGTATTATGCAAAATTGCCACTTGTAAGCATACGGGGTTTTGATCTCTAGAGGAAGAAGCACACAAGATGAGCTCAGTGCTACCCTGACTTTCTCCCTCGGAGCATTTTCCAGCTGTGGTGCAGGGAAGTGGAACCCAAGCAGAAAGCATACTCTGGGCGAGGAAACAGGCTGCTACTCAGGGGTACTGAGATGGATGGAATTTGCACGCCAAGATGCCGAGAGGAGGAGGCTATGCGGGGAAGTCCCAGCAATCTGCAGAAAGGTGCCCTTGAACCTGGCCAAATATTTAGCTGTAAAAGCACAGGGTAGGTGCCTGCAAGGAGATCCTGTTGAGTCCTGGTTTTAGGCTTTGCCATTGCTTCTGGGGCTAGGCAGCCTGCTTCTAAGATGTGCTTATCTGGGGTGTCAGCCGAGCCCAGATTATGTGACAAGGTCTCCCGTCCTCACACGTGTGACCTCTGGGATCTCTCTTAAAACAGGGAGAATAAGTGCATACTTTGGATTATTAGCCAATAGATACAATAATGTGGATGAAACGGAAAATTTCTTTGAAATATGCAAATTTTCAAAATTGATTTAAGAAGACAGTGGACACTTGAATCAATCAATTTATATGGAAATTCAAATGATTTAGAATTGCAATTTGGAAAAGAACAAAGTTGAAGAAGGTATGCTCTCTGACTTTGTGATTTATTAAAAGGTACAGTAATCAAAGAAATATTGCAATAATGTAAGGATGGACTAATGAATGAATAGAAGAGATCGGGCTCCAGGAAACAGACCACACATGTGAGTGAGTTGATTTTTTCAACAAAGGTACAAAGAATTATATGGGGGAAAAGAAAGTCTTTTCAACAAACGGTGTGAGAATAATTGAATACCATATGTAGGATGACCCGTGAGTTGTGCCTGATGTCTTACATCAAAAATTAATTTGGTATATATTATTAACATATATATATATATATATATATATAAAAGCTTGGATTATAAAGCTGTTAGAGGAAAACAGAAAAATTCTCTTGTGATTTTAGAGTAGGGAAATACAGGACTTAGAAAGTAATAAACATAGAAATAGGTAAATAAATTTCACCAAAAATTTTATCTTTATCAGAAGATAGTATTAAGGAAGTGAATGGACAAAATAATCTGTGAGACAATATAGGCCATATAAACATCAAAAAAAGTACTTGTATCCAGAATGTATGCAGAGATATCACATCTCAGTCACAAAAAAATCCTGTTCAAGGAACAGGTAGAAGACTTGAATACACATTTGAAATAGGAAGATAAACAAATGACCTTAAGTACACAAAAACAAGGCTCAATTTCTGTGTTTGTTAGTTTTATGTTACTGCAGCAAAACCTGAGAAAATATCTAATTAACTTAAGAGGAGGAAGGTTCATTTTGGCTCACAGTTTGGGAGGTTTCAGGCAATGACCAATTGGCTGCTCCATTGCTTTGGCCCTATGGCGGCACAGTATATATGTCATAGAGGGGCTTCCAGGGGACACTTAACATCAGACCACAGCAGCACCATTAGTCTTCAGGAATATGTGAAGTATCACACAGTAAGACACTTCTATAAGCCTACTACAATCACGTTGCAGAAGAACGTTTTGGAAATTTCTCAAAAAGTTAGACATATACCTATTATAAGACCCAGCTGGTTTTCTCCTCAATACTTTCCCAAGAGAAATGAAAGCACATCCACACAGAGACGTGCATATGAACGTTCACAGGAACAGTATTCGTAACTGTCCCCAAATGGAAATGGTCCAACTGTTCATCGATAGGTGAACATATTCAAAATTAGAATATGCATGTTACACTCTGGAAAAAAAGAGGACGATTTATTTATGTGTACCGCATAGACAAGTCCCTAGATCATTAGGGGGAATTAAAGAAAGGGGGCAAAACAGAGGCCACGGCTCACAGCCCCATTTGGGCGTGATTCTGGAAGTCACAAAAGCCACAATGCAGCAACAGAAAACAGATCAGTGTTTGGGGACAGGAGGCCACAATCCGTGGGTTCCCTGGGCCTCAGAGTTGTGTTCTGAATCATTGTAACAGATACCAGTTTGCTTAACGAACAAATGATCACATTAAATGGAAAACCTCTAAACTGGAGGTTTGGGGTCTAGTTCCAGAATGCACTGACCATCTCTGTGTCTCGTTGGCAGAACTTCTGGGGCTCCAGAGGATGGCTGTGGTAGAGATCAGTGACATGACATGTGAAAAGAACTGCAATGACAAGATCTGATAGAAATTTAATTTATTCTTATGGCTTGATATTAACAACGAGCGAGAAGCCATGAAATTGGAATTTCATAGCTCACCAGTGAGGCAGCCATGACTTTGTGTTGAAATTGGCTTTGTAGACACACACACACACACACACACACACACACACACACACCTCATGTTCCATCAATGTTGGTTCTACAAGTTTGGGGCAAGGGCACGAAATTTCTTTTCTAATGCTACTGGTGATCCAAATGCTCATTCTAGGCTAGGAATCCAGTCCTAAAAGATCAGTTAGGTGGTTTCTCATTGTGATCGCCCAACTAATTTTTCCATTTACAGTCATCTTTCTGGTTTGCTTTGGGTGGTCTCGATTTATGGTGGTCATCTTGGCATAATTATTAATAGTGCTTTCTTTGTTCTTCAGAGTGTCATGGGCTGGACAATAAATTAACACCAAATTCATATTTACTGATGAGAATCTACAAGGTGAGAATTATGTCCACTTTAAAGATAAGACAAATCACCTCTGGATTGGGTTATCACATTGCTGTAGAGAATTTGGAAGACCAAAATTCTAAGTAAAGCAAGACTTGGTACTTCTCGTGTGGTCACTGTGTGGCTAGAGTTCTAAACTGCTGTCCATATATTATCTCATTTAATTTTACAAAAGTGTTAGGAGGCTACTAGTACCTCTATGCTATTGCAGCTTGGGAAACAGGCCAAGAGGCTAAGAAACCTGCGGAGGCCATGCAACTAGTAAGGCAAAGTGGATGTGACCTCCCACACCTGAGTTCCCCTCCTCTGCACCCAGTGACTTACCGTGGTCACCATGTCCTCACTGTTCGGAGAACAACCTGGAAACTCCATCTAAAGATTTTCTTCCTCTGATGGAAGAGAGACCATTCCTCTCATGTCCTGTTCCACCCCACCTGTGCTCTCCCCCTCTCCAACAAGACCCCCTGCGGGGAACTGTCACTGCCCTGTTCACTGCCCTGGCTGTGTGTCACTGTCATTCAGCCTGCTGACTGTGTATGCGTGGAGATCGTCCCCCTCCAGCCTCCGGGCTAGGTGGAATGACCCCAGAAACGGTGGAGCCCCCCAAGTGTTTTGCTTTTCTAGTGGAAAACTGCTTTCTGTTTGCTCTTGCCTCGTGGTTGAGAGACAACGTGGGAGCGACAGCCCCTTGTCCGGTTCATATTGGCTGTAGGTGGGAAAAAAGAGCACGATTCTAGTTTTCTGTGACTTCTGGCTCAGTTTTAAGGGAATGTAATGCCGTGCCAGAGCCTGATAAAAATAGGAAGTCTCTGGTGTCCAGGCTCCTCTCCAGATGGCCTATGGGAACCCAGATAGGAACTCATCACCAAGAAGGGTCGTCAGTCATGAGTGGGGAGATGTCATGCCTCACACGGGGTCAGACACGAAATGGGATATGATTGACAGCAGAGCCCCTGACAGTCCCGGGGCCCCCGCGCCTCTTTACCCAGGCTTCATTAAGAGCTCAGTCGTTACATGAAGTGGCCACATACCTAAAGGATGGAACAGGAGCCCAAGGGCCTTGGTTCCTGCAGGAAGTGGCCCGAGGGAAAGTCTTGGAAAAGGAGAAATACCAGTCAAAAATCTTCAGAAAGCACAGCAGCATCCCAGACTGCTTGAGGAGGTCATCCAAGAAACAGAAGAGACGTCACCTTGCTACCAGAGTGGTGGCAGGGGCCAGTGTCTGGGAGCCACAGGGGAAGAGGAGGGTTGGAGGACTCGCTGACTGAGGCCAGCCTGGCTTGCTTTGGCTTTGGTGGCACTGCCCAAGTCACGTGGGGGACAATGCTGCAGAGACATGGGGGCCTCCTACAATTCCAGAGACCCTTGGCTTATCGAGGTTCTATGACGGAGCAAGAGCCTGGCAATACTTTCCACAGCAAGTAAGTACTTGTCCCCGGGGTGGTCACACACCCAACCCCTTCCCATGAAGCATCGTCTCCTAAGGATGGGCTTGGCCCTGGGGTGCCACTCAGCACTCCACGTCTCCCCTTCTTTATCCACTTAAGGAACGGTGCAGGGTCAAGAATGAAGGAGGGCATCGAGGTACACAGGTGGCACAGATACCAGTCAAGGAAATCAAAGAAATGCAAGGGCGAGCACTGTGGAGCTGGGAAGAGCGATGTCACTCTGCTTCCGTCTGACCAGACCGGAGGGAGCCCCCTGGTGAATTTGACTACAGTGATGTCACGTATCTGAGAAGCTGTTCTGGAAGGAACATATTTAGAATGTTCCGGAAAAGACAGTAGAGGGATTGAGGAGGATTGGGGGAGAGAAAGAGAGAAAGAGAGAGAGAGACAGACAGACAGACAGACAGGGAGGCCAAAGGGCAGGCCTCAGTTGCTTCTCTCCTGTAGGTTCTGCCCCTCCTCCTCTCCGAGGTGTGAGCCTCACGAGATGCACCTCCCGCCCTCGCCCCTGCTCCTCTCTGGAAACAGAGCCAAGCTCTCCAGTCACACGGAGCTAAGCACTGTGCACTTCCTTATCTTCCTCAGTTCACATTTTGAGTCACCAGCACATTGACCTGGTTTAAAAACCCACAGATGAATGGATGAAGAAAATGGGAATATGTCCAGTGGAGTTTCGCTCAGCCACAAAGGAGAAGGAAGTGACGGCACTCGCTGGTAAATGGATGGAACTGGGGACCGGCGTGCTGAGTGAGATGAGCCAGACCCTGAAAGCCAAGGATCAAATGTTCTCTCTCATGGGTGGAAGCCTGAGCAAAATAAAGGGGGAAAAGTGGGGAATCCCGTGAAAATAGAAGGGAGATCAGTGGAGCAGAGGAAGAGACAGAGGGAGGGAGGAAGGGCAGGAAACTACCGAATGAAACGGACCAACTTATGCTATGCACAGATCTGCACAGACCATAGTGAGTTTCACCTTGTGGGTCTCTATAAAGCATCAATCAAATAAATAAATAAATAAATGGAAGACCAGTAGAGTAGAGGAAGGGGAATGGGGGGAGTGAGGGGGGAGGACAAGAGGAAGCCTTGGGCATGAAGGGAAGCAAACTGTAATCCAAGCTTGTATGATTCTGTCAAAACGAGCCTCAATACTATGCACAACTAATGCTTTAATAAAAAAGATCAAACAATTAGAACCATGTAACTACACGTACTCTGAGATGTTTTTACGCTTGACTCCATCTCTTTGGTTCCTTTCCAATCCCTACAGATAATCTCACTTTAGTTTCTTGTTGATACTTCCACTGATTTATTTTACAGAAATACAAGAGTATAAGAAGTGGAATGTTTATGCATTCTCACTTCCTTACATTTCCAATGCAAAAGCAACATCTGGATACAATCTACATCTTGCTTTTTTTTCACTAATGTAGCCTGGCCCTCTTTCCCCCAGCAATATATAAAGATCTTCAACCTTGCTGGTAGTTGGGCATAGTCTTCTCTTGTGTGTACTTAACACAGTTCATTTAACCAGCCCCAACTGCTGCATAACTAGGTTACTCCCTATCTTTCCTGTTAGATGCCCTGTGGAAATGAAAAACTAGTAATTCTGAGGAGTTTTTGAACTTGGCTTTTAAATGTATTTGCTGTTGCCTTTTTGTCCTTAGTGGCTCGGCTGCTCTTGGGACCTCACTGGTCACTTCTGTGTGGATGCCCAAGCCCTCTTGCTGGCTTCTCTCCTGCCCTGCTTCTAGCTGCCTGCCTGGTGTCACGAATCTGTCCTCTTGCAAACATCCCAGCTGTCTCTAAAAGTGACACCCCTTTTCCTTCCTGTTCTCCTCTGCTTTTTGTTCTTGCCCAATAAAAAGGTGCACACCGAGAGGTCCGGCTTGCTCTCCTACCCACTAAGACGACAGACTCCAGCCTGTGATTTCTTCCCTTCCTTGACCTTTACCTCCGTGGGGCATTGTTTTTTTAACAGCATTTTAGCATGTGTCTTTGTATTAGTATTGTCACTCTGGCTAATTCACACCTGCACATTTTTAAATACAGCAAATTATTTATCTGTTTTTACCTTCCACTTACTTGGGCTCTATAACCATGGAGAAAGCTCTGGGCACAAAAGCCCATGACTTTAGTTGCCACAGTCCGGCTGCAGCAAAATAACCAGGGGGTGACGAACAACTTGTGTAGATTGATACAGCAGGAGTAGGAGCCATTTATTGTAGGACAGGAGCGGTATTTATACATTCCACACAGCTTATCTAATTAGCATAAACTAGATACAGCAGTCAACCAATAAGAAATCTCCACACTTAATGGCTCACTGGCGTTACTTCACAAACCACTACCTCTGGCATTTTGCCTAGGCGCCATCCAGACTTGTTTACAGACTCTAACATTTAGTGGGTCATTTTTCTGACATCAGGGTTATCCCAGTGTGAATGAAGAAAGTTCATGTTGCTCTTTGTAATCCGATGTGGATACCTCCCTGCTGTTGTGTGAGCGCCTCTCCCTTCTCTCCTGAGCTCCTGCCTGACATGGAGCACAAGGCACATGCCCATGAGACAATGCTGGGTTGGTCTCTGTATTGTAATTCCAATGGGCATTTCTAATCTTTCCACTCCCTCAAATGAATTTTACGCCAAAGCCAATTTGGACTACTGTTCTAATATGCCTTTCAGCTTTCATGATGTGTGTTATGCCATTCTCTCTGCCAAAGTATTTTCCCTCTTCCTCTTAAGCCACTCTGGCCCCAAACTGGAATCCCACCATCTCCAGGCCCAGCACCTCTGAGAAGTGCTATCTGATCATCCTAAAATCACTGAGGTCCCAAAGAAGGTACTTTCTCCATGGAGGAACGGAACCAGAATCATCAGCTTCCATGAGCCTCAACACAGTCTTCTAGGAGACTCAACGTGGGGAACCACCCTTTCTATGGGCCAGTGAGCCATGCCATCCTGCCCAAGGAGGTCACAGCTTTATTGATGAATAGGAAGGACCCACAGAATAACAGATACCAGAGCCATTTATAAAAGCACAAGATCACGTACGCTTTGGTAGAGTATATAGATAGATAGTGCACATCTACTTCATTAAATAAACGTGTATCAAGCTGCTCCTCCTGTTATACACTGGGCAATGTGCTATTTTGGAATGGTCTCTTCCCTTGAAGCAGGGGTAGGGGGACTGTAAGAGTGTCATGGCCATTGGTTTAGTCTCAAAAATGCAAAACAATACCATCTGCTCATAGGAAGACAACAGCGACAATCTTGGACGTTGCCTATCTCTCTAAATGGCTTGCTGTGTAATTTTGGCACAGTCCCTCAAGCAATTTAGGCCTTAGATCCCTAGATTGTTAATGGATTATATTATTATGCCCTGTTCTTTCTCTCAGCTTGCAGCATTTGTCACAGTGGAACTCTGCCTCCAAGAGGAAGGTCTTCCCTTGAAACTGGCTGCCCATGACTTCCTGCCCTGCCCTTAAGGGAGCTCCTCGGCTTGCACAAGTCTTTCTCACTAACCAATAGTTCCTTAAGAGGCTCCAAGGTCAAAGCAGTGATGCCAAGATCTTGACCAGTTGTGATCATCACAAGGACCAGAGCAGTTTTTACAAAAGGATCGCCATGCAAGTTCTGGGAATCCAGGCAAATTCTACTTTGGGTTAACTTCATGCTGCACTTCTGAATTCCCACTGCAGTGTCTACTGAGCACAGTCATGATTGTAGGGTTTTTCCCTTGCTCCATCTACGGAGCTGGTGACAGGCAACAAGCCCAACACAGCTGTTCTGTTTCACCCGGGAGAGAGGCTGCATGTGGATCCTGAATGGAACCATCTGCTGGAATCTTCCAGCAATGTGCTATGAAATGAGATGGTGGTGGTGTGGGGGGGCATTTCCAAGAAGCTCAGTTAAAGGTAATGGATTACTTATGTAATAATCTAAAACAACCCAAATAAGAAGGGAACTCTGAATAACTTCCCATTACTATGTTACTCTGGTGAGGTAACTCTAAATGTTCTAGCTTCAAGATATACAGTGACTTTGCTTATAGAAAATTAACTAGTTGTTCATGAAATGACAGAGAGGCTTTAGAAGAAACCGGAGCCATTTCTTTGGGTCCACCTTCCAGCCCTGACAGGCCCACTCCTGTAGAATCGCATATGGCCAATGCACCTTGGTTCCCTGGATGGCAGGTTTTGCAAGTATTTTTGACAAGTATGTATCCTACTGGACCCCAGATAGTTCAGAAATAAAACAAAGGGATCACATAATAATGGCATTGCTTTGCTGGTGAAGCATGCATATTTACAGGAAACAAAGGGATCTATTTTTTGATGGATAAATTTTAGAAGTCAGTAAGGATCAGGAGAGTTTCCGAGGGAAGAGACTTTTCAGTACCAGAAAATGATGCCATAAACATTTTTTCTTGTGAAGTCAGCTCTTCATACCTTGAAAAGGGGGTTTCCCTTTTAGAGTTCATCTGATTTTTAAAGCTACCAAAAGCACTAGTTATACCTATGATTCTAAGTTCAGCTGTAGTCTATCCACAAATTCTTAGCATTAATTGCAGCCATACTTATCTTGCCAACTGCTAGCTAAAAGACAGGGTGAAGGATTATACTTGCTTAAATAGTAAAACATACTAAAATTTTCCAGTTAGAGTTCAGAACGTGAAAGCTGCTCAGTTTCTCCGTAAGGGCACAAAGTGACAATGATTTGCTTCCTTCTGTTATTTCCATGGTAAGCAAAAGAACCCAAGTCACCAAGGAGGAGGTAAAATTATTTTAGATGACATCATGGGGCCAATCTCTTAAAGAAAAATGTAAAAAAGACAAAGCAACTAATTGGCATCTTTTGTCTTTCTTTCCCCAAACCCTCCCCAAACTTTCTGCTTCATTGAGCTGCTTCTTCACAAAGAAGGGAATTCATGAAGACCCCACTTGAAGGGAACCCTGTGGCTGAAAGGGAACTTAACTACGCTGGTATCCATTCATATGTCAGACCAACTGTCATTCACCTGTCCATCATCCATCCATCCAACCATGCCTCAGATTCTTGGCTTGGATCCCAGGCTAGTATTTCACTTTGGGAAATGTGTGATCCTTTCCAGTGGTATGCAACTTACCCAAGCCACACAGCCAGCTCATTTGTGACAGGTAACAATGTTACCTTGGAGAGGAACCAGCAAATGAGTCTGATAAATTGGCATTCTTTTATTCTTCTCATAATTTTATTCTCCATTGCTATCAAAATTTGGCAACCACTAGGAAAAGAAGATATTGAAAACAAAAGGTAGCTTCATCAGTAAAAGCCTTCTAAGACTCAACTCAAAACCCTGGACAAAATGAGCACCATGTCCAGAGCTGACATTTTTTTTTTTCCCTCTCTGACTTGGAGCAGGAGAAGGATTTCTCTACAAGTGACATGATCCCCAAAGCAAGTCCAGTTGAGCCTCAGATTAGAGCCCACAGATGTGCTTTATTTGGCTGATTTTTAAAACAATAAATTACTTGCCAAAATTTAAAATTAGAGTATAACAAAAAATCTGAATCTGGCCAATCCTAACAAAAAGAGGGTGCTTAATGATTATCATGATCTTGTTTCTTTGCTTTAAAAAGCATTTTTAAAGATTTCTGTCTCTTATGGTGCAAAACCAAACAAAAAATAAAAAACACTTCCTGATCAAGTGATTCCTTTCTGTTAAATACTCTAAATTTAAATTTAATAATTCTGTTTATAAAGTATACATAACTCTGATTTGTATTTTTTTTTTACTCTCTATCTATTCATTCACGTATCTCTTGTCCTTCTAGAGATGTTTAGGTTTGTGTGGTCTCAAATGATGATCATTGTTCTCCTGGATGATGGGATTTGTAAGATGTTTACTTTCTCTTTATACTTTTCAGAGTTTAGATTTTTAGTACTTAATTTGTATCATTTTTATATAACAATTGTCCTTATCATTTAAACAGTCTTCCAAAATTAAAATACGTCCCTATTCTTTTCTCTCTTGACTGAATTTTTAATTGACATTTCACTTCATCATTGACAAGATGAAGTGAAATCTAAATTAAGGGTGAATTTCATTTGCAGATTATAAGACAATTTTAAAATCTGAATTCCCTGTTGAGCAGCTTCCTTCCTTGATATCAACCTTCTGTATTTAACACATTTTACTAATTTAGAAAGACATGCATTTCTTTTATTGGTCAAAATTATCTAGAAAGTTGGACCAAAGTGTCAAAGATTTCAATTATCAAATTCTCACCGATATATACCAGACTAAATTACATGGTAAAAGAGTAAAATAATACCCTTTCATAGACACTTAAAGATTATGTGCAGATTTCTATTTTTGGAAATAGGGGCAACTTAGAATACTGAAAAATCTGCAACAGAACACAGGCATAATGGGTAAGCTTTGACCAGCTCCTTACACATGGTAGAAACTTGCAAGACAGAAAACTCTCCAGGGATCAGCAATTAGAAGTAGTTGAAAACCAAGGTATTAAAGGAACGCTGAGCCCAAGCTGCCCTGTGGGCATCTGAGCTATGAGCCGCATGAGCCATGTTAGGACCAAAGACCAAAGATGAAGCCTTGGGCTTGGGTCAGATTGGGGAGTAAAAACTGAGACCCCTGCGTGTGGGCTGGAGCCCTCCAAGGACAAGGCTTCCGTGAAGAGCAACCTGGTCCATCTCAGCCTGGGCACTGCTGTGGAAGAGGAAGGCCTCTGTGAGAATGGAACAAGAGCAAAAATAAAACAGCAAAACTGGCCGAGAGGGAAACCAAAGCGGCCCTTGAAATTTTTATATGAAATACTTTCATGAGAGCTGAAAACGAATGAGCAAAGTAACTGTTTCTATTCCCTGTAAAACAGAGACTAAGGCAAGGATTAAGAGCTCATGCTTTATTGAGAGGTCCGCTGGCCGGGCAGAAAGAGTTAGAAGAAAGGGAAACGGGGCAGGAAGGCTGAGAAGTGAAATTCAAGCCCACTCGTTAGCCAAGGTCGCTGCTCTAAGCCCCTGTGAGACGGCTGGCTGGAGGGAGGGGTGCCATTTGGTACCCATCTGCATCTCCAGAAAGGCTAAACAGAGAAACAGTGACTCAGGACAGAATCCCTAGAAGACACCCTTCCTCAGGTCGGCCTAGTGGGGCAGGAGCCCCTGCAGGAAAGACACACGTGCCTGTCTGTCTTTCCTCTAGTTCCCACGGATGGCAGGTCTTAAGTTGCTATGGGGAGGGCCACAGCCCTGTCATCTTTAAGGACTTGGGGAAGCCCACAGAAGCTGGGAAAGGGAATGAGGAGGCGTTCAGATCTAAAGGCTGGGGACAGGCAGGATCATTGAGAACCTCGACTCCTCCCTGAGACCCAAGGTGTCATCAGAACACAGAGAACACCCACATCCTGCTCCGGGCACCTCACATCCAACAAGTAAAGATTACAGTAGTTGTCTTGGTTGGTTTTGTGACGATGTAGCTGAACACTCCACAGTGGAGCGTTTTTTATTCCACAGATTTATTTACTACAGTCTGGAGGTTGGGAAATTCAAGGCCATAAGGTCCACACCTGGCAAAGGCCTTTGGGCCGCATCACTCCACGGATGCACAGAAGGAGATGGCAAGAGCAGAGATCCACAGTCTCAGGTGCATTGATCACGACATTAACCCTCTCATCAGGTGGATCCTCCAGCCCTAAACTCCTTCCATTAGGCCCCAGAAAAACTTGGATCAGAAGTAAGATAGAAGGACTCAACTCTCTAAATATCAAGGCATTTTAAAGCTTTCACACAATAAGCCAGGGCACAATAAGAAAGCAAACATCCTGATTTTAAAATGGATCACTACAAATACACAGATGGAAAATAAATTGCATTGTTTGTCATAATCCCCCAAAGAGGAAACAACATTTATGTCCGTTGCCTGTCAAACGGATAGATAAACCGTGTTCTAGTCCTACAGAGGGTGAGGACCTGCCGCAATGAAAAGTCTCATTTCATTGCTGGTGGGGACGCTAAATGGCACCGCCCCCCTGGAAGACAGCTTGGTGATTTTGTACAAAAATAACACACTCTGACCACACTCTATCCAGCATTTGTGCTCCTTGTTGTTTATTCAGAGGAGAGGAATAGTTATGTTCACACAAAAACCTGCACATGAATATTTTTAGCAGCTTTATTCATAATTGCCCAAACCTGGAAGCAAACAAGATGTCCTTCAGTGTGTGACTTGATAAATATTAAACTGTGTTATTCTCAGGCAATGGAATGCTATTCAGCGCTAAAAAGAAGTGAGATAAGTGGCCAGGAAGAGACATGGAGGGATCTTAAATGCATATTACTAAGGAAAAGAGTTCAACCTCAGAAGGCTAAATAAGGTAGGATTCCAGCTATACAACATTCTGGAATAGAGAACACTAAGACGACTGTGAAAAGATAAATAGTTGCCTGTGGTTAGTGAGGAGGGAGGGATGAATAGTTGGAACACAGAATTTTACAGGCAGTGAATCCGCTCTGTATGATACTATAGAGGTGGGTCCCTGTCATCAAGCATTGGTCTAAACCCATGGAATGTCCAACAGCAATGTGAAGCCACATATAAACTATGGACTTTGCTGGCAATGAGGTAACAAGGTAGGCTCATCAGTTGTAATGAATATACCTCTCTGGTAGAGGATGTTGATAATGAGGAAAAGTATGGATGTACCTGCATGTATAGTGGCCGGAGGTGTCTTTGTACTTTCTGCTTAATTTTCTCATGGACATAAAATATTTTTAAATAATCCACAAAATAATATAAAAGATATGAAAAAGCTGATGTTATATCGACTTAGGAATAGATACATAGATCAAGAGAAAAGAATACAGACCCCAGAAACAGTTCCACGTATGGAATATTAATGTATGACAGAAGTTCCACTACAGATTAATGGGGAAAGAAAGACACCTTAGTAGGTGGTACTGGTAAACTTGTTACCTGAATGGATGGAAGGTGAATTGACTCCCAATTTCATGTAGTACATAAGAATAAATTCCAGGCAGCCCCAGTATCTTATTTTATACTGATTCATGAAAAAAAAATAGTGAATTCCAAAGCCAGTGTGCTAACTGGAAGAGGATCCCAAAGGGTAGATGATGATAATTCCATTTATGATATTCTTGCAATAGCAACACTGTACAGGAGGAAAGTGGATCAGTGGTTGCCAGAGATGGGGGGTGAGGAGACAGGTTAACTATAGCGGTACATGAAGGAAGTTTTAGAGTGACAGAGTTTTCTATACCTCTTTGGTGGCAGGGTTACATGACTGGTACGTATATGTTTGTCAAAATTTATAGAACTGAATAATAAAAAGAATAAATCTTACTGTAAATAAATTATACCTCAATAAAATGCCCAAAGGGAACTTGTCATTATAATAAAAACCTACCTTTATTAATCTCTTACCATGTGCCAAGCACTGGGTTAGCATGTCTATTCTGTTATCTAATTTTTCACAATTATCTTTTGAAATAGCTATTAGAATTATTTAAGTAATAAAGGTTAGGAAAGACGATCAATTTGCTCATCTGTTTTATTCTAAAAAGTTGCTTAAGTTTTTCAGAAAGCTCTTAAATGTAATTATGGAGTGTTATCAACAAGGTAGTGGAACAGAAGTATTAATTTCTCATCTCACTCCCACAGAATCACCAGTTATAACATCATCCACAGAAGAAAGTAACTTTGTGGGAGCTTAGGAGTCCAATAGGAGAGTTCCTGCTACCCTGTTCCTATTGGAGCAAAAAAAAAAAAAAAAAAAAAATCTGGGAATAGAAACACTGAAGAGCAGTTTCACTTTACCTATGTCAGCTCAGGGCCAAGAAAGACCTCTTCAGCCTGTGCTTTCTGCAGTGGAGGAAAGCGACAGTGTAATGAGTAGCTGGCGTCCCCAGCCCTGCAGGACACTGCCCAAGGGACTACTCTTCACCCAACCTGAACACCGCAGGGACCAGCACAGCTGTACAATCTGATGGCAGCTAGGAGCAGAGAAAAAGGGCAGGGACTCACAGCAACTGGAGTCAAGAATTGAACAAAGGATCATAGTTTCTACTAACTGTCTTGTGACCTTCACCATGAGGCCTATTAACAGCCTCACTGGACACATCACCAGTTTTCCTCCCCACTACCAATCTGAACCCTGCCACTCTGTGTGCTCCTTCCCCTCGTAGTTGGTGGCCATGCACAGACAGTGCATGCAGGCCTTGTAGATTGTGCAGGAGCTAATCTGACAGCTGGCTCAACTCAGCAGGACTGAGAGAAAGGAACTCAACCTTCCACACCCCAGGGCACTGCCCTAGGGAAAATGAACCCCAGAACCCATTTGAGAGGTTCAGAGATTCTTAAAAGGGATGATCCCAAAAATGATCACACAAAAAGGGAGACACATTATAATCAAATTACCAAAAGTCAAAGACAAAAAGAATTTTAAAAGCAGAAAGAGAAAAGCGCCTCTTTACATGCTAGGGGAATCCCATAAGGCTCTCAGCATATTTCTCAGCAAAAACCTTGCAGTTCAGGAGAAGAGTGAGATGACTGATTAAAAGTGCTGAAAGTAAACAAACAAGCAAGCAAACAAACAATAACAAAAACCAACAGCCAAACAAGAACAGAGATTTTCCCAGGCAAACCTAAGTTGTAGGAGTTTAGCACCGGGCTTACCTTACAAGAAATGCTAAGGGAGTTCTTCAGGTTGAAATGAAAGGACACTAATTAGTTACAGGAAAACATATGAAAGTGCAAACCCCTCTTGTAAGTACGGGTATCGTCAAATTCAGAATACTGTTTTGAAGTATTATGGAGTAATGAAAAAGAGACCAAGGGTGACTATACTTCTTATACCAGTCAAAATAGACTTTCTCTGGAGATTCTTCTAGAGAATATATCAATAGCTCATTCCTTTATAGTGCTTATAGCAATGTATCACATTTGCTTCACTGTTCATTTACTCAAAAATATCTGAGTACTTTCTGGTTTGAGGATATTAGAAATAAAGCTTCTGTAAATATTCCTGTATAGGTTTTTGTATGAAGATAAATTTTCACTTCTCTGGGATAATATGCCCAGGAATGTAATTACTGTTGTATGGCAGGTTTTTAAGAAATTGCCAAATTTTTGCAAGGCGCCTGTACCATTTTACACTGCCAACAAGTGATTCAGTTTTTCTGCATCCTCCCCAGCATTTGGTTTGTCACTATTTTTTATTTTAACCTTCTACTAGTTGTGCAATGATATCAAATTGTGGTTTTAATTTGCATTTTCCTAAATGCTAATGATGCTGAACATATTTTTCTGTGCTTATTTGCCATCTGTTTATCCTCTTCAGTGAAATGGTTGTACATGTCTTTTGGTCCTGTTCTAATTGGCTTGTTTTGATTTTTTTAATATTGAATTTTGAGAGTTTTATAGACATTCTAGCAACAGTCCTCTGTCGGATATATGACTTGCAAATATTTTCTTCCAGTCAGTAGCTTACTTTCCATCCTGTTTAGCAGGGTTTTTTGAAGAGCAAAAAAATTGTTTTTCATTTCCATAAAGCCCACTGTATTAATTTTTCTTTTGTGAATAGTAGTTTGGTATCAGTTCTTGCTTAGCCCTGGATACCAGAGGTTTTTCTCTTTTTCTTTTAAAACAAGAGCTTTGTGGTTTTGTGCTTTGAATTTAAATCTGTGATCTATTGCAAGTTAATTTTTGGGTAAGGCATGAGGTTTAGATAAAGGTTTGGTTTCTTATGGATGCTCAATTGGTCTTGTACCATTTGTTGAAAAAATTATCTTTCCTTCATTGAGTTGCTTTTGCACCTTGTGTCAAAAATCAGCTGCACATATTTGTTTGGGTCTGTTTCTGAGTTTCTATTTGTTCCATCCAGCTGTATGTCTATCCTGTCAATCCTCAAGTCTTGATTGCTATCACTATATAATCAGTCTTGGAATTCAGTAATGATCCTCCTTATTTAAGCTTCTTTCCCAAATTGTTTCAGCTATTCTACTTCCTTTGCCTTTCCATATAAATTTTAGAACAGTCATATAATCTATAAGTATAAAAATACTGCTAGGATTTTGATAGGGATTGTTATACTATATTTCAATTTGGGGAGAACTGACATCTTTACTATGTTGTGCCCATGAACACAATGTGTCTCTCCATTTATTTAGATCTTTGATTTCTGTCATCAACATCTTGGAGTGCTCAGTCTACGAATTCTGTACAAATATTATTAGATTGATTCCTGTTTCATTTGAGAGCAATTGTTAGTGGTATTACATTCAAAATTTTTCTGTCCATGTATTCCATAAATATAGAATTGATTGCTTGGTTTACCTTGTATCCTGAGGGCTTGCCAAATGCACCAGTTCTAGAAGTTTTTAAATATGTGTGTGTGTTTGTGTGTGTGTGTGTATTATATAATATATAAGTATATATAAAAATATAAATATATATATATATAATTTATATATAAATTACATATAATTTATAAATATACAAATACATATAATATATATATATATATATAATATATATATATATATATATATATATATATATATATATATATATATATATATATTCATTCCTTGGAATTTTCAACATATATTTTATATAAAATAATACTTTTATTTCTTCCTTTCTGATGTGTTTGTCTTTTCTTTTCTTTTTCTCCCCTCACCTTACTGTATTGGCTAAAACTCCCAACAATATGTTAAATAAAGGTAGTGAGATTACACAGCCTGCTTTGTTATGATACCAGGGAAAAGCATTTGTTCCTTCACCATTACATTTAACAGTCTGTAGTTTATTGTAGATGTTCTGTATCAAGTTTGAGAAATACCCCAACTATTCCTAGTTTCTGAGAGTTTTCATGACTCTGTTGAATTTTGTCAAATGATTTTCTACATCAGTTGATACAATCATGTGATTTTACTTCTTTAGTTCATGATGAGTCACACCTTTTTTCAAATAATAAACAAGACTTGAATCCTTGAAATGAATCCTTTTGGAAATGATAAAGAAATATTTTTATGTATAGCTCAATTCTATTTGCTATTATTTTGTTAAGGATTTTTGCACTAAATTTATGTGGTAATATTACACAGTTATCTTTGTTTTTAACCACCTTTGATTATAGTGTCAGTGTAACACAAGTGTCAGAATAAATTAGAAGGTATTCTATCTTCTAATTTCTTAAAGATTATAGAATGGAATTGTGGTTAATCCTTCTTTTGATTGAATGCTTCAGTAAAACCATCTGTGCTCAGAGATTTTTTTTTTGGCTGATTTTAAGTTATGAATTCAAGTTCCTTAAAAGTTGGTTATAGAGTTATTTAAATTACCTATTTGAGTGAGTTGTGGTAGTTAGCACTTTCCAAGACATTAGTCCATTTCATTTATTAAACCGATGTGTGTAGAGTTGCTTGTAGTATTCCTTTGCCTTTTGATATCTGCAGTATATCATAATAGCCTACCCCATCCCTGATGTTTGAAATTTATGTCTTCTCTCTTTCTCTGAGATTTGCTAGATATTTGTCAATTTTACTGATCTTTTAAAAGAACCAGTCCTTTCTGTCATTGGTCTTCTCTTTTCAATTTTAATTATTTCTGTTTTTATTTTTTTTCATCTTCTTCCTTATTAACTTTGGTTTATTTTAGTTTATTTATTTGAAGCTTTTCCTTTTGGAAAATGTAAGCTTTTAGTATGAAAAATTGCTATTGCTGCCTTGTTAGCTGTATTCCACAAATTTTGATATGCTGTACTTTCATTCATTTTGATAAACATTTTATTTCTATTGAGATTTCCTCAGTGTCCCATGGATTACTTATAAATGTGTTGGTTAGTTTCAAAGTATTTTTTTCTGTTATCTGTATGTTACTAATTTCTTGTTGGATTCCATTTTGGTCAGAGGCCACATATAAAATTCTAAAAATTTTTTAAAAATTTGTTTATGTGTATTTTCATAGTCCAAAGTGAAGTTCATGATGAAATTTATTCTATGGGGGCTTGAGAAGAGTGTATATCCTATTGTCTTTCTGTAGGAAGTTCTTTAAATGTTAGATCTTGTCAGTTGATAGTGTGGTTGAGTTCTTCTATATGTTTCCTGATTTGATGTGAAAATGTTGTATTAATTGTCGGGGGAGAAGGAAGTCAAAATATCAATGTATAACTATGGATTTTTCTATTTTTCCTTTTGGTTCTTTACATGCATTTAGGATCACAATGTCCTCTTGTGGATCACAATGTCCTCTTTTTACCAGAATGATTTCCATATTGTCAAGTCTATTTTATTTGATATTGTTATAGTATTCTTGATTTCTTTTTATTAATGTTTGCATGCTATATTTTCCTGTCATTTACTTTCAATTAACATACATCACTACATTTGAGATTAATTTCTTATGGATCACAATGTCTTCTTGTGGACCTTTTACCAGAATAATGGCTTATAAAGTTTTTTAATGTTTTAAAAATTCACTCTGCCAATTTCCATCTTTTAATTGATGTATCTAGACCATCTACATTTATTGTAATTATTGATATGAGAGGACTTAAGTCTGTTATTTTGTTTTTGTTTTCTATTTCTCTTTTACTCTGTATGTTTCTCTTGCCTTCCTATGATATTTTGAATCTTTTTTTCCTAATTCCATTTTCACTGATCCACAGGATTTGTGAGTGCATCTCCTTATGTACTTTTTTTGGTGGTTGGTTATAGGTAGTACATCATACATACATAACTTATCAATATATACAGGTATTGACATTTACCTATCTGAGTGAAGTATAGAGTATAAAGTATGAAGCATAAATTACCATTTTTTACTGTCATGTATTTATAATTTTGTCTTAAATACTTCCTCTATATACACTGAAAACAAATTAGGCAGCATTATAATTTTTGCTACAATCACCAAACATATGTCAGAGAATACTCAGGAGGGGGAAAGTCTACAGTATGTAATCATATTCTTGTATATCATGTTATTTCTTACTTTCTGATGCTCCATTATCATTCTTTTTCCTGTTTGGGGAACTTCCCTTAGCTATTCTTTTAGGGTAGGTCTGCAGGTGACAAATTATCTTTGTTTGTCGTGGTCTGATAATATCTTGACTCTGCCATCCCTCAGGCACATTTTCACTGGGTATAGAATTCTAGGTTGACAGTTCTTTTCTTTCAGAACTTGAAAAATGTGGTGACATTTTTTCTGGCATCTTTGGTTTCTGATAAGACATCTGCTGCCGCTGGGGTGGCTTTCCTCATAGGCAATGCACTGTTTATCTCCGGCTTGTATCAGGACTTCTTTCCTATGTCTTTAGTTTTCAGAAGTCTGACTGTGATGTGTTTGGGTGTGGGTTTCTTTGTGTTTATCCCACTTGGGATTTACTCAGCTTCTTGAATCTGTATGTCTGGCTTTTGCCAAGTTTGGAAAAATGTCAGCCATTATTCCTTGAGTGCTCTTTCAGGCCAGCCTTCTTTCTTTCTTTTCCCCCATAACTGTGGCAATGCAATGTTAGATATTTCATGGCTCTACAGGTCCCTGAAGCTGTGTTCGCTTGGTTTAGATCTATTTTTTTCTCTGCTGTTCGGGTTGGACCATTGCTCTTGTTCTGTCTTCCTGCTCACTAGTTCTTTCTTGTTTCCCCCATTCTGCTTACGAGTCCATCCACTGAGGGATTTTGTGTTTGCTGGCTTGTTTCAGTTGTTATATTCTGAGGTTCTAACAATTTCATTTTGTTCTCCTTGATATCTTTTGTCTTTGGACTGAGACATTGTTTTCCCTGGGACTTTTAATTTTTTCAGTTGTTTCGAGCATGTTTGTGATTGCTCATCGAGGCATCTTCCGATAGATTATTTAAAATATTTGTTAGATAATTATAACACCTTTATTATTATCTTAGTATAGTAATGTTTGAATATCTGTGGGGGGGCTATATTATGATTTAGATATTAGGTGTCTCCCAAAAGCTCATGTGTGGGACAATACATGAAGGTTTAGAGGTGAAATAATTGAATTATGAGATCTTTAACCCAATCTGTGCATTAATTCCCTGATAGGGATTAACTGAGTGGTAAGTGTAAGCAGGTAGGGTGTGGCTGGAGGAGGTGGGTCATTGGGTTTATTTTTTGTGTTTATTTTTTCCTTGGGGTTTATATTTTGGGCTTGTTGAGCAGAGCTCACTTCCTGGTGTGGGGTCTTGAGCTGCTTCCCTCCACCACACCCTTCCACCATGATGTCCTGCCTCACCCCAAGCCCTGAGGAATACAGCCAGCTGTCTATGGACTGAGACCTCTGAAACCATAAGCCTCCAAATAAACTTTTCCTCCTCTAAGATTCTTGTCAGGTTTTTTGGCCACAGAAGCAAAACAATGCTGACTACAACAGCCTATCAGGATGCCAAATGCAAGATGCTGAATTTATAGATGCTGAAGTTCCTTAGACAGCGGGTTGTGGTATTTGCACATAACCGATGCACATTCTCCTGTTTACTTTAAGCCATATCTGGGTTATTTATAATACCTAATACAATGTACATGCTATATAAATCGTTGTTACCCTGTATTGTTTTAAGAATAATGATTTCCAGAATGAAGTTTCCAGAAGCCTTTGGTGGGGCCTGGGGTAGCACCGTTGATCCCTCTTGTTCTAGGGCTTCAGCATCTTGGACTGCGCAGCTACTGGTTCTTCCAGCTCTGCAGCCTACAGACGGCCACTGTGGACTATCCAGCTTCTGGCTGTGTAAGCCGATCTTATAAATCTTCTTTTTATAATCACATATCTATCTATATTTTCTGTTGGTTCTGTTCCTCTAGAGAACTCTGACTAATGAAATAATCAATAAAAAATCCTCAAGAATGTTTAGGGTACAGGCCAAGAAACTGCCCTCAGCACACACCAATTGTGAACCACCATTTTTTGTTTTAGGTATAAATAGAAAAATCAATGCTAACAATAAGTGAATGAGATGTGGGAGGTGGTGTCAGGAGGCAAACTGGCCGGCCAAGTATAGCCCTTGCTGCAACGCACATTCGAGATGCTTGCTTTCCACACTGTCACCCTCTGGGCTCTGACACGGGGACTAGGTGGCTAGGGGCTGGGCACGGGCAGTGAGGCTTACTTTACATAATTCATTATCCAGATAGATCACCAATGGGGATGTGTTCAGGCGTGAGAAATGGGTCCCTGGTGAGCCCTATCTCTGGTTCCTCTCAGTTGGCCAGGGGAGGTGGAGGAGTTTCATTATTTCCCTATAAAGAGTATAAATTCCATGATGAAAAAGAACCTTCCCTCCATCCCAGAAGTGGGGGAAATGGAGTGGCCCCAGGAGCACTGGGATTGAAGTCAGACTGCCTGCGCTCTTGACCTATTCATGCCACCAAGGATCTATGTGGCACCAGGAAGCTCACCTCCCTTCTTCCTATAAAGTAGGCCATTAGGACTAGATGGCTTAAGAGCCCCACCAGGACCATAATTCCATCATAGACACCTGGACAGTTGTATGTTTTTGTGACTTCAAGAGACCAACCCCTCTCTGGTGCATGTTATAGTTGGAGAAAAAGACCGTGGCTTAGTCAAAGCTCCACAATAAAATGAGATAGAAAAAGTGGAAACCTGTTGTCCCGTGCCACACGGCCCTGAGCTCGTGTGGAAGAGAGCATTGCCTAGAACTAGAAAACAGTACCTAAAGCACCAAACTGTTTCTCCTTGCCTGCCTCCTTGCTTAACCTGCTGCACCAGCCTTAGTTTGGATGTGGGAGGGAGGAGAAGAAATGTTAGGGTCTGTAAACAAGTCAGGATGGCGCCTGGCAAAATGCCAGAGGGAGTGGTTTGAGAAGTAACGCCAGCGAGCCATTAAGTGTGGAGATTCCTGATTGGTTGACTGCTGTATCCAGTTTATGTTAATTAAGATAAGCTGTGTGGAATGTATAAATACCCCTCCTGTCCTACAATAAACGGCTCCCACTCCTGCTGTATCAATGCACACAAGTTGCTCGTCACCCCCCGGTTAGTTTGCTGCAGCCGGACTATGGCAAAGAAATACAGATCAAAAGAGGTATGAAGCAAAAAGAAGGAAAGGGAGACAGGATGCCTATCATTTCCACCTGTTCAGAAGGAAAGGCACTTGGAGTCTCAGAAGAGCAGCCAGCACCTGGACAGATCATGAACAAAGCAGCAAGGACAGAGGTGAAGTGGTGTGGTCCGGGCAACACAGGTGTGTGAGGCAGGTAGAAGCCAGTGATGGACAGCAGAACCCAGAATTAAGACCAGGGAGCTGGTCCCATCCCTGTGCTGCCCAACTGGAAACAGGGTGAGTCAACCTCTCTGAACTTCATTTTCTTATCCATGAAAAGAGGATCCTAATGCCCTCAACGTAGGGTCTTGGGGAGGATTACATGAGATAATGTATGTAACACAGCTGTGCAAAATCAGAACCTAATAGAAGAGAAATTTCAATAGTCTGGACCAGAACCCAGTATTTCATTTCAATCAAGTGCCCCTCCAGTTTTAATATGCTGCCCCTCCCATTGCCTCCCACCACCTCCAGGGCCAGCCGCTCCCTTAAGCTCTCTAATTAGCTAAATAAAGAGTGCAGACAGGGTCTATGTGAAAAAATGATTTCTGAGCCAAGCGAAATCCCCAGGGAATCGACAAGAACCACATGGCCAATTACCATGGCATCATTTCATTTCCTCGGAGTGACTAATACCCAGAGACAGTCACTTAAACACTAATCGCAGGAGAACAGGTAGAAATCATGTTAAATGAGCCCATCTTTATTCCTGGAAGAAAAGGCAGGAAGGCTGTCCAGTCCACCAGAGCTTGCGGCTTCGTCATATGGAGCAGGGTGGCTGCCACTTCCCATCCAGCATGGGAGTTCAGCCACGTTGGTAGCTGCTCCTAAGAAGGCACAGCACCTTCAATACTGGACAAGTGACAAGTGGCAGCCCCCCTGTCAGCATCTCATCCTTCTGAATGCAAGAACCTCACCCACACCTCTCCCTGAGTGCGGCTGGACCTTCGGGGAGTCCTAAGTCAGTCCCCAGGGCTGTGCTGGGAGGGGGCCAGGGGAGAGCTCCCTCTTCAAGGTTTTACGGGGACTCCTTCACAGGGGTTGCTGCAGAGCGCTGCTCCTCATTCCCAAGCCTGTTTTCTTCTTTCCTACTGAAGCTTTCCCCTCTCTTCTCCCTTCTCCTCTCTGTCTTCAGCCAATCGTTTATCAAAGGGGAACAGGTGTTCTACACAATGGGGAGGGAGGAGGAGAGAGAGGAGGAGGGAGCAGAGGAGGGAGAGGGGGAGGGAGGAGGGAGAGGGGGAGGAAGGTGATTCCCTACATTTCTTAAGAGATCATGCATTTCCTACCAAGTGACCATGAGTATTTCCCCTGGTCATCCTGGGCTCCCTCATCCCTTCTTGTCAAAAATTGCCTAATTCCTCCTACTTACATCCCACTTCTACCTAAGTCCCAGGTCAAAGGTCCCCTAAACTCTTCCTTAGCAACTTCAGCCCCTCACCGAGCTCCTGCTGCTTCTGTAGAATGCACCAAAGTTTAGCTCATAATTCCTGCAAGCTGTATCTCTCATGCAGGTTAATTTGAACTTCCCACCCTGATTTTGTGATTCTTGAGGGAGGGCGCGATCTTCCGTCTCTCGGGTATTCTGCACGGGTGTCTTGGTGCAAGACTGGGCACAAAGTTAGTGACCTATACAACACCTGCTTAAAACAGAAAACGTGCTTTCAGGTGCTGCTGGCTGAGGTTTGCCCAAGGGCAAGTGCTTCCTGAGTTCCTCCAGGATTCTGGGCACTGAGCTGGGCCCTGGCCACGCCAGGGGCGCGCTGTGGTCCCAGAGCACTCCTCTGCTCTTCCTGAGGACAGATCCGTCACCCACCAGCTGGCAGGCGTGCCCCTGCTGAGCCAGCGCATCCTGTCTGTCAATGCTCAGTTGAATTTCTTTCTGTGATTTCCCTCAGAACCTGTCTTTCCTCTTTCCTAGGAAAATGACGCGAGGCATGCTAGAGCCATTGACGGGCGCCACATGCGTGATCTCTTGAATTGATTTCCATTTTGTAGTTGGGTTTCTGATAAGTAGGCAGCTCTCCGTGTGCCACTTCCAGGGACCCAGCCTCCTTCCCCTGTGGCTCTGCTCCTTCCCCTCTGGGCTGACCCACATCCAGGAGGGTCACACGTGGCTTCATGGTTCCAGCCGCTCTTGTCTTCATGGCCCTCTGCCACGCAGGAGAGTGGGGTTATATTTCACAACTCAGGTGGTTAAAGATGGCTAGGTTGTGTATCAGTACATTTTCCTTGATCTGAAAATTTACTTTTATTCTGATCTTCAAGAAATAAAAGCATTTCCAAGAGGCTTTAAAGCTCGGTGGTCCGAAGGTGGCTGCTCATCTGCTGTGGCCATCTCCCTCTGGCCTGATCAGCCCCAGGTCCTCCTGCCAGCTCCTGCTACCTGGCTTGCCTTGCTTCTTGGGGTGTGCACATCGGCCTCCCCAGACAGCCAGCCAGCTCGTGGGCCCTTTGGCAGCTCCCCGGCATGTTGCCCTGCGCCTTGCCCACAGCGAGGGCTCTATACACACGGGTGACAAAGCTGTGCATGACTGACAAGTTCGTGACTCACCAAACCTCAGTTTCCTCATCTTGAAAGCAGTGTGCAAGAACTGAATCCCCCTCCTGGTACTTGAAGATGAGACTAGATGATTAATGCACGGAGCTTACCACAGCATCCGGCACATGGCAAGCACTAAATAAATACTCATCTTTCTATCTTGTGACTTAATACAACCATGACTCACGCCTGTGGAACACTTGGGTTTCTAAGAACTGCTAGAACGTTCAGGTCTCACTGCAGCCAGAACTCGTTTGGGGAAAGTGTTGAGGTTTAATGGGAATGTTTGGGAGTCAGGCAGATGTGGCCTCTGTCATTCACCAGCGGTGACGTTAGACACGTGGCTCATCTCTCTGGTTGTCAGTCTATTCAGGGTGCCCAAGCAGAATAACAGACTGGGACCTAGTCAAAGAGCCCACCTGCTAACTCTATCACTTTGGTGATGTGGATTTGGGGAGGACACCAACATTCAGACCATAGCATGGAGACTCTGCCTTCTCATCTGTAAAATAAAACAACAAGGAACAGTTCTTCTTGGTGAGAATTAAAAACTGCCCTGGGTGGGCCTGTCACCAGGCTGTCTCTTTCCTGTTTTGACTTGTGTGGTGCTGAGGATGGAAGTTGGGGCCTCGTGCTTGACTGGCGAGTGTTCTCCCCTGAGCTGTGTCTCCAGCCCCAAGCTGTCTCCTTTCTGCTGAGGAAGAAGATCAGTGTCTAAACAAACACCCGCTGCTCGGGTGTGGTGGGGAAACCCCCGTGCTCATTAGAGGCAGATTTGGTGCTAAGCAAGAAGGCTGCTCCCTTCCTCGGCTCCTAACCCTCTAAGTCAAAACACGGCCTGCCTGGAAGGAGAGGCATGGAAGTCCCTCATCAGGCCTCAACACTTGGCCCCAGTGAGCTTCACGTCTCCAGGGCAGGCTCTGTCTGCTGGGGACAGAGGGAGCATGGAAGGACACAGGGCAAAGGCTTGGGGTTCTGAAGACTGACTTTTGTTTCTGTTATTTTTTTTTTTTCCTGTGACACTGGCATTACCATAAAAGGACAAAATCCTCTAGACTTCAGAGGATCACACTTCCTGCAGAATCTTCTCTACATTCAGTATTTTAATGCTCTCAAGGCTTTGTGGTCAATGATCTGAAATTCAATTGACCTGACCACTGAAAATAATCATGCCTATGGCCATTTCAAGGGGGCACTTGATAACCACTTGCAGGACATCCTGGGTAAGAGCCCAGGGCCTGATTCCAATTCTGCCCTTCCCAAATGACAGCTCCATGAGCCAAACTGCTCAATCTTGGATGTGCTCTGTCTGCTTTATTGTCTGAATGCTGATGGTACTTAGCATGTGCGAGGTCGTCATTGTCTGGCATACAATAATGCCTCAGAAGTGTCACATCTCAATATGGCAGAGCCACACTAGCGGAATGATTGCTAGGAAACACACAAGGGACAGTGGTATCTCCAGCTGTCACCTGAGCAGGGATGGAACCATCCTCTACTGTGACTGGTACAGCCATGGGCAGCCTGCCTACACTGGCAGAGTCAGAGTCTGGATCAATCCTGCTTGATGCAAGATGCACAGAGACGGGGGGAATGCAGGGCTCATTTAAAAATGGGCACCAACCAGGGTGAACTCTAGTGCCTCCTGGAAGGATCTGTAACACAGAATTGCTCTGGCAAATGAGCAATCAGAAAATCAGAAAATTCCTGAGGAACTTACTAAAAAGTGAGAGGGAGACACTGGTGCTCCTCGAGAGGCTTGCCAAGATGCCCATTTAGCCCATATTTTGAATAAAGCAGTTCATTCTAATGAAATGTTCTTTGGTGATTAAACTTGTATAAAAATTTATCCATGAGAAAAAAAATGATTAAGAAAAAGACAAGTGATCAGATACATGGAAAAAGGAAAAACAGAAAACAAATAAAGATGATGTGATCAAATGTTTCAGCACAGGTCCTAGAAATGCAGTTGGAAGGTCCACAACCCTGATTCCACATCTGAAAATGCGCAGCCCTCCTGGCACTGGAGTTCATTATAAAGATGAGAAGAGAGGCAGAGTGAGGAGGTTCAGGACAGCTTAACAAAAAAACGAAATCTGGGAAAAGACACGCAGTTCCTTAGCACATCACTTACAACCTCACACACCTCCAAGTAGTTTCTGCAAAGAAAACGCAGAAAGTCCTTGGCTTAGGTGCAGATGAGCCAAGTAGGGGCTGACTCATTTGGGAGACGTGGCTCCCATTTTGCTGAAAGTGGGTGGGGGATGAGGTGGATTGGCTATTTCTGGGAGAAGGAGCGTAGGGTATTTGAAGACAGCACCAGGCATACGTGAGAGTGACCACTGTCCTGAGCCTCCAACAGACTCAGGTTTGTAACCAGTGTCACAATAAGCCATGACCCACCTGACCCAGCCCCAGAGTCAGGGTTGTGGGGTGGGGGACTGGAAATCTGCACAATTCCTAGGGGATTCTGATGCTTATCATAGCGTGAGAGCTGCCAGTCTGCACATCCAAGAGCTGTCTGTGCCAGAGAACAAGATCCTGTTCCTGAGCAGCTCCCCTGCAGAGAAAGTAGAGGTCTGGATGGACACACAGACAGCTATCTGCAAAAGATGCTTGCTGACTGTTCCATCTGCACCCACTTTGAACCCTGGATGCTCTGGATGCTTTCATGTGGAAGAAAGGGGAGAGATGTGACTATGGTATGATAAGAGCTGGCTCTCAGCCAATTGGCTTTTGCAGTATCTAGAACCCAGATTCCGTCCTCAGGACTCCCTTGTTTCTGTGAGAATGACACATATTTGGACCAAAGCTAAATGATCTGAAATGATGACACCCCGGAACCAGGCAACATTATCTTAACACAAGAAAGAGAAAAGTTCACAGAAACTAGGACCAAAGATGATTTGGCTGGGGAGACAGTGTAGCTGGACCTTCTCATCCGTTGTGGCTATGACAAGAGTATTGAGATATGATGATTTATTTATGGAATTAACCAAGAAATAAGCTGTTCTGACCATAGTCATCTCTGCTGCCAATACCCAAATTGCTTTCCTACCCTGAGATGATCCCAGGAAAAGAAAGATCTGAGTTATATCAGAGTGTTAAGTGTTCCCACTAGACTTTGGGTTAACTCCTTCAGAATTTACCAATTGTTTCTACAACCTTTCAGAGAAGGCCCAGGTTGTTGTAGTGGCTGCCCAGATGAGGCCAAGATTGGAGGGGTCTCTCTCTCTCTCTTTCAACTCCTTATTTACTGATTTACACAAGGTTAAACCATTGGTGAAAGCCCAAGGTATTAGTTTGAATCTGTTTGCACAGATTCACTTACTCCTTGGACTTCAGGAAACCAAGGACTTTCATAGTTAAAATGCACACACACACACACACACACACACTTGGGTAACCGGGCGTGATGGTGCACGTCTGTAATCCCAGGGGCTTGGAGGCTGAGGCAGAAGGATCCTGAGTTCAAAGCCAGCCTCAACATCTTAACAAGGCCCTAAGCAACTTAGTGAAAACCTGTCTCTAAATAAAATATACAAAAGGGCTGGGGATGTGGGTTAAGCAATCCCTGGGTTCAATCCTGGGTACAAAGAAAGAAAGATGCTCGGGAGAT
Organism: Marmota flaviventris; assembly: GCF_047511675.1. Classification (NCBI taxonomy): domain Eukaryota; kingdom Metazoa; phylum Chordata; class Mammalia; order Rodentia; family Sciuridae; genus Marmota; species Marmota flaviventris. The sequence goes on from NC_092500.1 coordinate 169,087,172, forward strand.
AAATTGGGGGCTGGGGCTCAGGATTCCAAGCCTCTGGAGCTGTAACCTAATCATGTCTCCTTGGCGGAGAAGGCAGGTGCCCCTATGACCTGTCAAACTCTCACATGGATGATAAGAAGATTAAGATAATAGCCTGCCTGATGAAGCTAATAAGAAAGATTTAAAACAATTGGCAGAAATAAATTGAGTTGAGAAATGCTTATTACAGATAATGATTCTGTGCCATAAAAGCAACCCACAGGGTCAGTTTCATTTCACTTGCCAAGGGGACAGGAGATGCCAGTGACACTGAAGCAGAGATGGCCTGTCACACCATGCCCAGGGCACAAGCAGGCAGGCTGGTAGCAAACCCTTCTGGGCCTGCCCCAAGACCAGCCTCCAACAGCACCCCTTCACCGAGGATGACCAACTTGAAAAGTTGGGAAGCTCCAGGTCACGTGCAATGTCTTGGATGTTGGAGGAGGTGCATCTGTACTCAGGTATCCTAAATGGATTTTCCTAAATTTAACAGTCTCAGTTTTCCTCCCTTCCAGCCTGGGCAAGTGAGCAACCTAGAAATTTTCTCCTTCTTTTCCCCCCCAGAGACAAGAAGAGTGCAGTTTCACTCGCAGGGAAGTGAGAACCCTGTGAGTCCTACTGCATGTGGCTCCCTGCGTCCCTGCTCCTCCTTCTATCTCTGCTCTCTGCTGCTCATCTTCACGGTCCTTTGGCCTGTCAGCAGCAGCCACGGTCCCTGTGCTCTGGGCTCCCTGCTTGGGGAACCCTATGCTCAGGCTGGCTCATGCCTGTCCCTGGGAGATGGCAACTGCTCGGCTCCACCCCACCTCTCTCATCCAGGTAGAGGAAGAAGCCACCGCAGAGCCGAGGGGCTTTCCTCAAGTCCATCGTCTTCCTCCTCCCTCACCAACCCACCTTTCATTTCCTAACTGATGCAGTTGGGAAGCGTCTGGCCTGCATTGCCCTTGACCTTCAGGAGGGATCTGCAGGTGGAAAGCTCAAGGTGGAGTAAGCAACAGGCTCCCTCCTGCACTGGCTGGAGGAATGGGTCACAGACTCCTGGGACAGTGATCTGGAAACATCTTCTGTAATTGGAAGCATGCACACCCTTCGGACCAGCTGTCCCTATCTTAGGGGTCTCTCCCGTGGAAATAAAAGCTCAATGTACATAGGCCATCAGAGTGTGTACAGGAGAAGAGATGGGAGGAGCTGGAAAAAAAGAAAAAGAAAAATGATGACACTCTAAAAACTCAAGCAGAGTATATAGATGATAAGCCCAGGAGGTAGACTCTAGGAGGTGAGCTTGCAGAAGGCTTATCGGAATGGCCCCAGCATCACACCTGTGAGAGCCACAGCTGGGCTGTAATGCAGACAGGAAAAAGCCTTAGCCCAAGTCAATGGAGTGGCCATGAATCAGGAGGTGGCCTGTCCTTGTATTTCCTGCTCTTAGAAAGGAGGCGGCTCCCATCAACAGAGGGCAGTCCCCAGGCGGTGACACTCAGCTGTGAGGGCCAGCCATTAGCACTCCCACCCCTGGAGGGGGTGGAGCAGGCACCATATCACAGCAGGCGCTGCTGTCTGGGAGCATGTTGCCTGTGTGTATATTGGCACAGTCACAGGTGTGTACGTGTGTGTGTGTGTGTGTGTGTGTGTATAACTATACAAAGCAAAAGAATAAGCAGAAGAGAAGGGTAGGATTTTCTTGCAACACTGACAGTTCTAACTAGTCTCCATTCCAATGGGAAACACAGGCAAAACCCCGGCTGAGCAAGGGGGGGTGGTAACACAGGCCTGTGGCTCCCCTGACCTTGTCACAGGGAGACCAGGCACGCAGTCTCCCATCTGGACACATGTCAGCCCCTGAGAACTCCGCCGGCTTGCTATTTTTGAATGGGTTGGAAATAGAACCAAGGGATAAATTTTCTCTCCCTTCTGCCTGTCAGGGATAACCTGAATATGGGTTCAGATAGGAGCCAGGAAGAAAATACAAAGTAAGGAGCTCAGAAAGGGCACCCTACTCTGTCCCTGGGAGGCAGGGCCATGCCCAGGGTGCTATAAGATTAAGGTCATTGCTCTGGCCCAGGGTTAAGCAAGAAGCCCTAGTGCTGACATCTCCTGCCACCAAGATATGAAACCTCACGGTTAGACATACAATCAGCCTCTCATGTCTCACCCTCTCCTTGCACCTGTGACCAAGGCAGGGCAGAAAGGACACCCACAACTCAATATCTCTCCAAGAATGTCTTTCAGAGTGAGATTTTATTCCTCTCAGGAAGTGTGTGAGGAACAATGGAGAGGAAGAGGAGGCGGGCACATGGCTTCAGGTGACAGGCTCCTGTTAATATAGCCAAGAGCACAAGAGTAGCCCAGACCCCGTCACAGTCCAGCTGGACGCTGTAATCTCTTTAGAGTTGTTCTGGAAATAACAGCTAAAGTTATTAGCCAAGGAAAAAGAAGAGTTAGGAAGTGTAAATGATTTTTATACACTTGGATAATCCAGAAGAACTAGTTGGAGAAAAATGCTCACTAATATAAGAAGAAAGCATGAAGGTATCCATCTAAACATTAATATATTAAAATCTTTCTTACATACTAGCAAGAATTAGAATTTGAATGTAACAGAGAACAGAGTTCCACTCACAGTAGCCATAAAAATATAAAATACTCTAGGGATACACTTAATGAGAAATACATGGAATGAATAGAGAAAGCTACAAAAATTGACTGTAGAGTGATACATTCTTGGATGGGAGTCTTAATGTTGTGAGGGCTTCAATTTTATCCATCTTAATATATAAATTAATAGAATTCCAACTAAGAATTTATTCAAAACTAAACAAAATTATTCTTCCTTTCATCTAGAGGAATAAATATGGATGAAGAGCGAGGTGGAGTGGGTGGGGGAGAGTGAACATTGACTGATTAGTTATTAAAATGTATTTTAAAGTAGAATAAACTCATAAATATTGCTACCAAAGCACAAATCAGGGTTTCTGCTGATTAGTCAGTCACTTCTGACATTTCTGGATGTGGACATTAGCATCTTCTTTTCTCTCAGTTGACCATGGCCTCTCGTGGATGCTATTTTGTCCCAGGGCGGTCCCTCCCCAGGCCCATCATCTCAGAACAGCCAGCATCCCCATGGTCTTTGGGCATCATCTTAGGAAAAGCAGTGGGAGTTCTAGGCCTGGGACTTATATTCCTTTTATCGATATTCAGTCTCCAAGGCATGGAGTCCAAGCAGATCCTCTGACTGGGTTTCCAGGACACCAAACATCTGGGAAGAAGCGGCCCATCCGCTTGGAATGCTGGACACTTCCTGACAGCCTTTCCCCTGGACAGGCAAAACGTGCAGGCTCCAATATTAATTTTTCACTTGTCCCCTGGACTCCTGACGCCTCACATACTGGAGCTGCTCACAGCATCTGTATGTGGAGCCACGTTTTCAAATCCACAAGGCACTTATTTTAAACGGAAGAAAAATAAATTGTAAAAAAGAAATCAAAAAAAGGAAAAGCAGCTGCTAAGAAAACACGAGCTCCAGCTGTTATTATAAAATTCAACAGACAGAAAGTTACTCTGTCCTGCTGCCATAAATGTCTCTAAACACTTAGGTTCTTTGGCGGCACTTGTCGGCCGACCGCACCGTTCTATAACTCTTTGCAGAGACTGGCTTCTGCGCCCCGTGTGACAAGACAATCTCCCCTTTTTACAACACGGCGCTCTGTATGGTCCTCAAGTCATTTTTCTCTGAGGTACTGACAGCTGGTTACAAATGACGTTTCTCGGGTAGGTCTTTGCAGGTCTTTGCACTGACACTCAGGGACACCTCCACCATGCCCCCGATGTGCTGACGCACGATCCCTGGTTCTTTCCATCCTTAATGGAGGTATGTATGTGGGGTGGCCTGGAGCTGCTATCCATCCACGGCTCAGGGAGTCTAACCCACAGCTGGGAGGGTAGCAGCACAGCAAGTGCTCTAGAGCCCCTTCCTGCCTTTCATTATCCCACATCCTTGAAGAGAAAACTCACCAAGTGGCCCAGAGCCCCTGGGCTAATGACGTTATTCTTATACTCATCACTGTTTTAGGAGAAAAATTGCAAATGATCCACCACTTAGAAAGCACGGATATTTCTCAAGAACAATAAGCATATATTACATTGAAACCAAGTCACTAAAAACTTTCCTTCAACTCTTTGAGAAAGAGAGAAGTGGTAAATCATTTAGGCTGCATCTCAGTAACCAAAGCGCTTTTCTGAACCTCTTTTCCCAAACTGCAGGTCACATGTAGAAGAGCACCTTGTAGCCTCTGGTAAGCCATGTTTGTGAATGTAAACTACAAACAGAATCTCTGAGATTTCCAGCAAAGCCTCCTGTCATCGTTCAGAGGCGGATGCTCTTCCCTGTGTTCTGTAGCAGGGGCCAGCAGTGGTGTTCGAGTGGGTGGTGAGTGAAGGTGTGTGCTCAGGTCACCTAAGGTTGTGTGGCAGTTGAATGCAGCTCCAAAGAGCCAGGAGGAGGGCCAGGGAGCAGCCTCAGTCATCCCAGGAAAGGGTCATGGTATGGGAAGGCCTGGGTTCCAGAATCCAAGGGTCCTGGTTGGAATCCCAGCCTTGCTGCTCCCTCACAGGGTAGTGGTCCTGTACCCTGCTGTTACTAAACAAAGATAGATGCAAAGCAGCTGGCACTTGAGCACTCAGAAATGGTTGTCCACTTGAATAGAAAAAAAGATGTAAATAGAGTTCATCTTCCTCTACCAGGATCTGCTTATACCTACCCGTCCAGCTCCTTCTTAAAAGATTTTTAATTCATTTTTGATGCCTGTTTTTAGATGAAATGAAAACAGCTTCAGGCACGATGCAGAACATGAAGAAACACAGATAAAAGAAGTGGTCGGAGTCACATTAAATCCACACCAGCCACAGGAGGAAAGAGTCTGAGGTCTGACCAGCGTCTTCACTGGGGGTGAGGGACAGTACAGCAAAAAGGGATTTGCTCTAAGAGACCATTCTGCGGTGGCTATTCCCATGGCACCTGGCGAGCTAACAGGTTCAGAGAGGACTCGGGGGCTCCATGTGCTGCTCAGAATGGTGCCACCTTTAGTGACTTCCCACCTCCATACATTACTGTCATCCTTACAAAGCACTGAAGAAGACAGAGAAAGAGTTGTCTTTAAGTGACTGTAAGCAGGACAACACACAATCGACTCAGTTTTTTTTTTTTTTTTTGGCCTGAGTTGTTCCAGTTGGCTGTCTACACGGATCACAAGACTCTTGCTTCTCCAAGCTGCATAAAATTAAGCCAAGTAATTGAGTACAAACCAGAGCGGCATTTAATCATACAGATGTTTCACACCATGCTTTTTTTTTTTTTTTTAAGGCACCAAAAAGCTGCTTGAAGACTTTCTTTAGTTTATAAGACTTCATTTAAGTACTTTGGAGAATATGTTTATTTTCCCTTTTTATGTTCAGATATTTAACAAAGCCCAGCTCGAGGATTGGTCGGAATCAACATCTGAAGATGCCAACTTGGACTTCGATCCAAGTTGCCAAAACCACCTCGTGGGTCTCAGCGAAAGGGAGAAAACCCAAGCCCTTGGTCTGTGCTCTTGTTAAATAAAGCAGCTGGCCAGAATCTCTTCAGCGATGTGCCACTGGACTTTGATTCTTTCTAATTTAATTTAACAAATATTTACTCAGTACTCATGGCTGGGCTTCAGCCTTGAGGACTCAAAGCGGATGGAGACCCGTGCAGGTCACGCCTGAGGAATGCAACTCGGAGCTTAAGAGCGGATGGCCTCAGCCAGCCCCATCATTCTGCTCAGGAAGAATGGAGACCTGGGCTTCTAGAAGGACGCTTCCTAAGGGCACAGAGGGAGGGAGAGCCAGGGAAACTCAAAGTTTGAAGGCATGGTTAAAAAGTGGACGCTGTTGCTACCCACGGAAGGAAGCAGACGGAAGTGCTCATTAAAGTCCCTTCCTGTGGCTTCACTCTTGGGTGTCCACTCCTCCCTTGCCTGGTCACACAGAAGAAGTCCTCCCCGCTGTCTGCACAGGGTCACTTCTTCACACAAACTACCCATGTGCCCTCCACTCAGTCCCCTGGGTTTGGGCAGGAGGAAAAGTTGGAATTTGAACCCAGTGTAATGAAGACCAGGTTTCACTCTCAAGACCTTTCCTGAAGCAGATATTGAGACAGACCTGTGTTTACCTAAAGCTCACACCCAATACTGAACCCTGCCTGCTATTATACTAGCAGGTGGTGGGCTGTGCTAGCCACGTCACTGCTGTTGGATGGCTTGACACCCTGACTCCCGAGTTGACTGGACCTCTTTTGACGGGACCCTTGCAACCATCACTGTTCTTTATTGGGCTTGACCTTGAAGTCTGTGGGTGTCTGGCCCCCACTGAGCTCTCAATATGGTTCTTGAATTACAAATATTTTGAGATCAAAGCCCATTTGGGGTGGCTTCACAGAAGAAGAAGTGGGATTCATTTTATGAAAATGGAAATGGTTTGATGGGAAGGGCCATGTTTCTTCCTCTGTTCCCTCACTGAGACTAGAAAATAGGATTGGGGCTGGTGAAGCATGGTGGACATGGACACGAGAGGTGCAAGAGGCCCGTGGGGGAGGCTCTCACAGGCAGGCCAGCTCTGCCTTGGTCAAGGGCAGAACAGACTCTGGCCATGCTTTCTAAATGAGACCCTATGTACCAAGATTTGCACTGACCTTGGAGATCACTTCCATCTGGAAGCCTCTGTGTATCACAGAAGGCAGAATGCGGTTTCTCAAGTGGGATTTGGCTGGGCTGTCAAACCTACCTCCTGACCCTTATGAAACACGATTGCCCAACAACCCGGGATGGACGTAATGTTAGTAAATTCAAGGCCTGTGGCTCTGATTCCCTTCCGATGGACACAGTGGCACATATAGAGAGGTCGTGGTTGGATGCAGCTAGTGGGTTGACTTGGAGAGGACAGCCAGCTCCAGGAAGCCCTGGGCACTTGGTCAGCAGTAGCAGAGGGCTAGGGTTCGGGAAGTCAGTGTGTGGGAGTGCACTGTATTTCTTTCTGGTATTTGTCCCAGATAATCCATTTGATATTGACACCTGAACTTTGTGACACAGCCGGGTCTTGCCAATGGCTTCTGTACAAAGAACATGATACAAATCAGCCGGGGTAAAGGCAGTTACCATGGAAACCTGAGACTGGAGTTGGAAAGTAAAAGTGATATTTAAGATGACTGTGGAAACAGTTTATAAGAATGAACTTCTTGGGAAGTTTCCTTTTTATTCTGAACTTTAGTATTCCTTCCCCCCGCCCCCCTTGCCCTTCAGAATTTGATAAAAGAAAAAAAAAATTAAATCAGATTGGAAATGTTACCTTCCTAGTTAAATAGCTAAAACAGGAGGACTGATTTATTCAAACCATATTTGCTGAAGACAAATTTAACTCTAAATGGAGAAAGTGCTTAAAGGTCAAGTTTTGTCTTGGTTACTTTGAAAGAGTTGCTAAGCGTTTTGTCCCCCATGGGGGCTGGGTTGACACCGGGAGGTGTTATTTGTGCTATTCTCCACAACCGTTTTTCCACCTCTCAGTAATGAGAAGAGAATTATGGCTATAGAGAGCAAACACATCCTTATGTGGACATGATCAGAGTTGAGGCCAAGCTACTCATGATAGCAGGAATAGACTGGCTGCCTTAGCATGCTGGTCACAGAGTCCAGAGGACATTAAGGATATGAGATTTGGTGCCAGACAGAACCAGATTCAACTCCTACTCTGCCGCTTACTGGTTGCCTTGACCCTGGGCAAGTTACTTAAGCATCCTCTGCCACAGTTTCTACATTTTTGAAATGACAGAAAAAAATAAAAATAAAAAACCGCCATTACTCCAAAAGCTCTCCAGGATTAAACAAAATAATGCACACAAAGCAACGAGTATCTGCCCATAAGAAACTAACAGCCCAAAGCAGATCAATCAAAAGGAAGAATCTAGGGGAAGATGTGTGGGGAACACGGGAGCAAAAGCCAGACAACCAGCTGAGACATTGTCTCGCTTCAAGGGACTATTTCAGTCTCCGAGAATGGCAGCCCCAACTTCACGGAGCTGCTCCTTCTACCCTAAGGGCCAGAAGCCCAGCGTCTCCTCCCGACCTACTTCCTGACCCTTATGAAACACGATTGCCCAAAAACCCCGGGATGGATGTAATATTAGCAAATTCAAGGCCTGTGGCTCTAATTCCCTTCCGATGGACACAGTGGGACATACAGAATCTCTCTTCAGCGATGTGCCACTGGACCTTGTAGAGCCATGTTTTCCCTGCAAAACGAAGGCAGCCATTCCCACTAATACCCTCTGCATTCCATCCTCTCAACCAACGCCTGGAAGATCCCTTCTTCTGTATCCATCTCCCCTGTCTTGAGGAAAAAACTCCAATTTGATGGTGAAGCCCTCAGTGGTGACTGTCCATCTCTTTCACTTCTCTGCTGCTCACAGCAGCTGGCTCTGCTCCCACCCTCTCCTCTCCTCCCCACATCCTCTGGGACCAGCCTGTGTTCCTAACACTTCACTTAAACTCTTCCCAGGCCTCAGAGTCTACACCTGTTGGGACATGGCATCAGGATCTGACCTAAAGTCACTAAACACAATGGTTTCTCCAGTTCTCTTTCTGCCTTCCCATCTGCATCTGGTACCACTCCCTCCTCCCTGAAATCTCCTCCTCCTCCTCCTCCTCCTCCTCCTCCTCCTCCTCCTCCTCCTCCTCATTTTTTGATGGGATTTTATGTTATGCTGAATTTTCAACTTTCCCCACATCTTAGGTAAATTTTGCTTGTTCTTGCGTCTTTTCTTTCCTATTTCATTCATGTCCTAAGGTTCAGCCTTTGACTCTCCTCCTTAAGAGATGATCCAGGAAATTGGCTCATGAGCTCTCCCCTCACCAAAATGTTGCCATTAGCTACTGCTCTCTAGACCAGTCTTGTCCAATAGAGCATCTTGAGAGGATGGAGATATCCTGTGCCTATGTTTTCCAACATGGTAGCCACCAGCCCAGGTTAGCTGTGGAGCAGTTGGAATGTGGTTAGCCTGGGGGAGGAACTAGATTTCTAATGTTATCTAACTTTAATTCTAGTTTAATTACTTGCCACAGGTGGCTAGAGGCTACCATATTTTACACCACTGTTCTAGATAGCTTCACTTAAACACCATGATTTCAGGCTGAATATGATAAAGACAAAAGGCCTGGGGAAGGAGTTCCTCACCCAACATCTCTGCCTATAGTACCAGCACCCATGCCACACCCCATATTCCAACACCGTCTTTTATTAATTCCCCTCTGAGCCCCCATACGTGGCCTCTGACACTCACTGACCTATTTGGAAATGTTTTTGCTCTCTCAGTTCCTCCTACATCTCACTGCCACACCCTTTTCAGCTTCTCCTTCAAACCATCAGTCCGAGTCTCTCACTTCCATGCCTCTTGCCATCGCTGCTGTTTAATCTCATTCCAACATGGCTCCACTATTACACTTATCTACCCCGAAGCCCCAGTCGATGCCCACTTTCATAAGGCCAAAATCTTTTGTCTGATTTTCTAAAAGACATTAAAGGTAATGTCCTACCAAACCAGTCAATATTGTCTTCCATGATCTCTCTACACACATCCCCCTGCCCAACACACACACACACACACACATGATTTCCCACCTTAGGAACATGAACAGGCTGTGTTCACTCCTGCCTTGGCGCTTCCAATGGCCTTACAGAACCTGCCTGTGAAGACCCAGCTGCAGTTTCACTCCCTCCATGGAGATTTCCATGATGATCTAAGCCCTGCCTGACACATCTCACCTCTGAATTTCTAGGGCATTTATAACGAACGTAACTGACCCGTGACTATTGTCTCCGGGGGGCTAACCTTTTCTCTCGTATTAGAGAGGAAGGCAGTGGGTCTTCTTCAGTGTCCTGCATGAGACTCAGCTAGGTGCTCAGCACTTCATAAACATGTCTTGATTAATCAGCAAGTTTGGGATAAGAACAGGTCTTGAAGAGCCCCGAGAGCTCAGTGGACATTAGATTCATGGTTAATGAGTTACTCCCTACTCTCCAGAGTTCCCGGGTCATCCTGGGTTTTCCCAACTTTAATTCTTTCCCCCTTCTTCCTAGACACTGTAGGAGCTAATCAGGACAGGGCTGGAGCAGAACATGTACGATTTTCTGTTTTCTCCTGGAAATGGTGGTCATGGCTAATGCCTTATTTGTCATGTAGAGAAAAATTATGGAGAGAACTTCTGTCACTTATTAGCTTGGGGGCACTGGATAAACCTCATAAACTATGAGCCTCATTTGGGGGAATAAAAATATCACCTTGAAATCTTATAGGGAAACTTTGGAGTTAAACAAAATAACACTTGAATAATAGGCTTGACATATGATTGGATGTCCCAGAGATAGATGGCACACCTCATGGATGGCAGGGACTTTTTTACTTTAAAGGATAATCCAGAAGGGCAACGTTTAAACCAAAGGAACTGACTAAACTAGAACATTTCATGCAGTAGACTAAGCAGGAGGAGTGGGAGTATCTGCAATCACAGTCGTGATGAACGTTCTAGTGCATTGGCTAACACAGGTCAGTTGTGCCAGAAATGTTAGTTGCATAAAAAAATCATGCTTATTGTTTGTCTTTGTATTATTCTAATCAAAGATAAAAAACGGTCAAGAGTTTTGAGCATCATGAGATAACCATGCTCCATTCTTTTTCCAAAACTTCTGGAGTCAAAAGTGTTTTGGAATTCAGGATTTTTCAGATCTTATAAAGGTAATGTGGGTCACATACTGTGGGACACCAGAAGTGGGGCACATCCCATGATTAAAAATATAAATGTTTCTGCAACATGATGAAGGAATTTAAAATCTACTAAGAGACCCATGAGTTTGGATTCACTTCCAGATAAGTCTTCATCCATTCTGGTTTTGGCCCCAAATTATTGTTATACTTCAAATTAATTATTGTTATTTTAATTGGATGTACGTACATATGGGGCATGCTGTGATAATTTGATATGTATATACAATGTGTAATGATCAGATCGGTTAGCTTTTCCATTTCCTTAAACATTTTAAAATGATTAGCACATAATACATTGATGTGGAACTTTCTATCTTCCAAGGTTTTAAAATTAGGAATTACAAAGAAATTGTGTTCTTGAACTATTAGACATAATTTTCTACAAAAAAAATGGTGTAGTCACGTTGAAAACTTCCATTCAGCTTTTAGAAATATATAAAAAAAATAGAGGGTGACAATTTCAAAGCTTACTGTAAAACTACAGCACTCAGACCATGTGGTACTGGCCTGAGGATAAGAGACATATGGAATATGCAATGGAATAGAATTGAAAGTCCAGACGTGAACTCACGAACCTATGGTCAACTGAATTTCCACAAAGAGGTCCAGATCATTCAAAGGGGAAAAGAATAGTTTCCTCACCGGAGGGGGCTTTGGCAACAGGTGTTCCACATATTAAACAATGAGGTTGGAGCTGAACCCCACACCATACGTAAAAATTAACTCAAAATGGATCAAAGACTTCCTGTAGGAGATAAAACTATAAAACCTTTGGAACGAAGCAGAGGAATAAGTCTTTCTGACATTGGATTAGGCAATGATTTATCAGCTATGATCCAAAATAAAAGCAACAATTTAAAAAGTAGGTAAATTGGATCTCATGAAAATTAGAGGTGTGCATTGAATGAAACTATCAAGAAAGTAAAAGGATAACTGGATAAGGAAAATGGGGTATATACACAAAAATGAGTTTTATTCAGACAAAAAAAAGTGATGATATCTTTTGTAGGAAAATGGTCTTAATTAGAGACCATTATGTCAAGTGAACTAAACCAACCTAAGAAGGTCAAGGGTTCCTGTTTTCTTTCATATGCAGAAGACAGGAAGAAAAAGGAAAAGAAAGGTATGTGATGGGGGGATCTCATGAAAATCAAAGGGAGATCAGTAGAGGAAAGGGTCGGAGCAGGGAGGTACTGGGGATTGATATTGGCCAAACTATATTGTGCATGTATAAATATGTGACGACAAATCCCAGCATTATGTATAACTGGGATGCACCAATGGAAAATGTGGAAAGAAAATGAAATGAAAAGACAAACCACAGGACAAAAATGTTTGCAAGTCACATAACTGATAAGGGTCTAATATCTGAATATATAAATAACTCCTGAAATTCAACAACAAAAAGACAAACAACCCAATCAAAAATGGACAAAGGGCTTAAAATAGGTATCATTAGAGGAATCTACACAATCGCACAGTAAGCACACAGGAAGATGAGGACCATCACAGGCCATTAGGGAAATGCAAAGCAAAACCACCCCAAGATGCTCCTTCACATCAGAAGGATGAAGCTAAGAAGAAAAGAGAAAATGACAAGCAGCAGAGAAACTGGAACCCTCACACACCCCTGGTGGGCCTGTAGTGGGGGGTCTGCTGTGGAAAACAGCGGGGGCCATTTCAATAAGTTAAACAGAGAAGTACCCAGTGCCTCGGCAATTCCCTGCTAGGTGGAGATATGGGGAAGAGTTGAAAACAGGTGTTAAAAATTTGTACATGAATATTCACAGCAGTACTCTTCCTAATTAGCCAGAAGATAGAAACCACCCCAAACTCCATGGACTGATGAATGGATAAATAAAATGCCCACAAGGAAGTATTTTTATTCAACCGCAAAAAAGAACAAAGCCCTGAGGCATGCCACCATGTGGTGACTCTGGAGAGTCAAAGACCTGCACCAAGGCCACAGGGTAGGATCCCCTTTACACGCAGCAAAGGTGCCTGATAAAAGCAGGTGGGTGGTTGCCAGGGCTTGGGGAGGGAGTGACTGCTAATGGGACAGAGTCTTATTTGGTGGCGATGGAACTGTTTCAGAGCTATTTCGTGGTGAAGGTTGCACAACATTGTCAGTGTACTAAATGCTACCGAGTTGAACAATTTAAAATGGTTTAAAGTGAGAATTATATGTTACATGCATTTCAAGACAATAAAAGAAAACAATGGAAAGCAATCATTGGGGACCCTCAGGCGTCTGGAGACTTCAGGGTCTTTGGGTTTTTTTGTTGTTTTTTTTTTTTCTTCTTGAACACTAGCCAAGACGTTGGAAACATAGTAAAATAATTAAAATGATAACAAAATTTATGTTCTGCTTTAAAATGGTGTATGTAAGGTGTTTTGATGACTTTTAGAAATCTGCAGAGTTTATCAGTCTTGGTGCTGTTTCCTCTTGGGGATGGCTAGTTCTGGGCTTTGGGGGCGACCTGTGCACTGCAGGGTGTTGAGCAGCATTCCTGGTCCAGCCCCCAGATGCCAGGGGCATCTCCCATCCCAACGGTGACATTGCCAAGTGTCACCCAGGTTCAAAATTGCCCCTGGGGGAGAACAACTGCTCAGACCTCTTTAGGAATGGTTTGTTATTCTGGGACTTCATCCTCTTCTGCAGTTTCCCTTAAAAATTCATTTGAGATCCTCTGTTAGTCATTTCCTAATAACAGAGAAGCTGAGGGGAGGGGACTGCATTGTAGAACAGCAGGTAAACTTCAAGAACACTTCTCATACGAGGGACAAGAGTCCACCATCAACTTGTAAACAGCAGGTTTCTAAGTGGCAACCAAATGCCCTGGCAATAGGCTAAATGCGGATAGCACATTTAAAAAAAAATAGTGAGTGTGCAAAATGTTCCCTTTTCAAACCCTTTTTGGGCAAAGACTACTGCTCTGCCGGCATTCCAGAACAATGACAGCCCATGTGCCCTTGGTCAACTCTGCCTCCTTCTCGTTTGAAAATGCAAACCCTGCTCCATACAGAACTTTGCATGCCATATACTGAGTCTGGAATCAGACACTGAGCACAGAGAGCAGCCTGTGCTCCGGTCCCCCTTGGTGGCAGCAGCCATCAGGAGAGGAGTATTGAGTGTCCAGGACTTGGGGTTCCCTGGCCACTAACCCTGGTGTGGTGCCACTTTTATCCACTTTATGTCTTGGGATTTGCAACGAGATCTCCTTTGCACAAAGGGTCACAAAGCTAAGTTTGAGAGCCACAGCCCCAGAGCAAGCCCCTCTTCCCGCAGGGGAGGGGACGAGAGTGCAGGGGAAGGAGCAGAAGGGGAGACCCTCGGCTCTGAACTCGTGGCCAGTTCCCTGTGCCCTGGTCCAGGAGCTCCAGCAGGATGTCACTCTGTCACTGGTGAGCCTCAGCTTCCTCATCTCCATGGCCACATTGCAGCTTCATCTCACAGGCCTGTTCTGGGAATTGAATTCAACAGCATGCGAGCACCACCCATGCAGACAGATGTTTGTGCCCCCAAACTCATAGCTGAAGTCCCAATGTGACGGTATTAAGAGGTGGTGCCTCTGGGAGGTATTTAGGATTAGATGAGGTCATGAGGATGCAGCCCCCATAATGGGATAAGTGTTCGTATAAGGAGATGAAGGGACAATGCTCTCTCTGTCCCAGCCATGTGAGGACACAGTGGGAAGGTGGTCACCTGTGAACCAAGAAAGATATCACACAGGCACTCGGATCTTGGATTTCCAGCCCCCAGAACTGCGGGGAATATGGGTATGCTTTCAGTCCCCCCATCTCTGGGTGCTAAGGTAGTCCAGGCTAAGACACCACCCATCACAGCGCATGTCCCCCAGAACCATTTGTCTTGTTTTTCCTAGGAGGAGACTCTCCAAACCTCTGACACGGTTTCTCCCAAGCTTCTTGGGAATCCACAAAACAAAGTCCCGCTGGGCCTCTGCTCCTGACTGGCCCCACCGTGTCCTCTAAACAGGTCAACAGGCCAAGGCTGGGGGATGACAGGTCTGCTCTGTCATCCACACACCCCCAAGCTCCCCCTTCCAGCCAATCTCATTTACTTTCACACTGTGGTGCCACTGTGAGAGGAGGCTGTGCGGGCAAAGCGACTTTAGAACCCACTGAACTTCTAGGTCCCTTTCTCATGTCTTCATACATATGAGGTGTATATCTATTTAAATCCCTAGGGAAAACCAGTCTCCTTTAGCCAGAATCTCCTGAGAAGTGTCTGGTAATTAGTTTGGCTTGGACCCTGAGCAACAGTCTGATGAGTCCGGGGTTCACCTCAGGAAAAGGGGGTAAAGGTGAGATGGCTCCCAGTGGCTTCTCAGTAACGTGCCCCAGGGGTTGGAGTGACAGGCGCCGGAGACTGGCGGCTGGGGCAGCTCTCCAAAGACAACCCTCAAGGATATGCCAGGGTCTGAGGAGGGTACTTGGTTAAGGTCCCTGAAGGCTGGAACAGGCACTCTGCTTTCCCAGGCAAGGTCAGCAGACGAGTCGAGGCTTGCTGGGGCAGCTCCCAGGGGCCAGAGAGTCCCTGGAGGAGAGGTCACTGCACCAGGCCAAGCAAACTGGGAGAAGTGAAAGCCCTTTACTTCTATGCCCTCCACGGCTCCCTGTGGATGATCTGTGCTGTGCTCCAGCAAATTCAAACTGCAACCAAGAGAACTTTTTCCTTCTCCCCTTTGTCTGGGTCTGGAGGACTTGAACAGAAACCCAGGCAGTCTGAACCAAAGCCCATTTCAGATTTTAATACTAGGTCATCTTCTATGAGGTGGAACAGAAAGAGGAAAATCACCATTTCTCTGAAAAGGTTCAGTAGAGGAGGTGGATCTGGGGAATCGAAGCAAGTGTCCACCCTGAAAAGTGTGATGTGGACGACGGCGGTGGGGCTGGAGCAAGGCTGAGGGAGAAACTGGGCTGGAGGAAGGGGCGAAGGGGACACTGAGAACAGAACCACGTGCCCCCAACTGGGAGGGGCGGAGGGAGTGGGGAGGAGAGTGAAGGCTGCGAGCCCCGGAGACACAAACTAGAACATGCACTTGAGAAATCAGGAAGGAGACCGGGAGAAAACAGTGCAAAGGTGATGAGAATAGGAGAAAAGCAAGAGAAAGCGGGTGGAGGGAGATGGAGGAGCAAAGCGGAGCACGTGACCGTCACGGAGGCGACCATTGGCTTCAGGGCGAAAGGCTGCCCGTGGTGGCAGGCAATAGCAATGCACGGTGACCCCAGACCAGTGATTTTTGTTTGTTTTTGAATAAGGAAAAATTCTATCAGTATCTTGTCTGGAAAATGAATCAGTAAAGCAGATTCCTAACAAAAACAATAACCAGGTTGGCCTCAACTCGGTGATCCGACCCTAGATGCCACAAGTCAGCAGAGCGCGATGTGGGGTGCAGAGAAGTACAAACAAAGTACCCAAGTGGCTTCTAGGCCAGATAGGTGTTCTTTCACATGCTGAGGCTCAGGACAGCAAGGGCTGAGAAAATGGGTTTCTTATGTCTTTTTTATTTAATATTTATTTTTTTAGGTGTAATTGGACACAATACCTTTATTTTATTTATTTACTGTATGTGGTGCTGAGGATCGAATCCAGGGCCTCCAATGTGCTAGGCGAGCGCTCTACCGCTGAGCCACAACCCCAGCCCCTCGCTCCTGCATTATTGGTATTTTTTTAAAATTTGTTTTGGTGCTAGATAGCCTTTAATATAATAACAGACATTTTCAGGTTTGTGGCTGTGCAGTTGCTGGTGATGACTCCAGTTGCAGCAGCACCTTAGCAGCACCCACGGAGCTGGGAACACAAGCACTAGTGTGTTCCAAGAAAAATGCGTCTATAAAAACAGGCCTGGCTTTACCCACCCCCGTGCCACGTGGCAGGTGAAGCACCCTCCAGAGCACAGTAGTAAGTCACAGTGTAGGATAAGAAGACGATTACTGTTACCAGACCAAATGAAGAAGATACAAAAGAACAGTAGGCGACACTAAAATCTCCTATAAATAATCTAGATTGACGATGCAAAATTTTATTTGCCCAAATATGTGGGTTTCAGGGTGAAGAGAGAATTGAAGTGTGCTACCCCTAACGTCTCACATGTGCACAGGGGGCAAGGGGATGGCAAGAGAAACGAAGGCTAAAACATGCTTTTTGAAATTCAAAGGTGACCCCTCCTCAAATCCAAAACAGGGGCCAGGCTTTCCAAAACACAGTCAGGAAAAATGTCCTGCTTTAACAAAGAAAATGAAAAAACAACAACAACAACAACAACAACAACAAAGCCAGAAAGCACAACACAGAAACAAACCAAATGATCTGCCACAGTAAGTGAAAGTTGGTTAAATCCTCATTAAGACACAGATACCCAGATCAGGAACATGGAAAATGAAAATCCACTTGATACAAGATGTGCAGTGGAAATGTGAAAGAATGGTGAAAGTACATTGGAAAATGCAAACAAATAGATTAAAGATGACAGCATTTGTGTCTTTAAAAACGTACATGTCATGGAAAGTAATTAATAGGATAAATGATGATCTTTAAAAGAAGATATTATTGATTGAATTTTATCAAGCAACAGCTTCAAGATACATACAGCAATCTGCTAAAAATACAGAAATAATTGGAAGAAACTCAGTAGCAACGGGAAGGTTTTCATACCTCTCTCAATATTTTATAAATAAAGTAGATGATGGATAGAGGATCAAAATAAGAAAAATGGATAGAGAAGATCTGGAAAACACTGCTATTAAAATGATTAATAGAAGGCTATTAAACATAAATCTATTACACCTATAAATTATTGATCTTATGATAAGTCCTAAAGAAAACCTCCCATTATTTCCATAGCTAGAAATTGTTTAGTTCATACTCTCTGACAATAATGAAGTAAATTAGAAATTAATTTTAAGAAAGTAGGAGATAAAAATACCAAGTATTTTCAAATTAACAAACAACACACAAGGACTCCGTTCCTGTCTACACAGAGCAAAAGAAATATTAAAAGTAGAGTTACAGGCCCGCTGTATGGAAACACTGCCTAGCAAAACACAGGGGAAAGAAGTCAAGTCTGCTTAGCGGAAAGTATACAGCTTTGGCCGTGTTTAACCTCAGATAGGAAAGAATTAAAATACAGAAACTAAACATTCCATTCAAACTAATATTGACAAACAAGGCACAACCAGAAAATAAAAGAGAGAATTTTCTGGAGATCAAATTAGTGTGTTGGCAAGTAGATGAAAATAATTCGTAAATCTAGAACTTGATTTTTTTTTAAAGAAAAAACTATCAAAATTGACAGTCTTCCAAGAAGCCTCAAATGAAGACAAAACGAAATTACAAGTATGAGATGTGGGAAATGAGATAACAAGAAAATAAAAGAAAGCAGAACTTCACGTATAAATCCCAGCTAAAATGTTGAACCCCAAGGAGAAGGAAAATAAGAAAATAAAAATTATCAAATCTGACAATCAAAATAGATCACTATCCCACAGAAGAAATAGAAACCAGTCTCAAAGAATTGCATCCATAAAAGGAGCCGTGCCCAAGTGTTTTATGAGCAAGTTTTTCAAACCTGCCAGGAACACATAATTCTTACACTATTTAAACTGTTACAGATTGTAGAAAAAAATGAAAAATTGTTTTTCATTTTTAAAAACAATTTGCTTTCTAAAGTTAACATAAACCTGGTATCACAACGTGACAAAAGCATCCCAGCAAAACAGAATAATAGACTCACTTCACATAGAAATGTAAGTGCCAACCAGAAAAAAAAAAAACTCAGGGTTGTACATTCACATAAAAAAGAATAATGCCACCGAATCAGGTAGAATTTAATCCAAGAATACACAGGTTAATCGTAAGAAATAAAATTGATCACATCCATGTCAATGAAAAAAGATTATACTGATGAGTATCAAAAGCAGCATTTGATAAAATGAAAAATTCACTTTTTATAAAATTGCATTCTCAATGGCAAATAGATTAAAATTCATTTTAAATTTGGATCCGTATAGTGTGTAAATTACAGAAAGATACTTCCTTGAGGTGATGAAGTGTGTTTATCTAAAAACAATAGTGGGTGTCGTCTCTAATGTTCTCATGGTCATTGTATTGATCAGTGTTTCAGAAGATGGTGGCCAAGTGCAAGGACGGACAGTTCATCAGTAGTCTGGGAAGCAACCAGGACAACCCAGTGAGTCCTGAGATTTCATGAGAGAATAGATAGATGTGCACGAACACACAGAGGCAAGACCATTTTCAAAATGAATATCCATCCAGGAGTCTTAAGCCCCAAAGTATGAAAACGGATTATGAAACCACAGCCATTAAAATAATGTGGCATCAGTGTTAGAGAAAGAGATAAATGGAAGAGAAATATAAAATAGACTCCATGCTCTTTTTAACATAACAAATATAGTTTCCCAAATAAGACAGGAAATGATGAACTACTCAGTAATCTTTTCAGACTATCTGGCTATCCTTTTCAAAGTTAATACAGTGAGACAACAACCACACAGATACAAACAAAAACTTCCAGGTAGAACACAAATGATGGTCGAGAAGAACGCGGAGGAGATGGGGTATCCGACCTCCACCAGGGAAGGTCTCTCTGAGTACCCCTAAGGCGCTTCCATGAAGGAACAGATTAAAACGTTCAAGACATAAAATTATATGTGGCTGTATATTTGTGAAAACTACGAAAACAATGAGATGCCAGTGGGAAAAAGTCGTAGCTAAATGTGTACATGGGTGAGAACATCTTAATTCCTCATCTCCATTCTCCTTTATAACCTCTTTCTCTCCCAGCCAGCAGTCACTGCCATCACTGGTCCATGGACCGACGGTGGGTGCCACCCAGGAAGGAGGGGGCAAGATTCAGAGCCATGTCCCATTTAGAAAAACAAAACCAAAAAATGGCGGGCGGGGTCCCGGGAGTCAACATGCCTCCCCTATACGGAACTATAGGGAAAAGGAGGAAGGTGGTGGCAAGGCAGGGGGACATTCGTTCTGAGTTCTCCTCTCCACAAGGTCGGTGGGAGCATTCAAGGATGTCTGGAAATGAAGGTGGGAGCAGAAGTGTTTTCTGCACCTGGTAAGTGACAGTCAGCAGGGTGGGGCCAGCACCCACAGGGTGTGGAAGGAACCAACCAGCCTCCGTGTCCCAAGACCAGGATGGCTGAGAATTGGCTCAGGAGGCTGCCAGAGATGTTTATGGGATGACAGGGGCACAGTTACTCCATGACCAATAGCAAAAGAGCAAGGGTCACCCACGCCAGGAACCAGTGGAGTCATAGTCAAGCTCGAGAGTCTGTTCTTGCAGTGATGGCTGTGGGGCGAGGCCACCAGGTGCATGGCCCATAGGCCAGGAGCCTCAGAGTCATCAGGGGACAAGGGCTGGAGACTGGCATTAGTGACCAACCTCTCTAGTGCAAGACACTAAAACAAAGAACAAAAACAAACAAAACAAAAACACAATATGACACAATTAGGGCCAAGGGCCCTGATAACATTTTGAATGTTGAATGTCCCCCAAAGGTTCATGTGTCCAAGGCTTGGCTCCCCAAGTGAAAGGTGCTATGGATCTTTAGGAGGTGGTGCCTTATGGGAGGTTCTTTGGTTCTTTGATCTGTGAGGGGGTGTCTTTGAAGGAGATTGTGGGGCCCTGGTCTCTCAGTATCCCTCTTGGTTTCCTGGCTCATGAAGTAAGAGCTTTGCTCTGCTACCCGTTGCAGCAAAGATGTACCATTCTTTAGCCAAAGGCTCAAAACAATGCAGCCACATGATCGTGGGCTGTAACCTCCAGAACCATGAGCCAAAATAAACTTTTTTCTCTTTGTACATTAATTGCCTCAGGCATTTTGTTATAGTGACAGAAATCTGACTAATTCAAATCCTAACTTCCTGTCCCTTCCTGACTACCCTGAATTTATGTAAGCCCTTGGGCCTGATTAATATCTTAGAGGGCAGTTCTGAAATGCTCTGGTCTGAGTGTGTGCATCCCTCCAAATGTATACAATGATAATTTCACTGTCAATGTGATGATATCAGGAGGTGCAGTCTTTGGAGAAGGATTAGGAAAAAGGCCTCAGAGAACTGCTTTGACTGTGGACAGAGCTAGAAGGTGCCATCTGTGAACTAAAAAGTGGTTCTTTACTAGATAACAGGGCCATGATCTTGGACTTCCCAGGGTCCAGAAAGATTTGAAGTACATTTCTGGTTTTTATGGGCCATTCAGCGGGTGCTATTCTCTTATAGCAGCCAGAGTGGACCAGGACACCAAGTAATCTCAAGGAGACTGAGAATATAAAACGATGCATAAATGATCAGATCTGATGGAGCTTGTTGGATTTCACTGTGTGTGTGTGTGTGTGTGTGTGTGTTTCTGTGGAAATTTATAAGAGTCATGTGGGTTTTTGGAAAATAAAGAAGCTATATTTCCTCAGCATATCTGAAAAGAGCCTCAGAACATGGGCTACTCAGCATTTTTTGATAACTAAGTGATTAATATCTTCAATGGATAAAATAAACATACAGTAAAAAAAAAAAAAGAGAGAGTACAAAAGTAAAAAATCACCGTATAAAAAAAGTGGCCCCAAAGCACAAGCAGGCAATGTCATAAAAGGAGAAATAAAAATGATGAATAAAAACATAGAAAGAAATGTCCACAGCAACACCTGGCTGAAAATGAAAAGCCGCTACACAAGTGTCAAATTGGCCAAGGAAATAGGAAGGTTAAAATAGAGGGAACTACTTGTCAGATGAAATGACTTCGAAAAGTGTCCTCCTGCCCACCATGAAACCCAGAGGTAGCAGAACATGACTTCCTTGTTAAATGACTAAGGAGGGATCGCTACTAAGTTCAGGACTTCCCTGGCTATGGCCTGATTTGCAAGTTGGCTCTTGTCCAAAGCCTTGTTAGAACTCCTTGTTAGCGTCTTCTGCGGCGCGTTCCTTGCAGTATGGGGGTAAATCCTCATCAACAGATTTTTTCTGGTGGAGACAGCCAAAATTAATTCAAAGCCAAGCCCGGTTACAATACTTGTGATCACGAGAAACATGTTCTCCCAAATCTAACCCCTGAAGCCCCGAGAAGGGGGCGTGGCAGGGCTCTGCGGCAACCGGGGAAACAGGCATTTTAACCAGATCACACTTGGCAGGACACCCCTCACCCTGGCCCGTGCCGAGGTCTCCTGGCTGTTCTAGCCATGATCTTCTCACTAAGCCTTTGATGGTTTGAAATAGAAACTTGATCGTGTCCTCTCTGCTCGCTGGTCATCTTGTAAACAACTTGTAACATGGCTATCAAGTCTTGTGGTCTTGTTTAGTCTCTTTCCAGCTTTTTTTGACACCAGTGATCTCCTGGTCTCTCAGCTGAGGCCACCGTGACCTTCTAGAAGATCTCCACGGGCTTCAGGCCGCCTCTGCCAGAGTCTTTGCACAATGAGTCCTCCCTTTCCCCCTCTGAACCAACACACACCTGCTCATTCTGCAGATCTTGGCCCAAAGGTCTTCTTTCCAGAAAGCCTTTGTGCCCTCCCTGTGCAGGACCACCCTTAGCCACAGTGGAGGTTTTTGAGGCACCGTGTTGAGCCCCTTTATGGCACTGTACACAGTCTGGGATTGGGTCATGTGGCCCTCTTCTTCCCTCTAGAGATCAGAAGCTTCAGGAAGGCAGGAACCCTGTCTTTTATTAGCCAATTCATTGCATTAAGCCCAGACGTGGGGATGTCGCAAATAACTGGCGGATGAAAACAGAAGGTTATCTGACACACTCGTGAAGATGGTCCACACCACGACCATGACAGTCCCCAGTGTGTGTATCTACCTGCTGCTCCCCCATCAAGAGGTGGGTCGGCTTCTCTTCCCCTGGAACTGAGGCTGATCCCGTGACTGGCTCTGACTGCAGGATGAGGCAGCTACGATGCTGGGCTAGATGGGGATCAGCTCTTCAAAGGTCTGGCAGTCTTTGGAGAGGACTGTCACCCTATAAGAAAGCTGGTTGAGACCACTGGAGGGAGAGAGGCCACCGTGAGTGCCAGCCAGTCCTGACTGCCCGACAAGCTGGGTGCTGACTTATGCCTGGCTCACGGAATCATAAGCCTCAAGATCCTTTTTACCCCTACATTTTGGGATGCTTTGTGATATAGTAAGAGTAATGGAAAATTGCTTTCTTATCTTAAATTAAATCCTAATGGCTATTAGATTCTCTTCACATCATTTTCTCTCGGAGGCCAAGCTTTTCTGTGAGATTTAGAGGGCAGAACCCAGTGCGCCTGGGGTGAAGCAATAGTTAACTCCTGATGACCTTGGGCATCACCAAGGAATCAGCAACATTATAGAAAATTTGTGTATCATTGTAGGAACCAGCTCTTCTCTCTTGTCATGATTCATATCTCACCATCTGAAACTGCTAGATATTTAACTGTTCCGATTTTGAGCCCCATTCGGGAAGAGATTTCTTGTTATTATCCTCAGTGATTCTCTAAGTGCTTGGCACATAGTAGATGCTCAATGAAATTTTGCTGAAACCTCTGCCTGTGGTTTCTTCTCAAGGATAAACACCTCGTGGGTTCTGTCTTCCTCATACCTCCCATCCCAGAAGACATTCTCCCTCCCTACCACTGACACCCTGCCTCCTGTCTTTTTCAAAAACAGAATTCTCAAATACTCTCTGTCCACAGAGGCCACATACAACCTGACACTGCTCCCTTTGGTTTAGAGCAATTCCTTAGGTCCAAGAATAATGCTGGCTTTTGTATTTACATCAGATAACATGATCAGAATTCAGAGTCCTAACCATGTCTTCAATAGAAGGGGCTCCTCAGTCCCTCCTTTCTTTCTCATACCTCCAAGGAGAGTCACCTCTCCTGGAAACATCTGCATGTGGACATCTGTCAGTAGTGGTCTGTGATTCTTATGAATCCTGGTAAGATTGACACGTGTTACATTTGCTCTGTGCTGGGTGCTATGGGAGGAAGCTGGCCTGCATAGGATACCCTGTTTTATGGAAAAGAAAGCCTAGGTTTAAATCTCAGGGCCCTACTTTTCCATTTGGGATGTGGCCTCTGGAACTGGTGGGCTCTAGCTAAGGGGATAAAACAGGCGAAGATGACGCAGCTGCAGTGGAGCTGGTCTGGGAGGCAGGTCTCTGTCTTCCTGCTTGTCCCTGGATGAAGGCTAACACCCTCCTGTTCCCTCTAGTCATCCCACTGTGGACCAAGCTGCTTTTTCCAAGCATTCTCCCCAAGGAATCAATGACGGATAACAACCTCAAATGCCGCATTCCTCTGATGAAGGGGTCTGAATTTCAACCAAACATTTGGGATGAAAAAGGAAGCAAGATTGGCAAGATTGGGCCTCGGAACAGGTTTGAAATAGAAACTTGTCAGAAACTTTGAAATAGAAACCAGTCAGACTCCACCCACCCCACACTGTGGAGTCCAGGAAGCGAACCTCTCTCTTGATTTTCCTGGTCAGTTCCCATCGCATGAGGGCGCATCACCTTGTAGCCCGCACACCACGCTCGTCCCTGCCCTGGTTAGTTTGGATCCCTTGGCTCTCTGGCAGCCTCATGCAGGCTGATAACCTCTTTTTCCCAAGAGAGCATTTGTCTACTTAAGAGCTCTCGTCCCTTGGGTATGATAACATAATGGCGTATTTATTTTTCTGATCACATTTTGCATGAAAAATGTGCTTTAAGGTTGTTAATAAAAACAGATAACATTTTGCAGATGGCCAACAGAAGTAGTATGGTCTTTAAGAACATGCTCAGTCCACGGCACTACTTCTGGAACCTTCTGTAGTGACTTCTGGGTGCAGATAACAGCTCTATTCTTTACCTCCTGGTAATAACACCGCTGTGAGGGCCCATCTTCCAGACCTATGCTAATGGTTCACAGAGAGTCTCCTCAACTGTCCTGCAGGGCCTGCCGGGGGGATGAAGTGTGCTCTATTCATCCTTTACTTTTAGTTCTGTGCCCATTACTTATTAAACTGCCAAATGGTCTCCCTCTCCCTTGTTGGGTGGTAGAGGAAATTGCAGACCCCAGATTGGTGAGACTTAGGGATCCTTTGTGCCCCTGAGCAGCCCAGTCAGATTTTTAACTGTTTTTCTCCTGTAACCCAACATCTTAGCACCTTGAGAGCACAGACCCAGGAGGGAGTCTGCAGTGAGACCAGAAAGTCTACCTTCCCCTGGGGTCACCAGAACCCAGGCCACGGTGTATCACTTCCCGTCAGAGCCCAGTCACCAGCACAACCCCAAACGTCAGGTCACCTGTCATCCCAGGGCTCCTTCTGTCATCTGACTCTGCATGTTCCCTAATCTGACCCAGCCCGTGTCCATGAAGGGACCTGGCTCTTCACTCGATCCCTGGAACTCACAGTCTATCGTGGTCATGTCCTCTAGCCATGGCTGCTTCACTGGGGGGTGGGGGGAGAGCAGACTCTTGAATGTTCTACTTTAGGTTCATGACATAAATCCCACACTGGCCCTCGGGACCTCCTGTCGTTCAATTTCCGAAATCAATTTTCTCTCCTACCCCAAGAGTCCACATCTTCATTTGCTCCTCAGACTAGCACTGCCTCACTTTAGCCGATGCTTCTTGTTTCATGGAGGCTGTGAAAACACTTGGGAGACACCTTCCTCTCTCCCTCCATATCCACCTGGTGCTCAGCCCCAAGGCTTCCTGACACTTCCCAACCTCCCTGGGGCACAGAATCCTATCACTGGCCTATGTCACCCAGAGTCTCTCTAGTCCATTGTTCTCATTGAAATATCACCACGATGCCTGCCACATTTCCCGCCTTTGAAACTCTCTGGAGCCTTCCAGTTGCACACCCTTTCCTCACTCTACTACTCTAGGAAGAAACCTCCAAAGGGTTGTCACTTTTTCCTGCTGCACTCCATCTCTCATTCCTTCTAGAAAGAACGGTCGGCCTTTAGTTGCTATCCTTCCAGGGAAGCTGTTAGCCTCACGTGAACCCCTTCCATCCCTGAGGACCTCCCATTGCCAAGCCCATCCCTGGTCCTTACTGCCCCCCTTGCTGGGCCCTGCAGCTCTGTGGGACACAGTTGACTATTCCATTTCCCTCCTGCTGCAGACCCATCACACTTCCCCCCATTTTCCTGCTGCCTCCTGGGTCTCTCCTCCATTGCTTTTGCAGGCTGGTCCTCCTTCTCCTGACCCCCAAGGCTCACTTCTTACCTTTCTCTTTTTCTCAGTTCCTCTCTCTTGGCAGAGCTCTCCTGCTTCTTTGTATACCTCTGCACGTCCCAGATTTTAATCTCGCCTTCTCCTATAAGCTCCAAATTAATATATCCATATCTCCACTCAGATGTTAACGGATATTTCCCAGCAGTGCATATAAAATCAATGCTCTGAATGCCCACTTCCACCAGGCCCTCCCATTCTCAGGCTTTCCCAATCTCGGTAAAATGTGCTACCATTTACCTATTTATCCAGGCCACAGTCCTGAATAACTCATTACTTTATGCCATACTCTATGTCCAAATGTGTTAGCTTGAGCTCTGAAGTAAGTGCTGGACATGATCGCTCCTGGCCACCTCCACCTGCCCCAGCTGAATCTAAGGCCTCAGGCCCTCTCTCCCCTCCACTTTTGGTCTCCCTAAATCCCCTCTTGCCCCACTCTGAATCTCATTCTCCAACCAATATAACAATCCTTTAAAAATATAAAATGAGACTAGCCACTCACTTGCTAACCCCCCCCCCCCCAGTGGCTTTCCACAGAATTAGAATAATATGCAAATTTTACTTTGGGCCAGAAGACCCACTTGCCTTTGATTTCACCTATTCCCCAGCCTCTTTTTGAACTCGTCTGGCCCTTTGCTGTCCGTAGTCCAGCCCTCCTGGTCCTCGTGCTCTTCCTTGAACAGGTCCAGTTCCTTCCCATTCCTGTATTGGCTGTTCCTTTTCCTGGGAGCTCTCTGTCCCAGATTTTGCAAGGCTTGCTGTTCATATCAGCCAGGGCTCTGCTCAAATATCACCTCTTCAGTAGAACTTTCCTGACCGTCATCCTTGCCACTCACTGTTGTCTTATTCTCTCAACTTTTGGATAGTGTTTGTTAATCCTTGACTTTTAAACATATATTTATTTGTTTGTTTCTATCTCCTCCCAAAGAATGCAAGAATATCATGGGCAAGGCTTTTTCTGTCCTGTTCATCCTTGATTATCCAAAATAAGTGTTCAATAAATACTTGTTGACTGAGCAAATGCATGAATAAATGTGCAGAAATCCAGAAGGCAGGAAGAGGTGGGATGTGGGAAGGTAGGAAAACTGGCAGTGGCTCAGGTAAGGGGTGTCATTTCCATAAACACAAAGCCGAGGTGCACTTCCAGGAGCAGAGCAAGTAATGATGACAAGGTGGGCACAATGGATTGCCAGGTGGTGGACCAGGAAGGGCCTCTCCAGAAGCCCTTTCTGATAATAGAAATAGTTTATATCTCTCCTACCAAAACAGTAGCCACTGTCCACAGGTAGCTATTGTGTACTTGAAAAATGCCTAGTGGGATAGAAGTGCTTAATCTTGACATTATTTATCATTAACTCACATTTAAGTAGCTACATGTGGCTGGTGACTTTGGTATTAGAGCCAGAAGAATCCCTGCCCCCACTTGTGATTTCAGGTTAATAGATGTTGAAAGGACTGGTGAAATAGAGAGTCTGGTAAATTATCTGGAATGTGGTTGGCATTCAAAAAATAATAGCTGCTGCTCTTACTCAGGGTGCAAATTAAATACTTTAGGTCCATGCCATTTAAACTTGGCTCTGAAGCACTTGAAACAAATTTTAATTAATTTTTTACCATGACTGTTTGTTTGTTAGAGTTAGTAGATAAGCAAAGTGTGGGTCTATATTTGACTCACCAACTAAAAATAGCAAACAACCATTTTGGGATGTCACTGAAGGCCTTTCAGAGATAGATGACTATTCCAAGTGGACCAGCTTGCTGATACTTATAATGAGCTAATTAGTTTTGACAATAGCTAATTTATCATCTGCAAAAAAAAAATGGGCTTGAAATATTATGCTGTTATTTTCAAACAATGTCATCTCCAACTTCCCAGATGATTTTGGATATAAATGGTGTCTGGTTTAATATTTGCTATCAAAATAAAATATCAAAATAAAGGTAGAAGTTTTTACTTATTGAAAACGTTACGATTTTCAATTATTGAAAAACACTCCTTAAGGTTTAAGTTGGTTTAGACATAAAACCATTTTTGTTGTTAGAAGTTTCCCATCTTTCCTTTCATATTTAATCCAGAAAATAAAATTAGCACACCTATACAACATAATAAGCAGACCATTATAACCCCTATGAACAACCTAATGCAATAATACAATGGCACATTTGTCTAAAATAAGCATGGTGCTTATTTTCAGGCCGAGAGAATTTGCACTCCCTGTCTTGACAGTCAGCCTAAGTACTCCTTGGAGACTCCCAGACACCAAAGAGGGCGGACAGATTTAAATTAAACACATACTTAAAGGCATTAAGGAAGTTGACATTCTTATTATGGAGACCAATTAATCTGCACCGGTTGGAAGCCACTTTACAGTAGTTGAAAAGTGCCCTGGGACCCAGTGTAAACGAGATTGGAGTAGAAAGAGAATGAACGTTCAGCTTCTACCAGAAAGCCTTCCCAAATGCCCTTGCTGACAGAGACCCAGACCCCTCTTCCACTAGGGACTGTGATCTTGGGTCCAGAAGAGGAAGAGGGTGAAGGCCACTGAACCCCACGCCCAGGCGTCCTTCACTTACCGATGGGCATCACCAGGAAGAAGGGCAGCCAGCACAGCACGAAGCAGCCGACCACGATGCCCAGCGTTTTGGCCGCTTTCTTCTCCCGGGAAAACTTGAGGAGCCTCACCGAAAAGTGCGTCTTGTTCTTGGCGCTGCTCATTCCGCCGCCTCCTGCCGCGACATTTTTCCGGTGTATTCGAAGCGTCACTTGCTCGGAGTCGGACTTGTCGGTCTTGAGGCCGGACTTGAGGCCCCTGCTCTCCCTCTTGGCCACCACGTAGACCCGGCAGTACATGACCAGGATGATGGCCAGCGGCACGTAGAAAGAACCCAGCGCCGAGAAGAGCACGTAGCCGGGCTCCTCGTTGATCTGGCAGATCGTCTCATCATCGGGGGCCGGCTGCCTCCAGCCAAACAGGGGCCCGATGGAGATGACCAGGGAAAGCGCCCAGACGCAGAGCAGAGCCCTGACGCCCCTCCTCTGGGTGACGATGGTCGGGTAGCGCAGCGGGTAGCTCACGCCGATGTAGCGGTCAATGGAGATGATGCAAAGGCCCATGATGGACGCAGTGCAGCACAGGACGTCCACTGCAGCCCAGATATTGCAGAAGACCCTGCCAAAGGCCCAGTAGCCCAAGATCTCGAAGATGGCGGAGAAGGGCAGGACCGTGGAGGTGAGCAGCAGATCGGCCACAGCCAGGTTGACGATGTAATAGTGAGTGACCGAGTGCAGATGCCGGTGACAGGCCACGGAGAGGATCACTAGGATGTTCCCCAGCACCCCGAAAATGATGAGTCCCCCTAAGATCACCCCGAGCAGAATGGCCTTGGAAATGTTCACTGGTGCCGGCGGGTGGGTGCAGTTGGAGCTGTCGGAAGCATTTCCTGAGAGAAACACCATGGTCCCAGCCGGGCCGGCGAGATCCGGCTCTCTAGGGCCACCCTCGGGCGGGGGACGGAGGCGGGAGTGAAGGAGCTGGAGTCAAAAGGTCTCGCCTCGGCGGAGCCCTGCCAGTTGAGTTTGGCTGGGGGTGAGGGAGAATGCGCGGGTGGGGAACAACCCCGGCCAGCCCTGGGAACCCTGGGAGGGCCACGCTAAGTCATAGGGCAGTAAAGGCAACATGGCCAGGGGCGCGCGAGGCTGTCAGAGAACCTCTCCACTCACTGCGCTGGCCAGGACCCCAACTCCCTCCCTACCTGACGTTTGACGTAAAGCTCGAGGAGAAACCTTGCAAAATGCAAAAACAGAATTACCAGAGTCCTCTTTTCTGTACCGTCTGATCCGTCCTAGTGGGGAGAAAACTGGGCATTCTGCACATAATTTGGAATTGAAAATTCCAGCTCCACTCTTCCCCCAAACCACAGGCAAGTATAGATCAGCCGTCGATGCTCAAAGACAGGGGCCCTTTGCATCTGGTCGTTGCTCACGGCCCTCAGTTATCCTTGGGTTTCCTGGCCCACCGTAGGCTCCTGCTAGCTCCAGCTTCTAGGCACGCAGGCGGGAGAAAAGGGGTGAAACGTTTGCTGAGACCGTGGCCGCGTCGGTGCTTCTTTTCCTGCGCCCTCCTGAAAGATCAAAGGTGGACGGTGATTCAGGCGCCCTGCGGAGTGAGGCACTGCGGACACCAGTTGGCAGCCCCGCCAGAAGCCGCCTTGCCCGGCCCAAACCGAGACGACACTGGAGTGGACGGCACGCCCCTCCTCCTCCCCCAGTCCCCAGCCGGGAACCTGCCCTCTCTAGCTTTGCTTGGCTGCCTCTGGCCAAGTTCAAGATCCAAAGTGGGAGGAGGGAGCAAACAAAACAACCACCCGCCCCAACCCCCGAACAACCCCCATCAATAGCAATCCAAGCTGTAGTGCCCGGAGACTGGACCCGGAGCGCCACTACAGCGGGGGAAAAAAAAAATCCCTAAGCCGGTAGGCGCGACTGCGGCTGGCGTGCGTAGCGCTCAGCCAAAGCCAGTGGAATCCAGAGGATCTACCCCTTAGTCTTTTGAACAGGTTGCAACGCAGTCACCTGGAGGGGGCGGCCTGGGAGAGAGAACCTCTGCTACCCGGAAAGCGCAGGGCCAGAGCCACGCGCACGTTCACGCTCACGCCCCAGGAATTCGCACTCCGGGATGCGGGATGCTAGCGGGTTCACCAACCACGCGGGCCTGGAAGCCAGGTCCGCAGCAAAACCGAGCGGATCCCGAGGGCTGACCGGGACCCAGGTCAGGTCGGTCCTGGCTGGGTTTCCAAGCCGCAGGATTGGCCGCCCCAGAGGCTCCAGTCGGGAGCCACACCCGGACTGCTGGGGAACGGGGTGGGGAGCGCATTACTCTGCAGAGGGGGCTTTGCAAGAGGCAGTCAATGCGGATTTTTGTAGGCGTAAAAATCAAGCCCGCGTGCCAGCGGGCAGAGGACGCTCGGATTTTCTGGGATGGGGACCATAATCTACGTGAGAAAACCGGGTTTCCTTCACTGCGAGCCGACCATAGGGACTTGGGACGCGAGTGCGAGGCGGGGGGACGTGCCCAGTTTGCCTTAAGGGGTTGAGTTCTGAGGCGGGAATCCCCGGCAAAGGCTACAGTGAAAACCACGGGTTCAGGCCGTCACAGGTGATGGTAAAAGCTTGCCACTGCAGAAACCCGTCCTCTCCTACTTCGGGGCAATACCTAGAGGGCCAGAGACACTTGTTAACTAGAAGATAACTTCCCAGAATACAGGAGGGAAACCGGGTGGGGAGCGGTGCTGGTGTAAATCGGGCGACAAAAGCGGGAGGCTTTGGGGTAGAGGGGATTCCGACTCACCTGCAGGCCAGGGGAGTCTGCCTCGCCCACCCGGCCCTGCCGCACGCCTGCACAGGCTGCCGCCGCGCACTCACCGGTGCCCAGCACCCGCTCCCGCGCTGGGGAGGAGCGGGCGGGCTTCAGTTCCCGGAGCCGCCTGCCGCCTCTTTGGCGTGGGAAGAGGGGACCGTCTCTCCGAGGAACCAAATCCTAGTCCTCTTCCACCCGCTGACTCACCCCTCTACCACCGATGCCTTCAAATTCCTTGGTTACCACTATACCTGGATATTTAAAAATAAAGTGAAAATAATATAATAATTAAAAAAAACCGACAGTCACCAACAACTCCACAATCACCCTTTCAATATTCAGCCCCTCGACACTAGAGAAGAACGGGCAAGGAACTTTGCAGCTCTCGCTGACGTAACACGGGCTGTAGCCCAGCTAGTACCGTAATCTCCTGCAGTTACCGTATTGCTCTGTCGCAGCGGGCACAAGTGAGGTCCGCGGTACTTTCTTTCTTACTGCCTAAGTGGATTGGGTTTCAGCTCAAAAAAAAAAAAAAAAAAGCATTTGTGTGTGTGTGTGTGTGTGTGCGCGCGCAGAGGAAGTTATTTGAAATTAAAAAAATAATAATAATACCCTTGCTAGGCATTACTGTGTATATGATGTGTTCACAGAAATCCCTAGAAAAGTTACTTTATTTAAAATGTGGCCTAGGGTTGTTAAAATCAACAAGCATGTTGTTATGCCAAATATACAGGTAAATTATTTGTAGATATTTTTGAAAGCAAGTAAAATCAGATAAAATTCCATAAATTTTATTGTGATAAAATGATATTTCCAGGATAATGTCAAGTTAGTAAATGGGATGACATAAAATTAAAAAGCTTCTACACTGCCAAGGAAACAATTAAGAATGTGAAGAGAGAAATTACAGGATGGGAGAAAATCTTTGCTACTTTTCTGATGGAGGATTAATATCCAGAATATATAAAGAACTCAAAAAACTTAACACCAAAACCCCCCAGATAACCCAATTAATAAATGGGCAAATAAGCTAAACAGTCACAAAAGAAATACAATGGCCAACAAATATATGAAAAAATGCTCAACATCTTTAGCAATTAGGGAAATGCAAAGTAAAAGCCATATACACTGAGATTTCATCCCCTGTCAGAATGGCAGTCATGTCTCAGCATCATCACAACAAGACTGGGTTCCTAATTAGAATAAAATATATTCTATGCTAGTATAATTATATCAAAATGGACTACTGTCATGCATAACTAGAAAGAACAAATAAAAATAAAAAAGATACAAAAATGGTAAATGCTGGAGAGGACGTGGAGAAAAACGAATTCTTTTACACTGTTGATGGGATTATAAATTAATTAAGAGAGCTATGGAAATCAGTGTGAAGTGTTTTCAAAAGACTAGTCAGGGAACCATCATATGACCCAGCTATACCACACCCCTGTATTTATCCTAAAGAGTTAAAATTATCATACTACAGTGATAAATGCATACCCGTGTTTACAGCAGCAAAATTCATAATAAACTATGGGACCAGCCTAGGTGTTTGTCAACGGATGAAAAGATAAAGAAAACATGGTATATAAAGAAGAATAAAATGATGTCATTTGCAGGAAAATGGATAGAACTTGAGAACATTATGTTCAGAAAATAAGCTCAAACTCAGAAAGCCAAGGGCTGTATGTTTTCTCTCTTATGTGGAAGCTAGAGAGGAAAAAGGAAAGGGGGGGGGGGGCATTTCATGAAAATCAAAGGGAGATCAGTAGGGTAAAGGGACCAGGGGAGGGAGAAGGGTTGAGAATGCAAATAGGGCTGGGGATATAGCTCAGTTGGTAGAGTGCTTGCACCACCGAGAGAGAGAGAGAGAGAGAGAGAGAGAGAGAGAGAGAGAGAAGAGAGAGAGAGAGAGAGAGAGAGAGAGAGAGAGAAAGGGAATGGGGAATGATATTGGCCAAACTCTATTATTACACTGTGTGAATGTATGAATACATAACAATCCCACCATTATGTACAACTATAATGTACCAATAAAAAGTTTGGAAAAACTACATTTCCAGGAATGTAAAATAAAATGAGAATATAGAAATGTTCTTAAATATCAGACATCTAATATCTTCAGGTAAATAGAAATTTTACTTCTCTTTGATTCATTAATATCTGAAATAAGAAAAGCTGCACAACCAGTCTTCTTGACTTTTTTTTTCCTGATAAATTCCATGCTCTGTTTACCTTATGGTTGAATAAAGCCACATGTATTTCAGAATATTAAAAAGAAATAAGATTTTTTTCCTACTTCAATTCCTCCCTCCTAGGTCATATTCTTTCATTTTTATGGATTCGCACAAAGCAAAGCATTCTTAAAGTATTTACAAGGTTCCCATAAACCTAACAACAAAGCAGTGGTATGTACTTAAATTTATCAACATTAAGACCTTTTCCTAGTGAGATAAGGGTTTGAAAGCTCTTACAGCAATCAATCTTCAATGATTCAGAAGAATGTCCCTGGAAGGCTCAGGGTGGGGAGCATTTGTCATTGAAGACCTAATAGTTAAATGTTCTTTTCTTTTGTACATAGTCTCCTCACATCCACATCTATAGGTGTAGTATCCACAATTACCACATTTGATTGGACTTTAGCATTATTTAAAAAATATATACACACATGGCTTAGTCAGCCATCAGCTGCATTTTAGGCTATAGAAGGAGTACCCTGGAGGAATGGAAAGAGACCTGTCCTTCTAGCTCTTACTTATTCTCTTGGCTAAGTCACCAGCTCCCTCTGGGATTCAGTCCCCTCAGGTGAAGGAGGCTGCTCTATAATTTCCTGCTACTTTTAAATATGTGCATAAAGTCTCTTCTTCAGAAATCCCACACACCCAAGGGACATACATTGTTTAGTTTAAGATTCACTAACCTCATGCCACAAACGTCTGTCCTCTATTAAGATCTGTTCCATGGTAGATAAGGAAAGTTGTACTATTTGCAAGAAAAAAAAACTGACACTTGCTCAGCTCTGCAAGGTCAACATCTGCAAAGGTTTTTGAAACTCCCAATCTTCCATCTCTCCAAAGTTAGAATATACCACCTTCAATAACTAATTAGCTGATCCCAAGACAGGAAGAGCCGCCTTTATGCCACCACGAATCTTCTAAATCTGCTCTCCAGCCTGTGAGCATCAGCCTTTGCAAAATGAACTTTTTAGAACCAACTTTCCAGTTGCTAACCACAACACACACAAACAGGAAACTCTTATCTGCTGGTTACTCTCTGAAGTGTGTTTGACATGGACATCCTAGGAGATGTCTGAGCTAGAACCTGGGAGGGTTCAATGAAGACAGATTGGGCTGTGGTGTCAAGAAGATGCTGTCCCCTCCTGTGAGACCATGGCAAAACTCAGCCAGCTCTTTTCAGCCTTAGTTTCCTAATTTTGAAAGGGAGACAATGAAACTCCACACAGTTGTTAGGGGGTTACATGAAATCATCTCTCAAGAATGCAGCTCATACTGCTTATTACCTCCTTTATTTTTAATCTTATTAACCCTTTCTCTTTCTGCTATGTTTCTGTGTTACTTTAAAATGAAATCTATTTCTAACTCAGGGTGCCCATGAACACTAGTAAATTCAGCTGGAGAATGTGCTAAATAGCCTGAGTGTTATGTTGGGGCCTAATGGTAAAATCAGGAAGACTCAGTATGGCAGAGCTGGGAAAGCTGGCTCTGGGCACTGACTGCTTCTCCTTCACATTGCCCCCTAGTCTGACATCTTGAGGGACCATGTGAATGTACCGGAATACCTCGGTCCACACATCTGGATACCTGACCCTTGGGCCTTGGACCTTGGAGGATCATGCACTTGTGATATTGTCTGTTCAGAGGGATGGACCCAAGTAAAAGGCATGAAATCCCTGAGAGAGACTATGTGGCCATTGGGGCAGGGGATTCTGGGGCCCACAGCATGGTCCAGAAGGGAGGGTACAGGCTCCAGGCAGACATATCATTTAAGTCTATGGACCTTTTTGTCCCAAAGGGAAGGCCATGGCCAAAAGGAGTCATACCTGAGCTCTAAAGCCTAAAATCCAGGGGCCCATCTTGCCTGGGTCTAAGTGCACTACTCTGTAGACTTCAGTTGTGATGGATGCTGAGAAATCCAAATTAGGAGAAATTCTAGGAAGGTTCATTGGATGATCTTGCTTGATTCAATGCTTGCAGGATTTCAGTTCAGTGGACAAAAGTGGGGAGTATGATAGTAGCCTCATTGTGTGTGTGTGTGTGTGTGTGTGTGTGTGTGTGTGGTGTGTTCAGAGACACTGGATGAACCAGTCTAATTGGAGAAGAAGGCTGGGCAATCAACACACACCTGATGCCTTTGAGGAGCAGAGCTCTGTAAATGACTGCCAGAAAGTCAGCAAGTGCAGGAGGTGTGTCGAGGTTTAAAAAAATAAAAGGAACCTGTCAATCATTTTCTAAGAAAACAACATGAAATGGAATTAGGAGCTGTTTTCTGGGATTTATGATTCCAAGTGACAAAGTAGAGGGCTTAATGTTAGCATCCACCAAAAGACCTGGCTTTTCAACTAATTCTCCTAAGGCTTAAAAAGTTACAGTGGGAGGAAAATGAAAAACACCTCTCAGAAAGATATTGATGCAGTATCAAATCACAATTCTCCAAACAAGCATTGTGTTCTAATCCTTTATTGAACTGAGAAAACTGCACAGGGCAAGAAAGACAATGCTGATGGAAGGCTTTGATGAGACAATAATCCCATCTTTGGCATTATTTGACCAAATTCCTGTTGCTCCAAGAATAGAGCTTGCTTCTAATCTGTTAGCATCATGGCATCAGGACACTATAGAAATATCATGGTGAGAGTAGGGAGTTAGCTCAGCCTTAGCCGATGAGGTCACTTTTCTCTTGCATAGCGCGTGTGAGTTGAGCTGTATCAACTGAATTCTCTCAAATTGTAAAATGTTATCTGAAAGGGAAGTAAAAGACCTAAATCAATATGTGTACCAAGGGTAGAAATGCATCCTCATTTCTTTACCTCCTGATGGACTGTTACAATGTTATAAGGCACATTAAAATGTTTATGACCTATATTTGGTTATAAAATGCATGCCATTTATGGTACATTTTTAAAAATCAGAAATACATAAAATAAAAATTATCTGCAATCCTACCACTGAACAAATAGCCACAGTTAAATATTTGTCGCATTCCATGTTTGGCAAAGTGTGAAATGCATACATTTATTATGTGTGTGGGTATAAAACTTATCATATACTTTATATGAAATATAGTCATCGTGCTGCATCCTTAACTACACATCTTACTTTTCCACTTCTGAATTTTACGAACTCATTCTCATATTTTAAATTTGTACCAAAGCATGATTCATAATAGCTGCACAGCAGTTCCGTTCTATGAACATGCTATTGTCCCAATGTTTGCTCCCCGCTCCCCAGTTCTCAAGCTAAATTCCCAAGGTGATGGGACTTTGGAGAGTGGTTGGGTTTGTGCCCTTATAAAAGAGCTATGAGGAGCTTCTTGTCTCTCTGCCATGAGAGGAAACCTACAAGTGCCATCTATGAGGAACAGGTCCCCCCCAGACACCAAACTGGCTGGCACTTTGATCTTGAACATCCCAGTTCCCAGAATGGTAAGCAATAAATTTCTGTTGTTTATAAATAACTTGGTTTAGGACATTCACAAAAGTAGCTTGAATGGGCTAAGACAGTACGATAAATTTAGGTATCTAGATAGTTAAGTTTTTAAAAAAATTTCTGACCTATAACTTTTTGACTTATGCTATGACAAATACTCTTATATGTTAATATTGTACTCTCAGGTTTTTTCTTAAGATCAATTTCCACAACTGTAATTAGAGGATTACAGATTATGAATATGTAAAAGCCTATAATAATCTTGCCTTCTAGAAGGCAATAAAACATAACTGCTAGGAGGTAGTATGGCCGAATGTGTGTGTGTGTGTGTGTCTTGCCAACTTTGGGTATTTATAACAAAACAGACAAGTATGTAATTATATACAAATGAAATAAACCTTAGCTTATTTGATAAATAAAAGCAATATCTAATTTCATATTTGTATGTTTAAATGATGATTGTGTATCCATACATTTATTTCCATTTGTTGTAATTTTCTAATCAATGTTTCTGTCAATAAGGATTTGGTCAGAAACAGCTAAAGTATTTTAAGCAGGAAGTGATTTAATATGAAGAATTAGAAGTTTATGAAATGATTAGGAAAGATTAGGAAAGAGACCAGGAAAAGCTGCTACTTGCTTTCAAGAAAATCCAGACATGCAGAAATATCTAGAAAGACGTGGTGCATTCTGCTGCCTCAGGCACCAGTGCTGTGGAGAGCATCCAGGTGTCCAGGGCAAAACCTCCTGCCCCCTGTTGATTAGAGTCTCTACCTGCAGCACCCAGTTACAGTGTGGCTTCTTACACTCCTAGAGTCTCACAGGAATCCTGTCATTGGTGGAGTGTGACCCAGGATCCCGATGGAAGAAACTCTTCTAGTCATTGCAATCTGGGCATGAGAACAGAGGAGGGAAATGGTTGAGTGGCTGATAGACAATTTGGTATAGTGTTCATTGCCGATTCATACTGGAGCCTTCCCCTTTTATCTTATTGATTTCTAAGGACTCCTTATATATTATGGTGGCCATGAAAATGTGCCACTTGGATCTCCTGCAGCAGGAAACTTAGTTGACTGACAGTCTTAGATTTTACCCTTCAGATTCTATTCTCGGCTCATACCACACATCCTTTGCACTGTTCCCAATCAGTGGCTGGGTGTGGCAGAGGTTCTAACATAGACAAGTTACGGCAAGATGCAGGATTTCCCGAAAGGGCAATTGTCTCAAACTTGCTAAAACTTGCATGCAACTGCAAGTTTAACACTCCCCCCCCCTTCCCTCCTTCCTTTCCCCCTTCTTCAGGATCTCAACTCAATTCATAGTCTGTTGATTCCTTGCTTTCTGGTGCTCTGTAGCTACCATTGGTCTTTCTCCAATTACCTCTTCCTTTTCTTTCACAGGTTTTCCCCAGTAATTTTTTTATATGATTAGTCATATCTTGGTACCTGTTTCTTGGAGGACTGAGATTAATACATAAATTTAGGATGTTGACATCTTGTGATGATGTTTGTTGTCATTCCTTCCTGTCATAGACATTTACAGGAAAGACTTCCTGAGTTTATCTAAAAGAGAGGGTCTCCACATAAGTTCTCTGTCAACACACCATAACAGTTATCTATCTGTGGGTAATCTATGAACTGGATCTGCCCCTATTTTGTGTATATCTTACAGGAGTTTATAGGTTTGTGCACTGGTGATTTTCCTCTGAGTCAGGATGGCTGAGCTCATGAAAGGACCCTTGCCTACTTCTTCTTTCAGAGAATTTACCTTCTACACTTTGGACCTGTGATCGGACTGAAATGAACTCCCAGGAAGTAGATGAGAATTTGCATACATTTTAAATTCTATTAGAAAGGGCAACTTTGTAGCAGGAGCATTGGAAGGAGCAGCCCCTGAATTTCCTCTGACTGCAGTTCAGCAAATAATACCGCATTCAGGCTTGAAATGAGAGTGATTTTCCCCTCTCTCTTACTGAAGGATAAGCTTGAGTTCTGGATCAATATCCAGAGTTTTTATCCAGTCCTGTTAATATAACTGCCAAT
Source organism: Marmota flaviventris (assembly GCF_047511675.1). NCBI lineage: Eukaryota > Metazoa > Chordata > Mammalia > Rodentia > Sciuridae > Marmota > Marmota flaviventris. The sequence goes on from NC_092500.1 coordinate 169,126,320, forward strand.
GATGCAGTTTCTTTACTTTCTGGAAAACATGGGACATAAATTGATAAGATGCTGTTGTTCTTCTGTCCAGTATCAGAAAAAGCAAGCCAGCAAGCAAATGAATTTTACTGTTTTTTTTTTTTTTCTGAAACCACCTTTATCATTTTTTTCCTATTCCATTGTAGCAATCAAGTGAACCCAATGAAGGAGATTTTAATAAGCCTACAAGAAAAAAACGTCAGAAGTCCAGGCAATTGGTTTTAGCACCACTTGTCACTGGAGAATCCTTGAAAGAAGTGTTACATTATCAACTGAGAAAAACTTGAAAAAAAGAGTCTTGAAAACTGAGAATCCTTAGCATCTGTCTGATATTTTCAGTGATCAGTGAATTTCTAAAATATAAGAAAGCAAGTAAATTTTTAGTGAAGTACATTAAGCACTAGTTTAAATGAACAAAGTGGACTGATTGCCATCAGTGCTCTAGGTGTGACTATGCCCCAAACACAAAAATCTAAGTTTAAAATGGCATTTGCTTATGTCAATCAACATCTAGGTGAGATTCCCACTGTCCCTCTCCTACCAGATTTGCACCTCTTGGTTCCCATCTGTAGAAATTCTGTAGCTACCATTGGTCTATGACAGAAATCGTGAGATGGATAATCCGGGTATTAATGATAATGGGTCAATATTTGAGAAACTAAAATGTTCAAAATTACTATTGATCTTAAACTTCATGGCAAGATAGTCATTTTATTGCTTCCTGTGCTGGCCAGGATAGCAGTGGGAATAATATGACTGATGAGTTTCAACGGGAGAAAGGTTAGTGAAAGTCCTACTGATGATGCTTGGACTTTGGATAATTTAAATATGACACCAAAAATAGAACTTGTAAAAAAAATTTCTAAGTTATTAAACTATTTCAATATTCAATACTTCAGCATGATAAGAGGAAAAAAGGAGCAATGCTGAATTATAACTTTTATCCAAAGAAAATATTTAAAATGTAGTCCAAGATGGTTTTCCAGAGTACACACATTCTGATGCTCTGGCCTCCACTGTTCTGGAGAAATTTTCTATCTCCATTTCCCTGAAGGTAATGCATCCTTTTTCTCTTCCTAATTTTAAGATTTTTTTCTTCTCCTTTGAGTTTCATAGCTTTTCTATGCTGTGTTTGTGGCTTTGTTTGTATTTATCCTATTGACCTTCTTGATTTGTAAATTTAGGGTTTTTGTTTTGTTTTTTAACTTCCTTTGGGAAATTTTAATCATCATCTCTTAAATATTTTTCCTGCGGCCTGCTCCCTCTTTTCCTGTCTGAGGAATTCTAATTTCACTGGGTTAAGCTTCTTGGTGGTGTCCCACATTGTCACTCAGTTTGTGTTCATTTTCTTCTATTTTTTCCCTTCTCTGTTTTTTTTTTTTTTTTTAAGCTGGGTAGTTTCTATGGATCAATTTTCAAATTTATTCTTTCTTTTTCTGCCTGTTTCCAAAATTCTGCTAGATTATCTAATGATTTTTAATTTGTTAATGGACATTTTTTTTTTATTCCCAGAATTCCTATTTGTTTCTTCTTTATAGTAGTTTTTATTTTATCTTCCCTGTTAATGTACCTTAACCATTCATTACTGGGACTGTCCTTGAAATACTTGACTTTATTTATGATGGTCGTTTTAAAGTCTTTTCTAAGTTCAACACTGAGGAGACATACAGTTAGTTCCTACTCACTGCTTTTCCTCTCTGAACAGAGGTCATATTTCCATGTTCCTCCCAGTGCTAAGTTATTCTTGTTCGATGCTGGAAATTGTAGTTAGTACATTTTGAGGACTTTGTATTTGGTTATGTTCTTTTTAAGTGTGTGACTTTTGTTCCAGCAGGCAATTAACGTGCCTCCAACTAACAATGACGTCAGCTCAGCTGCAATTTCCCTTTGTAGATTTCAGCTTAGTTTTCATAGAGTTCCTTGGAATCTCCATGTGTCACAATAATTCAGCAGACAATCAATAATTTGGCAGATCATATCTAGGTTCTAGGTTCACGTCTTTGGTGACTGTCTTCTCTCTAAGAGCGTGCCTCTTAATTATCCAGCTGTTTTGCCAGTCTCAACGGCCCTCTGGCACCTCAAGAAAGTAAAATTGGATATTTCAGTCAATTTTTAACTTACAAATTATCTTTAATTTTCTATAAAAACAACTATCTATACTAATAATTTCATCTATCTTTTGAAAATTCTTATTCTTCCTGATTTCTTATACTTTTGTGTACATAAGCTTCAGGATAATGCTGAATTTTAGGATGATTATGGACATTCTTGCTCTGATCTTAATGCTTCTAGAGTTTGGTTTGATATTTTTATGTCTTTTGATAAACAATCTTATTTAAATAAATTCCCATTTATTTATGATTTTTTATTCTTGTAATTCTTGAGATGATTATGAAATTCTTCACTTTAATATATTGATGTGGTGAATTACATGGATTTTTTGGTAATGAATCATTCTTCTACTTCTGACATGAATACAAGTTGGACTTAATATAATGGTTTTTAAAAAATATTTATTTTTTAGTTTTAGGTGGACACAATATCTTTATTTTATTTTTATGTGGTGCTGAGGATCGAACCCAGTGCCTCACGCATGCCAGGCGAGCGCGCTACCACTTGAGCCACATCCCGAGCCCAATATAATGTTTTTTAAAAAATATTATTTGTTCATTTTAGATATACATGACAGTAGAGTGTATTTTGGCATATTATAAATACATGGAGTGTTACTTATTCTAATTGGGATCTTATTCTTGTGGTTGTACATGAGGTGGAGTTACCCTGGTCATGTATTCATATACAAGGATAGGAAAGTTGTGAATGATTAATTCTACTGTTTCTCCCCTCCCTTCCTTTCCCTTCATCCCCCTTTGTCTAATTCAATGAACTTTTATTCTTCGAATCCCCACCCTCCCTTGTTGTGAGTCAGTATCCACATATCAGAGATAACATTCAGCCTTTGTTTTTTGGGGGACTGGCTTATTTCACTTAGCATGATATTCTCAAGTTTCATCCACTTACTGAGAAATATTATAATTTCATCCTTCTTTATGGCTGAGTTATATTTCATTGTGAGTATATATACCACATTTTCTTTATCCATTCATCTGCTGAAGAGCACTTAGGTTGGTTCCATAGCTTGGCTGTTGTGAATTGAGCTGCTATAAACGTTGATATGGCTTCATCACTGCAGTATGCTGATTTTAAGTCCTTTGGGTATAAATTGAGGAGTAGGATAACTAGATCAAATGGTGGTTCCATTCCAAGTTTTTGAAGGAATCTTCATACTGCTTTCTATATTGGTTGCACCAATTTGCATTCCCACCAGCAATGTATGAGTGTGCCTTTTTCACCACTTCCTTGCCAACATTTGTCGTTGCCTGTATTCTTGAAGATTGCCATTCTAACTGGAATGAGGTGAAATCTCAGTGTAGTTTTGATTTGCATTTCTCAAATTGCTAGAGATGTTGAACATTGTTTCATTCATTTGTTGACCCATCATATTTCTTCTTCTGTGAAGTGTTTGTTCAGTTCCTTTGCCCATTTATTGTTTGGGTTATTGTTTTGCTTTTTGTTGATGTTGAGTTTTTTGAGTTATTTGTATATCCTGGAGATTAACACTCTATCTGAGGTGCAGATGGTAAAGATTTTCTCCTATTCTGTAGGCTCTCTGTTTACATTCTTTTTTTTTAATTTCTGTTTACATTCTTGATTGTTTCCTTTGCAGTGAAGAAGCTTTTTAGTTTGATACCATTCCATTTACTGATTCTTGAGTTTACTTCTTGTGCTTTAGGAGTCTTGTTGAGGAAGTTGGTTCTTTAAGCCAATATAATGTTTTCTTTTACATTTTTTCTTTAATTTTCTTGTAATTTATTTAGAAGTTCTTTCCACTGACATTTTCTAGTAAGCTTGGATTATGGGTTTCTTTTCTCATATTGTCTTTGTCCTGACTAGAATTAAAATTGTACTAAGAAAACAAAACAAAAAAATCTAGATTTCCCTTTCTTTCTGTTCTCTGGCAGTTTAAACTAATGGTTAAACTTCTGTTATTTGGAATTTGTGCAAACCAACTAAATTCATTATGAAATACTTGGGCCTAATGCCTTTTTAAGGGGCAGGGGAGATGTTGCTTATAAGTTCTATTGTCCTTTTTGTTATGCTTTTCTCTATTTTAATCTAACTCCTTATAATTATTGGCATATTCATTTTCACAACTTTGTACAACTTCTAAAACATGTACTCTGTTTTTATGTCTCATTGTGCCTTTTTTAGTCCTAATATTGTTTAAATGCTTCTTGTTTAATTTATTCTACAATGTAGCAGTGACTTGTCAAAACACCAATTGCAATTTTGTTGATCATATCTTGTAGTTTTTGCATATTTTTATTCTACAAAATTAGAATCTGTCATTATCTTTATTCTTTCCTTCTTTCCTTTTACCACCTTTGGTTTATCCTACCATTAATCTCTTAGTCATTTGTGTTGAATAACTGATTCCAAACCTTGCATTTTAAAATGCATTTATAACTATAAATTCATTTCTAAGTGTCCCATTAGCTACATCTTAGGAGTCTTGATAAGTCCTTCTTTTTATACTAAATTCTAGACATAGTGTAATTTCTGCCAGGATTTTTAAAAGATTAGTTTTTAAATACAGATTTACAATTGTAACTTGAGGAATTTTAATTGTATATACCTATGTGGTACAAAGAGATGGAATGCTGTATGCATAAATGTAGAATGATTAAACAGTTAATCAATGTATCCATCAGTTGAAATACTTGCCCTTTTGTGATAAGAACATTTGAAATTTATTCTCTTAGCCATTCTGACATGTACAGTACATTCCTTTTAACTTCATGCTGAGCACTAGACTGCAAACAAAAGAAAAGAAAGCAAAGCAAAACAGAAATACCTTCCCCCTGTCCACTGGAAACGTGGTGCCTTGACCAACACAACATTCCATTACCCCCAGCCTCTAGCCTTTGGAAATAGTTGTATATTCCCTATTCCTATGAATATGATTGTTTTAGCTTCCACACATAAGATTATTTGGTATTTATCTTTCTGTACCTGGCTCATTTCACTCGGTGTTATGCCCCCCAATTTCTACCATGCTGCTCCAAATAGCACATTTTTTCCTTTTTAATATTGAAGTCATGTGTATGCATACCATATTTTCTTTATCCATTCATTCATGGATGGACACTTAGTTTGATTTCATAACTTGACTATTGTGTCTAAAGCTGAAGCTCTTCAACACGCTGCCAAATTCTTTGGATGTACACCTAGAAGTAGAATTGCTGGAGCATATGGTAATTTTATTTTTAATGTTTGGAGGAACTTCATTTTGTTGACATTCCTGCCAACAGTGTAGAACGGGTCCCTTTTCCCCCACATCTCATCAATACTTGTTATCTTTCATCTCCTTGATAATAGCCATTCTGACAAATGTGAGATGACATTTCATTGTGGCATTAGTTTGCACATTTGTAATGTTTAACTTTTTTATCATAAAGCTTTTGGTCACTTATATGCCTTCCTTTGAGAAATACCTATTTGGTCCCTTTATCCATTTGTTAATTGGGTGATTTTCTTGCTATTGAGCTGAGCCCCTTGATCGGCCTTGGAATTCCCCATAGTAGTAAGGGAGGAGTCAGTTTGGGGCCTTGCAATGGATTATTCCCAGTTGGGAAGGCAGCCTGGAGGCTCATAGTAGGCCAGAAATAAGTGTGGAATTAATGACTGCCATCCCTCTGGTGGTCAATAGCCCCCTTTCTTCCAAATGGCTGCATGGGAGATCTGTATATAGGGAGAGGGTTTTTCCCTCCGCTAGCTCACATGCCCTTGTGTTAGCTATGAGTTCAGCTTGTTGGTTGGTGGTATTGGGTGGGAGATATTTTGCCTCTATGATGGATGAGAGGAAAACGACAGCATACCCCGCTACTTTAACTCCTTCGTGTATAAAGGAGCTATCATCTGAGAACCAGATGAGGTCTGAAGAGGACAGGGGTCCCTCAGAAATGGTGGTAGAGCAGGGTAAAATCATCTCTAATACCTCCAGGCATTTGTGGACGGGATCTTGTGAGGGAGAAGATGGGAGGAGGGAGGCAGGGTTAATGGAGAGCAGCCTTAAAAGAGATGGAGGGATTTTCAAGGAGAGACAAGGAGGGATAGAACCCTGGAAGGAGGAAGTGACTGTAGCCCCTTGTAAGTGAGGAAGTCCTTTAGATGGTGAGGAGATGAGATGGTTAGCGGGGAGCCAAAGGTAAGCTTGTGTGCTTCTTTCTGGAGGTCATGGGCTGCTGCTAGGGCTCTGAGGCATGGGGGCCAGCCCCTGACGGTGGGGTCGAGCTGTTCGGATAGGTAGGCCACTAGTGCAAATGTGGGGCCATCCTGACCCAGAATGCCCAGACTTTGTCCCTGTTTTTACATAGAGGGTGAAGGGTCAGGAGAGGTGAGGGAGATGCAGGGCGGGTGCCCAGAGGAGGGCCTTTTTAAGGATTGTAAAGGGCTTTCCTACCACTGAGGGCAGGGGTTCATCTTGGGGGCCCTTGGCCAGATTATACCAGCCAAACCCAAGAAGGAGAGTCATTTGGTGTAGGTATAGACAAAATAAGCTATTTTCTGTCTACTGTAATGGCCTTTTTCCCTTGAGAGATAGAGAACCCTAGATACATGCTATTTGGGCCTTTTGTGGGAGGCCCGATATCCCTTTAAGGCCAAGAAATTAAGTAGGAGAACTCTGTCATCTGTTGAGCGCTAGAAGAATTTGTAGAGGTTTGCAAGAAGTGCAGAGAGCAGGATTGGATTGGAGCAAGAAGAAAGCCTGGAAGAGATCCCTTAGAATGGAGGGATCCAGGGACCCAAAAAGGGGCCATCTACTTAGGTTGTCTAAGGGATAAGTGGGCCAGGCCCGGGTGCTATTTTTGATCCAAGAGGCATTGTAGGGGAGAGTCAGTCGGCAGAGAGGACACATTACTCCTGTAAGGAGGAGGGAAGAGGACGCAGAGAAGGAGGAAACTGATTTATTGGCAAAAGGGCCGTCCCCGCTAGAGTCAAAAAATCAGGAGTGCCTAAGTGGCAGGTTTGAGCTGCAGAGATTGGTCGTCACCGAATCCTGACAGTCGAAGAAGCTCTCGTCCTGGACGGAGCCGGAGCCGTGGGAGACCTTGGCCAAGGCTTTTCGGGACCCCTCCTGGAGAGGCCGGATACTCCCAGGGCCGGAAAGAGGGGAGAGGCAGGGCAAGAGAGAGGAAGGGTAAGTGTCTCTCTAGCGGCTGAGTCTTAAAGGTGAGAGGACTAGGACTTTAGGAATCTGCCCAAGGAAGGAGTCCCTGAGGGCCACCGTAGCCTTAAAGGCTTTCCTCCCCACAGGTGGGCAAAGAGATTTGCCAGATGATAATCAACATATTGCAAGAGGGTGGATTCGGGGCATTGGGGGTAAAAAGATTGGAGAAAGGAGGCCAAGGTTTGTCCAAACAGGTGTGGACTATCTTGAGATCCCTGAGGAGGGACAGTCCAGGTTAATCTCAAAATCCCTGAGGAGGGACAGTCCAGGTTAAAGGCAAAAAGATAAATCTATGACCGAGAAGTGGGTGGCAGTTTGGGGAATCTGAGACAGCAGGGTGTATGGGTTAGGAACCAAAGGATGTATGGGCCTAATGGAGGTGTTGATGAGTTGTAGGTCCTGAACTAAGTGATAGGACCCGTTGGGCTTTTTTAGTGCTAGTATGGGAGTAAGAGGAATGAGCAGGACAGAGGTACCCCTTGCTAAGAAGGTCCTGAATAATAGGTTGTAGGCCCAGAAGAGCTTTTGTGGACAGGGGGTATTGAGACTGATTGGGGAAGGTGTTAGGATCTTTGAGATGAATGTTAACTGGTGGGCAGGAAATGGTGGAGGGGGTGTGGGTATCCCATACAATCAGATCAACCAGGTTAGTATGGTATTTCATGTCAGCCTCACAAGTGGAGCAGAATGACCAGTCTTCTGCCAAAAGGGCCAGAAAAGATGAACAGGCCGATTCTGGGGCCTGACTGATGCCAGGAGCCCATATGTTGATTGTTGTATTGAATTTAGAGAGAATATCTTGGCCGAGCAAAGGAACTGGACATTGGGGCATAACTAGGAACGTCTGAGAGAATGGGAAGTTGTCTATGGAACAGAGTAATAGGGGAGTCTTTCTTGGATAGATGGTCTTTCCTCCTACCCCGACAATAGGAGAGGTGGACGGCACTGTTTGCCCCCAGAATTCTGTCAGGACTGAGAAGGTAGACCTGGTGTCAAGGAGAAAGTCAACCTTGCGTCCATCCACCTGAATCCACACCCTGGGTTTCTGTCTATTAATCATTATGGCCGGGGACAAGGACCCAAGGGACCGTCAATCGATTGCCATGCCCAGAAGGTCGGAGGGTTCCCTGGCCATAGGCCTCCTACGGGATCTAGGACAGTCAGACCCCAATGACCTTGTTGTTGACATTTAGGGCATGGAGTACTCAGAGTGCATGGTGCAGGGCATGCCCTGGCCCAATGTCCCTCCTTGCCACATTTGAAGTGGGCACCCAGGGGGGGTTTGGTGATGGGCGGCAACCCAAGGAAGGACCCTGCAGGGCCTGGGTGAGCATAAAATCCTTAAAGGCTACCGCCAAGATCTCAGTCTAGGGGGTGGCAGGGCCTTGTTTGAGTTTTTTTAGTTTGGCCCAGATGTCGGGGTAGCTCTGTGAGAGGAAATATGTCATAAGGACATGACGGCAAGTTCCCAGACTCTGGTACATTCCTCAAGAAGAAGAGTATTAGTCAATAACATATGTGAGGCTATAAGCCTGGAGGACCCATTGAAACTCTTCTGTGGTGAATGATCCCAACCTTCGCTCGAGTTGCATGGGGTCATTCATAGAGAACAGGACATATACCAGGATAATGCCCTCAGGTCCAGCAACCTCTCTTAAAGGGGCCATGGTTTGTGGGACTAGGGAGTGGGACCTAGTTTGGGGGGAACTGAAGGTGTCGGCCGAGTCAGGGGGAGCACTTAAGGGGCTGGACAAAGCGGACGGTGGAGGTCGGTAGGGAGGGGGTTCATCTTCCGGATAGGTAGGGGTGAGAATGAAGAAGAGAAAAAGCCTCAACATCTCCTTCCACTTTTTCGAACAATCGCAGAAGTTAAACAGATCTCTGAGAATTGCGAGATCTAGGGATCCTCCTGGGGGCCATTGACTTTGATTGTCTAATTGATAGTAAGGCCAATCTTGTGTGCAGAATTTAATAAGGGGGAGTCTGCAGGGAGGGAACAAGAGGCCCCCATAGGTCAGGAGAGGGACAAGGGTGGTTAAGAGAGAGAGAGAGAGAGAGAGAGAGAGAGAGAGAGAGAGAGAGGGAAGGAGGGGAGTGCCTGTTCTTCCACCCCTCAGTACCTCCCGCTCATGAACCAGGTTCCAGAGAGTCCACCGTGACCATGAAGGTCGTGGTGGGGTGCGTTCTCTCCTCCAGACTGGGCGTCAGAGGTTTGACGGACGATCACGGTCAAAGCCCCTGCGAAGCCCGTCTGAAGTTGGATACCCGAAGTTGGAACTCACCTACTGAAGAGCCAGTGTTGTGTGAGTAGCAGCAGTGCTCAAAAGAGTGGACGAGGACGGCAAGCCTTGAGAGAGGGGGCCCTCGAGCAGCGAGGCTTTCCCCCTCCTGAGTTTGGCACCAATGAAAGAACGATCAAGGCTTGCCATCGGAGAAAATGCCCGTTTATTGAGGAACAGCTCTGCATATTTATAGAGCCAGGGTGGTTTGACAGTTATGACAGTTTAATGGTTGAAGGGTTTGACAGTTGGCATGGGGTGCTTTTTGATTGGTAGGTAAGGATCATGTGAGCCAGCAGGGCTCACCATTGGACGGCAGGATCATGTGAGCCAGCAGGGCTCACCATTGGACGGCAGGATCATGTGAGCCAGCAGGGCTCACCATTGGACAACTCTACTTGGGAGATGGGGAAGTTAGTCTTTGGAGCTGAGGCGAGTCCCAACAGAATGTGGTGAGATGAGCACTCAATTTCATTCTTCTGCATGTGATGATTCAGTTTTTCCAACTGAGTTGATTATGTCCTTGGCAGCTTGATCAAAGATCAATGGACTGTAAACGCATGGGCTAATTTCTGGGTTCCTTATTCTGTACCATTGTTTAATGCATTTATTTGTGCTTGAACCGTTATGCTTGAACTATGTTTTGAAATAAGATAGTATGATACTCATACCTTTCTTCTTTTTAGCTCAAGATTGCTTTGGATTTTGCTTCTTTTAAAAATGGTTTCATATGAATTTTGTGACTTTTTCTATTTCTGTGAAAATGCCATTGGAATTTTTGGGGATTACATTGACTTTGTAAATGACTTTGGGTAGTATATACATTTAAACCACTTTAATTCTTCTAATCCATAAATAATGGAATATCTTTCTGTAAATTTTAGTATTTAATTTCTCTCATCAATATTTTATTTTTATTGTTTTCTCCCCTGATGTCACCACCCATTCATCATTAATCTCCATATGTTTATACAGTTTCTGTAGGTATTTTTGGTATTGATTTCTAATTTCCTTCCATTCCATTATTATCAGATACAGTGCAAGAAATTATATCAAGTTTTTATATTTGCTAAGCATTGTTTTGTGGCATACATTATGGTCCATTTTAGAGAAGCTTCCATTAGCAGCTGAGAAGAAAATATGTTCAGCTGTTGTTGGATGAAATATTCTGTAGATGTCTGTTAAATCTATTTACTTTATAATTTTTTTTTTTAGGTCCAAAGGGTCTTTACTGAGTTTATGTTTGGATGAACTATCTATTGGTGCAAGGACCGTGTTGAAGTCATTCAGAATTATTGTGCAGGGGTCTGCGTCTTTAATTTGAGTAGTGTCTTTTTATGTAATAAGGTGCATCAATATTTGGGGCATACATATTTAATATTACTCTATCTTCCTGTTGGATTATTCCCTTTACCAGTTAAAAAATGACATTTGTCTTTTCTGATTAATTTTGACTTGAAGTCTGCTTTGATAGATATGAGAGGAGAGCCAGGGGCTGGGGCTGTGGCTCAGTGGTAGAGCGCTCGCCTTGCATGTGCGAGGCCTTGGGTTCGATCCTCAGCACCACATAAAAATAAATAAACAAAATAGATATGAGAGGAGCTCTTCCTGCTTGTTTTCAGGCTTCATTTGCATGGTACATCAATTTCCATACTTTCACTTTCAGTCTGTGGCTGTCATTGTGTGTAAGATGAATCTCTTGCAAACAGCATATAGTTCTTATTTTTTTATGGGTGTTGTTTTTAAATCCATTCTGCCAGTCTTCATCTTTCATTTGGAGAATTCAGACCATTTACATTGAATATTATTATAGAGTTATGAGAGATGTTTATTAATTCCTGCCATTTTTATTTATTTTTAATGTTTAATTTGGTCCTTTTTCTTATTTGCTAAGCTACTCTTCAAAAAATATTTGTCTATATGTGAGCTCTGTGATTTGCTTTTTATTTCTTCTAAATGAGGTATTTATTTAGATATTTTACCTGTAGTGCTGGCTTAGTAGTCATGTGTCTTGGAAGGTTTTTATTTCTTATTCAACTCTGAAGGTTAATTTTGCTGGATATGGCAATCTTGGTTAACAGTTATTTTCTTTCAGGATTTGGAACACATCATTCCATGCCTTCCTGGATTTTAGAGTTTATGCTCAGAAATCAGAAATAATTCTGATTGGCTTGCCTCTAAATCTGAATGTTTTTCTTGAAGGTTTACAAATTCAATCCTTATTCTGTATTTTAGGCATTTTGATTATAATGTGTCATGGAGAGGTTCTTTCTGGTCTTGTTTATTTGAAATTTTGAATGCCTCCTGTAACTGGTTATCCATCTAAAGGTTTGGAAATTTTTCTGTTATTATTTCCTTGATGAGGTTATCTATGCCATTTGCTTTCATCTCACTACTTTCTTCAATTCCAGTGATTCTTAAGTTTGTTCTTTTAATTTTGACCCAAAGTTCTTGTATATTCTGGTCATGGTTACTTATTTTGTTTTCTTTAATATTGTCTGAATGTTAAAGGCCAGTCACTCTGTCTTCTAGCTATGATTCTGTCTTAGCATAGACTACTCTATTAGATGTTCAACTGAAAATTTTGTTTATTTTATTGTGTCTTTCATTTCCAAGATTTATGTTTGGTTCTTTTTCAAAACCTCTCTTTATTGAATTCCTCATTTATCTTATATCTGACTTCCTTAATTCATTTGTTTGCATGTGTTTTCTCTGAATCCATTAATCTTTTAAAAATAATCATTCTTTTGAATTCTTTGTCTGGTATTTTACTCACTTCAATATCATTGGAGCCAGTTGCTAGTGAATTATGAACTTTAGGAGGTGTCATATTTCTTGTGTTTCTGTGTTGGGTTTTATGCATCTTTTGGGATACATTTTTCTTCCACCAGTATATGTGGTCTGTCATCATAGCGACAGTCATTTTTTTTTTTTTTTTTTTTACTATGTCCTAGAGTGATCTATATTGAGACCCCCTCGGAAGTGTGGTATCCACAGTCTTTGTGATAATTCTTTCTAGTTTTGCTACAGGAGTGGGTGTATTTGAGTGGGATGTGAGGCCCTTCCCCCAGCCATTCTTACTTGGGGCCTGGTTGTTATTTTTTTTTGTCTCTTCTATACTATGTATTAAAATAGCACAGAAATTTGAGTGTGGTGAATTTGTAGTTGGTGAAAGTTGTACTGTCTCTTGGGGTTAGTTCAGGAGCAGAGTCTCCACCCTACATTCCTGTGTCCATGTAGATCCCCAGAACCTCAATTGAAAAGGGAGAGGAGAAAGAAACAGTAGCAGCAACCAAAACAAACAATATGCAACATTCAAATAAAAGCCTAGTGCCTACTGTGACATCTACAACACTAATTAACACAAAAATCAGGAAGGATGAGGTCAGCCATTCCAACACCAAAACCAATAATCAGCTGTGAACTAGATCTGGCATTCAAGTAAAGAGCAGCAGGTGTCATGAGCCTGCAACAACATGAATGGTGGGGGCAGGAGTTGTATAAACCAAGTAGTCCTAAAAGATGCTAAAAATACAATTAATTAAGAGAGGAGAAAATATGACAGGAAGGTAAAAGTAAGTTGGAATGTTCAAAATGTGAGCAGAGAGACTTCAGAAGAGATATAACAAGTGACGTCTATAAAGGAGGAGGAAAAATGGGGAAAAACAGATTAGAGGGAGAGAGAGGTAGACACCTGCTGGGACAGAATGGTGATGTTTGCTGTGACCTCCCAGGATCCTACAGCAGCAAGCCACAGTGTGCTGTCCTCACGATGCCTCCTGTTTCATCTCTTCACTTACCAGTCGAGAAACCCAGAGTAGTTTTTCATCAGTGGGCAGCCTCTGGATCAGCCATTCAGCTGCTTTTCTGATCTACATGTTTTTCCGTGCCAAATTTGTCCATTGTGTTTCTCTCTGTTTGTATTATCCCTGTCCTCTGCAGTGAACCAGCGCCCCTGACACTGCTGCAACTGGCTTGGCACCAATGTATTCTTTCTTGTTCTTTGTGCAATGCTCCAAAGTTTTTGAATCTCTAAAAGACTCTGACTATCCAATGTTGAATCTCAGTGCATTCACCCACCTTGCTGAGAAGCAATAGTCCCTCTAAATACTGAGCCACAGAGTAAACAGAAATGCAGCCCTCCTCTACTCTGCCATCTTGAATCTCTCTCCTTGTATTTTAATTTGTATTTCCTTAATGCCTAGTGATGCTGAATATCTTTTTAAGTGTTTATTTGCCATCAATATATCCTCCTCAGTGTAATGTCTGCTCATATGTTTTGCCTATTTCCTATGTGAATTTTTTTTTCTAATGATCATTGGGAGTTCTTATTTATATTGTGGATACTAGTTCTTTGTTGGACATGTTCATGTGGTTTTCAAATTATTTGTCTGTTTTTAGCATCTTTTCCTCCCATGATTATATATAATTTCTGGCATAGTACTTGGCTAAGGTGACTACACTCCATTTTCTCAATAAAGTCCTGATTTATATCATTGTCCTGGTAGTCCATTCAATTATCACTTTCTTCTGCTCTCAACATTGCCCTGGTTTAAATGTGGTGTTATTTGGTCACTATATTCATATTAGAAGCTGAGACCAGGGTGTGGGGGCACAGATGGTCAGACAGACAGGGTTGGCAATTGAACTGATGTTTGATGAGAGAAGAGATGCTTTTAAGGTACTGCTATTTGTGGAAAAAAGCCAGGAGGAGAAGAAAATTTGTGAGGTTGCTGGTAAGAAATGTGGCATGATGCAGTTCATAGAATATTGGATATACAGTGGTGATTAAAGCCCTGGGAACTGCACTGAAATGGAACTGTCAAGTTCCATTTTCCTTACATAGAGATTTATCAGGGAACAAGACAATCCTGCTTTCATGGAGCTTATAATACAATAATAATAGGTGCATGAGGCATCATTTTTATAGGTATGAATGATTTTGTTGACTGAGAGATGAAGCTGAAGAGAGTTTGGAGACAATCAAAAATTGTTGGAAAATTCTCATGTTTTCAGGGCAGGATAAGGATGAAGATTCAGAGAATAAAATAAATGGGAGACTTAAGTATCAACTTTTCCAAGGTTTTAAAAAGAGAGCTGTGATCTAATATTGAATACTAAAGATAAAAAGAGATGATTTGTGATTCGCATTCTGTAGATGGACACACTTTGTCATCCCCATCAACCAACAATTTTTAAAAGTTCTTAATTAACTTCTTTTGTTTTTGAGAAATACCTGAAGTCTCATAAGAAGAATAAGAACTCATTTTTTTTGTCTGTTGCCAAAGTGTGACATTTAATAGCTGTTTAATTTCTACATGTATTAGACAGGGAAATGTTGTGATCACATCACTTATTTGAATGTGAATTTTCTCTTTACTAAAGTACATTATATAAAACTTTTAAGCAAAATCTCAATTTTTCTTTTTATAAAGGAATAAATAAATCCTCACTCTTCAATTTCAGGAGGACGAAATCTTTGGCATTTGAAAACTGACCTCTAAAAATAATTTTTACAAAAATAAGTTTTTACTTTTGTGGTTTGTAAGCATTTGAATGTGGAAAGTTAGGAAACCACAACTTTTTCCCCTTACAAGTAGTTTCCCACACAAACGAAATGATAGTTTCTGAGAAAAGTTCGAAGCTTTCTAATAATTTATGATTCAAACCAATATTTCTTTGGGATTTTCCCACACTCTATCATTGGAACTGTATACATAGAGACTAAACCATATGTCATCAGACCGATTATGTTTCCTTGGAGTTCAATAACCTTAGCAACATTAATAGTGAGCATTTAAATAGTTTATAGTTTCAAAGAATCCTTTATCCCATCGTATTCTTTGATTGACCCTATATGATATACATTATGGTCCACATCTGAAAGGTGAGATACATGAAGATGAGAGAAGTCAGATGAGCTGGATCAAATCACACACAGACTTAAAGGTAAAAAATCTAGATTTTCTGAACCTACGTCATGTCACTTTTCAATAAAATTTCCAAAATAAAATGAACTTGTTGTTGAGTTGGGAATATCATTAAATTGAAAGAATAATGCTGATGTCTAGCAGGTCAATTTGACATTTTTCAGGGGTTAGTAAGTTAGGCCACCTACCTAATTTTTTTTTTGATAGAAGTTCCCCATCTATGAATGTTTTAAAAACAATTTAAAGTTTATAAAAACACAAGAAAGCAATAAAAGACAAAAAATATGCAATGGAGATGTACATGACCCACAGAACTTAAAATGATTATAACTTGGTCCTTTACAGACTAGTTTTACTGAGTCACATTTTATGGCACTGGTACCAGGAACTGCCAGGGGACACTTGCGTTGTTGACACATGCTCCCACAGGCTGAAGTTGCCAGGGGAGGGTGTCTACGCCTTTTTCTGTGCACCACTGAAAGCAGTGTACCTCAAAGAATGACAGAATTCACAGAGTCTCTAGGAACTGACTGTGTTGTTCTGCACTGAGGGCAAAGGGTAATTCATCCTAGGCCTGGCTTCTACTGGGCCTCTGCCTCTACGGTTTGGCTGGCCACATACTTGGTGTCACACATTCTTTGGTAATGTGCATGTGAGAGCAATTAAGGAGTCCCCCGGTATTTCAAACTCCTCTAATGATGTTCTGGAATTTCTCCTATAGAACCCTATATCAGGGAGCCAAAGGAGCACTTTTCTATAGTAAGCACATAAATAGGCTGTTTGCCCATTTCCCATTCTCTCAGTCCTCACAATAGTGTAAGGGAATGTAAAGGGATCAGGGAGTGGAACAGGTTTCCTTCCATTTGACATATTTGCCTGAGTCTGTTGTTTATATCATTTAAAGATTTAATATAGGACAAAGATTGCTAAAGATGGCTTTTCTCCAGGCTTTCATACATATATACCCCCTTTGAAAGGCACTGTGCTGAATACCTGAAGCATGGAGATGAATAAGACACCTCAAGATCCCCAAGGCATGTGAATAATGACATTAACACTTTGTAAAACATACTAAAGAGAAATTCAATGCAGAGATGGGATGCATTTTTTGGCATTGAGTATGGTTGGACCTTGAGAACACCCACAGCTCTTTTACCAATGAAATGAAAGTTTGAGGTCATCCTTTATCAATGACTGGTCACTGAAAGTGCAATCAATTCTACAAACACAAGGAACACACTGACACCAGAAGATGGCAAGTGGCACCAAGACCAACATCCCCTTCAGCATCCAAATCAATGCTGAGCCAGATCCCACTACCAGCTAAAAGGCAACTCGGACGGGCATCACCAGCACTTAGATGTGGTTGTTGTGTCTACCTCAGAAGTTACAAGGGGCCCAAAGACAGTCCACATGTGTAGGGATCAAAGCTGGTATGGAAAAGTGGGTGGGTTGGGCAGGGGGAAGTCTCTTGGAGACTGGCACATGGGCATACATTGCTATATGGCAGTTTCTTGGGGCGGCTTACATTTTGAATCACATGCAAATGTGACCTTCATCTGTTGCTATCACTGACTGACTCTGCTTTTTCACATGTCATTTTTGCCCTCCTACTTTCAGCTGTCAGTTTCTTTTTATGCTGGTACACAGTGATCTTCAACCCCAGCAACACATCTCCCCTTTGCAATTTATATCCCCTCTAGCTCGGAAATTCCAAAAGAAGAGTTTGCTTCCATCTAAGCCAGTCTCTAGTTTCTGAGCGCTGCCGGCTGGTGCTCCCAGAATTACTCTCTCACGCTCCAGAGTTACTTCGGCTATCAAGGACATTTTGAGTTGTCCCAGGCTTCCAGATGAGTTATGAGAAACTGGCAGTGGTAGCAGTGGTATCCAAACCAGAGATGCAAGAAGTGTTGATACCAGGCCAAATTCAGATGGAAATAGTCATTCTCCTTATAGGCCCATGAAAGCTTAGAATCGTGCAAAGCATTCAGAGGAGGGCTTCCTTCATGGCATCATCTGACAAGCATTTACTAGCTGCTGATCCTGGGTCCTTCTGGGTACCCACAGGGATCTCCTCTGCAAGAAAGATCGCCTGGAGCTAAGCCAGCTGGAGAGGTAAGAAGATTCGATTTCACAGGTAAAAACAAAACAGACCTAAGTGGTTTCAGATTTTTCACGTTTGTAGGGAGAAAGGCCTGTAGGTTCCAGTCCCTGCTTGTGAGAAGGCTTATCCCATGTTGTGCTGCACACGGGGCATGCACCCTATGAGGAGACGGTGGTGAGGGCTGCCAACAGACAGACCATAACTTCAGGTGCAGGGGTATCTGGTGAGACTGCTCTTTGAAGATGGATAAATCCAGAGGTGTCAAGTGAAGAATAAAATCTTTGCTTTTAGGTTGTATCTGACTCAAGACAATTTGTTCCAACTCATTTGCATAGCAGGCTGTTAATGAAAGCCCAGACTTGTCTATCGCTTACATTCAGGATGATGAGGGAAAAGGAAGTATTGCCCCGGGCCTCCACTCCTCCACAGGCTCTCGAGGGAGAAGGCTGCATTCAGAGGACTTCCTTTGGGTGAATCCGTGAGCAGTTTGGTAGGAACCATAGCTTACTTTGCTGGGGTTTTCCACCTCCCTGCTTCTGAGACAGACCACAGCTCCCCAATAGCAGTGGGATCTGGAGGTCAGGACACAGGAGTCAAGCTCCTACAGAGCCATCTAGGACCTGAGCAAGCAACCGCATAGCTCTTTGCACACATAGGCACAGATGCAGCTGTATCCCTTTATTTTCGGGTTAACACTTGCACAAGCCCCCACCTGCTAGACTAGTAGAAAATCAGATATCTTAGTTTAGTTTAGTTTTTTTTCCCCATTCCAAATTTTCCAAAATGTCACAGTTTCCATAATCTGAAGGGCGACATTTGCGTTCATTCAGTGTTCTAATGCTGCGTCCACTCAGTGGAGTAGAGTGGATAAAAGCAGAGGCTCTGAGATGAACTTCCTGAATTTGAATGCTGAGTATATATACCATGTACTACTCTTGTGTCCTTGGACAAGTTACTTTAACCTCTCTGTACTTCATTTTTCTCAATGGTGAACTGTGCCTAATAACAGCAGTTCTCCATTAGGTCATTGTGATTATTAAATGAGTTTGCTGTATTGGATGTATCAGAATACTATAGTCTGAATGGATTAAAAACAACAGATACTTGATTCTCACAGGTTTGGAGCCTGGAAAGAGCAAGATCAGGGTGCCAGCTGATTTGATTTCTGGTGAGGGCTCTCTTCCTTGTTTATAGACATCCTTTTTCTCTTATCTTCAAGAGATGGAGACAGAAGGAGAACATTGGTCTCACTTCTTATTTTTATAAGGACACACTAATTATACTGGGGGTCTCAGACCCCGTGACCTCATCTAAATCCAGTTCATTTCCAAAGTTCCCATATCCTAACTCCATTGCAATGGAGCTTAGTATTTTGACACATGAACTTGGGGTCAGGAGACACAAACATTCAGTACATGACGACATTTAAATTGATTTGGTGAGTGCTGGCATGGACTGAATGTTCAATAACTACTGACTCTTTTTATCACCATCTACCTTTCTTCTCTTGGCCACAGAGTGTCACAGTGTCACTGTTGGGAGTCTATTACACACAGAGGCTGCTGAAGTCTCCGGAGTGATATCATCTAGTCCAACCCTGTGGTGGGAAGTCTTTAAGAGGCTCACAAGGATTTCTGCCTCCTAGTAATCATACCTTGTGTAGCCCCCTCCTCTTAAGTGTGGGATGGACTTAGTAACTCAGTTCTAATAACAGGAATATGGCAAGGAATGGCACAGCACTCCCAAGATTAGGCCATTATCTAATGTGGCTCTGGGTTAGACTGCCATGCTGGGGAGAGACTAATATGTAAGTTGTCAAGCCTGTCTGAGGGCACAAGGGCCAAGCTCAGCCAGGATACTCCTACCTGGGCATCATTTTCAGTGATGTCCTCATGCTTAGTCATTTCCCAAGGATATAAGTACTCTGATAGGAGGTTTGATTTGGAGCATCTTTCAGCATGAACCTCAGTGAAGAAACTAATTCTTTCATATGGAAGGTTAGTTCCTCATCCTGAATCCTCCTCTTCAGCTTGGGCTCCCACTTTTCTCAATTGTATTTCAGGGAACTCCATGTCCTTCATCATCTCTGGGACTTGGTTGAGGCCACCTTGGTCTAACACATCATGACTCCCTAAATTCAATTTTTGATACACCTGGGTGGTTTTTATTTTTTTCCCTCCCACAAACCAAAAAATTTCATCCAATGGCAACCCCAAATGAATTACAGCATGCTTCATGCCCTGAAATCCCAGAGGTTAAAAGAAATGCTTGTGTATATAACCCCTCAAAAGGCAGCAAAGTTCAGCTTCCATTAACAAAGATACAACCTGCCAAAGCCGAAACCGCCCCACACAAACATACACCAAATTGTACCTGATTCGTATGAGAGGGCCAATGAGGAAGAATATGAGGGGAGGTCCCAGCTACTCTGGCTGGATGCCCACAGTTCAGATTATTGGAGGTCCCCACGTGTGTAGCTCTGAGAAGCTTGCTTCATGGAACCCAGAGGTATCCCTGAGGGGATTCTGTTGCTGCTGTTTTAATCCAGTTTGACAGTCTTCTGCTTTTAACTGGAGAATGTTGTACATTCATGTCTAGTGTAAAAATGTGGATTTAAATTTCTCATTGCAGCATATGCTTTCCATTTACCCAACTGGCTCCATGTTTCTTTTGCTTTTTCTTCCCTTTGGATGTATTATTTTATTATTCCATTTATTTTCTCTGTTAGTTTGGAATTGATGCAGTGTTTTGCTGTTATTTTAGTGGTTAGCTTAGAAATTCAGCATGTTTACTTGGCCTATCAACATCTTATATTAATTGATCATTTTTACCCTCCTCTGAAAACTTAGGACACTTATCTCTTTATCCTTTCTTGAATTTTACATTATTTCAATGATATATGTAATATCCAAGCTAGACACTATTATTGTTATACATCAATGTTCATTTAAGTTTACCCTTATCTTTGTCCTTTATGTCATTCTTCCTTTCTTTCTGCATCTTCAACTTCTGTTTGAGATTACTTTATTTCTTCCCAAAAGACATTTTTTTTCAGATTTCTTCTAGTACTGGTTTCCTGAGAACAATTTTGTCAATCATTTTTGTTGATCTGTAAACTGTCAGTGAATCTTCACCTTGGGAGAATATTCCCAACCTTTATTGAATTCCAAGATGGCAGTATCTGGAAGGTGATGATCTGTGTTCTGAGCTTTAGGCCATTGCTAAGAAATGGGTGAGACTCTCACTCCTTTAAACATGCTCCATCCTTTTACTTCTGGCTGCCTTTAAGGTCCTCTCTTTGACTTCAGTTTTCTGTAACTTTACTCTGATGTATCTGTGAGTTTCTTTCGTATTTATCCACCTGGGATTTTCTGGGCTTCTTTAATCTGTAGACTAATGTCTTGCATTGGCTTTGAAAAATTCTCAATCATTATCCCTTCAGTGATTGTGCTGTTATCATTTTCTTTTTTCTTCTGGAGCTAATTTCCCACATCTCTTCTTTTTTTCTTTCTTTATTTTTTTTGCAGTTCTGTTTTTTTCCTATCCTCATTTATGAATTCTCTCTTCAGTTCTGTCTACCCTACTGTTTAAAGCATTCATTTTGATTACTGAATTTCCAGAATAACCACCCCCAAAATAGTAAAACAGGGCACAAATCTCAAACTAAATTCTTAATATTTTAAAATTGTTTTAGGTGTAGAATTTGGGGGGCTATTTTCAATCACAGTATGTTGTTTTACACTGAAATACTAGGAATAACGGGACAGTTGTTGGAGGCTTAGGACTAGGAAAAATCCCAGGGATGGGAGAGAATTTGGAAGCTGGTGCCAGTCCCCAGAGCTGTGAGTGAGGTTGCAGACAACTAGACAGAGCAGGAGAGCAGGAAGATGGACAGGAGTTCACCACCTCAGTGTGCTCCAGAGTGGGACATGTGCATATAGCTGATGGCTCTGAGCCCAGGATGGTTTACTCTCCTCTCTGCTACCTGTTGGCTGTCATAGGAGTGGCACTGGAAAGTAGCAAAATTCTGCAGCTGAAACTCATCCCCAGTGGAGACAAAGAAGCTCAAATGCCTTCCAAAGGAACACAGGTTGATGAAAGTTTTGTGATAGAGCAAAGTTATAACAAAAGAAAAAAACAATGTTTCACTATTACTCCCTCTCCTTCTCTCTTTGTGTGTGCACAGTATTTTTATTGGCTTTCAGCCATCAACAACTCTCACAACAACTGGGATGGAGAGATGGAAGTCAAAGGGTATTAAGTTACAGTTGTGCAGGATACATGCACTTAGAGATCTAATGCACAACTTCAGGACTCTAGTACATAGTATTGTACTGTATACTTGAGATTTGCAGTTACCACATTAAAAAAAATGTTAACTGTGAGATGATTGATATGCTAATTAGCTTGACTGTGGTGATCATTTCATTATGTAAATGTGTATCAAAATATTATGCTGTATACCTTAAATATATATAATAAATAAATAAAAAACAGAGACATCTCCCAGAAGCTAAAGGAAAGAGAGAGAGAGGAAGGAAGAAAAGAAGATTAAGATTTAGATTGAAATATGCTGAATCTGAAATGAGAGTTGAATTTACAACTTAAATTCTTCTCATCAGTATGATCTATGTAACCAATTTTGTTTTTGCAATTTTAGGCATTTTTAATTTTATAACATGTCTAAGAGTTTGCGGGGCTTTCCTGCTGAGAAAGAACACATACTTCATCCATGTAATTTCTTTCTCTAGCTCATTAACAAACACATTTTAAAGATTCATATCCCTTCCCCCCCAAAAAAGCAGAATCATTTATTAGAGAAATGCAAATGTAGTTCAATTAATATTTCTCCTGAGAATAAAGACTTTGGGAGGAAATCCACTTTGTTAAAAGTGGCAATGAACTGTCCCCTACTCTGGGAGAACGTCGGTGGTCTAAGATGAAGGAATACCAGGTTGGGAACAGGGGGCTGTACTGGTTCCTCACTGATGAATTCCTGGTGGGCACAGGGGTGGTGTTACTGAGCTCTTGTCACTGTGGTGATGGGACCCAAGTCCACAGCTGATGGCATGGAAGTGGCAGTCTTGTGAGCTTGCAGGGATTCAAGCCAGTGTGGCTGACAGGCTTTGGGAAGCCCAAGCAGTGTAGAGGGGTGACTGGGAATGAGTGCCGTGGTTTCTCCTTTGAGGTGTCACAAACATACAGCCTGCAGGAAAATGCCAAGCCCTGAGGGAGCAAGTTCCACATCTCTAAACTGAGGGTGTTGGAGTGAACGTTCTCTGAATTCCTCCCCAGCTCGGAGAGTCTCCAATAATATTGAGGTACTCACACACCTTATCGTGTCCCTACCATGGAAAATTTTAATTCTTATAATGAAAATTTTAGACATTAAAAATTTTAGACATTAAATATTGTGATAAAAGTTTAAGTAGATAATGGTGAATAAATACTTTAAAATAAATACTTTTGTATTTAAATGTATTTTAATTAAAATAGAAAAAATAATTTTAATGAGAATTTTTATAATGAAAAAAAATTCAAGCATACAGGAAAGTAGACCAAATGGTATAATAATCATCTAGATACTCATCATCACCTACATCCAAAAACTATTAACATTTTGCAACATTTGTTTTATGCATTTCTTGCCTAGGTTTGGAAAATTATGGATAACTTGACATCCACCCTTGCTACATGCTTCAGAACGTACCTCTAAAAAGTAAGGATTTTTGCCTACATAACCACAGTAACATGCTTATAACAAATAAAATTAATAATTCTTTGACATTGCTTTATACCTAGTCTGTAGACAAATTTCTCCAACTCTTCCTCCAAGTATTACCTATCTGTGTTTGTTTGAACCCATCAAGGGCAACGCATTTCATTCAGTTGCTATGCTTTAAAATTCTTTCTTAAATAAAAACCAGTCTCCTGTCTCCTATTACTCGACATTAACGTATTAAAGAAGATAAAATGTTGATGGTAAATAGGCCATTAGCTTGTGTCCTCTTCTTTGGTAGAAAGAAGTACAATATAATGCTGCCTCAGACTGGTTTATAAGCACCATTTAACTCAAAGTCCCTTCTCTAATAACCTTGTTCTCAGTAAGAAACAAAACAAAGCAAAACAACTGACATCTTTGGCTCAGACAACTGTGACTCAAAGCAACAAGCTCCTGTCCCCAGACTGTGGGGTCAGAATTTGTCAGGGAGGCAGACGGGGCGGGGGAGGGGGGTGGGGGGGCAGGGTCACGGTTGATAACTGCACATGGAGACAGAAAGAAAGGTTTTCCTCGACGAATGGGGAACATTTAATGGAGGACATTAAATCTGTAATATCATTTAAAGGAGTTTCTATTTTATTAAATGCAAGCTTCGAGATTCTTTATCCTAGGGGAATTCTTTAAAACATCCAGCTATTTCTTAACATTACAAAGCTATAATTTTTAATATGCCTCTTTAGGATATTTTCAGCCAGAGAATATAATGATTTTTATTTTATGGAACACAAGTAAATGGAGATTTTGAGGGTACTTTATGTAAACTTTGATCAAGCAATTTGGAATGAGCTACCCACGACACAGGTTTCTCATGGTGGCATCTTATGACAGCGCTGGGGGCAGCACAACTCCCATATTTGGCATTTGCTATCACTTGAACATTTGAATCTTTAATCCTAGCTATACATATGCTGTGTATGTTCTCATTTTTCTTCTGCTAGCAATTTGTATGGGTGTGGTGTGTGTGTGTGTGTGTGTGTGTGTGTAATTTGCTGAGCATCCAGAGTAGTGTTTGACAGAAATACAGGGAGGAATGATTTAAATCAAATAATAACTTTAAAAACTTATAATATGAAAAGGGCTGGGGACGTGGTTCATTGGTTAAGAGCCCCTGGGTTCGATCCCTGGTACCAAAAAAAAAAAAAAAAAAAGAGCTGCATAAACTAATAAAATAACAAATATTATTCTCATTCTTTTATCTCATTAAAGTGATGAAAAATCCATTGTATCTCACAATTATAGAAAAAGTATGGAGCAGGAAAGGACAACCAATAATCTGATCACCTTGAGTCATTCCTGCTAAAATGATAACAGATTTCATTTTCATGTTAAAGCATCTTCAAAATATGCATGTAAACAGGTCCAGAGCTCCATACGTGGATCTATTAGGGAAGGTGTCCTGGGGCCAGGCACTGAACACTGTTTGGAATGGTCTCTTGTACTCTTTCCCTTTATTTCTGGGTCCTCTCCTATCACAGGTATTGTGTACTCATGCTGACCTTGAGGTTGGGCATAGCCAGGAGACATTTCAGACAGAAGCTTTAAGATGTTAGGTTCCTTCCCTGGGCCATGGTGGCAGGTGATGTTCCAGATAGCAGATGTGCCCAGCCCAAGTGACTGACTGAAGATCATCTGGAGCACAGCCCTCAGCCCACCCTGATGGATTTGAAGTATAAGCAAGAAATCAACTTTTGCTGTCTTAAGCCACTGGGAATTTGGGGTTGTTTCTTACAGAAATACCCTAAATGCTGAGCTTTTGACATATATTATCTAAATTAATCATCAGCGTGACCCTAAGAGGTAGCTGATTCTGTCCCCCTTTAATGGATAAGGAAACTGAGGCTCAGAGAAGTTAAGCAACCTGCTGTGTGTCACAATGCAAACAAATGATGGGGCCAGAATTACACCCAGGTATTTTTGATCCCTCCTAAATACATTCTGACTATAGCAGGATATTTTTTAAAATTTTTTATAAAACTCTGTAAATATATTTTTGTAGGCTGCATGCTATCCTACTGTAAGACTGCTCCCTGATCTGTTTATGCAATTTGGGATGAGCTGCCCATGACACAGGACATTGACATTTTTAATGTCTTGTTGCTAAAGGAAGGTTATAACAGACATTGTGTACAAGATCATTTGCTAGAATTCCCTCCTGGAAGGTGGGAGACACGGGAAGCCCAGGTTTCAGGAATCAGGGGAGAAGGTGGGAAGGGTCAGGAAGGAGGCTGAAGCCAGGCCTTGGAGCCTGGAGAGAAGCACACGGGCTGCCCCGTGGGGTGGGCATTCACGCCAAGAGAGCAGAGCGCACACACAGAACCAGACCGCTCCAGATTCTCTTTTGATCTCTGAGGTGTCTTTCTTGCACTCATCCACTTAAAAAAGAAAATGAATAGAGGGCTTCTCTAGAGCAGGTTCAGGTTCATAGAAAGACAGAGGGGAACACAGATGGCTTGGATGTCCCACTCCACACCGCCAGCCTGGAATCCTCCCTGTATCAGCACCTTGCATTTGTGTGGTCTGTTTGTGACAACTGAACAACCCACATGACATCTCATTATTACCCAAAGCCCAGATGTGATGTGACTGTTCACTCTTGGTGTTGTGCAGTTTATGGCTTTGGACAAAAGCATAAGGCCATGTGTCCCCCATGACAGCATGACAGGAGAGTTCACGGCCCTAAAATCCCCTGTGCTCCCCTCAACCCTTGGCAGCCACAGATCTTGCAGCTCTGTCTTTCTGAGAATGTCTTGTGATTGGAATCAGTGGCACAGTGTGCAGCCTCGAGCATCTCTTCTTTTTTAAATCTCGTCCTTATTGTCTACTCGCCCCCTGCTCTTTCACCCTGTTCCTTCTTCTTGGGCAGGTTCCTTGCCATTTTTGGTGTTTCATGTTCTGCACATGGATTTGTGTCCACAGGAGTGTGGCCCACCTCTGGCCTGGAGCTCCTCTGGCTCAGCCAAGGGAGCTGGATGTACCATTACCAGTATTTATCAGTCACTGCGCGCAGATTGTCCAGAGGTGGTTGACTGACATAAATTGGAGTGGAAGGTGAACCACTGTGGTAGATCTGGATAATTTAAGTCCCCAAATGGATCTGCTCTTTTAGTGATCTATTCTGTTCTAGACTTCATGCCAAATGAGAGGGACAAGGTGCTAATACAGTTTATTGTGCCAGGTTCATCCTTGATAACAATGTTTAACTGCTTTTCATAATGAAAACAATGAGCTGTTGGTTGCTGTTAGGAACCTATTGGAAATCGCTGTTGAAAGGGAGTCTCGGGACATGTGCTCTCTTCTGAAATGGAATGAAGAGCAGCAGGACCCATGTGCTTTTTCATATTCTACTTTGATGCATTTTTTAAAAAATTTAAGGTTTCTGTGGTATTAGGTGTGGATATAAAGGGCTTCTACTTCTAGAAACTGAGCCACTGAGGAAAGGTTCCTGAATAAATGTAACAGTGCCATAGTTTCATGTGGTTTGAATGTGTCCCCTAAGAGTTCAGGCACTGAGGGCTGAACCAGGTGAGAAGGTGGGCCTAGCAGAAGGTCCTTAGGTCAGTGGGTTGGCCTATGGAGGAGGTCAAGTAGTGCTCCCAGAATCTGGAGTTAGTTCTTGTGACAGGGAGTTATAAAAGTCTGAGCCCAACCTCTGCACTGCCCTCTGGCCTCCTATCTTCCCTGTAATTGCTCTTGCACACGCTCCTACCAATGTGCTGCAGCCAGGTGGGTCTTTACCAGAACTCCTGACTTGCTGTTTGGATTTTCAGCCTCCAGAACTGTGAACTAAATAAACCTGTTTTCTTTAAAAGGCTCCCACCCTCAGATACTTCATTATGGTAGCAAGAAATGGACTAATACAAGGAATCACCTGTGATAGGAGTAGCCATAGATGGACTCACAGGACAAAATGAAGTGTAGACAACATTAAACCCAGCTAGCTCCTTAATGTGATCATAAAATAAGTATGCATAGTGTGACGTCTTTAACCCAGGGACACTGATATGGCAATATATACTATATTGATTTACTGTGTGGTGCATAAAATAACACACAAAATAGCTTTATGGTATTATAAATTACTTAAATAAATAAATTGCATTACTTAAATTGTTATTTCTCTTTCTCTTAAAAAAATGCCAAGCATATCACAATGCATTTATATATGACTGATATGGTTGTTAGTTCAAGATAAATATTCTATATTATGTAATGAGTACTACTTCTATGCTCCTTTATTTAAAGTTTGTGTCAGGCACAGATGTTGAATATTATCTAACACTTTTTTTCACCTCTCATGAGACCACCATTTTTTTCTTTGTTTTATTGATATGATTTATGTCCATAGATTCCCTAATAGGAAGCCAGCCTTCTGGTCTTCAGATGAGCCTTCCTTGACTGTGGTCTGTTATTCTTTTAAATGACGGCAGAATTTTATCATATTTTCATAGCCTTCGTTCTAGAGCTGTCGTTTTCAGAACTGGGTGAGAATATGTTGGCTTCATAAAAGAAACTGGGAGCTTTCCATCTTCTGCTTTGCTCTGGAGCAATGTATACCCTGCAGGAATAATTTGTTCTTTGAAATTCTCAAAGAGCACATTTGAGCGTAACTTTAGTAGCATCCTGTAAATGTTCACAGGGTTTTCATTGTCGTTATAACCCAGATAGTCTGTAATAGTGGCATTGATCTCTGATCCCAGAATTATTTAGAACATTGTCCAGGAGTTTCAGAATATTTTTATTTGTGTATTTTTTAAAAAAAAATTTTGCTATTAAATTTAGTTCCATTGCATTGTGGTCAAGAGATTGTGGTCTGTACAATTTCCTCTCATCTATATTTATTTTGGTTTTTGTTATGACCTAATACAAAATGTTCTGGAAATTATGCCAGTCATTTTTGCATGCTTGAAAAAGAAAGTATTTTTGTGTTTAAAAGTCCTATTTTATCTACCTAATCCATCTTATTAAGGGCATTATTCAAATCATTTATATTTTGCACATTGATCTGTTGTAGACCAAGGATGTATGTTAAAGTAATTCCATTAATATTTTATTTTTGTTGTTTTTTATTTGTATTCAGAGAAGATTATGCTCTGTGTATTTTGGTACAATGTTGCATGGCAAAGAAAAGTTTATGATAACTATTTTTAAATTTTGGATGATCTATTTTGCCAGTGGAACATGATTCTTTTCTTATATGATGTTTTTGTCTTTGGATTTTGGTTTTTTTATATTGACATTTCCATGATTCATATTTTACATTTGTGTTTGTATCTTTTAAAATTTTTAACTTTTTTTGTATCATTTTTGTATGTTTTTAATAAAACTATGTCATTGGCATTCATTTCATGAAATAATTTGATGCTGTCATTTGGTAGAAGAGAGTTTACTGATTTAAATTGGCTGCGATTACTCCAATTAGCTTACAATTTCCATCTTAAGTTATGCTGACCAATATTCATACTTTTATGAGTTTTCTGGTTTTTTTCTTGAAGTTTTTCATATGAATTTGAGTTATTTTATATTAAGTTACTCTGCAACGATCTATAAGCTCTTTCTATTGTTGGTTACCTGTTAAGTTTTAAAAAAATCACATTTTAATCTATTTTTTCCTAAACTCAAAAGAAACGGAGACAGCATTAATTGATTTACCAACACATAGCCATGAGATACGACATTTCATATTTTATTTTTGTCACAACTACCTCTACTATTCCCCATCCTAAATTCTCAAAGCTGATTTATATACTATGGGATTTGGAGACCTATGGTACTACCTTCATATTATAAACCATCTCTTTAAAAAACTTTTCATATTTCTATTGACTTTTATAACTTCAGTCAATCTGTATAAGTTCCGTGCCTCACTATACATTTTCATGCCATTTTATTCCCACTTTTCCCATTCATTTCATGTAGTCCTGTGTCTGCAGCACAGTTCTGTGTGACTTTTCCCAGACGAGCATGCAGATGACACACTTTCCTGTCCCTTGCAGGTATGACAGTGCCTCTCCGTTGTTCTTTTGAACGTTCTTGAAGGGGGTGCAGAATGATGGCGTCACAGTGTGTCCCTACAAACTCTGCAGTGTGGCTTCACTTTTTAGAGTTGAATGCTGAGGACGCTTGATGTCATCCTGATTTCATCCCCTTGAAGGTGGCTGTCTTTTCCATTTGGATGCCTCTTGGACATTTTATTTGACCTTGAGTCTTAAAACATTTGCTCTGATGTCTTTGACCTTGACCTTGTAAGCTCTTTCCACTTGCAGGTTTAGATCTTCCTTTGGTTTAGAAAATTTTTCTTTTGAAGTTTTTAAAAAATATTGTTTCAGTCTGCCCTTTATTCCTGGGACTACAGTGAAGTGTGTTTTATTTATCTTTGTTTACCATGTCTCATATCTTATATTCATTATACTTATTTCTTCTGTGTTCTTGGAGAACTCCTCCAGTGTGTCTTCTCCTTCACTGGGGAGAGCTTCTGTAATATCTTCACAGTATTAATATTCCATGAAGACTTTTAATTCAGAAATTGTAGTTTTGTCACCATTTTCCTTCCTGGTCTTAAATGGTTTATTTTTAATAGTTTATTTATTGCTCTATCTCTTATCTGTGGTTTCTTTTGTAAACTAAGAACAAAGATTGCACAATTTCTTTAGAATGCCTCTGTTTCTGATGAAGGTGGATTTCAGAAGATGACATTTGTTTCTGTTGATGTGAAATACAGAGGTTTCAATAGGTTTCTTTTTATTCCTCCCAGAGGAGGGAGGTCTGTTTGCCCAGGTTGGCTAATCCAGGTAAGATTTGATGAGGATTTTGTGTGCATGCTCTGTTGAAGAATGAATGGCTCTCATCTCTTTCTGGAACTTTCAGTCTAGTTGAAGGGAGTCAGGACAGCTCAGCTCTCCTGGGTTTACTTCACAGCAGAGCCCTGATGCCTCACCTCTATCCCGTTTCAAGGTCAACACAGGCACCATACAGCATCTAAGCCCAGAGCAAATCCTACCAAGTCACGTCCACTGAGGTTTGTCTCTGACATGTCCCTTCTATGATTGCAGCTCCTGAAAATCTCCCATAGGTGCTGCTCGGGTGGAAAGGTTCGGCTGTATGTGGCCATGTGGCCAGCTCCCCCCACATCTCTGGGTCCATCAGCACCGTAAGGCTTCTTCCTCTGCATTATGAGATTTTCATGCAATTTTTGCTGGATTTTCTTCCACTTGCCATGATAGTAGATTGTTCTTTCTTTTCATCCAATCCTGTCCCACTTCTGGAAGATATATGTATGGTCCCTGACATGTGCTTCTGTTTGTGATTTTTCAACACCCACATGATCATTCTGTTTTTCACTTTAGCACCATACTCAACAGTTTACATGAGACGCTCAACACTTTATTTAAAATAGTTTTTGTGCTGGATGATTTTGGCCAACTGTAGGCTAATGTAAGTGTTGTGAGCGTGCCTAAGGCAGGCTGGGCTAAGCTATGATGTTCAGTCCATTAGGTGTGTAAAATACATTTGCAACTTAATGACATTTGCAATTTATGATAGGCTTATTGGGATATAATCTCATTGTAAGCCAAGGAGCATTGGTGTGTGTGTTTTTCTTGAATTGAAACTCTGGATATATGTATATATTTTTTTTCTTCCTAATCTTTATAGTCATTTCGTAGTGACTGGGAAGGAGCAATTCAATGTCTGCACAAATATCATTTCCTGGCTGGGCTTCACATTGCTTCTGAATTCTTCTATACATGCTTCTCAGTCCACAGCAGAGTTGGACCCAGATTTTCTTCTATTTTCCAAAGCATGACCAGTGCTTTTCACATCACTTACATTTTACAAATGCTGGATGAATTGAATTCTAATACAATCTTTCCCATTCCCTATCCCTGAGCCCAGACTTTAAATATCAAAACTGTCTCTTTTTTTGTGTGTGTGCTAGGAGGGATACTTACAAAATAAAAATCTAGTCTCCAATTTTCTTTTCCAGTTTTGGGAATACAATGGTAATACTATCATACCTGATGAGAAAATTTTTGGTAATTCGTTTAATAAAATAATTGGGTCAATGTGCCGGGTCTGTGGCCTGACAAGTGGAATCCATGCTTCATTGCTTTTCACCTGGGGCGAATTGCCCAGGGAAGCTGACAGACTGGAAATGACAACGGGAGCCTCTTTCCCCATGGCCCCCGCCCCCACCTTCACACTGAGCTCGTGCCCAAAGAACAAGACAACAGAAAAGTACTGTTGAAATCCTTCTGTTCACATAGACGTCGTCCTGATAGCTGTTATAGAAGTCAGACTAAGCCACTGAATCAGGTAATTCACCATCTATGGCGGCTGTCTGAGTGTGCTGGCCACTGACCCACTAGCTGCAGGAAAGGTATCCTGAGAGCCGTTTTCCAGTGCTTTCCTTGTGTCCTCTCAGAGACTGACACACCCACCTGGTCATGTAGATGGGCAGTGTGACTCCTGTTTAATCAAAAGGCCATGCAAATGGAGAGTTGGTCTGGGGCCACACAGCATCCCCTAGGCTGGGTGACTTCAACACTGGACATTCACCCCTCATGTTCTGGAGGCTGAGAAGTCCTCAAAGTTGCAGCAGGATTTGGTTCCTGGAGAGGACTCCGACTCTCCCTAGTGTGTGGACACTTTCTTGCTGTGTCCTCACATGGCAGGGGGACAGAGAGAGGGAGAGTGCCTTTGGTGTCTCTTCTCATAAAGATGCTAACCCGGTCACGGAGTCAGGGTGGCATGGTCAGAGACACAACGCGGTGCCTCAGCTGAACCACGGAGCATGGTACAGGCATGAACTATTCCTGAGTGAATGGAACGGGGAGTGGGGCCATGGTCCTCCCTTACAGTTGTGATGGCTTCAGCAGGTTGCTGTGCCAGCAGGAGCAGAAAGCTCCATCTGCTCAGGGTCACCCCAGCTCCTGTTGTTACGAGGCTCAAAGTCTTAAGGTCTGAAGTAAGCAAGCTGGAGACCCAGGAGAGAATACTGTATTGCTCCAGTTTGAGGTAAAGCCCTGAGAACCAGAACTGATTCTGTAAGTTGCAGTTTGGTTAAAAATCAGAAGACTGATGTCCCAGGTCAGAGACACTCAGGCAGGTGGAGCTGCCCTCTTTATTCTCTTTGTTCTGTTCAGACCTTTCATGGTAGGATGAGGCCCAGCCACATTAAGGGGTCAATCTGTTTTTCATTCTGCTGATTCAAACATTAATCTCATCCAGAAACACCCTCACAGACACATGCAGAATAATGTTTGACCAAATGTCTGGGCACCCTATAGCTCAGTCAAGTGAACACGAAAATTAACCATCACAGTTGCCTTCGGGTACAGAAGCGCCCTGCCCTCCCACAGTGAGCGCGATGCCCTTGTCTGTGCTGTGTGGTTTTGTGTCTCAGCACTGGGCATCTGTGTGCACTCACCTGCGCAGCTCAAACCCACAGCCCCGCTTGGGGTAGAAAATTGCACAAGGGCCAGGAGAACACATGGCTCTCATGGTAAATGAGGGGAACCAAGGCTTAGAGAATGGCAAGACCAGTGTGGTCCAGAGCAGCTGGGGAGGTTTCAGGGAGGGGATGTAATGGTGCCCCAGGAACAGGAAGGAAAAGGCAATCTAGCTGGGAACGCTGCGTGAACAAAGACACGGGTCTGGGTATCAGCATGAAGGAGTGGGTGGAGTAACAGGAGGAAGCGACTGATTGGGACAGAGAGGATGCTGGGAAATAGAAAGAGGCCACTTGTATACCCAGGTCATCTGGGAGCCACATCCTCGAGCCAGGAGTTTGTCTGGTGATGATGACATTCTAGAAAAATATTCTCTGCTCTTTTGTAGTGGCACCCCACCTCTCCACGAAAGCCTTAGCTTCTCCAGAAATCTTCTCCATGGCTGTCAGCAAAAAAGTCTCTGCAAAAGAGTTCAATGTAGATAAACTTCCTATTTTCCTGTTGCCCTATCTTACTTAGCCACTGGCTGGGAAGCAATCCAGGTGCTGGACACCCTCTTACTAGTTTTTCACAAACGTATCCAGTATAGTGGGTGGTAGAAATGTGCAAACAAGGCCTCTGGCCTTGAGCTGGGCTTCACACAGATGTCTACATTTCTAAGATAAGAGAAGTTACCAACTGGGCTCCATGGTAACAGCTGGCAGGGGGAGGGAAGAAAGGGGAGAAGAAGCTCTCCCCTTCTCAGGTGTTGTCCTTGAAGAGTTAACTTGCCCAGAACAGAGAAAGAAAAAGCTGCTTTTATGTGAACTTCTGCAGATGTGAACTTTTGAGCCCCTCCCCTTACATGCTGGGTAGAAAACTCTGAAACTTCCTGAACTCTGGGTTCAGGGGATTGATGGATTACAACAGCAAAAGCTGTACCCTCTGAACCTGGCTGCAGCCAAATACAATTGTTTTCTGCTATCTTTGGTGCCTTGCCTCATCTGTCCCCTACAACACTTTCAGTTCAATTCCTAGAGAAGAATGGCCATAAGAGTAATCTTTGACAACTTCCTTAAAATCGGTCATCTAAGCAATCATAATTAAATTTTTTCACTTAAACTATCATAATGGAAATAAGTTAATAAGTTTATAAAAATAAAAAATCTGATTTCATTCTATTCTTCCTGTGCTGAGAAAATTAAGAAACAAACTTTCCAGGGTTTGTGTGAATTTCAGAGGTATGTTCTCATTTTTAATTTGGTAAACTGAGGCAGTGGTCTGCAATCATAATGTAATAATGTAGACTTTTTATCATTAAGAACTGTCGTAAGACCTCTTTTTTAAATCCAATTTTTATATTATTATTTCAATCTTCTTCTATGACTATCAGTCCCAGAATATACTATTATGCTGGGAATATTTCATTTATTTTTTTATTTATAACCCAACTTTGAAAGGAAAATGTTCTTTTAATTGAAAATCTGCAATGTGCCACTGGTTTACGTTTTCCCAACATTGCTTCTTTCCTGCGCATGTTTGAAAGCAGAGCCAGTTCATTGTCACAGCAGAATAATTTTCATTTTCCAATTCAGACCTCCCTGACAAACAGAGAATGCAAAATTTACTTTACAACCAGCAGTTCTCAGATGTTATATATGAAGGGTACATTTCTAGGACAAGTGTTCAGATCACTGGGCTCCTCTTCAAATCATTTAATGTTATCCCCAGCCATTAAATAAAGGGATAAGCTGCAATAACAGAACCATATTTTCAATTCCTTTGGAAACAGTAGATGATACCCGTATGATATTCAAAGATTTGAATATGAATGTCCATGTGATATGTAAAAACCCATAAAATGGGTTCAAACATTTTGGTGTTTCTACCAAGTAATGCTGCATGCCTTTTTGACATCTTTTATTTTCTGTTGGCCACAAATGTGGAAGCATCCATCAGAGGCCTGAGAGAACACTGCAGTCTAACTTGGTGCTATTGTTCCTCTGTTCTTTTTTTAAAATTTTGCTTTTATAAGGAACTTGATTCCAAGAGGTTCATCTTCCCCTGTAAAGTTCAGTAAAAAACCCTTTAAAAGGGGTTGGGGGGGGGGTTGGATCTGGGAGACAGTAGGGTTCCAGAAAAGCATGGGGATAATTTACTGAATCTCCAATTTAGCTCACACTGAAAGTCCCTGGAAGGTTTTGTTTCACTTTCCTTCTCCTCTCCTCTCTTCCTTCCCTTATTTCCTTTTTCTTTCTTTATTTAATTAACAAACAATAATTGTATATATTTATGGGGTACAAAGTGATTTTGGGGGGAGGTACTGGGGATTGAACTCACAGGTGCTTAACCACTGAGCCTCATCCCCTGCACCTTTTTTAAAATTTTATTTAGAGACAGAGTCTCACTAAGCTGCTGAGGCTGGCTCTGAATGTCCACGATCCTCTTGCCTCAGCCTCCCAAGCGGCGGGAATTTCGGGCATGCGCCACTGTACCCAGCTACAAAGTGATATATTGATCTGTGGGTACAGAGTTGAAAGATTCAGTCATACCTATGACCTCAGCAACGTTATTATTTGGGGGCTGAGAATGCTAAAAATCTGTTTTTGAAAACAATCTGGAAACATGCCTTATTTTTAACTGTCGACCCCCGGCCGAGGTCACTGAAACCCATTCCCCCCTCCTAAGGAGACAGACTGGTCCTCTCTGATCAAAAGCTTCCTTCCCCTCCCCACCTGGCCTCTGGTAATCACCTTTCTGCTGTTTCTGCGAGACTGACTTTTTAGATTCCAGGTACAAGCAGGATCCTAGTATTGGTCTCGCCAAGCTGGGCTTATTTCACTACCAAGGCCTTGGATTCACCCCCAGATTCTGCTTTAATTAGTGGGAACAGCCTGGCATGGAAGTTTTTCACAGCTCCCCAGGTGATTCTGATGTGCGCCCAGGTGGAGATAATGGCCATGGGTTTAATTTGGGTACTAGCTGGAGGGTGTTGAATGAATCATCGACTCTATGAGCCTTATTCCTCCTGTAGGTAAAAGTGGGTGGACACCAGTATCCCACAGAGCGATCATAAGGATCAAATAAAATTACGGATATAGCATTTTGTTGAAATGCACAAAGGCCTCTACAAATGTGCAGTCTCAGAGATATATTCATTCTATCTTGCTCCAAAGAAATACTTTAACAATCTATTTTGTGCAAAAGGTCATACTTCAGTCATCTTTATGAAAACAAATATTCCATCAATTGTTGAGATAATTATTCATTACCCAGGTGAATTTTAGAAATTCAGTGACTATTTTGTGTGATATATAGATTTCATACTATCAGAACAAACACTATTGCTAAAATGTGTATATGTATGTATATACACACACATAATTTATATGTCCTACAAAATAGTTTAAAAAATCAGTTCCCCCAAACGGGATAGGTAGATTGGCTATATGATTTCATCCCTGAATAAATTGGATGTAGTTTTTTTTAACTACATTTTCTTTAATATAGAAAATGAAACTCAATGAATGTGTAGAAAATCTGCAAAAAAGAGGAAAATTGTTCAAATAAAGGCCAAGAAAGATAAGGATATAAAGGATACAAAAGGATAAGGGTCAGAAAGATAAGGATCAATTCAAACGACAACATCTTAAGACTCCAATGTGGGTGGTGTCTACTGTTGAGAGCCACAGCCGAAGGGGCCCCAGCAAACTTCCAGCTGCCAGCAATCCAGCTGCCGGCTGATGATTGGCTCACAGCGGCCCCAGCAACATCTAGCTGATTGGCTCCTCGGCCCCAGCAACATCTAGCTGATTGGCTCCTCTGCGGTGATGCTCATTGGACTGTTTCCCTGCCCTTTCAGACCACGGAGCTGCTCATTGGGGGACTTTTTGGCTCTGCCCACGTGACCCAGCCAATCGGCCTCAAGAGCAGGAGGTTTGTGGGAGGTGGAGAAGAAGCTTGGGGGGGGAGAGAGAGGCTTGAAAAAAGCCGGTGGTGGCAGTTGAGGCTCTGAGGATTTTTCCTGAGGAGCTGTTTTGTTTGGTGTGTGGTTCTAAAAATAAAGTTAGTTTCTTTTGACAAGTGGCTCCTGATTGTGCCCAGCCAGACTGCGGCATTTGGTGGCTCGCACGGGGAGCGACTGAGGGTAAGTGAAACTGCTCGCCCCTGAGGGCAGGGCGAGAGGATGGGTAGCCATTTTAAGATTCTTCTTTTGTTATTTTGTTTCACTTTTGTTTTAAGTTGCCTGTCCCTGGAGATGAGTGAGACGGAAGAAAAACCGCTCACATCTGAGGAAAAACTATTTACGTCTGAGGAACAGATAGGGAGAAAGGACGGATGCACATGTCAGGAGGATAGAAAGGCTATAATGACTTTTTGTTGTTCCCTTTTTATCTCATTCTGTCTCGGTTTTGTTTGGCGTCATCTTGTTGGGTTGTATTATAGTAGAAATACGGGATCAGAAATTAGTAAAAAACAAACTGAAAGAGTGTTAAGTAAATTCTTAGAGGAAGGAGGCATCTCAGTAAAATCAAGAACAGTCAGGGCATACGTTGATACAATACAAAAATGTAGCCCATGGCTTTTTAAGGAGGAGTTGTTAAATATATCACAATGGAACCATCATGGTGAAGATTTAAAAAGAATAGAAAAGAAAAGCCCAGGGACTCTGCCAGTTGGCACATTGCCATTGTGGACGTTCGTATCTTGTTTGCTTAGTCCAAAGCCTTCAGTTCAGACAATGGTAGAGGAAGGAGAAGACATAATGATTCAAGTAAAAGAGAAGGTCTCTCAAGTTAGTCAGACAGAGGAAAAGATTCAAGTAAAAAAGAAGGTCTCTCAAGTTAGTCAGACAGAGGAAAAGATTCAAGTAAAAGAGAAGGCCTCTCAAGTTAGTCAGACAGAGAAAGAAAGTGTAAAACAGAAAAAGCCATCAGGGGGAAAGTTACAACAGGAGATTGCTACTAACACCTTTCTATCACCAGAGGGTGTAAGTGTCCAACCAACAGCACCACCTCTACAGGAGACTGCTACTAACACCTTTCTATCACCAGAGGACGTAAGTGTCCAACTAACAAGGCCACCTCCATATGCTGGGAGGTCCCCAACCCCCGCAGGTGATAGTTGGGATCCTGAGACAAGATCTCAAATATTAACATGCCCTGTATTTGAGGCAGGAGGGCAGCGATTTTACCAAGTTTTAAATTTCAAAACAGTGAAGCAGCTAAAAGAGGCTGTAACAACCTATGGTCCTCAAGCACCCTTCACTGTAAGCTTGGTCGAATCCATTAACAACTTGAACATGACGCCAGCAGATTGGGCTAATATGTGTAAAGCTGTGCTAAATGGAGGACAATACCTGTTATGGAAGGTTGCCAATGAGGAATTTTGCAAGGAGACGGCTAGGCGAAATGCAGCAGCTGGTTATCCTCAGAGAAATCTAGATATGTTGTTAGGAAAGGGACCTTATGAGGATCAGCAGCAACAAATTGCATATGATCCTGGCGTATACGCACAAATTGCTGCAGATGCAATTAAGGCATGGAAGACTTTACAAGGACATGGAGGTTTACAAGGTCAATTACCTAAGGTAATACAAGGAGCTAATGAACCTTATGCTGAATTTGTAGATAGGCTTATTCAAACAGCTACCAGAGTTTTTGGGAATACAGAACAAGCAATGCCATTACTAAAACACCTGGCTTATGAGCAAGCGAATCGTTGGTGCAGAGATATCATTAGACCATGGAAACATGAAGATTTAAACACATATATTAAATTATGTAGAGACATTAATGAACAAGAGCAAGTCGTGGCAGCTGCAGTAAAACAGGCTTTAGATGCCAGAGACATTAATGAACAAGGGCAAATTGTGGCAGCTGCAGTAAAACAGGCTTTAGATGCCAGGCCAAGAACATGCTACAATTGTGAACAAACAGGACATTTTAAAAGGAATTGCCCCATTGGAGGAGGGTTTAACAAAACTAGGTATCCAAGGAGTAGAATACCAGGTATTTGCCCACGATGCCGTAGAGGGAGACATTGGGCTAATGAATGCCGTTCTCAAACCACCATAGAGGGTACTCCATTATCAAAAAACGAACAAGGACCAGGTGTTTATCCACGATATCGTGGAGAAAGGCATCAGGCTCCATTGCCAAAAAATGGACAAGGGGGCCCAATGCTCCGGGGCCCAAAACCACAAATATACGGAGCACTGGAGGAACCCAGCAACCCCATCAGGGTAGTGCCCAGGACACATTGTCCATCAGATCCCTCATCAGACAAACCAGAGGGAGCGCAGGGTTGGACATCTGCGCCTCCGCCAGAGCAGTACTAACTCCAGAGATGGGAGTTCAAATCATTCCCACAGGGGTGAAAGGACCTCTTCCCAAAGGAACAGTAGGCTTATTATTGGGACGCAGCTCTTCTACTCTAAAAGGACTTATGATAAGTCCTGGGGTAATTGATCCCGATTATGAAGGTGAAATAAAAATTATAGCCAGTTCTCCAAAGGGTATATCAGTAATTTCACCAGGAGATAGAATAGCACAGTTACTAATAATACCCAGCCTACATGATAAATTTTCCAGTCGTACTGTAGAAAGAGGTTCCAAGGGATTAGGTTCCACAGGTGTAGATTGGGCTATGCTTTCTTTAAATTTAGATTCTCGCCCCATGCTAAAACTAAATATTCAAGGACATGAATTTAATGGGCTACTGGATACAGGTGCAGACCTTAGCATCATCTCTCGTCAAGAATGGCCAAAACATTGGCCATTACAACAAGCCACTCAAACGCTTCGAGGCCTAGGAGTGGCGACTAATCCCCATAGAAGTGCAATGGTATTAGATTGGAAGGATCCTGAAGGATGTGAAGGAACTATACAGCCATATGTATTGGATCATCTTCCCGTAAATTTATGGGGACGAGATGTCCTAGATCAATTAGGTTTGACATTAACAAATAACATCAACCAAAATGCACCCACTATTATGACTAGACAAGGTTTTAGGAAAGGAAAAAGATTAGAAAAACAAGAACAAGGTATAGCAGCACCAATACAAATAGATCAAGGAACAGACAGACATGTGTTGGATTTTCAGAAAGGGCCACTGAGACAATAAAAATTACTTGGAAATCAGAAAGACCAGTATGGGTTCCTCAGTGGCCCCTGACTAAAGAAAAGATACAAGCAGCCCATGACCTGGTCAAACAACAATTAGCAGAAGGACATATACAACCTTCTGTATCTCCCCATAATACTCCCATTTTTGTCATCAAAAAGAAATCTGGTAAATGGAGATTATTGCAAGATTTAAGAGCCATTAATAATGAGATGGTTATTATGGGACCTGCTCAATCAGGGATTCCTCAGTTGTCTGCTTTGCCAAAAACCTGGTATGTTTTAGTTATAGATATTAAAGATTGTTTTTTTTCAATTCCAATTCATCCTGAGGATAGTCCACGTTTTGCATTTACTATCCCTGCACTGAATCATGAAGGTCCTGATCAGAGATATGAATGGAAAGTACTCCCTCAAGGGATGGCTAACAGCCCAACTATGTGTCAAATTTATGTTAACAAAGCAATCCAGCCACTTAGAAATCAAAATCCTGAACTACAAATATTTCACTATATGGATGATGTATTATTAGCACACAAAGATAAAAACACATTGCTAGAATGTTATGCCACACTTACAAACTTATTAAAAAATTATAATCTAGAGATAGCAATAGATAAAGTACAATTAAATTTTCCAATTAATTATTTAGGAGTTCTATTATCCTCAACCATGGTCCGTCCACCAAAAATTCAAATACGAGTAGATCAACTCAAATCACTTAATGACTTTCAAAAGTTATTAGGAGACATAAATTGGATAAGGCCTTATTTAGGTATACCAACAGGAGAGTTGGGACCTTTATTTGATATCCTAAAAGGTCCATCAAATCCAAATTCACCCCGAATGTTAACGCCTGACGCAAGAAAGGCATTAAAAATCATTGAAACATATATGGAAAATATGCATTTGGATAGAATTGATATGTTTGCCTTTATTATTTATTGTACTACCAACAAAAAATATTCCTACAGGAGTATTTTGGCAAGAAGGTCCATTATTATGGATACATTTATCTTATTCTCCTAACACTATTCTTACTAGGTATCCTGAGGCTGTAGGACAATTAATACTCAAAGGAATAAAAGCAGCAAAGGGAGTGTTTGGAATTTCTCCCAATAAAATTATTACTCCATATACTATGAATCAAATTGATGAGTTAGCTAATGAGTTAAATACTTGGGCAATAATCATGTGCAAATCTAATGTTTCATTTGATAACCACTTACCATCTAATCCTTTATTGTCTTTTTGGTCATTGCATCCTGTAATTTTTCCAAAAATGACAAGAAAAACACCTATCATGAATGCTCCAAATATATTCAGTGATGGGTCAAATAATGGTACAGCAGCAATAGTTACCCCTGATCAAACTTTTACATTTTTAGTACCCAAACAATCAGCTCAAAAGGTAGAGCTTAATGCAGTTTTACAAGCTTTTGTGATATTTAAAGATTCTGTATTTAATTTATTTTCTGATAGTCAGTATGTAGTTAATGCTATAGTATCTCTTGAAGATGCTGGTAGGATTTCCCCTTCTTCTACTGTTTTCTCTTTGCTTTCCACTATACAAAGTCTAATCTGGGACAGAAAAGATCCATTCTTTATAGGACATATCAGGGCACATACAGGATTGCCTGGAGCCCTTAGTTTGGGCAATGATTTAGCAGATAAAACTACACATGACATACATATTTTCTCTACACTAGAAGAAGCTATAAATTTTCATAAAAAGTTCCATGTCAATGCTAATACTTTACAAAAGCGTTTTAAAATAACTAAGGAACAAGCTAGACAAATAATAAAACAATGTCAAAATTGTGTGACCTTTTTACCACAAGTTAATCTTGGAGTCAATCCTAGAGGATTGATACCTAACCATATTTGGCAGATGGACGTCACACACTTGCCAGAATTTGGAAAATTAAAATATTTGCATGTTACAGTTGATACTTCTTCTGGATTTTTGATGGGCTCCCTTCATGCCGGAGAAAAAACTAAAGATGTTATAGCTCATTGCTTACAAAATTTTGCCACTGTGGGTGTTCCAAAACAGTTAAAAACAGATAATGCCCCTGGTTATACTTCTACCTCTTTTAAACAATTTTGCTCAACATTTGGCATTACTCATATAACAGGAATCCCATACAATCCACAGGGACAAGGCATAGTTGAAAGAGCTCATCAAACTATTAAAATGTACTTATTAAAGCAAAAAGAAGGAATTGGGAAGGGGTATATATTCCCCAAAGATAAACTTAAAATAACCCTTTTTACTCTAAACTTTTTAAATTTGGATTCATCAGGACTTAGTGCTGCGGAAAGGCATATGTGTCCAAAAAATGTACATAAGCCCAAGGTACTTTGGAAGGATATTCTAACAGGACAATGGAAAGGTCCTGACCCAGTAATTGTCTGGAGTCGGGGGTCTGTTTGTGTGTTTCCACAGGGAGAACAGCAGCCGATTTGGATTCCAGAGAGATTAACCAAGGTCCTGACCCAGTGATTGTCTGGAGTCGGGGGTCTGTTTATGTGTTTCCACAGGGAGAACAGCAGCCGATTTGGATTCCAGAAAGATTAACTAAAGCGATTTCTACAGACCAAAAAGAAGATGATTTGGCTCAAATCCATAACAACTGATATCCAAAACTCCAGTTTGGCTATTCTTACATCTGCAACAGAACCAGGATGCTTTTTTCAATATCTATTTTATTATTGCCCTTTGCCATATCATGAAGTTCTATTTTGTTTTTTGAGCTCATACAGACCTAGGTTAATGTTTTGCTGATCAGTTCTATTTTTTGACTATAGAGTTTTTAAACATTGCAATGGAGATTTCACCTGTAAAAAGTTATAAGGCCTTTACTATAATGTTATGTGTTGTATGTATTATGTTATGTGTGCACACTTGTGTTTTGTGTTATATGTTTGAATGTCCATATATCATATATGATGAGCGCTCATGATAAAATGGATCCAAATATTTTTTTTTCACGTGATTTATATGGTTTAATTTATATTGGGTAAACAACTGTTGAGGATTGTTTTAATATGTAAACAAAAAAGAAGGTTAACAGATCTGTTTGTTTACTTTCACCTTTCCTTTTCATTATATTTAATAATTCTCTTAAAGATAATGTAAATTGTTAAGAAAATTGTTTTCTTTTAGTGCCTTCTGTAATGTTACATAATTTTTTCTTTAGCCATTATTGCCAGAATTCCTATCTTCATCCCAGTGCCGGTGAAGACAATGTAAATTGTTAAGAAAATTGTTTTCTTTTAGTGCCTTCTGTAATGTTACATAATTTTTTCTTTAGCCATTATTGCCAGAATTCCTATCTTCATCCCAGTGCTGGTGAAGTCAAAGATAAAACCAATCT
The DNA here is from genome assembly GCF_047511675.1 of Marmota flaviventris. Lineage (NCBI taxonomy): Eukaryota > Metazoa > Chordata > Mammalia > Rodentia > Sciuridae > Marmota > Marmota flaviventris. The sequence goes on from NC_092500.1 coordinate 169,169,656, forward strand.
ACACCTTCTACAATAGCCATCACTGAACTGCTTGCAGAACTTGCCTGGACACATTGTGAGCTCACCTGTATGCATTTTGAACTATCTGTTGGTGCAGCGACTTGTGGTAGTGTTGGGGTATTTTTGCTGATGATGTCACCGGTGGTACAATTTTTCAAAGGAGCCCTCAATTGGCTTAATGTCATGGCATTTTGCATCCTCCTCTACTAGTGATGATCTAAAATTTGGGGGCCAACAGAGGTGAGGCAAAGAACCTCACCCCCCCACTGGTGCAAAGGCCTATCCACAAGTATAGCTGTATGCTGGACCGGTAGTCAGTGACGGGTATGATCCAATTGCAGTGGTACCAACCTAAGACAGGAGGCTGACGCCTAGAGGTCAGTTCATCCGATGACGGGTAAGGACCATATGTTGAATTGGACTGCCTAACAGGCACGGTCCCTAAGCCACATGCTTGTTGTTTAAACAGAGAGGGGGAGATGTTGAGAGCCACAGCCGAAGGGGCCCCAGCAAACTTCCAGCTGCCAGCAATCCAGCTGCCGGCTGATGATTGGCTCACAGCGGCCCCAGCAACATCTAGCTGATTGGCTCCTCTGTGGTGATGCTCATTGGACTGTTTCCCTGCCCTTTCAGACCACGGAGCTGCTCATTGGGGGACTTTTTGGCTCTGCCCACGTGACCCAGCCAATCGGCCTCAAGAGCAGGAGGTTTGTGGGAGGTGGAGAAGAAGCTTGGGGGGGGGGGAGAGAGGCTTGAAAAAAGCCGGTGGTGGCAGTTGAGGCTCTGAGGATTTTTCCTGAGGAGCTGTTTTGTTTGGTGTGTGGTTCTAAAAATAAAGTTAGTTTCTTTTGACAAGTGGCTCCTGATTGTGCCCAGCCAGACTGCGGCAGTCTACAAGAGTAATGAGTGGGAAATGGAATCCAAGGAGAGTGGGGTGGAACATGAGCAGGGAGTAGAGATAGGAACTGCAGATAGATAACTGCAGATAGAGAAAAGCACAAATAGAGGGGATTTGAGGTGAAGGGAGAACTTCCCCGTAAGGTACTGGAGTTACCACAGCAGGCTTAGGTACTGGGAGAGAGATCTCCAGGGGACAGGGTGAGTCTGGGGAGGAGAGGGGCACCTTACAGGTGAGATCCTCCAGGGGGTGATGAGAAGCAACCCCAAAGGAGCAGTGTTTGATAGAAACGGGGTGGTCCATTGGGAGCAAGAGGGGAAACAGAGGTGATGGAGATGGCACTGATTCTAGGTCTGAGGAGGGGAGACTCCCCGTTTTACCAGGGAAGTGAGAAGCAAGATCACCGCTAGAGTGTTAGGGCCTGGACTCTTCAGGACAGAGCAGGTAGGCGGCAGCGTCCTGGACTGTGGGAAGCAGACGTGCAGAAGGGGAGTTGGGACTGCTCCTGGGTGATGAGTGTCGATTTGTGGGTGGTGGGCGTGAAGCCAGCCCTTGGTGGACATGTAGGAGCAGGTTCAGGAAAGGTAGATGGTTGGGTTTAAACAGCATGGAGGGAGGTGTTGTCTCTAAGGGTTTAGTTTCAAGACACATTTAATGAATAATCATTAGTGGGGTTTTGGTGGGAGAATGTGTAGAATACCATTTACTGGATTTTGGAAGTTGAGTGTCCCACAAAGGCCCATCTGTTAAAGGCTTGGTCTCCAGGGGGTGCTCTTGGGGGTAGGGGAAACTTGGAGAAGCTGGGCTTAGGAGGAGATCCTTAGGTCATTGGGGGTGTGCCTCCAGGCGGGATTGTGGAACCCACCTGTTTCTCCTTTACCCCTCTGCTTCCTGGCTTGAGGTTTGACATCTCACTCTAACACATGCTCCATGATGACATGCCCCTTTCTTCAGAGGTCCACATCAATGGGACAATCTTATCTTGAGCTTGAACCTCCAAAACCCTGAGCCAAAATAAACCTCTTTTTACTTTATAAGTAGCCTGAGTCATTAGGCATCTTGTCATAGTGACTAATAGGCAATTATAAAACTTCTTCTTTCAAATGTCTCTCTTAAATCAGGGCATGATTTCTGCTCTCCTTCTTTAGACAAGAGTAGATTTGGGGTGAAACCTTACCGGGAAGCTTCCAACAGGCAGTGATCTCTGAGGAGCTTTAAATCATTAAAATATACCAGAAATACGGGCCCAGCTAGCTCAGATCTTCACACCCCACCCTTCCTGCATCTCCTAGATCTGACAGAGTAAGTCGAATGGGGGCCGTCCAAAAGGTAGGTCCACCAGAACCTGCAAACAGGGTTGTCTTTGGAAAACTGATCTTTGCTGATAGAATTGAGGACCTTCAGATGGACTCACCCCTCAATTCAATGAAGTGCCCCTGCAGAACAGAGACGGAAGAGCACAGAGGAGGAGGCAGGGGCAGGAGCGATGCAGCCATGAGTCACGGAGCCACCAGAAGCTAGCAGAGGCGAAGAAGGCTATCTTTCCCAGAGGGCGCTGCAGGACACGGCCTGGCTGACTCCTTGGCTTTGGGTTTCTGGCTTCCAGAACTGTGAGAAAATAAATTTCCGTTTTTTTAAGCCACCAAGTCCATGGCAACTAGTTATGAGAGCCGAGGAAACGAATCTAACTGTTGAAATGTAAATAGCTCTTGCTCCCAATAAAATGAACCGTGTCCTCAAGTACACAGAAAAAAGTAATAAGAATAATAAATCTTCCCAGTGCTGACCCGGGTCGGTTGAGTATATCCATGGCATGCATGTGGCCACTTAGAGGGACAGATTCCCATCTTTGACCAGTTGGTGTCGGTTGCCTGACGACCTCAGCAGGGCCATCTGAGATTCTGAAAGGGAATAGTTCATGGCAGAGAGCTACTTTCCAAAAAGAAAGTGACTCATGTTCTTATCTGAAGTTAAAAAGTACTGATATTCCATGCGAGCACTTTGAGAAAACTGAAAAAGAAAGCTTAAGACAGAATGATCATGAAAGAGAAGATAATGTTGTGTTGATTTTTGTTTTTTACATTAGTGGAAGTAAATGAGCAAGTACTTTTGTTTCTCAAGTTTTGCGAATATTCTTTGTGCAGAAGCTGATTCCAGTCTCAGTTTTAAGTAGAAATTACAATAGCCTAACATTTGTCTTTTTTGCTCTTTCAGATAATTAATGTCAAAATATGATAACCAAAAATGGATTGGATCTGAGTAGTGCCCTTTTCCATGTGGAAGTGGGAAGCTGGGATTCTCAGCTGCTGCTGAAATTAATCATGAGGATCCTGCTCTGCTGCCTGGTACCTGAACCACGCAAACTGATGACATCATGCCACGAGAGCAGGAGGCCCAGTATGTCACCATGTTCCCTCGCTGGATGCCAGTATGCAGGGAGGAACACAAGATGGCCCATGGGGGCCAAAGTACCAGTTTCTCTGATGACAATAGCATTGGAGAATACGACTTGAATCTGAATGCAAATGGGGTGTTCAGTCTTGCCTAGAATTCGAGATAACTAGTCCCACTGAAGAGCTGAGCATGACTGGAATCATGCTCTGCTCATCTAAGGTGGAGGAACAGAAACATTCAAGAGCAGCTGTGGTAGTCAGAGCAGAAAGATGGGCCGTCTGGGCTGCATACCACAGTGAGATGCTAGAGTGCTCGTCACTCAACATAGGCAGAATTGGGCGTGGGTGGCTCTTTTTAATGGTAGTGGGGAGTACAGTCATCCCTGGATGTCTGCAGGAGATTGGTAATAGAACCTCCTGTGGAGACCAAAGTCTCCCAATGCTCAAGTTCCCCGTATAAAATGGTATGGTGTTTGCCTATAACTTACACACATATTCCTATATGCTTTAAAATATCTATAGATTACCAAATGATACCCAAGGGAATGTAAATGCTACCTAAATAGTCATTCTAGTATTTTAAGGAATAGTCACAAGAAAAACTATCTGTACAGTTGCAATTTTTTCCCTAAATGTTTTCTATCCTGTTTGTTGAATCTGTGAATTGGAAACCCAGATAGGAAAGGCCAACTGTATACACCTGCCCCCACTCCCAGTTTCAAGCCCATTGCCCTTACTCACAGGTGGAAGACAGGGCTGGGGCTCAAAACTCCTGAACGTGAAGTATAGGCGGGAACACACCCCATTTGTTTTCAAGTTTCCAATAATTGCTACTTCTCTGATTCAATATATTATAGGGAAATTGCTCATGGGAAAATAATAAATTTGTCTTATGGCTTAATCAACTTAACATGACTAAAGTGTATTTACAATCATTGATATCAAACAGGCATTTGGATTCTCTGTGGGAATTGTCAGTTGATAACATTTCAGTTATAAAAGTGAATATGTCAGAAAATCAAAACATTTCCCAAGTAAAACAAAACAAAATAATAAAACTGATCTATTTGATCCTTAGTGGAGTAACTAATGCTCTCTAGTTAGGTGACAAGCTGTGAAATGATAAGCAATTCCACATAAGTGAGCGTGTTAATTCTGTGCAAATAATAAGTTTCTCTTTTAAAAATCAGTGTAAGAGATCTGCAGTTCCATTAATCCTTGGAATCGGCTTCTGAACACTAAGTATTGGCCTGTCTCTGCCTGTTCTGAGATGAGGCAAGGCTATTTTAGGGAGATAGCAGGAATGGGAAGGAAAGGAAAATGTGGTCTTGTGTTTATATTCCTGTGAGACTATAGTTAAAGCACCATCTCCATCCCAGACCCCCCCCCCCCCGCCGTGTTTTAGGGGATCAAAATGGTAGTGAAAAGAGTCATTGTGATTGGGCATAGAGAGTTACCATTCTCTCCCATCCACTCCCATATCTGCTGTGACACATTCTTCAGTCTTTCTCTGCAGATGTTAATACTAGTTACATTATTAAATTCTGTTGACATAAATGAAATTTTAAAATAAATTCCCAGGTAGTCATTTATTGAATTTAAGAAAATCATTCTAAAACTGAAAAACCTCTAGGTGATTCTTCCTGTATTAAGACTAGACCTCAGACCATGATCCCCACACTGTCTAATGGCTTTGCACCTATTAGTCTATTGAACCTTCACCATCAACCACACAAAGAAGGTACTATTTTGATTAAATTCTGCAGAGAAGAAAATGAGGGGCACCATGATTGACATTCAGATCATTTCACCCAGGTCCGTGCTCCCACCTCTCGGGCTCTCCTTCCACTCTCTCCTGCCTCCTCAATGGCCATTTTGTTCATGAGGATTCTCGACAACCTCTTCCCTGGAGTCCTCTTCCCATAAAGTTCGTTGATAATTCTCAGAAAGGTAAAATGACTCACTAAAATTTGCACAGTGAGTGAGGCTGAACTTAGAGTCTGATCCAGATCTTATTATCTTTAATGACATCACACTACTGGATATAGCTGAAGTTTTCAACTTAGTAGAAATTGGCTCGGAAACAACATAGCTGGCACTATTTCACTTCTTTCAGAAATAAATTCCAGATGGATTTAAGAATTAAATCTTGCAAATGAAACCATAAAAGTACTGGAAGGAAATTTTGGTGAATATTTATGTAATCTTGGGGTGATAAAGGCCATTCTAAAAATGGCCCTAAAATAGGAAAGATGAATACATTAGATTTCATAAAAATATGTGAAAACACTATAAATAAAAAGGAAAGGCAACCAACTCAGTGCAGGAAAGTGATCCTCTTTTTTTATTGATTTATTCAATTCCCCAAATGTTGGCATTGGGGTAAAATGGAAGTAAAAAAGACAACTTCCCTGCCTTCATGGAGCTTGTGATCTAGAGGATGGTTCCACATGGGCTGACCAATGTGCAATCCTAAGGAGCCAGGGGGATGGCTTTGTAAGAGCAGACGTCACATGAGCCTCGTGCAGGCTGGATGCCAGGAAACCTGCAGAATAATGCCTGGGCAGGGATCAGAAGGCGGAGAAGGCAGCAAGGAGAGCAGCCCAAGCAGAGAGAACAGCATCCCACTTGAGGCAAGAGTGTGGTCCACTTGAAGAACAAATCGAGGGCCCATGTGACCCAAAGCCAAAGCACAAGGTGCTGAGAGTCTGGGAGGAGGTGGAGAGGTCAATGCCATTCATTAATATGGGAACCTGGGAAGACGAGCATGTTTGGACAGAGGGAAGATCAAGAATTTGATCCTGGACATGAGATATCCTTCAGTAGCCCAAGTGGAGATGTCAAAGCAGCATTTGCATATAAAGGTCCAGAGTATAAAAAAGGAGGACTTGTCTGAAAATATAAGTCAGGAGTCATGGGTTCATATACGCAATGAAACCATGGTCATGGATCATATCATGCAAGGAGAAAAGATAGAGTGAGAAGAGGAGAATTTCTAGTGCTGAGCCTCAAAGAAGGCCAGGATTTAATGGTCACATAGAAGATGAGCCTATAAAGGCCCCCGAGAAGGTGGAGGCAGTAGGAAAACCCAAGGAAGCAAGGTGTCCCACTTCACTTTGTGCTGTGATAACGGAGTAGCAGAGATTGGGTGATTCCTAAACAATAGAAATCTATTTAGCTCACAATTCCAGACCCTGGGAAGTTTGAGATTCTGTGTCCTTCCATGGCAGGAGGAAAAATATAGCAGACACACAGGGCCGAGGTGGGAGGAAGCCAGACTCACCCTCTTCTCAGGACCCCACTTCGGCAATGACCAACCCATTCCGTGGTGATGGCACTGATGAGTTTGTGAGGGCAGCACCCTCATGGCCTAATTGCTTCTTAGAGGCCCACCTCTCTGTACCGTTGCCTCAGGAATAAGCTTCCACGCGTGAACTTCCAGGGGACACTGTAACCTGGTTTGAATAAGAAAGCAATGCCAAACGATATTTAAAGGTCAAATAAAATAAGGGCTGGAAAAAAGTCTAAAATGCCCACTACATTTAGAAGCATAAGAGTCACTAAGGGCTTTAATAACGCATCCCTGGTGGAATAATGGGGATGGAAACCCTACTGGAATAGATTGAGGCAGGTGGGGAAGAAGAAGGAAACTGAGATGGCAAGGACAGAAAAGTCTGAGAAATTTGTGAATGGGAGGAGTGGGTGAGGGTAGCAGACAGAGAGGTGGGACTGAGGGAAGAGTTTTCATTGATTTAGTATTTTAGACCGGGGAGACTGTGGATATAGTGTATAACTAGAGTAGTATGAATATGGAAATAGTAGAGTGAATCTGAGCATTTGTAACTTTTCATAAACATGGACTTAATTTTTACTTAGGTCTCATACCAGTAGTAGAAACAAGCCCAGTTAATCCAGAACATCCCTCCTTTCCCCAAGGCAGAATGGGCTCCAGGTGAGCCACATGTTATCGGCCACACTCCCATGATCCCTGGCCAGCAGAGGCTCTGATCCCCTGTTTGCCTGACACACTCCACAGACTATTTCTCTGGGTCCAAGGTCTCCCAAAAGAACTGGGTTCCTTGCTGTGAAGCCCAATAAACTCTCTTCTCGTGCCTTATTCTCATTCCCTTCTGCCCTTGTATCAGGGAAGCTTTTCCTAGTCGGGGGTGGGGGATAGTAAAGAAGGAAAACCTTTCTCTGTCTCCTCTGCTTCCCCAACATTCTTCTTGGTTCCACTATGACCTTGTGGATCACAAACTAGGAAGAATTAAAGGCGTACTGTCTTTTCCCTCCTTATCCATCCTCTGCAGTTACAGTTTATCCAGGTGGTTAAAGATGCCCATTCTCTGCCTCCCAAGCATGTGACTGGTGACCCCCTCCAAGCCTTCTTCTGTATTTATCAAGACTGTAAGTTCTTGGGAAGCAGAGAATGGGCATCTTGAGTAGTGCTCTGCCTCCGGTGCTTAGAAGAGTGTGGCAATTATAGCAAGCTCTCCACGACCATTTCTGAAATAAAAATAGATGAATAAACAAAAATAAAGGAAGGGAGAAAATGAGTGAGGAGAAAAGGAAAGGAGGAAGGAAGGGAGGAAGGGAGGAACTGGTTTGTGGAGAAAGGCTCTGTCTACCTCACTTAGTGCACGTCGATGCCAGTGTCAGCAAGATCCCTGCTTTGTGATCCTGCGCGAACTGATGTGTCACCTAGAGACAGGAGCTTTATATGTACCCTGCCTACGATCCCTTCCCTGTGCTCTCCAGGTGTGTTCTATCTCTTCATGTGCTCCCCAGGTGGGCTCTGTCTCTTCAGGTGGGCTGTCCCTTTCTTCAATCCAGCCTCTTATTTTGTGCAGGAACCTATTAACGTTTTTGGTACTAGGCTCTGACACTTCTCTAATTTCTGGTGCTGACACAGACTTGTCGGTGCTGCATTCCTTGGATCAGCCCAGTTGGGGATAGGGAGGAGAGGTTTTTCAGCACGTAGTTTCCATCTTGCACCAGATTCAGTATAATTGCAGCAAAAACATTCTCCTGTGACACTGAAAAGGGAAGCCACCTCTGGGTAAGGCACAGTCCATGGCCTCTTGGGAAGGCTGAGGCCCTTTTGCTCTAACTCCAGATTATTGCATCAGAGCCAGGGACAACTGGCCTGCACATGGACGCTGGTAGTGTTTCCACTAATGAATATCTGGGCCTTTCTTTTTCCACTTCCAGAAAATTGCTGCAAGGCAGAATAGGAGGAAAGAAAGAGCAGTAGGTGAGACCAGTTACTAGAAGGGAGAGTTTACCCTGGTCTAACTCTGTCCAGGGTGACTTGGCTGTCAGAAATGCTAAGTTCTCAGTGCCTGACAGAAGCACAAGGTCCTCCAGGTGAGAGGAGCATGTGACTGGTGACCCCCTCCAAACCTTCTTTCCTGCACAGCTCTGCTAGGAGACAAGATCTTGAAAATCAGGCCACCTCTCCACAGCTCCGGGCCCCACCCCCCAGACATTGGCCACATCTCAAGACAATTTTGATTGTCATGACTCTGGCAGGGGTTAGTTGGCTATCGGTGAAAGACAGGGACACTGTGAACATCTCCCAAGCACAGGACTATCACCCCTATGATGAGGACCACCCTGGCCCAAATTTCATCAGTGCCCAGGTTTAGAACTCCTTGTCTAGAAATGCAAATATTCCTTTGAACAGTCTGTTAGGTGCATGCACACACACATACACACACAGGGCTTTTGGGGCATTTAGTATTTCTTTTAATAGGAGGAGGGCTTTGATTTTATTTCTCATATGTTTTACCCATAATTTTCATATATTTCACAAATAAAAGGGGGATTATGAGCATTACCTAGTGTGTCACAAAAGCAATAGCTTTTACCATGATGGAGGGTCAGGAATTTTTATTCGTCTCTCTTCTTTGTTGTTCCCCTTCCAATACTAAATTCAAAATGTCTTTAATTATCCTTGGTAAAAGTACATCTGCACAATACCCCTTTTAACTCTACAACATTCTGTGTTTTCTTACTGTGCTTTAACTTTATAGCTAACTTTAATGGACAGTTTAATATCCATTACTTCTAAAGTTTTCTCCCCAGAGTAAAAATATATTGATCTAAAGTAACAGTATTTTTTTTTAGTACCATCTTTGAATTATTTCAATTTATGTGTTTATTTTAACGGTCCTCCTTGTTTCTGAGAATAAGCTGACATAGCTTGACTTAATTCACAGATGCCCATAAAGTTCCCTGGACTTGCTGTAAAAGTAACTTTGAACTATGAGCATGTGTTTTAGTCTCTACTCACAGCTGCTTCATTAAGGACACTCAGATGACCAGTGTGTCCGTCAGCTCCTCCTCCCTGTGGTCAAAACACAGGACAAGAAAAACTTGGAGGAGAAAAAAAGATTATTTGGGCTCCTGGTTTCAGAGGTTGATCCAAGGTCAGCTGGTTCCATTGTTCTGGGCCCCCGTGAGGCAGAGCATCGTGGCCAAAGGGCACCATTCGAGGAAAGCTGCTCAACACTCGGCTCAAAGTGGCTGGAAGGCAGAGAGAGAAAGGTGAGGGCTTCAGGGAAGATGCACCCTTCCAGGTCATGCCTGCTCTGACCCACCTCCTCCAGCCACATCCCACCTGCCCACAGTCACCTGCCACCCAGTCAGCCCATTCAGAGTAGGACAGACTGATTAAGTTGCGGCTCTCACAATCTAGTAACTTCAGCTGTGAATATTTCTGCATAAGCACAAGAGCTTTTGAGGGGATACCCCACAGGTGGGCCGTAACAACCAGGAAGTTACTCAAACTGGGGTTCCATAAAGAACCGGGGGAAATGTGGAGATCCTTTAGGATTCTCTCCTTCCTCAGAGGCTCTTTTTAGGACCTCTGATTGTTTATAGGTGAAATGTGGTTTATTGCTAGGAATTGCATTTGATCATAACTGACAGGAATGAACACTGGCTTAGGGTGGAATTTTATTTTTCACTCTTGTAAACGAGTTCGGGCGACAGGCAGTCTAGGACTGATTTGGTGTGGAGGCTCCACAGTCGTTTGAGAACGAAGCTCCTTGCTTTGAGTTGCTGCTTCCTCAACACATGGCTTCTGTCTACTTCCTGGAGAGATGGACCTGCAGTGACCATCTGCATGCTCCGTGTCAAGGCACAGGAAGCAAGTGGGAGGTGGAGGTGCAAAAGAGTGGCCTTACCTTTTAAGGAGCCACCCCTGGAAGTTCCATGTAATGCTGCTGGTGACATCCCACCCGCTGGAACTTCATCTCCAAAGGGAGGCTACGAAGTGCAAGGTTTTCACCTGGGTACATTGCCTTCTCAAGCAAGATTGGGATTCTGTCACTAAGGAAAGGCTAAATATAGGGTACACAGTTAGCTGTCTCTGTCACAGTGGTTTCAAACTTTTACAGCTAATCAATCTTTTTTTTTTTCCTTGTTTCCCCCACCCAGAAGTCTTATTTGGGAATCCACTCATTTTCATTTATTTCCTGATACCCCTTTCCCCCCACCTTCTTAAGGTACTGGAGAATGTCTGTGTAATCCTAGTCTTGCCAGGGTTTTAAAGTCATTAACTAAAATAATTTCCAAGATGACATAAATATTTAAAACATTCGATTCCTTAATTTTGTTGATTGATAAGTATGTTTGTCGGTTTTTTTTGTTGCTGTGACCAAAATACCCAACAAGACCAATATAGAGAGGAAAAGTTTATGTGGGCCCACAGTTTCAGAGGTTCAGTTAGTGGTGGGCCAGGTCCCTTGCTCTGGGGCTGTGTAAACAGACATCATGGCAGAAGGGCATGTGAAGAAAGTTGCTCATCTCATGGCAGCCTGGAAGGTGGGAGAGAAAAAGAGAGGAGAAAAGAGACAAAATATAATCCCTAAGGGCACACACTAGGGACCTACTTCCTCCACATGTCCCACAAGTCTATAGTATCCATCCAGTAATCAATTCAAATTATTAACCTATCAAATGGATTAATCCACTGGTTAGTTTATGGCTCTCTTGATTTTATCATTTCACTTCTGAACATTCCTGGATTGCTCTGTGAGCTTTTAGGGGAATATCTCATATCTAAATCATACCAATAAGCAATATCTAAAGGATCATACTTCTCAGTGATTATTATATGCTTTAAAAATTGTGATTTTAAATAAAAGGTGTCAAAAATGGATACTTTAATTAAATTTTCTCAATCTGAGTATTCCAGGCAAGGAAAAGTACTGACATTTCCCTACAGCCCCGAGTAAATTCTACAAGTGGATAAAGATGAATTAGATTAGGTCTGGATATAAAGTATATCTTCAAGAAACTTTTTATTTTTTCCTTTCTGTTTTGCTCTTAGAATGTGTGAACAAACTGGTACCGAAGAAAGTTAATTATTCTAAATTTGTTAGGCTGTTTGACTCTGTTGTGTTTTCTGTTATTTGTAAAGCACATATTGTTCTCCCACAGCTCAAAAACAATTCCTCCCTTTAGCACTAACTTTAGAAGCTGTAGAAAGAGCCCGGGTATTGAGTACACAGCCTTGCACTCAAGTATCATTCCTACCACTTGGCTGTGAAAAAGAAAGGCATTGTTTTAAACACGTTTTCACTTACAAAATTATAACAATAGTGTATATTTTTTGATTTTTAGAATTAAATGAAATAATGAGTTGTAGAAACTCTATAAATGCAGATTTCCTTTTAGGAAGACTACAAGTTACTAATAACACAAGGAAGTTGCAGGCTCCTTTGGTGATGAAGAATCAGAGGGATAGAGGTGTGTAGAAGGAAGAACTATTAAAACGGCTCTGAGAATTCATGTCAGGGAACCTAGGGGAGCAGCCTATGTGGGTACAGGGTGGTGTATTTACCATAACACACACACACACACGAGTTAACACAAAGCATGAAACATCAATAGAAATGTGACTACAGAAGAGAATCTGTGTTTTCTAGAACTGTATTCTGGTTGAGATTCTAAAATTTATTGGCTTAAAAAAGTGGCATTTGTCCGATTCAGCTTTCTTCTTGGCTCTTACATGAAAATACAGATCCAGCCAAAAGCAAAATTATGCAGCTTTCAAGTTTGGCTTTGGTAAACTTCCTCCTTTCAGCACCTTCTTGAACTCTGGGATGGTGGGGGTAGACAGGGAGGTGGACCACAGAAAGAGGAGGCTGTATGGAGACCTCTTTACCAGGTTTGGCACATGAGGTAATGGTGCAGGACATATCACCCTGGGGCAAAGTCCCTACTGGAGAAACATTTCCTTAAGAGAAAGTGCTTAATACATTCTTGTTGTTTAAGAGACTATGGAGGAAGGAAGTGTTGCACCCATACCAAGCTAAGTCAGAGAGAGCCACCAAAGTAGTCAGGGTGTATTAAGATCCCTTCTGTTGAGGAAGTCACAAGATACACTCCGATGTTCTTTATGTATCTCTTTCCTTCATTTATGAATCTTTCTTGACTCAACCCACTTCTATGGTATTGGTTCCATAAAACCTTCAATCTCTGACTCTGTCAACATGGCATTTGATCCTCCTTGAGGTTCAGCCGGCCCCACTCCCTCCCTTCATCAACATTGAGCCTGGAAGTCTTGCTTCCTCATTCCTAGTCCTCTGGCTTGGGTTGATGAACTTCATATGCTGGGGTATCAACCTTGGTTTTATGATCTGCCTGAAGCTCCTCTTAAACCTGGTCTTGAACTTCAGGAGTTGTTCTGGGGCCATGAGGCTGGTGGCCAGGATTGGATCATCTCACGAGGGACACTTTTGTCTTTGCCCCTCGCAGGTGCTCCAGCTGGTCTCAGATCCTTTGTCTTACGGAGGTTTGTGGAGTTTTACTGTCAGGCCCATCAGTTGTACCATGTTATTTTTCCCATGTCTGTCGCTCCTGCCAGGAGTGGGTTTGCTGAGCTTCTTTAGGCACAGTGACATGGATGGTTGCTGCTATGGCTGAGTGCATGTGTCTCTCCAAAACTCATACCTTGGTGATGATTCCAAGAGGTGAAGGCTTTGGAGAAATGTTTAGGTCATGAGAGCTCCACCTGCATCAAAAGACTAGTGCTCTTTAAAAGAAGCTGAAGGGAATGCCCTAGTGCCTTTTGCCCTCTCATCCCTTTGGCCATGTGAGGACAGTGTGTTTGTCCCTGTGAAGGATGCAGCAATCAGACATTTACTTGAAAGCAGAGAGCGCCCCCCATCAGACTCTAAATCTGTTAATACCTTGATCTTGGTTTTCTATGAAAAGTAAATTTCTATCATGTGTATTACCTAGTCTGTGGTATTTGGCTACAGGAGCAGCAGAAATGGACTAAGACCTTTGAGAACCCATTATACAGAGGAGTTACACATTCTAACATCAGCCTAGTCACCCTGCATGGCCAACGCTAGAATATCGCATGATGCATGCAGTTCTTGAAAAACAGTGCTTAATAAACTCATTACGGCAGTGACTACACTTGGACAAATCATTGTGGGGTGAAAGATTGGCATGGGAGGTTGGCCTTCAAAAGTACGTCAGAAGGGGTTGCCTCTAAATGCCACCTTTCTACTGTGCAAAATTACCACATACTTTTAGGTTGGTTTCTGAATCTTTGTTTCTATTCTATTGAGCTTTCAATCTATTCCCAATCTTTGTCGCACTATTGTGATTTTGAAAACTGTGTTTTGGTGTGTTGTAGAAAAACTCGATACTATTAAAAGAAGATTCCATGGCTGTGGGGATTTACTTGAGCCCAGTTGTTTTCCTTTTCTAATCATTTTCATGTTTTTAGCATTGTCTTGGGCATGTAGAGGAAATTTCTCAAACTTTTGTCATTTATTTTATCCGATAGTGTTGGTTTGTTATTCTCTGGATCTAGTTATTTAAAAAGTTATCATTCGGAATGCTAGGGGATCCAGGATAGAATGGAGAATAACTTAACTATGCTATAAACAGGAAGCAACATTAATGAGGGAAGAAGAGCAAAGACCCATGGACCTCAGTGCCTACAAAAAAGGATGGAGTCTATAAGACTAAGGGCAAAAGGAACTGTGAATACATACTGCGCCCTGGTTGATAAAGGTGCTTCCTGTGGGGGTGCAGTTTAACAATCCCCACACCACTGTCCACATAAACTGCAACTGAACAGGTAAATCCACAGATAGCATATGTGGGAGCTATGTTCCTCACGTTGGAGAACAGGTTATAGATGACCAAGGGAAGGATGACGAAGTGGTCCACATGGTGACGGATTAGATTTGTAGACCTCAGTATGAGCTCATGTTTAGCTTAATAGAGACATTTACAGGAAAATACGTAATATTTATAAAGATGTATGTACACCTATTAGTATATATGACATGTTTGTTTGCTCTGTCACCTGAGAGGCACCACAGACACAATAAGCACACTTACCATCCAGGTCTTGATTTCTAATACCCTTCTCCATACAAGGAATCAAGGCTCTTTGGAGAAAAAGCTGATTTTTGAACTGAGGAAAGAAATATACAAAATGACCCTGTAGCATCTAGTAGTACCAGAAATGAAGTGCTAATATTTTAAAATCTGCAATATTGGAGGTATGCCAAGGAGATACAAGACTCAATTTAAAGTTTCCAAGGGCCAAAGACAGAACAATTTGAGCATCCAAACAAAAAAGTAGTAATGAATTAGAATCCAAAGTATAAAATAATATGATTCCATACTGACATAAATAAATGATTGAACATGTGAAAGAACAAACTAAGTGCTCATGCAGAATTCTAAACAATTTATGTGAATCATCTTTTCTACAAGGAGATGAGATATAACTTCCCACTCTTTAAGTGTGGACTCTGAATAGCAACTTCTTTTCAAAGGGTATAATATGGACAGAGGGGGAAAGCAATTTTGTAGGGAAAATAACTCTCATCAGTCACATAAATAATTTTATTATCAGCAATCATATATCATATTAATAGCCTGTTCTCCTGATATGATGTGGGTAAATCCCAAGAAAATATGAATAAATTATGAGTGCATTAATTGTGACAAATGTACCATACTAATGTCATGTGTTAACAATGGGTATGGGGCATATGGGAACTTTTTGTTTTATCTTTATATTTTTCTGTAAACCTAATATTATTCTTTTGAAAAGTTTATTTTTAAAAACTTGTCACGGTTTTTTAATGTTGTTGTTTTTCTCCTTATCTATCCCATTTTTCCTTTATTTTAATCTAGAATTTTATTTTATTTTATTTCCTTAAGAAAGACACCAGAGGGGCTAAGGTTATGGCTCAGTGATAGAGCACTCACCTCGCACGTTCAAGCCCCTGAGTTCGAATCAATCCTAAGAACCACATAAAAATCAATCAATCAATCAATAAATTAATAAATAAATTAAAATAAAAAGTTATATATATATATATATATATATATATATATATATATATATATATATATATATATAAAAGAAAGACACCAGAAAAAAATATTTTAAATTTTATTCCATTTCTTGAAAGTTTTAAAAGTATGCTCTTCCACTTTGGATCAAAATGAAGCAGCAGAAGCCGAATTTGTCCTTGTGCCTGAAACAAAAAATTGGGGACATAAAGGAGGCAATATATTTAAAACAACCATTTGCAAAACAGTGGACATCAGGCAACGAAGACAGTGATCCACGGGAGATGGGAAACAAATGAGGTAGGTGATCCAATAGTGGTTCAAGCTGGAGAAATTGACACAGAGAACAGTAGAGACTCTAAAGGGCTCCTTGAGTACAAGCATTGTGCAGAGCAGCACATAAAAAGGAAAATATTTGACTTTGGAGAAAGAAAATTCAAAAGAATTAGAGAGAATGTTGACCAGTGCTCAGACTGGGCCTGAAAAATGTGCCTATTTCCTACAGTCAGAATGGAAAACTTTAAAATTAATGGATAACTGAAGAGAGAATTCAGAAGGATATTGTCTCAATAATGAAAAAATAATTATCACTTGATGAGACGCTGCTCTGGTCATGTTCAGTAAATTTTCAAAGCAACATCCAAAAAGATCAAAACATTTCCCCAATACTTCGTTGCATTCCAGATCAAAGCTTAAAAATATTTATATAAGAGCACAAAAAAATTCAGCATATAACCAGGTAAAATTCACAATATCTGGAATTTAATCAAAGATTACCAGATATACAAAGAAGCAGGGAAACATGACCTATAATGAGAAACAATATAGTCAATCAAAACTAAAACTAATACAGATGCGGAGAATCAGCAGATATGAGCATTAAAGCAGTTACTATAATTGAATTCCATGTGGTCAGAATGTAGAGACATTAAAGTTTTTTAAAAAATCAAATCAGAGGTTTCATGACTAAGGCATGGACATCTTTAAGGGTCATTATTATGGCTGCCACATCAATTTTAAATGGTAACCTTTAGTGTTTGTTCATTATTACATATCAATTCATGGTCTTATTTTAGTGCTCAAAAACTTCCTTTCCTTACATTTACTTTAGTCACATACTTTCTACTTTAGCAGACTATATATTACATATTATTCTTTCACCCCTGTCTGCTGCTTTCTTTAAGGTTTAGATATACAAATAAATAGACTAAATGCTCACCATCATCCTTTTGCTAAAATTTTCCCAGTAATTTCTTGGTAAGATGGAGCTCCTTTTCTGGTAGATTAAAAAAAAGAAGAAGAAGAATTTGTAAATACAGTGTTCTCTGAGAACCTGTGGGTTAAGTTTCCCATAGCACTGATACCTTAAGATCACTTAGATTGTTAAAGTAAACAAGCAGGGGATCATTAGCCTCAGACTCTCTTGTAAGTCCCTGTTAAGGTTTGTATCTGGAATGTTCCCCAAAGCTCATGTGTTGAAAGCTTGGTCCCCAATGCAAGGTTCAGACGTGGGACTTTTAGGCAATGATTAGATCATGAGGGTTCTGACCTTGTCAGTGGATTAACACACCACATGTCACCGATAACTGAATGGACCAATGGGAGGTGAGACCTAGTTGGAGGAAGTGGGTACTGGGGACATGCCCTCGAAAGGTTTAGCCTCTCCTCAGCACATACACCCCCCATTTCCCAGCTGCCATGAGCTGAGCAGCTTTCCTCCTCCATACCCTCCTCCAAGATGTTCTTGCTCACCTCAGGCCCAAAGCAATGGATCTGGCCAACCATAGACTTGGTCCTCTGACACCATGGGCCAAAACAAATCTTTTCTCCTCTAAGTTGTCCTGCCAGGTATTTTGGTCAGAGCAATGAAAAACTAGCTAATACATTCCCTATGTAATAAACCACAACCTAATTTTATATATATATATATATATATATATATATATATATATATATATATATATATAAAATATATATACACACACACAAATTTTTTAATTAAAAAAAATAGCTAAGTTTCAGCCAATCACAAATAACTGAGCTTCTGCCAATTGTAGGCAGCCAACTGACCATACCCTGCAAAGGCAAATAACCTAGATTTAGCTGATCAAATGATTTCTCTACTTGGCTTCTGTGTCTGGCCTATAAAAGTTCACTGTTCATACTATTGGTTTTGAGCTCTCTGAACTGGTTCTGGTTCCAAAGGCAGTCTGAGTTGCAAATCATTCTTTCTTCAAATAACCACTGTTAAATTTAAATTGTCTAAAGTTTTAACAAATTTAGTCCATGAATTAGTCAGCTCTCTATGACTGTGACAAATATCTGAGGTAAACAATGTAAAAGGAGAAAAAGGTCTATTTTCACTCCTGGTTTCAGTACCTGGCCAGATGGCTCCGTTGTCCTATGGTGAGACAGACTATCATGGCAGGGAATATGTGGTGGAAAAAAACTAGTCACCTCATGGTGGCTGGGAAACAAAGAGAAGAAGGAGATGAACTTCAGTAGCCTCTTCAAGGGCAGGCCCCCAATTACCTACATCCTTCCATTAGTCCCCATCTCCTACAGGTTTCACCACCTCCCAATAGTGCCATCAGCTGGGGACAAAGCCTTTGTGGTATGTTGTGTGTGCTTTCAAAGTGTAGATTTAAGTGTTCTATTTTTATCAAGTTTTTTGAATTACAGTTGGGGGGATATAAGATCCAAACCATAACATTTGATTTGTACTATTTTGACAGAATGCCTTAGACTGGATAATTGTTACTGAATGGAAATGTGGTGGCTCATGGTTCTGGAGACTGAGGTCCAAGATCAAGGGCTGTCATCTAGGAAGGACCTTCTTGCCACATCATCCTGTGCAGAAGGCGAAGGAAGAGAGAGAGAGAGAGAGAGAGAGAGAGAGAGGGAGGGAGGGAGAGGGAAAGAGAGGAGGCCAAACTTATCCATTTGCAAGGAGCCCACTTCCACAGTATCGAACCCACTCCCATGATTATGGCATTAATCCCCTCATGAAGGAAGAGCCGTCATGGCCCTAGCCCCTCTAAGGCACCCCCGCCTCCCAACACTATGGTTGGGGGTCAAATTTCCAACACATACTGGGGTAGGACACTTTGAACCACAGCACAAGCTGGATATAAAATCCTTGACTTCTCTGGTTTTGAGTTTCTTGAAAATGCTGCTGCAATGTTTTTGTGCTTTGTAAGTTTCTTTGGGAAAGTTGCAGGGCAGCTCGATTTTTCTGCTTGTTGTTTGTTTGTTCCTTTTGTCTGGAAGCCAGGGGGTTCTTTCTCATTGCCTTTAAGAACTGATTCCCCCTCCCCTAGAATATGCACAGAAATCCATCACTGGGAATAAATCTTCTGTGGTATGTTGTGTGTGCTTCCAATGTGCAGATTTAAGTGTTCTATTTTTGTCAAGTTTTTTAAATCATAGTTTTAAATATCAGTTCGGTATTGATTTATTGTTTTGTTTTTCTTCTTTGGGGACTCCGATTATATAGGTTGGCTCTTCTTTGGAGTTTTATTTTCAATCATTTTCTTTTTAACACTTTTTCCTTTGTCTTACTTTCAGTTGTGATTTTTTCCATTTTATTATTCTTTTTTAAAAATTTGATCTGATTGTATTTCATTTAGGATTCTGTAATTTATTCTCCCTTTCTTAGTTGCTTTTCTTCTTTTAGTTACTGCTCTGATCTTGATTAGCTCTTGTTCCATTTCTTTTGGTGGTTTTGCACATTTGTTTTTGAATTTCTAATTCTAAGGATTTAAAGGATATCTCTGGATGCTCTTTGTGTGGGAAGAAGGAAATGGCTGACCAGGTTGCCAGGCTCTTCTTTCCACAGGCATTCTGAATGTCGGCTCCTTTAATTCCCCAAACAACTCTGATACGGCTCAAGAGCACACAGCTGAGAAAGGGACCCATGGCATCAAAGCCCTGATCTCTTTATCCCAAGTACAGCTTTCCCCTCTTCCCTACCTGCGTTTTATATTGAGTGATCAATTCAGCAAAATGAAAGGTATTTTCTCCAGGCCTGAAAACGGCTGATCCTTTTTATAACACACACCCAAATATTTAGCAATGGTCGAAGCATTTATCTGCACTGCATGACCACGTTTGGACAGTGAGGGACTGCATGTGTGACGGTGGTCTCGTAAGATTCTACTGTCTAGTGATGGGGGGGCCATCTTGGGTTGCATAAATGCACTCTAGGATGTTAGCACAATGATGAGATTATCAGACAAATCCCCAATGTGTTAAGCATCACATGACCCGTGTGTGTGTGTGTGTGTGTGTGTGTGTGTGTGTGTGTGTGTGAAAGCTTTGCCTCTCCCTTTTTCTGGTCTTCATACATATAAAGAACTCCCTGAACACCCTCCTCCAAAACCCCAAAGACTACATTCTCTGTCTCCCATGGTCTTTGCAGAGTGGGTTGACTGGGGAGGATGCTGAACGGGGAGGGGAGGATGTCCAGGTGTTCTGGGTGACCTGGTGAGATGCTTCACTTTCCTGGCCCTGAGGTTCATCTAAGCAAAGGTACTGGGCTGGCTGGCTTCCAGATTTCTCCTATGTCCCTCCTCCCTGTGACTTGTGGAACTCCTAGAGTACGCATCCAAACACAGAGGACTCCCTGCTGAAGCTCGGCTTCGTGAGGGGTGAGTACGGCTTGCGGCTTGGATTGTCTCTGGTGGGATACTTGGAATGAAGGAGGACCTATGAGCTCTGGATTGCCGAAGGTGCTGGGGGCACTCTCTTGAGGTTTTTAGAATACCGACGAGTGTGACAACGCTGGTTAATTTACTGGCACCACTTGCGACCTGGAGAAGATGGCAGCACCCTGAGGCACTGAGCCCCTGAGAACGTGCTAACCTCGGGGTTCTTAGCCTCCTGCTGAGTCACTCTTTTTCTAATGTCATGAATCAGCTCTCATTTTAATTCCTCTGCATTTTTCCCCCTGCTTTCCCGTTGACACGCTTCCTTCCTGCATCTTAGAGACCAAAGAGTGGAGAATTTAACCGAAGAACAGGAGAATTGCAAAACAAGGAGGCAATTAGTTGTTGGAGGATGTGCCAAGTCTCTGGAAATATAATTTCCCCTAGACTTGCAGGGAGGGATTTGGTGACACACGGTGTCCTGCACAATGACACAGTGACGATGGAGCTATTGTGCTTGCCAGATCTTTAAATAGACACCTGAACTTCACATCTTTGCCTCAAAACCCGAGAGTCTGCACTTTATTGTATTAAGCATATCTTGAAATTCAGTTTCAAGTTTCATTGATTTATTGCTCAATTAAGAATATGGAAAAATGGCTGCTTCCCCTTCACTATCTTATAAAAATCATGTTAGTGATTTCTGAAGACAGATAAATATGCCCTGAATTTTATTGCATTTTTATATTTCAGTACCACTGACCATCTATCTTTTTCAGGTCATAGTAATTGGAATTGTCAGAAAAGAAGGCCAATGTTCCTTTTCAAAGTAAATAGTTTTAGAGATGAAAAGGAGCCTCAGAAATGTTAGCATCTCATTTTACAGACAAGGAAACCATGATGCTGGGGAAGTTGATGCTGTGTTCAAGGTCACAGAGATATTCAGTCACTTAGCTTCAAAATCATATAATCTAGAAATTATGACTATTTTCTCTTCTTATCTTTGTCTGTTGCTACTTCTGTTGAATTACATTACATTGATATTTTAGAATAATGAATATTGCAGTGATTTGTGTTGTCTTATTCTTAACTTTTATTAGCCAATTTCTCATGGCCCAATATTAATAGGATATTGGCTATTACTATGGTTTCAAAACATATGGCAACTCATATGTTGGGAACATAATCCCCAATGCACTAGGGTTGGGAAGAACCTAACAAGGCAGAGCCCTCATCCATGAATGAGTGTCATTATCATGGGAGTGACTTTGTTGCAGAAGCACCCCACCTGCTCTCCAGGTCTCTCAGGCATGCCCTCCTGCCCTTCTGCCTTCTGCCATGGACGGCACTACAAGAAGTCCCTTGCCAGATCCCAGTGCCAGCCCCTTCTACTTCCCAGCCTCCAAAACCCTGGACCAAATAAGCCATTGTTTATAAATTCTTCCATAGCAAGTATTCTTTTATAGCAAAACAAAATGGACTAAGACAGCCATCAGTTTGAATAGCTATTCCTGTTATATTAAAGAAAAAGTATATTTTAGTTTTACTAAGAGAGCTTTGAAAGATGAGGATGGATACTTAATTTAGCTGGGTGCTTTTTGACGTATCAGTGGATGCTGTTTGTCCCCAAAGTTTCCTTGGATGAAAGCTTGGTGTCGAAACCGTGAACTTTTTAGGAGGTGGGTCTAGTGGAAGGTCATCAGGTCACAGGGGCCTCAAGCTAACGAGTGGATTAATACTGACTTAAAGGAGCGGGTCAAGTTTCATAGGAGAGGATTAGTTTCTGAGAGAGGGCTGTTCTTGAGAGCATCTTGTTATAAAAGAGGGAGCCTGGCCCTTCCCCCTCTCTTGTTTCCTTGCTCACACTCTTGCCCTTTCTCCAGAACACTAGCACCTTGTTCTTTGGACCTTCCAACTCTCAGAGTTGTGAGCCAAGTCTGTTTTTTTTTTTTTTTTCCTTTCTTTAATGCATTAGCCAGTGTCAGGTAATCTGTCTCACTACCTGACCGATGGCCAATGATTTAATCAATGTTGTATAACTTAATGGAACCTCCATAAAACCCTAGGTAATGGGGTGCTGAGAGTTCTGGATTGACAAACACATGGAGGTAATGGGGTGCACACCCAGAGAAGGCATGGAGGTTTAATGTCCCCATGCCATACACCTCTTCTGTTTGGCTGTTCCTGATTTGTGTCTTGTCTAATAAACCTTTAGTACTAAGTGAAGTGACTTTCTGGGTTCTGAGCAGTTACAGTAAATTATCGCAGCTGGGTAAGGAGTTATGGAAAACCCACTCCCCTCCCCACTTTAACCAGCCAGCTCAGAAGTGCAGAGAGGCTCAGATGAGGACTGACATCTACAATGGGGCAGTCCTGCAAGGCTGAGCTCTTAATCTGTGGGGTCTGCACTAACTCCAGGGAGTTAGTGTCAGAGTTGAATGAATCATTGGATATTCAGTTGCCCAGAGAGATATCCAGTTGAAGATGAGAAGAAAAACCCCAACACGTTTGGTGTCAGAGGTGTTCTTTGCCTGAAAAAACCAGATTGTAATAATAGGTTGATTGCAGGGGAAGGGTTTATGCTATTTCTCTCATGGTGATTATTGAGGTGGGTTTTGCGGGGAGCCTCTGAATAGCCCAGTCAGGGGAGGGCACTGTTCTTCTATCAGCCACTTTGGGCATGAGATGGGATTCTCTGACCCACCAGGCCTGGGCCTTGTGCATCTCTTTGAAACCACAGCAAAGGAAGATTCTACTCCCAGGGCACAAACAGAGAACTCTACATGGGCAAGGGCAGGGGGGACAGGAGAGATGTAAGCCAGTTGTTGATGGTCATAGTGATGTGCCTGACCTTATTTCTCTAATATTAATGTCTTTGATTTCTTTGATATTTTTTTTCTTTTTGTTTTTCAGGGAAAATTATACTTTTATATTACTTTTTCTTATAGTTTAAAAATCAAATTTCTTATTTTTATTTAACTAGTGATAATACTTAAATTTTAAAAATGTATTTATTTGGGTCTATTTTTTTACCACTTACCAGAAAGCATGTGACTGTCACTGTTTCTTCTATTGTAGTGTAGGGATTTTAGCTGATGCTGCATTTCTTGCTGTTGTTTTGGGAGGAGGATATGATCTTGGATTTTTAGATTTTGAATTATTAGCATATCAGTAGATAAAACGTATTATTTTAGAAAGTAATGTGCTCAACCACAAAAGCCAATTGAATTAAAATGGGCAAAAATTTGAATAGATAGTTCTCTGAAGAAGATATATAAATTGTCAGTAAATATAGGAAAAGATGCTCAGCATCATTACTCTTTGGGAAAATGCAAAGCATAACTGAATTTTATCCCCATGAGAAAGGCTATTATTAGAAAATAAAAACTGGAAAATAATAAGCATTAGCAAGTATGACAAGGAATTGGCTACATCACCCATAGCTGGAGGGAACAGGAAATGGTGTGCCCTGCATAGAAAAGGATTTTGCAGTTAAGCATAGAATTATATGATCCAGAGACTCCACTCCAGCTCTGTACCCCAACGAATTGAGAGCAGGGATGCAAATAGACACATGTATACCATGTTCATAGAGCCCGATGAGAGAACAACCCATGTGCCCACCAGAAGATGAGTGGATAAACAAAATGTGGTATGCATGTACCATGGAGCCCTAAAGGAAGGGAACTCTGACACATGCCACGACATGGATGAAGCTTGGAAACATTATGCTTGGTGAAATAAAGCAGGCACAAGAGGGCAAACATCTTACGATGATTCCATTTAGGTGGGGGACCTAGAATATGCAAATTAGTAGAGACAGAGGATAGAATGGAGGCCACTTGACGTTGGGAGCAGCAGGGAAGGCAGGTTATTGTTTGATGCATAGAGAATTTCTGTTTGTTGTTAGAGTCTGTAAACAAGTCAAAAATAACACCTGGCATTTTGCCAGGGGAATATTAGAGTTCGTAAACAAGTCTGGATGGTGCCTGGCAAAATGCCAGAGGGAGTGGTTTGAGAAGTAACAAAAGCGAGCCATTAAGTGTGGAGATTCCTTATTGGTTGACTGATGTATCTAGTTTATGCTAATTAGATAAGCTGTGTGGAATGTATAAATACTGCTCCTGTCCTGCAATAAACGGATCCCACTCCTGCTGTATCAATCTATGCAAGTTGTTCGTCACCCCCACCCCCCCCCCCTGTTTATTTTGCCCAGCCAGCCGGGCTGCGGCAGTTTGTTACAAAGAAAACATTCTGGAGATGGATAATGATGACGATGGCTGCCCCCCAAATGTGAATGTCCTTAACGCCTTGGAATTGTACAACAAAAATGGCAAATTTTGTTATGCACATTTACCATGATGAAAAAAGCTAAATGAAAGTATTCTACATTTCTAAATCACCAAGAGAGTAAATTTTAAACATTCTCATCACAATAAAATGGTATTTGAAGAGAGGGATATGTTAATGAGCTTGATTTAATCATTCCATGTTGTATTCATAATTCATAACATCGCTTTGCACCTCATTAACGTACACAATTACAATTTGTCAATTTATAATAAAAATGAATTGTAAAAGTTGATATAATATATGGAAACATTCTTACTATAGAAGAATTTAATCAGATAGAAGCATTTATAAGAGAGGATGATGACTCTCTTTGGCAACGCTCATATCTGCCCAAAGCTAATCTCTGCCATCAGTTTAGTGTATTCCCATGGAGCTCTGTTCTTATGTATCCAAGCACATGTTTTTTAGGATGTATATGCATATCTATGCTGATTATGTTTTTTAAAGTCACAACTTGGATCAGGGCATGCAGGGTGTCAACCTTGCTTTCTTTGTGCTGATTATCTTGCCAGGTCAGGATATGATTAACGCCATTCTCTCAACTCAACTCCATTTTGCTCTGTATTGTGCTACATTGAATCAGTCACTCATCTAAGCTGATATTTAGGTCTATTCTAGATTTACCCTTCCCACACAGTGTTTCAGGGTTCCTGCTATGATATCTAAACAAATAAAGGCAAGTATTTCCCTAAGACAAGTCCTTCAAGGTGAAATTGCTGAGTTAGAGTTCACACTTTTTAAATTTTATTGTCCTTCAAAATTGTCCTTCAAAAATTCCTTATTGATTCACACATCCACAGTCTGGAGATTCCTAGATGTCCTTTTCGGTTATAATTGTCATTCACTTTAGTCGTGGTGAGAATGAGAATCTTTTCCTTTGATTAGTGACTATTAAACCTTTGTATAGTGACTGGAATTGTGAGATTTTGATCCTTCTTTATCTCGGATTGTCTTGTCTTATTTATGCATAAGAGTTCTCCATAACTAAGAATGTCAGCTCATTATCTCTTATATATGTTATAGATTTTCCTCCCCATATCTTTGTATCAACTTCTGCAGTCACGATGCCTGTCACAGTTTACTGATTTCTTTGGTTTCTCTGCCCATTATCCACAGCCGGAGTTGTAGCAGGCATTATCAGATGCCATTCTCTGGCCTCTTCTTGGAAGATAAATCTGTAATTTTGGTCATATGTTTGTGGTAGTTTGTCCAAATCTCTCTAGGCAATTTGGAGATTGAAACTTGAGCAGATTCAGATACATGGAAGATTCTGCTAGGGGACGTCATGATGAAAGAGATTTTCTTTCCTCCCTCCAAATCATGGGCCACCCTGTATGAGGCTGTTGCCTTCATGGTCACCCTAAACCAAAAAAAAAAAAATGTAGGGGGAAAAGTTACTAACTTAGGTATGGAGTTATGAAGAGAGGCAGAAGACATCTTTCAGTTGCTTAACAAATCCTTGACCTGATTACTCCCAATGTTCTTTTTATGTGAGATAAAAACCCCTGAAATTTTAGCTAGGTATTCTGTAACTGAAATCTGAAAAGGAATCTGTGATAGTTTGGATGTGATTTGTCCCACAAAGATTTATGAGTTGGGAGCTTGATCCTTAGTGTGGAATCATTGAGAGATGGAACCTTTAAGAGGTGTGGCCTAATGAGAGATTTTTAGGTCACTTGGGAAGGGATTGTGTCATTCCAGTTTCTCTTTGAATTTCTACTTCTAGTTGCAATTTTTTTCCCCTCATACATGCATTTCCCCATTATGATATCTGACAGAGTGGTGCAGCCAAGGAGACCCTCCCTGGAGCATGCACCATGCTAATTTTGTCTTTCAGCTTCCAAAACTATGAGGCAATACCTGTATTCTTTATTAAGGTGGTCCATGATTTGGAGGGAGGAAAGAAAATATCTTTCATTTTTGCCTCAGGTATTTTGTTATAGTAACAAGAAATGGGCTAATGCAGCATCCTAAGTAATTACTGTCATTTCTTAGTGACACATCCTTGACCAGAAGCTGAGAGCTTTGCATGTACCCACCTTCTCAGGTGCTCTCTTTGTTGTTTTATGAGCATCTAATCGTTCATCAGACATTTCTGTGTGTCAGACAACTTCACATGCATTTTATGTACTTGATCTCCAATCCTTATAATCATTTAAACATCATTTTTATTTTACAGAGAAGGAGTTTGAAGCTAAATAAGGTCAATGATATGGCCAAGATGCATATTTAGTCACTGAAAGAACTGAATTCAAAGCCAAATTTACCTTAGTTTATGTAGTTCAGGGTACACGTTCCTGCCACTCTCCCAGGGTGAGCTTGTCTCATACCTTCATTTCAGGAAGTGTGCTTGACAATACAGCCCTGTTGGATCCACTATCTGGAAAGGAAAGTTCCTATGGCAGAAAGGATCATAACCACGAAAGCCACCAGTTACAGGCTGAAACTCGTATGTTGGAGTTCTCTGCCCAGAGCTGAGGGGATGGACGGCTGCCTGATATCCCAGAAGGCAGGACCACCCTGATGGATGAGAAGATAAAGAACCACATCAAACAGGATCATTTTGAGCCTTTGGGCTTGCTGGAATTTTCCATGCTAGCCTTTGGACTTGCTGGGGGCATGTGACTCCTTTCTTCTTTCCAATTTCTCTGTCATAGAACGTCTGCCCTATACCTGTCTCTCCATTGTATTTTGGAAGCAGATGGCTCACAGCTAGAGAGGAATTTTATCTCAGAATGAATCATTCCTGGAGTCTCACCTGTACCTGATTTAGATGATAGATGGGATTTTAGACTTAAAGTCGATGCTGCAATGTGTCAACATCTTGGAGGTTGTTAGAGCTCATTGCGTATGTTTTGCATTTGAACATGAATTCAGAGAGCAAGAGGGCAGAGGATTATGAGATAAATTGTATCCTCCTAAAATGCATATATTGAAATCCTAACCCCCCAGAATCTCAGAATGTGACTAGAGTTGAAAGTAAGGCCCTTAAAGAGGTGATTAAGGTGAAATAGGGCCATATGGATGGGCCCTCATCCAATATGACTTGTGTCCTTGCAAGAAAAATAATTTGGGGCACAGACATGCACAGAGGGAGCACTAAGTTGAAAGGAATTTTTGCAGAAAAGGTGGTCTGCAAGCCAAGGAGAGAGGCCTCAGAACTTCCTTGCTGACAACTTTGATCTTGGATCTCTGGCCTCTAGAACAATCAAAAAATAAGTTTTTGTGGCTTCAGCCTCCCAGCCTGTGTGCTGTCACAGCAGGCCGAGCTCACCAACACACCACCTTGGTCCTCCTGTCCGAGGCACAGTCAGCATGTCTAGATGATTCCATTTCCTGAACCACTTTCCTTATGTAGTTGCTACCTATCCCACAGGTGAAGGAAGTGACTGAAATAGCAGAGGATGGGGTCAGAGGACTGGAATCAGCACAGCGACCTTGAACCCTACATGCTCAGATTATCTGTAAATATGAAAATCCTCCCTTTTTCATTTTTTTTTTAAAATGCCTAAATGCAAGAATGGCTAGAACTGAGAAGCTGTGCAGAGTTGCTTCTGTGACAGGCAATGGCATGGAGCTGGCAGTATTCATTCACAAAAGAAATAGAGATTCCATGCTGAGGATGTAGCATAACCATACAGAGCTGACAGAAACAAATCTTTGCCCCCAGCTTGGCTTATTTTAAAGCTTACTTCAGAAGTTACAATTGTCTGTTTAGTTACCCAATGCTTTGGATAATATTGGAATGTTTTAGGTAAAAAAGAACAGGGCTGGGCATGTAGCTCAGCAGTAGAATGCTCTCCTAGCATGCATATAAGCTCCAACACACACACACACACACACACACACACACACACACACACACTCAGGACTCCTTCCATGCTCTGCTCATCTGCTGTATTTGTGTTGCATGAGTCTAATTTGGAGTGGACCAAGATAGGTTTTTTTTTTTTCCCTACTGTTCATCAAACCTCCCATCTCACTGTATCATTCCTTTTATTGATTAAGGCAAGCCTTCTGTAGAGACCATTGGGAAAGAGATGGATTGGGACACAAAACATCCACTTCAGTGGAAAGAGAGTTGCTAAAGAAGGTCCCGCAAGCCCTGGACCACACTCTGCACTAGAGCTCACCTCTGGGCCAAAAGATGCCTACACGCTAGAGAGACCAGACTTTCATTCCCCTGTGGGTCTGCTATTACATTTGTCCAGAACCCTACTTAAGTAAAAATGATTTTCAGGAATCTGCAGGTAGGGGCTTCAGAGAAGGAGCTTAGGGGTAGCTAATAGCACAGGCTCTGCAGTCAGCCTCTGCGTGCCTTGTCCACTGCCTGCCCAGGTGCTACTTCCTGTGGATTATTACAGGCAGCAGCCAGAGCTTTCTCTTGCTATTACAGGCAACTTTTGAAAAGAGGCATTTTTTCCCCTCCTCTATCAAAATACTCACACTCGCCAGTTAAAAACCCCTTTCTGTTGGCACTGTTTCTCTCCCTGTGGCTAGGGCTTCTCCTCTCTGGGCACTACCAAATCCTGGCATCTGTTGGAAGAAAAGAGCTAGCCTGTCAGAGTCCAAGTGGCGATGCTGACACGTGCGCAAGGGTTTCACTGAGCCCCTGCTGTGACTCTGCACTATTCTAAATGCTAGAAGGAAACTGGCAGGTGCAGCAAAGGTCCCTTACCTGATTGTCTTATTCAACCTCTGCACAATAGAAGAGGCGCATTCTATTATTATCCCCATGTCCTATGGAAGCTGTAGCATGGAGAAGTTAAGGGATTTGCCCAGAGTCACACAATAATGATCCCAAGAATCAAGGTTTTTTTTTTTTTTAAATCTTTTCCACAGTCTTTTTCAGCGGAGGAGAGGAAGCATCATGTCTAAACCAAGGCATGGTATCATTTCATTGATTTCTTAATGTATCTCTACCCAAGAAGAACTTTTAAAAAAAACATAATCATAATGCATTATAAATCTAACAAAATGAAGAGTAGTTCCTCAATATCTAACATTTAGTCCAAGTGTTCTCAATGACTGCATAAGTCACCTATATGAATGACTGATTTAGATTAAACCACATGGATAAAACAAGATTTCATTAATGAATTCAACTTTGTTAGATCTTTAGCGTGTTCCTAATTTAGGGCTATTATACACATTGTTATCAACATCCTTGTAACTAAGTTTTGGAATATTTCTTTAACATTTTCCTCATGATAAAGTCCAAGAGGTAAAGCTACTATTGTAAAGGTGATGCTCATTGTCAAGATGTGTGATTTGTGATCCCCCAAAACGCCCAGTCGCTTTTGCCGCCAACATCCCCATCTGAGTCTCTCTTTCTCTGCATCTTTGCAGAGACTGAGTGCTCGCCGTTATTGTCATCTCCTGGCCATTATCACAGGTGCATGTGGAACTGCACTGTCTGCATTTCTTTGCTAACTAGAGGCAAGCCACTTTATATATATTTATTGGCCATCTGCATTTCTTCATTGGTGATTGCCTGCTGTTAAGTTAAATTTGTCTTAAAGATGACCTCATACTTGGATCCTTGCTGTTGAACTGCAACCT
The DNA here is from genome assembly GCF_047511675.1 of Marmota flaviventris. Lineage (NCBI taxonomy): Eukaryota > Metazoa > Chordata > Mammalia > Rodentia > Sciuridae > Marmota > Marmota flaviventris. Next base: position 169,199,853 of record NC_092500.1, read on the forward strand.
AATACAGTATGCAGACTAACTGACAGCCTAATGTGGGGGTGCACTTTTTTTGTAACAAAAGGTTGATTTTTCACCTGTCATAAGAACAGGGCTTTGGTCAATCAGACCAGCTTCACAATAAGTCAGAATACTCAGGCTGCTTCTGACCTTCACTCTTATTCTCTGTCCATCAATGCTGCCTGATCACGGAACACAGTTCTCTGAATCCCTGCTGGTTCTGAGGGTGCCCCAATGGGAATCATTTTCTGCTCAATTAAACTCTGCTAACTTATAAGTTGTCAAAAGTTTTTACTTTAATTCTGCTTACATCTTTTATCTATTTTGAAAGAGGTGCTCATCTTTTTCTTGAATTTTGAAATGTTTGTCCTTTGTTCATTATAGTGTATGTTTCAGATACTTTACCAATTTACTGGTTTCTAATGTTTGGTTTTCTTTTGATGTCATTCAAAACTATCAATCTTTTCCTTTCTATTTTCTCTGGGATCATTTTTTACACAGACCTTGCCCAACTCTAGATCCAAAATTACACACACAACTCACACACACACACACACACACACATACACACATTTCATTCTACCATTTTGTTTACCATTATCATCTTTATTTTGGACTTATTATCATAAAGTAACATAACATGTGGTCTTAAGATACTCCTCATGTTTACCAATTAGTACCTATATTGCTTTATTTTTATTCTTTATCATCCATCTAGTCAACAGAAATCATTAATCTCCTTTTATATTCCATACATGGCAATTAGAAGACACTGAGGGTATCTTTTTGAGCAAAACAGAAAAAAAGCACATCCATTTTGGAGATCAGATTGCAGAAGAGAGGAAGGGGCCATTTAAAAGCAAGCAAATCAACAGACAGTGAGATTTTTAGTTCTGTGAATAAAATAAAGCAAGGGAAAGGAATAAGGGTGACAGAGACAAGTGCACTTACTTTGGGAAAGTCAAAGGAAAAAGCCTCAAGAAAAGAGAGCCTCAAAGGAGGCTTCTCTGAGAGGCTTTGGCAGACTCTGTTTGTGCTTCCTTGGTCTTTTCAAAGAATGAGCTTTTGGACTGACCAACGCTATTTTCCATTTCCTTACTTTCTGTTTGTACATTCACTTAGTTCTTTCATAGCTTCTCAAGAGCCTTCAGTGCCTTCTGCATAGCCCCTGGGAATAAAAGATGGCCACACTCCTGTCCCTTGCTCAGGCTGGCAGGGATTGTCACTCTAGTGCCTTGGAGACCCCACATCATCCGCAGGGCCACAGGAGAGGAAAGTGGGTCTGTGGGTACTGATCTGCCACCCTTCCTGGGGACTCTGCCCTCTGACTTCCACAAGAACATTCACAGGTCATTATTTAATGGTCATTTCTTATTCTAGAATTCTCTTTCCCTTGAAAGTAGGAAAATGATCTCTTTCCCCGATAGTCTGGAGGCTCCCAACAATCCAAGCAGGGCAAGGAAGATGATCACTGCACCCTGAGGGTGGCATTCAGAACCAAAGCCTTTGAGCTTTATCTCACCGAAGCAGGAAGCTATCGACTAGAAAGTGCGTTTCCATGCTAATTTTAAATTCAGGATTCGTACTACCGAAATGGAATGGAGAAGAATAATTTGCTTCAGGTTGTATTAAAGCTACAAAAGCTTTGGTTCAGTGAATGCCAACCACATAAAAGTATCACCCTAAGGGCAAAGAATGTTCCTTTCTTCCTTGCAAATGTCTGACTGCTGGGTGCCCATAAACTGATTAGAACTAATTCGTTCTATTTGGAACTAGAAGATTCACTGATGTCCTGGCTGCCAGGCTCAGCTAGTCCATTTACCCAATTTACCTTTTACGCTCATAGAAAACTCATTTCTCCATTTTACTATTCAGGAGGATATTTACATTGCATGCACCTGTTCGAAAGCTAAGAGGAAGCACACAGACTGCGCATTAAAAGATGGGAAGTATCATACTTTACAGAACACTAATGATGGGGAGCCCCTGCAGATACCTGAGGCACACCACCCCTGTGGAACAGGGGTGTGGTGATTTGCATCAGAAGCAGGGAAGGTGGTTCTTTGCACATGGATAAATCCCTTATTCATTTCCATTAAAGGGTATATTATTTTGTTATTATGGAACGTTGAAAAGTTAAAGTACAGAACACAGTGGCAAAGGAAATGACCTAAAGCACAGAGTGTCATCAAGCATGTGGATGGACAGAGGCAGTTGGTAGAAAGGTGGAATTAATTGGTTCTCATTGTCCCTGTTCTCTAGGCTGCGATTTCTAAAAGTGTATTTTGAAAGCATAAATCCAGAGACAGAGAGAAAGAACAGTATTCTGGAAACAATTTATTATTGTCTTCCCTTCTTAGAGATCCACCACCAATAGTAAAAATCCAATAGTAAAGCAAAGCCACTAATTGTATTCCACCTGGCATTTCCTGTGAAATGTCAGGAAATTGGTCTTTAATGACACACATGCTGGAAAACTTGGCTCTCTGCCCACCTCATTTTGCTGAGCAGAAAAAAATGAATAGTAGCACCTAGCATATTCTTTGACAGTTCCCCCATTAGCCTGGGGTCATGAGCTTACTTTGATCTGAAATTGGAAAGCATCATAGGAAATTATCTCATTTTGATCAATTTTGTCTATTTTATACTCAAAATGTGAAGGTGACACTGTCACCAGTCTTATATTCCTTCCACGCACCTGTCACCACCTTTACATGCCTAGTGAGTTTTCTAACACAAGGATATTTTGAAATTTGCAAACACAAATTGGTGCAGTTTTAAGTCACTTTGTAATATAAAATCTGATTTAAGGGGTGATAAAAGTACCTTCCAAACCATCTCCAATGTGACAGCACTTTGATACATTCCTTGCTGGTATGGTCCAATTGATCCCAGTCTCAGAGGCTTTGGGAGACGGTAGGCAATGCAGGGCCCCCAAGTCTAAATGCTAGTGGAAGTCATCGGAACTTGCTGGGCTGTCACACTGCTCAGGGGCTCCTGTCTGCTTCCTACCCGCAGGTTTAGCCTTGCTGGGGAGTGGGAGGTCCCCAACCCTGGCTGCACAATCAGATGATAAAACCCAAACCAACCTAACAAACAACAAAACCCATGTCTAGCTGCCACTAGTTAAATTACCACTTCTGGGGAGTGGGAATTGAATATTACATTTTTATTGTATAAGTTCCCTAGGTATTTTGCTTTATAAAGTGCAGGTGATTTTTCAATGCAGAGAACCATAGAACTAGATCAGTTTAATCCTTTTCCAGGGGAGAATGAACAGCCCCTATGTGGGAAGCTGTCTGCCTGTGCACTGTTACCACTGCTACCTCTGCAGACAGGCACTTCTTGGGCTGTGAGCTCCAGGCTTGTACAAGTCTGGCAAGAAAGAACATTCACCCAGGAGTGGAGGGAGACAGCTTTATTTCTCTCAGTTGGGCATTAGAAGGACATTAGAGGCCTAGGATTCATGCTGAGCTGCTCTCCAAGGCTCAGGAGAGCTGTGCATGTCACACTTGCACTGCAGCCAAGGGGCCCTGGGAAGCGTCCACCCTGGGTCTGATGCCCGAGGGCAGCTGAATGTGCTGGGCTGTGGTGCTGCAGGGCAGCCTCTTCTGGGAGGAAGGGAGCAGAGCCCCAGCCCCTCTTGTCATCCTCCTCAGTGCAGGAGGCCGCGTTCCAGCACATTTTACAACTATTCTGAGAACTGCGAATGAGGAAAGGGGAAAGTGCTGGGTCACCCAGGCCACCTGAGGACTTGTCCTGCATTATGGGCAGCTTGGAACTCAACATCGTGTCAGCCTGCTTTGCTCTTAATCCTGTGTCCAAGTTCTGTGACTCTCTCTTCTGCCATAGTACCAGGGCTCCTGCTGCACCTTCTACTCTTTCCCCTAGTCATCCCCCAAGCCTGGCTCCTCTAGTGTGACGTCCCTGCAACCTGACTCCTGCTGACCTGGGCTATTGTCTCAGTTTATCCAGATAACCAACTTTTGTGCAGGGTTATTGCTGTGGTTTGGATATGGTTTGTGGGGGTCCTTTAAATATCCATATGTTGGGGACCAGGTCTTCAATGCGGGGGTGTTGGGAAGTGGCTCCTTTTAAAGGTGGGGCTTAGTGTAGGTCTGGAGGTCAACTGAAGGTGCACCCTTGTGGGACCTCAGCTTCTCTGTGGCTTCCTGTGTCCAGGTATAACCTCCTCCCACACGTGGTCCCATGACTTACCACGGGGCCCTCACCTGGGGCCAGTGTTTTGCTGTTCTGGTTTTCGGCCTCCAAAATTTTGAGCTAAAAAAACTTCTTTCCTTTATAAAGTCAGCCTGCCTCAGGTACTTCTTTATAGTATTGAGTAACGAAGTCACCGTTAACCCAACACAGTCTGCTCTTCCTGCTTCGGCTTCTTCATTCTCCACTGATCTGGGAAGGAAGGAGCCTCTTTCCACAGTGCCTTCCAGAGCTGGCCCTGCCAAGTCCTCTTTGGGTCACCATAGCCACTACAGTATTGTGTATTTTAATCGTTAAGGAGTTTGAACCAATGAGTAATTTAGTAGATTATCTTTCTTTTATGAAATGACTGTAGAATAATTGATGGCGCTATTGGAACTCGAGACAGGAGATCTAGATTCTGGTCCTGCTAACCCCCACTAACTAATTCCAAATTCTTCAAAAACCCATGACCTTTACCTTTGCCTTTCAGGTTGCTCCTCTGCTAAGTGGGAATGATGACAACCTATTCGCCAGTTTTGTCAGAACAGAATGAAGAAACTGATGTTTAAAGGAACTGTTTAAAGGTTGAGTCCTTGTGAACATAATGTGCTGCCGTTATATTTTTGCCCTCTATATTCCTTCCGCTTTTTTTGTGAAATGGAAGCTTCCCTAGCATCAAAAGTTAAGGCCAGAGAAAGGGAGAGGGGACATGATACACCAGGCTGAAAACTGCAGATTCAACCAGGTCTGAGCAGAATTCTGAAGGACCAAGGATTGGTCACTTTCCTGCATTTATTCTTGTTTATTGCAGTCTTCCTTCTAAGCCAATTAGACTTTTATACTACCTTCTCTTGGAAGAAAGTAACCTGAACATTTTATTCAATGGAAGTTTCCAGAGACTTGCTAAGTCATGTTTACATTTGAAGAGTGCAGTAGTTAGCCTGAATCATTACTTGTGGAATTTTAGCTACTTACATATGTCGAAGGGGACTAGGGAAATCTTACTAGTCTTTTTACTCACCTATCTCTTCCGCTACATCAAACACTTTCTTTGAATTAACATCCCCATTTTACAGATAAGAAAATAGACTAATTGAAGTTGACTTACCCTGGATTCAAAGACAATAAGTCAAAAGAACCAACAGTTCACACCTGTCTTACTCAAAACCTATTCTTTTTCTCTGTGATTCATCACCAGTGAGTGGACCACACACCTCAGGCCCCCACACATGTAGAGAGCAAGTGGTTAGTGAATTGCTCATTCTCCACTGGGGTGTGAGTTGTCCAGAAATCAGCTGGGTTTGACTCACATTGTCTGATACCAGTGAGTCAGAAGTTCCAACAGAGACTATTGGACTAGTGATAGGGCATAGGGGTTAGGAACCAGGAAAAGGAAAGAGTTGCCTGTTTTCTAATCTGAACTTTGTGGGTTATAAATGTGTGTCTTTAGTAAATTAGTTCAATTTTCCATGCCTCAGTTTTTTCACATCAGGACAGCTTCTGAAATTTAACTTATAGTCAGGTGGCTATCATGCTTGTTTTGAAAATGGGAATTTGCCCCGATAGGAGTGACATATTAGGAAGGAGTTTGAGCCTTCTCTTGAATTCTGCATTGGCTCATGTGCAGTTGCATCCATGCTGAAACACTAGAAGAACATAGAAAATGGCACTCAGGAGGTAGAGCTGCATGCACACATGTACACATGTGCACACATGCTTGTACACACACACACACACACACACACACACACCCCTCAGACAGCAACCATCTCCTGCAGCCTCCACATGTATTGCAAGTTACATTTGGTTTCAGTTTTCCTTCCCCGTTCAGATAACTCTCCATCTCCCACATTATAAGCTGCCCTATCCAAAGCCAATTCCAGAAGTGAGCATCAGGCCTTGTTGAAAGCAAAGGGCTACGTCCATTTTCTATAGTAAGCAGAAAGAATCCTTCTGAGCAAGTGTTAAGTCTGTTAAGTCAGAATGAAGAAAGAATGCTAATATATTTTAAATCATGGGAATTCAATCACTTAATATTAATTTAACAACTAATTACTGATTGCCTTCTAGGTGCCCAGCTCTGGACTGGCTGGATACAAATAGAGCAAGTGGAGATAAATACAGTATTGACCTTTTTGGTTTCACATCAGGACAGCTTCCAAAATTTAGCTATCCTCATAGAACTGAAGTTCTACCTAAGGAGACAAGCAACCAAGCCCAGCACCAAGGGGGAGCAGACTGGGGTGCTTTGCGAGCCAGTACCTTGTAGTAATAATTACCCTGGCCAAAGAAGGTGTCCTGGAGCAAATGACCTTGAGACCAAGTTCAAAGCAGGACTTCTCTAGAGAGAGACCCTGTAAGTAGGGTGAGGTGTTACCGAGCAAGGAACAGCTAATCAAAGTCCTAGAGGAGCGAAATGTCCCACATGAGGAAGCAATTGGCCTCCAGTGGTGAGAGGAAAGGAGGAGTGAAGGAGTGAAGTGGTGTTTGGTAAAATCTACTAAGCACTTGAACTTGAAGGTGTAGAATGGAAGGTGGTAGAGAGGTTTGGAGAAGGGGATTCAAGTGATCCAGTTTTGCCTTTGCAAGTTCTCTCTAGCTTCAAGTGAGCAACGGAAGATCATTTAGCTTCAGGAGAGGCTCTTGGGCAAATACGAACAAGAAGTAATGTTGCCCAGGCTGAGAGAGGTGCTGTGTGTGGAAAAGTTAGGAAGCCGGGAGGCGAAGTGAGCAGGCTTCAGCGGGCGGGTGGTGAATGAGAAGCAAGGGTGGAGGATGCCTCCCAGGTCTGAGCTAGAGCAGTGAAGGGCAGGACCATTTCCTGAGAAAGTGAACTTGAAAGAAAAAAACCTCTGAAGGGAAGACGATGAGTTTTGAATGCACTGGGCTTCCACCCTTCCATTATCCTGGGAGCAAAAAAAAAAGTGGGAAACCTGGAGATGTAGGCTAGGGACACCCCCAGGGGTCGGTGGCTCAGTGAATTTCAGATGCAATGGAATCCCAGCAGATTTTAAAATTCAGTCATATTTAGTAAATCATGACTTCATCGCTTCTAAGAAGAAAGCATCTGGTAGAATCTGCAGAGACGTTCTGGAACCCAGTGGCTTTTATAGACAAGCGTGCCTGGTTTTATTTTACTTTATTTTATTTTATAGAGTCAAGCTGTGAAGAGTCTAGATGAGAGAAGTATAAATGAATCTGAAAATAATGTAAATGTTTACACGACCACTTAAAAATGAAAAGGACGAGGTAGATTAAGTCTCTCTGAACCCAGAATATTTTAAGAGTGTGTGAAATATACAAAAGCAGCCAAACTGAGGCTCATCCATCCTTAATTATAACCAGAAAAACATCAAGAGGAACCAAAGGCATAACCCAACCAGCTCCCTTGAGTGGTAATAAAAACCCAAGGGGAGGAAAAGAGCCCCCCTTTTCTGCTTTCTCTCTTAAAAAACATCAAACCCCAAAGGGATGAAAAAGACAGTCATTTCATTACTTTTTTAAAGCATTACTGTTTTGTCATTTTATTCAAAACTGGGATAAATTCATGGAATAAACTGGCAGATTCTGACTCAACGGCTTCAGTTTTCAGCTAAGCTTAGCAAATAAAAGAGTGAAGAGCAACATTGCTATAATTATGGTCTCCAAACGTGTGTCGTTTCAGATAGACTGTGTCTTTATAGAGTGTGCGCAAAGCTGAAATAAACACTAGGCTTTCTGAGCAGGGTGCTTGCAAAACAGCTAATTGCAATTTACCTTCGTTCTACTTGCGGGGTTTGTCTGAGTATGTGTCAACTGGCTTCTTATTTACACAGTGATCTTTAAAAAGTAAGATTCACTTGTGTCACGTGAAGAAAAATACAATGAACAAATAAAGGTATATTTCAGCGAATTGCATTCAATTTGTTATTTTGAGAGCATGACCTGAAAGCAGAGAGTTAATTTTTTTTAAGCTGTTGCTGTCTTGTGAACTGATAGAGACTAGATATTCACAAATGCAGTCACAGATCACACAAGGCTGTCTTAGACAGTGACAGGCTGCATAGACAGCAGTAACTACCAGGTAGTCTCAGAGTTCAGAGGGCTTTACCATCTAGATTTGCGAATGATATGATGTTTGCCCAGAATTGCTGACTCACAGTCTCTATTGTAGGGCAAGGCAGGACTGTATAAAAAGATTGTCCTTGGAACTTGTTCTTATTTGTGGACTTTAAATGAAGAAAAAAAGAAACTATTCTTGATTTGGCTTTAAATCATTTGTGGGGAAGTAAACCAAGGACTGCAAATGACGAAGCCTTTCAGGGAGGCAGAGTGAGAGAGGCGGGATTACTGGCAGCAAAAGGAGAGCAGAGCTGGGCTTGGGAGCCACTGTGCACACCAAGCAGCAGGGACCAGGCAGCGCTGCAAGGAGACCCGGGGAGACCCGGGGAGGGCTGGGCTGGCTAAACCTCCCACATTCCTGGGGTTCGAAACCCAGGATTCCCCACTAGTTAGGGAAGGAAAAAGATTTGTACTTGCTTTGTCTCTTTTGTCTAATGGAGAGGACTCGAGCAGTGGTGTGTGTGCACGCCTGTGTGCTCCTGATGTGCAGTGTGCAGTGTGCACACATATGGACAGAAGCAGCTTATGAGAAAGGACTCAATTCAAATGTGAGAAGAGTCCAGGTAGGAGCAGCATTCGAGAAGCAGAGGTTCTCCAGAACTTGGCCAGTTGTCTGCTGGAGGGAGAAGAGCAAGCGGTACTCAGTGACCAAGACCCGGAGTCTATAGTTGCTTCCTGGAGCAAAATCCTACCTCCTGATTTGTGATCTTGGGCAAGTGACCTCATCTCTCAAAACCTCTGTTTCCTCACATGTAAAATGGGAATAATGATCCTACCTACATTGCAAGGTTGAATATAGCATGTCAAGAATGCTTTATCAATGTTAATTACCATAGTGACAATTTCTATTGGTGTTATTTAGTTTTCCTGCTTTTGTATTATTCTGGGTTCTTCAGATAAATAGAACCAGCAGGGCGTGCGCACACACACCCCACACGTCCTCCTAGGGGAAGGGGGTGGATTGTGTTGGAGGCGCACCTCAGGTCTTACCTGGTGCTGTCCATGAAGCGTGTCTTATCTCTTTTACACTATACACTTAGGCTATGCATTTGTTTTTCTGTATTTGTGTTCATTTTACAATAAAAATATTTTTAAAAGTCAAAAAACAACTCCTTAAATATTTTGTTTCATATTGTTCTTTGAAAAATAAGAGCTCTGAATGTCTGCCTAAATTGGCCTGGCCCTTCTTGTATCATTTACATATATAAAATGTGCTTTTACAGTTTTCAAAAGCAATTTTTAAGATTATACCCTGGTTAGTAAGAAAATTTCACATGAAGAACACTGATTTCGGTGTTTGGTAAATTGTACTTGACCTAAAATTCTTCCAGATATTAAATGCCACTTAATTCATCAGCATTTGGATTCTTTTTCTGTATTAATGTTTATCATCAATCACACTTAATGCTTTCAGATATAAATTATTCTGGCTGCACAGAGGGAGGCAGTTAAGGACAAACAAAGGGGGCTGAGCAGTTCTGACAGTTTGTGCCTTGGGCCTAGAGCAAGGAAGGCATTTCATATCCCCTGCCGTTAGGGTTCTAGAGAATTCCCTGAACACGCAATGGCTCTGTTTATAAGTGCTGATTTAAAAAATGAAATGACAAAACCTTTCTGGATCCATCTTATAGTCTTAAAGAATTATTTTTTATTGAGATATAATTCATATGTCACAGATTCACACATTAAAAGTGAACAGCTGAGCAGCTTTTAGTACATCAACAAAGTTGCAACATCATCATCATTAGTTAGTCCCAGAAGATAAAAGGAGAGCCTGTGTCCATCCAAGAAGAGTCACTTCTGAGCTTCCCTTTCCCCAATTCTGGAAAGCACTAATCTACTTTTAGCTCCATGGATTTGCACATTCTGGATATTTCATACAAATGGAATCAAACAATACCTGGACTTTGGGCTTCCCTGTCACACTTCATCCATGCTATAGCAACTATTGGTACTTCATTTCTGTTAGGGTCTGTAAACAAGTCAAGATGGCGCCTGGCATTTTGCCAGAGAGAGTGGTTTGTGAAGTAATGCCAGCAAGCCATTAAGTGTGGAGATTCCTTATTGGTTGACTGCTGTATCTAGTTTATGTTAATTAAGATAAGCTGTGTGGAATGTATATATACCCCTCCTGTCCTACAATAAACGGCTCCCACTCCTGCTGTATCAATCTACACAAGTTGTTCGTCACCCCCCCCCCCGCCCCGTTATTTTGCTGCAGCCGGACTGTGGCACATTTCTTCTTATAATTGAATATCATTCATTATATTTATCCACCCATCCCCTGGTGGACATTTGGGTTGTTTCCACCTTTTGGCCATGGTTAATAATACCACTATGAACATTTATGTACAAATTCTCGCAAGGACATGGGTTTTCCAAAGTTTTAGCTCTTTATGTAGGAGTGGAACAGCAGGGTCCTATGGTAATTCAACGTTTACCTTTTTTGAGGAACTGCCAAACTATTTTGCAAGTAACTGTGCCATTTTGTTTTCCCATCAACAATGTGTGATGGTCCTAATTTTCCCACATCCTTGCTAACATGGCTATTATCCATCTTTAGGTTATAGCCTTCCTAGTAGATAAGAAGTGGTGTCTTATTGTGGCTATTAAAAATAGACATTATGTCCATTCATCTACTGAAGGGCATCTAGGTTGGTTCCACAATTTAGCTATTGTGAATTGTGCTGCTACAAACACTGATGTGGCTGTGTCCCTGTAGTATGCTGTTTTTAAGTCCTTTGGGTATAGACCGAGAAGAGGATAGCTGGGTCAGATGGTGGTTCCATTCTCAATTTTCTAAGAAATCTCCATACTGCTTTCCCAAATGCCAAATTTTTTTCTGATATAAGGAGGCTGATTCATAGTGGGATAGGGAGGGGGATCATGGGAGGAATAGACAAACTCTAGATAGGGCAGAGGGGTGGGAGGGGAAGGGAGGGGGTTAGAAATGATGGTGGAATGTGATGATTATTATTATCCAAAGTACATGTATAAAGGCACGAATTGGTGTGAATATACTTTGTATATAACCAGAGATATGAAAAATTGTGCTGTATATGTGTAATAAGAATTGCAATGCATTCCACTGTCATATACAAATTTAAAATAATAATTAATTAAAAAATAGACATTCTGAAAAATCCTAGAACATGAGATTAGTATTTGTGGTATTAATTCATGTGCCTTTAGGCCGACTGAGGGAAATGGGGGTGCAAATGTAGACAATTAGTGAGGGGGCCCTCACTCCCTGGGATGGCCACAGGACACACATGGGCCCCTCAGCTCGGAGTTTGCCAAGACACCAAGACACTCTGGAAGGAGGAGCCTGTGAATTGGTACTACTGGGTGCTGTGGATTTTCTGAGCTGCTGGAGACGGCAACACGGTTACTTTCATCTCTGGGCATTTTAACTGTATGAGCCAGTGATCCTTGTCCTCCTTCTCCTCCTTCTCCTCCCTCTCCCCTTCTTCTTTCTCTTCCTTCTTGTCCTCCTCCTTCCCTTCTTTTTTTCTTTTGAGTCATTCAACGTTTAACCCAGTAAGTAGAACAACTAAAAGTCCTGAGTAATGTAGCTGTTTGTAAAAAGACTGAATCTCTCATTTTGAAGAGTGGTACGCATCCTTTGTAACTTGGAGATGATTTTCCTTTTTTAAAATTGTGTAAAAATTGTATGTATAAGGGGGGGGTGACTCAAAATGGGGAAGAGAGGAAGAGCATGGGAAGAAGGTTACCTCTACATAGGGAAGAGGGGTGGGAGGGAAAGGGAGGGAGAAGGGGAATTGCATGGATAGTGGAAGGAGACCCTCATTGTTATACAAAGTACATGTATGAAGATGTGAGAAAAAAATAATAACATTACCCTAGATTAGGTAGAGAGAAGTGATGGGAGGGGCGGGGAGGGGTTGGGGAGATAGGAAGGATAGTAGAATGAGACAGACATTATTATTACTGTGGGTATATATGTGACTGCATGACCAATGTGATTCTGCAACCTTATACTCAGAAAAAGGAGAAATTATATCCCATCTGATTCAAATGTATGAAATGTCAAGGTCATTGTACTGTCATGTGTAACTAATTGAAACAAATTTAAAAATAAATAAAAAATAAAAATAAAATTGTGTAAAAGCAATGGAATATTACTCATCCATAAAGAAGAATGAAATTATGGCATTGACCAGTCAGCAGATGGAACTTACCATGATGGAAAATATCATACTAAGTGAAATAAGCTGTCCCCCAAAAACAAAGGCCAAATATTCTCTCTGATACATGGTTGCTAACCTGCAACAAGAGAGGATAAGGAGGGGCAGAATAGAACCTCATTGAATTAGACAAAAGGGGATGAAAGGAAGGGAGAGGGGAATGGGAACAGGAAAACAGTAGAATGCATCGGACACCACTTTCCTATGTTCACATATGAACACATGACCAGTGTAACTCCACATCAGGGACAACCACAAGAATGGGATCCTAGTTGGAATGAGTTCTTCTCCATGTATGTATATATGTCAAAACACGCTCTACTGTCATATATATCTAAATACAACATTTTAAAAAATTATGAAAGTTCAACAAATAACAACACTATGGATTTCTTCCTTGGATTGACATCCACCTAACAGCCCACCGAATTTCACAAGCTTTTCAGCAAATTCTTTCAGAGGAAAGCCAGAAGACCAAAATTTATACTCTCACTACAATATAAAATCCACAAACAACTGCCACAATTTAAGGAAATTTCCATATAAATTAGAAGGCAATTGGAAAAAGTTTCCTAAGGCTAATGGCACATTCTCCACGTTCTCTTAATAAAACAAACTACAACCAAAAAAAAAAAAAGTAGGAAAATTGTCTGTTCATCTACAACCTGTTTCTTCAGTTAAAGCCAGGGATCTGTACCTTCAGAGAGGCAAGCAGATTTCCTATTCCATAAGGTAGACAGAAGCCTGAATTCTAACCCTTATGCCTTTAATATTTTACTTACTAAAATCATTAAAAGAATTAATCTATCCACACACCCAACAGAAAAATTTCTGGGAGCTTCTAGGCAAAAAAAGTAGGTAATGTACAAAGAGGAAAAAAATCTTCCTGTCTTCAGTCTTCTCCTAATGCAAATAAAATGTCAGAAAGCAAGGAGACGATTGTATAGGCTTTTAAAGGACAAATATGTGATCCAGTATTTTTTATATTTTATTTATTCTAATTTGTTATATATGAGAGCAGAATGCAATTCAATTCATATTACACATATAGAGCACAATTTTTCATGTCTTTGGTTGTACACAAAGTAGAGTCACACCATTTGTGTTGTTATACATGTACTTAGCATAATGATGTCCATGTCATTCTACTGTCTTTCCAACATCTATGCCCCCTCCCTTCCCATTCCTCCCCTTTACCCTATCTAGAGTTCCTAGTTCTTCCCATGCTCCGCCCCCCCATCCCCATTATGAATCAGCATCCCTATATCTCAGAAAACATTTGGCATTTGTTTTTTTTGGGGATTGACTTGCTTCACTTAGCATTATATTCTCCAAATCCATCCATTTACCTGAAAATGCCATGATTTTATCCTCTTTTAATGTTAAGTAATATTCCGTTGTGTATATATACCACATTTTCTTTACCCATTCATCTACTGAAGGGCATCTAGGTTGGTTCCACAATTTAGCTATTGTGAATTGTGCTGTTATAATTAAATTCATCTGGAAAAATAAGAGACTCAGAATAGATAAAGCAATCCTTAGCAAGAAGAGTGAAACAGGTGGCATCCCTATACCAGACCTTAACTATACTACAGAACAATGGTAACAAAAATGGCATAGTATTGGCACCAAAATAGACTTGTAGACCAAAGGTATAGAATAGAGGACACAGAGACAAACCTACATAAATATAGTTATCTTATATTAGACAAAGGTGCCAAAAACATATATTGGAGAAAAGTTAGCATCTTCAACAAATGGTGTTGGTAAAACTGGAAATCCATATGCAACAAAGTGAAATTAAGACCCTACCTCTCACCATGCACAAAACTCAACTCAAAGTGGATCAAGGACCTAGGAATTAAACCAGGGACACTATACTTAATAGAAGAAAACATGATCCATCAATTTTGGTTCTTTTATACACAAAGTTAGCAGATTATTTTCAGAAATGCAAAAGCTTAAGAAATATGTCCATGAAAACAAACTCTTAGACTTTATTTGTGCTTTCAGCAATTATGTAAAGTTTAGATCTCTGGATGGGAAAATCATTATATATCAGGAATATATCATGAGCATTAAGACTAGTCAAGATAGGAATAAATCTAAATGTAATTTTTCAGTCTGGTTTTATTGTTCTACACAAATGTCAAAAATATTTTCAAAAAAGAAATGTTGAAATGAAAATATAAGTAGATAAAAACAGTAATAGAGATTTACAATTTCTCCAAGTCATATTTTACAGTATTTTAAATTTTTTTTAGTTATAGATGGACACAATATCTTTATTTTCTTCATTTATTTCTATGTGGTGCTGAGGACTGAACCCAGTGTTTCACATGTGTAAGGCAAGCGCTCTGCCACTGAGCCACAACTCCAGGCCATATTTTACAGTATTTAAATGCTGATTTTTTCCCCCTTGTCCCTGCTGTTTGGATGAGCTCCAGGAGGACTGGTCCTTTTTCCGATGCCTTGTTCATTGAGGTAGGCTCAGAACTTCAAATGTACCGGCGCATAGAGCATGTCTGAATGAACTCTAAACAGCAGTCTGTTTTATTATGAAAGGCTGAAAGATGTCCATGGGGGAATTTTTAAGAGCACATTCAAAAAGTGTAGTAAACAACTTATCCCAAATTAAAGGTGAATCCTTAGCAAGCAGTGGACATCATTACCCTAAGTACATGTATGAAAACACAAATGGTATGACTCTACTCTGTACAACCAGAGACATGAAAAATCCACATCTTAAACTCTGGTGATCAGGTCAATAGGTTAAAGAATACTTTTGAAAGAAGTCAAGCATCAGCTGGGCCTGGTGGCACACACCTTGATCCCAGCCCTCAGAAGGCTGAGGTGGAAGGATCGCCTGAGTCCCGGAGTTCAAGACCAGCCTGGACAACACTGCAAGGCACCATCTCAAAACAAACAAACAAAAGGAGCACCAAAGAAAATAAAATAGGGTCTAATTTCCTAAGTGTTGGAGAATCTAAAAGTAAGACATCATAATCCAAAAAAGAAGGGGTTGGGAAAAGGAGGGAAACAAAAATTTTCAAAAGCACAGAATACAAATAACAAATATAAGATCTAATACAACTGCTAATAAAGACAAGCAAACTGTTAAAAATAAATTCAAATGTATGCTTTTTATGAGAGATTTGCCTAAAACAAGCTGCTGAAAAATGGCTCTGGTCAGGGCCTTCTGCTACAGCAAGGCTTGGGGGCTGGCATCATGGCGGAGCACACAGGGTAGGGAGGGAGCTCGTGGTGAGGCAGGAAGGCAGAGAGGCTCAGGGCCAAGCCTGCCCCTCTCATGATAACTGTCTCTAGTGGGCACTAACTAGTGTTCCTTGAGAATTACATTCATCCTTTTCAGGGGAATGCCCCCATGACCTGGCCACCTTCTGCCAGACCTCATATCTCGAGGGTTCCCCACCTCAACACCAGCATGCCGGGGACCAAAATTCTGTCAATGAGAGAACCAGGTGCTAACATAAGCAAAAGAAGCGTTTACTTAAGAATAGGAATTTTTATTTGCAAATAGGAATTGTGATTTGGGCACAAGGCTAAGGGAGGCTCCGCAATGTGCTCCAGCATGGGGAACTTTAAAGGAATCAAGCAGAAGTGTAGTCTGATCCTTGTCACTTGTTTGGAAAATTTCTGGATTGGTTGGCAGGGGACTGCTGGTAGAAGATTGCAGAATAGGCTATTCTGTGATGATCAGCAAATTGACTCATGATTAATTCAAAAGAACCAGGGAGTTGGCTTAGTCTTGCCCACCCAGTCAACCCACCTTTTACAAAATGACAGAGAGAAGATGGAGTCTATTTTGGCTTTAAAACACTTCCATCACATGAATCTTGGGGGACACAGTCAAGCCACACAAAAACTAGAGCAGAGGGAGCTAATGTTACAAGAAACAAAGATGTAATGCATAAAGTCCAAGGGGTAGGTATATAAGTGTGTGTATAATTTTGGCCTCGACAAGCAGAAAATACATTTTCTTTTCCAGTATAACACTGTTCGATTGGGATGACATGAGTGAATCTAGGCAACATTATAGTAAGTGAAATAAGGCAGTCATTAAAGGACAAAACCTGCATGATTGCACTTACAGGTGGTATCTAGGTCAGTCAGGTTCACAGCAGCAGAGAAAAGAATGTGATTGCCAAGATGTGCTGGGGACTGTTGTTCAGTGGGTATGAAGCTTCAGAAACACAAGAATAAGGTCTAGAGATCTGCTGCACAGCCTTGCACCCACAGTTAGCAGTATAATATTGAGCTCCTTAAAATATATTAAGAAGATAGATCTGAGGTTCAGTTTTTCTTACCAAGAAAAACAAGACATAGAGCAAAAAACAAAACCAACCCACAAAAGAACATCAAGGAAGTTTTTTCAGATTATGGATATGTTTAGTACCTGGATGTGGCAATCACACCCTGGGTGTATGCATATGTTCAAACTCGTCACAATGCACAATTTAAATATTTACTATTTAAAAAAGAAAGTGGTCACTGTTGCAATTCATATTCTCCTCCTCTCTAAAGTATTTTTAAAAACAGAAATAAGAAAAAAAAAGATAGAAAGAATGATTGATGGGTCTTAGGAACTACTCTTAAAATGGAAATGAATGAATTAAAATATAAGGCCAAAGAGTAAATACCAAGCAGAAGACGAATTTGGCCTCAAATAAAGGAAAGTCCTAAATACATCCATGATTTGAGCGGAATTAAAGAAATATACCCGAGGAGAGGCAAGCTAATCGACAGAGATTTGATCAGTCCAGGAAAGGCAAAGAAGAAATCAACTGGAAGAGTTAAGAAAGGAAATGGAAGAGAAAAAGAAAACATTCTGTAAATTAAACCTCATTTTAAGGAGCAAAATTGAATAAGAATGTGAAGCTCAGAACACAGTAAGATTGAAAAGGTTAAACTTATTCTAAACTACAATTTGTTTGAATCTCAGTACTGAAGGGACAAATGATGTTCCAGGAAAAATGTAAACAGAAAGATACTGCAACTGATTCATCTCCTGGCCACAGCTCTGGACCTCAAGAGTGATAGAAGAAGCCTACAAACATCCAGTGTGAAAGCTGGGTAAGGCCTTCTTACGGGGATCAAGTCAGACCAGGTGATGGAAGACCTCAGGGATGGAAGACACTGGAATGGCTGTGGTCTATAATCTATAATTCGTAATCAATATAGATTACAAATTATAGATTATAGGTTATGAAGTTTTAATAAGTAGGCTAATAGGATTAGGTGATAAGTGTTATAGGTAAACAATGTTAAGCTGTTTCTAAGGTATAAAAAATTGTTTTTCTGTACTTCATGTGCCCACAAAGGTGCTGGAACCCAGGATGAGCCGTCTATGTCTGCTCAGCTGACTGCTGTCTCAGCCCTTGTATCCTGCTCGCTTACCTGCACCATTATTTTTGAGGATGTGATTTTCTTCCCCTTATAAACCCCACACAACTGGCAGAGACAATTTGGGTCCTGCAGGGAGCAGACCCAGCTGGCTAAATAAAAGACTCTAATTTGGACAAAATTTGGGCTGAGAGTGTTTGCTGAGTGATCAGCCCACACAGAATAGCCAAAGGTGAGGAGGGAGAGAAACCACCACCCTAGACTCCTACGCTGAGCTAGGTTGCCCTTTAAGAGCCTGCCTTTCCCTGTTGAAGAATAACTTAAGCTAGACTACATGCAAATCTTTGACCAGGAAAGACAGAGAAAGACAAAATCTAGCAACAACAAAACATTGAAAATTAACGACTCAGAAATGCAAAGTCTGTGGCAAGAAAGAATGTTTATGTGATTTTAATTGAGAATGGAAGCTAAACTTCTATGGTAATTAGGATTATCAAGCATAATTAAAAATGATGTATACAGAAAGGATATATTTATTACAATAATAAGAAGGAAGAAGAGGAAGACCAAATTTCAACAAGAACATCTCTGCTGTTCACCTCTCCACCACTCCCCTTTGGTCTTGCCACTTATTGTGTTTTCCTTATTACACTGGCTAGGTTTTATCTGTTTATTTCTTGTTGATCTTCTCACTTTGCCTTAAGTTCAATGACACAGAGGACCTTTCAGCCTTTGTTTAACGTTGTTTCTCCAAAATCTAGGACAGTATGGCATGCAGTAACTGCTCAATAAATATTGTGGAATGAATTCATTAACATGATCAAGAAACAGACTCACCTTTTCATTGCAGTGACCAGATTAACTGACAGGAACAACGTAGAGAAAGACAAGTTAGTTTGGGGTTCAAGGTTTATGAGATTCAGTACATGGTTGGCTGATTCCATTGCTCTGGGGCCCGAGATGAGGCAGAATGTCATGGTGGAAGGGAATGGTGCAGGAAAGTGTCTTAGTTTATTAGTTTATGGTAGCCACGGAGAAGAGAGAGAGAGAGAGAGAGAGAGAGAGAAGCCAGGGACAAATGCAGTCTGACAAACCCACTTCCCCCAGCCACGCCCCATCTGCCTACAGTTTCCACCTGGTAGTCCATTCAAATTATTAATTCATTAAATGTACTGATTCACTGATGAGGTTATGGCTTTCCTAATCTATTCATTCCATCGGGACAGTCATATACTGTCTAATCCATGAGATTTACAGGGGATACTAATGATCAAAACCATAGCATAGGAAAAGGACACAAATAGGCAATTCATAGGAAAGGAAATCCAAGCGGCTTCAGACAGTGCGAAGAGGTTCACCCTCACTCATACTGAAAGAAATCTGGATTTTAAAGTTGTTTATAGTGTTCTTCACTTGTCAGAGGGAAAGAAATGAGGAACTTCAGAGTCAGGATTTTATTGGCCAGGATATGAAGAAACCTCCAATCTCATGAACTGTGGGTGGAAACACAGTTACTATTTTTTGACATAAATTCAACAATAATTAAAAAGACAAAATCTAGCAACAACAAAACATTGAAAATTAACGACTCAGAAATGCAAAGTCTGTGGCAAGAAAGAATGTTTATTCTTTCCATTCACCAACTTCATTTCTAAGACCATTTGATATACAGCCTTAAACATACTGTATAGGAGGTTTGTAAGTTCATAAACATATAGATACAAGGATATTTATAGTAGCATCACTGATAGCAATTCTAGAAATAGGATAAATATCGTAGACACAAAAAACATAAGAGTTACAATGATCCATGTAAAACTGAATATGAGGAAAAACACTTCCAAATAGTACTAATGTTAATACAAATTGATAAAAAGGAGAAAGAGATATCAAATATTGAGGTGTACCTACTCTTCAATATAGCTATTTCACTTTAAAAATTTTGTAAAATACTTACACAAAACAATGTGAACGTGGATGTTCATTACAGCAGCGTAGTAGAAAAAAATCATCAATGAAATCTTATTAACTATTCTCATGATGTTCTTGTACAGCACACTTTAATTTTAAATGTCATCAGATCTACTAATTTTTTCCATTATAATTCAATCTTTATGCTTTGTGGAAGAAATCCTTTCATGCTTTGAGATCATAAAAATTGCCTGAGTTTTCTTTTAGGAGTTTTAAAATTCTGCTTTAAAAATTGTACATCTTTTTTTTTTCAGTTGCTCAAGACAATACAATGATCTTGACATATCATATATTTGATTCAAATAGGGTATGAATTCTCATTTTTCCATGTGTACAGATTGCAGGATCACATTGGTTGTACATCCATGTGTATACATACAGCAATCTTAGTGTCAGTTGTATTCTGCTGCCCTCCCTATCCCCGCCCCCATCCCTATTGTCTACCCATTCTACTGTGACACTTATCTCTCTCTCTCTCTCTCTCTCTTTTTCCCTTCCCTTCCCCCTCACACCATCATATATGTATTTTGTGAACCCATGAGGGTCTCCTTCCGTCTTCCGTGCAATTCCCCTTCTCCCTCCCTTTCTCTCCCTCCTCTTTTCCTTGTTTAGTGGTAATCTTCTTCTCATGCTCTTCCTTTCTACTCTGTTTTGAGTCACCTCCCTTATATCAGAGAAGACATTCAGCATTTGTTTTTTAGGGATTGGCTAACTTCGCTTAGCATAATTTGCTCTAATGCCATCCATTTCCCTGCAAATGCCATGATTTTGTTATTTTTTAATGCTGAGAAATATTCCATTGTGTATAAATGCCACATTTTTTTAATCCATTCATCTGTTGAAGGGCATCTGGGTTGGTTCCACAGTCTAGCTATTGTGAATTGTGCTGCTATGAACATTGATGTAGCTGTGTCCCTGTAGTATGCTCTTTTTAGGTGTTTTGGGTATAGTCCGAGCTAAAAATTGTACATCAAGCCACTTGGATTTTAATCCTGGACGTTGGGCAAGGTGAGGTTTTAGGCTCATTCTTTTCCACAGGGAAGAACAATAGTCCTGGCATCAAGTATTAATAAAAATCCATTTTTTGCACAAGAATTTGTAGTTCTACCTGCACACACCAAGTTTCTACAGACATGTAACTCTGTTTCTCAGTTTCCTGCTCTAGCCACATGTCCACGTCTCTCTTCCTGTGTCAATAGTCTAGATTTGAGAATACCGAAATTATAAACGATTGTTGAAATAATTATTTGTATATTGACATTAAATTTTCCCCTCAATAATTTCATTTTGATTTTTTAAAAAATAACTTAGGACTACTATTCCATTGTATTCTAGCATCTATTTTGCCAACGAGAAGTTCACCATCAGGTTGTCTGTCATTCCCTTGTAGAATCAGCTTTTCTCTGCAGGAATTTCTGGAATTTTCTCCCCAACATTCATATCCAATCAATGCTCTTTGGTTTCACTGTGCACAGTCCGGGTGCGGATTAATTTTTAAAGTCTGATTAATTTCTATAATTTCCTTTTTTCTGAGAATCTGTTCTTTGTTAAATTCAGCACCCTCGTTAGCCATTACCAATTCACGCAATACACTTCAGTTAATGTTTTCTGTTCTTCTGATGCCCTTAACTAAATATATGTTGGAGCCTCTAAAGTGTATCTCCCATCTCTCTTACCTGCTGTCTCAAGTTTCTAATCTCTTTGCTTCTCTGTTATTTCTGGGTGAAATCCTCAGGAATATGTTCTTATTATTTTATTTGCTGTGTTTGTTTTACCCACACAGAGGTTAGCCCATCCATTTATTTATTATAAAAGGCTTTATTTTTTAGAATATGTTTAGATTCATAACAATGTTAATTGTAAGGTACAGAGATGTCCTGTGCAGCTCTGTCCCCATGGTGCAGGGTCCCCTCCACTATTGGCATCCTCCACTGGCGTGGTGCCTGTGTGGAACTGATGACCCTACATTGCCACACCCCCATCACCAGAGTCCAGGTTCACATGAGGAGCAAGGCCCCCCTCTCAGTCTTGTACATTCTGTGGGTTTGGACAAATGTATATTGACATGTATCTGCCATTGCAGTATCACAACCACCCCTCGATTTTTAAAATTTAATGACTGTTTTAATTTCATGATTTTAATTTTCTGTTTCCTGTTTGCTAGTTAGAATTTTATTTCTATTTTTTTAGATTATCTTATACTGTCTTATGGATGTTAGTCTTACCCTGTGTTTCTTCAAGAAGCTAAAATACTTTTTTTTTTCAAAATCATTCTTCTTCAGGTTGTTACATTATTTAGATTTATCTAAAAGAAATTAATCTCTGCTTTTTGAAGTTCTATTGGCATTTTTTCTTATTGTTATATTTCTTTTGTTTGGTTTTTAATTTGCAAGTTTGCTTTGCACATCCTTCCCTTCCATCTTTTCTGCTTCTCCTCCTCCCCTCCCTCCTCCTCCCCCTCCTCCTCCCCCTCCTCCTCACTGTGTTATCCCTCTCCCTCTCCTCCTTCCTCTTTCTCTGTGTGTTTCCCTCCATCCATCCTCACAGGAATCCATTCCTGAACTGCCAGGTCACATGTTGGGAAGTGGCTTGGAAGTCCTCCACATAGTGAGTGACATCAGAGGTGCCCCCGATCTTGTCACGGGGCTCAGCTATTCCTCACTGGGGGACGCGTCTATATCCTCTGTCTTTCTTATGTCACTTCACTCATTTTCCAAGCCCAGCCAGGGGTGGGCAGCTTTTGTAACCACCTCTCCTGAGCTGGAGAGGCCCCTGCGCTCCTTCCTTTCAGTCAGGTTCCTCACTCCTGTTCATGGATTCTTCAAGAAAGCTCTAATGCACAGAGATTCATCCCTGATGAGTTCTTTGAGATTCTGGCCCACTTTGGAGCCATAAGCTGGTCATTAAGTCATTTTTGCGCTTGGGTCTGTCTTTTACTTTCCATTTCTTAAAAGTATCTCTCAGCGCCGTATTATTAGTTCAGAGTGTGTGGTTCAGAGTGTGCGTTGACAATGCTCAAAGGGCGGTGCCCCCAGTAAAGGAGTTTAACTCTGTGGATACTGAGGGGTGGATACTTACCATTGTTCTGAATCCAAATAATTCAGCTAAAGCTGAACAGATTGAAATTGATTGAACAGATTGAAACTGGTTCCAATGGCCAGAGATGCTCAAAAGATTTTCCTCTCATTATCTAGTGGCTATCCACCCCAACTCTAAGACCCATTATGAGACTTCTGGATCAAAGGTTTTTTCAAGGCTAGAAGAGTGTGCTTTGAATTTATTAAGTTGAAGATCTTCTTAAGAAACCTTTGTTCATTGTGTCATTTTTATGTGGTGAGTGGTATGTCATAAAAATATGAGCAGCTTTAAAATAAGGCTATTTTAGTGGTGCCAGGGCAAGTTTGGTACATTTTGTTACACCGAGCTACTACATCCTTTTCACATTAGTCATCTTTTAAATATTGGACAAAGTGGTACTGTGGAAATATGTATAAAATTAATAGAAGAGAAATACAAAAATACAGTTTGTACCCATTTTATTAGTCATAGCCATCATGTTCTTTGGTCAATGAGAGCAGGAAGTTATCCCAGAAATGGACAGTCTGTTAATGTAGAGGCCAATCACAAGTCCATTTCTTCTCAATATCATCATTGCAAAACTACTTGGATTATTGATCATAGATGAGCTCAACTCTCCAAAAATAAGAAAGTAGGTTGGGAGAAGTTGACGTAACTTTCACATCATCCATAGGCACTAAAAGTTCCAAGAGTTGGCATCATTTCTAACTTTGCCCAACTGTTTGTTCCATTATTCTCACCACTGGTCCAAGGAAAATTTTAGAAACTCACCTATTCTCTCACCCAGAAGACCCCCACTTTTCCTCTCCCCAGGGAAACAGTTATTATTCTCTCTCCACCTCTTGGTAGTCTGAATGTCATCACGTGACCAGGACCAGAGGTTCTGAAGGAGCCACACAAGGTGGGAGGACCAGCTGAGGATGATACGGTGGTGGCTGCCTCTGAGCCAGGACACTGGTGGCATTGGTACCGCTGTTGTCTATTCCTACACCCTTGGTTCCTCCCACGCCTCATTCTCCAGCCACCCCTTTCCCTGAGACTCCAGACTCAGCTCCAACAGTCTGTAACCAAGGCATCATGATCAGTTCTGATGAAGCTCAGGACTTCACAGGACTTCACACCAAACATTTCGAGAAGATACTGGAAGAGTCTTGGTATGTCTGCTTGGTGAGAGTATGTACAGCTTTTTGTTTACTTAAAGAAGCAAAACCCAGCTGTCTTTCAAGCATTACAGGGACCCCCACCCGTGCACATTTGAAACTGTTACTTACAGTGAGAATGACTTGGCACAACAACAACAACAACAAAACAACCAAAAAACCTTTTCACCATTTCCAAAACATTGGCAATCTTTGTCATTTCAAAAGGAGCTCAGGAAGTAAGCACTTTTCCTTGATGGCATTAGCATGTAAATAGTGAACATGAGAAAGGGGATGATTGCATTAAAAAGACTTCTGTGGTGTCAGCAGGTTACATACTGAAAGGAAATAAGGAGGCTGGCAACTGTTGGATGACTTGCTTCAAGATGTTAAATACACAGTTAACCGTCCCAGTGAGACTCCAGTGAAGAACATCACTTCTAGTTTTTCCTTCGTTCTATTCCATGCACCAGCTCAACTGTCTGTAGCACACAGCTTTACCCAAAGCCTGTGCAATAGGACAGAGCTTTTCCTGTGTTCAGCAACTTTATAGGATGTGTCAAGAAAAGATTTTGTCTATACATGCCACAATTTCTTTATCCATTCATCTGTGGAAGGGCACCAAGATTGGCTTCAGAACTCAGCTATTGTGAATTGTGGGGCTGCGAACATTGATGTGGCTGTGTCACTGTCGTATGCTGATTTTAAATCTTTTGGATATATGCTCAAGAGTGGGATAACTGGGTCAAATGGTGGTTCCATTCCTAGTTTTTTGAGGAATCTCCATACTGTTTTCCAGAATGTTTGTACCAATTGGAAGTCCCCCCAGCAATGTATGAGTGTGTCCTTTCCCCCTCATCCACAATGGATTATTACCCAGCCATTAAGAAGAACAGCCTTATGGCATTTGCCAGTAAATGGATGAATCTAGAGACTATCGTGTCAAGTGAAATAAGCCAATTCCAAAAAACCAAAGGATGAATGTTTCTGCTGATATGTGAAAGCTAACCCACAGTAAAAGGGGAAGGGGAAGAAGAGAAGTTCAGCAGATTAAACAAAGGGAATGAAGGGAAGGGAGGGCCGTTAGGAAAGGCAGTGGAATGAATCTAATATGATTTTCCTATGTACATATAAAATACCTAAGAGAATCCTACCATCCTGTACCATTCCAAGAATGAGATCCTAATTAGCATAAGATATGTTCCATGTTTGTATAATTTGATTAAAATGGATTCTACTGTCATGTATAACTAAGAAGAACCAATAGGAAAAAAAGCAAGAAAAGATTTTTTTTTTGAACCAGTAAATTCAAGGTTCAGGAAGGTCCTGTGTCTTTTCAGTTGAGATTTTCTCACTCCATTGCCTCCCCACCCCAGATATCTGGTTAAGAAGCACCTATGACTTGGACAGGTGTCAAGCACTTTATCAGATTGCTGAGGTCAGTTCATTGACAGGCCTCCTCCTCTTGCCCAGAGAACACTGTGGCTCTTGTGTCCCATCAGGGCATCACCTTCAACAGCACAGTGTGGACATCTACAGGAGTGGTTACCCTCTGTCGTTGGCATTTCAACTTAAATTGGAAAAGTAAAAATAAGTAATAATATGTAAATATAAGATAATATTATGGATTCATCGAACTTTTGAAGCTCAAATTTTGTATTTTTAATTTGTTTAATCTGCATAGAAACAAATATTGACTTTTGTTCAATGACGGACAACATACCCAATGGTGGCCCCGTGAGATCATGATGGAGCTAAAAAATTCCTATTGCCTGGTGACATAGCAGCTGTGCTGACACTGGGATGCAGCATGCCATTGTGTGTTGTGATGCTTCTGGTGTAAACAAATCACTTTGCTGCCAGATGTACAAAAAATATAGCATACAGGCCATGTGCAGTACATATCCTATATGGTACATCATACACAGAACACATAAAAAATACAGCATATAGGTGATGTGCATAAGGCTTCAAATAATAATAATAGATGAACTTTGCTGGTTTTTGTAACATATCTCCATTGTTAAATGACAGCAAGACTGTAACCCTTACATTAACTAAGTGGAGTATAGGATATGAAAGAAATTTACATAACAAGTAAATAAAATCCAGCAGATTTTGAAATTCACCCAAACATTTAATTCAGTAGACATGCAGATTAAACAGTAATCCAGAATCTGTGTCATTCCTCAAATTCAGCTACTGTTAAGTAGTGAGTCGCTTGGTTTTATTTCTGATAGTTTTCTAGAAAACATATTTTTTAAATGTAAGCTATTTTCACAGAATAAGCTATATGATTATCATTTATTTCATGTGGTGAAGCCCCTGGCCCTAAACAGGGAAAAGAATAAGTTCCCTGTCCCTTGTTTCGCATGTGAAGGCGAGAAAACCACCGAAGTCTGAATTAGCCTTGTGGGCTTCCACCGAAGTCTGAATCAGCCTTGTGGGCTTCCTGTCTATCTGCCCTCATAGAGCACTTGGGACAGATTGTACCTACTGATTAGCTGGCACAGCTGAGCCTTACATGAGCACCCTGCAAAACCAGACCTAGTTTGCTTAAAGCTGCCTGAAACCGCTTCCTGCAGTAAAGAATGTGTGTATGTGTGTGTATGCTTAACCCAGAGTATGGGAGGATATATAAAAGGGGGGAAAAAAATAAAATCGCTCTCTCCTGGATGAAGAACCTTGGTGTCCTGTGTCTTTTAACCTCGCCGTCCCTCGCCGGACTCGGCTCCCTTGGCCGGACGCGGCAATTGGAGGTTCCACCGAGATCCGGAAAGCAGGGGTAAGCGGACGGGGCTCACCTTCTAAGAGAGAAGGGGGAGGATTGGTTTACAGATAATTTAAAGGAAAAAAGGGTACGTACCATGGGAAACTCAACAGCGAAGGTTCGTCTGGCCAACGAACTGAAAGAGTTGTTGAATACACAAGGAACAGGAATAAAAACTAAAACTGCAACCGAATTCGTTGAAGTTATTGCCCAGGCTTGTCCTTGGTTTCTGACAGGAGGATTTCTTAATAATAATGATTGGGATCTAGTGAGACATGACCTTCAAAAATTATTGAGGGATCGGGGTTCAGATAGTGTCCCAATCGCCACCTTCTCCTTATGGAGATTGGTGAAGGATGCTTTACTGACAGATAAGGTCAAAATTAAGGAACAACTTGCTAAATGTGAACAGGCCCTAAATCAGGTACAGGAGGAACAGATGGCAGAATCCTTAAAGGATGAGGGTCCTCTTGAGGACTCGGGCTCGGGGAATAAGAAACGCCTCCAGATCTCTAAGCCCGAAAAGGAATTTGAGGACCCCAGTTCTCTCTCTGAGGAAGAGGAGGGGCAATGGTGGGCGGTGGCCCGAGCTTGGCCTATGCTACTGCCAGTTCATGCTAATTCTAGTTTTCTCCCTACTCTTTTCTCCACTTCATGTGACTTGAATGCACCTTGCCTTGCACCCCGGGGAGATTCCATTACTCCTTTTAATGGGTCCCTTGTGTCCCTTAAGGGAGTTTTTTGCTTTGCCATGAGCGAAAATAATTGCATCTCCCTCCGAGTTAAAAATGTGACTGTCTGGGAAGATCCCATGCAGTCAAGCAAGGTGTCAGATGGCATGCTTTTAGCTGCGCTCACACAAGTAAGCCAGGGGATGCAAAGTGGCTCGGGTGACACCTCTAAAGGGACATTAAATATTACTACCCTAATGACAACTTCGGAGGTGGTAGTACCCATGACACCAAAAAATAAGACCCCTAATGCTACCCGTTTCCGAGCCTCTCCCCTATGCACTCCTAATAAAGAATTCCCTCCAATCTTTACGTCCTGTCAGGGCTTGTCTTGGGACAAACTTCAGATCGCTGATGGATTCTCCCTTTCTCCCTCTTTAAAGAGGTTTGTTCTTAACTCCTCTAGTGGTAATTCTTCGGTTGGAGATGGCTGGCCTTGGTTTCAGTGGCTGGTGGCAAATGAACGGGGGGCCACGGCGGATATTTCTGCAGTGGCGCAATTTCTGGGAACTCGGGACTGGCTTCATAATGTTTCTGGGTCCGTCGCTGAGACTCACAATGGCCGGCGCTTCACACCTCGTTCTTATAACTCCTTATTTACTAATTCCTCTCTGCCTCCTGCCCCAGTTTGCCTCCAGTCCCCTTTCCTGTTTCTGCTGGCTAATGACTCCACCAAAGATTTTTTAGACTGTTCTAATGTCACCTGTTACCTGGCCGAATGTTGGAATGCCTCTTGGTCCGTAGCAGTAGTGATGAAAATTCCAACCTTTGTGCCGATTCCTGTTACTGCCGATTCTGACCATTTTCCTCTTGTCAAGCTGCTAAGACAGCGTAGAGATTTTGGAATTACAGTGGCTATAGTTACCGCTGTTGCAGTTTCTGCAGCTGCGGCTGTTACAGCTGGAGTTGCCATGGCCAGCCAAGTACAAACTGCTGCCACTATTAATCAAGTTATTCAACAAACATCCACTGTACTTAAATCTCAAAGTAAAATTAATCAACATATTTTATCTGGGATTTTGGCTGCTAATCAAAGGATAGATCTGCTTCAGGCTCAAGTTGAGGAATTGTCTGATCTGGTTCATTTGGGTTGTATTGATCAACGTGCACATTTATGTATAACCTCTGTCAGATTTAATGATTCCAGAAATGCTTCTCGCATCATCGGAGAATACCTGTCCGGAACCTGGTCCTTGGAAGCAGAAAACTTGATCCAGTCTCAACTGACTCAGATTGCTGTTTTGAATAGCACACGTGTCGAACCAGTGACTTTGGGTCAACTCACCAGTTGGCTGTCCTCTGCCTTTTCCTTTTTTAAGGAATGGGTGGGAGTGGGCATTTTTGGGACAATGTGTTGCTTTGGTATTGTACTTTGTTTGTGGCTTCTCTGTCGCCTTAGGGCCCGCCAAGAAAAGGCAATGATTGTACAAGCTCTTGCAGCTCTAGAACAGGGTGATTCTCCACAGGTCTGGCTTGCTCATTTGAAAATGTAATCTGTTCCCATAAAACGGCTCCTTCGGTGTGTTTATCTTGTGGTACCCAGAGACGGGCAACTTCTACGCTCATGTCACAACCTAAGACAGGGGATCAGGGCCTCCCCAGAGACGGGTAAGTGACATGAGGGCGGTAGACGACCTAAGACAGGGGCCACTTGATTCCGCCTCCACTTTGCGAAAAACAAAAAAGGGGGACTTGTGGTGAAGCCCCTGGCCCTAAACAGGGAAAAGAATAAGTTCCCTGTCCCTTGTTTCGCATGTGAAGGCGAGAAAACCACCGAAGTCTGAATTAGCCTTGTGGGCTTCCACCGAAGTCTGAATCAGCCTTGTGGGCTTCCTGTCTATCTGCCCTCATAGAGCACTTGGGACAGATTGTACCTACTGATTAGCTGGCACAGCTGAGCCTTACATGAGCACCCTGCAAAACCAGACCTAGTTTGCTTAAAGCTGCCTGAAACCGCTTCCTGCAGTAAAGAATGTGTGTATGTGTGTGTATGCTTAACCCAGAGTATGGGAGGATATATAAAAGGGGGGGAAAAATAAAATCGCTCTCTCCTGGATGAAGAACCTTGGTGTCCTGTGTCTTTTAACCTCGCCGTCCCTCGCCGGACTCGGCTCCCTTGGCCGGACGCGGCAATTTCACATATTACAGATGTAAGCCATTGTGTCATTGCCCAGAGAGCATACCAAATAGGAATACAATGAGAATGCAAAACCCGGTGGCTACCCTCAGACTACACTGGGAATGGCCTGTACCTATAGAGCAAACTGATAGCAATCAAATTATTATAAGGAATGCACTTCACACAACTCTCTCAACCATGAGATGTGGTTTGGTCTATGCTCCCATGGATCTGATGACATATTTGTCAACAAATCATTATAAATAAGGAAAAGTGAAACAGATTATTTTACCTGGCATATGTATTTACTTGTATAGATACAAGGTCTTTTAATTCAAGTTTCTGAAATCACTGATGATGGATACAACCAGAACATTTTCAAACTTTGTCAAACTGCTAACATGGAAGAAGAGAGTAGAGACCAATATTCTTGCAAACTTTCAAATGCTGAATGAAATACATGTAATTGCAACAGAAACTTCTCCATTAATATATTTAAATCAAGAAAAAATGAACACCAGGAAAATTTAAAGGCCCTTTGAAATGGTTTTCGCCTGTGTTGATGGCATTGGAATTAATCATCAATATACAGTTTATTTTCTTTCAGTTATAAATTGTTTTAAAAGACATTGGATTCGCCCAAAATGAACTAGCTGATCTGGGAACAAAAATTATCTGCTATAATTGAAACTTTGGAGAAATCAGGTGCCTCTTGAAAGAATCCTATTTTTGCCTCACTAAGTGGGCTTTGAAACTGTAATTTCCATGCAACAATAGGTCTTTGAAATTGGGGTTTTAACACATTGCTATTAAAGGAAAAAAAAAAAAAGGTCAAAGTGAGTTTCATGTCAACGTGACCATGACATGCTTGCCGATCAAAGATCAGTCCATAGCATACTCTTATCAGAACTTAGCAACAGTAGTCTTCATTCTAATGCACTTTAAAAATATTAATAACAATGTTATTTGACCTATTTTCAGATGTACTTTCTCTCTTAATGCATTAATAAAAAACAGGTATTGCTCTAATATACATTCACATTTAGATATTTAAATAACCTGGCTTCTGTTGTAATTTCATGTGATTATTTTTACTCATGGAATTACCACATGATTCAGAAATTCTACTGCTGCATATACACCTGAAAGAATTGAAAACAGGGACCCTTCACATAGCTGTGTTCATAGCAGCATTATCCACGACAGTCACAAGGTAGAAGCAACTCAGGTCTCCACTAATAAATGAACAAACAAAATACTGTATGTGCATACAATGGAATACTGTTCACCCTTAAAAAGGAATGGAATTCAAACTTATGCTACACCATGGATGAACCTTGAGAATGTTCTGTTAAAGGAAATAAGCCAGTCACAAAAAGATAAATATTGTATGACTCTGTTCACCTGAGTTCCACAGATTAGTCAAATTCACAGAAACAGAGAGTAGAATGGTGAGTGCCAGGAACAAGGAGAATAGGTGGGAATAGAGAGCTAGTGTGGAATAGGTACCAGGTTTTATTTAGGAAGGCTAAAAAGCTCTGTGCATGCCTTGTGGGGGTGGTTGCACAGCACGATGAATAGACTGACAAGCTTAATAAGGGCTAATTTTATGCTATGTATATATTTACCACAATGAGAAAGTACTCTGACAGGTTTTACTAGAGTGCCAAAGGGTTGTTGGCACAAAATAGTATGAAAGCTGGTACTAGGACTTGAGGGTTTTATTCTGGCCTCTAGTCTACATCCATATCTACATCTAGGCTAGCTGTTCTGTTCCTCAATCTGTGAGCCTAGACTCTCCAGGAGATGCTGTCTACAGCCTCATAAGAAACACTGAAATCAGAGTACTCTGTGGGCTTTTTAGCTATTCTAGGTCCTTTGTTTGCCTATACAAATAGTCAGATTAGTTTTTCAATTTCTTCCTTTTTTTTCAAGTTTTGAAAAACACTTGGATTTTGGTTTAGTTTGATTCTATGGATAGAAAATTGCCATTAAAAACAATATTACAAGTGTATAGGTTGCAGAATCACATTGGTTATACAGACACATATATACATACAGCAATACTAGTGTCTATTTTATTCTGCTGCCCTTCCTATTCCCCCTTCCCCTCCCCTGCAACCTGTACACTCAGAAAAACGAGAAATTATACCCCAATTGATTCAAATGTATGATATGTCAAGATCATTGTATTGTCATGTGCAACTAATAAAAAAAATATTATGACAAGATGTCGTGGTGCATGCCTGTAATCCCAGAGACTTAGGAGGTTGAGGCAGGAGGATCCTAAGTTCAAGATTAACCCCATCAATTCATCAAGATTCTATGTCAAAAATTTAAAAAATAAAAGGGGCCAGGGATGTAGCTCCATGGCAGCAAGTCCCCAGATTCAATCCCCAGTACCGGAAAAAGAAAATGTTTAACAATGTTCAATCTTCTGGTTCATAAATAAATAAATAAATAAATGGCGTGTGTATGTGTGTGTGTGTGTGTGTGTATTTACCTAGGTTTTTAAATTTCTTTTTATATTGTTTCCTGTAGGGTATAGGAATTGCACAGTCTTCATTAAATTTATTTGTAAGTGGTGGTTCAATGGTCTTTTTTTGATATTCTATTAATAATGCTTTTGATTTCCTGTTGATAAATTAGCCTTGCAGATCTGGAATAAACCCACTAGGTCACAGTTTATTATACATATGTCCTCAGATTCTATCTGGTAATATTGTATTGAGAATGTGTATGTGTTCAGAACTGCCTCTTCTGTGATGTTTTAGCTGGATAACTGGGATAATACTGACCTCAAAAAGAAAGTAGAAAGTATTCCTTCCACTTCTACCTTCTGAGTGAGTCTGGGTATGCTTGGGATTATTCTTTCCTTATGGTAACTCACTAGTGAAGCCATATCTAGGACTAAGATTTTCTTCTGGAAAGACCTTAAATTATTAATCGAATTTATTTAATTGGTATAGGGCTGTCCAAAGTTTCTGTTTCTTCTTGGGTCAATTTTGCTAATTTGTATTATTTATGAACTTTGTGCATCTTATCAGGTCATCAAATTTATTGGCATAAAGTAGTAAATGCTATTCCCTTGTATCTTTTTAACGTCTGAAGAGTGTGATTTCTCCTCTTTCATTTCAATACTATCCATTAGTATTTTATTTTTCACTTTTGGGATATGTCTGGATATATCTCTATCAATTTTCTTGATATTTTGTTTTAATTGATTTGTTTCTATTGCTTTTCTGCTTTCTATCTTATTAATTCCTGCTGTTTTGTTTTTTTAAAAATATTTCCTTACCTCTGTTTGCTGCTTTGGATTTAACTTGGGTGTATTTCTACTTTCTTAAGATCACAACTTTAACTTGGTGTATTTTTACTTTCTTAAGATCATTGATTTGAGACCTTTCTTGTCTAATTAGGGGCTCAATATTATCAATTTCCTTTTCAGCACTACTTTTGCTACATCCCACAAATTTTGATATGTTCTATTTTAATAGTAAGATGTTCAAAATATTTTCTGATTTTTCTTATGATTCCTTATTTAACCCAATAATTATTTAGAAATGGATTGTGTCATTTGCAAATATTTAATGTTTTCCATGTTACTTAATATTACTACTTTTAAACTTATCATTTCCTATTTCTCTGTTGGACTTGTTGTTTTTCTATTCCTCCTTTCATAACTTTTCTTTTATTATTCAAAAAATTTTTAATTGCTTTTAATTTTCCTAATGCCTTTAAAAAATTACCTTTTGCATTTTTTTATACTGGTTGTCCTAGGAAGTGAAATATACATCCATAACATTTACAAGCCAATTTATAGTTAATAAAAAATACTTATTGAAAAATATAGAAAGCTTTCAACTTCATAGGCTTTATATAGGTCAGGCAATGTTAGAAATGTGTTTCAAACAGCAGCAAGGTTTCTAAGAAAATGTAGGGAAAATTGTGATGGAATTATAAGAAAATTCAGTGGAAATGGCAAAAAATAGAGAATTTTTGCACTTTTCTACAAATGTTTATAATTTCTTATGCTCCTCATTCTTTTCTGAGGCTTCAAGTTTTATCTGCTTTACTTCACTCAACTCAGATACTTCCTTTACTGTTACTTATAACATAGGTGTCCTAGAGATGGATTCTTGGTTTTCTTTAAATGAAAATATCTATCTATCTATTTATTTATCTATTTATGCTGGGGATCAATCGGGGCCTCACACATGCTGGGCAGCCATGAACCTTCATTCTTAATGACACTTTCATAGATCTAGAATTCTGGGTTGCCAGTTTTTATTTTCCTAGTTCTGTACTAAAAGGATGTAGATCCACTCTCTTCTGGCCTTTGTGGTTTTTTATGATAGTCAGACCTAATGGGATCATTGATCCTTTGGTTGTAACACAACATGTTTTCTTCTTGTTTCTCAGATTTGCTCTTTACTTTTGTCTTTCGACAATTTTTGATGGTGGTGGGCCTCAACATGATCCTCTTGGTATTTATCCCCCTTGGTATCTGCTTTGCATCCTGTTTTTCACCAAAATTTGGGAACTCTGCAGATGTGTCTTTAGCTGGTGATCTTTGCATCTCTTTTGCATGAGCTGAATTCGGGGATTAGTCAGACATGGGCAGACAGAGCTTCAGGATCCCCTGTCTGCTCTTTCCCTTAGGGGATTCCTCTACTCTCTTAAGTTCACTGCTCCACAGTTTCTCTTTTCTGGTTTCCAGGTCAGGAAACTCTGTAGGAGTTCCTGCCTTTGTCCTGTGCTTTGTGTGAACTAAACATCTCAGCTCAGGATGGGGGAATTAACTCATGTAGCACTCTCTCTCCTCCTTTGACTCCCTACCTTATTCTCTCTGCTTCCATTCATTCTTCAGTAACTTCAGGAAAGCAGCAGAGTCTTGGTTTGTTTATTTATTTATTGTCTTTAGCTGGCTGCATGTAAATCCACTTCTGTTTAAACAGAAGTTTCGCATGGGTGCACCTGATTCGAGGACATTTTGTCAGAGGCCTGAGTGTTATCTTCCAGGGAAACTGCAAAGGAGAATTTTAGTTGACTACTTGACAAAGGTGAGGCTCATAAGACAGAAAAAATTTCCAAAACAAAGCAGCATGAAAGCTCTTTACCCTCTCACTTGCACAATGTGAATACCACTTGAACAGCAGTTCATTTCTTGGTTGCCCGGTATTATAAACCATTCATACTTGCATTGTCCAAACCACACACACAGCATCAACTATAAAATGGTCCATAAAATGGTCTTATCTCATTTAGTGCAATTACATTTCTCTGTCTCTGAAAGAGGGCCTGTCTAAAATCTCCTCAGTCAAAAGCTAAATTATTTATGGCTTCCTCCCTCCGTGGCCCCTTCCATATTTATTTTGCATTCACCAAATATTTCACTTTATGTTGAGGGATGACTAAATATTTATTCCTGAGGAATCTGAATCCTCTGAGAGTCCTTTGTAGATGAACTTGTTTCAACCCCAACTTCTTTTGGGTGCTCTGCACATTGATATCAAGAAAGAAAAAAATAACAAAACACTATAAATCTTACAAGCAGCTGCATAGAGCTGCAGGGACTGATGAATCCACCACATTCTGCTGTCTTCTGCAGCTATATTCTTCACAGTTCCCTCTGGTGAGTTTAGATGAGGGTGAGACACAAGTCACCCTGACGGTGTCTTTCCAGCCTTTGATGATAACATTTGCCCATTCTCATAGAAACTTTAGATTTACCAATTTGAGGAACAGAGGAGCTGCAGGGGCTCTTTCTATCACAATAGGCTTTAATCAGTGGACTGGGGAGCCCAGCATTTCTTTCCAGCTGTGTACAGAGGAGGCTGGGAAGGATGACCTGGGAGTTCTGCAGACTCCCGCACTACGGATTCCCGCCCAGTTTCATCTCTCAGCTGACCTCAGAGGACGCAGGGATGTCCTGGGTTTCCTGGTCTGTGCATCCATGATCAATAACCTCTGGAATACCCAGGTGTTTTCTTTTTCTGATGTACTGATTCCCTACCTAATAAGAGGCCTCGTTATTTCTTTGGAGAAGGCTGGGAGAAAGAATGAACACAGATACTTGGGATTTTATTAAGGTTTCAACTTTCCGCTTCATTCCAATGGCTCTGATCTTGTGAGCTGAATCCGAGACTGCAAATCTATTTGAGGGCTGAAGCTAAGCTTCTGCTCCACAGTCCCAAAGTTTTCTCTTGCAGAGATAAAATCCATTAATGTTGTGTCTACAGACTTTACTATCCTTAGCAAATAGTAAGACCCCAGGCTCAGGTGTGTTCTTCCCACTGCGGCCCAGCTGATTGCTAAGTGGACCACACAATATAGAAATGGATTGTGTCATTTGCAAATGACACAATCCAAATGCAAGACCTTATGTCTGACAGTTCACTGCTGCTGCTTGACATCCAGGGAGATCATGTCAACAGGTACATCCATCACTCATGACCCTGGCCTAAAGAAAACCAGCTCCAAACAGCTTTTCAGAGATGTGGACATGGTTGCCCATGTCCTGGTGAGGGACTCTTCTTCCAAGTCCAAACTGATAATATTAGGAGGTAGGTGAGTGGACTGGTGTATAACGCACTCAGAGAAAGCGTCCACTTGGATCAGTTTCATAAGAGTGAGCTGCTGGAACCACTTTGGGCTGATCAAGCTGACAGTCCTAAAGTTCTCCTCGGTTACACAGATCAAATGGGACTTTAATGAACAATCTGTTATTTTTTTTTCCCAGAGACTTTACTAACCCTTAAAGTATGTGGGAAATACATTTTTTAAAAGTTTTTAAGTTCAGGTTAATGTAAATAAGAGTCCTTATAAATTATTCCTTAAGTATTTTGTATTTGGCACTCAGGGGCCCAGCAGCAGGCTCTAGGTCTAGCTATAGTCTGGAGTCACTGAGAGGTGGGGTGTGAGGAGACCTGGAGACCCTTTTAGAAGGTAACTGCTTTGGATGGACACATTAAGAGATCTTTAAGCAAGGTGCGGGGAGGAGCATCAGGCAGGGAAGGAGGGGTGCTGTCCATTGTCGGGCATCCTCAGGTCTTGGGGATCTGGGGGCATGAGGCCTCCAGCTTCTCCTGTTTTGCCCCATTCCCATGCCTAAGATGCTACTCACTGTCTTTGATGCCTAATTATTCACAAAATCAGGCAACACTGTGAGTCCAGTTGACTCTGAATTTTGGCAACCCTCAGTCATTAATCTTGACTTTGATTTTTGGCTCCCTCAGCTCTGTGTCTGCAGTAAAGGGAAATGATTGTCTCAGCACAGCCACAGAAATCACAGAAAGTCCCTGGTTTCTGACCGTGCCTTGGGCTGACAAATGAAGACTTTGAAATTGTTTTTTTCTCTGCGGGCTTTGGCTCAGAGGCAGCCAGACTACTCCATAGTCCTGCATTCCATTTCTTTGAAGGCCTATTGAGACACTCCTGGAGACATTTGCTGCATCCACTGGGGTTCCAAGTCCCCAAGAACAGAACTCACTGCAGCTAGTTCAAGCAGGGAAGTGACTTTCTGGGTGACATTGGTTGCTCCTGAAATCCACAGATATGAGGACCTGATTGAACAATGTCATGATGGACTGCTCTGTTAGAGTCTGTAAACAAGTCAGGATGGCCTGGGCCACTTTGGCTCAGAGAATCACAGCTTTCCCAAGCAATGCCAAGTGAGGGGTGCTCCCTCCAGGAGCTGAGACTCACCACCCTTCCTGCAGTCTGTGGGCCTACTACTCCTCCATCACTCTGAGTCCAAATCTCCAGTGGATGCATCAGATTGGAGGAGTATATGCCATATGCTCCCACCTGGTCACGGGAAGCCTGAGAAAGCAAGGTCATCTCCAACTCTGTGAGACCCAGCCTTGCTCCTTGATGTCACCTCAGGATGAATGATCAGGGCATTAGAGGTATCTATGAAACGCTGAGTCCGTCATCTTGGTGGGGATGGTGAGGAAGGCTCCTCTGTTTCCCAGCTGACCTTGCTTGATATTTTGTTATAAAAGCTTGGACGTCAGGTGTCCACAACAGAATCGATTCCATGCATCTTAGGGAGAATATCATATTGCAAATCATTTAATGAGAATGATCATGTTTTGTTAAGGCCTCTAACCTAGACTAGAAGAGCCTCCTTCCAAAACAGGTCAGAAGCACTTTTGAAACTGCTGAAAACTAAAATCATAAGGTAGGAAATGGCCAGCTGAAGTCCAAATAGTCAACATCTTTGGACCTTGAAGTGAGAGCAATGGGAAAGAGGGAGGGAAGCGGAGTAGCAGGAGATGCAGCAGAGGAAGAGGAGACCTGACTTCTCTGCTCCTGATCTCTTCTCCTATGTAAGGACTCTCAGAAACCATGCACTGAAGATTGCCACTTCCATCCTGTCCCAGCAGCCCCTCTTTAACTGGATCCCACGTGCCACCTTCTAAACAGGCTCCTGCGCTGACATCCATTCCCAGGGTCCCGACTCCCCTGCTAGATCCCACAGTGGGAAGGGGATGAAAAACTTTGGGCTCAACTCCAGAGTGGGAGGAGGGCTGGCTGTGAGGGGGAAGAGAGGGGGTGGACGAGCCAGAGGGGGAGGCAACATCTCCTTTGTTCTGACAAGATTATTCATGTAATCACACCCTGTAGAGAACGCGGGATTGGGGTGATGCATTTTTAAAGCACATTAACCATCACACATGAGGGAACAGGAGAGATGCAAACAGTAATCTTGAGATGGGCTCATCCAGTTGTGGCCTCAGTCATTAAACTTTTTGTTACATTGTTCTTCTCCTTCTTCTTTCCCTTAAAGCAACCATTAATTAGGGATTCTTGATGGATACACTTGCAAAAAAAAAATTAAGGCAGAACAAAATCATTGTTAACCACTTTAATTTTTAAGGTCTGCTGATGCTGTTTTTACAAAGAAGTTAGTCAAGGTGATGTTCTCCATAAAACACCATCCAGGACACAGAGGGCTTTGCGCTCATTGATTTTTTCACTTGCACCCCAAAACCTGTAGCTGATCCTTCAGAAGTCGGGAGCATCTGCCCAGGAAGACTCAGGGCTTCTCACGATGCTTGGAAATGACCTGCAGCCTGTTCTGAGGAGCAGCAGCCCTGGGTCACACCTTGTTTGCCATGACGGATTGCCTCCTGCCTGCCTGCATGTGCTGTCTTTTCTTCGGAGACCTGGAACTTCACAGAACCTTGGCTTCCCTGCTGAAGGTTCCTCTGTTGGAATGCAGTCCTTGGCTTACCACAAACACTGCCCTGGTGACTTAAGCACTGCGATCATTTCTGTAGATTTATTACACTGTAGAGAGTAGAGAAGGACAGGAGAAATGGCCTTACCTGGTGACTCTCAATGTCTCATCAGCTCGGGCTACCAAAGAACCACAGTGGAAACTGACTTTCTCACAGTTCTGGAAGCCAGAAAAGTCCAAGTCGAGATGTGAAGGGTTTTCATGTGAGAGACAATGCAAGAGAGTTCAGAGGTGAAGTGATTGGATTCTAAGAGCCTTTACCTAATCAGTGCTTTAATCACCTGATAGGGATTAACATGCAGTTAACTGGAAGAGGTGGGTCACCGGGGGTGTGCCTTTGGAGTATATATTTTTCCATGGAGAGTGAGCTCCCCACTCCGCCCTTCCTGACGCCATGTTCCCAGTTGCTTTCTTCCACCACACACTTCTGTCCTGTTCTGTTCGGCCTCACACCTCAGGCCCCGAGGAATGGAGTCGGCCATCTATGGACTGAGACATCTGAAACTGTGAGCCCCCAAATAAACGTTTTCCTCCTTATTAAAGTTGTTCTTGTCAGGTCTTTTGGTCACAGAGATGAGAAAGCTGACTAAAACACAAGGCATGGACAGGCTCGGTGTCTGGTCAGGACTCTCTTCTGGGTTTGCAAATGGCTCCTTCTTGTTACAGCCTCCCGTGGGAGAGAGGAAGAGGGCTCCCTTGTGTCCATTCTTGCAAGAACACCAAGAAGAGGTTCCCCCTTAGCTACCTTTGTTTCTGGAATGCTTCACCTCTAAGACCATGACCTTGGGAGTTTGATGTTTAACATGAATTTAGGGGTGATTCAAACATTCAGTCTGCAGTACTCAACAGAGACCAACTCCCCCAGGAAGTGTACTGGAAATTTGTGGAGGCACTTCACTTGTCACAGAGATCGGGGGTATCAGTGGCCTTTAGTGGGTTTTTAGACATGCTGCAATGTAGACACTTAGTTTATAAAGAGAAAAGGTTTATTTTGGCTCATGGTTTTGGACGTTCCTGTCCAGGACAAACCTGGAAGCAAAAAAAGAAAGAGAAAAATTGACTGAGGTCTTGGCCCACCCCCAGTATTCCAAAGCCTCACATCCAAAATGTTCCAGGGGACCAAGACTCAAACTCAAGGACTTTGGGGACATTCAAAATCCAAAACTATAGTATTATACAACTTTTTCAAGTCTGCCACTATTTATAATTTATCCAAGCCTAGAACTTGATTCCTTTTTCCTTAGATAAAATTAGTCTATGAACACAACTAATTTGCCAGGTTGTAGAAACTGAGGGAAGAATGTACTTAGCTTTTTTCCTCACGTTCTTGAATGTAGCATGCCGTATAAGTCTGCATTTGTGGCTGGTGGATGGGTGAGCCCAACTCTGTGGTCATATCATCTAGAGTACTTGGGTCTGAGTACTGACACATTGAAATATATTTTGTTAATTATAAAACATACTGATTTCATATTAAAGTTCAGATGCTTTATTACTTTCTTAAAATTATGTCATGGAGTCAATTGTTAATGGATTTTATTGCAAGGAGTCTTTGCAAAATACACGTTCATAAAAGGTCCATTGGTTCTGATTCTGTTCATGAATGCTCCATCATTTATGTACACTTGAATTATTTTCAACATTTTACAAATAATATTGCAATAAAGGGCTTTATATATATATATATATACATCATTTCCTATACTCACAGTGTTTAAATACTTTAAGTTACAATCAATAAGAAATGGGAAATTTTTCATGTGAAAATTCAATTTTCTGTCTTCTGACCACCAATGGATGATCTCACAATCTTGGGTTCTCATTCCTGCCTGGGAGTCCTCTGGATTTGGAAGGAGCGCTCTACTTTGGTCGTGGTTTGAGTTTTCTAGGGATGCCATAGCAATACCACAGATTGGGTGACTTAGGGAGCAGAAATGTATCTCTCACAGTTCTGGAGGCTGGAAGTCCACATCAAGGAGCCAGGAAGAGAGGTTTCATGCTGAAGCCTCTTGTCTTGGCCTATAGGTGACCACCACCTCTGTGGGCTCATGTGGCCTCTTCATTGTGCACCTTTGGGTGGGGGAGAGATAGAGCATCCTAGTGTCTCATATTGTGGTCGCCAATATTATCATACAGGACCCCACCCTTATGACCTCCTTTAACCTTAATGACCTTCTAAAGTTCCCATCTCACTTGGGTGGGGGCCAGGTCTATGCTCTCCAGTCACCAGAGTCTTCATCACTCCTTGTCATTGCCCTGACAATGACCAATGCTGGTTGACATTCATCATCAAATAAAGCTGTTGTATTTTTCGTGTCAAAATAAGAGGAAACTAACTTGTTATGTCCACGTGCGATCGTTGGGATCTGGGGTGTGCCCTGAAGGACTGTGTGGTAAAGCATTGGTCCCCAGCAGGGCACTTGGGAGAGATGGTGCAACCTTCTAAAGGAGGGGCTTATGGGAGTTCTTGTCCCTCTTTTCACCTCCTTTTGAGGCCCCCCCCCAGGCGAGAGGCTGCTCTGCCACAAGGTCCCTATGTGACAAGCCACCTCACCACAGGCCCCAAAGCACTGGGCCAACCAACCACGAGGAGAAGCTCTAAAGTCCTAGGGCCAAATAGACCTTTTCTGGGTAATCAGTGGAGGAAAGGGACCAAGCAGTGGCAGGGAGGGGGGGGCGACATGCTGGGAGAGATGTTGGCCAAATTGTATTATTAGAGTGTGTCATGAACGAATATCTAACAACAAATTCCATCAGTACATAACCAACTGTAATGTACCAATTAAAAATGTGGAAAAAATTTTTTTCTTCATCATAAATTGATTATTTCAGGTGTCTGTTATGGTAATAGAAAGCTGACTAGACACTATGTCTCCATCAGAAGTGAAAGAACTCAACAGAGACTGAGAGGACCAGGAATTTCAAGCACAATGGGAGATAATACATATTCTGAGGGTGTTTATATACAAACAGAAAGGGACTTTGTCCCTGAATAAGATTGGGGTAGGGGCAGCTTCACATGCCTGTCACCCCAGAGATTTGAGAGGCTAAGGTGAAAGGATTTCAAGTTCAAGACCAGCTTTGGAAATAAAATGGAAAGGGCTGGGGATGTAGGTCAGAGGTACAACACCCTTGAGATCAACCCCAATTATTGGGGGTGGGGGGTGAGGAATAAAACTGGAGGTGATAAGAAGCAGACTATTAGAAGTGCACACGCCCTGTCTGAATTAGGTCGCTTGCTTGGTCTTAGAGGTGCTCAAGTCTGCAATCCCTGCTCTTATCCCTTTTGGCTCCTACTATATCTGCTTTCACTTCCTGTACTCACACATTGTGCAAACATGCAAATAATCAGAAGAAATTAGCAGAGGCCCACCAGGTTTGGACTCACTGGCAGCAAGATCTGGCGGCAAAATCCTGAGCAGGATCTTGATATTTTTTTTTCCTGCTCCTAGGAATTTCTCCAGGTCTGTGGAACTGCCACCTTTTGGACCAGGGATGGCTCCACGCTCTTTCCTTATGCAATGCAGGCACCATTTGATCTATTTTCCAGTCTCACCAATACCCTGCAGTGTCAGGGATGGAGGCCAAGTCTCTGTGCTGCTGGGAAGTGAAGCTAAGCCGCTGGGCTGGTGCCCTGTCCAACTCTGCAGCTCAGAAGGGAGCAGGATGTTTATGTTTGTGCATTTCTTTCCCTAAGCTTGATCTTGTTGCTTGTGAAGGGCAACACGCCGTGAATGCAAAACACCATCTGAGCGGTTCAGGGGGTTGCATTTCAGACGCATATTCAGTCTGGACC
Organism: Marmota flaviventris; assembly: GCF_047511675.1. Taxonomy (NCBI): domain Eukaryota; kingdom Metazoa; phylum Chordata; class Mammalia; order Rodentia; family Sciuridae; genus Marmota; species Marmota flaviventris. The sequence continues at coordinate 169,242,577 of NC_092500.1, forward strand.
AGTGGCCCACAGAATAGAGGAAGCCAACAGCACACAGGTAAACAGGCTCCTGTTGAACTTCCAGATTTTTTGTGCCTATTAGAGTCAGAAATTCAGAGACCAATCATTCTAGAAGCAAATCCACCCTCTTTTCTTCTTTTTTTTTTTTTAATTTTTTATTGTTGGCTGTTCAAAACATTACATAGTTCTTGATATATCATATTTCACAATTTGATTCAAGTGGGTTATGAGCTCCCATTTTTACCCCATATACAGATTGCAGAATCACATCAGTTACACATCCATTGATTTACATATTGCCATACTAGTGTCTGTTGTATTCTGCTGCCTTTCCTATCCTCTACTATCCCCCCTCCCCTCCCCTCCCCTCCCCTCCCCTCTTCTCTCTCTGCCCCCTCTACTGACATTCGTTTGTCCCCCTTGTATTATTTTTCCCCTTCCCCTCACTTCCTCTTGTATGTACTTTTGTATAACTCTGAGGGTCTCCTTCCATTTCCATGCATTTTCCCTTCTCTCTCCCTTTCCCTCCCACCTCTCATCCCTGTTTAATGTTAATCTTCTTCTCATGCTCTTCGACCCTACTCTGTTCTTAGTTACTCTCCTTATATCAAAGAAGACATTTGGCATTTGTTTTTTAGGGATTGGCTAGCTTCACTTAGCATAATCTGCTCTAATACCATCCATTTCCCTGTAAATTCTATGATTTTGTCATTTTTTAATGCAGAGTAATACTCCATTGTGTATAAATGCCACATTTTTTTTATCCATTCATCCATTGAAGGGCATCTAGGTTGGTTCCACAGTCTAGCTATTGTGAATTGTGCTGCTATGAACATCGATGTAGCAGTGTCCCTGTAGCATGATCTTTTTAGGTCTTTAGGGAATAGACCGAGAAGGGGAATAGCTGGGTCAAATGGTGGCTCCATTCCCAGCTTTCCAAGAAATCTCCATACTGCTTTCCAAATTGGCTGCACTAATTTGCAGTCCCCTAGAAGGCAAGAAATAATTAAAATCAGAGCTGAAATTAATGAAATCGAAACAAAAGAAACAATTGAAAAAATTGACAAAACTAAAAGTTGGTTCTTTGAAAAAATAAACAAAATCGACAGACCCTTAGCCATGCTAGCGAAGAGAAGAAGAGAGAGAACTCAAATTACTAGCATACGGGATGAAAAAGGCAATATCACAACAGACACTTCAGAAATACAGAAGATAATCAAAAACTATTTTGAATCCTTATACTCCAATAAATTAGAAGATAGTGAAGGCATAGATAAATTTCTTAAGTCATATGATCTGCCCAGATTGAGTCAGGAGGATATAGAAAACCTAAACAGACCAATATCAATTGAGGAAATAGAAGAAACCATAAAAAGACTACCAACTAAGAAAAGCCCAGGACCGGATGGGTATACAGCAGAATTTTACAAAACCTTTAAAGAAGAACTAATACCAATACTTTTCAAGCTACTTCAGGAAATAGAAAAGGAGGGAGAACTTCCAAATTCATTCTATGAGGCCAACATCACCCTGATTCCTAAACCAGACAAAGACACTTCAAAGAAAGAAAACTACAGACCAATATCTCTAATGAACCTAGATGCAAAAATCCTCAATAAAATTCTGGCGAATCGGATACAAAAACATATCAAAAAAATTGTACACCATGATCAAGTAGGATTCATCCCTGGGATGCAAGGCTGGTTCAATATACGGAAATCAATAAATGTTATTCACCATATCAATAGACTTAAAAATAAGAACCATATGATCATCTCGATAGATGCGGAAAAAGCATTCGACAAAGTACAGCATCCCTTTATTTTCAAAACTCTAGAAAAACTAGGGATAACAGGAACATACCTCAATATTGTAAAAGCAATCTATGCTAAGCCTCAGGCTAGCATCATTCTGAATGGAGAAAAATTGAAGGCATTCCCTCTAAAATCTGGAACAAGACAGGGATGCCCTCTCTCTCCACTTCTGTTCAACATAGTCCTCGAAACACTGGCCAGAGCAATTAGACAGACGAAAGAAATTAAAGGCATCAAAATAGGAAAAGAAGAACTTAAATTATCACTATTTGCAGATGATATGATTCTATACCTAGCAGACCCAAAAGGCTCTACAAAGAAACTATTAGAGCTAATAAATGAATTCAGCAAAGTGGCAGGATATAAAATCAACACGCGTAAATCAAAGGCATTCCTGTATATCAGCGACAAATCCTCTGAAATGGAAGTGAGGACAACCACTCCATTCAAAATGTCTTCAAAAAAAATAAAATACTTGGGAATCAACCTAACAAAAGAGGTGAAAGACTTATACAATGAAAACTACAGAACCCTAAAGAGAGAAATAGAAGAAGATCTTAGAAGATGGAAAAATATACCCTGTTCATGGATAGGCAGAACTAACATCATCAAAATGGCGATATTACCAAAAGTTCTCTATAGGTTTAATGCAATGCCAATCAAAATCCCAACGGCATTTCTTGTAGAAATAGGGCCACAGACTTCCCATCTCTGAACTCAATGAGGGCCAGCCACCAAGATAAGACAGTGACCCTCAACCACAAAATGATTCCATATTTTATAATCCTTTCTACCCTGTCCCCAACCATCATCGAATGGATTTGGGGGATATTCCCACTAAGTGTCCACCAGCTGACCATGTTGGTGCCCTCATCCATAGACCAAATTCCAACATACACACTGTGTGCACTCATCAGACGTGTGCTCAGATATACCTACTGAGGCCCAGACATGTCTGGGGCACTCTTCACCAGGCCAAATGTGCCTTCATAACACAAAAAATCTAGTGAACTAAGCTCTGAGATGTGCTTAAGAGTCATTAAGACCAAAGGATCTCATTTCCCAAGGAATTGGTTGGACAACTTAAATATTTGCTTTGGTGACTAAAATAGGCAAGTTTAATCCAAAGGAAGTTCAGATAAGAAAACATGGCAATAGACCACAAGTTCACAATATTCTCCAGTTCTGAGTATTTCAGCCTGAACTCTTCAATAACCACTTTTGCTCTGCTCTGGTTCCTGCAAACTGATGTTGATTAAATACATTTTCTGTGTATGTGAGTAAGTTTTTTCAGGCTGTTTATGAATTCAAAGACTTTACTGGGATCTAGAAGCCCCAGCCCCAGATGCTCCAAGGGCAGGGCTCATACATCAAATGACTGAACATTTCCCACATCTTCCAGAGGTAGCTACAAATAGTTTCAGTTGACACCATAGCAAAAATGAGAAAGGGACTTTAAGATACTCACATCCCCGTTTTAAATGCCATCATTAAATATATTGGGAACATGAGTATGGAGATGTCTAAAACTAGACTTGAGTATCTCCTATTCTCAACTCCTTCTTGGGTCATGTAATTTGAAGCCATAATTGCTTGGGTTAAATGATTAATTAAGAACAAAGTAGCTGTAGAACAAGTAAAATTTTATTTTTCAGCAACATTTTTAAATCTGTTAATCTATATTTTCAAACTAAGATGCCATATAAATTAGTTCCAATCATATTCTATTGCTTGTCTCAATTTTCAAAACAATAGTATTTTCTTTTTGGATGTTAAAATAGTTACATTATTACAAAGATAATTAAAAGTTGATGAATAGGGTAAAAGTTTCACATAAGAACTAAAGGATGGAATAAAGACTATTTAGCCTATACACAGTTTTATCATGTAATTATGGAGATTCCGATTTGTTTATAATTCTGGAAATGCTCTGTGTGAATCCGGTTCTCAGACTTTGCAAAGACCATCTTTTTACAGTATCTCACCAATACAAACTTTAAAATAGTATATATTTTAGCGATGACTTTTAAATGTGAATTGTTATTCACTACCATGGATTAGTTCTGTTACTAGAATTTACTCAAAACAGATTCAATTACGCTTCAAGTTAGGATTTTTTTATAATGGACTTATAAAAAATTAAAGACTCTTCTTCAATTGTAAGCAGCTGGTGCTGGTGCAAGGAAGTGACTTCACTGATGTTTAGCATGCAGGTGTGTCTCACGGCTGTGGTGGTGGTGGTGGTCGCATCAACCTATGGGCAGGATGAAGTCTCAGAGAACCACATTCGCAGAGTCGTAGGGGACTGTCCACCTCTCAGGGCAAATTTAAAGCCATAAGTGTCCTGGGTTAAATAATTTTCGGCCTTTTTTATACAAAGTCTTCTAAAAATGATTGTTAGTTTCAGGTCCCTTTTTTCGGCACTACATTAAAAAGCCAAAACTAGTACTTTCTTTCTTTTCTGATTGCTTGAGACTTAAAAGGTAAATCCCATGTCCCTATCCTAAAAGAGCTTGAAAATCAAATGAATAAAAAGTTGAAACTGAGAAAAAAATTAAAAGAAAGAAAAGTAAAAGCTGATATATATAGCTACTAGGTATCTTGTCTTCCCTTTTTTATTTTTGTAAATTAAGATCAAAGATAAATCAAAAGTTTATAGCTTAAGTTAGATGAAATCAGAGAAGAGAAAAAAGTAGATTATATAGCAAATATTTCTCTGACACCTGTATTTCTAAAACCATTAAGAACATTTCTATTAAAATTAATTTAATTTTATTAAAATTTATTTGTAAATTATTTCATTAGTATGAAATAATTTGATTTATATTAAATTCTGTGTAAATTAAACTAATATTATTAAATTGTATTAAATTCATTTAAATAAAATTTAATAAATTTAAATATAAATTAGATCATAGTTTAATATAAATTAACTTTATTAAATTGATTAATAATGTTAATGAAATAAATTCAAATTAAATAATATTCATTAAAAATAAATTTAAATGAAATCAATTTTTACTGAATTATCATTTAATTTTTATTAAATTTTATTTAAATTAATTTTAATAAAAATGTTCTTAATGGTTTTAGAAATTACAGGTGTCAGAGAAGTGTTTCTTATATAATCTGCTTTTTCTCTTCTCTGACTTCTCCTAACTTCAGCTAAAAACTTTTGATTTATCTTTTACCTTAATTTACAAAATGAAAAAGGTTTTTCCCAGTATTTCATCTTTGAAAACGTTATATGATTTTATTTCTCCCCATTTCTCCTCCTTGCTGTCAAATGGTTTTAAAAATGTGTTTATAAGCATTATTTTAGAGCCCAGAAAAGTACGTAAACAGTCCCGATATTTAATGATACATCCTTGCAAATTAACTTTTCCACTGAAAATTGTGTGTCACTCTACATTCATTTTGATTTATAAAAATGGTCTTCTTTCTGGACATTAACATCTAGAAAGGTGAATTAAAAAAATAGGTTGGAGCTAATGGTTCACTACTGCTGCACTGTACAGTTGCTCACAAAGTACATTAGAATTGATTATTGTTGATGATTACATCATAACATCAAAATAAAATTATAAACAAAAAGTGCTACAGCAAACAAAATAAATTTTTAAGCTATACATCAAAAAAAAGAAAGAAAGAAAGAAAAAAGAAAGAGAAAAGAAAAAAGAAAGAGAAAAAGGGAAAACAAAATACCTAGTAGCTCTATATACATCAGCTTTTTTCTTTCTCTTTTTGTCTACAAATACATGACACTTTTTCCAAAAGGCCACTCTCAAAAAGTACAGAGTTTTGGCTTCTTTAAAGTTCTACATCATCTCTGGCTTCAGAGTCACGTATGGCTTTAAAAGGTCCTTTAGTACAACCCTGGCAGGATGGTCTGGGGACACTGGCAATGGTGTAAAGGTGGGCATGACATCTGCGAAGGGTTCCAGAGAAGATGCCCAGGTCCACTAGGTCCAAGTCCAGCTAGGTGAGTAAGTGGCTCTGACTTCTGCTGCCTCTTTACCACTTCCCGGCACCTTTGCACCTTGCTTTCTTCTTCTTGGTGAATCTACAGTTCCATGGCACGAGCAGAAAGTTTGGGTGGTGGAACAGCTGGATGAGATTCCATTTCCAGAAACTTAACCAAAATGTTCTGAAAAAGAACTCTTCCACACAGATTGCTGACTTGGTATCAAAGGTGTGCTGGGGACAGATTTGGGTCCTCCTCCAAGCCAACCAGGCATCCACGTGGTAACACCTCCATAATCTTCTTTCAACAAGTGCTCCATTTCCCCCTTTTCAATGTCCAGGATCCTTCCGATTACCCGGAGCACTTCACAACGCTTACTTTTGGGTGTGCGGAAATGACCGATAAAAAGGTTTCTCAGGAGGTCTTTGTCCACTTTTCCTTCTGTGCTGCTTGTCATGTTCATCAATTTCTTTGGTGTATCGTCCAGCATTTCTTGCAGGAGCTCACTTTGTTTTGTAAGTTCTCCAGTCTGTTCTTCCTTGAGATCTAACTGTCTGGGTGCTGAATCAGACACAACATTTGCTTCATCCTGTAGTGATAATAATGCTTCTCCTTCGACTTTTTCTGCCTTTTCCTTCTGTTCTTTCTTGAATTCTGCAGGACACATAGCTTTTTCTTCTTGTTGGAAATGCTCTTGAACCGTTTGCAGGTTACTTAATGACAGGGCAGACTGCGTTCCTCCTTCCTGGGAGAGCAGAAATTGCAGTGCCTTCTCATCCCTCTGTTGGGATTCCATCCTCAACTGTTCCTGCGGGGACTCTATCTGCACATTGGCTTGATGACTTGTAGTCGAAGATGAAACTAGCTTTTCCTCCAACAGCATGACTTTCTTTTTCAGTTCAAGCTCCCTTTTTTCCACAGCCCAAATTTCCCGGGTGTGAGAATCTTCTGATTCCAAAAGATGGCTGCGTAGTCTCTCTAGCTCCTGGTGTAAGCGTAATTCTTTGTCATGTAAGTGTTGAACCTCGTGCTGGAGGGTCCTGTTCTCCATCTGTTTTTGCTTCAGACACAAGATGACTTGATCTGTCTTTTGCTGAAACATAATGGTCTTCTCCTGCCTTGATTCAACTGCAGTGGCAAGATGACTGAACTCCCCACACTTGTCCTCTTCTTTTTCTTGTAACGGCTGCTCAAAGGCATGAGCTTTCTCCTTCATAGTCTCCAGCTGCAAGTCTTTTTCTCGCAGCATCACAGAGAACCTCATGTTGGTCTCCTGTAATGCTTGACACTCCATTTCCTTTCCTCTGGATATTTCTATTATGTTTTCATTTTCCGCTTTGAGTTTGGAAATGTCCATTTCTAAAACGAATACTCGCTCCTTGAGGATCTTGGCTGCTTGCCTCCATACTTGGTTTTCACTCACTTTGTTGGTGAACTCTTCATTTGAAGAAAGTAACTGATCCCTTTGGGCTCGGATTAAGAGATCTTTTTCTTTAAGTGAATTCAGTAACACATCTTGCTTTGCCTTTAGCTGTTTAATTTCCGAATCCGTTTGTTCATGTCCTTTGCTCTCTATCTCCGACAGAGCAGCCATGGACTCAGACAACCTGTGGTTGTTTTCTTGAAGAGTCTTAATTGTAGCATCTTTTTCTTGCAGTGACTGTCTCAGCTCTTGGACCTCTGCTGACTGGGAGCTAAGTGATGAAGCAGACAAGAGCTGGGGTGAAGTACTATCAAGTTTTCCCACAGGAAGGGCCTTGGCGTTACAAAGCTGCCCTGTGCACTGCTGATCCTGGCCTAATTTGGTGTCACTCAGCTCATCACTTTGGATGAGGCCGGTGTGGTCTGCTTCTAACTTAGAATGATTTTCACCATCAACCACAGCTTGGGCTTGAAGTGGAAGAAGCTCCTTCTGATGTTTCCATTCCTCCATTTGTTTAACTTGCTGTCTTAGATTCTGAACATACCTTGACCACTGAACATACCTTGACCACTGCTTACAAATCGGGTGGGCAATGTTCTATATTCTTCCTGAATCTGGATGAGGGCTGCTTCTTCCACAGCAACTAGATCCTTCATTTTGTGATGTTCTGATTTTAAATGGCTGTTTTCCTTCACCTTCTCGTTCAGAATGGCTAAGACTTGTTCTCTTTCCGTGGTGAAGGTCTGCAGCTGCTGCTGAAGGTAAAGGACATCCTGGGGGTGGGAAACTGGAGACAGTCTAGCCTGAAGAGCTGGTGTCTCCACATCCTTCTGCTGGATAATTTGAGTGAGTTTACCAACTTCATCTGTGGACAGCTGATGAATCTCCTTGGTTAAAGATACATTCTGTTCTTTTAGAAGTTTAATCTCAAGTTCTTCTTTGATTCCTTTCACTGACGTCTCATTTTCAGATTTCAATAGGTTGTGTTTTTCACCTCCATTTTCTACAGTAAGGCTTTCTTTAACTTTCGGTTCTCGAAGAACATCGGAATTCTCTGTTTGAGTCTCATGTCTGTCTCCAGGCAACTGGGCTTTTATTTGTCCAATGGTTTTCTGCAAATTCTTAATTTCCTCATCTTTTACTAAAAATAACTGGGTATGCGCAGCATTCATCTGCTCATATTGGTATTTCAATTCATTCATTTCCTTCTTCTGCTCCTGTAAAGACTGAAGTAGGTGCATTTTACCCTGTCTTTCATCTTCAATTATCTTCTGATGATGTTTAATTGCCTCTTCCAGATGATTATTGACGAAATTCAGTTGAGATACCTCAGATTCTAGTTCTGTGATACTATGGAGGGTTTCAAGCTCAGCCACAAGGACAGCTCTGTGCTGCTGTTCCCTAAGTCTTTCCAATTCTTCTTGCAGATGATTTCCTTCTTCTTTCATGGATCCAATCCTTCCGTCCTTTTCTTCTATGGTTTGCCTTAAAGTTTCATTTTCTCTTAAGACCTGAGAACACTTATCTAAATCCTTTTGGAGTTCTGAACTTTGTTCTTTGAGTTTGTCAAGAAAAAGTTTTTTCTCACTTATACGTTGTATCAATTGCTCCTGGTCTTCTAAATGAGATGCCAAAAGTTCCTTAGTTTCTTTTTGATCAGCAGCCATTTGCTCAATATTCTTTTTGAGGCTTGCGATTTCAAAATCCTTCTCTTGATTGAGTTGTTTCAATTTCTTGATTACAAGGTCTCCTTCATATCGTTGTTTGGATAGCTCATCTGTTATCAAAATTATGTGCTTTGTTGCTTCCTGGTTCTGAGTGTCCAGTTCTTCCAACTCAGCTATCAGCATTTTCTTTTCATTAATACTTTGATTCAGTTCTTGCTCCTTCGACTCCAAGTTTTAAGTTATGGAATTGTACACACAAATTCACGTCTGTTGAAGCTGTACTTTTAATTAGTTCATATTCACAGCTCAATGTTGACAGTGATATCTGAAGTTCTTCCTTTTCTTGACTCAATAATGACTTCTCTTTTTCTAAAACTTGAACACGCACATTCAGTTTCAGATTGTCTTCAGCCAGACGGTTATCCTGGTTTAAACCGTTCAGTCTCATTATTTCCTTTTCAGCATCAGACAGGGCTTGTTGCAGCCTGAGCACTTCTTCCACCGATGAACTCTGTGGGAGAATTTTTCCCTTTTTGGCCGCAGTATCACTCTGCTCCATCACAGAAGGCTGCAATTTACTGCATTCCAGTTGCAAGTTCTCACACTGCTCAATTATTTGTCCCTTTTCCACACCGAGCTGCTCTTGTTCTGTGTTCGAGACGTTTCTGTCATTTTCTGCAGAAGATAATTTTTTATTGATGTCTTTTATTTGATCCTCAAGTTCTTCTATGTTTTTCGTCGACTCGGTGTTTTCAGTTTGTAGAACCTGAATAGTTTTTTGCATCTCACAGGCTGTAACCCCTGAGTCACCTTGTTGTGACTGATTTGCAAGTTCTTGAATTCGTTCTTGGTAGTCACGTAATTCCTCTCCATGCCGGCAACTTTCCTCTGCCAGTTTCTCTTGATGTGCCTTCTGCAAAGCTGGCATTTCATGTTGATGATTATTTATGTCCTGACTTTGGTTTTCTTCAAGTACCTTGATAGTATTTTGGAGTTTGCAGATTTCCCTTGGATCAGAATTACGTGTTCCTTGTGCTTGACCAATATGCTTCCAGGGGCTGACTTCAGATTCAAGCCTCGAAACTTCAATTGACAAGCTCTTTATTTCATGTTGTGATGAAATGATGTCACTAAAGTGCATGTCTCCATCAGGAAAAGGTGAAAACTGACGACTGATTCCACAGCTGAATGGAGCCGGTGCAGTGGTTATTGGTGTACCACCAGCTCCCGAGTGTACTGATTGGGCAGGTGACTGTGGTCTCCACAGGTGATCCTCTCGCACCATCTGTCTTGCTTTAGGTTGGCTGGCTTCTGTCCCTCTCTGTTGCAGTTGATGTCGGTAACGTGCAGAGGGATGCTTTATGGGAAGCCCTGATGCTTCTTGGTGCTTTTCTTCCCGATCAGTACAATCCTTTGTAAGTCTTCCATCCTTTGATGTGAATGGAGATTGGGGAGCTTCAATTTCCTTTCTCCCACAATGAGGTAAACCTGCTTCTACCTCTTCTAAATCGTCCAGAAACGCGTCCCTGGCGAAGCTGGAGATATGGCTGGTGAGGGAAGCCAAGCTGTCCCCCACCTGACGCAAGGAGTGGCCCCAGCCAGAGCTTAGGCCCCTAAACCAGGACGACATCGCTGCAACCTCTGAGCCGCTGCAAAACCCGCTCCTCTCACCATCCACCTCTCTCCATGGAACGGCCTTGAGCGCTGCGGGGTCGATTGTGACCTCAGCCTCAGAAATCCGGGCGCTGCGGGGCTCGCGCCAACTTCGCCTTCTGCCTGGTAACGCAGAGCCCTGGCCTGGGCTTTCACTGGGGACTCGCTGCCAGTGGCGCAGTCACCCCTCGGGGGGCCTCTGCTCCTTCCCTGGACTTTCCGCTGTCCCCCTTGGGTGACTCCGCCCTCAGCGTTTGTGATGCGCCCCAGCAGGGCGGGCTGCTCCTGCCACCTGGACTTGGCCGCCCTAACACCCTAGGATTTTCAATATTCATGAAGAAGCCTTTTAGAGTACTGTGACCTGCAAAGCACCACTGAAATCATGGTTTCCTACAAATGATTCCAATTTGCTGCAATAAAGAAAGTTGTATTGATCATTCTGACTACAGTTACCAATTCATTCCACAACCTTAACGTCCCTAACACTATTGAAAGTCTGTCCTCCATATGCTAACTCACTCTCCTGGCTGTTTTCAAAATACTGTGACTCCTTTGGCTCTTGAATGCTTGATTCTAGGTTTTTTTTTTTTTTTCCTCTACTTTGAAAACATGTTCTATACCCCGGATGGGTTTAATGCTTTAATGGTATTATGCCCAGTCATGAATCAAGGTAGTTATAGCAATTTGTAGATTATAGTAATTAAAAACTTGCATCTTTATGGGTAAAAAGGTAATATAAGTAATATTATCCCAACATTTTGCTCCTGAAATGCATTTTTCATAGTATCCTTTTAGTAAACTTTTTTTTTTTTTTGGAAAAGCGATCATCTCATTTGGATCTACATAGTAACTTTTCAGTGTTTGGAGGAATTTCCAGATTGATGATCAAAAGAAAATCAAAGAAGGAAGAGTATCCCAGCCCAGCAGCTTCTACAGACAACAAAAGGCTTTATACCTCAAGCTAGAGTGAAATACGTCCAAGAAAGTTTATGTTGATGAACACTTAAACTCATATAAATATGTTTTCTCATCTTGGAAAGGCAGGTGACAGCGGCCGTCTAGGATTCCAGAAAACCACTGACAACACACAAGCCAAAGAGACAAGTTGGTGTCAGTGTTCTTTAATAAAAACATAAAAGGATTTGCCAAAAATGTAACCATTTATTTGTACCATACATTAAATGTCTCAGTGCTAAGAAATATTCCAGAGCAGATACAACTTGCTATTAATTTTATTTATTTATTTTTGTTTTTTGTTGCTAATAGACATTTATTTATTTATTTATTTATATGCAGTGCTGAGAATCGAACCCAGTGCCTCACACATGCCAGGCAAGTATGCTACCACTGACCCATGACCCTAGCCCCATTGCTATTTCAATAAAGAAACTTCTATTGAAAGTTTTACTTAGTTTTTATTTAAATTTCTAGAAAATAGATAAAAATTGATCCTATAATTCAAAACATCCAAAACTTGTTTTAAAATTCCCCAATTTGATATTACTTTATTATGGATTAATGGACCTCTTAATTCTGGATCAGAGTAGCAACAATCTGAAGAACCATTGTGAACATCTTCAAGGGTTCTGGATTTGTCATTCTATCAAAGTCTTGATGTCCTCCAGAAACGCCCACCAAATTTCCAGATTGCACAACCAATCTTCTCATCCCAATATCAAGAACTCTGTGTGTTACCTACTTCATGCCTTGAAGTAAGCAACCTTGAAAACACAAAGAGTTTAATCACGCTAAATGAAATTACTCATGTGATGGGATGTAAGAGGCACATAGAGAGCTCATCCTCAATAAAATGCTGCCTACAGGAGACTCGTCTGTTAGGAAAAGACATACACAGACTGAAGGTGAAAGGTTGGGAAAAATCATACCCCTCACATGGACTACGGAAGCAAGCAGGCGTTTCCATACTCATATCACATAAAGTAAACTTCAAGCCAGAGCTAATCAAAAGGGATAAAGATGGAATTCACATACTGCTCAAGGGAACCAGACACCAACAAGACATAACAATCATCAATAGATATGCCCCAAACAATGGTGCAGCTGTGTTCATCAATCAAACTCTTCTCAAGTTCAAGAGTCAAATTGACCACAACACAATAATCATGGGTGACCTTAACACACCTCTCTCACCACTGGATACGTCTTCCAAACAAAAGTTGAATAAAGAAACTACAGAGTGCAATGTCACAAATAATAACTTGGACTTAACAGACATATGTAGACTATTTCAGCTGGATACACTTTCTTGTCAGCAGCACATGGATCCTTCTCTAAAATAGACCATATACTATGCCACAAAGCAACTCTTAGCAAATACAAAAACGTAGAGGTATATTTTACCAGATCATATGGAATGAAATTGGAAATCAACGACATAATAAAAAATAAAAAAGTTTTCATCACATGGAAACTGAACAATATGCTACTGAATGAAAAATGTGTTACAGAAGACATCAAGGAGGAGATTAAAAAATTCTCAGAGGTAAATGAGAAACACAGACACAACTTATCAAAATCTCTGGGACACTATGAAAGCCATACTAAGAGGAAAACTCATTGCAGGGAGTTCATTCCTTAAAAGAAGGAAACTCAACAAATGAATGACCTCACACTACATCTCAAAGCCCTAGAAACAGAAGAACAAATCAGTAGCAAAACAGTAGAAGGCAAGAAATAATTAAAATCAGAGCGTAAATCAATGAAATCGAAACAATTGAAAAAAATTTGACAAAGCCAAAAGTTGGTTCTCTGACAAAATAAATAAAATTGAAGATGGCGGTGAATAGAGTGCATCACCCCTGTGTACCGCGTCACTGCACAGGTGAATAACGAGTTAGAATGATCAAAAGCTATCTTGTTGGGAATTTCCAGCAAAATTGGGTTGCACCATAACCTAGAGGAAGGATTTCCATCACCGAGGTCGGGTTACTGGGTCTCAATCGCGAGGGAACTGTGAGACCGGAGATCCAGGCTGATTGATCTGTGGCCCGCCCCGTGGCTAGAGGCGGCAGGGCACCGAGAAGTGGCCAGCAACACAGAGAGAAAGGGCGCTGCCGGCTGAGTTCGGGGTTTGAGCCGGGGGAAGGAAGCGGTCCAGTTCTATGCCCCATACCGGACAGTCCACCAAGGAAGCCAGCGGCCACCATCTTGGAGAGCTGAAGTCACCATCGCCAGTTTCTGACAGATTGCAGCAATAGAACAGGTGTGTGTTATTCAGCCCATCTCCCATACAGCGGGGAATTCGCATAAAATCTCTCCCCGGCTTTCCGGGGGAGGGATTATCAGAGTGAGGGTAACTCATATTCAGTGAGCAGTGGGAGTCACTAGAGATTAAGCAGTGGGGTAGGGGTATGAAAATTCAGTTTTCAGGATGGTAATTTGGTTCCGAGGAAAAGAATAAATTTCTATGAGAGTCTGTGTTCAGACCAACCAGGCGAGAAATCTACTAAAGTGAAAGAAAAAGATCTAAAGATGAATAGTGGTCAAGGGTGTCAAAAGAGCAAAATTCGTGTTCAGGTTCCATTTTAGGGTCCCAGAGATTACACTGTAGCCAGGTGTGGTGGCACACACCTGTGATCCCAGCAGTTTGGGAACTGAGGTAGGAGGATCACAAGTTCGGGCCAGCCTCAGCAATTTAGTGAGACCCTGACTCAGAACTTTAAGGAGCTTTGGATACAACTCAGTGGTAGAATACCCCTGGGTTCAATTCTCAATAGCAAAACAAAAGTTAAAAAGATTGTAAATTTAAGTGAATATTTTCTTCTTTTTGACATTTAATCTTTTCATTTGTAAAGAGAGAGGATTGGACAAAAATGGTTTTTAAGTGGGTCATTCTTACCTAGTTATCATTTTATTTAAAAATAACTAGATTATATTCCTGTTGATATTCCTGGCCAGAAAATAAAATCTTTGTGATTGCAATAGTTCCTTTATTAAGTACTAGACTCCTAAGTGATGCGTTTATTAAGTGATAGATTCCTGAGCAGTTTGCCTTTTATTAATCTCTAGAATTTTTGATGTACTAAGTATATCTCTTTATAACTTACCTGAAAAAAATAATGTGCACAGGCAAAATCTACTAGTCCTTCTTCAAATTATTAAACTTTAATATTTTGATAATCTGAATGAATCGATCATAAAAATTTATAGCTCGAAAGACCTGAAAGCACTCAAAATAAGTATGGGTTAATGATGACTATATCTTCTTGATAGTGTGTAAGAATAATTCCTTGCTAAGATATTGCAGAAACTAATCCCATAGTGTTTTGTGGGCTATTATTTTGCTCAATTCATTCAATGAACTGGAGTTGAAGGTGGCCAACAGAACACTACTTTATTTCTTCTCCAAGCATCCCCTTTCAACCCACCCTATTCCAATCTAGTATAATCAATCAATTTCAGTCATTAAAAAGGCAAGCCATTTTACAAAATAATCTTCTTCTTGAAAAGTCAGTATATCCTGGTGGGTGCAGTGAACCACATCTGTAATCCCCCCAACTTGTCATGCCAAGACAGGAGGATTGCAAGTTCAAGGCCAGCCTCAGCAACTTGTGAGGCCCTAAACAACTTAGCAAGACCCTGTCTCAGAATAAAAAATAAAAAGGGCTTGGGGTGACAAAGTAGCCCTGGGTTCAATATTTAGTACCAAAAACAAAAGGAAAAAAAAGTAAGAAAATAAGTCAGTATCCTGATTAGTAATGCAACAATAATGTGTATTGTAGAGAACATATAACTAAAGGAATACTGAACTTTTAATGTTTAATAATTTAAGAAATTGAAATGTACATAATATTTGTAAACATTTCTCATTAATAAATAGCACAATTGTATAAGAATATAACACATAAAATGTTTTAAATTCTAATTTTTCAGCAAAATGAGAAAATATTATAATAACACCACTACTAATATTGTCTTTCATTTTGGCCACCAATTATATGACCATTCGGATTCTGCCAAATTTTTTATAATTCATTAAATCATCATAGGGACCCTGAAAAGTCACTATTGTAGAAACAAAGGAAACTGACATTCATGGAAAATAATTAACTATTCCCAAAGTAATGCTAGATATCTAATTATTTCAAAACCATTTAAGTTTAGCAAAGAGACAAAAAATAACCACAAACTATGACTAGAACAAATTACTATTTTCTGAGGTTTTTCTGTGCTCTGTCATCTATCTGGCTACTGGCAAATATAATCAGCAAATGGGCCACTCAGTCCCTTTCCACTGTAGAACAAGAAAAAAAAAATATTATACAATCTTTAAAAATATCTAGTTTTCAAACTTTGACAGAAGTGTGAAGTGTGCAAATATAAAATTTGAATGAGCAAAGTGATCAGAAATATCAGAATACTCATCTCTCTGAAAAATCGTGGGTGTGTGCACACACACACACAAACACACAGGCATATACTTTCTGGGGGATGAAACCCCAGAGCCTTAAGCTGATAAGCAAGTGCTCTACCCCTGAGCTACATGCCCAGCCCTTTGGATTTTTAAAATTTTGAGTTTAATAGTCCCTAAATAGTCCAGGCTGTGCTCTAACTTACAATCCTACCTCAGGCCTCCAAGTCCCTTCAGCTTCTCTGAAGAACTTTTTTTTTTTAAATGAAATCTCAATTGAATAGTATTTGGGGGCTTTCTTTTTTCTCTTATAGGTAGATTAGAGAGAAATTTTGTTTTAATGAGAGTGTAATTTGTTTTCAGTGGTATAAGTACATATTTTATACCATTTATGCAGAGGGCAACATTTAAATGAGATCTATCAACTTTAAAAATGTGAACTGTGACATGTGAGAACGTAGTGAATTCATTTGGACTTTCAAAAAGGAGGAAGACCGTTCTCTATTTTAAAAGTCAGAGATATACATGCATAATCAAAATGTAATGTGCAAACAGCTGTAGGTATAAGATGTTCAGGGAACAAGTAGGGAAATCTAAACACATGCTTGGTAAAGATGTCAAGAGGATTTGTAATTGAGTGCAGACTAGACAGCAGCATCCTGAGAAATTGTCTTCCCAGAGCAGACATACCTTTCACTGTCTCTGCGGGTTAATATCAGCAAGGGTCCTAGTGGATACTCAAAGGGTACCTCTGAAGCCCCCTGCCAGTTTCACAAGCAGCATCCACTATGTGACCATAATATCCATTAATCCACACATGATTTTTTCCACTAGAAAATCCTAAAAATTATCTTAATTCAGCAGGTCACACCGCTGAATAAGTGATAGAGCTCAAATAGATGTATGTCTTAGGAATACAAAGAACAACCTGAAGAGCTCAGAAACAGTACCAAATACACATGAAGACGTTGCTCCTGATGTACAACTGGGGCATAACAATTCACCACAGCAGTGATGCTGAGGAGACAGCATTCTTTCCAACTGAAAAAATAAAACTATCTCTCCCCATATTCAAAAAGAGATTCTAGATTTTCACTACATAAATGTGAATAAGCAAAGATCAAGATTTTACATGATATGGTAAGAGAAAACATTTACTACATATCTAGATAGGAAGGAATTTCTTATGACACAAAAAAAACATGAGAAAAAAAAAGTTAAAATTTTTAAAAATTTATGTGAAAGTCTTGACATCCACTGACTCCAAAAAACATTTTCCTAACCAACCACCTACCATTTTTCAATTATCTAGACATGTTCCCAATAATATGTCATTTCAAGTTAACGCTTATTCAAATTATAATGCTGTGGTTTCTGCTAAAGTTTAGTGATTTAATAAAATCAAATACCCATATACTGAGCATGCACTAATAGTCTCTCAGAAAGTGTGTGTTTGCTATAGAATATTGAATATCAAAACAGAGGGGCAAAGAAGGAAGAAGGAGAACAAAAAAACATAAATTATTTTCTCTCTTTCTCTCTCCTCCTGTCTATGGTGTCTCCTTGAGAGTTCCAGGATGAGATCACTCTTCACATACCTTCCTACCTACTGGTTGACCTTGGGTGGGTTTATCTGTTTCTAAGTCATTAGCTGGAATGCTGGGGTAATATTGAGGGATGTCAGACAGATGTCAATCAGAGCAGCCATGTGGGAGGTCTTTATAGGGCTCCTAAAATGTCGGGGTGCCTTTTGTGTGTGTGTTTTTTTTTTATAAGAAAGAAATGTTTTACAAAAAAGATGCTCTTTGATCCTCATTAAAAATCATCAAACTGCAGTATGACTCTGCTGGGAGCCATTAGCCAAGTAGGTATGACAATTTCCTTGCCAGCGTACCCCATGTTGCTGACATGTTGCAGCGACATTGAATGTAGGTGACCTTGCTCAAGGACCAAGGCAGATTAGGGTGTTCCCGGTTTTAAGATAATCCTGTTTAGGGCGTTCCCAGTTTAGGTTCCAGGTTTAAGGTTTAAGATTATTCCTGCTGGGAATAGGGCGTATCCTGCTGCCTGAGTTCCCCTTGAGTTCTCACGGGATTCAGACAGTATATTTTGGAGATAGAAGCCCAGTGGATTTGGATTTGGGCAGAGAACGTGGATTTGGGCAGAGAACGTGGATTTCCCCAGAACGTGATTGTAGACGGCTGGTGTGAGTTCGGGAATAAAGAGTTGCTGTTTGAATCTACAAGCTGTGTGGTGGCTCGTGATTGTGTGCCCAGCCAGACTGCGGCATTTGTGCCCAGCCAGACTGTGGCATTTGGTGGCTCGTACGGGGAACTTCTGAAGCTTAGAGGTAAATGAAATTTCTCACCCTTGAGGAAGAGAGAAAGAATGGGTGAACATTTCAAAAAACAATGTGTTATCGTTTTGATTTATTTTGTTTTTATTTCAAGTTGCCTATTCCTAGAACTTTCTCAGGCAAACTGGGGGAAATGGTTGACTCAAGGTTTGAAGTTGTTCGCCTCCGAGCAAGATAAATTGTTAGAGGAAGGAGGCACCCCAGTAAGACCAAGAACAGTTAGGACATATGTTGATACAATACAAAAATGTAGCCCATGGCTTTTTAAAGACAAGTTATTAAGTATATCAATGGGACCATTATGGTATCCTGTAGAAGGATTTTTCTTCAAGAAAGAGATGACTAGTTCTGTTTACTACATTTGCCTAAGATCTTGGTTTTTACAGACATCTGATTAATTTACAAAGGTAAAGTGTTAAATCAACCACTAAATATGAAATCAAATACTCTTTACTTATTAAGTTCCATAAGGTAATATATTTAAACATTATGTGTGTTTTCATAAATTGGTAAATGGAAAAAGGTTTAATATTGCTTTGGTCTGTGTCTTTGCTGAAACAAGGTTACTAAGAGTTCAGATTCTATCGTGTAATTTATATACAAAGAGTAGAAAAATTTTCAGTTGGGTTTCAATTATAGTATTATAGTATCATAAAAAACATGAAAGTCTTTCATCTTATTAAAGTGGAGTAATTTGTCTAAATCAGAAATTTTATAAGAGTTGTTTCAAAATGTGAATTTATAAAAGGGTTAACAGCTACAAAAGAGATATAAAAAGATTCAAGATGTGAAAATATATTTTAATATAAAGGTTAAAAAAAAAAGAAATAAATGTTTCTAGATGAGATAATCTCTGTGTGGTAAAGTAAAAAGTTGTAAAATGCCATTTTAAAAGATTTTGAGGAAACTAGACTTACTTTAAAAGCTTGAGAAAGGAAGAAAGAAGAAAAAGGTATTTGTACATGGCAGATTGAGACAAAGCTTCTCAATGGAGTTTAAAAAAAAGGCTTTGGTTGAAGGGCAGCCATGTAAACTAACATTGAAGCGATTTAAACAGAATCTAAGCCTCGTTTAAAAGAGTGAAGTTGTAGGTGGTGAAAAAGTACATTTAAAAGTACAGTATAGATGATAATTGGAAGGCTTTAAAAGGTTAAATTGAAGGTGGTTAAAATGCCTTCATGATGGAGGAAAGAAGCTTAGTTAATCTTAAAGGCATTGCTTAAAAAATGGGAAGATAATAGGATAAAAGATATTTAGATAAAGAAGATTAAAAATTTAAAGTGAAAAACTTTAAAGACAGAAGTATAGAAAGTTAAAAAGAAAAAGAGAAAAGATGTAGGAAGATAAAAAAATGTAGGAAGACAATAATTTTAAACCCACAAAATAAAAAACAACTACAAAAAAAAAAAAAAAAAAAAAAAAACTAGGAGGAAAATAAGCAACTAAGGGTAAAAATACAAAACTTAGGGAAAAAAAAAAACTAGAAGATAGAAATAAGATAAAAAATGGTTGAAAATGTCAAGTAAGGTATTTCAGATAGAAAATGCAAAAATCTAAGACAACTATTAGATACAGACATATACTTATTAAAGCAAAAAGAGGGAATTGGAAGGGGGTATATATCCCCCAAAGATAAACTTAAAATAACGCTACTGGCACCAAGGCCAAATTTGGGGGCCAACAGAGGTGAGGCAAAGAACCTCACCCCCCCACTGGTGCATAGACCTATCCACAAGTATGGCTGTATGCTGGACCGGTAGTCAGTGACGGGTATGATTCAATTGCAGTGGTATCAACCTAAGACAGGAGGCTGATGCCTAAAGGTCAGTTTTCCGATGACGGGTAAGAACCATATGTTGAATTGGACAACCTACCAGGCACGGTCCTTAAGCCACATTGCTTGTTGTTTAATTAATCAGAAGGGGGGAGATGCTGGGAGCCATTAGCCAAGTAGGTATGACAATTTCCTTGCCAGCGTACCCCATGTTGCTGACATGTTGCAGCGACATTGAATGTAGGTGACCTTGCTCAAGGACCAAGGCAGATTAGGGTGTTCCCGGTTTTAAGATAATCCTGTTTAGGGCGTTCCCAGTTTAGGTTCCAGGTTTAAGGTTTAAGATTATTCCTGCTGGGAATAGGGCGTATCCTGCTGCCTGAGTTCCCCTTGAGTTCTCACGGGATTCAGACAGTATATTTTGGAGATAGAAGCCCAGTGGATTTGGATTTGGGCAGAGAACGTGGATTTGGGCAGAGAACGTGGATTTCCCCAGAACGTGATTGTAGACGGCTGGTGTGAGTTCGGGAATAAAGAGTTGCTGTTTGAATCTACAAGCTGTGTGGTGGCTCGTGATTGTGTGCCCAGCCAGACTGCGGCATTTGTGCCCAGCCAGACTGTGGCATGACTCCATGGTTTGTTTTTCTGGATTTGTTTGGAACTGTCATAAGGGGAAAGAGATTTCACCTGGGGAATTGTTTTTGATGCTTCTAAGGTCTTATAATAAGGCATGGGGTCGGGCTCCAAATTCCTCAATAGGACACCCATAGCACAAAAGTTAATAACTAGAATCAACAAATGGGACTTACTCAAACTAAAAAGTTTTTTCTCAGCAAAAGAAACAATAAGAGAGGTAAATAGGGAGCCTACACCCTGGGAACAAATCTTTACTCCTCACACTTCAGATAGAGCCCTAATATCCAGAGTATACAAAGAACTCCAAAAATTAGACAATAAGAGAACAAACAACCCAATCAACAAATGGGCCAAGGACCTGAACAGACACTTCTCAGAGGAGGACATACAGTCAATCAACAAGTACATGAAAAAATGCTCACCATCTCTAGCAGTCAGAGAAATGCAAATCAAAACCACCCTAAGATACCATCTCACTCCAGTAAGATTGGCAGCCATTATGAAGTCAAACAACAACAAGTGCTGGCGAGGATGTGGGGAAAAGGGTACACTTGTTCATTGCTGGTGGGACTGCAAATTGGTGCAGCCAATTTGGAAAGCAGTATGGAGATTTCTTGGAAAGCTGGGAATGGAGCCACCATTTGACCCAGCTATTCCCCTTCTCGGTCTATTCCCTAAAGACCTAAAAAGAGCATGCTACAGGGACACTGCTACATCGATGTTCATAGCAGCACAGTTCACAATAGCAAGACTGTGGAACCAACCTAGATGCCCTTCAATAGACGAATGGATAAAAAAAATGTGGCATTTATACACAATGGAGTATTACTCTGCATTAAAAAATGACAAAATCATAGAATTTACAGGGAAATGGATGGCATTAGAGCAGATTATGCTAAGTGAAGCTAGCCAATCCCTAAAAAACAAATGCCAAATGTATTCTTTGATATAAGGAGAGTAACTAAGATCAGAGTAGGGACAAAGAGCAGGAGAAGAAGATTAACATTTAACAGGGATGAGAGGTGGGAGGGAAAGGGAGAGAGAAGGGAAATTGCATGGTAATGGAAGGAGACCCTCAGGGTTATACAGTGGAGGGGGTAGAGAGAGAGGAGGGGAGGGGAGGGGAGAGGTGGGGAGGGGGGAGGGTGGAGGATGGCAGCGGAGCACAACAGACACTAGTATGGCAATATGTAAATCAATGGATGTGTAACTGATGTGATTCTGCAATCTGTGTATGGGGTGAAGGTGGGAGTTCATAACCCACTTGAATCAAAGTGTGGAATATGATATGTCAAGAAATTTGTAATGTTTTGAACAACCCACAATAAAAAATTAAAAGTATAAAAAAAAAATTAAAAGTGAGTGAAGAGTTGTGGTTCTTAAGCAAATAAGAAGCAAAACAATTTTTTAAAAAATTATAAGATAGAGCTTACATTGACCTCAAGTCCGTTCACTTTTTTTTCTTTCTTTCTTTCTTTCTCTTTCTTTCTTTCTTTCTTTCATCAACAAGAATATTGAGAGACTTGGAATACAATCAATTCTTTCTTTATTTTTATGTTGCAATCTTAAAACTACCTACCACATAGATATTGCTTTGTATTTTGGGTGAATAACTTTTATGAATTCTTTTCAAGAAGATCAAGGTAAAAATTAATCCTCTGTAGATAAAAGAAAGCAGATCGTCTTACAGAAGAAAATGTATCTGATGAAATAATATTGACGCACACACTGTTGTCATTGACACACAATGACAACAATGATAAACTCTTTTCCTCTTCAGGTATGGGAATGATGGGGGCAGAAAGTGTCTGGATTCTGCCTGCCTTGCTTGGGTGATGTGAACTGGACAGGCGTTCCTCTATTAGAACACAGCAGCACCTGGGATTGTGAACATCGGGAATGTGCATGCATGCAGAAAGACAGGAGGCTGGGCTTCTCAGAGATTCTTTTCAGATTTTCTGGCAGGTCTAAAATGTAAACTTGAAGTCCCTTGGCCATACTATAAATCAAACAACATATCCAATGGCATGCCCAACTTTGGAACTAAAAAGAAAGCCATCCACAATTGTCACTGGCTTTATTAGGCATGAAGCTACGTGGAGGTGAGCAGAGTCCCCTTGAAAGGAAAACTAATTTTCATCTTTTCACCTTTGCA
Organism: Marmota flaviventris; assembly: GCF_047511675.1. Taxonomy (NCBI): domain Eukaryota; kingdom Metazoa; phylum Chordata; class Mammalia; order Rodentia; family Sciuridae; genus Marmota; species Marmota flaviventris. Next base: position 169,265,390 of record NC_092500.1, read on the forward strand.
TCCCCTGTCTTACCTAGGAAGAGGAGCAGATAGTGCGGACAAAAGGAAAATGAGACTAGAGGATGAAACCTGTTGCAGATGGAAAAAATCACAAAAAATGTCACTAAAAATCCATCTTCCAGAGGTAACTGTGGTTTTCATGTTGGTTCTTTTTTGTTTTGTCTTGTTTACAAAGTCCTTCACATTTTTAATGGATTTTATAAAATCACTTTTATTTTTGTGATTGTTTCAAAACTAATACATGTGAGTCATGAAGAATTTCTAGAAAACACAGCAAGAAAATGAAAGCAATCCATTTTCGACTCCACACAGAAGAAACACCCACGCTGAACAGCTGAGGGTATATCCATTTTCCTGTACTGTATATTGAGGACCATATCGAGCAAAAAGAAAATGAAGTTCCAAAAGTTCAGGCTTGGAAATGAACAAGGTCAGTGTACAAGACGGGGGGAAATGGACTCTTTCTTTCCTTCTTTGCTTTCAGCTCTAATCAGAACGTTCCTGTTGGCAGATGTGGGCTTCTTTCCCCACATACCAAGCAATTCTCCAGTGAGGCCAACAGGATGTCCTGCTACGTGACTCAGCTCCCCCAGGTTTATGCCCCCCACTTCAGATGCCAATCACAAGTGGTAAGATACGCACAAATGTCCAGCTTGGCTACAGATTGGAGGTTCTCCTGACCCCCCTTCTCCAATTCATTCATTTGCTAGAGCTGCTCATAGACCTAAGGGAAACACTTTCTCACCTTTACTACTTGGTTAGTGAAAAAGGAAATCATAAAGGGCACAAATGGACAGCCAGGTGGAGAGACCCAGGAAGTCCCAAGTGCAAGAGCTGCTTTCTGGGGAGTTGGGATGCACCAGCCCTCAGCTCCTGAATGTGCTTGCCGTGAAGAAGCTCTCCAAACCCTGTTCTTCAGGGATATTTATGGATTCTTCTTCACAGATACGTGATAGATATTAATTCAATTTCCAGTCCCCCCTCCTTCCCAGAGGATGAGGGTTGGGCTGAAAGTGCCAAATTTTCAATCATGGTTTGGTTCTTCTGGGGACCAGCCCTCATTCAAGAGCCTTTAGGAGTCACCTCATTAGAATAAGAGATGCTCCTAGAATCCCGATAGCTTGGAAGTTACTAGGGTTTTAGGAGCCCTGTATCAGGAAGCAGGGCCAGACACCAAATGTGTCTTATTATATATTGTTTACTATAATAATATCATCAATGGTGACATGGCCAAGCCTGGGTCCTTATCTGGCAGTATGTGTCCAAGTTGCACTGAAAACCTTTTGACTCTTAAAACCAAAAAACAAAAACACATTGTCTATAGAAAAGCAATTATTTCAGTTATAATATTTAACTTCTGTTTTAATTTTTCAAGAAAGATGGTAAATATTGTGATTAACTGTTCTTTTACAAATATCATATTTAATGAGTGTTTTTACTTATTGACATTCTGTAATTTCTTTAGTGATTCCCTGTTGATGGACATTTGGTTGGCTCTCTAATTGACAATGCTAGAGAAGAATCCTTGTCACAAAATCATGTGTTAAGTCATTTCACATCTGTAACTACAACTCTCAGATGCAAAATACCAGCGTAGACACGTGCAGCATTTTGGTGAGTATTGCCAAATCAGTTTTCAAAGAGATTGTGCAAATTGAAATCTGCATCAGGGGCATGAATGCCTGCATCTCTGCCAGAATGAAGTATCAGCATGGCTGCCTCCCACTGTGCTTTTTGCAATCATTTAATTGAGATTGTACATTTATGTCTCATTTCTGCACCTTCTTTCTGCTAATGCTTCCATTGAAGCTTTTTTTTGTGTCTGAGAGTTCATTTACTCCTTTATCACAAAAAGAATAGAATGAAGTTGAAAATTGGGAGAGATAAGTTACCATCTATGGTCCTTGAGTTGTAAGTGACTGAACTGATTCTAATTCAGAATGTTTTATGCATTCACTCATTCATTCCTTACATTCATTTTATAAAACTCAGCAGATACTAAGTTGATATTTTCACAACATCCACTGTTTTCACATTTACTACCAAATAGCTCATCCTTTCCCTAACTATCTGAAATTTCAGTAAAATCCTATAATACATTCATATGTATATACAAGTACTTTTTTCTAGGTGTCCTAATTCAACCCTGTAAGCTGCCTCTCTCTGTCTGTGCCAGTATATAGGAGACCCTTATTATGCCAACATGGCCTTATTACTATTATTATTTTCTTTTGAGTCATCATTCTCTCCCACCACATGTGGTCAATCACGTGCTCTGCCCTCAACTACCACTTTGAGGAAAGGGTCTTAAATGGGTCAATCAGAGCTCCCCACCCATTGGGTCTCAGGAACTGGTTGAAGAATTGACATGTGATCCAAATTAGGCCCCAGGATTTTTCAAGTGGAGCAAAGGAGGAATTTTGCCCCTGGTGTTTGTGATCTGGACATGGGGAAGAAGTGGAATTGGGGATGCTGGTACTTACCTTCCCAGACACTCAGACGAATCGGGTCTGCAGAGGGAGGGAACCAAGGTCAAGCAGGGGACTGAGGCAAGTGTCGGAGCAAGACCTGGACAGCGTGGTTTTCCTGATTGTGGAAGTCAATGAATTCTCTTATTTTTTTAATAAAATTGGTCTGAATTTCTGCCTTAGCAGAAATTTAAGTGCTTATAAGTAATAAGGGGTTGTACAGATCTGAAGAAGTGAAAATGTCTGGGTGAAGGAATAATTTCTTCCAATTCTCTTAAAAAAATGCTTGGTCCACGTTTCTTTATGTATAAAGATTATAATATCCACTCTACTTGTTTTTCAGGATTATTTTACAGATAAATGGAAAATACGTATGAAATCTAAAACCGCTATGAAGATCTAAGTATTAGTGTGATCACTGCTGGTTCATTTGTTGTTCCTAACTTTGCATATCTTACTTGAGAGAAATTACTTTTATATCTTTATGTGTGCTGGAGCTTTCTAATAAGTTCATTATGGCTTATAAACGTATTTTATAATTACATTTCTATAAGGTCAGCCCTATTTGGCTGTATCAGGAAAGAAACTGACTTCTATTATCTGTTTCTATTTATATAAATCGAACAAGAAGCAAGATGATTGTTTCAGTAGTTTTTTTTTTTCACCAAGAGCTGCCCTGTCCAAGCATTATCAATGTAGAAATGTCTCAGCTAAATTGTAATTTTATCTGTCACATCAAACCAGAAGATAATGAAGTGTCAGCATTCTCTAAGGTGTCTAAGGGTTCAATGTATTCAAAGACTGCTTTCATTCCCAAATTAACTCTTTACAGTGTGGTTCATATTTCCTGAAGAACAGCACAATAACAGAAACTATGAAGTTATTTAATTCCCCACGTCTTGAAATAATAGTGTTTACAGGAAAAATTTCTCTAATCTGATGGAAACATAGAAAAATGTTCTATAGTGTCTTTTTAATGCCACTAGAAACACTGGTTCCACTTAATTCTCCTGAAAAATATTTTTGCCTGAATGATAGATAACATGTTGCTGAAGATCACCATGATATTTTAACATAACCAGAATGTCTACCTTTAAACCTCTAAAGTGAATGTCATCCCCTGAGAGGAAAGACAGGTGGTAAAGTTGAGGATACATACTAAGAAGGACACAGCTCAGACCGACCCAGACAGACTGGTGCCCAGCCTGTCTGTAACTGCTTGCTTGTATGTTTTAATTCTGAGATTACATATTCTTAGAACTAATCCTTTTAAAGCCCTGAAATCATACTGTAGGGGAGGAAATATGGTTTGCATTGTCGTATTCGATGGAGAAAACCAGCTTCTATTCCTTTTCATACTGACGTGCTTGTCACTCGGAGAGAAATTAGTCAATATTTGTGACTGGCCTGCTCCGTTTGAACAGACCTGACTTTGAACAACTCTTAAGTGTCTAGCACCATGTTCTCACTTATTTTATCTCGATCTTGACAACAGCCTTGTGAGTATTTTTATTATCATCTTTAAATTGAGGAAGTTGGAATTTGCAGAAATTTATCCAAATAGCCAGCACTGAATTATATAACTGTGTGCAAGGACACGCAACCAAAAGAATCATTGTTTCAACTTTGGTCTTCCAGATGAAAAATGTGCCCTTTTGACTCTGCTTGTTAAAATTTTGAATAATTGAAAGCGTGGTAGATGATATTGTTATAATGGCATAGATAAACCTCAAAGACATCATGCTATGCAAAAAAATTTTTAAAAAGCCAGCACAAAAGAGTATACAAGGTCTAAATCCATGATACGAAATCCAGATGCTGTGGGCAAAATGAATTTATGTAGACAGAAGGCAGACAAGGTTGACAGCTGTGAGAAGGCGTGTTTGACAGTGCAGGGAACTGACGGGGTGGATTCTCCCTGGGGACGGAAGTGCTCTGCATCTTGTTACATGGAGACACTCAGTTGTCAAAAGTCTTGGCACCAAAGCTTAAAATCCATACCTTTCTGTTAGAGTCTGTAAACAAGTCAAAATAGCACCTGGCATTTTGCCAGGGGAATGTTAGAGTTCATAAACAAGTCTGGATGGTGCCTGGCAAAATGCCAGAGGGAGTGGTTTGAGAAGTAACAAAAGCGAGCCATTAAGTGTGGAGATTCCTGATTGGTTGACTGCTGTATCTAGTTTATGCTAATTAGATAAGCTGTGTGGAATGTATAAATACTGCTCCTGTCCTGCAATAAACGGCTCCTACTCCTGCTGTATCAACGTACACAAGTTATTCGTCACCCCCCCCCCCCCCCCCCCCCCCGGTTATTTTGCTGCAGCCGGAGTGCGGCACCTTTCACCTTGTGTTGATCACATCTCAATCTTTTTTTTTTTTTAAAAAACAGTATTATATTTAAATGACTTAAAATGTAGTTCCAGGTAAATCTACTTCCCTAATGATCTTTGGAATTTCTACCTTGGAATAGAAAACAGAAAATGACAATTTTAATGTCAACAGTCTTTAAATACAACCTGGAACACTGATTTAGGTTAGTGAAGGAGTTCAAGAGAAATTTGAACTAATAGGCATGATCCCCAGGAATTCTTCATTTTAGCAGGAATCTGGGTATAAGTAATAATAGTATTAATGACAATAAACACTTATTAAGCTGTTTCTAAGCTCCAGACATGGAGTTAAATGCACCACTGCTTTTTCACATTTCCTCCACCCAGCAGCTCCCTGAGACAGGTAAACTCTGACAGGTGAACTCTCCTCCAAGATGCAGAGAAGCCAGACAGTGCATTTCACAACCCAGACTGGGTGTTCGGACGGAAAGAGATCAAGTGTGTTAGTCAGTTTCTGTTGCTGTGACCAAGATACCTGTCAAGAAAACTTAGAAGAGAAAACGTATATTTAGAGCTCACGGTTTCAGAGGTCTCAGTCCATGCCCAGACAACTCCATTCCTCGGGGACTAAGGTAAAACAAAACAACAGGGAGGACGTGTGTGACACAGGAAAGCCACTCAACTCTGGGCCACCAAGAAGCAGTGAGAGGGATCCAGGCACCAGCGACAAAACATAAACCCACAAGACTCATCCCTAGGGGACCGCTCCCTCCAGCTATCTCCTACCTGCCTGAAGTTACCACTTACTACAGTAGACTTTTCAAATTATTGATCCATCAAGTGGATCAATCCGCTGATGAGGTTAAAGCTCTCATAATCTAATAATTTCACCTCTGAATGTTCCTGCATTATCTAACATGAGCTTTTAGGGAGACACCTTATATCCAAACCGTAACACCAAGAGAATCTGACTTCTAGCTCTGTTCTGTGACCTACTTAATATTGCTTTAAGTGACAGAATTGTTTTAGAAAAAGGGAAATAAAATGTTGATGGTTAATACTAAGCTTTGCTTTCTCTAGTCTTATATTTTCTAGGTTTTCTGTACTGAGTATGAGTTATTTTTAAGTAATTAAATGTACCCTAAAATGACAGCTAACAAAACATAAGTTTGGGGTCAAATACCAAAATGTTTTGGAAGTTAAAAAAGAAAAAAATCTGGTTTAGATGATATAAATATTCTGTTTTAATGTTAAGTACCAGAACTACATTTCTAATTTCTCTGTGGCCTTAGAAAGCTCAGTATACATGCATAACACAAATGTGTTACTTTTCTGACTTAAAGGAAAATACCCAATAGCATCTCTCTCTTGTAAAAGTTAGAGCTGGCAATGAAATCATACTTGGGTGACTGTGCCTATTTCACCTTTTCAATGTAAGTCTAAAGTCCTGTGTTTCAATCCTAAACAAATCTGATTAATAATAAATCTGATCAACAGATATAATGATAGCCTGCTGTTATCTAAGGGATGACCCTCCAAGAGGAAATTAAAACTTTTGTAGTAACAGAACTTGAGTTTGTACTAATGACTTAAAATTAAATACTGTGAATCTACCTCCAGCCCTTTCTGTGCTGAAAACTTGGGCAAAGAAGAAAGTCAGTCAAGCATCTACAGTGAGGTCGATTCCAAAGACTATTGTCCCTGACATCATAGTTTATGTAAATGTAAAGTTATTTTCTAGCTTTGAAAATGGACAAACTGAGCTAATAAATGTTCTGTTCCTGTGAAAAAATACCTGAGATAATCAACTCAAAAGGAGGAAAGGTTCATTTTGGCTCATGGTTTCAGAGGTTTCCTCTACACTGGCTTGGCCCTGTTGCTTTGAGCCTGTGACAGCACAAGATGTCACAGTGGCAGCACATGGCACCTCATGGCAGCAGGAAGCAAAGAGGGAGAAAAAGGGCTTCGGGTCCCAATAGCCCCTTCAAGGGCACTTTCCCCACCAGTGACCTTTCTTCCTCCCACTTGGCCTGACCAATGGCACAGCACACTGGAGACTAAGCCTTTCAGGGCTACTTATCCAAACCATGGCACCAAATTATCAAAGCATTACAAATTTTAAAACTAGATGGCAACCGCCATCTGGTTGTTCCTTCTTTTGCATTCACTTACCTAGGAAGTCCACACTTTCAGCTGGGTCTCATCCACTCAAGTTTGGGTGTCCATGAACCTCCAGGCTGATAGGTACTTAAGTGGTACGTGGAAACCCAGCGCTGCTGAGCCCTGTCCGTGTGGTCGTGTGTTCCTCCTCCAGGTTACCATTTGGTCTCGCTCTGGCATGTCCTCGCTCACTTAGAAAACCTCAAGCTCTTCAGATGCTCTCTGGCTTCACTTCCTGCCTCTCCTCTGCCTTGTGCTTGCGTGCAGCTTTGCTGAAGAAGTACTTCCTCCAAGGGTGACTCAAAGCCCTTCTGGGGAAACTGTATGCTGGAGAATCATTTTACTGCCCTCAAACAAAAGTTCAGCTGGACAAAAGCATTCTAGGTTCAAGTTCACTTTTTCCTTCAACAATGGAAGACAGCCTTGCGTCACCCCAGTGTCATGGCTGAGGAGTCTAACGCCGATTTGACTCCATTCCTTTGTCTCAGTAGTCTTCTCTTTGACCCTGATGGTCTTCAGTTTTTTACTCAAATTTAGGGAAGTGCAGTTTCATCTTTTCTGTTGACACTTTCGGAGGCATTTCAATCAGTGACCTTTCTTTTTTTAATTATAGGAAGTTCTCAAACATGAAGCCCTCAGATACTGTCTTCCCTTCATTTATTGTATTTTTCTTCTGAAGCGGCTTCTGTTCTCCCTCTCTGTGAATGCTTCTTTCGTATTTTGAGCTTTTTATACACGCTTGATACCTTCTGGGAAAATTCCTCCACGTTTTTCTAATTTACCCGCTCATCTTTGGCTATATATCTCTGCTGATATCCAATCCCTCTACTTAGTTTCTCATAGTAATGATCATTAGCAAATATTACTTCTTTATACTTCTTTGCTCCTGCTTTAAATGACCAACATCTAATACTTAGTTAAAAAATATTTCTCCTGTTTACTTTAGTTAGTCATGCCTGAGCTCACTTTGGTTCTCTACCTAAATTTTGGACATTTCTAGCACAGCTCTCTGTGCATGTTGCAGAGGGTGCTGAGCCCTTGGGTGACAGGCTCTGCCTCTCCCTGGCTTGTGGCCCCTGCCTCCCCTCCACGCTGGCCTGCCATTTCCACACACCCACCCTTTCAGGTTTCCCAGGGTTTTCTAACAGTCTGTCTTTATCAACTGCACTTTCACCTCTGGTGCATTTCCATGTTGGGTCCTGGGTGGGAGCCACTACCATTTTCATTTGCAGTTCTCACTTTTTGTACAGCAGTGGAATATCACAAACTTTAAAGCTAAGCCAAACCACCCTTCTTTCCTTCTTCTCCAGGAGGCCTCAAAGTTCAAAGTTGGTCTACCATTCCCAAATGTGTTTTTGTACCATTGCTTCATAGGAATATGTCTGTGAGCATTGTTGCCTTTTATATTTTGTTTTTAAATTTTATGTAGCATAGCATCAGTGTAAGTAGAAAGTAATAATTTTGTCTCCTAAGTTTATATCTATAATGTTGAATTTATATTTATATTCAGCTCTTTTCCAAAGAACAAAAGAATGCAGATATTTTTAATAATTAATATTATATATTTATAATAGATTTATAATAATTAATCAAAGAAAAATGATAAAATGAAAACCAAAGAAAATAGATAACTCAGTTTAAGACAGAGGTTATAATAGTTGCTATGTTGGAGAATTAGACATTATTCTGACTACAAGATCATTAAACCTATTAATTTTTGGAAAAAGATCAGTCTTTGGGGGAATTGCATTTCAATTCTCAGAAGGTCACTTGCTGTGTTATCTATATAGATACAGAGGAAATCAATTTATTTTCTATTGATTCTAGTTGTTGTGAGGAGCAGGCCTGCATTCTGGATATTACAAAACCATTACAAATGGTTTTGTAATATCCAAGCTGTGTAAGCCAGAGCCTCTTAAGGCTCAAACTAGGAGCCCAGAGCAGAACAAAGCAAAAATCATCCAGAGGCTGATCTAATGTGCTTCATTTTGAGAATTAGTTTCCGGCACCCTGTGTCTTCATAGTCATACATTGCAGCATAACTGGGCTGTCCACACACCGTGAAATGATTTTAACATTTGTAGATATGATTTTAAATGGAAAAGGGCGTTACTTTTTTGTTTATTGGGCAAAACAAGTGGGCTTACGCTGACTAGAATGTGGAAGCAACCAGTGAAACAATTGCTAATATTCTGGTGCTTCCAATCGATGTTTGCAACCTTTGCTACTGTTGTTTAAAAAATTATTGATGTGTTATAATTATACATAATGGTGGGGCTTGCTGTGATATAGTCGTGCCTGCATATAACATAATTTGCTCGATTCCATTCCCCAGTGTCTCTCCTTTCTCCCCTCCCCCCACTGCCCCTTCCTCTCTTGTACTGGTCTCCCTTCTATTTTTAGGAGATACCTTTTCCTCCACATAAGAGAGAAAACACATAATCCTTGATTTTCTGAGACTAGTTTGTTTCATTTAATATCATATTCTCAAGTTCCATCCATTTTCCTGCAAAGGACAAAACTGGGTTCTTCTTTATTGTGTATATATGCCACATTTTCTTTATCCACTCAACCATGGATGGACACCTAGGCTGTTTCCACAGTTGGACTGTTGAGAATTGCACTGCTATAAACATGAGCATGCCTGCACCACTAGAGTATGCTTGTTATAGTTCTCTTGGATAAATACCAAGAAGTGACAAAGCTGGATCATGTGCTGTTCCCATGGCTAGTCTTTTGAGGCACTTCCATACTGATATCCTTAGTGTTGTACTAATTTACAATACCTGCTAATTTACAATCCCTGCTATTGGTTTTAAAGAAGTAGAATACTCGGTGCAGAGCAGTGCATGAGTAAGGTTATTCGACAAGGAAACATTGCTTTCCACATCTGTAGCTGTGCTTGGTTTTCATCACTTAGAGAATTCCTATGCAGTTGGTCCTCCGTCTCCATGGTTCTACGTCTAATGACTCAGCCAAACTCAGATGGAAAATTTTTATATGCATCTATATTGAACATTTACAGATATTTTTCTTACCATTAATCCATAAACAATACAAAATAACTCCATGACCTCTGTATTGTATTACAATGTATAAGTAGCCTAGAGAGGGTTTAAGTATACAGGTGGATGTGCATAGGTTATGCACTAATATTGTGCCATTTTATATAAGGGACTGGAGCATCCGTGACGTTCAGTCTTCAGGGGGTCCTGGAACCAAGGCCTGTGGATGCCAAGGACTGACTGGACATGGAAAAGCCATGGTTTCTTGAAGACCCTTTACCTTGCCATGGAGAGAAACATGGTGGAAGGGAATTCAACTTCAGATACACTCAGAAACATTAAAAATCATTAAATCACTCTTCAGTTTTAGAGAAAGATTTGACTATCCACACGATCGTGTTGGGGTGGACTTAGAATGAGCAGCTTTGTTCCTTCACTGTTCCTCTTACTGATTCTTGCTGCTTAATTCGTTTTGCAAACAGGGATTGAGCACCAAGGTGTGGAGCATTTGGGGAACATGTGGTGGAAGAGCCCAGTGGTCCTGCACTCATGGAGTTTAGAGTTCTGATGGGAATGAACTATCGATGAATCAATAACCATGTTTGCTCAGCAGCATAAATTAAAATACAGGTCCAGGACCTTTTCCTCAAAGACTCAGCACTGGCCGTGGGCACTGCCCGTGTGTCCTCTCTCCCCACTTGGAGGTGGTGTGCTGGGTGTCTCTAGAGCTCAGAGGCTGATCTGTGAAGCCATGTCTCCAGAGGGTGGACGACGAGACAAGAAGAAAAGAGACAAGGATTGGGGAGTAAAGAAAGCTTCGGAGGGAACCACCAAGAGCACTTTTCCCCAGAAACCACCTTTTCCACATTTCAATACAGGCATTTGTTCAGCAGTTCAGAAAAAACATTAATCAAATACGTCGATGGCGTTGGATTCTCCTGGGCGTCCAACTGTGGCCCACGTCACCTCTCCCACCCTCTAGTTGCTCTGTGGCAGTTGCACAGGCTTCAGGCGTGCGCCTGCCTCAGGGCCTTGGCACTTGCAGTTCCTGTGGCCTGAGCTCTTTCCCTCTGTGCTCCATCACACGCTCTCGCTGCAGGCCTGGCTTAACTGTCCCCTGACTTTGAGGTGTCCCTTCCCTAGACAGCACTGCACAGCCTCCCTCCTCCCACTCTGGAAGCCTCATCTTTTTACTTCCTGCTTTCTTTCTAGTAGCCATGACGGTCACCTCATTTATCTTTTATTCGTTTGTTTTGTCTTCTTCTACCCCAAATGCAATCTCTATCAAGGCGGGGTTTTCGTCTTCCGCCTGCCACTCGTGGAACAGGACTGTCACAAAGTGAACCCTCGATAAATACTCGTTGAATGACTAGATGGTCTTTGAAGGTATCAACATGGCAGCTCTAAAGCCCAGGCTGATGCGCTGGAATGCTGCTGTGTCTGAGACCCTGAGACATGGCCAAGGACTGCAGCGTGGACTCGAAAAGGAAACACTCCAATGTAATGGCACTTGGTACCATTTGCTGGTCCCTGGAAGGAGGCACACGTGTGCAGGCATGCTAAGCAGCAAACCACATAGAATAAAAGATGAGGATACAAAGGTAGCCTCTATTTCTTGAAATATTTTCATTATTAAAAAACACCAGCGGTGTGGATCTTCCAAAGAGTGATCATTTAAAACCATTTGTCTTTACTGTAGGAAAGTTTAACACACATACACCACATCTCAGTCTGCTTTGTGTTGCTATAACACTATACCTGATGTTGGATCATACAGTAAGAAAAAAGTTTTATTTAGCTCACAGTTCTGGAGGTACAAGTTCATGGTGCTGGAATCAGCCACTGGACAATCTCACAGCAGATAGCATCGCATGGAGCTGAGTGGGTGCATGTGGTGGAGCTCATGGGTAAGAGAGGGAGGAGTGAGAGAGCTGGGAGGGGGGCAAGCCGCAGCTGGCTCTTCATAACAACCTGCTCCTTCTGAGGGGGGTGCCTCCATGGTATAATCATGCCTTAAAGGCTACACCACTTCAGTATCACCCTCGGGGACCAGGGTTTCAGCACTTGAACCTTTGGGATACAAAACATATCCAAACCATAGGACACACATTCATGCAGGTATGTAAATTGTGTTGGTGAATATATATCAGATCACTTTGCAAATCTAGTTTTGCCAGCATTGCTATTAAAATGAGTTTGCTTTTCTCCAACACAACCTGCTAGTGGCACCTACTGAATACCTTAATGTGGTTAGATGACATGCATGACTAGTCAATTGTGTTAGTCATATCAAATGTGACCCATCTCCCAGTCCTTCATCCACTGAGACATTGAATCCTGCACTGGCCCCTGAGGGCTGTGCAGAGGGGCCTCTCCAGGTGACCTGCACCCTTGTCACTCCTTGGTCTCCTACCTGAACCTTAGGTCTGGTCTCTTGCTTTGGTGAACTGGGCTGAATAGCATGAAATCTTAGCCCTCGCTACTCCCTGTCAGACACACAAGGATAGTCTCTTCTGCTTCACTGTCTGCAGGTAGTGGAACTATTTTGGCATCAAGGATCTTACTGCTTTGAAACAGGAAGCAGAGAGATTTCTTTGCAACAAATTATTTTGGAGCAAACAGTTAGTAGTCTGTGGTCTCAGCTGCTGCTGACTGAGGAGGGGGGGGCAGCTGGATGCTTTGGGGAGGTGGCTGGGAGCAGGGAATCCTCAGTAGGCATTAACCTTCAAGCAACCCCTCCCTGGAAAATCAGATGATGTTAGTCATAAAGCAGAGCTGAGCTCTCTTGATTTTTGTCATCGTAGTGACGAGGGGATCAAGCACTGCACATGATTCTAACTCATCAAAAGTCTCCAGGGGAAGGCTCGGTCTCAGTGGCCACACAGCGTGACAGTGTATCAGCCAACACCTCCACACCAGTTGGCTGTGTTCCCAATTGACAATCGGCTGAGTGCAGCTGGCTGCAGTAGATTAGAAGGGAGAGGGCTAACACTGACTAATCAGCCAGAGACACGCCACCCTCTCAGAGAGTCCTTCCAGACCGCCCAGAGTCACATCTGTCATCCTCAAATCCCATGGTTCCCAGGGAGTGTTTTATTTGCAGGCTGGTTCACGTTTCCAAACGTGGGTAGAACTTTGCAGGGGTGGGGAGACCACCCAGGCCGCCTGCCTGGCGCTTTTCTGCTGGAGTACGGAGGAGGCTCACCCTCTCCAGGGAGAGACTGGCACAGCGAGGCAGCTCAGGCTGTGAAAATGGGAATCCTCACGGCACGGGGACTGGCCTCACAGAGGTCGGGTCAGTGGACCAGTCTGCCAGCCACACACCTGGAAAGATTACGAAGGGACTCAGAATCGGAAAACAGGATGGAAATAGTAACACACAGGTGTGCAAATCAAATAAGAAAGATCACCATGGGAAAAGATGCCAGAGTTCACCAGTGGCCAGAAATGTCAGTTAAAAGAATATAAGACATCTTGCTATACACACCAGGCAGGCAGCAATGCCACCAAAAGGAGCTATGATGTCTACTGTTGTGAAGATTTCAGCCAAATGGCAGTCCTCCTACCCAGACCAACACTAATGCCATGCTCCTGTCTTTTGGATAGCAGTCTGGCTCCTTCCTATGACAGTTACAATTGCACAGGTGCTTTCACCCACCAACGCTGCTTTGGGGGCTTGTCTCCTAGGCATGAATACACAAAAGAATGTTTATTTCATTGACGTGATGGTAAACTGGAAATAGCCAGAAAATGATGAACAATACCATCCATACTACATGAAAACCAGGAGCTGTACCGTTGGCGACAAAGAACGATTTAGATTTATATCACTTGGGCTGGGGCTATAGCTCAGTGGTAGAGCGCTGGCCTAGCACATGTGAGGCTCTGGGTTTAATCCTCAGCACCACATAAAAATAAAATAAAGGTATTTTGTCCATCTACTAAAAGAAAAATTATATCACTTAACTTGCTAGTGTTTTCAGCTTGCAAGAGGGAGAAAAGCACAATCAGTGAAGTGTGTATAATAAGATCCCATTTTTTTGTAAAACAAATGACAAAGACCCGACACATGTGTTTCTCTGTGGGTGTGTTTGTGACACTATCAGCTTATGTATGCATGGGAAAGCAGCTGTAGGAAGAATCAAATTTGTTATAAAAATGCACTAAAATGCTTATTTGATATAATCACATTAGTGGATTTATGTCAAAGCAATTTTAGTGTAAACATATTAAAGTATTTTATACGTGAAGCATATGAAGTATTTACATGTATAAACGTATAAATTAAATAAGAATTTCTAGGAGGAACAAGATGAGGAACATTCCAGTTGCAAAGGCCTCAGGAAAGAAAACATTGAATAATGAGGTGAATGACTCACTTGAGATGAAGCCTTTACTGAAAGCAGAGGGAAGCTTTGGAAAGCTCAGGGGGTGCCTAGGCCCAGGCTGGGGACCAGAGGCCAAGGAGGAAGTGGCACAGCAGGGGTGAGGGACTGCCCAGGGGCACCTGCCTGCCTCATTCCCGCCATCCCCTGGCAGGTCATTGCCTCTGTGCTATTCAAGAGGAACACTTCCGGCTTCCTGTCTCACATCAGGCCTTGCAGCTGGAAGCTACCAGCCTCCTTCATCCCCAGCACACTCAATGTCCCTCTGCTACTTGAGCTGACTGCACTCTTCCGTGTCACTTGGCCATCATAAGTACTCTTCCCCTCTTCCAAACACTGCGCGCACATTTTAAAGTTAGGGAGCAGAGCGGGGTAAGAGTTTTCAAAAGGGTGATGGACTCCACTTTTGTTCACAAGTAGTCACTGATCCACCTTGGGGAAGGGCATGTACCCAGGCTCAGTGACCTGGCTCAAGGTCCGTGAAAGTGCCACCACGTCCATTACGGAAAGGGCACAGTTTAAGTAGCTCCCTGGAGGATGCCAGAGACATACGGTGGACAAAAGAACAGAAATGGAGCCTCCAGTGGAGAGATCAGCACATGCCCAGGTAAGACAGTGAAAAGTCTATGTGACAGGTAAAGATGTTTTGAACAAGAGGAAGACACTGGTATATAGTAAGCAAAGGACAATAGAACCTTATTTATATTTTAAAGTCATTATAGCAGAAAGATTTATACAAGTCAGGATAAACCTATCTCCTTAGACATTTATCATTTTCATATGGTGAAAGCCTTTAAAATCCTTTCTTCTAGATTTTTACAAAATAAATAGTTCATTATCTATAGTCACTCTACTGTGCAGTAGAACCCAAGAATGTCTTTCTCCTAAGAAACCATAACCTCTCGCATCTCTCCTCCTCTCCACTCTCCCCAAACTCTGGTAAGTGCTGTGCTACTCTAAACTTTACTCAGAATATGAGCATTATGTAATTTACACATATATTGAAAACATCACATGGTACCCCATGATATGTTTGATTTTTTATATATCAGTTACAATAAAAAACAAATAAATAATGTAAAAATTCAAAAAGTTTGCTAAATCTTGAAATTCTTATGAAATCACAAAATTAGCAAAGCAACCTGGAGCAATAAGAACAAATCTGGAGGGATAACCCTGCCTGACTTCAAAGTATACTATGAAGTTCTAGTTACCAAAACAGCATGGTATCTGCATAAAAGCAGACACACAGATCAATGAGACAGAATGGAAATAACTTCTTGCATTGATTTTTGACAAAGATATTTTGTCAATTGTTTTTGACAAGGGAGCCAAGAGCACACAATGGGAAAAGAACAGTCTCTTCAATAGCTAATGCGCAAGACAGGCAGAAGAATGGAACCAGACCGACCTCTCACCACATACAGCAATCAACTCAAAACAGATTAAAGACTGAACTGTAAGACATGAAACTACTAGAAGAAAATGTAGGGGAATGCTTCAGGGCTTTGGCATAGGCAAAGATTTTTTGGGATATGATCCCAAAAGTACAGGCAACGAAACCAAAAATTCACAAATGGCATTACATCAAATAAAAATCTCTGCACAGCAATGGATACAATCAGAAGAGCAAAGACAGCCTACTGAGTGGAAGAAAGTATTTGCAAACTATGCATCTGTCCAGGGGTCAATATCCAGAATATGTAAGGAACACAAACAAAGAACTCATTTAAAACGAGCTAAAGCTGAATAGACATTTCTCAAAAATGTCACTGGGGGATGGGGAAAGGTTGGTCAACAGGTACAAATTCTCAAAAGAAGATGTACATGCTTTTGTCCACCAGGATGCATGTACAAGACTGTGCGTAACAATATTGCATAATAATATTGTCCACAATAGCAAAAACTGGAAAAAGTTCAAATGCTATCAATTAAAGTATGTAAATTTTAGGGCTAAAGATAAAGCTCAGTGGTATAACTGGGAGCCCAGCATAGTATACATGAGGCCTTGGATTTGATCCCAGCATTGTAAAAAAAAATTGGGGCTGGGGATGTGGCTCAAGTGGTAGCGCGCTCGCCTGGCATGCGTGCAGCCCGGGTTCGATCCTCAGCACCACATACAAACAAAGATGTTGTGTCTGCCGAGAACCAAAAATAAATATTAAAAAAAATTAAATAAACAAAAATATGTAAATTTGAGAATATTCACACAATAGAATACAAATTAACAGTAAACTTGAAATTGAAAAACACATGCGTCCACAGGCATGGATTTCAAAAAAAATATATGGAGCAAACTAATCACAGAAGAGCATGTGCAAAATGATTCTATTTATGTAAAATTACATATTGTTTATTGTAAAATTAAACGCTTTAACAATCTTTCTTGAGGTGTATGCGTATATTTTCAAAACTATGACAAAAAACAAGAGGGTGATTATATAAAAGTCAAGAGAGAAGGTACATTCTTCAGGGCATGAAGGTGGCATGAGGAAGGGCCGTGTGGGGTATTCATAATGTCCTGGGATTATGGGGACCAGGAATCACTTGCTTTGTTCTTTGTCACAACATGGATTTCATAGTCAGTGATGGTAAAATAAAAATAACAAGGAAGTTGGTTGGTTTTCCCCCTTCCCTGTGTCTTTCTCCTGACCTGCCACTCCCCTCCTTCCCTCCATCCTCCTGGAGATTTGGGGCTGCAGCATCCACAGGACTGTAAGCTGCAGAAGACAGCTCAGTGCCAGTTGGGGTGTGCAAGGCTGAAGTCACCACAGACCCCACTGACAATGGCTAAGCACAGTAGACGCTTGGTGCTTTGTAGCAGGTGTATGGGTTGTCTCTACCTCCCGAGACTTGGGCTGATGGAGACTCTCCATCTCCACACAGGTCTGTCTGGTCAGCACCAGCCTGGCTCAGTTCAAAGGCAGAAAGGATGGACCAACATGGACAGGAGCTTTGCGCATGCTCCGTTGGAGAGAACTGTGGCATGTGACCAACTTTGGCACTGAAGATGTGTCCAAGGAAGGCTGGATTTTGCTTGCTAAAAGACTCATGCCTACATGGAAACGAGGAATCTCTATGCTTTGACATAATCCCCAACCTCCTTTAAATACCTGCTCTCGATGTTAGAACAGGTACTTCATTTGCTCAAAGACAAATTGCTATTAAACAACAACAAATGTTTGTCTATCCCCACTAAGCCCAGATAAATGTATGATTGCTATTTACCCATCTACCTGTATTGCTCTTCTTCTCCTGGTTATCCTTCACCTTAAGGATATGTCCTTTGAGATACTAGTTCTATGGATTAAGGACTTTTTCCCACTGACCCAGTGCCTGTGTGTGTGTGTGTGTGTGTGTGTGTGTTCATCTCAAGGTCATCTTGTTCAGCAAATACCTTGGAACCAAAGTCACTTCAATCCTCAGTGCCTCTTAAGGTAGTTCCCTTCACTTAAATTTAACCTGGAGAGCCTTTCCTGCTACGGCATCAATGCCATGAGAGTTCCTCCTGAGGCTAGCCAGGGATTTTACTTGCTTTCAGCAAGAAAGTCAGTCTGTGTAAATTGCCTGCTATGTCTTTGGCAAGGGCAGTGTGGACTGTCTACCTTGAATGGCTAGTGCTTAGCCCTGAGTTGGCCTGTACAGGGTTGGAGAAGGATCTCTGTGCTGCTATTAGAAACTTCTATGACATTGCAGCCCTGAGGATGGGGAGACTTTCAGAGAGAACTAGAAGAGCTCCTAAAAGATTTTTAGATGGATGTCTGAACAACAAAGTACACTATGCTAGAAAAGATATTTTTCTCTAAAATATGGGCCTTCTGATTATAAATACACACACACACAGAGAGAGAGAGAGAGAGAGAGAGAGAGAGCCCACCAATGCATACAGAAATACTATTGACAAGTGACATCATTGCCCCTACACTTGCTGCTTCCTTCTCCCATATAATGCCAGCAGCTTCTGTTTTTCTTCCACTAGATGAAAACTCAAATCACTGATGAAAAGAAACAAACAAAACTGCTGCTATTTCACGTAATTGTGCATCAGATTGAAATCAGTAAGAGGCAATGAGAAACACACAATCTTCCCTCAGCTTTTCTCCTTGTTCAGATAGTTTCGAATGCAGTCATTTTCAATACATTGTCTTTCTGGTTGTAATTCTTGGCACTTTATCTGCATCCCCATTGCCAAAGCCACAGCTGTGGTCTACATTCCAATGACCTTGTGACTCATGCTGCCTGTCCCTTCCACCCTGTGGGATACCACCAGGCGTGATTCTGCTAACGCAAATCAAGACAAAATAACTCCCCAAAAGATTTTAGTGGGTTTTGTCATCACTCACATTTGTTTCCGCAGAATTCAAGAATAACAAAATGTATTAGCATTAAGCATGTCTCAGGTGTTGTACTGAATAGTTTAAAGACATAATTTCATTTAATTATCCCAGTAAATTATGATATGGATACTTGTAGATTTTCCCTTCACAGGTGTGACAATCACTAATTTGCCAAAGTTTCTCAAATGATATCTTAGTCTGCTCAGTCTGCTATAATAATATGCCACAGATGGGGTGACTTAAACAGCAAGCATTAATGGGAAATTTGAGACTGGGAGGCTGGCAGATTCAGTGTCTGGCCAGGGTTCTCTTCCTGTCTTGCAGATAGCTCTCTTCTTGCTGTGCCTTTACACAGCAGAGGGATGGTGCCAGATCCATGGCCACTTAAAAGGGCACTAATTCTATCATAAGGGCCTCAGCGCGATGACCTTAACTAGCCCTAAATACCTCCCAAAGGTCTCATTTCCTCTTACTTGGAGGGTAAGGCCTTGACATAGGAATTTGGGGAAACAGAAACATTCAGGCCATAACAGACGGTAAGAGAGGGAGATAGGTTAAAAGAATTTGATCCGACTCCTGTCCTTGCTCTTGGGCTCCAGGCACACCTCTGTTTCTCAATCACATTCAACTTGATCTTCCCTGGAATGCTTTGTGGTACCTGCCTGGAGTACTCTGTCTCCAGATCTTGACAGGCCTGAATCCTTTGGTTCATTAGATTCAGTTCCAATACCACCTTCCTTGATCTGCCTTGTACCAGTGGTCTACAGTAGATCCCTTCACCTCCACCTGGTCACTCCATCAAGTATCCACTTTGCTATTCCTCCTGGCATATGCCACTCTGCAGCAATGTCTTGTTCATTTGTGAATGTACTTACCTACTCTCCACCTCCTCTCTAGAGCAGAGCTTCATGAGAGCAGGAGCTGGGTCTCTCTGGTTGCA
Organism: Marmota flaviventris; assembly: GCF_047511675.1. Lineage (NCBI taxonomy): Eukaryota > Metazoa > Chordata > Mammalia > Rodentia > Sciuridae > Marmota > Marmota flaviventris. The sequence continues at coordinate 169,285,015 of NC_092500.1, forward strand.
CCAGTTAATGCCACATGAGGGAGTGGATTCCACCCCGAGGCCACAACCCTTCAATATCAGTCTATCAAGATGGATGCAATGTTTCATTTGAAGCTCCAGGGGACACGGGGACCAGAGGGCCATATGCAGAGTCACCACTTCACACATCATTTGACACCCAAAGCTCTGCCCAGGAAAAATCAAACAGGACCAAAAGACATGTCCCTTTTAGGAATAAAAATACCCATCTCTGAACCCTCATCTAGGGGAATTCTAATTCTTCTCTTTAATCCCTTTCTGGGCTTAATATTTGTGTTCCCCCCTCCAACCCATAGGTCAAAGCCCTAGTCCCCAGTAAGGTGATATTTGGAGGTAAGGTTTTAATTAGGTGAATTAGTGCCTTTGAAAGGAGAGAAAGAGACATCAACGAGAGCTTCCTCCCTTTTCCATGTGCAGACATGGGGAGAAGTCTCTGCAAACCATGAAAAGAGCCCTTAGCAGGAGCCTTGATCTTGCACTTCCAGCCTCTAGAACAGTGAGGAATCCGTGTGTCGTTCAAGCTGCCAGTTGACAGCATTCTGTTATGGCAGCCCCAATGACTAAGACAGTCCTCCATCACTCCACCCAGGGCCAGGCACCCAAGGACGCCCAGGAGGCTTCCTTCCTGCCCTCAATTGCTAGCTAACTTGCCACCCACAGGCCCCAGTTGGTGTCCTCTCTGTGGCTCCTCCCTGTCCCACACACTCCTTTGTCACCCAGTACCATCTTCTTGGTGGTCTCACCTGAGTGGAGTCTTTCTGCCTGAGGATGGGCACCAGCTCTGCCCTCCAAGGTACATTTCCTCCGGTTGCTGTTGGCTGGCCAGCACCACCATCCAGGCTGATTCAGCCCAGTGGACTGCATGGTCTCAGGATGGATGGCTTCTCAAGGATGCTCCGTGACCCATTCCTTCCCAGAGCTTCTGGTCTCTTCTGGCAGATCTGGTCCTGGGCAGCATCTGCAAGATGAGAAGTTCTGTTTCTCTTTCTACCATGAAGAAGGGAGACCCCTCTGCTTCTTGCTCCTCTTCTCTCTGGGCAGGATCATGTAGCCCATCTCCAGTTCCCTAACTAGTCATGCAAATTAATTCCCCCTCCTTCACTGAGGATGTCAACAGACCTCTAAGATTCCTCCATTTTTAATATTAAATCTTTCGCATTTCTTGTTCTCATCTTTTGTTTAACAATAGCTAGAGATTTTATAGGTCTCCAATATATTTCCCATTGATCAGAATGCTTTAGAAACATATTCACGAATTATTGAAAAACTTACCACAAGCCTACTATTTACCAGGCATTATTCTAACTCTTTGGCTAACTCCCTCACTAGAAAGCTAAACAGTTTGCAAAGCTCTATACTAATAAAGGCGTAAATAAATATCTGCTTATTGGCATTTTAGGTGTTCTGCTTTTCCGAGCCCAGCTCAGTCTGAGTTTTTAATTAATTTAAATATGTATTGCCTAGGGAGTACTAAAACAGTTGAGTCAGTATTCCAAATGCCAAGTGAGGCTATTTGAATTAACAATAACAACAACAACAACAAAAAGTTCCAGGTCAGAGGCACAAAGCCAGCATAAACCATGGCTGCCTATCATGGTGTGACACAGTTCAGGATCAAAAAGAAGGGAGTTTACATATGGTTTTGGGATCACATTCTTCATTGGCACCATTAAAAAAACAAAACTAAATTAATTCAGGGGACCAGACTGGTCAGAATTAAACTATTGCGTTTATTTGGTTGTCTGATTCACATTAGGTTGGAAACTGTATAAAGACATGTACGTTGTCTAACTCTGACAGGTGAATGTGGCTCTGCCCTGCCCTGACCCAGCCTAGAGGACAACTCTTAGCTGGTAGAATCACCAGAGCATCCCAGGTCTGGTTAGCGATAAGTGGCTCATTCTCTGGAGGAGAGCCAGTTGCCACTCATTAACTCAATTACTTAAGAAGTGCTCGATGTATAGCAGATACTGAGTTTTACACGGGCACTGTTAGAGGCCACTTTGAGAATGTTACTTTTGAAGGCTGAAATCCACGCAACACAGAGACTGGGACAAAGTTTTTAATGTCTGAGGAAGATGAGCAGGATGCCCGTGGAAACAGGGAGTGCAGGACGTGTGAGGGTAGAGAGAAACAGTCTGAGTCTCCAGGGGCAGGTGAGAGATGGTGAGAGTGAGGATGCTCAGCCCTACGGTCCCCTGGCTTCCATTACTTCAGGAGGTTCTGGTATGGGTGCTTCTATGACTAGCATTCCACCTAAGAGGGTCTCAAAGACAAAACTTGGGTAAGCTATGGAGAGGAAAGTGGGTCCCAAAACACTCGACAAACTCCTATGGGGATTTGGCCTGCAGTGTAGACTTACTCCCTGCCCTTATGGAGCTTCCACTTCATGTGGCAGAAAACAAACATGTACAATACATAGAATGTCACGTACTGATAAATACCATGAAAAATAATGAAAGCCCAGGAGCGGGTCAGAGAGCAATGAACGGGGTGTCAGGGAAAGCCCCGCAGTCAGAGCAGACCTTAATAGAAGGTGATATTTGAGCTGAGAAAGGAATGAAGTACAGGAGCCAGGCATATGGGTACCTGGAGGCAGAACATTCTAGGCACAGGGAACAGAAAGTGCAGAGTCTCTGAGCATGTGCCAGTGTGTTCCAATCACATCTAGGAGGTGCACGGAGGGAGCCTGCACTGGCTCTCCAGCAGCAATCATGGACCTTCAGGGACTGGGCAAGCCAGATGTGAAACACAGCTGTACTCTTCAGACCCGCATCTGCCCCCGACTCGACTCAGCTCCTTCCCGCCACACAAACACAACCCAAGGGGAAGTTTCTGCCTCAGTCCTAGACCTCATGGAGGGTCTACTTCCCTGTCCACACCCACTTTCCATAAGATAAAGAAGCCCCTGACAGAATGTGTCCTGCCTGTCCTCATGGTGCCAACAGTAAGACTCACAAGCAGTTAGTTTACACATCTCCTACAGCTGGTTAGTAATTGTGTGTGTGTGTCTGTGTCTGTGTGTGCGCACGCACATGTGTGTAGCTGAGGCAGGCACCGGGGGCCTGGAGCATGCTAGGTAACTGCTCTTCCACAGAGCTACACTCCCAGTCCCAGATCAGAATTGTTTTTAAGAAAAACACTGTCATGCAACTGCCATACATGCTCAAGTTCTTCCTTCTTTCCAAAAAACTGTCACTCAGTATGAGGGTCACCTGATGAAGGAAATGTGAATTTCAGGGTGCATGCTCATGGCTTTTGGAGAATGAGAGATTTCCCCAGTCAATGTTTTCTCTGTATTCATCCTTTCCCCATGCCCCGCCCCACTTAATTTATTTCAAATATGATTGGTTAGTACAACATTTGTTAAGAGGGATGAAAGATAGACAGAAAAAGGTAATGAGAAGTAGCTTTGGAAAATACAGCAATAAAGGCTCACAGATTAATGTCTGCCTTTAGGTTTTTTTCTTGGTATACGTATTTCAAAAGGCGGCTGCCGAAGAAACTTTTTGGAGGGATGGAGATGGTTGTTAGCTTGCTTGTGGTGGCGGTATCGTGGGGGTGTGCTTACGTCCAAACTCATCAAATTGCATACATCAAATACACGCGGGTTTTGTATATGTCAATTATGCCTCAATAAAACTGATTTCAAAAGTTATAAATAAGCTCGGATTTTATGCTATATTCAACCTTCTAGTGAACAGACATCTACTAAGGGCTCATATGTGCCAGCTCTATGCTAGATGGCATAACAATGGGAAGCAAGTCATGGTCCCTGGCCCAGCACATCCCTCAGGGAGCACACAAGCACACAAAGCACTCGCAAGGCTCTGCGGCAGTAGGCAGGCTCGGCACCATGGCAACCTGTAGCAGGGCTGCCCCATTCCGGGGGTGGGTCAGGATTGTGATTCACGAATCACGGCCTGGCTCATAGCTATCAGTGACAGGCACAGCCACCTCCCCAGACTTCAGCTGGATGGGGAAAATCAATTTTCTTTTATATCACCATTTTATTCACACATGAGCATCCCCTCATCCCAGCTGGCTGCTTCCTGAAGGCTGTCTCTCTCGGAGGCTGCAAGCTAGTGATTAACCACAGGGGATTCGAGAAGGGCAGACAAAGTGTTGGCCGTTGTTTCATTCTCTCTAAATGCCAGATTTTCTGCATCAGTAAGGGTGCAGCTATGACAAGATTCGGGCTGCTTCCTCTGTCATATATTTTCTAACACACCATGGAAAGAAGATATTAATGCATCAGGGGAGAAGAAACAAATAGATTCAATTATCTTAAAACCTTGTGAGTAGACGATTTTTTAGAACGACGTGACTACGGCTTAACAAAGAAGATAAAAATAAACAAAGAAAATTTGGTTGTTAATAGGAAGTGGAACCACATTTTCTGTTTAAATCTATAAGCACATGAAAAATTAAGCCCCGAATTTAATTTCCCATTCTGTACAAGATTCTGAACGAAAGTCTGATTGATGGGCATATAATGACCGTGACATCATTTTTTATGTAGTCATCATTCTGTTCCTGTTTAGCAATTTATAGATTGTAATTCCATGTGTGACCATTTTAAAAATTACCTACCAATAAATAGCCTCCATATGCAGGCTGTGTGTGGTAAGAACCGTTCACATAGAAATGGCTAAAGCGTGAATTTTAACCAATGATAAACATATCTGATTCATACCAGAATTAATCAGCCAAGGCTGGGTAATGTTTAATCACAGACGAGACACAGATCAATAAATTAAACACCAGGTTCATAATTAAAAGTGCTTCCTGGGAACAGGTCACACCTCTGAAAGCAGCACAGAATAACTTCTTGTGTATTCTGCCCGTGTTCTCTTTCATCCTGTGTTTGGCCTTTAGTCACAGAGGAATTGATGTTTACTGCAAAGAGCCTGGAGTCAGGAGATCTGTATTCTGGTCTCAAGGCTGCTGCAAGTTAACTGTTTGACCTTAGAAAAAAATAAGTTCTAACCTTTGCTTCAGCTTGCACATCTGCAAAATGAAGATACTTTATAAAGCTGAGTTATGAAAGGAACAAAATATTAATTGATACAAATATAAAATATCCAAATAGTCTGTGCACAAATACTAAGTATCATAACAATCATGCACACTAAATTTAAGGTTGAAGGGGTATCAAAAGGAGAATTCTCATTTAGAAATGCATTAAAGCCAATAAGATAGAAAATATGTGTTTGGGTATGCATGTTTTTGGTGTTGAGACACTTGTAAATACTAAACATTTTTATCTAGCACAGAATTACATATTCCATATGTGCACACAGGTTCTGGAAATATAGATCTGTACAAAGAAGATGATGATCATTAATTTATTTGGCTGTCTTACACATGTTGAGTCACATCTCCAAATAAAAAAATCAATAAAGAAGGCTGATAAATGGATCTCCATGAGGGCTGAAAACAGACAAAGGGAGAGGCTTTGTTTCTGAAACCTGCAGCCTGGAATGAATCACACAGTGCAGAGCCAAAGCCACCCACAATTAATCTCAGGTGGGAGAAGCAAGGGGAGATGGACAGGGCATGTCATCACTGATATGCACATTTGGGGCAAGTGGACATAACTTTAATATAAAATGTTAAATGAAGTTCTTTAAGACCGGTGTGAATTCTGCAATCTGCTTTAAACACATTGTCTTCAGAAGACAGACATAGGTCTGTATTAATATTTAGCATTGGTTTTCTTGTGTTCACCTGAAGGAAAACCTCATGAATCATAATCATGGGGTAAAATGCTTTCTCTCTATCTAAATCTCAGAATTGCTTCTTAAACCAACACTAGCCATGCCTAAATCTACAGAAAATTAAGGATCAGCAGGTGGCATCATAAGAGGGACTCAGTCAGGTCATAACCAGTGGTCAGGCCCACTGTCCAGAGGACAAGAGAATGGGCAAGTGGAATCAGCCAGAAGAATGCAACCGCACAAAAAGACTCTTGGACCCCCTTCAACAGGCTTAAGAGTTACTTTCCCCGCGGACTGTAGGCATCACCCACAAAAGTAGGCAGGACTGGAATGCTAAACCCAGACAGGGAGACATATCATCCTGACTTATTAGATAAAATGTCCTGATGCACTAGGATCCGTTGCAGGAAAACACACACACACACACACACACACACAAACTGAATAAGGAAGGAAATATGCTGAGTCCAACACGGGATGAAATGGATGTTGGACTGATCTGACAAGGTCCCCCCACCAGTTCTTCCTTTTGGATGCTGGGGATCAAACCCAGGGCCCCGTGCATGTTAAGCAAGCACTCTACTATGGAGGCACGACCCCTCCTTCTGACAAAGTTTTTAAAACATCCAACATAAAAGTATTTTAAACACCAATTACGAAGTCCCTTGAAACAAATGGAAAAACAGACAATCTTAGCAAAGAAATTTGTAAGTATAAATAAAAGAGCCCAATAGAAATAATGCAACACAAAAAAAATGACTTATAATTTAAACCCTTAGTAGATGGGCTCAATAGCAGAATGGAGAAGACAGGATAGAATAAGTGAGCTTAAGTACAGGCTAATAGAATTCCTCCTGCCTCAACCACGTACAGAAAGTACACTCAGAAAAATACTTCCACAGAGCCCCAAGGACCATTGGGACAATAACTAAAGATTCAGTTCTTTACCATTTGAGTCATAGGATAAAGGGCTGACTAAAGAGTGTTTGAAGAATAAATGGTTGAAAACTTCACAAATTTGGTGAAACACACACACATGTAGATCCGAAAAACTCCAAACATGATAAATCCGAAGATTCTATACCACACACATCCTAATTAAAATTTTGAACACTACAGATAAAGTAAAATCTGAACTCAGACAGAGAAATGACACATTAATTATGGAGGAACACCAATTCAAATGACAGCAGGTTTCTGATTCCAAACCATGGAAGCCAGAAAGCAGAGGCACAATATCTTGGAAGTAATTAAAATTAAAAAAAATTTTTTAAAAAACCTCTCAGGTAAAAATCCTATGCATCATGAAATTATGCTTCAAGGATTAAGGGAAAATAAAAATATTTTCAGGTAAAAACCAAACAATCAACCAACCTAAGCGAATTTGTTGCTAGCAAACCTATCCTAAAATAATGACTCAGGGAAATTCTGCAAACAGAAAGGAAAAGATAGAAAGAAAGCTGGGGCATGGAGGAGAAAGAAACAAAGAGGAGCAAGATGGGTAAAAGACTGTTCTTCACAAAAACTCCAGTCTTCCCTTCGTATGAGTAAAGGACTTCCCAAAAGTCTATGGGTCAAAGTGGACATCGCACAGGAACCAAAAAAATACATAGAACCAAACAAAGGCACAAATACAGAATATCAACATATGTGAGACACAAGTAGAGCAGCACCAACAGGGATATTCATTACACTAAGTGCTTTCATTAGAAAGGAGAGAAGATCTTAAGTCAATATCCTAAATTCCTACCTTAGAAACTATGAAAGAAGAGAGAAAAAAAGAAACCTAAAGCAAAATTAAAGAAAAAATTACTAAAGATAAGAGCAAGGAGATGAAATTGAAAACAGGGAAACAACAGAAAAAAACTTGGTTCTTAAAAAAAATACATATAATTGAAAAAATCCATATGATTGATAGATCTCTAGCAAGATGAATAAATATTTAAAAAGAGAAAACCCAAATCACTAATATAAGAAATAAAAAGTTATCCTTCAGATCCTGTAGTATTAAAAATAAAAAATAAACATTACATGGGGCTGGGGCTGTAGCTTAGTGGCAGAGCACTTGCCTGGCACATGTGAGGCACTGGGTTTGATCCTTAGCACCACATAAAAATAAAAATAAAAAATAAAGGCATGCTGTCCATCTACAACTAGAAAAAAATTTTTTAAAAAGAATATTACAAGTGACTTTTATACTCATAAATTTGATAAATGAAATTAATCAATTTCTCCAATTTTACATTACTAAAACACAGCCAAGACAAAATAGCTAACATGAATAATCCTATAGCTGAAAGACCTAAGCAATCTCATTCTACTTGAGACCTCATTTTGCTCTGAAACTTAACCTCTGACCTACTGCAGTCCTAAAGTCAGGAAAATACCACAGAAAAGCTCTGTGGAAACAGTTCTCGGGAAAAGCTGCAGATGGTGATCACCTAAGATAGGCCAAAATATGGAAATATATGAAATTCCAGATGGCCCCCACCTAGGTGTGGTGACCAATATCCAGATGGCCCCCACCTAGGTGTGGTGACCAATATCTAAACTAGAAGCCCTGCAGCTTGACACATACCCTCCTTTCGACATCCACATGGTTTAAACCAATCAATTTTAAGTGTGTCAACCCCTTGAACTAGCCAATAATTCTTTCCAGATTCTTTCCCACCACTTGATACTCTAATCATGTTTTAGAGTTGTTGTATGATTTTCCCGCGGTGTGTGATGATTTGCTAAGAGATGCTATGATGTATGTGAAGTCCCTGCCTTCTCCAAAGAATGTATAAAACTGCTGCAAACCCAGGGCTTGGGGCCTCTCAGTGTCACCAGTTGCTGTGTGCGCACAGAGGACCCAGCTAGCTCGCAATAAACACCTCTTTGTTGCTTACATCGATCTTGGTCTCTGGTGGTCTTTTGGGGGTCCCAATTCGAGCATAACATAGCCATCAAAGAAATTAAATCTAACTAAAACCTTCCAAAAAAGAAACCTCCAGGCCTTGATAATTTCATTGGAGAATTCATCAAATATTTAAAGAGGTAACATCAATTTTACATAGCATCTTCCAGAAAATAAGAGAGTAATGAAGACTTCCCAGTTTATTATATTACATTATTATCAGCCTTATACCCAACCCACATAGTATAAAAAGCAAAAATACAGAGTAATGTCTCCTATGATCTAAGTTGCTAAAATATTTGCCAAAATTCTTTTCAGTTGGCTGATAGCCAACTGAACCCAACAATGTATAAAAGAATCACGTACCATGTTTTATAGTTTTTATCTGGAATGTCCCCCAAAGGTTCGTGTATTCTAGGCTTGATCCTCAGTTGGTGGTAATATTGGAAGGTGGTAGAAACCAAAAGAGGTAGGTTACTGGGGGAGTGCCATTTGTTTTATACCTGCACTCCCTTGCTACTCTGTACATTCCTTCCCCCACACCCCTCTAAAATGAACAGCTTTGTTCTACCACATCCTTCTGCCATAATGTATTGTCTTACCATGACCTTGAAACAGTGGAGCCAGCTGATCACATACTAAAACCTCTAAACCCTAAGCCAAAATAAATCTTTCACCCTCTAAATTGATGTTTTTAGGTGTTTTGTCACAGCAGTGGAAAGCTGACTAATATATCATGAACTAATGGTATTTATTCCAGTTATGCAAGGCTGGTTCAATATCCAAGACCAATCAACATCTACTGTACAATATAAATTTTTTAAAAATCATATTAATTGAAGCAGAAAAGGCATTTTAAAAAATCCAACACTCTCTTATGATAAAAATTTTCAGCAAATGAGAAATAAAGGGGAACTACCACAACTAGATAAAGAACACTTAGAAAAAACCCACAGCTAACAGAATACATAATGGTGAAAGACTGAATGCTTTCCTGCTAATATCAGGAATGAGACAAGAATTTCCCAGCACTTTTATTCAAGAAAGTATTAGAAAATTTAGCTACTGCAATAAGGTAAAACAAAGAAATGAAAGGAATACAATTGGAAAGGAAGGAATAAAACTTTCTCTATTTGAAGATGACATGACTGTCTACATAGAAAAACCCAAGAATTCTACCCTCACCAAAAAAATTCTGGAACCAATGAGTGAGTTCAGCAGGTCTCAGAATACAAATTGAGCTGACCAAGCTGATTGCATTTCTAATCCCCACAATGAACATACAGCCACTGAAATTAAAAGTACAATACCACATACAATTGCTGCAAAGAAAATAAAGTACTTAGGTATACATATGCTAGTCAGAGAAACAACGTTGTTTCAAAGCTTGGGTGGGTTTGAGTTTTGTTATTGTTGTTCTTGTTGTTGTTTGTACATATAAAAACGTTTATTCTAAAATTTCTATGAAAAAATTCGGACTTTAGAACAACTAAGACAAACTTGTCAAAGAAGAATAGAACATCGGGGCAAGGAGAAAACATAGTGGTGGGGAGGGAGAGAGCCGCCCTGTGCCCTGGGCGCTGTGCCCACAGATCTCACCTCGTCGGACTACTCCATTGAGAGTGTTAGAGGACCCTGTCCAGCTGCTCTCCACAGAGCTCTGTGACCCTCACATGTCCTCAGCGTTGGAGTAGGATGCGCGGTGTTGGAGCAGGACCCAAAGCCCAAGTTCCAGTCCACGCAAGACTTGGCCAGCGCCTGAGCAGAGTCACCTACTGAAAGGTGAGTGACTCACTGAGACAGAGATTCAACCAAGGGATTTATTGGGGGCTCTGCCCGAAGGGGAAGAAAAGAAGAGGCAGAGAGAGGAGAGGAGGAGGGCAGAGAGCGTGAGCTTGCAAGTTTAGGCTTCAGAAAGGTTGCATAGGCGACATGGCAAGTGCTGATATGCAGGGTGACTCAGGAACAGTGTGTGGACACTGTGTCCTGCAGGGATTGGTTGAGAAAACTTTTGAATTTGGTGCTCTTCGGCTTGGCGCCCTTTGGAGAGGAGGGGGAGGGGTAAGGGAGTCCATGATGTTCTCCCCAAGAGGGAAACTGAACTTCAGTGGGGAGTCCCCCGCACACCCACCACCTAGCAACATGACTGCAGGTCGCCAAGACTTCGCCCTGCTCCCACGCAGGTCATTCAGCTGCCACCTACCCACAGAGCAACACCATCGCCCGGCTCCCCCACCTCCCCAGGCTCCTCCCACCTCCCCAGGCTCACCCACCTCCCCAGGCTCCCCTAACCTCACCAGACACCCCAGCGCTGAAAGCAGACCGCCACCATCTTGACTCAACATTCTCCCCATTTAGCTGGGGCAGTTCCCAGATCGGATCTCCAGCGGCCAGGTTTCCAACCTTCCCCCCTCCCCAGCGGCCAACCCAACACAGTAGCTGCCCAACACAGATGTGCAGTGCAACCAGGGAGCCGCCCAGGGGTGAGAGTTTCCTCAATTGGGAATTGACTGCTAGGGGAGAGGGAGACCAGGAACTGGAAATCTCCAGGCCAGAGAGGGAGACAGTACCAAGTGCTCACATCATAACAGCGAGCGGTCCCAAAAGAGATCTGTGAGGTGCAGTCTTTCTGCAGGGACTGGTGAGTGGGTGCCACTCCCCACATCCAGTTGCCTTGTGCCAGGACCAGTCTTCCCAGCCTGGTTACCTCTACCATCCTGAGGGCAGAGACACGAGCTTACAACAGACAACCCCACCTACTGGGTGAGAAGAGAAGCGAGAAAGATGGGGATCTCCAAAGCGAGCTACAACCCTGGCTTCTTCCTTTTTGTTTGTTTGGGGTTTTTTTGTTGTTGTTGTTTTTGTTTGTTTGTTTTTTCTCTTCTACCCCTCTGTCCTCCCGCCCTCACATCCCCAACACATGTGAAAACAAGAACTCTGCATGAAATAGGACTTTGAGGACTGAGTCATCTGAATAATATAATATAGAGGTGTTATATATGCCCTTTTTTCTTTTCCTTTTTATTCTTTCATTTTTCTTTCCCCCTCCAAATTTTACTATTTTAACATCTGTATTTTTCTAAATACACATGTATGCTTGTTTTATATACTCTATTGTCATCCCATGTACTTGCCTACCTTAAATTACTTCCTGTCTATTCTCTTGTTATTAACCCTCTTCACTAGGTTTCTCCTTCATACTGCCTCAGATATATTGACTCTGTATCCTCACATCCTACCTCCTCAGCATATCGTCCTACACCCCACCCCCAGGTTATTGTCCACTGTCAGAAACTGTAAACTTTTTTACAAAACTACTGATTATATTTTAGATAATAATTGAATCCAACATTTCTGTACATCAAGACTAAACTGTAAACATCTTAATAACAATAAAGTGTTCATAGGTGGTATATTGTTGATATTGGGATCTCTTAACATTGTCCTTCCCCACAAAGGAGAGGAACCTTGGAACCCTACAAGAGCACTACAAAGCTATAGGGTAAAAACAATAACAATCTAGACCCACAGAGCTGGAAAGGAAGACACACAGACAACATGAAAAGACAAGGGAAGAAAGTGCCCCAAACAAATGAGACACCACATCATTAGAATCATTGGCAGCCACAGCAGGAGGAATGACAGAGGAGTTTAGGATGTACATGGTTAAAGTGTTCTGGGAACTCAAGGAAGATATAAGAGAGCACATACAGGCAGTGAAAGATCACTTCCACAAGGAGCTACATAAACAAATACAGGAAGGAAAAGATCACCTCAACAGGGAGATAGAGGTGCTAAAAAAAAAAACCAAAACAAAACAAAACAGAAATTCTTGAAATGAAAGAAATAATAACCAAATTAAAAGCTCAAATGAAAGCATCCCCATCAGAGTAGACCATTAGGAAGATAGGACATTGGATAATGAAGACAAAATATATAATCCTGAAGAGAACATAGACCACACAGTGATAAAAATGCTAAGAAACCACGAGCAGAACATTCAAGAAATATGGGATAGCATAAAAAGACCAATTTAAGAGTTACTGGGATAGAGGAAGGCATAGAGGTCCAAACCAAAGGAATGAACAATCTTTTCAATGAAATAAAATCAGAAAACTTTCCAAACATGAAGAATGAATTGGAAATCCAAATTCAAGAAGCCTACAGGACACCAAATGTACAAAATCACAACAGATCCACGCCAAGGCACATAATAATGAAAATGCCCAATTTACAAAATAAAGAGAGAATTTTAAAAGCCACAAGAGAAAGGAATCAGATTACATATAGGGGAAAACTAACTAGAATAACAGCAGATTTTTCAGTACAGACCCTGAAAACTAGAAAATCCTGAAACAACATGTATCAAGCTCTGAAAGATAATGGGTGCCAACCAAGAATCTTGTATCCAGCAAAATTAAGCTTTAGATTTGAAGATGAAATAAAAACCTTCCATAATAAACAAAAGTTAAAAGAATTTATAGTTAGAAAACCAACACTAAAAAAATCCTTGGAAAAATATTCCATGAAGAGGAAACAAAAAACAACAATGAAAATCAGCAGAGGGAGGTAGTACTCTAAAGGAAAAACTAATCAAAGAAGAAAATCAAGTCAAGTTAAATAACAAAAATAAACAAATATGACTGGGAATACAAACCATGTCTCAATAGTAACCCTAAATGCTAATGGCTTAAACTCACCCATCAAAAGACATAGGCTAGCAGATTGGATTTAAAAAAAAAAGACCCAACAATATGCTGCCTCCAGGAGACTCATCTGATAGGAAAAGACATACACAGACTGAAGGTGAAAGGTTGGGAAAAATCATACCCCTCACATGGACTACGGAAGCAAGCAGGGGTTTCCATACTCATATCACATAAAGCAGACTTCAAGCCAAAGTTAATCAAAAGGGATAAAGATGGAATTCACATACTGCTCAAGGGAACCAGACACCAACAAGACATAACAATCATCAATATATATGCCCAGACAATGGTGCAGCTGTGTTCATCAAATAAACTCTTCTCAAGTTCAAGAGTCAAATTGATGGCAACACAATAACCTTGAGTGACTTTAACACACCTCTCTCACCACTGGATTGATCTTCAAAACAAAAGTTGAATAAAGAAACTGTAGATCTCAATAATATAATCAATAACTTAGACTTAAATTACTTATATAGAATATTTCAACCTGTATCAAGTGGATACACTTTCTTCTCAGCAACACATAGATCCTTCTCTAAAATAGACCATATACTATGCCACAAAGCAACTCTTAGCAAATACAAAAAAGTAGAGATACCACCATGTATTTTATCAGATCATAATGGAATAAAATTGGAAATCAATGACAAAATAAAAAATAAAAATTACTTCAACACCTGGAGACTAAACAATGCTACTGAATGAACAAAGGGTTGCAGAAGACATCAAAGAGGAGATTAAAAAATTCTTAGAGATAAATGAGAACATAGATACAACATATCGAAATCTCTGGGACACTATGAAAGCAGTTCTAAGAGGAAAGTTCATTGAATGGAGTTCATTCCTAAAAAGAAGAAAAAGTCAACAAATAAATGACCTCACTTTACATCTCAAAGCCCTAGAAAAAGAAAAACAATTCAACAGCAAAAGCAGTAGAAGGCAAGAAATAATTAAAATTAGAGCTGAAATTAATGAAATTGAAACAAAAGAAACAATTGAAAAAACAAAAAGTTGGTTCTTTGAAAAAATAAATAAAATTGACAGACCCTTAGCTGCAATAATGAAGAGAAGGAGAGAGAGAACTCAAATCACCAACATACGTGATGAAAAAGGTAATATCACAACAGACACTACAGAAATACAGAGGATAATTAGAAATTATTTTGAAAACTTATATTCCAATAAAATAGAAGATATTGAAGGCATCGACAAATTTCTTAAGTCATACAATTTGCCCAGACTGAATCAGGAAGATATACACAATTTAAACAGACCAATATCAAGTGATGAAATAGAAGATGCTATCAGAAGCCTACCAACCAAGAAAATCCCAGGACCAGATGGATACACAGCCGAGTGCTACAAGACCTTTAAAGAAGAACTAATACCAATACTCTTCAATGTATTTCAGGAAAGAGAAAAAGAAGGAGCACTTTGAAACTCATTCTATGAGGCCAATATCACCCTGATTCCAAAACCAGGCAAAGACACATCAAAGAAAGAAAACTTTAGACCAATATCTCTAATGAACATAGATGCAAAAATTTTCAATAAAATTCTGTCAAATCGAATACAAAAGCATATCAAAAAGATCTTGCACCATGATCAAGTGGGATTCATCCCAGGATGCAAGGTTGGTTCAACATAAGAAAATCAAAAAACATAATTCACCACATCAATAGACTCAAAGATAAGAATCATATGATCATCTCAATAGATGCAGAAAAAGCATTTAACAAAATACAGCACCCCTTCATGTTCAAGACACTAGAAAAACTAGGGATAACAGAAACATCTCAACATCATAAAGCCTATCTATGCTAATCCCCAGGCAAACATCATTCTAAATGGAGAAAAGTTGAAGGCATTCCCTCTAAAATCTGGAACAAGACAGGGATGCCCTCTTTCACCACTTCTATTTAACATAGTTCTTGAAACACTGGCCAGAAAAATTAGACAGACGAAAGAAATTAAAGGGATATATATAGGAAAAGAAGAACTTAAATTAGCACTATTTGCTGACAATATGATTCTATAAATAGAAGACCCAAAAAGCTCCACCAGAAAACTTCTAGAACTAGTAAATGAATTCAGCAAAGTAGCAGATTATAAAATCAACACCCATAAATCAAAGGCATTTCTGTATATCAGTGACAAATCCTCTGAGAGGCAAATGAGGAAAACTACCACATTTACAACAGCCTAAAATATAAATAAATAAATTAAATACTTGGGAATCAACAAAAGAGGTGAAAGATCTATACAATTAAAACTATAGAACCCTAAAGAAAGAAATCAAAGAAGACCCTAGAAGATGGAAAGATGTACCTGAAAACATGCACTGGAGAAAAGATAGCCTCTTCAACAAATGGTGCTGGGAAAACTGGAAATCCGTATGCAACAAAATGAAATTAAACCCCTATCTCTCACCATGCACAAAACTTAACTCAAAATGGATCAAGGACCTAGGAATTAAACCAGAGACTCTGTGTCTAATAGAAGAAAAAGTAGGCCCTAATCTCCATCATGTGGCATTAGGCCCTAACTTCCTTAATAAGACTCCCATAGTGCAAGAATTAAAACCAAGAATCAATAAATGGGATGGAATCCAAGTAAAAACTTTCTTTTCGTCAAAAGAAACAATCTGTGAGGTGAACAGAGAGCCTACATCCTGGGAGCAAACTTTTACCCCCTACACATCAGATAGAGCACTAATCACTAGGGTATACAAAGAACTCAAAAAGCTAAACACCGAAAAAACAAATAACCCAATCAACAAATGTGCCGAGGACCTGAACAGACACTTCTCAGAAGAGGATCTACAATCAATCAACAAATATATTAAAAAATGCTCATTATCTATAGCAATCAGAGAAATGCAAATCAAAACCACTCTAATGTAACATCTCACTCCAGTCACAATGGCAGCTATTATGGAGACAAACAACAGTAAGTGTGGGCGAGGATGTGGGGAAAAAGGCACAGTCACACACTGCTGGTGGGATTGAATATTGGTATGGCCAATTTGGAAAGCAGTATGGAGATTCCTTGGAAAACTGGATATGGAACCACCATTTGACCCAGCTATTCCTCTAGTTGGACTGTACCCAAAGGACTTAAAGACAGCATACTACAGGGACACAGCCACATCCATGTTTATAGTAGCACACTTCACAATAGCTAAACTGTGGAGCCAACCTAGATGCCCTTCAGTGCATGAATGGATTAAAAAATGTGGCATATATACACAATGGAATTTGACTCAGCATTAAAAAAGAACAAAACCATGGCATTTGCAGGTAAATGGATGGCTTTGGAGAAGATACTGCTAAGTGATTTTTGGAGAGAGCCAGAGCAAGGTGATGAAACTATTACTCAAAGTCTTTCATTTACATTTGGCGACAAAATAATTGGCACATTAATAAAAATTTTAAAAGAAAGCAATAGTTGGAACTCAAAGCATTCTTCTCCTCCTTAAACTATTTTCACTTAATGTTAAGATTTTCCTCTTCTAAGAAGTAAAATGAGAAGCAAGTGCAGCACAGCTTTTAAGTTTTTAGTCGTTATAAGTTTGATTATATCCCTTTTTCTCTCCTCAGCTGCTCAAAACAACCAAGGTTCACCACACCAATGCTTCTCACGATAGGGCCACAGACTTCCCATCTCTGAACTCAATGAGGGCCAGCCACCAAGATAAGACAGTGATCCTCAACCACAAAATGATTCCATATTTTATAATCCTTTCTACCCTGTCCCCAACCATCATCGAATGGATTTGGGGGATATTCCCACTAAGTGTCCGCCAGCTGACCATGTTGGTGCCCTCATCCATAGACCAAATTCCAACATACACACTGTGTGCACTCATCAGACGTGTGCTCAGAGATACCTACTGGGGCCCAGACATGTCTGGGGCACTCTTCACCAGGCCAAATGTGCCTTCATAACACAAAAAATCTAGTGAACTAAGCTCTGAGATGTGCTTAAGAGTCATTAAGACCAAAGGATCTCATTTCCCAAGGAATTGGTTGGACAACTTAAATATTTGCTTTGGTGACTAAAATAGGCAAGTTTAATCCAAAGGAAGTTCAGATAAGAAAACATGGCAATAGACCACAACTTCACAATATTCTCCAGTCTGAGTATTTCAGCCCGAACTCTTCAATAACCACTTTTGCTCTGCTCTGGTTCCTGCAAACTGATGTTGATTAAATACATTTTCTGTGTATGTGAGTAAGTTTTTTCAGGCTGTTTATGAATTCAAAGACTTTACTGGGATCTAGAAGCCCCAGCCCCACATGCTCCAAGGGCAGGGCTCATACATCAAATGACTGAACATTTCCCACATCTTCCAGAGGTAGCTACAAATAGTTTCAGTTGACACCATAGCAAAAATGAGAAAGGGACTTTAAGATACTCACATCCCCGTTTTAAATGCCATCATTCAATATATTGGGAACATGAGTATGGAGATGTCTAAAACTAGACTTGAGTATCTCCTATTCTCAACTGCTTCTTGGGTCATGTAATTTGAAGCCATAATTGCTTGGGTTAAATGATTAATTAAGAACAAAGTAGCTGTAGAACAAGTAAAATTTTATTTTTCAGCAACATTTTAAAAATCTGTTAATCTATATTTACAAAGTAAGATGCCATATAAATTAGTTCCAATCATATTCTATTGCTTGTCTCAATTTTCAAAACAATAGTATTTTCTTTTTGGATGTTAAAATAGTTACATTATTACAAAGATAATTAAAAGTTGATGAATAGGGTAAAAGTTTCACATAAGAACTAAAGGATGGAATAAAGACTATTTAGCCTATACACAGTTTTATCATGTAATTATGGAGATTCCGATTTGTTTATAATTCTGGAAATGCTCTGTGTGAATCCGGTTCTCAGACTTTGCAAAGACCATCTTTTTACAGTATCTCACCAATACAAACTTTAAAATAGTATATATTTTAGCG
Source organism: Marmota flaviventris (assembly GCF_047511675.1). NCBI lineage: Eukaryota > Metazoa > Chordata > Mammalia > Rodentia > Sciuridae > Marmota > Marmota flaviventris. The sequence continues at coordinate 169,303,334 of NC_092500.1, forward strand.
ATGACTTTTAAATGTGAATTGTTATTCACTACCATGGATTAGTTCTGTTACTAGAATTTACTCAAAACAGATTCAATTACGCTTCAAGTTAGGATTTTTTTATAATGGACTTATAAAAAATTAAAGACTCTTCTTCAATTGTAAGCAGCTGGTGCTGGTGCAAGGAAGTGACTTCACTGATGTTTAGCATGCAGGTGTGTCTCATGGCTGTGGTGGTGGTGGTCACATCAACCTATGGGCAGGATGAAGTCTCAGAGAACCACATTCGCAGAGTCGTAGGGGACTGTCCACCTCTCAGGGCAAATTTGAAGCCATAAGTGTCCTGGGTTAAATAATTTTCGGCCTTTTTTATGCAAAGTCTTCTAAAAATGATTGTTAGTTTCAGGTCCCTTTTTTCGGCACTACATTAAAAAGCCAAAACTAGTACTTTCTTTCTTTTCTGATTGCTTGAGACTTGAAAGGTAAATCCCATGTCCCTATCCTAAAAGAGCTTGAAAATCAAATGAATAAAAAGTTGAAACTGAGAAAAAAATTAAAAGAAAGAAAAGTAAAAGCTGATATATATAGCTACTAGGTATCTTGTCTTCCCTTTTTTATTTTTTTAAATTAAGATCAAAGATAAATCAAAAGTTTATAGCTTAAGTTAGATGAAATCAGAGAAGAGAAAAAAGTAGATTATACAGCAAATATTTCTCTGACACCTGTATTTCTAAAACCATTAAGAACATTTCTATTAAAATTAATTTAATTTTATTAAAATTTATTTGTAAATTATTTCATTAGTATGAAATAATTTGATTTATATTAAATTCTATGTAAATTAAACTAATATTATTAAATTGTATTAAATTCATTTAAATAAATTTAATAAATTTTAAATATAAATTAGATCATAGTTTAATATAAATTAACTTTATTAAATTGATTAATAATGTTAATGAAATAAATTCAAATTAAATAATATTCATTAAAAATAAATTTAAATGAAATCAATTTTTACTGAATTATCATTTAATTTTTATTAAATTTTATTTAAATTAATTTTAATAAAAATGTTCTTAATGGTTTTAGAAATTACAGGTGTCAGAGAAGTGTTTCTTATATAATCTGCTTTGTCTCTTCTCTGACTTCTCCTAACTTCAGCTAAAAACTTTTGATTTATCTTTTACCTTAATTTACAAAATGAAAAAGGTTTTTCCCAGTATTTCATCTTTGAAAACGTTATATGATTTTATTTCTCCCCATTTCTCCTCCTTGCTGTCAAATGGTTTTAAAAATGTGTTTATAAGCATTATTTTAGAGCCCAGAAAAGTACGTAAACAGTCCCGATATTTAATGATACATCCTTGCAAATTAACTTTTCCACTGAAAATTGTGTGTCACTCTACATTCAGTTTGACTTATAAAAATGGTCTTCTTTCTGGACATTAACATCTAGAAAGGTGAATTAGAAAAAATAGGTTGGAGCTAATGGTTCACTACTGCTGCACTGTACAGTTGCTCACAAAGTACATTAGAATTGATTATTGTTGATGATTACATCATAACATCAAAATAAAATTATAAACAAAAAGTGCTACAGCCAACAAAATAAATTTTTAAGCTCTACATCAAAAAAAAAAAAGAAAGAAAGAAAGAGAAAAAGAAAAAAGAAAGAGAAAAAGGGAAAACAAAATACCTAGTAGCTCTATATACATCAGCTTTTTTCTTTCTCTTTTTGTCTACAAATACATGACACTTTTTCCAAAAGGCCACTCTCAAAAAGTACAGAGTTTTGGCTTCTTTAAAGTTCTACATCATCTCTGGCTTCAGAGTCACGTATGGCTTTAAAAGGTCCTTTAGTACAACCCTGGCAGGATGGTCTGGGGACACTGGCAATGGTGTAAAGGTGGGCATGACATCTGCGAAGGGTTCCAGAGAAGATGCCCAGGTCCACTAGGTCCAAGTCCAGCTAGGTGAGTAAGTGGCTCTGACTTCTGCTGCCTCTTTACCACTTCCCGGCACCTTTGCACCTTGCTTTCTTCTTCTTGGTGAATCTACAGTTCCATGGCACGAGCAGAAAGTTTGGGTGGTGGAACAGCTGGATGAGATTCCATTTCCAGAAACTTAACAAAATGTTCTGAAAAAGAACTCTTCCACACAGATTGCTGACTTGGTATCAAAGGTGTGCTGGGGACAGATTTGGGTCCTCCTCCAAGCCAACCAGGCATCCACATGGTAACACCTCCATAATCTTCTTTCAACAAGTGCTCCATTTCCCCCTTTTCAATGTCCAGGATCCTTCCGATTACCCGGAGCACCTCACAACGCTTACTTTTGGGTGTGCGGAAATGACCAATAAAAAGGTTTCTCAGGAGGCCTTTGTCCACTTTTCCTTCTGTGCTGCTTGTCATGTTCATCAATTTCTTTGGTGTATCGTCCAGCATTTCTTGCAGGAGCTCACTTTGTTTTGTAAGTTCTCCAGTCTGTTCTTCCTTGAGATCTAACTGTCTGGGTGCTGAATCAGACACAACATTTGCTTCATCCTGTAGTGATAATAATGCTTCTCCTTCGACTTTTTCTGCCTTTTCCTTCTGTTCTTTCTTGAATTCTGCAGGACACATAGCTTTTTCTTCTTGTTGGAAATGCTCTTGAACCGTTTGCAGGTTACTTAATGACAGGGCAGACTGCATTCCTCCTTCCTGGGAGAGCAGAAACTGCAGTGCCTTCTCATCCCTCTGTTGGGATTCCATCCTCAACTGTTCCTGCGGGGACTCTATCTGCACATTGGCTTGATGACTTGTAGTCGAAGATGAAACTAGCTTTTCCTCCAACAGCATGACTTTCTTTTTCAGTTCAAGCTCCCTTTTTTCCACAGCCCAAATTTCCCGGGTGTGAGAATCTTCTGATTCCAAAAGATGGCTGCGTAGTCTCTCTAGCTCCTGGTGTAAGCGTAATTCTTTGTCATGTAAGTGTTGAACCTCGTGCTGGAGGGTCCTGTTCTCCATCTGTTTTTGCTTCAGACACAAGATGACTTGATCTGTCTTTTGCTGAAACATAATGGACTTCTCCTGCCTTGATTCAACTGCAGTGGCAAGATGACTGAACTCCCCACACTTGTCCTCTTCTTTTTCTTGTAACGGCTGCTCAAAGGCATGAGCTTTCTCCTTCATAGTCTCCAGCTGCAAGTCTTTTTCTCGCAGCATCACAGAGAACCTCATGTTGGTCTCCTGTAATGCTTGACACTCCATTTCCTTTCCTCTGGATATTTCTATTATGTTTTCATTTTCCGCTTTGAGTTTGGAAATGTCCATTTCTAAAACGAATACTCGCTCCTTGAGGATCTTGGCTGCTTGCCTCCATACTTGGTTTTCACTCACTTTGTTGGTGAACTCTTCATTTGAAGAAAGTAACTGATCCCTTTGGGCTCGGATTAAGAGATCTTTTTCTTTAAGTGAATTCAGTAACACATCTTGCTTTGCCTTTAGCTGTTTAATTTCCAAATCCGTTTGTTCATGTCCTTTGCTCTCTATCTCCGACAAAGCAGCCATGGACTCAGACAACCTGTGGTTGTTTTCTTGAAGAGTCTTAATTGTAGCATCTTTTTCTTGCAGTGACTGTCTCAGCTCTTGGACCTCTGCTGACTGGGAGCTAAGTGATGAAGCAGACAAGAGCTGGGGTGAAGTACTATCAAGTTTTCCCACAGGAAGGGCCTTGGCGTTACAAAGCTGCCCTGTGCACTGCTGATCCTGGCCTAATTTGGTGTCACTCAGCTCATCACTTTGGATGAGGCCGGTGTGGTCTGCTTCTAACTTAGAATGATTTTCACCATCAACCACAGCTTGGGCTTGAAGTGGAAGAAGCTCCTTCTGATGTTTCCATTCCTCCATTTGTTTAACTTGCTGTCTTAGATTCTGAACATACCTTGACCACTGCTTACAAATCGGGTGGGCAATTTTCTATATTCTTCCTGAATCTGGATGAGGGCTGCTTCTTCCACAGCAACTAGATCCTTCATTTTGTGATGTTCTGATTTTAAATGGCTGTTTTCCTTCACCTTCTCGTTCAGAATGGCTAAGACTTGTTCTCTTTCCGTGGTGAAGGTCTGCAGCTGCTGCTGAAGGTAAAGGACATCCTGGGGGTGGGAAACTGGAGACAGTCTAGCCTGAAGAGCTGGTGTCTCCACATCCTTCTGCTGGATAATTTGAGTGAGTTTACCAACTTCATCTGTGGACAGCTGATGAATCTCCTTGGTTAAAGATACATTCTGTTCTTTTAGAAGTTTAATCTCAAGTTCTTCTTTGATTCCTTTCACTGACGTCTCATTTTCAGATTTCAATAGGTTGTGTTTTTCACCTCCATTTTCTACAGTAAGGCTTTCTTTAACTTTCGGTTCTCGAAGAACATCGGAATTCTCTGTTTGAGTGTCATGTCTGTCTCCAGGCAACTGGGCTTTTATTTGTCCAATGGTTTTCTGCAAATTCTTAATTTCCTCATCTTTTACTAAAAATAACTGGGTATGCGCAGCATTCATCTGCTCATATTGGTATTTCAATTCATTCATTTCCTTCTTCTGCTCCTGTAAAGACTGAAGTAGGTGCATTTTACCCTGTCTTTCATCTTCAATTATCTTCTGATGATGTTTAATTTCCTCTTCCAGATGATTATTGACGAAATTCAGTTGAGATACCTCAGATTCTAGTTCTGTGATACTATCGAGGGTTTCAAGCTCAGCCACAAGGACAGCTCTGTGCTGCTGTTCCCTAAGTCTTTCCAATTCTTCTTGCAGATGATTTCCTTCTTCTTTCATGGATCCAATCCTTCCGTCCTTTTCTTCTATGGTTTGCCTTAAAGTTTCATTTTCTCTTAAGACCTGAGAACACTTATCTAAATCCTTTTGGAGTTCTGAACTTTGTTCTTTGAGTTTGTCAAGAAAAAGTTTTTTCTCACTTATACATTGTATCAATTGCTCCTGGTCTTCTAAATGAGATGCCAAAAGTTCCTTAGTTTCTTTTTGATCAGCAGCCATTTGCTCAATATTCTTTTTGAGGCTTGCGATTTCAAAATCCTTCTCTTGATTGAGTTGTTTCAATTTCTTGATTACAAGGTCTCCTTCATATCGTTGTTTGGATAGCTCATCTGTTATCAAAATTATGTGCTTTGTTGCTTCCTGGTTCTGAGTGTCCAGTTCTTCCAACTCAGCTATCAGCATTTTCTTTTCATTAATACTTTGATTCAGTTCTTGCTCCTTCGACTCCAAGTTAAGTTTTAAGTTATGGAATTGTACACACAAATTCACGTCTGTTGAAGCTGTACTTTTAATTAGTTCATATTCACAGCTCAATGTTGACAGTGATATCTGAAGTTCTTCCTTTTCTTGACTCAATAATGACTTCTCTTTTTCTAAAACTTGAACACGCACATTCAGTTTCAGATTGTCTTCAGCCAGACGGTTATCCTGGTTTAAACCGTTCAGTCTCATTATTTCCTTTTCAGCATCAGACAGGGCTTGTTGCAGCCTGAGCACTTCTTCCACCGATGAACTCTGTGGGAGAATTTTTCCCTTTTTGGCCACAGTATCACTCTGCTCCATCACAGAAGGCTGCAATTTACTGCATTCCAGTTGCAAGTTCTCACACTGCTCAATTATTTGTCCCTTTTCCACACCGAGCTGCTCTTGTTCTGTGTTCGAGACGTTTCTGTCATTTTCTGCAGAAGATAATTTTTTATTGATGTCTTTTATTTGATCCTCAAGTTCTTCTATGTTTTTCGTCGACTCGGTGTTTTCAGTTTGTAGAACCTGAATAGTTTTTTGCATCTCACAGGCTGTAACCCCTGAGTCACCTTGTTGTGACTGATTTGCAAGTTCTTGAATTCGTTCTTGGTAGTCACGTAACTCCTCTCCATGCCGGCAACTTTCCTCTGCCAGTTTCTCTTGATGTGCCTTCTGCAAAGCTGGCATTTCATGTTGATGATTATTTATGTCCTGACTTTGGTTTTCTTCAAGTACCTTGATAGTATTTTGGAGTTTGCAGATTTCCCTTGGATCAGAATTACGTGTTCCTTGTGCTTGACCAATATGCTTCCAGGGGCTGACTTCAGATTCAAGCCTCGAAACTTCAATTGACAAGCTCTTTATTTCATGTTGTGATGAAATGATGTCACTAAAGTGCATGTCTCCATCAGGAAAAGGTGAAAACTGACGACTGATTCCACAGCTGAATGGAGCCGGTGCAGTGGTTATTGGTGTACCACCAGCTCCCGAGTGTACTGATTGGGCAGGTGACTGTGGTCTCCACAGTTGATCCTCTCGCACCATCTGTCTTGTTTAGGTTGGCTGGCTTCTGTCCCTCTCTGTTGCAGTTGATGTCGGTAACGTGCAGAGGGATGCTTTATGGGAAGCCCTGATGCTTCTTGGTGCTTTTCTTCCCGATCAGTACAATCCTTTGTAAGTCTTCCATCCTTTGATGTGAATGGAGATTGGGGAGCTTCAATTTCCTTTCTCCCACAATGAGGTAAACCTGCTTCTACCTCTTCTAAATCGTCCAGAAACGCGTCCCTGGCGAAGCTGGAGATATGGCTGGTGAGGGAAGCCAAGCTGTCCCCCACCTGACGCAAGGAGTGGCCCCAGCCGGAGCTTAGGCCCCCAAACCAGGACGACATCGCTGCAACCTCTGAGCCGCTGCAAAACCCGCTCCTCTCACCATCCACCTCTCTCCACGGAACGGCCTTGAGCGCTGCGGGGTCGATTGTGACCTCAGCCTCAGAAATCGGGGCGTTGCGGGGCTCGCGCCAACGTCGCCTTCTGCCTGGTAACGCAGAGCCCTGGCCTGGGCTTTCACCGGGGACTCGCTGCCAGTGGCGCAGTCACCCCTCGGGGGGCCTCTGCTCCTTCCCTGGACTTTCTGCTGTCCCCCTTGGGTGACTCCGCCCTCAGCCTTTGTGAAGCGCCCCAGCAGGGCGGGCTGCTCCTGCCACCTGGACTTGGCTGCCCTAACACCCTAGGATTTTCAATATTCATGAAGAAGCCTTTTAGAGTACTGTGACCTGCAAAGCACCACTGAAATCATGGTTTCCTACAAATGATTCCAATTTGCTGCAATAAAGAAAGTTGTATTGATCATTCTGACTACAGTTACCAATTCATTCCACAACCTTAACGTCCCTAACACTATTGAAAGTCTGTCCTCCATATGCTAACTCACTCTCGTGGCTGTTTTCAAAATACTGTGACTCCTTTGGCTCTTGAATGCTTGATTCTAGGTTTTTGGTTTTTTTTTTCCCCTACTTTGAAAACATGTTCTATACCCCCGATGGGTTTAATGCTTTAATGGTATTATGCCCAGTCATGAATCAAGGTAGTTATAGCAATTTGTAGATTATAGTAATTAAAAACTTGCATCTTTATGGGTAAAAAGGTAATATAAGTAATATTATCCCAACATTTTGCTCCTGAAATGCATTTTTCATAGTATCCTTTTAGTAAACTTTTTTTTTTTTTTGGAAAAGGGATCATCTCATTTGGATCTACATAGTAACTTTTCAGTGTTTGGAGGAATTTCCAGATTGATGATCAAAAGAAAATCAAAGAAGGAAGAGTATCCCAGCCCAGCAGCTTCTACAGACAACAAAAGGCTTTATACCTCAAGCTAGAGTGAAATACGTCCAAGAAAGTTTATGTTGATGAACACTTAAACTCATATAAATATGTTTTCTCATCTTGGAAAGGCAGGTGACAGCGGCCGTCTAGGATTCCAGAAAACCACTGACAACACACAAGCCAAAGAGACAAGTTGGTGTCAGTGTTCTTTAATAAAAACATAAAAAGATTTGCCAAAAATGTAACCATTTATTTGTACCATACATTAAATGTCTCAGTGCTAAGAAATACTCAAGAGCAGATACAACTTGCTATTAATTTTATTTATTTATTTTTGTTTTTTGTTGCTAATAGACATTTATTTATTTATTTATTTATTTATTTATTTATATGCAGTGCTGAGAATCGAACCCAGTGCCTCACACATGCCAGGCAAGTATGCTACCACTGACCCATGACCCTAGCCCCATTGCTATTTCAATAAAGAAACTTCTATTGAAAGTTTTACTTAGTTTTTATTTAAATTTCTAGAAAATAGATAAAAATTGATCCTATAATTCAAAACATCCAAAACTTGTTTTAAAATTCCCCAATTTGATATTACTTTATTATGGATTAATGGACCTCTTAATTCTGGATCAGAGTAGCAACAATCTGAAGAACCATTGTGAACATCTTCAAGGGTTCTGGATTTGTCATTCTATCAAAGTCTTGATGTCCTCCAGAAACGCCCACCAAATTTCCAGATTGCACAACCAATCCTCTCATCCCAATATCAAGAACTCTGTGTGTTACCTACTTCGTGCCTTGAAGTAAGCAACCTTGAAAACACAAAGAGTTTAATCACGCTAAATGAAATTACTCATGTGATGGGATGTAAGAGGCACATAGAGAGCTCATCCTCAATAAAATGCTGCCTACAGGAGACTCGTCTGTTAGGAAAAGACATACACAGACTGAAGGTGAAAGGTTGGGAAAAATCATACCCCTCACATGGACTACGACGGAAGCAAGCAGGCGTTTCCATACTCATATCACATAAAGTAAACTTCAAGCCAGAGCTAATCAAAAGGGATAAAGATGGAATTCACATACTGCTCAAGGGAACCCGACACCAACAAGACATAACAATTATCAATAGATATGCCCTAAACACTGGTGCAGCTGTGTTCATCAATCAAACTCTTCTCAAGTTCAAGAGTCAAATTGACCACAACACAATAATCTTGGGTGACCTTAACACACCTCTCTCACCACTGGATAGATCTTCCAAACAAAAGTTGAACAAAGAAACTACAGAGCACAATTACACAATTAATAACTTGTACTTAACTGCCATGTATAGACTATTTAGACCAGCATCAAACAGATACACTTTCTTCTCAGCAGCACATGGATTCTTCTCTAAAATAGAGCATTATACTATGCCACAAAGCAACTCTTAGCAAATACAAAAAAGTAGAGGTACTACCATGTATTTTATCAGATCATAATGAAATGAAATTGGAAATCAATGACAAAATAAAAAATAAAAATGTTTTCATCACATGGAGACTGAACAATATGCTACAGAATGAACAATGGGTTACAGAAGACATCAAGGGGGAGATTAAAAAATTCTCAGAGGTAAATGAGAACACAGACACAACATATTGAAATCTCTGGGACACTATGAAAGCAGTACTAAGAGGAAAACTCATTGGGTGGAGTTCATTCCTTAAAAGAAGAAAACCCAACAAATGAATGACCTCACACTACAGCTCAAAGCCCTAGAAACAGAACAAATCAGCAGCAAAAGCAGTAGAAGGCAAGAAATAATTAAAATCAGAGCGGAAATCAAGGAAATCAGAACAAAAGAAACAATTGAAAAAAATTGACAAAGCTAAAAGTTGGTTCTCTTAAAAAATAAATAAAATTGACTGACCCTTAGCCACACTAATGAAGAGAAGTAGAGAGCGAATTCAAATTACCAGCATATGTGATGAAAAGGCAATATCACAACAGACACTACAGAAATACAGAAGATAATTAGAAATTATTGTTAAACCTTATACTCCAATAAAATTGAAGACTTGGAAGGCACTGAAAAATTTCTTAAGTCATATGATCTGCCCAGATTGAGTCAGAAAGATATACACAACTTAAACAGACCAATATCAAGTGAGGAAACAGAAGAAGCCATCAAAAGACTACCAACCAAGAAAAGGCCAGGACCGGATGGATACACAGCTGAGTTCTACAAGGCCTTTAAAGAAGAACTAATACCAATACTCTTCAATTTATTTCAGGAAAGAGAAAAAGAAGGAGCACTTCCAAACTCATTCTATAAATCCAACATCACCCTGAAGCCAAAACCGGACAAAGACACATCAAAGAAAGAAAACTTCAGACCAATATCTCTAATGAACATAGATGCAAAAATTCTCAATAAAATTCTGGCAAATCAAATACAAAAACATATCCAAAAGATTGTTCACCATGATCCAATGGGATTCATCCCAGGGATGCAAGGTTGGTTCAACATATGGAAATCAATAAATGCAATTCATTACATCAATATACTAAAAAATAAGAATCATATGATCACCGCAATAGATGCAGAAAAAGCATTTGACAAAATACAGCACCACTTCAGGTTCAAAACACCAGAAAAACTGGGGATAACAGGGATAGATCTCCAGATCTTAAAGGCCATCTACGCAAAGCCCCAGGCCAACGCCATTCTAAAAGGAGAAAAAAGGAAGGCATTCCCTCTAAAATCTGGAACAAGACAGGGATGCACTCTTTCACCACTTCTATTCAGCATAGTTCTTGAAACACTGGCCAGAGCAATTAGACGAAAGAAATTAAAGGGATATGTATAGGAAAAGAAGAACGTAATTTAGCTCTATTTGCTGATGATATGATTCTATACCTAGAAGACCCAAAAAGCTCCACCAGAAAACTTCTAGAACTAGTAAACGAATTCAGCAAAGTAGCAGGATATAAAATCAATACCCATAAATCAAAGGCATTTCTGTATATCAGTGACAAATCCTCTGAGAAGGAAATGAGGAAAACTACCCCATTCACAATATCCTCAAAAATAAATAAATAAATAAGATACTTGGGAATCAACTTAATGAAAGAGGTGAAAGATCTATACAATGAAAACTACAGAACCCTAAAGAAAGAAATCAAAGAAGACCTTAGTAGATGGAAAGATCTACCTTGCTCCTGGGTAAGCAGAATTAATATTATCAAAATGACCATACTTCCAAAAGCACTATACAGATTTAATGCAATTCCCATCAAAATCCCAATGGAATTCCCCATAGAAATAGAAAAAGCAATCATGAAATTCATCTGGAAAAATAAGAGACCCAGGATAGCCAAAGCAATCCTAAGCAGGAAGAGTGAAGCAGGTGGTATCGCTATACCAGACCTTCAACTATACTACAGAGCAACAGTAACAAACAGCCTGGGATTAGCACCAAAACAGGCAGGTTGACCAATGGTACAGAGAAGAGGACACAGAGACTAACCCACAAAATTACAATTATCTTACATTAGACAAAGGTGCCAAAAACATGCACTGGAGAAAAGATAGCCTCTTCAACAAATGGTGCTGGGAAACCTGGAAATCCCTATGCAACAAAATGAAATTAAACTCCTATCTCTCACCATGCACAAAACTTAACTCAAAATGGATCAAGGACCTAGGAATTAAACCAGAGACTCTGCGTCTAATAGAAGAAAAAGTGGGCCCTAATCTCCATCATGTGGGATTAGGCCCCAACTTCCTTAATAAGACTCCTATAGCGCAAAAATTAAAACCAAGAATCAATAAATGGGATGGAATCCAACTAAAAACTTTCTTTGTATATTTTGGTCAGTGTTCATGTGTTTTTTCTCATTTCCTAATTGGATTGGTTTTTGAGTTTTAATTGCTGATTTTGGAAGATTTTTTTAAAAATATGTTCTGATTGCTAGTCCTTTTTTGAATATATAGTTTGCAAATATTTTCTCTCAGAATGTAGCTAATCTTTTTTCATCCTTTTCCTATGGTTTTTCTTGGCAAAAAAATAAATAAATTTTTACAAATCCGGCTTATCAGTTTTTTCTCATATGGATTGTGCTTTCTGTACCAAGTCTAAAGTCTTTTAGTTAGTCTTAGATTCCAAGTAATTTCTTCTATTTTTTTTCCTAAGATTTTTATAGTTTCACATTTTCCACTTTGTCCCTAATTCATTTGTTGTGAATGTTTGTGTAAGGCCTTGGGTTGAGGTTGTGGTTCATGTCATTTTTCTTTGGTTATTGTTTGGACCTGAAATATCCCCAACCCCTCATATGTCAAAAAAAAAAAAAAAAGGGTCTCCAAAGCAACTGTGTTCCCTGTGTTCCGAGGTGAGCCTTGGGGGTGATCAGGTTATAAGGTCTGACCTCACAACAAACCACTGCATTTGTGGATTACAGCTTAATGGGCTATTGGGAGATGGTGGGAACCAGGAGATGGAGCCTACTTGGAGGCAGTGGGTCACTGGGAGTTTCCCTTAAGGGTTTTTTTTTGTCCCCCAGTTTTTCCTCCTTCTCTCCCCACCACTCTCCCCCACCCCGTCTCTCCCTCTCTCTCTCTGCTTTCTGGCCACCATGAAGTAATTTACTTTGCTCCACCAAGTGCCCACCCCTGCCCCCAATGTTTTTTTCTTACCACAGGCCCAGTAACAATGGAGCCAAGGGACCATGAACTGAAACCATGAGCCAAAACCAACTTTCCCTCCCTTAAGTTGATTTTCTCTGGTATTTTTGTCACAGTAATGGAAAGCTAGCTAGCACAACTTTGGATGTTCATTTACTCCAGTGCTGTTTACTATACAGTTTCTCTATCCTTTCTCCATTAATCTGCTTCTGATATATGTAAAAAGTTAGTTGAGCGTGTTCTCATGGGTCTGAACTCTGCATGTTCTGTTCTACTGACCTACGTGTCTGTCCCTCCATCAACACCACAGTGGCTTGATTATCTGATTACTGTAGCTGCACAGTAAGTCTTCATACTGTGCAGGTCACTCCAAAGTTCTATTCTTTTTTAAAAAATTGCTTTTATTTTTTAAATACATGACAGCGGAATGCATCACAATTCTTATTACACATATAGAACACAATTTTTCATATCTCTGTACATCAAGTATGTTCACACCAATTCATGTCTTCATACGTGTACTTTGGATAATGATGTACATCACATTCCACCATCATTGCTAACCCCCTGCCCCCTCCCTTCCCCTCCCACCCCTCTGCCCTATCTAGAATTCCTCCCGTGCTCCCTCTCCCTAACCCACTATGAGTCAGTCACCTTATATCACAGAAAACATTTGCCATTTGTTTTGGGGGGATTGGCTAACTTCACTTAGCATCATCTTCTCCAACTCCATCCATTTACCTGCAAATGTCATGATTTTATATTCTTTTATTTCTGAGTTTACTATGGGTATGAAATTGCATACCCATCAGAATGGTTAAAATAAGAAAGTGAGACCTCAGATGCTAGTGAGGACATGGAAAAGCCAGTCCACTTGCATATCACTGATGGGAATTTAGAGTGGTACAGCCAGTTTGGCAGTTTCCTAAAAGACTAAAAATACAATGACCGTATGACCCAGAAATGGCAGCCTTGGGCATCGATTCCAGAGAAATGAAGTAATGATTACATAAAACCTGCACACCAATGTTCACAGCAGTTGATTTACAACAGCCAAAAAACGGAATCAGTCCAGAGGCCCTTCAACAGGTAACTGTGAAACAAACCGTGGTATGTCCACACCGTGGAACCCTACTCAGCAATAAAAAAAGGAATGAATTTTGAGACACAAGAAAATTTGGAAAATCTCCAGAGAACTGTGACTGGGTGAGGGGGCACCAATCCAAAAAAAGTCACATCTTGTGTGATTGCATTTGTAAAGTGTTTTTGAAATGACAACATTTTAGAAAAGAAGAATAGATTGGTGGTTTCTCTGCTAGTGGGACTGGGGGCGAGGGGGGGGTGGGCAGGAGGGAGGTGGGTGTTGATATCAAGAAGACCACAAGGTCCTCTTGGTGGACGGTGAGTGTTTTGACTGGTTGTGGATATGCAAACATAAATGGTGAAACTGTACTGAAAACTTGCACAAGTTTGAGTACAAGCAAAATTGGGGAAATGTAAGATCACTGAATTGTGTCACAATCAGCATCTTTGTGCTGACCGTACATGACTGTCCTGCAAAAATGTTATTATTGTTGAAAACTGGTAGGGAGAGAATTTTGGTATGATTTCTTAGAAATTCAAATGACCATACACTTTCCCAAACAGTTATCTGCTCTTGGATCTGTATACTCTTAGTGTTCAGACTGTCACCTCCTTTTGATGGATTTGTGCTCTCTCCACTCTTCTAAATGTCCCTGGGGGACCTAGCCATGGTGACCATCTGATTACCAAATCTGTGTAGGAAGATAAGGAGGGTAAATTTAATGTGTCCTGATCTTTGCTTTTTCCTAAACTTTGCAATAAAAAAGCAAGAGAAAGAGGAAGAGGGAAATTACCCATAATAGAGATATCCATACGTTTTCTCAAATGCAAATAAGACACATATCTTAGATATGTGGCAAACTTTTTTTAGTTAAATCTTTGGCAAATTTTTAGTTATTTTCTTACAATATAACCATGTTTATGGTTTTCTTTTTTTAATTTCTTGCAGTGCTGGGGATAGAACCCAGGGACTCACTCATGCTGGCAAAAGCCCTACCCCTGAGCTCCAGATCTAGCCCTCCCATTTTTAATTTTATCAAAAATAAGAGTCTATTCCCTCCAATTTTGCTAACTTTGCAGTTATAGTTGAAGGAAAAACATTTTGCTAATTTAAAGCCCCCCAAAAAAACAATTTCTCACTGTAGCTTTAATTTACATTTCTTTGTTTTCTAAGTCAAATTGATTTTTTAAAAATATGGTTTGGGGCCTGCTGCTTTTTCATTTGTGAAGCACCTGAATAAGCACCTGCCTCTTCTATTAGAGTCTTCTATGTTTTCCTAAAGCTTTACAGGTGCCGTTTTTATATGAAGGGTACTAATATTCCCAGTTTACCCTTTAACTTTGATTATTACTGGTCTTGACATACAGAAATTAATAAAAAAAAATGTTGAATCTAAATAAAAGATATCATATATTGTGGAACTACAGGTAATTTTTGTTTTGTTCTTTTTATTTTTCTGAAAGGAGTATATTTCTTTCCCATATTTTGGGAAAGAAATTGATCACAATGAGAATATTTCATATCAAAAATTGAATGCTATGGATAAGTTGTGTTCAGGAAAAAGCTACATCTTTTGGTGCTTTCCTTACTAGACATAAGGTAATAAATGCAAATGAACTATGCTTTCTTATAAAGAAATGAAAATAAATGAAATAAGAATCTAGAGATACAGGAGGAAAGACTTAGAAAAATATAAAAGGAAAAAATAAAATAATTGACTGAAAGCAAATTCAAAACCTGAGCCTTGGGAAATCTAAATCAGGAAGAGGCAAAGCAACAATAGAAAGATAAGAAAGGGGAAATAAAAAGAGATCAGGGGAGATTTTCTAAACCATGTGATAATTCTGTATCTTGTTCCAGTTTTAAATGTCATTGATATAGGTGAAATGTATACAATTGAATATAAACTCATTTTTAAAAATCCTTAATAGACATTCATCAGAGAACAAATTGGAAGATTTATATTAGAGAATAAATCCCTATATAAGCAACAATTCAGAGAGGTTTAAAGACCACATTTTCAACCTATCAAGGAAGAGATAATTGTTCTATTTAAACTGAGGATATATAGAAAGGCAAAGATTATATAAAAAAATACTTCAGCCAATCTCATTTATGAATATAAGTATAAAATATTAAAGAAGAAGCTGGGCACAGTGGCACATGCCTGTAATTCCAGGGGCTCAGAAGGCTGAGGCAGGAGGATCATGAGTTCAAAGCCAGCCTCAGCAATGGCAAGGTGCTTAGCAACTCAGTGAGATCCTATCTCTAAATAAAATATGAAAAATAGGGCTGGGATGTGGCTTAGTGGTTGAGTGTCCCGAGTTCAATCCTCAGTGTATGTATATGTGTGTGTGTGTGTGTGTGTGTGTGTATGAAAGAAGAAAGACATTAAGTCAAATCCTGAGTACACTACCATAACAGCTTCCCCAGATAAATTTAAGAAAAACTTGAACTAGGAACTCAAGGAGAGTTCAAGATTGAGAAGCTGACATATGTTTATGTTCATATGACAGCATCGATCCACAGTCATTTTGAGGGATGCAAAAACAGTACTTGATAAAAGACATCTATTGGATGAGATTGAGAAAAAAGAAATTACTCCATGAAAGCACAGAAAGATGGGGCTGGGAATACGGCTATGGCTCAGTGGTAGAGTGTCTGCCTGGCATGCATGAGGCCCTGGGTTCGATCCCCAGTACCACAGAATAAAAAAAGATATCAATTTTAAAAAAGAAGTACATAAAGAAGGTTACTGACGAAACAGGATGAAAATGTCTGCCTGGAACGTGTGGCAATGTCAAACTCACATGTGAAGTAATAAGCACATTATCCAATAGAAGATGAGCAGCAACAGAGAATGCCTACAGCAACTTGTGTTTAATGTTACTCTGAAGGCACTAGCCAATGCAACAACGTGGAAGTGAGAACTGGTAACCTGAGAAAGGAGGAGACAGGAAAACCCAAGAGAATTAACTGGGAAACTATTCGGTCCCACTAGAACAGTGATAGCTTGTTAAGAATGTTTTGAGATGGCTGGGGGTGTGGCTCGGTGGTAGAGCGTCTGCTGGCATACATGAGGCAGTTTCAGTCCTCAAGACCACACACACACACACACACATATAAAGAGAGAGAGAGAGAGAGAGAGAGAGATGTTGCTGATACAAGTGTACTGCAATGTCAGCTAGTTGTTTTGTGGATATCAGTAAACTGATTCTAAGTTTCTGTGCAAAGAGCAAAAGACCCAGAAAAGGGAATCCTACATGGAAGAATAACAGTCAGAGGACTGACACTACCCTATTTCAAAACCTCCAGCAAAGCCACAATGATCGAGACAGTGTAGTATTGGTAAAAAGAACAGTGAAATCAGCGCATTGGAAGAGAAAACCCAGAAGTAAATCCACACCCAAAAGACCTGACAAGATCAGTTTTAGAGGAGGTAGGGTTTATGTTGGGTTTCACAGTTTCTGAGGTCTCAGTCCATAGATGGCTGGCTCCATTCCTTGGGGCCTGTGGTAATGCAGAATATCACGACAGAGAAGAGCAGCTCAGGACATGGCACCAAGAAGTAGAGAGAAAGCTCTGCTCAACAAGGACAAAATATGTATCCCAAAGGCATGCCTCCAGGGACCCACCTCCTCCAGCCATACCCTCCTGCCTACAGTTACCACCCAGTTAATCCCTATCATGGAATAAGCATGTGTAAAATAACCCCAAAAGCAAATCTAGATGCTGGCCCTACGACTTTCACAAAATGATGGGTCACAGATCAAAGCATAAAATGCAAAACTATACTTCTAGAAGATAACATAGAAGATAACCTCGGTGATATTGGGCTCAGCAATGATATTTCAGATGAGCTTGTGATCAACTGCAGGATAGGGGGTTGATCAAGGAAGACACGGGTCTGTAAGAAGCAGCGATGTACCGGCAAGCTTTACTGGACATCTCCTAGGGGAAGTGCCTCACAGCAAAAGACCTTTCAGAGACAGTGGCACAGGCCACCATGCCTTAGGAAAAGGGAGGGGCCTCTTGGAGAGGGAAAGGGACACTTGAGAGGAGTCAACCTAGCAGAGAGGTGAGGAGTCCCTGAGGGAGAGAGCTCCAAAGATCAGCAGAGGTGGCCTTTCATAGCTGCAATTTTTGTCTCGTTTATATTTAACAAATACTGGATACAGTTTCATGGAGAACGCATAGTAGGTGTGCTCTAGAAAACTGTTTATTTGACCATATTTAAAGCAACTGGATGTGTAAGAATTTGAGCTTAGTGTCTGTTGGCTTTGGGATAACTGTCCTAGCCTGATGTAATGGGCAACAACTGGGAGCATTTTAATCAATACACAGGGCCTATTTATGTAAGGAGCACAAGCATGTTCTATGAAAGAAAAAACTGATAATGTGGGCCTCATTAAAATTGAAAATATCTGCTCTGCAAAAGACACTGCTAAAATAATTTTATTTTTTTAATGCCAATGAAAAGTTGTTTACTTTACACATACATTATTTTTCTGAATCCAGAATTTCTACTCTTAACAGATATTAACATTATGTATTCAGTATATAAAATATACTTTTTTCCCCACTTACATTTTCAAGAGGTCTAGTCTTCTGAATAATTGAAGGAGGGAAATGTACCCACTTGGTCGCAAAGGCTTGCTGCTAAAATAATTTTAAAATTAAAAACAAAAACAAAGACTGGGAGATAATATTTTCCAAATAAATAGCTAATGAATGACTTGTATGCAAAGTATGAAAAAAACATTCTTAAAAGTGTACTATCTGCTCAATTTTCTATAATCATAGACTGCTCTAAAAAATGAAGTTTATTAATTAAGAAAAATGTGTACTACCAATGTGAATACTGGGGAGGCTGAAAAAATGATGAGAACCATTGAAAGGGGTCATTGAAAGGGTACATCTTACAAAATAAGTATTCCAAAATCAGTAATGCTGTAAATCAGCAATAATTAAATGTAAAATGTATTGGGGTCCCAAGAAGATAGCAGAATAGTGTGGGCTACTGCTCTCTCCTCCATCCTACCAATGAGATTATCACAGAGTAAAAAGAAAGTGTTGGATTTGGAAAATGAAAACACGATTTTAAGAAAACTTCTGGGAGGACAAAGCCATCTGTGGAGACAGTGGCAGCAGCCTGGGGTGGACCAGAAGACCAAGTGTCGGCTTGAGCAAAGGTTCCGGCTTTCCATTCTCGTTTCCACTGTGGGCAAGGACTCCTGCCGCGACTTCTCATCACTTCAGGAGAGAAACATGACAGCATCAGCCCAGGACACCGAAAAGCAGAGTGCAAAGGCAGGCTGGTGTCAGCAGTGAGGATGGGAACAGGAGCTGGAGGGCCGGTCCATCTCTGAGCTGCCCTCTACCCTCTGTCTTCCTCTGTCCTTCACAGTTGGGAAATGAGACCCAGGAGGAGACAGGTCTTTGAATAATGAAATGCCTGGGACAGTGGTCACGTCCATCCGGTGATCCTCTGGCTCCCTGTCCCAGTGTGTACCTCTCTTACCAGACGCAGCAGAAGCAATGCATGCGAAGGCCTTATTCTCTGCCCCAGAACACCTGCAGGCAAGAGAGCTGAAGTCACTGAGGTAAAATGGACACTCGATGTGCTTAGTTGGCATTAAAAAATAATCAGATGACAACAAAATATGGATGTACCATAGTTAAGAATGAAATTATTAATCATTAAGAAGTGTAATATACATCTGTAAGCATATAAGTCAGAATATTGGTAAGAAAAATCAGGCAAGAAGAGTTATAAAAAATAACTAAGTAGAAACATTGGGTATTAATATTAGAATTATTGAATTAAGGCATAGATTAGATGCATTGCTTTATGGGTAAAGTCAAAGAAGGACTTGGTAATTTGGAGGTTCAGGGCAAAGAAGTCTCCTCAAAAGTGTTGGGGAGAAGTGAAGATCTGGAAAACACAGCCCCAAAGTTAATTTTTTTGAAGATTAGAAGCCCAAGTGTCTGTCTATGTACTGGGGGTTTCAGAAAGAGAGAGAGAAAAAATAGGGAGGAAAAAATAATTAAAGAAATAATGATCAATAATGCTCCATAATTTAAGAAAGACAAAAGATCTTAGCTTATAAAGGCTCAAAAGTAAAAGAAAAATTCTAAGAGTTTCTAATGACAAGGAGTAACTTTTCTGTTTACCACACCATAAACTTCTTTGAAAACTCTGCAGAAAGTATTTCAGGAAAAAAGGAATTAAGCCAATTATATACATTTGCATCTTTTGATAATACGAAAGATATTACATACCACTAATAAACAACAAAAGATGTGCAAGACCTAAAATTGCCAAAGATCATAAAAGAAAAGGAAAATACTATGTAAGTAATGAGCATTTGGATATTAAGGGACAAAACAGAAAGATGATTTTCCCAAGTTAACTTATAAATACAACTCTAATCAAATCTGATTGTTCAGAAAATATATAAAACTTATTTAGAAAACTAAGTATGTATTGGAAAGCCAGGATATTCCTGGAAAATAAACAAATATATATAGAAAACATTTCCCTTCAGTATGACATTATAACTGTTAAAATAGTGTGGGAAAGAATGGCTTAGTTCATAATGGCATTGGAGCAGCTAATTAAGTGAATGTACGACAGAAGAGCTATATCCCCATGGGAAAAGATGTTGGTTATATTTTAACATGCAAACAGATAAATATCCTTCATTTAAAAAAATAAATACAAATTCATACAAGGAGAGAGTAGAATGATGGTCACCAGAGACGGGCAGAGATGAGTAGGGAAAGGGGTGACTTCAACCCACAGGTTCAAATTTAGATAGTAGGAAAATGTTCTGGTGTTCCATTGCACAGTGCAATGACCACAGTTAATAATAATGTGTTGTACATTTAAAAGTAGTTAATAGATATATAAACACAATGGAATACTACTCAGCCTTAAAGAAGAATGAAATTAGGGCATTTTCAGGTAAATGGGCAGAGTTGGAGAATATCATGCTAAGCAATGTAAGTCAATCCCCCCCAAACCAAGCCAAATGTTTTCTCTGATAAGTGGATGGATACTGATCCATAATGGGCTAGGGGCAAGAGAAGAATGGAGGGACTTTGGATGGAGCAGAAGGGAGAGAGGGAAGGGAGGGAAGCGAGTGGCGGTGGGGGGGAGGGAAGGGAGGAAGAGTGTATGGGGGGAAGATGGTAGAAATGAGATGGACATAATTATCCCTGTGTAAGGGTATGATTGCAGGAATGGTGTGACTCTACATCATGTACAACCAGAGAAAGGAAAAGTTGTGCTCCCTTTGTGTAAAAAAAAAATTTAAAAAATCATAATAATTAACAGGGTATTGTAAGCACTGTCACTACCAAAAAAATATAATATTTAAGGTGAGGGGCATGCTAATTATTAGGGCTTGATCATTCCATAGCATTCACATTTATTGAAACATATTGTACTTCTCAGATATATACAATTATTGTCAATTTAAAATAAAATAAAAATTTAAAAGCAATCAAAACTTCAGATTCCACCATAAACAAAACTCCAGCATAAAAACTGGCAAGATATATGATTAGCCCTTCAGAAAAAATAAGCATAATACATACAGAGAAACAACTAAACATAAAAAATCTCTGATCTCATTGGCAAACCAAGGGACGCTGGTGAAAATGAGATACTAGATGCAAAACCCCCTTTTCTTCAACATTGGCAGAAATCCACACATGGATGGGTCCCAGAGTTACTGAGTCTGTCTTCAGTTCAGACCCCATTGCTCTCCATCCAATAGGAATCCCTCCAGGAGCGCAGGTGTGTCCACCCACCCTCTCTGTTCACCACCTCTGCATAAATTCTGCTGTTTGTAAATGACACCCTAACCCTTGTGCGTTCTAGAGCAGCTGTATTTGTACACTGTTGCTCAGAACATTCTTGCCTACATGTATGTTATGGTTTGGGTGTGAGGTGTCCCCCAAAAGCTCATGTGTGAGACAATTCAAAAAGATTTAGAGGAGAAGTGATTGGGTTGTGAGAGCCTTAACCCAATCAGCGAATTAATCCCCTGATGGGATTTACTGAGTGGTAACTGCAGGGTGTGGCTGAAGGAGGTGGGCATAGGGGGTTGCCCTTGGAGTATATATTTTGTATCTGGAGAGTGGACTCTCTCTCCGCTTTCTGATCAACATGTGAGCTGCTTCTCTCCACCACCCTCTTCCTCTATTATGTCCAACCTCACCTGAGTCCAGAGGAATGGAGTCGGCTGTCTATGGACTGAGACCTCTGCAACTGTGAGCCCCCAAATTAACTTTTCCTCCTCTAAAATTGTTCTTATAGTCACGGCAGAGAAAAAGCTGACAACACAGTGGCCTGATTCGTCCACGCCTTGTTCTGTTAGCCATGTGACAGGTCAAGATGGCTTCTAAAGATTCACAGTTTCTGGGCCTTCCTGGGGAGCTCTTGCCATCCATCTGGTTCATCAACATGTGGGGGGAGCTTTATTTTTTTCACCTTTGATCCTCACAGTCATGGCCAAGAGGATTCAGAACATGCAACCCTCCAAATTCCTTTTATTTGGTCCTGTTTCCCAATGTCTCCTAAAACCCCCTGAGGTCCGGCACAGCAGGACCTGGGTTTTTAGCTGAGACCTCCTCATTCTCCACATTCAGGCCGTGGCCTGGCTCCTCAAAGGCTGGGTTAGTTAATAGTAAGTCCCTTCTTGTTTTCAGACTCGTGCCTGCTGTCTCCAGCAACAGCACTTCACAGGGTTTCACTTGCTGGTGGACTAGAGAGAAGAGCGAACGTCGTTAGATGCTCAGATTATGAAATCTTCTTGACGAGGGAGATTTTTCAATCTGGAGAAATGCTGTCAGGACCGAGGGAGCTTATGGCAGAGGAAGGTTAAGAGGAAAGAAATGTATTCCCCCTTGAATAAGATGATGGCCTTCATGGCATGGGTGATGTTTTTTAAAGAAAGGAGAAAGTGAAAACAATCTGTTACGGAAGAAAGAACAGGAGCTCGGTTTGAAATGGATTCGAGCATCCACTCTGCTCTTTGTAAGAAGCACTCACGTGACTTTCTCAGCTTTGCTTTTCCCTTCTGGTAAGTAGAAATATTACCACTACTTCAAATAATTAATCCCCTTTTCAAAAGCACCATCTCTTCAGGAAGTCCCCACCCAGCTTGTGTAGAACGTTCCTCTGGTTTTCAAAGCCACCATCTGTAGCTTCTGTCCAGGGCCCCGTGTTTCCTCTGTCTGTTCATGTGAGACCCCCCCCCCACCTCTCAGGGCAACAACCCCTTTGGGGGGTTCCCTCAGGCACCTTCATGTGTGCAATGCCTGCTGCAAAGTTTGGCAGAGCTTAGCTATTGAGTATCTCTTAGTAGACTCCAAATGAACTGATGGAGTGAGTAAAAATCCTGGGTCAAGTGCACGGTCTGTGGGAAAGAAGGGCTCTGTTATTCTCCTCATTTAACTGCGGTTACAGCCGCGGCATTCCTAAATGCGGCCACCTTGTGATTTACGATGCAGATGGCATATGCTTGAACACGTGAACCTTTTTTTAAATCTCTTAATGGAAATTACAACCCATATTTCAGAGCACTTCACAGGCTGGATTTCAGGGTAAGAAGAAATCTATTTGTGTAAGGGCACTTTTAAGATATGCAGTCAGATGAATTTAGGGTAAAATATAAATCTGTTATTTCAATAAATAATTATTCCACTTAGGATTTTTACTGAACCAGATTAAGAAGGAATAAGGTGCCATCATAGAGAGCTACAATCTCCTTTATTTCCGGGGGTTTATGTCCGGCCGTGGATAAATCTGGAACTCCTATTCCTAGGGACCAGTGACTAAGGTGTCGCGTTCTTCTTGACCTAGTACTGCACCGAGCACCTAATTTATCACATGTTTAGTGTGGTGATCTCAAGGGCCAGAATATGGACACACTACAGAGGCCTTCAAAGACTCGAGCCACTGTTCAAAGTCTAGGACTCGAGCCCCTTGGAGATTTGGGGTGGTGCCCATCTGTGACTCCAGAGCACGTAGCGGACGCGGTGGCCCAGTCTCAGGGTTCTTCAAGGAGACTTGGGAGTCGCCATAGGAACGGGAAGTGCTGCCCAGCGCCCCCACCTCAGCCCAGTCAGCACACAAGCAGTTAATTGGCTGGTGGCCCCAGGAGCGTTTTTTGCTCCAGCCAGAGACTTGTTTTCCTGGGGGATCTCTGAGGACTTCCTCGTTGGCCGGGGTCTCTGGGGAAGGTAATAACACAAGTCACAAGTCTGAACCATAGCCGCGAGCACTGGTCCCTTCCCATGTCCTGCTGGTGACTTGCTGACAAGCTTCTGGCAGCCTCCAGACCCGTGGAGCCGCGACTCCATGTCGGCCTCCTGGCTGATGCTATTTCAGGCCTCTCCACAGAACTTTCCCTAACTGTTGACTCTACAGAGCAAAGGGACAGCCACAGCGTTCGACAGGGAGAAAGCCAGTCCATCCAGACTTGGGGAAGAGAGAATTTCATGACGAGACGGCCTCTGATATTTCTGAGTCATCTTGGAATCATAGGACTGTGAGCAGGAAAGGAAACTTAGAGACCTCGTGCCTGCTCCATTGTAGGGATCAGAGAGGCCCGTGGGTTCGTTCAAGTTCACACAGCAATACTCAGCTGGGGGCCTTGGATTTCTGGCTCCAACATCATTTCTGCTCTGTCTGCTAGACAAAAAGCTTAAAATGCTGCTCTCTGTCTGTCCAAAGTTAGACAGCATTCTGGAAATGCATATTTAAAAGCTAAATAACAAATATGAAAGGTAAGGACTGTTTATAGTTTCAGTTTTTCTCATATTAAGATGAGATTGTGCCAGGCGCGGTGTTGCATACCTAAAATCCCAATGACTCTGGAGGCTGAGGCAGGAGGATCACGGGTTCAAAGCCAGCCTCAGCAAAAGCAAGGTGCTAAGCAATTTGATGAAACCCTGTCTCTAAATAAAATACAAAATAGGGCTGGGAATGTGGCTCAGTGGTTGAGTGCCCCTTAGTTCAATCCCCAGTACCCCCGCCACAAAATGAGGTGGTTATTGTAATGGGAAAGAGAAAAGAAAACAATAAATAGCATCCTGAGGGTGACTTGCACAGGATGTCTTATTTTTTTCTTCATTTTTTTCAGCTTTATTAAAATGCAACATGCACCCGTTGCCCTCCCGTTCACAGTGTGTCTGGGTAGAGAATGAACTCAAGGGGGAGTTCTCCCTGTCAGATTTCTTTCCTGTTCCTATAAAGTGGGTGCCACTTTGTACTCCCCAGAACACGCTGTCCTGCTTCTCCTGCAGCTGTCTACAGTTCTTTCTTAAATATGGAAGATTATCCAGCAGGATGTAGGAATATTAGGAATGGATTACCTCTTACTCTATAAACCAATTTCATTCAAAATAGGTGCTTTCTTTCCCCCAAAACTTTTAAGAATATAGTAGATTTGGGGCTTTGATAATAGAGCCAAGGCTGGAAGGGCTCTATGGAATTTTATTTTTCCCTATTTTTAAAGGTACTAAGAAAAGTAGAAAGAGTGGGTTACCAGGTTTAGCAAATGAAAGTAAAAGAGATTTAAATTCAGATGAACAAGGAGTAACTTTTAGTAAAAGTGTGTGAGCAATATTCGGAGCCTAGTTAGACTAAAAAAAAAAATTCATTATTGGTCTGTATAAAATAGAATTGTGGATCCTGGGTTTCATGGTGAGCTGGAGCAGAGAGAGAGAAGAGGAGGAGGAGGAGGAGATGGAGAAGGAGAGGGAGGAGAAGGAATAAGAGGAGAGAAGAACAGCAAACTTCACTAATTACAATAATGTCCTCCAGAGAGAGCGAACAACTCAGGTCCAGCTCAGCGTTCTGCGCTGGGGCTTGCCCGCTGGACAGACCCAGAAGAGAGCTGCTTCTTTTCACAGAGTGGAGCTCAGGTGGCTCATGATGACCGAGTGGCCTTCCTTGACACTTTGTTCCATTCTCCTCCGCTCATTCATTCAAGACTGTTTCTGTGCTTCCTGGCTGAGGGGTGTGGGAAGCACTACTCAAAGGAGATTCATTCTCTGCTCTTCAGAAACTCACCAACCCCAAACACCACGAGAAAAATAACGCCTGTCCCAGGGCCCTGAAGGACGGAGACCCAGCCGGTTGCTGCAAACAGGACACACTTGTAAATGACCTTGAAAGCCTGTTGCATGGGAGCCTTTGTCATCTGAGGTCACTGTTGGTTGCCCTAAACGGTGGCCTCACAGAGGGTTTGCTCTGGGACAGACAGGCAGCAAGGTTGGGGAGAACAGATTATGCGTGGTGGCGTTCTGAGGGGCGGTGTGTGGTCAAATGGTATATGGTAACAGCCCTGAGGGTTAGCTGTGCCTGCAGCTGTCTCTTCCCCTCTGGTAGATAGTATTATAAAATACATCTTTTTTCATGAATTAGGTTGTCCGCCTAGATCAGTCCCTGACTCGGTACTTTTCACATGGGCACACGCACGCGTCAATTGTCTAGGAATTGAAAAGCAAGTGAAAGATTACTGATTAATTCAGAGTATCTGCCTAGCAGTTTGAATTTCCCCTTTCAAAAAGAAAACACTTCACTTACTTAATATATTAAATTTTATATGTACATTAACTGTATTATCAGTGATTAATGCTATTTTACTAGAGTACATTATAATACATATTATAGAGTAATTTTACATACTACATGTACCAATATAATATATATAGTTTGCTATATGTTGTATAATATACCTGGTAATATTTTATTATACAATATAGTACGATATTTTTATATATAGGTAATAAAACAGAGAGCTCCTTCCTGAAATAAATATATTCCGTGTAGCATTTTATGTATCATACATATTAGCACACACTTGTTGGAAAAGTGATACAAAAGAAGCCGACCCTCTATAAGTAATGCAGTGTCATCTCTGGGGTTCCTTGGCCCAATTCTCTTGGAGCACAATCTTGGAGAGAATATTTGGCAAGGCTCAAACATGGAAGAAAACAGAAGTCTTATGGAAAAGTTTGTATGAATAATTTCTGGTTCTTATCACTGTCTGGTCTTTCCTTTTTAAAGAAGATCAGATCTTTACTATTATTCACAGAGGCAACCATTCCCAGTCCTTAAATGATTTAATGAAATCAAGAATTTGACATCTTGTTCATATAAAGATCCAGAAATACCAAAAGGTCTCATATTGCCAGAGGCTACAAAGATTTTTAAATGAATTCTACGCAAGAAATATGCAATAACAGCAATTCTAAGTCAGAAACAGAAAATGTGTGCTCAAAGTGAGAAAATACAAAGGTCGATTTGTAATAATATGCCAAGAAGAAAAAAAAGGTAATAATCAGATATCACACACTCCAAATAAATATAAACAACAGGGAAGAATCCAAGAAACTGCTTCGTAGTTTTGCACAGGTTTTATACCAAGAAGGAAGAAATTGAAGCTCTCTTGTAAATAGCCACAGTCAACAGAGAAATTTGCAGAATTCTCATTCCTTTGGGCAACCCAGATGGCCCCACACCACGGACCCCTGAGTACAAGAGAGGACGTGCTCCCACAGATGACCCAGAGGTGCAGGCTCTGCGCCTTCATGCAGGACTGCAGAGCCCCCTCCCCTGTTTGCTTCTGCCCAACTCTGCCTGCTTCTGCAAAATCATTCCATGGCGTAAGTCTTCCATGTACATAGAGATGCCTTGGAGAAGCACGTGCTGGAACAGCCATTTGGGAGAGTCTGATAATGACGTCCGTGAAGACCGCCTTCCCCTACTCTGAGGTGCTGATCTTTGAAGGGCTGCAGGGAAACTGGGACAGAAAGACAAGGAAAGAGCCGCCACCAGGTTCAGGCAGCTCAGGAGGCCTGGCAGCCTGGCGTGTCACCAGCCGTGGCATGTGGACAGCCTTCTCTCCCCGGCTGCCGACCTAGGTAGACCCATTCCCCGCCCGCCTTGCTCTCCTCGGCAGCACTGGCCCTCCCTTGGCACAGTCACGACGGGGTGTGTAATTATCGATGTGCAACAGGTGCTCTTTCCCGTTTTCCTTTTGCAATTCCAATTACCTTCCGTCGACCGAGGTCCCAAAGTATCAAGATTTATCTTAACTCTTTCAAGAGAAAGAGACCACATTCTCAGAGCTTTGACTACGGCCTACTGTGATGATGACTGTTTTATTAGTGTTATTGTTGTGAATCTCTTATTCACAGCTTAGAAAAAGTGTAATCTCTACAGGGTTTGGCACCATCTCAGTGGCAGGCATCCACTGGGGGTCTTGGGATATATGCCCTATGGATAAAAGGGAGTGACTGTAAATTCTGTGTCATTCCTGTTGTGATTAGGTCTCTTCCCTAATCTTAGCATGATGCTTGGTACAAAGCAGGCCACACAAATTCAGCCAATGCAGGGAAGTTCTTCCTAGAGGCAGGCCTGCAGTTTTTGCCGCCTCTTGCCATCTCCTGACAACACAGGTAGTGAAGCAGTTCTTTCTCTGCTCGTGCTTCACCTGTTACTCATTTACTGCTCGTTAAACTCTCGTGAGAAAGATACTTTCATTTTTCTCTACTTTACAATTGATGCAACCAAGGATGAGAGAGGTTAAGAAATCCGCATCAGTGACACAGAGAGCAGTAGTCTTGGGCCTTGGAAGGTCAGCCATCTGCCTCTGAATCAGTGCTCCTGATTCCCCATTAAATCACAGCCCTAGGAGGGAGGGGTTCAGGAGGGGTCTAGAAGGTATGGTGGAAGATTCCATCCCCTCCACTGATTATCTCTCTGCTTCAGGTGCCCTCACCAGAAAGCAAAGCATACAAACACCAAACCAAACCAAATAATAACCATAGGGATAATACAGTAGCTGCCCAGTCCCTGGGGAATACGTCCTGATTCTCAGAGGATGTCTGGATTTGCAGATCACTCAAACCCTAGAGAGACTGTGGTTTTCCCTGTACTCTCCATATACACCTATGACAAAGTGTAATTTATAAATGAGGCACACAGAGAGATTAAGAACAGTAACTAATAATAAAACATATATACCAATACACTGTAATAAAAGTTGTGTGAATATGATCTCTCTCAAAATATGATGCTGTACTATAATGTATTTTTGGACTGTAGGTAATTGAAACCAAGAAATTGAAACTGCAGATACGGAGGCTACTATGATAATTCCCTCCCTTCCTTCCTTCCTCCCTCCCTCCCCCCCTCCCCCCCTCCCTCCTTCCTCCTGGTTTTACCAAGCGCTCACACCCACCCCCCACACCAGGCCCCAGAACTACAAAGCTAAGACCTTGTTCCTGCCACAGAACTGGAGTCTAGTGGGAAGAGCAGGGGACTAGCAGCATTAACCGTTTGCCTCAATAAACAAGGCCAGTGGAAGCATCTGGAAACCTCAATGCCAGTAATGCTGGCAGAAAAAAGCCAGAGGCCATCAGAAAACTGAGCTCTTGAACAAATGGAAAAGAAAAAGGCTTGACTGAAGTCAGGACGACTCCTGGCTCCTGAGGCTGTAGCTGCCAAGTGCTCTCAGGTGGGCAATGGTTGCCAGATAGTTTAAGGAATGCGTGAAAGGAAAGCGTCAACCCTGCTAGGTTCCACGGCCACCTCATCCGGCTCCTAGAGAGGACAGGAATAAGGAAGCCTGGATCACAGCAGCCAGGACCCAAGGGGAGGAGATCTAGCCCCACTTGGCAGTGTGATTCATCATCCTTTCAAGAGGAATTTTTAAGGGCGAAATTAAAGATTCTATCTTGGTCTGGTATTCGTTTGGTGGCGTTTGTTTGGTACATAGGTTTATATTTTAAGAAAGGCCATATACTGCATATAGGATAAGTCCAGTAGTGGCACTGGGGAAGTTGGGAGCGCCCAGTCCTGACTAGAGGTCACAGGGAGGCCTGGGAAACCCTGGCTGGAAGGAAAGCTGAAGACCCCAGTTCTCATGGCTGCTTCCGTTGGGATAATGTCACGGAGCAATTCCTTGCACTCACAAAGCCTGTGAGGAGGGGATCTACGATTTACCAGCTGTGAGAACGTGGGTCAGTCACATGACCTCTGAACGCTTCCCTCCTCTGTAAAATGTAAGCCATAATACGTGTCCTTCGTTGGTGTCCCTGTGGTGATCATGTGAGGTCAGTCCTCTCAACAGACTTCCTGGTGTAATCACGGTGGCGTCCATTCTCCTGCATCAGCGACAGTGGCAACAGAGGAGGGTAGATGTGTAAGGAAAAGAGAAGTTCGCCATTTATTTCCACTACTCTTGTCTTCACCCATTAAATAAATATGATAATTCACCCTGACTAAATAATAATAATGAAGAATATTCTGGGGCCCTTTAGAAATAAGTACATTCCTAAGGGCTACTTTATATCAAAAGTCCCACACATATACCCGTCTTTGGAAAGATCTCTGGGAGTTTTTTCCTATAATGTTGATTTCAGAGCTTTAGTGCCATGGCCCAAACGTCTCCAGTCTCTTCTTGATGAGGCTGGGCATTGTGTTGAAATCCTCACCGAATCCACAGATGTGTCCTCTTTCTTGGGCTGAGGTGTTCTCGGTGCCCGACGCTGCCAGCCTGGTATGAATGTGTGAAACACTGGTTTCTGGTTCTGAGAATGCAGGCCTGGGAACACAGCACTCTTTCTCTTGGATTATTGGATGTACTACAATCAGAAAGTCATTTATGGACTTTGGAAGCCAGAGATGGAGGGTCCTGGCACTGGGTGCTGTGAGAGGGCTGTGTCCCTCCTGGGGTCTCCCAAGATGCAGTCTGGTTCTGTCATGGTCACCAGGAGTGTGGTACCCTTGCTCTCCTGTCCCCCGACTCCTGCCCCAATACACACACACACACACAGACCACCTAGGTACTGCTAGGAAGATCTGCAGGGTCACTGGTCAGACAGGCTGTGCCAGGAGATCAATGACTTCACCTCATCCCAAAGGCAATGTTCTCCTGGACATTGCTTGAGTCACGACCATAATGACAGGAAGGGGGACTCTAGGAAGAGACCAGGTTTGAGCAAAGAGAGCAGAAAGGAGAAGAGAGTAAACATTTTTTGAAGAATTCAATCTCGTAACTCCCTGAGCAAGCAAGGAGCACATTTCCTAGTGAGCCAGTTCTGCTACATTCCCTTTAAACCTGAAGCTGTAACTCAATCTGACGCAGGGCGCTTGGCAGAGGCCGCGCTTCCCATCACCATTTATTTTGGAGTTACAAGATGCTTCTGATTCAAAAACTAACTGAAAGCCTTTTTCTCCACTGTCATAAATCAAATCATTCCCACCCGTCTCCGTAGGACTTGGGCCGCATCCAGGAGTTGCATGCAAAGCAGGGGGAGATGAAGGGCTTCTGAAAAGGAAGATGTCAGCTGCAGCGGACCCAGAGGGCACACAGACACCCAGAGGATTTGGAGTCAATTCCCAGAGGCTGGGGGTGGCCCTTGAGTTATCTGACAGATTCTCTTCCCATTTCAACCCCTTGGAAGGGTTTTAGTCAAAATGTCTGCCTTTCAGTGGGGGAAGATATTGCAGTCTGATGGTGCTGAAGTGCTTTTGGGTGGATCCCTGAGACTGACAGGCTGTGAAGACAGAGAGCAGCCCCTGTTCCTCTGGAACACCTTCACGGGCCCAGCACAATGTGAGCTGGGAGCTGCATGAGCACCAACTGACAGCACCCGGGAGGGTCTGGTGCAGAGGAGGTCCCCAGTGAATGCTGCTGATGGACTCCTGGCACCTGCTCAAGCCCGTTGTTAAATTTGATTTCTGCCTGTTGTTGTTTTTTTTTTTTTTTAATCCATCAGCTTCTACTACTTTAGAAGGCATATCTTTAAAGAGTGTGAAATTTTCCTGCACTGCATTATTTTGTAGCTGTATTTATCACGAAGCCACAGCACCACCACCGCTGTGCTTTCCTAAGCCCCGTCTGTCCGGGTACCTCTTGTCACAGCAGTTTGTGCACACCCCTTGCTTGTCTCTGCTGCCATCTAGGCTGGGAACAGCAAGAAGGGATCAGTAGGGGTTCCTTTTGTTTATCATTGTCACCCCAGTGCCTAGGAAGGTCACCAGCCCTGCAGAAGTGCCCAGTAAAACCTTGCTACATGAAGTCCGCATTCAACATTAAAGCTTTATGTGTCTGAAGCATTTAAACTGATGTCAATTCTAACAAGTCAGGGAAAAAAAAAGTGTGTTTTTTTTTTTTTCCATGCATGAATCCTAACTAGATTGTGCAATTTGCATGAAGCAACATTTTAAGGCTTGTCATTCTTTCCTATTATGTACTTTTCTCCATCATGCTGGTTTTTCTCTTAGAGGTCCGGGGGAGAGTGAAACACTTTAATTGTGTCTCCCTTGCAGAACTTTCAAACACGCATCCCATTTTTAAGCATATTCTTTAATCCAGGTGTTTTTGTTGTTGTTGTTGTTTTCCCCCTGTTGCTTGGTTCTTCGAGTGAGTGCCATTTTCTCTTTAAAAGTTAAGTCTAGAGCCCTTTGGGTCTATGGTGCAGGGAAGCCTAAGATTTGCTCTGGTGTTCTGCAGGCGTTGGTGGAGTACCTGCCATTGCAGGGCAGCCATCCCAAGCGGATGAAAGCGAGGGAAAGGCCACGTTTCTCTTCTCCTGGAGCTCGCATTCCAGGGAAGGGGAGACCAGCAATCTGCAAATATTCTAAAGAGAAGAAAATGGCAGTGTGATCGGCAGGCTGCGTTGTACCCTCTAGAACAGAGAGCCCGGGAAGATTCTGAAGAGGCTACACTTCACCTGAGAGCTGATTGAGCCACGGAGTGAGACCCTGGACCTGCGGGGACAGTGTTCCAGGTAGGGTTCCTGGCACTGGGTGCTGTGTGAGGGCTGGTGTGAGGCCACCCTGGGAAAAACTTCTGTCCAAGCAGAAGGGCTTCCTCTACAGGCTCCACAGGCCTGCAGGCTGCAAGGCAAACCGAGGAAGCCGACTCCTAGGTCCAGGTCATGTCTAGCTGTCCCGCTGTGTGCAGGAAATCCTGGCTCTACTGAAGGCCCTGGGACAAGGAGGATGGAATCCCCGGCCAAGCTATCAAGCTTCTATGCTTTGGTAGGTATTGGGCATAAACCAAACTTACCATCTCTCCAAGATCATCAACAGCCTTTATAAAATTTCCTGTTCGTGGTACCTTCACACACACACACACACACACACACACACACACACATACACACACACACACACACATTTGGAAGAATGTGGTTTTCTTCAGGGATTCTGCTATGTATTTGTGGCACATGATTTACACATTAGAGAGGCAATGATGGCCCGGAATCCTTTGCCCTTCCCTTCCCCTCACATGTATACACACACGCATGTTCTGCATATTTATATTAAGTTAAGCCCTTTAGGGTCAATTGGTCCAACCAGGAGTTTTTCTCATCAGCGAATTTTCCTGGGAAGCAGCACTGGGTTGGTCGTGGTCCCAAAGGCGAGCACAGTCGACAGAGGAGCGTTCTCCTATCTCCCTCCCCGGGCTCTGGGGAATGTTTTCTTTCTGAGCCTGCAGCTGTCCAGGCTGAGAGGGCCACCCTACTGAGCCAGGGAATGCTTGTCCTCCCTCAGGGAAACATAGGTCACCAGAATTTAGTACTACTCTGAGGTCAAGGTTATATCTTGCCCCTCACCCTCCCTACCAAAAGCCGTGTTTAAAATAGAGTCCATCGACACTTAGAAGATGCAAAGAACTATGGGAGATGCTTTCAGGACCTCTTTCAGTTAATCCTTGGCACCTCCTGCAAAGTAGGTATTGAGCTTGCTTTATAGAGAAGGAAGCTGTCACTCAGGGAATGAAGAACTTCCCGTCATGCTGGGTGTTTGAGCTGAGATCAAGTACTGAGGTCCGCATCTCTGCTTCAGGACGGTACCCAGGCTTCATGGGAAGCTTTACTGGTGCTCACCGGGCTCAGAGGGGCCAGCCCTGTTTGAGTCTAGTGGTGGTTGGTGGTATTTTCCATGCTCTGAAATTTCTGTAATTTTGTTCCTAGGAAATATTTGACTCTATGAAAGTCAACAACAAGTGGAGAAACAGTGAGAAAGACTGGTGGTGGAGCTGGGGAGGTGCAGGGAGGGGGAAGGAGGAGGAAAAGGAAACCTCACATTTATGGGGCTCCTAGTCCACCCTAGACACTGTGTGTGGCTCTTATATGGGATCTCCTGAAATTCCCATCCTTGAGCCTTTGCCTGCCGACGCTGCACTATGATCCAGCGATCTAAGAATTGCAGGTGGTGGACAGGCCCAGATTTGTAACAAACGGCAACTCAGTGGTTTTTCTTTTAATACCAGGACTAAGATACCCTATAAAGGCAGGCTTGCTGCTCTTGGGCACCTCTTTGTGGCCACCGGCAGAAACACACCCAGGAGTTTGGGAGGGGGAAGAAACCATTAAAACATGGAGGACACTATGCTATGGGAACTAGGTCAGCCACAGAAGGACAAAGGCTGACCTTTGTGTATTCCACTTACATGTGGAATATGAAATAGTCAAACTCTTAGAAGCAGAGAATAGAATAGGGGTTGCCAGAGGCTTGGGGAATGAAGGTAAAGAAGTTCTAGTGATCTGCTGTACGATGTCAAGCCAATGCTAATAATCAGGCATTGCCACTTCAAAATTTTCTTACATAAAAAAGAACGAGGAGGAGAAAGAGGAGGAGGAATAGGAAGAGGAGGAAAGGTATGAGAGAGACGTAAGGAGACTTTTAAAGGTCATGGTTATGTCTATTACATTGAGATGGTGGTATCACAGATGCATGCATATGTCAAACTCATAAAAATCATACACTTAATGCAGTTTTATTGTATAGGCAAAGGCCATCTCAAATATCGAAACAAAACAAGAGTGTGTTGTTGAACTGCTGAATAGAGCGATAAACTTGGGTTTTCTCCTTGTCCGATTCAGCTTCCTGCCACTTGAAGAATATAGATAATAGAAACAAGCTTCTTAAATGTTAGTCACTGTGCTCTGAGTGTTTTCCAGTAGAAATATTAGAAAACAGATCCCGGAATCATAACAGGGCTGGATCAAAACATTGCTTTGTCATTTACTGGTTTGGGGATGAGCCAATCTGTCTGCATCTCAACTCCTCAGCCTATGAATTGGGACCAAGGATTCCTACCACCAAGAAAGGTTGTCAGGCTTAACCAGGAGGATGGATGTGAGCGTATCTGGCTCATCTCACTGAGAAATGAGAACCTTTCCTTTGCCTCTTCTTTGCTATATATGTAGAATTGTTTCCACAGACTAGCCTGACCACGAGAATACCCTATTATGAGGGGTTTGTAAGAATCAAAGAAGATAAAGGATTAGAAAAACCTTTGAAGATGTATTGGGTCCGAGGTTAACTTGCTAACTCATGGTACTGTGATAGAATTGGTAGATATCAATGACCTTATGATCATACAGTCGTCCATAAATTCTGATGCAAGCTAAGTATGAAAGTATTGTCTAGAGCAATATTTCTAAAGGTTGACATTCTTAAGTGTTATTTTCGCTGTATTAGATCAGAATAAACATTGCTTTTTTCTTTTTTCTTTTATTTATTTATTTTTGGCACCAGGATTTGAACCCAGGGGTGCTTAATCACTGAGCCACATCCCCAACCCTTTTTATTTCTTATTTTGAGACAGGGTCTAAGTTGCTTAGAGCCTTGATAAGTTACTGAGGCTGGTTTGGGACTTGCAATCCTCCTGCCTCAGCCTCCTGAGCCATCAGGATTACAGGCGTGTGCCACCAGCAGCGTGGCTTTGTTTCTAAGCCCCACCCTAAGTCCAAGGAAACAACCCATTCTTTGAGGAAATCTGAAAGGAGCAAAGGGAAGGAAGTGAGAGTAGGTGAGCTTTAGGGACTCTTCTGGATGAGATGCTGGCAGACATAAAGGAGCTGGGTGAAAGGAGGTGTTTATAAGCGCTTTGCAACAGGCCAAGAGGCCTGACTAGAGCATCCCCTCCTGCAGATGCTTCTGCCCTGAGCCTGCGTGAGCAGTCTGCCTGCCCAGCATGGCCAGATTCCAGGAGACACTGCAGCCACCCACACAGAAAGTGCCCTCATGGGGAGAGGCTTTGTTACCCTCACCCACGCAGGACAGGTGGCTCTTCCTGAGACCTGAGGAACACCTGGGACCCAAAACACAGGACAGCACCATTATTCTCTGTCTGTATTTATTCCCCAGATAGCTGCAACCCAAGTTTACCTGCGCCTTGCCTTTCACAGCAGATGTCTTTTCTGTCCTTAGCTGCAGAAATATTTCCAAAGCAGATGCCAACCCTGCCCCAGCGCCCAAAGCGGGAGTTTGCAAAGCTGTAAAGGACTGAGAGGAAAACACCCGTCTCCCAGGAAGCTGTCAAAGGTGGGGGCGGGGAACAGGGCTCCATTTGTTCTGCTCTCTTTGAAGGAGGGAGGAATGAACCCTGGGGAGCAAGGGCCCACGGGGTGTGCCTGCCAGTGTTAATGTCTGCCTACGGGGAAAGCATAGGTCAGATTACAGTTGTAAATCTGCATCACTAGGCATTGTTAACTGAAATAGAGAAAATGGAGTAAATAATTAATGTTGGAGCTAAATAAATAAAAAGCAAGATAATCAATTCATTTTTTCAAGGCATTTTTGCCTTACATGGAAAGAATTCCGACTCCCTCTGGGCACATGTGCTTCTCAGAGGTGTTCCTTGACATTGTTGAGTGTCTCTGGACAGATGGATTATAATGGCTATTCATTAGAATTTGTGGGGACTTTTCTATTATTTAGATGATAGAATTTGACCTAAAATCAATCAATACAGTGTCTTTGGCGGGTAGGGATTCAGAGTTGAAACGGAGAGTTTATTTGCCTATAAAAAACGGAGAAAACATTTAAAAAATATTTTAAAACAATTTGAGTCCGTTGAGGCAATAGCACTGCACTACCATAAAATTTCATCCAAACTAAGATGCCCTTGAACAAGCCGGTACGTATGCTCACCCTAATCATAAACCATATTTAGAGGTTCATCCTTCAAAAGGGTTTAGTCAATAATGGACTAAGGACAGTTAGTTATTGGTGGCCTCCAAAGACACAAAGCCAACAAGCAATTCTACTCATTCTGCCAAAATCTTTCCCTGTAGCAAATGAATTTGCTCTCCGGGTAGTCTCAAAATTGAAGGGATGGGAGTTTAGAAATGAGTTGAAAATTGACGATAAAAATTTTTAATTACTCAGCTACTGGAAGGAAAATATGACCATATATTCTCTGCTTGTCCCACCAAAAGTGGTTACCCAGACATTTGGTACCAGAGGCAAAAAGAGAGAGAGAGGGTGCCATGAGATCACTCTCACTTCAATTCTCCTCTCCTGTGTGATGAGACCTTTTCCTTTTAAAATTGCTCAGTACTCTCACCCTTCCTCACCTAACTCCTCTGAGCTTTTCCAGTGAAAACCCTGAGCCAGAATAAAAACAATTTCACAACTTCTCTTTGCTGAGTAAAATAGAAAATATTAGAAAGAGGAGAGTCAAAGAATAGGCAGCCGTGGAGAGAGGACCAAGAATTTACCTTCTCAGGACTTAAATCCAATACCACAAACGGTCTGAGACATAGAACACCCTGTTATGAAGGGCGTTGAAAGAATTAAAGATGATTAAGGATTGGAAAAATCCTTGGGGATGCACTGGGTCCATGATTAACTTGATAACTTGTGAATCTGGGCATGTTATCTGAGAATAGAATTGTTCGACATCAGTAATCTCACGATCATACAGTGGTCTATCTACTCTGATGAAAGCTAAGTATTGAAATATTGTCCAAAGCAATATTTCTAAAGTTGACATTCTTAAGAGCTATTTTCTCTGTTTTAAATACATTCCTATCAATTTATTTGGTTTTCTGTTAACATGACTTTCTAAGCTATGTCTTTCTCTTTTCCTTCCTTCTTTTTGGTTACTCTCCTTTGTTTATTTAGGGTTTTTGATTGTTTTGCAAGTTTTTTTTTTTACTGATTACTTAAATATTTTCATGTACTTAACTTCTTAAACTCTAATTTTAATCAATACCATTAGCTGCCTGAAGAACATAAGAATTTTAGAATACTTTAGTTTCAATTCTCCAACCTACCTATCCCCAGCATTCTTCAGAGTATTGTTATAAAATATGTTATTAAAGCTTGGTGTTGTAGCTCAAACTTATTCATTATCACTATCATCCTCTTTGTTGCCACATTATCCTGTAGTTGATGCTCCTTTTCATTGACTCACGTACTTATTATTTCTTTGCTCAACATTTAGTAATTCTCTATTTCAAGATTCATTCACCTTTCTGAAGAATATTTTGGGAGCTTTCAGTGATGGTTGTTTAGGGTCAAGACTTGCTTCTCTAAAACATTTTCTATTTTATCTATAGTCTTTAGTGAAACTCCAGCTGGGTATAGAATTTCAAATTTACTATTTTTTATTAGAAGACTATTTTTCAGCTCCCCCTGCTACTTTTGTTGTTTATAAATCTGCTATAAGTTTCCAGTGAAGCTGTTCACCACTAATATGGTGAACAGCTTGACAATATAGCTCAAAAAAGTTCACACACTTTCACCAAGCCATTTCATTTCTGATAATTTAAATGTTTGATGGACTCATCAAAATTACTTGGAACATTATCACATTGCTCAAAACTTTGCAATAAATCTTTTCATCATTCAAAATCAAGGCCCAAACCCTTGCTCAACCCTATCATGCCCATGAAGTCTGTCGCTCTGCTCTCCTTTACTTCATCTCTTACTGGCTCCTTCCTCACTCATCTTTCTCCCAGATGGATGGAAGCATGGTAGGATTATAACTCTGAAAATAATGCTTCTTCATTATAGGGTATTTAAATGTGAATCTTGTAAGTTAACTACTTTCATTTTATTCTGTTTGTAGGTAGTGTAATTATAGTGTTTTGTTATTGTTAACAAACCCACTGAAATAATTTAGAACCACCATTTCTTTCTTTCTTTCTTTCTTTCTTGTTTGTTTGGGGAGAGATTGAACTCAGAAGCACTCGACCACTGAGCCACATCCCCAGCCCTATTTTGTATTTTATTTAGAGACAGGGTCTCACTGAATTGCCTAGTGCCTTGAACCACCATTTCTTTTAAAATATTCTGCATTTTTTCTCTTTGGATTTTATTGATACTTTTCAAGCAAAATATAATAGCTCAAATGGTAGCCTGGAAGGATTATAATTCTTAGGATATTATTACATAAATGTCTGGTATATAAATGTGAATTTTTTTTACCTGTAATTGTATCCTATTTGATTTCTAGGATGTAGATTTGTCATCACTATTTAACAAATCTCTTTGATCTGGATTATAGGCACATTTTTTGGTATGTTCTCTTAAGTTGTGAATTTTCCCTCATTTTGTTTCACTGCTGTGGTGAAGTGGTTATATAATTGCTCAATGGAACCTTGATAGAATTGTAATTCTTATGATTGTGTTTTATAAATGTAGTTTGGTTAGCAGTAAACTTTGTAAATAAATTGTCTCCCTTTCTCCCATTTTTATGTAGTGTAGGATTAACATTTCATTTGTTGCCTTTAACTAACTTGTAATACGTGATTTGAGTAGAGTTTTACTTAAGTCTTATGATTGGAGTTATCTGGAACTGAATATTCATTTTTGTATACCAACAGTTTAATTTTTTCTGTGTACAAAACTGGTATATTTAACTAAATAAATCTTGGTTAAAAAACCATTAATCTACCTGCATGTTCAGCCTCTTGGGACGGGGAGAAGTAATTCTGCATTAGATGGTCAATATGCAAGAGCTGTCTCTATTCCAAAACAAAGAATGAGGACAGGAAACCGGCTACTAACAGAGAGAGAAGGTTCAGAGTGAAGGACAGGAAAGAGATACAGAATAATTCCCACACAGAGCAGAGATGAAATAGAGCAGTAGCAAGGGTTAGGAGGAATGGGACAGAGTGTCGGCCTTATATGGCCCTATATAGCTACTCTGTAACATGGGTAAGCTGCTTAGGGCTGGGCCAGCCTTCTCTCTCTCCCAAGGACATATATGGGAGGGGAGATTTCAAATGCCACTCTTTGTACCTCCACTTGCTGTTGTTTCCCCGGTTTCTGAATTATTGAATCTGACTTAATGACTTGGTAGTTTTCTTGACCTTCCTACCTCCTGTCCTGCTCTCCTGGATGCTGAGTTAAGCATATTATTTTGACACCAATAACTCAAAACTCTTCTTTGACACCTTCCGGGGGAGTGCTTTTATTCTGAATGCTCACTTGCCTACTCAGTACCTTTAGCCCAGGCCAAAGGCTCATGATGTCCTCCATTCTCTTCAGGTTGGGTCATCCTTACCTGGCACAGAAGAAGTCAATAGGACCAACTGCTTAAACTGCTTATATCACTTTTACCTGATAGGGCTAGTCAAGGTTTCCTTGATTATAACACACCATCAATTGTAGGACAACCATCAGTTTGATACTTTTTATTTTTCACAGTTGAGGGACCACTACTTTAATAGAAATATCTCAAACCACATTAACCAATCATTGGATGAACATTTAACTGAATAAAATTGAATTAGTCACCTAACTGGAGATTTATTGAACAAATAAAAAGATAAACCAAAGGAAACAAAATAAACGAAGAAATCAATGCATTTTAAAGATGGCAAAATTCTGGAATCCAATAAATCAATCCTAGAGCTGATTCTGTAAGAAAAAGTGAATAAAAATCATCAGCTAACCTAATAGACCTATGAAAAAACAAATTCACGAAACCCAGGGACATTGAGAAAGAAATTCTTATCCAAGAAAACAAACAAACAAAAAATAACAAAAGAAATTCTTAGAATAGTAATAATTGTGGATAAGAGGGAAATATTTTCATGAAAATCAGTAACAAGATCACTATTAATGCCTATTTTGGACTACTTACAGTGTAGCCAACACAAAGGGACAAGGAACTAGTTCTGAGTGTTGAAAATGAGGAGGAAAAAATAGAGTTGCTTATGATGGAGTAATACAATATTAAAATTAATATAATATGCTACATTATAATTCATATGATTATTAACATAATATGCCAAGTTAAATGTAATAATAATTAGAAATATGAAAAATTCAAGGTAGTAACTGGTAGTAACTGGTTTGGATGTTTGTTGTCCCCCAAAAGTTTATATGTGAGAAATATAAGAATCTCAGAGGTAAAATGATCAGATTATGAGAGCTATAGCCTAATGGGTGGGTTGATTTACTTGAGTGGATTAACTGGATGCAACTATAGCTGGAGAAATTGATCTCTGGCGGCGGGGTGGGGGGAGGGTCTTTGAGATTTATATGTTGGCCTTGGTGGTCTGGTGGGCAGAGAGTGCGCTCTCTCTCTCTCTCCTCTCTCTCTCTCTCTCTCTCTCTCTCTCTCTCTCTCTTCTCTATCTCTATCTATCTATCTTCCCTTGCTCCTTGCCACGTCTTGAGCTGCTTTTCTCCTCCACACCCCCACACCCTCTGCCTCCCCCTGGACCCAGAGCTATGGAGTCTGCAACCATGGACTGAACCTCTGAAATTATGAGCAAAGATAAACCTTTCCTTCTCTACCTTGTTCTATTGCTTTTGTTTTTGTCTTTGACTACAGTGACAAAAACCTAATGAAAACAGTAACCAAACAAAAAGCTCAAGAATTTTTTAAAATTCAGAAGTTGCCTGGAACCAAAAATAAAATTGATAATCAATAAACCAATTATTTATTAAACCAAGACAGAAGAGATAATGAAAGAAGAGGTACTACTTAAACACCAAATAAATAAGAAATAAATATCATAATAAATTTGCAAAAATGTATATGAAGAGAATTTTTAAATATTGTGGAAGGTCAAATGTAAGCAAATTGAAAGACGTAGCCTGTGATTCCCCATACACCAAAAATAATGCCAACAAGAATATACACATAATAGATACAATATATATATATATATATAAAGTACTTGTCCCAACATGCCAGGGAGAGAAAGAGCATCCTCAGCACCCAGAAGATGCCTTGATATATATATATATATATATATATATATATATATATATATATATATATACAAGCAAAAATGTTCAAGAAAATTGAGAAGAAAGAAGAGGAATGGAAAAGGCTAACTCTACCAGGTATTTTATTACAAAGACACGGTTCCTAAAACGATGTGGTACTAAGGGATGCATTGGAATGGAGATGGCGCCCCGCTGATGTAAAGGCCCCAGATCTGTATTTTTAGCTTTCTGGGCCATATGGTCTCTGTCATAATTATCAACTCTTTGTGTCACAGAAGCAACCATAGGAAATACAGAAGCAATTGGATATGGCTTTATTCCTATTAAACTTTATTCCCCAAAAGAGGAGGCAATCTGGATTTGAACTGCCAGCCATAGGCTAATGAATTAGAAACAGAATTCAAAACCAGAAAAAAAAAAAAAAAACACTTGGGAAATTATTATATAAAAAGAAGCCACTGCGTATCTTTCAATACATTTTCCAAACATCCATCAGGAGGGAAAAACTAAAGGTGGATCTTTACCTCTTTCCTTAAACAATCCCAACTAGAACAAAAAATGAAAACATCAGAATTGAGATCATTACGTACAAGATGAAAACAAGGAAATATTCGTATGAACTAAGAATGGGAAAACCCTTTTCTAGTTTGGGTTCAAACTCAGAAGCTGTACATGAAAAGACTGAAAATTAGACTTGCCAAAAATTAAAATTTCTGCATCCAACATATCATGAGTAAAGAATTGGGGTGGGGACTATCAACCAACTCTTTTCACAGATCCTACAGCTAGTGATGGATAGGATAACCTCGTGTCATTCTGGTAATATGTTTTTCATGCTCTTTTTAAGTATCAGAAAAAGCCTATATTTTTTTGTTGTAGTGAAGCAGTCAACTTATTTTAAAATTTGAAACATTGATGTCTTGA
Organism: Marmota flaviventris; assembly: GCF_047511675.1. NCBI lineage: Eukaryota > Metazoa > Chordata > Mammalia > Rodentia > Sciuridae > Marmota > Marmota flaviventris. The sequence goes on from NC_092500.1 coordinate 169,345,623, forward strand.
AATAAAGGTCAAAGTCTTGGTTTAGGTGAAAACATAAAAGAATTTGCATTCTCCAAGGGGAACAGGTGCAAACCCATGTGAATCTCAGTGAGCAGACTCATCCCCTTTTGCAACATTGTTTGAGCAATGGTTGGCTTGAAATCCAGAAGCTGCGTTTATGAAATGACAGGTCAAAGAACCTTCTTCCCACAATTTCTACTGTGCAGCCTTTGATGAAAGTGCTTGCTGAACAAAACTCTATTCTCCACTTTGTTAAAATTAAGGAGTAGGCAAAGGCACACTCCTTTACAAAGCCTTCTTCTACACCTCAAGAGGAGGAAGATGATGACAATGAACAAGGGCAAGCTTTTATGGCGGAAATGATTCTCTAAACCAGGGAAATCTAAAGGCAGCACGATTGACATTGATACAGGTAACTTTATATCACAATCTACAACTGTAAGGCTAAAACCTAATTAACAAAGGTTAATTAACCTCCACAGAAACCGTGGTTCACGTCAATGTAACGGTTGCATTTCCTGCTGAAGAATAAGTAGCTGATTCAAATTTCTCACTAACAAAGAGGCAGGATTATTTGCAGGTGAGTCCCAAGAACAATATTTGAACTTGGCTTATATTTATCTTTTCCTTATTCCTCTGACTACTACAGAAGCAAGAACCACTGTGGGAAGAGTCTGATCAAGGTTATCCCTATGGGACTCTTTTAGGTTGAACTGAGTCTCTCTTACTGTACCCCCCCCCCATCAATAGGTTGAAGTCCTGACTCCTAATGCCTATGTGACTATATTTGGCTTAGCAGGTGTAACCCAATTAAAATGAGGTCATAATTCAATATGACTGGTGACCTTGTAAGGAAAGAAAACAAGAGACACAGACACACAGAGACACACAAGGCAAGGTTGGAGGCAAATATTGGCACCTGAGTCTGCGAGCCAAGGAAGGCCAAGGATTGTTGAAAAGAACCTAGGAGAATCCAGGGAGCGGTGGAGAAGGACTCTTCCCTGGAACTTCACAGGGAGGATGGCCCTGCTGGTTACTTGCTTGGATTTTCAGCTTTCAGAAAGTGAGAGAATAGACTTCTCCAGCTCTGAACCAGCCAATTTGTGAAACCACACTTTGTAACAGCAACTCTAGAGAATTGATGCAGGGACTTCATCCCTCTGGACTTGGGATCGCGCCCCCAGGCCCTACATCACTGGAGAGAGCAGAGCCCTAGTCTGTGTTTGTCTGGCGGTACTGGGAGGAGTCTGGTCACCTGCATTCCTTCTGAAGTGACAGGAAGGGTTCAGGATGTGACAGAGCCTCTCCCTACTCTGGGGAAAGCTGAGCTGTGAGCACAGGTGGTAGATGAGGTGGAAAAGGCTCCGCTTTAATTTAGTGTCCCAGCAGCCGCAACCGAGTTCTGCAGAATCAAAACGACTGGGGGAACGGCCGGGAAAGGGACCAGACAGCCCACCATATGCGCCCATGGCTTCCCATACTCCTGCTCTCAGGTTCCTCTCCTGCCTCTAGGTTTAGGTCTCTTGTTGTTTCTCTTGTTTTCTTCCCATCCTGATGCCTTTTCCCCTCTTTTGATATTAACTACTAATATGTCTTTTATTTTATTTTATTTACTACTACTATTAACTACTAATATGTCTTTTATTTTACAAACTTTTATATAGTCCTTACTGAGTACTAAGCCCTGTACTAAGTTCCTTTAAAAAATTAAAAGGCTAATTCTCAGGACAGTTTTAGGTTCACAGCAAAATTAAGCAGAAAATTCAGTCTTCCCATGAACCCCCTACACCACATGTGCACCTGTGTGCCTCCTCCACTAGCCACATCCTGCACCCGAGAGTACAACGGATGAACCTCCATGATCACGTGGGTACCACCCGAAGTCCAGGGCTTACGTAAGGGCTCACTCCAGGGCGGCTGGTCAATGTTAGATGACATGTACGCTACATGGAAATAGATCCACCACCCTTAAAGTTCTCCATACTCTGCCTATTTATACTTCCCTTTCCACTAATCCTGGAAACCACTGCTCTTGTTATTATTTCCATAGTTTTGCCAGTTCCACAATGTTGAATTGCTGGAAAAAAAATACAAAATTCGTCCTTCTGAATGGGCTTCCTTTACTTGGTAACATAGACTTATGGGTTCCCTCCATATATTTTTGTGGTTTACTAGCTCATTTCTTTCTTTCTTTTTTTTTTTTTTGGAATAATACAGTTATTACATATAATGAACATATGATATAAATAGTTTAGTTTACATTGTATAGAAGTGTATTCAGTGTATGTGATTCATGTAGTTGTTTCTGACGATGTCCCACTGGTGGGCTCTACAATGTCTCTTTACCTGCTGCTTGTTAAAGACACCTCTGTCCTTTCAGCCCAGCTGTTGTGTGTTATGACTCTGTCCTTGCCCATCGGGCATTTGGCCTTGTGCAAAGTTCATGTGTTGTAATCACTGGACACCCAGGTTGTTAATCTGAACTCTGCCCAGATGTGGGCTCCATAGCTTGTTTCTTGGGCAAGCCATTTAATAATCTCTCTCTGCTTCAATGTCTCGATCTCTGAAATAATCTCTACCATTATTGAATTCCCCATGAGGTTATGGTTTGGCCTGTTAGAAGCTGGTTGGCTTCTAACAGGCCAAAAAATTGTTGGACTGATTTTCTTCGAGATGCTGAGTGAGAGCATTTTAAGACTTCTGGACATTTGGAAGTGCTACATGTGTCTGAAATGTTATTTCATGTAAACAAAGAATTTATGAAAATGTATTATCACCTAGCAACATTGCAATAATAGAGAACCTAACAAAACCTGCTTAGTCAAAACATTAAATTCTATATGGGTTTAGGATGAGAATTCCATTACAGAGCAAGGTTGATAATAAAAATTCATTCACAGAGAAGGAATGAGTTAATGAACCTAAATATAAGCAATAATCTTCCAGACCTATGCTGCACATCAGAAATCAATTACAACCTATTTCTGGGTCCCATAGACATAGCCCAGGTGTTCCCATCAAATCAATAATGAGGAAATGTCATTGAGGTCCTGTCAACATCTCCACTGGAAGTTTGACAGCAGCAACTTCAAGGAGAACAGTCTTAGGTCTCTGCAGCGGAAAAGTCTCCTCCTATGACTAAGTGCGCTCAATGCCATCTGGACAAAATAAACAGCTAAAATATCCTGTGAATGGTGTGGGGCTTCAAGGCAGGGATCCACCCAATTAAAACATCAGTCATAAGGCTTTTGCTGTGCACCTTGACAGGAAACACAGAACTGAATCATGATTGTTTAATTTCTTAGTGATGGCTCTAAAAAAGACTCAGGCATTTGGGAATAAATCTGTCTATCCTTTGGGAGTCCAGTAAATATTTTATAGTTGTGGTAATATGTAAGCATTAAAAAGCTCTTTCTGACTCCTTGATGACCAACTCAATCCACTCTCAGGAAACCTATTCATAAAATCATATGTGAAGAAGTAGAAAGAATGTACCTAGATTATCGAGGGTCTATTATCTTCCCACAGAGAGAATTTCATCTGTGACACCTACGAAGCTTGTTGAGAGAATGTGCTAATGCACCAAATGTCGAGAAGGTAGAATTGAGTCCAAGACACATCCCTTGAACACACTAATGAGACGTAGGGGAGAGGAGAGTAGTTAATGAATAGTGCATTTAAAACTGAAAATGAGTTGACTAATTAGCAAGAAGATTACTGTTTGGCAGGTTTAGGCTTATCTAAAACACAGAGAAGAAATGCCCTCGGAGAGGGGCTGGAATAAAACTTGGATGTGCGGCGGCTGGTTTATTGAGCTTCAGTTATTAAAGAAGGAAACGACCGTCCCCAGGGAGTGAGCCCCAAATCCTGTGAGAGCCCACTGCTGAAGCTAAGGGAGAATCACTGTTTGGCCGAGAAGTTGGTTTTGAGTCTCTCCCTGAGCCTAATGTGTAGCAATGCAATAGGTGATGGGTACGCGGGGCAAAATTTTAAGGGACACAGAAAACTCCTATTCCCTAAATTTCCAAATACGGTGTGCTGCCAAACATCTGCACTTGATCTTCACTGGTTTTCCTTCCAACTGGGTATTCATTCAAGTCCTCACATGGTCTCTACGGAAGGAAGATTGTACTCTCCTTGAGAGCAGGGGTCACCTGCTGACCAGTCCTGCCTGTTGTACTGCAAACTACCATCTGTTCCTCACTAAGATAAGGTAAACTGAGGTAGTAGGGGATTTCATGGGGTAAAATGAGGTACGAGAGATAATTTGGGGCATGAGAAACATTAAAGGAGGGCTAGTCTGGGTGGAACCCGCGATGGGAACTTTAGTCCACAGTTTGAGCAAAAGACACAGGGTGAGCCTGAGGGAATAGGAGAGGATTGTGGCACTGGGACTACTGAGCAGCATTCAGAAATAAATTGCAGCGATCTCCCATATTTTCTACGGTTTAGCTCTACAAATTTTGCATACAGCAGTACTCCCTCATCTGTGGTTTCTCTTCCTACCATTTCAGTTACCCATGGTCAACTGTGCTCTGAAAATAATAAGCAGAAAATGCCAGAAATCATTCTTAAATTTAAAACTGCACACCCCTCTGAGGAGGTCTCCCTCCTCCTGTCCTGTCCTGTCCGGGATGCACCACCTCTTTGCCCAGGTTATCAGTGCTGTGTGCACTACCCACCCCTCAGTCCCAACTATCAGACCCACGGTTACTCGATCACAGTGCTTGTGCAGAGGGCTCAGCACTGATTGTGGTTTAGGACATCAATGGGGATTTAGAACCCATCCCCGTGGAGAGGAGAGTCTGCTCTCTGGGATTCTAAAACCAGGCTGGAAGAGATGCTGCAAATCTTTTATGCAACTCTCTCCTCTCATTTTAGCCTTAATATTAGAGTAGAGTTAAGTTTACTTAGGAGATGGGCACAAAGGCCACAGCTAATCACTGGTAGATCCCAAATGGGGCACGAGCCTCAACTTTCAGGGTTCTCTCTGCCACGCCACACTGTCTGTAGAAGTTGATAGCACCCTTTCCCTGCACCCACCATCTGCATTTTACATCATCCATTTCTTTAGTCATCAACCTCAGAGGTGGGACTCTCTGCCAAACCACTATGATCATCTGGGAAAATAATGTCAAATATTTTAAAGCCAGTGCCTATATAGAACCTGCAGGGCTGGCACTTCCAGTGGGTTCTCAAGCTTTCTGGGGATGTTTTTAGTTCCCCTTTCTCTGCAGCCTGCCAGGTATTCACAAATGAAAAGGAGAGCCCAGGCTAATCAGATACTCAACCAACCACATTTCCGGGCAGCCTTGAAGCTGTCCCAGTGCTCTTGAAGTTCAGGGTCATATCTTTTGATAGACTTTAGGTCTCCAAACCCTCTTATCTCTCAATGTGCATCATTTGGCAAAACTAAGCGATGAGAGAACTGCTGTTTTAATCAGAAAAAAATAATTAATCCCCCAAACAATACCAACCATTATTCTTCTAAAAATAAAAGTTCCTATTTATTGAGAAATTTCTCTCTTTAGAAATCTCTCATAGGCTTCCCCCCCCTCTTCCTGCCTTCTTCTCTTCCTGCTCTTGCATTCATTCTTCAAACATTTATCCAGAACCTAACATCTTCCACACACTGAAATATAAGCAGCAAAACAGAGATAAATAGAATATTTTCTGCCTTGTGGGAAGGCATCTATGAGAGAAAATAAGATGAGTAAATAGAGCATTAAAATACATCACAATACTAAACCAGTAATGGAGTTCAAGATGGGAACAGAGTGTGGCTGTGCTGAGGAGAGAGTCAAAGAAGCCCCACTGAAGGGGTGATGTCTGGGGTGGGACTTGGAGGAAACTGGTTGTCATTGAAATGCTTTTTCCCTATACCATCTAGTCGCTCTCCCACACTGATGATGGCTTTTGCTCCAGGGGACCCAGTGGTGTCATTCCAGTCTGAATGCAAAAGACCTGCAAACCAGAACTGATGCCAATCCAAGCCCAAGTCCTGGGGAGAGGCACTGGGGTAATTGCAGCTGCAGGAGAAGGGGGACGTTCAGGTCAAGCAGTCAGGCAGAGAGAGAATCCCGCCTTCCTGGCCTTTTTGATCCATCAGGCCCTCAACAGACTGGATGATGCCCACTCATGGAGGAGGGCCCTCTGCTCCCCTCAGCCCACCAGGTCAGATGCCAGTCTCTCCTGGAAACACTCTCTTAGACACAGGAGATATCTGGGAACCCCATGGCCCAGTTAAGTGGACACAGAAAATTAGACATCAAAACAGCTTTAACTACCACTGAGATTAACACCAAAAAACTTCCAGTTTCTGAGTGCAGAGCTGGAATTCAGATCCCATCTGTCTTCCCAGGACAGAAGGGCCCATGCCAAGAGGGAGACGTGGATCTAAGGACAGAGCTCAGCGAGGCTGCGATAACCAGAAGACTGGGCAGGTCATGGAAGTGAGTACCAACCAGAACAGTAATGCTTAACCTGAGGTTAGTACCTGCTGCTGGACAGGGGCTGTTCTCTGTGCTTTATTCTCCTCCTTTCTCTTCACATCAGTTTTAGAGGATTATTTATTGTTAGGTATTTTATACATGAGGAGGTTGAGGCTAAGCAAGATGGAGGTGGGGTTCCGTCTTGCAGCAGTCAACTCTTTCAGGTAGAAAAGTGAGAAAGAAATGGTTGCTAAAACTTGATGAATCGGGAAATGCAAGATTTCCTACTCCAATTTAACTGATTTCCACTCTTGGAGTAGGGAAGGTCCCCTCCTGAGCTGAGAGCATTCTTGATTCCATGGGGCTTGTCCCCATCTCCACTCTAAAGCACCCAGATACCTGTTCACTGCCTCCTGAGGTCCTTGCTCAGGTGAGTCTGTCCAGGGAACTGTACCTCCTCCGTTTCCCCACTGAGTTTCCCCCAGAGAGGAGAAGCTGCCAGTACATTGTGTTAGCCAAACTTTTCCAGAAAGTCCAACATTTTAGGGCCAGCAAAATCACAGCTCTATCGGGGCAGGAACTTCGGGCTGACCCTGAGAGTGTTGTGTATTTCATGGGGAAACTTACTCCAGATGGTTCTAGTTCCTTCTCAGGTTGCTCTTAACCAAAGCTTGTAGGAAGAACAACGATCCCATGACTGAGAAATTATTCTAACTTTGTTCCCTCCCAAACAGGCAGGCCAGTATCACCACAGAAGAAGCCACCACTTAAGGATTCCTGTTCCCTTACAATGAACTCAAGGAAAAACACTCAGTTGTGTCTTGAGTATTTCTTGCTACAGTTTTATTTGATCCCAGCAATTAGAGGAGAACTTTGGTTGGCCTGTTTCATTTTTCTTCAGCATATGAAAGATCTTGTATGGATTGCTAGCTTGTGCCAAGCACTTTTTGAAGAAATAATTTGATTTTGTGGTACTATAAGATGATACACAAAATCATTAAAAACATAAAAATACAACACCCTGAAAGATGCCAAAAAGAGAAGAAAAGCAAATCCTACCACCCTGAGATAGGCATTAAACACCTGTATTCAAACATCTGTTGTACAGGGAAAATGTGAATATACCTAACACTACTGAACTGTACACTTCAAAATGGTTAAGATGCTACATTTTATTTTTGTATTGATTCTTTTTAGTTAAACATGACAGTAGAATTCATTTTGATATAATTGTCTAAGGACAGAATATATCTTATTCTAATATCCAATCTTATGATTATACATGATGGTGGGATTCACTATGGTGTATTCATATAAGTACGTCAGATTAATTCTACTGTCTTTCCTATTCCTATCTCCCTCCCTTCCTTTCATTCTGTTTTTCTAATCTACTGAACTTCTGTTCTTCCTCTTTGCCCCCTTATTGTGGTTTAGCTTCCACATATCAGTGAAAACATTTAACCTTTGGCTTTTAGTTAGCATGGTAGTTTCCAGATCCATCCATTTACTGGCAAATGTCATAAAGTGATTCTTCTTTATGGCTGAGTAATATTCTATTGTGTATATATATACCATATTTTTCTTTATCCGTTCATCTGTTCAAGGGTACCTAGATTGGTTCCACAGCTTACCTCTTGTGAAGTGAAGAGGCTACATTTTATATTGTTTTCTGCTACAATTAAAATGTTTTAAAAATGTACCCTCCACTTCGCCATTCTCTTAAAGAATAGCTCTCTGCTCTATTTTACAAATATCAAATCTACCTCAAAGGGACAGATTGTTTATTCCTTCAAAATAGATACACTAGGAAGAAACAGATCAGCACAAGCACTTTGGAAAAGCAAGAGAGTGGCTCATCTTTGTGTGGATGATTCTTTTCTTTCATGTATTTTACCATTAGTGATCAGCAACCACCATCTGATGCAAAAGATTTTCACCATCATTCCTTGTCTCTTTGAAAGCATTCTATCTTGGAAGGCATATTTTTATAAACATTTACGCGAATGGAATGGGTGCAGAAAGACCGCTACAGCCCTGGGCACCTCTAGCATCAACTCAGCTGCAAGCGCTGGACACAGTGAAGTCACCTGAAAGACACCATCTCTGCACCATCCCTCCAGAGTTACCGCCTTCTCACATCCCTGGAGTCTTTCCATCATAAAAACTTTAGCGTTATTAAGAAATCGAATCCTGAAAACACAGTATCTTCAGAATATCCTTCTTTAGTGACAAGAACACTTCTCCCCGTATATTGATATTAAAAGAGAATCTGGAGCATTTCATAATTTGGGGCAAATATAACACATCTCTTAAAATGTATAATTTATTCTACTATTTGGCAATATTTCTTCAGGCATTTTATACCCAAATCTCCTATTATATAAACACATTTTAGTTTGTCACCTTTATTTCAAGAAGCATTTCAGCTATATCTTCTACAGCAGGAAAGTAACAACATATTCTCTTCCCAATGGCCGTGACTTTTTGTCTTTGTTAAGTTGGAGACCTCCAAACAGGAAGCTAAATATTTATAAGCTGCTCATTAAAATTTTGTGATGTCCCAGATTTGAACGGCACACTCTTGAGCATCCTATGAAAACCATACAAGTTTGTCTACTGGATGGGTTAACATAAAGTTTTTTAGATGTTAATGATGACAGCTTCATATTTAATTAGCTAATATTAAAGGCATACTAAGCAGATAGGAAAAGGTCATCATTTAAAATGTTGTAGGAAATCATGGATAAAATTTAATCTACTAATACTAAAGGCATACTAAGCAGATGGATAAAGGTCATCATTAAAAATATTAGAGTAGATTCATCATTAGTGTGATACTTTGAACAGTCTTCTTGAGTCTTTGTATTTATCTCTCTCTCTCACACACACACACACATACACACACACATACACACACACAGAAATAACTCTGCCATGCTCTTCCATTTCCTTGTTTCTCTTTACCTTTACAAGAACCTTCCAGCCCATTTGTCATTTGAGGAATATTGGTTCACATAAAATCATATGTAGCAATGCACATAGCCACCTAGCCACTTAATGAAGCATGTATGAATGTCCCCAGAGGTTGGAAGTAAGGGACCTACTGAAGACCCCTGTCAGTCCTCTGTGCTGCAGGACCTCTACTTGCCCCTCACTTACAGGAGGTAACAATGATCATCTGACATATAGTGCACACTAGGGCCCAAGTGTCATTGCACATTATGTATTAATCAATCTTTACCTCTTTGTTTTCAAGTATCGAGTATTTTACCAGATTTTACCTCAGAACAGTTTTGGATTTACTGAAAAACTTAGATGTTGGTACACAGTTCCTATATCCTCTGTTTCCCCATTATTAGTCTAGTATATAACACATGGTATATTTGTGACAATTAAAAAAAACATTATGGAACTATTATTAACTAACTTAATGTCTTTTAAGTTTTTTTAAACAAAAAGTGAATAGAAATAGAAGTCCTAATATTTTCTGCCTGGGTCTCAGTGGATTTCCTTGTATTCTGCTGATGTAATCGAAGAGAGCACCAACTCCCAGAATGCACTGCTGTGAGCCTCTTTCTGACTCCTCCCTGGACCTGTGGGTGCATCATCCCAATCTCTCTTACCTCCTTCAGTCTCCTGGCCTCCTCCTCCATCCCCTCAATGCCTTCTGGTTTTTTCCATCTCTGCCTGAATATGGAGCAGGTATGGGTTGGGGTTGTGCAGAGAACAGCAAGGTCACAAGACACCTGTTTGCTATTCTGTGGTTGCTCTGAGCCAGGCAACATTTATTAGGGGAGTACAAACCATCTCCTGCTCTGTTTTTACAGATGATGTCTAATTTGTGAGCCAATCCTGGGTGTGCCATGAGTTAAAACGTGGTATGTTATTCTCAGCTCTGCTCATTTGCTTTATAATTAGGGTGACTTCTTTCAAGATTCTGGCATTGAGTTGTCAGTCCTAGTTTGTAACCGGCTCTGCCTTGGCCTTGTGGGCATCTCAGCAAGGAACTGAGATCAGCAGCCTGGAGGATGCTGGTTAGGCACCATTTAGAATCAGAAGTCTCATTGGCTTACTATGGAAATTCCCCAGATAGTTCTACTTGGAGATTGAGAAAGCCTAATGAGATAGAGGCGCTGGATGGCTGACAAGACGAGTCTGCCAAATTAAATGTGTTGTAAGAAAGAAAACAGATCCCGAGTAGCCAGAAAAGTGCTGCACAACATGACCCTTTGCTCCCTGGGCAAGAGGGAGGCTTGGTTAGCTTGTTGCAGCAAGGGAACACACATCCATGGGAGCCACGGGGTCAGCAAGAGGGAGCAGGTGGGATCTGTCTGTTCTTCCGGATCCCAAGGAGGAGTTAAGGCAGTAGGGAGCCGCAGGTCTTGGTTGGATTTTTTTTCTAGCAGTGAAGATAGTCTGGTGATGCAGCACCTTCATAATTGTTATCTTGGAGACAGGTTTCATCAGAGCCAGGGTCACTGACATAAGTCCACATATTCCATAGTGCTTTATGGAACCACAAGTCAAAGGCAAGAATAAGCACTTTAATCCTATTTTCAGTTCAAAAGACAATGAAGATTTTCTTACTTAATGAACAAATAAGCAAGTAGCAGTGAGGACAAAGGGTGGAAGAGGGAGATGCTGAGTCGTTTTGTGGCTGTGGAGTGGCCTGATCCCTGGCCGGTCAAGCGTGGGCCTGACTTTCTGAGTGTGGCTTATCCTGCTGGGTGAGCATGTTTACCTTCTGTTGGGAACATCGCAACCTGGCCGCCAGCACCGCTTTTCACTTTCTCACATATTATCTCCTTTGTCCATTCAGCAAGCTGATGATGGTAGGTACTATTTTTGTCACTGCATATAACAGATGTGGACACTGAGATCAAAGAGAAGTGAAACAGCAGGCTCTAATATTAACCACTGGGCTGCTGCAGCCTGGAGAGGGAGCGGGGAGAATGACCCTGTCATTCTTCCCAGTGTGCCAGGTATGTAACACTGGGGCCCAATGCAGTTGCTGCTGTTCCAAACAGAAAGTGGGTTTACTCTTTGAGCAGAATGGCTGCAATGGTGAGCACTAAGGACCTGGATTGGAAAAGGAAGATGGTCCCTTAGCTCCAGTGACTGTTCATCAGGATTCTGCTGCCTGTGGCTTTGGAGAAGCTATGCCCTAGGTTACAAATGGAACTTAAAGAGGAGGCACCAAGCAAAGGGGTTGTGTTTGAACAAGAAAAGTTCTCCCCCTGCCTAGAGGATAGTAAAGGTGTTTACTTGAGGATAGTAAAAGCGTTAATGCAAAAAAAATTGCATCATTTTTGTGGCCTGCAGGGGAGGTCATCTGGTGGTCTAAGGCCACTTAGCAGAGACATGGTTGGGAACTATGAGGAAGAAAGCCTAACATGTTCATCATGACTGGAGAGAGTTTACCTCCAGGCCAAAAACGTAACTGTGGGCAGTGTGACAACAGGCCTGATGTACATGATTCTATTTTGCTTCTATCTCCAATTCAAAAAATTCCTTAAGTTTTCAGGTAGTGGCTGGTCCATTTTTGCACATAGACTTGCATATAGGTTCCCCAAATGGAAAGACAGACAACTGTGTCTGGTTTCCACTGTTTTGTCATAGATCCCGTATACCTGTGAATTTGAGTGGGAAAGAAATGTAGTGTTTAAATCTCACACCCAAAGATGTGAAGACAAAAGAAAGCACTAAGATGGTTATTACATAAACCAGAAAAGAGCACCAAATGCTTATTTTAAAATGCATATTAGTGTTTCACATCGTGTGATTACGTGACTATATAAATTGGTACATGGAACCCTACACTAACATTGTGAATTTTACCATAGGTGAATTATACCCCCTTAAACCTTGCTTTTAAAAGCAGATTGCAGGAGGGCAAAGTAAAGTCATCATCCTGCGGGCTGAGAACTGCTGGGCATCTGTGCTGGCTGCTCTTCATCTCTCCTCCAGGCACAGGGTGAAATGGGAGCTGCTGAGCAAGAGTACCCCAGGGCCGGTCGTCCTGCTGCCGCCTCCCAGTGGGGATGCACCGTGCTTGGGCTATCCTTGACTCTCTGCAGTGAAGCAGGTCCTCTCAGGGACAGGAGATGAGGCCTCTACAAAACTTAGAGAGAGGAACAAGCCACCAAGGTTAGGAAGAGTAGAGTCTGGGGAAGTAACTGCGTGGCATGAGGAGAGGTGGAAGGTGATGAACAGGAGACAATGAAAGCGTGAGAAATAATGGAGGGGAGAAGCTGGCGTGGCGGGAGATGATGTAGTTGTGGGAGATGATGGAAGAGTATAGGATGATGGAGGGAAAGACGATGGAGGGGTTGGAGATGACGTAGGAGGGGGAGATGATGGAGGGGAGGGGAAGATGGAGTGGTGGGAGGTGATGGAGAGGTGGGAGGTGATGGAGAGGTGGGAGCCAATGGAGAGGTGGGAGATGAGGTAGTTTGGGGAGATGACAGAAGAGTGGGAGAAGGCAACTCAAGGCCCTGACTAGAATTCTGCCCCCCAAACACCCCAATTACACAAACTATTAAGCAAGAAAAGCATCACAATCTGTTATTTACCATTGTTATGGAAATTCTGCTCATTACAACGAAGAGAAAAATGAATAAGAGGAAAGAGTCTGATAGGAGACAGCAATTATCATCAGCTTAAATGGCAATATTGTTAGCCCAGAATATCCCAAAGAATCTACTCAGAAGCCATAAAAACCAAGACTAGAATTTCATAGTTGGCAACAAAGTAAACACATAAGGATTTCTCCCAACACTCAGCTGCTACCTACCCACAGCACAATCCCATCGCCCAGCTCCCCCACCTCACCAGACACCCCAGCACTGAGAGCAGATCACAGCCATCTTGGCTCAACATTCCCGCCATATTAGGTGGGGGCAGTTCCCAGATCGGATCTCCAGGAGCCAGTGGATTTTCACAGAAATCACCAGCGCTGTGACCACCCGCACAGAAATCAGAGCCTCTGGGCTCGAGTAAGTCTCTGGACTCCGGACCCAAAGCCCGCAGTTGTAGCTCACGCTCGGCTCACAAGCGGCTCAGCAGAAACACCTCCCAGCACCAGCCCCTCTGCAGAGCTCCAGACTGCGCCGCTCCCACTCAGGTCACTAGGCTGCTACCTGTCCACGGCACAAGGCCATCGCCCAGCTCCCCCCACATCATCGGACATCCCTGTACTGGAAGCTGACCGACTCCTTCTTGGAAACCTTACCTAACATTTTGTAGTCGGGGTGGCTGTCAGATGGGATGGCCATTTGAGCAGGAGACATATTGGAACCCTCCAAGAGCACTACAAACCTACAGGGTAAAAACAATAACACACCAGACCCACAGAGCTGGAGATAGAGGTTCTACAAAAAAACAAACAGAAGATTTCTCCCAATATAAGATCTACCAGCTTTAAAATATAAGGAGAGAAAAATGTCCTTAACAAGGGCTGTAATAAACACAAACTCACCGAGGGTAAATTGAGCAAGAAATATTGTGTACCAGTAGGAAGAAAATGTGTGTGTGTGTGTGTGTGTGTGTGAGAGAGAGAGAGAGAGAGAGAGAGGATCCAATATTGAAAACATAAGCACTCTTTCTAAATTATTTTGTAAATCCAATGCAGTTTTAATTGAATTTCCAAAGGAATTCTAAAGTTAATTTGGAAATATAAATGGTCAAGAATAGCCAAGAAAACATACTGGGGAAAACCATAATGAAAGAGAAGTTGCACTAGCAGATTTGTAAACATGTTTCAAATCTGGAATGATTAAAGCAGAAGGTTTTGGGCACTATAATAGACAAATAAATTAAAGAAGCAGAAGAGAAGCCCTTGAAATAGATCCACTCTGTTTGGAAGAACACAGTATGGGATAAAGGTACTGGCTCAACAGTGGGATAGCAAGCAACTAAGTAAACCTACCTTGACCACTGGTAAACTACTTTTTGAAATATGTATTTTTATTTTACAACTCATCATAATAAATTCCAAAGAACTGAAGAGTAAATTATGAAAAATTATATAAATAAGTGCCTCTTTTTCTGATCCTTTGTGCATACAAAGCAAGCTTTACTTGGGGCCCCCCCCGCCCTTCCCCCTGCATTCTGTTGCTATTTCCAGATGCCTGTTATAATTCAGAATGTGTGAGGTAAGAAGAAAGCCCAGCAAGCTCGCAGCCGTGTTGATCTTGGTGTCTCCAGGTTCCTTGCTGGTCTGCCTTCTCTGCATCGTTCAGAACCTATGTTTGTTTTATGTATAATGTTCAGAGTTTCCAGCAAGGACCACAGAGAAATGTGTCTACACTACTTTGGCCACCTAATATTCTTTTAAGTAAAAAAAAAAATACAGCAGATAATACAGTAACATGTATACATGTATGCCGCATGCCAGGTGTTATTTTGACTTGTTTACAGACTCCAACACATGTATAAATTTTGTAAAGAAAAAATAAACATATGCATGTCCTGGAACATGGAACAAGAATTTTGTTGCCCAGAAGTCCTTCTGAGAACAAAGCTGAAGACAGAAGGATGCTAGGTCTTCAGCACTGCAAGTAGAACAGACACAGCCCAGGGTGCTGGCTCTAGGTAGGCAAAACTCAGCCTGCACCGAGCCCCGCTGCAACCATACTACAGAAGAGAAGAGACCAGGAAAGGGGTCTCTGTCCTCCAGCCATAAGCCCCACACTGGGAGACAGAAGTGTTCTCAGAGTCGAGTATCAGGTTACATCTCAAAGGAGACTCTGAATAATCAATTTTCACCAGGACAATCTGGAGTCGCCCTAAGATGGTATTAAGGAACATGGAAGCATTTTGAAAGAACTCAGCTAAACTAATGCAGCCCCTGAGATGAGAGACCCTTCCTCTGTCTACTACTTGAATGTGCACCCAGGAAAAGATGGAAGAATGAAAATTAAAACAGCCTTCATCTTGGGAGGTGTGAATACTGATGATTTGTATTTCCTTCTGCGTGCTTCTTGAAATGTTCTCATTTTTATCACTTCCCATGTTCTACTTATACATTTTTTTAAACATAGGTTTTCAGTATCCACACAAAGAGGTGTTTATTTGATTTTGAACTTGCCTCATTGGTGGGAGGTCAGAAGCCTCTGAGCCCCAGCAGTGACCGAGACGAGGGTCACGGGACTCCCTCTAGAAAGTGATGAGCATGTTCCTGTGAGCGCAGTGCCATACTCTGTGCTCCTTGGGCGCTGCATACTTGGCCTCAGGTCAACACAGCAGAGAGGACCTCCAACCTCACAGTGTTCCAATCACACCCCTGAGGTCCTCACCGCAGCTTCCCACAAACATGACTGAGACTTTGAGTTGAGAGAGACCTAATGCCATTGTCATCCTTTTGGAAAGTCCTTCTTGGGGGATTCCAACACTCACCCTGCCTTCCTCCCTAGTGAGGCTCATTTTCTTTCTGTCCACAGAGAGCATGACCTTCTTCTAGGCTCATAGACACCCATCTCCCTGTCATGAGTGGTAACAGATCCATTAAAAACAAGAAGAATTTCCTTGAAATTAATTTACCTAATGATCAATTTGACAAAAGGCTGATGTGCCTAAACTTTTGAAATCAAACTTAGTGACTTCAACCCATTCTTAAGAGCACATGTGAATTGACTCTGGACTTCTGATGATTGCCAGTTTTTTGGAAGATGGGATTGCTTATGGTTCCCCTGGGTGTTCTTTCCTATATCATGGAGTTTTGAGGATATTTTTGCCTAAAGTTTCTTTCTTCCAAACTTTAGGACCTGAAAGTAAATTCCTAGCAAAACTGAGGAATTTCACACAACATTTATGGAATTTGTTCCCTTTACTCTTCACACCTCATTCTTGAAAATGTTGTTGTGTTTTCCACCGATTGCACCTGTGCACTTGATGAATTTACTAACCAAATCAGCACACACTCCTGGTTTATTCTACTTATGAAGTATTGGCATTTTGACAAGAAGGAGATGGGAGCTAGATGGAGCAGAACTATTCTGAACAATGATATATATTTTTTTCCAAAACACCTGTTTGATAAAATATAAGTGGATTCTGAAATACAAAGTGTTAGAGTCTGTAAACAAGTCAAAAATAACACCTGGCATTTTGCCAGGGGAATGTTAGAGTTGGTAAACAAGTCTGGATGGTGCCTGGCAAAATGCCAGAGGGAGTGGTTTGAGAAGTAACAAAAGCAAGCCATTAAGTGTGGAGATTCCTGATTGGTTGACTGCTGTATCTAGTTTATGTTAATTAGACAAGCTGTGTGGAATGTGTAAATACTGCTCCTGTCCTGCAATAAACGGCTCCCACTCCTGCTGTATCAACGTACACAAGTTATTCGTCACCCCCCCTGATTATTTTGCTGCCGCCGGACTGCGGCAACAAAGTATCATTGCCAAGTGTATGTATTTCTGGAAAAGTCCAGCACATCCTCTTCCTTTGTCTATGGTATTTGATACCTTTTAAAACATTTGCAAGTCTCCAAAATGTCCCATCTTCCCTTAACTGAAATCTTGCTTCTCTTGCCTTCCTTTCACACTCCTAGGTATGGTTTCTACAATGGCTCCTCCTGTTTCCACAGATTCTCAAATTGTTCTGTGCCGGTTTCCCTCATGTATTTTCTACATCTTAAATTATCTTTGTGCTGTAAGTTTTTTCTTTTGCTTCTATTGCATCTGTTAAAGCACTGAGCAGCACTATTTCTACAAGGGGATCATGGACTTTGGCTATGTTAATAGAACGCCCCCCGTCCCCAGGTTCTTTTGAAATGAAAACATGAATGTTCTAGATGAATTTGTACTCATACTTCTATTTTTTAAAATACGAAATGTTTGCTATGTTAAGAAAAGAAGACACATTTCACTCTTCTGCTGTTAAAATTGTCTTGTGGAACACTGACTTTTCTTCTGAGACATCAGGGTTCCGTGATTATTTTTAAAAGTTACAAACCACACTACCTTAGTCTTGCAATTCCAGAGTGCATTGGCCTTGACAGATACATAGAGCATAATCAGATGTCACTTAAATATAGGCACTGAGGCCCTGCAAGAGGGGGAATCTGTAAAGAACTGAGAATGAAGCAGTATTGGTTGATTGGATTCAATCTAGTAGTGAAGTAATTGGCCTGGCCTTTCAGAACTGCAGCAATGCTGATCTGGAGATAATGGTTAATTAGCAAGAGCTTATCTTGAGCTCTGAGGACTCCAGTCCTGAAGTCCATCCTATTTACAGAGTAGAACTTGGAGTCCCCAGATGTTCAGAGCTGATCCAAAGAATTCAGTCAGGATGTCTAGGTCATCGCAAAAAAAATTCTAAATGTTTATAACTTTGTATCCTATGAATGTATCAAAATCTCTGGTCAATATGCTACTTCAACCAAGGACATTCGAATTTACATAGGAAAATGGTCCCATGTAGCTTGGTACAGGCCGAGTGTGCCTTTAACTTGCATGTCCCTTGACCCAAGAGGATTCAGAATCAACTAGAGAGGTGGCTAAATATATCCCATACATCTGGGCACAGTGGCATTCTCCTGTAATCTCACCCATTCAGGAGGCTAAAGCAGGAGAATGGCAAGTTCAAGGCCAGTCTGGGCAACTTAATGAGACCCTGTTTCAAAATAAGAAATAAAAAGGGCTGAGGATGTAGCTCAGTGGTGGAGAACACCTGGGTTCAATCCTCAGTACCACTGAATAAATAAATGAACTCAATACATAAAATTAATATTTTATATTTGACTTTGGACTAATTTATAACCTACTATGGGTGAGAAGATGACATATTATTAAATTCTGAATTTAATTGCAAATGCATTTTGAGTGTATTCACTTTCTATTGTTGCCTTAACAAAGTATAACAAACTTAGCACCCCTAAAACACAAATCTATTGTCTCACAGGTAAGTAGGCCAGAATTCTAAAGCTGCTCACAATGAGCTACGACCCAGGTGTCACAGGTCCATGTCCTGGCTAGAGGTCCTGAGAAGAATCTGCACCAGACTCAGGTTGTTGGGGGAATTCAATTCCTTGCCGCTGTAGGTGGAATCAACCTTGTCCGGTTGTCAGCTTCAAGAGGCCATCCATGTTCCTGGGCTTATGGTTCCTCTGCCTGCCTGCAGGCCAGCGATGCAAGGAGACGCCCCTTCTCAGGCTTCTAATCTCTCCAACCAACCTCCACTTTTGCCTAATATCTCTTTCCTTCTCCACTGCAGTTCTGTTTCCCAGCTGAAGAAACTTCTGTTTTAAGGGCTCGTCGAGGGATTAAATTGCTCTCACCCAGATAAGCCAGGCTGATGTCCCACCTTCAGGTCCAGAGCTTCATCTGTGAAGCCTCATCTACTGTAGCATCATGTGTGTGCTCACAGGTTCCTGGAAGGGGATGTGGGGCATCTTTGGGAGGTCATCCCACCACCTGCAACTTGCAGAAAATTAATTTAGCAGAAAGATACAAGAATATTTTACTGAGTCTATGAACAACACTGGAACATTTAAGAGTTAAATATTCTCAAAAATTTAATTCATTCGATTAACAAGTGATATTTCAATAAATGATTGTTGACTTTTTAGGTTATAGGATATATAAGAAAATTATAATGGCCAGACAGCCCCAACCCCAGCAATGCACTGGGTGTGGTGTGCGGTTGGGGTTGTCCCCATTGCCCCCTCTGATTTCAGCTCTTGAAGAAAATGATATTCTCCACTTTCTTAAGCCAAGCCAGTGAGGTCCTTCAATGTTGGCCAATACCTTTTTCTCTAGGACTCCTTTGCCTTCATTCTATTTAAGATTGAGATGATTTTCCTTTATTCCAAATTATCCACTCTTTAGCTGAAAAGCAGCTGGCTCTGGTCCTCATTACTTTGGTAGAAGAGAGTCAACTGTGATGCTCGGAAGGCCTGACACAGTGCAGTGTCCCCACTGGTGTGCCATTAATATTTTCTGTACCAAACTGAGATGCCTCTAGCATCTCAAGGATCAGACTTGATTCGGTCTTGCTCACTCTGAAGCTCAAAGAAAAAGCTTTTTTCATAATCCTAGGTTAACTAGAAACTTAGATTTATCCATTTGCTGAGTGCACTCACCAGTTAATTGAGGCTTTATTGAAGGAGAGGTGATAAAACACTGCACAGTTAGCATTCTGAAGATGGTCTCCTGTTTTTCTCTCTCATCTCTCAGCTTGATGTTAGCTAAGTGTCAAGCTAATGCATGTGTACACTTGGCGTGCTTAAGAGTGCTAATGAGGGCTGGTTCTGGCTTTGCCTCAGGATAATGGCGTGGTCTTGGGTAAGTTACTTATCCTGTCTTAGCATTAACTTGTCTTACCTA
This sequence comes from Marmota flaviventris, assembly GCF_047511675.1. Taxonomy (NCBI): domain Eukaryota; kingdom Metazoa; phylum Chordata; class Mammalia; order Rodentia; family Sciuridae; genus Marmota; species Marmota flaviventris. The sequence continues at coordinate 169,365,376 of NC_092500.1, forward strand.
AAATCATGAAACTAGTACTTACTGCATAAGGTTTTGTGAGATTAATGATAATGTGTACGTAAATCTTTTGGCATGCTGCTGGGCAAATACCTGATTGATAAATACTAATTTCTATCCCTAAATATTGTTTTCTGTTACTGTCAGCTATACCTCCCAAAGTTCATAATGATTCTCGTAGGTGCTGTGTTAGCAATTCATTCTAATAAAATGAAAATGTGACAAGCATTTCCAACAGTCATGGAACCTTAAAGCTATTGAAATTGTTCTGTGCTAAAAATAAAGCCTCCAGGATTGATTTTCTTTATAGACACAATTAAATGGCACTTTACTGAGAAAATGCAGGGGATGCTATTGATTCTTTATTTCAACAGAGCCACATTTCGAAGATGAAAGTCCAGGTGTTCAGGGAAGCAGATCTGGTTGTCCCAACCAGGAAAACTGGCCCTAGCAAGGATATTTTGCAGAGCCTTATTGGGTCCTTCTCTCTTGCCACTCCTCTTGCTCAGATGCTCTTGGCAAACGTCTTGCCTAATTCTACCCTATTCCCAGGCCTGGCTTAAATGTCCTTCCTAGAAAACTCCAACATAACATATGGCACAACATCCCTCCTAGGCAAGCCCTCTCTGTCAGAAGCTGAGCAGTAATTACCTCCAGGAGACACCCTGTGGGCCCTACATTGTTTCACCCACGCCCATTTCCTGATCTTCAATTCCCTGTAACTTCTCCCTTTCCCTGGAAGCTCTTCACGAGTGGGGGGGGGACAACAGCTGAGTTATTGTGTGCCACTAGTCCCAGCCCATGCAAGATGTCCAACTCGTCTTCAATTCAGATGAATGTTCATGGAGAAGCATGGAGAGGCCTTCTTTTTTTGGTGCCCTGAGGTGCTTCTCACTGATGTGGCATCCGTTGTGAATATTTTCAAATCAGCAGCCAAATGTTGCTTGTTCCCAGAGGCCACTGGATAAACAGGAACTATGCTCTGGGATGGAGGGATTCGTGGGGCGAGAGGAGGAGGAGAACGACTCTCAATAAAGTTGAATCCAGAGATTCAAGCATGTCCTGAGAACATCCTTTCCCCTGACCTTCTATTGCAATGAATTGTTTTTGAATGCAAGTTTTCCCATCTTGGCCCAGCGATTTAACCAAGGAGCTGATCCCTTAAACTATTTGGCCTCTGATCAGATGAGGACATGGCTCATCAAGAAGATTTCTAAGATATTTATTTCTTGGATGGATAAATCATTTTCTGTAAGCATCCAGCAAAGTGGATGTGAGATGGTCTCCTGATTGGCTAAGCACCTGCCAACACACTCAAAGCCAAATGCACGATACACAATAATGTGATGCTGTTTATCCGTCCTTTGAATCAATGAGCCATAGTAATTTACAATGAAAACTATCTCACCCATGCTAACTTGAAGTTCCTGAATCCCTAATATATATATATATATATATATATATATATATATATATATATATATAAAATCATAGAAAAAAATATACATGAAAGTATAGAAACACACACAGTATATATATTGATATATAAATATCATATATATCATATATATATATATATATATATATGATATATAAATTAAATTGTAACCAATGTTACACCAGTAGCTCCCAATTCAGATGAGCTTCCATAGAGACCCAGTGGCTGATGCTGTGGAATCCACTCTGGGGCTCACTTGGTTTTGATTGGGTCCCTGCCTCCATCTCTGATTCCTAATTCATGTGAGAATGGTTGGGCTCCCCACAGGGAACCCAGTGGATGCTGATTTGCTAGAGGATCCAGAACAGTTCTAAGTTTGTGCTCATAAGCGATAGCCATCTCAGCGTATTAAATCGTATTTTCTATGAGGATATGAGATTTACTGAAAAGCATATTTGTTTTTCTAAGTTCTTTCTATACATCGCTGTGGTTTTTGCCATCCCCTCCACACAAAGCAACCAAAATTAAATGCTTTTTGCATCAATTAATAATCGTCTGGCAGATCCATAGAGAACGTTGTTTTCAATAATGCTCGCCTGCGTCAGAGTTCCTACAGGGCTGTCCTACAAGAATAGCTCCTTTCCATCTTTTATTTCCTTCTCTGTGAAATGGATTTTGTGTTTTGTGGTTTGTTTGTGTTTTGTTTTTACAACTAATTTTCTTAATATCTGAATATCCATTTCTGGGTTCCATAATGAAAGAAGAAGGTCAAGGAAAAGAAATAGAAAGAAACAAATTTAGGCCAAAAAATAAATAAATAAATAAATAAAAGGAAGAGAACTCAGATGAAGATCTTACTAAAAGGAGGAAGAAAGCCTCGTGGTTACACAATTCCAGATCTCAGGATAGACTGGAAAATCTAAGGAAAAGGAGCATTTTCACCTTCCCCCGCCCCGCCAAAACATGTTTAAAAGAAATTAAAGACTTGGCCAGAAATAAAGTACATAATGGCACATACTGTCTTTTATGAAGGTAGTGAAATCAGTGAGAGTTTATAAATTAGAAATATAGAAGGATTTCCTGCAAAGTCATCTGATTATCATTTTGGATTTCTTTGGCATTCTGATTGCTGTATTCTTCAAACAAAGATGCTTATTGCATCCTTCCCCCTGATACAATACGGGAACTGAACTTTGGACTTCTTAATTCTTGTTTTCTTTCTTACCATAATTTACTCCTGGCAGTAAAAAAATCAGTTTTAACAATGAAATGATTACCCAATCACAAGGTCACAAGCAGTTAAATCATTCATAATCTATTCGACCAATGAGAAAGGGCTAAATGAAAGGTGACACGGAAAATACGCTTGTCTGGAACTTTTAGAATAGCTTCACCCCTTTTTCCTTCCATCAAGAAGTTATTCTGAAATTGAATATGAAAAAAAGCAATGGGACCATAGTTATCTTAGAGCCACTTATATATACTTTAAATAAATTAATTGAACCAAACATAAGTATTTAATTTTCAAGCTTTCATGCATTTATTATAATTGGTAATACTCTATTTTTTTGTACCTGGCACTATTGAGTTCAATCTGCTGGTGAGTTGTGCCTTCAAAACCACTGAACTTGATCTTTTCAGGTCCCAGGGTTCATCTTGGTATACAGCAGGCACTGTGTTAAGCATTTAACATATATTATCTGACAAAATGCTGGCCACATCCTCCATTTATATAAGGAAGGAAGACATGACCCAATTCATAAGAAATGGAAGCACAGTTTGAGCCCAGGTCTATCTGAGTCCCAAGGTCTCAGCATCTTGCACTGATACCCTTGTTCCCAAAGAAGAAAAAATTTTTCCTTCAATGGACTGATCTCTAACAGAAGACAGCGTGATTTGTTTACTTAGAAAATTTAGAAAATATGGAAAGTTAAGTCTCACAAAACAAAAATAATTCCAGAGTAACCATATTCAGAGATAATACGGGCCTTTTGTTAATATTCTGCTGGTTTCCTCTTTCATTGCCTGTTGCACTAGAAGAATGGAGCCACTATCTGCTTCCAGACTGGGAAAAAGAATAGGGTGTTTGTCCTGAAGCCTAATCAGGTCCCTACAAGAAGGAATTCCTAAGCTTTAGCCAAATGTTTGGATTTGTGAAGGGGAGTTTGGAAATGGGTTTAAGGGGAAGAACTGGTAAAAGCTGAGCTTTATGCATAAGAAAATTTAGGGTTTTATTTCTTTGTGCCTAAGAAAGAAGGGAGCAGAAAAGAAAAGGGAGGGGAAAAAAGAGAGGAATGAAAAGGGGAAGGGAGCTGAATTACATGGTAAAACAGCCAAAAGACTCTTAACTGGAATGTTTAATTTTTAATTTTAGGTCATTTCTGGTTTAAGATGCAGCTCTTGGGATCTCCTGCAAAGCTGACACAAAAGGGCTTGTGTGAGTGGTTATGTGCTCATGGCAAGAAAAGTGGCTGTGTTCCATTTGGGCCAATGACAGGACTAATGACAAATTGCAGCAAAACACCGAACACAGAATCGGCATTTAGAAGAAGCAGGAATCAGAGCCAAAGGCAACCACAGATGATGGGTTACCTGGAAATTCAGAAAATCACTAGGGAAATTGCCTGATCTCAATAAGCTATAGAAGGAACAGAGACTTGAATTTACCTTTCCAGATTTTAAAAGGCCAAATAACTGCTATGTGTTAGTCTAAAAAAGAAGAAACTTTTTATATATCTTATATTACCTTAGTCATTTACATTACCTCTAAGATTCCAATATTATGTGATTACTACCAAAGAGTGTTTGCTGACATAAGTCTATAGTAAATACCACAACAACATACTCACCAGAAAAAGCAAAATTAAAAAGACAATACTGTTTCGGTTTTTTTGTTTATTTGTTTATTTGTTTTTGAGAATGAAGCAATGAAATTCCCTTACCTCTCTCCTGGGGATCTGAATTAAAATTCCAACACTGGAAAGTGTTGAGATTCTAAAGCTCACCCCATAGCCCAGCAATTCCACACCTGAGAATATGCTCAAGAGAAATGAGTGCACATGAACATCGTAAGTCAAGCATGTCGATGCAGGAGTCCCTGCTTGTCATGTACTGGGAAATGGATGTTTTCCAATTCTGAGAAAAATCAGCTGAAAAAAGAAATGGGAAAAAAGTATCATAATTCTCCTGTGAAAACTAAAGCTTCACAATTTGCACAAAGATGTTAGAGATTTGGAAGAAATCCACTGAACCACGCTGAAGGCAAGATCAGGAGTCAGAGGCTAAGGTTCACGTCCCCTGATCCAATTCACTGACATGGTTATAGTCACGGCCTCGTTCAAGTTGTGTACACGTCCCCATCTGCATCCTTGCAAGGAAAATAAACATTAGCATAGTCGTATGTATAGAATTTTTGACAGATCCTGTGAGTGTTCCAAGAAACCATACATTTTGGACGAAAAGAAGTCCAGACATTGGCAATATTGATGGGTTTCTTCATGATACTGCTGTTAACGTTGTTGGAAGATCCAAATGCTAAGTTATTTGATGACTACAAAATAACGTTTGCTGGCATTTTTCAGTACTTCAAATACTTCCTGTAGGCTACAGTTCTTTATAAACACTTTACCAAGATGAAAACAAAGAGAAGCAGACGTGAAATGTCATGTAATACTACGAGAGGCTATCAGAAATGAATCCAAATCTGAACTAGCAAAAGCAGTAGCATTTTCAATGACAAGACAAAAATCACGGCAAGCAGACAATAGGTTGTCCTTATTTTAAAAAAGCAAACGAGTTTATATGAGGCAACAGGGATTCCAGCACCCAGATTGAAAATGCTTTTTGTAGCAATCAATGATTCAACCAGGATCACATAAAAAAAAAAAAAGAAAAACTTACATCTTGAATATTTGTCATGAATCAAAGATCAGGATGACCGTATAAGGAAGTTGAGGTTTGAATGCTTAGAAGTTTTTGTTTAAAAATAACTTTTAATTCTGTGTGATATTATCTTTCAGTCTTTAAAATGCATATTCAACATTTGCTTTGGATTAATGTTTCCTTCTTTTAATATTCCCTGGTATCAAATTATTTGTAAAATATAACTACATTTACACCACACTGAAATAATCTTGTCATGGTATTAGTTTCTACTGATAGTGAACAGTACCTTTATAATCATATAATTTTTAAAAGCAAAAATACTCTGCAACTGAGTATAATTTTTTTACCACAGGAAAGCGAATGTTCATTATGGTCATTCATTATGGTTTTAAAACATATGAATAAAATATTAAAAAATACAGAATAACTTAGGATTTCAAGAATTCTGATTACTTATTCCTAAATCCCAAATATGACTATATGTTGGGAATTCAGAAACACTACAAAAAGACACATAAAAATTGTCCTAGAAGCTTTTCATAAGAGATAAAGCTAGACCAACCCATTCTTAACGTTTTTCCCTAAACCCTACCTCTAATCGAAACGAGACACACCTCCTTTGTCAGCATGATTCAGTGAAATACAGCCAGTCGGCTACAGGCCAATCAGTTCACACAGCTCTATTTTACCTAGAAAGAACATTAATGTGTAACAGCCAATCGAGGAAAAGGTCAGAGCACCTTCTCATCTCTACTTCCTAAGCTGCCCCAGCTGCTGTGGCTCCTGCCCATTTCACCTGAGGTCTCCTGGTTTTTTAACTGTTCTCTTGTATGCACGATCAACTTCTGCATTTTAAAATTTTGATCTCATTTTATTTTTGACACAAGGAGGTGAGAAGACAGACAACGAAATGGCAGATACGTGTGCCAATCATATATCTGATAAGGGCCTATGATTTTGAAGGCATTTAAAAAAACTCATACTGCTCAATGACAAAAAGACAAATAACCTAATTTTTAACACAGGCAAAGGATTTGAGTAGATGTTTCTCTGAAAAAGAGATCCAAATAGTTAATGAGCACATGGAAAGATGCTCAGTGTTGTTGGTCACTGTGCTAAGTATAGAAATATCAAATGAAATTTATCCCTGGCCTCCAGGGAACCATCAAGGGGCCACCTCTACCTGCCCATGACCCTCACCACTGCAGGCCTAGGTGTGATCAAAAAAGACCCCTTGGTCCAGTTATTCACTCTCCCCAGCCCATGGCTCCCACTACCACCTCCTCCAGCATTTCAGCACTTACCTGAGCCAGGTGTGCCTCCCACTGCAATTCCTAAGACTGAAATTAGCATTTCTAAACCAGTATTTCTTCACTTTAAGGCAGGAGGTAAAGTTAACATGGGAAATCTGAGTTTCCATATAGGGAAACACCCAGGGTATTTGGGAAAGCATTTTTAGTTAACTTAGTTGTGGTGTCCTCATTCGATGGGAAGCTCTCTTAGCACAGACTGAATTGGGTCCATTTTGGTGAGTACTGGCCATGTACATAGAGAAAATGAAGGGATGCATTCCTTATCATTTTCTGTAACGCCAAAAGAATTAATACCTCTAAAATACATATTTCAGCAAGCATAATTTGTACATTGTTTCATCACTTTTGTTATGGTTTAGATGTGAGGTATCCTCCAAAGTTCACGTGTGAGACAATGCAAGGAGGTTCAGAGAAGGAATGATTGGGTTGTGAGAATCTTAAACCAATCAGTGAATCAATCACCTGATGGGATTAACTGAGTGGTGACAAAGGCTGGTGGTGTGTGGCTGGAGGAGGCATTGGGGGTGTGACTTTGGGGTATATATTTGTATCTGGCAAGAGGAGTCTCTCTGCTTTCTGATCATCATGTGAGCTGCTTCCCTCTGCCATACTCTTCTGCCATGATGTTCAGCCTCACCTTGAGTCCTGAGCAATGGAGCTGGCTATCCTGGACTGAGACCTATGAAACCATGAGCCCTCAAATAACCTCAAATAAAATTTTCCTCCTCTACAATTGTTCTGGTAGGGTCTTTTAGACACAGCAGCAAAAAAAAAAAAAAAAAATGCTGAGTTAAACAACCTTAGAAGATCACTTTTGTGATGAGTAAATAGAAGGTGCCATGCATTAATCTCACACCAGCACCATGAAGTCTGCACCTGCACAACCTTGGTTTTGTTTACATAGTTATGAGTGAATGTGACACAGGATTGCACATGAGGTCAAAGACTGGATCTTCCTACTGTCTCCTACAGTAAGACACCTGTGACTATGCCTTCCTCAGAGACTACATACCCTATACCAAGAGCAACCTGTCCTACCTTTGGGACAACTTAGCCAAACTACTTAGTGTTTCCATTTCTCAATATCTTCAGCATCCAAAAACTATAATTATTTGTTCATCATCTACTGGAAAGAACATTCTTATACTAAGTTCTAGTCCTACTACCAAGAGACTTTAACAAATGATATGGTTATTTGTGCCACAGTTTCCTCATTCACAAAGTCTGAAATAGCATGACACTGACCCCTGGCCATGGCTAACTGGACAATTGTGGAGTGCTGGCCCTGTCTGGGAAAACCCAAGCGTTCTTTTAGACCTAGGAGCCACTGTGAACCTTCATGGGTTGTTGTGTTAAGAACATATAAACCTGTGAATGAAGGGAAGGGGGATCATCTTCCACCAGGGAAAACAGGAAAGCCAGTCATGGACAAGCGGGAAGCAGTATGAAAGACCCATCAGATCTACAGGGTCATGCTTCCAGTTCCAGTCCCATGGGTGAGGTTCCGCTCACTGAACCCCCAGGCTCTGGAAAGTACCCATTAGCTTACACTCATGTATCTCTGATGCATTCAAGCAGGTCTCTGTTACACAAGGTCCCGTGTTTCCTAATAACTAGTATATATCAGGACCACATCAGAAAAGGTGGAAATATCCAATTTAGGCAATTGAGAAAGTTTTTCATCAATGTGTTAGGGTCTGTAAACTGGTCAAGATGGCGCCTGGCATTTTGCAGAGGGAGTGGTTTGTGAAGTAACGCCAGCGAGCCATTAAGTGTGGAGATTCCTTATTGATTGACTGCTGTATCTAGTTTATGTTAATTAAGATAAGCTGTGTGGAATGTATATATACCGCTCCTGTCCTACAATAAATGGCTCCCACTCCTGCTGTATCAGTGTACACAAGTTGCTCGTCACCCCCCCGGTTATTTTGCTGCAGCCGGACTGCGGCATTAATGGACTGTTTGCAAAGTTATGAGCAGGTTGTTGGGAAGATACAAGGAAAAGAGCAGTACCCTGCAGAGGGTACCAACTTCACCAGCTCTAGGACTGGAATGCTGACTGGGTAGGGGAAGGTGACCTGATCTCCTTCTCTGCCCCCCTCTGTATGGCCCTTTCACCATTGCTCCCCACTGGCTGCACCCATCTGGAAGCCAAGAGCAAGCAAGCAGGGAGAGGTGCAGAAGGGGTGAAGTGGGTGAAGGAGTAGTAAAGACACCCAGTACTGGGGTGTCCCCCAGGCCAGGGCTGTTTCTACTGTACCTCATGCCTCTTACAAAGATAAGGTCTCCTTGTTCCCAGATTACTTTTTATTAACTCACAAATATTTATTTCCTGACTACTATGTGCCTGGTATTATTACATTGGGTGACATAAATGCATTGACCTCAGGTTAGACCAGCTTCATTTCCACAGGGTCTGCTCATATTCTTATGAGGAAACATGTTTAAAATACAGAGCTTCGCTGCATTTCCGTGGGCTTGTGTGAATGTCCCTTTATCCTTTACATCTTATTTATGTCAGACAACATTTGAGAGTGGTGGATCGATTGAAAATATTTTCAACAATAGAAAATATGGTATCTTTGTCTATTTGTGCTTCTTTACAAAACTGAGACTAGGTAACTTATAAAGAACAGAAATTTATCTTCTCACAGTTCTAGAGGCTGGAAGTCCAAGATCAAATTGCCAACAGGTTCAGTGGTCTGGTGAGGGCTGCTCTCTGCTTCAAAGATGGCAGCTTGTGCTGGCCCTCTGGAGGGGAGGAAGGCTGTGTCACCATCTAGTGGAAGGCAGGAGGGTAAGAGAGCTGAACACCACAGGAAGTCTCTTTTATAAGTCTTAATCTGATTCAAGAGGGAAGAGTCTTCATGGACTAATCACCTCCTAAAATCCCTACCTCTTGAAATTACCACATTGGCCATTAAGTTTCAATATCTGAACTTTGGAGGGGATACATTCAAACCATAGTATGTACTTAGCTTTTGTAATTAAAGTTCTAATTTCCCAGTGGAAGAGGAAAGCAGTAATTTACTGTACACACACACACACACACACTAAAGCACTCAATAATGTAAGTCACACAAAAATTTACATTAGAATTGCTTCAAGAAAAACTAATACTCGCCATGCTAAAGATACATTTACTGGTTAGCCTGCAAAATGGTCTTTCTCATGTTTTTGAAATCTTCCTTGGTTTTGTCTTTTTGCAAGACCCATCTTGTCAGGCTTGTCTACATTAAGGAATCTGGGTTCACCTGTAAGAAATCTGGCTTTTAATCCCACAAACAAGCTGTGATTTCATCCATCCATCTACTTATTCATTCATTTATTGTCATCCATTTAACTTTAACAGCTTATCTAATATGTGCCAAGAATGGAATGAAAATATGGAATCATAAAAATGAGACATTACTACACTCAAGAAGCTCCAATAGGGGAGAGAGTGTTAGCAAGGATAATAAAACAGCATTACAGGACTCAAAAGGAGCTGTGTAATAAAGCCATGGAAAGACTTGGAGGAAAATGAAGTGCACTAATTGCTAATTAATTACTAAGTGAAAGTGGCTAGTCAAATGACTACATAATGCAATTCCAACTATACAGCATTCTAGAAAATCCTAAACTATGGAAGCAGTAAAAAGATCAGTGATTATGATGTGAAGGACAGGGAGAGGTGAACAGGCAGCATGCAGAGGGTCCTCTAGGGCAGTGAAACCATTCTGTACTGTACTGAACGGTGAACTCATGTCATCATGCACTGTCCAAATGCACCTGCAAAATGCACACCACCAAGAATAAGCCCCGGTAAACCAGGGACTTGGGGTAATGGCAATGTGTGGGTTCACTGGTTGCAGCAAATGCACCATTCCGGTTCAGGCTTCTGATATAGGGGAGTCTTTGGGGTGTGGAGATGCAGGGGATATATGGGAACTCTCTATACTTTCAGCTCAATCTTTCTGTGAACTTAAAATTACTCTAAAAAAAAAACCTACTCAAAAATAAAAGCTATTACCATGTGTTTTAGAAATCGTGAGAGGAAAAACAATTTATTCTGCCTTTGAAAACTGGAGAACAATTCATAGAGGTCATAAACATGAGCTAAACTACTTACCCTTTTTTCTAAATTTCTTCAGTTTCCAAATACTATAATTACTTATTCATCACTCACTAGAGAACGCATGAACTTTAGAGGCAGACAATCCTTATTCTAAGCCCTGGTCACACCACTATGTGACCTTAGCAAATGACATGATTATCGGTGCCACAGCCTCCTCGTGCATAAAGGCAGAAATGAATAATTGGAGATAACACCATCTTGTACAAGTAGGTTTTCTCTTCCTTTTTTATTTTTTAATCAACACCTAACAGTCATAAATAAGTCAATTTTCCTAGGTTCCAGCTTTCTAAATTGAAGTGCCAAATTCCTTGTGATCCTGCCTTCATGTATGATTTTTTGAGGCAGATGAGATCAAAATGTGGATTCTCTCTCTGCTCCTAGTTAGAACAATACTGTTGAAAAGTCCAGCTCCCAGCTGGACCCACCTCCAGGTCTCTCTCCAGTAGTAGCTCTCTCCCTGCTCCACCAGGTTTTCCTCTTCTGTCCTTCCCTGTCTCCCAGAGCCCTGTCTGTTGAATCTTCTCGGAACATTCTGTTTGGTTTTCTAGGTTTAAAATGACCTATTTTGACCTCCCTACACTCTTTGCAGGTCACCCTATTTATTTCCTTTCTTTCGAGACTATCACCTGGAAAGGGCTTTCTATTTCCAATTCCTGTCCTTCCATTAACTCTCGAAACTATTTTGATCCGATTTTGTGGACTCTTCCCCAACTTTATCAAAATTGCTCTTATCAAGGTCACCAGGGACCTTCACATGGCTACAGTCAGTGACTGATTTTCAACCTGGACCTTACATGGTGGTGAATCTCTCCTGAACCCTCGAAACACTTTCTTTCTTGTCTTCCAAGACAATACACTCTTTTGGTTTTCCCTCCAATCTTGAAAGTTGTGCCTTCTCGGTCTGTCTTTCTGGAGACTTCTTATCCCCCTGGCCACTTAACCTTGGAAAGCTTGGGCTCCTGCCATGGACTGGTCCTCTTGGCCTGTATGTTCTACTGTTCTCGTGATTTTATCCAGCTGCACGGCTGAAGCAGCACCTGTATCAGCATACATAATGCCAAGATTCACGTCCTCAGCCCTGCCTTCCCCACCATTCCATCTCATATCCAGTTGTTTCCACAGTGTCTCTGAAGCTTATCTTACAGACATCTCCCCTGGACACAACAAAATTGAAAGTCGAATCTTCTCTCTCCAAACTCCTATTCCAGCAGGTGTCTCCATGTCATGGATTTTAACTGCAGGGTTCTAATGGCTGAAGCAAAAGAACAGACATTTGGAATCATGCTCACATCCTCTCTTTCTTGCATTTCTGATATTCAACCCCTAGCCAACCTCTGGCCCCGTCCTTAAACTGTTTGAAAAAAACTGACCACTCTATGGCCACCACCACCTTGTCTGTGTTGACCCAACTGGTCCTCCCTACTTCTCTGATGATTATGAGAACTCCCTAATTCTTCTATTTCCACTCCTGCCCTCCTTTGGGCACGACAGTCAGACTAGGATTGTGAGCCATGTGTCGGATCTTGCCTTGGCTCTGCTGGAAAAGCCTCCACTTCCTCCCATCTGACTCCATGGAAAAGCAAGGGTCTCTTGTTACCTGAGAAGGAGCCACCTGATCGGGTTGTCCAGTTACCCTCTTGATTCTCTTCTGACCTCTGCTGTCCTCTGTATTCTTCTGTGCTCCCTGTACTCCAGCCACACTGCGGCCTGAAGTAACTGGTGTAGAAAGTGAAATATGGCACCTGTTCTGTGAGACTGTCTGGTTGTGGAGTCACGGTCTATGGTGAGATGGATAATGACTCCCCAAATATGTCCACGTTCTAATCTCTGGAGTCTGTGAATGTTACTTGATGCGGCAAAGGGGGACTTTGAAGTGGTAAGTTAAGGGTCTCAAAGACAAAGGGTCACCAGGGAACTTTCAGAGACGATGGATAGCTACCACCTTGATGGAGGTGATGGCTTCAGGGGTATATGCGTATGTCTGAATTCATCAGATTGTAAACATCAAATACTTGCAGTTCATCAGGTGTAGATCAATAAGGCTGTTTGCTGTTGGTTTTAAGTTAAGGATTTTGAGATGGTGAGGTTCTCCAGGTGACCTAATGAAATCACAAGTTTCAATAGGTGAGCAGAAGGGCAAAGGTAAAGGAGGAGATGTGATGGCTCTTATGTACTGCTGCTGGGAATTAAATGATACAATCAATTTGGAAAAGTGTTTGGCATTTTCCTAATGTAAAATGTACACCTACCATATGACCCCAACATTCAACTCCAAGTTATTTACCCAGGAGAAATGAAATGCCTTGCCCACACAGGAGCTTGCACATAAGCGTTCATAGAGCTTTATCTATTCCTGATGGCTAAGACACTAAACAAACCAAATTCTCCTCACAGGTGAAAGGATAAGTTGTAGGAAGCCACACGGTGGGGTATGACTTTTTTTCTTTAGGAGCAAATTATTGATGCACACAACAGTATGGATAATTCTCAAAAATTATTGAATAAATTAATCCTGTTTATGTAACTGAAAGCATATCAGCTGTAGCCAGGGGTGGAGACAAGGTAGTGAGTGGGAAAGGATCTGAGGATGCATCTGAGGATGATGGGGATTATTGAGGACTTGACCACGGCAGTGGTTCCTGGATGTGCTGATCATTTTATGAATTTGTGTCAGAGTTCATCAAATTATATTTTCAATTGATGCAGCTCATTATACATAATTATGACTCCATAAAAGTGATTTTAAAACCTCAATAGGATGGGAGGACTGTAGAACAGGACAAAACTATCAAATTATATTACAAATATATGAAATAATTCCACTGAAAGCGAAAAGCTACTGATCTAAACTAGTCTTAAGACTAATGTCAAAGAAACTTCCCATAGCATGTGCTCCGCTTGATAAGGTTGTTTCCCACAGGGATTTGGGTTTTCAGTTCTAATGCTGCCATATGTACATGTAAACTGGAATTGAGCATTAAATAAATGGGTGGCAGACATCAGGATCCAGGTTGTCTCCCTGCTGGAGTGGAAGGTTACACATAAGCAAGGGAAAGGAGGTAGAATGGTCTATGCAACCATGGGTTGAGGTCAGTGGCATCAGTGGGAACCCATGTCTAGCTTCACAGAGATGGATACCTACAGAAATCCTCTACATCTGCGTAAGTACAGCTGCTGGGCACATGTACATATGTTTCCTTGTTCTGTCAGCTGAGAGGGTCCAGAAGTAGAGAAGTCCATATTGGGGGTTCTAATACCATTCTTCAATAAGAGGAACCAGGCTGCGGGAGGAATGGTTGCCTCTAGGACCAAGGCAAGAAATATATGAGGTGAGCCTGGAGCACTTTTAGTGCCTGAAAGTAAGGAAGTATTCAAGAAAAACAAAATGACAGGTCACATCCCTGGGGGGTTATCAGAGGAACACAGGAGCCAACAGAGAGTTCCCCAAATGCCAAAGCTGGAACAAATACCAACTACAAAGTAAATAAATTAGTATCAGATTCTAATACACTGTGCAATATAAATACCCACAGCTCCATACTGATACAAATATGTTGAATAACTGGATAAACGAAAGATCATAGGAATCTCCTGTGCAGTAACGCGAATAATTTATGTAAATCCCACACCATTGAGGGAATGGGACATGGCTCCCTGCTCCTTTAGTGTGGATGGCACATGGTGACATTCTTCCAAAGAGTGTGATGTGGACATGGGAAGTAAAAAGAGCAACTTTATAGTAGAGAACCCTGCCAAGGCTACCTCAGCGGGGTGATCAAGGTCAATGTCAACAGCGATGAGCTTTCTAGAGATGGAGAACTTCATCCCTACTGTAGTTGAGAGTGTGAACTGTTGATAGGATCTGCTGAGAATAACTATAATCTAGTAATGAAAAAAAAAAAACAGGTCAATTCTTATTAAACAACTTTCCACAAAATCTCTGACCCACACTCCTCGAAACTGTCAAGGTCATTGAAAACAAAGAAAATCTTAGAAACTGTCAAGTAGGCAGAGCCTAAGAACATGTGACAATTGGATGTCATGTAGTATCCTGAAACTGAAAAAGGCAAAAACTAAGGAAATCTGAATAAATATGGAATCTGGTCTGTAGGTTAATAGTAAATTAGCAACATATAAGCAGCTATTAGTAGAGGAAGCTGGATGTAGGATATATATTTCTTAGGAACTCTTGGTATTCACAATTTTTATATAAATTCAAAATTGTTGAAAAATAAAAAGTTTATCTTTTTAAAGTCTTCTTGTTTTAACAGTGATAGAGAGGGATACTACAAAACAATCAGGACAAACCATCAAAAAAGAGAGAGTAATCATGACTGTCATGATCACAAACATGACCTTGAAACATGCACAGCAAACCTAATGCAAGTGCCAGGAACATGGCACACAGCCCAGAAGCAGGGGGCAGGCTGTGATGCACGTAAAGCAGAAACAGAGCCACCGGCAGGTGAAGTGACCTGACTCCCCCACCCCAAATTGTATGGAAATGAGCTAGTTGAAACCAGATGAGGTCTTTCCCCCTGTTCTTCTAGCAGGAGGGACTCACAAGAACTTGAGTTCCAAAGGAAATAATGACATATGCTCCCCCATGAGGCAGGTCAAAAACGAGGTCCCCAGGTGCCAAGTAGCTCACATTGCCGACAGCTTCTGCAGAGCTGAGCCCCACACCTGACGACTGGGTCCAGCCTCCTGCTTACTTCACCCCTGGAAGCCTCCTTCCCACCCTGACCCAGGGGAAAGAAGACAGAGAGGAAGAGGCTCCCTGGGCCCAGCAGGAACTCCCCCTGCAGGCCTCTCTGTGGGTCATGGAAAGATGGGGTGGCAAGGACCCTGGCTTCCCCTTGTATTTAACCTTGACCTCTGTCCGTCTTCCCAATGAGGGCTATTCTTGAATCACGTCTTCACAGAGTGAGGTGACATTCATCCCATACACTTGGTGATGACAGGTGTAGACGCAGCTTGGGATCCACAGTTAGAAATTCAGAAAAGATCCATCTTGCGGGACAGTCACCAAAACCAAAACTAAAATCAGTACTTAAGAAAAAAAAAAACTAACAAAATAAATAGGGCTATTGGAAAATATATATATGTCAGCAATGAAAAAGAGACCATAGTGACAGATACTGAGAATAAATTTATACCAAGAAATTTTAAAGATTAGATGGAGTGGATTTTTTTTAAATACATAAGTTTCTAAAATTGACTCCACGATGGATAGGAAAACATGAGTAATCACAACCATTTTAAAAATTCAATCAGTGCTCAAAGTCCCCCGCACCCATCCACCCACAGACATCAAGCCCAGATGGTTTTGTATATTATGTTTTTTCAAACCTTCAAGGAGCAGATAAATAATCCACCTCTTATTAAACTGTTTCAGAGACAAGAAGAAGATGATCATCTACCCAACTAATTTTTAGAGCAATTTTTAAGACTAGTTTTATGTCCAACTGCACAATTATGGAAAGAAAAATTACACACAAATCTCCCCTATCATCATGGATGAAAGGCCCTTACTTAATAAAAATATTGGGTTTTCTTATCCCTTCTTGTGTTTTGCCCTCCCACCCAAGTCTCCTGTGGACAGGCTCCTGCCCGTGGGTGTGGGGGATCAGTACAGTCTGGCCCGAGGATGGGTGCTGGGGATAAGGCAGGTGTGGTGAGGTCCTAGGTCTTTAGTTTCTCTCCACATTTTCTTGCTGCTTTAACTCATTTTCCTCCTTCTGAGGTCTATTCTTATCACAGAGGATCCCACGTGATCCTTCCAGAGCCATATGGAGACATGGCCTCACTGTGCTTCTGCTCAAAGCAGGGGTTTCCATCCTTCATTCTGAACTCAAAGGATTGTCCTAGTCCTTCACAGAGGCAGGGTCAGGTCTGGGAGGCTCTAAAACTCTCAAGGCCTTTACCAAGCATCATCTGAAAGGTTTGATTTGCCTTGTGACGTCTATAAGAGGGTATGTATCTGATGATGTTCACCCTTCTCCCTTAGAAGCAGTGGAGGAGTAGAGAGAAGCTGAGATGGA
Organism: Marmota flaviventris; assembly: GCF_047511675.1. Classification (NCBI taxonomy): domain Eukaryota; kingdom Metazoa; phylum Chordata; class Mammalia; order Rodentia; family Sciuridae; genus Marmota; species Marmota flaviventris. The sequence continues at coordinate 169,382,170 of NC_092500.1, forward strand.
GGTGACCACGGGCAACTTCAGAAAGTTGGTATCGGGTAGAGTGGAAATCACACAGATGATAAGCTCAGACGGGGAAGCTGGAAAAGTCAGTAACCCAAATATAAATACGTGGACCAAGCTACAGAGACATCCTTTGTAGCTAACTCCACCTTAAGATATCCTCTTAGGCCACCTAGAGCTGCTGTTGCCTGTTCCCTAAAACCTTGTGGGTGGCTATGGGACCCTGTAGATAAAAATGACAGAGTGCCCAGTTCATGCAATTGATGGCCTCATGGAATAGGGTGCTGCCCCCAAACCTCCATGCTTCTCACTGTGGTGTCTTGGGCAGAATAAACAGAAACCACACTGCTGGCTCCCAACCTGTGAGGCCACAATACTTTTCAGAGCTTTTTTTTTTTTTAAAGAGAGAGAGAGAGAGAATTTTTTATTATTTATTTTTTAATTTTCGGGGGACACAACATCCTTGTTTGTATGTGGTGCTGAGGATCGAACCTGGGCCGCACGCATGCCAGGCGAGCGCACTACCGCTTGAGCCACATCCCCAGCCCTTTTCAGAGCTCTTCACAAGCTTGTAGGCCATTGGACAAGACCAAAACAGGACTATTGTACAGGATCCCCTATAGATACCAAAAAATCCAAGGATGCCCAAGTCCCTTATTAAAAATGGCATAGTACTGACATACACCCTACTGACACCTTCCGGTATATTTAAATCATCTCTAGATCACCTGCAATACCTAATACGATGAAGCTGCTGTGTGAATAGTTATTATGCTGCGTTGTTGTGTAGACAGTAATTACAACAGAGAAAAGTTGGCACAACACAGTAGCCATGCAAGAATTTTTTGCAAATATCTTCTATCCATGGTTATCTGGATGCAGGCATGGGGAGCCCTGGATGCAGGGTTGACTGTATTTACTTTGGTAAGGCGTGCTGAGACCTCAGCACCTAGGGGCTAGAAAAGAGGTGAAAAACTTCTGAACCCAATGAAGTAAGAGCTGTGGGATACAACCCAACTTTAGAGGTTGACTCAGAAAAGGCGAGTCCAGGCACATAATCCAGGCACATTTTCCAAAAGTTAAAGATAAGGTCCATGGAAGCAAGGGCTTTTTGTTTGCCTTCTCTCTTGTTCATTCCTGCATTGCCAGGGTCTAGATCAGTACCAGGAGCAACATGGGTGTTGGTTACATCGTTGTTATCCAAATTCAAATTCTAATTCTGGAAGCAAGCAGGAGTGAATGTCAATTAGGTGTGAGAAAGCAATGCTGATGAGTGAGTCATAGACAAATGACTAGGGACTGTTCACAGGATCCCGTCCAGGTGGCCACTTAATCAGTGGTGGGACAGAAGCCACTGAAAACTCTGCTATGCCAAAGAAAAATGATTCACAAGTAAAAATGTATCCTCTAAGCACTGAGTTTTTAAATGATTGTTGATTACGCATGTTTTTTCTATCCATCTCTGAGTCCATTCTGCAGAACTTTTGGATTTTGAAAAAAATCCCTTCCATCTAAACTTTAAAAATTTTTGGTAGACTTAGCTCTCTGAAATTCTTTTGCAACTCAAACATATCTTTTAAGAATATCTCAAAAACTCCTATCGTCATCCACCCTGCAACACATTTTTTAAAAAATCAGATTAAGTCAGACATCTCGCGCTGAGCCTTGTCATAAGATAATGAAAGCAAGGGGGCTTTGTCTAGAGCAGGGTTTCTCAACCTCACCAGGTGATGCCTGAGGACACTGACACACTGGGACACTGTCCTGTACACAGCATGTTGTTCAGCCACTTCCCAGCCTCCACTCTCGTGCACATGCAAAGTTGGAAATGATAAAAGAGTCTGCACACCTGATCCAATGTCCCTCCAGAGACAGGGGCAAAGGGTGACTCTTCTCCCTTAAGAGAGTCTCTGGTCTACCGATTTGAGAGCAAAAATGATACAACCCACCAACTTATCATTCAGATGTAAAGCCTACTGACATTTTCAGATATTAAGCAAAGTCAAGTACACCATTCTGAAAGGAAAAAAAAAAGAATTTCTTAAGGATGTATTGCAACCTACGGGGTCGTCAATCAAAAACATTCTGAGAATGGAGGGAAAGGAGAAGGGAGCTTGCGTAACAAACCACTGCAGCAACAACCCCCCTTCTCACTGTGTGTCCATTTCTTTCCACTTGTGTCGCATAGGATTCAGGATTCAGAACATTTTAAACATGAAGATATGTGTCTTTCTCCAATTCTGGAAAATTCTTAGCTACCACCTCCTCGAGTATTGCATGTTCATCACCACTTCTCGAATTGGACACAGAAGACATTCCTAGGCCTCGCTGCTGCCAGGAACTGCATGTCACTGGGTTTAGGCAAGCTAATAGAATCCTCCCACATGTAACCCTCTCTCCTCTTCGCACAGGCTGGAAGCAGAATACATCAAGATCCGAAAGGACAGCAGCACCACGAGACGAAGCCTCTGTACCTTAGTCACCCTGTAAAGACGCTCTAAACTCTCACATTGGGGGTGGTGTGTTAGTCAGCTTTTCATCACTGTGACCAAAAGAACTGAGAAGAACAGCTCAAAGCAGGAAGAGTTTTATTTTGACTCCGAGTTTCAGAGGTTCAGTCTGTGGTCATCCAAGTCCATAGCTCTAGGTCCAAGATGAGGCAGAACCGCATGGAAAAAGGGCATGGGGAGGAGGAAAGCAGCTCAGGACATCGAAGCCAGGAAGCAGAGAGAAAGAGCACAAGTTCCCAGGAACAAAATATAAACCCAAGGAGACCCCCAGCAACCTCCTTCCGCCAGCCACACCCAACTTGCCTATAGTTACCACCCAGTTAATCCATCCATTAAGGTCTGGATATCCGGTGCCCCCCAAAAGCTCATGTGGGAGACAAGGAAAGAATGTTAAGAGGTGAAATGATTAGATTCTGAGAGTTAAAACCAACCAGTGGATTAATCTACTGAAAGGATTAACGGGGGGCTAACTGAAAGCAGGCAGGATGTGGCTGAAGGAGGTAATTCCCTGGGGTGTGCCTTGGGGAATCTATCTTTTGTCTCTGGTGAACAGAGCTCTGTTTCTCTCTCTGCTTCTTGTTGCCATGTCCTGAGCTGCTTTCCTTTGCCATGGGCTTCCACCATGATATTCTGCCTCACCTTGGGCCCAAAGTTTGAACCAAGATAAACTTCTCCTCCTCTACATTGTTCTTGTCAGGTCTTTTGGCCACAGTGATGAGAAAGCTCATGAAAACACCCTTCAAATGGACTAATTCACTGGTTGGGTTCCACCACTCATAATCTGATCGTCGACCTCTATACGTTTTTTTGCATTGTCTCACACATGAATTTTCGAGGGACACCTAATAGATGGAATCAGTTTTACTGTATGAATCAAATACATGTTGAAGTATGTTTGCTATAGCAGTCAGTATTACCTTAAATAAAAAAAGTACAGGGTACAGAAAATAGGGGATCCCAGGAAAAATTTCTAGAGGAACTGCAAAAGAAGTCCCAGGATTATAGCTGGGAAGTGATGAAGGCAGCAAAACTAGTCCTGATTAGAAATGGACCGAGATCTTCAGAAAGGTGTCAGTAGAAAGGAAGAAAAAGAAGGAGAAGGTGGAGTGGGGCAGACAAGAGCTTGACCACGTGAAAAGCATCCACAGAGGAGCACACAGGAGGAAATTCCAAGGAAGCCAAGAAGAAACCTGAGAAAATTTACTTGGAAAAATAAAAAGTTGATGCAGAAATGTAAACATAACATCCTATGTGGCTCATCAGGGAAAAATATTTACACAGTCACAGTGCTGCAGATGCTGAATCCAGATCTAGGCGAAAAGTGTGTTGGATTTCTACCATGAGGATGTGTGTGAGAGACAGTGAAGAACGCTGACTCCTCAGCCACCAGCCGATGAGGTGGGGAACGGAAAAGTAGAGAAACAGCAGCCTCAGTATCGACTTAGGACAATCAAGTAAAGAGTCTGAGGAAAAGAGTTCATAATGGTAGAAAACAGACCCCAGGACACGGAGGGGAGAGTTAAGGGACTGTTCTTTGTCATTGTCACCACCACACTACCATTTGTGTTTTTGAAATACACATATGCATTACTTTGATTTAAAAAAAAAAATGAAGAAGTGGTTGGGCCTGGTGGTGAATGCCTGCGATCCCAGCAACTCAGAAGGCTGAGGCAGGAGAATCGTGAGTTCAAAGCCAGTCTCAACAGATTAGGGAGGCACGCAGTAACTCAGCAAGACCTTGTCCCTAAATAAAGTATAAAAAGAGACTGGGGATGTGGCTCTGTGGTTAAGCATCCATGGGATCAATCCCCGGGTACCAATAAATAAATAAATAATGAATAAGTGGGGTTTTTTTCTTTTTTCTTTTTTTAATAAGAATAGAGCATACTTGTATCAAGCTTTTCTAGTTCTCAGCCTAGACATGGTAGACATCTTTAAAAGAGGTTTATATTCAAAAAGGGATAAATTTACCTTCATTGCAGGAGGTTTAAAAAATTAATGTGCCTTTATTGTGCTTTTTGTAAAGTTAAACAATTACTTGAATATATAATATATGCCACAGCCTGGCTGGCTGGGCAAAATAGCCGGGGGTGACGAACAACTTGTGTACATTGATACAGCAGGAGTGGGAGCCGTTTATTGTAGGACTGGAGGGGTATTTATACATTCCACACAGCTTATCTAATTAACATAAACTAGATACAGCAGTCAACCAATAAGGAATCTCCACACTTAATGGCTCACTGGCGTTACTTCACAAACCACTCCCTCTAGCAAAATGCCAGGCACCATCCAGACTTGTTTACAGACTCTAACAAATATATATTTTGGGTGTGGTGTGTGTGTGTAAGGAGGGTACAATGCATTTTAGCCACTAGAATGACACTTTGGAATTATCATGGAGAATAACTTGATGGATGTTTGAAGCAATGGTGAAATGCTACTGCAGTCTATATATTGAGGTGTGAAAAGCGTCTTTCTATAAAAAAGCAAACAAACAACTCTCCAGCAGGCACATCTTAGTAGATGCCAAATCCACGCCTGTAGTGAGAAGCACTTTAGGACTCACTTCATCCCTCAGGAAAGGTCAGTGAAGAAAGGACGGATGTGCCCGGGGTCTGGGGCAGGAGCACGTCAACAATATGGCCCTTATGCCAAAGAACCCAAACTCTCATTCCATCCCACGGTCAGAGCATGGAATGCACCTCATGTCCAGACGGTCAGTTCAGGAGACGCGGCAGTGCAGAGCTCAGCAGTGAATGGAAAGGACAGGAAAGTCGGAGTTGGCGGGCTTCAGTGCACCTCAGCAGCATTCAGGCCCCACTTGAATCCTTCCCTTTACCATTCTGTTTTCTGCCCTTATTTGTCTACCAACTTATTCCTCCCTCCCCCTGTCTTTTAGCAAGGGAGCTCTAAGAAGGCAATAGGTCACTCTGGATCCTTTCATATGTCCCCCTGGGAAAGGGGTCTCAACAGCTCCTGGGAGGAGCTTTTGTTAAAGTGAAGGGAGTATCCTCACTGCTTCCTGGGAAACTCCAAAGTTCCAGCTGCCGATCCCAGGCCCTGCTTGTGGAGTGCTCAGTGCCACTTTCAGAGCTGAAATGTGCTGGCACCAAGCGAGGCAAAGTCAACGGGGCGAACCAAGAAAGTCTGCACCCACCGGCAGGCCATCCAGACGTGTTGACACTGTGCTGCACAGGGTCACCTGAAAGTCAAGCAGAAGATAATGCCATGCCATCCTGGCCCAAGCCAGCTCATGCTGGCAGTGAGAAAGCAGTCACCTTGGGAGACAGCTGCCATCTCACTGGAAGAGAAAGTCCATCTTCAGTGAAATCTGAGAAGCTACATTAATTCAGAGACACCAGAGAGCTTGCCTTCTGCTCTGGGGTGGGGTAGTTCCTTCTTTTAATCTGTAGGCAAAAGTGCCCATATTGCTGAGAGAATGAAATGAGTTAATTCATATAAACCTAAGAACAGCCTGGGGGACACTTAGTAGACAAGCAGATATTGGCTTTGGGGAGGTTATTTTCATAAAGTCCCCAGTATTCCTTGGAAAGCCTTAGGCCATGTGGCTAGATGGAACTGAATTTTCCCACTTCCAGAAGCACACAATTAGTCAATCAAACCAGTCCATTTGGCCACAGAATAAGTTAAGCAATATTGTACCGGGAATCCAGCAACTCTGGGAAACAGCTTGCCAATTTCTTTAAATACTAAACATGCAACTACAATCTGACCAAGCAGTTGCACTCTTGGTTATTTTCCCCAGCAAAACGAAGACTTTGCTTGGATGAAAACCTATACACAATGTCTATAACAAAGTTTATTCATAAGAGACCCAAACTGGAATCAACCCGGATGGCCCTCAGTGGATGAATAGTTAAACCAAACTGTGGTTCACCCTATGGACGACCACTAAGCAATAGGAAGGACAGGACAGTGCATCCAGGAAGTGAACCCCAGTCTCCAGGGAGTCATGCTGAGTGCAGATGCCAGCCACAGGAAGCACACAAGGGACTCTGTTTACACTGTAATAGTGAAATGATAAAACTACAACGAACAGAAGACAGGGGATTAGAGGGATTGGGGACAGGAAGGAAGTCAGCACAACCACAAATAGGCAACATGGGGAGCCACGAGGCAGTGGAAATGTCTGTACTTTGATGGCAGCAATGCTGATGCCCTGGCTGTGACGTTTAATTCATCTTGCAAGATGTCATCGCAGGGGGCTCTGGGGAAAGGGTGTGTCTTTGCATTATTTCTTACGATTTTATATGACTCTATGACTTTCTCAAACTAAGAAGTTTAATTAAAAAGAAACAAATAACTCCCCAAGTGATTTGAACATGTCACCAAGGTTGAGGACCACAGATCCACTCCCCAGCTATTTGTAGGTCTTTTCCTATTCAGTTACAGCATTTTTAACCTCTAGATTCTTTTCTAGGTCCCAATTCTCTAGTGAAATCTTCCATTTTGTCACTTTTTCCTTGAATATATTAATCATGATGATAATAAAATCCATATCTGATCATTCTAGTATTTGTGTTATCTATAGATTTGTGTGTATTGATTTAGCTCCTCTGTCTTGGCATGCCTAGTAAATTTTTTATTGACTGCTGGGTATTATGTAGGTAAAATTGTAGCAGCTCTTGCTGCGATTATCTCACTTCAAGGATGACTCACCTTTCTTCTGTCAGACAAGTAGGGAAGGGAGGATCACCTACATCCATTTGGGAACTGAGACGATTCAGGGCGGTTTTCTAGTCTTTGTGAGGACTCTTCTCCTAGTTTGCCTTCTATTCATGGGGCACGGCCTCAGCCTATGCAGTTCCTGCATGTTCAGGGTTTTTGCTTTCTGGAGGACAACCCCAGCTCAGCTCCCTGCTACCTCTGCAGATGCCCAGACCCCACCACGTGGCATTTACTTGGGTCTGCCCCCTTTGAGCATCTTGTTGCACTAAACTTTTCTATACTTGTCAGAGTCTTTCTCTCAGAGATGCTCTCCCTTAGGTAGGTAAGTTGGTTTAGTTACCATTTCAGTGTGGTTAGCTTTTAATATATCTCCATTGTAACAGAGTTTGTATCTGTCTCTACTTTGCTGTGGGACCCTGGGAGGATAATGATTAATGATAATAATAATGTACTATGGGAGTTGAAAGAAAGGTTAGGTTTGCTTTAGCATTTTATGACTCCATGACTCTAGTGGGACACCCCAAAGGAAAAGTTTTGTTGTGATAAGTTTGGACAGAGCATTAGTGAACATTCATACTTTTCAAAGGATTTAAAAGAATTCAATAATCACTCATTATCTGTTAAAGTTATATATATATGGTAATCTCCCTGATCCACGATTTCACATTTAATGGTTTCAGCTACCTTTGACTAATCATAGTCCAAAAATATTAAGTGGAAAATTCCACAAATAAGCAATTACTAAGTTTTTTAATTGCATGCTGTTTTGAGTAGCATGAAGAAATATCACACCATCCCTCCTGTTCTGCCTAGGATGTCAATCATTCCTTTGTCCAGGGTATACAGGCTGTATATGCTATCCTTCCATTAGTAACATAGGAGCTATCTCAGGTATTAGGTCAACTGTCACAATATTTCTGTACTATGTTCAAGTAGCACATATTCTTAGTACTGGCCTCAAATCATAAGAATAGTGATACTTCCAACTTAGATATGCTAAAAAAATCATAAAGTTCTTCCTTTGAGTGAAAGGTGAAAGTTCTCAATTGTATAAGGAAAGAAAAAAAATGTATATGTTGAAGTTGCTAAGATCTATGGTAAGAATGAATTTTCAATCCATGAAATTGTGAACAAGGGAAAAGAAAAAAGTGCTAGTTTTATGGTTGTGCCAAACAGCTGAAACTTATGGCCACAATGAACAGTGCTTAATTAAGTTGGAAAAGGTGTTATATTTGTGGGTGAAAGAAACAAACAGAAAACATATTCTATTGATGGCCATGTGTCATGATGAAACGCATTAGCCTATGGAGAGACTGCAGCAAGTGATTCCCCTGAAACATATAGGATCAAGCCATTGACTGTGCTAAGGGATACTTATACAGACTCAGGAATAGGCTTGGACTGAAAAAATATAAAAAGCACTGGAAAGGTTATATCTGCCAATGAAGAAGCTGCTGCCACATTCCCAGCAGACTTGAAGTATTTGATTAAGGAGGAAGAACACCATCCAAAGCAAGTCCCCGGTTATGATGAAATCTCTCTCCTTTGCAAGAAGGCGCCCAGTCAAACTGACATCCATAAAAGATCCACCAGGGCAAAGGATACGGAAATGGCAACAACCTCCAAATAGAATGTTTTCCCAAAAGGTTTTGTCAAAAACCTCCAACAGTTGAGGCTCCTCAGCCATCAACATCAGCTGCCCCTGACAGCCAACCACTGACATTGACATGACTCAGGGATCCAGGATCCCTTGAAGCAAGTGTGCCATCAGGAGGTAAGTCGGAGCCCAACACTACGTCACCGTGCCTGTGTCGTTCACCTCACCTCATCTCGTCACACAGGCACTGTGCCAGCTCTCGTCACCACAAGAAGAAGGGAGAGGACAGCACAATAAGGTATTCTGAGAGAGACCACACTCATTACCTTTATTAAAGCACATTGTTATAACTATTTTATTATTATTTATTATTTTTAATCTCTTTTTGCACTTAATGCATAAGTTAAGCTTTATCACAAGTATGGATGTCCAGGAAAAAAAAAACATAGTATATACAGGACCAGGCATCCCTCAGGGTTTCAAGCATCCAGTGGGGTTTTGGGAACCCTGCAGACAAGAGGGAACAACTATATTTGAATGTGGAAACTGATAGGAGCTTGGCACAGTTGTACATGCTGCAGACTCATGTATCTCAAAGGGTTAGGTCCTAAAGTCTACAGTAAATAGGATATGGACCTTGGGAGGGTGTAAAATGCATGCTTGAAAAGCCAAGAGAGTTAGGTTAACCATGTAGAAGACTGAACTTTCAACTCCATTCAGGTAAAAAACAAATCTCAGTTTCCCCCCCAACTTAAAACTTTCTGGGCTGGGATAGCTCAGTGTTAATGCCTTTGTCTAGCATGAGTGAGCCACAAAACAAAAAGCAAAACTACTATTTCTTCAGCTGACCAACAAAATATTTAGTTTCTATTTGGAGGTCATATCATATTTAAAAATGAATACTTAAACAATAAAGTCACATTGATGCTAACAGTGCTCAACAGGAACTGAGATTGTTAGGGAGGAGCATGACATTCCCCAGTCGGCGACACTTTGGTGGGGGGGTGGGCTTCAGCTCATTGAGCAGCATGACTATGGAAATCACCAATGCTGGAGCTTTTCCCCACTTGTGAACAATTAAGTTCTTATGAGTTAAATGTGCATATTATGTGACCTCCACTGTAACAAATTATGAGAGAAGATTCAAACCATGATGTCATACACATATAAGTAGTGGAAAAGACTTCAAGTTACGGGTTAGAAATTATAGACTACAGTTTCAGTTAGCCAGAGCACTGAAATTCCTACCTATACCACTGTTTGTTCAAGGAGCAGGGTAAATCTTAGGGTTTAACATAATAATCCTATGAAAAGATGAAAAAGAAGTGGTCTCTTTTGTGCATCTATTAGTATGAAGTGTCATATTTAAATTGTCTCAGCAATTAGCAAGCTTTTACTAAAGAAGCAGAGGATCTAAGAGGGAGACCAGCTCATTGATGTGGATCTACTCTCTTCACCCAAGATGGCCTAATTCAAAGCTACCAGGTTCTGGAAGGCTATAAATGTGCTGAATTTGGGGATCTTCACTGTTATAAGCTCTCTATTGTGTTTTGTTCTCTGTTTGAACTTACACATGCAAAGCAATAAACTGGAACAATAATGAAGGTGTTGCTGACTGACTACACACACATGCACACTTTGTGTATGTGTGTGCACACCTGTGTGTGTTAGTCAAGGATCTTTCGCTATGACAACACACCTGAGAGAATTCAATGTAAGGAGGAAAGATTCATTTTGTCTCATGATTTCAAAAATTTTGGTCCATGGCCACTTGGTTCTGTTGTTTCTGGGCCTGTGGGAAGGCAATCCATCATGCTGGGAGGCAATGACAGGGCAAAGCTGCTCACCTCATGGTGAACCAGAGAGAAAGAGGGGCCAAGTCCCAATACCTCTTCAAGGACACGCCCTCAATGACCTTATTCTTATGACTAGGCTTTACGCCTAAAAATCTCGCCATCTACCAATAGGGCTTTGGGGATTATTAAGATTCAAACCATAATGTCATACACATATAAGTAGTCATCATAGATATGAGAGTTAACTCTAATGTGTCAACTTGACTGGGTTAAGGGATGGCCAGAGAGCTGGTTTTACTAAACGTCTGTTATTTCTGGGTATCTGCAGGGGTATTTCTGGAAGAGATTAGTGTCTGAATGAGTCGACTGAGTAAAGGACATCACCCTCTCCAAGGTGGTGGGCTTCAGGCAGCCTGAACACAAGGGCAGAGGAGGCGCAGCTTGGCTCTCCCTCCTGAGCTCCTCCCCCTCCCCACATCCCCACACCAGGTTCCCAGGCTCTTGGGGACTTACAGCATCACCAACCCCCTTCTCCTACCACCACCCCCTTCCCCAGGCTTCAGGCCTTTGGTCATGCTCCCCTGGCTCTGAGCCCTTGGATGCAGACAGAATCACACCACCAGCTTTCCTGCTTCTCCTGCTTACAGAGAGCAGCTCCTGGGACTTCCTGGCCACAATGATCACATGAGCAAATTCCTATGTGAAATTGAGAGAGAGAGAGAGAGAGAGAAGAATGTGTGCTTCAGGACCTTGACTGATGCAATCTACCTATGTATTATCTATCTACCTATCGATCTATCCACCTATCGATCTATCTACCTATCGATCTATCCACCTATTGATCTATCCACCTATTGATCTATCCACCTATCGATCTATCTACCTATTGATCTATCTACCTCATGACACAGGCATCACCTTGTGACAAAAAAATTAAAAAATAAGGTAACTTCCGACCCTTCTCCCACACCAGGCAAGGACAAGGGTAACCAAGTGGGAAAATGCTCTTGGCCTAGTGAGTGGAGCTGTGAATCCAAACACGGACCCATATTTATGATCAGTAGAGCAACAAATCAGAGACACCACTGAGAAACCATCATGCGAGGGAGAGCCACAGCTTTTCGCTGCCTAAGTGGAGTTTGATTTAGACGTAGAATCACTGACAAGGTCATATCTCAAGGTGAACAGGCACATGCATACGTGGCCGTGACCAAGCTTCACTGCAGCCACTCAGGCCGGCTCTTCACAAGTCTCCTCTACCTGCCTGGGTGCACCACGCCTTCCCCAGCCTCATCTAAATTAGGCTCCATTATACAAAATGGCATCTGAAAGTAGCAGTTGCTTCTGGGTGGTGGTAGCAACATAGAAAACACATATCCAGTGATATCTTGTGTGGGACAATTCTATGAAAGGACTTCCCTCAGTCTTTCAAATGGAGATGTCCATATCTTCCCTGGGCACCTGTTCTTGGGGGATTATGGCTTCTGGGTCTATTTGACATCATCATTTCCAATAAGATGGATCTTAAGAAAGACTTTGGAAGCCTCATGGGATACTTACAAGCCAACAGGAGTGTCAGGTGGCCTATGAGTGGCACTCACTCTACTTTATCAAATGATTGCTACATTGATGAACACTTGTGATACAGGTAAAGATGTCAATTAAAGGACAATAAAGCCATTTTATTCTTTCCTCTTTATTTTTTTATTTGTTCATTAAAAAAAAAATAGTAGGTGTTGACCAAAGCTGGGTAACATGCAGTATGACTGCATTCAATCATGCAGATGAATTTTCCAAAAGAAAGCTCTGTAGGGCCTTCTGTTGCACCTGCCTCCATGACTCCTCCCATCCCTTTAAGCACATTTGATAGATACTTTGCTTTCAGTCAACTTCAATGTTAAAGTCCACTCTAACATTTCCCATGGAAAGCACTGATGTAACTGGGTCCTCGGGTCAGTGCAGTTCACAAGCCAACTTCCCCCCCCCCCCACAGGACTCAGGTTCCTGCCTCGCAGTTACGAGTCATGCCACCTGTCACAGACAGCTGCAGTAGCTCTTCTGCCTATGAGGCCTCAGGTCTACTGTGCCCATGTGCTGAATTAGGACAAGGACAGACATAAAAGCCACTTGCCTTCTGACGCACACTGATTGGAGAGACAGACCTCCTCGCCACGTGGAGCTGGATGGTGAGTGGGGAGACCTGCAGGGTGCCAGGATCCTTAACCAGCGGTGCGATGCCAGGTAGTGAGCCAAGACTGAAGAGACACCCGGGATGCCTCCCACCACACCACCACGGCCTTCTGGCTTTTCTGCTTGTTTCCTCCTTTTCTGCGGCTCCCTCTTCCTCCTGCATCCGCTTCCCTTTCTTCTTCCCCACCTTCCTCACCTCTTCTTTTCCATGTCTCTTTCCCTCCTGCTTGTTTCATCCCCTCCCCCACTCACACCTCTTGTACTCCCTGCCCCAGGGCCCTGCTCAGCAATGTGGAATTCCTTGTTATTCCCTCAAAATACCGTGTTTGTCCTGTCTTTGGACCTTTGCTTATCCGTAGCCAAGCCCACCAGATGTTCCAGGAATGCTAAGACATAATTATGATGTGAAACCTTAGTTTACCAACTAAACACCAATCCCACCAATTCCAAATCTGAGGTTTAGTACGAAATAAAATATGGCAAAGGGGGGGGGGGGGGAGAGGCCACCGAAATCTCAACTATTTACTGCTGAGGAATATAAATAAAATCTGTAAGTATGAAAGTCTCATACCAGATATTTGTGAGATTTTTGGAAGAGGAGAAGGCAAAATAGGCTTTTGTTGATTTAAAGATTTCAGCAAATATCCGGACCATTGGTTTGAGACCAACATAAACCATCTGCATCTTAGCCTGACCTTTGGCAGTGTTCATGCTTGGCATTCTGGGGGAGGAGAATTTGTTGTGAAAAGACTGACTTCACATCATCAAAATTAAAAACTTCTGAGTTTCAAAGGATACCATTAAGAAAATGGGAAAAAATGACCCGTGGAAAGTGAGAAAATATTTTGTAAATTGTTTATCTGAAAAGGAACTTGCACCTGAAGTATGTAAAGGTGTCTTTCAACTCAACAATAAAAAGACTAATAACCCAATTTAAAAATGACAAAGGACCTGAGTAGACAATTTTCCAAAAAAGAATATGTACAAATAGCCAATTTTCATAGAAAAAATGTTCGACATCATTAGTCGTCAAGGAAATGATAATAAAAACCACCAAAGAGAAAGATGCCCACTGGGCCAGCAAGAATCACAAAGATACAAACTTTATGAGAATTCAGGGTCCTGTCCAATTGCCAGTAGGCATGTTGGACATGGTGGAGCTGCCTTTCAAGATAGTCAGGCAGTATTTCAAAATGCTAAACATAGAGTTACAATGTGAACCAGCAGTTCTACTCCTGGGTTAACACCAAAGAGGAATAAAACCATGTGCCCACACAAAAACTTGGAAGTTCATGGCAGACATAATATTCATGATAGACAAAAAGTAGAAACTACTCGAACATCCATTAAATGAAGAATGACTTTTTTTAATGTGATATATCCATACAATGGAAACTTACTCTGCAATTAAAAAAAGAAATGAAATTCTGATGTATGCAGAAACAGGAATGAACTGTGAAAACATTATACTAAGTGAAAAAAGACAAAAGAACTATATATATACAGTATGTGTATGCATGTATATATGTATGTATATATATGTATATATGTATGTCTATATATGTATATATGTATATACATAGTATTTATATTTATATATAATGTGTATAAGACAAATCTGAAGAGCAAAAATGCAGATTTGTGGTTTACCTAGAGCTAGAGATGAGGGAGAAGCACAGAGTTTGATGGAAATACTTTTTGTGATAATGAAAACATTCTAAAATTGATTGTAATGATGACCGAACGAGTCTATGATTATACTGAAAGACATTGAATTATGTTCTTTAAATGGTTGAATTGTATGGTATTTGGATTATATTTCAGTAAAGTATTTTTTAAAAAGACTTCCTGAGACATTATAAAACTGACCCTACAACTGCTCATCCCAAATGCCAGTAATACCTCTCTGCCATTGTGACCAACTGAAAAAAAAAAAAAGTCTAAATTCCTCTGAAAAGGGGAGCATACTGATCCCTACCGAGAAACACTGAAAAGAATAATGCTGAACAATGGGCATATAAACACACACATTGGAGATTTCCAATGCTCCTGCCAAAAGGAGCTCATGCAATAACACAAGGCTTCTTTGCTGTTCTTTCTCTAAACAACAGGGAACGCAAATCAAACCCCTGCAAAAATAAAAGAAACTCCCCTTTAAAACCATCCTCCGTGATTCTTTCAAAATGCATGAACATGGTGACATTGAACATGACCTCACATTGATTTTGCTGAGGTTACTTTTACAAAATAGCCAACAGTTTTAATCTCTGAATGGATGTGTTCACAAATTCAGAATCTAGAGAGGAATTTGTTCACAGGCTATAAGTGTGTCAAGGACAAAGTGCTTCCACAGATCTTCAGTGGGAAGCCATCTAAGATGTATTCACAAACATAGGCCAAAGAGAGCGTGAGGAAAGAGCTCAGGTCAACCTCATCAATGCTTACGCAATAAAAAATAGTCACGCGTTGAATAAGAAAAATCAAACAGGTGAATTATTTCATGAGACAGAGCTAGAAGCTGCCTGAGTGTGGTACCATTATCACATTCATATTGTTTTTGGAAAACAGTGAGTTCCATTGTCAGGCTTTGGAGTTTCATTTTTCAGGAGGAGGAGCATGAGGAGAAGGAAGAGGAAAGGGAGATGACCCTTTATATCCTCAAGGGTTCCAGATATAAAGCCCCATTCCATGCAGAATTGAATGCTGTAATTGGGGTGGGGACCAGGGTGGAGTCAGAGGTATCCCTTTAGGTAGGACAATGGCTAGTTCTCCATCCTAAATAACAAAAGACCTGAGCAATATGTGTTTCCCTATGTGTGGTCCTCATTCGATACCTTGGGCTCCTTCTAGACCTCCCTACATCAGTCAAGATCTCCAGCAGAGGCCCCATGGTAGCCTGAAGGGCTCAGGAGGACGCCAAGCCCTCTCCTGCACAAGGTGTGAGCTTGGGGACACAGGTGCTGTCTGGGCTCAGGGCAAGCCCAGTGACTTCCATCACGCCTCAGGAAAGCTTCCTCGGGGAAGCTCAGCAGCTCCAGTGTGAGAACAGAGGCGAGGGAGAAAGAGAAGCCACCCACAAAAGGGGAGGTTTCATCTGGGGCCAGCTGAGACTTCATGGCGCTCCCACCCCATCCCAGCGCTCCATGGCCAGGAGCCCCCCTTATTTGTTCCACACAGGGGAGGATGACTACTTTTTTCCAACCCGTTGAAGGTATATTATGCTCCTCTTGGGGGCTATCAAGTGACAGGGCAAACTGAAAGTATTTCTTTGGGGACTTCACCCTGGAGAGGGAAATCATAGAAGTGCCTGTCAGTAAGCGCCGGAGGACACTTCACAACGTGCTTTGGAAGTTTCTTAGGTGCCCTTGGGGTTAAGAGCGAATGGATTTCACGGACCCTTGACAGATCGTCAAGCCAAGATAGGGGGGGTCAAGTCTAAATTTGGAAGTTGCAATCGGACTTTTTAAAGGCATTTGCACAGCAACAAAGGTTTCCCTTCTGCTAAAACAATTAGAGGCCGGAATCATATGTTTCAATCCAATTTTACTTATTAGGTCAGCATGAATTCCAGCTCTTTACCCGATGGAACCATCTTCAGCCATGAATCCATTTCCTCTCAGGTTCTTTGGTTCAGTAGCTCACAAGACCAGGAACCAAAGCTCTGCTTGTAAGAAGAGCAGGTGACAAAGTGCCAGCCACCTCTCACATGCCACTGGCGAGTCTGATTCACCTGGGACTCCCAAACAGATGCTTCTGACTTTAGGAACCATGTCTCTCGAGCTGAAGAATGTGAACTCATTTGGTGCTTCCAAGTTGGCATTTATAGCCACAAGCTTACCTACCCAGGAAACTTCACAAGTGAAGACCTGTCTCACTAGTTAGAGCTTTGACCCATACCCTAGGATCATCTCACAGCCTTGTTATATGGAGCCCATCTAGTTTCTGTAGCCTAGACCAAAAGTTCTCAAACTTTGGGGTTCAGGTCACTCTTTACATTCTTAAAATTAATTCATAGCTTCAAAAAGCTTTGGCTTATGTGTGCTATAATATTCATCAATATTTACCATAAGAAAAATTAATACAGATAAAATATTTACATATTTAGTAATTCATTTAAAAATAACAACAATCCATCATGTGTAAGCATACGCAACACGTTTTTAAAATATGACCAATAGTTTCTAAAACAGTGACATTATTTTACATTTTTGCACACCACTTCCTGGAAGACAGCAGGAGTCTCACACTTGTTTCAGCATTTGATCTGTTGTAATATGTTATTTTAGTTAAACTATATGAAAAAAAAAAAAACTCAGCTCAACAGATATTTAGCTGGGAAAGGAAGGAGTTTTCACTATCCTCTTAGATAATTGTAAGAGTACAAAAAGTTCAACAGATCATGGTTTCTTAAAGATATGAAATTGTGCTGATGAACTTCTGCTCAGATGTTAGTTTAACACCCAGAGGTCTGTTTTGCATTTTGAGTGGGTCTTTTATTCATGCTCCATTTTACAACATCACACGGTGGTTGTGTGTAAAATATTGGTTCACTAAGTTATGAACATTTTCTAAATGTTGACACATTTCAATATTTCAGCATCAAAAGAATCACATTTGTTAATGTCACTGCTGATTTAATCAGAAATGCCTTGAAAGCTGGGAAACTGTCAAGCTAACAGTGATGGATGAAGGTTTTTCAAAAATTCTATTTTTCTTTGTCTGACATTCTCTTGAAGTTTTTTTAATTTTACCACTCACAACAAATCCAGTCAAGTTGTTTTCCTTGAAATGACCCGGATCACCTTTTTCATTTTCAAGAAAATATCTACAAATACCCAGGTCTGAGTAACTGCAGTGTGTCAGCCATTCCTTCAAGTGAAAATGGTGTCCCATGAGAAAAGCAGCCAGTTCAGATCCAAATCCTCACAGGACAATTTCTTGGTACTCAGAGGAGGTGTCTCATGTGGTTTTCCTATTTGGTCATCCAGAATATTGAAAAGATGGGTGTCGAAGTTCAACATTTAATACAATTAGTGATTTTATTTAATTGCTTTGTCAAGAACTTTTCTAATTGAAACTGGCCTTTCTTTTCCCTGAGAGAATATTTACTAAAGAACTGAGGACCATAAGTACAGTTTCATGCCACTCTCATGATTCATGCCAGAGCTTCAGAATTTTATCCACCAGGGTTTCTGCATCATCCTGCCAATATCAGCAGGTAGGAAAAGACACAGAATGCCCTAGGCTTATAATAAAAGCAGTGTTGACACCATAAGATCACAGAATCCCAGGAAAGGCTTTGGGAACTCCCTCCTTTCTTTGAAAACCCCTGGCCTGTGTCAAAGGATGGTCTAAGGGTGGCTCCATCTCCCTCTCAGCCCTACCTTGGTTCCAGAGTACCTGAGACGGAGGAAATGCAATTTCCTCCAGTTACCCATCAACATAAAACAAAGACTAAGAAAAGAATAGAAAACCAAATGATCAATGGGACCCTAGGATCCAGAAAGCAAGCCCCATGGAAGAAAAAATATTTCACTAGACTCCTGTCATGGAAAGTCACCCCTGAGCAAGTGTTCCCATGACTGAGACAACCAGATCCTTCCTGGGAATGGTAATGGACACAGAAATCCTGAGCACCGCCCCCTTCCTAAGGGTTATGACATCTGGATCACATCCTGCGCCTTTCTTCATCTTGTACAAAATGTGGTCCAAGGTCAATCAAGGGTGTTATTGTTCCCATTCAGTGAGTAATTTGCAAAGTTCCAGAAAAATCCTAACCCCAAAGGACGCTACACCCAAGATCTCCCTTTATCCTAAGACCAGCCTCTCAGGATAGTTTTCAAGTGTCTTTTCCACATTTTCCCAGAAGTAATTTTAAACATTATCTTTTTAAGAGCAACTTTTTTATTTTAAAAGTGTATCCAAACAACAACAAGTGCTGGCGAGGATGTGGGGAAAAGGGTACACTTGTACATTGCTGGTGGGACTGCAAATTGGTGCAGCCAATTTGGAAAGCAGTATGGAGATTTCCTGGAAAGCTGGGAATGGAGCCACCATTTGACCCAGCTATTCCCCTTCTCTGTCTATTCCCTGAAGACCTAAAAGAGCATGCTACAGGGACACTGCTACATCGATGTTCATAGCAGCACAATTCACAATAGCAAGACTATGGAACCAACCTAGATGCCCTTCAATAGACGAATGGATAAAAAAAATGTGGCATTTATACACAATGGAGTATTACTCTACATTAAAAAATGACAAAATCATAGAATTTGCAGGGAAATGGATGGCATTAGAGCAGATTATGCTAAGTGAAGCTAGCCAATCCCTAAAAAACAAATGCCAAATGTCTTCTTTGATATAAGGAGAGTAACTAAGAACAGAGTAGGGTCGAAGAGCATGAGAAGAAGATTAACATTAAACAGGGATGAGAGGTGGGAGGGAAAGGGAGAGAGAAGGGAAATTGCATGGAAATGGAAGGAGACCCTCAGGGTTATACAAAAGTACATACAAGAGGAAGTAAGGGGAAAGGGAAAAATAATACAAGGGGGAGAAATGAATGACAGTAGAGGGGGTAGAGAGAGAAGAGGGGAGGGGAGGGGAGGGGAGGGGGGATAGTAGAGGATAGGAAAGGCAGCAGAACACAACAGACACTAGTATGGCAATATGTAAATCAATGGATGTGTAACTGATGTGATTCTGCAATCTGTATATGGGGTAAAAATGGGAGTTCATAACCCACTTGAATCAAAGTGTGAAATATGATATATCAAGAACTATGTAATGTTTTGAACAACCAACAATAAAAAATTTTTTAAAAAGTATATTCTGTATATTTCAAACACACTTAGAAGCTTTAAAATAATTGGGTAGAGGGAGCATTACATCGAGATAGCTCCAGTATCTTAGGTTTTCATATAAGCAAACCAAAACCCCACTCAATGTAGGCAATAAAATAAAAACTTAGGTTTAACCAACAAAAAACTGCAAACTAACCTCTAACTAGAGACTTTACCAATCAGAAACAATCTACCAACCTACAGCTCATTAGGAACTTTCTGGTATAACCAATCCAATTCTTTCTCTGCCTTGCTTCTGGGAGCACATCTGACAGCCGTCCTTACACACTCCCTCCTACACACTCCCTCCAGGGAGCTCTGGCCCCCTGAGGTTTCCTGTTACCTGGCTCATGAGTCCCCAAATCCCCAGATAAAATTAAAATGTCAATGTTTCAGAGTTTATCATTTAACAGAAGGGAAGAAAAATAATATGTATGCTCTCTCTGTATCCTTCGCCTAGATCAATAATCACTAAGATTTTACTTTATTTGCTTCATTTATCCCATTCCTTTTTTCCTGTGTTACATATTTTAAAGCAAATTTCAGACATCGTGTTATTTTACTGTACATAATTCCAAAGGTATCTCTAAAAATAAGGCCTCCATGTAACTGTATAACAAAATTAACAGCCATTCCTTTGTTTCATATAATTTCTAGTCCATTAAAAATTTCCCAGTTGTCTCAAAAATGTAATTTACATTTGGTTGAATCAAATCAGAATCCTAACAAGGTCCACGAGCTACCTTTGGCTGTCCTGTCTGATGTCAGTTTTAATCTAGCATTATCTTCTCTGGCCTTTTTCTATGCTAGTCATGGACAAGATGCAGGAACCAAATCAGCTCCCTATAAAGAAAGTGTCCCACATTCTGAAATTGCCTCCTTGTGATGTTAACTGGTTTCTGTCTCTATGTTTCCTGAAAATGTGAGTCAACCCTGTAAATTTAATTAGATTCAGGGTTTTGTTTTTTTCTGTACTTGAAGAATATTTCATGTTATGCTGTGAGCTTCACACTCTGTCTCACCAAGAGGTATGGATGCCTAAATATTGCACTATGGTGATAAGTGATGAATCTATAGGTTCTGGAAGTGGCAATCTGGTCTCCTTCCCACAACACAGCTATCAAGCTCATCAGCCTTTTAGCTTAGTGCTTCATCTATTGGTGGTCATCAACTGTTGTAAAATGGTAATTTCATAATTCCATCCCTCCTTCACACTTCTAGTGGGAGACTTTCTATAATAAAGGACTCTCCCTCTCATTATCTAGAGGATTCTGATAACCCTGATATAGCACATCAGGAAAGACAGAATCAATGCCTAATTCTTTTCTTCTGGTTTCCAGGAGCTTTTTTTCCTTATTTTTATTGGTGCATTATAATCATACATAATAGTGGGATTCGTTTTTGCACATTCATACATACACTGACATAACAATATAATTTGGTCAACATTGTTCCCAATTATCTCCCCTAGTCCTCCCCACCTCCCTCCCGCTGCTGTTTCCTCTACTAATCTCCCTTTGATTTTCATGAGATCCTCCAACAACACCTTTTTCCACATTTTCTTCTCTA
This sequence comes from Marmota flaviventris, assembly GCF_047511675.1. NCBI lineage: Eukaryota > Metazoa > Chordata > Mammalia > Rodentia > Sciuridae > Marmota > Marmota flaviventris. The sequence goes on from NC_092500.1 coordinate 169,403,366, forward strand.
GCTTCCACATATAAGAGAAAACATACAGCCCTTGACTTTCTGAATTTGGCTTATTTCACTTAACATAATGTTCTCAAATTCTACCTACCTGCAAATGACATAATTTCATTTTTCTTTGTGGCTGAACAAAACTCCATTGTGTATGTATACCACATGTTCTTTATCAATGCATTCATCGGTGGACACCTGATTCCGTACTTCTGTTACTATAAGTCGTTCTTCTATAACCATGGGTATGCATGTATCACTGCAGTATGCTGACTTTAATTCTTTATGATAATTACCAAGGAGTGGTGCAGCTGGTCATATGGGGGTTTCATTTCTAGTCTTTTGAGGAACCTCCTTACTAATATCCATGGAGGTTGTACTAATTTACAATTCCACCAACAGTGTAAAAGTGTTCCTTTTCCCCTCACATCCTCTCCAGCATTTATTATCGCTTGTTTTCTTGATGGCTGCCATTCTAACTGGGGTGAGATGAAATCTCAGTTTAGTTTTTATTTGTATTTTTCTAATTACTAAAGATGTTGAACATTTTTTCATATATTTGTTGGTCATTGCATTTCTTCTTTTTTGGTGGGAGAGGAGTACTAGGGATTAAACTCAAGGGCACTCAACTACTGAGCCACATCTCCAGCCCTATTTTGTATTTTATTTAGAGACAGGGTCTCACTGAGTTGCTTAGAACCTTGCTTTTGCTTAGTCTAAATTTGAATTCACAGTCCTCCTGCCTCAGCCTCCTGAGCCACTGGGATTATAAACGTGTACCACTGTGCCTGGCTGCATTTCTTCTTTTGGAAAGTGTCTGTTTAGTTCATTTGCTCCCTTATTGAATGGGTAACTTGTTTTTGTGGTGTTAGGTTTTTTAATTGTTTTAGTTCTTTCTATGTTCTGAATATCAATCCTCTGTCAGAAGAGCAGCTAGCAAAGATTTTCTCCCATTCTGTAGGTTCTCTCTGTGCAGGAGGTTTTTAATTTTATGCTATCCCATTTATTAATTTTTAGTATTATTTCCTGAGCTTTAGGAATCCTACCGAGGAAATCACTGTCTGCACCTATGTGCTGGAGTGTTGACCCTGTGTTTTATTCTAGGAGTTGTATAGTTTCTGGTCTAATTCCTAGGTTTCTGATCCATTTTGAGTTGACTTTTGTGCAGGGTGACAGAGGATCTAGTCTCATTCTTCTACATGTGCATAACCAGTTTTCCAAGTATCATTTGTTAAAAAAAGACTGTCTTTTCTATAACACATGTTTTTGTCACCTTTGACAAGAATCTGATGACTGTAACTCTATGGTCTTTGTGTCTGTGTCTTCTATTCTGTTCCATCCATCTATGTACCTGTTTTTATGCTGGTCCCATGCAGTTTTGTTACTATATCTCTGTAATATGATTTTGAAGTTAGATAATGTAATGCTCCCAGCATTGGTTTTTTGTGGGTTTTTTTTTTTTTTGGCTTAGAATTGTTTTTATTCTTCCAAATGAATTTTAGGACTTTTTTTTCAAGTTGTGTGGAGAATGTCATTGGTATTTTGATAGGAATCGCCCTGGATCTGAAGATCACTTTTGGTATTATAACTACTTTAACAATATTCATTCTGCTTATCTACAAACATGGGAAGTTATTTCATAATCTATTATCTTCTTCAACTTCTTTCTTTGGTGTTTTATAATTTTCACTCTAGAGGTCTTTTGCCTCCTTAGTTAGATTTATTCCTAGGGTTTTGGTTTCTTTGTCTCGTTTTATTTTTGAGGCTATTGTGAATGGGGTTGTTTTCCTGACTTCTTTCCCAGCAGATTCATTGTTGGTGTGTAGGAAAGCTATTGATTATTGATTTTGTACCTTGTCGTTTCCAGATTTTGTGGTAAGTTGTCTTTGGTCTAGCTACTTCAAGCTGTATCCAATGAGTTTTTTTAAAGGATCATTTTGCACCCATGGGTTTTCATACAGTCAACATTTTTCAGCCAATTGTATTCCTTATTCATTTTAATATTTAAAGAATCCCATCATCGCCAATGGGAGTCCCTTCTTTGAGGTCCTGTGGACACGCACTAGTAGCATTTTATAGCTTACTTTGTGACACAATGGAACTTTCCAGGGTCATAAGATACATTTCCCTCCTGACAACTGGGTACAACTCTTCTGTAGGATTCTCACAGCTTTTCTGTAGGAATAGTATTTTGAGATCACAATCTCAGTTGATGAAAAGTGCATATTGATTATGCTCTGTCATCTTATTTTAGTCTATCAGTGTATAAATCTAGAAATAGGTAATTTTGACATAAAAATATTAAAGGCTCATGATAATATTTCCTATTCAGATATGACAGAATTTTTCTTGTATTCTTTAATTTTTATACTTGTGCCTCTTTTATCTTACACTGAAAATGTTGCTTCTAAACACTTTTAGCATAATAATCTATTTACATTATCTTCCACTAACAAACCATTGAGTAGAATTTAATAGTATTTTGTTTCTTTATGTCTCCTTAATATATGTATCACTAAAAATGTACAGTCAAAATGCAACGTTTTAAAATTAATTGAATTAGATAATTATTTTTTTCTCTATGGTTTATTTAAAAACTACTTGTTAATATTCATTTTATCTTGTTTTCGTTTTCTTTTATGCATAGGTTTTATAGATTTTTTTAAGCAAAATTACATAATAAAAGATATATTCAGGGGTGTTTCACCTCCAGTTTTCTCACACATGCTTTCTTACTTTACCCATGGGTTTCTTGGTATTTATTTTTTCTTTTCAATGTTTCTTTATTGCTTATATAGCAAGCAAAGAACTACATTTGTATCTCTATCTTTTCTAGCTCAAAAGATAAACTATATGTACAATTCTACTCCTTGTTTACTGCACTTATCTATCTATAAAAAATAGAGATTACTTCATATTCATTTACAGAGTTCAAATTCATTCTTTTATGGCTGGATACTTTCCCATTGTATGGATGTGCCTTTCTTTATTGGACTAGTCCTTATCCACCTCTGCCAGCGTTACCCCATTCTGCATGCCCATCAGCAGTATATCAAAGTGCCTGCTCCCCTCAATCTTCCCAATGGACCATGTTGCCAACATTTGTATTTTTTCTGAACTTATTGATAGGAAGAGACCTGGTTTCAGTTTGTATATCCTTACTTAGGAGTAAAGTTGAGTACTGTTTTTCATCTGCTAATCACTTATTCATTTCTTCTGTGTATTCTTGGTTTGTATTTTCTTGCTCATTTTCAGAAACTCTTTTGAAAGTTTCTGATTATGAATTCACTTAAATGAAACCCCACATGATATTATACCTTAGTCCAAGAAATGCATCTACAATCCATTTCAATTCTCAAGTTTTGTCACTGTGCCACCTAATGGGCAAAAGACAGCCTGTGCAAATGGCACCAAAAACCACAATGTCAACGAGATCAAATGTCCACCCCCTTAGATTCCATCTGCATGGCAGCTTGGCACAGGCAGTGACAACTATAATCGCCTCCACAATAAGTTGAGGGAATTAAAATTTAGAAATATTAAATAACACGTCTAGGATCACACAGCTAAGAAAGGACAGAGCCCAAGACTCAAGCCCACTTCCATTGTACGCCAAATCCTCCGCCCTGACCTGCCAGGCCTTGCTTGTTGTTGCTTTGAACTTCATTTTTAACTTTTTAAATCTCATGATCTCTTAATTTCCCAACTAGATTTTAAGCTCCATGATGTGCTATTTTCTATAAACAATCCTAAGTTCTATGTATAAGTTTTAGAAACTTTATAAAGTGTAGACACATACTATCCTGGAAGTGGATATTAATATTCTGTTTCTTCTAGTAAAATCTACATATTACCTGTTCTCTGTGTTTACATATATATAGCTACACACACACACATATATGTATATATACATATTTTCTCTGTTACTATGTTTTTCTCTGACTGAACGATTAGGGAATCATTCAGACATAGAACAGTGAGTAAGCCGGTTCAAAATGTTAGGTTGGGCAAACAGCAAGAGCGGAAATGACAGTACAAACGAGATCGCAAAGTCAGATGGGATGAAGCTTCTGGAAACACTGCTAATATTGAGAATTCACCAAAGGTATGGTGTAAGCAGTGATTCATGCTGCGTTCCCAAAGTGATTCATCACAGTAAATGGGGAGAGGGTGTCACTGAGGGCAGAGGCATCAGAAGACTGAAAGAGGAGGGGAGGGGAGTGTGCTGTGTGCATTGCTAAGTCTGGTGGAGATGCAAGGATACAGGGTGGGGCAAAATGAAGGTCATTTGTGGTCTAACAACTGCAACCAGAAGCTGTGCAGATATACACACAACATGGTCTACGTGCAAAACTCCAGTTATATGCTTGTTTAGACCATTGGGTAGGGGGGGCAGGGAGAAGATAACTAAACTTATCTCCTTGTCTTTGGTGCTCAAAAGACACCATTTTACTTGACTCTGCAATTAACAGAAGATTTGGGGAAAGTAAAAGCAAACAGCTAAATTCTATCAAAAAGAAAATCCAACAATAATGCTGCTTAGGCGGTACATTTGAAACACAGACACATTAAATATTTAAAAGTTGAGAGCCATATAAAGGTTATATCGTATAAGATGAACTAACAGAACACAAAGGTGGCATCACAATATCAGAGTTGGGTTTGATGCGAACCGTCCTGAATGATCCAGAAGGCCACAGTGAACTGGTGAAAGGCATAATTCACAACGAGCACCTCACGCATGTGCACTGAGCATCTCATTTCCTGGCACGTTCTCCATCATCCGTCCGCTCCCGGAATGCTGGCTCCTTCTTTTGAGCGCATAGAGTTCTCCTGGTGTCTCTGGGGTCTTTGGGCTGCTGTTCCCTTTGTCTAGAAGGCATCGTCCCTTCTGACAGCTGCAGGGCTCCCTTCTGCACCTCCACCAGATCTTGGCTCAGCCATCTCCTGACAGTGAGTTATCTCCTTCACCAGCCGCCCTGTTCAGACTGCAACTCCCTGCCCTGCCCACAGCCTCTCTTCCTTCCTTGCTGTGCTCTTCTCCATAATCCTCCTCCTCATCAGGCATGCTCTCTGTTCTACTTATTTATCTTACTTATTATCTATCTCCCTCCTCTAGAAGGCAAGACCCCAGACAGCAGGGACTTTTAAAAATCTGTATTATTAGACCAAGTCTAGCAGAGCTTCTGGCCTCTACTCAACCAAGAGCCTTGAATGGATGGGTGAATGAGTGGATTGCATTACATTAGAGATAGAAAGTTATAGAAAGCAGCAGTACAGGGAAATTTAACACCACAAAAACGTGGAAACTATAAAAGATCACAGAAACTAAGCAATGAAATTGGCAAGGTTGACTCAGTAGCTCTATACTGTGTATCAAACTTAAAATCATGCAATAGAAACTGTCCTTCACTTTCAGCCAGCCACAGTACATTTGCATTAACTAGTCACATGTTAGGCCACAAAATCCTCTCAATATTTTTATTGGTTTGTTTGTTTATTTTTGATACTGGGAATTGAGCTCAGGGGCACTAAACCACTGAGCCGCGTACCCAGCCCTTTTATATTTTTTATTTTGAGTCAGGGCCTTACTAAGTTTCTTAGGGCCTCACTAAGTTGGTGACGCTGGCCTTGAACTTGCCAACTCCTGCCTCAGCCTCCTGAATTAGCTGGGATTATAGGTGTGCACCTCTGCACCGGGTTTCAATGTATTTTTTAAAGGAGAATTGGTACGGAGTATTTGTAAAATTGCTATAATAAAAATGAAAATTAATAATCAATGTATAAATAAAAAATATCCCCCCTTAAATAATTACTGGATCAAAGAGAACACCAAAACTGCAATTACTAATTATTTACAAAATAAAGCATTGTGAGAACATGACATATCAAAACTGATGAGTTTCTACCAAAAACATACAGGAAATGCTAACAAGGAAAGAATGAAAATAAAAGAACTCAACACTTGATTCTGGAAGTTATAAAGTAGAATCCAAAACAAACTTCCACAAAGCAGGATAAAATTGATGAAAAACAAAAAAAAATATTAAACTAGAGTTGGAATAAATAAATTTATAAGTGAATCCAAGTGCTAGCTCTTTGAAAAAAATATAGAGAATTTTGTAGCAAGTCAACTTAGGAGAGAAAGTAAAAACAAAAACAAAAACCTTCACAGTTATATAATCTAGGAAAAAGAAAGTGGCCTATTCATGAACCACAATTAAAAATTACAATAAAATGCAATGGCCCCTGCTTTTATGTTAACACGTGCTGAGGGTTTCTGTTGGCAGGCATTTGACTTCCTTGTTTCAGCTGAGTCTCTCAACAGCCCAGTGACATTGCAGATGGGTTGCCGTATCTGCAGATTTACTGGGGAGAAATACCCGAGAGAGACCATTGGGAAGGGTATTGGAGGAGGCAAGGAAAGACTTCAGACCAAGACAGGGAGGGGGACAGAGAGGAAGGAAGGCACCTGCTGAGGGGTTTAGACAGCCAAAATGTAGAGCTAAGGGAGCCCAAGCAAGGATGGAGAGACCCCCTCCAGGGAGGGAGGGCGCCCACCAGAGGAGGCCCCTGCAGCTTGGGACCTAGATGGCTCTGCAAACCTGATCCATCCTCCTCCCAGCAGGATCTCTAAGGGGCACCTGTCGAGGGCTGCCACAGACCCTTAAAGAATGTCCTCTTGCTTCTGCTAAAGCTTCCTGCCCTGGGATATGAACGTCTCCTTAAATATGACAAACGCACCTACATTTCTCCAGGTATTTCCAATATTATGCTCCATGTTGGAAGAAGGAGGCATTTCTCTTGAAGTCTACATCAAGACTGGAGTACCCCCTGTCTTTGCTCCTGTTTAATAGTTTTAAGAGGTTCTAGAAAATGTGATATGTAAGAAAAAGAGATACGACATATAAATCCTGGGACAGGGAACAAAATCTTTGTAGATGACATGATTGTCTAACTGGAAACATCCATCTCTCTCACTGAATTAGGTAAAGGTATGATGGATTAGTGAGATTACGAAACCAAAATTCGTCCAAAGAGTTAGTAATGTCACGCTAGAAAAAATAGTTACATAAAATACAAAACACTCAAGTACAACATTAACAAAATATTTATAAAATCTATTTGAAGAACACTATAAAATTTTCCTGAGGAACATAAAAGACACTTAAATAATGGGAGAAAAAGTCAAACTATTTCTAGATGAAAATATTTAATGAGCCAAGATTTCAGTTCCCCCAACTTAAACTATTAATTTTATCCAAATCCAACAAAATATATAATATAATTTTTAGAAGGCTGGAAAATTATTTCTAAAGTTTATTTATTCTTTTTCCTGTGCAAGAAAACTTCATAAGTTAGCCATAATAACTTTGAGCCAAAAGAAAAATTATTTTGGAGATTTATTCCACTTTATTTTCATGCATAAAAGTGGCATAGTACTGGAACAGAAATAAAAATACAGCTTAATGGAACAGAAAAGGAAATCCCAGACAGAGGTCAATGAACAAAAAATATCATTCAATTAAAGACATGGATTACTCAAAATTAGTATCAAAACAAGAGGTTGTAAATAAATAAAATAAAAATCTTACCTCAATGCATACATCCAAATGAATTCCAAATGTAGAGCAGGAAATAAAATTCAAAAGAATCAGAAAAAAGGATAGTAAAATATTTAGTAACTTTGGAGTAGAGGAAAACTTTCTCAACAGTAACCCAATGGCAGAGACGTTAAGGAGAAAAAAATACTTGATTTAACCAAATAAAATCTTAATATATCTGCTTATTCAAAACAATGAAATAAAAATAAAGAAATTTAACAAACTGGGGGAGATCGTTCCAAATCTAGTTCAAAAGTTAAATGGTCATGGTATTAAGAGGAAGTATAACTGAATACACAGTCTGAGACAACAAATAAGTAACGGACAACTTCATAAAGTAAGAAATATAATGCCAAAGAAATTATGTTTAATGTGCTTACTTTTCTATAAAGAAATACCTGCTAAACCAATAAAATCCATCATTGGAATCTGTGTTTTAAAAGATGAGACTATCCTGGCATGGGGAAGAGAAACGAGTGGTCCTATAACACAGGTGAATGTGAAGTGGATCGATACTCATACCAGCTAATTTGGCTGTGTATCTGAACGACCTTAAATTTTTAGATTTTCTCTAAGGTAACAGTTCTTCCAGTAATTTATCCAAAGGGATTAATCATAAATGTATGGGGGAAAAAAACTTGCCTCTTAAATAAACATCTCCTCATTGTTTTTTGTATCATGTATCAATGAATTAATACACGTGCTTTTTAAAAGAAATAGTCAAAGCACTCCTTGCTCAAAATATAATTTAATCATGGGTATATTTTAAAAATTGAATAACAATACAGCCATTGAAAAGTCAATGGCATAGAAAGATGTTAATGATATGTTTTTCAGATAGAAAAAGTGGATTACAAAAAAATATATATAATAAATGACCCTGTTTTAGAAATATTTTAGAATACATATGGAAAGATAGGTATACATGCATAAAACAAAGATTAGAAAGATGGTTTTAATCTGAGTGGTGAGATTAATTTTAGTTTCTTCTTTTTGTTTATCTTTGCTTATTTTTGTTTATTATTCCTTATAATAAACATATGCAGTTTTCTAAAAAGCCAGTATTAAAATTGTTTTTGTAGATGTCAAAGATTAAGATGAGATCATACTAAGTTACAGGGGCCCTAAATCCAACAGCTGCTGTCTTTGTAGGAGAAAGGACAGGGAGGCGTGGACATACAGACAGTGAGACCACGGAGGGTCCTGTGAAGGTGAGGCAGAGACTGGAGGGACGCATCTACAAGGCAAGGAAAGACAGAGGCATCAGGCAACTGCCAGAAGTTAAATTTTAATAATTAACTGAAACACCTCTTTCCTGAATAGCCTATCTGTGAAAATAACAATTTCAGGCAGAGTGGAAAGGAAAAAAGTCCATCACCTGTCCAAACCAATCTCTCTTAGAATGCAGAATTTACAACATTATTGTCCCCTGGGAAAATGGGCCTCCAGTCTCCAAATCTTTTGGTGCCACCCCCACCCTCAATTTCTCCTATTTTAGATTCTGTATCCCCTGCTAGATTTATCCTCAGGTCCCTATGTTCCAAGCATGAATCAAATATGAGTTTTGTCCATAATTCTGCCTTGTGAATCTGACATCCACTCCTGCAAAAGTTAACTTTCCAAGGAAGTTGATGACCACACATTCCCACTCCCCACAATTCATTTTCTGGGTTTCCTATGATATATCTAAATATGCTCTTCTTTGATTCTATACTGCTTACAATTTAATTCTAGAACGAATGGATTACTGATTTTCTTTTCCACTTGGAAAAATTGTTCAGTCCTGGTTCTTCATATATTGTTTCTACCTCATTCTTTCTCTACTTTTCCCCCCTGAGATTTCAAAATATGCATATATGTATCTACTCTGTCTTCTACATTCTCATCTCTATTTTCCATCCTTTGTTCTGTTTCAGTCTGGTTATTTTTTTCTGATCTGCTCTCCAGTTTACTAATTCTCTTTCTAACTATGCTTATTATATTCCCCTATTATATTCCCCTATTATAGTCTCTAATCTTCTTAAATATTTAATTCCATCTAATAATGTTTTATCACAATTACTGTAGTTTTTATCTTAGATGGTGTATCTTTTTCTTCTAGGTGTTTGATTTCTGACTTTTTTAACATCTTCCATGTCTCTACTTAACATGTACAAATTTTTCTACCTTTCTGAACACATGCACTTTAGGTTTCAATAACTTATTTAATACCCTTAGTTCTAGCTGTGTAATTTGTATATCTTTTTCTATTGATTGGCTATTCTTTTTCTATTCTTTTGCATACCTAGTAATTTTTTTTCATTAGATGTTAGCCATTATGAACTGTAGCTTGTTGCATAGTGGATGGTTCTGTATTCCTAAAAGTATTCTTGACTTTTATTTATTTTGGAACACAGTGAAGTTACTTGGAAATAGATTGATTCTTTCAAGACTTGTTTTTAAGCTCTGTTAGTGTGGTCTTTGGTTTAGGACTAATTTTGCTCATGTACCAAGGTAACACCTTCCTAAATGTTCTACAGGATACCCATCTTGAGGGTTTTTGTTCTAGCTCAGGGGATTATTCCCAGCCCTTTAGGGGTGCCAGGGATTCTTCCCTGTATTCCTTCTGAGTAGAACTTTCCCTGCCGTGGGGAGTCTCCTCACCTCCATACTCAGCTGAGGATCCTTCTGGAGATCTCTAGAACTCTCCATTTACCTCTGTCCTCTGCATACCACACAAGGTCACTTACAGCTTGCTTGTTATCTCCATGCTCCTTGCTCTTAGACCTCTGGGTCTGAGAATCCTCCCTGCACTGTGACCCTATCAGTCCTTTGTACCTAATGGGCCAGGAACACCATACAGTTTATCTTTTGTTCTCCTTTCTTGGGGGAACCAATATCTTGTGCTACCAGATGTCTGATGTTTGAAAACCACTGTTTCATATATTTTGCCCATTTTTTTTCATTTTTACTTTTCCGAGCAGAACAATAGGTCTAATCTTTGTTACTCTGTCTTGGCCAAACATACAAGTCTTTACTACTTAGTGAGCCCACCAGTGCCTCGATGTAAATGTTTTTATGTAGCTATTCTAATTGTCTTGGCTGGGAATGTCCTGCCTGGTTTTGAAGTCCCCTGTGGCACTCACCATGATATTCATCTTCCCTTTCTCTTCTTAAGTGTAACTGCGAGTTCCAGCCATGGCTTAAATACACTAATTCTCCTAAGCATGCTTTGATCTCTTTATTTTCTCCTAAGTTCTACGGTCAGGCATTCTGTCAGTCCCACGGGCTCTCTGTCTCACTGATAGCTCTCTCAGCACAGAGCCTCTGCGAGAATGGCAGTCACGTTTATCCTCTTAGACTTCAACCTCTGACTTTTGTGTTGTCTCATTTTTCCCTGTTTTAAACATATTTCATTAAAATAATTTGTTACACCTATTTGCTTGACATGACACATCTGATTTCTCCTTTCTGTCTCTTCATCCATCTCTGAGTTCTTTTTCATCATAAGCATTAGCCACACTGTAACCCCCATGGGCACCAGACAATCCCAGCCCATACCCCAGGTCCTGAGTCCCCAGACACATCCCCAAAACCAGAGGCCAGCAGAGTGCCAGAATGAAATGTATCCCTTTCCCACCGACATCGGATAGCAGCCTGAGAATCTTCTTAATGCATAAGCCATGCTTGCTCACTGGGGACTGTGCTCACATGATTTATAGTTATTTTTGTAATTTCAATTACCTTTATGATCCTTCTTCCCAATTATTAGTTCCCTGTTTTCATAGCACCCTTCAGTCTGCTAAAGTTCTTTCTCAAACACTGATTCTTCTTGTGTGGTGCAGAAGAGAGCCCAGAACCCGGTTCTGAGCCCACATTCTTCATAATTACACATACCAACTAGGACCCTAAGGAATATATATATTTTATCCTTGAGGACATTTGATGTAAAAGAACACTATGATCCACACTGGGGCTTTGGCACACCCACTTTTTACATATCTGTACTCTTCTGGGAAATTTTGGACTTCATTTTACTGGGAGAATTATTTTTTACCTAGTTCATAGATGGGGCATAAGACTGCTCAAGACCTCCTCTGGTTCTGCCCTTGGTTTGGGCTTTCTCTTCTGAGAATTGGAAGGAGTCATGGGGTGTTGCCTGTTTGAAAGTGGGGGGAGTAATTGCCACTGTACCACATCAGCCAAGTTAGAAGTGAGCAATGATCCGGAAAGGAGAGTGATTCAGGAAAACATGGCGGCCATGACAAGTGGGAGGCACCTTTGAGTCCCTGAATTCCCCCTCTGAGAGGGTCACCTCCTCACTTCAAGTTCCAAAAACTGTGTCCCCTGGTGCCTCAGGTAGGCTCCCAGCTCCCAGAGTGGGACGGAGGGTGGGAAGCGGGAGAAAGCCTGGAGCCCCCCTAAGGCTTCCAGAACAATCATTTCAGTGTACTTCACCTGATACTTGGAGAATCTTCCTGAATGAATGAATCGAGAGAGGAACAGGCGGCATCGTTTTCAGAGATATCCAAAAGATTTGAGTATAATCAGAAGGGAGGAAAAACAGATGAAAGAAAAGAGGAGAGGAAGGAAAAGGGGAGTCAGAAAGAGCAGGAAAGAATAAAATTATGGAAAGAGGAAGGAAGGACAGAGGATGGAAAGGTGGAATGGAAAATGACACTCTGGAATAGTATTTTTCAAATGTATTTCCAGGAGCTTTGTATAATTTATCTGTTTAATGGTCACTATGGTCTTAGGAAGAAGTGTTCTTCTAAGGATTTCTCACATTACAGAGGAAGCAACTGTGTTGCAGACAAAGAAAATAATAACAATGTTGGTGTGAAGGGAGTGTTAGCCCAAGGCCAGGCAACGACAAGAATGTGGACAAGTGACTGTCAAGGCACGTGGCCATTTGGAAATGGAGGTTGATTGGTAGAATTTGGGCAAGAAAACATGAAAAATGTTGGAAATGTTCAGAGCGACTTTAGGAGAAGAATGGAGAGAAGCCACAATGCTCTCAGAGTCAGCGGGCAGGTCCAGAGCACCTCTGAGTTAGGGACTGCATCACTGCCGGTGAAGTGTATTCAAGGACAAGGGATGGACAAACTAATCCTACAAAAAAATTTTTAAAAAGTTCATGCCTTTGCCAGGGACCAAAGGAACTGGGAGCTCCCCAACCTTATACTGGAAAGTGGAAGCAACATGAACAGATAGCAGATGGACATATGGATGGGTTCATGGGATGAATATTTACTTAGATAACAGCAGGAGCTGGGCACCATGCTACAAAATGATCTTTGAAAGTAGCCCACCCAAGAGGAAAGTGCAATGGAGAAGAACCTAAAATCCACAGAGAAATAGTTACCATAAGCCACACCTGAGTACTATGCATCTGCAAACTACATCAAACTAATTTACCACCTTTATGTTCAAATTCCTTCAGACTGTAGTCAATTTGTGAACTTGAAAGAGCAAACCAAATATGATCTCAGATAGCTTCCTGATTAATGTTGCGGATTATTTGTATAAAAGTTGAAATCTGTGCCTAAAGGATTGTGTATTGTGTACATAAATTTTTTTAACATTATATGACTCTTTATAGTCAAATAAACAGTTGGAATAACTGAATGTGAGGGTCATTGATTTTTACTTAGGCTGGTAATTAAAGCCATTAAGCTCATCTGCTCGGTATGTCAAGGAGTGATGCATTGATTATCAATGAATCCTAGGACACATAACCTTCGGGTAACTAAAATATCCTAAGTAGAAGCTGACTGTCAACCTTCGGGTAAACTTGGGGGCTTCATCAAAGGGAATCTGTAAATTTAAAATCAACTGAAGAGGTTTTTAGAAAAAACACATATAACTTCTGTTCAAAAGCTCAGCCCTCATTATGGAAGCAAGGGAAGATGGCGACCCAATAGAGGAACCGGAGACAAGGGGCTGATGCAGAAAAGCAGGCGGGCGTGAACACTAATCACCTGACTAAAACTGTCCAGTCAGCATGAATCACGAAGCCATATTATGTAAGTTTCTATTTTACAATGAAATAAGCCTCCCCCAATTTCCCTAGGAGCACTGCCAGCCACGACGCCTTGGCCAGGTTTAGATTACTTTGGGAGCCTAAAATACTAAAGTTCGCATCTTCTAAAAGAAAGAGCACACAGCAGAGGAGGGAGGCTGTGGGATTTGTCAGCTCTGAAAATTCATTGCACAGAGTCTGGGGAGAGTGGAAAACTCAGAGTGAAGACGTTTGCATCCCACCCCAGATGTTGGTCTTTCCCATGACTCTTGCCTCCTGATGCCCCAGGATGCCATGGGTTTCTGTAGCTGGTGACACTGGGAGCAATGAGAACAACAGGAAATGAAGGTAACATTTGCAGAGGACCCAGTTTCATGACAGGCACTTTGCTGCCTGCTTGCATCTGTGACCACATCTCATTCTCCAAGAAGCTCGTGGTGGGCTTCCTTAGCCCCCATTTCAGAGATGAGCACATGAGGGCTCCGGGGGCCCTTCATCCCTCATCTCATGCAACTCTTGTAAGGTGTTTTTGAGCCTCAGTTGTTTCAACTCAGAGTCAAGGCTGAATATTTGGAGAAGAACCAAATTCTTCTCCAAAGAAAGGTCTTTCTGTTTCTTCCATGGAAACCGCATATAGTTACTAAAAGGATGGAGCCAGAGGCTTTCTGCTGAGTGCCCGAACTCAGGCCCAGTAATGAGCAGTCTCCTCCAGTGGCCTGGCCCTTGTTCTTCTCTCGATAGCAGGAAGAGGGCCAGACACACAGGACACTTCCTTAGCAAGGCAAGAGACACAGTGACATATGCAAGATAAAATGTGAGTGACGAGGACTCCCCGGGGAGACAGAGCGTGCCAGGGCAGATGCTCAGCGTTCCTGCATTTTTCTGGGGTTTGTATAGGTTGTTTTAGGATCAATCACAAAGTAATTATTCACAAGGGGAAGTGTCTTTCTGAAAAACTGCTAGCAACAAATTGATCTTAAAGTGTCAGGAAAAATGGGACAACGTGGAAAATAAATGGTGAATAGAAGCAAAAGTACTTCGATATTCTGTCCTATTGTGTGAGCATGGTAATATTCCTGTGCAAAGTTACAAATGACTTATTACTAATGCTGTTTGCTGGCTATGTCTTGGTGTTGAATTCATTTGCCTGTTGAAGTTATGGTTAAAGATCATTAGAGTCGGGTGTGGTGGCACGTGCCTGTAATCTCAGCTACTTGGAAGGCTACGGCAGGAGGATCACAAGTAGGAGGCCAACCCTGGGCAACTTAGACCCTGTCTCAAAATAAAAAGGGCTGGAGATGTAGCTCAGTGGTAAGGTGCTCTTGGGTTTAATTTCCAGTACCAGAGGGGGTCAGAAAAAGTTATTTGCAAAGAATAATTGCAATTATTGGTGTCTGTGGATAGATAATTCAATTCAAATATATTTCTTAGGAGCCAATAAGCAACAATTAATATTAATGGAGTCTCCATCATAACTAAGCCTTTGTTCCGCCCGTGCCACAGAAAAGAACTGACCATTTTGCTGGGGAGACCTACATAAACATTAAGCAGTAATTGAGCCCATTATCAATAGCATAGTCATTAACATTTCAGGAACAAGATGAAGAGTGATTCCCTAAGAGTTAATGAATAATCCATTAAAATGGTTCCAAATGATGTGTGAGTTTTAGAGGTGAAACAGAATTTTCAGACTAGAGTAGGCTGTGGTGCACTGTGAATCTCCAAGAGCACCAGCAGGCAGTCTTTCCAGAATTGTTAGAGGGATGCAGTCTTTCTTTATGAAGCACTTTAATGAAAACCACATTGAGAAATGCTAGCAATGGAAATTAAAAAAAAAAATACAGAAAATGACAAAAGCCCAATGTGAAATAAGATAAAATTGTTCAAAAACTATATTCTGCCACTCTCAGCACCCCAATTGTAGCCCATAAATCACAGAACAACATAATATAGCCACCACTGCAGTTTGCAGAATCTTAGGGTATTTTCATGACCTTGCTATGCCAGCCATTAGCATCAAGGGAAGCAATCTGATGGTTCATTGTCATTGGCTCTTGCAAAGCTATAAACATCCCAAGACCCCCCTAATCACCATAGCAACCTTATCCCTAATTACCAATTGCAACAGCTTTGGTGCAGTAGTCTCTTTTGTGCAAATCTCTTCTGCAGAACTATTCTGAGGCACCCAGACTAGAAGTAACAAGAGCACCATCTGCTGGACATGACTGTCTTCTGCAAGCTCCGGCTGAATTGGAGGCGTGCAAGCCAGGCCAGGCCAACACCCAGGGCTCCCAGCTGCAGGAATCCCCCCAAAACTAATCCATCTTAACTAAGAAGAATCTGCACAGCACAAAACTTCCATTATTATATCAATGAAAAAAGTCCCAAACCCAGCGGCAAATTCTCAAGACCTAATAGAAAGTCAAGACAGGAAAGTAGCAACTAGAACATGAAAATATATTTTATCTTTAAGAAACACACTTGATCCCAGCGGCTCAAAGGGCTAAGGCAGGAAGATCATGAGTTCAAAGCCAGCTTCAGCAACTTAGCAAGGCCCTAAGCAACTTAGTTAGATGCTGTCTCAAAATAAAATTTTAAAAGGGGCAGGGAGCAATGGGAGTGTGGCTCAGTGGTTAAGCACCTCTGGGTTCCATCCCTGGTACTAAAAAAAGAGGGAACAAACACACGTGACCTGAAAAATAAGTTTCCCTGTGGACTTGTTGCTGAGACTTACTTTAACTATATCCTAGTTTTCTGATCCCACAAGTTCCCTTTGATGCTTAAATGTTTTAGAGATAAAGTTCTATTATTTGTATCAAAAGGATACTTATTAATGCATTGTGTATTTTATTTATTTATTGACTGTTTATTTAGAATTTTTTATTTCTCTGTTTTCCTGTGCTTTTTGAGAGCATTTTTTTAAGTTTGTATTACATTTGGCTTAAATCACGCACTCATGGTGAATTTTATGCATATATTTTGTTCTAATGCATGTCTTGATTTTGATGCCCTTTTTATTTTCCTTAAATACTTCAGATATCATATGCATTTTCATATCTCTACCTCAGCCAATTTTGTATTCATCTGTTTTCTTATCATCTTTAATCTTCAATTTGGTCCATAATTTTTTGAATTTTTGGAGACAAGGCAGACAGATGCTACTTACAAAGATTTTCTCTTTTCTATGATAACTCTTTCTCAAAGCAGTGCCAGGCCTTCCCATGCAACCTGATCTCCATGAAGCCTTATTTGGAGCGTCTGTCCATTTTCATGGAGTTAGGTTGGTTTTCCCTTTATACATCCTTGAACAAAGACAGTTCTACATGGCTCTGGAATTCTTGAGTTCTCCCTGGGCCCTTTCAACATCTCTCTGGTTCTGTGTATGTGTGTGTGTGTGTGTGTGTGTGTGTGTGTGTGTGTGTGTGTTTAGAGTCCTCCTCACAGAGCATGAGCTAAGGGATTGGTTGATAATAATCAGTTTCATCACTCAGAGAGTCAGGCAACTGAAAAAAAGTCTTGGGGAGCCTCGGAGGCAAAATCTACCCTTGAACCACCTCTTTGGCATGTTTTGGCGAAGTTTTCTCATCAGATCTTATCTTTGGTTTGACCACACCATGGGGTTACTGAGGGTTATGGAAAATAATATTCGTATAGCTTCTCAAGAAAAATGAGGAAACGTGTGGCTCAGGAGGAGGGAGGGGAAATTAGCCCAACATTAGTAATGGGTCCTGAGGGAAAAAGCAAACTTTCACCCCTTCCCAACCACAATGGGTCCTGCAGGGAGGAGGCGGGTACCAAAACCCTGGGCCCTGGACTTTTACCCTTTCCCATTGCAGATGAATCCTAGAAGGAGAAAAGCAAATGGTGGAGCTCAAGGTCACAGTGGGACCCAGAGGAAGGAAGATAACCAGGGAGCACCGAGTTGTGAGCTTTTCCCAGCGACAAGGAGTTTCAAACTTTCTACAACTGCCGTCCTGAGTTAAAACCGTAACCTGCACAGCCAGGTCCCTGACTGTCCAAACGGCAGGTCCACAGTCTCCAATGATTAATTCTCCCTCATTGAAAACAATAAAATCCAGACTCCTTCCATGACCCGGGGCCATTTCCTGTACCCAGAAAATGAGCCCTCTCTTGCCGGATGGATGGACGTCACTGCAGAATAAAGGAAGCTTGCTGATCCGAGGCTGGCCTCCCACCTCCTGCCTCCATCATTTGTGGGCCATGCGCTTGCAGTTACCAGGGACTGTTCTTGGCGTTTTTTCCTCCTTCTTTCCAAAACTTCTAGAACTTTCTGGCTCTGCTTTTCATCAGGAGCTTGTTTGGGGCAAGCAGCCTCAGGGAGATACACCATGCTCTGAGTCCCCAAGGGAAGTGCTTCTAGGAACCCTGAAAGAGACACAAGTGTCACTGCCTGCCGTTTCTCCAGAAGGGAACGGTAGCTAGCGCTCATACATCTTATCTTGTTGGTAATTTTTATTTGGATCTCTTGAATCTACCAGAGGAGAGTCTTAGAAAACCAGTTGACTTGCCCTGATCTCAGTAAGATAGGAATGAGCAATCCTGAGCCCCTGTAAATCATGGACCCCACAGGGTGACCGTGGTGATAAAATGAAATGAGGTGGCAGCACAGGCCGCGTGTCCCATCTAAAAGGCCCGTGGAAGGCTCTTCCGGTTTGTTTTCCTTCTGTCTCTGGTATGAAATGCAATTTCAAGATGACAAAATTTTCCTCTGGTATTTATAGAGTATAAATCTCAAATTAAATAACTTACCATATATAACACTTGTAGAAACCCAATCGAAGACATTTAATATCAATTTCCATTAACTGACGGGAAAGCCCCATAAATAGATGGAGGAGAAAGTGTGAAGATCTCATTACAAACAGATATAGAGACAGTTTTCTCCTTCCCTGAGGCAGAAATGTTCCACAGTCTCAAATGTTTAAAAATTCGCCTTGATTTTTTTTCTTTCATTCCTTTGAAAAATTTGTTCTGGTAAGAGTCTTCAGCTATTCTTCTCCAATATTTACCGCCTGGAGTTTCTATTAAGCTTCTATTAACAACACATACACATGCACGCACGCACACACACACACACACACACACACACACTCCCTCTCTGTTTCTCTCTCCCTCTTTCCTGCCTCCCTGAGTCCCTTGGCAAAACCTTGAAAAGATGGTGTATTCCTGTGGAGAGCCCCTGCACTATTAGCCCCTGTACTATTTTATTGGTAACAGGCCGTGATGTTCTATGAAACTGTGATCGTGTCAATAACAGGTGTGAACAGCCTCCTTGTCTCCGTGCATCCTTCAAGAGCTCTTGGTTGCCTGTAAATGAAGTCCAGCTCCTTACTGGATTCTTCACCCTGGCCCTGTCATTCCAGGCTGGTTGTCTGCAGTCTCATCCTCCATGACGTCCTGTCCCCCTGGGTGACGTACTAGTCTCCAAACACCCTGGCCTTCCAGACAACACTGTGGCCTGTGCCCATGGTGCTTGCTCCTCCAGGTGCCCTCTCTGAGCACCCCTTCTCTACTTGATGCCAGCCTTCTCATCCAGAACTTCTTACCAAGGTGGGCTAGTGACGCCCCCCTCATGCCCCCTGTGAACGACAGTCATAGAGCCTGCCCCCTTGTCTTGGTGGAGGGTGAGTCTTCCCAGCAGAAGGCAGGGTTTCGAATAGTGAGAGCCTTCATTTGTATCCATCACCCCAGTGCCTTTGATGCCTTGTGATAACCTCAGGATGTAGGAAGGGCCAGAATGCCATTTGAATTTTGTGAATGAGAACAGAAAGTATATCCAATGGGGTTAGATCCAATTGTAATTGAAAACAAATTCTCCAAATAATGTTTTCTCTTTTTTAAAAGCTGAGGTAGAAGGTCTAAAGAGCGTTTGGTGGGGCCAGAGAGACAGGGTTCTCCCACCCTGCTCCACCTCTGTGCAAACTGCTTTGCCAACATTCACCTGGGGCCCAAGACGGCTGTCCTGACTCCAGTTATCAGACCCACATTCCATCCAGCAGAAGATCGCAAAGGAAGAAAGATCCAATTAAAAACACTTCCTGGAAGTTGTACATGCCATTTCAACTTCCATTCCAGACACCAGCAAAATGACAACACTCAGCAGAGAACAGGCTGGGGATGTAGAGCCTTTATCTGCAGTTGCATCCTGCAAACTAAACACATATTCATGAAACACTCCACCAAGACCCTGAGTACAATCAGTTGAAGTTCATCATGAGATATATTAAGGCGCCATGAATTTAGCATTCATCGGTTACTGTGCCTTCAAGCGTATCTTCCCAAACGTGTTCACGACTAGGAGTTAAGTTTAACTGAGTCGCGTGTTAGGACGTTGCTCCTGAGATCACGTCAGGATGGTTCTCAGCAGGCTTGCTCTCCACAGCTGTGGTTGTTAAACATAGAGCTCCACCGTCTCCCTGATTATGCTAACGGAAAACAACTTATGATCCAGTTCCCCGACGTAATTGTAATCAGAAATTGGCCTGGTCACGTTGCCTAAAGACGTGGCATCTGCAGTTCCCCACTCCCACACTGGGTCCTCCCCGTGACCCTTCCCTCCTCCCTCGTTCTCACCCTGAGACTGGCACCATCATCCACCTGGTCCCCAAGCTCTGCTGATCTGATCCTTCCCTTCACTCCATCACCAGAGTTCTCAGCTCAGGCTGCCCAGTCACCATACCTTCCCCGCCACTGGTCACAGCCCCCTCCTCTGGTCACAGCCCTCTCCTCTGCTGTCAGAATGACCACCAAGAGTGAATGTGTGGCTCTCCTGCTTTAGACCTTGCTCACCCTCACACAATCGGCCCTTGCTCCTAACTCCACCCCACTGGCAAGAGAATCCTCTGGATTCTGCAGATCTTTCAGCAACAGGCTCTGGTGCTTCCCTTTCAGTGCCCTAGATGCTACTTTAGGGAGCCTTAGCCACTCCCAGAATTCCAGGAGGACACTGCTTTTCCCCTCTGTCCCATCCTCTTCCTGCCTCAGCCTCTCCTGGATGCCCTTCTCAGTGTGCTCGACATCACTCCCTGGGAAAGCCCCTTTGCCTGCCCTCCTCCCACCCACTGGGGAGCGAGGAACTCCTTCCACCACGCCCATAAAACACCTGCATTCATGGTGTACCTTATCACGACATTTTTAAAGGACACTACTTAATGAGTTCCTGTAGATTGCCAGACATTTAGGAACAATAATGTTTACTGTTTTTGTTTGCATCCTCAGATTATTGCACAATGTCTGGTACATAATAGAATCTCAATGGAATGAACAAGTAAGCAAATAAATAAGCATCCTGTTGCATTTATGCCTGCATGATTTTGTACAGATGAGAATTGTTGGTTATATAATTCGATATTATGGTTTTGTCCTCCTTGAATACATAATAGACTTTTTAAAAGTTTCATATAGGCTGATGTATAAAATCAAGCACACTGTAGTCTTGATTTTTTTGTAAACCTCTATTATGTAACTGCCCCATACTTTCAAAATGTTTTCCTATTGCTAGACATTTGTATTAGCTGTATTTTTATATTGTACTTCAGACTTTGATGAACATCATTGTCGATAAACCTTTGTAATTCAACGCATTCTTTAGAATAGGTTCCTAGAAGCAGGATTTCTAGAAAGAGAAGCACTAAGTCAATGGACATGGATGTTGAAGGTCATGGTGAATATTGCTAAGTGGCTTGTCAAACCCATTTGGATGCACACAAGCAGAGTATGAGAGTGACATCTCATTTTAAGAGAGGTCTAAGCTGGCCAGGAGGCATCCACAACAGAATGCAAATGACTGGAAGAATTTGTGAATCATCACACACAAGTCGTTTTAGATGGCACATGGAAAGTTGACCCAGAGAGGAGCAATGAGAAACAATGATAGGTATCTTCACATACTTGCCGCACTAGCATGAGGAAGGGGAAACAGACTTCAGTATCATTCCCAAGAACAGCGCTAAACATTTATTGAGCATTTTCTGTGCCGGGCACTGTGCTATATATCTGAGCTGTCATAGTTACTGAGTCTTTATTTTGCAGACAGGTAATTAAGACTCAAAGAGCTTCTGTCACACCCTAATCACAATGGAAATCAGTAATCAATCTGATATCATAAATCCAAGTCGCAATGATTGAAAAGCTCATATTTTTAACCATGTCACCAAGACTTCCAAATGTTTGCATCAAGGTGAACCTAACAATAGAAAACAGTGAAAGCAGATTCTTGGGGTCTATGGGGTTTAGACAGAGCTAACCCTATTTAAGCAAGAAAATTCCAAAATCCAAAATTCTTTGTCTTCTCTTCAAATATCTATGTACATTTTTGCAATCGCTATGGGAAACAATATGGCAATTCTCAAAAAATAAAATTACTGTATGACCTGGCAATTCCACTACCGGGTATCTATTCCCAAGACCTCCAAGAAGGGTGAAGGGATACAGCTTGTTGTGACTTTAGCCATGTTGGTCATAGCTGCCATTTTGCCCACCAGAAGACCCTAGTGTGCACCTCGAACCCTGTAGGACACACAAAGTCATAACATACACACGTGTGTGTGTTATGTCAGCCACAGATGCCTGGACTCCTTCTTGACATTGGACATATTTGTATTGGGGGGGAAAGGCCAGGTACATTCCTGCAGGCTGCAGCCCACCTTGTCTAGCTTAGCATAAAAACTCCTCCCTCCAACCTGGGCGTGTGAGGACCCTCCTGTCTTGCTGCCACTTAAGACACTCCTTTGTCTACAAGTATCCAGTAGGTGGCACTTTGGACCATCCTGGTTCTGTCTGCCTCTTAAGTGTCTCAGCATCTTCCACTTTGGGCCATCATTTCTCACCCATTAGGACCAGGTCTTTCTGAAACGAAGTGTCTTGAAGCCAGATTTGCACCCCCACATTCACAGCACACCCACTATTCACAATAGCCAAGGCATCATGCCCCTCGATTGATGAGTGGATAAGCAAAACATGCTCAATCCATAGAATGGAATATTATTCAGCCTTTAAACAGAGGAAATTCCATCACATGTCACAATACGGATGAACTTTGAGAACATGCTGAGTGGAATTGTCCATCACAAAAAGGCATCTGATTCCACTTATGTGAAGTATCTAAAGTAGCAAAATTCATGGAAATATAAGAATAGTGGCTACCAGGGATGGGGAAAGGGGGAGAGGTTTAATGGGCATAGAGTTTCAATTTTGCAAAATGAAGACTTTCCAGAGATCATAGTATGAATATACTTAACATTTCTGAGCTATACACTTAAAATGATTCAGATGGTAAATTTGATGTTATTTTTACTATGATAAAAACTATGTACATTTTTTGTATTTCATTTACTTTTTAATTTCATTTACTTTTGTGTTTGTCATAACAATGTTACCTTTAACTTGCCAATAAATTTACCCTGTAGAAAGATGTGTGATTTTTATCTTATAGCTTTGCTTGTCCCTGCATATCATATGCCCAGTTGGAGGAGGATTCTCTGCATCATACTTCTGGAGAAGCCAAACCCATCGTTCCCCAAGGGGTCCTGTGATTTCCAGAGAAACAAGTAGCCACTTGCCTCCTACTTCACCACCACTTCCATTTAAGGGATAATCAATAACTTAATGTCAGGCTTGAAACTTCATGCCTTTCAGCAGCAACTGGCTTTCTAAAAAGGAGATCCTAATGATGACATTCCTCCAGACCCATAGCCATAAGGTTAACCGGTAGAATGGGAAGTTCTGCAACTGCTGTTTTAAGCTTCTCAAAAATTATGATAAGAGCTTTGGCTTCTTCTCGCGTCTCCTCTCCCAGCCTGACTCTCAGTCTTTTACTGAAGCATCTGGTCACTAGTCCATGCCTTTCATCAGAGTCTTGGATGAAAACATTGAGAGCATACACAAGACACAACGCTGGGAAGGCTGCCAGACAAAGATCTAAAGTGACTTTGACAAGATGGAATGATAGATGGGATCTGGAATTCAAAGTGAAACTTACTAGAGATGAATGTAAAGTTCTGTACCTTCATCCCCAAAAGTCCACTGAAATGATGTGCAGGACTTCTAAGCCCCAGATAAGGTAGGAATTCTACATTTCCTATGGACAGAGCAGGAGAAAAGGGAAGGGGATTCATCCAGAAGACCCCCCCCCAGTCGTATGCCTAATGGGTTTGAGAGACAGCTGTGTGTTTTAGTCAGCATTTTTGTTGTTGTCACCAAAAGACCTGAAAAGAATAATGTGGATGAAGTTCATCTGGGGCTTGCAGACTCGGAGGTCTCAGTCCATAGAGGGCCAACGCCATTGCTCTGAGTCCCCCGTGGGAACACCATGACGGAAGGGTATGGTGGGGGTAAGCAGCTCAGGACAAGGCAACAAGGAAGCAGAGAGCGCTTTGCTCACCGGGGACAAAATATAAACCCCAAAGATTCACCCCCAGGGACCTACTTCCCCCAGCCATACTCCACCTGCTACCACCCAGTTAACCTATTCAAGTGAATTCATGCACCCGCTAAGTGAAGATTCTCATGACCCAATCAGTTCACCTCTAAACTTTCTTGTGTTGTCCCCCACATGAGTTTTGGGAGGACAATTTATATCTAAACCATAATGGGGGAATCAATCTCTTAAATATTTTATGTTTTAGTGGCTAAGTTATGTTGTAATTGTCCCTAAGTTTTGAATATTTAACATCCATGGCATGTCACATTGAATCTCCAAATATGTAAATTTCCGTTATTAAACTCTCTGTGGGCATTTGCCTGTAATTAACAAAAACCAAACAGAAGAGCTAACCGTGGCATGTACTCTATCCATACAGGAACTGAGAGGATGAATGGTTTCTACCTACTTTGGCAGACTGCGTGTTGCCTCTAACATTGGACTTGGATGTTTGAAGGGTATTTCAGGGTATAGCCTTAAGTTACTGACCCCTAGTTCTTTGCTTGTGGCTATAAAAGATATTGTCCCTCATATTTAACAGCCCCCTCAAACTGAAAATAAGACAAAAAAATGGGGTTTCCATGAACACCTTGAGCAGGCATCTGCATGGCTCCAACTTCAACAATATGATTTCCCCTTGAAGAGTAAGACTTTGATTCAATGAGAGATGATTTCCTGCAGCTGAGCAGTGCACACTTGGTGTATATCCAAGACCATGTGTGTGCATGCATGTGTTCAGGGGTTTCATCGATTCTGACTTCTTTCATCACTCTCCAGGGCTGGCATTGTCCTAGAGGAACTGAGGTGAATTTCTTCCTCCTCGGTACACATGCTACCTCAAAGTTACCCTGAATTTTTATTAAAAATGGATTCCAAGGAAATCCTTTCGATTTCATACTCTCCAGTGAGAAGGAAATCAGTTGACATTCTGATCCCATTTTGGTTTTGAGTTATTCTTTCCAAAGAATTTTGTTTTCCAGAATCAACAACTATTCATTTGCTATAATTTGGATATAAAGTGTCCCCCAAAAGCTCCTGTTAATACAGGAATATTCAGAGGTGAGATTAAATTATGAGAACTGTGACCTAATTAGACCATCCTAGTTTGGAATGATTGACTGGTGGTCACTGTAGACAGGTGGGATGTGGCTGGAGGAGGTGGGTCACTGGTGGTGTACCCTGGAAGATGCACCTTCCCTGCAGCCCCTAGCATGTGAGCTTGCGCACGCGCACACACACACACACACACACACCTCCACTTTCTCTCTTTCTGCCATGAGATGAGCAGCCTTCTTCTGCTGTGGATTCCCCCATGATGTTCCGCCTTATCTCAGGTCCAGGGCAACAGAGTCAGCCATCTAGGGACTGAGAACCCAGAAACCGTGAGCCCCCAATCAACTTTTCCTCCTCTACATTGTTCTTGTGAGGTATTTTGGTCACAGGACTGAAAAACTACCTAAAACATTTCACATCTACCTAACTTCTTTTCTTCAAGTTAGCACTATTTTGTATTAGAGGTCATAGCCAGTATAACAAAGCAAGAAACAAAATTAAATCTTAAGAAATTAAAAAATCTGAAAGGAAGCTGTTGGCATGACTACAGCCATCCTCTTTCCCCCACCCCCACTTTATGAATACTGTTCTTATCCTCAAGAAATAGAAACTTGCCCATCCTTGAGAGATAGAAACTTTCTGGTCTCTGGACTCTGTTCTCTCCTTGAGAGATAAAGACTTGCCCATCTCTGTTCCCAAGAAACAGAAACTTGCCTTCTGCAAAATCAGGAGATGCTTACTATGCCAGTCGAAAGGGCTAAACCTGCCCTTAATGGGCGGCCATGATTCTGGCCTCTAAAAAGTAACGCTCAAGGGGGGTTTCTGCTGCTCTCTGTCTCAGCCTCGTATAGCCTTATCAGGTGCCTGACAATAAATCTGCTTTCTACCTCTGTCCTTGGTGTGTGTGTGATCAGTCCTTGATGCCAAGGTTTGGATCAGGCTCTCCCATCAACCTTGCTCTCCCCTCTGGGATGTGTGTGTGTGTGTGTGTGTGTGTGTGTGTGTTTTGCTGGGGATTGAACCCAAGGCCTTGTGCATGCCAGGAAAGCACTTTACCAACGGAGCTATATCCCCCGCCCTCCCTTATGGGGACTTGAGCTGCTTCAGGACCCTGGCCTGAGGGCCCAGGACGGTCACCACACACCTCCTTCCACTCACCAAGCCATCTTCTGCATCCCTTCTGGGGCCTCATTTGGGTAAGTGACTTTGCCCTTCCCCTCCCCTCCTCCTCACTAGTCTCCTCTCTAGAGACAACAGTCAGCTTAAGTCTTGACTCAGCTCTAGAACTCTCTGGAGACGGCAGTTAGCCTGGGGCCTGTGAATCCTGGGGTGGTGAAGCCCCACCCCCCTTTACTATTGTCCCCTCTCACTCTCCTCTGGTTTCCTCTAAAGCCGGGGACACCTGCCTCTAGCTACTTGGGCACTCCAAGTCGCCGAAGTGGGGACTCCCAATCCAAAATCCCATCTGACTCACCTCTCGGTTGCTTCCTTGCCCACTTAGACCCCCTCCGTTTGGCTCCAGATCTAAAGACCCATCGACTAATACGACTTTCCACTCAGTCATGGCCCCTCTATGACTTGGACAATGAATCCAAATGGCCACCTATGGCACCTTTGATCCCAAAATTTTATGGGATCTTTATAGCTTTTGCGAGTGCTCAGATAAATGGCAGGAAATGGAAGGAAGACAGGCATTCTCTTTTCTCCACTCTAAGCCTTCCCTCTGCTCCTCTTACGTCCCTGCCCAGCTTATACTTGCCTCTAAGGCTCCGGATTCCTCCAGAAACCCTACTCTTATATAAACAAGGGACCCAGAACCGTCCTTCAATCCCACTGACCAGCCTCCCCCTTACAGAGTTCCACCCACCTGCTCCCTCCGCACCACCATCCCAGCCACGCCTCAGCCCTCCGTCACCTGATCTTGCAGGCTGCTCAGGAACCTGCCCCTTTACTCCCTCTCTGTTCCTGTGCCCTTCTCTCAGTGATCTCTCCCAAATTGAGGGACAACTAGGGTCCTTGACCTTCAACCTTACCACATATATACCAAGGAGTTACAATCCATAACACAGGCCTACAACCTCACCTTTCATGATATGCACATGCTCCTATCCAACACCCTCCTCCCAGAGGAGCGCAGACGAGTCTGGAAACAAGCCCTCAACTGAGTAGATCCTTAACCAAAATCCCAATTGGGACTATAATTCTCCTGGGGGTCAGACAAGAAGGGACCAATTCATCACCTGCCTACTGACAGGGCAGCTCATAAAGCCATCAATTATGATAATCTCTAAGAGGTCATTCAGGATAAAAATGAAAACCCTTCCTCCTATTTAAACCACCTGACTACTCCAGCCCTATTCCAATATACCAACTTAGATCCCGAGTCACCTGAAGGTCAAAATGTACTCATGACGTACTTCTCCCATAGCTTCCCAGACATTAAAGCCAAACTTAAAAGCTGCAGCAAGGTCCCCTCACCCCACAGGCTCAAGTACTTGAGGTAGCCTTCAAGGTGTACAATGGCAGAGATGGAAAATCCCGCAAGGTTAAATATCAAATGCTAGCCAAAGCATTTCTGCAACCTCCCGCTGCTGCCACTGCCCGTACACCCACAGGAAACCCTCCAGAACATGCTATAGGTGTGGTCAGCTGGGCCACTGGGCCAAATTTTGCTCTAATCCTTGCTAACCTCACAGTCCTTGTCCTAAATATCACCAGGTGGGCCATTGTTGATTGCCCTCTTGCCCAGAGAGACAGGAGGTCACAGCCCCACTGTACCACAGGCAGACCTTCTGGGACTGGCTACAGACAACTGACAGGGTCCAGAATCCCAGCACCCGAAGACCACCATCACAACCCAGGACCCAGGGTAACCATTGTGGCAGCAGGTAGGCCCATCCCTTTCCTCTTGGACACCCGGGCTACATTCTCAGTACTTGTCCAATTTGGGGGACCCACATCTACCTCTACAACCTCCACTGTTGGGGTAGAAGGCAAACCATATCAACCACTAAGAACCCCACCTCTCACATGCTCCATTCACGAGATCCCTTTCTCCTACTCTTTCCTCATTATTCCCCAAGCCCACTCCCTTACTAGGTCGACTTCTCCTAAGTAAATTCGGCTCTTCCATTTCTTCCCATGAGGGGCTCTCTCCCAGAATCTTCCCCACTCCCACTCCTCCTCCTTCTAGCACCTACAACCACTCTCATCATTACCCTGGCCCCCATCCTTGGTCAATCCCAGGTATGGGACATACACAACCCCTCTGTAGCCACACAGTAAGATCCCATCCTCATCACACCCAAAAACCCGTCTCTCTTCTCATCCCAATCCCAATCCCCCCTACCTCTAAAGAGCCTCAGGGGACTCAGACCCATCATTTATGACCTCCTAGCCAAAGGCCTATTGCTTTGACTTTGTACAGATGCCCCTTATAACACACCCATTCTCCATGTCAAGAAACCCTCAGGCACCTTCTGTCCGGTCCAAGACCTCCGCCTCACCAACTCAGCAGTGGTCCCGTACACCCCATTGCTCCAAGTCCATGTACTCTCTTGTCCTCCATCGCCACCTGCACAGCACACTGTTTAGTTCTAGACCTTAAGGATGCCTCCTTCTCCATTCCCTTACACAAAGATTCTGAAGACCCCTTTGCTCTTACCTGGCCTGACCCACACACCCAAGTGTCCACTCAGCTTGCATGGACAGTCCTTCCTCAGGGCTTTAGAGATAGCCCCACCCGCCTATACTTGTCACCATCATTCCTCCTCCAGTATGTGGATGACTTTCGTCTCTGCAGTCCCTCCCTATACCAAAGTAAAACCCACATGGCCAAATTACTGAACTTCTTGGCCTTGCGAGGATATTGTGTCTCCCTCTCTAAGGTTCATCCCTCTCTTACCATAGTCACTTATTTGGGCTTCCAATTAACCCTGTCCCACAAGGCCATTACGATGGATTGAAAAACACTCACTTCTCACCTTCCTGTTCCCACTAACAAGGCTGAAGATCTCTCATTCCTGGAATTAACAGGACTTTCGGGCATGGATACCCAATCACTCTTTGCTGGCCCAACCCCTTTATGTCATCACAAAGGACCCCCTCTTGGAACCCCTCATCACACCCATCAACACTCCCCTCGGCCTCCAGCAAGCCCTCCTGCAGTCCCCAGCCCTTCACTTGCCTGACCCGTCTCACCCCTTTTTTCTGTATGTAACAGAAAACCAAGGATTCGCCCGGGAGCTCGAGGCCACCAGGTGGGACCAACTCGTGCAGCAGTGGCATTTCTCTCGGAGCGTCTTGACCCAGCAATATGGGGACGGGCATCTTACCTCCGGGTACTGGCCTCCTCAGGCATCCTGATCCAGGAGTCAAGGAAACTGACATTTGGGTCACCTCTAACTGTCCTCTCCCCCACCCATAACTGGATTACTCTCCTGCAAGGGTCTTGAGACCCTGCCCCCTTCCCGCATTCCTTCCCTTCAGATCTCACTGATTGAAGACCCTGCTCCAACCTTCAAAACTTGCCCATCCCTCAACTCTGCTTCCCCCTCCCAGCGACTCCAATCCTCATCATCCTCTCTGTTCCTGTATAGAGACCTTAGAACAATTGCTCCCCATCCCTCCCATATTCAAGAAGGACCCTTGCCAACTCCCTCATACACCTGGTTCATGGATGGGAGTCCCTTTTTACATGAAGGCCTTCAAATAGCAGGCTACGCTATCACCACAGCCTTACAAGTGATAGAGGCTAACCCCCTACCCCCTAACACCACCAATCAACAAGCAGAACCAGTCGCTCTAACCCAAGCTTTACCCTAGCAAAGAGTAAATCTCTAACGTTTATACAGATTCTAAATATGCCTTTCATATATTCGTAGCTCACACAGCAATATGGAAAGAACAGGGACCCATGACTACCAAAGGCTCCTCCATCTCCAATGCTTTATACGTCAGTGTCGTCCTCAAGGCTCCCTCCTTCCTCTCCTATTGGCAGAGTACACTGCAAAGCCCATCAGACAGATAATTCCATTATGACAGCAGGCAACAACCTGGCAGACCAAATGGCCCAGCAGGCAGCTCTCTTCTCCCTTCCCAACAAAGAGTCCAACACCAGTCTTCTTTCTACACCCCCAGACACTGTCTAAAACACGTCTACACCCCCGACACTACCAAGGTACCCATCCTCACTATCTACACCACTTACTTCCCCCTAACCTGTCTTCTCCAAGGGACTTTCCCATACAATCTCTAACCCTCACCCTGGACCATACCAGATTCCTCCAGGACCTCTCCCCTTCTCGTTCTATCAATTTCTTTTCATCCTATGGACAGAGCTGGCCTCTGACCCAGGACTTCAAGGCCTCTCTCCTCTTCCAGCTCCTTCAGGACTTACATTTTCAGGGATCCTTCACTGACTTCACCCCAGCTGAAACTAACCTCCTTCCTCACTCTCTCCTCTACGTCCTTTCCTTCTTCCATAGGCCATGATCATCCTATTACCCCTCCTTCTCTGCTTCCCTCCCACGGCTCCCAGAACCCTCCTGGCACTCGTTATGCCTGGCAGTTTAAGATGTATGCAATAGGCAGAAAACCTCCACTTTCAGTCACCTCCACCTTCTGTCCCATTAAGGGCTGTCAAAAGGCCCTCTCCCTCACATTCAACTTTGCCCAGATCTGCATCACCAACTGTTTTACTGGGCCAAATACACCCAAACAAGCTTTTCCTATCATAATTTCTGTCTCTGGTTAACTTCTGATAACTCTGACACATGCAACTACATGGATTGGAAGGGATGTTCCAAATGGTCCTGCAATGACCATCATATGGATCATGGATATGGCTCTTTCCAACAGACTGTCGCTTTCCAACAGACAAACCCCCTCCTTCTCCAAACCCCTATGATAGGGTCCTGTCTTTACTTACTTTCAGGATTAATGATTCTTGGGACACAAAATGGGAAAAAGGAGTAACTGGCTCTATAGAGCTTTATGTAGAAAACTCAGACCCTCATGGATCTATCCAGATAATCTGAACCTGTGACCAAACACCACACACCCCATTAGATATAGGTCATTGATACAGTAAAGGACGACTCCCACGAAATCTCCCAAAACTTACAAAAGAGACATGCTCAGACTTCCTAGCTTTCAATCATATATTATTCTCTCTCCCTCTTACACCATATAACTGTCACGAGCAGCTTCTCAGCCTTGTCTGGTTACCAGGAGTTCCCTTCCGGATATCTGCACTGGACCCCGGACCGCGACGTACGCGAACACCAAGCACGAACTCGATTGCCTTTTGAAATGCTGGTTTATTCGCACACCACACAAAGCAATACACGAGGTGGCTGGCACACAACTGCACGATCTTACTCTCAGGCGACGAGAGTTAGTTGTGAGCAATTACATGGAGTTTCCCCCGCGCTTATATACTTTACAAGTTGTTCACACCTAACTTATCTAACATAAGCATACTGCCTGACTACTTTATTATCCTATGACCACAACTTAGAAGGTTATATCATCCACACTCAAAAAGGTTATATCATCCACTTATCTAACATAGACACACTCTCTGGTCATCTTGTGACCAGCACTAAAAAGTCACTGAGTTACTGCAAAGTCCAAACAAGTCCAAACAAGTCCAAACAAGTTTCTCTTCTGATCCATGTTGTTTATTCATCCTTGATGTTTACTCCTGTCAATAGCAAATCAGTCCCTTTATAAACAAGACTGCTTCGTATGTGGCCCAATGGATGATCCACCTAGATCAGCCATTCTCCTATCCAATGTGGCCCTACCCATCAACTCTTGTATCCCCATTTTACAAAAATTCTCTGACAGCTGCCCTTTCATACAGCAGGGCTAAACAGGTCTTGCTGGAACAACCCGATTAACACCCACACCAGCCCCCTTGCTCTCTACACCATATCATCATGGGGTCAGACTCTTCCATGACCCCCCAGGAACTCACTTCTTATGCCAAAATAGTTCCCTCACAACATGCATCAATACTTCCACCCCAGGCCCTTGCTCTTGATTGTCCTGTCTCCCAGCTCGCTCTCTATACTTCGGCAGAGAAGGCTGTATGCATTTTCCCTCCATCAAGACAACACAATCTAAGTGGGCAGTTGTCCTACTGAAGCCAGATTTAAAGTTAGGTAGTCAGTGTAGTTAGGTAAATCGGGTCTAATATCGAGTGAAATCTAAAATGGAGGCCGTGCGGAGAATGACTCAGGGAAAACACAGGACAACTCATGGAATGTTAATGAAGTCCCAAAAGGCCCTAGGCCAAAGTCCACCTCAAAGAAATGCTAATGAACAGCCCCCAGCAAAAAGGTGCTGACTCAGAAGTCCTTCCTGACCAGATTACTTCTTTGGCCCACCTGTGTCCCACCCCTGGGGCCTTCCCACCTACATTCCATCACTGAAAGAACTATAAAAAGGGGAGACAACATCCCTTCCACGGATTCCACCTCTTGGGTCCCCTTCTTCCTCCGGGAGAAGTCTTTTCTGCTGTCCTTTAATAAACTTCTAATTTCTACTCTGACCTTGCCTCGGCGTGCTTCTTTGGTGTTATTCTTCAACACTGGGGAAGCAAGGACTCGTCACCGGTCAACAGCGGTAACACTACCAGTCCTCCTAGACATTAGTCTAACATCCTCACTGGTAACCCTGGGGACAGGAGAGGGAGCTCTTGGACATAGCCTTAACTTGGCCTCCCAACTTGACCAACTTGGCGAGGAAGTAGCCACTTAAACTGAGGCTATCCGCCTCCTACAGGCTCAGCTCCTGTCCCTGGCAGAAGTCACCCTACAAAACAGGAGGGCAGTAGACCTAATAATAGCCGAAAAGGGAGGCACCTGCCTTTTCCTTGGAGCACAATGTTGTTACTATGTCAACTAATCAGGAAAGGTGGAACAAACACACAAACCTTACAGAATCTGACAGCTACGCTCAAACTCGAGTTCTCTGGCCACTCCCTGCTTCCTCTCTCACCAGCCTAGGGAACCCATCCTTACTTGGGCTTACCCCTTCTGGGATCTCTCACTGCCATTTCTCTGCCTGACGTTTTTGTTATCATGTGTTTGTAAGTGTTTACAGGAAGCCATCATGAAAAGAACTAAGACCTTCACCAACCAAGTGGTCAATGAGACGCTTCTGAGGGAATATACTCTCCTGGCAGAAGAAACCCCTCTGGGACCTGCCTCTGCCCCTGTCGCCCGCCCCCATGCCAGCAGGAAGTAGCCAAAGAGGAAGAGACCTCCATCCATAAGCCACCCTAAACCCCCATATTAAAACCAAAAGGAAGCTGTTGGCATGACTACAGCCATCCTCCTTCTCCCACCTCCATTTTATGAATACTGTTCTTATCCTCAAGAAAAAGAAACTTGCCCGTCCTTGAGATAGAAACTTGCCAGTCTTTGGTCTTGTTCTCTCCTTGAGAGATAAAGACTTGCCCATCTCTGTTCTCAAAAAACAGAAA
Organism: Marmota flaviventris; assembly: GCF_047511675.1. Classification (NCBI taxonomy): domain Eukaryota; kingdom Metazoa; phylum Chordata; class Mammalia; order Rodentia; family Sciuridae; genus Marmota; species Marmota flaviventris. The sequence goes on from NC_092500.1 coordinate 169,436,947, forward strand.
CTTGCCTTCCGCAAAATCAGGAGATGCTTGTTATGCCAGTTGCAAGGGCTAAACCTGCCCTTAATGGGTGGCCATGATTCTGGCCTATAAAAAATAACTCTCAAGGGGAGTTTCTGCTGCTCTCCCTCACTGCCTGCCTAGTGTAGCCTCATCAGGTGCCTGACAATAAATCTGCTTTCTGCCTCTGTCCTTGGTGTGTGTGTGTGATCGGTCCTGAGCCAGTTTTTTTTTTTTTTTTCCAGAAGCAATGATGTTATTATTTGTGAATGACTTCACTGAAAATCCAAAAGTGTCCAATAAATATATTCCATATTTCTTTATGAGCTTTGTTTTTGAAAAGCTTTGTAGTTTGGGTCTTTGGACAAATGGAACTTGTTTATTTTATCAATTCTCTCAAATTTATTGGCATCAAGTTAGTCATGATAGTCCCTTATTGTCCTTTCAATAAAGTCTGTGGCCATATTCCTTCTTTCACTTCTGATATTGGTAATTTGTGTCTTCTGCTTTACATGTTCAACCTTCAAAATTCTCTCAATACTCTTTATTTTCTCAATTGAACAGGATTTTTTTGTTTGTTTTCAAAGATGTCTTTCTGTTTTAAATTTCATTGATTTCTGCTCTTTATAATTTTCTTTCTTCTACTTTGATTTGCTTTTCATTTTCTAAACTTTTAAGGAGAAAACTTTGGGTTTTAAGATCTTTGGGATTTAAGATCTTTCTCTTATAAGAAGGCATTTAAAGATATCCGTTCCTCTCTAAGCATTTTTGGCTACATCCCAAAAATTTAGATACATTGCATTTTTATTCCAACCATTTCAAAACATTTCTAACCATTCATGTGATCTATGCTTCATCTACGTGTTATTTAGAGTGTGTTATTTAATTCCCAAATATTTGGGACCTTTTCCAGCTATCTTTCTGCTACTAATTTCTTGCTTAATTCTCTCATGATCAAAGAACTTGATTTATATGATTTTCATCCTCTTAATCTTTTGACAGTGGTTTTATGGTCTACATTATGGTCTTTTCTAATGACTATTCTATATTTATTTGAAAAATTATACAGAACATTCTACTTTGTTAACTACTTCTCCTTTCATTTCTATCACGTTTTGCCTCATGTATTTTAAATCTCTATTATTAGTTGTTCATATTAGAATTATGTTGTCTTGATGAATTCATCTTCATGATTAGATATAATCCTTCATTATCCTTGATTATAATTCTTGCTCTGAAATCTTCTTTGTCTAATATGAACATAGCCACTTCAGCTTTCTTTTCATTCGTGGTGACATGATACATCTTTGTTCATCCTGTTACTTTAAACAATCATCCTATTTATATGTCAAGTGTGTAACTTGAAATCTAACAAATAGCTCAGTCTTGCTTCCTGACCCAGTGAGATGGTCTATGTCTTTTAACTGGAGTATTTAGACTACTTAAATTTAATGTGATTATCAATATGGTCAGCTTTAAATGTCAGCTTGCTGAATAGAACTCCTAAATAATTAATTGGAAAATTTAATTGTACTTTATCTATTGCTATCTCTAGATTATAATTTTTTAATAAGTTTGTAAGTGTGGCATAACATTCTAGCAATGTGTTTTTATCTTTGTGTGCTAATAATACATCATCCATATAGTGAAATATTTGTAGTTCAGGATTTTGATTTCTAAGTGGCTGGATTACTTTGTTAACATAAATTTGACACATAGTTGGGCTGTTAGCCATCCCTTGAGGGAGTACTTTCCATTCATATCTCTGATCAGGACCTTCATGATTCAGTGCAGGGATAGTAAATGCAAAACGTGGACTATCCTCAGGATGAATTGGAATTGAAAAAAAACAATCTTTAATATCTATAACTAAAACATACCAGGTTTTTGGCAAAGCAGACAACTGAGGAATCCCTGATTGAGCAGGTCCCATAATAACCATCTCATTATTAATGGCTCTTAAATCTTGCAATAATCTCCATTTACCAGATTTCTTTTTGATGACAAAAATGGGAGTATTATGGGGAAATACAGAAGGTTGTATATGTCCTTCTGCTAATTGTTGTTTGACCAGGTCATGGGCTGCTTGTATCTTTTCTTTAGTCAGGGGCCACTGAGGAACCCATACTGGTCTTTCTGATTTCCAAGTAATTTTTATTGTCTCAGTGGCCCTTTCTGAAAATCCAACCCATGTCTGTCTGTTCCTTGATCTATTTGTATTGGTGCTGCTATACCTTGTTCTTGTTTTTCTAATCTTTTTCCTTTCCTAAAACCTTGTCTAGTCATAATAGTGGGTGCATTTTGGTTGATGTTATTTGTTAATGTCAAACCTAATTGATCTAGGACATCTCGTCCCCATAAATTTACGGGAAGATGATCCAATACATATGGCTGTATAGTTCCTTCACATCCTTCAGGATCCTTCCAATCTAATACCATTGCACTTCTATGGGGATTAGTCACCACTCCTAGGCCTCGAAGCGTTTGAGTGGCTTGTTGTAATGGCCAATGTTTTGGCCATTCTTGACGAGAGATGATGCTAAGGTCTGCACCTGTATCCAGTAGCCCATTAAATTCATGTCCTTAAATATTTAGTTTTAGCATGGGGCGAGAATCTAAATTTAAAGAAAGCATAGCCCAATCTACACCTGTGGAGCCTAATCCCTTGGAACCTCTTTCTACAGTACGACTGGAAAATTTATCATGTAGGCTGGGTATTATTAGTAACTGTGCTATTCTATCTCCTGGTGAAATTACTGATATACCCTTTGGAGAACTGGCTATAATTTTTATTTCACCTTCATAATCGGGATCAATTACCCCAGGGCTTATCATAAGTCCTTTTAGAGTAGAAGAGCTGCGTCCCAATAATAAGCCTACTGTTCCTTTGGGAAGAGGTCCTTTCACCCCTGTGGGAATGATTTGAACTCCCATCTCTGGAGTTAGTACTGCTCTGGCGGAGGCGCAGATGTCCAACCCTGCGCTCCCTCTGGTTTGTCTGATGAGGGATCTGATGGACAATGTGTCCTGGGCACTACCCTGATGGGGTTGCTGGGTTCCTCCAGTGCTCCGTATATTTGTGGTTTTGGGCCCCGGAGCATTGGGCCCCCCTGTCCATTTTTTGGCAACGGAGCCCGATGCCTTTCTCCACGATATCGTGGATAAACACCTGGTCCTTGTTCGTTTTTTGATAACGGAGTACCCTCTATGGTGGTTTGAGAACGGCATTCATTAGCCCAATGTCTCCCTCTACGGCATCGTGGGCAAATACCTGGTATTCTACTCCTTGGATACCTAGTTTTGTTAAACCCTCCTCCAATGGGGCAATTCCTTTTAAAATGTCCTGTTTGTTCACAATTGTAGCATGTTCTTGGCCTGGCATCTAAAGCCTGTTTTACTGCAGCTGCCACAATTTGCCCTTGTTCATTAATGTCTCTGGCATCTAAAGCCTGTTTTACTGCAGCTGCCACGACTTGCTCTTGTTCATTAATGTCTCTACATAATTTAATATATGTGTTTAAATCTTCATGTTTCCATGGTCTAATGATATCTCTGCACCAATGATTCGCTTGCTCATAAGCCAGGTGTTTTAGTAATGGCATTGCTTGTTCTGTATTCCCAAAAACTCTGGTAGCTGTTTGAATAAGCCTATCTACAAATTCAGCATAAGGTTCATTAGCTCCTTGTATTACCTTAGATAATTGACCTTGTAAACCTCCATGTCCTTGTAAAGTCTTCCATGCCTTAATTGCATCTGCAGCAATTTGTGCATATACACCAGCATCATATGCAATTTGTTGCTGCTGATCCTCATAAGGTCCCTTTCCTAACAACATATCTAGATTTCTCTGAGGATAACCAGCTGCTGCATTTCGCCTAGCCGTCTCCTTGCAAAATTCCTCATTGGCAACCTTCCATAACAGGTATTGTCCTCCATTTAGCACAGCTTTACACATATTAGCCCAATCTGCTGGCGTCATGTTCAAGTTGTTAATGGATTCGACCATGCTTACAGTGAAGGGTGCTTGAGGACCATAGGTTGTTACAGCCTCTTTTAGCTGCTTCACTGTTTTGAAATTTAAAACTTGGTAAAATCGCTGCCCTCCTGCCTCAAATACAGGGCATGTTAATATTTGAGATCTTGTCTCAGGATCCCAACTATCAACTGCGGGGGTTGGGGACCTCCCAGCATATGGAGGTGGCCTTGTTAGTTGGACACTTACGTCCTCTGGTGATAGAAAGGTGTTAGTAGCAGTCTCCTGTTGTAACTTTCCCCCTGATGGCTTTTTCTGTTTTACACTTTCTTTCTCTGTCTGACTAGCTTGAGAGGCCTTCTCTTTTACTTGAATCTTTTCCTCTGTCTGACTAACTTGAGAGACCTTCTCTTTTACTTGAATCAATATGTCTTCTCCTTCCTCTACCATTGTCTGAACTGAAGGCTTTGGACTAAGCAAACAAGATATGAACGTCCACAATGGCAATGTGCCAACTGGCAGAGTCCCTGGGCTTTTCTTTTCTATTCTTTTTAAATCTTCACCATGATGGTTCCATTGTGATATATTTAACAACTCCTCCTTAAAAAGCCATGGGCTACATTTTTGTATTGTATCAACGTATGCCCTGATTGTTCTTGATTTTACTGGGATGCCTCCTTCCTCTAACAATTTACTTAACACTCTTTCAGTTTGTTTTTTACTAATTTCTGATCCCGTATTTCTACTATAATACAACCCAACAAGATAACGCCTAACAAAACTGAAACTGAGTGAAACAAAATTGGAACAACACAAAATCATTATAATAGCCTCCTGAAATGTCCATCTGTCCTTTCTCCCTATCTGTTCCTCAGATGTGAGCGGTTTTTCTTCCATCTTACACATCTCCAGGGACAGGCAACTTAAAACAAAAGTGAAACAAAATAACAAAAGAGGAATCTTAAAATGGCTACCCATCCTCTCGCCCTGCCCTCAGGGGCGAGCAGTTTCACTTACCCTCAGTCGCTCCCCGCGGCCCACCAAATGCCGCAGTCTGGCTGGGCACAATCAGGAGCCACTTGTCAAAAGAAACTAACTTTATTTTTAGAACCACACACGCCAAACAAAGCAGCCTCTCAGGAAAAACCCTCAGAGCCTCAACTGCCACCACCGGCTTTCCACAAGCCTCTCTCTCCCCCACAAGCTTCTCTTCACCTCCCACAATCCTCCTGCTCTTGAGGCCGATTGGCTGGGTCACGTGGGCGGAGCCAAAAAAGTCCCCCAGTGAGCAGCTCCGTGGTCTGAAAGGGCAGGGAAACAGTCCAATGAGCATCACCACAGAGGAGCCAATCAGCTAGATGTTGCTGGGGCTGCTGTGAGCCAATCATCAGCCGGCAGCTGGAAGTTTGCTGGCAGCTGGAAGTTTGCTGGGGCCCCTTCGGCTGTGGCTCTCAACAATTATCAATATGGTCAGCTTTAAATGTCAGCTTGCTACCTGTTTCCTGCTTTTTACATTTGTTCTTTATTCCTTTTTTCTTCTTTACTTGCCTTGTTTGGGTTTGGGCATATTTTTAGTTCTCCATTTTATCTCAAGTTAAAATGGCTTGTTATCTGTACCTCTTTGTTTCTGTTGCCATCCTTCTCATTGTTGTCTTAGCTGTTGCTCTAAGTTTTGCAACATACATAATCATTTTATTTCAGTCTACTTTCAAAAAATAGAATACCACTTCACCTATAGTGTGCAACTTTACAACAGTATATCTAAAGAAGTTATATGCAAACATGTACAGTATACGGAAGTTGTATGTCACAGGTTGCCCATCCCATCCTTTGTGCCTTACTGTAGTTCATTTTACTTTTACATTGTAAATCCCACAGTGAACTTTTATTAATGTTGCTTTTAACACTTAAAAATGGAAAAAATAATTTTTTATGTATTTGCATATTTATGATTCATGATTCTCTTTAGCTTTTTGTACAAATCTAATAGCATTTTTCCTTCTGCTTAAAGAACTTTTGTCATTGTTTATTTTAGTTCAGGTCTGCTGGCAGTAAATTCTCTTAGATATTGATGCCTAAGAAATAATTTTTAGAGTACTGTGGATTGAATTCTGGCCACTCTACAACTGAGCTCCTTCCCTACTCCATTTTTTTTTTTTTTTTTTTTTTGAGAAAGAGTCAAACTAAGTTGCCCAGGTTGGCCTTGAACTTAGTATCCTCCTGCCTCAGCCTCCTTAGTTGCTAGGAGGTGTGCACCACCTTGAAATGTCTTCACCTGCGTTCTTGAAAGATATTTTTTTGGAGATGGAATTCAATATTGTCAGGATTTTTTTTTTCAGCCCTTTAAAGATTTTGCTCTATTATTACACAGAATTTTTCAGGTTGCCATACAAAGCTCCACAGAAATTTATCTTCTCACAGTTTTGGAGACGACAAGTTTCAGATCAAGGTGTTACTAGAGTGAGTTTCTTCTGAGATCTCTCCTTGGCTTGTGAAAGGCCATCATCTCCCTGTCTCCAGGTGGTCTTCCCTCTGTGTTCCTGTGTTCTATTCTCTTCCTATGAGGACACCAGTCATATGGAGTAGGACCCACCCTAATGGCTTCATTTTAACTTAATTACCTCTAAGGTCTCTATGCATTCTGAAGTACTGGTGTTTAGAACTTCAACACATGAATTTGGGAGGTACATATTCAGACATGAGAATTGCTTTGCAACAAGAAATGTACTATTCTTAGCTTTGAGCCTATGTGTGTAATGTTTTGTTTGTTTGTTTTATTTTGTTTTGCTTTCCTGTACTGAGAATTGAACTCAGGGCTTTGTGCATGCTGGGCAGGTACTTTACACCAAGCTACACCACCATAGCTTCTTTGAATATTTTGTTTTCCACTGTTTTTCAAGAATTTGCCCAAGATGTTTCTTTCAGAATGATTTTTTCTGTATTTATTCTTCTTAGAGTTTGTTGAATTTTTAAATCTGATACTTTTGTACTCTAGGAAATTATAAGTATAAAAGCCCTTACTTCTTCAAATATTTTTCTGTCTCCTTCCATTTTCCTCTCCTCTACTTTCTTCAACACAGGACGCGTGTTTCTGGTGACTAGTTTAATGTGTGTCTGCCAATTCCATTGGTTGTTTCTATGTTTGCTTCCATGGATATTTTATCCTAATAAGTACATATAATTCTATCCTGCCTCTTTGTAAATCTGATAGATTTGTATTGGATGTCAGATATTTTAAATTTCACATTGTTGGGGCCTGGGTTTTGTTATTTTGTCTTGACTTGTTTTTTTTGTGCTGGTGAGGAGTAGGTTGTGCCCCACCCTGAGTGATTCCGTGATACATAGAACAGTAGTTTTCAGGCTGTGTCTAACCCTGAGTTACTCCATGTTAGAAGCACTTTGCTATAAGTTACTCTGTTTTGAGTGCAGGTGCCAAGATAGAAGGAATCCACACCTTGTTTATGTAAGTAAACCATGTTGTGGGGTAGGTCGCTCAGAAAACACCAAGTCCCCGTTTTGTCCAAATTGAAGAGTCTTTATCTTGACCAGCTGGGACTGCTCCCCACAGGACCAAGTTGTCTCTGTGGGAAACAGCCTGGAGCCTCAGTGTTTTAGGTTATTTAAAGGCAAAATCTGCAAAAACCACATCCAGGTTGACGAAGCTGCAAGTACAGAACCTGATTTGAGACATTAGCAAAACAATGAAACATCCTTAATCATATTTTCATTCACATTCAGTTTTCTCATGGGATTTTCCGTGATCATGATCAAAAGAGAAATGGATCAAAGTGACCCTAGCCAAATACAAGTTAAAGAATGGATACTAACATTTAATCAATTATTCCTCAGTAAGGTATACTGCCGAAGAAAAATTGAGATTAAAGAGAACAATTTGACATTGTATAAGGACTGCTATTTTGTGTTGCCAAGTATGCTATGCAAAGCAATTAGTAATGGGTACAGAGGCGGGGCTTTCCCATGGGAGAAGCGTTTCTTACATGATATAGAGTCTCAGGGCAAAATGGAGTCTGTTTGGTCATTGCCCATACAGCCTGGCCCATAACACAACCACCATCTGCCTGGCACCACCACAAGGTACCAACTGATAAATAACTCGTACATGCCACCTTATCAAACTAAACCAAGAAGTACCTGGATTCGTGGATATCCCAAATCATATCAGGAATGCCAGACAGGAGCTTATCAACCTCACAGACACAAGCCCTTCACCTGAGACCCAGAAAAAGAGGAGCCTCCTGAGACTGGACACAGCACCCTGACCTCATCCACTCATCAGTCATCCGAGCCTTTCCCAGGAAATTCACCATGACCAGGAACCTCCAATTTCTTTTTCCCAACAGGCTTCAGCAGAGTGGGACATCTGCCCATGATGGCCTCGCATGGCCCACTACAAGATGGCCCTCTGAAGCTGAAATTGCCATCCTCTGGACCCTCTGCTTTGACAACTCTATTGAACTGGGTCATTAAATCCTTATCTGACCACCTACAGTGACTCGTCAACTCTGCATCCATATCTCTCTCCACCTGTAACCCTGCAGCTGGCGAAGCACTCCTTATTCTCAGGGCTCAGGTGGCATCCAGCCATCCCTCTTCTGCTGAAAGGGAAACCCAGATGGTTTTGCCTTTTATATATATATATATATATATATATATATATATATATATATATATATATATAATGTGTATGACATGTATGTGAAATGTTTAAGATATTAAAAATTAAGATTGGGGTAATCCAAGATGGCGGGCCAGAGGGAGGCAGCATTCTGTGTCACTCTGTGACCTGGGACTCAAGTAGCGAGAATACTGCTTTTCTGCGAGCAGTATTCCTATTCCCCTCGCAGGAATCATGGCCACCCTGCCCGTGAGGGCTCCAGGCCTCAGCGTCTGAGTAGGTCTCCCAACGACTTGCCCACGCAGGACTGATGGGTGCCTGAGTGGGACCATCGGCATCAGCACCTGCCAGAACTTTCGGCCACCCACCCAAGCACAAATCCCAGATTCAGCTCCCATGCAGGACACCTGGCTGCTCCCCATACGCAGGAACTCTGGCCTCCACTCCCATGTGGACCCCCATCTACCAACGGGGAGCTCCCCTGTCGCCTCCGTCTTGGGACTCTGCAGCAGCGAAGATAGTCCCCTATGTGCGGTAGCCTGCCTGCACCTGGGAACTTCACCCAGACTCTGAAGAGAGCTGACAGCCACACGCTGCACGTCACAGAGCTAGTCTCTGAACTCATCGTCCAATGCTATCGCCTGGCTCTCCCCACCCAACTGACACCCCATCACTGAAAGCAATCGCCTCCATCTTGGGTCACCTTCATTACCACTTTTAGTGGGGGCAACTCCCACGTTGGAACTCAGGCTGGTCAGGTACCAGTTACTAACTCCCCCCCCCACCCCAGCAGTCTCTAACCTGGCACAGTGACTGCCCAACACAAAACAGCTCTTAGCAGGGCAGGTACACAGCACACAAGAGCCCCAGAGACAAAGGACTCTTATTAGGAAGCAGTAAGGGAGAGGGTGAGTGTGATATAGTTTACAGGCTAACACAGAGACTGGGAACTGGGAGGTCTTCAGGTGAGATAAAGAGATAAGATCAGGCATTCACATCACAGAGCAGGCCCAAAAAGAGATCCTTGAGGTGCAGTCTCCCTTTGGGGACTGAGAGGTCCCATACCCCACTTCCAGGTACCCTCCACCCAGGACCAATCCTTCCTCCCTGGTTACCTTCGCCATCCTGAAGGCAGAGATACCAGCTAACAACAAGCAATCCCACCCATCAGATGAGAAGGGAAGCAGGAAAGATACTGATCTCCAACAAAAACAATCCTTGTTTCTTCCTTCGAGATTTTTTTAAAATCAAGAATCAATAAATGGGATTGATTCAAACTAAAGAGTTTCTTCTCAGCAAATGAAACAATCCGTGAGGTGAATAGAGAGCCTACAGAATGGGAGAAAATTTTTACCACTCGCACATCAAATAGAGCACTAGTCTCTAGGGTATATAAAGAACTCAAAAAGCTAAATGCCCCCCCCAAAAAAGCTCCATCAATAAATGGGCCAAGGAATTGAACAGACATCTCTCAGAAGGAGATATATAATCAATCAACAAATATATGAAAAAATGCTCATCATCTCTAGCAATCAGAGAAATGTAAATCAAAACTACTCAAGATTTCATCTCACTCCTGTCAGAATGGCAGTTATTATGAAGACAAACAACAGTAAGTGTTGGTGAGGATGTGGGGAAAAAGGCACACTCATACATTACTAGTGGGATTGCAAATTGGTGCAGCCAATATGGAAGCAGTATGGAGATTTTTGGAAACTGGGAATGGAACCCATTTGACCCAGCTATCCCACTCCTTGGTTTATACCCAGAGGACTTAAAAATAGCATACTACAGGGACACAGCCACATTAATCATAATTAATGATTATAGCAGCACAATTCACAATAGCTAAACTGTGGAACCAACCTAGATGCCTATCAGTAGATGAATGGATAAAGAAAATATGGTATATATATATACACAATGGAATATTACTCAGCATTAAAAGGGAATAACATCATGACATTTGCAGGTAAATGGATGGAGTTGGAGAATGTAATGCTAAGTGAAGTTAGCCAATCCCCCCCTAAAATAAAAAAATGCTGAATGTTTTCTCTGATATAATGAGGCTGTTTCATGGTGGGTTTGGGAGGGGAGCATGGGAGGATTAGAGGAAGTCTAGATGGGCAAAGAGGTGGGAGGGAAAGAGAGGGGGAATGGGGGTAAAAAAGATGGTGGAATGTTATGGTCATCATTACCCTAAATACATGTATGAAAACATGAATGGTGTGAATATACTTTGTATACAACAAAAGATATGAAACATTGTGCTATATATGTATAATATGAGTTGTAATGCATTCTGCTGTAATATTACAGCACAACTTTTCATTTCTCTGGTTGTACAAGATGTAGCATTGCACCATATATGCACTCATACATGTACCTAGGGTAATGATGTCCATCTCATTCCACCATCTTTCCTGCCCCTCTCCCTCACTTTCCTACCCTTTGCCCAATCAAAACTCCTCCATTTTTCCCAAGCCCCCCTCCATTATGGATCAGCACCCACTTATCAGAGAGAACATTCAGGTTTGGGGGGATTGGCTTACTTCACTTAGCATGATATTCTTTAACTCCATCCATTTCATCTCAGTCAGAATGGCAGTTATCAAGAATACAAACAACATAGCTAATCCCAAAGAAACAAATGCTGAATGTTTTCTCTGATATAAGGTGACTGACTCATAGTGGAGTAGGGAGGGAGAGCATGGGAGGGAGAGCATGGGAGGAATAGACGAACTCTAGATAGGGGAGAGAGGTGGGAGAAGAAGGGAGAGGGCAGGGGGTTAGAAATGACGGTGGAATGCGATGGACATCATTATCCAAAGTACATGTATGAAGACACAAATTGGTGTGAATACACTTCGTATACAACCAGAGATATAAAAAAATCATGCTCTATATGTGTAATATGAATTGTAATGCATTCCGCTGTCATTTATTTTTAAAAAATCAATAAAATAAAAAAAATGTTTTAAAGCAAAATTTTCATGTTCAGAAAATTTACAAAAAAGGATATAAAATGGGTTAGTTTGAGATGACAGTGTTTCTTCAACTGCCTAGTTTAAAATTCCTTCTCCTTTATGAAGCAACAGCTGGGAGCAGTTGAAAAAAAAAAAGAATACAAACAAAATAAGTGTTGGCAAGGAAGTGGGGAAAAGGCACACTCATACATTGCTGGTGGGACTGCAGATTGGAGCAACCAATTTGGAAAGCAGTGTGGAGATTCCTTGGAAAACTTGGAATGGAACCACCATTTAACCCAGCTATCCCACTCCTCAGTCTACATTCAAGGCCATGACCCCATCAGGGGAAAAACCCAGGACTAGCAGAGCTAGAAAGGCCAGGGTATGTTCAAAGAGGGTTGGACCCTATTCTTATGCAGAACTGAACTAGATCCTGAAAGTCCTGGGCTTGGATCATCCTGAACAGGTCTCTCATTTACATTTGGAGGTCAAGGAAGACTTGAGACACTGTCTGGTGCTCACGTGGAATCCCAGGCCTCCACCTGCAACCTCTCCTGTCCTAACCAAAATTGCTGCCACATTTCCAACGTGCCCCCTGTCAGGAGTGCTATAGCTCCACCAAAGGTCATTGATTTAGGGCAGCAGGATTTAAAACACACCTCAGCTTCAGTCCTCCCTTCCTCAGCCCCAGTTCCTCCTCCTGCTGCATCATAATGAGGACCCCAGGCGCCCTTCCTGCACACACTCTTCCTGACTGACGATGGGTTCCCTTCTAGGGGGGCAGCTCCTGCCCCAGCGCTCAGCACAGCACCCACTGCGCCCCAGCCGGCCTCTTCCGCTCTGCCTATTGGAAGTGTCCTTGTGCTCCCAGGCTCCCTCTTCTCCAGGAAGGCTTCTCCCACTCCAGTTGACAGAGACCTGTCATCCTCTTGCCCTTGGATGCATTGCCTGTGGCTTAGTTTTCTGTTGTTCAGAACGGTTCAAACTATGACCATCACATTGCTCATGATGAATCATATAATTTTATCTGTTAATTAAAAATAAATAAATACTGTACTTAACAACCAATAAGAATAGATGGCAGCTGTCAGGCTTAAGTGACAGTCTTCAGAGGCCCCCTGGGGTGCCAAAACTCTTCAGCTCCTGGACTGTGGGGAGGCCCTGAGAATCCCAGGGAAGGGGCTGTGCAGCTGGAAGGGCCCGGTACGCAGCCAAACACAGGGACACTGGCAGATCAGGACAGGTAACAGCTGTCAACGAGTATACCAACTTAGTATAAATCCTGCCAATTACCAGAAATAATTTAAAATAAGATTTACTCTTACTAAACCATTTTTTAAAAGGAAAAAAAAAAAAAAACGGAAATTGATTGCTAAAATTGTAGGTTCCAGGGCAGATGGGGTCCTCAAAAGACCCTATTTCAATAAGCCTAGTCAATCATTTTCATTTACAAACTCCCAGGGCAAAGAAATTCGCACTTTATCAAGCTCTCAGAGAGATTTTGATGTAAATTGGAAATTTAAAAACCATGGCCTTGCCACTTAGCTTCCTGCCCCGTTTGTAAACACTTTCAAGGCAGGATTTGTTTCCTAATGCTTTGAAGGTGCCCCATGCAGAGCACATAATTTGAAATTTCAGGGTCAGATGCTGGGGCTTAGTGGACATCCTGTCTCCATGCTCATTCAAAAGGGTCTGATTGCCACCCCCAATTTAAATATATATATGTTTTATGCAGCATGCTAGAAATACATACACAAAATCTAAAACTGAAACACAATTTCTGTGGAAAAAAGTACTTATTACCTGGAATGCACTTTAATGTTTAGTTTTCTGTTCTATTCTGAAGGAAGGAAGATTGGGTAGGGCCAATAAAGTTGAGCTCACAATCCAATGAGTCATATCTCACAGCTTCAGAAACACTCATCTAGGACTCACAGCCTAGTTTGGAAGTGTCAAGAAGCAGCACAGAAAATAGAAGGAGGTCAGTAGAGTAGAGGAAGGGTGGGGGGAGATAGGGAGGGAAAGGGTAAGGATGTTGGCCAAATTATAGTGTTATATTGTGTGCATGTATGAATATGACAATGAATTCCAACGTTCTGTATTATTACAATGAACCAATAAAAAGTTTTTTAAAAAGAAGCAGCACAGTGAAGTGGCTAAAAATACAGACCCTGGGAGCAAGCTGCCAAATTCAAGTCCCTGTTCTCCCACTTAACTATCTTTGTGAATTTGGGCAAGAGTGGTGCTTTCTATACCTCAATTTCTTTTCCTACACAATAGGATAATAAGAATAAGTTTCTCCTCCAGCTGGTGTGAGAATTAGGTGAGGTAATATATTAAGTTCAGAAAATTTCCAGGCATCTAGTAAGAGTGTCCAAAGCATAAGCAGCCGCCTCCTCCTTCTTCTTCATCACCACTACCAATGTTGATCTTCCAGTTATCCTTTCCTAAAACAAGGCTAAATTGCAAAACCACTGGTGGGAAAAAAAAAGGCAATATCAAAGAGTTTATTTGCAAAGCTGTACAAAACTCCACAGTGTGCAGGGCAGGGTGTAGCGATGCCCTGGGCCCGGGGTCAGGCAGACTGCCCTCCTGCTCCTGTTTGCAGGGGAGGAATGAGAGGGGCTTCTGTTTCCAGCCTTGGTGCTGGTCCTGGAGAACATGACTGCTGGTACTGAATGGCTCCTTCTGCCTTCCACTAGCAAACACTTTATTTTCTTGCTCACATTTTGTGATTCACTGAGAATCCCAAAGCTCCCAGGGTGAGAAGGACTTCTGCCAGGGTCTGACTGTTGAGGTTTCCCCCAAATTCCTATGTCGAAACCTACCCCCCATGCAATAGTATTAAGAGGTAGGACCTTCAGGAGGTGATGAGCTCATGAGGGCTTCACCCTCATTTTACCCTTTTGCCATATGAGGACTGAGCGGAGAGCAGCTTTGACCAGATGATCTTGGACCTCCCAGACTCCAGAAGTGTGAGCAATAAATCTCTTTCCTTTATAAAGGACCCAGACTAAGGTATTTTGTTAAAGCAGCCTAACAGATTAAGGCAACTTCTTTCTTACATTGAATCCTGGGGACCATATTAGAATGTCAGTCCATAGAAAGGAAGATTGGGTTTCTTTTCTTATCAATTCATTACACTCAATCCAGTAAGGAACAACCCACAGAGAGGGTTTAAAAGAAGGCAAAAGCAAACCTTTCAATTATGCCAAAGGCCAGCATAATTTAACCAACCTCTCCCAGCACCTCAGATACATGGATGGCAAAATTAAGAGACACCTGCTATCAGATGGGAGGCGGATAAATTTCTAGAACATTCCACCAGTCACCCAAAAAACAAATTCAGGAAATAAAGAACTGGAGACTTGTAGTAAATGTTTCATTGGTCATGATGATCAAAAGATGATGGTTAACACACACACACACACACACACGCACCTCATTCCTCCTGCTGCTAGGCAGAGCGGCATGTCTGCCTTGCACTGCTCTGGCTGGGCTTCTTATCCTGTGGGCCCTGCAGCCACGGCCCCTCAGGACTCTGCCCATCATTCACCCTGAACTTCCACTGCCCCGGGTTCTCATCTTCCCTCAGCACGGTGCCTGGAGGCTGCTCTTCCAGGCAGAGCTGTGAAAATCGGAGGCCTTGGTCGGCTGAGTCTGCAGTGGGTAGTGTCGCAATGTCCGTGACTTCTTCTCCTTTTCCAAACTCTCCTTCTCTCCCCTCTCCCACCCCATCATTGTTCCCCAGAAACAAATAGGATGGCTTCACTGGTCAATTCTTTACATGTACAAACACCAAAAGCAGAGGAAACGCCCCTGGGCCACCCCCCTCCCCCCAAACCCCAGCGCTGGGAGAGCAGCCGGCGGGCGAGGCTGCTGGACCGCGAGCTGCGGACTGTCCGGCTGTCCTGGAAACTTCGTTGGCCTCTGGGCTTTACCTGGAGGCCTCTTCCTTCAGCTCCTTGTTTTTCCGCACCTCCTCCGCGTGCTTGTCCTGGGAAGAAAGGGAGGAACAGGGCAGGTCACACAGGCTGCCCGGGGCCTAAAGGAAGGCAGAGGGGAGAGAGAAGGGCAGCAAAGGATGGCCATCAGGAACAGCGGAGCAGTGTCAGCCGAGGCGTCCTGGGAGGGGCAGAAGGCGGCAGGTGAGTGAGCCCAGGGACTGGTGGGTCCCAGCCTCCCTCACAGGGCCCCCAGCCTCTTCCCCCTCCTCTGGCTACTGTGACAGCTGGACTGGAGGCTTGGCTTGACTTACTACAGGAGCCGCTGGGGTAGCTTGTGCGGGAGGAGCCCGCAGGAGAGCAAGCCCCACCTACAAGTCACCAGCCTGCGACACCTGCCTGAATTCCTGGTCCATCCCCTTAGTGCTTATTGCCCACACCCCTCCGCCTCTCCACCGGCTTTCTTACACTTAGGGTAAGAGAGCCTTCATTTGAAATCCAGCCCAAAGGCAGGCCCCGCCCTCTGCGGCCCACCAGCTGCGTGGCCAGCTGCATGTCAGGCTGCGTGGCCTCAGCCGACTCCTCCAGGTGGGCCACGTTCTCTGATCAGGGAGGGGCCTGGAGGGCGGCTCTGGCACCTCCGGAGCTCTGTGATGGCAGCGTCCACCTGCAGGGCTGCGTCCTGCCTTTGGCAGGTGCTGGGTAAATGACCCCCTTTCCAGTCCCTGGTATAATCACGTTCAAATGGCAGAATTGACCTGAAGTAGACCCACTGAGGCAGCCCAGGCTCCCAAGCTAGACCTTAATCTAGAGCTCTGTCCCTAGAGAGGCCCTGGAACTTCCCATGGGTTGGAGGCAGAGAGCAGTGTAGCTCAAGCAGTGGTTCTCAAGCTCCGCCATGTGTCAGCAGCATCACCTGGGAGCCTCTGTGGTCCCCAGAGACCAACCCTAGAAAGCCATGGTTGTAGTTCTGTGGCAGGGTCCAAGTATGTGTAGTTTTAAACTTTGCACCAAATAATTCCGGTGTAGACCATTGGTGACCCAAAGACTGGTCCAGAAGGTTTTCCCTCCCCACCTGCTGTCTCCTCCAGTGAAAAAAGGTGAGTGGGATCAAGGTCCCAGAGAAAGGTGCCCTCTCAAATGTCTGTGCTGGCACCTTGCTGCCTGGAGTCTACCTTACCTCCACAGCTCATGTTCCCCAGTGTGAACCTTTCCAATTGCTTCTCAGGTGAGCTCCCGGGCCCTGGGTTTCCAGCCTCCCTTTCCTTGTCTCCAAAGGCCCTCTCAGTGACGAAAGCCTAGTGACACAATGGTGGGCTCTTCTCCCTAACACAGGCAAGCAAAGAGCCACCTGGACCCAGAGCCGAAGCACTGGCTTCTTAGTCCCAACTCTACCCGTGTTAGCTGTGTCACCCAGCGCAAGTCATCTGACTCTGACTGGTTTGCTCATCTGCCTCAAGGATAATGCCTGTTCTGCTTACCACCGTGGACTTGGGAGGACAGTAGTATAATGAGACAGAAGTGTTTGCAAACAGTCTTTCAAAATCTCTATCACGGGACCAGCCTCAATTATTTGTTTTGGACTTGGCCTCTGAGCCCATGCCCCCTCCTATTCTGACTGCAGATTTTTATTTTTTCTTCCAGAGTTTGTCTCGAGTCACCCCTTATTAATTGGGGAAGCCTGAAATCAGACCCAGATTGCTTCCCGCCCACAGGGTACTTGCTGCCCCTCATAGGAGAGCATCAGAGTGAGGGGCTGGCACGTGCTGACCAGAGCCAGGGCCTGCACAATGTACAGATCCCTGGAGAAGAAACCAGATCTTTCCAGTACAGTTTCTAGGTGGATGGGCGGGAAGGAGTGGGGACCACGCTGCTCACCATGGGACGAGGCCACCGATCGGGTCCCGGGAGTCACCGGGCAGCAGGCGGCTCCTGGAAATAAAACACAGAGCTGGAGCTTCCCAGGAGCTGCAGGAGAAACTGGGGCGGCCTTGAGACTCAGGAAATGAGGCCAGCATGTTCTCCAGCGCAGCACGGGCTGTTATCCTGCTGACACGGGGGACCAACCCCAGTCTCTCACATTTCTCATATTCAGGTGACACCGTTTGGTTTATGGACAAATAGCATCCTCGTGGAAAGAACCTGAGACTCACTTGGTCCACATCGAAAGGTCTGGAGAGAATTGTTTCCTGCTCAATGGGCGACTCAGCTTGTCCTACCTTGGACTTCAGAGTCAGCAACTTTCATTAGATCAGTTCATTCAAGGATGAAGCCCGGAATGCACAGCCATGTGTCTGTCCCTACTCCCTTGCCTTAAACAAGCTTTCTCCATTTAATGAAGGATACAAGGTCCCTAAGACAATGAGAATTTTTAGTTGTGTTATTGCAGAAAATCCCCTGAGGAAACCCAGAGCTTGGTTTGTGTTTCTTGCCTGTAACTTTCCAAAGCATCCCATTGGAGCTCTAAGGATCCTGCCTAACAGAACTATTTCCATTCCTGCTGAGGCTGCTTCCTCCTGAAACATATGTAGGTCCAAATACACTTGCCATGGAAGGAAGGCAGAGCACCCCAGGAGCCTCCTTTGGAATCCAGGACCATTTACCTTCTCTTGCAGCCGTTCCAACATGGCGGCAAGGTGGGCCTCCCGGTTCTCCTTATTGGATTCCATCTTCTGGGCCAGTTTTTCCTTCGCCATCTTGATGAAGTTGTTGTTTTCCTCAATGGCTTTTTGGATCACCTCTCGCTCATGCTCTCGTTTCTCTGCTAGGTGCTTCAGGAGTTCAGCTTCCTGGTACTGAGGAAGCACAAAGGGAGAGAAAGGCCCTTCAGGGTAAAATCCAGACTTTACCGCCTTGGATTAAGAGTTCAGCACTCAGGACACATGCCTGCCTCACTGAGCTTGCTTTCCCACCTGTGAGCAGGAAGCAGGGACCTTCCCGCACCCTCCCACCACCTGCAGAGCTTCCCACAGCCCTTGATGTTTCTCAGCTTTGTTCTAAATATCCTCAGGACCATCACCACCATCATATGAATTAATTAATTCACAAACACTAGATGATCTCATACTAAGTTCCAGGTATTATTCTAGCACACTAGGAAAGAAAGAAAAGGTCTATTAGAAATAAGAAATACCACCTAGGTACCCTTCAACAGATAATGGGTTAAAAAAATATGGTGTATATATACAATGGAATATCACTCATCCTTAAAGAAAAATGAAATTATGGCATTTGCAGGTGAATGGGTGGAGCTGGAGAATATCATGCTAAGCGAAATAAGCCAATCCCCAAAAAATCAAAAGCCGAATGTTTTCTCTGATATGTAGATGCTAATTCACAATGAGGGGGTTAAGAAAGAATAGAGTTATTTTAGATTATGTATAGGGGAATGAAGAGAGAGGAGGGGGTATGGGGGTAAGAAAGAAAATAGAATGAATCAGACATTATTACCCTACGTACATATATAACTATATGACCAGTGTGAGTCTACATCATGGACATGAGAAATTATACTCCATTATATATGATGTATCAAAGTACATACTACTGTCATGGACAACTAATTAGAACAAATTAAACATTTAAAAAATACATACATAAAACTCAGACTAACATGTGAGAAGAGCCTTTAAGAGTGGAGAGGAAGTGCCCCAGGAGTTCCAAAGAGGAAAGGATTGTTTTCTGCTGAAGGATGAAGAAGAGCTTATACCAAGATGGCATCAGAGTTGAGCCATGAGCATCAATAGAGAACCCAGAAGGCCTACTGAGGAAAGGCACCATGGCCTTGTCCCCTCCCTCCCAGTGAAGAAATTCTTACCTTAAATCCCTAACATTTTTTACTGTGTTACTCTTATCACTCATATAAGGCCACCTCTGGGAGACAAGTGGCACAGTGCGTTGTCCTCCTAACCAAGCTGTGAGCTCCTGCAGGACGGGAGCCCTCACTTCTTTCTTTCCCTTAGTGGAGCCTCTTCCTCTGCCCTGTCCCCGGGAGGCCCTGTCTAGATATGACCTTACCCCATCTCAGGGCCACCACCCGTCTTCTCCAGCTCCCTCCTGCCCATGCTAAGATGGAGCAAAGAAAGAAAGGGGAGCATTTACCTTCCTTCGTTCCTCGGCCGCTTCTAGTTTCTTCTGGATCTCTTCCAGTGATGGGTCTCGCCGCCGGGGAAGGGAGGCATTGAACTCGGGCACCCCATCAAAGGAAGGTGGCTTCAGGATGACCTCGAAGGACTGGCCCGAGGTGCATTTGTTCAGTTCAATGACTTCCATGTCCGAGATGACGCACCAGTTCAGGTCCACTGTGTCTGCTGCAGGATGAGAGCCAGGGCTGCTTACCTGCTCAAGAAAGGCTGGGCCCCCCTGAAGCATGCACACGGACCGGAAGAGCTGGGTCCCCGTGGCAAACCAGCGGCCAGGGGCCTGGTTCTGTCCTGAGCACTGCTACCTAAGGTCAGAGGGCTGATAGGGCCCAAGGTCCATAGCCACAGTGAGGCCCCAGGCTCCTCAAGTAGGGCCCTGGGGACATGTGATGTCTGACACCAGCCACAGCAACAGCAGCTGCCTTGGCTTCTGCCTCTACCACCAGCCTCCTCCGAGGGTTAGCTCTTGCGCCCATTGTCCTTGCTGGTGACAGACAGTGGTGCATTTTACCCACTGCCCCCCCAGGCCCCTCCTCGTCCCGCTACCCACTGACCGCTGGGCTGTGGACCCTGACTCCTCCTACCCTGTTCTCTTCTTTCTGTCCAGTCAGCACTGTCTTTCCGCTGGCTTTGACCTTTCCTCCTACACTGTCTCCCACACCAGCCTAGACAGAAAAGACAATCCCAGGTCATCCAAACCCGCCGTCTCCTACTGCCAGGCCAACCCCACCCCTTCCTCTCAACAGGAAATAGGAGGTGACCTGTCCCCCACACCCAGCAGGAGACCCTGGACCTCCAGTGTCTGGGAACCATCTCTGACACTGGCCCCGAGCAGTGCAGCCACACAGCCCAGGCAGGAAGCCCTCTTCCCACGTCCAGACTCTTGGACATCTCCTCCTTCCCTAGGAGACCCCTCAACCACCCCGTGTCCCCTCTTCCCTTCTGGTTTGTTCCCGAGGGTGGACTCTCTGCCTGGTTCCCCTTGGCGTTGTTTGTTCAAGAAATGAACAAAGGTGAAGCTAAGAGGGAGTGCTCTAGGGGGGGCCTGATTCAGAGCCCAGCTGCCATCTAGTGCCCCAGGCTGGACCCCTGCAGCTTGGACCCTGGCATTCTGGGTAGGAGCATGTGCACGGCAAGGAGAATTTCATGAAAAGGGGGCTGAGGACTGCACCCCCATGCACAGGAGGAGCCTCTACTCCTTTCTTCCCCAACTGAGTCCTCACTGACCTTCATATTTGTAAGATGACTTATTCAGAGGGTCAGCCAGGAAGCAGGAGCAGAACAGGGACACCAATGGGAGCTCCTTCATCTTCTCCTTGTAGGCTGCGGAAACATCCGGCAGGTGAAGTTGGGGACCCTGGCTGGCCTCAGAGACCCACGTCCCCATGAGTTGGCCTGGAGTTCACCCAAGCCACCTGCATCCACTCCTCCCACATCTGGAGCCACCTCTTTAGGATTCTGGCGTGTGATTCAGCCCCTCATCTGTCCCCCTCCAGAGCACCCAGTGGCCCCATCTGTCCTCCAGTATTTCTCCCCTCCTAGCACCAAATGCCAGGCACCCTCAGGTATAGACCCCAAGCACCACCACCAGCCCCAGCTTGACCCCGGGACCCAGCTTTCTGTCTCCCCGCGCCCACCCTGGATGGGCCACTTCTTTGGCACTGGGATGTAGGAAATCCATGCTCCATTCTACCAGAAGCACTGGGTAGTGCCACACAAAGGGTGGAGAAGAAGACAGGACAGGGAGTCTTCACTGTCCCTCTGCTCCACACCTTTGCTGGGTGCTAAGTGGGGCTGCTCCTCCTGACCTTCCCAGCACAGTGGCCAAAGCCAGCGTGGCTGGTGTCCATGAGGCAGGAGTGTATCTCCACCACCAACAACTCCCTCTGTGTTTGGAGGTCACAGTTCAGAGCCGCCCGGGCCACAGGGGTGACCCCTGTCCGTCCCTCCCCAGTTCCCTGGAGCTAGTGGACATGCTTTTGTGCCTGGCATTCTCAGGCCTTCTCAGCAGCAGCCTGCCCAGCACAGAGCCAGGTGCTCTTCCCTCGTTTTCTTTCACCATTGAAAACATAAGTGACTGCAGAAATACCACATGGGCATTTGAAAAACTTTAAAAGAAAAAATACACCGATGAGCAAAAGGAAGAAAAACTTCAATGATGATCCCACCCACCACTCGGGGACTGAGAGGGTCAGGAGCCACCACGGTGGGGCAAAGGCTGGGACGAGAAAGAAAAGCCCTTCCTCCTCATGGGAGGCATCTCCATGCTCTACCCCTGTGCTCTCTTCCCAGGCCTGTGGTTAGATCCGCTAAAAGCACAGAGGCAGAATGTTTGCACAAGAAGAAATTGTTACTAGGGGGAGAGGGGGGTGGCCAAAAAACTCTAATTGCACTTATTTTTATTCACTTTCAAAGTCATTACTTTGGGGCCAGGTGTACTGGTGCGTGTTCGGTAATCCCAGCGACTTCAGAGGCTAAGGCCAGAAAATCACAAGTTCAAGGCCACCCTTGGCAAGTTTGTGAGATCTTGCCTCAAAATAGAATATTAAAAAGGGGCTGGATATGTAGCAGTGACACCACACCCTGGGTTCAATCTTCAATACCACACACACACACACACACACACACACACACAAATAAATAAATAATTTTTTTAAAAATCACTGATTTGGGAGATGGCACAGCTGGGCAACACATTATTAGTTTCCCACTAGTGTGGTGGTGGGTTAGCTGACAGCCGAGTTTAGGTGATGATGTTGGCCTGCATTACTTTTCAGAACTTGAAGGCCTCTTTTCATATTACGTGTGTCTCCTTTTCTGCTTAACTTTGGGGTCAGATTCTACTTGGCCCTTCAAGTAGACACATCTCTGTGCATCCATAAATCATTATGTGCAGAGGAATAGCTCATGCTTCCGGGCCATGTGGGGACCTACCTGCGAGGGTCATTTTTGCTGGGATCTGGTGGCTGATCTGACTGAAAGTCACAGAAGGCGTCTCTCACCAGCTCAGGACACGGTCAAACCCTGAAACAAAGAAGAAATAGTTTACCACTGATAGATGATCAGCCTAAGGAGGGTCTCTATACAACTGCACAGGAACCTCGGGGGTACTGCACTTGCTGTCACCTCTAGGCCCTCTTTCCACCAGCTCTCACTTCCCCAAACACCCACCCTCTTCCGCATCACTGGGTCAGGTTCAAGCACTAATGCCAATGTCGCCGTGGGCTTCCTTGTCTCGAGGCTTGAGTGCGAACTTGAGTTTCCCAAACCCCTGTGAACAAGGGGTGTTCCTCTGTCTCCCTGGGCAGCTCAGTGGCCTTCCCAAGGCAAGGATGGTGGTGAGAGGCCAGTCTCCAGTAGGAATTGCCTAGAGGTATTTTGAAAAATAACCACCCCTCTGAACTTCTGTCTCCACACCCCACCTGTCTCCAGCCAGCTCCGACACGGGGTGAGAGGGAATTGGACAGAGATGTTAAAACCTTTTCAAGATGGCCTCTCTCTTGCCCGCCCTCCAAGAACCACTGGCCCAGGCCCTCCCTGACCCCACTAAAAACACCCCTGGGCCACGAAAAGAGAAGGATCAAGGCCCAGTGTCATCACACTTGGTTGATGCAGAGACAAAAGTGGACTTGTGGGGGCTTTGTGGGAGCCAAAGATGGGGCTCCCTACTCAGCATGAGGCCAGGGGAGCCAGGGAGGGACCCTGGACAGAGCATAAGGGACAGGTCAGAATCTGGCGAAGAGGGCATTCTGCCAGAGAACTGCTCAGGCCAGGGTCAGGGTGAAAAAGCTCAGTGTTCTGGGGCTCCCTTGAGCTGGTTGGTGCTGGAGCAGAAGGTGAGAAGGAGGCGGGACAGGAAAGGAGGTGGGAGGAGCAGCGAAGGCACTGCCTGGAGCTCACTCAAGACAGGAATGGCAGCTCTGGAGAGTGCTGTCACCCAGGCCGCTCCATCTTTGACCACAGGTACTGGTCACTCTGCCAGTGGAAGGTGGCACGAGCCAGCAGGCTGCCTGCCCACGTCCTCACATGGCTAAGTGACACTGAGGCCAAACTGGAGCCCCTTTCCTCCAAGAGTCAAGGTGCCTTCCCACTAGGGGCCGGGATCCGAGCTCGTGGGAGTGGCAGGGCCAGCTCTGGGGTAAGAGCTAGACCAGTGCAGAGCGGATTGCAGATGTCAGCTCTTGGCTAGTCGTGTCACAGGTCCGAACCTTGCTTTTCTGACCTTAATTCTGCACAGAGTTGTACCAATTAGATGAGAAAAGCCTCCGCCCTGCACCAGCCCACAGAATGCGTCATGGATGTCAGGGGCCTTCCCTCTGCGTCAGGGTGGTCCTCCCCACAGCCCTGCAAAGACTGTCGTCTCCATTCTCAGGAGAGGAGAACGAGGCTCAGAGGGTCTGTGTGACTAGAGAGCGCGCAGACTTGACCTAGATCTAGCTGCCCACGAGTACTCGGTCTCCTGTCTCCTCATTGTGCTGGGTCCAGAGGCCCCTGCCAGGCCTCTCCCGTGCCACACAATGGACCTTCTTTCTCTGGTATCAGGCTGGTCCTGATGGTGCCAGGGGGACCCGAGCGGGGAGGCAGGCCTAGTGCCTGGATGTGAAGTCCCCAGTCAAGAGTCTGCAGCCTGCACAATCTGCTCAGGGCCTGGCTTTCTGAAGGCGACAGGCTGAGTGAGGAAGCTCTTGCCAGGAGAGGAGCGGCCTCGGACCTTAACCTGGGTGATGGATCAGAAATGGAGGAGGAGGCAGAGAAGCCCACCTGAAGAAAGAAGGGGAGCTGAGCAGGGGCAAGCACTTGGAGTCAGAGGATGTAGCCCTTGGCCCAAGCCGGAATGAGGATGAGGCTGTGCTCAGGGAGCACTTCACACCCACAGCATCCCAGCTGCGCTTCACTGAGCCAGAGCCAGGCCCACAAGAGAGACACCATCAGCTCCACTTTCAGAAGAGGAACCTGGGGCTCAAAGAAGTTAAGATGCTAGACTAAGGTCACACAGCTCTGAGGTGGCAGAGCCACGTCGAGCATCCCCATCTTGTGACTTCTAAGTTCCTCCCTAGTGGCCAGGGGAGGAACTAGATTCTCACTACTGCTTCCTCCATGCTCCTGAGGACTCAGTGAAAGCCAGTCTGGCCTAGGGCTGTGGATTCATTTTTAAATGTGCTATGTATTTAAGCACATTCTACATGGAAGCTACTGTGCTAGGAGTCCGGGGAACATAGAGAATGTCAGGGAGGGAACAGAGATGTCACAGAGGTGGGCAGCAGTGTGCATGGTCAAGGAATTGGTGATGACCATGGGATCAGAACCTGCATGATAAAAAAGGTACTCATAGAATATTTGCTACATACACACTCTTTTACTTTAGTTTTCATAACTGTGTGGTGAAGTAGGAATGCTATCTGC
Organism: Marmota flaviventris; assembly: GCF_047511675.1. Classification (NCBI taxonomy): domain Eukaryota; kingdom Metazoa; phylum Chordata; class Mammalia; order Rodentia; family Sciuridae; genus Marmota; species Marmota flaviventris. The sequence goes on from NC_092500.1 coordinate 169,462,012, forward strand.
ATATTATGAATGAAGAAACTGAGGGTCAGAGAGGCCAAGTGACATTTCCATTCAGTAGAGAGAGTTGAGTAAGATACATCGACATCTTAATCCTAATGACTGTGAATGTGGTCTTATTTGGAAAAAAGGATTTCCTCAGATGTCATTAAAGATCCCAAAATGAGATCATCTCTGATAACCCAAGTGGGCCTTAAGTTCAATGGCAAGTCCTTATGAGTGATACACAGAGAAGCCATACAAAAATGGAGGCAGAGATTGGAGAGAAGAAGCCTCAAGCCAAGGAATGCCCAGGGTGACCATAAGCTGGAAGAGGCGGGGAAGGATCCTCCCTAGAACCCTGGAGCAAGCGTAGCCTGCTGGCACCTTGAGTTTGGAATCCTCACCACTGTTTTGTGGTAAGGTGCTCCAGCCCTAGGAAACCAGTACCCTCAGTAAATAACAAAACCAGGAGCCAAAGTCACGATGATTCTTCCACCGTATCTCAGCAACCAGCATTTGTACCTGGTCTGATTTTTTCCTCAAGAGGATCTGTGTACAAGAATCTCAGGGTACACGGGACCCTTAAAAATCCTCCTGCTAATTGCTACACCATTTCTATTTCAGCCAAGATCTGAAAGATCTGCTGCGCATGGGATGCTCTGAGGAAAGACACAGAAGACACGGGGGCAGAGGGTAGGCAAGACCTCCTGGAGAGCACAGCAGTGCCAAGGAGCACCCGGCCTGAGAGGAGCCTGGCGGCACCCTAGTTAGCCTCTGGCATCAGCGGTCAGTGGAGCCAGGACAGCAGCCTCCCCAGCGCTTGGCCTGCTGGTGTGACCTAAGTGTCATCTTGCACAGGCGGTTCAACAGTCATGCCATGTCATGCCACAGCAAAACACAGGCTGGTGCATGCTCCCAAGCACTTTGTAGGAACACCGACTGGTCAGTTAAGAGGCCCCTGTGGGGCTGGGCATGGATCGACACAGCAGGTGGGAGAGGACTTCAGCTTCAGCTGGCCCAGATGCCAGTGCGGCCTTACCCCAGGTGACGAGGGGCCATCATGCCATTTAGGTGAAATGCCTAGGGTGGTGAACTGACTTTGCATCTTGACAGTGGGATGAGTGGTGGACTGGGTTTATTCAGAACAGAGGGGACCCACTGGGTTGATGCAAGGTACACTGGGACTAAACACTAGAATGGGACAGGGAACCCACAGAGGCCTCCACACCAGCGAAGGAGTCTGTATCTTGTATTCAGTTAGAAAGGCTTTGGTGTCCTTTGAATGAGAGGAGAGGGCGGTGGTGAGGCTTATGGGGACAGCAATAACAACGGCTGCCATTTCTTCAGCATCTACTTTGTACCAGGAAAAGCAAAGGCGTATCTAATTTATTTTTGATAATGAGGAAATGGCAGCTCTGCACAGTTGGGTAAAGGATACCAAGTCACACAGACAGTAAGAAGCAGAGTTGGGATTTGAGTCTGTGTGTGTTCCCTCAGGAAGCCTGCTCTGTGCGCAGGTTCAAGTACAGGCACAAGGAGATTTAGCAGCAGTGTCGGCTTGGGGAAAAGATTAGGAGGGGAAGGCTGGCATTGTTTTGTCCAGGCAGGCTGGGGACCCACCTGGGCTGTCATTTCCATCCCACCCAGCACTGCTCTCCCACCTACAGACTCACCCATACACTTCCCCAGCTCCAGCTTCTAAGCAGGTTCAAGTACAGGCACAAGGAGATTTTTCCAGGCATCCCCTGTGCCTGGAAAAGCAAGTGAGCATGCGTTTTTATGGGTGGAATGAGCCATTAGCTTCACCAGTACATAAATTGGTGAGTGATCATCCCACCAAGCAGAGAGTCAGCCACGAGGCCTCAGACTCAGAGGGGTGAGTTTTGAATGGGAGAGGGCATGGCTGCTGGGGAAGCCCTAGAATCAGGGAAGATGTTGATGAGAGGGATCTCATGGCGGGATGGTGGGGAGGAGAAGATGCCTAAGGTGAAATATCAGTATCCCCAATTTCCCTTGAACACCAGAGTGTCAGAGGTGAGGAAATCACCGAACAGATGCATGATCACAGAAAGGGGGACTCTCCGGGAGGAGCTGTCTCAATCCTGGGGAACAGGACAGACTTTCTGATGATCACGCGATGAGACACAACAGGCCCAGGTAGGCTAAATGTCCTGTATCACACACAACAATTCCATGCAGGAAAAATACCCCATCAGAAATGCCAGTGACTTCCTCTGGGGACACAGGTCCGGAGGTCACACAGCAAGTTGCTGGCAGAGAAAGGTCAGGAGCCCATGCATCTGGACTCCAGCGTTGGCACCTTTCTTCTTCACACTGGCCCCTTCTCCCCTCCAAACACCAGGCTGGATGAGAGGAACAGCCACCCCGGGGCCAGCAGAGCAGCATCCAATGAGAAGGTGGGCATGCGGACAGGATGCTACAGGGAGCCTCAGCAGGACCATGCTCCCCGGCTTTCTACAAGGCGGGTAGTAACAGGAGCAGGCAGAGGAGAGTGCTGAGTGCTCAGGCACCACCTGGTGCCGCCACCCCCCCAGCGTGCACACAGCCTCCCAGGTGCTCTGACTGCCCACGTGGCACAGTGAGCCGCACTGTTCTTGTCACTCTTAAGAAATGCCCAAATAGCACTCTCAGGATGCGTCCAGGCCCACGCGGACTATTTTTGAGGGATAAGCAGCTAATGGATGCCCAAATGGTTTGAGTAGAGCTCTCCTTGGCAAGGGTCCTGGAGGCCAAATATAGGAACTCTGGCACAGAATTGGTACAGCAGCTTCACGGTGGGGGAACCATGAAGGCTGAGCCAGGTCCTCCAGCCACAGGCAGAGTGGGAAGGGCTTCTTCCAGCTGTGCACTGGACCGGCCTCTTAGGAGTCCAGGTCAAGTTCTGTGTTCACCTGGTATTAGCTGCGTAAGTGACCTCAGAGTCACATGTCTTCACATTGGACTGGAATTGTACCATCTCAGAACAGTAACTTAGCTTACTTCACACTGACCAGGGGCTCTGTGCGCAGCTTGTGTCTTATTTGAGTTTAAAATCAAAAGGAGTTAAATTATTTTTTTCATGAGTGTGGTTTTCAGTCTTTCCACACTATTTATTAAATATTGAATTCCATGCCAAGTCCTCTGTTAAGTCCCAGAATAACCCCAGGTGGGGAATCTTAGGGAGTTCTACAGATGCTCTGCAGGTCTTCAGCAGGGTCCTCTGCAATACTATGGACCATGTCATCAAGGAAGAAGGAGGGGATTACAGTAAAGACCATTTAGGGACAAGAGAGTCATAGAGGGGGCTGGCAGACAGAACGGTGTGTGATTCACTGGCTTTGGGGACTGGTAGTATCAAAGCTCCCCTTAGGTTTGCTTTTCAGAGCTTCAAGAGGAGACGCGGATGGTCGAGAGCTTCAGAATGCAGCATAATTGTGTTCTAGGAATGACCTGCTGGTGACAGCAGAACTCTGGAGGCCTAGGTCTGAGAAGGCCCTCAAGGTTCTAATGGCTATGCTGAGAGGAAGCCATTAGACAGCCCCAAATAATCCACAGTGATGGGACTTCCCAGGCTAATTTTTTTAATCTCCTATTCAATATACACAAGAGATTCAGCATGGCAGAAGTCAAGTTCAGGGTGTAAATTTTTATTCAGGACAGGCAGAGAATTGGGTTTGTGAGTCAGGCTCTGGGTGGGGTTCCAGAGTCAGGAGTAGTCTCAGGCACTAGCACCTGAAGCAAGCTCTGTAATTTCACTCCTGACAACGACATGGATGTTTGACAGTGCACCATGGTTGACCAGGAGCTTCCCGGTGCACGTGTGCTCATGCATCTTACACAAACTGCTTCAATTGCAAACATACTAGCCCTGAATGTCGGAAAGATCTATGTGACAGAGAAAAGAAAATAAGTATTTGCACTCTAGTGAGTTTACACTCTCAGCATTTCCTTGTTTTTTTTTTTCCTGTGCCTATTATGTTTGCATTATTGTAATCCATGTGTATACATTTTACCATTCACTCTCCCTGAAACCTATGAAATGGATATGATTAGACCCATTTTCCAGATGGTCAGTTTAGCAACTTTGTTTCCCTGAAGTGGGACAAGGAGGAAGGGATAGGCATAATTTGAACCAGAATCATTCTACATCAAATTTCATGCTGTTCCTGACGAAGCTCCATGCTGTTCTCAAATCCAGCCCTGTCCCTACATGGGAGCAAGGACAGCTGCCCATGGCACATGGTTGAAGTTGACTATCTCCAAATTGCCTCCCTATCCTGGGTGACCTCATGCTTAAAATTCTTACCATTAAGCTGTCCTTGGGTTCAGCTATGGCCTCAGACAGTCCCCATTTGAAAGCCTACACCTAACCTATCAAGCATAATAAATTGAGTCATTTTCATATTTGGACAGAAAAAGCAAGAGAACTTGTCGACATCCCCAGAGGGTCAAGTTCTTTGCCCATTCTGCAGTCCCACAGATGGAAGGAGTCACGGGGATCTCTAGATTTTTATTTCCCATCTCTTCTCAGATGAAGAGACAAAGGGTCTAGGAAATCTAGTGCCTGTCTGAGGCCCAAGGAGCAGAGTCCTACTTCCAGCCCAAATTAAACTACACGGAAAGAAGCCCCTTATCTTTTGCAACATCATTTTTATTTCTTTGTTCTTTCATTCTTATCCAGCGCTTATTTTTTAACATTACTTTAATTTTAACTTTAAATGGATATCACTTACAACTGTAAGTATACAAGTTAAGTATAAGTATAAAATGGTGTCCACTGATTTTCTTTGTGTGAGATAAGAGATTTAACAAAATTTTACTTCCTCTCTCTACAAACCTGGCTCTGTCAGAATGATCTGGATTTTTCAGTTTTGGATTGTCATTATCGATTTCTTTTTTTTTTTTAATGTTATTCACTCAACAAATATTTTTTTGAAAATCTACTGTATGCACTATGCAAAGTAGTAAGACTACATGATCACCTTACTCAACATATCCCTAGCCCAAGATATTTGACATTTTTTGCATTCGGCTTTGTAAATACGCTTACTATAATTAGACGTCTATAAAGGCTATTGTTCTGGTTGTTCATGACCATTATATGTCCTTTTTGAATTCAATTTTTTTAATCTGATCATTTTGACTATTTACAGTACTTCTTGGAGTAATTTTCTCCAGAAAGCCCTCATGGTATGTTTCTTGGGAGTGTCTGTGTCTGAGATGCTGAAGGTAAGTGGCAGGCAGCCCTGACCCTGGGTTGTCAGTCCCTATGCGTGTGCAGGGAGCAGTTAGCCTTGGATGCTGTCTGTCCGCTTGTTCTCACGTATGCACTCTGCACTTTGCACTTTGCTCCCTTTTCTGGTCTGGATTTCAGGCACAGACCCCCACCCCCCCGCCCAGGGACCCACCGACTCCCAGCACACTTCCCATCCTCCTTCCCCCAGATTCACATTCTCCAGCTTGTTCTATGAACTCTAGATTTGCCAGTGCCCTGTCATAAACCAGGCCAGCCACCGCCCCTTTTGATCTGTCTTGTTCTTCTCCCTCTCATCTCTGACAGCAGGACCCAAAGCAGGCAGGGCACACAGCTCTAACGCAAAGGAGCAAAAAGCTTTGGGCTTTGGTGGGGGAGAAAGGTAGGTATGTACATGTGAGTGGGGGCAGGTGGGAGAGGAATATGTGTGGGGTGCATGTATCTGTGGATCCTCCTACCTTCCTATTGGGACTATAAATGGGAAGGGTGATTTTTTGGATGGGGGGGGTCCTTGATCATTCTCAAACAAAAATAGAAAAAGCAACCTTTCCCACACTGTTACATTTCTGAATATAACAAATGCTAATTTAATAAGCAAACCAGGTAATGCATGATGCATGTTCATTTCTCAAGCTAACAAAGAGTTCGGTCCTCTAATAAGCAATATAAAAATTGCATTTTTCCCCATTACATAATTCCACCCAAATTTCTATGCTTCTTCCAAAAAAAAAAAAAAAGAGTCATTTCTTCAAACTTTCTAGGAATTCTGTCTCCAATGAAAGTCCTCGGGTAAGCAGGAAATAATATAAAACTGTAAAAAGGGACATAGCAGTCAGGATCTTAAGTGTTCTGGAAAACTTAGTCTTTTCTTTGGTTATGATCTTGATAATTTGAAATCCTATATGTAAAATCAACAACAACAGATCTGAACATTCCTGTTCTTCTTGCGTGGTCAATTGAAAGTGGACTCTGACCCCTCCCCTCCTCACCTGTCCTGCTTTCTTTGCCCTGTGTCCTTCTTTCCTGTTTCACTATCTTATTAGATCCCCATTTGTCAATCTGTGTTGCTCTGTTTTAAATACTGTCAATCAACCCTCTTTCCTCCTGGAGAAGGCACTTGGTTTAAACTGCCTGGTCAAAAGAGGGAAGGTGGCCAGTCTCACCTGTTCCTCAGATCTCTTTCATGGAGCCAAGATGGAATCTAGATATGAACCACTCATCCAAGCAAAAATGTGAGGAACACCCCTACCCCTCCACCAACAGTAAAACCCAGAGTCCTGCTCACCCATGGAGTCACATTCCAAGATATCCCACAGGTGCCTGAAATCCAGGATATACTGTTTTCTCCTCTACATACATACCTATGATAAGGCTTCATTTATAAATAAGTCACAGCAAGAGATTAACAACAATAGCTAGTAATAAAATAGAGTAATTATCATAATATACTGATAAAAGTAAGTTAAAACTTGCAAATGGCTTATTTCTGGAATTTCCCACTTAATATTTTTGGACTTAGTTGCCCACAAGTAACTGAAACAGAGAAAAACAAAACCATGGATAAGAGGGCACTGCTGTATGTCTGCCAAACACTGGACTCCGGGGGAACATGCTAGACAAACCTTTAGAACACAGTATCTCACGAAAGAAACAGTCTCCCATTTAAAATAACACTTGGAATGAACTGTAACTTTCAGGCACTCATTTTGTATCTGCCAATGAGCACATATAGTGTACAACATACAGTGTACATCCTGATTGGACACATACACGTGTACTCACAAATACACACATAACTGAAAATGCATTCCTAAGTAAAAAGGCACAGAAAACATAATTTACCCATTATATTGGCTGTGTTCTAAATTTTTTCAATTCTACCTTATCTCATATTATTAAAAGACATACTGGTTATAATCCACAAAATTCATTTCATAATCTACTAAACAGGTCTTAGTCTGTAGTGAGGAAGACTAAACCTATCTCCAGGGCAACGCAGAAGCCTCCTCTAACGCCTCTCTGCTGGTGGTCATCCCCCTTCTTCTTGAATGCCTTCAGTGAGGGAAACTCACTTCCCACAAGGAAGCATGCTCTCTGGTGAAGCATCGAGCAGTTAAAGAACCTTGCTCACTCCAAAGCTGCAGGTGTGGCTGGGCGGAGCTGGGGATAACAAGAGGTCTGGAAAGAGCTGGCAGGAGCTAGGCAGCCTCCGAGAGGGCTGGAAGCACTGTTCCTAACAGCAAGGCAGGGGCTCCGTGAGCTACAGGAGAGGACAGGGCTCTGGGAGGCTCCGGTTCACTTCTGTGGAGCCACAGATCAGAACTGCCCCTTCTGCCTTCCTTCCCCTCCAGCACTATGATCATCTCCACATCTGATGTATGATCTCATTCCCCCTGGCACCCGCCCGTGGGAGAGCTCTCCTCCCCCTAGAGGGGGCCTCAGCCTCCATGGAGACAGATTCCCCCACATTCCCTCCGACCTTCCCACCCACCCACCCCTCAGGGCTCCAACAGGCCACTTCCAGCACCCCCCAGCAGTGTTCTCTTGTCCCTGGGACACAGGGGCATCCCTGCCTGGGCTATGCAGAGAAGGGCACCCCGAACATGTCTGACCTACCCCCCTAAGACTCCCTGGAGACCTGCCCAGCTTCAGGACAATGAGGCTCCCCCACACCTGATGGCATCTTCCTGGGAGAAATAAAACAAAGACATGGCCACCACGTGGGACTGAGCCGGCCACTGGACATCAAAGCTCCAGGTCCTGGTCCCGGGCATGAGAAAAGGAAAATGCCTAAACTCCTGGAAGGGTGGGGGTCTGAGTGAGGAGAGAGGACCAGGGCGTGGCAGGCCTGTGCTCCTGCAGCCTCAGACTTTGAGCCCGCTGGCCCCGCCAGGTAGGATCAGGTTGACCTCAGGGTGGGGCGGGGCGAAGCAGAGGGGATGATCTCATTGCATCCTTAGGATCAGGAGGAGAAAGTAAGGGGGTGGAGAGACAAGGAGAAGGATGAAAACGGGAAAGAAAGACCAGGAAAGCTGAAACTGTCAAACACAGGGCAGCTTCAGGCTTGAAAGGGGTCTTCGGGTCAGAATCAGTTCCAGGGGAAACCAGGTTCCAAGCCAACCCTTTCTCCCTCAGCAACAAAACATTTTTATGCAAAAATAACTCACCAGGGACCTCCCTCCGACACTGCCTCTCTCCTGAGCTCTGGAACAAAAGTGAGGATCCCACCCTGGCCCCTGCCCCTCACCAAGCACCATCCCCTGCCTCGCCCTGCTTCCCCCAAGGCTTGACAAAGTTTAAATGACTGAGTGAAACCAAAGGCAACACAAAGGGCCCGGACCCTCCGCCCCTCCTCTCCGTGGCTGCTGTTTTGCTTCTTTCTTTTGTTTGAAAACCTCCGACCCTTTGCATCTCATGTCTTCTTACCTGCAGTCCAGTTAGAAGCAAGCGAGCTGCTCTCTCCTCACTCCCTCAATTAGTGGTACCCTGGGCTTCTCTCAACATCAGCACCACTGCTCGCCTCTTGCCATGACATCACCTCCGAGCTCTCTGATTGGCCAGCAGTAGGTTGCTTGGCAATTGGACAGTCTCCTCTGGTGGAGCGGGGATTGCCTGAGCGAGTAACTCTTAGCAGGCCAGGGAGTGGGAGATGATGTCAGACAAAGGGCTGCTTTCCCCACTGCCCGTGGAGCCGGGGAGGCAGAGAGTGAGGGTGGCGAGAGGGAAGGGAGGGAGTGGTAGGGGGAAGGTGGGGGGCGGCACAGCCTGCACACTGGGGGAACCATGAATGATTTGGGGAATCTTTAGCTCCTTCAAATCTGGGGGTGAGAGAATATGGAATCTAGAGAAGCAAGAAGATAGAACAGATGAACCCTAAAAATAGCTTCCCAAAAGGCTGGATGCCTGTTTCCAGCTCTGTCAGAAGGCTGGTGGGTTAGGACAGCAACTCACAAGGTGGGAAGGGGCTGCAGAGAGCCCAGGGTGGAGCTGGCAAGGGCTTCATGCAGGGGTCCCAGGAGAGCAGGGCTTCCCCCTGGCGGCCCTCAGGAGGTGTCGGCCACATCTGTGTTGGGGCATTTGCCCAGGACCAGTGGGTCCTCACAGCCCACATGACCAGCCTGGGTCTACCAGAGGGAGCCACAGGTAGGAGCCCAGACTAATCTTTACCCTAGAGGTTCCTAAATGTGGTGGGATCCTGGGGGGAGGGGATGGGTCATCTACAGTGCCTTCCGTGCCCTTGGGGAACCCAGGGAGCCCCTGATGAAGGAGGCTCAGCTGCTCACTGTCAGCCTGTGGGCAGGAGAGGACAGGTGAAGCAGGAGGGTTGAGGTGCCCTGCAGAGCAGGACTCCTCCTGGGGGCGCCTCCATGTGACCATCCTCGCTTTCCACCGCCCAACCTTCCTCACTCAGTTTTCTCGGGAAGGACTCACTTTTAATTGTGGCAAAACATTCAAAACATAAGTTTTGCCCTTTTTCCAGTGTGGGGAATCAAACCCAGGGCCTTGCACATACTAGGCGAGCCCTGTACCACTGAGCCACATCCCAGCCCACTGACATTGTTAAGTATCCCATACATTCAGTGGCACTATATACAATCAGTGTTGTGTGACTGTCACCAACCATCTCCCGAAGTTTTTCATCTCCCTGACATTCATCTGTAACCATTAAAACCGCCCCTTTCTCCCTAACCTCTGATCTACTTTCCAATTCTATTAATTTGTCTGATTCTAAGTATATCATACAAGTGACATCATGTAGTGTTTGTCCTTTTGTGTTGGGATTCTTGCACATGACTTGATGACTTTGAGGATCATCCCTGTGCAGTGTGTTTCAGAATGACATCACCTCACCTCAGTATGACATCACCTCACCTCAGTATGACATCACCTCACCTCAGTATGACATCATCTCACCTCGGTATGACATCACCTCCCGTCAATGTCATCATTCTCACCCTCGACCGCCACACCTCTGGTCACTGAGACTGCACATAATGATTAAAGGTTACCTTGAACTCAGCCCATGCTTTGACATCCTTTTTCTAACTACAACAGCACTGTCGAGGATCTGAAGGTGGCCTGCTGAATGTAGAGGACCTGCTTCCCACAGCTGGGGCCCAGGCCCTGCGGGCTTCTGCAGGGGGACCCACATGGACATATGTCTCCCAAGACGACTCCTCATCAGGACTCAAGGACGCTTGTCAGGGGACTTGGGGGTGTCAGAAAAACCGACAGCCCTGCCTGACTTTGGGGTTTGCAGCGCATGCAGCTGTCCTCTCCTGAACTCCCCCCACAGGGCTGCAGGGACAGCAGGAGAGACGTCATTCTGCTCCACATTCAGTGAGTGCCTTTGAACAACACACTCTCCATGCATGTCACAGGCCACCACCACCCAGGACCCTCAGGCCAGGCTGGCCCATGTCAGAGGGAACTGAAGCGCCTGAGGGTAGCAGAAGCATTTCCTTCAGGGTGTGGAGGCAATAGAGGCCGCACCGCACCGCATGCCAAGCCGGGATCTGGAATCCAAGCAAACCTCAAATGTACGGCTGCCCTGGCTGTCAGGAGCCCTCTCTCCTTCCCCACCTGCCTCTCCTCCCAGCCCTGAGGAGCTGCAACTCCACAGATCTGCTGGCTCTGAAAAGTGAGGGAGGGGGAGCGGAGACAGGGGGTTGCCATGGTGATGGCAGCCAATAAGAGATCCTCTGCTGCCAGGAGAGGGAGGCACCGGGTGGAGCCCCCCATCCTGACTGGGAAGGAGGGTGGGGTGGGGACAGTGGGGGTGAAGGGGAGCAGGACGTCACTACCCGAGAGCAGAGACCAAGGGGGAAAGAGGAGAAGTGAGGAGGGCTGCTCCATTTCTCTCTAGCTGCTGTTTGAGTGCTAGGTTGTGGTGGGCAGCACACACACACACACACACACACACACAATCTGTCCAGGGAGCATCTACCCCATTTATACCAAATAGACGCTCTGCAAACAACCTCACCTGTTAAGAGGTGAGGCCTCAATTTGAATGTTGGGGCAGAGAAGGGAAAATAATATTGGAAAGAGAGGGAGTGAGGGGTGGGCAGAGCTACTGCCTGGACATCTTCCCAGTGGGAGGAGAGTCCTGGGGCTTCCTGGGGTGAGGCAAAGCCACCTGCAGCAGTGATGGATAGAAAAGCGCAGAGTTAGTAGGAAACGGGACAGGCATCGAGTCCAAAGGAGAAGGGGTGAGGAGAGACCAAAGGAATCAGCAAGGTCAAAGCTAGGAAGCTTGGAAGGGTGGCATTGAGACCAGGGACGGAGGAGAGGCTGGGCAGGGGCTGAGCTCGTCACACCTTGGTGCTCAAAGCTCCCAGGAGCCTTGATGAAGAAGACATGGCCAGAGACTGTCCCTGCACCTGCCGAGTCAGTGTTGGGTGGGGCGGGTAGGTGTTTAATGGTCAGTGTTGGGGGGGTGGGGGGGTGGTGATTGGTTCCCTAGGTGCAGCCTTTGGACCTCAGTCAAGGTGCGTGGCCCCCCAGACACGCAGATCCACGCCCCTGCCTCTGCGTAGACTCTCACAGCTCCTCACAGCTCAGGCTGCGCTGTGGCAACAGCATTCAGACCCTGAATCTCCACACACTGCCAGGCTGCACCGTGGGGACCCGATTCATTTATCTCTAACCAAGAATCCAAGGGCAACCGCTGCCCAATGACCTGATCACCCTGTAATCACACACTTGCAGCCACTGGGGCACAAGGAGCACCTCAGTCCCCAAAGGGACCCCTGCCTTTGACCCAGGTAGTTCTACTGAAGACCAATTGGGTAGTCTCCCTGGGGACATTCATGGAGCCTCTGACCTCTTTCTAAATCTCAGAAAATGGGGTGTTTGCCTCACTTCAGAAGACCTGATCAACACACGTGTGTCCGTATCACTTGCAAAAATGCGATTTGTAAAAACATATAACATAAATGGGTGTTTATTTTCTGCCTTTACTTTAGGAGGAGACAAAGGTTTGGGGGGTTTATGTAGAATTAGTTGAACTGATAATTGTCAGGAATTTACTTAACACTAAGGAAAAACATGTATGCATGACGTCACTTTTTAAAACATGAATGCTTATTTCACTGACTCAGAAGCCCCTGCGACGCCAGTGGCTTACATTTCTCTCAGTAAATTGAGTAAATTGAGACACAAATAAATGCAGTCAACTAGAATTTAAGCAATGTATATTGTCCGTGCTGTTTGTTTATGCCAACGATTAGATTTGTAAACTAAATTGTATTGGCAGATAATGTTTATAACAAAATATATTCTGTTTAGAAAAACAAAACATTTATCAAGTAAGCTAAGACCTGGATGTCACTAGAGAACAGTGCCTGGCACAACTACAAGCTTAATAAATGTCAGCCATTATTGTGATTGTCATTAAGTACAACACAGACTACCCATAAGTCTCAGTCGTGCAAGTAGCAGAAGCCCATTTCAAACTTGTTTTTTTCAAGAAAAGTTTATATTAAAATTTAACAGTAAAACGTTTAAAAATACACAATCCTATTAGAAAATGGACAGTGGATATGAAGAGAGGTTTTATCAATGAGAATATACAGATAGCATATACACACATGAGAAGGTATTCAACAACACTAGCCATAAGGGAAATACAAGTGTGAGTCTCTGTGAGCAATCACAACATACTTATTAAAAGAGTAAAATAAAAGTAGTTGCAACACCAAATGCTAGTGAGCATGCAGAGAAACTAGATCAGTGAGACGTTGCTGGAGGGAATGGAAAATGGTACTCCAGAAAACAGTTTGGCAGTTTCTTAAAAGATTTAACACACACTAACCAGATGTGTTTGTCAGCTTTTCAATGCAGTGACAAAATACCTGAGATAACTTAAAAGAATGAAAGGTTTACTTTGGCTCATGGTTTCAAAAGGTTCCATCCATGGTTGGCTGGCCCCATTGTCTCTGGGGTGAAGTGGACCATCATGGCGCAGGACCAGGGTGGAGCAGAGCTGCTTACCTCCCGGCAGCAGCTGGGAAGCAGACAGAGTGGGGGTGGGCGGTAAGGTCCAGGGACAAAATACACCCTTCAAGAGCAGCCCCCGGTGACCTGCCTCTTCCAGTTAGGCCCCACCTCCCAACATCTCCACTACCTTCCAATAATGCCACCAGCTGGGGACCAAGCCTACCACACAGGAAGTTTTGGAGGACATCCCAGATCCAAACCGCAACACCAGGGGACCAGGCAATTGCTCTCCTCAGCATTGTTCCCGGGGAAATGAAAACTCATATTCACACAAAAATCTGTGTACAAATGTTAGAGCAGTTTTATTCATCATAGCCCCAAACAGGAAATCATCAAGAAGGCCCTCAAGAGGTGAACGGCTACACAAACCAGTATATCCACACCACGGATAGTTACTGATGGGCGTTAAAAAGGAATAGACTCCTGATGCAGTGAGTTGAATGATCTTTGGGAATTATGCTGGGGGTGGGGGAAGGATGGCCTGTCTCAAAGGGTTACAACTATATGATTCCATGGATAGAACAGTCACAAAAAGACCAGATGACAGAGGTGAGAAACAGATTGGTAATTATCGGGGCTTAGGAATGGGGGTGGAGGGTGACTAAAGAGGTATCAGAGAAAGGAATCCTCCTGGGCGGAGCAGTTTTGCATCATGAGGGTGGCGGTGTCTACACAAATCAGTGTGGGGCGTGAAATGGCCCAGGACGCACTCCACCACTGTGGGCTCCTGGTCCTGACATGGTACTGTAGTGACCTCAATTGCAACCCTGGGGGAAACTGAGAGTAGAGAACATGGGGCCTCTCTGTACTATCTTTGCAAGTCCTTCTGAATCTATGATGACTTCAATATAGACAGTTACCAAAAAGGAAAAAGTAAAAAAAGGAGTCGAGACTATTTCATGGAACCCAAAGATGGTTCCACCCCAGAAATGAGTCAGGCAAGCAATCACGAAGCAGCTCTGCATCTCTCTCGCCCCCCAGCCCACCCGGCCTGCTTGGCAGAGACGCCTGCTTCTTCTCTGCAGACCACCTTTCTGCTGTTTGTGCCCATGGCTGCCACTGCTAAGTAGAGGCACTGGCATCTTTGTCGTCAGCCACACAGAGAAATCCATTTGCTGTCTCCTAGATCCGATTCAAAATTCCCAGAAAAATAAAATCTTCCAGCCCTGCGTGGGCCAGGTTTCCATACCCAGATCCACGGCAGAGGGAGCCCATGTGCATTTCTACCTGCCGACACCTGCTCCTCCTCGGCTCCTGTTGCACTCAGAGGTGAGGCTCGGGTCCCAGGCAAGGCCCCTTTCTCCTCCAGGAGAGACTCATCCAGCCTGTAGAGGAAATGACAACCATCCACCCTCGAGTCCCACCTGATGGGAACCCTGGGAGGAAGGCTGGACACAGCCATATCGCTTTCCCACTTAAAAACACAAGAGGCAACTCCAGGCCCACAGCCACGCGTTGGTCACCGGCTTGAGGTGCACATTAGCTCTGGCAGGACACCTGACAAAGCTCATGGCCATCTGCATGTTGATCCCTGCTGGCGCCTGGAGCGGGTCCCGTGGTAGCCAGTGGTGCCAGTCCACCTTCTGTCCATAAAGATATTGCCCTTCTCCAGGGTCCTTCACAGCCACCCTGGGGCAACTTTGGGGCAGAATAACTTGGCTGTGGTTTCCTGACGCCTTCTGCGGGGAGCTGGCAGCCTCCAGGACTGGGTCTGTGCTCTCCCGAAGGCCCGAGATGCCTGCCAGTGCAGTTGTGTCCATCTAAAGACCCTGTTGTCCGGGCTACGGTTTTCTTGGCAACAAAAAAAACCTGTAAAATCTTAACTGGCAGCCCGTCGATTTAATTTAGGGAGTCTGCGTTTGCTCAAAGCCGACTCCAGACAGCTTGCTAAGCAGGAGAGCCGGAGCCGGGCTGTGCCTGTGGGCTTCAGTTCTTAGAAGGAAGCTGGAGGGCTGTGCCTGAGTTCCCTGCCTGATGAATTTTGCCTTCAGGTGTGGAGGACACCAGCAAAGAAATTCTGCCTCTGCCTGGTTGGCTCTGTGAGCTTCCCAAACCAGGTCCTAAAGTACAGTCCATGGCGAGAGGCATCCCACCCTGGTCTTGCAGGAGGGCACCACAGAAGGCCTCGGAAGCACATGAGAAGGATCAGGGTTCCCCAGTTCCCCCAGCCCTTCCTGGGTGTCCTTGTTCCAATTGCCAGAACCTCCCTGTTTCATAATTGGTGTGCCAAATTTAGTTCTGGATGTAGGTTGCTGCAGAGTGTAACAGCTGCAGCTCAGTCGGTCCTGTGATTACCTTCTAGGATGGACTCTCTGTGGTCTCCGATCCTATACCATGAGCAGAGAGGCCTTCAGGAGCAGGGTTGCATAACTGACCTGATTGTCGATATCCATTTGCAGTGACAGTCTCAAACTTGACACTTCCCCGGGCACCTTGCTGAAGCCCCAGGGGGTCTCCAACACAACCTGACATCCTTCAACCTGACCTTCTGAGCCCCTAATTCCTCAGTCTCACTAGAAAAATTCTCCAAGTTCCAAAACCCATCCGACACTCATTTCACTAGTGGTTTCAGTCTGCAGGTCACTGATGGCCAGCTTTCAGTTCCAGCATCATGGAATCCAAGTGTCCCCACCCCTGAAATGGGTCAGCTATGTGGTCACGTGCAGCTTCATTTCCTGTTTGCACCTTATTCCAAGTTCATTTGGTTATAAATGAACAGGAAACTACTCCAAATTACCATGAGCAAAATCAGAAAATTTATTCAAGTTTAAAGGAACATCACATAGAAACCAACACACAAAGGACAGCTGGGTTGGAGCCAGGAATTGAAAGCTAACAGAACCTGGAAGTCCCGGGCTCTATCTCCCGAACTCGTGCTCCCCGCACCCTTTCATTCTGTGTTTAAAAGGCTATTTTTCCTCCTACCTCATGACAGACTGTGACTCCCCAGCCCTGACCATTCTGTGTTTCCTAGCTTGGAAAGACAGACGAGTCTTCTCTTTATCCCAACTCCAAAATATCCAAGCAAGAGAATCTCTCTGGCTCAGCTCAGGACAGATGTGTGTGTGGCGCCTGGGATTTGGGCCAGCGGGTTGGTGTCCTAGTGCAAATCTGCATGGAATGGGAGTCTTGCTCTGAGTGAGGCCAAGTGGGTAGTGGAGGGCCAGTAGGATTACTGCCTAAGGATTAGCAACCACCAATGAGACAGGAATGTTGTGCACATCATCTAAATGTCTTTGAAAACAAGGTCACTGCAGAACACTTGAATTAGGTTGGACTGAGAAAACTGGGGTTGGGAAGAATGTTTGCAGTACCCGTGCCCTCATCTGTAGCTCTGGAGTTGCCTTTCCCCACCCCCCACAAAAATTCCAGGGGCTGAACACTCCAAGGATGCAGAGGAGGCAGCCCACAAGTGACTCTTCAGCAGAGGGTCAGGCTCTGGGGCATGAGGTGGCCACCTCCCCAGCCAGCCAGTTCTGCCTGTTTACACGTTTCTCTGTGCACAGGGTGCTAGAATCAGGGTTCTGGAATCAGCACTAGGGTCATCCTGACTCATTCCCTTCCTGCCCTGCTCAGAAGCACACATGGGGAAAGGGTTGACTTGGAATCCTCCCTTATAAAGGTTTAAGGACTTCAGAGACTTGGAGGATCATGAAAGCAGGCTTCAAAAAGGGCAGCATAGAAACACACACACACACACACACACACACAAAGTTAACAAAAAGCCACTGTGACTTTCACTTACCTTCCGGTGTAGTTTAGGATCTGATCCTTTCTGTTCAAGGGATCCAAAACCAGTTTAGGTCAATGATAGATGAATTTAAGCACAGTAATCTTGAAAATATATTTGCCCATGAAAAATCAGTTCATAACCAAAAATCCAAGAAAATTAGAAATGATCGTAAGCAGAACACAAGTGGCATTCTTGTATTCCAGCCAAATAAGTAGGGCATTAGAGGAAAAATAGAAACAGGTAAATTAAAGGAAGTGTGACGAGAGAGGAGACTGGTAGATTTGGAGGTCACTGGAATATGGATTAGAAAGTCTGTGCTTCATATTGTGCTTTCCAGAGAGAATGGTTAAAGTTTTCTCATTAGGAGGAAAAAAACTCACATTTTCAGCTGATTTTCTAGAAAAATATCAGTGTTTTATTATCTGGACAGATTGTTCTTGATTAACATGGAATTTGCACGTATGATCCACTTCTGTGAGGTACTTCGGGAAGTGATGAATCCCATCGGAAGGGATGGAAAAGCCATCAGGGGCTGCTTGGGGCTGCTTGGGGCTGGGTCAGGGTTGAGCTTTGGTGAGGGTGGAACAGGAAGGGATTTGGGGGGTGATGGAAATATGCCACATCTTGACTGTGGTAGTGACTACATGGGTTTATGTATTTGTCAAAACTCTCCAACTTAAAATGAATATTTTTGTTGTTGGTGGTGGAGTATATCTCAATAAAACTGATCTGAAAACAACAGAATGCTGTGCAGTAATGCAATGTCTGTGTCTGTATCTAGACCGAGATCTATGATGAGGAAAGGAATGCTGCCCCAGGAGCACTGCGGGCACCACCATCCTGAAACGGAAGAGCTGTGCCTTCCCTCTGTCCATTGAGGACAGCAGCAGGGCCGGGGGCACAAGGCTCCACATGGTGGCCTGGGGCTGCAGGTGGGGATGGGAGGTGGTGAGTTATGAGATGAATGAGCTCTGAGGGTCTGTGCTGCAGCACATGATTGTAGTTAATATTTAAAACACTTAGCATGAGAAAGCAGATGTCAAATGTTGGGGGGTGGGGGTACCCACATCAGGTAATGGATATGATAATTAATTTGATTTCGGAACTCCTTGGACAATGGACATGTATAGCAATTCACATCTTACACTTTAAATATATATGATTTTATTTGCCAATTATATCTCAATAAAGAAAAAAAAAAAAGAAATGAAAGACTCTCCAAAGCAAACCATGTGGACAAGGCAGGTAGACTAAGGGGCAGGGTCTTTCTCATAGCAGGGAAAGGAGGAGATTCAAGCCCCGAGACCAGCCTGGGCCCAACCTGGAGGTCGACAGGGCAGACTGTAATGGGGGCTCACCTTTGTGCCTGGGGGTTGTGCTCAAATAATAGGGCACCAAACAACTGGGGCTCAATAACCCGCACATCCAGCCAGGTTTGCAGCTTTGGCTGAAGTTACCCGTCCCACCCACTCTGACCAGGGAGCATTTGGAGTTGGGGGCACTTCCCTCTCTGCCCTCCGCCTTGGCCTCTGCTGCTCCTACCCTCTGTACCAGGATGGGGGCGGTGTAGGGGATGAGGGGGAAAGTATTGGTCGTCTGAGGATGCCCTCATGGGAATGAATTTGTCACTCTTTGTCACCCTCTGGGCCTCGCAGGTGTCTACAGGTGACTATTTTTCTTGGAGCAAAGAGTCCTCCCCCATTTCCTGACCTTTGTTTCCTCGCAGGTCCCTTGCAGGGTGGAGGAGGGTGTTACGGTTTAGATGTGTGGTGTCCCCCCAAAGCTCCTGTGTGAGACAATGCTAGAAAGTTCAGAGGTGAAACGATGGGGTCCTAAGGCCTTGACCTAACCAGTGCATGAATCCCCTGACAGGGATGAACGGTGGTCACTGTAGGCAGGCGGGGCGGGAGGAAGCAGGTCAATGAGGACGTGCCTTTGGGGTTTACAGTTTATCCCTGGAGAGCAGATCTCACCCTGCCCACCTCTTCCTCTCTCCTCTCTGAGGTGCTTCCCCCCACAGAACCCTTTTGTCATGATGTGCTGCCCCACTTTGGTCCCACAGCAATGGAGTCAGCGACCATGGACGGAACCTCTGAAACCTTGAGCCCAAGTAAACTTTTCCTCCTCCTCTATGTTGTTCTTGCCAAGTCATCTGGTCACAGCCACCAAAAAAACCACAAAAAAACCTAAATCAGAGGGGTGAGTACATCTCCTCTAGCTAATCGCCAGGTTCTCTAGCATCCCCTGTGAGTTGGGGGGGGCGGGTACACCTCAGCTTCTTTATGTGCGGTCCCTCTCCTCTTGGGGCAGCCCCCCGGGGCAGAATCTAAGTGTCATGACTCACAGGCCACTTCTGATTCCCGTGGGGATCCTAGATCCATGTTGCTCTAACAGAGCTTGCAGGTGCAACCCAGCAAGGTACAACCACATTTGGGGCGGCCTTCCTAGACTCTGACATGGGCACTGCCAGTCAAACACCAGCCCTCCAGTGTGATTCCTCAAGCCTTGGTCACACCAGTCCACTGTAACCTCCCAGCTCCTGAAGTCACACAGTAGGTGTTCCACGTAGTTCATTAGTCATGGAGCTGGAGAGAAACACGTCCTTCCTTCTCCAAGGCTGTTCATGCTCAGGGTGGGAAGGAGTTGAGGTTGGTGGCTTGGGAGGAACATGGATCCAAGCACACCAACAAGGCTCCTACAAGAAACACTCCCTCACTGGGGTTGTCGCTCAGCGGTAGAGTTCTCGCCTTGCACGTGCAAGACTCTGGGTTCAATCCTCAGCACCACATAAAAATAAATAAATGAAATAAAGGTATTGGGTCCAACTACAACTAAAAAATAAAAAATATTAAAAAAAAAAAAAAAAAGAAGAAACACTCCCTCTGACCCCGGCTCTCCCCTTTGGTTTCTCCACTTGTTATGGGTTGAGGGAGAAAGGTCATCCACACCCCTTCCACCCTATGCTTCAGGGTCCCACTCTTCACTTTAAAATAGGAAAGTGTTTGGTCTTATTTTGTTAGAATCTCAGCCTGAAATGACACCACTAAGAGCTCGGACATACTGACTCCTACACAAATCAGGTCCTCTGCTAAGTTCTTGACATAGATCACCATATTTAATTTTAATGACAAACCAACCTGGTGGGAATGACTATCACCATCCTACAGATGAGGACACCGAGTCTCAGGAACATTAACCAACTTGGCCAAGGTCACACTGCTATGTGGCAGAAGTGGACAGTAGACCCAGAAGTGTTATTCTATGTAGGTCAATACTGTGAAAGGAAACTGGGGTTGTGCACCAGCCTTCAAGGAGTGTGCAACTCAGACAGGATATATGTCATCGCCTTCTCCTTCTCTTCTACACTTCTGTGCTTCCTCCTTATAGCACCCCACCCCACCCCACTCCTCCTCTAAGGGCTTGAACTCAATGTTGACACTGCACTTTCACCGTGTATGTTACTTATCTGTCCCTCTCATTTGAGTATGAGGTCTTTGAGGGAAGGACCGTGGCTTTGTAACCTAACATCCTGGCTGCATGAATCTCAGTGTCTGGTAGGAGTTCAAAAACTGGAATTAAGGACAGAATGAAAAAAAAAAAAAGAGGGTGTAAACTGGCCATTGATACCCCAACCTGGTCTCAATATGGTTATAGACAAACCTACATAAATACAGTTATCTCATACTAGACAAAGCCACCATTGGAGAAAAGATAGCCTCTTCAACAAATGGTGCTAGGAAAACTGAAAATACATATGTAGCAAAATGGAATTAAACCCCTACCTCTCAACCTGCACAAAACTCAACTCAAAGTGGATCAAGGACCTAGACATTAGACCAGAGATCCTGCACCTACTAGAAGAAAATGTAGGCCCCACTCTCCATCATGTTGGCTTAGGAACTCAATTCCTCAACAAGATTCCCAAAGCATAAGAAGTAAAATAAAAAAATCAATAAATGTATGGTATCAAACTAAAAAGCTTATTCACAGCAAAGGAAACAATCAAGAATGTGAAGAGAGAGCCTAGAGAATGGGAGAAATCTTTGCCACCTACAACTCAGATAGAACATTAATCTCCAGGATATATAAAGAATTTCAAATAACTTTACACGTACACAAAAAAACATAACCCAATCAACAAATGGGCAAAGGAACTGAACAGACACTTCACAGAAGAAATATGATAGGTCAACAAATACATGAAAAAATGTTCAACATCTCTAGCAATTAGAGAAATGCGAATTAAAACTACACTGAGATTTCATCTCACTCCAGTCAAAGTGGCAATTATCAAGAATATAAGCAACAATAAATGTTGGTGAGGATGTGGGGGAAAATGTACACTCATAAATTGCTGGTGGGACTACAAATTGGTGCAAAAGCAGTATGGAAATTCCTCAGAAAACTTGGAATGGAACCACCATTTGACCCAGTTATCCTACTCCTCAATATATACCCTAAGGACTTAAAATCAGCATATAGTGACATGGCTACATCAATATTTATAGCAGCTCAATTCACAACAGTTAAGCTATGGAACAAACCGAAGTGCCCTTCAACAGATGAATGGATAAAGAAAAATTGGCATATATACATGATGGAATATTACGCCACCATAAAGAAGAATGAAATTATGGCATTTGTTGGTAAATGGATGGGACTGGAGACTATCATGCTAGATGAAATAAGCCAGTCCTAAAACACCAAAGGCCAAATGTTCTCTCTGATATGAGGATGCTAACACATAGTGGGGGGGGGGGGGTTCGGGGAGGGAACAATAGAAGTACTTTGGATTAGAAAAACAGGAATGAAGGAAAGGGAGGGGGGATGGAAATAGAAAGATAGTAGAATGAACTTGACATCACTTTCCTAGGTGCATACATGAACACACAATCAGTGTGACTCCTCATCATGTACAACCACAAGAATGGGAAGTTATACTCCATGTATATATGATATGTCAAACTACATTCCACTGTCATGCATAACTAACTAAAAATAACAAACAAAAAAGATTTTAAATAAAGAATATGGTTATAGAACTTGATATGCAGGATGTCTTAGGTGTT
This sequence comes from Marmota flaviventris, assembly GCF_047511675.1. NCBI lineage: Eukaryota > Metazoa > Chordata > Mammalia > Rodentia > Sciuridae > Marmota > Marmota flaviventris. The sequence continues at coordinate 169,484,048 of NC_092500.1, forward strand.
CTCTAGAATGGAGAAAGTGGGTTGAGAGGGGGTTGGGCTGGGTCATCTCTAAGGCCCCTTTCCAGGGTGTCACAGCAGCTCTCAAGGAGCCCAGGAAGCAGAAGGCAGAAGGAAGAGGGTGCCCACCTCTGACCCTTCTCTCCTTGGACTCCGGTGCATTTCAATAGAAACCCAAGGGCAGCCATTGGGAATCGGCCCAGCAGGCTCTGAGCAAGAAGAGGGAAACAGAGAAGATGAGGACTCCGGAGGACAGAGCCGAGGAAGAATTCACTCCATGGCAACAGAAGCACACTTACTGCTTCATGGTGATGGGTTTTAGTTTTGCCCAACCACTCCCCAAATGAGCTCTTGGTCTCAATCCATTATAATTTAAGGTCCATAGACTCTGAGGGAGGGTATAAGGAAGTCTGTGGAAGATGAGCCTCTGCTTCTGGAATATATTGTGAAAACTGACTTCAGAGTGCACCAGAACTAGGAAAAGAGATTGTCAATCATCTTTCCCATCGTGGTGCTATTTCCAGCCACCCCTCAGCATCCATAGAGGATCAGTTCCAGGACCCGTACAGATACCAAAATCCACGATGTCAAGCTCCTGACACAGATGGTGTATAATTTGCTATAACCTACGCCCATTTTCCGTATACTTGAAGTAATTTTTAGATTACTTGTAATACCTAATCAATGCCTACATATAATTTCATTTGTATGGATTCATTGTAGTATCCAGCCCATGGGAAAATTCAAGCTTTGTTTCTTAGAACTTTCTGGATTTTCTTTTTCAAATATTTTTGATTCACAGTTGGTTAAGTCCAGGGATGCGGAATCCACGGATCCATGAAGGCCAGCTGTGTGTGTGTGTGTGTGTGTGTGTGTGTGTGTGTGTGAGAGAGAGAGAGAGAGAGAGAGAGAGAGAGAGTTTATTACTTGGTTGTCATTTTTTAGTGTCTTCACTGAACTGGGCCCAGTTCACCCTCTTGGACCAGAAGGGCCTGATACCATAGAGATAAGTCACCTCCTCCAACAGAGCTGGTCTGGAAAGTGAAATGAACCAAAGCCACCAACCACCTGGACTTCCCAGCCTGAGGGCACACCCTCCCTGCCTAGAGAGAGTTCACCAGACACAGGCACAAAGAGTGCTGTCCATGAGGCAGGAGGATGCAGGTCACATTGGGCATGACATCACCCTGGCTGACTGAGCCTCTAAGGACTCTAACGATGCTCTCAAGATTCCAAGGGACACATACTCCAGGGACTCAAGGCAGCTACAGGTCTTTAGGTAATGAGTTCATGGCTGCAGAAGTCAGATGATTATCACAGCCTGCCCTCGTACAAAGAATGACTTCACTGGGCTGGGAGCCAGGAGAACAGAAAAAAAGAACCTGTTCCTGATCACACCTTGAACTCCTTAATAACATTCAATGGAACCCTTCCTTCAAAGGAGGAGCATCAAAGAATTTATGAATCCCCCCACCAAAACAAACAAACAAACAAAAACTCAAAAAACCACTTCGTGGGGTATAGGACACTTTTTGAAAATTGGTTATATATAAAACCACAAAGCATCAACAATTACAAATACTAGACATTATAGACTGTATTCTTTGAATTCAATGAAAAAAAAAATATTTGACTAGAGTTAACTAAAGATAACCACTAGACCAAAAAGTAAAATCTTCTGAATCCTCAGAAGAGACAACTACATGCTCAGGAACAAAGCAAACAGACATACAATAAAATCTAAGAAATTTAGAAGTAAACAGAACTCATAATATAAAGTTGGCGCAAAATTAAGTCATCAAGCTTATCTGTCATGCTATTTCTTATAAATAGGCTAAACTTGCTTAAAAAAAGAAACCACTAACATATTTGATTGATACGTGTAATTTTAGTTATCATAGCATTATTTGTAATAGTAAATATTAGAAGTAATCCTAATTTCCTTTGAAAAATCAAGTGACCAAGTAATAAGTTCCATATAGTGGGACATCACACAGCTCTTCAAAAGAATGAATTAACTCTGCATGTGCTAAATAAGACATGCTCTCCAGTATGTATCACATTTTTAAAAAGCAAAATGAAAGTATTTGTAACCTGTGATTATTTTGTGGATTTTTTTTTTTTTTAAGGAATGTGCTCATTTTTAGGATATCTCTGTAAAGGTCCACAATAAACCAGCATCGGGGGTTGCTCATGGGAAGAGAAAATAGGTGGTTGGAAACAGAGGAGAAATGCTTTTTACTATCCTCCTTTTGAATTTTGCTTTTGTACCCAAGTAACTATTACTAATTTTTAAAAAATTTAATGAAGAAATTTTTAATAAACTTTTAATTAAAACTTTAATTATTTTAACTTAAAATAATTAAAATTAAACATTTTAATAAAGAATTGACTGATTGAATTGGATTGACTAGTAATTATGCATAATGTTTTAAAAGTGATCAAAGAATTACCACTAGTGACAGCTCTGGTTCTTTAAATGTCCCAAGAACATGCCACATAAACTGTGCCACAGCAAAGAGGAAACAGGAACAAAAGTAACAGAACACTGGAGCAAAAGCCTGAGGATAAGTCACGTAGTAGAAGAAAACAGTATGTGCACCAAGAAAAGAGTCCAGATAATGCCGCTGGGCTGAAAACATAGGTCTTACAACGGATTAGAAAAAGATAATTGCTCTGATTTTGTTTAAATGGGTAAAGAACCCAGATAATCCAGAAAGAAATAAAAGAGGCCATTGGGTACATGAAAACATAATCAAAATCCCAGTAATGAAGGAAATGAGAAAAAAATAGATTCATGGCTACCATCCTGTACTAGATCATCAAAGATGGAAAATAAGTCTCCTAGGGTATGAAGAACTGAATGTTCTAAGAGACAGTCTACCACATTTCTGAAGGGCAATCGGGCAATGTTTGGGTTTTTTTGTTGTTGTTGCTGTGTTTGCTTTGTTTTGTTTGCAGTGTCTGGGATCTAACCCAGGGCTTTACTGATACTAGTCAAGCATCTTCCCAGTGAGCCGCATCGCAGCCCCAGGTGATGTGTATTTTCATCTTTGACATGAGAGTTTCTCTAAGGAATTGATTGGACAGGAGTTCTCACAATACAATTGCATTCATTACTGCCTTGTTTATGATAGTGACCTGGGCATTTAAAAAAATATATATGGTATACCCAGTACAATTTCTTGCCAGTAAAACTGAGGACATGTATTTATATGCTGGATAATGATGCACTTACGAACTGTCCATTTGGTTGAAAATTCTGCAGCCACTAAATACTTGAAGTCTTCCTTCCCTCTGGTACTGAGGACTGAATCCAGAGGTGCCCTACCACTGATCTACATCCCTAGCCCTTCTCATTCTTTTATTTTTGAGACAGGGTCTCGCATTCTTGCCAAGAATGCCTTTGAATTTGCCATCGTCCTGCCTCACCCTCCCCAGCCGCTGAGATTGCAGGCATGAGCAGCAAGCCTCCTACAGTTGAAGACTATTAAATGCCAAAGGAAAATTCTAACAGTAAATGAATAAAGAAGGCTACAAGAAATAAAATGTGATCTAATTTACATAAAAATCTTACGCTTTTAAGTTTTAAAATATAGGAAGAAACTGCATCAAAATGTTTTAAAACACTACCCTATATAGTGGAATTCTGGATCAACCTTTTTACAAATTTCTAAATAGACCTCCATTACATTTACCCACCAAGTGTGAGTGTGTGTCTCCATGTCTGTACCTGTATCTACAACACCTTGGCACCATTTGTTCTTATTTGCTTTATTTCCATCTCTAACTCCTCACTTCTCTATCTAGGCAAAGAGAAGTCAAAAAGGAGGGACATCTTTTTTTCTGGCTTCCAGGGTTTAGGAAGAGTTAATTAACCCCTAACTACCTCCTTAGCTTAGGCGGAGCACTGACTTTAGATTGGCTGATGGTGACATCATGCCAGTGGCAGCAGCCAATCGTGGCGTTCCTACCTAGGAAGTCCCAGATGCCTCCGTGTTGCGGGGGGGGGGGGGAGTGTGGCTCGGCTCTGGAGAAGGGAGTCCCTCTGTGCACGCTGCACGCTGCGTCTCCACTCCGTGGTCCTGTGTCCCACTTACCTGGACCTTCGGGGCTTGGGCGTGCTTGTTGTGCACACAGCCCCCGCCTGGCTCCCCTCCAGGCCTCGCGTCCTCTCCTAGCCCTTCTGTTGCAGCTTCACCAGTTGCTTTCAGGCCACCGCTGTCGCTTGCTTGTTTTCCAGCGGGTGACCCTGGGTCCTGCTGACAAAACCCTGATTCCTAATCAGTGAAGGCGACTGCTGTCTTTTGTTGCCTGGCGCTTGGCCTCTTTCTGTTGGGACGCAGCCCAGCGCTTCCGTCCCCCTGGCTTTTGTGTTCAGGTTTCCCCTCCTGGCCTCACAGTTGTCAAAACAAAACCCGTGGCAGGGCACCAAGAGGCACCTCATTGCTGAATGTGACTCACGTTTTCTACAGGTTACCTTTTTCTGGCTGCCAGTTGTAAGGCTTTCTCGTTTACAAGACAAAGGAAGAAGTTGGGGGTGGGGGGCGAGGAAGGAGAGGAAAACAAAACTTGTGCATAAGCAAACCGTCCCCAAACCTCCATGGAGAACAATATTACTACGAAAGATTGTACAAGGTTGGAATTGCACCGGCTGGAGTTTTATGTTTGGCTTTAGTCGAGAAAACATTTCTTTATGTCTTAAATTTGTTTTCTTAAAGTGGCTTCATAGTGTTCCATCATATGTAATAATTCACTTAAGTCTTCCCCTACTGGTGGATATTTGGGTTATTTTCCACTCCTATTTTAGGTCTGTCACGAACAAGGGAGGCTCTTTTGTACATTTTTCTTGTGCCAGTGTATGAATTATTTTCTTAAATACAAGTTTAGTGAAATTGTCATTTTACCTAAAATATTTTGGTTAGCTTTCTTGTTACTCCAAATTAAATTGAAAGTCACTTAACCTAATTTTAGAAACAAAATTATAGGTAGAGTTATGCCTTGTTCTGGATTGGATTGTGAATGTCCCCCATATGCTAAAGGCCTAGTCACCAGCCTATGAGGCTTGTTGGGAGGTCAAATGTATCATCAAAGAGTTTTTCAAATGTAAGAAGAGATCAAATAAAAAACTGGGCTCCGAAAAAAAAGTATTAATTTATAAATAAACATGATTTAGACTTCACTTTACCAGTTTTGCAGTAGTTCTAATATGTTTTCAATTGGATCTCTTCAGTTTCTTGGCAATAATTATACCAGCACGTTTGCAGTGCATATGTGACAATGAGCTATATATATATATATCATATAAATACATATTTATATAAGTATGAATATAAATACATAAAAATAAATATATAAAATAAATATATTTTATACAAATATTTATATTTTATACAAAATATATATTTAATATATATTAAAATAAATTTTTTTAAAATAAGAAAATCCTTTTATATCCCACTTTGAATTCCTATCTGAAATTATTGTCAATCCTGTTTTCTTTCTGTGTGGCTTTGTATTGTTCAGAACCAAATTTCTTGCTACTGTGGTTCATTTGGTCATTTAGTTTGAAGTATTTTTGTAAACAGTTGATTATAATTTGTCTTAAAACTCTAATTTGAGAACCTTAGTTTTTAAATAAGACCATTTTAAAAATGTTTATTTGTTGGCATAGCAGCAATGACTTTATTTTGTGGATCTTTATTTACTTGATGTCAGTCTTAATGCATGTACTCTTTTTTCTTTTATATTTTTTCCTGTTTTGGAAGTAAACTGTGCTATTTTAAAAGTCTCTCAGTGTTTTAATACTCCCTTAAAATAAATGCTCAGTTAATACTTGTTTCAGCATCAAAGTACAGAATAAAACAAAATTTTTTTTTTAAATTCTTGTCCTTTCCACCCCTTTTCCTCTTTGTGAAGTAGTTTAGAAATTCTATATTTCCTTGCCTCCAAATGTTCAGGGTCTGGTTAATATGACCTGAAGTTATCTAATCAGATCATTGTTATTAAATTATACTTAACAGTATACATCATTTCTTCCGAGAAATATTTTTTGACAAAGTTAAATTATTCCAAGTACAGTTCATTGGAGATTTTATTTTCTGAACCTTTACATATTTGAAATCTTTTTTTTTTCTTTTTGTCTTCACAAAATTCGTCTAGGTATAAAATTCCAATGATTCACAATCTTTGCTCAAGATTCTATGCCTTCTTCCCCATTTATCTATCTTTTGGTAAACCAAACTCATTTTTATTCTTTTGCAAAAAACTAAATTTTTGTTGTTTTGTTTGTGCCATCCTGGATTATTAGAATTTACTTTGTATCCTGTAATTCGGAATGTGTCCCATGAATTTGAATCTAATTGTACCCATCATTTTAGTTCCACACCGTTCTGATTTTTGAAATTGATTTTTATTTTCTGCCTTCTATCTTTTTTCTTTCTTAAATAGAAAAGAAAAGCCCCTCTCCCAACTTCTGGCAATGCTGCCTGAATTTGCCTTCATGTTTCTTTCCCAGTTTCTGGCTTGTTACAGTTCTTTAGACACTCCCTCCACCAGCCTTTTACTTGTAAAAGTAAAGTAAGTGAATTTCTTACTTGCCTTCTATGGTTTGGGTCTGGAATGTTCAGCAGCTCATTCCCTTCTATCTTCAAAAAAAATTTACAAAGTAAACTCTGCTAACCAGGAGGCACAAACAACACAACAAAAATTTAGTTATTTGCAAAAGAATAAAAATGAGTTTGGTTTACCAAAAGATAAATCCACTGGCCATCATTAGGACCCATCGGATGAAGACATGCATAAGGCTGAGGGCATTGGATGCCCAGTACCTTCCCAGCTCCGCTCAGCATCAAGTAGGGTGATCTGTCTGGAGGTGGGATCTTCTGTGTCTACAGCTCTCACAACTATGAAAAAGCAGACTGATTAGAATAAAACATAAGGAGCTGGGTTGTAGCTCAGCGGTGGAGTGCTCGCCTAGCACGTGTGAGGCACTGGGTTTGATCCTCATCACCACATAAAAATAAAATAAAGATATTGTACTCACCTAAAACTAAAAAAAATAATAAATAAAACATAAATAGCCAGCTATAAGCTACAGACCTGCATGCATACTGGTAAGGGTTCTTCCTATCTTTGTTCTACTGCTTTGAAGAAATTATACCTCCCAGGATGCTAGATGTGATCGTTGGTTCCCTCTCCTCTGACCACCGTTTTCTTGGGCTTGCAGTAACTGAATGGATACAGCAAGACAAACAGAAGGGAACAGTATTCCTGACCACTTAAAAAAGCAGTTCAGACAAAAAGTTGATCTCATACAAGTAGAGAGTAGAAAGGTGGTTACCAGAGGCTGGGGAGAGGTTGGCCACGGGGGACTAAGTCATGGTTAGACAGGAGCAAGAAGCTCTGCTGCGCCATGCATAGTAGGGTGGCCACAGATAACAATGATGTATAATGTCCATTTCAAAAAGCTAGACGAAAGGAGTTTGACTGTTTTCCCCACAAAGAAATGATAAATGATAAATGTTTGAGGAGACAGAGATTCTTACCCTGACTTGCATCTATTGAACATCACCTGGCAGCTCAGAAATAGGTACAACTTTTATGCATCAGATAAAGTGAAAAAATGATTTTAAAAAAGATAGCATGGGATCAGTAGAGTTAGGACACGTATGGAAACTCCCCCAATTAAAATGATGCTGGGACCTTAACCTCAACCACGGGGAGGTCTCTTCCAGGTGAGGAGAATGGCCGGCTTCCACAACCTAAATTTTTGTTTCCCAAATTTACTTTCAACCTGGGGGTTGCTTCATTTGTTTACACTCAACAGACATTAATCTCAGCAAGCTTCTCTTGTCACCTGCTGTCGATGTCCTTTCCTGTTCATTCCCCACTGCTGAGACCAAGCCCTCTGAGAGCCACAGGGAAGACTCCAAGGACTAACCTATAGATACAACTCTGCAGCACAAAAACCACCACCTTGCTGGAACCCCAAAATCCAATGTCAGAACCTCAGTAGCACCCGTTCCTCAGGATGCAGAAGTGGGCATGGGTCTGTTTCCAGGTGGGCGTTAAAACTCCATCTCCCATGGGCTTTATAGTTAGGGGATTCCTCCCAATTTCTGCCAATATGTTGGACATGTGCCACTTTTGTGGGGGACAGGGGTTTTCATCTGTCTTCACTGGAATTGGGAGCAGCCGCACCAGGGCCGCCCACCACACACACAGCCTTACAGTGGAGTCAGTGAAGTATCTCCCAGCTCCGTCTCACGCGGCTCTCCGACAGCTCACTCCCTTCTACCTTCAACATGGTTTTTGTCATTATTGTCATTTTGTTTTCCTTGTCACATCACCTTCTTTGGGTTCCCATTCTGCCCTCAATTTACTTCTCTAACCAAACCCTGGGCACACTTCTTAAAGGGTCATTGCTCCCCAGGATTTTGTCCATCTCTTTATTTAACTTCCCATGTGAGAGCCCAGACTCCTGTGGCCTCAACAAGACCATGTGCCAATGACTCCTGACCCCATTCCCTCACATCCAGACCCTGAGTTACAGTGCTCTTGTGACAAATGGCTTTCTCCAGGCTTCCACCGGAAAGTCCCACAAGCACAGCACAAACTCACCTGCTCTCTAGTCCCTACCTCAGTGGCCACCACCAGTCACTCAAGCCAGAAGCCTGGCAGCCACCAGACTCCCAACCTTCCTCACCTAGAGCACTCTGTCCACACGGCCTGGCAATCCCACCCTGCTCCAGTATTTCCAAAAGCATCTCTCCTCTTTATCCCACACTCCCTACCTAGGGTCAGACCCTCAAACTGAATTGTCCCAGTTAGGCCACATTTACTGGCGTACAGCCTAGAAGGTGCTCTGGGATCTGGGGATATTAACTCCAGGAAATGGATTTGGTCTGGCTCTATGAAGGATCACTCATGGGGCTTTGATAAGCTTCCTGCATCTGTCTCACATGGTGGTTGGCTGGAAGCAAGGATTAAAATAGAACATACTTGGAATGCCTCTTGAGTAAACTGGAGGTCCACACAGCAGGTGGTCATGGAAGAGCAGCCTTTGCCAACAGTGGAGTTCAGGGGAGGAAGCAGAAGAGCCCTGGATTGGTTGAGCCCAGTGTGTGCCATGCCCTGTGGGGGGCGCTGTTCACATGCCTCCCTCCTTCCTCAGGCTCCATGCTGCTGCTGTTCAGGGAGCAGCAAGGGACAGACTTCCTTCCCTAGAACAGGGTTGAATGGAGTCTGGCTACCCTGGCCCTCCAACTCATTTCCATGTGCCTCTGTGTTCCTCCCTGGTCTACAGTGTTCCCAGACTGTCTGTTCTCTGCACTACATTATGCAAATCCCAGCCAGCCAGTATCCATAGAAACCAAATCTCCCATCTTCCCCAGCCTGCTCCCTGGCAGAGGAAACCCACCGGAGCAACACCCACAAACAAGGACAAACAACACCCCAGAGCAGGAAGGCTTCCCTTGCCATCAGACTCAGTCCTTACTGACCTGTCTTCCCACCCTCTGGTTACTGTTGGAAGGAGAAGGTGGGACAGGCCGGGGCACAAAGTTCTGTTCTTTCTGAAATCCTGAAGGGAATATTAATAAGCTCAGCTTCTCCCATCACTAACGATTGTCTTTGTCCAATCCAAATCACTATCATTAAGATCACCTTCACTGGGCATGAGTCAGTATTTGACATCATCTTCATGCATACAGCTACATGAACCATTTTGGAACATGACAACACAATTTCATTGTGCATGATACGATGACTAATTTTATGATTTGTAAAGATCTGCTCCTCTCTAGAATCTTCTGCTATGCCCAAAACATTATGACTCTTTTTCTCCAGGCTCAAAACATGAGGCAAAGCCTCTGGTACCACACCCAGATTCTTGAAGACTGTAGGCAGCTGTCTTCTCTTCTTTGGGACACATAGCTCTTGCCAATGACACGGGTGGACCTGGGGAAAAACATGCAAGTGTCCAAGTTGCCCTGTTTACAGAAGTTCAATGCTCTACCAAAGCTTCGCAGCTATGTGAGGACCAGGGCCAGGTGTAACGATAGTGAACTCAGCTGTCAATATTTGTCCAACTTCCAGAGTTTTACACACGTGCTCCCTTAAAGTCTATAACCACCTTAAGAGACAGGAACTCTTAGGTCTTTTCCACATGATGACACCAAGAAGCAGAGGGGTTGTCTCCCCCCAGGGTCACAGTGGTGGTCAGTATGAACTCTGGGCGTCCAACACCATATCCAGCCTTTTAGCCAATGGACACCTTTGGGAGGATAGAGATTTTAAAAAAAACTACGTTGAAGTCTTAGGTTTAAGGTTTCCATTTAGCTTTTCTCCTCTTGGTTTTAGACACCAATTATAATGCAATATTTAAACAAAAACCAAAATCCACCAATTGAACTGAGTGCATGAAAACATCCCAGACAAACCTCCCCCTTGAGAAGGTAAAACTATTTTAATAACATGCTTGGAGTTTTCTCCTCATGCTGGGTTGCTTACAGATACAGTATGGGACAATCTGCATTTTAATTATAGTGTGCTGGGCAGGGAGGGGCAGAATACTCTTGTAGACTATGTGCCATACACAGAATCTCTCTGTAAAGATGAAAAACAGATAGGAGGGACTGCCTACTAGGAGAGCTGAATGTGCAGAGGTGTGAGATTGTTCTAGTATATTTTGTACCTTTGGGTTTATTGCCATGTAAACAGATTATCAAACATACACAAGCACACATGTACGTGCCCACGCGCCACACACACACACGCACACACACACACACAAATTAAAGGCAAATTACTGCTTGCCTTTTTTTGTAAGTGCATTCCAGGTCTGTATGTTTAACTCTGAAACCTATTTTTCTTGGTTACTACAACTACTTTTCCATGTTATTGAAACTTTTTCACAAATGTTAAGTTGTATAGACATACTCTTGTCAAAAATCTGAAGGAAAGTAAGCATTCCCAACATAACTTCCACATCTCAGCTTCTCACTTTTCTTTGGGATTCATCGTGATTGTGAATCATAATTTCAACATGCAGAACGTCCCACTTGCTGAAGAATTAGCCAACAGTAATAAGCCTATACTAGGTTTAGGGTGGAATACTCGGCATTTTTCCAAAGTCTGCCTCACTGGATCCCTGAGAAGCCTGAGGCAGGTACTGTCACCCTCTTTCTACTTGCAGCAGATGTCCAAAAGCCTCAGGTAGCTTCTCCATCGCAGGGTTGGAATCTGGGTCCAGGATCCTGACCCTTGTTCCTTACCAAATGCTGCCAGTTGTTTTGTGGAGTAGTTGAGGACAGCTTGCCTGACCTGCAGGTCATACCTCTAAAAGGTTGCATGTTGATTAGTGACAGAGATATGTTCTGAGATGTGCACTCTTCAGCCACTTTGTCACTGTGAACACTGAGTGTGCTTACCAAACCTCGATGGCACAGCCTACTGCACATCTGGGCTGTGTGGTACAGCCCCCGCTCCAAGGCTGCAAACCTGTGTGCACGCTATTGCAGTGGCACTGCTGGCCACCGTGACACAGTACATATCTAAACACAGAGAAGGCACAGAAAGATGCTAATCAGAATTTTTCAGCCCCATTATTATCTTGCTCCTACTTTGTATTTATGACCCATCATTGACATGATGCATCCACACAAGAACCACCTACTGTGGCCTGGGACATCCCTGGACCTAGGATAGCAAAGGTGATAATGATGTAGTCCCTACACTTAAGCAGAGAAGATAGTCGGGTGCCTTCCAGCAGGAGGGGCAACACGCAATAGCAGCCCAGGAACCCTGGGCAGGATCTATAACAACAGAAGCAAAGTGGGCAGAAGCCTACTGGGGAGAGTTCTGTTAATATCTAAGGTATTGGGAACACTCCTGCCGGGCACCATCACTAACCATGGGGCTCACCAGACTGCCACTGTTTTGATAGTTAACCAACAACAATCCCATTCTGCCAAAACTTCACCCTTCAGAAGCAAGAAGGAAGAAAATGGCTATTACACACTGAGTTATGACCAAGTGATCACTGGTGCCAATGAGCAAGTTCAAGGAGCCAGAGGGGACTCTCCTGCTATTTGCCTTGGCACTCACAAGTCTGCTCCCCGGGCTCCCATCTAAAGGGCACACAATTAGGGGTTAGGGAAGATCTGCAGATGAGGACATAAGCCCAGGCAGGTAAGGAGTGTGCACACAGGTGGTGCAGCAAATATAACCAGAACAGTCCGAGTAACCAACAGCAGGTCACTATGATACAAATGGCCCTGTGAGTACCAGGCAGTGTGTGTGACAGCCTGGTGTGCCTGGAGCCATGTGAGATGGAGCCAGGACACCCAGTAGAACACAGTCCAGCCACAGTGAGCTCCGAAAGCTGCATTGCAGAAATGCACATGAGCAGGTCAGGAGTGGGGGCCACTCTGGGTGGCCACTGGAGACCAAAGGATGGTGCATCTGGTGGCAGCACATAGATGGATTCAAAAGGAGAATAAGACAGGCAGTGTACAGGGGGCTGCTGCCTCCAGGGTGGATGCCGGAATGAGGAGTAAGAGGTACAGGTGGGAGAGTATTCAAGGAAGACCCTTGGAGAGGGGCTTGCTGCCAACAGGATAGCCACCTTACCATGAGCATATCCAGAACCAAGGCCAGATGGTCTTAAGGGCAGTGTCAAAAGTAGGATTCCTAAGATCTGTAAGCAGCCGAAAAAAAAAAATACCAGACTGGACAATATCCAAATTAAAAAACTGGGGGTTTCAAAGGATGTCACCAAGAACGTGAATGGACACACCTAAAATGAAGAGGAAAGTTTATAAGTTCTATATCTGACAAAGGGATTAGTCTCTAGATTACATAGAGAACCCTTACAACTCAACAAAAAGACAACCCAGCTAAAAATGGGGAAAGGCTCTGAAGACAGTTCCCCCAAACAGATATACAAATGGCCAATAAGCACATGAAAAAGCTACTCGGTATCAGCATCAAGGAAATACAAATCAAAGCCAAAGCCGTACCACTTCACCGTCACAGGAGGGCTAAGTCAGAACACAGATCACAGTGCTGACAAGGGTGCTGTGCACCCGGAATCTGCACACACTGCTGGTGGGAGTCAAAGGCTGCATCGGAAAGCAGCTTGCCGGTTCCTCAAAAGGTTAAGAAGAGTCACCATAAGACACAGCATGTCTATGCCTAGGTGGACACCAAAGAGAAAGAGAGACAGATCCACAGAAAAATCTGTACACAGATGTTCCCAGCAGCACTACTCAAAACCAACAAAACGTGGAAACAGGCCAAATACCCATCAATTGGCGAACAATAAAACACAGTGCATCATTTCATACAACGGAATATTACAATAAGAATACATACTACAACATGGAAAAACTCTGGCTTACAAAAACACCGAAAGAAATAATGTCAAAAGAAAAAGCACATCATTTTTATTTCTTTGAAAAGGAGGCCTAGGCTATCCAAATTATCCTATATCTTAAAAAAAAAAAAACCTCGTAATAGCTTGGGTGAAAATAGTTTTAAACATTTATTCTAACCAACAAGTCAGGCTGATCATACAGAATCTGTACTTGACAGGTTAAACCCCAGCAGAGCACACACACTCACAACTGTTTGGGTCCCAAAGTGCATAGAGCTTTTTTTTTGGGGGGGGTGGGGGGTGGGCCTGAGAATCTGACACAAGTGAGCTCATTTGCCAACTGCCAAGCTGGCCCCAGTGGCATGTCACACCTGGTCCCTCCCCACTAGTTACATAACCAATGTGCACAACACACTTATAACCAGGACTCCTAATTGCTGTTTAGAACATCAGCTGTTATGAAGTGGGGAATCCAGGCTGGAACGTGCCCCTAACTATAACACGGTACCCACGGGACAGTATCTCCTTCCATGTTGCCAGTTCCCAGGACACAGTGAGCTGGAAATTAGAAAGCATTTGCAGGCATGAGAAAGGAAAGGTGGAGGTTTACAGTGGAGAGGAGAAACAGGAATGAAACCCAACAGGGAGCAAGCCAGCTGAGGTCAGTGACACGCAGCAGTGAGGACGAGGGACACTGCCTTCCTTCCCACTGCACAGCACCTGTTTTCCGAACGGCCTCCCTTGGATCACACCCTTCCTTTCTTCCTAACTGGAGAGGGCACCTCGTCCCTTCCCTTCTCATACTTTCACCAGAGGAACTCACCCCACAGAATTATAGAAGGACATGGTCTTCTAGTCCCACTGTCTATTGTACAGGTGAGGAAAGTGAGGCCCAGCGAGGGAACAGGTGCACAGCATATGATTTTAAGTTTGTTAAGTGCTTAGGAGCTCTTGGTTCAGAGGAGATTAGCTCTTGATGTACAACCAGATAAACTGGAGTTGAAGGATAGGGATGGGCAGCTTTGCCTCCTACCTTACAGGACCCCCAGGAAGATCTGTGCAAGTTTTAAATTAGTAACATAAAGCAGTAGCTAAGCTGAGCCCTGCACTGTTTGCTTATTTGCTGAATTCCTGATGTTCCGGTACTGGAGTGACTGCAGCTCCTAAGCTAGCCAATCCCTAGACAGCCAACAGGCCTGAAGGCTGCCTGTCCCGTGAGTCCAGCCAACCTAGACCATGGAATCTCACCACTTCCTGTAGCAGGCTCTCTGCCAAGTCAACATCTCCTGTCCTAATCATCTTAAGGCAGGTGCAAGAAACGAGGAGCTGTCCTCACACGCCAGAACCCACCCACTGCAACTACTCAAGACTGGTGAGCGTCCACCTGGTCTATGCTACCCCACCCATTCCTTCCCAGGAAAACCACAGCACAGGCTTTGCCAGCACCTTCCCCTCTTTCCCTTTGCATCTTGACTGACCCTAGTGCTTTCCTGTGTGGCTCCATGTGGCATGGCTGGGAAATGAGTGACAGACTCTTTCCAACAGCAGTCATCTCCTGATTAGTTGGTTTAACCATACCTGGAAAATAATAAAACCTACATTTTAAAACAGGCCTGTTCTAGAAGTAAACATTTTCTCCAGAAATTCTCAAATGAGGACTTAAAAATTCACACCCTGGGTAGAGCCTGGACCCAGTGAGGTACTTCCTGGATGGCTTTTAACTGAGCAGAGAAGGGACCAAAAATAAAGACGAGGCATAGGGCCTAGAGTCACAGAAAAAGGCAAGACGGAATGGCAGAGGATGCTGGCACCTCAAAAGGTAGTGGGCAGAGGTGCTGAGGCCGGGGGTGGGCTTCAGGAAGAGGCAGGAATCAAGCAAGCCCACGGCACAGCATCCAGCAGGCCTGGGCCAGTTCAGATGTCCAGCTCTTCCTTTATAGTGATGCGCAAGGGGCAGATGCTCAAGGGCTCAGGGGGCCCATCACCCCGCGCACCCCCAAGGTAAAAGTAGGGCCGCACCTCCCCGAAGCGTGCATGGAAGGTGTATAGGTGGCAGTTATGTTCAGCATCATAGAAGGACAGCTCGCCCTCTTCGCACTCCAGCTCCACACGTAGGCGGCGCGGGATGGCCAGGACCAGGGGCGAGGTGGCCGGGTCCGAGGTCACACAGTGGTCCCCCTCCACACCCTGCGTGCGGCACACGTACCAGAAGCCAGAGCGTGTGTCATGATAGCAGCTGTGTGAGTGGCCTTCTGCACCTGTATCTGGCTGCACCCGCACCACACCCACCCGCCAGCTCTGCAGGTCACCCAGGGCCACCTCCCAAGCATGGGAGCCCTGAGAGAAGGTGCAGGAGCCCAGCAGGCAGGGTGCTGAGGAGAAGCGCTCTGGGTTTTCCACCTGCACGCGGTAGCCATGGTTGGTGACGCTGGTGAGGTCATCAGACACCGAGAGCCAGCCTGCTGCAGTGTTGGGATCGAAGCTGAAGGGCACTGAGGGCAGAAGGGGGGCAGTCAGCAAACCTGATCCTCTCCCACCTGCCACACCAGGTGGTGTCCCCAGGGCCCCAAAATGACCACCTCAGTTCTAGTTGCCCTGGGTTGATGGGAATCATGGGTTCAAATGTATCCGCCAAAAGGTATGTGGAAATCCTAGCCCCCACCCAGTGGCCCAGAATGTGCCTTTATTTGGAAATGGGCGTTACTATAAATACAGTTAAGACGAAGTCAGACTGGAGCAGGGTGGAACTTGAACCCACCTTGACTGTGCCCTTATAAAAAGGGGAATGGAGACAACACATGAGGGGAAAAGCCATGTGGCAGAGGGTGAGGTGCTGCAGCTGCAGGTCAAGGGCAGCCAGGCCTGCCAGCCAACACCAGAAGGTAGAAGAGACACAGAGGGTCCCTGCCACAGGTTTCAGAGGACCACAGCCCTGCTGTCACCTGAGCATGAGCATCTAGCCTTCACAACCACGAGAGAATGGGTTTCTGTCATTTAAGGCACCCTGTGTGTGGTCCTTTGGTGACCTTGGACGGAGAAGGCCTTTCATTATACACGTTACAGTTCTGAATAGAGGAAGTATTTCTCTTTCTGAAGAGGACAGAGGGTCAGGGCCTGTATAGGAAGGTGGTCTGCCAGGAGGGGCTGCAGCCATCAGGCAGGAGGGAGATGACCAGGGTCAAGGGCCTGCTGGGAGGCCAGTGGAGAGAATGGGCAGAGCCTGGCAGAGTGGAGCTTGGCAGCTCTGAGCTAGCATGAAGTACTTTCCCTGGGCGCGAACACCTCCCTGAACCCCCTTACCAGATTTGATGGAACTGATCATCTTCTTCCACACGCGGTACTGCAGGGAGTCCAGGTACCGGCAGGGGTTGATGAGCATGCCGGGCTGGATGGGCTCCGGCTCCACGGTGCAGAAGAGCCTGTGGAAGGAGGACTGGGCATGGTGGGTGCAGTTGGGGCAAAGCACCTGGGCTGATCTGGGTTCACTGGAAATGGGCAACAGGCCTTGCTCCCTTGCCTCAGGCCTAGGTTTCCTGGTCGCCTTCCCCAAGACAAACCTGGATTGGTCCAGGAACCGACTGAGCTGCCACACCCTTCAGGATTCAGTAGGAGGGCTCATCCCGCCCCAGCTGGGAGAGATAGAAATAGGAGGTTCTCCAACACGGCTGCCATCCTTGTGGACAGAAATCACACTTACACATCTGCTTATGGGATGTGTAACAAATTGGAAGGGACCTTAACAGTGCTCTACTCCAACAAAACCAAGAGGTCTCAGTCCTTTGCTTGAGCACCTCTGATGACAGGGAACTCACTACTTCCCCTACTTCCCAAAGCCCTCTCTTTTATCTTTGGACAGCTCAGACAGGGACATAGTTCTTAATTATTCATCCCAGAGAACCCAAAGCCATCAAGGCACACGAGTGTGCAGGCCAAGGGCCTGTCCTGAAGCTCTCAGAGGGAGGAGGCTGGTCAAGAAAGATGTCTAAATGTTAGAAGGCCACTGAGAAGCATGAGTCGATGCATGCTGCTCTCCCTCCCCTCACAGTGGCTGGAGACCCTCCATGCCAGCCAGAATCGAAGAGCCTCAAAGAAAAGTCTCTCCATCTGGCAGTCCCCACCACTCCCTGCGGATCCCATCAGCTGGCTGCGTTACCTGCCTGGCCCTGGAGCCACTGGATTTTGCACCTTTGGTGTTTCTGCCTGCTCTTCCCCTCCCCTCCACCAGACTTGGCAACTTACCGGCGCTTTCGGCTCTTGTGTTTCTGAAAGACACAGACACAGACACAGAGAAAGCATGGTAAGTTTCTGACCTCAAGAGGAGCCATGCACCCCATGTTCATGGATCAGAAGACTTAATATTGTTAAGACATCCATTCTCCTCAAGCTGATCTAGGTATTCAGCAGAATTCCTTTCAAAATCTCAGGTACTTTCTTTGTAGAAACTGACTCTAAATTTCATATGGAAATTCAAGGAACCCCAAAGAGCCAAATAATCTTTAAAAAGAAGAGTAAAGTTGGAGGACTCACACTCCCCAATTTCACAGCTTATTATAGAGCAACAGTAGTCAAGACAGTGCAGGACTAACATGTGGGCAGACGGGGAGATCAATGGAAGGAACAGAACTGAAAGTCCAGAAGTAAACCCTCACATTCACTGTCAGCCAATTATCTATGAGGGCAGCAAAATCATTTAAGAGAGGAATGGTCTTTCCAACAAGTTGTAAAAATTGTTAAAGTACACAATAACATGTCAAAGAATAAAGGTGGACCCTAACTTTATGCCATATTAAAAAAAATGACATAAAATACATCAAAAGCCTAAATATAGGCTGAGAAAGAACTTGTGCCTAGAACACAAAGAATTTTTACAACTGACAAAGAAACAACCTAATTAAAAAAATGGATAAAAAAGTAGAATTGATACTTCTCCAAAGAAGATCTACAAATGACCAATAAGCACATGAAAAGATGCTAAATATCGTTAGCCATCATGAAATGCAAATCAAAATAATGAGATACCACTTCAAACTCAATGGGATGGCTACTTATAAAATATATATATAAAGAGTTGGCAAGGATGTAGAGAAAGTAGAATCATTATTCACCGCTGATGGGAATATAAAACAGTGCACTTGCCTTGCAAAAGAATCTGGCAGCTCTTCAAAGGGTCAGAGTTACCAAAGAAGCTAGCAACATCCAAGAGAAATGAAAACATGTGCATATAACTGGTACATTAGCTGGGTGTGGTGGCGTGTGCCTGTCATCCCAGTGACTTGGGAGGCTGAGACAGGATCACAAGTTCAAGGCCAGCCTCAGCAACTTAGACCTCAAGCAAGTCAGCCAGACTCTGTCTCAAGATTGAAAAAAAAAAAAAAAAAAACAAGCACTAGGGATGTAGCTCAGTGGTAAAAGCACCCTGGGTTCCACCCCCAGTACAAAACAAACCAAAACCCTGGTATATGAATGTTTATAGCCCATAGCCCCATTACCTACAAGAGCAAAAAGTAGAAACAACCCAAATAATCACAAATTGATGAACAAATAAAATGTAATATACAATGGAATAGTATCATTCAACCATAACAAGGAAAGAACTATTAGATGCTAAGACATGGATGAAGTTTCAAAATATGCTGAGTGAAAGAAACCAGTCACAAAAGATACATATTATATGACTCCATTTATGTGAAATGTGTAGAATAGGCAAATTAGGTAGACAAGAGAGATTGGTGGCTGAAAGGCACCAGGACAGGAGGGATAGGAGAGTGACAGCTAAAGGATTTGGAGCTTCTTTTTGGGTGGATGAAATGATCTGAAATATAGACTGTCATGATGGTTGCACAACTGTACAGGGCTGAAATCAATGAACTGTATGTTTTAAATAAGTGACAAGCTGGGTGTAGTGGTGTGGGGCTGTAGTTCCAATTATTCGGGAAGCAAGAAGATCACTCGAGCCCAGCAATTTGAAGCCAGCCAAAGCAAGAGTGAGATCCTATCTTTTAAAAAGCTAAATAACAACAACAAAAATGGGTGATTTACACAGTGCAGTATGTAAATTGTATCTCAATAAAGCTGTTATTTAGAAAAACAAAATCACAAACCAAAATCATTGGCAGGATGAAGATTTCCTTAGCAGAATCTTCAAGGAAAGAACCAATTTAAATCCATTGAGTGATTCTGTAATCAGTGCCCTCTGATGAAAAGGCATATCATGGCTTGACATGAGATGGTCAACCCACAAAGGTCCTCCCCAGGATGGGACACACTGCTGGAACACAGTATTTGCCACCCACCCCCACCCGCCATTCCAGAAGGTGAGCTGTCGGTGGTGAAGAGGATAGCGTGTCGTCTTGATCATCCTGATTTACAAACCAGCCTTCAAGTTACAGAAACTTCTCTGCAGGGCCCAACGATGCAATCAACCAAAATGAGAAAAAAATTAACTCAATGGCATTTGTTTTTTTAAGTGAGAATGGAATCATTCTTAAGAGAGAACAAGCCATATTTAAATATAAAAAAAATCTGATTTTGAAAGACCCCGTTTACTAGGGGTAGAGAGAGAAGAAACCAAGGAGGGCACAAAAGCAAAGAGAACAGGGGGAGCGAGAGAGAGGGAGGGCAGGGGAGAGAAGAGGCTGGAGACGCCACCCCGTCACGCCTGTGGCCTCTGACTAGCAGCACACCGATGACATCCCTCAGGACCAAAGCCAGGAGGCCACAGGAAGACTGGCATGGCGGGGCTGGTGACCATGGTTCTCTGGTCCCTGAACATCCGTCCCCATCACAGAACGCAGCGGCCGCGCTCCTCACCATGAGAAAAGAGATGTCGTCTTCCTTCAGTTCCATCTGCAGCCGCTCAATCTCGTGGGCCAGCACCTCCGTCTCTTCTGTGAGTTGCTTCATCTTCTCATCGGCCAGGAGCTGCTTCTGCCTGGTCTCTTGAGCCACAGCGTCCAGAACAGCTTGCTCCTCCACCCTCAGGAACTCACGGAGCTTGTCGAACTCCTGCCGGATGCGGCCTTCCAGCCACGCAGCCTCCACCTGCAGCAGAGAGCAGAGTCAGTGACTCAGACCTGGGGAGCCTCTGCTGTCCCCAAGCTGGTGACCTTCAGACTTTCAGAAAGAATCCTATGTAGAACCGTAGAGATGAAGCATCGACGCAAGACTTGACTAGCACAAATTTATAAGTTTAAATTTCAAATGGGAGGGCATAGAAGCTGTTTTGATAATTTTTTAGAAATCACTGGTCAAGCACGGTGGTGCACGCCTGCAATCCCAGTGATTTGGAACACTGAGGCAGGAGGGTTTCAAGTTTAAGACCAGCCTCAGCAACTCAGCAAGGCCCTAAGCAGCTTAGTGAGACCCTCTTTAAAAAAAAAAAAAAAAAGAAATCACTGCTTATTGATGATAACCCTAGTCCTGTAACCTCGTCACACACAACAGTCTGTATCTCATTTGGGTTCTCAATAGCATGGAAAACCCTGTGTGACAGAAGTGAATTATTTCAAATAGCAACAATTTTTAAAACTTGTTTGCCTTCAAATCTTTTGCCCTTAAATATGTCTGATCCAGAGGGTTTACTAAAACAGTGGGAAATATTTAACACTCAACCATAAAAATGTGGACATTCTAAATCATAATCACAAAAAATATTAAGAAAATGAGACCCAAACCATACAAATACTCAGAGAAAAAGCAAAGAAATACTTCTTGCCTGAGAATAAGAAAGAAATTGCTTAGCATAATATGAAACAAAAAAGACTCAAACAATGAGATACATGAATGTACATAAAAGATAAGCTTTAAATGGCAAGACCTTATAAGCAGGGTTAAATACAAGCATGTAATTCCAAAATGATTACTGTATAAATGACCCCCCCCCCAAAAAAAAAACCCTGAAAATAATTCATTGAAAAAGAAATGACAAACTGGGAAAAATGTTTCAATGTATTCAACAAACTAGTATTAGTCTTAATATACAAAGCACTCCAAAAATCCCATGGGAGAAAAGACAAATATTCCAAGAACAAAAAAAGGATATGAATTGGCATTCACATCATTCACAGAAGAAATCTATACTGTGAAAAGATGGGCAAACGAGAACAGACCTCCTAGGAAGAATGGAATCTACTGATTCTTCTCACACAGGACAAGGAAGGATGGAGCAAAGAGGAAAACTCGGCAAGAGCCGAGGCAACTCCAGCCACTGTCACACTGGCAGGGACAGCCTCATGGTAAAGGGGTAAACGACAGAATGTATACTCAGTGACTTGGATTCAGAGAATTTACAGGAAAAGCACCCATCCAGCTAGAACTCTGGAGGCCTCAACCTGACCACCTTAAGAACCCTGGCCTCCACAAGAAGCCTAAGAGCTCTCTGCTGCCTGGCATGGAGAGATGGATGCACCCCCACTTCCCCCCAGTCCAGCCCCACACCCACAAATGTAGGTATTCTGATCATGGAAATGTACAGGGAAGCATTCCCCTGGTGAGCAAACTCCTGGGGGGTAACAGGCACCTTGTTTCCCACCTTTAGAATGCCCTGCAATCTCTCTTAAATATAGCTAACATATATGCAATGTCTAGCTGGTATGGCAACGCCCTGAGAAGCCTCTGTGTTAGAGGCTCATCAAACCTCGACCTTGATTGCAGGCACATAGTTCCTTGGAATAAATTATTTGCTAGATAACTACAATGTTTCACCAAGCTCTGCTGCTCCTGGAGCTGCCCGCCTAACAGTAACTTCAGACAATGGACTTTCTTGAGAACTGCACAAAGCTCCTACATTGCATACTATAACTGTAAAATTTAACTGCAGAATAAGCAACCTTACTGATACTCTAAACAATAATGTAGTTATGGTACTGATGACCAAACGTAACTTATTGGTATAAATAAACGTGGCCACTTGGACACCTTCCCTGCCTCTGCACCTCGTCTCTGTGTCTCCCTTTATTATTTGTTTACACACAAAGCCAGCCAAACAGCTTTGGCCATGACGACATGGGTTACAGGGCAGAAATGAAGCCTGATGACTCCATGACAGCACCAGAAGAACACCACAAACGGTGTCCTCCAGAAACGGCAGGCTGCAATCTCATTTGTGGACTGGAATCTCGGTCTGTACTCATGGCTCTGACCTAAGATGATCAAATGGTGTCACTCTGTCAACTCAGCTTCTTGGTCTCCAAAACATCACAAACGTTGAATGGCCTCTCTCTGTGGGCACTCAAGATGCATTACCTTATCTCAAAGTTTCACAAAAATCCTAGGAAGAGGGAATTTCTTTCTACAGGTGAGTGCATGAGTTTGGTGGGGGCCGAGGGATCTGCATGTAGACACAGGGTTGGATTTCCAAGGTCAGCCTGCAGCTTACTGCCCTGGCCTCTGTATTTCACAGCCCTGACTCCTGCTCTGCTCCTTCAGCTTCAGACAGGCTAGTTTCTGACTGTCTCGCTGACCCTGGCTCTGGTCTCTCACCTTCTGAGAGATGACTGCTTCTAGTAATTACCACCAAGCTGCACTCATCTCAGCCACAGCTGACACACCTGGTTCGGGCTGCTGGGCACTCCCCTGAAGTCCCTACAGTGCCTGAGTGGCCAAGGACTGGGCTCAGGGAAGCCTCCTAATATCTAGCTATGGAACCAGCCACAAGCTCATTACTGGTCCCCTACAGGTGCCCAGACCTTCCAGACATTGGGAATGTGCTCACTTTCCTTGTATTTTGATGACAGGGGACAAACTAGAAAACAACAAGATAATGAAGTGTCTTGAAGAAAATGAGGGAGACCTGAAGCAGGGTAAAAGGGAAGGGCTAGTCTGGGTAGCAGCAGGGAAAGCTTCCCAAGGGACGTGTAAGCTGAAATTTTAAAGGCATCTTTGACTATAGGGCCAGGGGAACAGCTTTAGCTCATTTAAGGGACAGAGAAGGCCACAGAAGTGGCAGAAGCACAGAGCACCAAGCCACAGAACAGCAGATGAACTTGGGGCAGGCAAGGGGCAGATGATAGCCTTGGCCATGGGAAGGAGTCTGGACCGCAGTCTGGGACACGGAACTACACTAGTGATTTTAAGCAGAGGAATGGCACAGCGATGTGCTTTTCCAAAAGACCACTGGAGTGCTCAGAGAGTGGAAAGAACAGAACAAAGAACAGAAAACCAAGAACAGAAGCAGGGAGCAGGCCAGGAAGGAGGAGCAGCAATGCAGGTGGAGTTCGATGGACATGTGTGGTTCAGAGACAGGGAACAGGGCTGTGGTGGAGTGGACACGGGCACTGAAAGGACACCAGGAATCACAGGAGCCCAGTCGGCGGGGGCCTGCACGGAGTGAATGGCGAAAGGCAGCACACACTGAGGTTATTCTTAGATGACAGTGCAATGGCACGGGTGGCTTCTTAGGCCATGCCTGTGCTGCTGGCGTGCCATGCCCAGGTCTTCAGTGAGGCAGTGTAGCCCAGTCAGCAGCTGAGAGCAAGGCTGTATGAGACTTCCAAGTCCACAGCTAGCCCATGGGCGGCATCAACAGAGCCAAGGCCAACCCTCCCCTGCTTCTCCCTGGCTGCACGCTGGGTCCAAGCACTCACCTGATTGTGCTTGGCGATGGCCTCGTAGGAGCGTCGCATGGCCCAGAAGGCCTTGGCTTTCTCCCGCAGTGTGTACTCCATGTTTCTACACTTGGCCTGATGTGGGGAATGAGAAGGAGGCAGGGAGGCAAGTTAGGACTGGAGGCCAGACAGGGAGGACAAACACGACATTTATAACTGGAATTCCACTTTGACAAGACCATGAAAACAGCATTTACTGAACCTGGTCCATGCCAAGCCCCTGGGGCACAGCTGAATGTTAGTCCTGATCTCAAATCATTTCTTTATAATGCTAAGGGCCTTCAGAAGTCCTGTAGCCCAGCTCCCTTGTCCTATGTCTGGTACAGGGAACAGGGCTGAGGAGGTAGAGGGGCCTGTTGTCTCTCAAGCTGGCCATAATACAGCACAGAAGGGCATCCTGCTCAGCCTGGGACTGGTCCAGGCTGAGCTCTGAGTCCCTGAGCTGTGGGGATAAGACAGGCGGAGGGACCACAGTCTCCCTTTGAAATTTTCCAGACTGTACTGGTCTGAAGTCACTAACCTTAGGGGGTCTGACCCCCTCATTTCCCATCAAATGAAGTTATTTCCCATAAGGCCTTCTCTAAACACTCCCTCCAGACCCCTCCTTCTCCTGACATTCTCATATTGCTTAGATCATGTGACAGACTTTAATTGTCAAATTCAAATATTTATCTCTTCAGTAGTTTTTGTTTTTTAAATTTTAATTATTGCTTCTGAACTTTCTGGACTCCCTGAAGAACACTGTGAATTTTAGGTTGGATTCCTACATTTTCATCTACATTGTGAGAAACCTTTACATATATTTTCTTTTGGAAAAATAGTAAATATTCTAATAATAATAATCTAATATTACTAATATTAGATTAATTCTAATAAAAATAATAATGATTCTAATAATAGTACTGGTAAATTACCATCACCATTTATGGAGCACCTACATGTAGCAGGGACAGTGCTAATGACTTAATACCAGTTTCCTACCTGATAAGAGGGATATCACTATGGAGCTCATGGGTTGACAAATCAGTGCATGTCAAGGGCTGAGAAGCAGGCAGGCACACAGTATGTGCTGCAAAGTCTAGCTCTTAGTACCAATAAGTAACACTTGTGAGCCAAGAAATTTAATTCTCCTACCAGATGTTCCAGGTTTCTTAATGTACAGCATAAATGCTAAGATAACCTCATCTAGATCTCATCCTTATCCAACTCCAATTTGTTTTCCAGATCTTTCTTCCCCCTTGATATGCAGACTCATCACACAATAGGTGTTTACCATGGTGCCTACTGCTGGGACCTCTTCACTCAGGAGCCACAGTGGGCAATTGAGACTCCCTCTCTGCCGGGGGCGCAGGCTTAACAAGGAGGCAATGACCATCCTCTATTGCAACAAGGGATCTGCCAGGCTTGAATTGAAAGCTGAGGACCCAGAAAGTAGTGAATAGTTAGGAAAGGGCAGAAAGAACTAGAAGGGGAATGTCTTAGTCCATTTTCTGTTTGCAGTAATACAACAGCATAGGACAAGCTATTAGGAAACAGGCTGATTCTGGCTCAGAGTTCTGAGCTGAGACTTAGGGCCATGTCTGGTGACAGTCTTCCAGAATAGCTGAGTTCCAGTATGGGTGAGGGCATCACACAGTGGGAAACAGGAAGTGCATGCGAATCCTGTTTCTTCCTTTCTCATAAAGCCACCAGGATGGTGGGGGCTCTGACACTCCTATCTAATCCTACTCAAAGGCTCCACCTCTAAACACCAGTCACATTAAGTTTCTACCCTCTTAATACCTTGCAATGGGGATTAAATGTCAACCTGAATTTTTGGAGAGGAGAACCACATGCAAACCATGGTGGGGAGACCCCTGAATGTGGCTAAGAGTAACTGGAATCCCTCGGTTGACACTTCTCAGGCTGATTCTGAGAAGGTAGCCCCAGGCAGGGGACCAAGGCTTCGGGAGGACCCACATCAAAGTCCAGAGGCATGTATAAGAAAGGGGTCCAGACAAGGCAGTTAGAGGCCTGGGCCTCGGAGAGAGTTTGGAGTGGGTCTGGTATTAAAAACACTAAACTTGAGTTCTGACCCGAGAATTTTACCATGTTTACCCCAAAGCTGCAAAAAGTGCATGAATTTTCCCAAGTTTCCATTTTCTCATTAGTAAATGTAACTATCTTCACAGTCCCCTGGAAGGGTCTGTGTCTGAGTATTTTGTGGATTTGCAAGTAGTCTAAGAGAATTCTGAGTTAGTGTTTTCGCTGAATGATGAACAAAACAAAACCCACCAAGATAAGCCCATCTTGAGTTACCTCATACACAGTGTGACACATGCTCTTGGTTCCTACAACATCAGCACCAGCATGTGTAAATGGCACTAGTCTGTATGAGTGTCATGGTCTTGGCCTAACGAGGGAAGAGCAGTACATTCAGCAGGTAGAGAGTGTATGGGTGCTGTAAGCTGGCCAACCATGTGCCATGTGCATCATCTGAGTTTGAGTTTCTGAGTTCTTCAAACAGGGAAGCTTTTGACTCCTGAATCAAGCCAGCACTTGGAACACAGTAAAGAGAATCAATCAAAAGGATCTCTGCCAAGAGTAAAGATTTAGTTTCAGCAAAATAAAATCTTATAATTAATATTTTAACTGGAATTGTATAGATCCTAATTTTGCTTGGACTTAATCTGGCAACTTCCTTTGGTTTATTGCATATCTGTGATATAGGCAAGAGCAATTTATATGTTTTGTGCTTGTGTGTACCTACATGGTAACATATTTAAGCCACACTGTTGGAACACTTTTTCCTTTAAGAAGAGCAGGCACGTTGTTCAGGTTTGAGAAACACTGCGCTCCAGGACTTCCTAAGGTCCCCCAAGCACTTGTATTCTTTCCAGAGCTCTGTTTAAACATTTCCGTTATATTCCAAAATTTCCTAAGTCCTTCTGGTCATATCTCACACCAGGCAAACTCTTTAACATGTCCTTGGATGCCCTGTGGGATCTGTCCCAAACTTCTTCATTCCTCATGTAGAATGTCCTTCGGTCACTGCAGGCCCCACCCAATGCCCCCACTACTGCTACTGGCCTTCCCTTACTCCTCTGGGCCTTCAGGTCTTGTGAAATCAGATCTTCAGAGGTTCCTTCCCATGACTCAACAGACGAGAAAAGCAGGCCTTCCTCTTAGAGTGTCCCATCCTTCACTGAAACTTCAATTATTAGTGAGAGTATTCAACTGTGCCTGTCAACTTCATCCAGGCAGGGTTTCTAGGACTGGACTGTATTCTGCTGGACACACTGTGCCCAGCACATTGCAGGTGTTCAACCTATCTGCTCTCCGCACATTGACAATGATCAACAGCCACCCAGATGCCTGCTTATCCAAACACAGTTGGCTGCCCACAGCTCTGGGATCAGAGCACCAGCAGCACTGAGAGAAGGCTCTCTCAAAGCCCATGACCAGAGCAGGGACCAAACTAGGCCCAGGGGAAGTCTACCTACTAGCTCTGTGACTTTGGCAGTTACTTAAACTGAGACTGTCTTTATAATGTACCTCATTACACTGTAAGGTAGGGATAACGCTACTACCTACAGCAAGCTGAAATGCTCCACAATCCTGCAAGGCCCAAGTTCTAATCACTACAACCATGAATGTTACGGCAAAAGGGATTCTGCAGATGACGGAATTAAGGATCTTGATACGGGGAGATTTCTCTGGATCATCTGAGTGGGTCCACTGTAATCACGAGGGCCTTATGAGAGAGGTGGTAGTCAGCCAAGGAAGGCAATAAGATAACTGAAGCAGAAGTCAGAGTCATGCTCCCTAAAGATGGAGAAGACAAGGAAACATGTTCTCCCCTGAAACCTCCATAAGGAATGCAGCTGTGCAGACAGCTTGAATTTGGGCCTTCTGACCTCTAGAACTACAATCAACTTATGCTGTTTTAAACCACTGTGTTCGTGCCAGTTTACTGTGTCAATGATAGAAAACTAACACACCCAGCCTTGTTGAACGTTTGTGAGCATTACATTTGCTAACATGCACATGCTTAAGAGAATCTAACATATAGCAAGTACTCAACAAGTATCCACCCTCATGATTTTTAGTTTTGCTTCATCCTTAGATGGTGGCCAAAGTGAACTTTTTTCTAAAACATACTATCTCATCACAACCCCCCCCTACCAGGTCTGAGAATCCCACAGGGCTCCCCACAGCCAGCAGGGCTTTTGACCTAGCTCCTTCTCACAAGGCAGTGGAATGGGAGGGGGGATCCCATACTGCTCCCCCCAGAACCACCACGCATGTCCAACCATGCAGAACCATGTCTTGTCTACTAACTCCTGACTTCCCCCTCTAAAACATGAACTTCATAAGATAAGGGGCTATCTCAGGGACCTGAGCACCCAGAACAGGTTCTGGCACACAGGAGGCCCTCAGCTCACGTTTGTCTGGTAAATGAATGAGTCGCATCCTGAGTCAAGCAGCCAGGCTCTGCTTGCATTGTCCTCAGCTGCCCTGGACTAGACCATTCCCTGCCTCTCAGGCATCACCCTGAGGGCCCACTGGCCTGACACAAGGCTCCATCTGCATCTCCATCCCGTTGTAACCACTGAAATTCTCTAGGTGCCTGGAAAGTCAGGTTTCCCCACTTCCAGACCCTTCCAGACACTACTGTCTCTGCCACATACCTTCCCTCACTCCTTCCCCAGGCTAATAGCTCCACAGCTATTGGAACTCTCCGCGTTAAGATGCTAAAAGAATGATAGAGAATCAACCAGTGGGCCTGAGCCAAGGGCCTCTCCCCGCAGTTACACAAACTTTGGGATCAGCTGAGGACGGTGACTGAGCTGCGGAAACCTTAAGGCTCTACATCCCTTGCCAGGTCCTGGGCTCCTCTCCCACTTCTAAACTGAGCGTTCGTGGGCGTTACCCACACTGGTGCAGCTCAGAGGGACCTGGCCACCGCCGCTCAGAAAGGGGCGGGGCTGTCTGGAGAAGGGCGCTGACCCTGTCTCCCACTTCCTGTTTGCACTCTCTGACCCATCCTGGGCCGGCCTTGAAGAAGGCAGACCCAACAGATAACCACATTCGCGGTGGGGGTCTTGAGGAAGCCCCGGAGCTGGAGCGGGGAGCCCGGGAGGCCTGAGCACGCGCAGCGCTAGCAGGCTGGAGGGCGGAGCCCGGGTGCAGGGATGCGGTCCAGCCCCGGCCACTACGAGTGCGCTGGATCACTGGGCGCTCACCGCCACTCTTACCCGAAAGTCGTGGGCAGTGTCCTTCACTGGCTGCATGCGATGTCCCCGGTGGCGGGGGTCGGCCTGGCATGAGCAGCAGAGCAGCTCCTTGTCCTCGAGGCAGAAGAGACTCAACTGGCCGCGGTGCAAGCGGCAGAGGCGCGGGGATCGCGGGCCTGTCCAGCGCGCGCCCTCGGCCTCCTCGCGCAGCAGCTTCTCCACCAGGTTGTTCAGGGTGTGGTTGGTGCGCAGGTCGGCGGGTGACGCCCGGTCCTTGCACACGGGGCAGGTGGGCGCCACTTGCACTTCCCAGCAGCGGCTCACGCACCCGCGGCAGAAGTTGTGGCCACAGTGCAGCGTCACCGCATCGCGGAAGGGGTCGTAGCAGACGGCGCAGAGCAGCTCCTCTTTGAAGGAGCGGGAAGGCCCGGGGGACGCGGCGGGCCCGGGCTCCATGACCCATGAGCTGCGGGATCCGGCACCGGTAACTTTGGCTTGCGTCCCTCCCACCAGGCAAGTCGCCGACAGCCGGGCGGTAGGCGGTGCCCAACCCCTTCCTCTCGCGGCGGTGAGCGGTGGCGGCGCTGGCCAATCGCGAGTGGCGTGCTTGGCTGGTTCCGCCCCACTTCCTGTTTGCGCGAGAAGGCGGGAAGAGCTGGTGGGCTGCGGAGCTGGTTGTCGCCGCCCTCTGCCGACGGGCGCGTCCCCCAGCCGTGCTGCGCTGCGCACCCTGGTGTCACTGGACGCCTGCGTCCTTATTGAAGTGGGAAATGAAGTCTAGGAACCCCTTCCTTAACCGAGTCCTGGAAACCTCTGGCCCGCGACATGGGAGACACCCGGGATCCTGACTTGGTTCCGAAGTCGTGGCTGGGTCTTAAAGCAGCTTCCGGTGGGCTCGCGCTTAGAGTGGCGGTGCCTTCGTAAAGGCCTGTCACTCAAGCCATCGTCCATCACTTCTTTTTGGCCAGTCTTCTGGCCTGGAGGCAGCAGCGAGGAAAGCGGGTGGTGGGAAGGCCTCTGAGAAGACGCGGTTCTTGCCCCGGGGTTGAATGAGTCTAGTGTTTCAGGATGTGTCTGCTTGTGAGGGAAATGACTGTAACTTACCTCGTCCCTATGAAGTGTGAGGCTGAAAGTGAGGTAAGTGTGGAACATGCTCCTGACATCAGGCAGGTCTCCATTAAAGCAAAGGAATAAAGGACTTCTTTGAACCAGAATCCAAGCTGAATTCCTGCCGGGTTTGCCGGGCTGAGCCCCTCCGATTCCCCTTTCCTGCATCAGTGTGATTATTTTGCAGCTTTCACGAGTAGGATACCGTTCACATGCGGTGCTTCTATTCCTGGTTTCTGCTGAGAAAGGACTCTTGGTGTTGGGCGCCTGTGTCTTGAGAGCAGAGGCACTGTCTGAATTTTCCAGGGATGTTTCTAAGGTGAACAACTTTGGAAGGCAGAAATAATTTCTCGTCCAGACAAAGTTCTGGCAGAAGTAGTCCCCATTATAGATTCCAGTTTCCTAAATTTGGGAATTTCTCTTCTATAATGCAACCTACTGGGGCCCTTATCACAAAGACTTGTGGGAATTGAGGCTCAGGAAATTGGCCCAGTAACAACGCTGACTACACTTACTGCTGTTAAGAATTGTCCTTTATCTCTGACCCAGTGGACTCATATCTCCTACCAGCGTTCATGAAACTGTAGCAAGCTAACTTCTTGCAAGTAGGATAAAATTTCTAACCCTTTACAGTTCTAGATAATTTTCTTCCAAATTTTTTCAGAATAGCCCTTTCGTCATAGGGAATGCACATCACTAATTTTCATTGCCTTCAGTATTTCTTATATGGGATCTATATTCACCTGGGGAGCTTTGTATATGGAGATTCCCAGACCCCATTTCATCCTTCTTACCTGTCTTGGCCAGGAATCTGCATTTTCATGTGATCACCATGTAATTCTCAAGCACACTAAAGTTTGAGAGTCATTGTTCTAGATCTTCTCACCCAACAAGTTGTCAGGTGTCCAGTGATGGTTAGTGGTTCAAAAATGAATCTTAGGGCCTGGGGTTGTGGCTCTGCAGTAGAGTGCTCGCCTAGCACTTGTGAGGCCCTGGGCTCGATCCTTTAGCACCACATAAAAATAAATAAATAAAAATATTGTGTCCAACTAAAAAATAAATATTTTTTTTTTTTTAAATGAATCTTAGAAGCAATATCTAAAGAAAGCCACAAGATGGGGCTGATAATCCTGTACTACATTTACCTCCCTGGAAAATGCTGTCATTTTCTTTCATTGTGTCCTTTTACCATGTGTCCCATTTGTTCTGCGAAACTATCTATATTGCTATCTGTGGGTTTCATTCTGTTCTTATATGATTTTCTTTGTTTTGTTGCTATTTTTTCTCAGATTCTGAGTGGGACCACAAATCAAAACAAAGATGTAGAGTAGAAATTAACATGTACCTTTTTAACTAAAAATCAAAAATTAACACTAGAGCAATGAGGTTCGCCAGTCCTTTTGGAAATAGGGAAGGGTTATATTCCAGACTCTAGCACTAGCCAGGGAGGGGCATGGCCTGGGGCATATATTTTACTTTTCTGATTTCCTTTTCCTTAACTGTATAAGGAAAGGTAGCATTAATTGCTCCAAGTGTATACCAGATCAGACACTGAAACTGTCTAATTCTTTACATAATTTCAGGTAGGAGTGACAAAGATTTTATCTAGAGATCAGAGAAAAGATCTCTAGATAAATTTCGGTGACTATAACAGTCTGTCACCAACTTTTCTTTCAGTAGAAACACTTTATTCAGAGGTATTTATTAAATTTCATGTCCTCAGTAACTAAACTACTACAGTAATCTACAAAGTTCTCATTTTCTCTAACTCTCCCTACCACATGTCCCAAGCCAGGCACAGCTATATTTCCAAACTCCTTGCCATCATCTTGTAAATCTATGTAGGGAGCAACATTTTTTAAAATGTTGTTAGGGTATAAAGAGAAGAGAGACTAATGTTTTCTGTTGCTGTAATTGAGTACCACAGACTGGGAAATTTATTGAGAATATAGATTCTTTAGCTCACAGTTCTGGGGGCTGAGAAATCCAAATTCTGGAAGCATGGTGCCAGCCTGATAAGGGGCCTCTTACTGCATTTTAACATGGCAGAGGGAAGCAGGGCACACATACCAGTAATCCCAGTGACTCAGGAGGCTGAGGCAGG
Source organism: Marmota flaviventris (assembly GCF_047511675.1). NCBI lineage: Eukaryota > Metazoa > Chordata > Mammalia > Rodentia > Sciuridae > Marmota > Marmota flaviventris. The sequence goes on from NC_092500.1 coordinate 169,516,454, forward strand.
ATTGTGGGTTCAAAGCCAGCCTCAGCAACTCTGCAAGGCCCTAAGCAGCTTAGTGAGACCTTGTCTTACCAAAAAAAAAAAAAAAAAGCTGGGGATGTGGCTCAGTGGTTAAGCATCCTGGGTTCAATCCCTGGTACAAAATAAAAGTGGCAGAGGACATCACATGGCCTGATAGCTCAGGTCTCTTCATCTTATAAAATCTTCATCTAATCTGAATTACCTACCAAAGGTGCATCTTCAAATAACATTGGCATATGAATTTAGGGATTAAGTTTCCAACACAGGAAATTTTAGAGGACACATTCAAACAGAGCAGAGAAGAATGTCCTCTTTTCTTTTTAAAGCAGTGAACTAGAAAGTAACTACTGCAAATAAAAGGAAGAGATTGATTACATAAACAAAGCAAGCCCTAACTATATGCTGCCTACAGGGAACGCACTTTACACATAACATACAAATAAAAGAACAAGGATGGAAAAAGATACACCATGTTAGTGCCAATCAAAAGAAAGCTAGCATGGCTGTGTGTATATATAGGACACAGCAGCTTTCAGATCAAAAAATTATTACAAGGATAAGGAACCCAGATGCTGAACAAGGAAGGTAGTGGCAGGGCTAACAATAGCACCTTTAGGGACAGCCAGCCAGAGCTGCAGACCTAATGGAGCTTTTTCATCTGTTCTCAAGGACATCTTGGTGGACAGCATTTTAGTCTGAAACTTGGGGAGTAATAGTGATGACTTAGACCTTGGACCTTCTCTGAGGACTACACCATGGAAACATGGAAGATATGGGTCTCCTAGTTGATCTGAATAAATGCAGGGATACCTTCCATAATAAATATGAGTTTTGGGGGCTGGGATTGTGGCTCGGTGGTAGAGCGCTCACCTAGCACGTGTGAGGCCCTGGGTTCTATCCTCAGCACCCCATAAAAAATTAAAGATACTGTGTCTAACTACAACTAAAAAAGAAACTTAAAAAAAAAAAAAGAAATATGAGTGTTTAATGTGAATGTCAAGGGAAATATCAGCATAATAAACTGCCTGCCTCCGGATTTGGCTATAGATATCTTTTATTTTATCCATATGTTTTTCATTTCTTAATCATTTATCATTTTTTAAGATACACATTTATAATATGTGACATGAAATATTTTAATAAGGGGATGGATTATCTCATAACAGGAAATCTGGAGGCAAAAAGGCCTCAGGGTTGGTTATGTCAGTTCCCTGGATTCTTCTCATCTTTCTAGTCTGCCTGTGGCTCTTCAGGTTAGATAAATAATAAAATGATAGCAGCAGTTCCAGGCATCTTATCCTGATATGAACCAATGTCAAGAAATTGAATTGACCTATTTGTTCCCAGTTATGTCTCATTTCTAGAGCTAAGAAACCTTTCCTAAAACCATCTAGAAGACTTCCTCTCACACCTTATTGTCCCGAACTAGGTCACATGCCTGCCTCTAAATTCGTCATTGGCAAGGGGAGTCAGACTTGTATGATTAACTTCAAGTTGCTGGATTGACCCAAGTCACACTGCAGTAAGAAAAGGAATAAAGATATGTAAAAGGAGATAAAAGATAAGGAAAAAACTATAATTGTATATCTGAAAGCTCTATGGCCAGATTTACTCCCCAAACCTGTTTTTTTTTTTTCTCCAGAAAAAAAAAATTCTGAGAAATCTACAAATCTTAGGGTTACTATAAATTCACTCATCTGTGAAAAACTGCCTCATTCTGATTAAAGCTGAAGGTCACTACACAATGTATTTTCAGATTAGATAAAGCAAAAGTGGGTATATTTTAAGGCACATCCCACATGTTATCTAAATAAGAGACAATATCAAACTGAAGATCCCGGGAGAAGACAAGACTACCATGAACATCTTGCAATCCATGATCAAAGTACTGAATTCACCAGACTGAAGTCATTTCCATATACCTTCCCATGCCTACTCCTACAAAGTTTCCTGTAAAAGAAGAGACCGGGATCCCCAAAGCACTTCTTGCTCTTGAGAGAGTCTGCACTGTGCTCTAAGAATGTGTGTCTTTCCCTTTGCCTTTCAAATAAAGCTCTTCCTCTTTACTAAAACCTGATGTGTCCTTCAATACTTTTAGGTGATGTGTCAAGAACCTAGAAGGTTCGAATAGGCATCTCTGCCCCTGGATAGACCTCTTTGAACCCCCTTATGATGACAACACGATTAGGGGATGGTCATTGAAAAATGTTTATTTACTATGAAAGAGAGAAAAATCACTTTTATGCAGGTTTTAGTATTTACTTAAGAGGCATTTCCCTAAAAGCTCATGTGAAAAACAATGCAAGAATTTTCAGAGGTGAATTGATTAGATTATGATTGTGACCTAATCAGTGAATTAATCAACTAATATGGATTAACTAAATATTAACTGTAGACAGGTGACTACAGGAGGTAGGCCACTGGGAAATGCCTCTGGGGGATTACATTTATCCTTGGTGTCCTTTCTTTCTGCTCCCTAGTTGATATGTCCTGAGCAGCTTTCCTCCACCATGCCCTTATGCCATGATGTTCTGCCTCATGTTGGGCCCAAAGCTATGGATTCAGCTGACCATGAACTGAACTTCTGAAACCATGAGCCAAAATAAACTTTCTCCTCTATGTTCTTGTCAGGTCTTTTGGTCTCAGTAATGAAAAGCTAACTAAAATAGAAATTGGTACCAAGAAGTGGGGTCATGCTATGACTAACCTGACTATATGTTTGAAAAGCCTTTGGAACTGGTTTGCAGGTGGGGGAACTTTGAAACATTTTGAGATGCAAGCTAGAGATGCTTTAGAATGTTGTAAATGGAGCTTAGTGGGTTATTCTGGTAGAAGCTTAGAATGTTGATAGGACTATATATACTGAGCTCATGATGTTTCAGAGAAGAGAACTCTATTGGAAATTGGGCTGGAAACCATTCATGTTGCATTCTAGCAAAAAACTTGTCTACATTTTGCCCATGTCTTGAGACTTTCTATAAAGCTGAATTTAAAAGTGATCAACTAATTAATCTGGCAGAGAAAATTCCAAGTGTATACCAGATCAGACACTGAAACTGTCTAATTCTTTACATAATTTCAGGAAGGAGTGACAAAGATTTATCTAGAGATCAGGGAAAAGAAATTTTGGTGACTATAACAGTCTGTCACCAACTTTTCTTTCAGTAGAAACACTTCATTCAGAGGTACTTATTAAATTTCAAGTCCTCAGTAGTAGCAAGTCCTTCAGGGGTAGCATGAACATTGCTGTTGGCTTTTAGCCAAGTTACTATGATAATCAGGAACAGAAAGATTGAAAAATCTTGCAGTTTGACCATGTGAGTAAAATTGGGGCTAATGAAAGTGTGTTTGTTAAAGAGAACATAACCATTAAAGAAATACCAAGTACTTTATCCAGAAACAATTGGAAAGGTGGCTTGAGGACAACTCAGGAATTGATAAGACCACAGCCATCTCAGGCTCAAGAGTATAAAAGTATAAAATCGTTTTGATAAAGACGATGAGGCACCCTGCTTGTATGAGGGCCTAGGAAATGTTTTCACCATAGTCAGCCACCCAGGCCCTCAGAGGATGCTGCAGCCATGGCTCCTACTTGAGATGATGGTGGACCTTGGCATCATCCATGTGGTGCTGGTTCTGCAGGAATGCAGGATGCTGGAGTTTAGGAGCTTCTGCTGGGATTTCAAAGGAAGGCCCGGGAAGCCAGGCAAAGTGTAGCAGGGTCATATCCCTGTGGGCTGCCCCTGAGGAGGTGATGCATAAAGATGTGAGAAGGAAGCCAAAGCTGCAGTGAAGACCCTTGGGATTAAGAGATGCCAGCAACACAGGACACCTACTGAAGGGAGCTGCAGGAATCAAGCAGAAACAAGCCAAGAGAAAGGCCACGTGGGCACAACCAGCAAGGCCATGTGGTGAAGTTACATAAGCCCTTCAGAGAAACAGTAAAGCACCATGTCCCCAGATGCTGGATGTGGAGCAATAGGACTTGTTTGTTCAGCTTTTGTTTAGATTTCGATCTTGCTTCAGTCCTGTCCCTTCCTTCTATACCTCTATTTCTCTCTTGTGGAATGGAGATTATTATGGTTTGGATGTGAGGTGTCCCCCCCAAAGCTCATGAGACAATTTGAGAAGGTTCAGAGGAGAAATAATTGGGTTATGAGAGCTTTAACCCAGTGAATTGATCCCCTAATGGATTAGCTGAGTGGTAACTGAAGGCAGGAAGGGTGTGGCTGGAGGAGGTGGGCACTAGGGGTGTAACTTTGGGGTTACATATTTTGTATCTGGTGAGTGGAGTCAGAGTCAGTCTCTCTCTCTCTCTCTCTCTCTCTCTCTCTCTCTCTCTCTCTCTCTCTCTCTCTCTCTTTCTCCCCTCTCTGATCATCATATAAGCTGCTTATCTCTGCCACTCTTCCACCATGATGTCCTGCCTCACCTCGAGCCCTGAGGAATGGATTTGACTGTCTGTATTCCAAGACCTCTGAATCTGTGAGCCCCCAAATCAACTTTTCCTACACTAAAATTATTCTTGTCAGGTTTATAGTCGCAGCAGCAAAAAAGAAGCTAACTAAAACAGAAATGTTTACTCTGTGCCACTATATTGGATATATATAATATCCAATTTGTTCTTTATAGGGGAAAACATCCATGAGTTTGCCTTGAGTCTCGGATGAGATTTTGGACTTGGACTTTGGAGTATTTCTGGAACTCTCAAGACTATGGAGACTCTTGGAAATGGTCTAAATGTGTTTTGCATTGTGAGATGGGCATAAGTTTGGGGGGTATGGGGGTGTAATGTCATGATTGTGATATGAGGTATCCCCCAGAAGTTCATGTGTGAGACAATACATGAATTTTCAGAGGTGAAATTATTAGATTATGAAAGGTATAACCTAATTAGTGTATTACTCCACTAACATGGATTAACTAGGTGGTCACTACAGGAAGGTAGGTATGGCTGGAGGAAGTAGGTCACTGAGTGTACGCCTCTGGGGTTTATATTTTGTGAGCACAGCTCTTTCTTCCTTGGTGTCATATCATATCCTAAGCTGCTTCCCTCGGCCATGCTCTTTTGCCATAATGTTCTGCCTCACCTGGGGCCCAGAGCAATGGAGTAAGCTAACCATTGACTGAACCTCTGAAACCCTGAGCCAAAATAAACATTTCCTCCTCTAAGTTGGTCTTGTCAGGTTTTTGGTCACAGTGATGAAAAGGCTAACTAACACAGCAGGCAACTACAGGCTCAGGACAGTTGCCAATGTTTACAAATTGGAAGATTTCACATAAAAATTTATAGTTCTACCTTTGCACCTTTGCTGGTTTTTTTTTTTCATTTTTAGATTTTTAATTGAGATAAAGCAGCAAAAATTTATCATCTTAATCATTTTTAAGTATGTAGTTTGGTGGTATTATTTTCTCATTCTTTGCAACTGGTCTCCAGAACTTTTCACCTTGTAAAATTTTTCACCAAAACCCATTAATCAACTCCCCAATTTCCCTTTCCCACAGCACCCAGAAACAACCATTCTACTTTTTGTCTCTAAGAATTTGACTACTGTAACTCACGTAAGTGGAATAATGTTATTTGTTTTTTTGTGGCTGGTTTATTTCACTTAGCACAATGTCCTCAAAGTTCATCCATGCTGTAGCCCCTATTGTTTTATCATAGACTGAATAATATTCTGTTGTATGATATAGGAAATCAGACTTCCACATGCAGTGTCCACATGGACACTTGGGTTGCTACCCATTGTGATTAATGCTGCTATGTGTTTGGGTATATAGATGTCTCTTTAGGACCCAGTTCTCAATTCTTTTGGGTATATGCCCAGAAGTGGAATTACTAAATCATACAGTAATTCTATTTTTACTTTTTTGAGTAACCACCATCCTGTTTTCCATAGTGACTGCCTTATTTTTCATTCCAATTGCTTCACATCCTTGCCAACATATATTACTTTGCAGTTTTTTTTCCATAGTAGCCATCTTTTAATGAGAATAAGGTGATATTTCATTTTGGTTTTGAGTTGCATTTTCCTAGTTATTAGTGATTCTGAACATCTTTTTAAATACTTCTTGGCATTTAGAAATCATATTTAGAGAAATGTCTATTTGAGTGTTTTGCCCATTTTTTAATTGGATTATTTGATTTTTTTTACCAGATTTTCAGTATCTTTAATCACAAATCAGTATTATAATGGTCAGTTTGGATATAATACCTATGATAAAATAATTATGAAAAGTATCGTATTTACAATAAAACAATTGTTTTAAATAAGTGAGTCATTGGATATGTAACTTCCTTCAGTAACAACTTAGTGGACCCAATTCTACTCTCTAAATGGACCAATTTTTTGATTCTCCTGGAAGTTTTGAGTTGGGCATAGTTCCTTGGTGTTCATTTCAAGTGATCAAAGCTTAAAAGAAAATCCCTAGAAACCAATAATTGGAACTAGACCTCCTTAGGATGGAGTAGAGGTAAGAGTGGGGGAAAAGGACACCAGATATGATGCCAACAGGATGATGCCATCTGCTTGGCTTCAGAGCATTCTCTGCACTCAAGGTCAATCCAGAGCCTATACATATACTGTCACCTCTCAAATGCCCACAACTGCTATATTTATCAGGAAAATGAGAGAGGGGGCCCAAGGAAGAATCAGTCCCAAGAATCATATGAACACTTCTAAATTTTCAATACCAAGGATTAATTTCTGAAGTATAAGCTTATAACCAGAAGCTGTCCAGTTAGCCATTAACTGGAATGCATGTGCATCATCGCCAAGGAGCCTTTGGGCTTACAAAACCATATACATCTTATTTGTCTCTGATTCTAAAATAATCCATTCCCTTGTTGGGTATGCAGGTAAGCAGTGGAGAAAGTGGTACATCTGCAATACCAGCTGGTGCTAAGGATTTCAGTGCTTCCAAAAATGTGGCCTAGAGAAATTTATTAGGCACCAGACATCTCTAAGCCAAGATGCCCCCATTTAAGTCACTTTTGAACTCCATTTCAAGCTTATATTATGCAAATTATAGTTGTGGTTGAGTAATTCTTTGGAATCTGTCTTTTTCTACTGTGTTTTCCTGAATGATCCTTGAATCCATATTTACATCTAGTCCCAGTCATCTTTCCTGTAGAGGTGTTGTAGAGTTGTGATTTTCAAAGTTCTTATTATACTGTTAAAAACAATAGCCTGAGAGAGTCCAGGTATCGACTTCTCAGGTCCACTTTCACCATCTAATGGTATTTGCTAGCAACTGCCAGTGCCTGACCCAGAGGGCAAAATGTTCTTTAGCAGGGAGGAGGGGAAGGCGTAGAGAGTCTGGGGGTAACGCAGCACATTTGTGGGTTGGTATTGGTTTGGCTTTGTACACCTTGTTCCCCAGGCAATTCGGATTCAGACTACATTCTCCTCAGCATCTCTGAAGCTGACCGTCACATTTTTCAATGCTCTCTGAAGAATTTTCTTGAATGAATGTTTGAATTGTTCCACATCAAAAAGATCAATGTCTTCATCTGGTTCTGTACTCATCTGAGTTTGAGTACATCCCAAACTTTTTGGTGCCAATGAACTTGAGTATAAATGACATCTGCAAGGGCTGCGTCCATGAGACTCAAATACTTCTCACACAGTAGAACCAAGTCCTGAACAAGACATTCCTTTCTCTGATGGAACTTATGGTCTGCAGATTAAAAAAAAAATCCCAGGCTTTTAAGGTTCTCATCATTTCATACATGGGGATTTTCAAGATGGTCCTCCTGATAAACTGGGCAACAGTCTCATCCATCTCTTGGGCACGACCCCCATCTCCAGCAGTGCCCTTAGCAATGGTGTCCACCAAGGCACCTTCAAAGCCACCAATGGCAATTCCTGCCACCCTAAGGCTCCAGGGTATGAGGTCCCACAAGGGCCAAGATGATAGTCTGTTGTTGAGTAAGAGATCTTTATGTATTCTAGATTTTAACCCCATGTCAGATATATGATCCCATATTAACTCCACATCAAATATATTCTCCCATTCCATTGGTTGTCTTTTTAGTCTGATACTTGTGTCCTTTGATGAACATTTTTAAGTTTGATGTACTCCAATTTATCTTTTTTATTTTATTGCCTCTGCTTTTGATGTCATATCTAAGAAAACATTGCCAAATCCATTGTCATGAGATTTTCCCCCTCCATTTCCTTCTAAGAGTTTTATAGTTTGACATCTTATGTTTAGATTTTTGATCCATTTTGAGTTATATTTTGTATTTGGAGTAAGGAAGATACACAAATTAATTCCTTTGCATATGGCTATCCAGTTTTCTTTTTAAAAATTTGTTCTTTTTAGATATATATGAGTATATTTTGACATATTATACATGCAAGGAGTACAACTTATTCTAATTAGAATCCCATTCTTGTGGCTTTACATGATAAGGAGTTAATACTGATCATGTATTCATATATGATCATAGGAAAGTTATGTCCGATTCATTCTACTGTGTTTCCTATTCTCTGTCCCCTACCTTCATTCCCCTTTGTCTAATCCAATGAACTTCCATTTTTCCCCTCCCTACTCTTCCTTGTTGTGGGTTAACATTCACATTGTCAGAGAGATCATCCTTTCCCCATTGTGTGGTCTTAGCGCCTTAGTTAGAATCATGTGACCACATAGATTACAAGTGTTTATTTCTGGGCTCCTTATCCTTTGCCGTTGGTTTGTATATCTGACCTCATTCCAGGAGTATATAGTTTTGATTGCTGTAACTTTATAGTAATTTTTGAAATCTGGAAGTGTGAGGGCTTCAGTGGTGTTTGGGTTTTATAGATTGTTTTGTCTATTTGGGACCCCTTGATATTCCATATAAATTTTAGGGTTATTTTTTGATCTTTGCTTAAAATGCTACTGAGATTTTATCAGGGTATATGGTCCTGCAAAGGACTGCATTCAGTCTATTAGTTGCTTTGAGCAATGCTGACCTCTTAACCATATTAAGTCTCCAGTCTACAAACACAGTATGTCATCCCATTTTTCTAGAATTTCTTTCAGCAGTGTTTTATTGTACTCAGAGCACAAGTCTTTCACTTCCTTGGATAAGTTTATTTTTAAGTATTTTGTTCTTTTTGATGCTATTGTAAATGAAATTGTTTTCATAATTTCCTTTTCAGATAGTTCATTGTCCACTTTTGCTTTTATTTAAAAATAAGAAGAAAATCTGGCTCCATCAGCTGACTTTCCTGCATGGCAGCAGGTTTTGAGCTGAACAGCAGCTGCTCCTTGTAGGAGGACATTTGTTCTCCAGTTTGCTACAGCCCCTGTCTGGCCAGCTTCCCCTCACATTCCCTGCCTGCCCCCTGCAGGCATTTGTGCCTTCTACCCCTTATTTAGATCATCCACAGCGGTGGGTACACACTGCTGCTATCCATTAGGAAGGAGCTAGAATGGTAGAACACTCTGGAACAGGCAGGCACCTTGACAACTGAACAAAACAAAATCAAATCTGATTTTCCATGCTCCTGAAATGATTTGTAAACACCCAATTAATTTATTGCAACCATTCAGAATAGAAAAACTTCAGCAACATATTGTGTGTTTTTCTGTACAACAGGATGCAGAATACAAAACTATTCTTTGTGATTTAACAAAATAGACAGTAATGACCCCATCCTGTGCTGGGTGATAAAGAAACTCCCTCAGGAGTTAGTGAACTATGTAGAGTTGTTTATCATTGTCTCGTAAATGGCCACAGACGTGTGTGTGTTTCCAGGCTCTTGCATTTGCTAGGGAATTTTTGTTTTTCTTCCCTTCCTAGAGGTTCTTGCTACCAGCAGTACATCTGCCTGTAGCAGTCTGCCTCCGCTTCGTAGCTGATGCTTTCAGCACACTGTGGGCTGGGACCAGGCAGCGAGGTTTACTAGAACTGTCAGAGTCAACAGTGGCAAAACAAGTTTCCCCTAGTCTCATCATTGCTTCACAGCTTACCCATGAGGTGGGGTAACAGAAGAGCCCACCCACAGATGAGATAAGGGACTGATAGTCAAGAAGACCAAAGCCATAGAAGTCATAGAGCTGACTTGGAGCAGGCAGGACCACAGGGCAGGTGCCTCTCCCCTGCAGCTACAGTCCTCTGGCCACCTGGGGAGCCACAGGGCTGGAGGCACTGCCCATCACTATGGGAGGCACTTGACCTCTTGGCACTGAGCGCACTCTGTCTGTTCTTTAATGGAAAAATAAAAAGCACTTCTGCCTTTTCTGTATCCCTCTCCCTCTTGGGGGCCCAAATCAACAGCTCAGCAGCTTAAATACATTTTCACTTTTCCCAAGGAATTTCATTTTGGATTACGTCCATGAGGTACCCCCTCCCCTTCATTGCTCTGTAGGAAGATTTTTGTTTTGTTCATTTATTTTAGATTTTTCATTGTGAACATTTTAAAATACATTCAATATTTGGAAAAGACCAGGATAATTAACCCCAAATGCCCATCATTCATTTTCAACTTTGCTGTTTTCTTTCGTCTCCCCCCTCCACCTTTTTATTTCGTCCCCCTGAAGCCAGAGAGGTAGAACATTTTAAAATAACATTGTTTTGTTTTCAGGAACCCATTTTAACAATAGGCCATAATCTCCATGGATTGTCATGTATGAGTTATAGTACTAGCAAGGAAATGTACATGCACCACTTCTCGTCCTTTTAACAACCCTCAAAGGTAAATCCCCTTTTAGTAGACGAGGACATTGAGGTTCTGCCTTAATGTGAGGCTAGAACAACGGCTACATGATGGTATATTAGTTGGGAAACTCTGAAGGAAAAAGCAACAACATTGTTTTCTTCTTTCTACTCTCACACCCCATTCAACAGTCACTTTGGACAGCAGGTGTTAAGTCTCCCTACCAACAACCAATTCTCTGATGTAGGACACCAACTGGATGTCCTCTAGTTCAACCCAATGTTGATGCTCACTACCTGGAGATAAAACCAGATCCTGAAGGTTGAGCTCTGAGACACGCAAGACTGCCCCTACTTCAGATGCCCAGCTGCAAGTCCCAGGTTGTGGCCCATGATTCTGACTGTAGACCAGGGCTCCTATGATCCTCCTCCATGTGTTCCATTAATTTGCTAGAGGAGCTCACAGGACCCAGGGAAACACTTGACTTCCATTTGCCCATTTATTGTAAGAGATAATACCAAGAATACAGATGAACAGCCAGATGAAAGAGATGTGAAGAGGCACAAGAAAGAAGTGTGGACATTCGAGGCCCTCTTTGGGATGCCACCCTCCAGCACCTCTGTGTGTTCACCTACCTGGAGGCTCTCTGTCTTTTTGAGTGTTTAGGGAGCTTCATAGGCATGATCAATTCCATAAACCAATTACAACGGCCCCAGGTGATCACCTCAACTTTTCTCTCCTATCTAGAGGCTGGGGGAGGGCACCCAATGTCCATCCCTCTATCCTGCCTCAGTCTTTCTGGATATAGCCCCATCCTGCATTTATTTAGGGGCCTCCTACCACTAATTGTCCCATTTGTATACAAAAGACACTTATTACTTTGGAGATTCCAATGGTTTTAGGAGCTATGAGCCAGGAACCCCTGGGATGCCAAATATGTATTTCTTACTTCACAGTATCACAGATGCAGTTCCGGCTATATAACAGAAAGGTCCCAAATGTAGTATCCTGAGCACGTTAAATGTTTCTCTCCTTTAAAAGTTCACCTAGGTCCAGATCTTGCCCAGAGTGAGCATGTGGCTAGGTAGGGACCCAGATCTCATCTCACATCACTCAGCCATTCTCAACATCATAGACCAAGATGGCTGCTCCAGGTTTTCTTGTCAGCTGGAGGTGGAGAAGGGAATATTGGACAGTGTGCCCATTCCCTTGAAGGGCATAATCCTTAGGTTTCATGCATAGTTTCTACTCACCAACCACTGTCCTGCATTTCATCTCATGATCACACCTGTGAGGGAGACTGGGAAATGTAGTCCAGATTTTGGGTAGGCTGTGACCTAACAAAAATTTAAAATTCAATTATTAAAGGGAAGGGAAAGAAAATGGATAATGGGGATTAGCAAGCAGTACTTTCATGGGTGGGATAAAAGGGTTCTTTTCAAGTTCAGAATGTGTTTTTGAGTTCTTTATTTTGGACTCAATTGTGGCCCATTTTACTAAACTCAGTGGTTTCTGGTTAAACTGGAGATAGACATCCCTCGATTAGGGACTTGAATCATTTTGCCCTTGTCTCCATGAATATTTGCTTTGTGCATTTCTGTTCAGAACATTTATAACTATACTTTCCTTTTAGAATAAAATTTATTCTAATAGTAAATTTACATTATGTAAATTAAATTCTCTCACTCTCACTGGAGAGGCTCCAGTTACATAGTAACAGCCCCTCCAATGATGGTTTTAGATTCAGCTCTGCTCTTTCCTACTTTCATGGCCGTGGACACATTTCCCTTCTCCAAGCCTCCTTTTCCTTTCTGCAAATAATTCCATCTACCTCAGCTATGGTTGTAGAGGTCAACAGAGGATAAATGAAGGTTCTTAGCACACAGTGAACATTCGGTAAGTTTTATCTGTGTTCAGATATGTGTATAATCTCTCCCAGTAACTCTATGCTGTTTAATTCCTATCATTTCTAAAAATAATAACTATAGCATTTTTTAGCATTTTCACAGCTATCATTTAATTAGTGCTTTATAATACCTATGAAATAGGTAGATGTGTTAGTAAGCTTCCCATCACTGTGACAGAATGCCTGAGAAAAACAACTTAGAGGAGGAAAGATTTATTTGGGCTCATGGTTTCAGAGGCTTCAGTCCGTGGACAGCTGGCTCCATTACTTTGGACTTGAAGTGAGACAGAACATCATGGCAGGAGGGTCTGTTGGAGGAAAGCTGCTCACCTCATGGGAGCTGGGAAGCACAGAAAGAGGGAAGGAGGGGACTGGGAACAAAGGTCCTCCTCCAAGGACCTACTCCCTCCATTTAGGTTCCACTTTTTACAGTTTCCATCACCTCCCAGCAGTCCCTTCAGCTAGGAATCCCTTCATGGATTGGTGCATTGATGAGATCCAGGCCCTCACGAGCCAATCACTTCCCCAAACTTCCACCCCTGGAGATTGCTGCATTAGGGATCAAGCCTTCAACACAGGAGCCTTTGGGGGACACTTCCTATCCAAACCATAACAGTAGAACAGATAATACTATTCTTCTCATCTTCTAGATTAGTAAGTACAGTAGGCCCCCCTTATCCAAGGAGGACATGTTCCAAGATCCCCAGTGGATGCCTGAAATCACAAATAGTGCTAAACCCTATATAACCTTTCTTCCTATCCATACATACATGATACATATGTGAGAAACTTTAATATACACATTAGTTAGGTGAGAGATTAACAATAACTAATAATAAAATAGAATAATTATAACAACACTATAAGAAAAGCTATGAAGGAGAGAGTTATGGTCTCTCAGAATATCTAATCATATCCTACTCATGCTTCTTTTATTGGAAAGTGCAGATAAGGGGCACAATGTGCACAAGCTCAGAGAGTTGGATTCAATTGCTCAAGGTTGCAGCCTCTTCCCTCTTGCTGGGTCCTTCCCATGTGCACTATACCTGCTCCACGGGCTGTTACCTTAAACCAATCACAAAGCAGCCCTCTCTCAATCCTCCCCTCAATTTCCCCATGACAGCCAAGCTCTTCACAAGAGTTGCCAGCATGTGCTACTTCCATGTCCTCTTTCTGATTCTCATCAGCCCGCCCCATTTGACTTGTGCCTCTGCATAATTGCTCCTGGATAAAGCCTGTCTGGCCTCAAGCTCTCTGTTCCTTCTGACTCTTGCCCTCAACAATTATCCATTCCTGTGTTTCCAAATGCCATCCCCAAAGTTTGTCACCTGTGCAGGCTCCTCTGGTCTTGATGACTCCCAGGTCAGGGGTGGGAGCAGGTTAGGAGAGCCCTTTCACAGAAGTCCAGACAACAAAGAGGATCTGAGCCAAGGTGGGGATGACGGAATTAGGAAAAAAAAATTTTATAAAACAATGATGCTTGGAAAGATTCCCATGATGTGGAGACTACATGGCTTTGGGATTCCGAGGGAGTCATGGATTCTAACAGTGGGTGCTTGGGAGACACTCAGGGATAGGACTGCAGGGGAAGCTATTGGGGCGTGTCTAATGCAGGTTGTAGAACTGAGCCTGCAGCGAGGGAGGGACATCTAAACGGAAAGCCCAGTGGCTAAGGAATGTTTGCTCGGAATCCTTTTCCTTACATTTTCTCTGCCTAGTGATGCAGGCACCGTCCTCTCCCCACCAGGGCCTCCCACATTGGCAGCAGAGTGGATAGAAGGAGAAATGTTGCTTCTCCATGACGTAGGTCATTATCACATCTACAAGGAGCCATGGTAGTGTATTTTAGAGCACCAATATAAAATCATAGAGTTCCTGACAGGTTGTTTAAAGGATAGGGGACAGGTGGAAATGTGTGACCTGTCACCTTTGAACCTTGTGGCTACACAGGACAGAACCTAAGGAGACCTGAAGGAAGAACTGATCATCTTGGGAGTTTCTCAAAGTCTCTATATTTTAAAAAACCCTATACTCCTATGCTTCTTGGAGCTAGGTTTGGAGCTACAAAGAAGTTCCGAAGAATTGAACAACTGCTGAAAGCAATCTGAAATCTCCCTGAATTAGGTCCAGTAGAGATGAAGTTGTAGTTAACCCACATGGCCACATAGGGGCAGCACACACAAACGCACCTCTTCATGAAGTGGTCCCATTGGCTTTGGTCTTATTCCCACTGCACCATCTACCCTCCCGCAGACTCTCAGAGCCTCACTCAGGGATCTAACTTTCTTAGCACCTGGCCTTCAGCCTTCATCCTTGTATGCTAGGATGGGAGGGCCATCTACCTCCCGATGTCCTCTGGAGTCTCCGGGCCGTGTTGTCAGTTACCACCTCAACATCCCAGCACCTTCCTTCCTACTTTCAGCTTGCCCTATACACCTGCCTTGTCTCTCCAAGTCCTAGTCAAAGTCTCCGACCTGACAAGCTTTTGACCACTGGCAGCCATAGCTTTCTCTTTAAGACTGCAAGTGATTGCACAGAGTGTGACCAATCTGTGAGCATAATGACCAAGGAGAGGAATCCAGCAGCTGCATACAATGGGTTTTGAGTGCCACCATGGGGCACATTGTTTAGGCACCCGATATCCAGTTGATGCAGAGTAGCATCCAGGGAAAAGCCACTGGTTGTCCACTGATATGCTTTGAAAAAAATGTTGACTTTCTGGTTTTGTTAACAATCAAGTCTGCCTTTTATTCTCAGAAAATGGGGAGAATTCAAGGCAATCATATGGCATGAGTGCTTCCTTAGCACAGTGGTCACATCCCGGACATGTTTGCCAAAAGCCAGTTTTCCGTTTGCTCTCCTGGGATGTCTGAACTACTTAGTTCAGGGAGGAAATGTCTTTGAAGTAGCCATATATGCCTGGCTGTCACAGGTGGCTGAGCAGCATGACACAACTTCTGGAGTCGTGGGGAAGGGACTCTGAAGAAGAACTCTGAAACTGTGGGTGACAATGAGTGCATGCCTGCATTTTGACCTTCTGCAGAGTCCAGTTCACTTCCCCCCACTCTGGAGAAAGTTTGGGATCTTTCCAGAGGTATGAAAGAAGTGTTGCAAGTTGCCCTTGAGTCCCTGCTTCAAATCTCACTGTCCTGAGTAACCAGGTGACCATACCCTTTCTTTAGTTATCCAAGTGAACTGGCATGGGGAGGGACCCCAGCAGAAAACTGTCTGGCTCCTCTGATGCTTCCCCCTCCGGCCTCTGAGTCTGCTAGTCTCAGCTCAGGCACTTGGTCCTTAGCATTTAGGTAGGAACTGAACCAGTTTTGACAGCGCCCTGGGTATTCACCTGATGTCCTTCCTGCAAGGGGGCTGAGCCTAGTGTGGATGCAGAGACTGGGACACGGGTCCTGAGAGCGTGACAGGTAACCCTCTTCCACTGCAAAGCCAGCCAAAGAAGTGTGGCCTCCAAAAGGCCACCGGAGGAGTGGGAGGAGGAGGGAGAGGCGGTAGGAACCGGCGGCTCCTGAGGAGCCCATTTGGGTCAGGGGGACGGCAGAGATGGCCCCAGGTCAGCCCGGCAGCTCGGGGAATTGGCGGCAGCGTCTATTTCAGAGTTTATGGTAAGAGGCTGGAGCAGGCACAGACTGCACACCCCACCCTTTAAGGAAGTGGGGAGGAGAGCAGCAGGGGTGTGGTTAACGACTGGGAGGAGGAGGGGGAAAACACCAACCTGTCAGCCCTCTTACTCAGCCACAGCCTCCGAAGCCGCCGCGCCGTACCTGTCGCGGACCCCGACTCACCTGAACCTGCGCAGCCCCCGGCTCACCTGGCGGCGCCCGAGAAGCGGTCTCCGGAGTCCGCGCCTCGCTCTCGGTGAGCTTCCTCTCGCGATTCGCGGCTCAGCGCCGGGTGGAGACTCGGAGGCTTGACCGGGTGGAAGGGGCTAGAGCGGGCGGCAGTTCCGGCATCGGGGTACCTGGTACCAGGAACTAGGGGTTCCAGGAAGACGCGCGACTGACCCAGAAAGTGGGAGTCGCGGTGCGGTGCACGCCCCGAGCCCTCTGCCTTCCGCTGGGGGCCAGAGGTTCTATTTTTGGAGTTAATTTGAGTCTCAAAGGTGTTTTCCCTTTTTGTGCTCTTGACATAGACAGGGGAGCTGGGGCCACCGGCACGAAGGAACGGAAAGCTTGTGCCTCTAAAGGTCAGAGTCAGAGCCGAGAGCCAGTTGGGGGCTTGGGAATCCAACTTAAGATCCTGCCTGGGACCTCAGCCCTTGCCCCGCCCTGCTCCCTTCTCCTGGCCCTTCAACACCCCCTGGGGTCACATTCTTCACCCACCCCATCCCACTCCACTCTTCCAGGTATTTCTGGTCTCCCTCCCAGTTTTCTGAACCCAGAGCTCTGACTGGAAGCAGGCTGGGCACTGCAAGGGGGACTCAAGCCTAACTCCTAACTCCGGGTGTGTGTGCTTGGTTCTTTCTGAAGCTGTCTTCCAAATACCCCTCAAGGGTTAAGCTCTGGGCTGCTTGCTCCTGCTGTCAGGCTGTGCGTGGGCAAAGCTTTGGGTGGGTGAATATGGAGCATATGGGTGATGTTCTGAAACCCACCAAACGCTGCCACCTGCCCTAACCCTGGGCCATATGACACCAGAATGTCCCCACTCCCAAGGGGCAAGCTCCAACTGAGATCATTTAAGGAACCAAGTTGGGACCTAGGGTGGCCTTAGCCAGCAGGACTTGGAAAACAGAGGCAGAAGAGGTTTAGGCAGACCTGCAGCTAGGCTGGCCTAATGAGGGCATGAACAGGGTAAGGGGTGCCAGGAGTTTCCTCCATGTCCTAGCTGTTCTCTGCTCATCTGAAGGGCTGTTGCTGACCTAAGCACTGCTGGGGGTAGGAGGGCAGGGGAGAGCAGGATGCAGCAATGAAAAAGTGACTCAGGACAGAAGAGAGAAAGGAAGCAGTCACTCAGAAGACCCAACTTTGGCAGGACAGTCTGCATTCATTCATTCTCTTACTGGCTTCTCACCTGCAACCAGGTACTGAGGCTAGGTGCAGGAAGGCAAGGTGAGTCTGACATGTCTCTTGCTTGCCAGGACAGAGTGAGGAAGAGCAGGGCATGCCATGAGAAGGGGCAGAGTGCAATCAATCCAGTGCTTGGGTGGGAAAGCAGAGCCAGTCAGGGATGGCCAGGAAGGGTTCCTGGCACAAGTGGCTGTAAGTCAAGACTGAAGGGTCTATAGGAATTTGCCAGGAAAGAGGAAGAGGGGGAAGAAGACAGCACAGAGGAGGGAAATGCAAATACCAGAGGCCAAAAGCTGCAAGTTAGAAGCAGCTTGACAAATGGTGGAACTGAAAGTAGCTTGGTTAGTTGGGAGCCTAGAGAGCGCAGGGGCGAGGGGAAGCTGTGAGGTAAATTGAGACAGCTCCCCAGAGCCTCTGAAGGCATGCTCAGGCTGCCATGGCAACTCTTGTTGGAGCAAAGCTTGGGACCTGGAGCCCAGCATGAGACTTCCCAGCATGCCTTCAACTCTGGGATGAAGGTGCCAGATTTAGCAAATAAAAACATGGGACACTCAGAATTTAATTTCAAATAAGCATATTTGAATATTTGTTTTCAGTATGTCAGTTCAAAAATTTGGGACATACTTATACCCATACTTATGCTTGTTCACCATTTATTTGCAATTCAAATCTAACTGGGTGTCCCGTATCTGTCTGGCAACCTTTCTCTAAGTTGGAGTTCTTCTGGGAAGTCAAAACTAGGAACTGCCTTGCTGCCCTGAGACCGTCTCAGGATACATTTATCTTGTAACCAAATTCTCCCGGATTCCATTTTGGAGTTCCATCACTGAGTGACCTATGATGATAATGATGATGATGGTAGTGAAGAAAATCAATTCCTTGGTCAGCTCATTTGTCTATAGAGCTGGAGGAGGGTGGTGCCTCAGAAAGAAACTGGGCTTCAGAGCCCTCTAGGGCTGGATTCAAATTCGTGGAAACCAGTTAACTTCTCTGAGCCTCAGCTCCTGCTTATGGGGAGGATGGGTGATAGTGCACTATGGAAAAAGTGGTCCATATTAATTGTTATGACACATTCACAGAGGGTGACCAAAACAGCACCCACAGAGTGCTTGGAGCTCCCTGGTTTTCATTCCCATCCATGAAGCCCTCAGAAGTGCTGGGGGAATATGTGTAGGGTTGTTCCTGATTGGGGGGATAGTCCCTGGGCAGGGAGGGGGCTGGTGTTATTTTCTCAGGGCTACCATACCCATCTACATGGCCTGTTTCAAGAACAGGAGATACCCAGGCTTGTCCTTGGAGGGTGGCAGGTAGGCCAAGTGGGAATGACTCCAAGCCCAATTAGCTGAAGGGAACTGTGAATGAATTAAAGGAGAATCCACATCAGACGCCTAACAATGCCTGATGCTGACAAAATCTTCATAAAATGAGGCTTTGATTATTCATAGTTTTATGAGCTCCTTATTAGAAAAGTGGAGCTCCGGGATGGAGGGAAGAAGGGTGCCTTGTAAACCAGGCTTTGACTTTAATAAGACCATTTGTAAGGACAAATTAGGGGCTTCCTGAAATGGATCCTGGAGGGACTTAGAGTCTGTTAAGAGAAAGAGGAAATGGAAAGTGTGTCTACCTTGTGGGAACTGCTGGGTTATAAAGTGTCCCTCTTTCCAGTGGTAAATCTCCCCATCCCCCTGCCCAGCAATAAGTATTTTTGTCCCTAGTCCTTTAGGGCAGCATTTGCCAGGAGTGTTCAGAAAGACTCTGTGCCATGAGATAGTTAGAGGTGCCCCATTGGCAAAACATTCAAATGAGGTGTGTCATTCATACTGGCATGGTCAAGGTTATGGTAAGTGCTGCTGAGTAAAGTACACGTCACTGGTTTTATGCAAGCACTCATTGAAGGCAGCCTAGAAACCTTGAAAATTTCTAAAGTGAGTGTGGATGGGGGCACAGGGCAGGTGTCACACAGGACTTCTGAAGGTATTGTTCCTCCTCTACCCAGGACCAGCCTGTCTCATCCTGGACTTAGCTGTGTCCACCTCAGAGATCGTTGGGGAACAAGCTCTTGTGTGCGACTCTCCTGGCATCAACATCCTCCCTTGAGAGACTCTCCCTGTGTTGTCCTAACTCTTCCCCTGCAGCTTATGTCCCTGTCCCTGATAACAGTATTTCCACATCCCTAAAGATGCTGATAAGGCTAGGGGAGGGGATATGGTGGTCCCCCCATGGACCCGCGTGTGGGGTCTCTCAGATCTAGTTTTCCCCATGTGGGCCTGGCCTCCTGGGTGAATGGTGGTTACACAGGGGAGATGGGAGCAGAGAAGCACAGGAGCAGAAGTCAGTTGTTTGAGGGTATGGTCCTGAGCAGTCTGGCTTCATGACCATTCCTCGTAGAATAGACCAGTCGCAGGGCACAGGAGCAAGAGCAGGGGCACAGTCTCTACAAGTCTCATGTGTGCTTCCCTCCTAAGCAGGCCAGTGGTCAACAGCCCAGGCTAGGAATCAGCATGCCTGGGTTCCAAGCCCAGCCCTGGGACTCTCTGTATGACGCTGGGCAGGTCGTTTAGCTGTAGTTTCCTCATCTGTAAGATATCCCTATCTTATGGGGCTTTGGTAAGGCTGGGGTGAGATAGTATACACTGGGGGCACACACCAGAGATGACACTAGCATGACCTTAAGCAGACGGGACAGGCACTCCGCTGTTTCAGGATCACCAAATAGTGCCAGATCAGGGGGACTATGGGGGTGGAAGAGGCAGGTCTTCAGGGGGCTGTGACATGTACCAATGAGTACAGACTATTATTTCAACATTTTGACACCCAGAGGGCCTATTCACAGTTTAATATCCTCAGCTGCACATGAAACATTCAGTCCAGTAACAGGCACACGGTGGGTGCCGAGTGAATGTTAGCTGTTCTGTTTTGGTTTGTAGCTATATCTGAGCTTGTGGGAAGCACTTTATTTATTTAGTTAGTTAGTTAGTTATTTAGTTCCTAAGGCTGTGGGCCACCTTCTTGGAGGCAAAGACATCTTCCCTGGGAGCTGCCTCATGGGCACACATCAGGCACTTCACAGTATTTACCCCTGCCCGTCCCCCTCCCAGTCCACTGCACCTTGGGAATAGCCAGGCCTAATTGACTCTTTAGCCAGCAAAGACACTGTCCAGCGATGCCCATCAGGAACTGGAGCCCAGTGATCATTGAAAGTATTCAGAGAGCTGACAGGAGAAAATGGTGCCTGTCCTTTCTCGGCCTCTTCATACTGTGTGCAAAGCTCTGAGCTGGGTGAGGGGGTGGGTTGGGGGAGGGGACGGCTTTTTGAGTCACTCTGCTGTTTCCCAAGGTATAATTATTACTCACGATGACAGTTTGATTAAGAGAGCAGACTCCAGGCTGCATATTCTGATGCACATTTTACCTAGATGCAATGGGCAGATGAAGAAAACGGCATGGTTTTATTTTTAAGAGACTCTCCAGGTGGGCTGCAGGGATGGGCACTGCTCTAGGTTTTGGGGTCTTCTCCAGCTCTTCCCTTTTGCCCATGTTAAGGGCGGGATTGGAGCCAAGATCCACAGCCACCAACATCCATGGAAGGAAGAGGGTTCCTGTTTTGCATCTTGTCTAGGGTCACTAACATTTCCTCCCTCTCCAGTTGTCTCTTCCTTTAATGTTCTGAGCCCCCACCCCTAGAATCTGGCAACAAGAAGATCACTCACTGACCACAGGACAGGTCTCCCTCCACAGTGGGCCAGCTCTCCCACCCAGGCTTAGGGCTCCCCATTTTCCACGCTCTTTCTCTTGTGGAGGGTCTTCCACCTGACTCTATGGGACTTCCTCAAGCTAGGGCAGTCCTTCTGGTGCCCACAGGGTTCAGGAGGCTCCTCTCAGCCCCTCTGGGAATTGCACCCAGGGTGGTTTTGATCTTCAGGGGTTCCTGTCCCAGCCGTGTGGGAAAGGCCAGGTTGCAGTCCTGGCCCCTTGAGGAGGTAGCATGCCTTGTCCTGGTTTCTAGTTAGTGTGCTTTGTTCTCCTGACCACTTCCTCAGGCACCCGAAGCTCCTCTTTGTTCTGCAGGAGTATGTAGCTCTAGAATCTTTCCATGGGGCCTCACCACCCACCACCCCAAGTGCCTGCTTCTTACAGGTTCCAAGAGAGCTGATTCTGCTGCACCTGTGCAGACACTCTTGGCAGCATCCGGTCTGTCCCCTTGCTGTGGCACAGGTGGTTGGTGCTGATATACAGAGCTGTCAGTTGAGGCCTTTGCAAGGGACTCACCACAGTTCCCATTCCTGAGCCCCATATTCCACTGCAGCCACAGGCGGGGCTTTCTTGGGAAATGGAAGGAGGGTCCTGCTCACAGCCTGGGCACTGGCTTGTTCTGCCTGCTAGCTGTGTGACCTTGAGTGTCTCTACTCTTCTAAGCCTCCCTTTCATGTTTGAAAATGAAGACTTTGTCCCACCTCTTTTATGGGGTCCTTGAAAGAAATATACTACTTGTGTGATGATGTTCCAAAAAAACTCATGGGAGTTGGCTCAGGGAATTGAAAAGAGTTTGGGGACAGAGTGATGTGCGGGCCTGAGTCTTGACTGATTTTTCCAGGTAATGGAACTGCTCTGAACTGTCCTCTCCTCCTGGAAACTCATTCTGGGCCTTCATTGAGTGTCCCTTCCCTGCACTCTCAGAGTTCCATCTTTTCATCCAAATATGAAGGAGTCTGTCTGTCCTCGCAGGTTTACAGTCTGGCATGGGAAGCAGCGCGTGGAGGTGAATAACTGGCAATATGTGAATTTGCAGTGCCGTTACAGGGGCACAGGGTGCTATGAGATTAGACGACAGGAAGACTGGTTAAGAAATGTGACAGAGCCTCATGAGGGGTGGCATTTGGGAAAGCTCTGAAAGGACAGGTAGGATTCAGCTGTGGGGACTTGGGAGGGTGATGTGGTCAAAGAAGAGTGTAAATAAAAGCAGAGAGGTGGAAAGGCCTGGTCTCAGTGACTCATTTGGGGCGGAGCCCAGGGTGGCAAATGACAACAGAAAATGAGGGTGGAAGTGAGGTGGCCTGGATCTGGAGGCGGAGGAGTGTGGGACACCATGGGATTTTATGGGGAAAGCGGTGGGGAGCTGTTGGAGCTGTTGCCTTGGGTGGAGGGGCCTCGGTCAGCTTCAGGAAGTGGTGCGGAGTGGATTGGAGAGTCGGGAGCTTACGCTTGCTGGATAAGGGACTTCGCAGTGGCTCAGGTCCTGAGAGTGAATACATTGTGTGGCTTGGGTTGATCGTGGGGTCTGAATGGTTTCTGTGTATCACCTGGAAGCTTCTACTTTCTCAGAGCCGAAGTTGGTTCTTTGACGAATTAGAAAACTATAGGCTCGTGGGAACATCAATCGGTGTAGGCTCTATAGGTAATCTCCCGGTTCTCCTGAATTCTCTCTTTCTTCCATGTTCTCGATTCACACCTAAGTCCCTTTCCGGGGGGGCCTCACCTTGGAGGCCCTGGGTGCTGATGACTCCCAGGTTCCGCCTCCCCCAGGCCCTCCTCGGCCTCACTTGAGAAGCTCATCTTAAGTGCTGCAGCTTGGAAATGAGACCTGTCTTTCTGTCTCCTCAGAGCATGTCCTCCTCCTGCAATCTGCCTTTCCCTCTGCGGGGCTTGTTCTCCCGCAGGCTGGGTCGGAAACCATGGCTGTCTCTCCCCTACCTCTCTGCCTTTGCTCTTCTCTGCTCATATCTTGCCCATCACTAAGCCCCACAGATTCTTTCTTCATGCCTCTCATTCCTTCCTTCCTTACTCAAGCCCAGGCCTTATTACCTCATGTTACTAAATAGTTCCTAAGGGCTTCTCTTGGGATCCCTCGAAAGTTCCCCAGTGCCTCTAGTCAGATCTAGATTCCCTTAAATTTACCCTGACTTTAATATCCCCTTCTAACCCAATGTTCCTGTACTTTCCAAAGGAAGCCCTTCACCCCAGCCAGCCTGCTGTGCTCACTGGTGACCATCAAACCTCTGCAGAGTCCTGGGTCCTGCCTGGAGCACCAGCCCTGTCTGTGTGCCCCAGCCCCCAGTCCTGCATACTCATCCCTCAGGACTCGGTGGCAGGCCCACCCCTTCAAACCCGAGCTCCACTGCTGCCTCCAGGCTTCTCTGTGTCCCCTGAACTCCCAACATATATCAACTCAGCCTGCTGCTAAATTCCCCCAAGACAGGGAAGCACTTTTCACGTTGTTCTCCTTCCTTCTGCCCTCAAATTGCCGGGCTAGGCGATTCCATTTCCCTGGGCCCAGAAGTAGGACCCTGCCCCCGCTGCACACTCACGCCTGCTCACCTGCACAGACACCCTCAGCCTCTTCCGCATTCCCTGCACTGGGCGTCACAACAGCCAGTTGCGACATCCACACGGCAAGGACCGGCAAGGACCGTATCCCAAGCCTCTTGAGTTCTCGCCCCGGGGACAGGATGCCCTCCTAACCCCTCCTGAAGGTGGAGACTTCCGGTAGCCCAGAGAGGAGTCATGGATCTGCCCCCAAGTCTCCCCATCTGTGAGGTCCTGCTCTCTCTTCTCTTTTGTCCTCTGGCTTTGAGTCCTTCTGGGCCCTGGTGAATGACAGGAGACAGGAAGCTGGTGGGAGTGAAATTCACCCCAACTGAGGGTGAAATTGCAGTGGGAAAACAGGAGAGAGACTCGTGGGGGTAGGGAAACAAGGTTTTAGTGACCTGGACTTTGACCTAGCAGTGTGCACAGACTTGCCATGGTCCCTGGACTCTGAGCCCTCAGCTCCTCCATTCCCAAGAGGTGAAAACACTCCATGTACATTAACTTCCTTATCTATAGAGGAGGCTTCCGTTGTCCCCAGTGTGACCGCTGGGCCCTCTGCCTCTATCTTTACCTGACTCTCCTTCACCCATGTGCTGAACGCTCAATCCCCACCCCGCACTGTGTTCTCACCCAGGACCCCTGGGGACATGGGACAGAGATCTCTGGGTAAATGGCTGCTTTCTGGCCATCCTACCACAAGCTCCTGCATGGGTCACCTGAGAAAGCCTAAGTGAGCCTTAGGATTCTCATTTTGTACTCGATAAGGGGGTTGGGGACTTTTTAACAAGAGGAAAGCTTTCTTCAAAGCAGATGGTAGGTGGAATCCCAGTATATAAACCAGGTGAGAATAGACCCATCCAGAGCTGAAGTGGGGAGGGGAGATGCCCCAGCTCCTCTCCATAGTGGCCCCTGGGGTCATCTTATGAGGTCTATGTTGACGGGGGGTGTATACATTGTTAGCGGTTCCATTAATTATGGGGGGACTATAAGTGTTGAAGTGGGGTTATATACATTGTTAGGAGTAGTGTACATCATTGGAAGGTTGTATGTAATGTTTGGGGTGCTGTATGCATTGTTAAGAGATCGTTTATTTTATTGGGGGTATACCATTATTGGGGTTTGTATATATTGTTGGGAGACTGTATACATGAACCTCTGGGCAAATGCAAAAGCTCATAGCTTTCATCTGACTCTCCAAGGAGCATGTGACCCATAAAGATTAGGAAGGCCTCTTATGAGATGTTATCAGCATTACAGACCATTCATACCCATGGTCATAAACTTGGGCTCCTCTTTAATTCCAGGCTGAAAGCCCAGTGGACAACAGAACCACACTGTTCTGATGGCCACGATCGCTGCCCCAGGATGCAGCCTGGTGCCAGACACATGGGCGTCATTCAATGTATACAGCATGCACCTGAGTGTTCTCCTAATAAGGAGGGCTTTTAAAAAAAGAAAAACATTAATTTGAATATGTAAACTTTTAGGATAATATTTTCTATATTATTTTAGTGACGGACCTTTTAAATCACATACTATATAAAACAATACATTATCTTAAAAATACTGCATTCCCCAATGCTCCCTGATATGGATGGCTTTGAGCAGTTTGCCCGTCTGTGATGCCAGCATCCATCTCAACACTAGGGTCCTCCTATATCAGCTCTTGGTTCTGCACATACCTCCATCCCTATAGTCCAGGGAGAATTGGCTGTTTCTTATTAATCCAGAAGGTGTTTATTTTTTAATAACAGCCTTTTTGAGAAATAATTCACATTCCATAAATTTTACCCTGTAAAAATGCACAATTCATTGGTTTTTCAGATTGTGCAATCATCACCATTACTAATTGCAAAATGTTTCATCACTCCAAAAGAAACTCTGTCCCATTAGCAGTCAGTCTCTCCAGCCACTGGCAACACTAATCTACTTTCTATTTTTATGGAAAAACCTTTTCTGGCCATTCCATGTAAATGACCTTTTGTGAATGGCTTCTTTATGTATCATGTCATAGTATTTACCAGCACCTCACTCTTTTTCATTGATGAATAATATTCCATTGTATGGATATGCCACATTTAATTTACCTTTTCATTCACTGATGAACTTTTGTGTTGTTTCCTCTTTTTAACCATTATAAATAATACGTCTATGAACAATCATGTGCAAGGTTTTTTGTTTTCATTTCTCTTAGTTATATACATAGGGGTGGAGTTGCTGGGTCACATAATAACTCTGTGCTTATCATGCTTATCATTGAGTAATGACCTAACTATTTTCCACAGCATTTGCATTATCTTCTATCTCCACCAGCAGTGCATCGTGGGTCCAATTTCTCCACGTTTCTGCTGACGCTTTTTGTTGTCTGTGATTTTGATTTTGGTCAAAAAGGGATCTTAGTGGGGATGAAGTGTATCCTATTATGATTTTCACTTGTGTTTCCCTGATCACTAATGATATTGAGCCTCTTTTCATGTATTTGTATGTCTTCTTTGGAGAGATGTCTATTACAATTTTTTAGAAAGTTTTTATTTTTAATCCCAAGTGCCCCCCCCAAAAGAGGTTATTTATTTTTGATGCCCACAATCTAACCACTTAGTTCATTGCTTTTACAAAATGCCCTTCTATAGGTTTGTTTATGACATTTAGCATTAGTTTTGATAAAAGTCACTGAATCTCTATCATAGTAGTACCCTACCTGCTTAAAAAAAGACAAACCATTCTATCAAATGACCTTTGTAAGCACCCCAAACTAGCAAAACTACTGAAGTGGTTCCAGGCTAATATTTTTCCCCAGTCTATTTTTGTTTAAAATAAAGCAGTTGAGAAAGCAACCCATAATATGAAAGATCTGTAAGGATTTGACTATAGAATTCCTCATTTCTGACAGATAGTTAGGGAAGGAGAGGTTTACCTTATATTTTACCATATGTGACATTGAAACACAAATGGGTGTTGGATAGAAGAATGTGGATGTGGATGGATGGAGGGATAGTGGGTGGGTGGATGGATGGATGGATGGTGGATGGATGGATGACAGACAGATGGATGATGGACAAGCAGACCAATGAATGAATGAACAAGAAAAGGGATGCAAGCCAGTAAACCAGTGAGTGGAACAGCCACGGCAGTCTTTCCCTCTTTAGTCAAGATTTTCTGGGGGCTGGGGCTGTAGCTCAGTGGTAGAGCACTTGCCTAGCATAAGGGGAGGCACTAGGTTCAATCCTCGGCACCACATAAAAAATAAATAAATAAAATAAAGTTATAAAAAAATGCTAAAAAAAGATTTTTCTAATATCCACTTAGAAAACTGGCATTAGCCTTTAACTTACATTTCATAGAACTGTATATAAAAGAGTTTTTAAAACAGATTTGTGGTTACAGTTTAGAAGTAAGATGCATTTTCTGTTGCCTCATATATCTTGACTATGTTCCTTTAAAATGGGGGAACCTGAGGCTACCCAGTTTCTGGATGTGGTCAAAACTCGGTGATCAAGTGATGTAGCTTCAGATTCTTTGTCACTGGAGAGGACCTTTGTGTCTGTGATTCACACAAGGATGTTGGGTTTGCCTTATTCAGGTCCTGTCTACACTGAGTCCCTGCTCTTTCCCCAGGCCCCTTTCCTTCTCCTGCCTCGGCATGGGATGGTCTGGTCATCTCAGGGACCAAACTCACCATGATTCACCACCAGCTTCCACAGAGAGACTCCCTTCCCGTTCTTCCCCTTGGTCCTCCCCGAGAAGACATACGGGAGCTGGCAAAGGGAACTTGAAGTCTGGGGTGAGAGGGAGCCAAGCAAAGAGGAAGAATATCAGTTAAGAAGATAAGAAGGGAGCTGTGGCCAGACATGAAGAAGTGGCAGGCATAGTCCCACTCTCCAGAGATGACTTTTAACGGCTCCGACCCTGAGGGAGAAGAAGGGAAGCAGCTTGAAGGGCAGGTTCCTGTGAAGTTGGTGCTGGGAGCCGCGGTGGGGGAGCAACTGCAAAGGGCAGCTGGACAGGGCCGGGACCCCTTCCTGTTCCAGGGCGGGGAAGGGGGTTGGAACTAGGGCTTCAGATGTGCATGGATGAGATGAGCATCCAGATCCTTTCCGCAGGACTTTAGTCCACTTCTAGGTAGAACTAAGTGTGTTCCAGTGGAGTGACAGCTAGTCCTTCCAAGCTATGTCAGAGTGTCCGCCTGTCCTCCAGGTGGATGTTTCCCTGGGTTTTGAACATCTGCAAGGAAAAAGCCCTTACTCTTCCCCAAAGCCATGCTTCCTTTTTCAGGGGTGTGGAGCTGGTGGCTTTGAAGCAGTGAGTCTGGAGACCACCACATTCCAGTCAGCCCTCTGTTTAGGTGGGTTCCGCATCTGCCAGTTCATCCAACAGTGGATGTAACGGGGCCTACGATGTTCACATCTGTACAGAAGGTGTGCACATTTGTTTTCGTGTCATTACTATTTTAACAATGCAGTGTAACGACTATTTACGTAGCACAAACACTGTATTAGGTATTATAAGTAATACGCAGATGAATTGAATGTACAGGAGGATGTATATAGGTATGCAAATATGGAAATACTGTGCCATTTTATATAAGGCAAGGGACTTGTGCATCCATGGGGTTGTTAGGGTGGTCTCAGCACCAGTGTCCTGTGGACACCAAGGATGACTGTATTTACTACAGATTAGGAGCTATGCTGAACACTGGCGATGCAGAGGGGAGCAGGAAACTACCCTCAAGATGAAATAGCCATGCACGCAGTCATGTGAAAACCAATTGTACTGCCAGACAGCGGTGCAAATGCCATGGAGCCACCAGGCCAGAGCTACCAGTGTCCCCAAGGCAAGACTCAAAAGGCATCACAGATGAGGAAAGGTTGTGAAGAGTGGATAGAAGTGACCCAGGCAGAAGAAGGTGGTGAGGTGCTTTCTAGAATGAAAGCCCTGCAGGTCCACTGGGGACGCTGTGAACAGCCCAGGGGGGCTGGATCCAGCAGGACCATGGTGGGAATAATCCTGGCGGGATGCAGACAGGCCTTCTATCACGGTGGCTTGCCATTGACATTATTCTCCAGCATCAGGGAGCTGTGGGATGTGTAAGGTAGGATATGTAGCTGTACGAGTTTTCCTGCAGAGGAGAGTCAGCGTGTTGTTTTGGAGAGGAGGACTCTGGCCCCAAGCCAGAGGAGTGCTTCTGCCAAGCACAGAGAAGCTCTGGGTGGGAGATCTGCAAACAGGCATTCTGGGGTGTGGCCAAGGGCAGCAGGCAGGGCCGGGCCTGTGCCCAGCCACAGGAAGTCAAGCCCTCCAGGGACATAGTCAGGTCCACAGTGCCTGCTGCCTGCTGCCAGAGAGGCTGGTGATCAGGGCTGGTCCCAAGGAAGAGCCCACTTTCTGCTTTCTTCCCCTGTACTCGTGTTTGCAATAGGGGCGTGGAGAGAACAGCGGGCTTGGCCAGGTGAGCAAGATGAGACCTGCCTCCAGCAGGAGGCACAGAGGGTGAGACGTGCTTACTCCACAGGATGGGGAACCCACAAAGAGCACACCTACCTGGAAAGCTCGGGGGTGGCCAGGCATGTGTTTTTGCCTGAGAGTTGGAAGGGCAATTGCAGAGGAATGCTGAAGCCAGAGGATGTCCAGGACAAGGCTCTGGGGGAGGCTGAGGGCTTGGGCAAGGACAGAGGCTGGCATTCTGCCTCCCCCTGCCCCCCTCCCAGAGCACTTGGCTGCTGCATCCAGTTGTGCCTGGCACATGTTTTCTTGAGATAAAAATTATTTTTCACAAGTACACGCCTTGCTAAATGGAGTGGTGGGAAGGCAGGGGCCTTGCTTTGTGCCCTTTGCCTCCTAATCCAGCAAATGTAGAGATTCACAGCTTGCACTCAGGGAACGTTCATCCAGATCTGAGGAAGTTTTAGGGAAAATACCTAAGAAAAAAGTACAAATGTGGAGATGGTTTCCAGTCCCCGTGGGAACAAAGGGTATCAGAGGGATTCAGATTCAGACAAGATGCACAAAGTCCCATCAGCTGGGGAGGCGAATGCAGGCACAAGGGAGCCCTGGCCCTGGGATGAGGCCACTCAGGTGGAGAATGTCCCAAGGGAAAGCATATGTGATGACCCAGGGGAGCAGGTGGCAGCGATGGCCACTTTACTGACCACACAGTGCCATAAGGTCCTCCAGTGTAGAATGGGGGCCATGCTTCTTCAAGGTATCAGAGTCACCTGGAGGATCTTTAAAACCCAAGTCCACAACTCCAGCTCCAGGGCTTCTGATAGCATGTGGAGGCTGGGGCTGAGAACTGTACTTCTGACAGGGTGGCAGGTGGCCTGAGGGTGACACGTTGGGAACCACCTGGGCACAGGCCCTGTAGGACAGCACCTCAAGTACCTTTCCACTTTCCTTCCTCGGGGGTGTGCATTTGAGGCCCCTCACCCTGGGGTGCCCTTCTCACATTCCTGTGCCTGTCCACGGAAGGACTCAGATGGCCATTTCTCCCTCTTTCACTCAGGTTTGCTCCGAGAGTTCCAAAGATGGTTCTGACGCCCACCCTGGTTGAAACACTCTGCCAACTGTCTGCCCACAGTGCCCTGACCACCAGGGCGGCTGCCCTGGATTGCCTTTGTCCACAGTGTCGTCTCAGTCAGGACCCCTCCCCTGGATTCCCACCTTCCCCCTGAATGGGTTCCTGTTCCTGACTCTGTTGAGACTTTCCTTCTGCCTTACTGAACCCTATATTTTAGATATGACTTTCCCAGTTAGATGTGGAATCCGGGGGACAGAGTCAAGGGCCCCTGGCCCTCATGGGTCACAGTAGAGACCGTGTTCCACGAGGGTCAGCTGACCGCAGAGAGGAGCTGAAAGCAAACCAAAACCAGCCAAGAGCGGTTTGCATTGGCCCTTGCTGGCCACCTTCTGGAGATTGACCTACAGAGGCCTAGGTGATGGGGAAGGGGTGGCCATTGCAGAGCCCACCACGAGATGAGGTGGCCCACTGCCAGAAGGGTGGGCTCCTCAGCCTCGAAAATAATGCAATTACTAATCTTCTTAGTCAGGGAACTGCCACCCCCAGAGCTGTATTAGGAATGTTTTCCTTAGGCAAAGAAATGTGCTGTCTTTGGTATCTAAGCCTACCTCAGGAATTTCATTTTATGATTGATCCCTCTTTTTTTTTTTAATTGTTGACTTTTTTCCCTTCATTCCTGTACTTCTTCCAGATCCTTTCCTTCCGGATCTCTCCGTCAACACAGCCAAGCCTTCCCCTGCATCCCTTCAACACTCACGTGACTTCCAAACACAGTTGCTCTGCACCAGGCCTGTCTTCATTTCTTGTCCCTCATTCCTCTCCAACAAAGCCACCGTGTCCTCCAGGTCCAATGGTATCCCCTGACCTGCAGACCCCACATGACATGAGTCCCAGAAACCTGAAAGATGCATCTCTGGAACACCTGTCTAATCAAATGGCAGCGTCATCTTGGAGAGAATTCAGTTCACATGATGTCCTTGAACTGGTTTCAGTTCAGCTTCTCCACAGAGGTGCTCTTAGAAACCGCCTTTCAACTTGTACCTAATTCATTAACCATTACCATTGTCCCCTGAATTCCGGCCTTTCTCTTAAAAAAAAAATCCCTCTGAGTACATGTCTCAGATTGGAGAAAAGACTCTTAGTCTTGGTTTCTGATCCTGTCTTTCATTTTCCAGGAAAATGGCATGTGTGTCCCCTCAGTTATTTGTGTGCCCGCTCTGCTATGTCCCTCCAGGCCTCCCTGCCCCAGCACAAAGTTGGAGCTGATATTTTTGCTTTTTAAAATATGGATCAATAAGTCTCCCAGTTTGGGGTGGGGGGACATTGGTTTTCACTTAAACAGTTCTCCAGTCTATCAGGGAGGCAGGCCATAAGGCTTGGATTGGACTCAAGCTCAAGGCATGGCCCCTCTACTTCCCAACCATGTGACCTTAAGCACTTCTCAGCCCCTCTCAGCTCAGCTTTCCTACCTGCTAAATGCTCATGGTAATTGTGTTTTTCCTACAGCAATATTACAAAGATTAAAAGGAGATATTGGCATTCATAATGCATTATGAATAGGTACTCAATCTATTAGCTATTCTGTGTATCGGTGGCCACCACATCACTAGAGGACAGAAATGTGTGTACATGAAAGGTCAGTGGGCCGTGCCCCTTGCCTAGCTGACCACACTTGGTGCAAACCCCAGCTCCTCAGCCGGTGTCAGCCCCAGGGCCTCATCGTGATCTCTGCTGGTTCTAGGGCACTTCCTGCTCACCATCTCTGTACTGACCTCTTGTTTAGCCAAGTCACTCCAAGGTGCACAACTCAGCTCTTTCATCAGTGACCCAGGAAGTCACAGACCAGACAGAACACTGATGATTTTGTGGGCTGCAGAGGAGAAAAGGAGAGAGGGAAATGTGTGATGTGAGAGCGCGTAGCAGTCACCACTCCTCTGGCCCCTCTCTCCTCCTGCCTTTCCCTCCTTTCACAGAGCAAGGCACTAATTACCCTCCTGGAGCCTCACCTTCTAGCTTTAATGGGGCAAATTTCTACACAAATACTTTTCTTCCTAGAGGGACTTCTGTCTCCATCTCCTCTTCATCTCTTACAAGTGTTTAAATAAAGATTCTGTGTCCTTGAGGCAGAGAAGCCCGTGCTGACATCTGGGTGGACTTGAGAGGCAAGTGGCAAGGTGGCGGTGAGGAGCTGCCCGTCACCGGGATGGAAGCCTCAGTGGCCTGGAGAATAGCCACCGTCTGGAACTGACATCCTGGACATTTTGGCAAAGTGAGCCAAAGTGGGGTGCAGATGGCTTCTGCTGTTTGTGAGGGGAAGGGCTGCTTTCCCTAAACTACAGACCTGACATTCCGACTATGGGACTGGGTAACTTATTCATAAAGAATCGTAGCACTGACTTTCTGGTGAATGAGGAGATGGAGGAGAGGTAGGCTGGGAAACAAATGAGACCTCCGGCAGGCCTGACACGTTCACGGGAGGGTGAGTCAAAGAAGAACTGCAGCAGGAGCTGCAGCTCCAATAGCTCTTTGGAACCCAGGGGCCCGGGCCCTGGAGGCTGCAGTGAGGGCTGCAGGCTGCGTCCAGGAACTTAGGGAAGCAGGAGATACGCGTGCCACTGGTTACAAAGTGACTGAGCCTGGCAAGACCCTCTGGTCCCCAGATGGTTTTCACCTCTCCTTCCTCTGCTGGAAGAGCTATCTCTTCTACCCAAGTGTTCCTCGTCCCCTCTTGCTTCCTCTTTCTTCATGTTCACCTTGAAGTCCTCCCCAACTTTTCACCATACCACATCTGTGAGGCTGCCTGGCCCCCCTCTTGCCTGGGTCAGATTTAGTGGCCACAGCAGGCACCTTCCTCCTTCAGTCTGTGAGTGAGCCTGCAGACAGCCTTGCCTATCTTTAAACCCATTTTCAGCCCTGTCTAGTGACCTGGGCAATATCTGGCACGTAATCAGTTCTCCACGTAGCTTTTAGACTCCATTCAACATGTCATGAAGGTGGTTCACTGCGATCCCGGCGTCGAGGACCTGATTCAGCTACGTGTCCGGTGCTCAAGGCCTTGGTGGGTGTTGGAAGCACTTCTCCACTTGTAGCTCCAGTGTTCCATTTGCAGATAGGAAAGAGCCCAAGAAAGAGACTGTGTGGGTTCTCGTGTTGAGTCTGTTCTCCTAGAATTCTTTGTTTTCTGCTCCATGCTGCCATAGGAGAAAGTAACATAGAGTCTCCTCTCATCCCAGAGAAAGGGAGCATCACAAAGGACTGGAAATGTCCCCAGTGAACAAAGCGTCTGGGGGAAGAGAGTGGACTGCTCAAAGTCAGCTAGTGCGAACTCCTTCTTGGTGAGAGGTTTTATTTTCCTTCAGTGCCTGCTAGAAAGTTTCGTCTCAACCATGTGTACCATTGTTGGATGCTTCTTACTGCTAGAAGGTTGTTCCTCTCACTGAGCTGAAATCTCACATGCCCTAGTGCTAGAACTGCACTGTGCAATAGCCCAGGATGGTGGCTGCTCCTTACGACAGCCCTCGGAGAGATAAGAGGGCCACCACCCACTCACTCTCTGATCTCGGCTTAACATAGAAAGTTGCTCCCATTTCCTTGTTTGCTGTGGTGGTCCAGATGCCCGGCCTCTGTGGTCCTCCAGGGCTGGACAAATGATTTTGTTACCATCTTGAAAAGTCCTAGCCAGCGGTAGACATAACCACAAAAAGCAGAACCTCTCAGCTGGTGGTTTGCAGCCTCCTGCCATGGTGAGCTCCTATCTTCTCCTCTATACGTGAACTTTATGTTTTGCAATACTTTTTTTTTTTTTTGCTAATTAAGTTTAATAAGTAAAATGCATCTACAAATCCCTTCATGTTTGAATTCCTCAGCCTGACATTTACGACCCTGCAACTAACTCCTCTGCGGTTCTCCTCTGGCCCATTCTCCCAACCTTGCTCCTCATCAGTCCTGTGTTAGTCAACTTGGGCTGCCATAACAAAGCATCAGACCCGTGGTTTCAACAGCAGACCTTTACTTTCTCCCAGTCCTGGAGGTTGGAAGTTCAAGGTCAAGTTGTCTGCAGGTTTGCTTCCTTGGAAGGCCACTTGCCTTGGCTTGCAGATAGTTGTCTTCTCCTTGAATCTTTCCATAGTCTCCCTCTGTGTGTGTCTGTGTCCTAATGCCCTCTTCTTCTAAAGTCACCAGTCAGATTGGACAAAGGACCTGGACCCATATGAACTCATAGTATCCTAGTCACCTCTGTAAAGACCCATCTTCAAATGAAGCCATATGCTGAGATACTGGGGGTGGAACATATGAATTTTGTGGGTCATAATTCAGTCCAGAGCTCTGTGTTCTACTTTCATTTTCTAGTTATGCTGACCTCACCTCCTCTTTTCAGAGCACACCCTTTATTTCCATCTCCATGCCTTTGTCTCTGCTACCCTCTTGTCTTCCAGGGATGCTCTTCCATTAATCTCTGATGCTAAGCATCATCCAGTCTGCTTAGATGCCCCTGGAGATAGACAGACCATTTCTCCTGATGTGTCCCATTCTGCTTGCTTCTAGAGACTCACGTCATAGCAAGGCTGTCTTGTTTCACAAACTGAAGGTGCTTTTCTTTCCAATTCAGATAAAATGATCTCTAGATAAAAGGAGACCTGAGTAGCATATGAAAAAAAATTCAAAAATCCTAGAAGGTGAAACCTGATACCTGAAACCTGTCTATTGGAAGGTAATACTCTTGGGGAGCAGTTTTTTTTCTTTTGAATTTCTTCTAATTAGTTATACATGACAGTGGAATGCATTTTGACACATTGTACACAAATGGAGCACAACTTCTCATTCCTCTGGCTGTACATGGTACAGAGTCACACCAGTAGTGTAATCATACATGTACATAGGGTAATAATGTCTGTCTCATTCTACCATCCTTCCCATCCCCACAGCCCCACCCCTCCCCTCACTCCCCTCTGCACAATCTGAAGTTCCTTCATTATTCCCCACCTACCCCCCTCCCCTTATGGATTAGAATCTGCTTATCAGAGAAAACATTTGGCCTTTGGTTTGTTTGGGTTTGGCTTATTCAGTTTAGCATGATATTCTCTAGCTCATTCATTTACCTGTAAATGCCATAATTTCATTCTTCTTTAGGGCTGGGGTAATATTACGTTGTGTATATATACCACATTTTCTTTTTCCATTCATCACTGAAGGGCATCTAGGTTGGTTCCATAGTTTAGCTACTGTGAATTGAGCTGCTCTAAACATTGATGTGGCTGTGTCACTGTAGTATGCTAATTTTAAGTCCTTCAGCTATAAACCAAGGAGTGGGATAGCTGCTCAAATGGTTGTTCCATTCCCAGTTTTCTGAGGAATCTCCATACTGCTTTCCAGAGTGGTTATACCAATCTGAAGATCATGGGGAGCAATTTTAAGCAGAATCTGGCCCTATTCCTATGCTGCAAATACTCAAATGGTTCTTCATTTGACCCTGATCATTCAGCAGTCCTGTGATCTCTGCCTTGTTTCCTTTGCAAGACTAAACAGCACTTGCCAAGACCTCTCAGTTGAAGCAAAATCAACAGGGCCTACTTTTTTTTAATTTCAAAGTATAAATCTTTATTTTATTTTTTATTTTTATTTGTTCTAATTAGTTATACATGACAGTAGAATGCATTTTGGCACATCACATATAAATGGAGTATAACTTCTCATTCTTCTGGTTGCACATGTTGTAGAATCACACTGGTCATGTAATCATGTACGTACACAGAGTAATAATATCTGCCTACTTTTCTTACCACTTCACTTTCCAGCTCTTCCCCAGCCTGTGCACTCCGACATGCACACCTCCTAGAACTTCAGCCTTGTGCATCATCTCAGTGCTGTTGCCTAGTAACAATATGCTTAGCAACCAGTAAGGGAAGTGTGATCACACCTCCCAGCATTGTACTTGGAGCACTGCAGACAATACAAACAGTTCCCTGGTTTCTCTCTGCAGCTAGAGGAAGGTAACTGTCAGAGGTGGCCAGCATTATGCTCCAGAGATAGTGCTCATCATCCGGGGGCCTGAATTGGTTGCTGTTTGGCTTTTACTTGGCATTGGGTAATATCTTTGTGGGGGCGGCTGGGTAGGTGGTTCTTGAAGGGCCGGATCTCTCTGCTTGCACTTGTTCTCAGGATGCTTGCGATGCGGGCAGGGCAGCTAGCAGAACCCTCTCTGCTCCCACGCAGCCCTGCCCTGCATCAAGCCTTTGTCCCACCACCCCCAGCCGCCTTGCTCCCAATGTCTCTTTTGCTTTCAGGGGGTCCTTCTGAGCTCTGGCACTGCCCGGCCCCTGTCTGGTGGCTCTCTTGCTCTCCCAGTGCCCTGGGTCTGCCTTTTGGATGCTTCTCTGTGATGCTGGACAACACCAACGTCCTGGTTGAGGCATGTCCTTCCCCCTCCCTTTCCCTCAATTCATGTGCATCCCAGTGCCCAGTCTTTGGGCCAGACGCCATTCAAAGTGAGGTGAGGCCCCCCACCTTCTGCTCTCATTGGCATCATGATTAAAAACTGGGACTTCGCTGGGGATTCCTGGGTGTCCATGGTGTGACACAATATAGAAAGGAAGAGTGTCTGAGTCTGAGATGTGTGTTCCATACCCAGATATTTTTCTTTACTGCCCCCTTGACTATGTAATTTAGACCATGTTTCGTTAACCTAAGTCTTAATATTCTAAGGGAATTAAAACATTTTCCTCACAAGGCTATGATGACTATTAAATGAAGTAATAGAATGAACCCAGCAAAATACATGGCATGCGGCTGGTGAATTTTTTTTCAGTTGAAAAATTTCTGGAATATTCCCTTCCCTTCCTTCCATCCCTACCTCCCCCTTCTTTCCTTTATGCCTGCCCTCCCTTAAGTGAGGCCAGATTTCTGGCTGGATGCCCAAGAGCAAGTTCAATGCCGTGGCCACGATGCTCAGCTCTGGCTCTGCCATGTAGCACCTCTGATCTTGGGCCCCATGCTCAATGCCCCAGAGGTCCCCTTCATTGGCTGTGGAGTGGGGCTACGGGCCTCTGAGTAGTCAAAGACACTGAGTGGCTGTAAGGCTCAAAGAAGATGGCATGCACCAGTGTCCTCTACACATTTCAAGATGTTTACAAAATTTAGAGTCATTTTCTTGAACAAACCTGTTGCTGTTTTTGTACCTGTGTAACAGAGAAAGACTCCAAAATGCCTAAAGTTCCCTTAAACTTATCTCAACTTTTGCGAACTGAAAGATGCAGTCACTGGCCCCCTAAAGCCCTCAGCGGGTAAACCAAATCCTTCTTCACAGGCAGTTATTTGTCGTGTGGCCGCCCAATAGATTGCAGCAACACTTCCACTCTTGTTCCCTGGGGTCCCACGACCAAGATGGCTGGTTATCACCTCGTCAAAACCTTAGTCCAGACACTGGCTAGAGGCTGCTTCTTCTTCATTCTGACTTGGGACTGTGTATTGTTCTGTCCTCGCAGTAAGAAAAACACATGAGTCGGAACATGCCCAAGGCAAGAGAGCAAAGTGTCTGGAGTTTATGGCATGAGTACTTGCACAGTAGTTAAGAGTTTAGGAGTGACCTAAACAAAAGCTGAATTCACAAATGACCAATACCTGGAGCCAGAGGTATTCAAGTAAGTGATGTATGTGAAGTCAAATGAAGGCGTAAGAAATAAATAGGACTTCGGGATGGTTTTCTTGTGACAGAGAATACTAACAGGTAACATGGGGGATGTCAGACACTCTCAAGTCTCTGATTTTGCCTGAAATATCTATTTCAAAGCCCTTGGGAAGAAGGGTGCATCTTCAGTCAGGGACTTGGCTACCACCTATTCTCCAACCCGTGACTTCTGGGGCAGGAGAGATGCACAGAGCCTTCTATTATAAAGCCAGGAACTCCTTCTTCATAGTAAAGTTGGAGAACGTGCATGTGATGCAGGGGTCAGCTGTGAGCTGCCTTATAGCCAGCTTTTAGAAAACATAGATACTGCCGGGTGTGGTGGTGCATGCCTGTAATCCCAGCAGCTTTGGAGGCTGAGGCAGGAGGATCACAAGTTCAAAGTCAGCCTCAGCAACTTAGGGAGGCCCTAAGCAACTCAGTGAGACTCTATCTCTAAATATAATATTTTTAAAAGGGCTATGGATGTGGCTCAGTGGTTAAGCACTCCTGGGTTCAATACCTGGTATTTAAAAAAAAAAAAAGAAGATAGAGGTACTTGGTATGGAGCCATGGGAAGACAGATTTGATGTTGATTTGCCTTGGCAGATAGACAAGTAAGACATAAAATCAAAGAATGTTAAGCTAGAAGAGACCTTGGCAATCACCCACCAATCCCCTATGTACAGGTGAGAAAATGGCCCCTGAGACCTCAGCAAGGGTTAATTTGGGATTTTGAAAGTATTTCTTTTCCTTTTCAAACAAAAATACAAATGTGAGACCCAGGCAAGCGACTGGCCTGAGGTTCTGCTGCAGTGTGGAAGAAGCACTTGTCTGGTCCCCAAATCCGTCTCCTTCCATCCCTTTACTTGTCCCAGCGGGATTCCATCGGAGGGACAGAACTGAGTCTGGAAAAGGATCTTTTACGATAGCAGCGTAATCATGCTGCCAACGGCTCTTCACCATTCAAAACTTTAAATAATCAACACTTCACAATTTCCAGGATAATTTCAGGAACAGTATCTTTTGAATAAAACATAGACTTGTTCTATGGGGGACGTTAAACATGAAACGTCAGTGGTAAGCCAATCTCCAAACACACCTGGTTCTGGGGGGTTAAAGCCACCTGCCGAAGGGCCATGTGAAGGTGGCACTCGTGTCTGATCTTCGTCAGCCACGTCCCACGTAGCCCAGCCACTGGAGGCAGGGGAACAGCGCTAATGGGGTGGTGAGAGCGGTTGGAACGCCGTCCCCCGCACAGGCTCCTGTCTAGAGCTTTTGTTCCCAGGGTCTCTTCAATAAATATGACTCAGTCTGCTGCTGTTCGGGCTGCACTTCCTCCGGGCTGGGAGCTGACAGCAGCAGCTCTGTGGGGCCAGTCTGGGTGACTCAGGGCCCACTGGCGGGGCTGCTCTCCTCTCCCCTCTGACCCGCTTCCTCTGCCACTGCAGCATGGCTGGCCCTCGGTGTGTCTCCCCAGCCCCATTATAGACAGGCTTGGGAAGCTGCCAGCTAGCTCCTTCCCACCCACCTCCTCACATATAGGATTCCTAGTCTCTTGTGTATGCATGATGCATGGAGGGCCAAGTACGGGTCAAAACGTCTTCTTGTGAAAAACAAAAACAAAAGGCAGGAAAGGCCTCCCAGCTGTTGGTCCTGTTCTAGATACCTGTCGGAGCAAGAGTGGGGGAGTGGGGGAGTGGGGGGGTGGGGGGGTGGCGGGAAGGGGCGGAGAAAGGGTCATCTGGGCCAGTTCACACTTGTGAACCTGCCTTCGCCCCAAGAATCAGCCAGGATAGGAGCTTTTGTCTTTTGTGTATTTGGGTGTTTTCTAAACTCAAGGGGGTGATTTCTAGAACAAGGGCCGTAACATATTCCACAACGAGAACAATAAAAAGCAAATGCATAAGAGGTACGCGGTGTCCCTCCCCTAAGCTAGCGAAGACCGTAGTCACCACAAGGACACACAAGCGGAGAGTGGCCTGTTCACAAGACCGCCTGCCTGGGTTAGAGAGGACTCAATTTTGAAAATATTTATTTAGCAAAATAAACATTTTTTTCCTAAATAAATCCCAAAAGATTCCACAAATATTTATTTAGTACCCACTAGGAGGGAAACCCAGACAGTCTGTAATACAGATTTTCCATGAGCTGTGCTTTGGCAGACTATTGATGGTGGAAGCTGTGTTTTGTCAGATACCCATGACAGGGACGGTAGGACAGCTAGGGGCCACCATGGTGAGCCTGGGAGTCCCCTTAGCTCTGGGGACTGGCATGCCCTGTCCAAGAAAGTGCTACTGCGTGCCAGGACATCCTAAACGCAGTGCCTGTTGCCTGGCCTCTGCTGTACGATTCCCTTCCTCTCCTTTCCTGTGGTATAGGGGGGGCCCCCGAGTGGCTTGACCGTACCTGCACGTGTTGTCCTGTGGGTCTGAGTACCCTGAGTCACTCACTCAGGTGTGTTCTCCCTCTTTCACGTAGACACCTGTCGTAGTTGGATCCTCAGGACGTATCTCTCTATCCACCCCTCCTGGCAGACCCAGGCCACATGGGGCGCTGTCATGGCTGAGCAGTTCTAAGTGATTCCGCTTAAGAGGCACGATTTCCCACGGCTCAGCTGTGGGAAGGGGAACAGCCTGGGGCGCCAGCTCATTTTGCCCCTTCCATCCCTTGGACCTGGCTGCGCGTGGCTTTGCACAGCACTGTAGGAGCCGGAGATTCGGCCCAAGCGGCAAGGGGCCTACTGTGGGAGAGGAAGCCACCACGAGGCATCACCGCCGGTGGACTGTCACGGCACTCTTGGTTGCCGGTGTCAGAAACCCCAAAGGGGGAGATCTGCTGGCTTGGGTATGCAAATTAAGTGAAGATCCAGAATCAGCTGAACCCAAAGAGGACTGGAACCTGGGACTTAGACGTGGCCAAGAACCTCTGAGTCTGTCCCTCCGCCTCTCAGTCTCCGTTTTACGTTCCTCTGTGACTCGCTGCACACTGGCTTTATTCTTTCAGAACAGCATCTGCCATAAGCAGGACCATGGCTGCTCACTGTGTCCGAGCCTCAACCATCCCTCACACAAAGAAGCGTCTTTCCTGAAGCCACATTTTAAAAATGCCAGGGAAGAACTCTGGTGGTGGGGGCTAAGACCATATGTCCATTTCAGGAGCAATCCTCACGGCCAGGAGGGAGAGGTGCTCTGTTTGCTTTAGCTCAATTTGTGTGTCCCACCCTGTGTCCAGACCACAATGAGGAGGTGGAAGAGATGACCTGCCCTGATGGACAGCCTCCACCAGAGGTATGAGGTGGGCGCTAGAGGAGGAATAGTTCCCACCAAGGAAGTGAGTGAAATTCTCTGAAGCAAGGGGAGGTGTTGAAGGCAAGGGAAGCAGTTGAGGTCCCCTGCAATAAATTTGCAAGCTTTGGTGGCTTGTGTAGCAGATAATGATTCACAGATGCAGGTATGGACCACTGCTGGGAGGACTCTCAAACTTGGAAAATGGAGACAAGTGGTGACATCGAAAGTGTTTGGAAATTGGGCTGGGGTGGTGGCTCAGTGATAGAGCACTCGCCTGGCATGTGCAAGGCCCTGGGTCCCATCCTCAGCACCACATAAAAATAAATAAATAAAATAAAGGCATCGTGTCCAACTACAACTACAAAATAAATATTTAAAAAAGGAGAAAGTGCTTGGAAATTGGCCACATTTTGTCAGTGCTGAGGTCAAGTAAACCTTTGCAGGAAGATGGGTAACAAGGTCGTGCAGTGGCCCTCAATGAATCAGCTCTGGGCTGCTGTGCTGGCCGACGTACCGCTGCAGGGTTTGACAGCAGTGACTCGAGGAAAGAGGTGACCGAGCTCGCCCTCCTGCTCATGTTGGCCTGTTTGTGGAATGTCACAGCCAGGTCACACGTTTGCTCATTTTTCTGCCTTTGCTGAACTGACTCAGTGTCAGTGTCTGTGAAGTCCCACGGAATCACCCCTGGTTCTCAAGGATGACTTTTGTATTCTATGGCTTATGTCTGAAATTGAAAAACCACCTTGGCCTGTCCCTTCAGTCTTCCAGTAGGAATGCCACCCTGATGACCTTACTCTTAGGATTTCTGACCTCAAGAACTGTAAAATAAATTGGTGTTTTTTGAGCCACCAAATCTGCGGTTAATTCACTACACCCACTGCAGGAGACTAATTAATCTGCCTTTCTGGAAAGCAACTGGTCATTGTGGATCAAGAAATAGAAAAGAGTTTATGACTTTTGACTCAGTCATTCTACTTTTACACTAAGAGATTCATTATATTATTATCTTTAATAGCAAAGCCTTGGAGTCACCTGAGAATCCAGTGGTTGTCCTCATCTCTATTGCAGTGACAGCGTGGCTCAAGTTAGATGACGTGACCTG
Organism: Marmota flaviventris; assembly: GCF_047511675.1. Lineage (NCBI taxonomy): Eukaryota > Metazoa > Chordata > Mammalia > Rodentia > Sciuridae > Marmota > Marmota flaviventris. The sequence continues at coordinate 169,558,920 of NC_092500.1, forward strand.
CTCACTCATGGCTACCGCCCACTGATGATGTTGCCTCCAACAGTGTGTTGTGATCACAGGTGGGAAGGGGCGGCCTATATTACAAAATGACTATGATGGTAACTTTGCTGTCAATCTAGCAATTTCACAATGACCATGCCTGGCATCGGGCCAGAGTTGAGGGTAAGAATAATATGGTCTGGTCAGAGTGTTATACCCATATTCATTTCCTGGTTTTGATGTTATAGTCCAAAATGTCACTATTAGAGGAAGATGGATCATGAGTTCACAGGATTCTGTGTGCTATTGTGCAATTTCCTGTGTGTCTATAATTAACTCAAAATGAAAAGTAGAAAGAAATAGCTACAGGGTAAAAAATCCTGAGAAGCTGCATGAATCTGACCATGGAGATGGTTATTAATATAAAGACTTCTCAGAAAAGGTGATGTTCTTGTTGAAGAGCTGCAGTCAGTAGCAAATTTTTAAAAATGGAAGCAACTCTCATGACCTTCAGTGGGTGACTGGTATATCCATTCAGTGAAATACTACTCAGCAATATAAAAGGATGGAACCACAGAAACACACAAACACCTAGATAAATCTCAAGTGTGTTATGTGGAGTGGATAAAAGTCAATCTTGAAAGGTTATATGCTGTTTGATTCCATTTATTAGCATTCTTAAAAGGACGATTTTGCGGAGACAGAGAACACACAATAATTGTAGAGATGAGGGGCTGAATATGACTATAAGGGAGTCCTTTCATAGTGATGGAGCAGTTACGTGTCTTGATTGGGGTGGTAGTTACATGACTATGCACGTGAGATGAAATTGCACAGAACTACATGCACACACATACATGCACACAAACAACTCCATGTGAAAAGTGGTGAAAATGGAATAAGGTCTGTGGTCTGGTCAGAGTGTTATACCCATGTTCATTTCCTGGTTTTGATGTTATAGTCCAAAATGTCACTATTAGGGGAAGATGGATCATGAGTACACAGGACTCTGTGTGCTATTTGTGCAATTTCCTGTGCGTCTATAATTATTTCAAAATGAAAAATCGAAAGAAATAGGGTAAAAATCCTGACATTTCTGTCCCCTGGGCTTTTCTTACCACCCAGATAGTTCCAAGGCCATCTGAATTGGGGTTTACCTCATCTTTTCCCATCACGGCCAGACATCTGCTCATGGACATGTGGAGAGGGAGGTGAAACCAGCCTCCCACCACAGAGGGGAAGGGAAAGCTCATTTTCTCCCAGATCCTCAGTGCTTCGGGCCACCTCTTGCCTGCCTGCTCCCTCGCCAACGTCCGGGCACCATTTCCCAACCACCAGCCTAAAGTTGGCTGTGTTTGTGAGACACCGATGATGCTGCGCCCTGTGTCAGGAGCCAGGCTGTCTCTCTCTTTGCTGTCTCAGTGCCAGGCATCACTTTGTGGGTTGTATGAGCGGGCCAGGTAAAAATGGCAGCTGGTCTCATGGAGATTACATCAGGTGGTCTGGATGCAGACTTCCTGGCTCACCTCTCTTGTAATCTCTGAAAATTTCTTATTATCTTTGAAGCTTAGTGTTTTGTTTGTTTGTTTGTTGAGGGAGGGGTTACTCATAGCAATTGGATTAACTAAAACCAACCTCCTTGGATTCCTGTGCAGCCACACGAAAGATTTCACCTAGTACTTAGCACCATGTCTTAAATAGGAGCTGCTGTGTGTTCTCTCTAGGTTTGCCCGTCCTCTCTGGACTCCACTCCCGTATGCACTGCCCAGAATTGTCTGAATTCCAGCAGGTTATGCACAGGGATAAGGACACAGTTCAGTATAGAAGGTTCCTTTGACTTGAACACGGCACAGTTCTGCCAAGCTCAGGCCAAATGAAGTTGTGAAGGAGAAAAGGAGGAATTCTTTTTGTCTTTCTGTTGATATTTGTGTCATATTGTTTTTAATTCTCTGTGCTTTGGTGCATATAAGTTTATGATTGTAACTTCTTGGTAAATTTTTCCTTTTTAACATCTTGATTTCTCATAACTGTGCTAAATGGTTATTTTATATATCAACTTCCTTTCATTTAGTAATGAACTGATTTATATTTTTCTACCTCTTTCTTTCAACTATTTTGTTTTAAGATTTTAGATTTAGTTCTTGGAAGATTCATATTTAATTCACAATTAATCCAGATTTTTTAAAAAAAATACTAAATCTAAAGATCTTTATATTTTAATGGGAAATTTAAGCCATTTATTTTTAAAATTTATTTATTTTAAAATAGTTTTAATTTTATTTATTTATTTTTAAAATTCTGATACATTTGAATGTCTCTCCTTTATAATACACTTGTCACCAATGTGGCAGTATTAAGAGATGGTGCCTTTAAGAGGCATTGGGTTACGAGGGCTATTCCCTGGTTAAGGCCTTTTCAAAAGAGGCTTCAAGTAGCTGCTCCCGTGCAGCTTGCCAACTTTCCCTCTGCCTTCTTCCGCATGAAGTGTGGGCCCTTGACTTTGGACTTCCCAGCCTCCAGAACCGAGAGAACAAATCTGTTTTTTATAAATTTCCCAGTCTCGGGTGTTTTGTTATAGCAGCACAACATAGACTAAGACAACTTCTCATATATTTAGTACATTCCTACTGTATTATTTCACATTTTTCAATTAGCTGTGTTTTATATTAGACCTTCCCATGCTCTTGCTTTTATTGGATTGATTGTTATTATTTCCTCCTCTTATTGGTTCTACTCTCTTGGTGGTTTTATGATTTTGAACATGGACTTGAATTGAAAGTCTAAACATGGGTTAGTTGCATTCTCCTCCTCCTCAAGGTGGAATGGCTTGGTGAGACCTTGACTCTAGCCTTTCTGCCCCCTTCTTCTAAGTTATTGTCAACTAGCGTTTGAGTGTGGCCTTCCTTTTAACATTCTCACTCCAGGTTAGCAGGTGTTCTACCACCCAGCTGCCCTCCAGATCCTCTACTGGTTTTTAGTCCTCAAGGGCTCTGCTCAATGCAGTTCTTGATTTCGACTCTGGCTTGTGTCCCCTGCCCCTTCCTCAAGGTTGGCGGAGGATGCCTGTGGATCGTAATTGTGAACGGGGAAGGGAGTGAACTTTTCACATATTTTTGATTGTGGAAATGTCCTGCAGAGTGTTCCTTGTTCCTCTGCCTGAATCGTTTGTCGCCATTTCTGGATTTGTTTCTGTTTTAATTACTTGGGTTGGAATTCCCGCTGCACTGAGCAGAATAGCACAGACTTTGGTTCTTAATTTTTTTTTTCTTTCTTTTTTTAACGGGGCCTGGCCAGAGGTCAGGCTTCCCCGCGTGTGGGGAACTGGCAATCAGTGTGTCTAGAGCCCGACTTTGCAGGGCAGCTGTTTCTTCTCTGTGTTCTGTCCCTGCCTCCCAGGGATCTGAAGTCTGATGTCACCATTCTGCGTGAACATGAGTCCCCAGCCCCAGTTCCTGGGGATGATCCTCTGATACCCCTGGGACCTCCCCAGCTTTATCGCCCACCCACTGCTCTGAATTTGAGTGTCATTTCTGATACCTGGAGATTTCCTCGGTGCCACTTGGTTGTGACTGAGGCTTTTTTGTTATGCCCGCCCCGAGCATCCATGCATTTGGAGGAGAGAGGCCCAGTCTGCATAAGGTCCATCTGTCGGAGCCACTGTAACCCACACATGCCCACATGCCATGGGTGGAAGTTCACTTCATTAATTCAGGCAGCAAATGTCACTGAGGGAACTATATCCTAGGGCTACCGTGATGAGGCAAGAGACAGAGTCCTCCCCACCCTCCCAGAACCCCTCATCCCGAGGGGCACACAGAGTTGACTCCAACAGCCTAAATAAATGTGACTCTGCAGCTCTGGAAATGCTTCCTGCTGTCAGGGAGGCCTGGTCTGGCCAGAGGTCAGGAAAGAGGCAGGGAGAGGTCACAGAGGCCAGGTCGGCTAAGGAGGGCCAAGCTACAGGGCCCTTCCTCCTCCCAGCCCTCCCACCTTTACCTGGGAGCTAACCTGCTCCTGATCAGGTAGAAGATTAAGTCCTGAGGGGCAGGGGCAGTGAGGGGGCAGGCCTTGCCCAACACGAAGCCCAAACGCTGTGAAGCAATGACACGGCTCACGCTGGGTTAAGAAGCAGAAGGATGAGCAAACCCTGCGGGCGCTGCACCTGCCAAACCTTGACAAACCGACTGGGGTGTGGGGATTAAGACTCCATTTCCCTTGCCCTCTGGGTCTAGATTTCGGGATTTCTTCTTCCAGATGATATCAGGGAGAAGGAATCTTAGTTATTCTCTAAATACAATGTGTTGGTCTTTGAATTGTCTGGGAGGTGACCGAAGGAGAGGGCAGGCAGGGTTTGAGATTTTAGAGGCAGGAGAGTCCTGGACTGGGAGGGGCAGAGCTCCTCTGGAAGGACCCTCTATCTCAGCACCCTGCATTTCCAGGGCTCCCAGGGTGGCCTCCTCCCTGGGCCTGGCACCTGAATTGATTGGCCTGGAGCCTGACAGCCCCCTGCTGCCTCACCCTCCCATTGTGTCAAGAGAATGCAATCTGTGTGCTCTGGTCTGCATTGACTGGAGGGGAAGCCTGGATCTCACTTGGAACTTCCTTTTATGCATACAAATTGCTGACCAATCCCCAGCAGCCTGTCCTAATCCAGGTCTGGCCCTGAGCCTCTGATCACTTTGCTGACCCAGTTTGTCATCCTGGAGGCAGGGCCTTGAGTTGAAGTCAGAGCCTCTGGCAAGGCCAGGATCCTGCCCACGTGTGTCTCCCTCTCCCCTCCCTCTCCAGCCCTTCCCTGAGGCAACCTTCTCCCACTCCGCTTCCGGGGTGTGATTCACGGGCAGCTCCCTATAAGCATGGCAGGTATGTGTCATTTCCTTATGCTAGAGAGACAGAGGATGACAGACAGATGGCACTGTCCACCATTCCCGCTACTTCCCTGGCCTGAGCAGGGCTGGACAGTCGCATGCTCCTAGGGATCTGTCCTGTCCTCGGCACCTGTTCCCACCCGCCCCTTCTTCCCTGACACCTGGAGTCTTTGGCAAACCAAGACCCCGCCCCACTCACTCCCAGCACTGTCTGTTTCCCTACCAGTGCTCCCCTGCAACCCTTTGCCCTTGCCCAAAGCCCTTTGCAGCGGCCTGCCCCATGCTGAAGGACAAAAAGGACCAGTTCTCCAAGTCCCCTACTGGCCGTCTCTCAAAGGAACTCAACAGACCAGAGTGAAAGTGTCAGATGTGGGCAGAGAGCCAGCCCCACACGAGGCCTTGGAAGTGAGGTCCAGTAAGCTCTGTAGTGTCACAGATCAGGAGCATTGTCCCAATTCTTGGTGGCAAAGGACACCTGAGATGCCCACATGGCCAGAGTGGGCTGGGAATTCTTGTATTTCTCCTGCAATAGCGTCAACTCCTGCCCTGCTCACGGTGGGGAGTGGGAGAAGGCTCAGTGCCTGTTGCTGGCTGAAGGCCCTGAGTCTGTGGGGTGTAGGATGAGGGCCAGCTCCTTCTGTCAGGTCGTGGCACTTCTGTGCTCTTGGGCCCAGTTCTGAAGGATCCTCTTGAACCCGCTAGAAAGGCTTTGGGGCAGTAAAGGTGAAGGACCTGAAGAGGACATCTTGTGAGAACTCTTTGAAGGATTTGAGGCATCTTAGAATGAAAAAAACTGGGAAAGCAGATGAGCGGTTTTCTCATAGCTTAGGTGGCCACGTTGGTCCCCAAGGCAGACCCAGAAAGTTACAGAGAAGTAGGTTTGTTTTTTTTTTTTAACATATTTATTTTTTAGCTTTTTAAGTGGACACAATATCTTTATTTTACATTTATGTGGTGTGGAGGATCGAACTCAGTGCCTCAACCATGCTAGGCAAACCCCCTTACCACTGAGCCACAACCCCAGCCCCCTACGTTGGGCTTTCTAAGGAAAGCTTCCTAAACCTTAGATCTTGGAGCCCGTGGAAGAGGCTGCAGAAATGCTGAGACAGTGAGTCCCCCTTTGTTACTAAAAGAATTCAAGCAGAAAGTGGCCAAGAGGGAATGCCTATCTGTGCTGGGCTCAAGTGTGGCCAGGTGACCTCTGACAGCCCTCTCCTCTCTGAGCCTCTGTGACTGACTGGGATCTAGCAGAGCCCTGTAGCCAATCCCTGCCTTTCCCATCCCAGACTTCCTCTTCGGAGCGAGGCAGAGGCCCAAGGTGTCACCCAGGCCTGTATCTGGGGTGGGTTATGTGATGACTCTTGGATGAAGCCCCAGGAATGTCTGCCCTGTGCTGAGCTGGTACCGTCATTTAGCATCTCTGGGACATGGATGTGTGAATTCTAACCGGTCGTTTCACCACCCCCGGTCCTGTGGGTCACGATGACTGACTTTCCCTTGCGCTGCAGAGGAGGAAGTGAGGAAATAGCCAGGCCGCTGCAGAGCTAAGATTAGAGCCTGGTGGTTGCTGCTCCCAACGTGCTCCTGCATGCAGAGCAGCCAGGTGCTTGAAGCTGCCAAGGGTCCTGGGGCCTGGCGCTCTCCATACGGCCCACATGCATCCAGCTGGCTTTAAATCCTCACGACTCCGAAACAGCTGCATTATTATTGCCTTGTTACAGGGAAAGAAGCCCAGCCTGGAACCTTTGGCTGAGGGCTTGTGACATGGCTGGCCAGGGGTGGAGCCGTGGCCTGCCCCCAGGATGCTCTGTCTATGCTGCCAGCTGCCAAGAGGAGCTGGAAGTGAGCATCCAAGGAGGGTCCCGTGCACCTGCAGAGCACAGCTCGGGGTCTTGGGCAAGGCCCATTCAGCTCCTCACTCACCAGTGAATGATAGACTCCTCCGGATGTTCCAGGTCCCATGCCAAGTATGACTTAGAAGTTTGTCCCATGCTCTTCCAATTTATGAGAAACCGGTAGCCCCAGAGTGAACGTATCTGCAAGTTGTACTATAAAGGGTGCAAGAGCTTATCCTACTGTAGGTATGAAGAAAGGCTTCAGGGCGGAGGTGGCACAGTTAGGTGGACTTGCAGAAAGGAGCCCTGGACAGGCGAGAGATGGGGTGAGGGGAGCAAGCTGCTGCATTCAGGGCTAGAGGGACCAAAGAGAGTTTTGCCATGAATTCTTGAGCTAACTACTGACTTCCCCACTTTCTCTGCCCTTCCATGGGTGGCCCCAGCCCCAAACAGAACTTTCCAGACCAACTTCTCACCTGACTTGACGACTGGCCTAAACTTGGTCCCTCATTGGCTGATGCTTCTCCCCCAGTCAGCTATGGATTCCTGTAGATTCCACCTTGGGAATCTCCCTTCACCTGTCTTCCTCTTTAGTGTTGTCCCCATTCTTGGTGAAACTCTATTCTTGCTAAAATCAATGCATGGGCCACCAGGATGCTGCCCCAAGGGTCTTTTCCTGCAAGTCCATTCCTTACTGTGGGTGGAGTCACCATAACCTTTGTAAACCCTGGCACTTTTGACAAAATTGTTAGCAAGCCCAGAGTTTCCTGCCGCTTCGTCCCCATTCACTCCGAGTTTTGCTAACAGCTTTGCCACCCTGCTTCTCTTCTTTACGAGACCGTCCGCCCTAAGGGCTGGGCTCCAGCAGTGCCACTCTCCATGAGGTAAGAGTAACTGCTTGTACTTGCACATCCTCCTGTGTAATCTGTATCTCTCTTGTACTTTCCACACTGCCGAGTGTGGAAAAGTCTGCCTACCTCCATGTTGGTTTCTGGGTCATTCTTTCCTGGTCTTTGTATTCTCTCTTTTCCACCCACCAGGTAGATACTCAAGAGTGTCATCTCAATCTCTTCAGTTCAGCCCCAGTCCAGCCGAGGGAAGACAGGAGGAGACAGGAGACCATACATGTCACTTAACCTTGGCAGCTTTTTGGTCATTGTTGTTGTTAAAGAAACAATTAGCAAGAACAGGGACCTGCCCAAGACCTGCTTGCTTTCCTCCATGATCCAAGGTATATGCCATATGTCTCCTTCAGAGATGGTATTGTGTGCCAGTTAAGGACAGAAGAGCCAGATCTGCCATTTCATAGCTCTGTGATGTTGAGAGAGTCCCTTTGATCTGTCCATGCCTCACTTTCCCCATGTGCATCATGGCTGGAAAACAATAGTACCTATCTCTTTGCTTTGCTTTGAGAAACAAATGTATTAATAATATTTGCCATTGGCACATTTAAAAAAGTATAAAATAAATGTTTATTATCTTAAGGTTATTATTATCAATAGCCTGTGTCCACTCCTAGACACAACAGACCCACAGCTTAAAACTAGAAAGGCTTGAGATGACCCTGATGATGGGGACCACTTGGTTGGTAATCTGCCTTCCTCTCACCAACCTGAACCTCAGGATTGGAATATGGAGCGAGATGATGAGGGACTTAATGCTTACAGTCCTGGGAAAGGACACCAAATGACACACACATCATGCCTTGTTCCTTTTCTTTTCTTTTTTTTTCCCTTGGGGCTTGAACCAGGGGCACTTAACCACTGAGCCACATCCCCAGCCCTTTTTATTTTTTATTTTGAAACAGGGTCTCGCTAAGTTGCTTAGAACCTCACTAAGGCTTGTTGAGGCTGGCCTTGAATTTATAGTCTTCCTGCCTCAGCCTCCCGAGTCGCTGGGACTACAGGCGTGCACCACCATGCCTGGCCATCATGCCTTGTTTCTGTGCATTTCCCTTGACACTGAGACATTGGAACCTGGCCGGCCTGCCTTTTGTGACTTCTTTCCTCTGTCACATATACCCTGGTCCAATCAAGCTTCTTTGTCAAATAGGACATGACCTATCTGATACTCTACTTTTCTTTGTCAAACAGAACACGACCCACCTGATACTCTACTTCCTGTGATTGGCAGGAAGTCTGAAAACCCAAGAGGTGACTCATAGCTCTCTGGTCTTCGAGTGACACAGAGCTTGGAGTGACTCCATCCCATGCCCAACCTGAGAGTTAGTTCAGCTTCCCTGGCTTCAGCCTCCTCAGCACCCCTCACACCCCCCTCCTCCATCTCTACATCCCGGGGGCAGCGGCTCCTTCTGTGGGGCAGGGCTATGGATAGCTTCTCCACTTCCTTTTATGCTAACCTAGTTTGTCTCCTGTGTGGACAGCTCAGTCTCCCCAACAACGTCCAGCTTCCAGATTTGAGTGCTGGTGGTTCTTGTGGTGGTAGGCCAGCCTTCACCCAATCAAATCTGGGAAGTCTTTCCACCAGCCAGATCCTGCTCTGCCCCAAATCCTACAGGGTCAGAGGCCAGGATCAGAGCAGGCATCTGGGCCTGGCAATGGCGTCTAGTGCACTGAGTTCTCCCCTACCAGCTAACCTCCCTCTCCCAGGCAGATATTTCCTGAGCAGGGGTCCTGTGCAGGTCAGTCTTTGCAATATGCAAATTGCCTGGGACTGACCTATATGTCCCCTGAGAATACAGGAAGTCTCATGTGAAACAGAGAACACAGAGTAGAGGTTGGGAGAGGACCGGGCCTGAGGCTTCTGCTCCCAGTATGTCATGGGTGTTCACGTTTGTGTGTGACAAGAGCAGGCACTAATGGGCAGGGACAGGGGTGGGATATGTACAAAGGGAAGTAGTCAGGCAGCCTGAGAAACAGAACGGAGAGGAGAGAACAGGAGGGAGGGAGGCCATCCTCTGCTTGCTTGGCATTTGCAAGCTCAATTTGAGGAGGTAGAGAGTGCTGAGAACAGAAAGTTCCAGAAAGGTCTGGACTACTTCCATTTTTAGAGGCTCTCTGGGTTATAAAAGAAGAAAAAGAAATGCCAAAATAGGGCAGCAGACCGTACGATGTATTTTAAATGTCGACTTTTACCAATTAATAATTTCATGCCCACATGCACACACACGCGCACACAGACACACACGTACACAAATTGACTTGAACGGTTTCATTTAGAAATAATGTCCATGCTCATCTATCCCATGAGCCAGAACCAAGTGGCTTTCTGATTTGGGGAGTTGCCCGGCAGCCTCAGCCTGAGAGATTCTTTAACGGACATAGGGAGGCAGGTTTTTTAGACCATTAAAGGAAAAGTCCCAGGTGCTATGTCAGGATAGCTCCTGGACCCTCATGACCCGCTGGGGCCCAGGAGGGGTTGAACAATCTAGGTGTGGAAGTGTCTGGGCCTTCCCAGCTGGGTCCACCCAGTCAAGTATCCATTTCACCAGGGAGACAGGCTGTGGGCCCTCAAGAAGACACTCTCTCCCTCTAGGCACCCTAAGTCAGGCCCCTGCAAGTGCAGAATGTGTTACTGGGGAAGCTCCTGTCAGGGTCTCCGATTCCTCATCGGGAGCCAGGAGACAATGCAGCCCCTACAGAATAGGAATGCTGAGGACTCAGGCCTGGCTGGGCCTGCTCTGGGCCCAGGTTGGCAAACCCAGGCTGCCCTTGTTTCCACCTGCCACATAGCCTTGGGCCATTCTCTCCCTCAGCTGCAGGGTGACCGTATGACAGTTGGGGACTCATCAGAGCTGATGCTCACGTGGGGTGAGGAAGGGAAAGAGCTGTGTCCCCAAACACACTGCTCTCTCTACTTCCCTTCCACTGATGAGGATGCCATCCGTGGCCAAACTTAGGCTCCTTGGAGCCCTCTTCTTGACCAGGCCTCATCCTTGGCCTGCTAAACCCCGTTCACCCTGCTATCATTGCTGCCTAACCAAGGTCCTCTTAGTAACTGTCCATCCTGGTTCCCTCTCCCTGCCCTTGGCTCTAAGTTCCCAGCTGCTCCTCTGTGGTTGGAGTTCAATTCCCCCCAGCAAGTCTTGGCTTCTTAGTAATACTCTTGAAAAAGCTTCTCCTGTTGAACTCCATCTGTTGTGATTTCTTGTGCACTCAACACACATAAACTATTAACTCAGGTGCTTCACAAACCATCTTCTCTCCTGCTCTCAGAAAAGTTGCTTGGAAAGGAGGTTGAGGTCTGTGGAGACATCACCTGTCCCGCGTGGCCAAGGCGTCCCTGTGAGGGACAAGCTGGCCAGGCTCCCTGGGTCCTGGGAGTGACTTTGCTCCCTGGAGCTCTGGAAAGATAAACCAGGACTGTCTTGAGTGGAGAAAGTGGGGGAAGGCGGGTGGGAGTAGAAGGAGCTCTCAGGAGCATCTCGCCTCTCCTGGCCCTCCTGTGCTCCCATCCCTTGGAAAGGGCTGTTCCGAGCTTGGTTCCTACAGAAGCGTTCTCTGTCATTAGAGGCGTTTCTCAGCATATCTATTTTGGAGCTGCAGCTGGTTGCTTCTCAGAATAAACAGAACTGTGATATGGGGATAAAAGAAGAAAGGAACCTCATCTCCTCTTTGTGTTTTTGCTCGTCCCAAAGCTTCCCAACCTCCTCTTCCCTCTTTTTAAAGGTCTTGCCCCAATACCCCTTCCTCCACACTCCCTGCCCTATAGCTCTTCTTCTACCATCTTATAACCATAGGGGCCCTTCATAGGCATGTAGGGAACCCTGCTGTGGCCAGGCTGTGTCCTGGGCTCAGAGGCTGCAGGCGTCTCTGCCCGCAAAGACTCCATGTCAAGTGACACAAGGATTCATATACAGATTGAGTATCCCGTATCTGAAATGCTTGGATGCCAGAAGTATTTCAGATTTTGGAATGTTTACATATAAATAATGAGTGATCCTGAGGATGGAACCCAAGTCCACAGGTGAAATTTATTTATGTTCCACATAGACCTTATACTCATGGTTCGAAGGTAATCTGAGACAATGTTTGAGAGCATCTGCATTTTGACTGTGACCTGTCACAGGGGATTGGACGTGGAATTTTCCACTTGTGGTGTCGTGTCCATCCTCAAAAGGTTTTGGATTTTAGAGTATTTCAGATTTTGGGTTTTCAGACTGAGATGCTCAACTTGTACTAAGGACTTAAATGGAAGAATGTAAAAGCTGGCCCAGCCTCTTCCTGCTTCAGTGAGGCCACTGAGGTCCCCTCCTGGGACTGCTGTGCTCAGGTTCTCAGGGCTCCTGAGAGGTCAGATAGGGCCACAACACCTGACCACACAGGTTTTCCTTGGGCCTCCCTCTGTCTTTATCAGGACAGCTGTTTTGTATTAAAATCCTTGAAAAGGGAGCTGCAGGGGACAGAAAGATAAACCAGACTATTGTTTGTCTCAGACAAAGCTGGTTTGCCTTACCCAGGGTATTTATGGACTGAAATGGCTCCCAGGGAAATTAGGGATGCTTTCCTGAACCTGGAGTGAGAGGTTCTGGTCATGAACAAGCTAAGGAATAGACTTGTGTGTAGACACATCTGAAGCCAAGTCATTTGTCATCTTCTAACTCCTTCTACAGCAACTGGGTCTGGCAGCCTGTGGGGACATGTGAGCCTCTCACCTCTGTGTTGGTCCCAGGGTCCTTTGCCCCTGTGCTCAATGTGTTTTTTCTTTGGTGAGTTGTGCCCAACTCCACTCACTCCCTGTCCCTTCTCTGCTATCCTGCTCTGTGGCTTTCCCCACAGGCAGCTTGAGAGCACAGGAGGTGGTAGTCCTGGACCCTGGACATGGGGCCTCAGACCCTTGTCCCTCCCCCGGAGTGGTCAGCCTCCTCTTGCTCTGTGGTCTCACTTCTCGTCCTGAGTGTCAGGTGGCCCAGCTCCTCTGCTACCAAATGCAACTCTGAGTAAAAGAGGCAGCTTGGACTCATGCAGTGGATTTCCTCTCGTGGTTTTGTTTTATTTTTAAAGATGAAAACTGTGGTTGGACTTCTAAATGAGCCTTTAGAAACCTCAGTGGATAGCTAGCTCATAGCAGAGCTGTCTGTCTAGAGGTGGTCATGGCTTCCTGAGTTGCAAAGGGCCACACTCTGGGCATTTCCACCACCTAGGAGGGTCATAGGTGTGAATTTCAGTGTCAGTGGAAACAAGACTGACTCTTGCATGTACAGTGGGAGGAGAATGTCAAGACAAGAACGTGGCTCCTGCCACTCTGGAAGGCAGCATGGAGATTCCTCAAAAAACTAGGAATGGAACCACCATTTGACCGAGTTATCCCACTCCTCAGCAGGTATCCAAAGGATTTAAAGTCAGCATTCTACAGTGACACAGCCACATCAAAGTTTATAAGAGCACAATTCACAATAGGTAAGCTATGGAGCCAAGCAAGGTGCCCTTCAACAGATGAATGGATAAAGAAAATGTGGCATATATACACTATGGAGCATTACTCAGCCATAAAGAAGAATGACTTTATGACATTTGCTGTTAAATGTATGGATCTGGAGACTATCATATTAAGTGAAATAAGCCAATCCCAAAAAAAAACAAAGGTTGAATGTTTTCTCTGATATTTGGAACTAATCCATAATAAAGTGGGGAGGAGAAGATGGAACTTCTGTGGATTAGATGAAGGGAAATGAAGGGAAGGGTGGGAGGAGGGAATCAGAAAAGGAAAGACAGTGGAATGAATCTGACATAACTTTCCTATGTACATATATAAATATACCACAGTGGATTTCATCATTTTGTATATCCACAAGACTATAGAGTCCTAATTAGAATAAGATATATTCCATACTTATAGAATTATATCAAAGTGGAATCTACTGTGATATATAACTGAAAGAAAGAAGGAAAGAAAGAAAGAAAGAAAGAGGGTTCTAAATTCAAGTGAATTTGGGAGCATATCTCAGTTCCACCATTTCTGAGCCCTGTGGCCTGAGACCTTACACTAGTTATTTAGTTTCTCTGAGAGTCCATTTCTCCATCTGTAATATGGGGATATTAACAGTATCAGTTTTAAAGAATAGCACATTTTTTAACTCAATGCATCACGTTTCTGAGCACCTTTTCTGCACCATGTTCTGGTCCAGGAGTGGCTTACAGCCTGGGAAGGACTGTCACAGCTCTGTCCTGAGGAGCCTTGTAAGTTCTGCTGTTATGTGGATTACACAAGAAAGCATATAGGCATTGCTTAGTACCATGCCTGATACAAAAAAGTTGCTTGATAAACAGGTGTCTTTTCAGGTACAATGTCTTTAATTCTTTAGATTAGAAGCAGGAGAGATGGGCCTTGGGATCAAATCTTCTAGACCTACCAAATAGTGAAAATCATGCCACCTCACATCTGAGCACCTGAGGGAACAGGGAGTGTGACATGGGACAGGAAAAACCTCCAGAGAGCTCAAGGCTACAGCTTTTAAAGATCTGAAGAAATGTCACATTGAAAGGGGTTGGAGAGGACAGATGTCCACCCACCAGCTAAGAGAAGGCAGGTTTGTTCTGGAGGGAGAAAGGCTGGGAAGGCAGTGAAGGCCCAGGCTGAAGGGCAGCAGGGGCTAGAGAGGGCTTTGTTGTTATCCTGCAGGCTGCTGGGGGTGGGTTCCAAACTTTTTTCATGCATGCATAAACTCTGAAAATTTTGCATAGCACACAAGAGGTAAACTGGAAGGTATTTGGAACCCCAAAGAAGACTGTGTATAAGCCCAGAGTATCTAGGATTACTTTCAATCAGGTGCTACAAGACTAGCATGTGCAGACACAATGTCATGAAGGAGGAAGTCACTCACAGATCCCTAGTAATAGGAGCCACACGGGTCATGTAGGGACCCTGTGTGGGTCAGGAGGCTGAAGGAGCATTTATTGCGGTTTCCATGGGAAGGAACAGGTACAGCAGGGTGAGTAGGTTTAGGATTGGCTGGAGTGGATGATTCGGGCTCTGGGGAACAGGGGTTGTCCCCAGTTGCCTGGTACCTAGCTGGAGTGCTTAGGGTAGGTGGATATTGAGCCAGAAGTGACCTGAGAGTCCAGCCTTACTTCCTCTTCAAAGAGATCTGAGCCTAGGAGAGATTTGATCCACTCTGTTCAAAGTCTCATGGTTAATTAAACCAGGAACCTGGAACTCAAGGCTTTCCCAGCATTCCACGAGGTTGGAAGGCACTGGAGGGAGCCGGCATGGGGTCCTCAGTTGTGGGCATGCATGGACACTGCGATACAGAGGCTCAGAGATGCCTCCTGCCAGCAGTATTGCAGCCCCTTGGGGCACTAGGAAGATGGGGGCAATAGGAAGGTAGGGGCTGTAGGGCAGACTCTGCCAGACTAGAGAGGCTGCCCTAACTCCAAACCTGGCCTGGACAAACACAGGGAATTCTTAGAACCCAAGGTCTTAGAGCCTGGATGCAGTCTGGGATGAGACCTTGATCCAGTCACAGCTGAGCCCTGAACCAACTGCTTCTGCTGAAATGAGGATCCTTTTCCCCACCCATTCATTCTGATCGGTGGGTCTAGGGTAGTTATGTGTTTCTAATGATTTTCTCCAAGAAGCATCTGAACTCTGGAAACCAGCAGACCAGATGCTCTCTGAGACCCTTTGGTCTGGGCTAGTCTACGTGGGTAAATCATCACCGCTGAACCACAGAGAGGGCTGGACAGAGGAAGCTATGCTTGAAGGTCACAAGCTGCTAGGCCCCATGGGCTGAGAAGCAGAACTCCTGCCCCTGGGGCATTGCTCTTCCTCTGCCCTGCAGCAGCCCCTTTCTCCCTGAGCAATGAACTGGGGATGCCCACTGTACGTAAGGTGTGCCTATTCACGTGGACATCTGGTGCAGCATTTGCCCACATGACCTGTTTTTTCCCAGAAGGGCAGTGGGCTGCAGCAGTGAGCAGGGAAGCCTGTGCTCTGGATCCTCCTTCCCCTCACCTGGCACACAGCCAGGCAATTAGACACTTGACAAACGATGGCGATGTTGACAGCCGAGAATAGAACACAGAGTGGGAGGTTAGTCTGCTCAGCCGGTGCTGTGGGCATGAAGTGGATGTGGTTGTCACCTCAGCTGGAGGATGAGCAGGGACCAGAGTTCAGAGTGGTCGGAGCACCGGACAGGAGCCACACATGTGGGCTGCAAGGCCATGGAGAAGGGTCAGGACACACGACCTTCAAGGCTCATTGAGCTCCCAAATCCCGAGACCCCAAGACCTAGACCAAGAGAGGAGGAAACTACAGGACAGGTTCAGGCTGGGCAAATGTGGGCAAGGCCACCAGGCATGGCTGTCTTCCTGGTCCCTTTCGGGAGTGGCCTTTCAGAGCTCCGTCACTGATGTCACCAGATCTCATCAAAATTGATGCCTACAGGTATCTTGAGGTTGGGACTAAAATGCATATGAATAGCAGATGGTCCTGGTATAGAAAGATCTGTGAACGCCAAACCCTTGTGTTTTCTAGAGTTTTGTGTTTAGAACCAGAGACTGGCTGTGCAAAGCCAGAGCAGGGAGGGCCAGACCCGGCACTCCAAGGCAGCCTGTGCTGGAAGTTGTGGAAAATTCCTTCAACACATTGTCATGAAGACCTCTCTGGCACCGAAAATGGTCCAGCAGTGGAATAGATGGGCTGTTCTCAACAAGATGGATCCCTCTGTCCAAAGCATTTATGCAGATTCTTGAAGGAACCCGAGGATCTGTGATCATGACCAGTAGCTGGCATTGGAGACGTGTAGTTTACAAATAAGTGCTTTATCTACATGAGTATGGCTAATCATCACAGTTGTAGGACAGACAGTTTCACATGCCCAACCTCAGTGGACAAGCACACTGAGATTTGGGGAGGCACCAGGATCTGTCTCAGAGGAGCTGACGGATGAGTTCCCTCCATGCCCAGAGCGGTGGAACTTGCCCTATCGAGAGTCCCTCCCTAAGCAGAGCCCAAGAGGCTTCTTCTTGCTCAGTTTCTGGCTCCAGTTGAGTGCAGGTCTTAGCCCTTTCTGAGCCAGTGTCTCCTCCCTACAAAGGGGCCAGCATCATCTCCAGAGCGGGGAGGGAGGAGGGAAGCTACCACATGCAATGTGTGAGAGGGAGAGCATCTGTACTGAGGCCGCCATTAGACGAAGACTCAGGGCCTGGGCAGGGGCACATTGGCTCAGGCCAGGAGAAGCCTTTCCCCAGGGGGCAACCCATGGAGGGCAGGGCAGGGTAGAGAGATGCTGGATGTGGTGGAGAAGCTTCTGGAAAACAGCCCTCTTCTGTGTAACTCTGTACCTAGGGTCATCTGTACAGTCAGCCCCGAGGGCTCACATGGGCCCCAGCAGCCACCGGGGCAGACCTGAGAAGGTGGGCCTCCTGACAAGCTCAGAGGTCCTTTGTCCTCTGGCAGCAGAGGACCCCTACTCTGTTCCCTAAGGCCTCAGCTTTGTGCCTTTGGAAGTCACCTAGCATCTCAGCTTCAGTCTCATCTGTGAACAAAGGAAGTAAAACGAATGATCTGGATCCCCTTGAAGCTCCAGTTCCCACTCTCGGGGGAACTCGAGATCTTCCTTATTTCCCCCCTTGTCTATATCCCGGTATTGTTTATCTTTCCTTTCCTAACTACTCCCTCACGTCTTTTTTCTCTTGCCTAACCTCCTCGATTCTGAGATGAGAAAAACTGAGTTCCAGCAGATGGACAAATGCCATGTCTTGCCCAAGTTATCTGAGTGTCTTTCTGGAAAGTCAGTTGGATGTGATTCCAAAGAATGTAAACTCTTATCATTTTCATGACTGTGTGTGTGTGTGGGGGGGGGGGGGGGCACATACTAGAAAATTCCCAGTCAGCAGAAAGAGAACTTACTCCCTTTGGTGGTTCTCGAACACCTGGATGTGGACGTACTCCACCCAACCCCCCACTCTCCTCTGCTTGCTCCGCCAACCTTGTCTGCCCCGGAAGGCGACCCACAGGCAGTCCCCTGAGCCTCTGGGTTCCGTTCTCTCCCTCTGGCCTTCAGACTGTGGTGAGCTGTGAAGTGGGCTGCTGTTCTTTTTTTCTGACTTCCTGTGTTCTTCAGAAACCTCAATGAACGAGAGCTGAAGGAAGAAAGGCCAGGGACCGTTACACCAAACACCAGCTTCTATCTGATGTGAGCTGAATCCATGACTTTGACAGATAAAACCCATGATTCGGACTACTCTGTCCCCAGCTTGGCTGCAGAGCAAATGCAACTGCTTGGGGGCTGGAAGTAGGGCCTAGGACCCTCATTGTTTTCGGACTTGGGTCAAACTTATCTAAAAGAGAGCTAAAGTGATCCTTCACCGTTGAAGCCAAGCCAGCGTTGATGGGAAAAACTTAATTTCCTCTCTACTACAACTGCTTTAATTTCTCTATTTCCCCTTACTATAAAAAACTCAATTGTAAATATGCATGTTGTCAGCTTTTTGTCGCTGTGACAAGAACTGGAGAAAAACAACGTAAAGGAGGAAGAATTGATTTGGCTCGCAGTTTCGGGGGTTTCAGTCCATGGTGGCTGGCTCCATTGCTCTGGGCCTGAGGTGAACTGGAACATGATGGTGGAAGGCTGCAGCACAGGAAAGCTGCTCAGCTCAGGGCAGCTGGGAAGCAGGTAGAGATAGAAGAGAAGGGGTAAGACCCAGGGAGGAGGTGTAGTCCCCAAGGTCATGTCCCCAAGGACCCACTCCCTCCACCAGGTCCTACTTCCCACAGCCTCCTCCACCTCCCGGGATCCATCCAGCTATCGATGGATTAATTCACTAATGAGGTCATGTTCCAGTGACTTCCAAAAATATCCCACCTCTGAACATTACTGCACTGGGTTCCAAGCCCTCAACTCACAAGTCTTTGGGGGACGCTTGATATTTAAACCATAACACCGTGGGAGTACGTTTATATAGTGACTGTGCATATAACATTTGGAGTTTGCATATTCCTTTAATTGAATATGAATTACTTTAATTGAACCGTCTGCTTATTAATTACTTAATTATGAATGAGGCTGTGTACCCAGGTGAGATGGTACTATGGCAAAAACATGATGTTGCTTCTATTTTTTTTTTTTTTTTGGAATGCTAAGGTATCTGTCCACAAACTCCCATTCTCAGTGTCTTGCTACTCAAATTGTGGTTCACAGGAAAGTCTAAGGGTTGGTTCTTTCCTTCCCAGCCCTCTCCCAGGTCTAAACTTTTATGCCTGGCTCTAGGTCCATGTGATCATTTTCTTCTATAACTCTTAAAACCCCAAGAGTTGTCTTTCTACTGTTCGCGTTCAGGAGAGTGTCAATGAGGTTTTCTCTTTTATTTCACTCTCTAATCAAGGAGGCTACTCAGCTTGAGCAGTGGTGGGGAAGTTGCTGGAGAAGAGCTTTGTGCTGGGGGGTTTCTTGGGTCTGTACCCAGACTCTCCACTTGGTACTTTCACGGCTGGAGTTTCAGAAGACCAGAGTTCCCCCAAATTTTCTAAGCTGTGAACAATTGAAACTGTTTTTTTCTCTTTCTGCCCATTTCCCAATAAAGGGCTTGGGTAACCAGAAGAAACTAAAATAGAAACCAGCACTGTACTCTGCAATCAGAGGCCCAGAGACACACAGGCATTTACCAATAGTAACCCATTAAGATCTGTTGCAACACCAAGCTTGGTGCGGACACCACCCTGGTACACTGAACGTGTGGTTTCGGGGAAGGGATGCACAGTGGGGAGTCTGCCATCTGGGAACTGGGAGACCCCAGTTCCAGCTGAGAGACTGCACCACTTAATCTCTCAAACTCAGTTCTCACCAGTAAGGCAAGGACCAGAGCAGTAGCTCCTCACTCTCATTGGGCAGGCGTTAGCATCACCCCCTGGAAAATGGGGAGATGGTTGTCAAAGGAGACAGAACTTCTAGGACACGGAATTAGTAAGCCCTAGAGGTCTAATGTACTGTGATTAATCACACTGTATTATGTACTGGATATTTGCTGAGAGTGGATCTGACATGTTCTGACTACACACACACACACACACACACACACACACATACACACACACACAGTAACTATATGGAGAGATGAATATGTTAACAACCTTTATCACAATTTTCAGTTCACTATGTATATGTATATCAAAATATCACACATTGTACGTACAATTGGACATAAAATTTCAACTAAATTTTTTTAAAAAAATAAAGCTGGGCATGGTGGTGCACACCTGTAATCCCAGCTACTTGGGGACTGAGGCAGGAGCAACTTAGTGAGACCCTATCTCCAAATATAAAATAAAAAGGGCTGGGGGATGTAGTTCAGTGATAGAGCACCCTTGATTTCAACCTCCACTACCACAAAAAAATTTTTAATTTAATTAAAAACTATTAAAAATCAAAACCAGGCTTGATGGCACATGGCAATAGTCCCACCACGTGGGAGGCAGTAAGAATTGCTTGAATCTAGGAGTTTAAGGTCAGCCTGGGCAACATAGCAAGGCTGTCAAAAAAAAATGTTTTTTAAAATCACAATTAGAGAAGGCTGAGCCCCATCCACACAGGTCTGCCCTCCAGTATGGAGCTCAGGTCTGGGAGGTCCGAGCCTCGCCTCTCCCGGTGACACACTGAATGTGTGGTTGGGGGAGGGATGCACAGTGCTTCTCTAGGTTATGTTTCTAACCTGGAAAGTTTAGAATCCAGAGCCCCCAGGGCACTTCTCTGCATGTGCTGTGGGGTGAGGCCTCCTGGGTGGACGGGCCTGGACTCTGACTTACTGCCAGGCCCTTCATCACTGCGGGGCCGGGCGGCAAAGCGCCCTCGTCTGGAGCCCTGTCCAACTCCATTGGAGTCCCATTTCTGCTCTCTACTTGGTGTGTGACCTTGGGAGTTACCTGCTCAGCCTCAGTTGCCCCATGGATGAGACAGGGGATACCAGTACCTCCCTGTTGAGCTGTTATTAGGACAGAATGGACTCATGGTGCAGGTGAAGTGCTAGGCTGGTGCAGGGCGAGGGAAGTGCTCTGTATTATTTCTCAGAAATGCGCCCTTTGACAGCAGGGAGGGGTGAGAGAAAGGCCCAGGTGGGGCTAGGGTATGAGGGCTGGAGAGCGACCCACAGTCACAGTGTAGGAAGGAATCTTGAGCCCTTGCAAGACACTCTGGGCTCCTGACGGACTGTTTAGAATCAGGGACCACTCCTGTGGTCTCAGTCTCTCCTGTCAAATTTCACTGAGATGTCTCTTTGCGTTGTTTACCCCAAACCTGATTTTTTGATAGGATCCAGAAATTTCCATTGTAGGTACCATATGGGCTCTCTAGTCTAGTTTTGTGGCAAGAACATTGGCCACCCTCTCCATGGGCTGCATGGAGAGCACAGGAAATCAGACCACAAGAAAAGGCTCTAGAGGCAGATGCACAGGAAAGGGGGACAGCTTTATCCTTGGGGACAGACTGTACATATTTTTAAATATATTTAACCAGTATAACAGTAAGAGAACTAAGATCTTTTAATTGCATGTAACTTTAAATATAGATGTGTTTTATGTAGTTATAATAAGTATGTAAATTCCATTCTCTGTCACTTTACATTTTTATATAAATCTTTTCATGTGCAACTATTCCCCATATTCTTTTCATAGTATATCATGATTGGTATTGCTTAGCTTTTCCTCTGAGAATTTCCCTGAGCACTTTGTCTGGGTTCTCATGATTTCACTATGATCAGTGGTACAGGTGTGAACATCTTCATGCAAATGACCAACACCCGCTGTGGGGTATGTTTCCCACAGGTGGAGGACCTGTGGGGTATGTTTCCCACAGGTGGAGGTCGACATGTAAGTTATTTTATATTTAACTAAGTTGTTCTTCAGGAAGCCAGTGCTGAGTTCATTGGCAACTGTACCAGTTTCATCATAAGCCATAAATGTAGAGTTTTTAAAAAAGATATTATTTGTCTTTAGGTCTCTTGGCTTGTTTGAGGAGTTTCTAGTGATTCCTTAAAGTATTTTTTTCATTTGCGGTTTTAACCCCTGAGGGGTTTCCCATGAATTTTTAATCTTCCCAAGTCTTTCACACACAGGTGGCGTCCTGTTCACTTGATGGGGCAACTAAATTGGTGTTTTATCCAGCTCTTGTTAAAATGAAGGCTGACTGCTGCAGTGTACAGATGGGGGCATTGTCAAGTTGGATGTTTTTGGTGTTTGTTTACATGAAGCAAGTTTTTGGTGTAGACTGCATTTGCAATGAGTGGCAGATTGGAGGCTGGCAGGTGGAGATGCTTGTTCAAGGGCTGTTTGTGTTGCTTCTACGGTGGTGATGGATGCACAGGACAACACCTGTGCTGTTAGACCCGTGTTTGTGCTTTTGGATTAAAAAAAAAAAAAGTACTGAGTCTTCTTTTAACCACCAATTGTTTTGGGTTGTTTCTTAAATGTGTCTTATGAGATGCCTTAAGAAAGCTCTATGCCTCCGACATTGCCACACCTATTAATAGTGTTGAAAGCCCACATTTCTTCCAGGGCCACATGGCTAGATGCTGATGAGCTTACAGAGAGAAGTTTGGGTTCTATCAGAATTCTGGAAAGCAGGTTCCTCTTGGGAAAAAAAAAAAAGCAAGCTCCTCTTGGGCACAGAGACAGAAGCGCAGGCAAGCTGAAGACTTAGATCCTGTATGATTGTGGGGTAAGATGGGAAATCTGAGTTCTGGTCCAGGCTCTGCCACTTAAGAAAGGAGGCCCTAGGCTGGCTGGCTTTGTTGGGATTTTTCTTATCAAACTGGGAGGGACATCTTCCTTGGGAGACATCGGCAAATTAGCAAGGATACACATTAATGGGCAACTGTGATTCAGTTGGCCTTCTGTATCTGAGGGTTCTGCATCCATGGGTCCAACCAAATGAGTATTGAAAATGTTTGAAAAAAAAAAAAAACTTCACCTGTACTGAACATGTACAGAGTATTTTTAACTTGTCTTCATTCCTCAAATAAAAGGGTAAAACGACTATTGACATAGCATTTACATTATATTAGGTATAAGTCATCCAGAGGATGTGCTTAGGTTAGATGCTAGTACTGTGCCATTTTATATAAGGTACTTGAGCATCCTTAGATTTTGATATCTGCAAGGGTCCTGGAATCAATTCTCTGCAGATATTGAGGGACAACAGCATACATATATAAAGATCCTCCTCCCTTCTTTCCTCTGTGTGTTGCATTTTATTTTAAACCTTGACCTGGTTGAAGAAATCAGATTCATCTTTTTTTTGACATGGCAGCCCAACCATCATTGGAAATCTGTAATCCATCCTGCCTTCCCCAGACTCACTTCTCCCTTTGGTCTCAGGGGTTTGCATCCTGTGCCAAGGTCCCTAGGCTCCCAGGATCCAATTTCCACACCTAGAACACAGTCTCTTAAGCCTCTGGGCCCATTAGTGGGCAGTGCTGAGCTGGGACCAAGTGTGCAAAGCCCAGGGGAATTACTATTCTCCTTTTAGGGGTTTTCTAGAAACCCCACACTGCATTAATGTTTTTGTTTTGGGCAGCCACATCACAGTGACTAACAGTGAGTTTACAGTTAGCTTTAACCCTGTATTTTTAAACCATACTGGTGCTCAAACCACATCTTCCTCATCAGAAACTGGGGAGAACTATTTGTTGCTGTTTGCCTTTAAGAAGTCCTCATTTATTCCATTTTCTAAGTTACATTTTGTTACAGTGGGAATGTCCTCCCAGCTTGTGAGGACTTCAGGGATCCTTTATTTATTTATTTGTTTGTTTGTTTGTTTATATTTTTTTAGTTGTAGATGGACAAACATCCTTATTTTGTTGATTTGTTTTTACGTGATGCTGAGGATCGAACCCAGTACCTCCCACATGCGAGGCAAGCGCTCTACCACTAAGCCACAACCCCAACCCCAGGAATCCTTCTTGATCCATGGCATGAGTCATAACTTCTCCCAATCCTGTGTTTAACTTGTTGCCTCTCATTTGATGACTACAAACTCCTTCATACCAAGTTAAAAGGTACACATGAGGGGCATTTAGAACAGTCGGTCCTTCAGGTTAGCATGGACATTTGATCAGCAGTCTTGGAAGAAACCATTCCACCACTTATGAATTTTCCTACTTATCATCTGGCCTTCTCCTTAACTTTTCAAGCAAATGGGGAAGAACTCAGGCAAAGATCCAGCCAAAGCATTGATTCATCACGGCACCAAATTTCCCTGCCTGACCACCAACTCTGAATCCCACTCGAAGAGGGAAATGAGATTTTTTCTGGGTTTGGTGGCAAAAGCTGAAAGCATGATTCAAAGTGGAGAGTCTAGTTTGGGGTTAGAGACGACAAAGAGTGTGGCTTTGAATATTACAGCTTCTAGGAGATTGGACAGTAGCAAGTTCCTTGCAGAAGGGCCACCTCTTGAGTTGTGGAGCTTCTGTGTCTCCTGTACTTCACTGTCTTGCAGTGCTGGGTGATGACACCACTATAGGAACAAATGGACATCAAGGGTCAGATGCTGGCTGGAGACCAGTGACCCAGAAATCTGCATTCCTTGCCTGGGTTCTCTCACTGTCCTGGCAGTGGTGGGCTGTAACCACCTCTCATGAGTGGTTGGTGCTCATTTCTCTCGAATTCTGCTTTCAGTGAGGTTACTCTTGTAGCTTAAAATTGGCCAGAGAAACTTACACCAGAGAAATTGGCCAATGCTACGAATTGAGGCCTCCTACCTCTGGTTTGCCTGTGGCTAACACGTACCACCCTATCCTAATGGTTTCTACTGTCTCCCAGCTCACCCTGGTGTTCATCTGTTGCCAGATTTATATTTTTAAAATGAAAATCTGCTTTTCGGCAGAATGAAGCTCAAATTTCTTAACATGTTGCCATCTTCTAGCCTTATTTCCCGGAGACCCCTCACCTATTCTCTTTCTCAGCCTGACATCGGGTCATTTGGTTTCCTCATCTTGCTGGGTCATGTTTTCCTGAGGTCTCCAAGCTGGTCCTGAGCCCTGTCCTGCAGTCCTCTCATGCCAGGTCACACTGTGGCTGGTGTGTGAGTGTGTCGTCTTTTCCCTCTGTTCTGGATGAGAAGGGTCTGTCTGTTAGGCAGAGACCCTCTTCCCTCTTCTGCTTATCCTCATATTTCCAAGCTCTGGCATGACTCCTGAGCACAAGAGGGTAGATAGGGAGAGAAGGTAGGAGAGGACACAGGGGAAGGAGGGGAAGAATGCAGGAGGAAGGAGAAAAGCCATTCGTGAACTGCCAGATAAAGAACAAGGGGATTGTGAATTTTTGAAGGGTCTGGAAAGCAGTGGAACCCAGAGATCAAACAGGAGGAAAGCTGAATCTGGCCAGCTGAGGGCAAAGGCCTTGAACTGGTGAGGGAAGCAGAGGTCCCCTCACAAGGAAGAACAAGGTAACATGTCTCATTGCTCCCCTCCTGCCCTCCAGAGAGCCAGCCCTGAGTCAGCTGGCCCCTGGGTGGGCATGTGCTGGCAGCAGAACTACTCCTGGTGGATAATGGGCCCCGGAGTGGGAAGCCAAAGACGTGGTAAAGTCTCAACAAATGCTTTTAGAATTATTCTGAATTATAGCTGGCAGTAATCACAACCTTTCTGGCTCCTTCCCTCACAAGGTAATGGGGAGGGATGCCTGGAGAGGAGGGAAGGGATTAGCCCAGTGCTGGGCTCAGGGGCTGGCAGCAGAATGCCGCCTTGCAGGAACTGGGGACTGAAAGGGCTTGGGCAGTGAGGGGGCGCCGCGTGGAGCCAGCAGGGCCCAACCTTGCCCAGAGACACAGGAATGGCTCCCTGACACTGCAAGGCCACTCACAATGAGTTAAGTGGCCTGCACCCAGCAGGCCTCTGCAATAGGAAAGGCCTGTGTTCCCCATCGTGTTGATGGGGAAATGGCAAGGGAAGTGACTCAGACAGAGTGGAAATCAAGCGTGCCTCTCGTGACACTCTGACTTCAAGCTGGACCCAAGGGACTGGTGCTCTGTCTGTCTCCTGTGAGCTTCCTTCCACAGAACATGCTTCTGAGTGCTCAGGCCAGAGCAGTGGCCTGCATGTGAGCAGAGCAGGAGGGAGGGATGAGCTTCCTAGGTGGCGGGTGGAGGGAGGAAGGTGGGCCTTGAGGTGAAGGCAGCTGTCTAGCTTTGGAAGCTGAAGAGGCTGCTGTGACCACCCGGTCCCTCACTTACAAGGCCAGGTGTTCTTTTAAGAAAGGGTCTTTGTAGTACATTTCCCAGTTCTTTCTTCTGCCAATTTATATGCATTTTTAAAACATATGAGCCAGGGACTTTACTGAAATAACCTCTGATTCTCCAGAAAAATTCTGAAGAATTCAGCCTTATGCCCCAAGAAAGGAAACCAAGGCCTAGAGGGGTCAGTCACCTTGTCCAGATGCACAGCTGGTAAGTGGCAGACATGTCCAGCCCAAATTACCAAAACCTGTTGTTCTCCTTTCATTAATGAATGAGCATTGTAAATCCAGGAAAAGGTGGACAGCATGATGTTAGAATAGGACTGTCCTTCAAATTGAGCTTTATGATGAATTTTCTGCAGTGTCCTTATTTTTTCCATTTTGCCATGGACACATGAAAACATCAAGACCAACATCAACCTACCAGCCACTGTTGGGGAGCCTTATGTTTCCGGGCGTCAGAGCCAGTTAGCGGCAGAGCTGTGACATTACCCCATAACCGTGGTAGTAGGACATGACACCAGCTCCCAGCATTTGGTAATTAGCATTAATGAGAAGGGAGGTGTGACATCACGGAGAAGGCTCACACAGCTGATTCATTCAAACCTGGATTTAAAAACTATGTCCTCGGGGCCTCCATGACACATCACTAGGACATTACTTACTGTGGACTTTGAAGTCAGGCAAAATGTCTGCCACTTGCCACCTGAGTGATCTGGACAAGACTGTAGGCCTGTTTCTTCTCTCAGGCATGACACGAATATAACTTACCTGCAGAATTTCTCTGGAAAATCAGAGATTATTTGTGTAAACTCCCTGGCACACAGTATATGTTCAGTAAGGCGTAGCATTAACCTATAATGTCTTCAAGGGCACGAATTCTCTTTTTTCTGTGATGTTTACCCCTGTAGCCCTAACATCTTCTCCAGGCCAGGAGCACCAGGTACCATGACAACCTGTGACATCTCCAAGGTCTGTACATCCTGCCTCAGTCGCCTCTCCTTCAGGCAGGTAAATGTCTTGCCATTCAGGAAGAACATAACTTATTTTCTTCCTGAAGCTTCTTGGACTCAGAGATTGAACAGCCTCCTTGAGTACCCGTTGCAGGTTAGGGCCAACAAGTTCTTATAGCCAATCAAGACCTTTCCTGTTTTAATCTGGGCCCATTTCCTTGTGTTTGTTATTCTTTGTGGCTTTGGCAGACCTGAGGGCTGGGAGGCCAGTCGGAGCCCGGCATGGCTCAGGGCCAGGGTTTTTGCTAATGCCACAGCATATAGGCGCCTCTGACACCACTCAGTGGATCTGGGGCAGACCAGGACAAGGGAGGAGCAGGAGCCAGGGCTGGGAGAGCCAGGAAAGAGGTCTGGAGAAAGGGGCGGGGTTTTGTCTCACACATTGAGGGTCAGAAGACTGCAGTTATGGAAAACCAGAGATGGGCTATTGGTGAGAAATTCAAACATTCAGGCAAAAGTCAAAGGAACAAGCAAGTTCGCTTGTCAGGAAGAGGAGCTGGAGCCTTCTAGAGGAATGTGCTTACCTCTACCTGACTCAGCATTCAATGACAAATGTTAGTAGCTGGAAATCAGCCATGGAGGGAATATTTACACCATGGAAATTGGCAAATGCTGATAATCAGAACTTTTTTTTTTTCTTTGTAGAGAGTTATTGGCACGAGGGAATATGGGAATTGTTTTAGTCAGCTTTTTCACTGTTGTGACTAAAAGACCTGACCAGAGAAATTATAGAGGAGGAAAAGTTTGTTTGGGGCTCACAGTGTCTAGTGGTCTGAGCCCATAGACAGCCAGCTCCATTCTTTGGGGCTAGATGTGAGGCAGAACAACACGGCAGGAGACTGTGACAGAGGGAAGAGGCTCACATGACGATCGGGAAGCAGAGAGAGACTCCACTCACCAGATACAAAATATATACCTCAAAGGCACGCTCCCAATGCCCACCTCTGCCAGCCACATCCTACCCACCTTCAGTTACCTCTTAGTTAATCCCTCTCAGGGGATTAATTTACTGATTGGGTTAAGCTTCTCAAACCCCAATTATTTCTCTTCTGAACCTTCTTGCATTGTCTCACACATGAGTTTTTTGGGGACACCTCACATCCAAACCATAACGGGAACACATGCAAGTTTTGGAAAATAGACAACTAATAACTGTGATGAGAGAGACTCTCTTTTGGATGCTGTTAATGAACATCAATTTATGTTTTCCACTTCATTGTCACAACCTTTCCAAAAGGAAAATAGAGCAGGTAGCCCTGTCCCCATTGTATAGATGGGGGAAATGAGGCAGAGAGAGGTTAAGCTACTTGTGTTAGGTCTTGGAGGTAGTCAGAAAGTGAGGTGGGACCCAAACACAGGCAGAGTGAGCATGGGGAGTGTAGAGGGGTGAGTTCTCCAAGACCCCAAGGACAGGTAGCCTGGATCTTTCTTGTGTGACTCCTCTCAGTACTCTACTTCAGAGAGTTTGGGGAGTTTATTACAGATCTGTATCTACTAGTGAGAGTTTGGGGTACCCCTGAAGAAGCAAAGTGCATAGTTTACACTAGGGCTCATTCCTGATGCTGTACTTCCTATTTTTTGGACAGAAGCATAAATACCTGTATCCACCATTACACTACCATAGTGAATAGTTTCACTGCTAAAAATTCTTCATTCTCCACCTATTCACCTCTCCCTTTCCCCTAACCCTGGAAACCATTGATCTTTTCACTGTCTTTATACTTTTACTTTTTCTGCAATGTCATACAGTTGGAATTCTACTTTGTAGCTTTTTCGGATTGACATTTTTACTTAAAAATAAATATTTAAGGTTCTTCCTTGTACTTTGTGGCTCCACGACTCATTTGTTTTTAGTTCTTATATCTCATTGTATGGATGTACCACAGTTTGTTTATTCATTCACCTACTGAAGGGCATCTTGGTTTCTTCTGCCTTTGGGCAGTTATGAGTAATGCTTTTACAATTATCCCTGTGTACATTTTTGTCTGGACATGTGTTTTCAGTCTCTTTGTGTAAATACCAAGTGGTATGATTGCT
Organism: Marmota flaviventris; assembly: GCF_047511675.1. NCBI lineage: Eukaryota > Metazoa > Chordata > Mammalia > Rodentia > Sciuridae > Marmota > Marmota flaviventris. The sequence continues at coordinate 169,587,777 of NC_092500.1, forward strand.
AGATCTTATCATAAGAGCATGTCTAGTTGTGTAGGAAACTGTGAGGCTGTTTTCCAAAATGGTAGCATCATGGTGCATTCCCACCAGCAGTAAAGGAGAGTTCCTGTTGCTCCACATTCTTGTGTCCTGTTTTCTCTCAAGTTCAAAAGCACTCTCTGCTTCTGTACCATCAGCTGTAGCAGCTTAGGCACAGAAGCACCTGCAGGTCTAATACTGTCCCCTCAGACTTTGCCCTGTCCCTATCCCAGGCATGGACTTCTAACTGTCCCACACCACTCTGCTTCCACACTCCACCTGCCAGTCGATATATATAACACTGAAGATGGAGTTTCCCTAGGTCCTACCAGTGAGATCTCTGAATCCTACAGACATTTTATTCCTAAATATTCTCTCTCACATTTTTACCAGGATATTTTAGGAAGTCACTGAAGCGTCTTGTGTGTGCTCACTGGAGCATCACCCTTTGGCAAGAATGCTGGATGAGTTGAGGTGACACCTCTTGGGGCTCCCAAAGCTTCAGAAACACCAGTTCCCTTCACGGAGGCTATCTGGGAGCATGCGGTATAAGCAGCAGATATGGGTACAGTGCCCTGCTTTCCAGCTTTGAGAGCATGTTCTAACGAGCATGACATTGCAGCATTACAGGCGACCAGGTTTCCCAGTGGCCATTGGGAAGCCGGGCTGTCGGCTTTCGTTTTAGAGTCCTAGGAGTTCTGTCTTAGTTCGGGCCATTATACAAAGTACCAAAGACTGGGTGACTAGAACAACAGCTTTTATTTCCCACAGTACTGGAGGCTGGAAGTCAAAGATCAAGTGTGAGCATGCTCAGGTTCTGATGGGGGTCTTCTTCCTGCTGATACATGTGGCAGAAAGAGGGTGACAGAGTTCTCTTGGGTCTCTTGTGAAAAAGACTCTGATTGAAACCATCCATAAGGTCCACCCTCATGGTGTCATCACCTCCCAGAGTTCCCACCTTTCCAACACCATCACCTTGGGGGTTAGGGTTTCACACACGGATGTAAAGGAGCACATCAGTGCATTGCAGGTGCTGTCTAGTCCCTGGGGATAGACACCATATGCCACTCAACTTCCTCCTCCTGACACCTGTCTCAAATCTTCCTCATAAAGATTAATTCATACACAGAATTGCCCGGGACCACAGGCCCAATAGACACAGCAAATCCTGAAGCGAGGGCCAGCTGTGTGTGTAGTGTTTACCTAGTTATATATGGTGACCTGTTCTCATCCCCATTTGGAGTATATGCTCTTTAGGGACAAGTCACCCTCTCATCTTCACACCCTCCAGCAGCATTTCCTCGTCTTCTTGGAGTTCTCCCTCAACTCCAAGCCGCCACCTCTGCATCTTTGTTAAGGAATTCCTCCTTTCTCCCTTGTGTAGAACTGGCTGGATATGCTGGGGACAATGGCTGTACGAAGCAGAGTCTAAATGTCCCAGGTCTCTCACTGTCTGGGTGGGGTATATTCCATCAGGCTCCCAGGATTCCCAGGAGAATTAACTAAGCTGTTCAGGGATCCCTCACCAGACAGCTCTTTAGTGCTATCTTGCCTTCCCTTCACACATTCCGCACTCTCCGAGTGGTATTTCCTGGGGTCACCTCTCAAACGACCTCCCCTAGATTTCTTGTGGCAGGTCAAGGGGAACTGAGATCCATCCCACTGCACGGCAGACTCTGGCACCTGGATGTGTTCAGTGATGTCTCTGGGAAGATGGAGTGGACACTTCCATGATGCTGGGTGGACAGTGTATAGATACGTACATAAAGATGTACATGTATAGGTGGCTGCCCTGGGAACTCTGAGCCTGGTGTGTCCCCTTGTCCATTTGCCCCTCAGCTGAGGGACAAGCCCTGCTCTTCCCCTCATCATTACAATATCTCTTTGAACCTTCCTAGTACACATTTGCTTTTTAAAATAAATGGTTCCTCAAAGCTGCTGACTGTCTAAATCTTTTCTTTTTTAACTAGTGCCCAGCATAGTATGTCTAATTTTTTTTTTAAAATCATAGGCTGTAATTCCACTTTTTAAATGTTTGACCCCACATTTGTTTTTTAATATGGCCAACTTCATCATGTTTCCCCCAACTTCTGGTCCAGAAATTTTCCCTCCAAATCATAGTATCTTTTGAGATCTTTTTCTGTAAGGGTAGATTTCACCATGAGAGCTGAGCTAACCCCAGGTGAATGTTAGGACACTCCTAGAAATTTAAAATATACTAGTGTTCAGACCTCAGTGGCCCTTCTGTAGACACTAACCCAGAGTTAGTGTTCTTTAAAACTTCCCAGGTAACCCCAATATGGAGCTTCAGTTGACACCATCAATCCAAAGCATTTCCATCACTTCTTTTGGACACACCCTGTTTAGACCTGTAAAAAGTAGGTCCTTGGAAGTCCTATTGGATCCAGAGGACAGGACCAGTTTGCTGAAATTTGGGGTGAACTACAGATTCATAGGATTCTTATAGCTTGATCTGCATCCAGCTAGGCTATCATGAGAACTGGATTAATCTTAGAGTCCAGCCCCTCCCACCCTGCAGAATACCCTTTCATACATACTGGGCAGAGGGTGGGAACAGTCCTTGGTGTGCTGAGGTATGCTCTACTTGGTGAGTCCCTGGGGGATCCAGGCTTCCTATCATGAAAGCTCTGGCTAGCAGCTGAGGCTGTGGATGGTCAGGCCATCATTCAAGAGCCAGGTTCACCATCTAGCCCCTCTCTTGCCTTCTCAGTTCCAGGTCCCTCCGAGCTGTCCATTCTCCAACTCTGTGTCTTCTCCACTTTCTCCCCCTTGTCCCTGTTTCTTTCTGCTATTTTCTTCTGTCCCACTTCTTACTTTCCTGCTCCACTGTGCCTTGGAGCCAGGCTGTGGCCGCCTCCTCTCACAGCTGCATTAGCTCCGTGTGGGCCCTTGCCTAGGAGCCATGGTGGGGGGAGAAATGGGAGGTAGAGGGGGCTTCCAGAGGAGAGGGCTGATGTGCTTGGGAGCTCCAAGTCCAGATTTTATACCTGAATGTTCATGCATCCTGCTTCCACCTGCTGCAGCTTCCCAAGAACATCCAAGAACGCTGGATGCCTTTAGGGGAGATCCTCAGGAAGAGGAGAATAGGTCATTTGCTTGGTGGTTGCACCCGGGGGGGGGCTAAGGCATGAGGGCCTGTAGGCACTCATTTCAGGACTGCCTCTCTGTTGACTCCACAGGACTGAGATGTGCTGGTCCTAGCTGCTGTCTGAGAGGATGTCCGGGGTGTCCGAGCCCCTGAGCCGAGTAAAGGTGGGCACATTACGCCGGCCTGAGGGCCCCCCAGAGCCCATGGTGGTGGTACCCGTCGACGTGGAGAAGGAAGATGTGCGCATCCTCAAGGTTTGCTTCTATAGCAACAGCTTCAACCCTGGGAAGAACTTCAAACTGGTCAAATGCACTGTGCAGACAGAGATCCAGGTAAGCTGGAGACCTGTGCGCTCTGTTTGTCTGTTCCGCCCTCTGCTTCCTGGACAGTCGAGCAGCACTCCTTCAGCCCAGCAGGCTCTCCTGTACTGCCTGGCAGAGGGAAGTTGCCATCAGGAGAGATGTTCTCAGCTGGTGTGGCCAAACTCCTCTCCAGGTGTGTAGCTCCACTTCCCTAAGGGCCTGGGTGACAGATGCTACAGCCTTGGTTTGAACCCCTGATTGTTTGTTTGGTCTTTGTTCAATTCATTTCAACTCATTAAGTATTTATGACATTTGAGGCTCTGCAAAGGACTTAAAAGCCCCCTCAAATACTCTCCAATGGAATTGGAATTAGAGGCATATGCAAGTGATTACATTTTCAAAAAAAGGTATCTAAGATTTCTGCTGGACATTTAGAGGATGGAGCTGGTAGGGCATTTAGAGGATGGTAATGAGCTAGAGATGCCCTGGGCTAGATGGGCGTCACCGGGCCCTTTTGCCAGAGCCACAGCTCAATGGGCTTATTCCTACTTAGGGTCCTAAAATCTGTTAACAGATCCAGGTACCCACCTTCATCAAGGCGTCTAGACACCAGGAATTCAGTTCAACTTAACTAAGTCTATATGAAATTGTCATTAAAAGCAGATTTCCAATATACTGGCTGATTTCACCACCTACACGTATTGAACAACGGCTACATGGGAGCGGTTAGGTGTGTCTTTCTATACTCACGATCTCATTAGATCCTCTAATGGCCCCAAGAGATGGATTCAGTGAGGATGCATCTTTCCTCTGCCCAGAACATTCCTTCTTGATAATGGAAGGGAAAGTCAAATGGGTTCTCAGAAGGCTGCTTGGAGGATCTGTGGTTTGAACAAGGAAGCAGGGAACTCGGAGGAAAGGCACCCAGCTCTGGGGCAGCTGCCTGCGTGCGCTCTTCCCCATGGCAATGCCAAACCTTCCTGTGTCCTGAAAACCCGTGCCTCTCAGCTCTGTGAGTGGCTCCTTTGGTTGGTGCTGTGGCAGCTTGGCCACATCGCCATCCCGCCTGCTGTCTGTTACGGCATGCACCTGCCTCCGCACACCCGAGCAGAGCGTAATTGATTAGCTCACTGTGCTGGCCAGTTCCCATTGTGGATTCTGGCTCAGTTGACTCCTTCTGTTTCCTGTAACTGATTTGATTAGGGCCGTGATTACTTGTCTTATGGTTTCTGATATGGGAGCATAAATGTGCCTGAGTATAAGCCCTGGCCCCCTTCTTCCAGGGGGAAGCTTTCCTATCTTCTTAACTGTCCACTTCATGGATCTTCCTTCAGGTATGTCATTTTCGTGCATAGCTGATGGCATCCACTGTGAGCCTCACTAGCTTAATTTTCAGAAGTTAACCTGATCTTCAAGTTTGAGGAGCACCTCACTGACCTTTCGTGCTGAGAAGCAGAGAACATCTGGTTGGTTCAGCTTGGGTCAGGTTTTATGGAGTTAGCAGTGAGAAGGGCCCTGAAAGATGGGTGGGATTTAAAGCAGAGACTCTGGGGTAAGAAAGGAGCAACACAGACAGAGGCTGGGAGGCTGCTGGATGGTGGGTAGTCTGGCTTGATGGGAGCATGGGATTTATTTAGAAAAGCTTCTCAAGTCAAGGCAAGGTGGAAATTGAGGGCAGATAATGGAGGCCTAGAACATCAGGTTAGAAATTTGGAGTTGGGCAGGCACTGGGGAATAGCACCCAGTTTTTAAGAAGGGGGAGAGAGATTTTCTTAGAGTTGTGTGATGGCCTGGTGGGTGTCTAAGGGGAGGAAGAGCAGGAGGCCTACAGAAAGGGCAGTAAGGCCCAAGCTCAAGAATGGCTACCAGTTCTGGGGGCATCACCTGGAGGAGTGTGGGGACAAAGGAGAGGGAACAGGAGGAAGGAATTGCCTTCTAGGAGTTTATATCCAAGCATTTTGATTTTTCCTGCTTCCAGTGTCTCCTGCAGGCTAAAGGTCACCTTCTAATGTCACTGCTTATTACAAACATCTGTGGCCATAAAGCCACTTGGACTTCCAGCCATGAGCTGCCCTACCCTTAGTGGTGTGTGGCCTTGGGTCTAAATGTTTAACCCATCTGCACTTCAGTCTGCCCCCTGGGGACCATGGCCATCTGCAGCCTTGCTGTAGGTTTGGAGATGGTAGATGAGATGTACCTAGTGCACAGCAGGGTCTCAAATAATTGGAAATATTGGTTGCATGGATGGGTATTAGATGATTACCCTGCTCAAAAATCTCCGAGGATCACTAATTGCCCAGAGAATGAAGTTCAAGTTGTCTTCTTTGGGTGTTTATCCATTCATCTTTCTTATTTTCAAACTGAGAAGACAATCACATTAGTGTTTTAAAATAGCACATGGTGTTCTGAAAGACGTTAATGAGGTTGCCCTGGAGAAAGGGTCTTATCTCAAGGAAGCTTAGAAGATACTTGGCTAAACAATTCTGAACAGATTCTTTTATAGCAAGCTGCCTCAGAACCTTTAATAAGCTAATATGCCCAGTGAGCCTCTGAGACAGGGGCTCAGAAGTATTGTTTCCTACCTCAAGAAATGCTCTAAATGTTCTTTTAAAAGTTGGTCCACTAGTCTTCTGAAAAATCATTCAGGGAACTTTTCTCCCCGAACCCTGGCAGCAGAACACAAAGAGTTAGAGAAAGAAGCTGGCCAATGGGAAGTGGGTTAGGAAGTGGTGGCTGTTGTGTGGGAGGGAGCTGATGAGGACCTGAACTAAGGGAGCGTCACTGGGAACAGATAAGTCAACCGATCTGAGTGCGTCTCGGGAGGCAGAGCCAACAGGACTTGATGATTAACTGGATGTAGGGAGGGAAAGAAAGGAAAGAGACAAGGATGAGTCAAGCTCTTGCCTGGGCAGCTGAATGGGAGCTGGCACCATTCATTCAGACAGGAGCACAGAAAGGAAGGGCCTTGAGATTCCAGCTCCACTTGTGGTGTGTTCGAAGTGTGTTAGAAGCACCTCCACAGAAAAACGTGGGCCCGGAGCTTAGGAGGGAGAAAGGACTTCGAGGTAAGGATTTGGCACTGTCATGCACTGGATGCCAGGCAGGAGGGCAAATCAGCCATGGAGGTTGAGTTGAGCAAGAGCAAGGGTTCTAGTTGGGAAACCCGGGGAAGTCGATTTCCAGAGGACTGAGGAAGAAAGAGAAGCAAATGAAGGAAAAGAAGAGTCAAAAAAAAAAATGGAGAGAACAGTCAGGAGGGCCAAAGGCCGAGGGGCTTTAAGGAAGGAGTGTTTAGCAGTGTCAGGTGCTCAGAGAGGTCAAGGCAGGGGAGGGCAGAAATAGGGTCATTGCCTTCAGCCGCAGGTGCCATGGGTGACTGTTTGCTGGGTAGTTCCGGTGGAGAGACGGGGGCAGGAATCATTGTACAATGATGGTCGAGTAGAGATGGTGATAACAGCATTTTACAGTTTTGACCATGAAGTGAAGGAAAGAGGAGAAGGCAAGAGAAACGAAGTCACCAGCCCAGGCAATACCACATGTGGCAGTCCTCAAGTGGAAAGGTGCATGGCAGGTTGGAGGCTGAGAGTTTCTTAAGACTGGCTTCTTAGAACATGTTAATAGTTTCGATCTTTACTCCATCCCTTGTGGGAAGAGGCTGATGTAATTTAATCGATATCCAGAGAATGTAGGAGATGGAAGTGACAGGCTTTGGTGATGGATGGGAGGTACAGGAATGAGGGATAGGGAGGTGTGAAGAGTGGCAGCCCTGGCTCAGGTGGACAGGGCCCCCTCCCTAAGATGAGGAACACCGGAGGAGAAACTGGGTGGGGAGTGATGTGTTCCCCAGTTCAGTTCCAGATCTTTCAGTGTGATTGAGGTGCTTTAACACTTTCACATGGAAATGTTGAGTAACCGTTGGTGCATGTTCTGGAGGGGAGAACTAGTGTGGGCACAGACAGTCGAGTGTGGTCAGCCTCAAGGTGGTGGTTGAAACCATGGCTGTGGATGAGGTCACTGAGGAAAGAGTCTTGAATAATTCCATCTTCCATTCCACGAACAGAGTTGGGTGCCCATGCCTGGCACCGTGCTGGCCGTGGCCTGGGGCAGCAGAGTACCCCTAAACACAGGTACACTCTCTGCTTTCACAGGGCTTCCTGGCCAAGGGTGAGACCGAAATTGACTCAAACCAAAGCACAAATGATTACAAACTGAGGCAAAAGCTCTGACAGGAAGAAACAGGGCTGAGGAGAACAAATAACACAGAAGAGTTGGGTCTGAACACCAAGGACTAGTTTTGCTATTCAGAGCCCACTAGATGTGTCCAGTAGGGAATGTCCAGTAGGGAACCCAGACCTGGCATCCTTGACTGAGATTCTCCTGGGGCAGTGCCTCCCTCCCTCTACTTCCTGACAGCCTCCTTTCCCTAGCTTGGCTTTGACTTCAACCAATTTTTCATATCCAGCTCCATATCTTCTTTCACCATCCTCCCAGTACTCAAAATGCTGCCAGCACTTCCAGATTTGCCAAGCACATGTCCTTCCATAAGAACACTCCTGAAATTCCAACACCACCCCCCCCACACTTGGCTGCATCTGATCAAATAGAAGCAATGGAGATTCACCCTGGCACAGCCCCTGCCGGAGCGTGTTTCCAAAACATGGTTACTCCAGGCGTACTTGCTGACTTCGTAGAGTTATCTTTATTCCCAACTTACTCCTGTGCAAATACAATAGACTCGTGATGCTTGCTCCGTTCAAGATCACGAAAGTACTCCCTGGCTTTGGTGCCTAGGACCCCTCAGAAATCAGGTAGGTGCTGGAGAGACTCAGCAATGTTCCAAATGAAAACCATACTTGGCTCTTCTTGATTTTTCCACTTCCCTTTGGTTTGCTATTCAGAGGAAATTGTGTTTGTTTGGGAGCTTTGAATCTCTGTAGCAAGCAGAGGCTTATATCATTCTATTTTCTTCTAACGTGCTAATTTGCTTGTCTGGGAAAGGGGCTAAAATGACATTCTGAAAACAACTGGCAGAGCATCACCCAGACGTGCCCACATGGGGCGTCTCCTTCATGATCATGATTACGTGCACGCAGCCCCCCTCCTCTCTCTCCCCTTCTCCCTCTCCTTTTCTTCTCATTCTCTTTTGGGTGGGAGGGCTGACTATAGGTCCTGGTTTGTCTCAGTCCCAGCTTACACATAATGTCCAGGGATAACCATTAGGAGTGTCCCTGCCAATCCCCAAAGTACGATGCATGTGAGGTTGAATTGTTTGGTCACCTGCTTCTAAGTGCCATGTTCTGTCCTCCCCGTGCCTGGCACACTGACTGCCTGTTTCGTGGTGTCTTCTCCCTCTGGCTGTCACCAGCAGACCCACTCTGTGCGTGTGTGCATCCCTATCATCAGACCATCTGTTTCTCTCTCAGGAGGGCAGTAAGCAAAAAGTGGGCATTCGTCTGTGATATGGTGCAATGCAGAATTGCCGGCAGGACCCCCACTCCTAACCTGTCCCTCAGCCAGACTCCACTAGGCTGAAAAGCCACATTTGAGATCCATCTTCATTTTTTCCTGAAGCGTCACTGCACTGGGAATTCATATTTGCATCCCCAGGAGGGCAGGAACTCAAGCCATTCTGTGTCCTTCCTGTCCTTCCAGATGCATTCCTCCCACCCACAGCAGAGTCTCTGCTTTGCAGGGGTGGTCCCTGGGTGTGGCTTCCCTGGCACGGGATGAGGGCAGAGTCCAGTTCCCAAGTGTGCTTTATGCTTGTGTGACACCATCAGATACCCATCCAACTTAGCTTCAAGCTTAAACCGCTCACCTCATGTGGCACAGTGTACTACGGACTGGATGTTTTGTGCTCCTCCCCCCCCAATTTACATGGTACAGTCCTGACCCCTGATGTGGGGGCATTTGGAGGTGGGGCCTTTGGGAGCTACTTGGTCAAAAGGCTACATTGGACCTAATACTGAGTGTGATAGCATCAAAAGGTGGGGCCCCATGAATGAGATTAGTGCCCTTACAAAGAGGTTGAAGGAAGTATCCTCTTCCCTTCTCCTCTGCTGTGTGAGGATGCAGCAAGAAGGCACCATCTTGGAACCCTCACCGGACAGTGAATCTGCTGGTACCTTGATCTTGGACTTTCCAGCCTCCGGGTCTGTGAGCAGTAATTCTCTGTTGTTTATAATTATCCCTCTTAAGGTATTTTGTTATAGCAACAGGAACAGACTAAGATAGGAGGTAATTAGATTTAGATAAGACCATGAGGGTGGGGCCCCCATTATAGGATTAGTGCCCTTATAAGATGAAGAGAGGCCAGAGCACACTCTGTCTTAGCCATGGGAGACACAGCAAGAAGGCAGCTGTCTGTAAGCCAGGAAGTGGACCCTCACCAAGAACTGGCACCTTGCTCTTGGACTTCTCAGCCTCCAGAACTATAAGAAGTGTTGTTTAGGCTGCCCTGTCTGTGGTATGTTGTTTCAGCAGCCCAAGGGACAGAGACACAGGGCCAGCAGCTCCCTGTGTTTGGAGGAGCAGTCTGGCCTTCAGACCATTGGTCCAGGTTCTTGGTTTCCAGAGCATTCCTGCTGCCCTCATTCAGATGCAGCTAGGGCAAGGCCTCAAGTTTGGGATGCAAGGTGGGGTACAAGAGGAAAGGAGGGAAGGGCTACCTGTCCTAAAAGAAAACCTACCCTAATGAGAATAGATGGAATTATAGAAGGCCAGCCCCCTGTGCATGAGAACGTCACTGGAACAGGAGAGGAAAGGCTCAGCCAGGAAGCCACAAGCTGGTACCACACAGACACTCAGAATAATATAAAAGAGGCACACTCACAGGCCTCCTCCTCTCTGCACCCTCCCCATTTCCTGTGAGTGCTCCTGGCCACCCACCCACACAGACACCTACGGAGGAAAGCACAAGGCAAACATGCAGAGTTCTGGGCCCCTCTGTTTATCTGTATGCTTAGATTCATGACATCGACAAATTAGCAGTCAGGTGTCTAAGCTTTCGCTTCTATTTTTAACCTGGTGGTTGCTTTGCTAAATGTCCTTGTTAGAGGCTTTTATCACCTCAAACCGAATGCTTTCAGAGTGATAAGTTATGCTAACTTTTATTACTTTGTTCTTCCATCACTTTTTTAAAAATTATGCCTTATGTGTTGAGGACATGGAACTCAGATGGCCTTTGAATCAGTTTCCTATTTCAGTCATAACAAATTACTATAAACCCGGGGCTTCAAACACACAGGAGTGGCTCCTTTGCAGTTCTGGAGGCCGGAAGTCCCAAATCAAGGTGTCAGTGGGGCCTTGGTCTCTCTGAGGGCTCTAGGACAGATCCTTCTCTGCCTCTTCAGCTTCTGATAGTCCAGGTATTCCTTGGCTAATGACAGCATTGCTCCAGTCTCTGCCCCTGTCTTCACACGCCCTCCTTCTCCCTGTGTGTCTTTTATAAGAACATTGCCATATGGGTTACGAGCCAGAATGACCACAGTCCAGAATGACCTCATCTTGAAATTCTCAACTCAGTTACATCTATATAGACCCCCCTTTCCAAATGAGGTCACCTTGATGTTCTGGAGGTTAGGACATAGGCATACTTTGGGGGACCCCGTTCTTCTACTCCCGATAGCTGTCTCTCAGGATCACTGTGTTTTCACTGGTTTCTGCATGTGGGCTAGCACAAACCAGGACATACAGATGTACAGAGCTAAGTGTGAGCTCTCTGCACACACACACTCCACCCAGACGCACAGCTGGTGTTGGAAATGACCGTTGAACTTGGCTGACACAAGTCTACCCTCCTCTCCACATCCCAGGATTCTCAGCTGATGGCCACCTGCAGTTGTGTGCCCTAATGTGAGGCTTCCTGTGATGTTGCCAGGCATGTGACCCCTTAGGGTGTTGCTTTGTCACTCTTCAGGTGATCTCCTCTGGTCCCCTACCTATGATTCTAACCTAAGTGGTGCCACATGTGTACCTCTGACTCCAGTCTCCCACGACTCCCAGTCTCTTCCCCACCTGCCAGGTTGCCGTCTCCACTGACCGTATGTGCAGAATCAAACATCACCACCGGTCTTCTCCTCAGTCTTTTCCATTACCTGGCGCTCCACTCTTTGCCAACCACGTCTCAGGCCTTAGAGTTGTCCATGACTTCGTTCATTCTCTCAGACTCTATTCAGTCCGTTGGGAAGTCCTGTCAGGCTCCACCATCACAAACACCCAGATCCTGACTCCCTTCAACCATTCATTACCTCTTTCTTGGTCCAAGCCACCAGCATCTCTTGCCTGGAATAACACATTTGCCTGCTAACTGCTCTGCCCTTAGCCCCACATGCTCCACCCTATAGGTAGCAGCTATGGTGAGTTTTTAAAACACAGGTCAGTTAGAGGGACATGTTTAAGGCATAGCTTAGATCATATCATTGCTCTGCTTTAAACTCTCCAGTGGCTACTTATCTCACTCAAAATCCACAGTCTCATCTTGGTGTACAACAGGGTTTACAAGCAATCATTGTCTTGCAGGCCAAATACATCCTGTTGCTCTCATTTTTGTAAATACAGTTTTATTGGAACACAACCACACTCACGTAGTATCTATGGCTGCTTTTGAGCTACAGTAACAGCTTTAGGTATTTGCAACCGATATCCTATGGTCCACAAAGCCTCAGATATCTTCTCTCTGGCCCTTTACAGAAAACATTTGCTGATGCCTGGCTGAGCCCCCCGACCTTTCCTCCCATCAGTTCCCTCCATGCTGTCTCCACCCCGGCTCCTGTGGCACCAAGCACAGCGGAGCCTCACGTCCTCCCACCCAGGGCCCTCCATGCTTTCTGGACCCTTTGTCTGGAAGGCTCTTCTCCAAAAAGCAGCTCTGTTCCCCTCTCTCTTACTTCCTTCACTTCCTCCAATTTGCTGAATTAATTAATGAGTCCTTATTTAATGATGGATGGACCAATGGGTTCCAGTTATAAAGCCCAAAGAGAATGGCCACAAGTCCACATTGTCATCACTGTCACCACAATTGGGGTTTGGGGCGTGGCTGTCAGTGGGCTGTAGCTATGGGTGTAGAACAGACCCACACGACTAAGAAACTTCTTGCCTCAAATGTCAGTGGTGCCTGTTGAGACTCATTGATGACAATTGTGGAGCATTATAGTAAAATGGGAGCCCGGGACCCATCACCACACATGAGAAAAACCTGCTTTACCTGCACACTGAAGCAACCTCTGTCACCCACCCCTCCTGCCGAGGCACATGCTTGCTACATGTTGACTTCACAGTGAATTGGAAAGTCATTACTTTAACAGGCAGAAATTTTTGAAGAAATACATGAAATCCACCTGGTACTTTCCTTCCTAATCTTTATTATCCATCATTCCTCCAAAACTTAGCAAAAGGCCCAACCTGGCGGTATATTAGTAAATCTGAATATTTGATAGAATGGTTTTATCTTTAACAGAGCGTTTTTTTTTTTTTTTGGGGGGGGGGCACCTCTCAGCACCATAAGACAGCCACAGAGAAGCCTCTTGTTCCCTCTTCACGGCTTCCTTGCGCCTACTTCTGGTCTCACTACAGAAGGGAAAAGGGAAGCTGCTGCTGGGCTGAGTGGGGTGCTGGGGCTAAAGCCCTTCATGGCTCTTGCTCTGAGCAGAAGGAAGTGGTTTGGGTTTTTTTGTTTTTTTTTTTTTTTTTTTTTTTTTTGCATTCTTTCTTTCATCCAGCTGGCATGTCTGCATCAGCTTTGACCATGGCCTGATTGTCCCACAGGATCATTTATCATTTACACCCTTCACCCGCCTCTGCTGGTACTGGCTTCAGCTGGCCAACAGCCTTGGGTCCCTTTCTCTTTTTTTAATATTTATTTTTTAGTTATAGGTGGACACAGTGTCTTCATTTTACTTTATGTGGTGCTGAGGATCGAACCCAGTGCCTCACTCATGCTAGGCAAGTGCTGTATCACTGAGCCACAACCCCAGCCACCCTGGGGTCCCTTTCTAAAGATTGTTTTCTTCACCCTGCACCCCTTCCTTGGAGCTGGGCAGGTACTGAGTGACTGCGGCCCACAACTGCGGCCCCTTCCTTTGGCCCCTACCTACTGGGTTTCTGCCTAAGCACCAGCTCCCACTCACTCATTGGAGAGATGCTCCAACCCCAAGACTCAATCACAGACTTCCTGAGCCCATCAGTTCAGCTCTTCAGGTTGACTTGACCTTTGGGCCAGGTCAAGCACCTACTACATGCTAACCACTGCACTAAGCTCTTTATGTTTCTGTGATCCACATAAGGCCAGCCAGTCTTCGTACAGTGTCACACTCCAGAAAATGTTAGTCTGACATCTACAAATAATTGGAAATACATTTAAATCTTTATTGGAAAGGTATCACTGGAAGATCACTGTTAAGATAGGTACCAAAATTTCTTAAAATTCTCAGAACCATTTACCAATTAGAACTAAAATGACTGTTGGTGTCTGTCTTATCAAAGGACAGACAGAGGCTGTTGCTTTAATTCATATTGAAAAATGTCTTCATTAGTTTCCCAGGGCTGCTATAACAAAGTCTCACCAACGGGTGGTTTAAAACAATGAAAATGGATCATCTCACGGTTCTGGAGGCAGGAAAGCCAAGAGCAAGACCTCAGCAGGGCACGCTCCCTCTGAAACCTTAAGGGAACCCTCTCTTGCCTCTTAGCATCTGATGATTTTCCAGCATGCTTTGGTGTTCCTTGGTTTGCAGATGTGTCACTCAAATCCCACATCTTTACCTGGCATTCCCACTGCGTGTGTTTCTCTCTCTGTTTCCAAATTTCCCCCTTTCTGAGGATACTAACCATATTGGATTAGAGCCCACCCTAAAGTTTTCATTTGAGCTTGAGTAGTCTGCAAAGACCCTATTTCCAGATAAGGTCACATTCCAAGAACTAGAGTTTAGGACTCCAATGTGTCTTTTTGCAGGAACAAAACTCAATCCATAACAGTATCTTGCTGGATTCATAAGCAAAGTCCTTTGGAATCTCAGGGAGAAAACAAGAACTCTGTCAAGGGCAGTCAGGAAGGGATTTCCAGAGGACCTAGAGTATAGACTGGGCCTTAAAGGACACCTGGGATGACTGGGAGATCTCCAAGAGAAGTCAGGAGAGAGAGGGAGCCAGGCAGGAAGAAGATGTGGTCAAGCACAGAGAAATGCAATGGCATGCTGTGGTGAGGGTGGAAAGACCAGCCCTGGGGCTAGGCACTTTGTGTGTAAGAGGGGGAGACAGGACTGAGAAGAACATGTGGAGGGTCATTCCAAAGGGCCTTTTAATCCTAATGCTACAGAAAGTTTGGTTCTTATCCTGTTATCATATAGAAAACAAGGAACCAATGGGAATTTTCAATTCAAGTCACTTGCTTTAAATTTGTTCTCAGTCTCAGAGTGACACCTTTTTGGACAAAGTTGATGCAAGACTCTCTTGAACCAAGGCTTAAGTAGATCTTATTCATTAAAGGTTGAATTCTGTCATCTTTAAAAAGAGGAGTGTTTGGTCTTGGTAGGGCAATGAGTAAGGAGGGTGAACTGAATCAAGCCCAGAACATAGTCTACAAGCCAGAGTCCCAGTGGGACTCCCAAGAGGCAGACCCGGCTTGGAGGCCTGGGTGGAAGAAGTGTGGACAAGGACTCTCACAAGATGCACCTGGAATAGGAGATGCAGGATCAGCTGGGGGAAAGCTAGGCTGTGACACAGTCTATTCCACATGCAACTCACTCTGGAGCTAGGGCAGCTCAGTGACATTGTCCCAGTCGGGATGAAAAGACAGGCCTTGATGACTATCTATTGACCAGTCACTGTGTGTGAGCCATCCCCCATCAGGGATGTGACCTTAGGCAAGGACCACTTTTTGCAAAAGAGTAATCCTAGTGGAGGATGATGGGGACCTCATTTATCACATTGTTTTGAAAAAATCCAGCCACTGACATACAGTATGCCTAATAAGCTCAAGAAAAACAAAAAGATTAGGTGTTGCCTAAAAACAGATGAGCCTGAGAAAATAGACCTCAGAGATACAGGGGAAGTACCTCAGTGTGATCGATGTGGTTAAAGACAGAGAAAGTAAATGGAGAAGATAAGTGCTTGGATGACCTTTCTCTTTGGGAGCATAGTCGAGTGTCACTCAATGACAGGAGAAATACATCTCGAGGTGATTTCATCCTCATGTGAACCCTGTAAAGCACACTTACACACACATCTGATGTCACCAGATGGTATACTCTGTGTGGCTGCTATCCTATATGTGGTCCATTATTGACCCAAAACATCCTATGTAGTGCATGACTGTAAGTTTTCCTGCACTTGGGGACAAGACACCCAGTCATATTCTTTCTTTGTTTCTGACCTACAAGAGGAAAAGCCAGAGAATGGGGAGAGAGGAGAAGACTTCTGGGGGAGGTCTTCACGCTATTTGGTAAAGCAAATAGATCATCATTAGCTAAATAGAAAGAGAAGCCCTGGAAATGCCAACGTTTGCAAGAAAGCACCAGAAGGCTTCTCACATCCAGGCTGTGCACCAAGGGCAGGCTGAGTGCCTGGAAGCTTCATCCAGGGCAAACCAGGCCTTCCTGCAGAAAACAAATCCTGGGCTTATCCAAAGAGCAACTGAGAAAACTAAGACCATTTTTTAAAAAAATCGTGTTCCATATGGCAATTGAGTGAGTAGGTATACATCTTGTACTGTCATTTTAAAGGAGTAATTTATTAATAGAGAAAGAAATATTGACTCATTAGTGACAGGTGAGGAGCAGTGGGTAGAGCACCCATGTTGCTGCTCCCACCATTTGAGAAGCTGTGCAGGTACCAGAGAGCAGCAGGGAGCACAGAAGACAGGACCACGACGGGAGCCATCACAGGGAAGGTGGCCCCAAGGCCCCGGGCTTGCCCTTCTCTAACTCCTCCCTGAAACTCAACCACTTTATTCTACCTACAAAATATAAGTTTCTCCACAGCCGAGAGCTCTGCATGCCGATGCTGGAGCCCCTAATTTGCTCTGCACGGTGTGAATGGGGTCGATTGTTGCAGATGGTTTGAATGAAGAACCATTCTGCAGCTCAATAGAGAACAACAGGGAGGAGACTGTCCTATCTTGCTGAAAGTGTGTCAGAATGGGATTCACACCCTGGTTTGAGAAACTCCAAAGTTACTGTTCTTTTTGTGTCACTTGTGGTCATCAATCTTCTTTTATCTCCCTGCTGTGCCTAAAGGATCAGCCCATTTTGCAATGCAAATTCTGCAGTCCATATAGTCTTCACAGGTTAGGGGCACAGTCCACAGGACACCCCTCCCCTCAGACCCGAGATGCAGGCTCCAGCATTCCCAGACCACCAACACTTTGATCAACTGACTATGGATGTGGGAGTTCCCACTATCTGCTTAAGTTTCACCAAACCAACTCATAGAACTCAGGAAAGTGCCATACACATGAATGATTTTAGTTTTGACCAGTCAAAGGAAGAAATGCATAACACAAAGTCCAAGAGGATCCCAAATATGAAGTTTCCATGTCCTTAGGATGCATCACCAATCAGGAAGCTCACCTGAGCACAAGTGTCCAGGGTTTTCTCAGGGTTTATTATGGGGGCCTGTTTGGATGGTTGATTGAATAATTGGCCACACTGAACTTAATCTCCAGCTTCCTTCCCTCCTTCAAGGTCAGGCCATCATGTGGCTCAAAGCTCCAACCCTCTAATCACAGAGTTGGTCTTTCCAACTTGAAAGCCTGAAACATGGTTGACCAGGACCCATCCTGAAATCATCTAGGGTCCCTCTCCGTTCATTAGCATAGATTCAAGTGTGGTCCAGGTACCCACCATGAATTTCAAAGGCAATCCTATCACTTGGGAATTCCAAAGGTCTAGAGGCTCCTTCCCCAGAACCAAGGTCAGAGAATAAGAGAATAGCCAGATTCTTTACCATACAACCTCAGTGACCAGTGGTAGTCATGTTGGTAGTTTTCCTGGAGCATCAGGTTTGTCCCTGATAAGAATCTTCCCAGTACTGGACAGCCTCCCAGAAAGTGTGTTTCGGCTTAGAGAACTCCCAAGTTCTTCCTTTCCTGGGGCTGAAATCTATCTTTCTACGAGCATCTGTTAAGCAAGGAGTTATGAATTTCCACTCCAAGGACCTAGAGTTACCCCACTCTCTTCTCTACAGAATCTTTCACTTCCAAGAAAGAAACCTGGAAATTTCTTGCCCAGGGCAGGTCCTGGAAAGTTTCACCAACCATGAAACGGAGAGCTGGACTCTGTCCAACCCCTCTCAGACACCTCGGAAAACAGCAAGGTTCTGTCTGGCCTGACAGAAGTTTTATTTATCCCCTTGATATAGGGTCTTTCTTTCACATATGCTAGGTCCTATAGGGGTCTCTCCTCTCCTTTTATTTTGTAATCATTTCAGATTTAACAAAAAATTGGAAAAAGCAGCGCTAAGAATCCAAGTCACCTTCACTCTGGTTCCACAGTTTTCCAATGTCATCTGCTTTATTTACTAGCTCTTTTTCCTCTCAAGCACATTCAAGCATGCCCTTCATCTTTTTTTTTTAACTATTTGAGGGCAAGTTGTAGCAATGTTGCCCATTATTAAAATGCTCCAGTGTTTATTTTCCCCAAACAAGGGCACTCTCCTGCCAAGTTCCGCTACAGCCATGTAAATTGGGAAGTCAGTGTTATTCTGATACCACCACACAACCCACACCCCTGACACCATCATTCAGCCCATATCCCTGACGTCACTGTGCAACCCACAAACTCCATCCGACTGAGCCAGCCATGTCCATGTCCCCCAGTCCAGGAGCATACATTGCTGTCATATTTCTTCGGTTTTCTCCAATTTGGAAGAGTTCCTCAAACCTTTGTTCCACAGGGACTCTGGGGAGACCCATTACCCTGGGGTCTCATCACCAGACTTGGGCCTCAAACTCTCGGCAGGAACATCTCAGAAGTAAAACTGTGCTTTTCTTGGTGCATGGAGGCAAGAAGAGTGCTAGAGCTGCCTGTCCTAAACTGGGAGCTGCTAACCTGGACAACTGGGCCATTCATGTCTGCCGGGTTTTCTTTTGTATTTGGTTGGTGTCTGAGGAGCAAGGCCCAGAGACTGTCAATCCCCTGCCCACCATCAGAACTCCACTCTCCAACTTCATCATCCTTTGATGAACCCTGAGCTGATTAACCAACACTGAGCTTGTTGCCATACGGTGATTTCTATTTCCATCCTTTTCTTTACATTTACTAGTTGGCCTTCTACTAAGAAGAAAAGCATCCTCTTCTCCCCCATTTATTTATCTATTCAGAGTCTATTTTTTCCATGGGATGTAATTTCTATCATTATATGTTAATACTTAGGTTGTCCCAGATTTGGCCATGGTGGGTCCCTTCAAGCTCATTCTGTCTCATTGTCATATATTCCCAACGTCCTCTAAACATTTTCTCTTTTCCTGGCACAAAAATGATGTTTCAGGCTCATCTTGTACTTTTCTCTTTTCTTCTGCCCCAGCCCTGGAATCACCCATTTCTCCAAGGAACCTTAGATAACTTTCAGTGAAGAAGGGTATTTATCTGGAAACTAAGACTTGATGGTTGGTTTGCAAATCACTATGGAATGTCCTTGCCCCTAAGCCCTTTCAGTAAACAAAGCTCAGTCTCTTTCTCTCTCTTTGTCTTCAACTGTGAGTCAAACACTATTTCTAATTCCAGTTCCTTATACGGGGTCCTCTCTAGCCTTCCCCTCTCCACAGTTTGTGTACTCCTTCCAGCAGTAAAAGTTTCCCAGCACCCTCACAGATTTCTTCTTTGCTCAGCCCCCTGGGTGGAGCCAATCTCCCAATCACTAGCGACTCTGCTCTGGGCCCTCAGCCTCAGCACTTTGACCTTTGGCCCTGCCACCACCTCCTAGGGAAGGAAAAAGAAAAGAAAAAGAGGAGTGGAACAGGAGGTTCCAAAATTTTGTTTTCCCAATCTAGTGTATGAAGCACCAGACTTTGCATGAGGTTGTTGTTAAAACAATGTTTCATTTGTTTGTGTTTTTAGTATTTACCTTGAGTCAAGTGATAGTCTAAAGAGTCCTAACTAATTTAATTCTCACAAAACCATTCCAAATACTGACATTTTCCCCATGTTCTAGATTTAAAAACAATAAATAAATAAATATATAAACAAAAACGGAATCCAGAGAGCATCAGTGTTGTCCCAGGACATCTAGCTGGGTACAGGTGAGTGCTTGGGCACTGCTAGAGTGGCACCAGAGCTGGCTATTCCTGACAGTGGCTGTGCTGCTGTCTGGCTGTTAGTGACTTGAAAGCAGCTCTCAGCTCCCCGGGCCTCTTCCATTCGCAGAGGACACAGATTTGTTCATAAAATAGCACAGAGATTTCAAAAACAGTGAAATAGCTTGGTTGGACTCCTCTTCCTGCAGGTAACAATGATAAAACCAGGACAAAATTTTAAAGCCATCTCTAAGGTCTGAAGAGTGCCTACAGCAAGCAGAGACCAAGAGGGACAGCAAGCAGAGACCAAGAGGGACATCTGCTCTTGTGACATGGACTGGATGAATGAGTGGGAGTGCCTGGCTTTTCTTTGGAGGACACTCTCCAGTCTGGGAGGGGCTCAGGCAGAAAGCAGCAGCCTTGTTAACCCAAGGGGTAAGAGGTTAGAACCCGGGGCCGGCAGAGCAGCAAGAAGGGAGTCGCAGAAAGGGTGAGCAAAATAAATGATCAACTTTTAAAAATCCCAATTTAGAAAAGCATCGAAATACACCAGCCACTTAGGACTAAAGCCTATAACTGGAAACTATAAAGCATTACTTAAAGAAACTAAAGGAAATCTAAATAAACTGAGAGATACCATGTTCAGAATTGGAAGACTCAGTACTGTTAAGAGATCCATCCCTGCGTCCCCACCCCATTAAACTAGAGATTTAACACAGTCTCAATCATAATAATGCTACAAAGTTCTGGAAAAGAAAAGGGAAAGCTGTTTCTAAAATCAATGTGGACATGTGAAGATCTAAAAAAACCAATAATCTTGGGAAGAAACAGAAGATTTATCCCATTTGACTTTAAGAACCTTAAAACTACAGTAATGTGTACATTTATGGTATCAGCGTGGTGTGAAGAAAGATCAATAGAAAGGAGTCAAAATTCAGAAATAGACCTAAATTTAGATAGCCAATTGATCTTCTACAAAGACAGGAAAACCATTCATTTGGAAAGGAAAGTTAACAACCAATGCAAATGACTGTAGAACTATATGAACAAGTGTTTTATCCCTGCCTCACACCACACAGAAACATTCATTTAAAATGCATCACAGACCTAAAAGTAAATGTTAAAACTATGAATCTTTTTAAAATATTTTTTAGTTGTAGGTGGACACAATGCCTTCATTCTTATTTATTTATTTTTATGTGGTGCTGAGGATCAAACCCAGTGCCTCACCTGTGCTAGGTGAGCACTCTACCACTGCTCCAAAACTATGACTCTTATAAAAGAAGACACAGAATATCTTCATGATCTGGAGGCAGGTGAAGATTTCTTAGGATGCAGAAAGCACTAACCGTAAAAGAAATTTTTGATAAATTATAGATATCAAGACACTAATATGGAAATGATTACAGATCTGGAGAAGATATTAGTAAAAAAGTTCATACGAAATACTTTTAGCTAAAATGTATAAAGATCTCCTAAAACTCAATCACGAAAACACAACATAGAAAAAGGGGCAGAAGACTTGAACAGACACTTTACAAAGAAAGAGTATGAATGGCCAATACACATGTAAAAATGTGATCAATGTCATTAGCCATCAGAAGATGCACATCAAGGCACAATAATATACTACTAGCCCTGCCCTTCAAGTGGTTCCCACACAGATCTGCTAACACATGCATGCCGTACCTCAGTTTCCCTACTGAGATGACACATATTAGAAAGATTGACAGCACCCAATGTTGGAGAAGGTGCAGGGTAACAGAAGCCTCGTGTCATGATGGAAACACAAAAGTGGAACAAGCGTGGCAGTTTCTCATAAGGCCACACATACACTGACCTAATAATTCTACTCCTTGGTGTCTATTCAAAGGCATAACAGCATCTACACACAAAAATACTTGTAAATTCGTTTTCATAGCAATTTAATTCACAATGGTCAAAATTAGAAATAGCCCCTATTTCCAAGAGTAGGGGGCTAAATAAACATATTGTGTTTTCTTTAAAGGTAGAACATCACCCATTAATAAAAAGAAACACATTAGTGGGGGCTGGGGATGTGGCTCAAGTGGTAGCGCGCTTGCCTGGTCCTCAGCACCACATACAAACAAAGATGTTGTGTCCGCCAAAAATGAAGGAAGGAAGGAAGGAAGGAAGGAAGGAGGGAGGGAGGGAGGGAGGGAGGGAGGGAAGGAAGGAAGGAAGGAAGGAAGGAAGGAAGGAAGGAAGGAAGGAAGGAAATTACTGATACATACAACAATGTGGGGGAATTTCAGATATTATCCTCGGTGAAAAAAACTTGTGCCAGACACAAAAGAAATGGCACCTATGAAATGATCCCGCTTACGTGAAGTTCTGGAGGGGGTGGTTCCTGGGAGGGAGAGGTGGGAGTGAGCCACGAGGGATGACTGAGGAGGGAGAAGAGAGAACTTTCCAGGGATCTGGAAAACTGACTTTCTTAATTGGTGTGTGGGTTTCACAGGTGCATTCATGTGTCAAAATCATACCGTTGAAATTTGTGCATTTTAATGTATATAAGTTTTACCTTAAAAGAAGAACCACAAAATAAATTAATAGTTGAGTCACAGTTGGAGAGTAGGGGGTGGCACAGATGAAGCAGGAGGGGCAGAATGTTGGTCATTGCTGAGGCTGGGCTGTGTGTACAAGGGAAGCTATTATGCTCCTCTGTTTACCTTACATATGTTAAAGATTTTCAATAACAAACAGCACAGGGAGCCCAGCCCTAAGGAAATTAGACATTAGCCTAATCGGTTTTAATTGGGAAGAGGGAAGGCTCTCAGTTTAAACACCTGAAGTGGGAACTCCAGGTGGGGCTCAGGAGGGAAAAGGGGTTCTGGGTACCATATCATAAGGACCTTGTGGACAGAGTGGTACAGATGAGTGGTATAAGTGGGTGGAGAGTGATGAAACTGTCTACTTCACATCCTCTTACCCACGTCCCTTTCCCAGTGGGTACCCTAGGTCAGAGCCCTCTTCCACATCCTGAGCCTCAGTTGATTCCCATGCTGATTTGTTACAACTGCTGACATGTGCATGCTGTGCCTCAGTTTCCCCAGCTCTCTCACAGAGCAGTAGTCAACTTCTCTGTAGTAGTCAACTTTCTCCTGAGGGCAAAGGGAGGTTTTAGGCTGAGGGTCTTCTAGCATCCTGTTAGGAGGTAGCTGGACACACGCATGTGGTTGGGCAGATGAACACCTGGGCATTCCTTCATAGTCGTATTATTTTAATATTAGCTTAACATTTTCCTAGTGGAGATAGAAAGAAACAGATTTTCTTCAGAGAAAAAAAGATGTCATATCTCCTTCTTTTTGTTCCAATTAAGAGATTAACTGCATTTCATTTACTAAATTAGAGAACTTCTTGGGAGGCATGGTAAAAAATAACAACAAAAAAAAATCATGAAATCTAAATAATAAACTACCTCGGCCCTTCCTGGTAAGAACAGCAACTGCCTGGGCATGGATCCGTCTCTCACACTGCCAAGCCATCCAACAGGATAGGTCAGTGCCTGCAGGCTTCTAAGTTTGCATCTGAGCCCATCTCTCTGCTATCAAGAGTGGGCTCCAATCACCCATTACATGTGGAACCACATGAGAGGCTTGAGGGAAAATGTTGCAAAAGTGATGTCGGAACCAGGCAACGCCTCAGAGGTTCACATCCAGGCAGCCAGCTGCCCAAGTGGCCCTCCTGTCAATCCAGCTCTGGCTCTGGCCAGGAAGCTAGGACATCAGGCTGTGGGCAAGTGACCCAGTTAACTAGAGGCCACCTTTCTTGTCATATCTTCATTTCCTATGACCATCCTTCTTGTGTGGGCACTGTGCCACTTGCTCCCTTGAGGTGAGTCTTGTCCTTGTGTCTCGCCCTCTCCATCATCCCAGTGAGTCAGCTTGGCCTAGTAGAAATCTTGATTCCAGCAGGCCAGGGTTCAAAATCCCAGCTTAATGCCATGGCTTGTGTGACCTACATCAGTTTCCTCTTTGTCACACAAGGACAGTGACACCTGCTTGCTTCCCCATGTGAAATCATGTGTGTAAAGTATCTAGCAATGACTGGTCTGGTACTCAGTAAGGATGCTGAACTTGGGAACCATTAAGAAGGTGCTTTTTACATGGTAGGTGCTCAACTGGAATGCAGTGGTTCAACTGGAATGCAGTGCAGAAGCACAGCACCTGTGCTGTCTCCTCAGCTCTGTCTCTGTCTCATTTTGGCTAAATGAACAGCATTTGTTCATTCACAACATACAGCTCACTGTGTACCACATCTTGCACTAAGTGCTAGGGAATCAGAAACAAGTAGATCGTTAAGGCAGAATCCCATCCTAGAGAATCACACCCTGGGGGGCCCAGCAAGGAACACCCCTGAGTTGTGTCCCTCTCTTCTCTGCAGGAAATCATCACCTCCATCCTGCTAAGTGGGCGGATTGGGCCCAACATCCAGCTGGCTGAGTGCTATGGACTGAGGCTAAAGCACATGAAGTCAGATGAGATCCACTGGCTGCACCCCCAGATGACGGTGGGTGAGGTGCAGGACAAGTATGAATGTCTACACGTGGAGGCCGAGTGGAGGTAGGAATGTGGGGTAGGGAGGCCCTGGAGGTCCTCCCCACAGCACTCCCCATCCTCAGAATCTTCTAGAAAATCTAAGTGGCATCCTAGACTTAGACCTCCTACAATGTCTAATGCATGCATTTTCAAAACATGACGTGGGACTCACAATAAATCTGTATCCAGAAATGTCCCCAGTTGGGATACTGTAGTGCTATGGTGAAGGGGAGCAGAGGGTAGGGAGGATGGAGGGACCCACTTCCTCCTCGAGATTCGAGCTTCCCTGCATCACCCAGAGTCTGACCGCCCTACCACAGGTATGACCTTCAAATCCGCTACTTGCCGGAAGACTTCATGGAGAGCCTGAAAGAGGACAGGACCACGCTGCTTTATTTTTACCAACAGGTAAAAAGTTCCTCCAGAGTCCCATTGCACCCTCCAGGCCAAGTGTATCCATCCTTTCTTAGGAAGATGGAAAGACAAAGCCCAGGTTTTGGAAGGCCCCACCCAAAAGCCCCGAGTGCTATGCCTGAGGATCATTGTCAGCTGCTCCAACCTTGGTGCAGACCAACCTGTTCCATAAGCTCCCAGCTCCTCTAGGACGCCCTTGGCTTCCCAGGTGACTGGGCTAATGAAGCAGGAGCAGGTTAACGTACAGGCTCTGAGGTCTTTCATACCTGGTTTTTAGCCAGCTCTGCCATTTACTAACTTTGTATTCTTGGAGATTTCATTTACCTGCAAAAAACTGTCTCCTCGTCTATAAAATACTAATACTTACTCGATGGGGTTATTGTGAGGATCAAATGACATCATTGGCAGTGTGCAGGTAAGCTGTCTCTGGGAAGACGAGACCCCTGGTTTAGAGTACCTGCCAGTTCCCATGGTGTAAATGCTCCCGCCAAGACCTGATTCAAGCTACCAATGGGATATCCACCAGTTCACAAAACTTCTAAAGATGTGATAACTGGCTCTCTTGAACAATTGCTAAGCCTCTTTGACATTCCATAGCATTAAATAAGTGCCTAGCACCTATGCAAAGAAGTACCAAGGAAGAGTGAGCTACTGCCAGTATTTTCCAGCTGGTCTCAGCTCCCTCCAGCATCTCCCGTCTGGTTTCCTGGACACGAATCCAGACATTTCTTGGACCATGGATGGCATCTTTCCTACCTATCAACAGGGCTTTGGAAAAATTAATAACTCCTCCCCAAATCAGGGGTGGAGGGAGTTCTCTCCAAATTGGGATGGGGTGAAGACTCTGGAGCAGGGAGAGAATGTGTATGAACGTTCCCCTGTGAAGGGACTCAGGGACCCAGGGGGCAGAGGCAGAGCCAAGAGGAAGCTCCCAACCTGCTCCCCATCCCTGCTCAGTGCTTGTCTGTGGTTGGGTGAGCATGAGACAGCTCAGGGGCAGGGGTGCGTCACCTCCTGGGTCTCTGCTCAGGGAAGGGGGACGGTGAGGGCGTGAGTCTGACCTGTGATCTTTCTCCTGCCAGCTCCGGAATGACTACATGCAGCGCTATGCCAGCAAGGTCAGCGAGGGCATGGCCCTGCAGCTGGGCTGTCTGGAGCTCAGGTAAGTGGCCTCAAGGTCTCTCCTGGGAGAGTGTCGTGCTAGGTCCGAGGCTGGCCTGGACTTTCGAGCATCTAGGGTGGAAGTGGGAGTGAGCACGTGAGAGCTGGGAAGGGGAGGAGAGGAAGCCAGCAGAGTGGGCCTCTGAGGTGCTCGCCATCTGGTCCTTGGAATAAATGGGAGAGAAGGACCAGCTCCCTCTGCTCAGTCCCCACCCCCTGCCCTGCCCTGCCCTTGCCTCTGGGCTGCCTGCTTCTCCCTCTGTCCTTTGCAAGTGTTTCTGCAAATGCTTCAGAGCACCAGGCCAGGCCCTGGGGCTGTTGGAATGTAGGGGTCCCCCTCTGTGCTGCCCACTATAGCACCCCAGCTCCAGGAGGCACTCTGTGTGGAATTAGCACAGCATTGGGCGATGTCCTCAAGCTCACAGTGTTTGGGAGGTGACAGATGTGTACACAATTAATCATAATACAAGGCAGAACGAACATGTACCACTTCCAAGTGAAGCCATTAACCTTGCCTGCAGGCAGCAGGGAGAGGGGATTTGAACTGCCCCTGGAAGGAAAAAATACCTCTTGGTTGGCAGATAATGGCACCCAGTGGGACATGCATCCTCGCCCGCCGAGGGATGGAGGAATAAAGGCATAGACTAGAGAATGGGGGTGGGGTGAACTTGGAGAGCAAAGATGGCTGGCATGTAAGAGGCCATGACAATGGCAGGCTAATGACATTATTGGGACAACAGACACCGTGTGCCCTGGCCTGCCTTCCAGGACCACTGCAGCCCTATACCCTGCATGGCATCCTATAGTCTTCCCCTCTGAAATTAGATAGTTCTAAAGAGCTTATCTTTTCCTTTTTGTTGGTGGATCTCACACTTAGGGCTGTGGTATCACTTGGAGACTCCAGTGAATCACCTGTCACTCATCACTTAGTGAAAGCAGCCCAGAGGGGATCCATTTGCATTCCACTTCACATTTTTACACCCTCCAGTCATCCCTAAACTGTTTTTGGTTGTGGCTTCAGTGGCAGGGGCTGTGCTAAGAGGCTGGAGGACCAGGCTCTGTGAGAGAGTGAGGTCAGGAATGGGCAGGCTAGAGAGGCTGCTCTCTGATCAGCCCCGGACTGCTCCCAGGACTGTTTCCTGAAAAGGACATGCTGCCTCATGTCTCCTGAGTCTCAGGAGCATCAGATAGATGTTCCTATTCTTACCGGTGACCCCTGA
Organism: Marmota flaviventris; assembly: GCF_047511675.1. NCBI lineage: Eukaryota > Metazoa > Chordata > Mammalia > Rodentia > Sciuridae > Marmota > Marmota flaviventris. Next base: position 169,614,788 of record NC_092500.1, read on the forward strand.
GGTCAGGGGTGTGCTGATGGGGAAAGGGCGTGGGAAACACCTACTTTGTAAAACTGAGAATATTTTTCAGATCATTTTTAAATGAAAAGGATAGATAGAATGCAGTTGTATGTGAAGTTGGGCTATTTTAAAGTGAAGTTTTGACTATTGCCACTAACGGAGTCAGATATGGTTCTGAAAAATCATACCATGAAGTCGACTCTTCCAGGGATGTGACTCTTGCTTGAAAATCATGGGTAACAGTCCCTTGTCCTGTTAGCATCACAGATTATACACCTTGCCTATGGATAACGACATCACCAGGAAAAGAGTATGCCTTGTTTCTTGGTTAAAAAAGAAGTATGGTAGGTGCAGCAGACATGAGATTAGGGACATGAATCCTCTGTGGACTCAGATCAGATCCTATCTGGAGAATTGGGTGTAATGATGTACAGCACAGGTCAGAAGCTGGGCTTTCTGAGCATGCATCCTAGGGCTTGCATTGACTGTGTTATCCTGGGCAAGTCATCTGATCTCCCTGTGCCTCAGTTTCTTCATCTGTAAAATGGGAATGATGGAACAACCTCACAGGGTTGTTAGGAAGAATTAGTGAGTTACTATATTTCAAGTACTTACAACCATGACAGGGACTAAAGTGTTCTGTAACTGTGTATTTACTTGGCTGACATTTTTCTCTCAACCCTTATTTTATTTACTTATTTGTCTCTAATAGACTTTTGTTCAGAGAAGTTTTAGATTTGCAGCTAAACTGAGCAGATGGCACAGAGTTCTCCTGTGCCTCCTATCCCATACCCGCACAGCACTCCATCATTGCCACTCTGCGAGTGTGGAGCGATTGCTCCGATTGATGTGTCATTATCACCCAAACACCACAGTGCACATGAAGGTTCGCTCCTGGAGGAACCAGTTTCTTTAATGTAAGATTGGACAGTGTCTGCAATAGTCAGTGAAATGACTAGACACAGCAATCTTGACAGGGAAGGGAGGCTGGCATATGCAGGGACATTGGCTATTTGGTCTCAGCTGAAACCACCATTGCTACAAATAAATACCACAGTCATGCATCAGTTACTAGTGGAGATACATTCTGAGAAATGCATCATTAGGTAATTTCATTGTCACGTCAGCACAATAGAGTCCATTTACACAAACTAAGACAGCTATGACTCTAGGTGAAGTAATCTTATGAGACCGCCATGATATCTGTGGTCCATTGTTGACCAAAAGGTCATTATGTGGCATCTGACAGTACATACAAGTTTTCATGAATGCATATATTTTTAGGAGAAGTGGGACTTGAAGAAGATGTGTCATATATTAATAGATGCCACCTCTGGTGGTAGGATTATGAATTATTTTTATTTTCTTTTACAAATTCAAAAATTTTAACATGTTCATTTAATAATTGTTTAGGTGAACTCACAAACATATGCACACATTTCAGAGATAGCAAATAGGCAAAAAAGAAAGTGCCCAGGAACCCAGGACCTGAAGGTGCAGATGGCGTCCCCGTCCCCGGGCTGACGGCCTGAGGGTTAGCCTCCTGGGCTTGGTTGTTCTCGGGCACTGTGGAGAGAGCCGCCATTTCTTCCTCAGCTCTTCCTCAGAGCCCACAGCCCAGGAGCTGGGTCTCCCAGACCACTAGGCTGGTGCCTTTCTGGGAACAAAGTCTGTGTGATTTCCTTGTCCTCGCTGTTTTCTGAAGATCCAATTTTACACCCCCCCCCCGCCACCTTGCTCTGTCCCCATGAATCCCACCTCTGGCAGGGGAAGGGGCCCCAAGGCCAATGCCTGGACATGAGTGTCCTGCCCTGGTGGCCTCCTTCTCCAGCCACCGACTCTCCCCCCGTGACTCCTTTCTCTCCAGGCGGTTCTTCAAGGACATGCCCCACAACGCCCTTGACAAGAAGTCCAACTTCGAGCTCCTGGAGTAAGTGCGGGGCGGCCTCCCGACCCCCTCCCAACCCTCCCTTCCTTCCCTCCAGAGCCTCCTTTCCCACTCAGCCCTGGACCAGAGCCAGGTAGTCAGGGCCTTTCTCCTGGTCCCCAAGCCTTGGTACCCCCTCTCGACTGGCCAGAAGTCCTGAGCTGGAGGGAAGGAGAGCCAAATGCTGCTTCTGTTTCCCTGTTTTCAGAAAGGAAGTGGGACTCGACCTGTTTTTCCCAAAGCAGATGCAGGAGAATTTAAAGGTGAGAAAATCAAAGGGTGAGGGGCCCAGAAAACCCTTCTTTGTCAGATCCCCTGGGCTGGAACTACAAGGATTGGGCTGGGGATCCTCAAAGAAGCTGGGGCATCTGTGCTGCCTGGAGCCAGGACATAGGAGAGCCAAATGCCCCCAGTGGGCCACTTCTGTGGCGGAGAATCAGGACGGGCTGTGCCTCCCTCCAGCCTCCCAAGAGGCAGCCTGAGCCCTGGGAGGCCGATTTCCCTGCCTCCTGCACAGGGTTAGGGTAGGCCCCGCCCGAGACCACTGAGTGTGTTTTGGGGAACAGGTCAGTGTTGCTGTCATGGCAGGAGCCCTGGGGGCATCTTCCAGCATGGGCATCCTCTCAGTGAGACCTAGTGGAAGGACAGGTGCCAGGAAGGGCAGGGCCTGGCTCAGCACTGCCGACCTCTCCCCAGCCCAAGCAGTTCCGGAAGATGATCCAGCAGACCTTCCAGCAGTACGCCTCGCTCCGGGAGGAGGAGTGTGTCATGAAGTTCTTCAACACCCTGGCGGGCTTTGCCAACATCGATCAGGAGACCTATCGCTGTGAACTTGTTGTAATGACCACCCTCCTCATTCTCTCCAGGCTGGCAGGCTAGGGGGCCAGGGAGCTATTCGGGGACAGGAACGGAGCTCAGGCAGCAGGGCCTTGCTGTTAACCTGCCTATGGCAGAACTCGTGTTAATCCATGTGCCGAGCAGGGAGCTGAATGTTGGCCTCCAGCTGTGGGAGATGGGCAGGTGGGCAGTTATCCAGAGGGGTGAGCTGCATGGTGAGGTGTAGCTTAGTGAGCCTCTCTTAGAGTGTCAACACACCAGGTGGCAGAACAGAGGTAACAGTCCCCTCTCTCCTCTATTCCAGCAAGGGTGGAACATTACAGTGGACCTGGTCATTGGCCCCAAAGGCATCCGCCAGCTGACAAGTCAAGATGCGAAGGTAGAGAGCACTGAGGCCGCACCAGCCCCTGGCTCAGGGTCTTAGATTCCCGACTCCTTCTCTGTCTGCCCAATCATTCTTCTTCCCCGTTGCTGAGAGCAGAGAGCCACGCCCTTGGTGTGAGCTCTGTGGACAGTATTTGGGGATGGCAGCTTGGGCAGATGGCTCCTTATTGCAGACATAGGTGCAGAGAGAGAGAAAAGGACGTGCTTGGCGTTCTCGTGGTACAGAGAGAAGAGTAGCTCTGTAAGTGGCAAGGGGAGGCAGTTCTGGGTCCAGTTCTGACTCTACTGCCATCTTGACCTATGACCTTGGGCAAGTTCTGCCTTTCTCCACACCCTGTTTTCTCTTCTGAAAGGTGAGGGGCTTGGACATGATGATCCTTCCAGATTAACTCCCTTCATCTGCAGAGAGATTCCCAGTCGCTCCTCCCTCCCCCTCCTGACCCATCTGTATTGCCTGATCCCAGCAATGGGATGCTCTTAAGGGCCCCTTCTTCTCCACAGCCCACCTGCCTGGCTGAATTCAAGCAGATCAGGTCCATCAGGTGCCTCCCGCTGGAGGAGGGCCAGGCTGTCCTGCAGCTGGGCATTGAAGGCGCACCCCAGGTGAGCATCCCTGGACACCTGGAGGCTCTTCAGGGGTATCACTATGGGTTAGGATGCCCTTGGGTTGACCTGACTGTGGCAAGCAGGAAGCCAGGGCTTCCGTGGCTTTGGGGATCTTGTTAAGAAAACTTCACCCATGCCCTAACAAGGTGTTGGGGTGATGGTTGGTATTTTTATTTTAATGTCAGGAAAGAAGTGGGGTCTAATATTGACCAAGTGAAAAATGACTTATCGGTCAAGATCCCAGGGACAGGGGGATTTCATGGTGGAAGAATCAGAGACCTCCAACTGTGTCTATCTCTCCCTGTCTGTCCCTGCTCTGCTCTGCTTCCCATTTCTCAGTTTCTGCTTTACATAGTGAGCACCCCACATGGTGCAAGGCATCACGCTCTCTTGCTGGTCTTCCCAGAGCTCAGGGTGGTCAGTAGGAGGGAGCACACGCACGCCCCCCCTAGTGGTGACATGGAAGGCCAGCAGAGCTGAGAGGAAGCGTGGGCTGGGGTTGGGGTTCCTGCAGCAGGGCTGGGGGTGGAGGTCCTGCAGCCTCTCTAGCAGCACTAGGGGGTACAGTGTAGCCAAGGCTTGAGGTCTCACCTTTGGCTGGCTTTTTCTCTGCAGTCTCTGTCCATCAAAACCTCATCCCTGGCAGAGGCTGAGAACATGGCTGACCTCATAGACGGTTATTGCCGGCTTCAGGGGGAACATAAAGGCTCTCTCATCATCCATCCCAAGAAAGGTAGGTTTCCCTGAAAGGCGCAGTGCCCAACAGTGGACAGCTGCACGCTGAGCCAAGCCTGCATGGCGATGTGGAGGCATGGGGGCGTGGAGCCACTGGCCCTTGCGCAAATGCATTCTTCAGGGGTGTGGGGAGGCGCTCAAGCAGCCCTGCAGGTGCTTCCTGTGGGGCCATTCTGGGTCGCCAGCTACAGGCCCTGGTCCTGGACAGCCACCCCTGGTCCTGCCAGTCAGAGCCTCATAGAGGCCAGCTTCAGGAGGAGCTGCATTTGTAGTACCAGGGAGATCAGAGCCATTGCTAGGACATGGTGGACCTTCCTCGTTTTGGGACCAGGGTCAGAAAGTAGGTCTGAGATGGATCACGGGGTGCTGGCAGGAGGAAGCCTACAAGGAGGATTCTGATTCTGGCCCAAGGCCTACATAGCTTCCACCCTGATGCTGAGAGGGGACAGAAGGTGGGGAGGGGTCTCCTTGTGGAGCAGTGACAGGCCCTCCATCCATCCCGGATTCTGTGTCCCTGGCTCCAATCTTCCCTCCCCTCCTGTCTCTCCAGATGGTGAGAAGCGGAACAGCCTGCCCCAGATCCCCACCCTGTGAGTACAGTGGGGAGTTGGAAGGGCCCTGAGCTCAGCCAGTGTGTGCTGGGAGGAGGATGGACAAGCAGGGTGCCCCCACCCCCTCATTTTTGAGAGAACTAGAGACCCTGGCCTTTCACACAGCGCGTTGTCCTCCCTGCTGCCCGCTGGTGACATCCTGGGAGGATTGCTGCTGTGCCCCATCTCTAGGCCCAGGCCATGCCCCTGCTTGTTGCAGCCAGGTGGGCTGCTTCTGCAATCGGGCGGTGGGTGAGGGGGGAAAGCTCTGGGGGAGCTTTGCAAGCTCTGTGTTCATCTGCCTCCTGCCCTCTCTCCTCCTGCAGAAACCTGGAGGCGAGGCAGTCCCACCTCTCGGAAAGCTGCAGCATAGGTAAGCCTGCCCACCCTGCCCGCGGCCTGTGCCCACCCTGCCCACGGCCTGTGCCCACCTCCCCGGGCTTGGTCCCTCTGCCTGCTCTTCTGACCGCTCCCTCCAAGTTACAGAAAACAACCTTTCCTAACCCTTCTCAGCACTGGCTTTAAAATATCGCCAGTTGTAATAGCGAGCATATATCGAGTAGTTAGTGCACACACTGAGTTTGTCATAACGAGAGGTGGCCCCAAACAAAATCCACAGACCACATGACTACAGACAGACATTGATTTCTCACAGTTCCAGAGGCTGGCAAGTCCAGGGTCAAGGAACCAGCAGATTCAGATGACTGCCTTATCACTGTGCTCCTGTGATGCAGAGAGAAGGAACTCTGGTGCCATTCCTCCTCTTATAAGGACACTAATCTTGTAATGGGGGCTCCACGATCTCATCTAATTGCCCCTCCAAGCCGCATATCCTAAAACCATCAAATTGTGAGTTAGGGCTATGAGACACAAGCAGCCAGTTCATAATGGTGTTAAATGGGTAACAGGTATGTTTGAAGGAGATGGATTTGCCCTAGATAACAAAACAGAGACTGTGTCAAGGCACCCTAGACTCAGTGGCTGCCCCAAAGCCTGCCCAGCTTCCCCCTCCAGCACCCTGACTTCTGGCTGCGCTGGGCTCCGGGTGGGAGCCACACCCTGGTTCCTGGCCCTGCCTGATGAGGCATCTCACCCGTGCGCTGGGTGTCCTCCTGTCGTTCCAGAGTCAGACATCTATGCAGAGATTCCTGACGAGACCTTGAGGCGGCCGGGAGGTAGGTCCTGGACCCCGCCAAGGCGACCAGTCAGGGGTCTGGGAAGTGACATGATGAGGACTCCTGGGACACCACCGTGGAGCTTCCTGCCCTCCCTTCCTCCTGCCCCAAGTGTGCTCAGGCAGCAGCCAGCCCGGGCTCCAGTGGGTTGAAAGCTGAGGTCCTCCCCTGATGGATCATGTGTTTTTGTGTGTCTGTGGGATATGGGGGTTCTAAGAACATGGACCTGGGACCCAGGAAACGGGGTGATGGCTCCTCCATGGATCTGAGGCAGTGGAACATTCTAGATCCCCTTTCCCAGCCCAGCCTGTGCATTTTGGCTGAGGTGTTATGGGGTTCTGGGGCACCAGGGGATGCCAGCCAGTCTGTGTGCCCAGGGGCTGTGTTCTCCATCTGTGCAGGTCCACAGTACGGCATTGCCCGCGAGGAGGTGGTTCTCAACCGTATTCTAGGAGAAGGCTTCTTTGGGGAGGTCTATGAAGGGGTCTACACAAACCACGTGAGTCCCAGACTCTTCCCGCCTCTTTGTCCACCTGTCTGGGGGTGAGGCAGGCACTCGATCCTGAGGCTATTGGAGGTGGAAGCCGTGACATGGAGGACCACGGCTTATCCACATGGCTTGGAGTATTTATGAAATACTCAGGGAGTGATGGGGAGGACAGTCATTCCCAAGGAGGACAGAAAATCACTGGGGATTAAAATAGAGGCAGGCCCTGGAGAAAGGTCACGGTGGCTTTGGTAGGAGAATACACGGAGGGCAGGAGGGTGGACCCAGCCAAGTGGGAGTTCGTCTCGGGGCACCTCTAGGTGGGCTGGCTTCGCCTTTGTGGTCATACTCAGCAAGCCTGGGGAGGGCAGCGCCGGGGTGTGGGGAGGGAAGGAAGGAAGCACAGTTTGAAGCCAACTGTAGAGAGAACGAGGCCAGCCAGCCCGCATCTCGTGAAGGCCTGGGGTCACCTGCTAACCTCGTCTCAGCATCCTGGTCTACACAGCTGGGCTTGAGCTCTTTGATCTCCAAACCCCATTCTGGTTCTAACCCTGCCTGGTCCAGAAGAAAGGGGAAGAAGAGGAAGGGAAGGGTAAAGGGGAGAAGAGAAATGGAAGAAAGGAAGGGGTGGTGTGTCCTGCAGAGGCCAGGTCGCCTCGCCCCTCAGCAGTCGGCAAAGTCTGTGGGAAGGCCCTGCTGAGGCCAGGGAGGGAACAGTTTCCTTTGAGCACTAGGCTGGACCAAGATTCCCTAAACCCTCTTGTTGCAGAAAGGGGAGAAAATCAATGTGGCTGTCAAGACCTGCAAGAAGGACTGCACCCTGGACAATAAGGAGAAGTTCATGAGCGAGGCAGGTAGGCACGCCTGGACGGGGCCCAGACTCCCTGGCCCTCAAGGGGAGGGGAGAGGGGAGGGTTCTCCTCCCTCTTTCCCCCATTCTCCTGTGTGACCTCCCTCTCCCACTTCAGTGATCATGAAGAATCTCGACCACCCCCACATCGTGAAGCTGATCGGCATCATCGAAGAGGAGCCCACCTGGATCATCATGGAACTGTACTCCTATGGGGAGGTGAGCTGGAGGAGGCAGGCCAGGCACCCTGAGGATAGCTGGGGCACCAAGGGACACTTAGAGCAAAGGACACTTCTCCCAGTTTCCTGATTTCCGTACTCAGCAGAAGCAGAGGCCCTGTTGATAGAGGAAATTGCCAGAACATCTTGCTGACTTGGGGTTTGCCCCCAGAGGAAGGGGAGGGTCAGTGGCTGCCAGCAGCCCTGGCTCCATGCTGGGGGCCTGACGGCACTTCCCTCCCCACAGCTGGGCCACTATCTGGAGCGAAATAAGAACTCCCTGAAGGTGCCCACCCTCGTCCTGTATGCGCTGCAGATATGCAAAGCCATGGCCTACCTGGAGAGCATCAGCTGTGTGCACAGGTGGGAGCACAGGGACAGTGGGAAGCCAAGCCTTTAACTGATCACAGAGGGTTACACAGGGTGGAGCTGGACTCCCAGCCTGGGCCCGCGCCCAGCAGCTTAGAGTGCTTGAGCACCTCTACAGAGTGTTTCCTCACTAAAAAGCCCAAACAGTTGTGCGACAGAGAACTGTCACTGGGAGTAGCTCCAGAGCAACTCCAAAGCTCAGCCTCTGACTAGGTTCTGGGACAAAGTTGTGACCAAAACAGACAAACCTTGTCCTTGTGAAGCTCATGTCCTAGCATGAGCGTCCAGTACACCCTGTCAGTGGTTGTAGGCTAAGGGGGTGGAATGATGGGCCGGGCCCCTCGGGGTACTTAAGCCTGCATGCTTTCAAGTCAGCTTTTTAACAACGGAAGCAGACTTTTGGGAGCAGAGCTGCCTGCGAGAAGCCAACAGGCCCACTGGTTTGGGGTGGGAAGCCATGCCAGGGCCAGGGCCATCAGTACCAGTAGCTCCTTTAGGAGGCTGGAGCTCAGCTTGCAGGAAGCTACCTGTATGCAACCTCTTCCTGCACTCACCTCTGGGAACCTTCCTTCAGCTCTCCCACCTGCTCCAGGGTCCCAGGCAGTACCTCACCCTGGTCTCCACATCCTTCTCTAGGGACATCGCCGTCCGGAACATCCTTGTGGCCTCCCCGGAGTGTGTGAAGCTGGGGGACTTTGGCCTTTCTCGATACATTGAGGATGACGAGTATTACAAGGGTGAGGGAACTTCCCGCCCCTGCTTTGTCCCTGAAACCAAAATCCCAGAAGGAGCCTACAACTGGGCAGCCCAGACCACGGGCCTCTGGACAGTAGGCTGTTTTTCTGGAAAATTCTGGATCTTTCTTCCCTTAATAATGCCTGTAAACCTCTTTGCCCACCCCAAGCCTCTGTGACTCGTCTCCCCATCAAATGGATGTCCCCCGAATCCATTAACTTCCGCCGCTTCACGACAGCCAGTGACGTCTGGATGTTTGGTACGAGGCAATTCAGGAGGGTGTGGGAATGGGCTCAGACTCTCTGAGTGGGTGGACCAAGAGGAGGAGGATCCCTGAACCCACAACACCCCATTTCACTGTGGCCACTGAGAAGTCCCAGAGGTGGGAAGGTGGTAGTAGAGTCAGGGGTGACATGAGCCAAGGACTGGCCTAGAAAATCTGGGTCCATCCTCCTATAAAAGGCTCTGATGAGAAGCATGGACCCCACCAACCAGCTCCAAGGATAAATGTGGGGACGCCTGGAGGGGAGCTTCAAACACAAAACTCGGGTGTTTCATGTAAGGAGAAGCAGGGAGTGGAGAGTGCCCAGCTGGGTGTGAATGGACACCCTCACCAAACACAGCCCTTCAGGTTACCTGCCAGTTCTCCCACAGCTGACCATAAACCTCATCATTGTTACCCCCATTTTCCAAATAAGGAAACTGAGGCTCAGACCAGTAAGGGGCTTGCCCATGATCATACAGGCAGCAAAGGGTGGTGCCTGGCCTTCTACTGCAGCTCCTAATCTTCCCAGGAAGGTTCTAGGGTTCCAACATGGGCCACCTCCTGATCCTACAGAATCCAGACAGCTCCATGTTGAGGGAGTCCAGGGAGGGGAAGCCCTGGTTCATGTACCACAGATGTAGGTCATTGGTCCCTTGAGTGGACCACCATGGTGGGTAAGACCCCAGTGGCCATAGAGGGAGTTGCAAGATAACACAGACACTCCCTGCTGGGACCAAATGCAATGGCCATAGTGTCCCCGGGGTCCCCACTTCCCAGCAGGGTGCCTGATCTTCCCCCTCTGCCCTCAGCCGTGTGCATGTGGGAGATCTTGAGCTTTGGGAAGCAGCCTTTCTTCTGGCTGGAAAACAAGGATGTCATCGGGGTGCTGGAGAAAGGGGACCGGCTGCCCAAGCCTGACCTCTGCCCACCTGTCCTTTACACCCTCATGACCCGCTGCTGGGACTATGACCCCAGTGACCGGCCCCGCTTCACGGAGCTCGTGTGCAGCCTCAGGTGAGCATGGGATGGGGAGCTGCGGGGGGCGGGGGGGGGCGATGGCTGGGTTGCCCCAGAGGCAAGCTGCTGCTGGTGGCACTGAGAGGTTTACAGGTAAGTCAGTGCACTCAGGGGCTCCTCGGGCCTATGCAGCAGGTGGCCCCATTCCCATCTGCTGAGTGGAAGGGTGCAGGTTCAAAGTCAGTGACTTGCCCAAGGCAGTGACAGGGGGGCCAGGACGTGTACCCAGACCTCCCTTCTGATCATCACGAGCCACATGACCACACGGAATGAACTGGTCCTTCCAGCAGAGGCATGGTGAGCCTCGGGCACTCAGTACAGAAGCAGCTCCGTCAGGGGCTGAAAGGCTGAGGCCAGGTTCACTGTCAGACACGAGCCCAGAGACAAGGTGAGCCTGGGGAAGCCTTCTCATCAGGGCATCTCCACCCCAGCCCTGTGCCTTGCTCATGCCGTGCCCAGAAGGTATTTTCTCTATTGGAATCAAAAAAAGTCTGGTGCAGCCAGACATGGTGATACACACCTGTAATCCCAGCAGCTTAGGAGGCTGAGGCAGGAGGATCACAAGTTCAAAGCCAGACTCAGCAACTTAGCGAGGCTCTAAGCAACTTAGTGAGACTCCATTTCAAAATAAAATATAAAAAGGGCTGGGGATGTTGCTCATTGGTTAAGCACCCCTTGGGTTCAATCCCTGGTACCAAAAAAAAAAAAAAAAAAAAAAAAGGATGTCCCAGACACCTGTGGTCTGCAGAGTTTGGCTGGAAAACACCTGTCTCCTGAGTGGGGTTAGGAGTCTGAGGCCTTATCTTTCTCAGTGCCAAGACACTTGTTCCCCTGGTACTGGAAGGTCACAGGTGAAGGGTGTTGTCCATTTCAGAGGTCCAGGAGTCCCCAGTTTGCTTGGTGGCATGCCTGCCATCAGTGCTCCCAAGGGTGGTCCCCTTCATTAGGCATACTTTAGCAAGGAAATCAGCTGACCTTCTCTGTAAAGGACCAGATAGTGAATCTTTGGGGCTTCTGTCGAGTCTGCTCATCTCTGCCTCCACAGCTTAAAAATAGTCATAGACAGTAGTGAATGAATGGGAGTAGCTTTGTTCAATAAGACTTCATCTGTGGACACTGAAATTTGAATTTCTCATAATTTTCATGTGTCATGAAATATCTTTTTATTTTTATTTTTTTAATTATTAAAAAAATGTGATAACCATTCTTAATTTGAAGCCATAGAAAAATAGGTAGGAGACCACATGTGGCCTGGGACCATGGTTTGCTGACCTCTGTTTTAGGGGATCTCTTGCTTAATTGACCTTTAACAACATTAACCTGTTGTTAATACTACTCATTGATATCATATAAACATGTTGGCAAATTTTAGTGAGGGCAAGAAAATTACCCCTACAAACTGGCTGGTTAGAGGGCCACCAAGGAGGAGGCTGGGAATGCCCAGGCTGGGGGCAGCAGGGATAACCCTGCATTTGTTTGTGGGGCAGGGTCCCCAACATAGTCTGCAAAACCTCTAGCTTAAAAAGCCTCTCTGGCTGGGTGTGGTATTGCACGCCTGTAATCCCCGTGACTCAGGAGACTGAGGCAGGAGGATTGCAGGTTCAAGGCCTGCCTCAGAAACTTAGTGAGGCTCTAAGCAACTTAGCAAGACCCTGTCTCAAAATAAGAATTATTTCCCTCCTTCATTGGCTCTCCTGATTAATTCATCTGAGTTTATCCCTCACAAGGGAGATTGGAGAAGCCAGGGAGTTCCAGGAGAAATGTATTGGAAGCTGTACTTTGAGAGAGCAGAAGTTCTGAGTGAGGAGGGTGTGGTCTTAATCCATTCTGGGACCTGGAGAACCAGCCGAGTGTGATGGGGTGCCTGAGATGAGAGCTGTCTCCTTTGGAGGCACTGGGCCAGCCTCCCGCCATGATGCAGTTTGAAGCAGGCTTCTCTGATGCAAAGGAAGGATACTCAAAGATCCAAAGGACCCCAGATGCCTCCCTCAGGTCACAGTCCCTTCTTTAAGGGAAAGAAAGGTTTTGATTAGTGTTTCCCAATCTTGCAGGGGTAGGAAGGGCTGTTTTAAAGGTCAAATTTGGAGAATTCTTCCATGTTATCGTAATTTTAGAATCCTTTGATTGACAAAATACATGTATTTGAAAACACAGTACCAGGCAGTATTCAAAAGTGCGTAACACTCATACCCATTTGAACATGTGGGTTGATGGAGCCTCTGCAGTAATTCCAGAGGCCTCTGGGGTCTGGGATGCCAGGTTGAGAAGCACTGAATTGGGGCAGAAAGGTGAGGGGCACTAGAACAGCTAACAGGTGGGGGTTGGGGGAGGTGAATCCACAGCCCATTTGCTGACATCAGAAACCAGATGGTGGATTGTTTATGACAAGTCAAACCCAGGCCTTCATCATGAAGTTGACTGGGACCTGGAAATCTAAACAGGGGACTGGCTCCAATAGCAGGCACAGGAGGGCAGGAAGTGTGGGGAGCTGGGGATACAGCAGGCTTCTGCTGCTCGGTTGGGCTAAGTCTGGCTCTCCAGGGACCTCCTCCCACCTTGGACCCATCCCCGTGGTCCTCCCAAAGTTGCGTGATTTAAGCCCTCAGGATCCATACCCCAGCCTATCTCAGAGGGGTCCCCCAGGCCACTCTTCAGAGGAAACGTAAAGGAAAATGGGATCAAGGCCCTTGTCCAGGCCTCTCCTAGTTTCAGTGTAGTAGAGAGGAGTGACTCGCTTTGACCCTGTCTCTCACCCTGTCTGACCTGCTGCCTCGGCAGTGACATATATCAGATGGAGAAGGACATTGCCATAGAGCAAGAAAGGAATGCTCGCTACCGACCACCTAAAATACTGGAGCCCATCGCCTCCCAGGAACCCCCACCCAAGGTAAGCCAGCCCCTGGCCTTGCTATTAGTCCCATGAGCCATGACAGAGCCAGGGCCTGTGTGACCCACTGCCTGCTCAATGTAAGCAAGAGGCTTTCCTACAGTCCTCTCTCAGTTCTGCAACTCAGCTGTCTATCACCCCCTGTCATCTCCAGGCCTTGGCAGGTGTCATCTGAGACAGCAGATACCTTGTAATTTCTCAGAACTTCCCCTTGGGAGGCTGGGCACTTTTCTTCTGAGAGCTTCCTAGGGCTAAGTTAGCTCTCCCCGAGGATGCATGGATGGAGAGCATCCTAGGCCCCCAAAGTCCAGTCTCTGTCCATGCTCTCCATGGCAGCTTGGGCTCAGGAACCAGAGCCCCACTGCTCCACCATCATGTGGGGGGAGGGGTCCAGAGACCATGCCTGTATTTGTCAGCTAGAGCTGCCATAACAAAATCCTACAGAATGAGTGGCTTAAATCACGCACTTATCTCTCTTCTGGAGGTTGGAAGTCCAAGGCCAGGCTCTAGCAACTTTGGTATCTGGTGAGGGCCCCTTCCTGGCTTTCAGATAGCCACCTTCCTGCTGTGTCCTCACCTGGTGGAGAGAGAGAGAGAAACCTCTGGTCTCTCCTCCTCTTCTTCTAAGGGCACTAATCCCTTTATGGGGCCCCATCCTCATGAACTCATTGAACCCTAATCACCTTCCAAAATCTCTGCCTCCTAAACCATCACATTGGGGGACAGGACTTCAACATATGAACTAAAGGGGACACAAACATTCAGTCCATAATAATGTATAATCTGAACCGAGGTCTTTTCTCATTGTTCCTCCTGCCAGGCATGTGCTGCCCTTTCCCTGGGGCCCAATGCAGCTTTTATCTCCATGAAGTTTCTGTGGGTCCCTGAGCCCTCAGTGACCTCCTGCTCTGAATGTGGCTATCCATGGCTGGTTTGTCAGGCACTCACACATACAGGGAGGCTGCACACACAGAGGTCATTAACCCCTACAATTGGCCATAGCCCCTCTGGCAGAGGCCAGCCCCTGTGACTTCCCATCTCTCAGCATGTAATTGGTGCTCAGAAGTGGATGCAAAATGATTTAATGATAACCTTGTCCACCATTGCTCCTTCATTGTGAATGAGGCTGAGCTATATTCAAGCTGATGCTCCCCTTAGTGGGCCAATCCATTCATTAATGGGAGAGATGCAACTGACACTGCTCTATATCCTCTTTTCCAGCCCAGCCGGCCCAAGTATAGACCCCCTCCACAAACCAACCTGCTCGCTCCCAAGCTACAGTTCCAGGTAAATGTGTAACCAGGGGGCTGGGAATGGCCGGGCCCATCCCTTGTCAGGTGCTTCTTGAAATTCCATTCCTGTGCCATTAAGGAGTAGCAGCCATCTGCTCAGACGATGAAGATAGCTGGGTTGACTCTTCTTTGTTTCTTTGTTTGGCTCTTTGATGTGAGTTTGAACTCACATCAAAAGAATAGCAACTCGGTCCTGCCAGACTGTCCTCAGCTAAGCAGACCTTCCTGCAGCCTAGTCTGTCTGTCTGCAGTGTCTGCTGCTTCGTGTACCTGCTTGTAGCTCCCTCCCCATGTCCAAGACTTCCCTGGCCTCCTACCCTGAGCAGAGCCTCTGAGAAGTAATCCCAAGGAACTGGGGATGGTTGATGTCCCCAGAGAATGGAGTGGATCCCTGAGGCTCCCTGCAGAGGTCCTGGCCAGGACCTGGGTAGCCAGTGAAGGGAGCAGGGTTCCATCTGAGCCTTCTCCACCTCTGTCACCACCAACCATGGATCTCATCAAGGCTGTAGGTCCCTGACTCAGAATGCCCCTGTCCTGAGTCCTTCTCTTATGACTGGGTAAGAGGGAGCCCGGCTTCCCCTCTGTCCCTCTCTTTCATCCCCCCATCAGAGTTGCTGTTCAGAACTGGAATATCTCAACCAACAGCAACAATGTCAGTTTACTGATGCTCCTTACAGGGGGCTGTGCCCCAGGTTTGTGTATTTTCTCCCAAGGAAATGCCCCATGCCTGAGTAAGCCCAACCAAGAACCAACAGTACCAATATTTTCCTTTATGTGAAAATAAAATGCTTTGATTCAGAAGGTGGAAGCAATGTCCTTAAAAACTAAACATATTTAAAATAGTGATGTTATTTAAATTTTACATATAACTATATATAATTATTGATAATTACACACACACATACACACACACACACAGTTGGCTCTCCATATTCATGGGCTCTGTATCTATGGATTCAACCAACCAGGAATCAAAAATATTAACATAGGAAAAAATCTCATCTATACCGAATATGTACAGACTTTTTTCTTGCCATTCCCCTAAAATGACTGTATGCCAGCTATTTGTTCAGCTCTTACATTGCATTAGATGGCAAAAGCAATCTAGAGATGATTTAAAGCATACTGGGAGATGTATGTACGTTACATGCAAATACCGTGCCAGTTTGCTCAAGGAACTGGAGCATCTGCAGATTTGGGGTATCTACAGGGTGTCCTGGAATGAATCCCCCTTGAATATGGAAGGACAACTATGTGTGTGAGAATTTACTTATCCATGGACTAATCATATCTGTCAATTTGTAACATGACTATGAAACATAACTGTTTGGAAAAGGGCCCAAGGGAGGAGTCATGGTCTCAATAGCAGCCTGCATGGACCCTGTGTGTGCAGAACACCACTGGGGGAGTGTTAGGCAGATGAGAGGCCACGATGCTCCACCAGGTGTCTCCAACAGGGCCAAGGAAATGCCACACCACATTCTTCAGCAACTCTGAGAGAGCAAGTTTGTGTCCCCCATGATGCTCCTGTATCACTTCTTTGTGCTCCTGTTTGTAGCAGCTGATTGTCCACCCCCTTGCCTTGTCCTGTGCCTTGTGCTTCTTTGCTTCTCCTGAATAGGTCCCTGAGGGTCTGTGTGCCAGCTCCCCTACGCTCACCAGCCCTATGGAGTACCCATCTCCCGTTAACTCGCTGCATACCCCACCTCTCCACCGGCACAATGTCTTCAAGCGCCACAGCATGCGGGTAAGAGGGCACTGCATGCTGAGTCCCAGCCCGGACTGAGGAGGCTGCTGGAGGGAGGTGGCCTGGGATATTAGGAACCCCACATCCTCAGCCTCAGGGGTGCCCTCCATGCTTCTGTGTGCCAGTCAAGTCATCGAGGTGTTCTGTGACTCTTCCCTTTGCAAAATACATCAGAGTGGGGATGAAGTTAGGCTCTGCTCCTGGGGACACCAGCTGGACACCAGCTGGAACTGCCCTTGTCCACACTGGTGCTGTGGCAAATGATGTAAAATTCTCTTCCTTTTCTGAGCCCCAGAGGCAGGGTGCAGTGCAGTAGTGTGGAGGCTGGTGGGTGGAGTGCAGCCAGGCCTGGTGGTGCTGGAGAATAAAAGACCCTGGAGGTTCTGCCCCACTCTGCCGTCCTGCCTGATTGCTAAATCTCTCCTCCATCAGAGGAAAGAAAGGCTTCCTGGCGGCTGCTTCTCCTGCTGCTGCTTTTGTAAAGGTGTTGCTGGGTGGGAAGGAGCTTCGGGGGTATTGTGGTTACAGGCTCATGAGCTGCTAGAGAGGGGGCCAAGCCACCTCCCCAGTGATCTCTTTGTCATCAGTGACTGTGAGACCCTGAGTGCTTTGTGGAATATCTGTTGATTGTCGGATCTTATGTAGCAAAACCATCTTTGCTTGAAAGCAGATGCTCACTTGCCACCAATCATCTCCTTTAATTCAATGACCTCTTGCCGTTCGTTGTCATGAAATCTTGACATATTTTACCAAATTGGGTTACAAAACAGGCTAAACTCATTATTTTAGCTCTAACTTGTATATATGTCTGATATTTCAGGCTCAAGATATATGTCTCTAAAAATTTGGGGGCATGGGAATATGTGTTTATCATAACAGATTTGGAAATTTTTGGCAAGTATGTTGATATATGTCTGTACTGTTATTCTTTATTTAGTAAAAATTTGAATGCCCATGGTAGCTTCAAATTCCAGGCAGCGAGATCTGTTGTGAAATAAACCTACCTCGTTTTTCTCTCTCACATTAATTTAAACAATTTCTGTCTTTTCATATGCTTAACAATAATAAAACTATGGTTCTAAGCATGTACTATAATTTAGGCAGTAGGCAGTTTCTCTACCCTTCTGCCCTCGACTCTTTATACATAATTAATTAAATTTTAGGGAGCTTTCCTTTAAAAACTGTGCTTTTAGAAAGAAGCTGTTTTGTACACGTGAGGGGCTGCGTGGCCTTTGTCTAAGCCCTGCTCCACTGGGAGGATTTTGTTCCGTTCCATAAAGACAGACTGTGCCGCAGGAAAAAAGACCTTTTGTGTCAGGGGTTTAGAAGTAATTGCCAAGAAAAAATCTGCCTGCAAGAACATAATGAGCACTTCTTTAATCAAACAAAAAAAGATTAAAAATATAGATCAGAAACACTGAGAAAATCCTCCCCCAGGCGAAGTGCTGACGAGGTCCCCTGCAAGGCATTTGGAAACAGTAAAGGAACGCTCAGAGATGGTAACAGCAATTTTCCTCCTGACTGGCCCCATGGCCTGGCTCATCTGGGAGCCTGTGGGATGCCGCAGAGTCAGGATGGCAGCATCTCCTTCCCGGAGTCTTCGCAAGTCAGTACTGAAGTTCCACAGGCCACGGTGCGCCTGTACGCCTGTGCGCCTGTGCGCTCGCGGGCGCTGTCCAGGGTGCTGAAGGAGGAACACGTGGTTTTGCTTTCAAGGAGCTTACAGTCAGTCAGAAGGAGCAGGTCAAGTGCAGGCTCACGGGTAATGTGAGCCAGAAAGTTGTGGGGGCCACGAAGCAGGTGTTCAGAGGGGAGAGTGACTCCTGCTTGCTGCTGGCTTTCAGCTGGGCCCTGAAGGATGGACTGGAAGAAACTGGAATGTAGGGGTGGAAGAGGCAGGGGCAAGTGGGGTGGTGTTTGAGCAAGGAAGGGTATATATGGAGGTGGGGGAACGAGGCTGGCAGGTGTCGTGGCTCATGAACATCATTTTAAAAGACAAAAGGAGTGTTAACTGTCCATGACCTGGGAAGAATACCTAGAGTGCATTTCAGAAAAACCAGCCTAGAGATTCAAGGTTGTAAATGCTCTCATTTTTTCCTTTGGTCTTACTATGAAATTGAAAGACTCATTCTGTTGGGTCTTGTAATATTGGTTCGTTACGGTTTTTGCTAAGATTAAGCTTGGAACACACAAAGCATGAAAGTGGTGGCATCTGTAAAATTATACAGTATTTTCCGGACTCCAGTAACTGATCCTTTCTGCATTGAATCTTTCTCAGTCTGTGTATTTTTTTTTCTTACACCTAGAAATTCTTATCTCTGTATATAGAACCTCAGGCATTTAGTTCCTTTTTATCACTATTTGTCAATAGCATGGGGCAGCCATACCATTGTGTTTACAGGTATTGACACTTAACCAAGGATATTTGTAGCCTCAAAATTTGTTCATTTTGGAGTATCAGTTCTATGCCTGCTTCAATTGCTTAATGAGTACTTATTCCTTTTTGTGTGTCTATAAAAAAATGCCCGAGGCTGGATACTTTATAGAGAAGAGGGGTTTGTTTAGCTCATAGTTTCAGAGATCCAAAGACACTGACATGTGCTTAGCTGTGGTGAAAGCCTTCTGGCTACATCACAGTCTGATGGGTGGCATCACGGTGGGAGCACATATAGGAAGGAGAGATCACATGGCAATACAGAAAACAAGATCCCAAGAGGGATACATTTTTCATAGCAGTCCCCTCTCTCAAGAATTAATGCACTCCTTCCACAGCTGGCCCACTCCCATGAGAGAGCATTAAACCATTTGTAAGAGTGGCACCCCTGCAGTCTAGTTATGTCCCACCTGGCCCCACTTCTTTTGGAGGTTCCAACACCTTGGCACTGCCACATGGAACCCAGCCTCCATCCAGTACATGGACCTCTGGGGGACAAACAATGCCCAAACCATAGCACTCTGTCTCTGTAAAGTAGATCATATATTCAGCAATCCCAGGGTTGTAAAATACCCTTACATTCTGAAATCTGTTTTCTTTTAAAACAGTCTAGCTCAGTGATCCTCAGCTGAGGTGTTTTGCTTCTGCGGGGACACTTGGCAATGTCTGGAGACACATTTGTCCCAGTGGGGAGGGCTGCAGGTACCTAGAGGGTGGAGGCCAGAGGCTGCTTTGCATCCTACAAGGAAATTTCCTTGAAATAAAGGGTTGATTGTCTGGCCCCAACCCTGGCCTAACTCTTGTTTACTGATCCCCACGAGAAAAGGAACATCTTCTATTTTAAAATCACTATTCTCCCAGCACCCAGTTCTATGCCTGCTTCATAGTATTGCTTAATGAGTACTTATTGAATAGATCATTGAATAAGGAATATTTTAGCAAAAAACCTAACTTGTAGGGAAAATATTATTAGAAATCAATATTGGTAACTGAAGCTAAATGAACTCTAGGTAAACTATCCCAAAACAGCTGTTTTTAGACTATATTGTAATATTCAAGTTTGTTTTATAGGGTGTACTGGGGAAACTATTTTGAGAGGCTTGGCAGGGATTGTAGCTTTCTAAAAGTATATAGAGTTTTTCTAGAATTTTCTTTATGTGATTTGTGTGTGCACTGGCCACTTTGAAGGAAAGGAACTGTTTTAGTTCATTTTGTGGTGCTGTTAACAGGACACTGGGGACTGGGTGATGTATGATGAACAGAGATCCATCTCTTACAGTTCTGGAGGCTAGGAAGTCCAGCATCAAGGGCCACAGCTGGTGAGGGTTTTCTTGCTGTGTCACAGCTTGGCAGAGGCATCACCCCTGTGACGAAAAACAGTATGGGAAAGTGAGGGAAGGAGGCCTAACTCGTGATTCTGTCAGTCTCCCCTCCTGTGCTAACTAGCCCACCCCTGCTTTGGTGGCACTGACCCATTCATGAAGGCAGAGCCCTCGTGGCCTAGTGGTCTCTTAAAGTCCCCACCTCCCAACGCTGTTGTGCAGGAGATTAAACATCCAACACATGAACTGTGAGGGCCACATTCAGACTATAGCAGGAGCTGGAGTGCCTGTGGGCTTCCATGTCATGGCTGAGTCCTGTCACTGGCAAAGGCTCCCTGGGGAGTACTCAAAAGGATGCCCCTGGCATTCTCCCTCCGTCCCGGATGCCAAGGGGATCACTGTACAGCAGGGGGAAAGCAGAGTAGTAGGAGGGACTAAGCAGATAATTACACAATTGAACCATAAAAAGAAGGAGGGAAAAAAGGAAGACACCCGCGCTTTCCATTCAGCAGCTCGGTCTGTAGGTCCGCAGTCCCACAGGTGAGTGAAAACGGGGTGAGGCTAATAAAGCAGGGGAGAGGAAGCACTTGCCTTGAGATCTGCAGAGCTTTGCTTCTTTAAATTTCATTCTTCATCCTGCCTCTAGCTCCTGCACTTCTGGCCTTTGGTTAGATAACCCTGGCGGCTACCTTAACAAAGCTGAGTGGGACTGCGTGCCAGGGAGCTGGAGGCCGTACCTGTGTCCCGTGAAGCTTCCAGGACTGCCACCATGGCACTTAGGTGGAGAAAAAAAAAAAAAAACAACAAAGGGCTTCCAGAGGCTGGCTTTGCATTTCTAAATCTATTAAATGACAGCACCATCACCAATGCCAACCGAGAAAATATAATGTCAAAATGTCATCGACAGTTCACGTCGCAGCTTGAGTACGGTGCATGTTTAGCAGTGTGTGCTGGGGTTCGTCATTCCTGCTGCCTCCAGGGCTGTGTGTGAGGCCCTGATAGTAACTGTCTGCATATAGGGCTGCCGGGCTCAGAACAAGCTAGAAAGAAGCGGCTGCGAGGCCCAGGCTTGTGGCTCCCCTGAGGCTCTTCTGGACACCGTCCCTCCTCCAAGCCTGGGGATGGGCTCATTGCATCTCTCCTTTCTCTCCGCTGTCCTCCCAGGAGGAGGACTTCATCCGACCCAGCAGCAGAGAAGAGGCCCAGCAGCTGTGGGAGGCTGAGAAGGTCAAGATGCGGCAGATCCTGGACAAGCAGCAGAAGCAGATGCTGGAAGATTCCCAGTGGCTGAGGCAGGAGGAGAAGTCCTTGGTGAGCCTGCGCGGATCCCCGGAGGGGTTTCCCTGCTCTCCCCGTGCCCTCTTTGCCTCCCACTGGCTGGGACAAAGGCATGCCGTGCATTCCGGTGTTCAGTTCCAGAACCCTAAGTTGTTGCCTTTGGTCTCCTCTGCAGGACCCTATGGTTTACATGAACGATAAGTCCCCATTGGTAAGTCACCTGAGGAGGCCTCTTTTTAGAACCACGGCCTAGGAAGGCCTTGTCGCCACAGGAATCACCAGTCCCTGGGCCTGCCTGTCTCCTCCTTGGGGCTGCCCATCTTGGGACCCTCCCACCCCATGGCCATAGTCTCTAATCACACTGTGGAGCAGGCTGAGGGAGGGGGACAGTGGGTGGTCCCCAGAGCTGTAGAAGTGACTGTTCTCTTCCCTTCTTTCCTTGTAGACCCCAGAGAAGGAGGCCGGCTACAGTGAGTGTTCCTGCCCTTCCTTGGGGAGTCCCCACCTGGGCACCCCATCTTTGTTCACTGCCTGTGCAGGGGGCAGCAGAGTATGCCTGCAATGTTGAGAACCATCTATTTGCCTTGTTTTAATGTGGCATGTGCAAAGGGGGTCAGCTCAGAGTGGAGAGCTGCTCCGCCCTCCTCCTCAGTCCTCTTCTCGGTCCATCTCCTGCCCGCCTTTATTTGGCAGAGTGGGTGATTCTCGCCTTTCCACTCCTCACCCTGGTGGAGGAAGGTTAAGTAGCTCCACCCACCTCCCCTACTTCTTAGGTCTTCTCCAAGCCCAAGGGATGAATGAGACCAAGCCTAGGAGATCTCTCCAGAAGCCTGTGCTGAAGTCAGGGAAAGGAGGGGGAGGAGCTGATGATAATGATAAGAAGAACAAGGACAATGGACACAGAGAACTTAACACAGGGCAGGCACCAGCCAAGTCACAAGTATTAACTCATTTGTATTGTAGCAACTCAGAGACGGGCGGTGTGTCTCCATTTTACAAAGGATGCCACTGAGATGCCGGCTGGTTGATAACTTGCCCAGTGTCACCCAGCTGCTAATTACGTGGCTCAGGGGTGAGCCTAGGCTCTCTGGTTCCAGGTGACTTCAGAGCTAACCCTCTTATTCTGCAGATGAAAATTGAGACGTGGGGAATACAGATGTGCTGTCCTGGGTGGCAGGGCTCTTTGGTGGCGGAGGTGTGAGCAGAACCAGGTGTTCTGACTTCCATCCTGGGCTTTCCCTTCCAGCCGCTGCGCAGGGCCTGTGTGTGTCTGTTCATCAGAGTGGGCGTGAATAGCAAGGCTCTGCTGGTATTTCATTTCCTTGAGCCCCAAATGCTCAAGGAAAATCAATATAGCATCCTCACAAATCTACCCATGAGCAGCTGCTACACCAGGGTGGGGGCTCCATGGACCCCCATTGCCTGCAGAGGGTGAGGCTTCTTTTTCATGGGTGGCCAAGGCCACAGTGTTGCTGTCCCTCAGGCCTGTGTCCATCAAGGAGGAAGCATGTCAGAGCTGGAACTCCCATGAGGTCACCCCATCTCTGCTGTGACTTTGATTTTTTTTCCTTGTATACAAACCACGGAGGCCAGCATGCTCTTCCCCTGCCATCTTCCTGGGATTGGGGCCTAATACCCCCTGGGTCTCCTGGTAGCAGAGGAGAGGGCTTTGCTTGATCATCAGCGTGAATGAAGGAAAAGGCCAGCTGCTGAGACCCCTCCGCCCACTTACTCACTCACTGTCCTTCCCATTGCAGCGGAGTTCACGGGACCCCCACAGAAGCCACCGCGACTGGGGGCACAGGTAGGTGTTGGCTCCCCCAAGGCTGGTTGTGAATTGGAGTGGGGATTCCCAGGACTGAGGACCACGGACTTTAAAGACAAGCTCCTTGCCTCAGGCTACACAGCTGGTTCTTGTAGAAGCAGGGGTAGAGCCAGGCTCCTGTCCCCACTGCCTGACCCAGAGGAAAGCTCATAGGTGCAGCCCTGGGGGAGGAGGGGTGGCCCCTTTCTCTCCTGAGCCTCCCTCGAGCTTCTGGCACCCCCCTCCGCCCTGTCCTTGCAGTAGCCTGGGTGGCCACTGGTATTCTTTGCTCTAGAACAGTGGTTCTCCATGTCGGCTGCCCATTAGAATCACCTGATGGGCACTGACCAACCTGGACCCCAAGGCTGATGGTTCCATGGTTCTGGTGAGGCCATCACCAGAACGTGATTAGGCTCCCTGGCTGGACAGCCATTGTCCTGGAGGCAGAAGGGAGGGATACCCCCCAAGAAAGGTCACTATTACTCCACAAAAGAGGCCTTCCTGGTGACTGGTGGCTGAGTTGCCTACCCACGAAAGAACAGCAGTGGTAGCAGGGTCCTCCCAGGTCCCCCAAGCCCCCTCTGCTTCTTGTCCTTAGTCCATCCAGCCCACGGCCAACCTGGACCGAACCGATGACCTGGTGTACCTCAATGTCATGGAGCTGGTGCGGGCAGTGCTGGATCTCAAGAATGAGCTGTGCCAGCTACCCCCCGAGGGCTACGTGGTGGTGGTGAAGGTGAGAGCCCAGGCGGAAGGGGACCCGAGGAGGTGGGGCTGTGCACCCCTGAAGAAGGGGTGGTGTCTCCACCCATGGTCAAAGGGAAGTTGGTTCCTGGAACCCCCAAGAAGTGCTCCTGCCAAAGCAAACAGGGCTTTCTGGAAAAGAAAACAGCAGGCGGTAACAGCTGCCCTGCACCTTCCTCCCCTCAGAACGTGGGGCTGACCCTGAGGAAGCTCATTGGGAGTGTGGATGATCTCCTGCCCTCCTTGCCATCATCTTCGAGGACAGAGGTAGGTGTCCTATCCTAGATGATATCGAATCTGTCACTTCTCCCTGTACCTCCACCTGTTCCTAGTTGCATTTCTAGCAGAGGCCCCTCGGGCCACCTGGGCAGCCCCATTTCTGACCAGCAGGAGACTGCACAGCATGTCTGGGCAGCCACCACCAGAGGGCCAAGAGGCCCCCAGGAGCCTGGCCAGCTTCTGGGGTGAATTTCCTATCCGGATCTCAGATTGCCATGAATTCTCATTGAATGCGGATGTGCAAGAGGGCACGCCTACCTCTCCTCCCCACCCTTGATCCTTTATCTACTCACTGGACCGAGGGGTCAAGGTGAATGTGTCATTGAAATCCTGAGCTGTCAATGAAGCCCTGGGAATCCCAGTGTCCTGCTGACACAGCCCTATGATGGCCACAGGGACCTAGCCTGATCCCTGGGACCTGTGAACGCATTATCTTACAAGGCTAAAGGGGGTTGGGGGATGTGATCAGTGTGAAGCTCTTGAGAGGGGGAGATTAGGTGGATTATCCAAGTGGGCCTGTGTCCTTATTAATGGGCAGCGGGGGGAAGTCAGAGAAGGGCTGTGATGACAGAAACCAAAGTCAGAGGGACACTGCTGCTGGAAGGTGCAGCTTCAACATGGGGAAAGGCAGGGAACACCCTGCCCAGCTCCAGAAGGAACACAGTCCAGTCTGCACCCTGGTGTTAGCCCCATCGGGCCTGCTCAGAAGTCTGACCTGCAGAACTGTCAGGGAATGACCCATGCTGCTCGGAGCTGCTGGGTTTGTGGTCATTTGTTACTCCAGCTGTAAGAAGCTGATCCAGGGCCACTGGACATTTGTCGATTGTCCGTCTGGAAACCAAATGTGGACCTCCCATGGAGCCCTGGGATCCTCTGCCTGTGGCATGTGGCCCATCCCATCACCACCCTAACCATCTGCCTGCTCAAGGCAAGACAGAGCAGGGACACTTGGGACATTTCTCAACCTGCCTCTGGGTGGCAGCAGTAGCCCACAGAGGAGCCCCAGCTAGGCAGGTACCACCAGAGGGCTGAGATGGCCACCAGGGACCTAGCCAGCTTCACGGCAAATTTCCTGAGGAGAGGTCAGGTGTGATGTGATAGCTCCCTATCCTAGGGATGACCACTCGCTCATTCAACAAACATCTCTTGTGTTTCATGTGCTCAGTTGCTAGGCTCTGGGCATGTGGTGGTTAAAAAAGAAAAATCCCAGATCTCTTGATTTGACAGTAGACAGTTACAAAACGGCACAGGCCCGTGGACCCTGACCGTTCACTTAAATGCTGGTGGTGTGAAGGGTTGTTGCTGTGATTGGATGGCGTATGGGGCTGGGTCAGGCCATGCTCACACATGATTGGCTAGGGGTTGGGATGCCCACTCCAATCTGTATGGGGGGCTGGATTCAGCCAGGCCTGGACCCACCTTGTCCCCAGGGACTGCTGACTACCTCAGCCAATACCCTTCCCCAGGCCCAAGCACCCCGCCTCTCTGTGTGCTCTCCCTACAGATTGAGGGGACCCAGAAGCTGCTCAACAAGGACCTGGCAGACCTCATCAACAAGATGCGGCTGGCGCAGCAGAATGCCGTGACCTCCCTGAGTGAGGAGTGCAAGCGACAGATGCTCACGGCCTCCCACACCCTGGCCGTGGACGCCAAGAACCTGCTGGATGCCGTGGACCAGGCCAAGGTCCTGGCCAATCTGGCCCACCCGCCTGCAGAGTGACCTAGGGTGGGGGCCACCCGCCTGCGTCTTCCACCCCCACCCGTCATGCACCTCCCCTGCCTTGCCTTTGGTCACGTGGTCTTCTCAGGGAAGGCCCGGGGTGAGGGGTCCTTCCCTCACCACTTTGCACGACCCCCTCCCCGCCCCACCCCAGACTGTGCTGTTCAGGCTGCAGCTGGATGGAGGGGACTCTGGATATGGACGCAGGGTGGGTGTGACACACATGGTTCAGAGGTCACTGTCACCGCCAGCTACTCCTCCCACCCCAGCCTGGGTGTGGAGCCTCATTGGGGTCACAGTGGTGTCCCTAGCAGCCAAAATGGCTTATGCATGGACATGGCGGGCCCATATGGGAGCCAAGCTATTTCTTCTCCTTCCTCTTCAGCCCTCGGGGATCCCCTGATGCACAGAGGGGCCAGGGAAGGGCCTTATTTGGGGGGGGTCAGGAGGCTTGTAAGATGGGGGATGGGCTGGCTTTCTTGTACAGTGTATATTCAAATTTATTTAATGTGAGTTTGGTCTGGATTGACAGCTGGGTTCCCTCCTGATGGGGAATCTGGGACGCAGTCCAAGAACAAACGGATTGGGAATTCTGGCACAGGACACTGTGTTGTTATCACACCAAGTCTCAGGGGAAGGAGTAGAGAGACAGCGGCCAGGACTGGACTTTGGACCACAATCTGCTCTCTCCCTGGCAACCTCCTCTCTTTCTTCCTTTACCTTCTCTGCCTTTTCTTACTCCTCCTCTTCTCCCCACCCCCCTTTTCTCAACTGATCCCTTCCTTTCTCAAGTGTTTGTGTTGAGCCTTCTCTTACCTTCTTTCTATCAGATTTGTGGTTGGATTAAACTCGTACCATTTGCTTTGCGGTTTGTTGGACTGTGGTGTTGGTTTGATGTGCCCTTTGGGGGAGGAGGCTGGCCGTGAACCATAGCCCGGCAAGAGATGGATGGTGTTCTTCTTGGGTGCAGATCAAGGGCTGATGGATGCTGGGCCGTGGCCAAGGAAAGCGCCTGGCAGTGGGACAAGTGTGCTCCAGCCCTTTTGCCCCAACTGGACGATAGGGTGCCTGACTCAGGGGCCACTTTCCAGGAGGGACCCAGGGCAGTTTCGTCCATGTGGCATCCCTCTTCCAGCTGCACCCAGACCACTTGGGCTCTGGGGGGGTCACACAGCTGAAGGAGCAGCAGACTTGGCTTTATTTAACCACTTTACTCACATGCGAGATGGATGGACAGGAGACATGAACAACACAGGGAACGTCCCTGCAGCAGGAGATCACCTCTGGGAGCCTCAGGTAGATAGAGAGACCGGGGGAGGGGCTACATTCACAGGAGTAGGGAGGCGTGAGGCCAGAGGGCCACTGAGTGGGGGTCTCAGAGAGAACTGAGGAGCAGGGCCTGGGCCAGGGTCACAGGTAGGCAGGTCTTTCCAGATGTGTGATGGAGTGTTGTGTGCTGAGGAGGAGGAGGTTCAGAAGGACAGGACCCCAAGACAGAAGGAAGTCAGCAGTTTGCCCTTCTCTGCTTCCTGCCTGGGGCTCCACACTGTCTGCACAGCCTGGTGTACACCTCTGGGGGCTGCTGAGGTCCTGCCCTCAGGGGCTGGACAGAGCTCAGGAGAGGCTCCACCCACCGGGCTCGGCATTCCTCAGAGCAAGAACAAGCTGCACAGAATGGCCCACAGCAGGTCAGACGTGGTGAGGCTCTGGGGAGGACAGGAAAGGCAGGCTGGAGGGACACCCGAGGGCACTGGCATCCCCCAGCAGGCGTGGAGCCCAAAACATTCAGTGTTTCCCCTCCACCACGCACAACATAGAGTGCCGGTGCCCCTCACCCTGTGCTGGGCTAGGTCCTAGGGAGAGGAGAAACTGAAGGGTCCCTGGCTGTGAGGAGTTCAGAACTGAAGGAGCTTGAAGCAGAGATCCCCAACTCCAGAGAGGTGTGCTGACCGCAGACTACAGGGACCAGGGCACTGCGGAAGAACAGCCAGGATGGCCTTCCTGGTTTGTTCACTGCAGGTTCATGGGCACACAGGGCACACAGCGCCCACAGCGGCGGCTCTCAGTTCTGGCTGCTTCTTTGCAAGGAAGAGGGAGGCACGATGCCCCAGGGGGTGCTGAAGGTGCTTTGGGTGGATGGGAAGGCCCTGCTCCACTGCCCCCCCACACCTGCTCCCCGCTCCTTCTGTAAAGTCCCTTGCTACACCACAGACCTCCAAGCCCTGCAAACTCACACTGAACACTTCCTCAGCCTGGTTTAAAGAGCCCAACCTGCGCTTCCAGCCTCCCCGACCCTGGCCTGGGGGTTCCCCTGGTTACTTCGGGCTCATTCCTAAATCTAGACCATTGCTCATAGCCCTTCCACCCCTGAGGCAGCCTCCCCTTCCCCCATGTGCCCCTCCCTCAAGGCCATATTGTTTCTCCTTGTGCTAGTCCCACCCCTCTGCAGGGCAGAGTCCTCCTTCTTTTCTAGCTCCTCTGCTTCCTAAACTGGGCTTTCTGTCCAGCAGATTCCCAGTACTAGGTTCATAGCGTCACAGTGAGTGCTCCAGGAAGACTTTCAGGGCTGGTGCTCTCTCCCCAGAAGCACCGCAGGCAGATGGCGCTGGCCCCCCGAGGGCACTCTGGAGGCAGCTGCAGTTAAAGGTGGTCGTTGCTGGCTGGCAGGACGGCCTTGGAGCCGACACAAGGGACATGGCATCAGATCATTCCAGCCAGGAACGGAGGCAGAAAGAGCCCCAGGGTTCCCAGGAAGCAGACGATGATGAAGAGCCAGAGGAAGATCCTGTCGATGACCAGGGCAACACACTTCCAGTCTTCTCTCACCTGCGGGAGAAATGGGCTCACAGTGACAGAGGCAGTCCTCCCATGCTCAGCCCCTGTAGGGACAACCACAGGGCGGCAGCAGCTGCCCCCTGAGACCTGAGGGGAAGCGAAGACTGGCACAGGTGCAGAGATGGGGTGGAGGGAGACACAGAGCTGGCCCAAGCCCCATACCATCCTCTCCTGTGTCCCACCCGTCTCACCCTCCACACTGCCGGGGCTCACAGGTTCTGGGCAAAGGGATTAGAGGGACACAGAGAGGTGCTTGGAACCATCTAAGGAGATGGACTCCCAGTGGCTGCAGCGATTTCAGTGCAGAGAGGGTGGGGTAGGTGTGACTCGGGGCAGGTTAGGGGGTGGGTGGGCTTTGTGCAGCTTGGACTCCCAGCCCAGGCCAGGGATGGATGCCTAGCTGCTCCCAAATTAATGATTAATTTTCTCATTCACTCAACAAGGCTACCCTGTGATCCTCTCCAGCCTTTCACCCTTCCCTAAGTTGATAAGAGAATTCTGATGCTGAGCGCTAGATAAGGCAGGGGCTGCGGAGAGGCCCAGCCTGGTACAACCAAGAATCTGCAGAGTTTGTGGTTGACTCATGAGCTTCATAAAGGGCCTGATGAGAAAGGAGGAGAGGGGACCATCTAGCACAAAAGAGGAAGGCCACTGCCACAGGGGCTAGCCCACCAGGCTCTCCTAATGCCCCCTCCACCTCCGTATCCCTGCTGACTCCTGCAGGTAGTGGCATAAGCGTGGCATGGCAGAGTCCACATCTGAGCACACCCTCTCTGCCCGCTGTCTCCCAGTGAGGCTGAGCAGGGACATTCTTGACCTACTGCCAACAAATGTCCTAAGAGCCACCAGCTAAATGTTCTCTCACAATTGATTCCAGACTCTTTGGAGCCATGAATGAGGGAGGCCAGCCCTCAGGGAGGGGACCAGGTTGGTCTAGCTACCACCTTGAGGTGGGAGGGTTCCCTGCTAAGCTGGTAAGGTCACCCAGGGGAGGCCCTCACCCACCGAAGAGTCGGCATCCTCTGACCGCAGGTGGTCAGCAATATAGTGTACACCTTCCAGGGCTTTCTGTATGCGAGGCGACAGCAAGATCTCACGCTCTCCAGAGGGAGCCTCGGCCCTGGGCCCTGAGGCCTGTGGGTGCAGGCGTCCCCGGCCACAAATGATACCCATGGAGGGGGCTAGGCGGCCTGCACACACCCATCGGCCTTTCTCCTCCTCCTCCTCTGCCTCCTCTCTCTCCTCTGCGTCCATGTTGGTCTCCAACCAGTAACAAGACGGGCTGAGTTTCAGGCCTGGGGAGTCGTGTGGCTCCAAGGATGGCAGAGGCCGGTTCATCAGCAGCCACTGGGACACACGTCCCAGCAGGGCCACCCGCACCCAGCGGGGCATGCAGTGGGTGCTGGGGGAGCGATGGTGCACGTTGAGCACGAAGACGGTGATGACGATGGAGAGGGTGACGAAGATCATGGTGAAGAGCAGGTACTCGCCGATGAGCGGGATGACCAGCGAGGTGGACGGGATGATCTCGGTGATGAGCAGCAGGAAGACGGTCAGCGAGAGCAGCACGGAGATGCACAGCGTGATCTTCTCGCCGCAGTCGGAGGGCAGGTAGAAGACCAGCATGGTGAGGCAGGAGATGAGCAGGCAGGGGATGATGAGGTTGATGGTGTAGAAGAGTGGCAGCCGGCGGATGACGAAGGCATAGGTGACGTCGGGGTAGATCTCGGCGCAGCAGTCATACTTTTTGCTGTTGTAGGTGCCCGTGGCGTTGATGATGGCCCACTCACCACTCTCCCAGTAGTCCTTCAGGTCCACCGTCTGCTCCATCGGCTCCAGGTCGATCTTGGCCTTGTCATAGCTCCAGGAGCCAAACTTCATCTTGCAATTCTGCTGATCGAAGGGGAAGAAGGTGACGTCGATGCTGCAGGAGCTCTTGTAAATGGCTGGGGGCACCCAGTGCACAGTGCCCGTGGAGAAGAGGTGCGCTTTGGTCATGTGGGTCACCGCAAACTCCCCGTCTGCACTGCAGAGAGAAGACCAGCTGGGGGCTCTGCACACCCACCTGACCCACCCAGACTGCTGCAGAGAGCAACCCGAACAAGGCAGTTCTCAGCTGGCCAAGTGTCCCGTCTTTTGCAAGGGTATAAAACTTCCCCAGAAGATGGACACAGCTGAGTTTTCTTTTCATATAACATTGTTTTAATTGCAAAAGTACCAAGAATTTTTAAAATACCCACTATTAACATTGTGATATTATACATGTCATGTCTATTCTACTGTCACACGGACAATGATTCTGATGGTTTTGCTTATTTGAGGTCACGGGGTGTATGCAGTTCCCTTGCCTGTTTTTATTCCTTTAATATTTTAGAGTGATGATCTTGAACCGTACTTTCCTAGCACATAGTGAGCAAGTAGCCTCTTAGGTAGAAGATCATGACTTTTCCACCTGGATCTTTTGTTCTTTGCTCAAGACACCTAAGATTTTGGCTAGTGAGGAAACTTCCTGGAGTCCACGCATCTAACCTCAACCACTAGGGCCCCCCTAGGAGGCAGCTTGGCACCAACAGGAGGCTGGCTGGAGTGCTCAGGGAGGACTCGGCCAAGGGAGGGGAGGGAGCACCACAGCAGAGGGCCCTGCTGGAACAAGAAAAATCTTAAGAGTGGGGCCAAGGAAAATCTTAACAGTGCTCACTGGGGCCACCAGGTGGGCATCATGGGGACTGTGGTCGATGAGGTTGGGGGACTTTGTGGGAATGAGTATCCAAAGACCCACAAGGACTATGGGGACACTGGTACAATGGTGACCAGTCAGATGGGACTTCTTCAACTCCCCCTTCGCTTCCTACCGTCTGTCCTAAAGTCCAGGGAATCAGAATACAAGGGAGTTTCCCATGGAGTAGTTCCAGGGTAGAGAGACAGACTGGCTGGAAACAGGAACTTTGAAAGAGAGTAATAAATACATCAGGCAAAAAGTCAAAAAGAAAAAGAAATTAAAGGCATTTTGGTCATTTCACATAGTTGCCGCTAGATGGCAACGTGCACCCATTTGGGGGAAGGAACAGTTCTGTTGATTGGCCAGAGTGCAGTGCCTGGGTGGAGCAGATGTTTCTTTACGTGTCTACGGAAGTTTGACTGGACTTTCCTTGTGAAAATCGAGTCTTAGTGGTCACGGCTTTATTGACGATCCTGCAATGTGAAGTTGTATCTGACCCTGGGACTTTGCTCATATCTCTGCCAAATGCACAGGAAGCAGAAATTAGAATGCTCCTGGGTACCAGCTCCTGGGTACAGAGCAAGGGGGTGGGGGCGTGAGTCAGCAAACACAGGTACCTGGGTGTCAGACCTGCCAGGTCACCCAGTGGCATGTGTGTGTTTAGGTGAGAGGGCGCTGGGCCTGCCCAGAACCAGACAGTGTAAGGAACTGGTATAAGGAACCACTGACCTCTCTGGAGGACCAGAAATGGACCCTCTCTCTATGTTTTATTGTTTAAAAATATCATTTCCAAGGTAGGGTCCGAGGGATTGGGAAGTGCTGGGTAAGCTGGTTTCTTTGCTGCAGGACTTAAAACAGCATTTAAAACGCTATTGTGCTCTGCTGGCTTCCAAAGCCCTGGGCAGGGGGTGACAGACATACAGTGTGATCCAAAACCGTGACCACAGAACCTTGTCATTGCTATTCATATCTCAAGGAAGCAGCAACCTGCTTTAGAAAATGGTTTTAGACAATCATAACACCTTCTTTTAAATGTGAACTTTTTAACTTCTCAATGAAGAATTGCCTGATACCAAACATACTAATAAAAATATAGATTTCTATTTCTCCTATGAAAACGAATATTAATTCGTTGATTTTTGCCCACTGGGATTCTCTGTGGACTCCCCCCGCCCTCCAGCTTCTGTTAGCTTCTAGTTGTTAGGGTGAGATTGATCCTTTGGGTCTTGAATCCAAGGCAAGTATAAGATAACATGATTAAAGAAAAAACATACCCAGTGAGTTTGTTCTTCAAAGGTGCAACTACAGGATGCCAACTTACCTGGTCAGACAGTATTGCCATCCTTTAAAATTTCAACTCCTAGGCATTTTTAGAGAGCCTGAACCACATTTTCCAAAGGATACTCAGAGTTGGCAAATCGGTCCCACTGTCACCGTGCTACAAATGAATACATCTTCAGTGCCCAGTAAACGTTGGTGTGTAGGAGGGAGAGAACAGGATGAAAGGAATAAAAGAATACAGAGGAGGGGGTTCTCTGCTAAGCACGGAGAAGGAAACGACGAAGCCCTCCAAGTCCCCTTTACCGCCCCTCCTAAGGGTCTGCCCAGGGCTCCATGTCTTCCTACTTGTTGTAAAGGACAATGTCAGGGATCCAGATCATCTCTGAAGGGACCCGGAGGGAGGTGATGTTGCCAAAATCAGCTGGGTTCCAGCGCAGCTTGTAGTCGCTCCACTCCTGTGCAGGGGAGGGGTCCCATCACTGCCATGCCAGGGAGAGGCCTCTGTCAACCTAGGCTGAGCCAGGGATTCAGGAGCCCCCAGAGCCCCGCCCAGCCCCACAGAACAGAGAGGCTGTGATGCCAGGAAAGGGCTCTGACAGAGGAACCAGGCACACCCTCCCAGATAAACACCTTCCTCGCTTTGCCCCCACTTCAGTAGCTAACTCGCAGGCAGGCGGTGTCCCCAGCCATGCCCTGGTCCTCTCTTGCCTCCCTGGCTGACTCCAGTGA
This sequence comes from Marmota flaviventris, assembly GCF_047511675.1. Lineage (NCBI taxonomy): Eukaryota > Metazoa > Chordata > Mammalia > Rodentia > Sciuridae > Marmota > Marmota flaviventris. The sequence goes on from NC_092500.1 coordinate 169,648,054, forward strand.
GGCACTGCAGGATCTGAGCTGACGTCGGGTTTCAGCACATCACAGTTTCAGAGGTGGTTAGATTCTCCATCCAGGAAGAGGCTGCAGAGACAGCTGGCCAGGGCGTGCCAAGCAGGTGGAAGTGAGGACCACAGAGGGGAAAAGCCACCTGCCAGAGGCAAGCGGCTGAGGCTCGGAGCTGTTTGTGACCTCCAGACTATGTTCCAGAGACCTCCCTACCCAGGGACTGGCCCAGGAGGGAGCAAGAGATCTCTGGACTTCACTCCTGCTCCCCCCAAATCACGTCCAAGCTAACTTGTGTTTCTCTCCCTGGATCAGGTCTTATTCTCTCTCCATTCCATTCGTCATGTCTTCAGTTTCAACCAACATTTGGGGGAACCCACGTCAAGTTGGGGCATATTACTGTCCCCAGGCATGTGGTAGTAGGTTGAATCACATTCATTTTACAGATGAGGAAAATGAGGCTCAGAGAATAACACGCTCAGCATCTCAGGCTGGTCAGAGGTGGTGACGGATTGATGGCCCAGGTCCCGCGGCAGTGTATGTCCTCACCTCCCGCCCAGCCCCTGGCTCAGGTGACCAGACCGTGGGGACAGCTGCGGTGACCTAGGTTCTAGGCCTGCCCCCACCACACACAGTACCTTCCCTGCTCTGGTCCCCAGTTGGCACATCTGTAAAGATGAGCCTCCTGACACTCCAGCAGCTCTGGGATGAGCAGTATCCACTCAGAGCCTCTGGACCAAGGTCTAATTTAAACTGAGTAGCTGAAGCACCACACCCCAACAACATCCGGGGACCCCCTGGTGGACAGGAATTACAGAAAGGGCACTGGAGGGCCAGGCACCCATTCAAAGGACTCAAACAGAGATGCCAATCAACATTCTGGTGGGTGTGGCTCTGCATGTTTACCTCTGCCCAGGGACAGTCGGTGCTGGCGGGGCAGGGCACCAGCTCCTCTTTCTCACATTCTATTGCCACCTCCATGTCAGAGGCCTTCAGAGCAGCAGAACAGAGCAGGAGGAGTAAGAAGGGAGGGAACGCACTGGGGTTCTCATGAGACCTGTGCTCTAATGAGTCTGCCCTAGGAGTGGCCCATCCAGGAGGGCCACCTGCTCTTTGGCTGTCCTTCCACTGAGAGGTGGGGTCTATGGCCCCTCCCTGAATCCAGCTGGACTCCTGTACTGCCCTGACCTACAGAATATGGCAAGATGGATGCTGGGCCCGTTCAGGCCACCCGAGACCAGCAGGTTCCACTTCTGTCTGGGGACCCTCCTTCTGGGAGCCCTGAGCCACAGGTGGGAATCTGACTTCCCTCCTGGAGACACCGCAGGGAAAGACCCCGAGAGGTCCTGGGCAGGGCCAGGAGGCCAGCCAGGCCCACCCTTTCAGAACTTTCCAAACACCCCTGCTGTGAGTAAAGTTGTCCTTAACCCTTCAGAACAGGACAGCCACCAGCCAGATGCTCCCAAGCAGTCACCATGCAAAGCAGAGGAAACCACTCAAACTCCTGACCATGAAACTGAGATAGGAAGCACCCAAGTGGCTCTAGATGGCGAGCTTCGGGTTTGTCAGGCAACACAAACAGGGACACTCGGCGTTCTTTGGTAGAAGGAGCAGAGCCAGGCACTTGGGTGCCCCCTTTACTGGCCCAGCCACACCCTGCTTCTCATTTTCCTCAGCTGTAAAATGGGCAGAATGAGACCTCCATGGGGTTTTGGTGACAATGCAGCCTGTCCCCAAGCAGCAAGGACTATGAAATGTCCATTTCTAAGAAAGGCATCTCTGGTTCTCTGGTGACATGTCCAGGGAGTGGACTCAGAGTCTGACCACACAAGCACAGTCCTCTGGAGAGGCCACCTGCAACCAGATGACCCAAGTGGCAGGTGTCACCCACCGTGAATGCAGCAGCTTGCCCCTGTCAGGGAAAGGTGCAGGGAGGCGGGGCCCGGCGATGACTGTCCCCTCCCTGCGGGGAGAATCCTCACCTGCCTCAGCCAGACGTTGGTGGTCATCATTTGGTTCTTCTCGTCCTGGCCGGTAAGAGAGAGAGGGCAACAGAATCCAGAGCACAGGGTGAGAGAGAGGGGCTGCCGGGACCCCCACCCACAGGAAGAGCCTCTGTGCGGCACCCAAGCCCAGTGTCCCTCCCAACACTCCCCTGGACTCAGATTCTTCAGGGTCACACAAGAAACCCCACTGCTGCCCCCTGCTGCCCCAGAAGGGGATCTGGGTGAGAGAGGGGAAGGGGCTGGGGCAGCCCAGGAGGAACAGGCTGAGGTCCCCGCTGTAATGGAGGAGGGCGGGGGGATGGGGCTGCAGGGGGGACCCTGGGGAAGAGCCTGGGGTCTGGAGGCGGGTTCTGAGGGGCCTGGATTGGGGAGACAGGCCCACCACATCAATGAGCTGGGCAATGGACAGTCCAAAGCGCACGATCACCACGTCTGAGGTGTTGGGCACCGGCCGTGCCCAGCGGTTATAGCCCCTGAAGAGGTGTTTGAAGAGGCGGTCCTCGGCCTGGGTGTGGGGGCCTCGCTGCGCCAACGCTGTGCGATGGGAGAGAAGAGGAGGGGTCTCCAGAAGCCAAGGAGGCAGCGGGCACGCGGCTTCCCATCAAAGCAGAGGCCGCCATCTGTGTGAGCGTCAGCTTGCTCAGCTGTCAGGTGGGATGTGAATCCAGATCCCACCTCAAACCCTGTGGAGGACTCGCTATGATAATGTCCATCAGAGCTGTGCACAGCCCCGAGGCCACGGTGCACTCGCTCGTGCTGGTCGTCAAATGGACGTCAGTACCTGTGTGATATTAGATAACAAAGCCAGGGTGCTGCGGCAGGGAGGGGGGACATCCAGCCCAGGTCCCAGGAGCCCAGACACCTGGTCCCAGAGGAACGAGCTGCAGGAAGGGACTCCCCCCATGACAGCAAGCCTGGTGGTGAGCAGCGTTCCTTCCCACCCAGTCGTCAGAGGGTGGGACGTAGTGCCGGCTGTAGCCCTCGCCACTGAGGGCACCTCCCTGAGTTGCTCCTAAACCTCTGGCACTTGCCACTTCTCGTCTACAAGGCCAACCACTGTCGATGGGTCTCTCGGGGGATTTTCAGTACTCTGCCAACGGCTTCGGCACACCAAGGCCCTGCCACTGAGCGAGTGGACAGCTACTGCTCCAAACCCAGAACCACAGCAGCTCCAACTGGGACAGAAAGCCGGGCAAGGACAATAACCACCACGTATGTGTCCTGGGTGCCTGCTGTGACCCAGGTGCTAGGCACAGGCTTTCCTTCTGTCCCCACAATAGCTCCGGGAGGTCCACAGCACTATTTGTGTTTTGCAGATGAGCAACGCTGAAGCCGGGGACATTCAAGGTGACACAGCTGCTAATATCAGTGCTGTGACAGCCCCTCCACCTTCCCCCTGTGGAACCAGGCACCAGCCTATGACCTCTAACATCCTTGCGGCCTTGAGGACTGCAATGAGCCCACCTGCAGGAGATCCCCCCACCTGGCACATGAGCACACAGCAGTGAAGTCCCAGAGATAAGGCAGCCGCTCACCTGCTGGGAGCAGAAGGGGCCACCACAGGCCAAACTTCATCCAGGGCGGCAGTGCAGAATGGGAGGGGCCCATGGTCTCAGAGGAGGGTCTGGCTTCCCCTGCACATCCAAAAGAGGGCCCGTCCAGCTTGCTGTGGTCTAACCTGGCAGGGCGTCACCGAGCTGGCATGGCAGGGGGCCACTGGATTCTGCAAGGCTCCTTCTGATGAACCTGACCAAAGCCAGAGAAGGACTCCTGAGTCGTGCCTCTCGACACTCCACGGAGGGGGGCAAGGCCTGCCAGGAGCAGGGGGCTCCTGCACTCCCCCCAGCTTGACTGAGGAATCCCCGTCTCCCTCTTTCCAGAGTCAGCCGGCTGCTCTCCCTAGACAAGGCTGACCTACCAGGGGGCTCCGACGTTCCCACCACTCTGCTTCAGCACCTCATCTGTAAAATGGGGAGAATCGCACAAGCTGGTCAGCAGAAGGACGCAGGCACCAGTCACAGTAGCCTAAAGGTGGAGATGGCCCAACGTCCACCAGCTTATAAACAGATGAAGAAAGCCGTTGGATGGATGCGATGGAATGTGATTCAGCCACAACAAGGAATGAGGGGCTGACACAGGGCCACCACGCGGAGGAAGCTGGGAAACAGCCCAGACCCCAAGAGGCCAGTCACAGAAGCCCCTGTAGGATGAGGACAGGAAACTCCACAGTGACAGAAGGACGACCAGGAAGTGGATCTGGGGAGGGAGGTGGCGAGGGGTTGCTTAAACACCACTGGGGGGTTCCTTTTGGGGTAACCAAAAAGTTCTGGAAATACACGGTGGTGATGGCTGCACAATTCTGGGAGCATTTCTAAAGGGGGACTTCTATGCTATGTGAAGTATACCTTGAAAACGCTGGATTAATAAGATTAATCCACCTTCTGGATTAATAAGAGGCAGCCACTCTCGGGCCGTGAGGACGGTGGTGTGTGCAGAACACAGCAATGAGATGGAGGCAGCATCAAGAATGGGTGAACTGCTCGACTTGTCGTGGCAGCGAGAGTTGGGGAATGCAGTATTTTAAGTCTATGTATTATTTTATGTCCTATGTGGTTTAAAACGTGTCACTAAGGTGACATGTTAAATATTACCTTTAAAAGTTGACCCATCCAAATTACTATTTTTTTTTAAAGAGCTGCTTTTATTGGGTACACTTTTTGCTTGGGTACACTCTGCATACACGGTGCAGACATAGCACTGGCTTCCAACACAAGCTGTGGGAGCAGGGCTCCTTTGGGGCTGGTGAGAATGTTCTAGAACTAGATAGTGGTGATGGGTGTAATGGTAAGTTTTATGTTAACTGTATTTTAAACAAAATTTCTAAAAACAAACAAACAAACAAAGAAGAACAAGGATAAGAGAGCGCTTTAAAAATGTAAGCCACCTCGCGCATGAGGGAATTAGAATAACCGTCACTGGAGGCACGAAGCCACACTCTCCTTCTCAGCCCTCCTTGTCCCAACATCTCAGCAGCGAGTCCAGACATCACCCATGATCTCCTGCTTCTCCCAAGCCTGTCACACTGCTCCCTTCTGCCCTCTTGGCAGGAAAGGAGAACTGGCCTGGAGCTTGCAAATGTGGCTCTGGGTCCTGGCCAAGTCACTAGGCTCTGCTGGGCTTTTGGCTTATCCTTCTCCTGCCCTGCCTACCTTCAGGACAGGGGCAGGGAACAAGTAGGATGGTTGTGTTCCTGGAAGCTCCCTGCCCTGCGGTGGCTGGGCTGGGCACGCTGCTACTGGGCTTGTCAGAGCACCAGGGCCCAGGGGCATCACACAGAGACAGTTCGTGCCAATCGGGGAAGAGAGGGTGTGGGAAGGGTTTGAGGAGAGCGTCAGTGTTCTGCAATTTCTGAGACTTATTTGTTGCAACAGGCTCTTCCAGGGTGTGTTTTGGGGCAAAAGGCCTCCCCACGTCATTCTCCCCAGGAGGTTTCAACCCAGAGACTCACTGGAAAATGAGATTCACGTTTGTCCCCTGTCCCCTTACCACCAGCCACCCTTACTCACCTGGTGCCACACTACCCCACTGCTGCCCTGGGGTTTCCTGCTTCATTCTACCTCTCTTAGAGGTGACTGGTTCCTGCCTGTCCCCCAAACGGTTCCCAGAGGTGGCTGCTCAGGAGAGCTCTCCCAGAGGGGTCCCCACGTGGGAGGGACAGGGGTTCTGGGAAGCTGCCTCCCACAACAGCCCCAGGCTCAGACCCCTCAGGAGCTGCTCTGTCCACACACCAGGTGCGGTGGCTCCCACGGAGGCGCAGCTTCATGTACACACCAACTAATGGTCCCCTGAGTGCCACATAAGGTTTGTGCAGCACCCACTCACCTGACCCTGGTGAGCAGAGCCGCTTGGTCCCAGGTCTCTAGCCCTCACAGGGGACTGTCCCCCTTCCTCCAAGAAGACCCTCTGCAAAGAAAGCAGAGTAGCCGGGCTCTTTCTAGGGAAAGCTCTCGTTGCTGTAGTGCCCTTTCCTCTTGTAACCGTTTCCTCCAGGTACGTATAGATCACCTGCAATCTCAGGGATTAGAAGCCATTTTACTTGTCTTTGACCCTTTTCCCCACTTCCCAAATTTCCAACCATAAGATGCATCAGTTACTTCATATAATAGCCCGTTTGTTTGTTTGTTTGTTTTTATAGGCAGCGATGCCTGCGATGTTTGGATATGTTCTCCCCCAATCTCATGGGGAAAGGGGGCTCACAAAAAATCACGTAAACTCCATCCAAACAGAGTGCAATAACCCAGGTCAAGTGTGGGGCAAGGGAAGCCACCCAAGCTCAGATGAATAGATACCCAAAACGTGGCCTGTGCACACCGTGGAATACTACTCAGCCTTTCAGGAAGGAAAATTCTGGTACCTGCTACAACATGGATGAAATAAGCCAGACGCAAAAGGACAGATACTGTACAATCCCACTTACACGAGGCACCTGGAGTCATCAGATGCACTGAAACAGGAGGTAGAATGGGGGTCGCCTGGGGCTGGGCAGAGGGGAGATTAGGAGCTGCAGTGTGGAAAGATGATGAGGTTCTGGAGATGGATGGCGGCAATGGTGGCGGAGCAGCCTGGATGGACTCACGGCCACTGAACCGCCCAGCGGTTAAAGTGGTAAATAAAAATCAAAGTCGGCTGTGCTCACCTGGGATTGCCTTAGCTGAGGCTTCGAGGCCTATGGCCCGACAACTGGGCAAAGGTCTGCCTGCGGAGGCTTCTGGAGAAGAGCAGAAATCCCTGCTGTGAGCTGGCTCCTTCAGGGTGAAGGCTGGGTCTCTCCCCAAGCCTCCAGCCCAGGCCCGGCTCCCAGGACACCTTTTGCCCTGCAAGTTCTAGGTACGCAGAGCCTCCTGGGAAAGTACCAGGGAGGAAGAGGCCCCGGGAGAGTGGATGGGGGAAGCCAAGGCTGGCCAGGGAGTTTAGGACAAGACTACAGAAACATTTACTCTCATAATCCGATTGTTTGCTTTTTATTGATTTATCTCTCCGTGACCTTCATCCCTTACCAGGACCAAGCATGTGCTGGGTAACAGGAGAGAGAACTGAGCTACTTGACCCCAGAGGGACACAGTGGAGAAGAACAGGAAGAAGACGACTCTGGGGTCTCATCTACTCATCTCCACCTGCTGCCGAGCTTGATCATGTTCATTTAACCCCAGTGGTTTCAGAGGCATCCAGGGAGGCCCCAGGTGCCCCCCCAGGCTTCCCTTCCAGGCTTTAAACAATTCCTCATGTTGGGAAGTCCCTCCCTGAGTCTGATTCTGGGTAAGCGCCTGAGAAGCTTGAGTAGAGCTGAGCTGAGCCACCAGCGGCTTACCTTCTTTACCACCCTGGGGAAGCAGGTGGCACATCCCCTCTGTTCTCTTCAGAACACCTGACAACACAGACCAATCTTTCTCTTCCTTTCTCCTCTTTCATCCTCTCTACCTTGGAGGACCTCAAGTGTCCCAGGCCCTCCAAATTCACCTGGGGATGTCAGTGGCTTACATATCACCTCACCCCCACTCTCACCCCCCACTGGAAGTTTGGTTTTTTGTTTTGTTTTTCATTTTACTGGTTAAAACAAAGAGGAATTATAAAATGCAATTGCTTGCAACTAGCATCGCACAGGCATGAAGACTCACTTCTTTCTTTCCTTTTGAAATTAGAACAGGGCTAGGTAAGTGCAGAGAAAGAAGAGGCCGGGGTCCCTTTGGTGCTGACCCCTGAAGGGTTTCCTGAGAACAGCTTGTTTATGCCATTGGCAGGTTCACAAGGCATTTCTGCAGCTTTGGGCTCACCCCACCCCCCAGGGGTGTGTGGAGAAGAGACATTACTACCTCTTACAAGTAAAATAAAAAGCCACACTCAGAGAAGTTGGCTGATTTGTCCAAGTCCACATAGTTTAAAAGTGATAAAGCTGGGATTCAAACTCAGGTCTTTAGCTTCCGAATTATAATGTGGTGAAACGCTCCCCAAGAAGGGCAATTATGTGAGCATCTCAGCCAGAACTTGCCTGTTTTCTCTAACTCCTGGCACCGTGACTGCTATTGCTAAGCCACTATCAAAACTGAGGTCCGTTGGAGAGGGTGAGAAAGGACAGGTGCCCATCCCAAAGCTGGGCTCGCCTGGATCCAGGGTGCTCCATGTGCAGATTACTAACTCCTTCCGACCAATATCATGGCTGAAAATTCCACGGTTATAATCTGTTTCACCTTTTAACTAAACGCATTAAATAAAAGAAAGATTTTTTTCTCTTATTAATGAGACTAGGAATCCAGGCATACTGAAATTGCATCATTTAGAGATGCGAGGAGAGATACTCGACTCTCTGCAAGAATGTGCAAATGAGATACCACTGACTCTAGAGGATATATTCCTGCAACATGCCTCAGATATGCATCCTTTATAATTAGCCCACAATGATAATTTCATTAATTTATCACCAGAAACCAAAGTGGAAATTGTTCCAGGTAATTGGCAGTAATTAGAGTCAATTTCCACAAAGGTATTTAAAGAGAAAGAGCTCTGGACTCTGACCCCCTCCATGGCTGGAATGGCAGTTGTTTTGTGGGGGGGTGGGAATCACAGTGGGGGTTACATTCCTATCTGTAAGGTCTGGGTAAATGGGATGCACAGAGAAGCCTTTGCATAAAAGATGGTGTGGGCCAAGTGCTCAGACACCAACGTCCCCATCAGGCTGATGTTCATGGTGTCCCTGTTTCTCCCTCACACCTCCACACTCCATGCAGCCTCTCTCACTCCCTGGATCCTGGTTCCATTAAGTCAGCGTAACTTGAATCCTATTCCCCGTCCATCTTCATCCTACACCTGGTTTTCAACTGCTCACCCACTGAGCCATGTTCTGCACTTTTCACAAGCACCCCTTCCTCCCAAAAGTCCGCTTGGGTCCCCCCAGCCTCTCTCTGCCATCCAGAAGCCCCACACCTCACCCCAAGCAAGGGAGTCCCAGCTCTTCCCTAACTGGCAATACCATACCCCAGAGGAAACCCCTTGACTGGAAGAAATGACACTGTTTCTCCTTCCAAACAGAGCGCTTCAGGGATAGCATACCTCCAGCTTTGATATCTGCTCTGCATCACAGAGGTTTAACCTCTCAAGGTCAGGTACACTCTTAAAGGTCATCTGCACTTCCAGCCTCCCATGCGGGAATCCTCCCCACCTCCAACCTCCAGAAATCCCAGCGTGAAGGAGTTGCTACCTCCCAACTCAGTAAATACCACTGGTGGCTATTAAGCTTCATGCAAGATTTATAGAATATTTACTGCATGAATAAATACATGAGCAAAAGAGTGAATGGTAGAAATAAAGACACAGAAGCAGATACCTTAAAGCTGGTGCTCATGGAACTCAAATATCCGCAGCAGCTCAGAGGCATTATTGCTCACACAGGGCTTTGAACAGCCCCAACAGGACAACCAGGAGGCTAAAAATTTTCCCAGGAGCAGGCAATTTCTGCCACTCGGACATGACCCCCTCATAAACATCCAGGAGCTGCTAGTATTCCTGTGAACCCACAGCCCAGTCTCCCCCTCTGCACAACACCCTTTGCTTACCTGTGGTCACAGAGGAAGTCAGGCCGTTCGAGGGATGCAGAGAACCCGTCTAGCCTGGAGATTCAGAGTAGCTGACAAAGTCCCCCAGAAGCAGAGCGGCAGGGGCAGAGTGGAGTCCGGTCACTTCATTTCATGGTCAGATGTGGAAGCTTGGGGGTTAGGAGACACCTTGTTGAACTGGGGGAGACTTGCTGGAGGGTTGGCGTGGCTTCCCAGGGATGGCTGGAAACTTCTGCAGAGTGGCCAGTCTTCCTGGGCTGCCAGCTCTGGGAGCTACAGAGCTTCATGCAGGTGCTACTGCAGAGGGCATCCTGGAGAGCCAGCCCCAGGGCACAGCAGGTGACAACTCAAACTGGACTCTGGCAGGGTAGCAATCCTCCCTGTGCAGTCTCTCTCTCTCTCTCTCTCCCTCTCACACACACACACACACACACACACACACTCGCACCCTCTCTGGAGGGGAGGGGGAGGAGCCTGTGACTGTTCAGCCTGTGTCCAGTGGGGACAGAGCAGCTCTGCAGGGTCTATGGTGCCTCGCTCCCTGCTGAGGGACCCTCCACCCCAGAGCCACCATCTGCGCTTCCTGAGCTCACCCCAGGTGAGCCTCCTCAGGTTTCCGGTCTGTCTGTCATAGAGCAATAGAGTTTTCAGTAAAATAGGAGGGAGGACAGAGCCACAGAGCCACCCCGTCTGCATGTCTCCCCTTTCCTCCTGTCCTGGATGGCCCCTCCCCCACAACCAGCCACCTGGGGACCACCAGCTCTCTTGCCATGCTGCTGCCTGGCCTGGCTGCTTGCCTATCCCCACCTCAGCCTCCCTACAAGTGACCTTGCCTTCTGTTGTCTGGAGAAGCAAGGTCATTGTCTCCCAAATCCATAAACTGACCTCTGTCTCTTTTTGTCTAGTATCATATGGTGCCTGTGACCTTGACCCCTAGCCCCAGGCATCCTCATACTGTGCCTGTCCCTCCTGGCAGGCCATTCCCTCCTCTTGGAACCTGAATAAGTTTATTCCCTGCCCTAAAAGCTCTGTGTTCTTCTCCCCATGCTCCTGGCTATCTCAGTTCCTGACTTCGTTAAAAGCAGAGGCCCTGGATGGGGATTACTGAGGTTGGGTTTCTGGTTCTGCTCCTAAATAACCGTGGGATCTTGGGCAGGTCCAACTTTCTGTGCCTCAGTTTCCTTAGGTTAAAGGAGGATGGGAACAATGGTTTCCACCTCATAGGCTTGTTCTGAGTTAGCGTAAACCCTGCAAAGTGCTTACGAGAGTGGAACTGTACACAGCACGTACACACATATGAACACACAGTCGTTTACTTTTGTGTATGACTGCTAGTATCGTCTTTGAGAAAATCACAAGGTATAAAATACAAAATATCCATTAAACACTCATAGTCTCACTATCCATAATTAATAATCGTTACCACTTCACCATATTTACACTCAGTAGATGTGGACCTTCTTCATTTGGAGAGAGGAAAACTGAAGGAAGGAGGGAAGGAAGGAGAGCGGTAGGGAAGAGTGTCACAGATTGCCTCAATCAGGATTCTTGGTTGCGAGCAACAAAATCCTATTAATTAAGCTAAGCAGAAAATGACTTTTTTAAAGGGTGGTGGTAGCTCACAGTGGCACTTGGAAAGCTAGGTGAGAACAAGGGAAGCATAGCTCCACCGCAGCCCAGGGCGGCCCCTGGCCAGGATGGCCACCCCGCTGCTGCAGAGCTGGACACAGAATTGCACAACAGCCCTGGTACTGCCGTCACTGCTAAACCTGGAGACCCGCCATTCCTGCTGTGGCTGCCACAATTGATTATCCTCTGCTCCTGATCCCTCATGTCACTAGCTCCCTATGCAAAGGTCAGGACAGACGCATCTGATTAACCACGTGCCCACGAAGAACTAGAGTCAAGGGAGGCTGAGGAAGCAGGAAACTGGGGTCTGGGGTTTCTAGGTGGAAGGCATGCCCTGTCATCTCCCAGGGGGGTGAGTGGACAGTCCCAAAATATTTTTTAAAAGCATTAATGCTGGGAAGCCCTCAAATCTAGTGCTTTGGCTACTGACATGAAAGCACACTCAGCCTTCCATAACCATACTTTGAAAAAAATAGGCATACACCCAATCGTTGTAAAAGTTGTACCCAGATTTTGTTTTAATCAAGTATGGTGAGACATGCGGGCATGGAAATCATTGCCATGGAGGAAGGAGTTGATACTCACAGGTCCCTAGAAATGGAGGCACAGCACATTGAGCAGAATCACACAGGGAAGCCCCAGAGTCAGCCAGGAGACAGGAGGGACAAAGGAAAAAGCATGGCTGAGGGTCTCTACTGGCACCCTTGACTGCTGAACCCCTGAAAGCGGGATCTCAGGGGAGATGTGACTTGGTTCATTAGTTTAGCCCCGTGGGAAACGGATGCCAAGCACCTAAAGACAGAATCTAAGAAAACACAGGATACCAACATCATGCAACTATTCCTCACACATAAGTGCTGGTCCGAACCCCAACAGGAGGCAGCCCTGGTTTCACCAATTCTTCCAGACTCTCTGGAGATGCCCAATCTTGCTCTAGTCCCAGCACAACATCATCTTGAAATTTTGTTTTCTATGAAGTCAGTTATAAAGTTCATCAAAGACAGGCTGCAGATAAAGTAATGGAGTAGGCAGAAAGTGATCAAGTAAGGAAAAAGTATGGGGAGGTACAGTCCACATGTAGTAATAGGTCAGAGCTAGTATTTAGAGCTTTCCTTCCCACCCATTCTCCAGAACAAGCATCTAATCAAGAAAAGCCAAATTGCAACCCATTGCATCATAGCAGGGGTAATGAAATCCAAGGGATTAATATCATCAACTTGCCAGTCAGTGAGTAACTGGAAATCTGAGCTCAGGCTTTGTCACTGCTGCCCAGAAGATGGACGTTAGACAGTAGTCACAGTAGGGGCCACATCAGGAATAGAATCTGTAATTGGAGTCAATTAGTGAGTTTTCAGTGACCCACTGACATTGCACACGACCCGTCCATCTCGGGTAGAGTTTGGGGGTAATCAAAATGACCTCTCCTGCACCGTGGCAGTCTTTGATGGTGGTTCTGCCTGTGATTTCCCCAAAACATGGGAGTGATTTTATTCACTGTTTGGTGTCATCACGGTTGATGATGATGAGAAGCTTCCTGGATGAGCCAGCTCTCTGAGACTGTTAACAAAACAGCTTACAGGAGGAAAGGTGTACTTCCCCTCACACTGCAGAGGTTTCAGTCTGCATCAGTTGGCGGTGGGCATAGTTGCTCTGGGGCCTTGGTGAGGCGGCAGCCAACATGGTGGAATCTTGTGGTAAAGGAAGCTGCTCACCTCATGGTAGCCTGGGGAAAAGAGAGAGCGGAGAGCCCGACTCACAAAACCCCTTTCCATGACACACCCTCGATGACTTAGCTCCCTTCCATGAGGATCCACCTCCTGAGGTTTCACCACCTCCAAGCACCACAGGCTGGTGACTGAGCCTTACCCCTGGGTGTTTAGGGGACACTTATCCACAGCATTTCCTTAGCTGAAATCTTGCCAACCAAGTTCCAGGTCACTTCTCCTCTGTCCCTATCTTTCTAGCTGATGACCTTCCTTCACCAAGGCACATCTCAGGAAGGAGGCGTCTCATGAGTCCTCTCATATTAGGAGGAAGGCGGGCAGGTGATACAGAAGAAAATCCATTCCAATGTTACCATCCCAAGAATCCACTGCATTGTACTGATTTCTGGAATTGAGTGAACTGTGAGCTGTTCAAGGTTGTAGACGAACCCCAAATCACTAGAAAACATACCCCCATCAATTAGTCAAGCCCTACTTCAACTTCCTATCCTTGGTTTGGAACCTCAAGGACCCACTTCTACATACCCTCCCCAGGCTGTGGACTAGGTGAAGAGTCTTGCAGATCCACAGCACATTTTGTATCTCCTGCCAGGTTTTTCCCTGTAACTGCCTGCTGAGGCCTATGGGGATCTGGCTATAGTTCAGGCCTAGGGACAGGGAGGGCCAGTGGGTTGGGACATGAAGAAATGTGGCTTGCCTGGTCACAGTAGATCCTTCTGGCAAGTTGTCACAGGATTTTCAGGAAGTCAAAAAGAAGTTCATCAATCAGAGAAAGAAACAACTGTCATTGATTGACAAGGAAGGCTCCTGGCATTGATCACAGACAATGCCAGTTCTTATAGCCTCATTTCTCCCTAGACAATGCTGAGTGTTAAACTGAAGTGATAATCGGGCAAATCACAGGACCAAAATTTGAGCATGGATTTTAGCGCCCTGGGCAGTGATCAGTTTTTTACCCCTTTTCTCCGAATACAACTTCAATCTATTTCTTTAAGCATTTCTCCTCCAAAGTGTGCAAAATGTTAAACTTTCTTAGTTGAGAGCAGCAGAGGGACATTGCAGGAGAATGAGACAGAGTTTCCTTGCAATTTCTGGCACAGACATGGGGAGGGCGCAGTTGCAGCCTCCATCTGGCGGACTATCAGTTTACAAATAGAATGATCCTGTACCAGAGGTACTGGATGGGGTGGGAGGTGGGGAATTGTCCTCCGTGCCTATGAGAGTACCAAATCTCATGCCTCAGTGGAAGACAGAGCCTTAGAGAAGAGCAGCTCTTAAAGGTGGCTGGTCATTGTGGGAGGAGGAAAGTTGACAAGGAAATAGGCAAAGGTGCAAGTAGGTGGGTGTTGGTGGAAGTTTCTAGAACATTCCAGTTTTCTCCATGAAACAGTAAGCAACACTCACTGGCTCAGAGTAAGGATGGGGGAGAGAGTACTGGAGATTTGAGGACAGAAAGGAACCTAGTCTTCTGGGAGGTTAGGAGAGAGGCCACGTTGGAGAAGGAGAAGCAGAACTGGTGGGCTGGGGGTGGCAGAGTCGGTGCCACAACACTGATGTGGTGGGTCTTCAGGGAGGGTCTGGGAGCAGCAACGAGGCCATCTGCACAGCCCCTGTCCAGTGGTAAGGGGGAGGAGGGAAGAAAACAGCAGAACCCTGAGATGACACCTGGGAGGGCCAGACGCCAGGGAGAATGAGAAAGGAAGAGAAGAGGTTGAGGTGAAGATGACGAGCCTGAGGTTCCAGAAGGCATGGTGAGTTCCAGAAGGTTCCAGAAAGCACAGTAGAAATGTTCTGGGATCTGGTGAGTAGCCATAAGTGCCTACTCTGGCTGATGACAGGCTATCAGCAAGGGCTTCTGGAAGGTTGGAGAACCACATCTGAAAAACAGGCAGAAGTAAGGCCACCACCAAAATCATAATGCAGGACCAAGCCTGTGAGGACACCCTGCAGCAGCTGACTGCTGAGGGCCAGGGGCTATGCCATGCCTGCCAGTGGCTGCAGTCCCTGAAACTGCTGTCCAAGACTCTTCTCCTGCTGTCTAAGACTCTTCAAGTCTGGGCTGGTGCATCTGATTTGGTGTACCTAGTTCACAGGCTGTGGGCCAAGATTTGAGGCAGGCAAAAACAAGCACATGACATTTTTGAATTCTAATATCAGAGGGCTCTTTCTTCTTCCAAGATTCACGTGTGTGAATCTAGGGTGGGTCTGTCTTATGGGGCTTTTACAACACAGAACTTTATTCCATTCACATAAGCAGATGGGATTATTAAGGACACCAATAACTCACAGAACCTTAGGGGGATGCAACACAGGTTTGGAAACTCTATAACCAAGAACGACACAATGAAAACAGAGCATGCCATGGTGTCATTTTAACAAAGCCTTCCCTCTGACACCTGCTGGACACCGAGTCCACTCAGGACCAGACTGAAGCTCCATCTCAGCCTCCCTAAAAAAGCTAGGTGCTAGTTCCAGCCCCACAGCTGCACCTCTGCTTGCCCCTTCCCATGCCCAAATCTCAGGCCAGCACACCCAACTGGCAGAGCCCATGTCACATGACCAGCATTGGGAGAGCTCGGGAAATTATGTGCTTGAAGCAGACTCAAAATGTTTGAACCACCAAAGGAAATCCCCAACAAAACTTAAGGGGCTCAAGGAAACATGTTGAGTTCCATATAAGTTCTTGGAGAGTTTAGTGATTGACACCAGGTGTCATTTATGATTTTCACAACTAGCCATGTTTTATGATTTCATACTGTCACCTAAAACACATTTCATAAAATTCGATTACCAGAAATCATAGTTAGGATTTGCATTTCAAAAAGATATCCAGGTCCCATACCCCATCTGAGTGAGCCCTTATCTCCAGAACCTTGGGCAGCAGAACTCAAAAGGGCAGAGCACAGTGAAGCACAAGGAGACCTTTAATCTGTGTCTAAGCAATTCACTCCTGCAACTCACAAGGCACTGTGCCTGAGCAATTCACTCCTGCAACTCACAAGGTACCAGACCAGAGCAGCTAGTTAACTGCTCCTGAATAAACAAAAGGTCCATGTGAGAGCACCACAGCTTTCTCTCAACCAAAGACAATTCTCCTTTGAAAGTAGAGTTTCTTATTTTTTCTTCTCAAAAGGGGGATTTATGAAGTCCAGTTCTGTAGACTTGTTTTTCATCTTCACTTTGCCACTTTTACAGACAAATTCAGATATTCTCAAATAATACTTTACCTAATCAGAGTTCAGATATAGGCAACAGGAATCACTGCAGCTATTTCAAACAGAAAGAGAAGGAAAGAGTTGAATAGGGTAGAAAGTCCCACAAAGTTTTTGAAAGAAATGTAGAAGTCAGCTTCAAGCTGGGCCTTTAAGAGAACACCTCCCAACTAGAAGCTACTACCTTTGCCCCACTGGAAAAGAATTAAAGAACACAAGGCCAGAGGAGGGTGTCAGGAAGAATTCCAAGTTTCCTAGCAACTGAGTCGGCAGGGTGCCACTTAGCAAGGTGTGAGCTCTCCTGGGAGGAGCAGGTGAGGGAGGAGGGAAAGGATCAAGAGTTCTGCTGTAGTCACGGTGCACTGCAGATGCCTATTAGACATTCCGGAGGTGTTAAATAAGAAGTTGGATGTGCAAATCTGGAGCCCAGAGGAAAGTCTTAAGTTTGAGATTTGAATTTAAGAGGTTGCATACTCTACGGGTCAGGCTGCAATTTGCTTTCTCTTTTTAGAAAACTCAAATTGACCTTTGAGATGACCAACTTCTAGAGAAGTTACTGTATTCCCTTCTTTACCTCTCTTTCAGACTTTAAGCCCAGGTTAATTCACATCTTACCTCCCAAACTCCACTGACAGTACTCCGAAACATATCACTCAGCATCATCCACATCCAAAATCAAAGTCTCTTTTTTTCAGTTCTTGTTGCAATAATTGACATTGTTCATAACTTTTTGCCCTTAGATGTGAATCTCAGAAAACCCCAGTAACTGTCCCAGATAAGATTCTAGAAGAGGTTATGAAGCAGGAGAAGGAAACATTCACACAGCTAAGTACCAACCAACCCAAAGTAAGCCCATTTCTCTTGTTAATCTGATTGGTGGTTGCCAGACCCCAAGGCTGCTGTAGAACTCTTGATTTCAGTAAGGCCTCTGACAGTCTCTCACAACAGTCTTGTGACTACATGGTGGAAGGTGTCTTTGATTAATTCAGATGACACATTTGAAAGTGAGGTCTCTATCATGTGTGTCCACAGTCCCTGGAAGTGAGGAGCGAACACCAAGCCCGTTTTTATTTGCAGAGCTGCATTACACAGGAGAGCTCCAACAACCCCGACACAAGGGTGGACGCCCTACCGATGAAGTTTTAGTGTTTCTTGAAACATAAACGAGCCAACAGTGTGGAAATTGGCTTGCCCATTTCTTAGGGAGGATTATTTCAAGCAGAATGTGCAAACGGAAAATAGACCAAATTGCTGTCTTCTATACCTCAAGAGACTGGAGCTGAAGTAGTCCTGGCTGACATGACTAGAGCAATACCTTTTATTCTAGAAACACATGAGAAGAGCCTGCGTCCAGCGGTAGTCAGGATAGTGGGTGTCTGGAAGCATACCTACCAGATCTAGAAAAGACTTCAGCAAAAGTCAGACCTTTACTAGATATGCTAGTCAGGATCCAAATATCGAATGTGAAAGTGTTTGGACACATGTGTGTACACACACACACACACACACACCCCTTTCAATCTCCCCCAAGGGACTGTACCCTCCCCCCATGTCCCCAACTCCTTCTCAGGTGAGTCTCCTCCTAGCACTGCCTGAAAGTGGTAAAAGTCTGGAAAGTTCGCTGTCAACATGCGGAGGGGAGGGGAGGAGAGCTTGCGTTTAGGCGGAATCTCCAGAGGCGGGGATTTCGGGTCAAGGGTCAGGCGCTGGGAAGCAATGGAGACGGAGCCTCAGCAGAGTCCCAGTCAGAAGCAACCTGGGCGGGGCCGGGTCAGGGGGCGGGGCCAGGGGCGTGGTGTGGGCGTGGTAGAGGCGGGACCGGGCGGGACCAGGGGGCGTGGTGGAGGCGGGACCTGGGCGGGGCGGGGCTGGACACTGGGTTGGAGCTGGGAGGTCGGGTCGGGGGTGGCTCCGGTCCCGCGTCCAGGTCTTCGCGCTTTGTGTCTGCGAGGTCGCGGCCCAGGCCGCCATGGCGCTGCGTGCGGTCGTGTTCGACCTTGATGGAGTGTTGGCGCTGCCCTCGGCCATCAGCACCCTCGGCCGCGCGGAGGAGGCCCTGGCGCTGCCCAGGTAAGGGGACCCTGCGCCGCTGCCCTCCCTAGGTCGGGAGCAGGACCCCCTGCCGAGGAGTGCTTTTTTTTTTTTTTTTTTTTTTAAATGGATTTGCAGCCCTGGTTTCTGATTGCTTTAGGGCGAGGGCCCTTGAAAGGTTAAAATAATTACCTGGCTCTAAAATTCTAGGGTGTTAAAGAGGACCTATTGTCGTTCTAAATCCTAAGTAATTAAGCCTTGCTAAAAACTCCAGAATTACCCATTATATTAAAAGCTTCCGAAAGGAAGAGGAATAACTCACTGAGCTAAATTCTATCTGTTGGAATGGTTCATTAAAATATAAGAGAAGAAAGTTCTATCCTAAGGCATGTGTGACAAGTGTACTTCCAGCGAACTACAGAAATAGCCCGTGGCCTACTCACTGGAAACTGGGAAACCAGGAAGAATCCACCAATGAATGTGAGCTCAGGGTGTGTTTCACGGACAGCAGAAAATATCTTCTTATAATATGTGAAAATCCAAACCCACCAGATTGTAAAACTATTTATGTAACATGGTTTCGACTGTGGGGAGAAAGCTGCGTGTAGAAAATGTCTAGAAGAAATATACCAAAATATCCTTGGCATTATTAATCTCCAGGTGGTATCATGAATGATTTTGTTTTATTTTTTAAACTTTTTGTATTTTCCAACACTTAGATTTACAAATGTGTTACTCCTACTATCAGTGGGGAGAGAAGCGTATTTATTTTTAAAAGTTAAAAAGAAAGAAAGTTAAGTAGGTCACCCTGGAAGAACTAAGAAAGAAAAAGAAGAGCAAATTGTATATCACTGGCCCGAGGCAGGAGCAGAGGGAAAGAGTGAAAGCTTTGCATTCTGGAGTTCCTTCCCATCTAAGGATTCTAGAATTGTTATGCTAATAAGGCCAACTGGGCTCTTTAACCTTTACCCTTAATAAACCATAAAAGGCTAGTGTCTGCAAGCAAGCCAGGCCAAAAGACAGCCCCAAATCTAGAGCAACCTCACTTTTACAGATGTGGAAACAGGCTTGGTAAGGGGATTAATTTGCTTCAGATTGCACAATGGTTAATCATAGGCAGGTCTGGGGCCAGTTTTTCTGCCCCCCCTCCCCCTCAATCTGGGATTCTTTCCTCTGGTTCATTATGATTTTGTACCTCTCTTGGCTGCTGTCATTCTGGGAAAGATCAATCGGTCCAGGGTGAGTAAACGTTAATAGCTAAAAATAAAAATAAGCTGGCTACAGAGTCTACATCAGAATAATCATACCCAAAGAATTAGGGTTGGACAGAGAATCATATTTGAAAATGGAAAGCCACCTCTGAGCCATGCTTACCCAGTGCAGATCATTGACTGGAAGGGTAAACTGAGGAAGGGATAATGACCTAATTTCGAAGTCCTTTCTAACAAATAAGAAATCCTTTTTCACTTCATTTTGACACATACATTTGATTTTTTTTTTTTTTTTAGAAATACACAAAGAGAATAAATAAGCTGTGAGGTTTGCTAGCTGTGAGGTCTGCTTGTACCTGTGACCTCATTGACATGGAAGTGAGCATGGCTTCTGAGTATATGAGACACAGGTGTCCAGGTGGGGACTACCTAGAAGAGCACTGGTCACTGGAGGCATACCCAAGTTCATATCTCAATTTTGACACTTCCTGTTGGGTAGCCTTGCTCAGCCTATTATAATTTTAGTCATCTGGCTGATAAAATAAGACAGTACTTTCTCCTATAAATTTTTATGAATTACATTAGATAACCTGTAAGGTTGAAGGGCAGCTATATTTTTGATACATTTGTTTAATTACAAAAATTCCATGCATGTACAAATCAGTGCATTGACTTATGCTGTTTTTTGGTGTTGTGCTGATGCACTCCCTTTGTGACCGTTGTTAGGATTATTCCCAGCTGCCCTAAAGCAGGCAACAGCAAAACTAGCTGAACTCAGGAGATAAGAGTGCATGACCTTGAGATTTATGAACCAACCATGAAGGTATTAATTCGGAAGGTGAACGAGAAGGGCCTCCCTTGCACTGGTATGATAACTCAAGAGTTCTAGAGGAAGACAGTGCAGGAAGACGTGCAAAGTTCTAAGTGGTTCAAAGCAGGGAGGAGGAGGTCTGATCACTGGAATCAGGAGAGGCTTAAGTGTAGGAGGAAGATTGACAGGAGGTTGTCAGGGAATGTGAGGGGGCCCCTCCCAGATGAGGGGAACAGAAGGTACACAGGCCAGGAGGCGGAAAGCCTGGAATGTGAGTGGGACACTGCATGCTGCAACCTAACTGGACAGAAGGGCCTGGAGAGGTGGCCGGGCCCTCACGGGGTGCAGCCTGGAAGTCAGCGGATGAGCATGCCTCTACTTCATGGCCAGTGGGGAGTCCTGGAAGGTTTCTGAGATGGGATGAAGCGGAAATAAAGTAATTGGAGCTCTAATTCACAGCAAACAATTGTCAGGGTGCTAGATCAGGTAAATTGATAGGGGCAAAAGACTGAGGGTTTGGGAGCTTGGAGATGGACCAGTAATAGAATAATAGGACAGCCCTGTAATGTTGGAAATGGAGAGAACAAGAGCTTCAACTAGGAATCTGTGGGGTCATTGCCATGGAGGATGAAGGGCCCAGCTGAGGACAAGAGGGAGCCTTGAGCCTGGTGCTGAGGCTTAAGGTAAGGAGCCCACAAGTCTTGGACACCCATAAATAACTGCGGAAGGCAGGGTCTTGGTCTCAGGCTGCCATGAACTTTGGAAGTCAGAGGTTGTGGGAGGACTGGGTGCTAGATCTTCTAGCATCATGCAGCAGACAGAGTGAGAAAAAGAAGCTCTCCCTTTGTGGCCATCTGGACCAGTGTCCTTGAGAGTTAGGGTGCTGGAAATGATGTTTTCTTTTTTTTTTTTAATATTTATTTTTTTAGTTCTTGACGAACACAAGATCATTATTTTATTTTTATGTGGTGCTGAGGATCGAACCCAGCGCCCCGTGCATGCCAGGTGAGCGCACTACCGCTTGAACCACATCTCTAGCCCCTGGAAATGATGTTTTCTTTTGCAGCCAAAACTGACTGAAGTGTTCTGAAGGAGCCAGTGTGGTCTCCCAAGGTTCATATGACCTGTAGGCAGTTTTGTTTCTGTAGTGTTGGGGGTGGTGGTCCTGGGATTGAATCCTGTAGCAGGGCGCATCATCACTAAGCAATTTAGAGATTTTGAGACAGGGTCTTGCTAACTTGCCCCAGCTAGCCTCCAACTTGTCATCCTCCTGCCTCAGCCTCCCAAATCCCTGGGATCACAAGCATTCGGCACCATGCCGAAGTTCTATGTGCGTAATTGAATAATTGCTCAGATGGCATCATCGTGGAGGGTCTGCCCAGCACCACTAGACTAAAAAGTGGAGACGGTTAAGTTGTCAAATATCTTTTAAAATTCATGCTACAGAATTCAGTAAATGTTCTTTTTTTAAAAAATATATTTTTAGTTGTAGATAGATACACAGTATCTTTATTTATTTGTATGTGGTGCTGAGGATTGAACCCAGTGCCTCATACATGCAAGGCAAGTGCTTTACCACTGAGCTACAGCCCCTGCCCTCAATAGATGTTCTTTGAGTGAGCTAGATAGGAGATCTTATTCTTAATACTGTTGTAGCACATTTGAAATAAATCACCAGGTCAGTCTTGAAGCAGCACATGGGACTTTATTCGCCTGTGGGTTGGAAGGGCAGCAAGCAAGTCATCTCTGCAACCTTCAGCCCCTTGCAGAAGGTAGGGTGCACTCTTAGAGCCTCCAAACCACCAACTACCAGTAAGTCAAAACCATAGCAACGTAGGGAATGGGTCAGAATAACCCTGGTCAGGGTACAGTATACTGTGCAAGAAAAAATGGTAACTAAATGGAGAACATCTTACAAATGTGTTTCTTAATAATACATTGTATAAAAATAGAGGAAACATTTTTCAGCTGCCATGCATTGTCAAACAGGGCATGCTTACCAGAAGGTGGCAGAGGCGGGGTTTTCTCATGGAAGAAACATTCCTTACATGAAATGGAGTCTCAGGGTAAAAAGGAGTTTGTCTGGACAAGGCACATCTAGTTTGACCCATAACAATACAGTTAGGCAAAACTCGAAAGAGGGTCTGACAGTAGGACTTGGGTGTATCTTGTGCGCGGTTTCCGTGATATTTCCTGAATGCCTCCAGGATCTGCAGGTCAGCGCCCAGGCTTTCCGCTGCTCTTCACACCTCCAAGATTTCATGTGCTCCTGAAGCATCTTCCCTTTTTTAACTAAAAAAAAAAAGAATTTTGATTTCATAAATAATTTGTAAATAAAGTCTTATTATGAAAAGGATTCAAAGGGACACAGCAGACTGCCCTGAGGCACCTGTGCTGGGGAAGTCCCAAACCAGCCTACCTGGAGTGACCACGTGCTGCCTGCAGCAGTGCCTGCCACATAGAAGGCGCTCCATAAGTATCTGTTGCAGGAACAAATGAGGCGGTCGAGGGAGAGACTGCCTCGGCCTCTGCAAACACAGCCCTCGTTCGTCTACCCTGAAGCCCCCCAGGCCCACTTTCTACATGTGGTGTTTGCCAACGCTGAGTCTGAGCTTCCTCTGGGGTTTAGTGGAGAAGAAAAATGAATTTGTCCCGTGTTTGGACTCTGCTTTTTTTTTTTTTTTTTTTTTTCAAATCAGTACGTTCCCATTTACCTTCTGCCTCCAAGATTTTTTTTTTAGTCTGATAATTTATATTTCTTGGGTTTTTTAGTACTATTGAAGTTTTGAGAAACCTTTTAATGTTATCTTTTGTAAAATCTTGTAACAGGGACATAGAGTCCACTTTTGCTAAAGCACTGACTCTTCACATGGGCCCACAGATGCCTGATGGGTAACTAACAGATAAAAATTTGGCATCTCGGGTTTCATATTGTATATTTCCTTTTCCCCTTAAACTTTGGGTCAAGTTCCTGCTAAGCTCTGCACATAGATAAGTTAATCGCTTAAGGAGTGTCTATTTAAAAACTGGCAGTACAGGTGGATTGTTTCTAGATTTACCTAACCTCTCTTGTTCCCTCCAAGGCTGAGGGCACCAAGATAGGAGTAACTAAGGTATTTTCAAGATTTTCCGGAACATTATAATTAACAGATAGTCAGCTGCCAGCTTTTACAATGTCCTGTGTCAGATCCCCTATGAAAGAAAAGTGGCAGGACTAATCACACACATACACCTGGGATAAAGATCGGGTTTATTGTCAGGAGCCTGCTCTGCGCAGAGAGAGGGACAGAGCAGCAACTCCCTGTTGAATGTTACCTTTTATAGGCTAGAATCATGGCCGCGCATTAGGGGTGCAGTTAGTCTTGACCAACATAGTAAGCATCTCCTGATCTTGTGGAAGGCAAGTTTGTTTCTTGGGAACAGAGACAGGCAGTTTTCCTCTCTCAGAGGGGAAACAGGGAAACTGACATGTCCCTTTATCTCCTTAAGGAGAGAACAGGGAAACCAGTGTGTCCCCATTTCAGGAGCCTGTAGGTTGTCCCCTATCTCTCAGTAAGAGAACAGGGAAAGACTAGCACACCTCCAGGCCAGTAGATTCTATCTCGGGCTACTTTCTCTTTCTTGGGAATAAGAACAGTATTCATAGAGAGGGTTGGGGCAAAAAGAACAAGGCTGCAGTTATGTTAACACCCTAGAAGTCTCCAGTCATTGCCCTAAACCTGCCAGGAACAGGGAGCCTTGCAGGCAGGTCACCCCTTGATGGCACTGCCTCCCCCCCAAGTGGGACTAGTGACTTTGCTATGCAGTCTTCTTGCTCCATCCCAATTCTTCCCTACTTAAACTTGAAGCTCATGTCAGCATCCCTGGAAGGCAGGGCTGAGGACACCAGTACCCTTGTCTTCCCAGTGTGGCTATACTGAATATTAAATTCCTTCCCTAGTTCGTCATTACTTTTGCATTTGGTTTCCTTTTGGGGCAAGGGGCCAGATCTGGTGTTTTGGGACTCCCCAAAGTCCGGGCACCCTGGCCTAGGACTCTGGCAACAATCTCAGTGGGATGATTGATCAGAAAGAGAAATAGATATATCCTGAGTTTGCTATCTTGATACAATCTCTACTTTCTTAATTTCGCATATTTCAATGTTAATCAGTACATAAAGCTTGTGCCTCATAGCTTTATTGTGATTGTGCCCATGTCAAAATAAAAAGGTTTTGTAGAGATGCCATTCTCTAAAGTGGTTTTATCAAGTCACACTCCCACCAAGAACGTGAGGGAATTCCAGTGAGTTCTACCACATTTCCATCGCTGCATGGCAATGCCAGTCTGTCTAGTTCAGCCTTGCTCGTGGGCATGTGGTGGCAAGTCTTTGTGGTTTTAGTTTGGGTTTCCCTTGTGAAGAATGATACTGAGCTTCTTTTCATATATTTATGAACCACAATAATTCTCTTGAAGAATACACTTAGGTGATTCGCCCATTTTTTCCCCCCTGAGTTAGTTTGCTCTCGTTGATGTTTGGGAATTTTTCACATATTCCTGAAACTGGGCCTTTGACAGATGTACATACTGCAAAAGCCCCATGTCTCTGTTTTACTCATTCACGGTCTTGATGTCTTTGATGAACAGAAATCCTTCATTTTAATGACATCTAATTTATATATATTTTTTATTACAATGAACACTTTTTGTGTCCTTTTAAGAAATCTTTACTTACCTAAAAGTCATATTCTACCTTCTTCTAAGGCTGGATTGTCTTTGTTCCATATAGGTTTATAAACCATTTCAGATTAATCTTTGTTTATATGGTGTGAGGTGGGAGATTAGATGTCTTCCCTCCATGTGGAGGTCCAGTAGTTCCAACATCATTATTGAAGAAAAATTGTTTACTTTCAATTTTGGTGACTTCTTTGTTGAAAAATGAATTGACCTCATATATGGAGGTCTGGCGTCCCTTCTGTGTTGAGTTAATGAGTAAATCTATCTTTACATGTCACCTCCCTTGTTCTCTTATGAGTGCCCCAAGCAGACAGCCATATTTTTCCATTTTTATATCTCAGCAGTTAGCACAATGCCTTGTATACCGTAGGTGCTTAATAAAAGATCATTGAGTTGAATTGTGCATTGCTTCTTAAACCTGGAGGGCAGCTACTGAAAAGCATGAAGAATGTTCTAGGATAGGAATAGGGTGGTGTTTGTACAACTCCATACATTTATTTAAAATTGTTAAATTATACACTGAAAATGTGAATTTTGGTGATCTGTAATTCCAACTTATTAAAACTTAAAAAAAAAAAAACTGATGGCAAGGGTGTGGCAGAGCCATTGCTGGGTGTGGCAGAGCCATTGCTGATACTGGGCAGTGGAGCAGTGTTAGATAAGTCTTTTTAATAGTT
Source organism: Marmota flaviventris (assembly GCF_047511675.1). Classification (NCBI taxonomy): domain Eukaryota; kingdom Metazoa; phylum Chordata; class Mammalia; order Rodentia; family Sciuridae; genus Marmota; species Marmota flaviventris. The sequence continues at coordinate 169,673,678 of NC_092500.1, forward strand.
TGTCCAGAGTTTATCATGTTACTTGCACAAGGGTTAGTCTGTTGAAAGGTACTTGGCTATTATCAGAAATGAAACTCCCAGGTTGGAGATATCTGTTCTCTTTCTCTGGGGTGGTAAATGGTTGTGGCTGTCTTACCATTTGCAGCTGATAAGAACTAAGGCATATTCCTTGATTAGGGCTGTTGCACATATAAGACAGACTGGTTGCCTTTAACAGGAGAGCAGCTCTGGAGGTGACTAGCCCATGGTCAAGGTGTCAGCAGGGGTCATTTCTTTGGAGGCCTTTCTCCTTGGCTGAGGATGGCCATCTTCTTCTTGTGTCTCCCCATGATCTTCCTCTGTGCGTATCTGTGTCCAAATTTTCTCTTCCTATAAGAATCCTGGTCATATTGGATTAGGACCCACTCCAATGACCTCTTTTAACTCAGTAATCTTATTAAAGACCCTGTCTCCAAACACAGTCACGGTATGAGGGACCAGGGTTAGGACTTCAACAAGGGAATCTGGGGAGTTATAATTTCAGCTCTCACCAAAAACTTTTTAAAAATGTAGACAATGAGATTAAGACAAAATAGAAATTACATGTACATAATCAAAACCAGAGAAGAACTATTTCTTTCCTTTCAATGAATGTGAACTAATGAAAAAGTCGTCTGGGACACTTCCTTAGGCAAATGAGCTGAGGACAGTAATGACCCCTGGTCCAGTTCTGATTCTCTTTCTTAACTGTAAAGCCATGGCTCCACCAGCTCAATCTCCGTGCAGGGCTTTCCCCCAGGCCGCTGCCCCTTCAGCATATTTACTGTTTGGTTTATGTTGGATGACACCGTGTGGACAGAGGGCCCTGAACTCTAGCCTCCCATCGCTGGCCACTGTGAACGTGAACCTGTCTGTCTCCCACGGGCTGCGAGGCGGAGCATTCCTGACCGTGGTGTTTCTTGTGTCCCCCAGAGGCTTCCTGAATGACCCTTTCCTGAAGGAAGGCCTGGATGGCCCCATTGCTCGCCTCATGAAAGGACAGATCACGTTTTCCCAGGTAAGGGGACACCGCGGGACCCTTGGGTAGGCGCACTATGCTTGTTTCTGCCTTGCACCAGCCACCAAATCCCAAGGGCTGGATCACGTCTTCACCCAGTGTCATAATGTCCTGTCGCCACAAGACCACCCAGAAGGCCAGGAGACGTTGAAGGGGCATTTGGTCTATAATCTCTTTGACTATAGTCAAACCAGAGGGACATCTCCGAGACCTTGAAGAGCTATTCCAGGGAACTCTATAGTCAGAGTAACTATTTTAGGACAGAACCACTGGGACTGTTAATTCAATAACTACTAATAGGTGTACTTTGGAGTCAGAGACCAGAGTTTGAATCACAGGACCCACTTACAGACTGAGTGACCACACAAGTCACTTGATTTCTTAAATTCTCAATCTTGCCAAAAATAGGACAATGATACTACCTATTGTAGTATCATGAAACATGGAAGTGCTTAGCACAGTGCCTGGCCCATAGTAAGTGCTCAAAGAACGGTAGTTATTCTTGTTACTACAACCCCAATTATTTTTTAACAAAGTAATCAGGCTCTAATGCCACTTGAATTCTCAATTACTGCTTCTCTAAGAAGAAACGCTATTGACAATCTGCTTATAAGCACCCAGATTTAAAATTCTGTGTGTACATAATGTCTATGAATTACAGCCAGCCATCACTCACTCAGAGAACTTGGAGCCCTCACGATAGAAAGCAAAAGCCTGCCTTTTTCCGTGAAGGCCAATGTGGTATTATTATGGGGGTACTCTAGGCACCTTAAGCCACCCCCACCACACACTCATGCACACATCATGGCAACTGGTGTGAAAACTGTGATGTTTATATTGGGAAGAAATAATTTATCCAATAAAATAAGCTTCAACAATATTGATGGAAGGGAGGGCAAGAAGGAAGAGTTATGCATTTTCAAGGAACATGGGGCTTCTAGGGTGAATTGTTAGTAACAGCTTTGAAAACCCCACATCCCATTCTAACTCCTTTCATGGCTTCTAGTAGTCAGTACATAACCTCCAGGAAACTCACACAGCTAGAGGGAGAGGTCTGAAAGCTAAATTACACCATGATAAAGACTCCTTAAGCTTGAAAAGTCAGATCTTGGAAGTGCCTGCCGTCTTTTAGCTTCTCACCTATGAGTACTGTGCAAACAGAGAGGCATTGCAGCACACAGCTGCATGCGTGTCACAAACTGAATACACTCGCAGCCTCGGTACCCAACCAAGAAATGAAGCGCAGCTAGCATCATAGCCCCTCACTTGTGCCCCACCCCAACACTGACCCCTCTGAGAGCAGCTCCCACCTGACTTTTCCCCATCACCTGTGCCTGTTTTGCTTGATGTAAATGGAATCACACGAAGGAATTCCTCTATGATTGATTGGCATCTTTTGCTCAACACTGTACATGTGAGATTCAGAGATGTCACTGCATGTAGTTACAGATAGTTCTCTTCTCACTACTATGGGGTATTACTTTGTGTGACCATATCTTGATCTATTTACCCATTCTGCTATTTGTGGATATTTGAGTAGTTTTCAGTTTGGGACTCTAACAAGTAGTGTTGCTATGATAATGTATATGTATGTACCACAAATCATGTTTGAGTGAGTATGTTAGTTTACTAAGGCTGTGTCAGCTGCTGTAACAAACATAACATAGAGCTAGGCACAGGGGTGTACAACTGTGATCCCAGTAACTTAGGAGGTTGAGGCAAGAGGAAACCAGCCTCAACAACTTAGCAAGGCCCTGCTCTCTCCTTATGAGGATCAGAACCCATTCCCATGACCTCCTTACCTGTCCCCTCTCACCTAAGTTACCCCCTTACATGCCCTGTCTCCAAGTACAGTCATACCCTGAGATACAGGAGGTAGGAACTTCAACATGTGAATTATGAGGGGACATAATTCATCCCATAACAGAGGACACTCATGTAGCTTCCAGGCAGGGGCTCACTAGCATCTGAATGCCTGTGGCCTCCAAATTCACATGTTAAATCCTCACATTGGGATGGGAAGTCTTCAGGAAGTGGTTAGGTCATGAGCGTGGAGCCCTCTTGAGTGGGAGTGCTTTTAGACAGGAGACCCCGGTGCTCGCCAGCCCTTCCCCCGTGGGAGGAAGGTGAGAGGGCACCATCTATGGAACAGTGAACGGGCCCTGCTGGCGCCTTGAGCTTGGAATGGTGGGAAATCAACTTCTGTTGTTGCTGAGCCCTCAGCTTCTGATGTGTTGTTATTAGCAGCCCACACAGAGGAGACAGGGCTCCTGGGAATGATGCTGCTGAGGGTGTGTGAATGTGCCCCACACCCATTTCCCGCTCAGAGGGCATCTGGGTAGTTTCCAGTTGGGGACTCTTGGGAAGAGTGCTGTGAGGACTTTTTGCCCGTGTCTCTTGGGGAACAGATGTTGACACTCCCAGTCGGTGTATTCCTAGGAGTGGAATTGCTTGGTCACAGGGACGCCTGTGTTCACGTTTAGTAGGTGCTGCACAGCTTTTGTGAGTGGCTGCACCCACTAATGGTCCCCCTTTTCGATTCACTTTTACAGTGGGTGCCACTTATGGAAGAAAACTGCAGGAAACGCTCAGAAGCTTCTGGAATCCGCCTCCCCGAGAATTTCTCTATAAACGAAATCTTTTGCAAGGCGATATCAGCAAGAAACATCAACCGCCCCATGCTTCAGGCAGCTCTTGATCTCAGAAAGAAGGGTAAGGGTCCTGTACTAGCCATTCTCTGACCTGACCATACCAGAACCATTGGCAGGGTGAGCGCCATGGACGACCAAGTGTGTTTTGAGATCACAGATCTTCTGAGCCTTGACAGAAAACTGTTCTTGAAACATGGCCCACTGCAAGTATTATCAAACATCAACAAATAGCATTATTAGAATACCCGGAAAATGACATGATTTTATCTAATCAAGCCGTTGATACCAGTGACTATCTTGTGAGCCATATTCTCTCCTTCCAGTAGTACTAGTGATGACCCAACCTTTTGTCCCAGATTTAAAAACAAGACCTTTTAAGCAACCATGATTTTCCCAGTCTCTGGGTGTCAGAGTAGCCAAGCCAAGTGACCCAAGTCTAGATTATGTCACATGATCTAAGACACAAGGTCATGCTCTTTCAGTATTTATTTAGTGCCCATGTCTGGCTCCTATTCATAGGCATGTTTGAAATTGTCCCACCCTATTACCAGTGGACTGTAGCAGTTGTGGCTAAGTCATCTGTCTTAGTTCTCCTCGTGCTGCTATAACAGCATACTTGAAAATGGGTAATTTATAAAGAAGATTGATTTCTTACAGTTCTGGAGGCTGGGAGTCCAAGATCAGGGGACTTTGGGGCTTTCATGCCACATCATACCATGGTGGAAGGCAGGGGCAACAGAAGGCCTGCAGGCTGGAGACCAAGATATCTAATTTGCAGCCTTAAGCCATTTTATAATTGGGCACTAATCTATTCATGAGGTCAGGGGCCCCCTGGCCCAGATCACTGCTCGTTAGACTCCTCCACCCAAGGCTTTTGCGTTGGGGGTTAAGTTTCCAGCACAAGCTTTTTGATGAGCACGTTTAAACTGTAGCACCATCCCATGTCCATAATCGCTCCCTCATATTCCATGGAAAGGCCTCACCTTGTGTCACATTTCCGACATCACCTGGTTCTCAGCCTGCCTGGCTGGGCAGACAAAGCCAGGGGACGATGCTACCTCTGTTTCTGTTTCTCTGTTTGGACCTGGGGATGCAGCTCCTGAGAGCCGGGGAGGTGCTTGCAGCCATGCAGAGTTGGCAGTAGCAGAGACGGAGCGCTGGACCCTCCCCAGCCCCACGGCTCTGACCGCTTCTACTTGTCTGAGCTTCAGTTTGCAGTGGCCGCTCTGCTCACAGGTGACTTTGTGCTTAGGGTTTGTGACCTGCATCCTCACCAACAACTGGCTGGATGACAGCGCCACGAGGGACAGCCTGGCCAAGCTCATGTGTGAGCTGAACCCACACTTCGACTTCCTGATAGAGTCCTGTCAGGTTGGGATGGTCAAGCCCGAGCCTCAGATCTACAAGTTCGTACTGGACACTCTGAAGGCCAAGCCCAGCGAGGTATGCAGATGCTTCCTTTCAGGGAAAAAGAATGTACCAGAGATACCGTAACTGGAGGAAAATGGGAAAGGTTACAGGTCGGGCACATTTAGGGCCTGGCAGGGCAGTTCCAGGTCTATTTCTCCCAGTCTGGGACTTCTCCTAAGGGACTGGTACCTGTCCTTCAGTCTAGAGAGTTCTACCAGAGGTGAACACCTGGCCCCTGTGAATCTCTTACAGGACTTGAGTAGAACAGGTATCATCTAAAGCTGTTAGACCAGCTTCCAAGTTTATTTATGAAGAGCCAGAGACCCTGGGAGACTTTCCAAGGCCACGGGGGCTATCAGGGTCACCCCACCTGAGGGTGAGCAGGGAAGGGTCCCCATGCTGCCTCAGTCTCCTTCTAGGTACCTGTGAGCCCCGAAGCCTGTCTTTCATACTGTCCTCCAACGTTTTCTAGCTCATCTCCTCGGGTGATTGCCAAAATTTGATTTAGACCCTCTCTTGCTGACTCCACCTCAGACCCTGGACCCCATCCCTGGGGACCCTTGCCGTGCTCCCAGGACCCTTCCTCCAGCAGCTGCAGTTGGCAGGGAGCAGCTCCAAGGTGCCAGGTGCCCCTGAGTCTACCAGTCCTCCCTTTTATAACCTTTGGGTGGAATGAGCTGCTTAGAATTCTGGGCTATCCTGGTCCAAGATTATAAACAAACACACCCATGCTTTTCCCCCTACAACTTCAAAAGTCTTTTTTCTTTTTAGATTTAAATCTGTGACCCATTCAGAATTGACTCTGGGGTGACATGTGACGGGGGCTCTGCTTTTTCCCCAGTTAACCAAGCAGTCACCAAGGCCCTGCATCAATCCTCCTCGTGAGGGGACAGGACTCCCCCATCAGAAAACAAATTCTCATTGGCATTTGGGTCTATCTTAGATTCTCTGCTATTTCATAGACACTTCTGTTTTCTTTTCTAGAACCAAACTCTTCTGCTCTTGTTTATGACTTGTTTCACTGTCTGCCCTCATTAGAGTTCTTTTGCAGCTGCGCCATGTCCGTTTGGACTTGTCGATTTTCCCAGGTGGGTTGTAGTGTGTTCTTGACACGTGTCTATCCTCCTGAATCTTCTTGCAGCTTCAGAACTGGCTGAAACCCACACAGGTATTCTGTGGGCACAGGACTGTGGCCTTGTGCTCGAGTGTGTGCGGTGTGATGCTGGCGTTTCAGTGGGCACGCTGGGAGGGTTCTCGAGGTCCTTGTGCTGGAGGAGCCCTGCTCGTGTTGTGGCGTCCTGCTTTTGGGTGTACTCCCTCTCACAGGAGTTTTTCTTGGTGCTGTTTTGGGTTCAGGTGGTTTTCCTAGATGACATCGGGACTAATCTGAAGCCGGCCCGTGACTTGGGAATGGTCACCATCCTCGTCCACGACACCAACACTGCCCTGAGAGAACTGGAGAGAGTCACTGGGACGCAGGTAACTTGTCTCTGAGGAGAGCGAGCTTCCTGCTAGTGTCTGGGGTGTACACAGAGAACCCGGCTTCCCCTCCACAGAGGTGTCTGCTGCCCACAGTACAGTGAGCCACGCGGTCCCTGGGGAACATCTCCTCTCTCTGTGGTCAGTGAGCAGGAAGCAGACAAGCCAAAAGCCAGCATTTGAGCCAGGCTCAGTGCCCACTCAGGAACCAGGCAAGACAGGGACATTTGGAGCCTCCAGACCTCGCTGGTCCATGGACGTGCCACTGGGCCTCAGGTGCAGCTGACCAGTTCCATCTGGCTCACACCTTCTTGGCAGTCAGAAGGAAGCTCCTAGGTGACTTCTGTCCTTCACATAGGAGGATGCCACAGACTTAATGTCCCTGACATCTGTCCTTCACATAGGAGGATGCCACAGACTTAATGTCCCTGACATCTGTCTTTCACATAGGAGGATGACTCAGAGTTAAGGTCCCTGGGCTGCCTGGAGATTAGCAGCACCTCAGACCTGGTCACCTTTGTTCTTCTGGGTCCACCCAAGGTCCCTGACCACACCAAGCCCCGAAGGAGCAGACTTACCCCAGCCTCTGGGGCGCAGGCCCTGGCTCCTGTCTGCAGGAGGCGGGGGAGGCCAGGAGACGGGAACCCTGTTGAGCTGGGCATGCTACAGGGCTTCACAGCCATTTCCTCCAAGGGAGGTACCAGTCGGTGAGGGCTGCTGCAACAGAGTTTCACTGACCGGTGGCTTCAGCTCTAGAAGTCTGTCTGTTTCTTGGAGGTTAGAAGCCCAAGGTCAAGGTGTCAGTACGGTTGGTTCCCTGGGGCGGGGGGGGCCTCTCTCCTTGGCTTGAGGCTGGCTTCTTCTCTGCCCAGGTTTTCCTTTGGTATCTGTGCCCTAATCTCCTCTTTTGATAAGGACATCAGTCATATTGATTAGGGCCATCCTAATGACCTCATTTTACCTCAATTACCTCCTTAAAGACCCATTTCCAATGGAGTCATGATCTGAGGCTCTGTGGGGAAGGCTTTAGCATATGAATTTGAGGAGGGACAGAATAGAAAATGGTTTACTGCCCGTCTTTAATAAACAAAGAAAAGTATACGTGTAACTATTCCACAATCTTGCACGAATTTATCTGGGAAATGGAGTCTATCTAGGCCCCAAAGGGAGAGAGACCGGGTGGTCAGGCACCAACAGGACTGGGGAGGAGGTAGGGAGGGCCTCAGGGCAGGAGGCTGTCCCTGTCCCTCACTGTTCCTGTCCTCCTTTCAGCTGCTCCACTCTGTGGCCCCTCTGCCGACCCCCTGCAGCCCAAGTGACGTGAGCCATGGGTACGTGACAGTAAAGGTAAGTCAGCCAGGGCTCTTTGACCAGGCCTGGGTGAGCCTCCTGATGAGTCACCTGTGAAATACCGAGGGTAGTTGAACATCCACCGTTTATGAGGAAGAGGTTTCACCAAGGTCTCATTCCTGAAAAAGCAATGGAAGTCAGAGACCCTGATCGGCATGGCCGATGTGGCCAAACCCCCAGGAATGTGGGGCCTGGCAGCCTGTGTGCGGGAGTCCATGCCCATCCTGCCTGTGCTCTGGGCAGAGCGCTTCTCACTGGACAGGTGAGAGCACTTCCTTTGTGTCAGGCACAGGCTGGTTCCCAGGAGTGCAGTGATGAACAAGGAGCCCACATCGAGGGTGAAGGGAGGGAAGAGGTCATTATAGTGCCCAGTGGTCAGGGCCATGGCAAGGCCAAGACCACGTGCAGAGGGGCTCTGACTCCTGCCCTGCCAGCAGACCTCCCCCAGCTGCTGACCCGAAGCTTCAGATTCACTTTGGGATCTTCCTTCATATGTCTTTGGCTGCTTTAAATGGGAAGAGATCTAAAGCATGGGTCAGCTCAAGAGCAGGGTAAGGCCAGATAGACCAGGCTGAATCTGACTTTGCCATTCACTAAGCTCACAGCCGTGGGCCAGCGGCTGCCCACTCTGAGCCTCAGTATCCACAGCTTCATGAAGGGATGATGACCTTACCTTCCTGTAGGTTTCTGCTGAGGATTAGATGAAACACCAGACCAGATCGCCAGGCACAGGGCTTGACACCTGCGTTCTCCACAGTCAGGAGGTGGAGAGTGAGCTGCGCTGTCCTCAGAGACCATGCAGAGACTTGCTGACCTGGAGGGTGACTCCACATGTGTTGACTGAGCGTTTGCTGTTTGCTGGGTGCAGACAGAAGTACTGTGATGAATGAGGGGTCTTCTGTGACCCCAGAAGTGTTGCAGTCTAATGAAACACATGTTCACAGCCCCAGCAGTTCCATCACAGGATGAAGTGCCTGCTCAACACTTGTGCCCAAATGTGCTCAGAATGGGGCTCTGCGGGTGGAGACCCCAACTGTAAAGTCCACCCTAAGTGATAGCAGTGTAGCTGGCGGGTATCATGAAGGGGACCATGGAGGGCAGTGGGATTTGGACTATGAAAAAGGATTTTCTTTTTTGCTATAAGCTACTGGTCAACATCCCTGCAGTCACCCCTAGACCTCTGGGTCCTCCTGAAGGGGTGTATGTTTAATAAAGTCCCTTCAGATCTCAACTCCCTGGCAGTGAGGGAGGGAAGACTTCTTGCCCAGGACTGGGGTGTGGGATGTAAACACTACTCCCCTCCACTGTGGGTAGGGCTAGTCTAGCACTTTCTCACTTCTTGACAGTTTTAATAGGTTCCTCATTTGACTTAACGAGTGTGACCCGAGCTGCTTTACCACCTCTAAGAGCGGGGGCGGAGAACCTCTGGAGAGTCACAGCTGGCCAGGCTATCAAAGCCTAATGCCACCTAAACTGAGTTGGTAGCCAGAATTCTCTTGTTCTGGTTTTACAGCCATTATTTTTTTTAACATAAAAAGTGATAGGAAAGTGCGTGCATTTAAGAGTTTCTCAGCTGAGTTTAATATGAGGCAGCAAGAGAATTTTATAGTTGGAATCCATAATAGAGGCGAATTAGGATCAAGCATAAACATTATCACAATTTTCAACATAAGGAATTGAGAATTTAAAGTTAACTTCTGCCAAATGCTAATGGGAAGACTACAGAATATGTTCAGTGAATGGAATGTAGTTTGTGAAAGGGTTTGCAAGATGCATGCCTGATGTTTTCTTGAGCAAGATAGCTTGTTTTGAATCACAAATCTTGCAGTGTGGGACACCAGCTTGGAGCCACTGAAATCCACCAAGTGGATAGTTTCCAGTGAATCTCTGTGATAAGACTCCATTACTCTCGTGCCTTGCCATCAGAATGTTGGAGACATGCACTTTGGGGGAAATAGGGCATTTGGGTTATGTATAACTTTGGTCTATTTGCTTAGAGCCCATTGTGATAGTCAGGATGGGCTAGATGCTATAACAAGCAATCCTGCTGTTTCAGTGGCTTCATACCAGTATGTTAACCCACACTTCATACCAGTTGGGTTCCTTCCAGCAGTCACCTAAGAACCTAGGTGCCTTTTCTCTGTGCCTCCACCTTCCTCAGGACTGGTAGTCTGCAGGACTGGTGGTGCAGAGAGGGAAAGGGAAGGAGGGCTAAGCGTAGAAGGCCCTGGTGGGGAACTGTCTTCTGGTCATACTTGTTGGCCAGAACTCAGTCACATAGCCATCTGTAAGGTGGGGGTGGGAGTGCCTGGAAAATGCCACCTTGTGCCAGGAGGAAGGGAGAATGCAGATGTCGTGAGCACTGGTGATCTCTGCTCACTTATGCAGCCCCTGAAAGGACTGCAAGTGTAGCAACCCCCCCCCCCCAACAAAAAAAACCCTCATGTTTAAGGTGTACACAGCTCCTAATAAAATGATAGTGGTATTCAGCATGCCATGAACATTTTGCTTTGTCCAAAATTAGCCCCCAGTTTCAAGTGCTGAAAACTCTTTAGAACAACACAGGGAAGGTGAGGTCCCTCTGCTTCTGTTGGTGTCCAGCCCCGTCACCTTCCCGCCCTGAAGTGAGAGCTGCCTGTGTTAGTGCAGGCAGACCAGCGCCCTTCCAGCCATCATCACCTAGCCCTGGGGTCCTCAGCTTGAAAAGCAGGGTCCTGTGAGATCCAGCCACCCACTGAAGTGGCCCATGCCAGGTGGTCTGCAGGAGGGGCGCCAGATCCATCTGGCCTGACTCGGTGGTCACTCTCTCCTCCCTCTCTTCCCACAGCCTGGGGTCCGTCTGCATTTCGTGGAGCTGGGCTCCGGCCCTGTGGTGATCTTCTGCCACGGGTTTCCTGAGAGCTGGTTCTCTTGGAGGTACCAGGTAAGGGAGACTAAGGAAGGCACACCCCGGACAGGATGAGGGGAGGGGACATCCAGGAGAGGTGGCCAGTCTGGAATGTGATGAGGAAGTGGAGCGTCATCTCCAAAGGGGCCTCGGTGGAGAAGGCTCCAGATCTCAGAGCTGTGGTAGGCCCCAAGGCACCTGAACCAGTTAGGAAAAGGTGGGTTCTTCTAATAAAGTCTTGCTGAGAATCTTGGTAAAAGGTGCCCTTCTAAATGTGTCATTGATACAGTGCACAACCCCACCGCTGTTCATGGTGGCCCTGCCTGGGGGCCCCTTCCAGTTCTGTGGTGAGGAGGCCAGGTAGTGCCCTGTGGACTTTGGAATGACCCGTTTTAGGAGCAGGGGCTAGAGGAAGCTGTCTTGAAGGTTCGGCAGGACTGATGAGGCCATGGGGCGGGTGCCTGAATCCTTTGTTTTCCAGATCCCTGCTGTGGCTCAGGCGGGTTACCGGGTTCTGGCTATGGACATGAAAGGCTATGGAGACTCGTCCTCCCCTCCAGGTGGGTTGGCTGTCCTGCAGCTGTCCTGTGTGGTCCGGCTTCTCCCTGTCTGAGCTCTCCAGCACTTGGGCTTTCCTACCCCTGGCTGCGGTAGCCATCCTAAGGGGTCTGACTTGTCCCTGCGGTGTCCTCTGTCTGTGCCCTTGGGGCTCACAAGTGCCCGTTCCCCGTGCTCTAAATGAACCCAGGAGCCCCGAGGCCTGTGCCCAGGGAGCCTCCTGCTGGTCATCAGGGGTATAGAACACAGGCTGCTCTGCCACCTGCATCACCTCTCCCGCCCCAGCCCCTGGCACTGCCACTGTTCCCTCCAGGGACTGGCTCCTCCAGGTCCTCACATATGGAAATAGTATGTGTCCTTTTGTGACAGGCTCATTTCACTTAACCTAACGTCCTCCAGGGTCATACGTGTCGTGGCATAGTGCAAACCTTCCTCCTCCTTAAGGCTGAATGCTAATTCTTTTTTTGGGGGGCCATACCCGGGATTGAACTCAGGGCACTCAACCACTGAGCCACACCCCCAGCCCTATTTTGTATTTGATTTAGAGACAGAGTTTCACTGAGTTGCTTAGCGCCTCGCTGTTGCTGAGGCTGGCTTTGAACTTGTAATCCTCCTGCCTCAGCCTCCTAAGCCACCGGAATTACAGGCATGTGCCACGGCACCGCACTTGAATGCGAGTTCTTGTGTGCACACACCACATTCTGCTTATCCTGAGCACCTGTGTGAACCTGAGCACACTTGAGTTGCCCCCGTCTTTTGGCTACTTCACATCATGCTCTTGTGAACATGAGTGTACAAAGAAGTATCTGTGAGCCACTGCTTTTCATTCTTTAGGATATTTACCCAGAAGTAGAAGGGCAGGGTCTGGTGGTGATTTGTAGGCCAGATTCTTAACCCAGTGTCTGTGGATCCCTGTGGGAATCTATCCAGATGGTCAGTAGATGACCTGGGAACCCGGAGTCTGTGACTGGGGCTATGTTCCCCGTGGTTAGAGTCCTTTGTTTTGACTAGTTCCAGTGGGTCCTCAGCTCCGAACTCTTAAGAGCCTCAGGCACAGAGAGCAGAGATGCAGAGTGGCCAGGCATGAGTGCAATCCAGGTCCTTCCTGGTGTCAGTGATACGGTGGTGGACAGGATGAGTGAACTGAGCTGCCATTCACCCCTTTGTCCCCATGTTCATGTCCAGCCATTCTTCCAGTGGTGTTTTTTATAGAAATAGAGCAATTCTGCAATTTATATGGAACCACCAAAGTCAGAAACAGCAAACTCAATCTTGAAAAAGAACAAAGCTGGAGGCAATTGAGATCCCACTTCCTGATTCCAGACATTACTATAAATCTACAGTAATTAAACAGCACAACCCAAACCTACAAACAGACACATAGACCAGTGGAACAGAACGGAGCAGCATCCACTTACTGTCAGCCGACTCTGGACAAGGGTGCTGAGAGTGCACAACGGGGGGAGGGATGGTCTCAGCAGGTGGCAGTGGGGGACATGCACAGGAATCAAACCAGGCCCTTGTCTCACATCACACACACACAAAGAGTCACAAAGAACTGAAGACTTAAATGTAAGAAGTTTGGGGTTGGTTTGTTTGTTTTGCAAAGGGGTCCTTTTAGTTTGTTGTTATATTTTGAATCATGTGAGTCGAATGTATTTCTCTATTTTTTGAATTGCAGAAATAGAAGAATATGCCATGGAAGTGTTATGTAAGGTAAGCGGGATCTTTGATAACATCTGGAAAATGTTTTCCATTCCAGGTTTTTGTGAATGGAAGCCAGAAGCTCGGGTGTCCAGTTAAACCCTAAGAAAGTGCATTGCACAGCATTTGAGTGTGAATCCTTCCTGCAAGTTGGGATGACTTTTCTAAGTGATCACCAACATGCATGAAGCGTTTAGTGTGTTTCTCGGGGAAACCGAGTGTTAGGCAGGTGAAGGTGGTGGAGTCGTGTAGGTCAGGTAGCGCCTCCACACTCCTCATCTACCTCTCACCTTTTCCCTGTGTGTCCGGCCCTCAGCCCCACAGGGGGCTTTGGCGTCACAGCAGCAAGTCAGGGAAAAGCCCAATTTCCAGACGAGCCTGTTCTTCCTTAGTCTCCAGGTCTGCCTCTCCCCCTCGCCTGCTCGTGATCTTCTGGTGACTCCCCTGCAGCCAGGATCTCCCCGGTGACCCTGAGTGGGACCCTCTTCCTGTCCCACTGCTGTCCACTCACCTGGACCCCCACTTAGACCTGTCAGAATCTATTTTGGGTATGGGCATGAGGGGTCGCTTCAGAGAACTGCCCTCCTGAGGGCGTCCTGCTGCCCCAAACAAATGAGGTAAAGAGACGCTCCGGTCCTCCCAGGCCACCTGTAAGCATCACTAAACTAGGAATTTACCCAAGAGGATCCGTCCCATGTGCCCCCAGAAAACCAGACACCAGGGTTGACACAGCACTATTTGTGGTAGCTACAAAGTGAAAACCACCCAACTGTCTACCAGCTGGCGAATGGACACGCAAAATGTGGTCCACCCATGGGCTAGAACATTCCTGACCATGAAGCGGTGCTGAAGTAGTGGTGCACGCTTCCTCACGAGTGAACCTTGAAGGCATCGTGTTCAGTAGAAGCCAGTTACAAAAACTACATGTTACATATGAAATAGTCGGAACAGGCAAATCTATAGGCCCAGAAATTATAGGAGTGGTTGTTTACCAAGCACAGGGAAGGGAAAGGGAGGTGATGGCCAGTGAGTACGCAGTTTTTTTGAGGCAAAGAAGATTTTCTGAAACTGGATAATGGTGATGGTTTCACGACTCTGTGAATCTAATAAAGACCCCTGAACTGTCCACTGTAAAAGGGAGGATGTTAGGGCATGTGAATCATATCAATAAAGTTGATGTCTTAAAAATTATCATAGTATTGTCAGTGTAAGATTTTAATAGTTAATTACATTAACTTTAAAGACAGGATTACAGAAAATGGGATATTTTGCCTGCTGTCAAGGCCCATAAAAAAGCATTTTTTCAACTCTATCCCCCACAATATATTGAAAATTCATTTTTTCAACCCCAATTCCCTACATTTGCATGACAATTCTTTACACAATTTTTTAAAGCTAAAGATCCAATTTTAACTTCACTTTTTAAATTAACAGGTAACATGGTGTGTTTTGTCCTGTTTGCAACATGATGATTTGAACTGTGCATCCATTTTGGAATGTAACAGTAATATCAGCTCACATGGTTATCATTTTCGAGGGGAGAGCATAGACATCTGCCCTGTACATTTCTTGGGAATACAGTATATCTTCATTATTTATAGTCACCTTGCTGTACAATGGGTCTATTGACATGTATTCCTGCCATCTAACTGTAACCCCGCATCCTTTGACTGATTCCCCACTCTCATCCTTACCCACCTCGGCTGCTGGTGACCACTGTTCTACCTCATACTTCCATGAAATCAAATGTATGAGATTCCGCGTCTGAGTGAGGCTGTGTGGTATTTGACTTCTGTGTCTGGCCTGTTTCACTTATCATAGAGTTCTCTAGGCTTGTATGTGTTGTTACAAATGACAGAATGACATTCTTTTTATGGCTGAATAGTATTTCTTTGTGTATGTGCCACGTTCTCTTCATCCATTCAACCAGTGTGATTCCATCTCTTGGCCACTGAAAATGGGTGTGCAGAGGTCTGACTGGCTTTAGAATGGGCACCTTTACGGAATCTGTCAGCCCATTCCCTGTGCCTCTGTAGTCCTAGATTTCCTGGTTGGGAATGCTGGAATGCAGCATAGCAATAGTATCTCTGAAGCTCATTAACATGTAGAGACTTGTCTGCCACCAATTTTCTTTGTGTGACCTTGGGTGAGTCACTTACCTGTGGCAGGTATTATTCTCAGGTGTAAAGTGCATTGAATGGTTGGGCTATGTTTTCCCAGGCACCTGCCAGGTCTGAGTAAGATTCTGTGGGCTCTGGTGTGGGGGAACACTGAACTCATTCAGCCTCTGCGGTGGACTGGGAAGAGAAAAGACATGGCCATGTGCCATTAAGTGGGGACATGTCATCTGTGGTGTTCAGGATCCTAAAGGGCCATGAACTCCTGGAAGTGTTTGCAGAATTTGAGAAACAGGTGCCCATGTGCGTTTCTAGGGAGAGGATCTAGGGTTTTCCCCAGAGACTTCAAGAGGTCAGAGGGGACAGAGTGACCACTGTAGTTGGGGGGAGGGGCAGGGCTAGCCTGGCATGTTCCATCCACTGAATTAAGGTCCCCTGAGGTCAGGGGTGTGTTCTGCCTGCTGCCACATCCCAGTGCTCAGACAGTGCCGCACTGCAGGCTCTAGGTGTGCTTTATTGGTGGGTGGGTGTTTTAGGTTGCTGTGGCCCTCTCATCTCTCAGCTGTGGCTGTTAATTCAGGGGAAAACTGGCCAGGGACAAGGGGAGATGAAGAAAAGACAAATAGACACACATAGAGAGGAAAATCTGGGGGTCAGATGGGTAGCCAACCTCTGATGGAGTGTGACTGACCCAGAGTTAGCTCAGCACATTTATTATATAGGTTTTATTATATATAAACTTCATCAAAGTTTATCTGTGAGAAAGTTTCAGAAAAGCAGACTGACTTGAATGTTGCAGTGAAATTTGCATGACATCAATTTTTATCATGCCCAGAATTCTCTATCCCCGGGAGTGGGTGCCCGAGCTCTACATCTTTGTATATAGACTTCTCAGGCTGGCGTCACCATAGCAAAGGGCCATCTTAACTTGCACTTTTGCACAGGAAGTTCCCAGCACAACGCAGCCATGAGACAGAAGCGATGATTCAAATCAGCGTTCTCCATACAGATCTGGGAGCTTACTAGGTCCCGCCTTGGGGGGGGGGGCTCTGGGGAGAGAAGCAGTGGCAGGGAACGTGCTTCTTCCTGGCAGGATGAGGGAATCATGTCGTGCCAGGTGATTCCAGGCTTTTGGCCTGGCTGTGGAGCTTCCTTGGTGAGTTTTCCAATGGTGACATGGCCAAGCCCTGGAGAATGTCTATTAGCCCAGACCCCTCTTTCTGGAATACATTTTTCCTGGGATCAGTAAAGCTGTGAAAATGAGGCTGTAGTTAGAAATAAAATTTTGCATCGCCACAGGGGCACTGAAAGATCTACCTGTCCTGGAATTACTGACTTTGATTCCACCTTGCCCCTAAGTAGCCACTAAAAGTTGCTGAGAAGCAAAATCCCAGGCTTTGAGTTGCTCCCACAGCTGAAAAGGAGAAGGTGCTGCAGAGATGAGGCCCCCAGACAGCAGCATCAGGAACTTGGGCAAGGGTGGGAGCGAGTTCGAGAACCCCAAAGGTAGAAGAATAAAAGGGAAAGTCAGGAGATACTTTAGGAGACGGTAATGCTGGGCGAATGGCTTTAGACAGGAACATCAGCTGGTGTCCCTAGAAGGAGAATGTAAATGGGTTCCTTTGCTTATATGAAAGGTGAATCCCATCCCTCCTTAGTTGCTTCTGTTGCTGATGGGGACTCGGGTCACTCTGTCCACTGTAGCTAGACCAAATTTCTGCACCTGCCTCCTGCAAGACCCTGAGCCTGGAAGACTCTCCCTTTCATGGGGACACTCCCTAGCCCTGGTCCTCACTGAGAACCTCTAGTGTGCTGCTGCCATTAGGCACCTTAGGAATCTCTGGAAAACCCTCAGCCAAAGTCTTCTTTGGTGACTGTCTCAGGCACCCAGGGCTGCCATAACACAGTACCACTGACTGCAGACATACATTTCTCACAGTTCTGAAGGTTGGAAGTCCAAGCTCAAAGGGTCAGCAAGGTTGGTTTCTCCCGAATCCTCCCTCCTTGGCTAGCAGATGCGTCTCCTTGGTTTCTCCCTGTGTTCCCACCTGGCCTTTTCTCTGTGGGTGTCCATGTCCTGATCTCTTCTTATGAAGACACCTGTCATATTGGAATTGTCCCACCCTAAGGACTTCATTTTTAAAGACCCTGTCTTCAAACACAGTCAGTCTGACTGGGGGTTAGGGCTTCCACATAGGAATTTGTGGGGCACACCATGAGCTCATGGCACAAACACAGTAACCAGGATCTTGAGGAGGATGGGGTGGCTGGATTCGATTTCTGATTTTATGTCTGTTTTCTTTCTTAGGAAATGGTCACCTTCCTGGATAAGCTGGTAGGTCAATGGGCAGAGCAGGTGTCTTTGGAGAACTCTGGTGGGCCTGGGGAATTACGGAAAGGTGGCCTTTGCCATTGAGCAGTCGGCGCCATTGAGCAGAGATAGCCAGGGCAGGGGAAGGGCCCAGCTGGGGCAGCTGGGGAGGAGAGTGACAAAGACTGACAGGGAGTATTTGGAGGGCAGTGTGTGTGGGGGGGCATGCTTCTCTGTTTCTTCCAGGAAGTACAGGGAAGTACCTTTGCTGGGTTGGCCAGGGAGGAGAGCCTTGGGTATCAGGGAAAGGCACTGGAAAATGTCCCATAGGCAAACGCTTCACAGCTTTGTGCAGTCATGTCACTCTGACAAATCTAAGCGCTAACGCCTTCATTTGGCATCGCTGGCCATGTCAATCTCAGTGATGAAGAATGGAATGAGCACCACTGTTCCCCAGACCCTGCCCTGTCATGTCCTCTGCCTCCCCAGATTAGGCTGGGGGCAGAAAGAACCTGCAGGGCAGACTTGGGACCACGGCTATGCCAGGTCAGTGACAACAGAGGGACAGAGCAGAGAGAACCACAAGGCAGAGGGACTCGGCTTATTAATGAGATGTGGGGGTGGAGAGAAGACTCAGACCGCCAACTTCCAGATCTACAGGGTGCATGGGAGGAGAGGAGCTGAGAGTCTGCCCTCGGCACGGTCTCAGCTCCGTGGACGGAATTGGGTTTGCAAGTGTCGTGTGTGATGGAGACCTCTAAGTGAGCATGGCCTAGTGCGGCTGCCCAGACCTCACAGTTCTGAAGGTTGGAAGTCCAAGCTCAAAGGGTCAGCAAGGTTGGTTTCTGACTCTCTGTGACTTCTCACTACAAAACTTCCAGCTGTCTGAGAACATGTCCAACTGTGGAAAGAGGGGCTTGTGGTTACAGGTCAGTGGAATCAGATGTCCATCTTTGGGTCATTGCTAGGACATGCAGCAAGGAATCTGGGCCACCTGCAGACCAGGTGGGCCTCTGCCTCCCACGGGATGGTAGCTGAAGTGGTTGAAACAGATGAATTCTCTGTGGACAGTGTCCATTCAGAAGGAGGGTCCTGACAGCCGAGTTGCAAAATACTTGCCCTTGAGAGGCACAGGAGAGAGCAGAGCCAGGGGCACGTGAGGCTGGAAGGCTCAGCACCACGAAGCCATGGGAAGGCAGTGGCAGAGGAAATGTCTGAGGCTGCAGAAGAGCAGGGAGCTTGAGGAGGGGAAACCCACACCCCACCGTTGCTGGTGAGCAGTGGCCTTCATCGGGAGGTGGCACTGGACTTGGGGATGAAGTCAAGCTTTGGGGACTTAGATGGTGCTTAGGGAGACAACTGGTGCAAACCACCGTGAGAAGTTTGATGATGTGAAGAGCACGGCAGGGACTGTACCTAGGAACCACCAAGGTGGGGAGGGTCTGAATGGCCCTGAGGTGGCCAACTGGGGCAGCAGCTGGGGTAGAGGAGAGAGCCTGGTGTATTTGAGGGTGGGAGCCCAGGTTCCCTTTGTGAAATGGGTATTGAGATTAGTGGAGGGGTTCCAGTCAAGACCTAGCATGTCGTAGTAGGTGCTCATTAGAGGGGAGCTGTTATCATCAGCAGCAAAGCAGAAGGGAAAGGGGAGACAGAGATGCTTTTGGACTGGAAGGAGCACTCCCCAAAGAGGGAGGGTGGAATCGTAATCTGTGAAATGTGAACGTGAAACCTGGGGAGGGAGGGTGTACTCCCACTAGGAGAGACGGAGGAAAGGGGGGAACGCAGTCGGATTGCGAGAAGGTGATGAGAGAGAAGGAGCTCGTGGCCAGCGGCCTCAGTCTTCTAAGAGAATAAAACAGGCCAGTTGGAGAGAGGGTGTGGGGGCTGGAGATATATAGGGATGGAGGATTGAGGAGGGTGAACGTTGTGGAGAAGCTCTCGAGGGGTCTGTGGAAATCCTGGGCTTGCAGGGCGAGGCGATGGGCTCTCCCACGTGGGGTCCCTCCTTTCTCTTCCACCAGGGCATCCCTCAAGCAGTGTTCATTGGCCACGACTGGGCCGGCGTGCTGGTGTGGAACATGGCTCTCTTCTACCCCGACAGAGTGAGGTGAGCAGGCCACGCATAACCAGCATCTGGAGAGACCGGACTTAAATGCCTTGAAAACTGTCCCTCGGATCTCCCTCCCACAAGACTTCTTGAAAACTAATGGGTGATGTGGGAAAGTGACCCCACCCAGATCCTCAGGGCCCGTTGACAAGTTCACTAGGAGCTCTCGTCTTAGGGAGCAGCACCTGTGCCTGTTACTGGTCCTGGGACAAATAATCCAGGACCTGAGTGGCTAGTGGGAGATCCATGGCAGACTCGGAGGGAATAGGTGAGGAGGAAGGTGCCCGAGTGCAGGAGAGAGTGCTCCTCTGGGTGGAGTCAGAGCACCTGCCCTTCCATCCTGCCCCAAAGTGGCTATGGGGCAGATCACTTCACCTCTCAGGCCTGCCTCCTCAGCCGCAGGCGGCAGTGAGAACTCCTATCTGGACATGGCGTCTCGCCCTCACCATCAGGCGGCACATGACCACGAGAGAGAGAGGCATTTCCAGTCGCCAGCAGCAGCTCCAGATGTCAGGTCTGGAACCCAGACAGTGGATGGCTTCGTGGCTGTACCCCTTTTGGCTGGCAAGTCACAGCCAAAATCGGCCTGAGCCCCACCTAGCGAGTTAGGTAAACATGGTTCTCAGCAGCCCTCTGCATCCCAGCTGATCCAGTTATTTTCTCAATAGCTAAGTTTCTGTCCAGAGAACTGGGTTCAGCCTCAGCCCGTGCTCACATGGCCAGGTTACATCCAAGACTAAAAAGAATCAAACGTTTCCTAAAGTATTTTTTTATTAGTTGCTCATGACAATACAATGATCTTTTTTTTTTTTTTTTGAGAGAGAGAGAGAATTTTTTTAATATTTATTTTTTAGTTCTCGGCGGACACAACATCTTTGTATGTGGTGCTGAGGATCGAACCCGGGACGCATGCATGCCAGGCGAGCACGCTACCACTTGAGCCACATCCCCAGCCCCCAATACAATGATCTTGACATATCATACATTTGAATCAAATGGGGTATAATTTCTCATTTTTTCCAAGTATACAGGTTGCAGAATCACATTAGTTATATGGCCACGTATATACATATTTTTTAAAAAGTTTTTGTGCTCCTGTTCTGCTGATCTTTCTAACATCCCTGCCCACCCTCGGCAATGGAAACAAGAGCTTGGTTCTTAAATCAAGTTAACCAAACAGTTGCTCTGTGGGCAGGACATGTGCTTTTAGGAATGAACAAGAGGAACTATAGCAAGAAACTACCTTAAAGGAGATTAAAGAAAAAAAAAAAACACCTTGTTGTTTTACTAAACTTAATCTCTCCCATGAGGATTAAAAATTTTGCCCAAATGACGTGAGATCCAAGGCCCCTCGGTGTGCTCTGGTTTCCGGTTCCACTTCTTGTTCTCTGGTGTGTCCACGGTGGCCTTGGCAGTGGTGGCTGTCACTTCGGCTATCACTGGGCAGCGTGCCGCTGCAGTCCCCAGAGGCGGAGGAACCAAGACCTTCTTCCAGGGCAGTCTGTGATGGGAAACAGTCTTCTGGATGGGAGCAAACCTGACCTTTAAGAATATTGGTGACAACATTGGCCTGCACTTCCCTAACCAGATAATAAGTGGGAAAATAGCCCCCATAGGGGAGCATCTCTTTCCATCCTTTGTTTGATTTTCTACTGAGATAAGCTGTGGGCTTATTTAGTTCAGGGCTGCTCACTCATTGGCCCAAGAAGACCCTTTGACATCCTTCTTGTCTTTGCCAGTCACCTGGAGACTCTGCTCCCACCAGAGGCTGTGTTTTTCCTCATTTTACAATGACAATTTTTTTTATATGTGGGGAATAAATTATGTGTGAAGTTTATTTTTTTAATATATATATTTTTAATTTTTTTAGTTGTAGTTGGACACCATACCTTTATTTTATTTATTTATTTTTATGTGATGCTGAGGATCGAACCCAGGGCCTTACCCGGGCTAGGCAAGAGCTCTACCGCTGAGCCACAATCCCAGCCCCTGTGTGAAGTTTATTAAAAAAGAAAACCCTTTTACCCTCAGAATATTTAGTAAAAACTAAAATTTCTTGATCTGTGTCCTAAGTAATACTTAAAATAGGTTTGCTATTGTGTCATTAGAAGCCTATAGCTGTCCATATAATTTATTTTGTACTGTAATCTGTACCACCCTCGATTGCAGCCACCAGCCATGTGGCTATCGGTCTTAAAATGTGGCCAATCAAATTGAGTTTACCATACATGAGAAACACCAACCAGCTTTCAAGGGCGTGCAAAAAAAAGAATAAAGAAAGAAATGTGAAATAGCTCATTAATGATTATTGATTATATGAATCATGTATATTGAATTATTAATATTATAGATCTCTTTGGTTAAATGTTAAAATTTAATCTTTCTTTTTATTTATTTTATGGTGGCTAGGGGTAAATTTTTTTTAAGAATTTTGTTTTTAGTTGTAGATGGACACAATACCTTTATTTTATTTGTTATTTTTATGTGGTGCTGAGGATCAAACTCAGTGCCTCACAGTGCTAGGTGAGCACTCTGCCACTGAGCCACAAGTCTAGGGATAAATCTTAAGTTTCATTTGTGGCTCAATTATATGACATCGGCCAGCACTGGCCCGAACCACACCGCGCCTCTCCCAGTTTATTTCCTTGGCCCTCCTGATCGGTTTTCCCTGGTCCCTGTCTCCTGCTGACACTCTCTCCTCTGATCTCGGCTGCAGGGAAGCTTCCCCAGGCTGGGTGGGGAAGGGAATCCTTTCCAGACCAGGCCAACTAACTATCCTGTCAACTCTGCTTTCCAGCTGGGTCTCAAGCCCAGCCCTTCTTATTTCTGATCCTTGTAAGGGTGGCCAGGCAGCACCTCCGCTGACCTCTGTGCCCTGGACTCCTGCTGTGTCACTGCTGGATCAGTCTCCCCCCCGCCCGCCCCCCCCCCCCCCCCCCCCGACTCTGAGCCGGTCTCCCCTCTGCTTGGAAGCCCTCATGGTTTCCTGTCTCACAACATCAAGTCCAGACTCTGGGCCCTTCGTGTCCAGGCTCCCACTGGCTTTTGTTTTTATTCCCCCACTAAACGCTGGGCTTCTGACCAGTCTCCTCCCTCCACCCAGTAGGACTGCAAACTTCGGTCCACTTCCAGACCCTGCTCCTGCTTCCTCGGATGGTCCTGTCGGGTGTTTTCTCCCCCAACTCTCTCCACCCTCAAAGGTCAAGTTCAAGTGCTCTCTTATTCCCGAGGCCCTCCATGATGTCCAGTTCAGACCTTCTTTATGTCCTTTGGACTCTCATGGTGTTTCCTGCAATTCTGTGGCTCTATCACAGTCGGCCTCATGATGCAGTCATCTGCGCATTTCTCTCTCTGTGTCCTTATTAAATTATAATGAACTCTTTGGAGGAGAGAGGATGTGCTTTATTTATTTTATGTTTTCCCTTCCCTAGTCTATAACATGGAATTATGCTCTACACCAAGGAGACACAGTGAGTGGATGAAGGAATGGGGAAAAAGTGAATAGTGAATACATTCTTCAATTGAGAGATCCAGCCAGGTGCTTGTAATCCCAGTGACTCAGGAGGCTAAGGCAGGAGGATCACAAGTTGGAGGCAGGTCTCAAAATAAAATTGGACCCTGCCTCAAAATAAAAAATAAAAAGAACTGGAGATGTAACTTAGTTGTACAGCCCCCCAAAAAAAATAAAACTAGGAAGAGATCCAAGTGTCTACATCACCTAGTCAGTCTTGATGTGGTGTGTGTAGTATGGGTGTGTGTTTGTCTTGGCAGGTAGGTGAGGAAATATTGCAATTGAGTGGAGGAAAATCCCACTGGTTTAGGATCCAAATGTATCTAGTTCTAATCCCATTATCCCACACACTTCTGGTGGGAGACCTGGCAGGTGTAGTTTTTGACATGCAAGGGCCTTCCTGGTTCTTGTAGACTGTCCTCTTGCAGGCTTTCTGACTTCGCGCCTCTTATTCCTGCAGGGCAGTGGCCAGTGTGAACACTCCCTTCATGCCAGCAAATCCCAAGGTGTCCCCCATGGAGATTATCAAAGCCATCCCAGTGTTTGATTACCAACTCTACTTCCAAGAACCAGTAAGTGTGGGGCATGGAGGTGACTTCTGTCTTTTCCTCCCTGTCCTCCCTCCTCCTCCCTCTTGCTTTATCTCTGTCCCCTTTAATTTTCTGTGGCATTAGTCAGAAGTGATTTTTCAGCCTGGCTTGGGTGCAGCTGGCTGCAGAGCTGGTCCTTTTCCGGTTGGTGGTGCATCTCTGTGTGTTTGGGATGGTGGGAGGGGAGGGGCCTGGGTGGAGGGATGGCTCTGCACTGGTTGTCCTGCTTCTCTGAAATTGAGGAGTTGGGGTCTACATGCTCACTGGGAACTGCCTGCCCTTGCTTTTCTGGCTGGAAAGCTGGAGACATCTGTCTCTCTTGGTGGAGACAGCTCTTGGCCTGTCAACAAGGACTTAGTGTATCTGCTCATGGAGAGCTGAGTTTTGCAATTATGTCACTGAAAACCAAAAGTCCTGCAGCGGGTCCCAAGTGTGCTGAGTGTGCCCTTAGGTGCAGCTGCCAAGTGTGTTAACCCATGCACCACAAGACGCCTGTCAAAGGTAGCCCCTGGACCATGGATGATACACATGTGGGTTGTCACTGCCACCTTTGATGGGGGTTCACTGAGCATCATGGTCTCCTGCTCGGGAATGGCAGAGATCCTTCCTCAACCCAGGCCCTAATGAAAGAGCCACACACCCTGCGCCACTGCACTAGACTGGAGAATGTCTCCCAACCAGGCACTCTGCTCTCCCGCCTCCTGGTTAGCACATCATAACTTCCATCTGGGAGTGCCTGCTCCCTTCAACCTGGCCTTGAAGCCTGTCCCAGGCTGGAGACTGCTTCCTCCAGGATGTCCCCCTCTTCCAGGAAGAAGTCCCACCTCCACCATGAGCAAATAATCCCCGTGCTCTTGACCCTGCCGACCTGTGAATGGGAGCTCCTGGAGGCTCCTGGAGCGCAGGGACTCATTCGGCTTGCACAGGCTCTATGGCTGCTCCTGGGGTAGAGTAGGGTCTGAACATAGATTCCCAGAGAGAAGAATCCTAAAACCACATCTACGAAACAGTCTAGTGACCCGCGGGCCCTTGTCCTCGCACACTCTGAGGGGTCACCTTGTTTTGTTCTGTACTGGCTGCCCTCCAGAGCTGCGGATCTGTGCCTTGGGAGCAGGGCAGGAGAGCGGCCATTCATCACGAGGCAGCGCTGCTCTGCCCTTGGAGATTTCTGATGAAGCCCCGTGGGCCCCTTAATTACGCTGCCGCCCATTTGTGAGATTCAATTACGGTGGAGATCAATCGTGGCCTTCTGCAGCGTGCTGAATGCCAGGGAGACGGGCAGCTGACCAGGACTGGTTCGAGGTGATCGATGCAGCCCTGGCCAGCCTGTGTCACCCTCAGCCACGACTCTTATTTATTGAGGGCCGTCCCCATCCCAGAGCAGCTGCTCTTCCTGAGCTGGGGGACGCATTTCAGTGCTTGGAGGGACCCACAGGGCATGGGCAGGGCTTTGTCCTCACAGGGGCCTGGGTAGCTCCAAAGGGCCAGGAAGGAATCAAAGAGCTCAGAGGCAAATAAACCTGTGCTCGTCAAAGTCCACCAGGCCGACAGGGAGAGTGGGGTAGAGGTGAAGGCCGGAAAGAGGAGCAGATAAGAGCGTTTGTTCTCTGGCTGCCACCCAGCTGATACTGACACTCATTTACAAAAGCCAAGGCTGATGTTTACGTCCCACAGACCAATGACAAATGCCCTCCTGTCTGACTAGCTGGACAGGGGCTCCTCCTTTTGGCTCCTGAGACTGGAGTTAAGGGATGGACTTTAGACTGCAACACACATAGTTTCAAGCCCCAGTTCTGGCTCTGATGAGCTGGGAATCTGCTCCCCAGAGCCTCCATTTCCTTACCTGTAAGATGGGGGTTTTGTAAGAATTAAATGAGATAATGCTTGTTCTTACCATGCTTGATGCCTAGGAAGAATATCAATCCATGATCATTATCATTATTATTTTCTACATTCTTAACAATATTAAGTTCTACAAGATTGTCTGTTTTTGGTCTGGTCTCCTCACCATCTGTGGGTTCCTTATGGACACATTCTGTCCCTCATTCATGTCTTTATTCCCACTGCCAAAGAAAGGCAATAGCAGGGCGAGGTGGCTGGGAAGAAGAGCAGGAAGGAAGAGGCAGAGGGGGAGGTGGGCGCCCAGTGGGCCTGCTCCTGTCGCCTCAGTCCTGTGTGGGGTCTGTGCCTCTGGTGGGATGGTCTTCTCTTCTCATTTATGCAGTGGCTTTCGAAGGGAAGGATACGTCCCAGGTGTTGTGTGTGGTGTGTTGGCTTTGTGACTGTGTTGAGATCAGCAATACTGGCAGTGCCTCGGTGGCCCAGCCAGAGGAGGCAGTGTACCTGGGGGGTCCCCTGCTGGGATGGACTCTCTGCGGGGCTCAGGGGCACCCCAGAGGACCTGGGGATCTGCTTTCTCACCAGCTCCCAGTGAGTGGACACTGCTGCTCCCAGCACCAGCCCCCAGCAGCAAGGCTGCCCGGCCCAGCAGCTCTCTGCCTTCGCTGTATGATTAAGCATTTGACAAGTTAGGGACTCGTTCCCCAGGAAAATGTGCATGCTAAATCCTGTGGCAGTTTCAAGATGCTGCAGACTTCCTGAAGCCCACTTTAAGGATCCCTGACTGTTTTTTTAGGAACACTCCCTCTCCATCTTTATCCCCAGGTTAAGGAGTCTCAGCGCATCCCCAGCCCTTTCCTCTCTCAACCCGCCCACCTGAGTCTGCTCCTCTCCCAGGGCCCAGCTCCAGGGCTGTCCTTTGCTAGAAGCTAACTGCAGTCTCTGGGGCAGCCAGGTCTACTGTGCCGTCCTCTGCAGTCCTGTAGGCTGCGTTATCCTCCATGTTTTACCACCTGCCTCCCCCCTCAAGTACACAGAGCTCGTTCTCATCTCTACATCCCCCACAGAAACTGGCCCATACTGGAAGCCCCATAAGCATTTGATAGATGAATTAATGAGTATGGACTCTCCACACAGAGCACCGGTCAAAATGTCTCTGACATTTAAATCTATGTGTGACAGTCAACTCCTCACCCACACTACCACAGCATCTTTTTTGCAGTAGATATGTGTCTTATGAATGTTAATTTCAAAAGCACAAGAAAAAGGAAAAAGGAGGTGGAAGAGAAATTAACAGACACGCAGCCCCACGCCCTCCCCTCCTTCTCTGCTCCCCATCCCCTGCAGCCAAGCAGTCAGGAGCCACAATTTGGCCTGCTGGAACTGGAAGGAATTAAGCAATTACATGTAATAACACCTCCACGGGGCAGAAGAACCTGGTGATTCGTCACCACAAAGGATGCGAATCCAGCTCTTGAACAATGGGGCTTTGCTGCTCTGTTCTTTAGAAGACAATCCATCGGCAGCTTCTGGTCTGTAATAACTTTGGTCCAAATCAAAAGAGTTGGATCTGAAGTTACTACAGCAAAACTGAGATGCTTGAACACCCAGCTTTGGACTCATCGCTTTTGACCTTCAGCCCTGGTCTCCTCGGAGAGTCTGCCGAGCCTTCTCTCCTCTTAACACCCTTCAGCTGTGGCCACCCATTGCTGTGCCAGCCTCTTCTCCCTTCCCTTTAGAGGGATCATTGCAAGTAACACATTCTCATAGCAGGAGTTTGGGGGAACATAAAGGAAGCAGCACCCATGAACCCACCTTGGGGAAGGGGGGATACTGTTAGCACCTTGTATTTTATTTCAGTCTTTTTAAAAATGTGTCTCAAAATGGATACTAAAGTTTCATATTCTCATGAAACTCGGGCTGCGTGGGTTGGGGCTTCGTGCTTTCATTCAGATGGGGAAGGGGACTGGTTTCCAGAATGTCAGGGGGTCCTTCACTTTGTCTTCTCGACTGTCGCAGGGTGTGGCTGAGGCTGAACTTGAACAAAACCTGAGTCGGACTTTCAGAAGCTTCTTCAGAACCAGTGATGAGGTGAGCAGTCAGGGAGGAGGGTGGGGGGGGGGGAACGGGGCTGCTCTGAAGAAGGGGCTACCTGAGGGCCACAATTTGGCGCTCTCGTCTTTGACTTCTGCGGTCAGGGTGATGGGGGTCCTCACTCTACTGTTCCCTTGTTAGTCGAGAAAAGTCACACAAGACCAAACAGTGATTGTAGTAGTGATGGTTTGGAAATCACACCATTATCACTATTACCATCTTAATATGGGTTCTGAGTTATCCAAGTCCCAAACTAACCCTAACCCTAGCCCTTTCTTGAATGCCCCAAAAAGTTTAGAATGCTTCACCTCCACAGTGCACGCCTCCTGCCTAGCATCCGAGGTCTTCCTCATTAGTGTTGTGTGCACAGTCAGTGCCTATTAGGCTTTCCCATGTCTCCAGTTTCTCTGCTGGTCACGTCTTCACCTCTCATTCATACTGTGTTAAGTTTCTTTTTTCCTGGGGTGCCTCCTTTGGTAGTTTTCTCAATAAGTCTGTTAGCAGACTGTTGGGGCCTGAAAATATCTTTACTTTTACTTTTGATCTTGAAGAATGGTTTATCTAAGTATAAAATTCTCTCTGTTATTGCTTTTGAGAAATCTGTCTCAGGTGTTCAATCCTCTGTATTTACTAATTGTCTTTAGGTAATGAATTGTCTAAGACACTACGGTGTCTAATCTACCATTTACCCTTCTTTGAAGTTTAATTTTTAATTTCAATGAATAGCTTTTTTTTTAATTTATGAAAGCTTTATTTGGTTCTTTTTTAAAGCATTCTGATTTTTTGTGGTTTTGTTCTATTTTTATTATTCAGTTCCTTCCTTTGTGTATTTCTTTTTTGGGGGGATACTAGGGATTAAACCAAGGGGCCCTTGACCACTGAGCCCTTTTTTTGAATTTTATTTAAAGACAGGGTCTCCCTGATTTGCTTAAGGCCTCGCTAAATTGCTAAGGCTGGCTTTGAACTCGAGATTCTCTTGTCTCAACTTCCAGAGCCACTGGTATTATAGGTATGCACCACTGCACCCCCTCCTTCTTTGGTGTCTTTAACCATTTTAAACGTTCATTTCTCTCCCTCTCCCTCTCCCTCCCTCCTCCCTCTCTTTCCTTCTCTCTCTCCCTCTCTCTTTCTCATCATCTACTGTTTTTTGGAGAGTTGAGTCTTCTTACTATTTGCTGCTGCTCTCTTGCTCTGGGGCCTTGTTATGTGTGTGTGAGTGTGAGCTTTGTCATCTTAGTTGGGTGCTCATCTTTAGCACCACTTAGTCTGTAGCAGTCTCCTCTCTCTGAATTGAGGAAATGACCCTCTTGAGTGTCTGAGCATTTCTTCTGCCAAGCATCCTTTGGCATTACCAGTTATACCTTGGGGTTTCCAGATCATGCAGACAGTGCAAATTCAAATGCAAGCACGTGTGAAGGCAAGCCTGTAGCTATGAATCTTAGAGGTGCTCCTAGTACCAAGCTGATGTGGATAAACTCCTTTGAGATGTGTCAGGATGGGAGGATTTTTTCCTAGTCCTCCCCGCACCGTGTTTTTATTGGTGCATTGGAGTTGTTTATGATGGTGGGATTTGTGTTACACATTCATCCTTACACACAATATAGCAATATAATTTGGCCAATATCATTCCTCAGTATTTCCCCTCCCCCTTTCTCCCAATCCATCCTTTAACTGAGGATCCAGCACACCAAGGACTCCAGACTTACTGGATTCACTTTGGAGGGACAGGGGCATCTCATTTTTACTTCCCTACCTGCTGTTGGCCTGAGATCTCATCTGTTGCTCCCTTTGGTTGACAACCCCAGGACTTGACATTACCAAGATCTGTGAGCAGCCTCGGTCCAGAGTCCTAAAAATGTTCCTGTCTCTCCTGGGGGCTTAGCATGTTCCCACGGAGTGGTCCCTTCTCACCCATCATTTCATTTTCTGTGGTTTTCAGTTATTCTTGGTCACCCATAGTCCAAAAATATTAAGTGGGAAATTCCAGAAATAAATTGTAAGTTTAAAATCATGCACCATCCTGAGTAGTGCGATGACGTCTCATGTTGTCCCCAGGGATATGGATCATCTCTGTCTCTCATAAGGTGTCTTGGGAGTGAAAGAGAGAGGACACAATCATGTGACTTTTATTACCGTATTGTTGTAATCAGTCTGTTTTATCATTGCTGGTGTTGATCTTTAATGAATTAAGCTTTATCTTAGGTGTGCACATACAAAACAATGCGTGGGCAGTGTTCACGCATCCTGCACTGAGGCCTTGGACACGTCGCCCACTCCTCAGGGCTCTGCTGTGGTGCTCCGGTGTTTTGTTGTGGCAGGATGACCTGCTCCAGTGCCTGTTTCATTCATGACACTCCTTCCAACTCTTCTTCCTGCAGGGCTTTCTGGCTGTGCACAAAGTCCGAGAAATGGGTAAGAGTCCTGCCTAGCAGAGAAGGGTCAGCTGGACACTGCTGTGGCAGAAGCCCGAGCCTCCCTTCCAATCCTGAACTTGGCTTGCCCAGCTCATGTCCCTGCAGGGAGGTACTTGGTGCTCACTCTGACCCTGACCCTGGCCTGGTCACACCACCTCAGGCTTTCCTCTAGGGAGCTGGGACCAAGATCTTCAGTAGCTGGAGCTCCGAGGACCTTTAGAGCTTGGCTGGGACAGTCCGCCCTCTACTGAGGAGGACGTGAGCCCAGGCTATGGGATCACCTGTCATGTGCGAGGAGGATGGGACTAGACCCCACCCTCCGTCCTGGCCCCCCAGGTATTCCTTCCCCAGGCTCCTTGCTCCAGCCATTCCTGCTCCCTCCCCTGAGACGGCCCTTGTTCACCCCGGTGGCTGGATATAAGTGGAGCTTGGGTGGGAGCTCATCCACGCCTACAGCCAGCACTGTTCCCACAAAACCTTATATTCCCCCCAACATGATGCCCTTGCCACTATCCACCTGTGTTTTATTAGTAGTGAAGATCACCGCCACTTGCCTAAGCACCTACAGTGCGCCCCAGGCACTGGGCTCATTTATCATCCCCAGTGGTGCCCGGATGCTGTCTATATTACACATGGAGAAGATGGGTCCCAGAGGGGTGACATGGCCAGGAGGGCCCAGCGGGGCTCACCCCTCTGATTTCCATCCTGCCTCCACCCTCTTCGTCCACTCATTCATTGGTTTGTTCCTCAAATGTTCTGCGCACACCCTGGGGAGCAGAGCTGGCTGTCGCAGCAGAGCTGGCTGTCGCAGCAGAGCTGGCTGTCGCAGATATGCAGGCACCACAAGCAGAGCGGGGAGGCAGATCAGCAGTAACAGAGTGGAGGAAACAGGCAGGGTGCGCGGAGGGGGCACAAGGCCCAGCGGGCAGGAGCACCAGCCTGTCACGGGCCCACGGCTGGCCACTTACCCTTGACCTGCAGCAGGCAAACCTGGAGTGACCTGCCTGTGCCTCCAGGCTTTTGAGTCTGATAATGGCGAGCTGGTCCCACTCAGGCGCCAGTGTTGATAACCCTGGGGGCTGCTGGGGGCTGCTGGGAGGCTGCATTGTCCCCAGGCTGCTCTCGGTCACCCTGGGTCACTCTTGGGGCATGAGAGCTGCCAGGACACAGTGCACCTCTGACAACCAGATGGGACTCCATGCTGAGAACCATAGGAGGTCTGTGAGATCAGAAGGTAGCAGCACGGGAGCCCCTGGCCTGGGTTCTTCCTGGCCAAGAGGGAAACCAGACCAAGCACCTGTGGATTCGGGACTCTCTGAGGGACAGAGTTAGTCCAGCTGTTCAGAAAAGGCTCAGTCCAAGGGCGAGTGGGAGTGGGAGGGCATCAGGGCCCTGAGTACGACGGACGTCTGCCTGAGCAGTGTCATCCTGGAGCTGAGTGGTGGGCACATGCTGGGAGCAGGGGTATGCTGAGGTTTGTTCCAGAGCAATGGTGGCAGCTGGCGACATTGAGGCCAGTGTGGGGGATACGTCTGGGCTCCAGAGTGACCGTGAGATCACAAGCTTGGTGCTAGAGTGGGCATGGGCTCAGTGAGAGCAGGAAGAGCAGCGATGCTCCCTGATGGGACGTGAGAGGCACCCAGGTGCGCAACCTCGGCTGGGAGCCCCAGCCGCAGACCTGGATTCCTGGCCTGCGGCTGGAGAGAAAGCAGGTGGCTTCCTGCAGGAGGACTCTTTGTGAATACCCCGGAAGAGCCCAGCCTCAGCAAGATGGTCACGGAGGAGGAAGTTCAGTTCTATGTGCAGCAGTTCAAGAAATCTGGCTTCAGGTAAAGAGGACAGTACCCCACCCAGAGGCAAGCCGGTGGGTGGAGAAGGAGGCTGGCTCAGGGTGGGGACCCAGCTCCCCTCCACTGCAGCCCCCATGAGTGCCTGGGCCGCCTCTGCTTGAATGCCGCAGTGTCAGAGGCTCGCTGCCGTATGTGCCCAGCCTCGTTCTGGGTGGCCCAGCTGTTCTTTCTTTGTGCCTGTGGGTCCCAGCAGATCAGAGGATTTTAATTATTTTTCAGTCACAACTCCTCTGAGAATCAGATGGTAACGCTGGTTCTGTCTTCAGAAAAAAAATATATATATATATATAAATCAAAAATAGCATACACCTCTGTCACAGGCCTCTGACACCGTTCCACAACCTCCCACTGTCCCTTTGCAGTGGGTTCCTGGAGCAGGCCAGTGTCTTCTGGGTGGTGAGGGCTGATCCCAGCTCTTGTCCTCAGCAGTCTCCACAACCCTGAACACGTCCCTCCAAGAGCCAGGGTAGTCCCACAGGGCCAGCTCCCATGGGTCCCAAAGCCCTCTCTGGCTGAGCTCCTGTGGCTGCACCGGGCCTTGCTGGGTAGAGCTGGGCGAGTGTGCCCAATGCCAGGCATGAGTCCAGGGTCTGTCCTGCACTGCAGAAAGCTGGGCCCCCCCCCCCCCCAGAATGGCTGGCTGTGTGCAGCGCGGGCTCCTTCCGGGAAATAGCAGTCAGGCGCTCATCTTATGTGACTTTCTGATCCATTCTCCAGAGGCCCCCTCAACTGGTATCGAAACATGGAAAGGAACTGGCAGTGGGGCTGCAGGGGCTCTGGACGGAAGGTGAGTGCAGTGTCCCTCCCCATCCATCCCTGCCCGCCCCTGCTGCCCTCCCAGGAGCTCTGGGGCTTCTGTCGGCCCCACCTGGTGGAGCCTGGTGGGAACCCGGTGGGGTGGACAGACCTGCATCTTGCTCCTTTCTCCTCCACTCAGGAGGCTTCCCTTGCTGATGCACCCCTCAGATGGTGGAGGGTGCCCAGGTCTCCTGGTGGTGGCCCAGGCCAGGATAGCAAGTGGGCCACATGACCACGTAGTGAAGTGGGTCATGGAGCCCCAACCACAGAGGAGCACTTGGTCCCCTTAGGGAGCCAGGTGTTAGCCTCTTGTCATGTTTGCTTTGGTTTTGTCTGAGTCTCAGTTTTCTCATTTGTTGAGTAGATCTCTGGTGGGAAAGGAAGTAAGTTTCCATCCTAGATGTTAAAATCTAGAGGAAAGCTGCACTGTCCCCAGCAGGACAGCACAGGGAGCCTGGGCCACTGCATGGAGTGGATGTCCTGCCGTTCCAGGCAGCATGCCAGGCCTCGGATACTGTGGTTGATGCCGCAGGGATGGTCTTGACCCCCAGAGTAGGTCCTGAGACCACAGAATGTGCAGCACAGTGGCTAAAAGCATGCTGGGAAGCAAGTCAGCCCACCTCTAATTCCTGTGTGATGTGGGAAAAGACACTTCTTGATCCACTGTTGCCTCTTCTGCAATGAGGAAATGACAAAAATAAAGCCCCCCACCCCCAGCTGCCCATGGGCAAAATGCATTGATGCATGCAAAGTGTTAAGAACAGTAGGTGGCCTGTCGTAGTCATTCATGTTCATTGTCGTTATCACCATTGTAATCTCTGATTGAAATTACCAAACTGCAGTTGGATAGGCAAGATCTCTGGTGGCCTGGACAGAAGTAAGAACAAAGGTGTTGGGAAGGTGAACCCAGACGGTGCCATGGTTGGGAACTCCTTTCCTCTAGGGTCACCATCCAATCTTCCTCACGCCTCTCCCACATCTTCTCCTGCCCCTGCCACAGTTGACAGGGGCATTCTAGAGTTTACAGAACCCCATAGCAGTGGCTTGTGGTTAGTTCCAGCCACAGAATCACTTCTGCATTTCCTTTAGTTCCTGGAACATCATGGAGGAGGGGTCAGGTGAGGAGCACATTATTACACGTAGGTGAAGAAACAGCAAATCCCCAGCACAGCCACGCCCAGTCATCAGGCAAGGGAGGGTGGTAGGTGGGACAGAGCATGGCCACACCCAGCTGTCAGGTGTGGGAGAGTGGTGGGTGGGACAGAGCATGGCCACGCCCAGTCGTCAGGTGTGGGAGAGTGGTAGGCTGGACAGAGCATGGCCACGCCCAGCATTTGGGCGTGGAGAGTGTAGGCAGTTCACAGCTTGGGGAGGTTTCCGGGACCCAATGTGCCCTTTGTTTGCAGCAGATCAAGGCCAGGTCATTTCTATTGCTCTGATTCCACATGGGCGACTGCTATGGCCCCACCTGCCTCTGGAATCCTGGTCGCCCTTTTTGAGCATTTAATTCAGAAAAAATGAATCTTGACCTTCATTCAAGGGCATCTTTCCTTCCTAGTGCCATCGAGAATCAGTTTCACGAACATCAGTCTCAGCGGGCCAGCACATGTTCTGACAGATGTCCCCACACATGTGTTGGTTGCTACATTCTAAATGCAGCATCCTAAAGATCTCCAGAAATAACAATGACCTGTCCTGCAGAGCTCCTCAGAAACATAGCCAGGGCTCCAAGGGCAGCCACCAGGGTCTTTCCCAGGGGTTTCAGAGTGGAGATCTGCCCCAGGCATAAAAGCCTGGCATGATGGGTGGCAGAAGGCAGCCTGCTGGCCACTCCTGTAGCCCATTCTCTTCCCAGATCCTGATCCCAGCCCTGATGGTGACAGCAGAGAAGGACGTTGTGCTGACCCCTCAGATGTCCAAGAACATGGAGGACTGGGTGAGGGAATGGCCCTGCATGGGGATGGGGTGTCCTGGGAGGGACAGTAGCAGAGGACACATCTGTCCTGACAGACAGGAGGGTCAGCTGAAGCCCTGCCCTGATGGGGACCGTCGCTGACATCACTGTCCCTTTGGGCTGGCCCTTCCTGCCCCTCACTGATGTGGGCTCTTGTTCCATTCTCGGTCCTTTCCTGGGTAATGCAGGGTTCTGGGGGTGGGAGGTGGAGAGGCCTTTAGGGAGCAGCGAGGAAGGTGCGCCCTCCCAGGGGGCCTCTGCTGCTCTTTGCAGCAGCCTGAAGCCCCACCCACTTGCGTCCTGCCGCTGACCTTTCTGGATGGGTTTTCTTTCAGATCCCCCACCTGAAAAGGGGACACATTAAGGATTGTGGGCACTGGACACAGATGGAGAAGTAAGGAGATGGAGGGCCCCTGAGGGAGGGTGAAGCAAGATTCTCCATTCACCTTCCCGAAAAGCCTTGCAGGTTTCTTTCTGCCCTGCTCTGCCTCGCTGGCCGCTCACCCTACACCGCTCCTCTTTGGCACGGGAGAGTGAGTTCAGAGTGTGAATTGCCTTTCATTTCTCTTCCAGGCCCGCTGAGTTGAATCAGATCCTCATTGAGTGGCTGCAGGCTAATGTCAGGAACCCACCAGTGGTTTCAAAGATTTAGCCTGTGGCAGTAGCCGGCAGCGCTCCATCTGCTGGGAAGCCCTGTTTGTATCCAGATGTGGCCTCCTGTGCACCTCTCAAGACCAGTGGCTTTGTTCCAAGGGATTTGCCCCAAAGTGGTCTTCACATGAAGTTAATCAAATATGCTGTGATTTTAAATCCAGGAGGAATCACCCGTAGATTGCCTGGGTACGATGCATCATCACTTCATCTCTGAGGGTGGTTAGTGCCCTGTGGGGACAGAATGCAGTACCCACCTGGTCACGTTGACTGACCAATTTATAGTTTTGCAGCCAAGTCTGCAGTTCATTTTGAAGTATTTCAGCAGAGATTGGGATCCTTTACTCAATAAATCTAAGATGGCTTTGCTCCTGCTCTCTCTGTGCTCTTGGGAGAGTGGGCCAAAGTTGGAAGAATGCTGCTTTTTTCATTATCAGAAACAGCTCATTCGAAGGAAGCTTTTCCTCCACTCTTGGGCTTTGCCATGATCTCCAGGGTGCTGCATCATCCAGACCAGTGCCGGCCATGGGAGCCTTCTGGAAGGATGCAAGCGGTCTGTAGCAGCTGGCCTTTCAGAGCTGGCTGAACGCTTCCATAGCAGAGTTTTCTCAGGTAGTGATGCACACTTTGAGTATTTAAAATGTGCTCGTGAGACTAAGGAAGCAAATTTTAGATTTCATTTGATTTTAATTAGTTTAAATGCAAAGAGACCCCTTCCGTCAGCTGTCACTGCAGGGCTCAGTGCAGATGTAGTCCTGTCTTTCCCTCCAGCCTCTCCTTTCTCTTGTCACATCATTAGGCACCAGGTCACACTCATTTGGTCTCCTGCAATCATCTTGTCTGTTTCCCATTTTGGATGCCAAAGCCCTACAGCAGCAGCCTCCTAAAACAGGTCAGATCTTAAACGCTGCAGTTTGGATCCTCCCAGCTGCCTCCAGGATCAAGCCTGGCCCCTGCTCACTCCCACCAGGCCCATCACTCTAATCCCAATTGTCCTCCAATATCACTGTCCTTGAATCTTGCACACACTGGTTCTCCTTGACGCTCCAACTCTGATTGTGCATTCTTTTCTGGAGTCTCCTCCACTAAATCTCAGGCTGGGTCCTGGGTCCTTCCTACCCCAGCCAGCATTCACAGATAAACGCACACTTTCCTCACTGCACTTTGTGCAGGTAAAGCCCCCAGAGGAAGGGATCTCCCCAGGCAAGTTGCATATTATAATGAGCATAAGTTGACCAGGCAATGTGGGGGGGGGGGGGAGGGTGAAGGCAGCAGGGGCAGTCAGAATGCTAGCAGCATCACCTGCTCACTACTCCAGCGTGCCTGGTCTTACGTATGTCACCTCTGATCCCTCCCAAGGCTCCTTCCCATTTAACAGAGGGGGAAACAGGTGCAGACAACTTGCTCAGGGTCACTTGGCAGTTTGGGGCAGAGCCTGAACTCGAGCTCTGCTAAGTTCTACCAAAAATCTACTTCCTAAATCTGAAGCCAGACCAGCTGGGTCAGACATCTGGTCTGCCGGGTACCTTGAGAAAGGGGTCCTGTGCCTCAGTTTCCTCCCCTATAAATAGGGGACATTGATAGTACCTAGGCCATAGGGAATTGTTGGAACTAAATATGGTAATATACACAGAGTTTCAGGCCAGTGCTTGGCATGGAGTGAGTTCTGGGGGAAGGTTAGTGTGACATTTCCAGTTGATTCCAGAGCAAGACTCACGGGGAACAGCTGTAGGAGCCAGACGACATCATTTTGCTGGTTGACTCTGTCCAAGCTCATCTGTGAGAGACCAAATGGGGGAAAGAAGAATCTTAGAACACCCTTCACAAGAAGACACTAAACAGGAAAATCTGTTTCCCCTGTTAGCTCAGGTTGAAAGATTCGACCCATTAGCCCCCATAAACCATCAAAAGTTCCTCAAGTACATCAGAAATTCTACTCTTCTGGTAAATAAGAGTCCAATGAATCGAGTCCATAACATTGCCTCAAAAATATAGCCAGTGGCGCAAGATTGAAAGCCCAGCGTGAGGCTAGCCTGGAAAAGGTCTCAGGTTGTGTGAGAAAATACCCTCAGCTGTGTCTCTGGGTCTTCTTTGGGGAGCTTTGGGCCATATGTCAATTGCTGCGGTTTTAGCAGCAAAAGGGATTAACCGGGATAGAAAGGGAAGATTTTCAGACCCATTTCATTTATGCTTGCTTGGAGTGTATTCAAAATTAATTACAGAATGCTAGTTTTTATGTCATCACTATAAAGGAATAAGTAACAAGTGAACTGACCTCTGCTAAAAGAAATAGGCTTTTTAATAAGAGTCGTGGCAGTCCCCATATTCTTTTCTGCACCCTTGTACCAGTGGGGTTGTGGTGCTGTGCCCAGGGAGTTATGATCAGTCACACTAGCTGTATCCAAGGTTTCCAAAACACATAGCCTCAAAAAGGGGATTCTGTTAGACTAGCTGGGAGGAAAGGCTATTTCTTTCAATCTTAGGATATGATGAACTCATGATTATACAGTATGTCAAAATAAAATACACAAGATACGATACATAAAAATTTGTTGGTGAAATTAAAGTTGTGAACACCAGGAAATTTCTAGTTTTGAATGCACGTCAGAAGAGTTTTAAATTAATTATATAAATTTCCATTTTTCAGAAACCAGAAAAAGGAAAAAGTAAACCAGAAAGAAAGGAACATGAGAACAAAAATCAACAAAACAGAAAACAAATATATAATAGAACAAAATCCGGACAGTCACATTTGAGGCCTTTTAAGTTAATAAAAACAATAAACTCCAAAATTTAATAATTTAATAAACTACTGTACCCCAAATTTTTAAAAAACCACAAATGATCAGTAATGAGAGTGAAAAGGAGGACATCTCTGCAGATGCCACAGGTTGCAAAAGAATGACTGAGGAGGGGACGGCATTTTGAACAACTTTCACTGATTCATGTGGAAAGGACAACTCCCAAGAATGTACAGGTTCCTTCAGAAACACAATTTTCTCAAACTAACACCAGGGGAAAGAAGTTATCGTAGTATTTTAAAGAAATCAGATCCATAAGTAAAAAGCCCTGTCACAAAGAAAACTCCAGGTCTTAATAGCTCCATTTACAAATACTAAAAAACATGAAAGAAACAGACACATAATAAGAAAGAGCTAAGGTGCCTGGCATGGTGGCACATGACGGTAATCCAGTGGTTTGGGAGGCTAAGGCAGGAGGATTACAACTTCAAAGCCAGCCTCAGCATTTTAGCCCTAAGAAACTTAGTGAGAACCTGTCTCAAAATTAAAAATGAAAAAGGGCTAGGCATGTGACTCGGTGGTAAATTGCCCCTGGGTTAAATCCCCAGTACAAAAAAAAAAAAATGAAAGAGAGAGATAAGGCAACTCCATTAGAAAATGGACCAAAGTTTCAAGCAGGCAATTGCCAAAGAAGCTATATAAATTGTCATTGACATATAAAATTGTGCTCAAGTTTATTAACCACAAGAAAATGCAAATTAAACCCCAAATTCAGAAAACTACAGGCCAATACAAATACATGAAATACGAGGAGAAAAAAGTGTAGGCATCAATGTGGAGGAACTGGAATGTTCAGACACTTCTGGTGGGAGTATGTATTAGTACTACGGAATTGTCTACTAAGACATATCCTGTGATCCATTCTAGAATTAAGCCCAGGAGAAATTTCTACATAAAAGGCATATGCAAGAATTTTTATAGCCAAATATTGTTTTTAATAGTTGGAACTATAAACAAACCAAATGTTCACTAACAGCAAAATGGAAAGACAAATGTTGCTATGGATGGGCCTTACCACCATCCCATTAAAGGAACCCAAATGTAAAGAGCAACTACAATAGTTTTTGAGGTAATGATTGTCAGGGGGCAACTGGGGACTTTGGTGGTCTCTATTTTGATCCAGGTAATAATTACACTGACTTGTTCACTTGAGTATTAATCAAGCTGTCCACGTATGATTGAACTGTACATAAACATATAATATATTATCATATAACATTATTATTAAGAATTGAAAGTTCACTTAAGAAGTCGATCTGTCTCTTCTTAGCTGTTTCACCCACTCTGCCTCTTAGAAGTGAATCTGCTGCTGTCTTGGCGTGGTGGCTGCAGGACTGTAATCCCAGTGGCTCAGGAGGCTGAGGCCTGAGGATTACTGAGGTCAAAGCCAGCCTCAGCCATTTAGCGAGGCCCTAAGCAATTTAGAGAGACTGTCTCGGAACAAAAAAAGGGCTGGGAGCTGTGGCTCAGTGTTTAAGCATCCCCCGGGTTTAATCCCCAGTAATCAAAAAGGTAGAAGGAAAACAGTGGCCTCTCTCCCTCTGGCCCTCCCTCCCGCCTATTTCTTCTTTTTCCTTAGCTTCAAATAGGAGTCGTGCCAGTGGGGTCCTCTTTTGAGAGAGACTCGCTGGCCAAGGCCGCCCAGGTTCAACAGCAGGGCCGCTGGGCTCCGCGCACGTGGCGCAGTCCCTGCCTTCTCGCAGGGTGCGAGGCCTGACCGTACCTCGCGCTCCCAACTGCCCGGTGGCTGGCCAACGGCCACATTGGGACTGGGATCCGGATCGCTAGCCATGTTGCGCGTCCTCCTCCTTCTCGGCGGGCTGGGTGGACTCAGCGGGTACAGCCCCCGCCACAGAGAACACAGTGAGTCCCAGACCTTTCCTGACCTTCGGGCGCGCGTGCTCCCCTCGCCCTTCGCCTCCCAGGGTGCACTAGACATGCGTGGAAAGCGCCTTCCTGCGCGATGCCCGCTCTGGGCCTTGCAGCTGTCCACGACCCAAAAGCTCACCGGGGAGCAGGGCGCTCTCCCACGCCCACAGGGACCCCAGCCCCGCTCCAGGATGGCTGGAGGTTGGGGTTTCAGGTCCTGCTGCGCTCTAGTGATGGTGACCGTGGAGACCCAACTCTGAACTCTCTATTTAGGGGCTCAAAGGGTATGAGTTGTATTTGTTCTGGGAGCTTGGCTTTTGCCCCAGAATTACCAGACCCTGCCTTCTAGAAAGAAGTGAGAATATTGGAAAGATAGTAAAACTGAGAGGTCGCCTACAGAATGCAGAGGATATAACATTTAGATGTGAGAGAATGAAGGGAGCCGTACAACGCGGGGCAATCCTCTAATAAGACATTTTGCACCTTGCAGATTATGAAAGACTACACGTGCAAGTTACGGTTCCAGTGAAAATACGGTCAATTAAAAACGGAGGATTTGAATCACATGTAATGAATTATTAACATTGTTCACGATTTGAAATGATGCGAATATGTTGTTTCCAAGATGTTAATTGGCCATTTTTCATTCATGCACATTTACTGAATTTTATATTTATACTCAATTTTTTTTGAGTGGGAAAGTCTTTTCTAAAAATGAGCCAAGATTATTGTTTCCTAAAAATAATGGTGCAGTGATGTGGGGTGTTAA
This sequence comes from Marmota flaviventris, assembly GCF_047511675.1. NCBI lineage: Eukaryota > Metazoa > Chordata > Mammalia > Rodentia > Sciuridae > Marmota > Marmota flaviventris. Next base: position 169,714,428 of record NC_092500.1, read on the forward strand.
AGCCTGGAGCCCCACCCCCCCAAATGTTTCCCCCTAGGTATCTCTGACCTGATCTGCTGGTCTCTTCTCACCCACCCACCAGCCTATATTTGGAGGAAAAAAAAAATGGGGATGGGGGATAACGATCATTTTATTTAATGATATATGTTATATGGATGATTTTCCCCTTTTGATTGCAAATATGTTAATGGTTAAGATTTTTTAAACTGCTTTCATTCATCTTAGTTTAGGATTAGATTATTCTTGTTTCTCCTTTGAAATAAAAGGCTTTTTAACATGCCCAATCTTATCTGAATTAAAAGCTCCTTTTTTTAAAGTAAGTTCTAGAATCATTTCTGGAGAAGTCAAATATGTTTTGTGAAACCTCACTTTTTCGTTTGGTTGGGAAGTGGATGTTCTCATGATTTAGGTATTCCCTTAGCAAGTTTCCATTCAACAACTTAATCTAGAGTTTTAAGTTTATAACTCTTTATTTTTAAATGAATGCATATCTGTTTATGAAATTTTAAAATCACTTAAGTAGAGAAAAATAGTGAAGCTCTTATAGAATTTTAGGAGTGTATATTAATGCAAAAATATTATGGGCATGTTATTCATTTTAGAAAATAAACAAGAAGTCTGTTTAGAGGGGAATATCTCCAAGCAGGAATCACTGGATTGTTATAAGAGGATGATTTATAACAAGTGAAATAGAAGAAAAATAAAAATATTTCTCTTCAACAGTCAAAATTCAAGACAAAAATGGTTTGTTAATATCTGCATTCTCATGGCATAGAGTATAGTAAGGAAATAATAGTATTTTTGAATCAAAGAGGCTATCACATACTGACTGATTCAATATTACAACAAACATAGCATGAAACAATGTATGTTTAAAATTATCATAATAAAGAATATAGGAGCATAAAAGGAGAATATACGCTGGACACTAGAAAAACTTTTTAAAATAACTGAATGAAGCTTGTAGAAGTGAAAAATACAATATGAAGCTATAAAAGTCAGGAACTAATAGTAGATCAGAGATAGCTGAAGAGAATAAGTGGTGTAACATATATGAGGTTAATGGAAGAGGACAATAGAATTAGAAGCTTAGGTAGCACCATGAGAATTCCTGAAGGAAAGGGGGAGGTGTGGAGGAGAGTTGATATTAACCAAGAAACGATTTTCAAAAAGTGGAGCCCCAAGCTCCAGTTTCACGAACTCAAAGCAGAATAAGTAAAGGTCAAGTGACATCTTTACATATCAGAATACTAAAAGGAAGAAAATGTCTTAAAGGCAGTCATGAATAATAGGAAGGATACCTACAACCAAACAGTAAATAAACTAACAGCAGAAGTCTCAAAATCAGCAACGGGAATGAGAAAATCTTGTCATTTACTCAAGTGAAGTAGACTTCACAAATTAGTATCTATTGATGGTTTCCAGGTTAAAAGAGGAGAACATAGGTATAATAATGTACTTTGGCAGGTAGAAACTGAAAGCAGACAAACAATAACATAAACATAGAAGCTGCAAAAAAAAAAAAAAGCTGAGGAATATGTTTAATTCAAAATACAACACATTGACCATGAGATTTAATAGTAACCATCAAAAGAGTAGAAAGTGTACATCAGTATCAATTTAATAGGGAATCCAAGTAAAATTTAAATATTAAATCTTTAATTACATGTATTAGAAAACAGAGACATCTCAGATTGGACGTAAGTCATACCTGAATAATAAAGAAATTCAAAGGCTGGACACAAAAGTAAAAAAAAAAAAAAATTGCAACACAAATAAGCAGCTTGTGTAGCTATACTTTTCTCAGGCAAAAAGAAAAAATGGTCTTCAAAGTAACATAGAACAAAGGTATAAAAACTGTTACTAGATAGGGAAAAGTGTCTGAATGAGAAAGGAGGACACATTTTTTTTTAATGAGTGATACAAGCCAGGTGTGGTGGCATATGCCTGTCTTCGCAGAAGTTCAGGAGGCTGAGGCAGGAGGATAACAGGTTCATAGCCAGCCACGGCAATTTAGCTAGTCCCCAAGCAACTCAGTGAGACCCTGTCTCTAAATAAAATTTTTTAAACATTTGATACCAGGAATTGAACCCAGAGGTACTTAACCGCTGGGCCACATCCCCAGCCTACACAAACCACAGTAGAGCTCAATCTCTTAGCCAGAGTTGGCTATTATACTACTTTCCTTAGAAAGAAGGAAACAAAATGTTGGTCTCAAGTTGATGCATCTACAAGGGAATGGATAGGAGTAATAGTTACCTGGCCCTTTGGGCCTTGCCTATGGACACAGGCAGGTCGCACCAGTTGTCCTGCTTTACAGAAGAGTGCCTTCACATTCACTCTGGAGTTCAATCACACCTGATTTTCTTCTGAGCACCTACGGTGAGCACGGCCTATGAGAAACACCAACGTGACAACTTAGGGACTCACGGGGGATAACAGGAGGCTTGCCATGACACAGGAATTGAGGTCCCAGTGAGTGATTCCCCCACAGGCCCTTCCCTGCTGTTCTGTAACCGCCCCAGCCACACATTCTTTACACACGTTTATACTGCACATAACACCTGCAAGAAAATGAACAGTTTCTTCAGATTAGTGGAGCAAATTGGTTTTTTAATTTTAATTCCTTCCCCCCCACCCCCCGCCCCAGATACATTCAGTTCATGAAGGGCAATGGTAACAGCGTGGCTGAAGTTTTCTAGATAGATGATAGCTGTAGACAGTCAGATCCAGCATGGAGTCCCATTCTGTCAGGATAGTTACTGCATGCTGTGGCTGAATTGTGACACCTCCCCTCCAAAAAATCCATCTGTTGAAGACCTGACCCCTAGCCCCTCATGATGTGATCCTACTTGGAGAGAGAGGTCGTTAAAATGAGTTCATTAAAGTGGGTTCTAGTCCAACATAACTGATGCCCCTGAGAGAAAGAGGGAATGTGCGCACTGACCCGAGTGCAGGCGTAAGACTCCATCTGCAAAGCCAGCACAGAGGCCTGGATGGGTCTTGCCCTCATGACCTTCAAAAGGAAACCACCCTCTGCACACTCTGATTGCAGACTTCTAGCCTCTTCAACTGTGAGAAAGTAAATTTCAGTTGTTTAAATCAAAACGAAACCAAAAATGCTCAATTTAATAAATGATGGGGGTCAGTTGATTAGCAACACAAAATAATAATGAACTGTACAGTAGTGTCACCTCCTACACCAGAATTGATTCTAGATCATGTAAATGCACAGATGAGAGTAAAATAATAAGAATTTGGAAGAAAATATAGAATATACATTTCAGGACCTTATAATATAAGGGAAGAATTGAACAATGAAAAAAGGCAGGCATTCTTAAGTAAAAGATTGAGGAATACCTGGATTTAAATAAAAATAATAATAACCATAAACAAAGTGAAAAATATTACAGACTCATATTTTGCAGTCCACTTACTGCACATAAGAGTTTCCAGAACAGATCAAGAACTTTTATAAATCAATAAGAAAAAATAAAACCAACAAAATGGAAACATGTATAAAGTTATGAATGGCAAGAAAGTGTTAAACCTGACGGGGTAGCAAACATCAAATGTAATCAAAAAATTGAGAAATTTTATTTGGCAGAGAATTGCCAAATAAATGGAGTAAGACACAATTTTACATCCATCACTGGCCAACATTAAATCTAAGAAAACAAAAATGTGATTAGAAGATATAAATAAAAAGGTAATCTTATTTTCTTCTTGTGAATATGTAAATTGGCACAACAAATTTGAAGATTGTTTTTTAAATTATGAGTGAAATTGTAAAAACACTTTTTTAACGAAAGAAGTTCATTCATAAGTAACATATATCTGGCAATTATACACATGTTGCAGTATTGCTTAAAACAAATAGAACTACATGTCCAATAAGAAGATAGATGAATAAACTGTGGTATATTCAGAAAATGAAGTTTTATGCCATAGAGAAATAAATGACAAAGCTACAGGTTCTAAGGGTGATGGTGAGGGCAGGCAATATTTGCTATAGTGCTTATTATGTCTGAGGCAGTGTTTCATGCAGCAGATAAAATATATAACTTGTAGGATAAAATTCAAGTAAAGGTAAAATTTTTTGCAAAACCAACCACTATTTAGACACACATCCATAACTAATACAGTTATGAAAATAGGCATGAGAATAATAAACATGAAATTTGGGAGGCTGGTTATCTGGGGTATAAAAAAGAAAATATAATCTACTGAGTAGGCTTATCCTTATTTTCAAAGACTTGCAGTTTTTTATTTTTCAATGTTATCATTGATGACATGATATTTTATATACTTTTCTTTGAATCTTATATGCCTAAAATACATGACTAAAAATAATAAGAGTGGCTTATAAAGAAGTTAAAATTCCCTTTAAAAGAGACTTAAAGTCGAAATATTGGAAGCTTCCCTCTAGCAATCAAGAAGGAAGGAAGCCCATCATCACTTTTTCTATTTATCATTGTCTTGGAACTATTGCAAGAAGGGAAGAAAACAATAAAAATAAGTAGGCATAATTGGAGGGGAAAAGAATGCCATATTATTTGCAGACAAAATGGTGATACATGAAATAAAATCTAAATCTATAAAAAAATTGGAAATAATACATTGACTTAGTAAATTTTTTGGAGACGTGATTGAAATTGAAATACAGAAACAAGTAGTATTTCTATTCCAGCAATCAAAAAATATAAAACATAATTCTTAATAAGATTTAATTTATACTACATAAAAATTTAAATGCAAATCTTACATAGGTCAGCAAAACCTCATTGAAGACAATAAAACAAGAGAAAATAAGACTTTAATAACTGGAGATGTATTACATGCTTGTTTATTGAAAGGTTCAATAATGAAGATGTCTGCAAATTGGCAGAGAATTAATTGTCCCTTCATTGGATAGCATTTCTTAATCCTCTTATTTATAAAATAGATTGAGTTAGCATTCAAACTATGAACAAATTTTATGAAATTTATTACTATTATATATTACATGTTATTAATTAATTCTTGGCTCTACTATATATAAATTTTCTATTAAATAATTTAGGCATATCCTATCCATTTTAAAGATAGTTTTATAGTGGCCTCAATATTAAGCTAACACAATTATAGGACTAAAAAAATCTACTCTCAGGGCTGGGGTTGTGTCTCAGTGATAGAGCACTTGCCTAGCTTGTGTGAGGCACTGGATTTGATCATAAAAAGCACCACAAAAAAATAAATAAGTAAAATAAAGGCATTGTGTCCATCTACAACTAAAAAAAATTTAAATATATATATTCTATAAAATCCACTGTTTTGTTATGAGTCTGTTATTGGATAAATTGAAAATTCATGAATAAGAAATTATACCAATCATATTCTATTATCCAAGCTAAAATTTTATCAAACCAAATTCTAGATTTTAACTTTTATTGCATTAATATGTTTTTGATTGTCATTAATGTAAAAATGTTAGTTTTTCTTTCTAACCTCTTTTCCCTCATTTTCTTTGCTTTTCAAATGTGCTCTCCTACCAGGTGGCCTACAACATTACACTTGAGGGGAAAACATATACTATGAACCTAACGCAAAAGTAGGTGATGGTGTTACCAACTGTCTTTGTTCTATTTATAATTATTGTTTGTAAATACCCAGAATGCAATTATTTTGCATTTGGAAATGTTACTGAGTGTTCCTTTTTCTCTTATGTTGTTCTTTTAAAAAATACCTTAAGTCTCTGTATCAAATACCTGGATTGGAATCCACAATGCTGTTCCCATCTTCCCCGTGGTGATGCTTCCTGGTAGCATCCAATTTGGTTTGGGCTACCCATGGGGTTTCCTGGAGGACGAATTTTGATTATTTCCTGAAAACATAAATATGGTTTGTTTTCTAGTTCCTTTATCCAACTTAAAGTTGAAGGATCATAGCAGATTCTTGGATGTTGTGAATCATGACAATTTTTTTAAATTAGCATATATACCCTATCACACTGTATTAAGCACTTACAATTGTAATTACCCAAACTCAATCTCTTGTCAGTTAATACATTTGGGAAAAATGAAGCATAGCATGCTGAGCAAAAAAGAAAAATCAAAATTGATATGGTCCTTGTTTCAATAAGAATGAGTTTACTAAAAATAATGAAAGGAAGAAAAAGAACTAGTCTGAAGGAAGACACAAAAAGCTGACTCAAAATTACTTCTTCCTAAGGAAAAAAACTGAGTGTTTTTGCAATAAATGTGCAGGGAAACCCCAGACAGAATCTCCCCGACAGTGATGGGCCTGCAAATGAGCCAGTGGTGAGAGCTAAACCATCCTGTGGATAACTTTCCACATCACAGTACAATACATACAAGTGTTCAATAGAGACGGAAGTAGGTGAAATACAGTGGGTTAGAAATGTAAGAAGATCTAAATTAAAATGCAGTCTTTGTTGGGCTGGGGATGTGGCTCAAGCGGTAGTGCGCTCGCCTGGCATGCGTGCGGCCTGGGTTTGATCTTCAGCACTACATACAAACAAAGATGTTGTGTCCGCCAAAAACTAAAACATAAATATTAAAAAATTCTCTCTCCCTCTCTCTCTCTCCTTCTCTCTTTAAAAAAAAAAATGCAGTCTTTGAGCCAATAATGGTGGTGCATGCCTATAATCCCAAGGCTTGGGAGGCAGAAAGATTGGGAGTTCAAAGCCAGCCTCAGCAAAAGTGAGGCATTAAGCAACTCATTGAGACCCTGTCTCTAAATAAAATACAAAATAGGGCTGGAGATGTGGTTCAGTGGTTGAATGCCCCTGAGTTCAGTCCCTGGTGTACCTGACACCTGCAAAAATGCAGTCTTTGCAGATTTATTTTTTGGATTGGAAAAAGGATATAGAATATATGATACAATTAATGGTGATATCATGATGAATTTGTAAACGACCCTTTACTATTCAACTTGCAAAAAATGTATTTCTTTTCTTGCACACAAGCAATCAAAAGGCATTTAATAACCACCTTGTCAATGAGTAAAATTAGAATATAGTTACAAATATTTAATGCTTAATCAAAGAAGCACCAGCTATTTGCAAATTTGGTAGGAGTTGTCAAAATAACTCTTGGATTAAAAAAATTATTCAAAGCATTATGGCAAAAATGTCAATAATATGACAACAGATAGAATGTTATAAATCAAACAGTCTAAATGTGAATGACCAAATCTATAATCAAAATACAGTGCAGAGCTTTTGCTGTTTTTTCATTTGACATGCAGCAGATGAGACTCAAGTGTGCAGGGCTGGAGAAGGGGTTGGGGGGGACCAATGAGTATAGTTGGGTCACCCCAGGTGGAGTGATGAGGTCTTCAGTGGCCATTGGCCTTGGTCTGCTGCCAGTCCTGCCAGCCCTGACCAGGATACCTTGGTAGCTAGTCCTTCTGAGGCTTGGCCAACAGCTCCTGTGTAAACAGGTGGATGTAAAAGTTGCTCACCACATACTGACGCCTGGGCTATGCGCAGAACTGGCACCGCCCTGCACCCGTCACAGCTATACCCCGATCTCTGAGGGCTTTAAAGCAGGTAATAATCAATCACCTTGCTCAAGGCAATCCTGACAAACGTGGGAAGTGCATGGTTACAGCATCTTAAAAGATATCCGAGGTATTCATTAGCATCATTATTAACTCTAGTCACAATGCTGTGTAAGAGGTGTTCTGAACCTATTGTCCTCACTGAAACTCACCCCTGGCCCCTAGCAGCCACCATTTTCCTGCCTACTTTTTTATGAGTTTGACTCTTTTACATCCCACATATATGTGAGATCATGCAATATCTTTCTTTCCGTGCCTGGCTTATTTCACGTAACATAATATATTTCTGGTTGATCCATGTCTCCCAAAGAACAAGATTTCTTTCTTTCTTTTTTAAGGCTTAATTGTTTTCCAGTGTGTGCTTGATTATTGCTGCAATCAACATGCAGGTGTCTTTTCAACTTAAGATTTCACCTCACTTGCAAATATACCCAGCAGTGGGATTTCCAGAATAGATGATAGTTCTACTCTTAATTTTTGAGGAACCCCTGTTCTCTTTTCCATATCCACGATCCTAATTTGCTTCCCACCTACCTTGTACAGGGGTTCTTCCTTCATTTCATCCCACCAACATTCGGCATCTCTCTTCTCCTTGATAACAGCCATTCTAACAGGTGTAAGGTGTTGCATCCTGATGGTTTTCATTTGCATTTCTCTGAGGGCTAGTGATAGCGAGCATTTTCTTAAATACATGTTGACCATTTGTACATATTGTTTTGAGAAATATTTATTTCTGTCCTCTCCCATTTTTAAAATTGAGTTATTTGTTTTCTTGCTGTTCTTCATATATTTTAAATATTAAGTATTAACCCCTTACCAGCTGTAGGGTTTGCAAGTGTCTGCGTCCATTCTGCAGGTTGTCTCCTCCCTCTGCTGACTAACTGTCCTGCTTCTAGTCTGGTGCTGTCCACTAGTTTTAGTTTTCGCTTTTGTTGCCTAGGCTTTTTTGTTCATATCCAAAAAGACTTTGCCCAGACCAACGTCACAAAGCTTTCCCATGTTTTCTTCTAGTAACTTCTAGTTTTAGGTCTTACATTGATGTCTTCAGTTCACTTCTAGTGTTGTGAGATGAGGATCCACTTCCATTTTTCTGTAGGTGGACATTATTTTCCATATGTGATTTTTTTTGGAAGAGACTGTTCTCTTCCCATTGTGTGTTCCTGGTGATGTTGCCAAAAATCAATTAACTGTAAATAAGTGGATTGATTTCTCTGGTATCTCTTCGGTTCCACTGGTCTCCATGCTGTTTTGATTATTACAGCTTTGCAGTATATTTTGAAATCAGGTCATCTGAGGCCTCCAAGTACCTCCTTTTTGCCCTGGCTATTTGGGAAAACTTAACAAGGAGGTGGAAAATCCAAACGCTGAAAACTCTTTTTCGGCCAACCTCTCTACTTATAATAAATATAGTAAGTATCTTTTTAAAAATGAAAGTTTAGGAAACAAAATTTCCACTAAGTACCCTTTTATCTTTATTTTTACAGAGTATTTTTACCTCATAATTTTAAAGTTTATGGTTATGATGGTACAGGAATCATGAAGCCTCTTGATAAAGATTTTCAGGTACGATTTTCATTATCTGTTGTACCTTTGTGATATGAATTTCTCTGATCATGTTATCTAGGGTCCACATAGAGTACAAAGGGTGGAGGTCATGTTTTGTTTTGATGTGAACCTATTCATTTCATTTTGACAGTGTGTTCTCAACTCTATTAAACAGAAGGTTACTAAGTCAAATATCATTGTCATGTTTCTAAATCATTTGTTTCATGTGTGTGCTCATGTGTCTGTGGCAATAGGGGTTGAATATATTGTGAAATGCCTGGAATGAAGACCAGGGTTTGAATCAGGGGAAGCTAAATCTGGAACAAAAGGAGAATCTAAAGTGTCCTCTGAAGAATGTTCAGGGACCAAATATTTTCTTAAATACATGTTGACCATTTGTACATATTGTTTTGAGAAATATTTCTTTCTGTCCTTGCTGTTCTTCATATATTTTAAATATTAAGTATTAACCCCTTACCAGCTGTAGGATTTGCAAATGTCTCCATCCATTCTGCAGCAACCAAGACAGGGAAGCTGCCGGGATCCCAGCAGGCAGGATTGGGACACCTACTTAAATAAGAAATAAGCAAACAATGTAAAAAGGGAAAACGAACTTAACGCAGTCGGATTAATGGGAGAAGCAGCTGTCTCAGTTCTCCTTGGGCCTTACAGAGGTGGTGACAATGTGTGGAAAAAAGCCAAGTGGCACACACATGCAGATTTAGCCAGAGAACCTGTCACCTTCAGCTTCCTTGGTGTCCACCCCCCAGGGCAAAGTTTGATCAGTGGTTATTCTCAGTATGACAAAGTCCTCTGTTTCTTAAGGACACATAAAATTTCATGCATATTTGGAACTACATAGAATTTTCATATATTTGGAACACTCAGGGCTTCATTTAATGATGTCTATAATTTTTTTTTGGTGAAAGTAATTGAAAAATAATGGGTAGAATTTGTAGGGTTTGTTCATGCATAAAGGAGCCTGAAATGCTCTTTTTTGTTTTGCTTTTGGTCTGCCCTACCTATTGTTGTGCTCATCTTTGTGGTTGTTTTCCATTTTCATTCCCAATTTCTACACAGTGAGTCCATCTTAGAGAGGCTAAGATTTTAACAGAAGAAATTATAGACTTAGCCCTTGCTTTGAATTTCATTTTTAAACTTGGCATCAGAGAAGGCAAATACAAGTGAGTCGTTGTAAATAAAGAAATAATATGTACTGTTATATGCAAACAAATATTTATATGTGCAGGGGTGTGTATGTGTTTGTGTGTGTGTGTAAGAGAAAAATCATCAAAGAGCTACACAGGGCCACAATATCCCACGTTTGAATTTTATAGTATTCTACTAAACCCAATTCCACTGCATACCTTAAGAGGTATGAAAGAAAGATATGCATGCAGTTAAAAAAAGACTAAAAAGGAATGCCTTAATAATAACCAAAATGTGGTAAGTTGTTGAATGTTGGTCTCGAATGTCATGAATATATGTTGTTGTATTGATATGTTATGCTGTAAGCCTATTTCTACCCTAAAGAAAACCAAGTAAAGTTCATTAAATTAGATTTAAAACAGATGATTTTATTGAATTTTTTCATAAATTTTGAAAATGACATCCGTCCCTAAAAGCACATTGTTTTGAAAAATAAAGACATATACAGAAGAGCCAATTGGTCAGTTATTGGCATCAGACATTGGTCAGGCATCAGACATTCCAAAGGGACTCTCTTCTGATTGATGCCTACACATAGGGGTCAGGATTTTTACAGATTAATTTTGGGCAGGCACACATATTCAGTGTGTAGCACACAGGGAGCTTCTGTTATCTGCTTTTTGTTTTGTTTTGTTTTCAATTATAGGTCATACTTTCCTGTTTCTTTGCCAGGCTTATGATTTTTCGTTGGAAATGGGACATTTTAGATGATTTATCATAGGCAATCTGAATACTGCTCTATCCCTTGGGGCCTATAATTGTTTCTTGCTTGATTATCTGTTTGGTTACTGGCTGTATGATTTTAGGGGGATCCAGCTTAGGTACACCCAACTGTCAGGGTGGGATGAAGTGGAATGGCAAAGCTCTCTTTGGCCCTCGCCCTGGCCACACTAGCATATTAAATTCTCCTAAGTGTTGGCGGGTTGCTCTGTTGTCCAGTTAAACTTGGACTGTCCAGAAGGGACAGTTCTGTAGATCAGTGACCAGCCATTTGCTGCCCATCAATCTCTCTCAGACCAGCCAGTCCTGTGGAGGCTGCCGAGGTAACCCACATCAACTTTGGAACATTCCCTTGGGCTTCTCTGTGCTCTGCTGTGAGTGAACTCAGTGCATCTGGGAAGAAGTAAGGTTCTGTTTTATAACCTGCTTCTCCTACCAGGAAAGACCTGTGGCCTGAGCTGGGGAGCTGAGTGCCTTACATTCCCCTCCTGGAGCCAGACCTGCCTGTTGCAGGAGTGTGCTCTGACGGATGTGGGGATCTCCCTTCCAGTCTCTCTCTCATCCTGGTCTTTGCTTGAGAGGCATTTCCTTAGTTCACTGCCTTCGTCTTGGCTCAAGGCTGCTGTGCTGAAGGCCTTCCTGCAGCAGGAGTTGGGACAGTTCCTTGGGCTGATTTGACCCCCATGTGATGGGGTGGTTTGGCCGAGCCCTCTTTGGACTTCCTTGTAGGTGTGGAGGGAGGGTCTGCAGGTTCTTCCTTTGCTGATGGCATCTGGACACTGCAACTGGAACTTTCCTCTCCACCCTGGAATAGACAGCCTTGACCTTCACAGGTCTCCTTCAGGTCCTCCGGCAGCTCCAGCCTGCTGGCTCTTTTGGTCCCTCCTGTCCATCATTTCCCCCACTGCCACCTCCTCTGCAGCCATACCCTCTGTGACATTCTTAAAGCTTCCTTTCTCTCACATTTCTTCAGATTTGGGATTTGGCAACTTTTATAGTTCTAATTTTTATTTTTATTTTTATTTTACACTTTTTGAAACCTTCTCAGTGTATTTCATTTAAACTATGTTTTGTTCGAGTTGTATTTTTTGGGGGGAAGGGTGTGTACTAGAGAGTGAACTCAGGGACACTCAACCACTGAGCCACATCTCCAGCCCTATTTTGTATTTTATTTAGAAACAAGGTCTGGCTGAGTTGCTTAGCATCTCATTTGGTGAGGCTGGCTTTGAACTCCCAATCCTCCTGTCTCAGCCTCCCAAGCCACTGGGATTACATGCGTGTGCCACTGTGCTTGACCATCAAGTTAGATTTTTATACTCTCTATATATTTCTCTGAATTTCCTAATGGATCCCCCTTTGTGTCCAATTTTTCTTTAATGTTCTCCATCACATTTTTAATATCTGTTTTAAAGTCTTTTTTTTAATTCCTATTCTTGGGTTATTTTAGTGTCAGTTGTCTTTCTGATTTTCCTCTTGACTCTGTACTACATTTTCCCTTTTATCTGAATATCTAGCACCTTTTAAAATCATATACTGGCCACATTCAATGGCACACTTAAGCCTTGTGACTTTTTTTCTAAAGGGTTTCCAAGTTTGTTCTAGTAGGCAAATATCCTGGCGGGAACCAGATCCTGACTATTCCACTGCACTTGCAGATAGACAAACCCTTTTCTCTGTTCTTCAGCTTTCCTGGTCTTGGCTCCTTCTAGACTCTCTGGAGCCTCTTTCCTGAATCCTCAGTCTGGATGTTAAGTAGAGATTGCACCCGAGGAGGTAACGGTGCGCACTGGGGTCCTGGCTCTGCGCCTCCTCCCTCCTCTCTTGGACACAGCCCCTGGGTTCCGCACTCTGAGACTGTGGCTTCAGCCTGAGGCTAAAGGTCTGGGTTTGCTGTTGAGGTGTCAGGCTTTCTGCAGCTCTGCCTGGGGGCGGGGGTGCTTTGTGGAAGAAACCCACCAAATGAGAATTCAGCAAACACAGTTGCCTTCTTTCTGGTATCAATTGTACTCTCTTTTTCTGTCTGCTTTTGTAGCTGAAGTTTTTAAAATATATACATACTTTTTTTTTCAGTATTTATAATTGATATCTGTGAGAGGGTCACACCTCTGTGAGCTATTCTGCCATTGCACTCTAAATAGTTGTGTAAAAATAGGGCTTGGAGATATGGCTCGGTTGGTAGAGTGCTTGTCTGGCATGCACAAGGCCCTGGGTTCAATGCCACACACACACACACACATACACACATACACACACACACACACAGAGCGTGAATAAGAAACCATCAAAATAGTTGTGTAAAAAGACTTTCTTTTTTGGATTCATATTGGTTTTTCCTCCCAGGCAGAATTATGCCAGAATAATTTGGGGGGAGGTGGGTAGTGAGGTTTTGATTATTTTCACTTTGTCCTAGTGATCAAGAAAATCGAATTTAGTTTACAGAATATGAAAGAGTGTGAAAATTAACACATTCTTTATGAACCTGTGGGGAAAAGTTTTGGGAAATTGAGTCTTACATTCATCTAATAATCTTATAAATCCCTTGTGCAAATATTGAGTATTTGATATACACACACAATATCTGAAAACTCTGTCTCCTAATAAATCTGTATGTATTTTATCTTTCAGAATTTCTGCTACTACCAAGGATTTGTTGAAGGTTATCCAAATTCTATGGTGATGGTTAGCGCATGTACTGGATTAAGGTTGTAATATATAATTGTATGAATCGCAAAATGGATTCCTTACTTGAAAATTATTTTTAAAAATGGCTCCTACCGGTGGGAGTTCATAACCCACTTGAATCAAAGTGTGGAATATGATATGTCAAGAAATTTGTAATGTTTTGAACAACCCACAATAAAAAATTAAAAAATAAAAAAATAAATAAATAAAATAAAATAAAATACAAAATAGGGCTGGGGAGGTCCCTCAGTGGTTGAGTGCCCCTGAGTTCAATCCCCAGTTCCAAACAAAAATTTTTTTTTCATGTTTTCATTAAAAATTTAATTTCATCAAAGAACTTGGTGCAATTTTTGGCTTGTGATAGCATGATAGTAAGCATTCAGTAAATGGCAGCTTGCTATTGCCATTTCCTTAAATTTTTTAACTCATCACTGCTTTATTTCAGTTTAGTCTAATCACTATACTTACCCATAACTAGTAGTTTTTTTTTATAAACTTAGGTATTTAATTTTTTGTAGGATAAACTTTATTATTGATATTATTTTTTATTATTATAACTACATAGTAAGTTTCACCTACTATTTTTTTATTCCATTTACATTTTAAATTCTCATTATGTCATTGAAACTGCTGCTTTGTTTTTATTGTGATCATAGAATATTGAAGGATATATATTTTTCTTCTCAATTTCTTTGTCCTTTTGTGGTAGCTAAGTTTCTACTAGCAGTATACATTAAAAATTATTTTCCCTAATTAAAGTTTTTTGTTTGCTTTTCAAAAAAAAAAATGGCTCCTACCCTTATAATGAATTAAGATCATTCTCATATTTAGAGATCATGAAATATAGTTAGGCAAATACCAATCACATTACTGTTCTGTAACTCTTAGTAAGTTTGCAAATACTCAGTAACTTCCTACTGTACCCACTAAGGATGATCATAATATGAATGCCACAAAAAGAACTAAGTAGCTCTTAACTAACTTTTTTTAAAGTGCAGCATTTTATTTATATACTTTTCTTGGAATTTATAGGGGCTTACTGCAGTTTGAAAATGCTACTTATGGAATTGAACCCCTGGAATCTTCAGTGGGCTTTGAACATGTAATTTACCAAGTGAAATATAAGAATGAAACTGTTTCTTTATATACTGAGAAGGATATTGAAATAAAAAATCTGCCCTATAAAATACAAAGCGTAGAGGTAGGTGATCAATTGAGTAAACTGCATAGTTGTTACTCTACAGCAATATGAACACTTCAGTTTTTCAGAGAAACTACCATTTGTACACACTCACACAGACACACATATGGATTCATGTACCAGAAACTGTATCGCTTATAAGCCTTAAAACTAGTTTTATAACTTAACGGATAGCTCTTTAAATTTCTGCGATATTAGCTATGATGGTCCCCTCTTTCATTTCTGATCAATTTAAGTAATTTCAATATTTTTGTGTTCAGAGAAGCCAAGTATATTTCAATTAAAGCATGGCTTGTTCAAACAATTTGTTGTTTTAAAATTTTAAATCACATCCAATTTTTCTTTAAAACACATCATTTGTTGCATTTGCTTTTAATGCAAATACATATGTCTTGGATTAAATCTACTAGTTTTTTTTTGTCCTATATCTTTCTTCTTCCTTTACATCATGGTTATTAATCAAGTGTTTTTAATGGTTTTAGTTTTTTCCTCTAAGGAGTATTTAATTGGTGCATTGTTCAATGTATTTTGTATGATGTATTACCTAATTATAAGTACAAAACATATTTACAGTAAAATGATGTTAATGGTCACTCTGCTCAGGAGCTGACAAACTCCAATCCTCAGGCCAAATCATGCCCACAGTCTGTCTATGTAAATGACGGTTTATGGGAACACATCCATTGTATGCATAACTTTTATGTACATTGCTGTGTCAGCCCACTGCCCACCTGCCCAACAGACACCTTTCCTGGCATTCTGCATGCCCTTTATTACCTGTCTACTGGATGAAGTGGACTTCTTATTTTTCTTCAAATGAGAATATTTTTCAGGAAATTAATGAATGAGTTATGAAACTACCACCAGTTCCAGTCTCAGAAATGAAAATGAGCAGGATGACTTTTGGGATGTGAGCCAGCTAACACTTGTGTTGGTCAGAACCAATCCATAGTTTTCAATCCCAGTCCATTAATCCAGCATTCCAGTAGACTACTCTTGTTTAGGGACTTTAATGACTTGTAGTCTTCCAAGCAAAGGATTTCAACTTTCTCAGTAAGGCCGTGAAATATTTTGGTGCTTAATATTGCATGGAAACTATAGGAAATCAGTTAGACTACAAGGGAATCTTGTTCACCTTTTAAATTCAAAACCCTTGATTTGGACCAGAAGAGAGAATTTTAAATGATAAAATGAGTAACCAATATGCCCTGAATTTGTCTTACTGACTTTTCTCAACTTTTTCCTCCTTGAAGTTACTATAACCATTGTTTTCCTGATCTCTACTCAAATCCCAGGTTTGCTATTTATGCTCTCTTCAATGCCCTCTTCATATGTTTAGGAACACATTTTAACTAAAATGAGATTGTCTTGAATGTTCAAGGGATTAAATGCCAATGTAAAATAAACATAATAAAAATTTCTTCAGCTTCTGAGTTTGGATTTTCTACTCTGCATTTAAATACTTGACTCCTGCCTGTGGGTGGTGTTACTGTAGTGACTGAATATTATGAATTCACTACCCTGTTGGGTCAGAATGTTTGCAAAGCCTGTCTGTCTGTCTGTCCCCAGTGCATTTCTTATAGGTTGTCTTCATGTAATAATTAGAGTGAAAAAAGACAACACTTATATGAATCATCATGACAACCATTACTTCTTTTCCATTTTCAGCACAGCCTGACATTGACAAGCCACAGTTCAAAGCCCCACACACATCTCTAATTTAACCATGATCATCTGTCTGGCATCCCACCCCAACCACTTTATCTTGAGATACCTGGGGTCTAGCTTAAGAAACCCATGATTTGACTCTCTGTTTCTCATCTTTTTCTGAGGCAGCTTATATGGAATTAATTGTATCCTTTAGATGAAATGCAAACCCCTACACTCGTGCAAAATCATACCACAGAGTAATGCAGTAACATAAAGCTGATAGAACTGCTTGTAGGACCAATAAGAACATGAAGGAAGGAAGGTGGACAAAAGTTATTTTCTGAGTTCATTAAAAGGTTGATTAAGTGCAGAGAAGTGACAGCAGAAGTAAATGAAAAAGATTCTGTGACATTTAGTTTTGCTTGCTATCTGGTTCTATTTCTCTATGTAAAATCATATTTTCAGCATTGTGTTCATTAATAGAGTTCATTAGTGATAGACACTGTAAATATTTAGGTAATTCTTCAATTTTGATGGAAGGTTTGTGGATTTTTATTTTTCAGCCACAAGAGATGGCTCAGTATTTAGAAATGCATATTATAGTTGGAAAACATTTGGTAAGTATATTTTTGATTGATTTGTCTCATGTCACTTTATGTTAGCAATGAAGTGTTATAAAAATAATTTGGAAAGAATTTATTGACAGAGGAGAATTAGTGACAATTCTGCATTAGCCAAATTCTAAACCATTCATATCAGTAGGAAATTGGGAGTCAAATTTCTATAAAAAGTTTAATCTTAATTTTTAAAAATAATAATTAAAATAAAGTAAATGGTAACTTCATGTAATTTAAAGAATTTAGAATCGTAGAAATGTATTGTATGTACTCTTAACACTTTTTTAAACTTTGAAAATAATGATTTATATTGCGGATAGGAGATGGTATTATCATTCCTGAAGGTTATTTCTTGTAGAATTTCCTCAATGAAATGGAATTACAATGATTTGAAATTTGAGAATACTGAAATAATTTCATTATCTTACTTTTCCATCTATTTTGTGGAAAAGTTCCAAAGTTTATCATCAAAAAAATGACAAATTTATTTTGATGTACTTTGGGATTTCCCCAAGGAAATGCCACGTGCCTTTGTTGATAATCAGCTACCCATCAATAGGAAGCTTTATTTCTGGACTCTGACTTTGTTGCTATGTCCTGCTATGAATTTCTATCTGACTATTATTCTAGCTGAATACCACAAGTTTTGTTATTTTGATAATATAGTATTTTCTAAGTCCCCTATGATTTCTTCTTTGGCCATTGGCTACTTGTAATTGGTTTTGCATATTTCAAACTTCTCGGATTTCTCTTTATTTTTTAAAATTTCATCCTATTCTATTCAGACAACATATTTTGCATTTTTAAAAATTGTTTTAATTGGATTAAATCCTAACAGCTTACATATGCTGTATTTCTGGATTATGTTCCAAGGGCACATGTGCTGTCTTGCAGTGAAATGTTCTTCAGATACTTATTAACTTATAATTTTGTTTTAATCTTTAATGTCTCTGTTGATTTCTTTGCCCAGTTATTCTGGTTTGGGAAGATGATTATATATTCATATGCAGTTGGAAGACTACATAGAAGTTCTGTCCATTCTTTAAACAATACCCTTTATAGCATGTTACAGTTAGGATACTGTAACCAATTCAGTATAGATACAAGATAATTCCATCACAGCCAGGATCTGCTGCATTCTTTTTATAGTCGTACCCATTTCTCCCTCACCCACGTCCCCTGCCCTCTGGAATCCATGACTGTAATCTCCATGTCTACATAGTTTTTTAATTTCCAAAAGGTTATATGGATGAAATCATTCAATAGATAACTTTTTGGGAGTTTTTCGCTTACCTACTCCAGAGGTTTTCCCAGCTTTAACTACTTCTTACACAAAATGAACTAGGTCGATGCATCTGCTCTTAGGCCGAGCTCTCTTGTTTGCAGAGATCCCAGCACAACCCCTCTGCACATTTTAGGGATTCAGGGGAACGTTATTGCTCTACTGGTTTATGGTTCACATTTTTTATGTACCTGTGATCATTTTCTACTCATCCCGTTTTCAGTCTTCAATTCTTGTCATTGCTTTTTAGTTTTTTCTTCTCTGTACATTTTTGTTCTTGTGAGTCTTTTATCTATTGTATTTTTATCATTGCTTTAGTGAAATGTCAGGCAAACATGGTTTTGAATGGGTATAGTCGATTCTACAATCTTTCAGATTTAGATGTTTACTTTTTTGTGAAATAGGTAATATTTTCAGTCGAAAGTGCTATCATTCATTTGATAATGGAATTATCTCTTGTTTTAATCTCCTTTTCATCTTTTAGATTTTCCATTTTTACACTAAATATCATATGGTTTGTATAATAGTAAAATAATGTTGCCTAGCATAGTGGTGCATGCCTGTAATCTCAGGTACTGGGGAGAATGAGGTAGGATAGAGAGTTGGAAGCCGACCTAGACAACTTATCAGGCTCATATCTCAAAATTAATTAATTAAAAGATAGGACTGGGAACGTGGCTCAATGGCACAGCACTTGCCGAGCATGCACAAGACATTGGGTTTAGTCCCCAGCACTTCAAAAAAATGTTTTTAAAGAAAAATTTAAATGTTTTTAATAAAAACTGATATGTGTTTAAAGGTCTAACAATGTACATGTGGATCTAAAAGATAATTGTATTTTACAGTACGATCATATGGGTTCAGATACTACTGTTGTCACGCAAAAAATTTTCCAGTTGATTGGACTGACGAATGCTGTAAGTGTTGGCTTTTCTAATACTTCTGCACTTGTTTGTTAACTAAAACAATTCCTATATCTTCTTTTATGAGTATACATGTTGTGTGATGGTAGAGAAAATCGTTTCATTTTAAGTTTCTGTTTTCCCACCTATAAAATAGGAATAATGATAATTGTATACTCCTTTTTTAAAATTTTTTAATTTTATGCCATTACACATTTACTGTATACTCCTAATTAGGTTATTGTTGAGAATTAAGCTAAATAAAACACTCATATTCAGTATCATTTCTAGTAGCATTTATTATCTACAAACACTTTAAAAGGTACATTCCAGAATTAGAGTTCAGCTGTTCAGCATGTGTCATAAGTTCATTTTCATAGATAAATCATAAAATCCGTTTAGACCGTGCCGTATGAATCCGTCTTCTGCATGTGTTCTATTGTAGATTTTCACCTCCTTTAACCTTACCATAATTCTGTCTTCACTGGAGCTTTGGGTAGACGAAAACAAAATGTCAACCACTGGAGATGCTAATGAGTTATTACACAGATTTCTACGATGGAAAAGATCTTACCTTGTTTTGCGTCCGCACGATGTGGCGTTTTTACTTGTGTGAGCACATTTTGGAATTACTAAAGCTTAGACAAAGAAAACATACTAGTTTGGCCCTGTTTCTGATCATTGACAGGCCTCTAGGGAAAATAAAAGCCTCTCATTAACTTTTTCTGTCATATAGTAAAGTCAAAGTTATTTTTTTTCTACACCACACCTATGACGGAATTGTTGGTACCCATAACTCTTACCAACTGGTTTGTAGTTAAAGCTCACCCCTTGGATCTTGGGACCCCACAACTTCTTACCTTAGAGTGAGCACCACATCATTAAATGTCCCTGACTATACTCCAAATTTTTTTGGAGGGAAGAGTACTAGGGATTGAACTCAGGGACACTAGACCACTGAACCACATCCCCAGCCCTATTTTTGTATTTTGTATTTTTTTCCTAGAGGCAGGGTCTCACTGAGTTGTTTAGCATCTCACCTTTGCTGAGGCTGGCTTTGAACTCACAATCCTCCTGTCTCAGCCTCCTGAGCTGCTGGGATTATAGACATGCACCACCACGCCCAGCTTCCAAATTTTAACAATATCTCTTCTAAGAGACATGTCTGAATTTGAGTATTAGAATTTAGCCTTCTTTACTTCATTGCCATTAAAGGAAAAAAAAAAAGAAATGGAAATACTACTTTGTATTCCAATATAACACGTACATAATGTAGTTACATTGTGCTATTAATTTTTTAGTCTCTCCTGTTTAATAAGCTCTTTGTTTTTCGGAATATATGTCTATACAGTAAAATTATATGCACAATTTTTAAAATGTCAGCACTTCTCATCTTTTGTCCCATGCCTCTGGCAGGCTAGCTGTGGCTGATTAAGAGGAGACTTTAATCCCTGAGGTGACTGGCTACCCATTGGCCAGCCGTTTTACCTTTGCTTTCCCATCTTAGTGAATTTCATTTATTCTTGTATTTATTTGGGGGCACGTATTCATTTCCGTCTAAAAAGACACTACATAAAATGGGTCCTGCTTATGTCACAGAAAACCCAAGGAAAGCCCTCTTTCTAGTACCTGTTTCCTAAGTCTGTTTTGTTGTTTTCAAAGGGCACAGAAACGCTGAGTCACATTCAAAGTGGTGATACTTTGTTAAGTGGAAATATTTATTAATTTAGTATCAATGTGCAAAATTAAAATTTGTCTTAGGAAAATTGAGAATTAATTGTGCTTACTTTTATAAAACCAGAGGATTGTGATCTGATTTTAAATTTAAGTTTTTGAATTTAAGTTACAGAGAAAGAACAGATTTTGTTGGTGCCACCTTTCAAGGGAAGATGTGTGAGAGGGACTACGGAGGAGGTGTGGCCATGGTATGGTATGGCTTAATTTGCTTGGCTAAAATGTGTCAGCAGAATGCTGTAGAGAAGAGTATAGAATTAAAGGTCCCCTTACTTTATGATTTCCATGTGTATTGAAACTTGCATTCACCTAGTGATCTTTGTCCCTACTGCTGGTAGCAATGCTCAAATTATAGAAAGTCTTCTCAGAACTCACTACATTCAAAATTTTGCAATGCTCATTTCCTGATTCCACATATCCTTTTTAGAAAGTTGTTCAAGTCATGATCTCTTTGAGTCTTACCATACGATGTAATTAATAATCAATATCATAAATCTTAATATTTAATCATGCATTTATTTTCATTTAAAGCTTAGATTCATACTTTGCTTAATAATTACTTAATTATCTAGCTAACACAATTTTGAACCAGATTAAAATAAAACATTTGAAACCATCCATTACCTTAAAATGCTTCATAAGACACAGGTGAAGAACGAGAGGACCAAAGGCCCTAATTGACGTTATTGATCTCGGTAGAAAATCTGAGAGTATCTGAAACTGGCTTGTTTTTGCCAGTCTTTCCTGAGGCTGTGGTTGTGGCACTTGCCACCCTTGGCTTTCCTGTCTGTGTGTCGGCATGATGCCTGCCGGAGCTTCTGAGAGGCAACGCGTGACGCTCTCGTTCTCATCCATAGTGAAGGTGAAGGCGAGCAAAGAGGTCAAGAGATGCATCAGCCAAATGGAGACAGGATTCATCTTCAAAATCCACGAATCTTAGTTTGGAAAAATGCAAGTTTTATTTATGGGCAAGTGGTTGACCTAGTCTCAAAAGCTAGAACCTGGCCAACTTCCTCAAACAATCCCATGTGACACTAAAAAAGAAAAAAGAAAAATCAAGGATTTATGTATACGGAGCAAACGCTGACCTGGTTAACAAAGAGAAGCAGAGCTGTCCTGCCTGACATCCAGTGAGCTGCCGGGAGGGCCATGCTGCCTGCACCTGTGGCTGGTGGACAGAGGACAATGGTCCCTACATTGAAAGGAGCAATTGCAGGAAAGCTTTTTTAATATTCTTTCTCATTCCCCACTTTTCTTTGGAATAATTATGGCCTGATCTTTTGCTGGAAAAATTAGAAAGTAGCCAAGGTCCACAGAAGTGAGATGTTGGAGAAAATAGTTAAAGCTTTGCCTGCCAGATATTCACCACCTTTCTCCCTCCCTAATCCCCCGGGGCTATGGTTTGCAATAAGGGATTATATCTTTCATGTGCTGCTTCCTCCTCAAAATTATATGTGAAACCACAACTCAAGTAGTTCTTGGTTGAGTAAAAGCATTTTTTTTTTCCAGTGCTAGGGATGGAAGCCAGGGCTTTGTGCATGCTAGGCACAAGTTCTGCCTCTGAGACACATTCCCAGCCCAGTGTATGACTTTATAAAAATTTAAAATATTTAATTCATAAATAAAACGTGTGCATAGTCAAGGCATATGACTTAATGATTATCCATAATATATTTATAGTGTGTAATGGTTGCCACAATGAAATTAATCACTAATCACCAAACATAACGACTGTAGTTATTACAGTGCACATTAGATTTCTAGAATTTATCTTGTAACTGAAGAGTGTGCCATTAGACTAACCTGTCCCCT
Source organism: Marmota flaviventris (assembly GCF_047511675.1). Classification (NCBI taxonomy): domain Eukaryota; kingdom Metazoa; phylum Chordata; class Mammalia; order Rodentia; family Sciuridae; genus Marmota; species Marmota flaviventris. Next base: position 169,737,345 of record NC_092500.1, read on the forward strand.
TTCCCCAGCCTCTGGCCACCCTAGTTCTGCACTATACATGTATGAGTTTGATTGTTTCAGATTTCACAAATAAGTGCCACCATATGGCATTTGTCCTTCTCTGTCTGGTGTATTTCATTTACTCAGCAGATAATTTTTGATGTCTGTGACTCTTTACCCTGAGGCTTATCCACTCAAGGATTCATAATCTTAGAAGCCTCAAGTTAAAGAAACTCAAGGCTGTTATGCTTCACATAGTATTGAACAGAGTGTCTGTTGACCTTAGTAATAAAAACATTCATGAACCAAACTATTTAGACCCTGGGTATTTCTATGCCTAGCTCCAAGTGCTTGTTCAATTAGTTTTAACATCTTACTGGTTCCCTCATAATTCTGGGTTGAATAACCTTTGAGCCATGTTGATTGAAGGAAAAAAATTGCATATATGGAATCTTGATTTCTAAAACTATAGACTGGAAGTTTTTTCAAAGCTTACATGAAGACACGTTTATAGATTGTAATCATGCATGAGGCAACCAAAGAATTCTCAATAAATACCTAGTCATTTACCATTTCCTGACCTGGTGATTTGAACATAAGAAGCCTTAATAAATACTATCTTCTGTTATTCTTATATGAAAATATTGTCCTAGGCAGGTGTTATTTACCAAAAAGAACTCATCTGGTTTGTTGTAATATTTTTGCCCTAAAATATTTTTAAAAATTTAATACTGAATATAGTTTTGCATTTTTAAATTTTTTTTTTCAAAACTGAAGTAAGAATGGCAATGCCCTGTAGAAAAGTCTCACTCTCCAGTTCCCATCTTTTTTCAAGTTTTTCCTACTAGTCTGTTGTGGATTGAATCATGTTCCTCACAATTCATGTGTTAAAACTCCACCCGCTTTTTTGAAGAAATGATCTATTCAGAGGTAGTTAAAATTAAATGAGGGGAGAAGGTGGGGTTCCAATCCACAGGACTGGTGTCCATCTAAGAAGAAGAGACACCTGGGACAGCCCTCTCCACGTGCACACAGAGGAAAGGCCATTAGAGGACCCAGCAAGAAGGCTGGTTCCTCCAAGCCAAGAAGAAAGCCCAAAACCAGAAATCAACCCTCCTGGAACCTGGATCTTGGACTTCTAGAACTGTGAGATTCTCCAGAACTGAGGGAAAATACGTTTCTATTGTGTAAACCATTCAGTGTTTGATATTTTGTTATGGGAGGCCAATCCAACTAATAGAAATCCCAAGTGAGATTTTCACAAAGAGAATTATAAAGAAATGTTACTTCAAGGAAAGATGGAAATGCACACACCAGTAAGAAGACAGGAGCAAAGGAGCAATTGTTCATGAACGGAGAAACACCGGCTTCTCTACAGATGCCTAAAGAGAGATTTTTACTGGTTACTTTCATTTTACTGAGCTATAAGAAGAAATAGAAGAGAAAAAGATATAGATAGATAGATAGATAGATAGATAGATAGGGCTTTCCTACAATACCTTGAAAACAAGATCATTTATAACTAAATCAGTATTAATATGTTCTATTTAAACTCTTGAAATGCAGCAGAATTCTTCATTTTCTTCCCCATGAATTATGCAATCTCTCTCTCCTTCCTCTTCTTCAGTTTCTACCTGTTCCTCCTCCTCCTCCTCCTCCTCCTCCTCCTCCTCCCCCTCCCCCTCCCCCTCCTCCTCCTCCTCCTCCTCCTCCTCCTCCTCCTCCTCCTTCTCTCTTTCTCTCTCTCTCTGTCTCTCTCTCTCTCTCTCTCTCTCTCTCTCTCTCTCTCAGCAATCGAATAGTACATTCAAATGGGGAAATTTGATAAATGGGACATTTACCAATGTGTATGCAAGGTCCCTCTGTCCTGGTGATAAGTGAGTTACCAGGCTGAGAGGGGAGGACAGGGTCTTTTGATCAGGATCACGTGGAAAGCAGACCCCCAGTGCAAGGTTCTGGGATTCACAACCACCTACCAAGGATGTTGGCAAACACCTCACTCTCACCCTCCTTCTCATTAGACGGCATGGAAGTAAAACTAGAGGACAAAGGACCCTCTGATAGGATCCATTTGTTCCATCCTCTTGGTCTAGAAAGCAGGGTGGAAAATAATGGGAAGAAGAAACTAAAACATATGCTAGAAACCTACCTGAAGCCTGCTCATCAAAATGTTCATTAGGTATATTTGAAGGCATGCCAAGACTTGTGGATCTCCTTCAAAATTTATGTCTTAATAGTATTAAAATATGCTATCATCTTATTATCTTTATAAAAAGGGAAACAATAAAAGTATTTTAGTTTTGAAAATAAAGAGTAAAGAACTGAAAACAGCATTTTTATTTTCAGTCATTATTACCATAATATAAATTATTATTTCAATAAGTGATTTTATAAGTTTAAAAAACACCTATGGAACAGTCACACAAGATATCTTCAACTCTGAAGAATTAAATAATAAATAAACACAATTGGTCCATAATTTGAGATACACGTGTCTTATGTGTTTGTCTTGAAAGATTTCGTTTGTGAGTACGACACTGTTGTTATATATAGTTAACAAGCTACTGGATCACTTAATTCCTTGGCCTGATGCCACCAAATGAGCCTTTCATTTACATTTTAGTACAATTTCAGATTTGATTTTTCATATTTTCCTAATATTTACGATAATACCTGTAATATGTAAAGTTAAGTCAACAATGATGGCACTTCTGTGGGTAACAATATTAGATGCCTCTACTCCTTTTTTATTATATGACTATTTTGAATAATGATATTGTTCTGCATGTCAATAAAATGCCTATAACAATATGTACATGTAAATTTGTGGGTTGTTGTTTTTTTCCCAGCACCCCAAAGCCATAGGTCTGGAATCACTTGCCATTATTTTAGCTCAGTTAGTGAGCTTGAATATGGGGATATCATACGATGACGTCAAGAAATGCCATTGCCCAGGAACTATCTGTGTAATGAACCCAGAAGCAATGTAAGAGACTTAACCTTTATACTCCATACATATATGAACATATATATATATAGTTTATATTAAGATATTTTTGTGTATGTAATTTAAGAAAATTTAAGCTGTTAGAATAAATATTAATGATTGACTATCAATTGTGACCAAAGACTGCAGACATATTCCAGAGCCCATACTGCATATCTGTCTCAATCTTTTATATAAATCAAATGCCACACATGCTTTCTCATAGGTGAGCAAACTCTACATCTATTACTCTTTACTTAAGTGATTTTTATAACTTAGGTTTGCAATGACAACACAAGAATTTTTTGTTAGTGTGACCATCTGCAGGCGGCTCCTTTATCTGCTCTGGCTCCACCTGAAGTCTTAGCTTCTACTGACTCCAGAGATGCTGCATCCAGCTTTGTCATAGAGAACACCTTGTGTAGTCACCTTGTGGTGCTTCAAGACCTAGGGGATGTGTTTGCTTTTATCATCATTCTTCTTAGAATTCATAAGGAAATTTATAGAAGTAAGACCAGAGAGCGAGGGGATTAAAGGGGAGCCTCCTTGAGGCCAGCCTATGCAACTTAGTGAGACTGTCTGAAAAAAAAAAATAAATTACTTAATTGAAAGGGTTAGGGGTGTAGCTAAGTGGGTTCAATATCCAGTACTGGGGGGTGGGGGGGGACATGAAACTAAAGCTGTTCCTTATACATTCAGTATCATGGAGTCTCTGTCAAGTATCAGCCACTTGCAAGGTGGATCTATAATTGTGTTACAGCTCCTGGTGGGCTACCAGGTTTTTATAGAGTGAAGCTTGCACCCAGGAGATGACAGGTGACCATGCCACTGAAGGTAAACATTTTCACCATCAATTGGTATTCTCAGATACAAGATTATAAGACCAAGGGCATGTGGTATATCTGGAAGCAAGCAGAGACGGTCCAAATGGCACAAAGAAATACCATGAATGAGGGCCCCAGGTCCTCATGTCACCTACATTGATTGCACCAATATTTGTTGATCACTTTATACCGATAGCCTCATAGGAGCTCTCTAAAATTGGTTGATGAAGAGCAAAACACCTCTGTCTTCTTTCAGTATATCAGTTGTGGAATTTTAAAAATCAGTTTTACATATTATAGTCCAGTTAGGGTTAGACCTAAAGACCGCGGGAGACGGTAAAGGGCCCAGTGAGCACATTTGCAAACCCTGTCTACCTCTGTGGAAGAGAAGCAATGGAGACTGGGACTGGGAAAGATTCCTCTGCCAAGGCCAATGACTTGGATGTTTGGTCAAGGATCTGTAGACTCTAACACTGGACAAGTGGGGAAAGGAGCATGAACTGTATTCAGAGTGGGCACAAAGTACAGTTGGCCCCCTGTGTGCCACATTCACACTCAACCAACCATGGATCAAAGATATTTGAAAAAATATCTGAACATGTGCAGACGACTTTTTTCTTGTCGTGGTTCCCTAAGCAATGCAATGTAACGACTGTTTACCTAGCATTGACATTGCCTGAGGTATTATAAGTCATCTAGAGATGAATTAAGGAATATGGGAGGATGAGATAGGTGATATGTAAATATTAGGACATGCTGCACAAGAACCTTGAGCATTTGAGGATTTGGGTATCTGTCAGGGATTCTGGCACGAACACCCCCTGTGGAGACCAAGGGGCTACTGTACGCAGATGTTTAGATCCGATTTTCAATTCCCAAGTATTTATTTTTAGAAGCAGCTCTCCATCAATGAACGTCAACCAGCTTCTACCCCAGGTCACCTATAAAACAAGTCCCAAAATGAAAGGCACGTACTCCCTCCTCGGGGCGACCTCCAGTGGCTTCAGGGGGACACTGGCGTGCCAGGTCAATAACACACCCTGGCATGGCATTTTTTGTCTTTCTTCATCCTTGATCCATTATTTCTTCTTGCTAGGATCAACTCCCAAATACATTGTTTTTTTTTTTTTTTTCTGGCTAATCTAAACAGACAACATCTTATATCATTTGTGTTCATAATGTCAAGCAATACTCGTTTCATTTTTATCTGCCATTGTCCAAATTGTCATGTCATGCAACGGCAATGGTGATGCATAGCATAGCTTGTGATGCTGTTGCAATGATCCTAATAGTTAGGATGGTGAAGAAATGATAGAAAGGATCAGGAGATCTTAAATGCAGGTACTCCTTTGGATCCCCCACACCCTCCTGAATATCGTCAAGCTCTCTTTTTTGTTGTTGTTCTTTTTAGTTCTACATGACGATAGAATGTATTTTGACATATTACACATACATGGAGTATAACTTCCCATTCTTGTGGTCGTACATGATGTAGAGTGACACTGGTCATATATTCATATATGAACATGGGAAAGTGATATCGGATTCATTCTATTGTCTTTCCCATTCCCATCTCTCCTTCCCTTCCTCCCCATCCAGTCTGGTGAACCTCCACTCCTCTCCACAACCCCCACCTATTGTGATTCAGCATCTGCATATCAGAAAGATCATTCAGCCTTTGGTTTGGGGGGATTGGTTTATTTCACTTAGTATGCTGCCAGTTCCATTCATTTACCAGCAAATGCTATGATTTCATTCTTCTTTATGGATGACTAATATTCCATTGTGTATATATACCACATTTTCTTTAGATTGGTTATATAGTTTTAGCTACTGTGAATTTAGCTGCTATGAACATTGATATGGCCACATCACTATAGTATGCTGATTTGAAGTTCTTTGGGTATATGCCAAGGAGTGGGATAACTGGGTCAAATGGTGATTCCATTCCTAGTTTTTTTGAGGAATCTCTATACTGCTTTCCTGAGTGGTTGCACCAGTTTGCAGTCCCACCAGCAATGCATGAGTGTACCTTTCCCCCCATTCCTCACCAATATTTATTGTTACTTGTATTCTTGATAACTGCAATTCTGACTAGAGTGAGATGAAATCTCAGTATAGTATTAATTTGCATTTCTCTCATTGCTAGAGATGTTGAACATTTTTTCATATATTTTTTGACCAGTTGTCTGTTCAGCCCCTTAGCCCATTTATTGATTGGGCAATTTGGTTTTGGGGGGGTTAGGCTTTTTGAGTTCTTTTTATATCCTGGAGATTAATGCTTTATCTGGGGTGTAGATGGCAAAGATTTTTCTCCTGTTCTGTAGGCTGTTTCTTTATGCTCTTGATTGTTTGCTTTTCTGTGAGGAAGTTTGGGGTTTGATACCATCCCATTTGTTGATTTTTCAATTTAGTCCTGTGCTATAGGAGTCTGGTTGATCACAATCTTTTAAAATAATATTAATATTCTGAAAATTACCAAAAATCATAAATTACTCAGGATCTAATATTTACAACAGATAGTTCCAATCATGCACACATTTGTTTTTTAAAAAATGATCGTGGAGTTTTACTCTGTGCTAGTAAAGGAAACAATTAGAGCTCCTGAAGCTGAAAAAACGGTCTGAGAAGTCAATCAAGGTCCTTAGAAATATCTCTGTGTAAATTTTGAAAAGATATCTGAAATAGATGAGAAGGAACCATGCATACATATTGAGAAAGTTTCCAAGGCAGAAGAAATCATTAAATGTTTGGCAGAGGGGACAGTCAAGAAGGTCACTTAGCTGAGCAAAGGAGATGAGGTGGATGAGGAGCATGACCTTGGAGAAGGCATTGGTGATTAGGTCACATAGGTCGTGCTCTGAATGCCTGAGGTGGGTTTAAACAGAGAAGAGATGTGACATTATCAGTGTTTTAGGGAGAATGCTTGATTCGGATTTTGAGAGAAAAAATACAAAGGACAAAACCTGAAGTGCTTGGTCATCGAGGGGGCTATTTATTGCATGAACTAGTACTCAGATGGTGAAGGCTGGGCAGAGGTGGCTGGACATAGTTAGTGGATAGATTTGACAACATTGGATTGGCGAGAAATAGAAGGGCCTCGAGATTTTGTCCTGGGTATTTTTTCTTTTTTGAGTTTGGAAATATCAACAGTAGAACCAATGGGCAGACACGGTCTTAGTACTTGACAGGTACTGGAGTCTCACAAGTCTATGACACAAATGAACCTTTATCTCCATATTGCAAAGAGGAAACTGGAAAAAATATGCATATAATTTAAAGACCTTTCACAAGGACATACAACCTGTAAGTGGCAGAACCAAGATTTTAATCCACACGGTTGGACTGGGCACAGTTTACATGTTCCGAAGCACCATGCCATCCTTTGTAAGCGGTATGTTTTTACGCAAGAAGCATTTAGAATTTAGGTCATTTAAACTTAAGGTGCCTGTGAGCTAGACTCAAGAAGAAACACCAAGTTAAAGAATCAGATATTGGCCTCTGGGATTTAGGTGGTAAGTTTGTGTTAGAGGAACAAGATCTGAGCTGTCAGATGTAGGTTTTATTTGACACTGTGGAGCTGAACAAAATGATGGATGACAAAGTATAGATGAAAGGAACACGTTTGTTACTGTTGTTAGTACAGGGCTATTTCAACACTTAAACGTCACGAGAGGGACGGGAACAAGCGAAAGGGAGCTGGGGCCGTTTGTAAGGTCGAAGATAAAAGGATGTAACAGATAAGTGTAATAGAAGAAGCCATCACTTTTTACTGATCCCTTATTCCTACTAGAAGATCTCTAAGTTCTTGCCCAGTTGACTTCCCAAAGTCTTTGCTTTCTTTGAGCATTGAGTCGGTCGTGGAATGCTAATTAAGTGCCTTTATTCTGAGGGTAGGCAGTTTATGAAAACTGCTCGCACCAACATTTGAAGTTCCATGTGTTCTCAGTCATTCCAGTGGTGTGAAGATCTTCAGTAACTGCAGTATGGAAGATTTCGCACATTTTATTTCAAAGCAAAAGTCTGAGTGTCTTCAGAATCATCCACGCTTAGAGCCGTCTTACAAGCAGGCGGCGGTGTGTGGGAATAAGGTTGTGGAGCAAGGAGAAGCCTGTGACTGTGGAACTGAACAGGTCAGGACTAACGTGGAGAGCTATATTCCAGAATTGCCTCAGAAACTGTGAATTAATTTTTATAATGCTGTACTGTCATTTCCCTCCATGGACCACCCTCCTTCTTCTCCATGAGTGAAACTACATGTTGCTTTATAGGTCCATTGATTTGTAGACTATCCATAAAGTGATCTAACTTTTTAAATTCTAGCTTTATTGAGGCATAGTTGACAATGAAGCAATTGTAGATATTTGGTGTACACAAATCCTGATGATTTGATGTGTGTTCACATTTTGTGATATTTACCTCTATCAAATTATATTAGTAATTATATTATATGCTGTATTATTAATATATCAATATATTTGATATATACATATATTAATTTCTCTGTCTCTGTATCTCTAGAGGTCTGTCTCTGTCTCTCTGTCTGTCTCTCTCTCTCTCTCTCTCTCTCTCTCTCTCTCTCTCCATCTTAGATTAAACTGCCAGAGTTAGAGGGAAGTTGGAAGGGTAGAGATAAAGTCAGGATAAAGTGAAGTAAATGAGATGAAAACTTGAAGTGAAACTCAAGAGTGAGCTTTGGGAACACTCCCAGTAGGTGGTAATGAACAAGGGGGAATCAGGAAGATGTGAATTTTTTCTGTTTGCCAACATATTAAGCATCTATTATTAAAATGTCCACCCAATAAATAAAAATTGGAAGATGCCCGAGAGCATTTGATTTGCCTTTCAGGAGTGTGCGGCAAACAAGCCTGTATGCTGCGAACACAGCACATGTGCTCTGACCGCTGGTTCAGAATGTGCCTCGGGACCCTGCTGTAGTGAATGTAAAGTAAGAATTTTTTTAAAAAGTTTTCTATGTGACTTAGATAATGGCAATCATTATTCTGTATAATGCTTGTATATTCACATTCTGCTTTATTCAATATAACTTACTTCACCCCCTCAGTTTTCCAAAAAAGGACATGTCTGCCGGTCTGCCGCCAATGAATGTGATCTCACTGAATACTGCAATGGCTCATCTCAAGTATGTCAAGAAAATGTCTTTATCATAGATGGGCATCCCTGTAGCGAAAATAAGTGGATCTGCATCGGGGGAGTGTGTAGAAGTGGGGATAAACAATGTGAAGATCTATTTGGCCAAGGTATTTATAATAATTTTATTTTCCATATATGTGTTTTTCTGGACACTAAAAAACAAAGTAGCTGTCTGTGGTGGTGTACACCTATGATCCTCGTGACTCAGGAGCCTGAGGCAGGAGGATTGCAAGTTTGAGGGCAGCCTCAGCAACTTAATGAAACCCTCAGCAACTCAGAGAGACCCTGTCACAAAATTTTTAAAAATAAAGACTGGGGGATGTAGCTCAATGGTAAAGTAACCCTGGGTTCGATTCCCAGTACTGCATCCCCCATCCAAAAAAGGAAAGAAAAAGAAGTAGATGTTAAGCTTTACTTGTAATCAAAATTGAATAGATTGAATAAGAATAAAAATTAAATGCACTGATTGCAACCTAGCAAATATCACACTATTTTCATTAACAAAACAGGTATGTATTGAGTAATGCAACATTGAGAGAAAAACTTATGAAAATTATATGCTGTGGAAATACCATCTAAGTGAATATTTTTTTAAAAAATACACATGTGAGAAAATTGTGCTAAAGTTTAAGAATTTGGGTTGCCTTCCACAGTAGAGACCATGGATATAAGCAAATGGGAAAAGGGGAAGAAAATTTTAAAGTGGATCTTCAGAAGATTAGTGATGATAGTCTGCCAAAAATTGAAAAATTGCGATTAAATATCTATGAACTGTAGAGAACTATGGCAGTATCTTAGTAAGACTATTTTTTAAACAGACATCATCAAAACACAAGAAAAGGTAGCAGACCTCTGTCTCTGCAATGGTTGATAAGTTTGAGTTAGAAAAAGCTTCCTGAAGTAAGAACAACTACCAAAATGGAAAAAGAAACTTAAAATTTTATTTGGAAGAGTTGCCAAGCTACCAAGGCCAGGAGACGGGTGCCCGGAGAGGTGAGGTCAGCCCTTGAAGCACTGCTACTGTGAAACTGACGGCTGAGAGAAGAAGTAGGTGAGGAAACCCTCAGCCCTTGTAAGCTGGGCAGCTGGCAACCTGGACAGAGCTTCCCGCAGTCTCAGGGAGCTGGGAGGAGCAACGTTCCAGTTTAGCCTGTGGCAAGGGACACGAGCTCTTGTGGATGCCCTGCGTTTTCCATGGGGACCCACTGAGGACTTGACCTTGGCAAAATGTGGCTGGGAAGTGGTCAGCCGCAGGAAGATGGAAGCCCACCTTTGTGCTAACACCCTTCTCATTGGATCCACTTGTATCCTGAATACTGGCTGGAAGCAAAGCGCAGACCCTAGCTGGAGATTCGTCACCCTTGATGTCCCCAAATCACTGCATGTCAAAATAGGAACTACAGAAGAGGGTGACACAACAGACAACAGAAGCAAGGGGAGTGAGGGTGTGAGAATGGGGAGACCTGTGCAAGAAAATACAGGCAAAAAAAAAAAAAAGAAAAAGAGAATGAAAAGTTGGGTGTGATCCAGAGAGATGCGGATGCTGCGAAGCGTAGCATATGGGAATTTTTTGAAAAAACGAAAATATGATGAAGTACAAATATCTAGAACTGAAATTAAGAGCTCAGCTAGATCTGATGGCTCCACGATGTCTATCTCTGTCCAAAGATCTTGTTGTTCACAGAAAACACGTGCCATTTTATCTGCCAGTGTGGAAAATTAAGTAAATAATCAAAAATAAAAGTAGGAACATGATGAGTTCTCTCGCAGATTAATCGTACTGGAGTGGCATGACTGAAGAGTAAATTATAAGTCTGAAGAAAATCTGCACATCGTGGCTCACAGAAAACAAGGAAGGGCAAACTCAGAAAAGTTCCTGAAAGGCCTGGAGGTGCGAGGGCCTGGTGGAGCGCTTGTGCAGCATGTGTCAGACTCTGGGAGGGACTCACAGCAGAGCGAGAAAACAAGTTGTGAAAAGGTGATGACAAAGAGACGAACGCACGTGTTATGGAGACCCAGATGGAGAAAGGTAAGAGAATGGGCCATCCCTACAACCCATTCAAGAAAAGCTCGAGACGGAAAAGAAAGAAGAATGACTTGAAAGGTGCCTGAATCAAATGACGTTTGACCTTACAAATAGGAAAATAAAAATAAGAATGAAAAGACTGGCTTTAGGATAGAAATGATCAGTGGCCAAAGTGTTGGGTAGTGTTGGACTGACATAAGTAAATACCCATGTCACAACCTGAACCTAGCATAAGGCAGGAGACTAAGCACCACAAAAACATCTGATGCACCCCAAAGAGGGCTAGAACAGCGTGGGGGAACTAGATTAGGAAAATAAACAAAGACTGAGGAGGTTCATTTACATTTAAATATTTCACAATTATATTAATTCTAAAACTTGTGTTAAGACTTAGTCTTAGGGAAAAGATGTGGCATATAGGGAGAGATGCAACCAGGAGAAGATAACTAGGTAGAAAATGCAAGCGCCATTGAACTGGTGGGCGTCGTAAAGGTATTGGCACCCAAGGGAGCCCGTGACAACCAATGGATCCGATTTCCACCGAAGAGGAACCTCACGAGTAAGAGGTCACAATAGCCAACCATTTACCTTCCTAGGAACATTTGAAGATTCTGGAAATTGAAGATTGGGCCAAACTAAGACAGAGATCCTCTAATGGGGGCGAGGGTGGGGGCGGATAGAAGAGTTTTAGCAGCAGGAATTGCAGGGGGACTCTCAAGACCATGGATTATGTTTCCACAGAGCACGCGTGGAGTTCTGAAACAGCTCAGAAACTGGTCAGGCGAGTCAAAAACATTAGAAAGGCGTTTAAAATTTCCCTACAGTCTCCAGAGGATGAACAAAGGCTAAAAGGGAGAGAAATCTTGCCTCTCATAAATCCTAGTCCTTCTCTAAAATCTTGTGTTGTATTTAGAAGGGTCTCTGTCAGTAGGCTAGGAAGCTATTCATTATTTTTTCTTTTTTAAAATGTCTTTATAAGACATTACAGTTATATATATATATAGTGGTGGGGGTTCATTGTGACATAATCATACATGCATGGAACATAACTCGCTCCATTTCAGTCCCCAGCACTTCCTCTTGTCCTCACCCCCTCCTTCACCCTATTTCCCTTCTTGTACTCTACTGGTCTTCTTGTATTTATTTATTTTTTAATTGGTGTTTTATAGATAGGCATAAAGATGGAATTCACTGTGGGACACTTATACGTGCACAGCATAATTTTGTCAACTTCATTCCACGATCCTCCCTTTTCTGCCCCTCCTCCCTCCCCTTCAATCCCCTTACTCTACTCCGCCGATCTCCCCCCTCTTTTTATTTGAACTGCCTACCGCCCCCCCTTACGTTGCTCTAGCTTCTGCCTGTGAGAGAAACATTTGACCCTCAACTTTCCGAGCCTGACCTATTCCAGTTAGCGTTTTAGTCTCCATCTCCATTTACCAGAAATGCCATAATTTCAATCTTCTTTTTTGCTGAGTAAAACTCCATTGCATATGAATACCACACTCATTTGTTGACAGGCACCGGGGCTGGTTCCGTAACTTGGCTTTGGTGAATGGGACTCCTGTAACCATTGATGCACCTGTATCACTTTAGAATGCTGAGTTTAGTTTTTGGATACATACTAAGAAGGTGGGATAGCTGGGTTATAGGGTGGTTCTATTCTTAGTGATTTGATGAATCTTCATACAGCTGTCCAGACGGGTTGCACTAATTTGCAGTCTCACCAATAATGTATGAGTTCATGTTGTCTCCTACACCCTCACCAGCATTTATCACCATTTGCTTTCTTGCTGATTGTCATTCTAGCTGGAGTGAGATGAAATCTCAGTGTGGTTCTGATTTACGTTCCCCTAATTGCTAGAGATGTTGAGCATCTTTTCATCTATTTGTTGGCAGTTTGCATTTCTTAATGTGTATTTATTTCTTCTTATTTTTTATTTTTAAGAAATGACTCATTTGCCCTTTTGTTGATAGGGTTATTTGCTTTTTGGTACTCGTTTTTGGAGTTCTTTACATATTCTGGATATTGATTCCCTGTTGGAGGAGTAGCTGGCAAAGATTTGCTCCTCTTCTGTTTGCTGTCTATTTATGTTCTTCTTACCTTTGCTGTGCAGAAGCTTTTTAATTTGATGCCATTCCACTGAATTCTTGGTGTCGTTTCCTGAACTTTAGGAGTTCTATCGAGGGAGTCATTGCCTGCACTTGTATTTGGAGTGTTGACCCTCTGTTTTCCTCTAGCAATTGCAAAGTTTCTGATTGAATTCCTAGGCCTCTGAACCACTTGGAGTTGACTTTTTGTGCAGGGTGAGAGAAAGGGATCTGGTTTCATTCTTCTATATTTGGATTTCCAATTGTTCAGCACCATTTGTCTAAACGGCTTTTGACACCTTTGTCAAGATGTCTGTGCGGGTTTGTCTCTGTGCCTTCTGTTCTGCTCTGTTCCATTGGTCTGCATGTCTGTCTTTATGTCAGTACCTTGCAGTGTTTGTTACTACCACCTCTGTAGTATAATTTGAACTAGGTATTGTGGGGCTTCCGGCATTGTTGTTTTTACTCAGAATTGCTTTGACTATTCTGGATCTCTTATTCTTCCACTGAATTTTAGGAATGTTTTTCTAGTTCTTTGAAGAATGTCATTGGTATTTTCATGGGAATTGCATTAAATCTGTAGATTGCTTTTGGTAATAGGATCATTTTAGTGATATTCATTCTACCTATCCAAGGACCTGGGAGATCTTTCTGTCTTCTAACATCTTCCTCAATTTCTTTCTTCAGTGTTCTATAATTTTCATTGTAGACGTCTTTAACCTCCTTGATTAGATTTATTTCTACATTTATTGTTGTGGTGGAGTTAGGGGTAGATGAGTGTGTGTCTTTTGAGGCTATTGCGCATGAAATTATTTTCCTGATTTCATTTTCAGGGGGTTTGTTGTGTATAGAAGAAAAATATTCATTTTTATATACTGATTTTGTATCCTGTTGCTCTGTGAATATTTTCTTATCAGCTCTGGAACTCTCTTCCAGTGGAGCTTTTAGTATATTTTAAATATAGGGCTAAATCATCTGCAATCGGTGATAATTCTTCTTTGTATCCCTTTTATATCCTGGTTTTAATATAAGGTGTCCCCCCCCCAAATCTCCTGTGTTACTGAAGGAATATTCAGAGGTAAAATGGTTGAATTATGAGAGCTGTAAGCTAATTGGCCTGTCCTTATTTGAATGAACTAGGTGGTCATTGAAGGCAGGTGAAGCATGACTGGAGGAGGTACATCACTGGAGCCATATCCTGAAACAGTTCACCTTCCCTGTGGCCTGGCCCCACCCTTTTCTCTCTCTCTCTCTCTCTCTCTCTCTCTCTCTCTCTCTCTCTCCTTTCTGAACCCGCCATGAGCTGAGTAGCTCTCCTCTGCGGGGCGCTTTTACCCATGATACCTGCCTCACCTTGGGCCCAGAGTAATGAGTTGGACTGAAATCTCAGAAACTGTGAGCCCCAAATAAACTTTTCCTCTTAAGTTGTTCTTGTAAGGTATTTTGATCACAGCAATGCTAAAAATGTATCTTAAACAATTATCTTGCCTAATAGCTCAAACTAAAATTTCAGGTACTATTCTGAATAGGAGTGGTGAGAGTAGACATCTTGACTCATTCCCGATTTTAGAGGAAATGCTCTCGATTTTCCACCATTTGCTAGGATGTTGGCTTTGGGTTTGTCATAAATAGCCCCGATGATGGGGAGGTAAATTTCGTGGTTTCTTCGGTGTTTTTATTGTGAATGGATGCTGAATTTTGTCAAAAAAACTTTTTTTCCCTTCTGTTGAGATGATCTTGTGATTTTTGTCCTTAATTCTATTTGTATGTTGAATTACATTTATTGATTTATGTATACGGACTCATCTTTGCATCCCTGGAATGAAACAAACTTAAGCATGACGTATGGTCTTCTTCATATGTTTTTTAATACAATTTGCTAATATTTTATTAAGGATTTTTGCATCTATGTTCAATAGAGATATTGGTCCGTGGTTTTCTTTACTTACATATCCTTATCTGGTTTTGGTATCAAGTTGATACTGACTTTGAGGAATGAATTTGGAAGTGTTCTACCCCTTTATATTTCATGGAGTGATTTGGGGATCATTGGTTATTAGTCTTTAAAGGTCTGGTAGAATTCAGCTGAGAATCCGTCTGGTCTCGGTGTTTCCTTTGTTGGAAGGCTTTGTATTACTGCTTCAATCTCGTGGCTTGTTGTTGGTCTGTTCAGGTTTTCTATATCCTCTTGGTTCAATGTTGGTATGTCTATGTGTTTAGAAATGGATCCATTTCTTCTGGATTTTCCAATTTATTGGAATATATGTTTTCAAAATAGTCCCTAATGATCTTTCTGCATTTTTTTTGTTAGCTTAGCTAATGGTTTACCAATATTTTTTATCTTTTCAAAGAACCAACTCTTTGTAACATCGATTCTTTGTTTTGTTTTTTTATTCTCTGTTTTGTTAATTTCAGCTTTGATCTTACTTACGTCCTTCTTTGTACTTATTTTGTTTTGCTTTTGTTTTTCTAGAACCTTGAGATGCATTATTAGGTTGTTTGGGGTCTTTCTGATTTTTTTTAAATGTAGGCACTCGTAACTATAAAATTTCCTTTTAGAGCCCTCTTCATAATGACACCAAGATTCTGATATGTTCTATTTCTTGTTTTAGTCAGCTTTTTCATTGCTTTTACCTGATAAGAACAATTTTAGAGAAGGGAAATTTTATTTAGAGCTCAGTTTCTGAGATCTCTCCATAGATGACTAACTCCATTTGTCTGTGCCCGGTGGAAGGGTGTGGCAGAGGAAAAGAGCTCAAAATATGACAAAATAGAGAAAGAGACTAAGTTTGACTCACTAGGAACAAAATATAAACCCCAAAGACATGCCTCTAGCCATGTCCTATCTGCCTAAAGGTACCAACCAACCAATCCATTCAAATGGATTAACGTACTGATTAGATTAAGTCTCTCATAACCCAATCATTTCACCTCTAAAATTTCTTGCATTACTTTTAAATTTTTAAATTCTGTGATTTCTTCTATAATCCATTCATCATTTAAAGTATATTGTTCAATCTCCATGTGTTTACATAGCTTCAGTATGTTTTCTTTTTCTTTCTTTTTCTTTTTTTTAAGAGAGAGAGAGAGAGGAAGGGAGAGAGAGAATTTTTTTAATATTTATTTTTTAGTTTTCAGCGGACACAACATCCTTGTTGATATGTGGTGCTGAGGATCGAACGCGGGCCGCATGCATGCCAGGCGAGCGTGCTACCAGCCCCAGTATGTTTTCTTGCTGTTTCTAATTGCATTACGATATGATAAGATGCAAGAAGTTATTTTGATTTTTTTTATTTGCTAAGACTTGCTTATGACATAAAATGTGTTCTCTTTTGGAGAATGTTCCATGAACATCTGAGGGATAAAAATGAATTCAACTATTGTTGAGTGAAATAGCCTAGAGCTGTCTGCTATGCCCATTTCATTTATAATAAACTTTAGATCTGAAGTGTCTTTACTGATTTTATATCTGATTGGCCTACTTATTGTTGATAGAGGTATGTTGAAATCAGTTGGTATTGTTGTATTGGCGTCTAGCATTTGTTTTATATAATCAGGTGCACCCATGGTGGGGCAGAATTATTTATTACTATTTTATATATATATATATATATATATATATATTCTGGTTGGATTGTTCCTTTTACCATATGAAGTGATCGTCTTTGTCTCTTGTAATTAATTTTGGCTTGGAGTCTGCTTTGTTGAACATAAGTATGGCTACTCTTGGTTTTCTTTTAGGCTCCATTTGCATGGAATATTTTTTCCACCCTTCACTTTCAGCCTCTGGATGTCTTTGCTAAGAGGTAAGTCTCTTGAAGACAACATATAGTTGGGTCTTTTTAAAAATCCACTCTGCCAGGCAATGTCTTTTAGTTGGAGAATTTAGACCATTTACACTCATTATTATAGGGAGATGTTTACATTATTTCCTGCCTTTTTTTTAAGAAATCAGATGTTATTCTGATTTTTTTACTTTCCTCTAAATGTTACATTTTCTCCTGAGGCTTTTAAAATTCCATCCTTATCCCATATATTTGGCATTTTAATTATAATGTCACACAGAGGTTCTTTTTTGCATATTGTATGTAGATGTCCATATCATACCTGATATTATTTCACTGAAATGGCTCTCAGTGTCATTAGCCTGTATCTCAGTTACTGCCTCAATTCCAATAATTCTTATGTTGGGTCTCTTAATGTTGTCCAAGAGACTTTTAACTGAATTTTTAATCTGATTTACTGTGTCTTTCATGCTGGGGTTTCTATTTGTTTCATTTTCAGAACCCATCTCTGTTTATTGAAATTCTCTTTCAAATCCTGTGTTTTCTCTCTTAGTTCATTGATCACCTTAGCAATAAGCTTTTTTTAATTCCTTGGGATTTCATCTACTTTATTATCTGTGGATTCAACCAGTGGGGGGTTATAAACTTTTGAAGGCATCTTCTTGGCCTGTTTTCTAATGTTTTCTGAGGTCCTATATTTGTGCATGTGTTGAGGTGGATCTCTCCTCCTCTTTAATGTGAAAGTCCTTCAGTGAATAGTTATCTCTTCATGAGAAGCACTAGACTTTGGGGGTATGTTAGCTTCCACACATTTGATCAGCATAATCAAGTGATAAGTCCAACCACCACTAGCAATTTGAGAAGAGAGTAACTTCAAGTAACAGTGGTAATTTAAAAATAAGCCATATGTCAACATATGCAATAAGAGTTATTACCAAAAATCTCTGCAACTCCATTAACCAAAGAGAAAAGTGGGTTAGAAATAATATAGACTATGTGAAGAGATCAAGCATTAGTTACAGTATGCCAAGTTGAATTAGAAGAAAGATTAAAAGGGACACAGAAGATAAAATGAGAGAAAAATGGATAAAGGAGTGGAAGAGGACGGACATGGAAGAAAAAGGAGAAGAGCTATCATAAAAGGATTCAAATAATGACAAAATACATCAAATTAGAACTCTGGTGAAATGCAAATTGTGGAAAGACATTGGGGAGCAGTTTACATGAAGCAGTTAATGTAATAACTGTCTTACAGATACTCAATTTTCTTCTTGCTGAGGTTTCTGAACTGGAGATCTTTCTTGGATTTCGACTTGAGAATCTCCCAACTATGAAGAAGTCTGTCTGACACAAATATATTGCTGTTTGTTTACAGCTCTTACCCAGACTGGCCAAATTTGCTAGGGAGTCTAGATGTTCAGCTCCATCCCCTCCTTATCTGGCAGCCCCTGTTGGTAGAGCGTTGTTTGATTCCGTGCAGACTTCACAATTCAAATGGCTTTGCTATTGTGAAGGTGAGAAGTGTTATGGTCTGGAAAATGTTCCTATGACTCCAGGATGTTAAAATTTGTTAAGGTTTATTTTATGTCTCAAATATGGTCTACCTTAATGTTTTATACACTTTTCAATAGGGTGTGTATTCTGTGATTATAACTTTTAGTGTTTAATAAAATGAAGGTCTATTAGGTCAAGTTAGGTGATATTAGTTTTCAAACATTTTATACCTCTGCCTTCTTGTTTATACAAATTACTGAAAGAGAAATGTTGAAGTCTTCAGTTAAAACTGTAGACTTTTCTCTTTTCAAATTATCACTTTTTGCTTCAAGTATTCGAAGATCTGCTATGATATGTAAGTGCATATACATTCAGGAATATTATGCTACTTATAAAATTAATTATATAATGTCACTTTGTAATGTCCCTGAAATATCGCTTGCCAGTTATCCTTTGTTTATATTATATATTGTTTAATATAAATATAGCAAGTCCAGCTTTTTAACACAATATTAAAGTTAAAAATATACTTAGAATAAATTCACTCTTTTTCAGGGTCAATATTTGCTTCTGAAGACTGTTACAACGAACTTAACTCTAAGACTGACATTTCTGGGAACTGTGGTATAACTGATGATGGATACAAAGCATGTGAAGCTAAGTACGCTTTAGGAAACCCTAACAGAGAACCTCTATAGCCTTGTATTTGAAAATGTCACCAATTAAGTTTATATATAAACAAAGTATCATCTACCCATGAAGTAAGACCATGTTTCATGAAATGATACATGTCGTAGATGCAGAAATACACAACATTTCTCTTCCTCATCCAAATCATCCCCGATGTTTTTATCATCAAGGGTTTTGTTTACACAAAGGTACATTAATTGCTCATCAGTAATTATTTTTTTTTTGTTTTGCATGCCATCTCCTTAATTTTACAAGGAATGATGATCCTGATAGGGTTGAAATGAAAATACATGAATTTTTTACTATCTAGAAAGCATAGTGCTGAAGAACAGACGTACATTCTATCACCAGACTTCTTGACTTTACATCCTAATTTCATTGTTGACCTCTTTGCGTGACCTCAGGCACCAACAGCACAAAAAAAAAATTCCATATCCCCTTTGATGAGATTTATCAGTAGTTAACATTTTACTAATTTGTTTTATCTTCCTGTTTTTATAAGTCTTCTCTGTCCATAATTTGTATGTACCACTTGAGTGGAAGTTGGAGATTGTGCTTCATGACCCCTAAATCAATCAGCCTGTCTTTCCTGTGAATAAATTCTATTGTAGCTATAAAAGATGAATCATATTAAAATTTCATTCATTTTTTAAACCTTTTCCTTAGAACTATTTTCCTTTGCTCAGGAATGAATGCAAAATCAGGTATTTGCATCTATTCAGAATGTACTTTCAGGCTTCATTAATCTGGAACATTTCTTCTCCTTTCATTTGTTTCTTCTCCTTAGGTGTTTGCTTTTCTTAAATACTATAGGCCATTTATTTTGTAGAATTTTTCTCTTAATTTGAATTTGTTTGATATTTTTCAAAATTATATTTGTTTGCATTTTGATCTTTTTACAACACAAGTAATGCTGTACCCTCGAATGTACAATTTTTTTTTTACAAGTGCATACAATTTTCTTTCAGAATTGGAAATTGCATGTTAAATTGTTTGGTTGAGTTATTTTTTTAAGTCTCCCAATTGTGATGTTCTAATTTTTCCCATTGTAGTTAACATAATTTGAGAGGGAGTCGTGTTGAGACTGTAGGCATATTCTTTGATCCACCTGTTTTCAAATTCATTGATGAATTTTTAACTCAATTTTTTTATTTTGCTTTGTACAGATACAAATGTACTGCAGGAAAAAGCAGTCCACTTCTCTGTTTAAATTTGTGCCTTTCCTTATCTATGTACTCATTAATATCCATTCTGAATCAGTAATTATTATTTATTCAATGGAATACATTACCATTCAAAAATATTTTCAATATTTTTGTACCAATAGTAATGTATTTTGAAATTTTTTTCTCGAATCATCTCAGTTTGACTCATGAGAACCTCTTTCAGTTGATCACTGTATCTACCAAAAGTCTACATGATTCTTTTAGAACTTCCAAATTTTTCTAGCACACACAAGAACAGATGCTGGGGCTCCTGTTCCACCTCTCCTTCCCAGGCTCT
Source organism: Marmota flaviventris (assembly GCF_047511675.1). Lineage (NCBI taxonomy): Eukaryota > Metazoa > Chordata > Mammalia > Rodentia > Sciuridae > Marmota > Marmota flaviventris. Next base: position 169,757,877 of record NC_092500.1, read on the forward strand.
GCACACAGCTGTTTGTCCAAGGAACCAAGTTCCTTTTAATAGAGGACAGCACCTGTGCACATCTTCTAATTCTGTCCCCTGATTATTCAAGTTAAGAAAATTGAATGTGCTTGCATGAATTTTTTAAAAAGTCTTATCTACAAAATACCTTGTTACACAGTTCCTGTCTTAAGGCTCAAATTTCATGCAATCCTTTCCTTTCTAGTCATGTGCCAGTGTGTTCAAAGTGTAAGTGTGTGTTTGAGCATGTGTGAACATGCACATGCTGTATGTTGCAAACAATTCCGCCTTACTGCAATGCCTTCCAGCCAAAGACCACCAGGAGCACAACTGGAGTTAAATTGCATCCATCACACACTGTAGCACAGACGCACAAGATGGGAAACTGTGAGCACCTTGGCTTCAGAGTTTTATAGACTCACACTGTCAGATTTGTGCTTGTGTCGGGTGGTTTATAGGAGGGTGTCAGGAAGTGAATCTTTGCTCTAAAATGGATGTTTCCAAGAAGTGGAGGTAATTCCATGATCGTATGCCTCTTGTTTGCGTCTCCTCTCTGTATGTTCAGACATGACCTGTGGAGGATGCTTGTCTTTCTTGATCTTCCATGGTCACAGGGTGACTTTGCTTAACGTTGGTGTTCTCTGGGACCACCTGTGTTCAGCGGGGAGACACCAGGAGTGCAGGACAGCTTTTGTGTGCTCTAAGGTCCTGCTGATAACATCTGGCCTTTGCCTGAAAACTAGGGGCTGCTTTGATCATTGTCCCTTCCCTCCATGGGCCAAAGACAAAAAATTCAGGTCACAGCAAATTGCTCTGAGATATCCAGGTTTCCAGGATGGCTGAACTGCTGCTAATTAGGAGGTCATCTTCTCTATTTCTTTACTTATTCATTCATTTATTTTTGTGGTGCTGGGGATTGAGCCCAGGGACTCATGTAACCTAGGCAAGCACTCCACCACTGAGCTACTTCCCCAACCCAGTTTAGGGGATCATTAAGACAACTTGGGGATTGGGGTTGCGGCTCAGTGGTAGAGTGCTTGCCTGGCATGTCTGAGGCACTGGGTTTGATTCTCAGCACCACATTAAGTAAGTAAATAAATAAAATAAAGATATTGTGTCCAACTGTAACTAAAAATGTGTTAAAAAAAAAAAGACAACCTGGGTGGCTTGATGCCAAACAGAATACATGGGCCAAACCAAAATGATATGGCATAGCAAGGTGCTCACATTAATCCCTAGAACATAATACCCTAAATGATACATGTCATTTATATATACATATATAGACATCCCTAGTATGTCAAAAGATATTTTAATTCCTTAATGTAACTTTAATCCTCAAAATTTTCATTTTAAAATAATTCTCTTGAAACAGATGCTATACGCAATGCTTAGCAAATTTTTGGCAGCTGAAATAAATTCAACTGATGTATTTAAAGAGAGCCATTGCTTCCCATTTTTAATTGTGTAAAGTCTAGCTTTCTATCTAAAATGTACACACTTCTAGATTCCATCCTGCAACATATTATCTATGTGCCTCACAAAAGAAAACTTTGAACCTTACCTTTTTTGTCCCTAACTGCACTGGGACTGATAATACTGTTCCTTCCCTTCTTTACATGACTCTTTAAAGAATCTGATTTTCCTGTTGAACACATGCAACACGACTAAATGTTTTATCCTCATGAAGTTGGTATCACAGGTTTGGACTTCATACCATTACTTTGCATCTTTCTATTCTTAAGTAACTGTAGATTCACAGTTGTAGAAATCACGGCAGGGGTGATGGAGAGGATCCCTGTAACTTTCAGCTCGCTTCCACGTGGCAACATCTGCCGTGACATAAAAATCTGCAGTACAAGATCAAAATCAGGAAATTGAACATTGGCAAATTCGTGCCATTTATTCAGGTTTCATCTGTTTTACGGAAATTCATAGTGAGGGATGAGGAAAGGTCCATGAATCATCATCTTAGGACTGTTGAATTTTCCCAGTAATGAATTTAGAATGTCTCTTAATTTATTTTAGTCTTTGAATTTTTTTTTCTTTCTGCTAGTTTACTAGAATCTGTGTGCAAGGGGCCTCTTCCTTTTGCTAAATACATCCCTAAATACTGTGTTTTCAAGGCTATCATGAACACAATAGTTTTCTAAATTTAATTTTCACATTGTTGCTGATCTGTAAATGTCATAACAAAATTATAAATGATGGTTTTTATTACTTTTTAAACTTTTTTATTTGTTCTTTTTAGATGTACATTAGAGTATATTTTGACATGGAGTATAACTTGTTCTAATTAGGATCCCATTCTTGCGATTGTACGTGATGTGGAGTTGCACTGGTTGTGTACTCACATATGAACATAGGAAAGTGATGTCCCATTTATTCTACTGTCTTTCCCATTTCCCTCCCCTGTACCTTCCCCCCATTCCCCTTTGTCTAATCCAATGAAGAACCTCTATACTTCCCCTCCCTTGTTATGGTTTAGCATCCACATATCAGAGAGAATATTCAGCCTTTGGTTTTGGGGGACTGGTTTATTTCACTTATCATGACAGTCTCCAGTTCCATCCATTTACCAACAAATGCCATAATTTCATTCTTCTTTATGGCTAATATTACATTGTGTATATATACCACATTTTCTTTATCCATTCATCTGTTGAAGGGCACCTAGATTGGTTCCATAGTTTAGCTATTGTGAATTAAGCTGCTATGAACATTGAAGTGGCCATGTCACTTTAGTAGGCTCCCCAGGAATCGCAGCGAGAATGGAATCCCCGCACGAGAACTCCAAAGTAGTGGGTGCCTGAGGCGGACAGCAGGGGTCTATATACAATTGAATACACAGCTTAACTTAACCATCATCATCTCAATGGCTCGCTGGTGTCACCTCTCAACCACTCCCTTCTGGCAAAATGCCATGCGTCATCCCGAGGCTGTGGCCCTCAACATCTCCCCCCTTCTGTTTAATTAAATAATAATAATGTGACTTAGGGACCAGGCCTGTCTTAGGTTGTCCACTACTACATATGGTCCTTACCCATCATCAGATGAGCTGACCTCAAGGCGTCAGCCTCCTGTCTTAGGTTGGTACCATTACAATTGGATCTTACCCATCATTGACTACCGGTCCAGCATACTTGTGGATAGGCCTTTGCACCAGTGGGGGGGGGGGTGAGGTTCTTTGCCTCACCTCTGTTGGCCCCCAAAATACCAGTGGGGGGTGTGAGTCCTTTGGGTATACACCAAGGAGTGAGATAACTGGGTCAAATGGTGGTTCCATTCCTAGTCTCTGAGGAATCTCCACACTGCTTTCCAGAATGGTTGCACCAATTTTCAGTCCCACCAGCAATGTATAAGTGTACCTTTCCCCCACATCCTTGCCAACATTTATTGTTACTTGTATTCTTGATAATTGCCATTTTGAGTAGAGTGAAATGGAATTTCAGTGTAGTTATAACTTGCCTTTCTCTCATTGCTAGAGATGTTGAACATCTTTTCATGTATTTGTTGACCATTTGTATTTCTTCTTCTGTGAGTACCCATTCAGTCCCTTTACCTAACAAATGATGTTTTATATTGATCTTTTTTATTAGAGCTTTATGATTATATATAGTATTTGGGTTCATCCCAACAAACTCACACAGGCATGGAAATTGATTTCAGTTCAAGATCCCCCCTTTTCCCTCCCCCTTTTCCCTCCCCCTTGCCCCCACCTTTTCCCCTCCCGTTTTCCCCTCCCTTCCTCCATCTCCTTTCCCCTTTTCCTCCCACTCTACTAGACTTTCTTTGGCTCCTTTATATTAATCTTGATCTTTGGCATTGTGTGACCTTCCTGAACTTTTTTCTTCTGTGTGTGAGTTTCTTAGTCTTTATGTCTCGTATCATATCATATGCAAGTCAGTTTCTAAGTACATATTATTTTCCAACAGCTATGCCTTCAGTTTCTTTCTAACTTGATTGCACTTTCTAGATCTCCATTAAAATGTTCAATTTTAAGTGGAAAAAGAGAATATGCTTGCTCCTTCCTGATTTTATGCGGAAATATTCAGCCTCTCACTCTTAAGTTTATCGTTAGCTACAGAGATTTTACAGATACTCTTCCTTCATTCCTTATTCGGTTGAGGAAGTTTCCTTCTAGTTCTGGCTTATTGAGAGCTTTCAGTTTTGCATTGAGGTTTTGTTTTTTCAAATGCTTCTTATTCCGTATTATTAAAATGAATTCATGTTTTTAGTGGTTTTTTTTTGGGGGGGGAGGGGGTCGAAATTAATTGTTGCCTGCATCCTTTTGCAGATTTTGAATTTTTATTTAAATCTATTCACTTTGGAAATGCCATTCAAATATTTCTCTATTAAAATTAATGTTTTTCATTTGTGGGTAAATTCTAGGGATCGGAAATGTGGAAAATTAATATGTAAATATGGAGGTAGTCATATCCTTCAATTGAAAGATGCCACTGCCATTTATGCCAACATAACTGGAGACATCTGTGTTTCTTTGGAATATAACAAGGGTCATGCAGAAATAAAGAACATGTGGGTAAAAGATGGAACTGTTTGTGGTGCAAAAAAGGTTGGTGTTCTTTTCTTCCTAACTTCCTAATATTTTTTATTACATGATAAACAGTATTTTTCCTCAGAATTTAAGTGTGCAATCAAAATAGAAATTTAGAAAATAAAAAAAAAATACTGCAATCTGTCACCATGCATAGATGATATTACTATAATATTTCACCAATGATTTTATACTTTTCTTACGGATGCTGCACATATGCACTGAATTAAGAATCACACTGTTCATTCACTGTATTTTATCAAATTATCTCATGTTTTTAAAAATTTTTTAGTTGCAGATGGACACAATACTTTTATTTAGTTGTTTTTTTTTTTAATGTGGTGCTAAGGATCGAACCCAGTACCTCACGCAAGCTAGGCAAATGCTCTACCACTGAGCCACAACCCCAGCCCCAAATTATCTCATATTATCCAGAGTACTTCAAGTGTCATAAACTATCTTCTGATATCATTGATTTTAAATAGTTGTTTAAATAATATATGTCCATTAAGATAATGAAAATAAAGAATTCATAAAGCAAACAAGTTACATATCTGAAATACAATCATGCTTTCCATTTTCATGAGCCTTCCTCCATTTCTATATACATATATATAGATATAGACTATTTCTCTAGTATATCTTTGTATTTTCATAAAATATTCCATTGTTTTATCTGCTTTTGATATTTTATCACTCAACATTATTAAACACATGAGCTCTGTGTCAACATTTCTTGTCTTCCAAGATTTTCCCATTTTGTGAAATATTGAATACTTGTATGCATACACATAGGTACAGAAGATTGTTCAAGTTCAAATTAGTCTCATGTGTAAACTTGAAATCATAAAGCCAGAATATAGTAAACCACTTGTTGAAGAACAGAGGGAAAGCCAAGATATACTTGGGAGCTGAAAGATATTTTTTGTGAGTAAACAGTAAGAAAAAGAAAATGATTTTCCACATTTTGGTTGTCAGCAAGAATAAGTGAAATCTAAGAATTTTTTCACATATTAATTGTCATTATGAATGTATACATATTTAAAATAGATCTTTTTTTCATTTAGTTAAGGAAATATATTCCATACAAATAGTTCTATTACAACCTAACTTTGCTAAATATTTGCTCAGAAAATTGGAAAGGAGAAAAAGTATACAAAAGGAAAAATTGTAACACCAAGTGCTTGCACAAAAACTAGATCATCTTTAAGACTTTGTACTACCTTTGCTTTCATGGAATTTACTTTGCAAAAACACCGAATTAAAACCCATGGCTATCTTTAGTTGTAAATTATTTCTAGGCTACATGAGTGAGGAAGAGCAAAAATGTCATGTATCTGCTATTGGTTAGTGGATGATGATCAAGCCAGCTACTCTTTGAGTACTTTGACAATTTTAATGTGTTCATTGTTTTTGGAATAGCTCATATGCGAATGTTCATTTGGATTTGAATGAATACATTATCATGAGAAATTTTTAAATTCCTCTTGTCAGCAAAGAAAGGGTAAGAGATTTGGGTACTAGTGAATAAGTGTAAAAATTTTGAACATTACCACTTCCTTTGTAGCTATTCCTAAAAGGAATGTAACCAAGAGATGTGTAGTTAAAGGATCTGAAACTTCACAAACAAAGTATAAGCACAAACCATGACAGGAAAACAGGGAAAGGAGAAGGGAAGGGCCAGAGATCATAAGGACACAGGGAAGATCCGTAGAGAAGGATGAGAGCGAGGGAGGAGGAAGGACTGGAAAGAGGGAGGATAGGAGGAATCCATTTTTAAAAACCATGCTATGTGCAGATGTCGATATACCACGGGGAATTTCACCTTTATGTGCACGTGGAAAGCACCAATCAAAAATCAATAAATAGATGAGTGAAAGAAGGACCAGCGGAGGAAGGAGAATGGGAGGAGGGAGGAGGGCAGGGAAAAAAGGGGCGATGCCAACTGGGACGCGAAATCAAATGCCACGCGTGTTCGACTTTGTCAGGATCCACCCGACGACTCTGCTTATCTATAAGGCTCTAATAAACATATTTCTTGAGGCAGACCAGGGTGGGAAATATCCATACATGAATCAAAGGGGACAAGTGGAGAAGTCAGAGAGGAATAGAATGGGAACAAGAAAGCCCCCACACTTGCTGTCTTATGATATGGCACCCACTCTGGCTGACTGACCCCACCAGGGGCCCCATGAGGAACATGACATTGCCCCTGGCAAGTTAATGACAAGTAAGACCACCTCAACACTTTGGGATTTTTTTTTTTTTTACCCACCCTCAACTTAGAAATTTAACAGCTGAAGAATGTGAAACTATCTTTAAAATTGGTGCAACATGATTTTTTTATTTGCCTCTAAAAATTATCATCAAGGAGGGGAAACATGGGGATGTAGTCAAGTTCAGTGGCAGAGCACTTGCCTAGATGCGCGCGGGCCTGGGTTCAGTCCTCAGCCCCGGAAAGAGTGACTGGTGTCAGATTCCTAACGGGAAAGCATTTGTGCACTCATGTAAAAGAACAAAGCCAGAAGATGTAGGCAAGTGGCACGTCACACTGCTGCCAGGAGCTGAGCAGGTGGAAGTGCACTGGCTGCATCTGCAACACCACACCCACCCCGTCACAGAGAGCCCCTGCTGGAATCCATGCTAAAGGTCAAAAGCGGAGGGCGTTTATCACCGTGTCCCCAGAGACTATCCCATTAGTTGTATTTTGCAAATAATAGATTTCTAATTGAAAATGTATTCTGTGACATTTATGTGTTTTGTAAAAAAAAAAAAAAAAAAAAAAAAAAAAGTCTCTTATTGTGAAAAATAAATTTCATATTATTATGAATACTATTTTATATTATGATGAAATAGTTTTATATATATATTTCATATATCATGGAATAATGGCTATCTTGGCTGTTTCATCCTGTGTTTTATGCATGGTTAATCCCTTTTTAAATTTCTAACTTTTATTGAAAAATTTTGTCATAGATATTTAAGGTGTACAACATGACAGGTGATATACATGTACATAGTGAAATGATTACTAGAAATAAACTGATTAACCTGTCCACCACTTTCTCAGCTACCTGTATGTGCGTGTGTGTGTGTGTGTGTGTTAGTTATGAGCACCTGAAGTCTGATCTTTTAGCAAGTTTTAGTGTATAACATTAGAACAACAATCCTTGTGCTATCCATTAAAGCTCTAGACTTATCCTATATAACTGCGAGTTTGTACCTTTAACTACTTCTCTCCATCTCCTCCTCCTCACACCTAGTAACCTCCCTCTTGCCCTCCATTTCCAGGTATTTGAGTTTTTCTTTTTTATTCCCACACATAAGTGACATCTTGCAGTATTTGTCTTTCCGTGTCTGCCTTATTTCACTCAGCATAATGCTCTGTAAGTTCATTCAGCATTTTCTTTTCAAGGCTGAAAAATATCCCATTTTGTAGATAGATGGAAGGTAGATAAATACCACAATTTTGTTTTCCAAAAGAAACACATCAAATGCTGTCCATCAAAGCAGTGTGTTATGAACCTTAAATAAAGATTTCAAAAGTTAAGGTGATTAACTATGAATGAAACACAAGATGAATAAATGAATCCAGATAGATTTGATACATTTAAAATCTGTTGATGGGCTCCCAGTTTGTTTGGCTGTTGTGACACATGGGCAATGAACACGGGAGTGCTCATTTCATTTCCTTGGGTATGTGCTCTGGAGTGGGTTTGCTGATTCATACAGTAGTTCCAGTTTGGGTGTTTTGAAGGATCTCCATACAGTTTTCCATAGTGTCTGTTGTTAACTCACACTCGCACCAACAGGGAATAAGGTCCCCCTTTGTCCTCATCCTTGCCAACGTATTTCTCTCATCTTTCGATGATGAGCATCCTAATAAGTGAGTTGATATGTTATCGTGGCTTTGTTTTGCATCTCCCTGATGATTAGACCAAGAACTATATACCTGTTAGCCACTTTTATATCTTCTTTGAGAAATATTTTTTGTCCCTTTGCCCATTTCAATCAGATTACTATAAATATGTATTTTGCCACTGTGTTGTATGAATTCCTTACATATTTTGGATATTAACCTTTTATAAGATATACAGCTTGCAAATTTTTTCTCTCAAGCCTCAGATTGATTGCCTTTCCATCTCGTTAATTGTATCTTTTGCTTTGCAGAAACTCTTTAGTTTCTCTTGTTGATTTTTGCTATTGTTGCTGTATTGTGAATGTAATATTCAAAAGCTAATTACCAGGCCAATACCAAGGAAGTTTCCCTATGTTTTCTTCTGGAAGTTTTATGGTTTCATTTTGAGCTTGCTTTTGTGAATGGTGTAAGAAAGGGGTCCAGTCGGATTCTTCTGCATGTGGATATAGTTTTCCCAGCACCACTTACTGAAGACAACATTCTCTCCTCATTGTGTCTTCTTCATGGCTTTGTCCAAAATCCATTGAGCATGCATGTTTAGGTTTATTCCTGGGCTCTCTATTCTGCTAACCCCTATATTGTGTGTATTCTGTAAGTGTTCTGCTTCACCTCCTACCCTCTCAGGCATGGAAAAACTGTGTCCAGAATGCACTCTCTTCATCTGCTGAATAATTGAATAGGTTACACTTAGAGACATTCTTGGCTGATGGGGGTGGTAATATGTATTATTCTCATACCTTGAGTTGAGCGATTTCACCACTTCATCTACAAAGCTGAACATGGCCTGTCAACTATCTCTGTGGTAAAATATGGACAGCATAAACTTTGTCACTGCAATCCTGTTTGAGTTTAGAGTTCAGGAACATCAGTGCATGCTCCATTGCTAGAGACTTATCATCATCCTGTCCAATTCATTAAACCCCAGCGTCCCTTCTTCAGAGACGCTGCTCACCACTATTACACTTTCTTACTCTCTGAATTTAAATATTCTAGGTACCTCCTGCAAGTAGAACCATACAAGGTACGTATGGTCTGGCTTATTTCACCTGCATAACACTTTCCAGGTTCACGTGTGTTTGTAGCATGTATCAGAATTTCATTGCTTCTTTTTTTTTTTTACAAAAGGCAAATTTGATCTAATAAATAGTAAATTAAATTCTCATGGGTGAGATCCTTTACCTTTGATTTCTTTTTTAATTTTATTATTATTTTTTAAATACACGACAACAGTGAAATGCATTACAATTCTTATTACACATATAGAGCACAATTTTTCATATCTCTGTATATAAAGTATGTTCACACCAATTTACGCCATTATACATGTACTTTTTTTACATTACAATTTTAATGCACATATATACCACAATTTTTCATATCTCTGTAAATAAGGTATGTTGACACCCAAACACCCAATTCAAGTCTTCATACATGTACTTTGTAAGGGTGAACAGCATTCCATTTTCTTTTTTTTTTTAATACCACATTTTCTTTATTGATTCGTTAAGTTTTCCTGATAAACTGACCTTTGTCCATATAGATTGCCCTTCTCTATCTCTTGTAATAATGCTTGATTTAAGTACTTTTTTGATATTCTGCCCATGCCTGTTCTCTTTCGGTTACTATTTGCCTGGAATATCTTTTTCATTTCCCACCTGTTCGTGTCTTAGAGACCCAGTTAGTCTCCTGCAGATGGTCCTCAGCATGGCCATGATTTATGTGCTCTGCCAATCCATGCCATTAGATTGGAGAATTTAATCCATTACCATTAATGTAGTCACTGACAGAGAATGTGTTTGTGCCACTTTTGTTGATGTTTTCTGTTTTCTGTTACTTTTTGTCTCTCATTTCTTCTAGTACTGCCTTCTTTTGTGTTAATTGATGTTTTGTAACAGGACATTTTGATTTCCTTCTTTTTTCCTTTGATACGGTTTCCATAGATATTTTCTTTGTGATTTAAAAGATATAAAACAATATCTCCCAAATTATAACAATCTATTTTGGATTGTCAGCAAAGTAACATCAGTCACATACAAAATCTCCACTCCTTTACATTTTCACCCTCTGCTCATTTTTCATGTCAAAATATCCCATCCTTCTATACTGTGTGTGCCTATTAACAGATTTATAATTATTTTTATACATTTGTTTTTTATATCTCATAGAAAATAAAAAATGGAGTTGCAAATAACAATTACAATAATGCTTTTTTTATACTTGCTCATTTTTTAAATATGTATATGCTTATGTAATGATCAAATCAGAGTAATTAACACATTTATCACATTAAAGTTTTATCATTAAAGAATATTAAAAAATCTTCTATTTGAAGTATATAATGAGCTGTTGTTAGCAGTAAGTGCTAGAACTTTTTCCTCCTTTCTAACCATAACGTTGTACCTGTTGACCAATCTCTCTCCATCTCACCTTCCCCCATATTATCTCCAGCCTCTGGTATTCTATTCTGAACTTTTATTTAACCTTTTCAGATTCATGTGTGATTGCAGTATTTATCCTTCTGAAGGTGCCTTACTTCACTTAATCTAATCTTTTCCAGGCTTATCCATGTTTTCACCAAAATAAGGTTTTGGTTTCATATTTCTATGGATGAATAGTATTCATATGTATGAATCACTTTTGTTTATCTGTTCATCTGTTGAGGGGCATTTAAGTTGACTCTCTTGGCTGTTGTGAGTAGTGCTACAGTAGGCAGGAAAGCACAGTTGTCTCTTCAATGTATTGATTTCATTTCCTTTGGACAAGTACCCAGGAGTAGAATTGTTGGATACTACGGTAGTTCTAGTTTATTTGTTTGTTTGTTTGTTTTTCTTCTCTTCCTCCTCCTCCTTCTCCTCCATATCGTTTTTCATAATGGCCACACTACTTTACATCACCAGTAATGTGTAGGAGTTCCCTTTTCTTCACATCCTTGCCAGTATTTGTTACTTTTTATCTTTTTAGTAATAGTATTTCAAACTGGGGTGGGGTGATATTTTGTGGAAGTCTTTAATCTCAGTATAGTGGAGTGCTTTAGATTAAATGGTAAATCCAGGTGGCATATCACCTTTGACTTTCCACTTTAGGTGTGCAAGGAGAAGGAATGTGTAGACAATTCATACCTGAATTATGACTGCACACCAGAAACTTGCAACAATCAAGGTGTAAGTACCAGTACCAATGCTATGAGGTAAGAATAGAAATCATTTATACTATCCCAAGAAAGCAAATGCTCCTCAACACACACACACACACACACACACACACACACACACTCAGATACCCATAAGCCAACAGGAAAATCAGCCTGAGGTGACCTTTTATGAACCTAGTTGAACACATATAAATCTATCTGCTTTTCTTATTAGGTAATATTTTCCTACTTTCAGGTATGCAATAACAAAAGAAACTGTCACTGTAATGCCGATTTTGTACCTCCTCAATGCCAAGAAGAAAAGGAAGGCTCAGGAGGGGGGAGCATTGACAGTGGCAATCATGAAAATACTGCTGCTGCCACTGGTGAGTATGAATAAGAAATTGCAAACATGATTCAAGTGTCATTTTAATTTATGAAGTTTAATTAAGTGAACAGCCATCTTTGGTACACCAATTTATATCTAGATTGTGAGTGGACATCAAACAATAAACCACCTATGTCATTTATATTTTACTTCTGAGGGTGTCAGAGGAGTCACTGTGGTTTTTCCAGTGGAGGGACTTTAACTTGAGGCCTAAGGTAACACCATGGCAAAGATGAAAAGCTGACCCAGAGAAGGGTGGAGCCACCCAGGTGTCAACACCACCAGAGAGCCACGCCCACTCCTTGGGGCAGGAAGGACAGTCAATGGGAATGAAATTGCCAGAAGCAGCCAGGAAGCTGCAGCAGGCCTGTGGTGTCAGGGCTGGATGGAAGGACGTCGGCCTTCAGAGGTGAAAGGAGTCACAGGGAGGAAGGAGGAGAAATACCATGGTTGCCTCATTCTCTTTTGATCCTGTAAATCATCCAGTGATCCCCACTGAACGGTCCTAACTGGAAGACAGCAGGTCAGGGGCTTGGGAAATGCAGTCCTCTGCAGTGTTGATCAAAGCAGAGGCACGACCAGGATGGATTTTAGAGAAGGCCAGCAGTGACCAACATATCCAATAGCACCGAGGGTCAGGAGACTTGATTTACTTTATATAAACACTTAAATTTACAGATGATTACACCGGATTCTTCCTGATTTTTGTTAACATTTCTACATTTCATTCCACATAGGAATAGGCTGACAAATTGGAAACATGAAACTTTTTCCATCTTAGTAACAATTAGTTGCAATTACTGGCTTCTGCTTATGAGCACACAAGCCATTTACCCAATATGCAGTGAAGATTACTTTCCTAGAATCCAGGGTGGTGTTAATGGTATAACTGATCAATCCAGTCCATAGAACTGACATTCTGGGTCTCCCATGGTCTTCCTGCAGATTCTGAATTTTTAAAAATATTCAGTCTTGGAACTCTCATTCCTGACACACTTATTCTTTTGAAAATCATCTGCACTGTATGAACTTTAACGGCACTGAGACACAAAAATACAACCACTCAACTCAGCACCCCCTAAATTCATAACCCACGAAATTGTGAGAAAAATTAAATGGCTGCTATAAGTAATCAAGCTTCGAGGTAGTTTCTTATACAGCAATATCTAGCAGAAAGAATTAATACCCGGTGTAGTATATTTCTGTAACAAGAACCCAACACACATGGCCTTAGTTAGCAGTTGGAAGAAGTGACACATTATTATAAAGTGATGAATTATGTGTCATCACTGCTGCTTGTGGTGATGGAGAAAATAGAATTCAGCCTTCCTATTGATGAGAAGTAAAATGCAGGGCAAATATTGAGAATCTGGATTTTTTTAGGGAATGGGATTAAAAATAAAATTAATTTTCATTCCAGGTCTTTTCAATCAAAAGCTTCTTAAAGAAATAAATGGCTAGGACTGGGGCTGTAGCTCATTGATAGCGCCTGCCTTGCACTTGTGAGGCACTGGATTTGATCCTCAGCACCACATAAAAATAAATAAAGATATTATGTCCAACTACAACTAAAAAATATATTTAAAAAAAAGAAATGGCTAAAGGCCAAATTTGAGATTTTTGCAAAATAAAATTTTATCTCGGATTAAAAAAAAATGTCAAGCATTTGACTATAATCCTCTCTGTTAAAACTTCAGAAAAACTTATGTTGACATCTGGTACAAGTCCCTTTACCTAAACAAAAGGCCTTCTAAGTGTTTTCTGGGAATGACTCACATTTATCATTCACCATATCAAAACAATAAAAAATACAATTGTCTAGTTTGGTGCAAAAAAAAAAATCATTGACAAGATTGAATCTTTTGGGGCTGGGGTTGTGGCTCAGTGGTAGAACACTTGCCTAGCATGTGTGAGGCACTGGGTTTGATCCTTGGCACCACATAAAAATAAAAACAAATAAATAAAGGTATTGTGTCCATATATAACTAAAAATATATTTTTTAAAAAATATTGAATCTTTTTAAAAAGCATCAAATTAGCTCTATCTCCAGTGCACAAAAAAGAAAAGTATCCCCTCAAAAGAGGGCAAACCAACAGAAGACAACCACTTCAATTTGATAAAAGAACATCAACAACAAAAAAACTTGTATCCTGCAGTTTTCCCATAAAATTGGGAGCAAAGCAGTAAAGTCAGCATTTACCATGTCTATTCAATATTTATAGGTCCTAGCCTATAAGAAAGAAGGAACAGAAAGATTAGGAAAGATGAATTTATTTATGTGCAGATTTATGTGTAGATGATTCTAGAAGGAGGTATGAGAATTCCTTCAAAATCAAAATAAATGATAATTTCCTATATAAGACATGAAAATATATATCAGTGCAATAAAAGACAATTTAACTTAATCCAAATGTTATATGTGTGGTATTTGTTGTTAGAAATAAAGGCCAAGAAAAAATTCAATTCTTCTAGGGACCACACTTTAATTCTTTTCATCTATGGTATTAGAGACTACCAGGAATCGAAGGTTCTCAATAAAAAAAGCAAGAAACAGGACTATTATGTGAGCATCAAAAGAGCTTCTACTTATGTTGTTAGGCTACTTACTCCATATAAAAAATGCTAATTGTAATTATTAAATAGTTTAAATTTTTATTCTAGTAGTCATAGTAAAACACAGAAGTACTCTTACTCAATTTCTGGCGATTGCCTTCTAACTGTGCCCTTCTCTCCTAGAAAGGCGCTTTATTGAGCGTACTTATTACGAGTCCAGAACTTCAAGATGGCCGTTTTTCTTAGTTATTCCTTTCTTCGTGATTCTCTGTGTACTGATTGGTATGCTGGTAAAAGTTCATTTCCAAAGGAAAAAATGGAAATCTGAAGACTATACAAGTGATGAGTATGTTGATTTCATATTTGCTTTGTTACTTAGATTATTCATTAGCATAATATCTTATTAATCACATCATGATAGACGGATTAGTAATAATTAAGATTTAACTTGTCTTTACATGGAAAGATAGTACTTAATCTATTCGTGATTAATGTAATAAAGAATCAACAATGATTTTAAAAAGGCCGGTAATTTTAATCTTACAAAAGCTTGAACTCTTTTAGGGGCAAAATTAAAAGGAAATGATTTCTAATTAGTTTAACTACCTCCTTTTGTCATTTTGATCTTGATTATTAAATATATAGTAAACAGCAATACTTTACTTTTTAGTATTTGTATATTTCAAAGAATTTTTATATTTTATTTTGATAAATGGTAATAAGGAAGACCAGGACAGTCCCTGTTTGCACTTTTAGCTTTTTTTTTGTACATAAATTGAGATGTAGTTAATTTTGTCCAAATTGAATTTCATAAACAATTTAATTAAATTAATACAATGAAATAAATAGAATATACTTCATGGAAATATGTTGACATTGCAGAAAGAACATGTAGCTACTTATAATGCAGTTATCTAAATATATCAAAGTTATTTTTACTTGGGGTAACTATTGTGAAAATATTAATGTCAAATAACTGAAGAAATTATAAACTAATAAATTTGATAGAAATAAATAGGGCTAAGGATGCATGGTGAAAAAATAAGGCTTACTAATATTTAGCTAATAATAATATGAATATAAAAACAATCTTGAGTTTATTTTCAAATAACTTTATATCACTGATCCTTTTCTTTTATGTGGGAGGGGAGAGAGTTTCATTGTTAGTTTCATTGATAACCAGGTGAGGAGTGTTCTCAGGTTGGAAACCCAGCTAGCAGGTAGGAATTCAAAACTGTTTCAAGACAGAGTTTTGAAGAAAATAAAATGAAATTTTAAGGGATTTTTGTTTTCCTTTTTAAATACATAGGCAGCTTGAAAGCGAGACTGAATCCAAAGAGTAGTGTGGACAACAAGGATATCATGATATTACAGTAAGTTTCAGATACTTCAAGGGAGAGAGAGAGAGAAATGTATTAGATAAATATGTATAATAAAATATATATTAAATAGCAATAGTTGTATAACCACATATAACTAAACTGAAGAACAGTTTTTGATACTTTAAATTACATCATTGATATGTTGTTATAAATGATATTTGCAAGTTATTTAAAATTTCTTGCAGAATTATATTTTTAATTACTTTTTAAATTAGGTTATTCCTTTAGCTTCTGTGGATTGCAAATGTTGATTAAAGGATATGTTTGAAGTCTACTTCCTGATTAGAGTACTCTTCTGCCCTTAACTACATCCGGTATCATTAATTTCCTTGGCCAAACAAGTGACTTTTTATTCTTTACTCATTCTTTCAGAGCAAGTATCTTCATTGAACAGGGAGGGAAAAATGGAAAAGAAAAAAACAGGCATCACCTGATTTCTTCAAACTCAAAACCTGCATATTATGATTTTCATCTGAACAGAAGCGTTTTCACATTGACTGTAAATATGTACAATTCCACAGACAATTCATTTGCAAGAAATGAATGATTATGGATTTTATATTATTTTTAATTATAAGTTATCTCACACTACTTCTGTTAGCCAAAAGGTATATTATAGGAAAGGTTATAACATAATAAATGTGATGCCATTATTAAAGACCACTTCTATGTTATAAATCGCACTGAGTGTGTTGTTACATTATACTCTGCCAATTTATAACCAATACAAAAAGACAATGATCTTAAGATTTGGAAAAAATTGTCATCTTTATACTGCTTACAAAAGACACATTTTCAGATATATAAAGGTTCAAAGTAAAGGATGGAAGAGTGTATACCATAGGAACTTTATACAAAAGAAAGTTTAACACCAAAAGCATTCACAGTGATATAAGGAGAATGTATCCTAATGCAAAAGGTCAATCTGAGAAGAAGGTGTAATAATAAAAATCATGATAATTTAATACTTTTTAGAAAGCAGTGCCAGGTTTGAGACCAGGGCCTAACTCCACCCTGAGCTACATCTCCAGCCTCTATGACTTTTCATATAACTTCAACATATATGAAACAAGGATTGACAAGACCAAAAGAAAAGAAATTATCCAATTTAGTAAGGGATTTAAATATAATTAAACAGAAATGGTCTACTTGATATATAGAAGACAGGGCTTGGCCACAACTGCAAAATATATACAATACACGTATGAATCATTTATTGGTGTGCTTGGAAATAAAACAAGTCTTAATTTTTCAGGACTGAAATATCTCAGATTATGTTCTCTAAATGTAAGATAAACATATTATAAAATGCAATAATCTTCAAGTATTTGAAATAAGCAATACATTTCTAAATAATCCATATGTCAATAAGTACATTCAATGTAACTTTAAACATACTTTGAACTGTATTCTATAAAAATGTTATAGAAAAAAATTTTCGCTGTGTAGCTAGCTAGCTAGGTCTTGCTTAGAGGAAATCTAAGCCACTTGAAGTTGTTAATGGAAAAGCATATTAGATCTTAAAAAGTGATTGAAATTAGAAAATAATTGAAAAACAAAAAGTTAGTAGATATCTACAATATTGAGAATAAAGAAGTTCAATCTTATTTATTTGGGAAAACCAATCAAATTCAAAAACATGTTCAAGATGGAGAAAAATTTTGAAGACAGATAATAGCAGTATCTGGAATGAAATGACACACAGAGTCACTACAAATAAGAATGTTAAATTTTTAGATGAAATAGAAATGTTTTTGTAGAAAGACCCTTTTTCAAAACTGACTTAAGAAGAGCTTACTATCTGACTTAATATCTACATAGAACTGCAGCTTCTTAAAAAGAAATCATAATTAAAAGTAACTTTGTTTAAAAAAAAAAGAGTTACAGGTCTTGGATAGCTTCCTCAATAAAATCTAGCAAACGCTGAAGAAGATGTAACATCAATCCTCATGTTGCATGAGGCCAGCAAACACTGATGGCAAAACATGCATGATAAGGATCGTTCAGCCTGAAAAAGGAAAGAAATCCTTCCAGACGCTGCAGCACGGGCAACCTGAAGACGCTAGGCTGATGAAATAGGCCGGATACAAGAGGACAGATACTGTGTCCGAGGTGTCTGCAGTCTGGATCACACTCTCTGATTAAATTCAACACAGGAGTCTGATTTACAAACATACGTACAGAAAACACAAACAGAACAGGAATCGATTTGAAATTTCTTAAGCTAATGAAAAGGAAACATGTCCAACATTCACCATAATTAATACTGAATTACTATGGTCTGCCCTCCGATATTGTGAACAAGCTAAAGATACTTGGTGTTTTAGTCAGCTTCGAGCCACTATGACCAAAAAACCCTGACATAGAGGAGGATGTGAGATGTTCCTGCCCCTGCTGTCTGACCAGGTCACCATGGGGGGGTGTTGTGGTAGGGCTGACACATCTGGAAACCAAAATTATGGGGTGCCATGGCTGCCCTGATCCTGGGAATATTAATGTGGTTAACAGGAAGCACGTCAATCCAAACTAAAAACATACGTTGTTACAATGTACGGGAACTTTCCCAGAATGAGACTAAGAACACGACAAAAAAATGTCCTGAGATTCGTTTTAAGACTAACATTACCAAGAATATAAGTAAACACAAATACATAGTTCCAGACCAGGATTTCTGGGGAAGGCTTAGATTACAGAACTCTTTGCTTCACAGTTGACATTTTCTGCTAGGTCTCCTCATCCAAAAGTGCAACCTGTGCATAAGCCTAATCACAGGAAAAGAATTGTTGTGCCCACAGTGCAAGGCCCGCCATTTATAGCTTATTTAATTAAAGGAAGACTACGGTATCCTCCTAGGGGCAGGGAAGCTAATAAGAATACATTCTCCTCACCGACAGACTCTCCCTCGCCATTGACGGGGATCTATGAAGAAAATGGAAGACATGTAGTTAATGTAAATGGAGAACCGACTGACGTGCAATCTGCCCTTTAGTCAGAGGTTAGAAAGGTTCAAGAATTGGTGTACCTTGACCAAGGAACAAAGAAACAGCTCAAAAGGTTAATCATAGCTTAGTAAAAGATCAAAAGGAAAAGCAAAAGTAGAAGCGTGGTCTATGTTCCATGTACAAGTAGAAGGCATGCTAAAAGGTTGTGTAACTCCCAAGGAAAATATGTAAGTCGGGAAAATCAGGCCATAAGGCCACTTGTAACCATCTGACAAAGTGTATTTAAGAATAAAAGGCTCTGCAGGGAGCAGCAGATCTTTCTGAAGACTGCCTGAAGTTGCAACCACCACGGGACTTTGTCTTGCTGCTTTTGCCGACACCACTCTTCCTTCAGGACTCCCTGGATCTTGCTGGGGCAGGATCCAGGCAGGAGGAAAAGTTAATTTGGGCTCATGGCTTTCAAGGTTCTGTCCCTGGTTGGCCAACTCCACTGCTCTGGGCCTGAGATGAGGCGGAACACCATGGCGTAAAGGCGTGGTGGAGGAAAGCAGCTCAGTACAGGGCAAACAGGAAGAGAGAGAGCTCTGCTCAACAGGAGCAAAATATAAACCCCAAAGGCATACCCCAGTGACCTACTTCCTCCAGCCACACCCTACATACTACAGTTACCACCCTGTTAACCCATATCAATGGATTAATCCACTGAGTAGAGCACAACTCTCATAATCATTTCTTGCATTGTCTCACACATGGTTTAGACAGAGTACACCTTATATCTAAACCATAATACTTGCTATTAACATTTTTAAATGTTTTTGTGTTAAATATGGTAATGGAAATACAGAAAATAAACTTTAGGAAAGATCTTTAACTGAAGATAACTTTATTGTATGCAGTAGGCCTCCATCCCTTATCTGCAAAAGTATATTATCTCAAGACAACTTTTAAATTCTGTTATTTGTCACTAAACATAGTGATCTTCATTTCCATCCATGCTGTCACAATGACAGGATAACATTCTTTTTAAGACTGCTTAGTATTCCATTGTGCATGATTACCACATTTTCTTTATCCACTCATTCACTGATGGACACGTAGGTTGATTCCCATGTTGGCTTGGCAGGTATCTCCTTCACATTGATTTCATTTCTTTGGGATATATATACCTGGTAGGGACATTGCTGGATCATTGAGGTGCCTTCAATACTGCATTCTGTAATGGTTATACTGATTTACATTCCTAACAACAGTGTATTATTGTTCCTTTTTTCTCAACATGTTTTTTATCTTATGACTTTTGGATAATAACCATTCTATTTGGAATGAAGTGGTGTCACATTTACCATTTGGATTGCATTTCCCCAATGACTAGTAATGTTGAGCATTTGTATGGCTTCTTTTGAGAAATGTCTGTTGAGGTGATTGGACCATTTTAAATTGGATTATTTGTTTCCTTGCTATTGAGTTGACTGTCTTATTATTTTGGATATTAACCTCTTACCAGATATAAAGTTCTAAAACATACTCTCCCATTCAGTAGGTTCCTTCTCTCTTTTGATTATTTCCTTTGCTTATTAAAAGCATTTTAGTTTGACCTAACCCCATTTGTCCATTTTTGCTTTTGTTGCTTGCACTTTTGAGGTCTTATCCAAAATAAGTTTTCTAATAATAGTAGTTTCAAAGTTTCAGGTCTGATATCTAAATTTTAATATTTTTTTTTAGTTTATTTTAGTATATGGTAGAAGATAAGTGTCTAATTCATACTTCTGCATTTGTTATTCAGTATTCCCATGAGCTTTATCAAAGAGTGGATCCTTTCTCTATTTAGTGTTCTTGGCATCTTTCTAGAAAACAAGGTGACCGTAAATGTGCAGATATATTTCTGGGATTTCTCTTCTCTTCCATTGATCTATGTATCCATTTTTATGCCAGTACCATGCTGTTCGATTGCTGTGGCTTTTCAATGTATTTTGAAATAAGGTCATATAATGCCTCCAACTTTGTTCTTTTTGCTCAAAATTGCTTTTGCTAATCAGGGTTTTTTTGTGGATTTTGAAAATTTTAGAACTTTTATGTTTCTGTAAAGAATGTATTTTGGCCTTTTGGGGGATGAGGGCGGGTACCCAGGGATTGAACTCAGAGGCACTCTGCCATTGAGCCACATCCCTAGCGCTTTTGTGTTATTTTATTTAGAGACCCAAATGGTCTCACTGAGTTGCTTAGTGCTTTACTTTTGCTGAGCCTGGCTTTGAATTCACAATCCTCCTGCCCTAGCATTTGACATGATATTGCATTGAATCTGTAGATTGCTTCAGGTAGTATTGTTTTTTTTTTTTTAACAATATTATCCTTCCAATCCATTGAACATGGGCTATCTTTTCATTTATTTATGTCTTTTTCAAGTTATTCATTAACATTTTGCAGTTCTCAACATACGATCTTTTACCTCCTTAGTTAAACATTTATTTTTTATATCTACTGTAAGTGGAATTGGTTTTTTTTACTTCTTTTTCAGATATTTCAAAATTGGTGTACAGAAGTGACAAAGGATTTTGTGTACTAATTTTGTATCCTGCTGTTTGCTTAATTATGTCTAACAGTTTTTTGGTGAAGTCTTTAGTATTTTCTAAATGTAAGATCATGACATCTCAAACAGGGACAATTTGAATTTTTCCTTTCCAAATCAGGTTTCTTTCTCTGACTTAGTTTATTTAACTAGAACATCTAGAACAAACACACTTCAAAAATATTGCAGGTTTGATTACAGATCACAGCAATAAAGTGAACATCACAATAAAGCAAGTCACATGAATCTTTTGGTTTCCTAGTGAATATAAAAATGATGTTTGCACACTACTATGGTACAATAATAACATGATGCCTAAAATAATGTGCATACCTTATTTTAAAATATTCTACCATGTATGTATAATATGTCAAAATATATTCTACTATCCTGTATATCTAAAATGAACAAAAAATAAAAATATTCTATTGTTAAAAGAATTGCTAATTAGCATCTCAGCTGTTGAGAAAATGGTGTCAATAGACTTGCTTGAGGCAAGATTGTCACAAAGCTTAAATTTGTAAAGGATGCACTATCTGTGATGTGCAATGAAACAGAGTAAACCAGTATAATGTTGAGTAGAAGTGTTGGGAGTGGACATCCTTGACTTGTTCCAGATCTTAGGGGGTAGCTTTCCACTTCCTCTTTTTTATATGATGTTAGGGTTTATCAAAAATGTCCTTTATTATGTGGAGATACATTCCTTCTATCCATGATTTGTTGAGAGTTTTTATCATGAAGGGATGTTGAATTTTGTAGAATACTTTTTCTAATCTATAGAAGTGCTCATAAGGGTTTTGTCCTTCATTCTGTTAACGTGATACATCATATTTATTGATTTGTATTGATTGGTCATGGTGGGTTGATGTTTTTTTGCCATGCTATTGAATTTGGTTTGACAGTATTTTCAGGATTTTTGAATCTATGTTCATCAGGGATTTGGGTCTGTAGATTTTTTTTCCCCTGCATCTTTTGTCTGGTTTTCATAGCAGGTAATGGTTAGTCTCACTTTCTGGGATAAATTGAGAAGAAGTGGTATTAATTCCTTAAATGTTTGGTAGAGTTCAGCAGTGAAGCCATCAAATCTTTGGTGGGGCACTTTTTATTACTGAATAGATGTTTCTGTTTGTTATTGACTTATTTGGATTTTCTATTTCTTTACAAGGCAGTTGTGGTTGATTGCATTTTTCTAGAAATTTATCCATTACTTCTAGGTTATCCGGTTTGTTTGTGTGTAATTCTTGGGTAATTATGATCTCATGATCCTTTCTGTTTCTGTGGTGTCAGTTGTCATGTCTCCTTTTTTAATCTCTGATTTTACTTATTTGATTCTTCTTTCTTAGTTATTCTACCTAAAGATTGATGAATTTTATCTTTTTTCAAAAAAAATCAACCCTCCTTTTCATTTATCTTTTTTATGTTTTTTCCCCTCTAATTCTTTCCACACTGATCTTTCTTACTTTACCAATTTTGAGTAGTTAGTTTTGTTATTCTATTCCCTCAAGGGGAAGTGGTGTTAGGTTATTTATTTGAGATTTTTCTTCTTTTTTCAATATAGGTATTTATTTCTATAAAGTTCCCTCTTGGGATAGCTATGATTTGGGTATGTCCCATAGACTTTATGGTATAATGTGTTTTCATTTTTATTTGTCTTGAGTAACTTTTTTAGTTGTAAATGCACATATGTCTTTATTTTTATTTTATTTATTTTTATGTGGTGCTGAGGATCAACCCAGGGCCTCATGTGTGCGAGGTAAGCGCTCTGCCGCTGAGCTACAACCCCAGCCCTGTCTTGAATGATTTTTTTAACTTCCCTTTTAATTTTTTCATTGACTCATTTGTTATTTAGAAGCCCGTCGTTTAACCTTCATGTCTTCATAAAATTGCCAAATTTTCCTCCTCTTGTTAATTTCTTCTTTTATACCACTTGGTTAGAAAAGGTTTGATTTCAGTCTTTCTGAATGTGTTAAGATTTGCTTTGTGGTTTCACATCTGATCTGTCCCAGAGAATGTTCCACAAGCAGTTGAAAAGAATGTGCATGTAGCAGCTGTTCATTGAAATGTTTTGCAATGTATGTCTGTTGTAGGAACAAACGAGGCAAGGCACCAAAGATAGCCAGAAACAGTTTTATTTGGCTGCAGCCAGGTTCAGAGGGCACAGCCTTTGCTGTCTTCAATCAACCCCTGAACCCCGAGTTCAGGGAGTTTCAGAGTTTTATACCCAGCATGTAAGGGGAGGGGCTCAGAAGTTCACAGTCTGCAGAAGTTCACATAAAAGCAGCTTTTTCTTTCACTGTTCTGGGCAAGTTAACTCTTCAAGGACAACACCTGAGAAGGGGAGAGCTTCTTCTCTTCTTTCTTTCCTCCCCCTGCCAGCTGTTACCATGGGCCCATTTGTAACTTATCTTAAAAATGTAGACATCTCTGTGAAGCCCAGCTCAAGGCCAGAGGCCTTGTTTGCACATTTTTTCAAAGTACTATACTGGATACGTTTGTGAAAAACTAGTAAGGGGGTGTCCAGCACCTGGAGTGCTGGTATCTTCTCACCAGTGGCCAAGTAAACAGGGTGACACAAAAATAGGAAGTTTAACTACACTGAACTCTTTTGCAGAGACTCTTTTGCTGACAGTTCTAAAATCAGCCATGGTGAAGATGGCTTTTCTGTGGAGAAAGGGTGTGCCACTTCATGTCAAGTCTATTTGGTCTAGGATGCATTTTAATGCCACTGTATCTTTGCTGGTTTTATGTATAGATGACCTGTCTGTTGCTGTCAGCAGGGTTTTGAAATTCTCAAGTATCATCATGTTGGAGCCTATCTCTCCCTTTAGATCATTTGCTTGAATACTTAGGTATTCTAGTGTGGGGTGCATATATCTTTATAATGTTATATCTTCTTGCTGACTCCTTTGATTATATCATGACCTTCATTGTTATCTTTTTATTGTTTTTTTTACCGAAGTCTATTTTATCCAATGTGAGTCTAGCTCCTCCGGATCTCCTCAGTTTCCATTATGTGGAATCTCTTCTTCCATCCCTTCACTGTGCTCTAACAGGTAAAGCGGACTATCATAGGCTCTGTGTTAATGAGTCTTTTCCCCCCTTGATCCATTCAGCCATTCTATGTCTTTTAATTGGCAAATATAATCCATTTACAATCAAGGTGATTATTGATAAGTCAAAACTTCCTACTGCCTCATTTTGTTAATTATTTTTCTTTTCTTTTCCTTTCTTTCTCTACTGCTATCTGCCATTGTGATGAAGTGATTTTTCTCTAATAGTATGCTTGGATAACATTTATTTTACTTTGGGTTTATCTATTATAGGTTTTTGCTTTATGATTACCATGAGTCTTACAGAAAACATCTTGTAGTAAAAATGGATAATTTTCAGGGTGATGCCAACCCAACTTTAATTTACAGAAAGTAACAAGAAGAACCACTACACTTGAACCCCACATTGTACACACAATTTGAATTTTTGGTGTTGCACTTACTTTTCTGTGTTGATTATTCTTTAAAAATTATCACAGTTATCCCTTCTAAATTTCATAGATCCTAACTCTGACCTCAATGTTTGTCATTTACCCTTCACACTGAAGATACAGTGCAATTTTCAAAGCATGGTTAGAGGATTCGAAGTTTGATTAAATGCTTTACTGGATCAACAGGGTACTTAGTGGGTAGTTTCTGTCTTCAGCACTTTGAATATATCATCCCACTCTTTCCTAGCCTGAAATATTTCTACTAAAAAATCCACTGCTAGTTACACTGAGGCTTTTGAATTGACGTCTCTTGTCTTTTGCTGCTTTTAGTGATCTTTCTTTATCTTTTATCTTTAGTGATTTGATCATAATGTGCCTTGGGAAATACCTCTTTGGTTTGAATTTGATTGGTAACCTCTGAGCTTCCTAACTCTGACCCCAGTGTTTTCATAGATTTGGGGAATTTTCAGCCACTGTTGTCTTAAATGTGTTTTCTAGACTTTCTTTCTCATCTCTTTCAGATACTTCTAATGTGCATAGGTAGTTTGCTTGATGGTGTCCCATAATTATTGTAGACCTTCTTTGTTATTTTTTTCTTTTCTTTTTTTTAATGGTGATCATCTATAATCACACTTTTAACCATAATTGGTTACTTTCTTTTTTTTTAATTTGTTTTACTTAGTCACACATGACAGTACAATGTCCTTGACATATCATATATTTGAATCAGATGGGATATAATTTCTCATTTTTCTGAGTATTCAGATTGCAGAGTCACACTGGTCATACAGTCACGTGCATACCCACAGTAATAATAATGTCTGTTTCATTCTACTATCCTTCCTATGTCTCCAACCCCTCCCCGCCCCTCCCATCACTTCTCTCTACCTAATCTAGGGTAACGCTATTCTTTTTTTTTTTCTTTTCTCCCATCTTCATACAAATGTTTTGTAAAACAATGAGGGTCTCCTTCCACTATCCATGCAATTCCTTTTCTCCCTCCCTTTCCCTCCCACCCCTCTTCCCTATGTAGAGGTAATCTTCTTCCCATGCTCTTCCTCTCTTCCCCATTTTAAGTCACCTCCCTTATATCAGAGAAGATATTCGGGATTTGTTTTTTAGGGATGGCTAACTTCACTTAGCATAATCTGTTCTAATGCCATCCATTTCCCTGCAAATGCCATGATCTTGTTATTTTTTAGTGAGTAATAATATTCCATTGTGTATATGCCACATTTTTTTTTATCCTTTCATCCATTGAAGGGCATCTAGGTTGGTTCCACAGTCTAGCTATTATGAATTGTGCTGCTATAAACATTGATGTGGCTGTGTCCCTGTAGTATGCCGTTTTTAGGTCCTTTGAGTATAGTCCGAGAAGAGGAATAGCTGGGTCAAATGGTGGTTCCATTCCCAGCTTTCCAAGGAATCTCCATACTGCTTTCCAGATTGGCTGCCCCAGTTTGCAGTCTTTTTCTCTTTGCTGCTCTGTCTGGATCATTTCTTTCCTGTGTCCTGTCTTCAAGCTCACTGATTGTTTCCTCTGTTGATCAAATATGTTGTTGAAGTTAGTTCTGAGTTTTTCTATTGGGTTATTATGATTTTTATTTATGGGATTTCTATTCATTTTTTTTCTTCTAGTTCTTTGTCAGAATTCTCATTTTATTCATGGATTGTTTTCCAAATTTTATTTAAATGTTCCTACATATTTTCCTATAATACCAGGAACTTGTCTTAAAGTATTATTCTGAATTCTTCATTAGTCATTTCATAGATCTTGTTTCTTCTTGGTCCACAAGTGGAACTTTGTTGGCTTCCTTTGTTGTAATATTTTCTTAATTCTTGTATCTTTACATTGATGCCTGAACATTTAAAGGCATTGACTGTCTCCTGAGTTGACAGGTTTTCTTTATTGAAGCGATTCTCAAGCTTTGTGGCCCCAGGTATTCTTGACACTCTTAAAAATTTATTGAGGTCCTCAGAGAACTCAAATTAATATGTTGTATGTCTGTTGATATTTACTAGAGACTGAAATTGTTAAATATATTTATTAATTCATTTAAAAGCAATAATAATGTGCCCATGTTAACATAAATAACATACTTTTTTAAAAATATGCTTTTCTTTTTTAAAAAATTGGAAGAGTGTCTTTATTTTACATTTTGCAAGCCCCTTTCACACCTATCTAATAATAAAGATGCTGCGTTCTGAAATCTGCTTCTGTGTTCAAGCTATTGTGCTATCCTGGGTTATGTAGACTTTGGAAAACTCTCCTGTACCTGTATGAGAGCATGAGAGTGGAAAACATAAATGCGAAAAATGGATTTGTTCTAGATCCCCTGAAAGTGTCCCAGGGCTCCCTAAGTGTCCCCCAACCACATTTAGAATATTTATCAACAATATTTAACTCATTTACAAATGTTTAAAATTATGGTAAAATGTACATAACATAAAATTTATCATCTGTCTTAGTTTGTTTGATGTAACTATTAAAGTATTCCTGAAACTGCATACTTTATAACAAAAAGAGGTTTGTTTAGCTCCCACCTCCGGAGGCTCGTCAGGTCGTCACATCTGGTGCTGGGTTTGTGCCGCACCATGACGTGGTGGATGAGGAAGACAGAAGGGCGGAGGTGTCATGGTGGAGAAGGGTGGTGTGCCTCCTGCCTTCAGTCTCATTGCGGTCCCAGGGATGTTTCCGGAGAGTTCTGCCCAGGTCCACCCCTGACTGCTGACTAGCAGCTAACAGTTGGCTGAGGAATGCAATCTATCCTTTCCACATAAGCCAGGCAGGGATGCAAGTAAGTTCCTTTTTAAAAATGAAAGCATCTGGGGGTCGACACAGTAGGCCCATTTCATAGAATCACCCTCAACCTCCTATTCCCACCACTGTGGGTCCCCTGGGCACAGGGTGGAAGGGCAGCAAAGAGTGGAGGAGCCAGGCTCTTTTCCCAGCCTCCTGCCCTCACGGGATCTGATCCATCCTGTGGGAGGCCAGGGTCGATCCTCTCACAAGGGCAGACACCCAGCACTGGTGCCCCTCAGGGAGGGGTGTGGAGAGGCTGGGGCCCTGCTGGCTACTCCACAGACATTCTGGGTCAAATTGGTAGGAAAAAAAAGGTTTTCTTCAAAGCCAGCTTGGAAGGAAGAGAAAGACTTTTTGTTTTAAAAATTCCATCCTCAGAGGCTCTGAGGACAAGAAAAGCTTTAAAAGGGAAGAGGCAGGTGGCAGATTGAGACAAAAGACTGGAAATAGACACTTGCAGTCAGCTGGTTTGGGCCAGAGGTGGGCAGGGGAGTGGGGGGACATGTCCTTTTTCAGTGTCCTTGGGGGGAGAGGGGCAGGCCTCAGCCTTTACTGTCAGCTTGAGGAAACTGCTCAGGATTTTACAAGGGCCCCCAACTTCAATCAGCTTCACAATCACTTCCCACTAGTCCCCCACCTCTGAAAGGTCCCCCACCGGTCAAAAAGGAGCTTCAAGAACATGCATCTTTGAGGGACAAAACATACCCAGACCACAGCACCATATTAACCATTTTTAAGTGAGCGGTTCTGTAGCTCTGAGTGCATTATTGTGCAACCATCACCTGGCCGAAGAATGCTTTCATCTTCCCAAAGTGCACCCATGAAACACTACCTTCCTGTCCTCCCTGCCCCTGCTTTTCATAACCACCAGTCCACATTCTGTCTTTATGAATTTGGCTGTTCTAGGTACCTCACATAAACTGAATCATAGAGTGTCACGGAATGTCTCCAAGGTCATCTGGAACGTGGAACGTGACAACTGAGCAATGCTCCTTTCTTTGTGTAGAGCAGATTTTGTTTTCCATCCATCCACTGACAGACACTTGGGTTGCAATTTTTTATTTGGGGGGTGGGGGATGCTTTATGCCAATAGTTCTCATCTTCTTCACAACACCCCTCTAGGATTTTCTCTTCAGCTAAGCGAAAAGGCTCTCAGTGGTATGTGACCAAGACCAAACCACACGATCGAGGCAGGACGTCAACGTGGGCTTCTTTGACTCCAAAGCCCACCTGCCTCCCACCAAGCCATGATGTGAGGGAGCATGGACTTTATTCTGGGCATTGTGGGGACGACAGCAGGATAAGCTCAAGTCCACTTGAAAAAATGACCTTGGGGAGAGATGCTTACCCATTACAGCCCTAGGAAGGACCAAGGGTTTGTTTCAAAGGTCATTATAGACTTGGTAGAAAGATCAGTTCCTCTAGTGTTCTACTGCAGCAGCTGGGTTATATCTGCAGCAAGAGTTTGGGGGACAGTTTTGTTCCTAGCACAAAGCCCCTTGGCAGGGAAATGTTAGATATTCAAATGACCTAGCCACAGAAAGGCACCCAGATTGCTATACATCCAGGAGCTGGGGCCACTTATGCTAGGCACAGAGCTGGGCTGAGGGCATCGTGACAGGGTGTGCTGCCCATGTGACTGACACCTACTCCCTAAAGAACCAACAGGTAAAGTCGCTGTTGTTTGTATAGGGCAGGGGATACAGGGGACCGAACCCAGGACCTCACACATGCCAGGCAAGCTACACCCTCAGCCCTTTTTATTTTACTTGGAGACGTGGTCTCACTAAGTTGCCCACACTAGCCTTGAACTTGTGATCCTCTTGCTTCAGCCTCCCCAACATAGGCATGTGCCACCACACCTAGATCACTTCTTATCTCTGGCCCTCCATTTCCTCTTCTGCAAAAAGATCACTCTCCTTGGATGGTTTTCGAATAGGTGATAGCTGCAATCGCAAGCAATCCGGTCACTAAGAAAAACTGGTAATATGTAGAGCAGCTCTGATTCGGGGGTGCATGCTGAGAGCCCCTCCTTCCTGTCTCCCTCCTCCCAGCCAGGTCCCCCTGGACGAGAGCTGTCTGTGGGTACCTCCTGCTTTTCCCTAGGAGACCTGAGGCTGTTCCAAACTCATCCTCCAAAGGAAGGTTCCCTCTGCCTGGGGTGCGCCCACCACTCCTACCTCGCACTGGTATCTGCTAGGCACTAACAGAGCGAGGCTGAGGTAAAATCCAGGTTGAAAACCAGTCGCAGATCTTTTTGAACCCTTAGCCAATGTGTTTATTTCTGATATAAGTGAAATCATGCTGCTTTTCCATGGAATACATTTTGGGCAGATCCTCCTATCAGGACACCTAGATTTAGCTTTTTCTTTTTAATGGCTTCCCAGTTTTTCATAATAGAGATGGACCACAATTTATTCAGCCAACCTTCTGTTGAACCCTTTTGGTTGTGTTTCACAGCTGAAGAACACATTTAAAAAGAAAGTGCCACTGTGTATTGCCTCCTCCCCTCACTAGACTTTAACTATCATAATTTTTTTTTTTTTTGCACCTTCGTGTAAGAAACCCTTTTCCTAAATTGGTAGTGTTGTGTTGTAGTGAAAAGAACCAAAAGCTGCAGGGTTTGGAATCTGGCAGTCTCACATCCAGCCTCGCCATTTATAACCCACCCGACCTTGAACTTGAGAGCCTTCATCTCTTAAATGGCCTGCCCACTTCAGTGCAGCCCTGAAGAGCAAGACCTAGCACCCTCAGAAGGTAGCAGGTGGCACCAGAGTGCTCCGGGTCCTTTCAGAGCCTTTCTGAAAGTCTGAGAGTCTTGACTCTCTAGCTTTCTCTTATCTGAGTGGCAGAAAAATAGAGTCAAGACAACAGTTTGATTTTTTTTTTTTCATCCAGATTTTAGATGCCTCTGTCCACTGGCATCTTTGACCTCAGAAGCAACCAGCCCCAATTGTGTCTTCTGGCCTGTTTCAGAGAACTCTACCCCGGAATTGCAGAGGACTTTGCATAATTGTCCAGGTGGAGAGAGAACAGGAGGCAGGGTCGCTGGCCCCACTGCCACTGTGAGCAGAAGCCTCCCATCTTCCTCCAGGATTCATTGTGAAGCGGGAACGGGGCTGGACAGACTCATGCTTTGTGGGAGGGTACGGCTGGATTTAAACAGCTGTCTCCATTGTCTTAACAAAAGACAATACATGCAATTAAGTGCCTCCAGTCAGGCAGGCTTGTGCCACATCTTGGAAAGAAAAAGAGGAGACATAAAACGTCCAACGGTGCTGGGATGGAGAAGAGGGAGGACATCCCTGTGAGGATCCAGATGGGGGGCAGTCCTGCGCTGCGGGGCTCTAAGGGAAAGAGTGTCCCACGCCTCTCCCAGCCCGCAATCCTGGGCATTCCTGGGTGTGAAGCCGCCTCACTCCTGTCTCTGAGTCTGTCCTCACGTGACCATCTCTGTCTGCCTGCACCAAATCTCCTCTTTTCTCTGAAAAGAACATCAACCATTGTATTTGGGGTCCACCCTAAGTCAAGGATGATCTCATATAAAGACCCTTAATTACATCTGCAAGATCTTATTTCCAAATAGGTCACATTCCCAGAAACTGGAGGTGAGGACTCGGACATATCTCTTGGAAGGGCACATATTCATTCAACCCACTACAATGGGGTGTGATGAAGTTAAAAACCATATTTCATTAAAAATTGTATTACCCTTATTGTTTTTTAAAGTCAGTTTTAATCCTCACATTGACTGAGACAAGGAACTACATGGATGTGTTTAATCTGACGGCTGGGGTGAAGCTGGAGATCCCTGGTCCAGAAGCCACTGAAACCAAAGGACATGAGAACTAGAAGTTTTTTCTTTGAGTTTCTATGATTTCAGATTTAAAGAAGGGGCAAGTGGGCATGATGGTGCACACCTGTAATCCCAGTGACTTGGGAGGCCATGATTCGAAGACCAGCCTGGGAAACTTAGGGAGTTCTGTCTCGAAATAAATACATATATATATATATATAAAGGGGGCTGGGAATGTAGCTCCATGGTACGGTGCCCGGGTCCCAGGAAGGAGAAGAGGTGGTTGGGAGGCCACCCAGCACCCTAGCTCTCAGGCGGTCTTCTTCAAGCTGTCCCTCCTCAGAGGTCTTGTCGTGAGCACCTCACAGAGCACACGGCTCCAGCGGTCCGAGCAGCTTGGTCTGAGCAGCTTATTTGAGAACCTAGAGCTATCTTCTAGCGGCCACCCCAGCTCTTGCAGGTGTGTTCATTTGGCCCTGTGCTGAGGGCTGCTCGGCTCCCGGAGGTGGCACACCCAGTGAATATGAGCGCTCAGTGGTGGACAGAGAGGTGAGAGCCCAGGCCACGTGGCCATTCGGAAGGCATAGCCTTGTCTCCCATTCCTTCCTCTTTCTTTCCTTCCCATCCACCTTTGTCAGGTCCCCAGTCTTGCCTTGCTTTGGCAGTCAGGATAAAAATATGAATGTGGTGCAGCGTGAGTCCATGAGAACGTCTCAGGATGGCGAGGGGACCAGACCATCACGGTACAATCCGAGATAAGGATGATAATGGTAATTACCACGTACTGGCCTGTCTCCTGTGTGTCAGGCGTAGTAAGAAACCACACTATCTCATTTACTTCTTACAAGACCCCCATCTTCGGGGCTGTAGCTCAGTGACAGGGCACTTGCCTAGCATGCATGAGGCTCCGGGTTCAATTTTCAGCACCACCAAAAATAAACAAGTAAAATAAAGGCATTCTGTCTATCTACAACCACAAGAGAAAAAAAATTAAAGACCCCCATCTTACAGATGAGGAAACCGAGGCTCTGGGGAGGAGCTTCCCAGCTCATCAGAGCCAGTACTGGGGCTTGAAACTACATGTGTGGAAGACTAAAGTCCATCCCTTAACTCCAGTCTCAGGAGCACAGGAGGAGGAGCCCCTGTCCAATTGGGCAGACAAGACAATTGTCATTGGTCTGTGGGACTTAAACATCAGCCTTGGCTTTTGTAAATGAGTGTCAGTATCAGCTGGGAGGCAGCCAGAGAACAAACGCTCTTATCTGCTCCTCTTTCCGGCCTTCACCTCTACCCCACTCTCCCTGTCGGCCTGGTGGACTTTGACGAGCACAGGTTTATTTGCCTCTGAGCTCTTTGATTCCTTCCTGGCCCTTTGGAGCTACCCAGGCCCCTGTGAGGACAAAGCCCTGCCCATGCCCTGTGGGTCCCTCCAAGCACTGAAATGCGTCCCCCAGCTCAGGAAGAGCAGCTGCTCTGGGATGGGGACGGCCCTCAATAAATAAGAGTCGTGGCCGAGGGTGACACAGGCTGGCCAGGGCTGCATCGATCACCTCGAACCAGTCCTGGTCAGCTGCCTGTCTCCCTGGCATTCAGCACGCTGCAGAAGGCCGCGATTGATCTCCACCGTAATTGAATCTCACAAATGGGCGGCGGCGTAATTAAGGGGCCCACGGGGCTTCATCAGAAATCTCCAAGGGCAGAGCAGCGCTGCCTCGTGATGAATGGCCGCTCTCCTGCCCTGCTCCCAAGGCACAGATCCGGAGCTCTGGAGGGCAGCCAGTACAGAACAAAACAAGGTGACCCCTCAGAGTGTGCGAGGACAAGGGTCACTGGACCACTTTGTAGGCATTTGCCATAGTTTGTACTTAAATGTCCCCCCAGGTCCCACGCATTAAGGGCTTGGTGGTCAGCACTGTTGGGGGGGGCGGATTTAAGAGTGGGGCCCAGCGGGAGTTGCTCTGGTCGTTGGAGGTGTGCTCCCCAAAGGGAGAGTGGGGCCCCAGCCCCTTCCTCTGCCTCTCTTTAGTTTCCTGCCTTAAAGTGACTGGTTCATTTCCCCAAGATGTGCTGCCTCACCCTAGTCCCCAAAGCAATGGGACCAATTGGTCAGGCACTGGAACCTCCAAAACCGCTAGCCCAAACAAACCCCTCCCCTTTCTAGTTTTGATTACCTCAGATATATGTCACAGTGACAGGAGCAGAGCTAGACATGACTTTGGGGTCCTCCTCTCTGGGAACATGGGTCCAGGCCCTGCTCTACCCCAGGACCACGGTTGATGATTCTTTTTCTCACCCACCATCAGCATTGGACAAAACCCTGTAGGACAGGTTAAGAAGAGAAAAGAATAACAGATTTAGGGAGTTCTATGTGACACAGAAGCCCTTTGGAAATGGAGAAGGGTTCTAGCTTCTGTGACTGGCTTGGGGAAAGGAATTCTGGTTTCCACAGTTGGGGAAGAAAGGGCTGGACACAGAGGGCAGGAGAAGGACAAGGAGAGATCTTGCTTCTGATCCTTCCAACAACCCTGAATTCAAAGTCTCAGCCCACCAAGGTGCCGTATTTTGGTGTATTGTGTTCTGAGCCCCCACAGTTACAAACCCACCTTCTAATCAAACACTCAACAAAGTTCCTAGGTGAGGATCTAACTTCTTGTTCTGAAGGAGTCCATCTCCCACCACTTTTCACCATGTTAATGCCTAAATGGAAAGACAGACACATCCACGCTGCAGAGGCTGTGACTCTCGGAGCTTGTGTCCAAATTTCAAGGACAGAAGCGATTCTTCATTTGCAACCTGAAGAAAGAACTTCTGAGAAAAAAGCCCAAACATTATTGTTGAACACTTTGGGGGTGTGTATGTCTGTTCATCATCTCCACCAACTGTCCTGGAGGTGGGCAGAAGCCAACTCTGAATGGCACGGGATGTGGTTGTAGAGAGCTGGACCTAGGCAGCCAGGGCAAGGTGGCAAGGGAGGAGGTCAGGGGCACAGCCAGACCAAAGGAGCATGAAGAGGGTCTTCCAAAGAGGTCAACTTCCCAGCTGACAAAAGTGCTCATGAACACAAGCAGGGGACCCAATCAAACAGACACTTCCAAAAACTTGCCCCTAAGCAGAGATTAAATAGAAAAACTAAAATATATGCATGGACACAGGGGTGCCAATGAATAATAGTGAGAGCTCATGGACAGAGGAGGAGACAAGGGGAGGAGGAAATTCCAAAAAACAGGCCAAAACTCCCCCACCCAACTCCCAGCTCCTTCAGAGAAGACTGTCTCTGTCACTCTTACAGACAGCCTGCTGCTTGCGATCTCTGCACCCTGTTCAATTCTTCGCTGAGTGGAGACAAGGAACCCAACACCCCCAGATGGTAACCACAGGGCACTTCATCCTGCTTGTCATGAACGCTGAATGACCTGAAGCCCTTCATCATATTTTAGAGAATGAGCTGACGGCAGGAGATGAGAAACTGATAGCTACATAGGAGAAATCGTTAAATGGTCTACAAAATGTTCACAGCAAGATCACGGGGTCCCAAAAGAAACGTGCTGAGTTATGGGGCACAAGTGGCATGTCAAGTCATCATTCTCATTGACTAACAAGTCTGGTAGAGAAAAGGAATTTTTAAAATTGCTCTTCTGCGACCACGGAAATGGCAACATCAATTTCCTTGTCAATGACTCTGAAATAATTAAGACTCAGCAATATTGAACAGGCTGAGTCCTTCAGACCAGAAGAAATAAACAAATCCTCGACCTCAATCACGGGTGATGACAACGCAAATTGAATTAACGGATACCCACCATTTTTGCTGATTTTCATTTCTTCTCATATGATTTTTTTTTCCCAATAAAGGCAATTTATATAATTGATGTGCTTGGCCCAGGGTGAGGTGGAAGCCTTCCATTCTAGAACAATAGTCAGAAACCCTCTTGGCTCTGGCAACCTCAGCAGGAGGTCGGGGGGCCTGTGTGCCTGCCCAGGCTATGGAACTGCCCAGGTCTGGTCCATGCCCGAGGTTCCCAAAGCTCTGTCATGTGTTAGTCACAGCCTCTGGGCCCTGCCAGGGGTTTAGGACAGTGAAGGTGAAGGGACAGTGGCCAGTCTGTTAGGTGCTTTCCCCACTCCCCAGCCCCAGAGCCCCACTCCCTGTCCCCAAGACCTGCCTTTCCCAGCAAAGTCCTGCAGGGCGGGTGACTTGAAGGGGCACACCCCCCTCCGTCCTGGAGCCTGAAGGTTTGAGGTCCGGTGTCGGCAGGGCTGGCTCCTGGGCTTTCAGGTGGCAGCCTTCCCTAGGTGTGTCTGTGTCCCAATCTCTCCTTAGGAGGACACCAGTTCTACCTGGTTAGGATCATCCTAACGAATTTTCTTACCTTATCACCTCTTGAAAGGTGCCATGTCCAAATACAGTTGCATCCTGAGGTCTTGGGGGGTTGGGCTTCCAAACACATGAATTTTGGTTCCGGCTCTTCCCTCTGCATTGCCTCCACAGCTCCTCACCTGTCTCTGGGCCCCCTTTCTGTGACCAAACTGCTCTAAAAGCTCATGAACAACACTTCTCCCTGTAGGTCACCCGTGGGAGCATGCAGCTCCACTCCCACCTCACCGCACAGTTCACACATGCTTTGTTTGCACACGCACATGCAAACATGCACGCAACTCAAAGGAAACATTGGCTTGGGGACACAGGTGTGCCTCTGACAGCCCCAGGATCTTCTTCTGTCTCCTTAATAGCTGTGGATGACCAGCATCCAGGTTTACTCATCCCCCAGGTCTGAGGAATGAACTCAGCCACCACTGCCTGAGCCCATGGGCCCTCCTCCAGGCCAGGGCACCAAGGCAGCCCCCCATAAAGCCCCCACAAGCCCCCCACATCACGGCCTCCCTGATCTGTGGTGTAAAGGACCCAGTTTTTGTTTGGGATTTGTTTGCTTATTTTTCAGTGCTGGATCAAACCCAGGGCAGCTAGGTAAGTGTTCTGAGCTACACCCCCAACCCAGTGACCCAGTTTTGAGACTGGATTCAGAATCCCTAGTGTGAGTGTTGGGGTCGGAGCTTGGCCTGCTTCCAGAGCCTCTACCTAAACCCTGCCCTGCCTCCTTTCTGCCTGAGAGGGGCTCCCAGGAGGGGGCAGGGCCCAGCTGCTGTTTGTACTGGTGACCTAACTCCTGCTGGGGGTGGAGCCCGTCCCGCACACTCCCTGCCTTCACCAAAGCCCCTTGGTGTGCAGCAGCAGGGACCCAGCCTGAGCTGCCCCAGCACCAAGGCTGCTGCACCTCCTGCCCAGGGCTTTGTTCCTGGAGAAGGTCGGAGACAGCTGAGGCCCCTGACCACCGCAGCCATGGTAGGTGCTCATGGTGTGGACAGTCAGCCCATCTGTGCTGTGTCCAGACTAGAACTATGACCCAAGTGTGGGAGGGCAAAATTATGCCACATTTGGGGCCAGGGGAGGCCCTATGGACCCTCCTGACATAAACTTGAGGCTCTGGGGGAGGCGTTGGGGTGCAGGGAGAGGTGCAGGGGAGGAAGGCTGGGCTGGACTCAGCACCTTCACTAGGTTGCTGGGAAAGTCACCTCACCTCCAGGGCCTCAATTTTGGCTGCTGAAAACAGGAGTAAGATCACCTAGTCCATGTCACTAATGTAAGATCTAAATAAGTCAGGAGCTGTGGTGCACACCTGTAATCCCAGCAGCTCAGGAGGCTGGGGCAGAAGGATTGACAGTTGAAAGCCAGCCTCAGCAACGGTGTGACTCTACGCAACTCAGTGGGGCCCTGTCTCTAAATACAATACAAAAAATAGGGCTGGGGATGTGACTCAGTGGTCAAGTGTCCCTGAGTTCAATCCACAGTACCACCCCCACAAAAAAAAAAAAAAGATCTAAATAAGATATAAGGATCCCAGCACACTGCCCTATAACAGTGGTGTCCAACAAAGAGAGTCTTATCTCCAGGACTTGGTGCTTTGGGTTAGGGGCCAGAAAGACTCTGCCTTCGAGCCTCCCAGATGTGCCCCTTCCCTGCTGGAGAAGCCTGGTGGGGAAGCTGAGAGCCAGGAGCTGCCATTCCTCCTGGCCACCAGGGCTCCTGCAGTCCCCTCTCTGGGCCTTGCTCAACTGCAGCACAGCTGGATCCCTCAGAAAAGTGCCCAGAGCAGGGACCACCTTGGGTCCTGCCTTCTCGGGCTCTGCCCTTGAACTCATTTAGCCCCCTAAACCTAAGAATGGGCAGAATTTTCCATGCAGCTGTCCATCAGATCAGAAGATATCAAGGAGACAATATCAGGGGGCCCTGCAGGGAGACCCACAATTTTAGAGTTTCCAGTGCATGTTTGATCTTAGGTCAGCCCCTGACCTGAGAGCTGATTAGGGCAGAGAGGAGCCTGGGCCCACCACTGCGACTCGGCTTCCCTCTCCACAATGGTGGGGAGTAAGGGAGACACAATCGGGCTTGAATTTCAAAAGCCTGCTTACTTGGTGAGACACGCACGACATTTTTCCTTGTACAGGTTCATGGGCATAAAGGGGTCCGGTTCCAAAACTGGGCAAGGACCTATGGCTGTTGCCCAGAGATGTACTATCAGCCCACATCTGTGGAAGAGGTTAGAGAGGTGAGTATCCATCTCTGCTCTGCTGCCCTGGCAATGGAGAGAAGGCTAGAAATGGGACTCGCTAAGATGCCACCCCAGCCCCAACCCAGAACTGCTGGCCAGTGGCCCCTGCCCACCTCTAATCTGCATAGCCATGTCCCAAGGACCTCAGATCTGCACTCGCTGCTCAGTCCTCTTCTGTGATCTGCACACGTGCACACACACAGGTGCACAGACATGTATGCACACTGTCTCATCCACACTCACACTTGCATGGATTTCTGAGAAGAATCAGTAGGTAGTAGGGAAGAGCACTGAGTGTATGAAGGGAAGAGCATCTGGAGAGTCCTGGGTGTTGGCTGCAGGTGGGGACAGGGATGCTGGCAAGGCAGAGTGGCTTTGGACTGATCAGAGGGGCAAAAGACTCTATTTGAGGGAGAGAGAGGGAGCTGGGGATGTGTGGTGGTTCCTAAGCAGACCCCTGCCCTGTGAATCACAAAAAGCAGGAGGTATCCCTGCCAGAAAATGGTGTGACACAGTTAAACAGGTGTCTTTATTGTAGAGCACGGTGAGTGGCCGTCAACATGCCGTGCAGCAGGGGGGAGGGGGAGGAGCTGGCGAAGACCAGCCCCTGCACAGCATAGCCTGTGCTTCCTGATCTCAGAAGACTGTGAGCGCTTTGTGGAATAAATCATAAGGCCAGTGTTCTGTAGCACAGATAGGAGGCTGTTGGAGCAGGGAGAAGACAGTGAACAGACTCATTTAAATGACATCATTCATCCATTTATTTCTTCACTCAACAATCTTTAGATGCCACCTATTTTTGCCAGGCCTGGAGTAGGCTCTGCAGGTTCAAAGTCAAATTCAGTCACTGATATTGTCCCTGAGGAGCCCTAATTGGAGCATGGAGGCAGACCATAGGTCCTTGTAGTCAAGCTAAGGAGCTTGTGTCTTATCCTTAGGACCCTGGGGCGCCCTTGGAAGGTTTTGTGTTGGTAAGGATATGATGGGGTTTGCCTCTAGAGAGCCCTGAGCTGCAGCAGAGAGAATATCGGAGTGGCAGATTGGGAAGGTCCCTTGGATGTCTATCCAGGACCGCTTCCAGGCCCATACTCTCTTTCTTGTGTGACCTGCACTGCAGTCTGGAGTCAGGCGAAGTCCCTCAGGCCTGGTGCATCTCCCGGCTGCCTGCGCCCCCTGCAGGTTAGGCCAGGATCCTGCAGGTTCACCCGCTGCCTCTCTGACTCTTGTATTGTCTCTGCAGGTACTGGCCCTGGCCAGGCAGCAGAACAAGAAGGTGAAAGTGGTGGGTGGTGGCCACTCACCCTCGGACATTGCCTGCACTGATGGCTTCATGATCCACATGGGCAAAATGAACCGGGTTCTCCAGGTATGGGGGCCCTGGGCTCCCCCTCTGCTGGCCCCAAGCTTGACAGCCTCAGCCTTCACCCAGACCCCAGGGCACATGCTCCTCAGCCTTTCCCCCCAGTTTTCAACACCTTGCCACCCCTGAGCCCCCAGAGTAACACCCTGATCCCTGGCCTTTTCTCGCACACTCCTCACTTGAACCCTCCCTGGATTTGAGGACGCCTCAGGTCAAGTCGTCCTAGTCCCTTCGGCCATGGAGAAGATGTCTACTCCCCTCCCCTGCCAGAGCCTCCTCTCCACTTTGCTAGAACTGGAGCAGGGAATCAGATTCCCAAAAGGCAGACTTGCAACAACAAATTCAGAGAGACCTGAAGTGGCACTTACGTAGCTTTCGAAGTGGAGAAATTAAAGATCAGAGAGGGTCAGTGACTTGCCAGCCAAACAGCAGCAAAGCTGGGCACAGACCCAAGACTGACACAAGCTCTGAGCTGGGATGCTGTCCATGCAGTTCAGAGCCTGTACTTGGCACCTGCCAGCAACTCAGGCTCCTGCCCCTTGTTAGAACTTCTTTTCTCACCTGCTTCGGTCAGCACCCCTAACCTATAATTTTTGGCAAATAATCCCCTCTCCAAGCCCCCTAGAAGGATCTGAGTTTCTCTTACTGTTTCCCCATTTGCTCAGGCTGATAGTCTCTAACTCTTAGAAAACATCTGGGCTAAGATATCAGCCATGGCAGTAATTAACTCTGATTGCTAATTAGTGAGGACTGAGCTCTAGCAATTTATTTTTACTGAGCTCTGTGCTCTGGGTCAATGGAAGGAGCATGAGCTTTGGAGTCCAACAGATGTGGACTCTCATTTTGGTTCCGCCACCAGGGTTTGTGTGACCTTGGGCAAGTGACTTCAAATCCCTGAATCTCAGTCTCACACCTGTAAAATGCAGAGACGCTCCTACTGCTCAGGGCCACTGTGGGGATCTCACGACAGCACCTTTGTTGCTTGGTTGGGCATCAGACAGATGCTAAGTCTCTGCCCTTCCAGTCTCGGCCTTTGCCTAGGTCTTCCCAGGGTGAGATAAATGGAGAATCTGAACTCCATTTAGGAAAGTCAGGACCTAGGGGAGCAGGACCTCTTTAGTTGTCTACTTTGCACGGGAACACAAACAAGTCCCACTGTCCCAGTCTGTGCAGGTGGGCAGGATCCTCGTTCTGGCTCTGCGGTGTGAGCCTGGGCAAAATACTCGCCACCCCGGGTGTGCCTCTCCTCCTCCACCCAAGCTCCAGCACCCTCAGGCCCCATGCCCCTTTAGGCTGCCTGCAGCAGGAGCTGGCTCAGGCTGATCACCAGCTGGGACAGACACTCATGTTCCCAAGGAGCCTGGCTGCTGAGGTGAGGCTGGGTAGGGGC
Organism: Marmota flaviventris; assembly: GCF_047511675.1. Lineage (NCBI taxonomy): Eukaryota > Metazoa > Chordata > Mammalia > Rodentia > Sciuridae > Marmota > Marmota flaviventris. Next base: position 169,798,754 of record NC_092500.1, read on the forward strand.
CTGGTGCCTCCCAGCTCTGCTGGTCTCTTGCAGGTGGACAAGGAGAAGAAGCAGGTAACCGTGGAGGCTGGCATCCTCCTGACAGACCTGCACCCACAGCTGGACAAGCACGGCCTGGCTCTGTCCAAGTAAGAGCCCCTCCTCATTCCCAGGTGGGCCAGGGCTGCCTGCCACCCCCTGCACTGGCCTGGGCCAGACATTGAAGGATCTGGGGGATTCGAGAAGAGTGTTTCTCAGGGTGCCCTTCTTTCTCTGGATCTCCGTTCTTCCCCCTCAGGATGTTTGTCTCTTCATCCCCTATGGGTCCAGGGGCTCTTCTGTGGGAACAGAAAGCAGCAGGAGTTGAGTTGAACCTTACAAAAGAGTCTTGACTAAGGGTGTCACAGTGGCGCATTAAGAGTGCCTGAAAATTTTCAGTAAGCAACTCTAGGGATCAAAACACAAGGATATGCAAAATAAGCACTCAAAGGAACAGAGGAGCATGGGGACCAAGCTACAGGGCTTCCTGGCATGCCCATCCACGGCCTCGCTTGTCCCTCCATCCAAATGCAGTCAAGGGAGTAAATCTCTGCATTTCAACCATTAGGAGACGGCTGTTTGGTACATTAGTGTAGCAATCTTGTTGCAGCTGGAACTCCACCACAGAAGCCTGAACTTGGCCTTGGTGCCCCAGTCTTATCACAGGGCCTGGGCATCGCAACTCCTTTGCACTCTGGAAACCATCTGCTCCTGCCCCTCTCAGAGTCACAGCAGTGCCAACTGTCCTGGAGTGTCTGCCCTGTGTGGACCTCATTCAGGCCCTGGAGACACAAAGCCTAGCAAAGCCCAGCCCCACACATAAGGACTCCCAGCCAGGGGCAGACAGGTGCAGAAACTGTCCAGCCCAGTGCAAGACGGCAGCCTCCATGACACCCAGGTGGCCAGCGCACTGTAGACCTCCAGTTGGCCCCAAGGTCAGGCCTTGGCAGGAGGGGAATGTGTGAGAGGGTGGGAATCAGAGCAGGGTCCCTGCAGGAGGATTCAAAGATAAACTAGATATTAATCAGGAAAAAGAAAGGAGGAAGGGATCCCAGGCCAAGGAAAGGCAAGCCCTGTTATCTCCACCCTCTCCAGGCCAAAGTTGAGACTTTCTTCCCCTGGGTCCCTCTGTGAGGGCCTCCATTTACCCACCTTGGTATATTCAGAAGGAGCCATATCACCAGCTAACCCAGCCATCGTGGACACGGGTAGACAGGACAGTGAGGGGGTAGGGCGTGGGTAGGGGAAGGCTAAATAGTGCTTACATTTCTCTCATCCTCTTCCTGTTCTTCCAGGGCAGCCCCCAGGGCTCATCTCCTCTCCCCAGGAAGATATGAAGGGAGGTTTTCCAGTCTTTGTTAAATGGCCTTGAAAGTAGGATAAGTAGGCCTTTGTCCTCTTGCAACTGGGGCAGGGCCAGGCCAAATGCCACCCCCCATTTTCTACTGGTGAGACCCAGGCCCAGCCCATTTCTGTATGGGACCATAGGCTACCTGGGTTGCTAGGTAGCCACAGTGTAGCCCCATGGCCCTGGCTGTCCTTGGACCATCAATAAATATTTGTTTCCTTCTCCCTTAAGCTCGTGCCGAATGTCTCAAAAAATTCCCAAGAAGTTAGTTTTTGGATTTCTTTTTTTTAAACTCCTGTTCCACTCCTCTTCCTTGACCCTGAGATCCAGGCAAGAGTTTCTAATTCCCACCCCCATCGCACACGCCTCCCGAAGGGTGCTGCTCCCCTATGGGTCTGTCCCCTGTGCCCACAGAGCTCCTCTTACCCATTCTGGGGCCCGGAGCCCCAGGCCGAGGGATACAAGCTTTATCTTGGAGTCCCCAAGGAACCCCTGCAGGTTTCCCAGCAGAGAGTGGTGGGGCCCACTCGTCCTCTCCTCACCAGCTCCCACCCTCCTGGGCTATGTGTGTGCTTGAAACCACAAGACTTCCCAGGCTGGCTGCAGAGGAGTCTGTGAAAGCATGTGCCATCGCCAGTGGAAAGATGTGGGTGGTTGGAGGAAAATGGTCTTGTGGATTGGAGACACCCCAGACCCCAAGCAGGCAGCATCCCCCCAGACTACACCAGGCCCCCCGGCTCCTCCACCAGTCCACTGAGATGAGGCAACCGAGGCACAGAGAGAAGCAGGGCCAGCCGTGCTGCCTAGGCCAAGGGTAGATGTGGGTAAGGCCTCCACTCAATCCAGGGGGCCTGTTGTCCTGAGAAGCCTAACTGGTCTCTGGTGTCCCTCTTACTCCCTCCTGCTGAGTCCAGCCTGGGAGCTGTGTCAGATGTAACAGCAGGTGGCGTCATTGGATCCGGAACCCACAACACAGGGATCAAGCACGGCATCCTGGCCACTCAGGTGGGTACCTTGCTGCCATAGGCAGGGCAGGCACAGCGTCTGCGCACCTCGAGCTCAGCCCATCTCCTCTTTGATGGAGGGAGACAGGGGCCCTCCAGGGATGGGACTGTTCAGTTTAGCAAATGGGGTCAGGGATCAGGACAGCAGCCTGATGACCCATAATAGAACCCATCCAGGTGGCCAGGGATGTCTGGCCTTTCCATAAATACACTTCTTGAACTTCATGAGGGTCCAGCTTGGGGAAGGTCTGGGGCTCAAACCTGCAGTCAAAACCTTACTCCACCACTCCCTGGGCCGGTGCACATAGGTAGATTGCTCAGCTTTTCTAGAAGTTGCTGTGAAAATCATCAGCTAAAATGAAGAGTGAGAGATGGTGTATGGGAAATGACCCTCAGGTAGCACACAAGAAATGGACAGCCACCAAATGGCAGTTCAGAGGATGCTGTGTCCAGAGCCAACCTTCCCGAGTAAATAGCTTTAACTTAACAATCTGTCTTAAGAGGGGCTGATCTGCAGGTGGGTAGAGTCCTCCATGGACTCTGCCTTTTCCTGCTCAAAGCTGGTTTACTACCCAGGAGAGCCCAGTGGTATCAGGGGCTGAGGACAGCATGAGAGCCACCCCCCCACACACACATTTGGCGATAGTCCCAGCCCATTGTCCAGGACTGATGTCAAGCAAGTTTCTACAAAATGATGAGCAGAAAACAAAAGCAATCCTGAGAGAGCATACATCCTGAGAGAGCATGCAGGATTCCCTGGCCACCTCTCTTCGGAAGCCCTGGAAGCCATGTCTGGAAACTATGGGGAGTTGCTTACTATTGGATTTTGCATCTCAGGCCTATGGCAGCTGACAACTTTAGTGTCCACTCTACACTAGGCAGATATCCTCAGGCATGGCACATTCTCTCTTTGAGTCCTCGCCCCACTTTCTGAGATGTTGTTGCTATTATACCCATTTCACAGTTAAGGAAACAGAGATGAAAGAACATGAAAGTCCATCTGTAAACACAGTGTCCACACTTCATGGTGTTTAAGTCCCATCGAAGCATTGCACAGGCCAGCTCTCATCTGCTGCTCTGGATCTTAGACAGAATCTGGTTTTTGTAAAAATTAACACGATGTCCTCACTCCCACAGATGCCACCATGCCCCATTTCTGCCAGTTTCTCCTCTCTGGTCCTTGGTCACTGTTAATCAGAATTAGTTCGGCTGTATCTTTTCTCTCATGCTGAGCCACCGAGCCACCAACTACATGTCAGAAGCAATTTCCATCCAAATTAGCAGGTAGCAGAGCGTGGAGAAGGCCTTCAACAGTGGTGAAAGAGCGTCCCTCTGGAAATGGGGGTCAAGGGTAGAGATGCTGTCACCCATTTCTAACCAAAGTTCGAAGTACTAGCAGAAACCCCAAGTGTCTGGTTGGTGTGGCCAAGAAGGAGAGTGGAGTTCCTCAGGAAAAGGGGTCCCTGAGGCAGGGGAAGGCCCAGCGTGGCCAACATGTAGACCAGGAGTAGCTGGGACCTGGCTGAGTTGGGACAGCAGGGCTGGCCTGACCCAGGGGCACACGTGCTCTTACTTTGCCTTCTGTATTAGCCAGCTTTTTGTCACTGTGACCAAAATACCTGCCAAGAATAACTAGAGGAGGAAAGACCTAGTTTGACTGGGTTTCAGAGGATTCCGTGCATGTGGGCCAGCTCCACAGCCGACACAGAACAGCAGGTGGGTGTGGCAGGGGAAGCTACTCAGCTCCCGGCAGCAGAAAGCAGAGAGAGAAGGGGCCAGGGACAAGGTCAACCCCCCACCAGGGACCTCCTTCCTCCCACTAGGTCCCGCCTCCCCGATGTGAATTCAGCTACAAGCTGAATGGATTAAATAGATCGACCCACACATGATCCAATCCCTTCCCCAAAGCCCACCTCTGGACGGTGCTGCTCTGGTGACCAGGTCTTTAACACTGGACCTTGGGAGGACATTCAAGATCCAAACCATAACCAAGCAGCTTCCCCGGAGCTCTGGGCAATGGCAGCCGGGTCCACCCCCAGAGCACCTCTGGGCAGGGAGCCTCCCTGCCTCCTGGCTGCGAGGCACAGAGGGTGAGGCAGCCATTCTCAGAACCTATGGGATGAGAGCTGCTGAGGGCTGTGCCCACCCGGACCCAGCCTGCCTGTCCCTGCTCCCCTTCTGCTCTGAGACTGAGAGGCCTTGGTCTGACAGGAGACAGGGTGCGGAAGTCCCATGTGGTCCTTTGGGTGAGGCAAACAGGAAAGTGGGGTCAGTGGCCTAGCAGGGTTCTGAAGTGTGACTCTTCTCCGACTGCCAGGTGGTGGCACTGACTCTGATGACAGCTGATGGGGCGATTCTGGAATGTTCCGAGTCCAGCAACGCAGAGGTGTTCCAGGCCGCGCGGGTGCACCTGGGCTGCCTGGGAGTCATCCTCACCATCACCCTGCAGTGCGTGCCCCAGTTCCACCTGCAGGAGACGTCCTTCCCCTCAACCTTGAAGGAGGTACTGTCCCTTGCTCACCACTGCTCAGCCTCAGGAGAGAAATGGAGGACACTTCAGCAAGTCAGCCACATCCTACTGACAGTCCCCATGGTCCCCATGAATTACGAGGTCTGACCTCATCACCCCTTTCTTTAGCCCTGGGGAGACTGTGGCCTGAGTCCTTTGGGCAGTAAACCCCAGAGGAACTGCAGCAGGTGGCAGACAGGCGGGCGAGAAGGGGGCCTGCCCCAGGGGACAAGGGCCAGATGAGAGCCAGAAGAGGACACGTCCAGGATTCCCTGTGCAGTGGAAGTCTCCGCCATCATGGAACCGGGCACCCAAGAATAGCCTGTTTAGACTGTCCCCAAATACAGTCCCATTCTGAGGAACTGGAGGTTAGGACTTCAACACAAGAATTTGGGGTAGAAATGGAGCAATACTCAACCCGCAGCAGAGGTCAGGAGTCTCCTGGGCAATTGACAGTGAGAGTGTGGACCACCCCAAGAGAGGGGTGTGGGTGAGAGGGGAAGGTCCTTGGACACAGGAGCACTCAGGGAATGAGAGGGTGAAGAGGGATTGTGAAGGAAACTAGGCCCAATCAGACAGGAAGGAAGATAGGAAGGAGAGGGCCGGGTTCCCAAGGCCACAGGGGCTGGCCTCCATGTTGGAGGGGCCTCACAGCCAGTGCTGCAGGGGCTCAAGGATCAATACCCAGATCTGGGTGATCCTCAGGAGGCCATTGCTGACCTCCATGAGAACAGCTTTAGTAGAGCACCGGCAGGTTAAGGGGTGAATGAAAATCGCATGTGAGGAAGATATGGGCAGTAGTGACCTCTCCCGGTCAGAAAGGGGCTCAGCCCCACCTGGCTGTTGAATTTGATTTTCTGCCTCTGGCTTGGGTCGGAACTTAATCATTTTGAAGCTGAATATTTTGGCCCAGAGATAAAGGGATTGCTTCTTTTTGCCTGAGCACCCCATGTTCCTTTTCAGATAGCAGAGCTGCTGAGTCCTTTGACACCAGGCCACCCTCTCTGCTCCCCTTTGGCCTTACTGAGATGGGTTGAGATTCCCGCCAAGTCCCTTTTCCATTAGAGCCTCACCTTGGGCTGCTTCCCCACCCCAACATGCACACCAGCACACACGTGCACATGCACACGTGTGTATACATGCTCACTCGTCAGCTGACAGCTGTCCATGAGCCTGCAGCTCACCTCCACATGGAGACTTGTAACTTAGGACACTCTTGAAAACTCAAAGTGAAACTTTTAAGCAATGTTTCAAAGTTCCCAATTTGATAAGTTTCAATTGTTTCCAAGTTCCCAGTGGCTTTGATTTTAAAAGACTATGATGACTTCTAAGAAAAAACAACTGCAATCCCCTCTGCTAAAACAGAACCCACAAGTGCACACACATATAATTACACAACAAAAACTCTCAAGGGAAAGGAAATGGGCTCTGGGGAGAGGCCAGGCCCCTGAGCCTGGCTGGGCTGCTTTCTCTGGGTGACCTTGATCCTGTGCCTCAAACATCTGGGGCCTCAGTTTCATAGTGTTTTACAGGTGAGGTTGGACTTGATGTTCCCGAGGTCTTTCAGGTCTGACATCCTGTGAGCCAGTGAAGCACTTGGATGCAAAACTGTCCCCTGTTGTCCCCCTCTGCTGGGACAGAGGGCTGTGTACTGCAATACTATGTCCCTCCTTTGGAGCATCTGCTGAGAGCACTTGGGCCTTGTCCCGAGGAGGACAGGAGCCCACCCAGCTCATCCTCCCAGGGTGTGGGGAGCGGGATTTCTCTCCTCCCACTCACGGGTCAGCCAGTGTCCTTGGTGGCTTCTCCTTCCTTACTGCCCTTGCACCTCGCAGAAACAGTCCCCAACTCCTCCTGTCCCCAACACCTACCCTGCTGACAGGTGCATGCCGAGTCCAGGGTCTGAGCCAATCCTGGACTCTCCGGGCTGGATATCCTGGTCACACCTGATTGGCTCACAAATGTTATCCCCTCCTCTTGACATTTATCCCCTTCTTCTTGCTGCTGGGTGATCCTTCTGCAGTGCAGAGATCTCCTCGGAGGCATCGTTGCTCCCCCAGGATCCATGAAGTACATGGAAGTGCTCAAGTAACTCAGTGGGGGTGGTCAGTTGATCAAGACCATTGATCATCCCTTTCCAAGATTTTCTCCATCTCCTCCCACCCTGGCTGGATGGGGCTCATCTCTGATCCAGTTCTGTGCCCCCCTATACTGGTTCTCCTAAAGACACCTCAATAAGGTTGTTGGGTGCCGATCAGAGTCCTATGAAAGGAAGCAGTCATTCTCAAGCCCAGAAAGGGTCAGAGTCAGCTTTTTCATGATACAGGACAGTAGGGTGAGGTCAGATGTTGGCCCAGTTCTGTGAACGTGCTGCTGAGAAGGAGCTGTCCTTGTGCCTTTTTACAATAAATTCTCAGCATTGTCCACTCATTGTAGCCTGGTTCACGTGAAATCATAGCAACTCATTCCCAAAAAACAATCCCATAGCATTATTACTCTAAATTTGAGGGACAGAACCCACTAGAAACCTTCATGCCAATAGCTAGCAAAACAGCAAGACTAAAGTCCTTTGATGGTGCTCCTAGGAAATCCTTGATCCCAGGGACCCTCGTTCTCCAGACAGGACAGTTTGCAAGTCCTGGTGGAAGAGTTGGGATGGTGCCACCAGTCAACAACCACTTAGTGCTGGATGAGCACCACAGAGTCACTGTGCCTAGTTTAGTGCTAAGTCTCCCTTCCATCATGGAATCATCCCAGGTGGGAAGCTGCATAGGTGTGTTTCAGGAATCAGAGCTGAGAAAAGGGGACCATTACATTCCCCGCTGGGATTTGGGACTTGAATCCAGAACTTGTTCCAAGACCAGAGCTCTTCCCCCAACCCCACAACTGGAGATCAACCCCCAAAGCTATATTTGGTCACAACTTGACCCATACCTGCTTGATGGGTTTCAGGGAGATGATTCACCTGTGACATTATTTCAATGTGTCAATGATGAGCCACTTCAGAGCAGTTCATTAAAGAAATACTATGCATCAGGGGATAAGAAATAATGATAATGGTGATAGCAATGATGACAATGACAATATAAGAGTAACTGTTCTAGAAACTGTAGTGTATGCCTACCTAATGCTTAATATGTGCCTGGTATCACATTAGGCACTTCCTAGCCATTAGCTCATTTAATCTTTGTGACAGTCCTGGTTCTACAGATGAAGAACTTGAAGCAGAGTGATAAGTAACTCTCCCAAACTAGTAATTGCTTAAAGTAGGACACACAAGAAGTCACTTGTGTCCCCTAAGCTATCAGGGAAGTCATCACGTAAGTGGACCATCTTAATACCCAGCATATTTGAAGACTCATTCTGTGCCATTTGGCAATGTGTGGGCAATCTTAAGTATTTCCTTTTGCCAGAGAGAGACAACATCTGGCCCCTGATTTCCAGTGTTCGCCTTCTGTGACCACCAGTCTCTTCCCTTTCCTCGTGCTGTTCTAGGTCCTGGACAACCTGGACAGCCATCTGAAGAAGTCCGAGTACTTTCGCTTCCTCTGGTTCCCACACAGTGAGAACGTCAGCATCATCTACCAGGACCACACCAACAAGGTAGGTATGGCGGTGCCCCTGGCCCTGCCCAGCGTCTTGGAAAGGGTTCTACCCAGCCCCAGAATGACTGACACTTCATGCCTTCCTGACGGTCAGGGAGCTGGGAGTATGGCTGAGTGTAAGGAAGCGAGCATCAGGGCCAGAGGGTGGAGGGAAGGAGAAAGGGGGCCAAGTGGGACCCAGTGTATCCAGAGGGGGACCCTTAGGGTGTGTTCAGAGTCAGCCTACATGTAGGGAGAATGAAGCAGAGGACAGGGTAGGACAGGTGAGAGTCCTAGACAGCTGGGCTGGACCTCAGAAACCTTTCTTATATCTATTCTTATATCTATTGCCCCCACCTCCAATCATAGAGTTGAAGAAACCACTAGTTTGATCTCATCCATGTCCTTGGCCAATGGCTGCTTCTCAGAAAACAAAGCCATCACCCAGATTAACCTTGAGGGGGCCACAACCCCTCCTGTTGGGGGCAGCACAGGTTCATAAAGGGTGATTGCTGGACCTCTGGGTTGTGGGCTTTCCAGAGGAAGGACAGATGGATGAACATCTTTGCCTTGTGCACAGTAAATGAATAAACACTTGTAGAAAAAAGCATGAAACCAAAGGTTAGAGCATAGCACCTGGCTGTGCCTCCAGGAGGGAAGGCTTTCAGCTGCACCCCCCACTCTCCACCCCTGCTGCCTTCCTGCACAGCCACATCCCAGACACCAAAAGTCAGGAGGCAGCTCAGTCCTGGCACTGAACTGATGACACATTCTCCTTCCCAGCCCCCCTCTTCTTCAGCCAACTGGTTTTGGGACTATGCTGTTGGATTCTATTTACTGGAGTTCCTGCTCTGGACCAGGTAGGAATGCAAAGGAACCTTTTTCTGCAACTGCCATATGCTGCTAAAGATGTAGCTCATCAGAAGAATAATGCCCCTACCTTTATGCATGCAAGTTGTGTCTGTCTCCTGGGTCTTGGCAGAATTTTGCATCCCTGGATGCACATTTGAATCACCTGGGGAGCCCTAGGCTCACCTTAAGGGCAATGGAAGTCATTAGAAGAGTTTGAAGGAGGAAGTATTTTAAAATGAGCCATCCAGCTGCCAGGAGGGATGGCTGGGAAGGAGAAAGAGGGAATGTGAGAAGAAGCTGCAAGCCCATGTAAATAATGCCTATGATGAGGTGGTGACTGTGGAGATGGAGAGAAATGCATGAATGAATGGATGGTGGATGGATGGATGGATGATGGAAGGATGGATTATAGATGGATGATACTTCATGCCATCCTGACAATCAGGGAACTGGGAGTATGGCTGAGTGTAAGGAAGCAAGCAGCAAGGCCAGAGGGTGGAGGGAAGGAGAAAAGGGGCCAAGTGGATAGATAGATGGATGGATGATGGATGATGGATGGATGGATGGATGATGGATGATGGATGATGGATGGATGATGGATGATGGATGATGGATGGATGGATGGATGATGGAAGGATGAATGATGGATGGATGATGGATGATGGATGAATGAATGGATGGATGATGGATGAATGGATGGATGGATGATGGATAGATCCAAAGTATATTAAAACAAAAACAAAAAACACATGGTGTATTTAAAAAGTTGAAATGTCTAAACCTAAGAACAAATAAATAACAGATGTGCCCAGGCATTGATGAAATCATCTCCAGGCTCCTTAATCAGGGTCTACCTGGGACTGACCCTCTGTCAGTCACTTTAACAAAGCAAGTATCCCAGTGGCACCAGGACTGCAGATTTATTTCCTAACGGTGCATGGCTAAGAGTAGGAGACATAATACTGACACATAATGGGCACCATGTGGAGATACTTCATCCTGGGTCAACCTTCCAGTGACAGGAGATAAGAAAATGGAGAATTTCATTTTGTCCCTTCTCTGATGTTGACATCTCCTCTCCTCCTGGAGGCCATTCCACCTGTTCCCAGGCCAAATGAAGAGTTTCCTCTCATCCTCCCAGAGTCTTGTGTGCATTCCCCAGGGGTGATGTCACCCTGTGATAGGTGCCTGAGTACAGTCCATCTTTGCAATGAAGTGTCTGGCATCTGATGCGTAAGACTCATTCCCTGGGTTTGACCATGAAAAAATACATTAGGAATTAGTCTCCATCTAGAGTCCAACTTCCTGTCTTCAGATTCCTGCTGTTCTACATAGCAGGACTGGGCAAGTTGCAAAATGTTTCCATGCTTCAGTTTCCTCACCCATAAAACAGAAATGGTAATAGTATTCATGACAGAGTTGCAAGGCCCCAGTGAGATCAGGTAAAACTCTTAAGCAACCCTTGGCCCATGGAGGATGTACCAAGTGTTGGCTGTTATCCTTTGCTCTGAGAGGTGCCATTCACTTTTACCCTACTTCTGGCTCCTGTCTGCCCAACTCTCCCCTCCAGAGGACACTGCTTAGGGGCCTGTAGAACCAGATGATTGGCACGTCTAGGATGAGCATGTTTGTCATCTATTGGTCCTCAGGTCATCCTAGCCCCTCTGCTGGATCTCCCTCAAATGCATCCACTCCTCTCTGGTGCTGCACCCGGGCACTGTCCTTACAGCCCCAGAACGGCTCCTTTCTTCCTCCCACCTCACCCTGCACCCTCCACCCAGTAGCCAGGCTGACCATTCCAAAAGACAAATTAGATGATATCACCTCCTGCCTCAAGGCAAATGGGAGCCTCATTAAACTAAAATTCTCAAGCCATGCAGTTGTAGCCTTCTAACTGGGCAGTTTAACAGTTCTTTGTGTGTTCACAGTGTTGTACAACCAGGCCCTCCATCTAATTGAACATTACTATCACTCTCCATCAGCATTCCCCAACATCCCAACCCCAACCCTGGAAAACACTGTTCCCTGTCCCTATCAATTTGCCTATTGTGCACATTTCATGTAATGAAATTAGATGGTATGTGACCTTTGTGACTGGCTTCTTTTGCTTTGTGCATTGTTTCCAAGGTTCTTTGTGCTGCAGTATATGTCACTATTTCTTTCCTTCTATGGACAAATAATATTCCACTGTAGGGCTAGACCACATCTTGTTTACTGATTCTTCAGTGGATGGGCATTTGGATTGTTCCCACTTTTGGGTGCCGCTGGATAATGCTGCTGGGATTTTCATGTATAAGTTTGTGTGTGGACTCATTTTCAGTTCTTTGGGTACATGCCTAGTAGAGGAATTGCTGCCTCAGATGGCAATTCCATGCTTAGCTTTTTAAGAAATTGCCAGATTTCCAAAGGAACTTACCAATTTATAAGCTCACTAGCAATTTACGAAGATTCCAATTTCTCCATATCCTAACAAAGTCATCCTGTTTAAGGTGGTATCTCATCGTGGTTTTCATTACAATCTCTCTGATGATAATGGCATTCAGCATCTTTTCATGTGCTTATTGGCCATTTGTGTACCACATTTGGAGGAGAAATGTCTAATTCAGATTTTTTTGCCCATTTTAAAAAATGGATTATTTGACTTGTTACTGATGAGTCTAAGAGTTTTTTAAATATATTCTGGATCCAGTCCCTTATCAGATATATGATTTGCAAATATTTTTTCTCATTCTATGATTAGTCTTTCTACTTTTTTAATAGTGTTTTGTGAAGCACAAATAATTTTAATTCTCGTTAAGTCCAATTTATTATTTTATTGTTGTTGTTTTGTGTTATTGTCTCTAAAAAAAAAGTCCTAACCCAAGATTATAAGGATTTTCTTCTAAGAGTTTCATAGTTTAGACTTTCAGCTCTTCTGTTGCTCTGATCATTCTCTATGGTTTGAGGTAGGGATTCAACTTCACTCTTTCCTTGTGGATACCTCGTTGTCCCAGCACCATTTGTTGAAAGGCTGTTCTTTTCCCATCAAATTATCTTTCTACTTTTGTTAAAAATCAATTGACCAAATATGTCAAGGTGATTTTCTAGACTCTCAATTCTACTCCCTTGATCTATAGGTCAGTCCTTAGCCTTCACCATCTCGATTCCTGCAGCTTTGTAGTAAATTTTTATTTGATTCAGGAAGTGGGAACGGATCTGAGTCCACACCCTTCACCGGTTTCCCCTCTTGCCTTGTTAGCCTTGGGATGAAATCACACTTTGCTCCTGGGGTTGTTTCTCCTTCCCCTCCTCCTCCTCCTCCTCCTCCTCCTCCTCCTCCTCCTCCTCCTCCTTTCTTCTCCTTCTTCCTTCTTCTTTTTGGTACCAGGAATTAAACTGAGGGACACTTATCCACTGAGCCATATCCCCAGCCTTTTTTTAAAAAATATTTTATTTAGAGACAGGGTCTCACTGAGTTACCTAGTGCCTCACTAAATTGCCGAGGCTGGCTTTGAACTTGCAATCCTCCTGGCTCGGCCTCCTGAGCCGCTGGGATTACAGGTGTGCACCACAGTGCTGGGCCTGGGGTTTCTTCTTCCTCCGAGATCTTTCTCTTGTCCACCTGGTGGGTTCCCAGTTACCCCTCCACCCACAGCTCAAACCTCCCACCTTCACTATGCACTCCAGTGAGTTAGTCCCCCTCCATGCTCCTCACCTTTTTAGTGATCACAAAGTTGCCTCCTTGAAAGTTCTTGGTCTTTCTGTCCAGCTCCTCATGACCATGCAGACGGCCTCCTTCATCCTGTATCACCAGCACCTACTGCAGTGAATCATTGGTGGCTCCAGACGGTGATTAGAGCCAGCTCAGCTCAGCAGGACCCTGAGCTGGCCGGTGCCCATAGGGTCATGGTTGGTGGCTCCCCCAGGCCCAGCACTGGCTGTCCCCACAAAGAACCTCTGGACCTTGCCCCTTGGCCCCATGCCAGGACTTGTCCCCCTCTGGCACCCCCTGCCCCAGCTGTCAGCTGCCAACCTGAGGTCTGCTTCCTCCATCTTCCTTCCTGTCTTGGCCTCTCTGCTCACAGCCCTGAACATACACAAGACTATACAGATTCAAGGACACAACCTAGCGCTGTCCCAGAATGGGACCGTCCCCACCTTCCCACGTCCCTGAGCCCTGAGAGCACATCATGATGTAGGAGAGCCAGGGCTTCAGGGTGTCAGGCTGACCAGGCTGGAATGCATGTCCTGGCGGTCCCACCACCAAAGGCAAACATAAATATTAGCCAGGACACAGCCCACCCGAGAGCTTCCCCTCCCTCCCCTCCACCTGGTCAGATGCACAGGCCCTGGGCGAGATGCTGCTCCAGCCTGGGGAATTTCCTTTGTGTTCTTGCCTTTCCAGTCTAGCCATGGTGAGCATTTAACTCGTTTATAAAGAGGAAAAAGGACCTGGTGTGTGGGGGCCTGCCTGTGTGTGTACACACAGATTTTGGCGAGTGAGTTTCCTGGAGTGGAAGGCCAGGTGGCAGCTCCTTCCTGGCCCAGGAAGCGCAGAGCCCTCCCTTGGTAATTACCTGGACAGTTCTAGCTCCATTTCCAGGGACAAGAACTTGGGACTGGAGACCCCATCCAAGGAACTGGTCCCCACTGGCCACTTAACTCTACAGCAATCCAGGCTTCCCAAGGTGTGGAAGGAGGGTGAATACCACAGTCCAGCAATGACCTGCTGAAATTAAAACCCCTCCTGCCCTTTGCCCCGACCAGCTGGTGAGGTTTGAGACAAAGACATTTATTGCCGTGTGGTCTGAGGTGGCAAGAGGCTGAGAACAATCTGAATAGCCGTTAATAGGCGAACCATGGATGAAGGGTACAGGGTTGCCACTGGAGTCCTAGACCAAGGCCTGTCTCTGGGATCCAACAAGTCAGGTCCTACCATCGCCCCAAGCCAAACTGAGAGGGCACTGGTGGAAAGCATGCAAGGAACTTTCATCACCATAGTTACCCAGGAAGACAAGGGACCCGTGTCCTCAGCCCTGTCTTCCAGGGGCTGACAGTGACTGTTTTAGAAAAGGGAATGGAGACAAGGGTGGGGAATCCACAGAGCCGGAGGGCACAGCTGCTAGAGCAGGTGATCTAGGCCAGGTGGGGCGGGGCCCACCTGGAATCACAGCTGCCCGGGAGGCTGAGGTGGATCACAAGTTCAAAGCCAGTCTCAGCAACTTAGTGAGACCCTGTCTCAAAATTTAAAAAAGGGCTAGGGATTCGATTCGATCCCTGGTACCAAAGCGAGCTTTTCTTGCCTGAGACATAGTTTTGATTCTTGTCTCAAGAGCTTAAACCATCAGGCCTCTTGCTCCTGGAGTCCAAGGTGATGTGATGAGGCCCTCCCTCATGAAGTTACAGTCCCCTCACCTGGTTGGCCATGCGGCCACTGAAAATGGTTTAGAGCCACAAGCTGGAGGAGGGATTTCCAAGCTGTAAATAAGCCACAAAGGCACACGAGTGTTGAATGAGTACCTTGCATACAGCTGGCACACAACACATGCAGGTATTACAATTATGATGCCCCCTCAGCAGAACCCAATGTGCCCTCCCCGTCCCCTCCAGCACCTTCCTGCCTTGCCTCGTGGGCTGGATCAATCGCTTCTTCTTCTGGCTGCTGTTCACCCGCAAGAAGGAGAACAGCAACCTCAGCCACAAGATCTTCACCTACGAGTGTCGCTTCAAGCAGCACGTCCAGGACTGGGCCATTCCCAGGTAGGCCTGTCCTGGGGCAGCTGTACCCAGTGGGCCACCCCAGAGCAGAGCCCTGTCACCACCATGCAGAGCCTGGGGTTCGCCCCTTCCTCTCTGAGGTCTGGCTTCTGTCCCCCTGGACTGAGCGCAGAGAGAAGACCGAGGAGGCCCTCCTGGAGCTGAAGACCATGCTGGAAGCCCACCCCAAGGTGGTGGCCCACTACCCCGTGGAGGTGCGCTTCACACGGGGGGATGACATCCTGCTGAGCCCCTGCTTCCAGAGGGACAGCTGCTACATGAACATCATCATGTACAGGTGATGGGCTCACGGAGAGGCTGGGCCAGGTGGGAGGAGGTCCCCCTGGATTTGAAAGTGCCCTTCCTCAGTGTTTCAGTGCTGGCTCGGACGCCACCTTCTCTAGGGGGACTCTGCTTATTCTGACAGCTGGAGACGGTCTCTCTCTCTGAATTCCTTATGACACTTCCTCTCTGTAGGCTCTGATGACATAGATGTGGCTAGTCTATATTATGTTAATGTAATGTTCATATTGCTTATGAATTAATATCAATTAGGAATAACTCTGATGCAGATATTATGGAATGACAGCTATAGTCCACCTCATGAGCCCACTCTGGTCAGGGATCCTGACAGCCTGGAATGCCGGGTTAAGAAAGATTCCGAGGCTGGGTATCAGTTTGGCAGGAGAGAGGATCCTGCTTGACACCAGGTGCCTGTGTGCATGCACGTGCCCTCTTGATGGCTCTGCAAGGCACATTCCCAGGGCTGCATTGTCTTCATCCTTCTGGGCAGGGCATCAGGCTCCAGGAAGAGGCTCCTGTCCCTGGGGAGTAGAAGTTCAAACATTATAAAATTTCTGCCTCCCCATTCCACCTCCGTCCATCACTGCCCTTCTGACTGCATGAGAACACTACCCCCTCACTCTCCCTGAGTGTATTTCTTCAGTGTAAGACCCAGCCTCGGTGGGGGGGGGGGGGGGTGTCCAGGGGATGATTCAAGAGAGCACTGCTGCTGAGGGCATCCCAAAGAGCCAGGACAGAGAGTTTCTGGATGACTGATTAAAGGGGCAGTGGCTCACATCAGAGAGGAGCAAACTCCTGGTGAGCCCCGCACCCCATCCATCTGTGGCTAGTCTATATCTTCTCCCTACCTGTGAATTCCCATTCAGAGGTGAGGAGGTCGGCGGGGGAATGCATCTCAACATGTTCATCTGCATCTTTAAAAATGAAGTCAGACTTTTCTGTCAGGCAGTCAGTCTGACTTGGCCAGTTGACCAGGCGGTGAGAACTGGGTTGTCCATTAGGTCATATGACCACGTTCTCCAGACCTGAACCAGGGTATCCTGAGCTTCCAAGGTTCTGTTAAAAGATAGCTAAAACACTGAGCATGTGTATGGAGACACACACATACAATCATGCGACACTCAACAATGGGGACATGTTCTAAGAACTGTCAGTGGGTGCTTTTGTCATTTTGAGCATCACTGGGTGCACTTAGATAATCCTAGGTGGTACCGCCTACTGCTCCCCTAGGCTGTAGTTCAGCCTGTTGCTCCTGGGTTACAGACCTGTGCAGCACGTGGCTAAGGAGGCAATTGTAACACGATGGTATTTGTGCATGTAAAGGGAGCTGAACAGAAAAGGCACTGTCTAGGTACTAGGTGACAGGAATATTTCAGCTGCATCATCTTATGGAACCACCCTTGTATATGTGGCACAATGACTTTCAGATACCAGTTAATAATACACAAGGGGACATACACTCTTCAGA
This sequence comes from Marmota flaviventris, assembly GCF_047511675.1. Lineage (NCBI taxonomy): Eukaryota > Metazoa > Chordata > Mammalia > Rodentia > Sciuridae > Marmota > Marmota flaviventris. Next base: position 169,815,576 of record NC_092500.1, read on the forward strand.
ATTCTTTGGGGATAAGCAATGCTCTGGAGACGCTGGATAGCCGCTGTCCATGTCCTGGGGGTAGAGTCAGCCTTAATCCTCACCCCACGTGCCAAGACTGGGTAGGTAGGTACCTGATGACTGGGTTGGATGCAGGGCAAGGGCAGGGCTCACCTCCTTTTGTCGTCCCCCACCCCAGGCCCTACGGCAAGGACGTGCCGCGGCTGGACTATTGGCTAGCCTACGAGACCATCATGAAGAAGTTCGGGGGCAGGCCCCACTGGGCCAAGGTAGGACTCCTGGGCAGAGCAGCAGGGCAGAGCTGTGAGCTGTGGCTTCTACCAGGGGGCGCCTCTCCCCCTGTTCCCCCAGAGCGCTCCAGGACAACCATCAGAAACGCTGCGGCTGATCCTCCCCCACACTCAGCTCCTCTCCCTGCGCTCTGTTCCAACACACCAGGACTGCTGTGCTCTCCGGTCTTCAGAGAAATGCAGTCTTTCACTTTGATTCTCATAGGAAGCTTATGAGCAGGATTAGGCACAGGCATCAGTGAACCCATTTAACAGACAGGAAAGTGAGGTCGCTCCATGGCACTGAAACCACAGCCCCTCCACTGTGGCACGCTGCCCTTGGCAATGGGAATAGCAATCCAGGGCTGCGTTCTAGCCCCTTCCTGCTGTGCCTTCCAGGACCCTCTCCCTTCTGTTTGGTCTCTACGTGGTGCACCTGCGTGTGCGTCTGGGGGAGGGGTGTTTCGCACACAGGCTTGGGGACTCTGGGGTGGCTGCCTTGCAGCCCTGCTGAGCTGCAGGCACCAGGGACAAGGCCCGCTGCTTCTGGTTGTCTCCACAGGCCCACAACTGCACCAGGAAGGACTTTGAGAAAATGTATCCTGCCTTTCCAAAGTTCTGCGCCATCCGGGAAAAGCTGGACCCCACTGGGATGTTCCTGAATTCGTATCTGGAGAAGGTGTTCTACTGAAGCCGTAGAACCCCTCGCCCCCAGCCCACCTTGATAAGGGTGGAGGCCCAGCGTCCCCCAACAGAGGGCAGACCTCCCCTCCAGACCCCACAGCCAGAGCTTGGCTCCCGCAGTCTCCCCTCCTTCCCTCCCTTATCCTCACAGCACGCCCAGAAGGAGGTGGCCCAGCACCCCAATCCCTGTTTACATCTCCGTGACCTCCTTTTCCTACCCCTATAATCAACACACCTGGGAGAAAGGGGCAGCCCAACATAGTGTGTTTGTCCAGAGGTCAGAGATTCGCTCATTGGCAAGGTCCACCTGCTGGCTAGGTGGGAGTGAAGTCCCCAGGTCTGCAGCTGCAGGGGTCCCTCCCCAGCCCCCTTAGCAGGTGTGTGGGCACAGAGGTGGTGTGGACCTCTGCCTTCTCTCCCACATGAGGCTCTTTCAAATGCTCAGCTGACTGCCTGCCTACAACTGCTCTCTGCCGGAAGCCTCGGACAGCCTGGGTCTGACCGTCAGTCTGTCTCTTTCAGGGGGTGTTTAGGGGGGACCCTCCTCATTCTCTTCTTAATAAAAACTAGCAATTGATTCACTGCATTCCCTCCTCTTCGCCCCCAGGGTGACTCTGGGAGCAAGGCTTGCTCCACTGGCCTCCCTTCTGGGGCCTGCCTCGGAAAGGTTTCATATTCCCTCTGGAGTGAGTTTGCCTCTCCCTACCTCTGGGCAGCTCCTGGAGTGTGCCTTGGTGTTCTCGGGGACCTACTATGCACCAAGTGCTTTGGGGGAATTAAAAGAAACTTAAGATAGCTTTCTGCCCTTGAGAAACATACACTAACCATCTCTCTCAAGGGGTTAACATCTAGAATACACAGAGAACTCCTTTGCTTTGCCAACAGAAAGGCAATCCCACCAACAATAGGCAAAGGACTTCAACCTCAGACATTTCTCTAAAGAAGATACGCAAATGGCCAATGAGCATGTGAAAGATGCTTAGCATCACTTACTTAGGGAAGTGCAAATAAAGCCACAATGAGATACCACTCCACCCCCAGGAGGATCAATATTAACAACTATAAGGTTTTTAAAGAGCAGAAAATAACAAAGTGTTGGTGAGAACCTGGATCTTGTGTTTGGAATCCTGTGCTTTGCTCATGGGATGCAGAACAGCACAGCTGCTGTGGGAAGAGGTGTATTCCCAGAGGAACAGAAGCAGGATGTTACAGGGACACGTGTGCACCCCTCTTCACAAGAGCCAAAACGTGGAAGCAGCCCGAGTGTTGCTGAGTACATGAATGGATGTGCAAAATGGGGTCTGTATCGACAAGGGAATGTCATTCAGCCTCAGCAAGGAAATTCTGGTACCTTCCATGACATGGATGAACCTCGAGGGCATGGCACTGAAATAAGCCAGTCACAAAAGGCAGCACAGCACGGGTGTGATTCCATTTAAATGAGGTGTCTAGAGAAGGCAAATTCATGGACAAATAGAACAGTGGTTCCCATGGACTCCGAGTGGGGGCCACAGAGACGTGGAGTTGAATGTGCACAGAGTTCGAATAGTTTGGGAAGTTGAAAACAGTGCTGGGCATGGATGGTGGTGACATCTGCATGACTGTGCAAAAGTTTTTCTTTAAAAAAAGTGCTTAAAATGGTAAATTTTATATTCTGTATTTTTTTACTCCAAAGATTAATATTTGAGTTGGAAAATACAATGTGCCAAGAATGTTCAACAACGGGAAGGGGGACTATGATGCCGTGTCAGGGAAGTGGCCCAGCAAACCTTCCTGTGCTGCACAACAGGGGGGCTCAGCCACAGGACCTGAGTCCATGGCCTGGACAGCAGGCTCTGTCTGCAGCAAAACCAGCTGGGGGACTTGGGGGTTCACTGCACAATGAAGAGGCAGAGCTCCTTGTTCAACACTGGTCCAAATCTCAAAGGGATGACGGGAGAACATTAGGCAAAGCATGAGGCCCTTATGAGCCAACTCGGGGCCTCACCTGGCAAGGGCCAGCCCTGCCCAGAAGTGCACGCGGCAAGGTGTAATGGTTACTTTTGTGTATTGACTTATAAGACTTTAGAATCAAATTATTTAACCAACTACTCATCTACCTATTGCTGTGAAGGTATTTTGCAGTGGTGGCTGATCTTTTATGATCAGTTGACCTTCAGTAAAAGCCCCGACCCTTCATGTTATGGGTGGGCCTCACACAATCAGTTGAAAGGCCTTCAAAACAAAAATTGAGATTTTTGAGAGAAAGAGGAATTTGGCCTCAAGACTATGCACAAACACCAGCCTCCAGACTTCTCTGCCGACTTGGGGCCTGTGAAAGAACATGAGCCCCTGCCTGGAAAGGAATCTCTTGACATAAATATATACACTGGTTATTTTTATCTGGAGAACACTCCCTGATCCATAGGCTAAAAAATGGGTTGATGAAACTTATAGAACGGAAAGAAAAGCAGGTTGAACACTGCTTCGGAAATCATTAAGTCCAAGTCACCCCCACTCACTCTACAGATGAGGAAACCGAGGTTCCGAGAGGTGAGAAAACTTGCGCAACATCACATAAGAAGCTGAGAAAGACAGTGTCTCCAGACTTTTCAGCCCCGTAGCCCTGTATTTTAGAGAGCTTACACTTTAAACTCTATGAATTTTACATTCTATCCCATAATATTGTTGTGTTTTAAAATTCTGAGTAATGTTCCATTTTCCCAAATCTTGAAATGACATTTCTGGAAGGAGGGCCATGCCTGTCCTGTGGACTTCTGGCCGCCCACGCCCGTCCCAGTGGAAGAAGTGTAGCTGGCCCAAAGGCTGGAGAGGCTAAACCTTGAGGTTCAGTGAAATCTTACACAATTCAATGTTCTGGAAAAAGTCCTTCCAATTACCAGGGAAACTGGCTGCCCTTTTTAGTTCTGCCTTTCAATAGATGTGATTCATTCTTTTGTTGATTTGGGATCTCTTGATGTCTGAGGCCATCTTTCCAGAAAATTCTCCTTCCAGAGTCCTCTTGACAATAAGCTGTGTGCCCTGAGCCCATGAGCGGGGCTCCGGAGGGCGCTGCTGATCTATCTGGGTTCTCTTTCTCCCCTTTCCCTGCTTCCTCCTGCAGCTCCCCTTCTTCTTGCCTTGCCCGGCTCCCTCCCTAACTGGCTGAGTTTGAGGTGCTGCCCCCTGCTGGCAAACCCTCTCCTCATCTCTAAGACTGGACTGGAAACACAAGAAGCTGGAAATGCCAGCAGCATCCAAGAATTGGAAATGGAGCGGAGGATGAGGAACTGCGCACCCAGCCAGCAGGAGCTGCTCTCGAGGTTGAATTTGGGGTGGGATGTCGCACCCCAAAGGGCAAAAGGAAACAGCAAATCCTGCCATCTGCGGCAGCTTCTCCTCTCCAGGTGGCCCTCTCATCCCTACACTCTCCTGAGAAAAAGAGGGGTCCAGGGGATGCAGCCACTTGACCACCGCTCAGAGGTCTCCCCACCTGCAAAGACATAGGATAATATTTAAAGACCCAGGACAGATGCCCTTCACTTCACCAGGTGACTCCGAAGAGGGGTAGCACAAAGTTAGCAGAGTTGACCAGGCCACCTGCATGGGAGGGCGTGGAGGACAGAGAAGCTAGGAAAATTCTGAGCCTTATATAAGGTCTTATGGCCTTGTGGTCAGCAAAAACCAGCTAAAGCCCACCTTCAGTGGGAGCCACAGCTCAGTGGAAGGAAGGAAGGAATCCCTCTCTGATCATTCAGTGGCAGACCCTGGAAGGGATTCAAAGTTGTCCCTGGTGGTGGCTATCTGTGCCCAGGAGAAAATCAAGCTGCCGGACTCTGACCTGAACTGGCTCAGCCTGCCAGACCCAGCCCCAGGAAAGACACAGAGAGGGAGGAAACCCTAGGGGTGGCACTGGGGGCTTGCTGAAAAGGGAGAGTTCCCTAAGCCACCGCTGGTTTTAAATTTAGAAGGGATGTCCCAGAGCCACCTGGAAGGAAGGTGTGACTCTGAGGCCTCCAGTTACTAGAATAAAAACACAGGCAGGTGCTATCCCAATAATAGGAAGAAGAAACCAGATAAACCACTCTGAGCACCTCATCCCACAGGCCAGAGCGTCATTAAGGGGGACTATGAAGTACAGGAGGAGACACAGCAAGTCCCTGAGCCTTGCTCCTTCAGCCGTGACTGTGGGTTTTCCCTGGAACATTTCAGAGGTCAAGAGAGGACCAGGCATTTCCAAAAAATTCCAAAGCACAATCCCCTAAATTTGGGGTGGTTTTGAATTTTGGCAGAGCTTCCCACCCACGGGATGCACTGACCCACCCAGTGGGAGCCTGCGCGGCGCCAAAGGCGATTGCAGACACAGCTTACCAGCCGATTCCCTGTGTCCCCAACGGGCAAGTGGCTGGTGGTGGGACCCAGGTTAGATCCTAAGAGGAGCCTTGGCTTTGGTGTGGCTGCATGACTATGGCTTGGCACCCATGAAGTCAATGGCGAAGATGTACGTGTCCTCGTGAGCGTGAGGCTGGAGTGAGAGGTGCCCTGTCCCCATCCCCGTGCTGTGCCTGAGGGCTGGGTGCTAGCCCATGTGGGATGGGGCACTGGAGGCCAAGGTGAGGTTGTGGGAGTTGTCTGGTGTCAGTTGAAGGTCACAGCCTTTGTTCCGCTGGGCGATGGTGGCAGAGTGAGAGCAGGCAGCTCATGGTGCTGTTCCTCCGCGCGCCCTTTCCTGACTGAGCCCCCACCCGACCTCAAGGCGGACCAGAACTGGCCTCAGACTGGGGACAGGGGCAGGAGGGCTGTACAACTCTGACACTGACCACTTCACACGGCAATGTATAATCCAGGAGGACATTGACCGAGGGTTAGGATCAGTGATCACCAGATCAGTATGTGGGAACAGCGGCAGAGAGCTCATTATAGTGATCGCCCTTTCCATTAACAATCTCTAAAGACCTGAGCATTTTTGCATCTTGTCTAGAGCTATTTCATACGTCCTGGGTTTGCCAGGCTCCTCCTTCCAGCTACAATACACCTGGCAATGCCAGGTCCGTGCAGGACACTGGAGTGGGAATCCCTGGGCAGCTAACAGGTGCCAGTGGGACCCGTTGGCCTGCGTTCAGATCACACCTGCGTTGGGTCCCAGCTCTGGCCCTTGGGGCTAAAAGCTTGCAAACAAGTGGCCCCTGCCATTTCTACAGCTTCACTCGCAACGGCCTCTGCAGGCCTCCCCTTGTTTCCACCTCATGCTTAATTCTGAATAGCAACTTCTGGAACCAGTCTGCTCTGGTGCCAACTCACGTGAGGCCACCCGTAGGAAAACCTGCCCACCATAGTCAGTGCCTTCTCACTCGATACCATCTCCAGCACATCCTTTTACTTCCTGTTAACTCCAGTTACTGGAACACTCGGTTTGCTTGAATCAATCTCACTTCCAAAGCCAAAGCCCTCCCCGTCCCCCATCAGGCTGGCCCTTGTGTTGACCCCAGCCCTCTCTCCAGAGCTCTGCTTTGCTCACCCCTGGGCATCTGCCAGCTCCCACCCTTGCCTGCTCCCTGCTCCCTCACAGTGAGGGATGGGCAACTCTGAGGTCCCTTCACCAGCTCTTGGGGCTGTGAGGAATTGGGGTGGGGGTGTTCCCACATCCTGCCCACATGACACTTCTCTGATGAGGGCCACACTCTTTTGTAACTTGTGGGAAATAACCCCTCCTCCAGGGTAATTGCTGGGACCTAATGGGACAACACAAAGCAGTTGACCCAGGAGTCAGAGCGCTCTGGCTGGCCAGTTCATAGTTGCCGGGTGCTGGGCACTGCTGAGCGCTAATGTCACTTACAGTCATCCCAGACTGTATCTCCTTACAGCTTTCTGGCAGATGATCGTCAAGTGTCAGCTCAGGCTAACAGCAGATTGCCGATCCAGGCAGACATCAAAGCCATCTCTCTCAGATCACCAAGCCCTGTTCCCACTTTGGCACAAGAGTTCCTGGACCCCAAACCAAGGGCTCATTATCCACAGCCCCCTCCCCAGATTTAGCTGCATCTTATCCCCAAGCCTTGGTGGTCTTATGTTCTACCTCAGTCTTCCTAGTGTCTCAGGTTGGAACTCTGTCGGGGATAGAGGGTCATCCAGGGATCCTTAAAACCAGGCCACCGTGCAAAGGGGGAAAGAGTGGAGGCACGGGGTCCCCATGAAGCTAAATCAGCTGCGGGGCCTGCCTTTTAGGGCTCCAGTGTGAGAGTTGAAAGTAAGTGCATGAAGAAAAATCCTGAACACTGAATATAGTAACTGCCACAATCTAGCAACCCAACAATGGAAAAGATGAAGAAATTGTTCAAGCATGCTCTGTGACATTAGCATGATATGTAATTTATAATTATGGTCATTTCAGCAAATCCTCTCTGACCTCATAACCCTGGCTACCGTATACCATTAAGTTAACTGCACTGATCTTCCTCTGATTTTCCTTGAGAATAATCCTAAATATTAACCTGAGACTAAGGTTACCACTAAGCCTTACCACTTTGATGCCCATGTGGCCAAGGTACTTGGCAGTGTCCTAAGGATATTCTAAGCCATGAATGTGCATGTGGACTTTGCCACAAGCCTGGCATGCAACCAGATGGTTTTTTTTTCCATGTGCAGCATATTTGATGGATAGAAGTCTGCAATTAGAGAACATTAATGAATGCACAGCTTGATACCTATGGATTTAGGGTTGTATCACGGTTAGTTAGCGCCCCCTTTTGGCAATATCATAAACTGCAGCTCAGTTAAATTTCAGACTGAGCTGCAAATGAGTCTTCTAGACCTGGGCAGAGAAGTGCCTGTGGCCCAGAGTAAGACAGAGGGACAGTGGCAGGGGAGTCCACAGTCAAGAAGGTGCCCATGTATTCCAAGTTCACAAAATAAGAAAATCGCCTCATTTGATCTTCACAGACTATAGTTTTCATAAGGAAAATATCAATCATGTATTGAATACCCAGCAAGTCTTATCGTTACCCCCTCTTCGCCTGATCTGGTTCTTAGTGTATTCCTTTGAGAGATCACCCGTGCCCCAGTTAGAATGCGCTGACAGTTTTATAACAATGGAAAAGATTCATGTTTCAGGGATTTCTTTTAGTTGGCTTGTGGCATATACCGGTTTTTCTCAAAGCAGGAACGTCTTGAACTGGCTCAACTTTGTCATCGTACATATCCCTCTTACTCTCCATTGTGTGATCATCCTGAGCCATCAGCCACTACTAACTGTTCCCATCTCTTCCTTTTTCCTTACCCCCCCACCCTCGCAGCCCCACACCAAAATAAAGGAGTTGGGGGGTAGAGGACGGGGAACAGCACGAAGAGAACTTGGGGCACTCAGGTCACAAGGTAGCTTTATTGAATTAGTTGCATGCGGAAGCAGCTCTTCCCACAAGCAGCAAATACAGGCATTAGAGCATAAAATCCTGGAGAGGCCAGCGGGACTGGGGCCTAGTCACGGAGAGACATGCAGAGCTCTCTGGGGGGCTGTGGTTCGTCTCAGGGGAGCTGCACTCAGATGCCTCTGTTTATGGAAAAGCAACACTCACACTCACTCCTCTCTGAAAAATAAAAGGGGAGTACGGGAAAGGGTGGATTTTCACCAAGAAGCAGCCACCAACACCCACATTCTTATCTGTTAGAAAAGAACATTCCTCAGAGGAAAAATAAAATTCCCGGTGGTTTCTTGACTTTGTTCTTGGGCTCTGGCCACAGGCATGGGCATTCTGCCCAGACTTTATACCCTGTCCCTTATCTCAGCCCCCAGGGACATCTAGGGCTCTGCAGAGCCAAAAGAAAGGCCTGTCCACCTACCGGCTCTTCTTGCGGTATTCCTGCAACGCTTTCTCTGCCACAGTGTCCATAAATTTAGGGTTGTTTTTGGGGACCTCTGGGATTACCACAGTGATGGGGTCTGAGTCGAAGAGCTTCACAACCACCTCAGTGACACGGGAGGGGGCTTCTGAGTCGGAAATGTGGGAGGTCACCTAGACAGAATAAAAGAAAGAGAAGAGCCGCATGTCACGGCCACAATGCCCACATTTTATAATAAGGCCTATGACGCAGAAGCTCCATCACACCTTCAAGAACACCTGGACATCTGACAGGTTGCTTGTTACTAATACAAACATCTGTGCAACTCATCTGATCAGAAATGCCCTGCTTCACACACGCCTTTGAAAGGACAAAGGCCATCTGCAAACGACCAGCCCAGTGGGCACCCAGAGGGTAAAAGTGTTTTCTAAGAACTTATCTTAGTGCAGCTACTGGCCAGTCTATGGTCACAAAAAGAATCCAAAAAACAAAAACAGGGTCTTCAACACTAGAGAGAAATTGGCACTGGCAGAGGACAATCAGCAACCATGATCCACTCCCCATGGCCCAGGACACCAAGCAGCTTTGAGAAAGAGTCCAGCCTTTGCAGCCAGGGCTAACTTGCCAGGGGAGTTGCCCATAGTCCTCCAGGCTGGGGCTAGCTCTGGGACCTGGCTCGCTCTCCTCATCTGGGGACGGTCATGTTATTCTGCCTCCCTGGCTGGGTCTTTAGTGCAGCACGGTACAGATGGGTTTCCTATTTCCTGCTATGTGGTAAATGCCCAATGAAAAACCTAAGTGCCCTCTGTAAATCTGTGTCCCATTTTTGGGCTCACATCACCTCCAGACCATGTCTCAGGTCGCCCCCGCATCAGCGTGTGGCCAGGACACAACTCACTGTGGAGACCCGGAGATAGGCCTGGTCTTCGCTCTGGGTGAGATTGGCCAGTTGGGACAGCCAGCTGAACTGGTCGTTGAGCTGCTCGAGCAGGGAGGAGGTGTTGAACATCTTCCGCTGGTAGGAACGGAGCAGCTCGTTGTACCTCTGGGTCAACCTCTCGGCGATCTGGAGGGAGTCGTTGAGCTCCTGCCGCAGCTGAGCCTGGGCGGGGTTGTTGGTGGAGCAGTCTGTCCAGAGGGGGAAGAGCACAAGGCAGAAACGTGAAGGGAAAGCTCAAAAGGGGCAAAGATGCGAAGGGAAACCAGCCCACACAGGCGGGAATGGCAGCGCACAGGATGTTTGTGAGGGTCCCCCCAAAATAGAGTTCTCCCCAGAATGGGAATCAAGACACTTGCTCCTTCATGAAGAAAGGCTTGCTCCAGGAAAAAAAAAAATGTCAGCTGAACTAAACAGGGTGCTTAGTGATGTGACTGATTTATCTCCTTGGCAACTGGTAACAGTGTCGAGCACACTTGACGAAAATGGATCTCCAGTGCTCCATGTCCTCACACCCAGGTCCTCGCAGAAGTCATTTCAGGAGAAAGGGGATTTTACTCACTCACATGGCTCCTGCTATGTACCAGATACCACATAAGGTGCTCTTTTCTCATGGTCTATGCATTCTGACTTAAGTATTAACATCCTACTTTACCAATAATGAAACTGAGGCCCACAGGAGTAAGAAATTTGCTTAAAGCCATCGAAGAAATATCTTCAGGGTCAGAGTCGAACTCGACTCTTTAAATCTTCATCTTGGGCTCTTTATACTTGGTGTCTGGGGTTCTGGAACATCTCCAAGCTTCTCTTTTGGGCCTACCTGCAGAGTTGGCAATTCTGGTTCTCAAAAGCCCATGCAGCACAGGGCTGTCCAGGACCTTAGGCCACCAAGCAGAGCAGGCTGGTGGCTGGGAATCCTTGCCTGCCCCCTGCCCACTAAGGCTGGTCACCAAGCTCAAGAGAACAGGGAAGACATAATCCATTCCTTTTGGTCAAGTGTTACTGCAGGTTTTCAGATCTAAATGCTACCCATTATCTTTTTAACTACTGTTTTTCTCTCCCTAAATTATTTCAAAAATATCCAGAAGAGGGTACCTCAAACCTAAGTGAATCAGGGGAAAGGAGATCTCTGTCTTCGTCTGGCGGCACCTTGCAATCATTGATAATAATAATAAAAAAGAATGTCAGGTGGGACAAGAAATAGCATTAATGTCAAGAAGGTGGTTGGAAGGGAATGTGTGATGAGTGACTTTCAGTCTCTTACCAGGAAATAATTAAAAATAAGAAAAGTTCTCCAGAGCCGAGACTCTGCCTGGGACAGTAATTCTCCACTAGGGAAGACACAGCCTCCCAGGGGACACTTGGCAAGTTCTGAAGACACTGTTGGCTATCACAACTGGTAGGGAGAGGTTGCTACCGACATCTAGTGGGCAAAAGCCAGGGATGATGCTAAACTCCCTGCAACACACAGGTCAGCCTCCAGGACAGAGAAGGTCCAGTCCAAAAGGTCAGCAGGCTGAAACTGAGAAATCCTGGGCCAGTGTCCCCAGGCAGTACAGCTTAGATACTTCAAAGTGCCTTGAATAAAAAGCTACTGCTTTTTATTCTTCCCCAAGCCAAAAAAGGGGGTCTACTGAATTCAGTTGATAGGTGCACGAGGTCCGATCTGAGTCTAGGCCCTAAGGTGACAGCTTTCTGCCATTCTATGATATTTTTATGGGAAAAGCTCAGAAGCATGGTCATGTATGTATCTTCAGCTTCTTTGCACTCTAGCCCCTGAAAGCACTATTATTTATTTTGCTTCTAAACTCACAGGAGCAAGGCTGGGAATATCTAACCAGACTGTAAAGGCCTGGCCTGGCCAACCAAATCATATTAAGTAAGAGCAAAGCCACAGTAGGATGAGCTACCTACCAGGAGAAAGTTAGCTCATTCTGAGCAGGGAAACTACTTACTAAGGACTTTCATAGCTGTTATCTCAAAGTAGGGAGAATTTCATTAATAGCCAGACCTGATTAAATGGAGAGAAACAGTTGAAGGCAGATCTTTCCTTTGCCTGGGGAAGTGATGGACAAAAGGAAATGAAGAGTGCCAGCATGGAGGTGGACGAGGTCCCTAGGGCCCCCAGGGAGAAAACCCAGGGTGCTGATTGCCAACACAGCCCAACCCCCAGCTGGCCTGTGGTGGGGGTCACATAGTCTTAGACACATAGTCTTAGATGAGTGACTCAGCCTTCCTGTGACCTGTGCTTGCTCCTCTGCAAGGTGGGGACAAGAACTGCACCCAACTTATCAGGTCGTCCTGAGGACATGAGTAAACAGCCGTAGAGTTTAGAACAGTACCTGCCACGTGGGAGCGTTGGTCAAACAGAACACACGCTGCCTACAATTTCATAACGTGCCATGGAAAACGAATATGGCCAGCACGCCTGGAACCTGGGGGCACAGCTGGGGAGGTCAGAGGGGGAGGGCTTTCTTTCACAAACCTTGGCGGCACCCACGGCGGGCTGCCTCTTTACCACGGACCTGCCCAGTGAGGGGCACCTTACGTTTGTCTCAGAATAATCTGAATCTTCAACCTTTGAGGGCACCAGGATACTCAAGGCTGAGGACCTGCCCTGGGGTCACAGCTCAGAGGTACAAAGCTGGAATCTGTAAATAGGCCACCCCACGAGGCTACAAGGAACTAGGACACAGCCGATGACAGGGAAAGCTGGCACTCTGACCCACAACTCACCCACAGACAAGATCTCCTGGCACTTGTCACACCGGTCCTTCATCTTCAGGCATCCTGTGGAGTTGTGGCGGATCTCCTTGCACACGGCCTTCTGGTCATCGTCACCTTCTGCGGACACGTGAGGGAAGAAAGAGGCTGAGGCGCTCGGCAACACAGGGCAGGCCCCACCGATTTCTCAGCCCCCTTCTACAAAACTGTTTGGCCCTTTGAGATCCTGTGGTCAGAGCAGGTTGAGACTTGGTTATCCGCCTCCACACATGGCTTGGGGTCTTGGGGTTCCTGCAGAGGCACCTGTGGGCCCCTGTCCAGGCAACTGCCTCCCCTCCATCTGAAGAGACCCCTCTTGTCCCCACACTCCCCTGCATAACGCAACTTGCTCTGCACTCTCCCTGGCTCCTGCTCTCCTGCTGGCTGGTCAGCAAGGCTCTGGAAGGAAGGGGTGCATCCTCCTCAGAGCCTCCTGACACCACAACTTCCACCCCTGATGGAGCTGCAGGAGACGCTTATTCAGCACGAGGCCCTCCGGCACTTTCATGCTTTTCGGGCCAAACCCCAGAGCCGAACCATACAGAAGAGGGCGCAGCGTGGCCAACAGAGCCTTGATGAAGGAAATCTACTCCTGAGGGTCTGGGCTTCTCCTGTCCACATCACACCTCACTCTTAAACTATGCATTGCGCCCTCATTCTGAACCAGGCCCCATGGTCACAGCCATGAACCCCTTCCTTAAGGGTGATGTGGCTGTGACGTACTTCCCTGCCAAGAAGGTGTGGCCCCACACCAAGCCCCCTAAATTCATCAGGGAAAGAGGCTCCAATCCCATAGGAAGGGCAGGCAGTGTCATGCAGAGCAGCAGCTGGTTGGCTGGAAATAACACCGACTCCAACCCCTGCAGAACTACATGGGGGAACCCCACTTTGTCGGCCCTGAAACCTCATGCATTCCTTTACCTCTGTCGCAGTCCTCTTCCTCTTTAAATGGGTTAATGCCACCCTCCCGGGGTTGCTGGGAAACATGGGGATGAACACATCTAGTGGGCTCCCATCCCTCCTTGGAAGAAAGGGACCTCTTTCTGACCTCTTATGAAGTCCATGTTCGGGGACTGGGAGCCTAGGCCGTGGAACGGGACGTCCATGGCCTGTTGAGCCTGGTGTATCATTTCGAAGAAGGGCTGGAACAGGTCCTGGAAGCCCAGATGCCCGTAGGGGGAGAGAGGCAAGATGCTGCGGGCGAGGCGGGACTTGTGATAGAGGAAGTGAGGCCTCCGGTGGGGGAAGCCGAAGGGCGAGAAGTAGCGGGTGTCCTGGGGCTCGTGGGTGAAGAAACTGTCCTGGAACAGTGTGTCCATGATCCCGGAGGCCCTGGTGAAGCTGTCCTGCATGGCATCCAGGATGTGGTTCTGCTTACGGTCGCTCTCCAGCAGGGAGTCGATGCGATCGCCGTTCATCCAGAAGTAGAAGGGCGAGCTCTGGTTCAGGAACTCCTCCAGCTGGGTGGCCAGAGGACTCAGTGAGGAGGTGCCTGCCCGGCCAGCCCTGCCTCTCACAGCACAGGCACACAGCAGGTGACTGAAGGGCCCCCACTGGACCGGCTCCCAGGTGTACCACCTGGGAGGCCAGTGCCCCCACCACCCACTCCACCCCCACCAGGCCCTGAGGTGCACAAATCCCCTAGAGTTGATGAAGTCCAGTTCAGAGGGGCCCCCTGTCACTTGTGGCCTTTAAGGACACTGGCCCAGCTGCTCGGCTGCTCAGCATTCAGGGAACAACCAGATTCACTTGAGTCCCAACCAAGTGAGGCCCATAGGTAAGGCCCGTGGATTCAATATTAATGCACTAAAAAATGTTTTAGTTTCCTCCGCCTCAGTGGGCGCAGGACTCTGCCACGCCACGAATGGCAGAGTTTGTTGTTATCCAGCTAATCCTTGCTGGGTAAAGGTCTTTGGAGGGAGGCACATACCTGACACACGTTAGTGACAACTGCCATGTCCACGCTCACATGAACAATCATGACTGACAATCACAGTCAATCATGGCATAGGGTCGGGATGCAACCGGCCAGTACTAACCAACAGCACCGGATGTGGAATGAAGTGTATTTTGCTAGGTTCTCCTCACTCCCCACTCCAAGCCTAAACCACACCCTTTTCACCTGGTGGCCAACTAAGCCCGAGCCGCTTCTGCACACGCGTGCGTAGAACTTCATGCAGGTCTGCTTCAGGCAGGGCTTACACTCTTCCCACAGGGCCATCATGGTCTCGTTGCACACTCCCGGGATTGCCTTCAGCTTCATTTCAGAGTCCCTGGTCTCATCCAGGGCATCCTACAGGGAGACAGGAGGCCAGGTTTGCCACAGAGGCCACACTTCACCCCTCCCCTGCACTCCCGCTGGGTGCCTGGCCCTCCCCACCTGCAGGACTTCCCATGGTCTGATCACCGGATGTGCTTATTTCCTCCCCTGCACCAACACCCTTGATCCCACATTTGCCCACCTGGAATGCTCTTCCCACTCGGCTTCCCATAGCCTCTCCTCCCTGGAGGCCCAGCCGACCTCTAGAACTCAAAAGTTCTGACTTACTGCTGTGGCAGTTTCTACCCCGATTTACTTCTCACTTATACCTCATTTGCTATATAATCCCATAAGAGTGTATCCCAAGGAATTTTCAAAATAAAGGAAAAAAAAATCTTTATATAGGTATATGTCATTGCATATATTTTATATACGTGAAAAATAGTCTGGGGGTCCATTTTCAGAATCTAGAATTCAGCCTTAATTGGATCCAATGGTAGTCCTTCCCTTTTGCCCGCACTAATTCTAAAATCAGCCAATCACATAGATGGTAACCCCAGACCCCTCCAATAAGAGTGCAGGGAAGCACTGTGTTAGGTTAGAGATACAAACAGAGTGAATGCCCACCTGGGCACTCTTGCTAGCAAGGTTTCCCTAGCACCCCCTTAGGTGGGAGTAAAGGTCTGCCTTGCCTACCCACTTTCCACAATGCATTTTGATTTCTTGCAGCACCTTGTTATTTCTAATATATACACACATCAGAAACAATCCAGATGCTCAAAAGCAGAGTACAAGTTAAACAAATTATAGAACAGTAATCCACTCATCAGTTTCAGATATCCAAGGTCAACCTACTACAGTCCAAAAATATTACAAAAGTACCATGAAGAGTTAAGATGTTTTGAGAGATTGCATTCATACTTTTTGTTACCATATGTTGTTCTAATTATTCTACATTACCATATGTTGTTATAATTGTTGTTGTTAGCCTCTTTTGGCACTTAATTTATGGATTAAATGTTATCAGAGGTATGTATGCACAAGAAAAAAACAATATCTACAGGTTTGGTGGTGTCCTTGATTTCAGACATTCACTGTGGTCTTGGAACATATCCTCTGTGGATAAGTGGGGAGACTACTTACCATATGTACCAACAGGTAACAAATACATCATTCATTACAAGGGATATTTATAAGTTTTAAGTATTATAGTAAGCATTTTTATTTTAAAAATTCATAATCTTGAATACAGCCATTGTGGGGGGAAATATAGAGGAAAAAAAGCAGGAAGAAATAGATCAGATGTTAACAGTGACTCCCTGCTCCCAACCCCCAACTCAGAACCTATTTGGAGCCTGCACATGGTCAGGGTTTAGAAAAATCTATTGAAATGAATCTGGGCATCAAGCCCTGAGCCAGGCATGGAACAAAACCAGATCCAAGATTTCACCCCCGAGAGTCTTTGAAAAGCAAATAAACTTTCCCCATTTCTTCACTACAGTCCCAGCATCAGGTGACACAGCCCAGGAAGGACTGTGGGTCACCATGGCAACCCAGCAAGGCACCCCACTGCGTCCCTCCCCTCCCCGCCAGCAGGGAGGGCCCAGGCACAGGTGTCAGCTCACCCTTACCTCTTTCTTTCTTTCTTTCTTTTTTATTATTTCTTTATATATGACAGCAGAATGCATTACAATTCATATTACACACAAAGAGCACAATTTTTCCTATCTCTGGTTGTATACACAGTATATTCACACCAATTTCTATCTTCTTACATGTACTTTGGATTATGATGTCCATCACATTCCACCATCATTTCTAACTCCATGCCCCCTCTCTTCCCCTCCCACCCCTCTACCCTATCTAGAGTTGTTCTATTCCTCCCATGCTCCCCCTCCCTACCCCACTATGAATCAGCCTCCTTATATCAGAACATTTGTTTTTTGGGGATTGGCTTACTTCACTTAGCATTATCTTCTCCAACTCCATCCATTTACCTGCAAATGCCATGATTTTATTTTCTTTTATTGCTGAGTAAAATTCCATTGTGTATATATGCCACATTTTTTATCCATTCATTTACTGAAGGGCAACTAGGTTGGTTCCACAGTTTAGCTATTGTGAATTGTGCAGCTATAAACATTATGTGGTTGTGTCCCTGTAGTATGCTGTTTTTAAGTCCTTTGGGTATAGTCCAAGGAGAGGAATAGCTGGGTCAAATGGTGATTCCATTCCCAGATTCCAAGGAATCTCCATACTGCTTTCCATATTGGCTGCACCAATTTGCAGTCCCACCAGCAATGTATGAGTGTGCCTTTTCCCCCACATCCTCGCCAACACTTATTGTTGTTTGTATTCATTAGCTGCCATTCTGACTGGAGTGAGATGAAATAATTTTTACCCCTCACACATCAGATAGAGCACTAATCTCTAGGGTATACAAAGAACTCAAAAACCTTAACACTAAAAAAACAAATAACCCAATCAATAAATGGGCCAAGGACCTGAACAGACACTTCTCAGAAGAGGATATACCATCAATCAACAAACATATGAGAAAATGCTCATCCTCTCTGGCAATCAGAGACATGCAAACCCTTACCTCTTTCTTCTTCTTGGCCTCCTCTAAGGTGTCAAGCAGAGACTTGCGTTCCTCATTTGTTTTTTCTATCAGAGTCTTTATCTCCTTCACCCCTTTGACAGCATTTTGGATTTCCTTATTAATGTACTTACTCCCCTGGGTGGACATCTCTACAAGAGAAAGGCAGGAGGCAGGATGGGCAAGATGAGATCAGGTTGGGGTGACAATCCCAGAACCAGATAGGATGGTCAGAAAAGTCTGTTTGGCCCAGAGACTGTCAAAGCTGGGACCCCGCCCTCACCCTGGGGAGGTAGCACACAGCCTTGCCTAGCAGGACACAGGTCCCCATCACAGGGGTCCTGGGTGGTTCTACCCGACTGCTCAGAGATGCAAACCTCAGGAGCAGCACGTCTCAGAGAAGCACTACGCCTTCCCACTGCCACACCACCTTGGGGAACCCACAGCCCTCAAGATAGAATATACCGTTATTTTGGCTACAAATTTTCTGGAATTCTGTTTAACCAAATATTTGTACTTCTTTGTTCCAATGCAGAGTGGCAGGTGACAGGGACAAGAATATGAATGAATGGCACTGTCACCAAGGAGACTGCTTATCCTGTGCCACATTCTCTTTACCTACTTACTCCCAACACATGATCATGCCCACCAGATGGGAAAGATGGGGACAGGGAGGTTTAGGGCCCATGGGCACACCATGTCCATCATGTAGGATGAATAAGTCCTGAAGGTCCATTTACAGATGGTGCCCACAGTTAGTAACACTAGATACCATACTTGGGGTTTTCTTTAGGAAGTAGATCTGTGTGTTCTCACCACAGAAGTAAAAGGTAACTAGGGAAGGTGACGGACATGCTAATTAGCTTGTAGAATGTACATGTATTTCAAAGCATCGGTGTGTACTGTGATATATAATTTTTCTGGTCAATTATACCTCAAGCTAGGATGGGAAAGAAGCAGAGTCATGAGATCAAGATAGTAGCCCAGGATCTACAGCCAGGGAGTGGCAGGGCAAACGCACACCCAGGTCTCATCTCCAAATCTGGGGTTTTAGCCATGACCCCGCAGAACTGGTCCGCTAGGAAGAGGGGGTGGGTGACAGGAGAAGGGGTTTCTGGAAGGGGCTCAGGGAAGAGAAGACTGCAACTGCCAAGCACTCACGCTGAACAGCACTGTCCCTTCCCTGCCCTGTGAGTGGAGAATGTGGAGCCTGGTTTCTTTTGGACAGGTGAGGACACATGGGCAGCAGCCCCATCACAATGCCTCAAATGGCCAGGCACAGTTTGGGGAAGAACCATGGGAGCCAGTAGGGGGACAGGGAAGGGAATGGCCGAATGAAATGCCAAGGGCTTGGGAAATGCAGACCAGTGCCCAAAAGACACCTGACCACAAAGAGCCTCAGCTCCAGGGGCAGGGCATGGATGGTCGGAGAGGGTTGGACAGAGAAATGCAGACTTGGGTACAAGATGAAAATGGCCTTCAGCACTTGGGACTGCAGAGACGGCACGTGAGCTTGTGCAGCAGCCCTGCCCTGGGCCTCGCCAAGTTGCACTCAAAGCCCAGTTTACTTGCCCTGGAGCTCCTGGTTGGAGACCAGCGGTTCTCCCAGGACCTGTCCGTCGCCCCAGGTCAGCAGCAGCCCCACACACAGCAGCAGAGTCTTCATGGTGCCACCTTCTCTGATTCTGGAATCCTAGCACGCTCTGTTTAGAGAGAAGGGGAAGCCATCATGGGAACAGCTGGGCCACTGTTGGCTTCCTGCCCAGCTCACTGCCTGCTGCAGCTTCCAGGAACTTGGGGACATGTGGCCCTCAGCCGTCCCCTCAGCTGGCATTACTGCAGTTTTATCCCTGAGAAACTTTGGAGGACAGAGTAGACCTGCCACTGACACCTTCAAAAGAAAACGAAGGCAGGAGATACACTGAGGGTGCAGACTCGTGGAATCAGAGCGGCTGGGCTCCCCGCCAAACTTCCTCCTCCCACTAAGCAGGGCACACAGGCTTCCTGCATTGGGTCTCCTTGTCCAGAAAGGGCATCTAGGTATCAAACACTGAAAACAGGTCCCTTGGATCACTCATCTGTCCCTTCCCTGTTCCTCCTCACTTATTCACATCAGACATTACCAATCAATCACCACTCTGTTCCCCTCAGAGCCCCAGCACCACCTGAAGGTGCTTTATAAGAGTCTGAGACATGAGCATCCACCCCCTTAGGTTGGCACAGGAAGTTAAAGCCATTGGCCATCCTTAGTGTGAGACTTCAGGCAGGCTGCCTGTGGATTCCGAGGTATCCGTCATGAGCACAGCAAAGAAGGGAGGGCCATCCAAGGGGTAGCGAGGGCAGAGTGAAGGAAGGGAAGGGCCAAGTGAAGGGTTAACCATAAGCCCAAAGAGCAAGTTCCCCAGAAAAGTCCCTTCAGGAGGACGTGCTCCTTGGCTCTGCCAAGTCCTTTTCAACCAGCCCATTCCCTCCAAGCTGGCACCAGTGTGCCCTGCCAAGGCCTTACCCCTGCCACCATTGGGCCAGTTGCCCTGAGCCAGGGGACACGGGCCACAACCTGGGTCTTACACAATGGTCCCTTTCCTAGCAGCTAAAGTTGTTGCATAAGACAACTCCCCCTGCACCCTCGATCCCCCGCTCTGTGGCTTATCTGGGCTCACCGATTTCCCATGCCACTAGGGTTCACATCTAAAACCTGCTCTCAGCAGGCCCATCTGGACACTGGGTAGATCATTAATAAGACAAGTCTCTCCTGACGCAATTAGATGCAGAGCAGGCGGCAGCGTGGGAGTGAGCGCGGGTCAGCGCCTTCCCCAACCATGGGGTGGGTGGCTGAGCTGGGCAGGACTTCAGGCCCACTAGGAAGGATCTGGTCTCATAGGCTGTGCTCAGTGAGGCCTGGAATGCCTCCGGCAGGTACAGAGCCTTTGTTACACAAGAGAGATAATGCTAGCCAGAAACCCCTCTCCCAGAAGGCAACCCCTCCACCCCCACCCCTGCCCGAGCAACAACTTCTGGGAAATCTATTCTCAATGGTCAGAAACAGGTTCTCACCCAAGGGCAGGGCAGTGGACCTGAAGAGAGAGGGGAGAGGGCAGTCAAAGCAGAGAATAGGATGGAGGTGCTGGAGATGAGCAGCTGGCACGGGGTCTGTCCCAGCAGCCATCAAGCTCAGAGCTAAGAAAGGGGTCACTCTCCAACCCAGCCTCTCCACCTTCAGGGGCCGGGCCAGAGCCCAGAGGCAGGTGGGGCTCCCTGGGTCCCACAGCAAGCTGGTGGCAACCCAGGGTAAGAACCCAGTCCTCCCAACTATTGATCCAGTATCTTTTCTTGATACCAAGTCACTTCAATCTCTGAGCCTCTGGACCTAACAAGAGCTTACTGATGTAAATACCTTCTATAAACCCAAGGGTCTGATATAATCATTGTATATTCTGACTGCTTTCAAACCTGACTGAGGGTCTATCCTGGGTATTGGCAACCTCTAACTGGCATTTCTGGAGAGGGGCAGAGGACTGAAGCAGGCCTACAGGCCACCTATGGTCCTCTGACTCTGGTTTAGCCTTAAGGAAATGATGGGTTACTTTTCCAGGGTCTTGTGATAATGATTTTGTTGAGTCAGCATCTGCTTTTCTCCAAAACTAGGCACCTCTTGGATACTGCTGGTCCAAGGACAGCATGAGAATGAGGGCCAAAGCCCAATGCCCTCCCTCTAAATGAACTCTCTCCTCATCCCCTTCAGGGCTGGAGTCATGCCAAAGTCAAAGACCTCCTTTCCCCAGCACTGCACCACAGCCTCTTCCCTTGTGGTATTTTCCCTCCATGTTTGTTTGTTTGTTTGTTTTGGTACCAGGGATTGAACCCACTGAGCCACATCCCCACCCCTTAAGACAGGGTCTCACTAAGTTGCTGAGGCTGACTTTGAACTGGCGATTCTCCTGCCTCAGTCTCTGAAGCTGCTGGGATTACAGGGGTGCACCACCATGCCTGGCTCCTCCCTTTTGTATGCATTTTTATACCATAAGATTCTTTGCAATCCCTGTCTTCAAGTCTTCTTTAGAGGCACACTTTTGTGGGTGCACCCTCTTGAGCATCCTTTTATAGTACTGTACTTACTCTTAAATTCCTAATCTCTCCCTTCTTAAAAAAAAAAAAATAAATCATATCAGCAGCAGCCACAACTTCCCTCTCTCCCCCCCACCCCCACTAGGTCCAGGAATTCTGGAAGGCTAAGAGGCTTCAGTTCTTTTCCCAACCTGACACTTTAACACTGGAGACAGACCTCCCAAAGCCTCCCCAGACCTCAGATTACCATCTATAAACCGAGATGTGGAATCAGACGTCTGAGGCCTGATGGAGATTTCCTCTAGTGCACCTTAGGTGCATAAGGAAACAGAAAAATTAGGATTTAGGTGACTGCAGCATATACTTATATCCACAACGTCGTACTTACAAAGCGCCCTCCGGAGAACTAGAAAATAGGAGAAAACAAGATGACTCAGCCTGCAACCGAGATGAACACCTTCACTGCGCCGCGGGAAGCGCCCACACGCAGGCAGCGCCGCCACGCCCCTGTACCTCCCACAATGCGCAGCAGCCTCCAAGCCTCAGTTTCCCCGATTTTGCAAAAGGAGGATTTTACATGTGACCGATTTACTGCTACAAAATTTGTGGTTAGAGCTCATGCGCACAGGGACTCCAGAGTCTCGCCTGTGCACCGCCTACCCAATCGGCCTGCGGTTCAACTGCCTGGCGACAGGGCTCTGGCCACCTCCCGGTGGGGTCCCCTGGGAGCTCTGTCTAAAGGTCAGGGCTGTGGAGTTGTCATCTCTCTCCACCTCCACCTGGCTGCTACCCCCGCCCTCCCATCGACCCCCTACGTCCCTGCGCTGGAGTAGGAAAGATGGGGACAGCTTACGCTTACCCGTCAGCTGCGCCAGCTCCCGTGCGCTCCTCCTAGCGACGCCGGGTGGTGAGCACCGCGAGACGCCGTATTTATAGCGCTCGGGCTCGCGTACACCCCCTTTGGGGCTGGCTGCAAACCTGCATGACTCACGCCCAAAGAATGCCATGGAATGCGCGGGGAGCTTTCTGGAAGCGGGGAGGGGGGGCGGTGCAGCACTCGGCTGGGGGCACCGGAGGGCGCGTCAGCTCCGCGAATGACCGCGCCAGTTCTAGGAGACACCCTGGGACTCGCTCTGCCTCGGGTGTTTCAGAAGCTCGGAGTCTGGACGCACCCCAGTAGGGCAGTGCTTGAGGGGTGCCCCAATCCACAGGGTTAGAAGGGTCCATTCTATGCTGGCCGGTACCCAGTCCAAAATACAATCTCACAGTCCCCCGGCCCCATTGAATGTTAATCTTTCACATTAAACACGCTCCACTTCTCCTGTTCTATTTAAATACGAAAGTGTCAGAAATAATGAGGGTAAGATGGAGAGAGGCGTTGTGCTTGGGAAGAGAATACATTAAGTGTTTGAAATCGGTTAAAGGATGAGCAGAGCATCTATTTGGGGAGACAGAAAGTCTCCCTGGACTCCTAAATCCTTGCAGCTTAAGCAATTATTGTCCCCTTTCACTTGGAACGCAGCCAAGCAGGCTGGGCTCCAGTGCTGGCACGGGACTAGTGCAGCCCCAGTTTAAAGTTCTACGTTTGCAGACTTGAAATTCTCATGCTCTCTGAACAAGGGCCTTGCATGTTCGTTTTGCACTGGGACCCATGTACAGAGTCATCCTCAACTGGCTTCTGCTGAGAGCAGGTGCATCTCCTGTCCCAGGAATCTGCACCCCCACCACCCCCAGAAGGCAAGAAACTGTCCAGGAGTCCCAAAGGTGCTGATACTTCTTAGGAAAGAAGCAGAGCTGTCCACTCTGGACTCGGGGACATTGGAGTTTGAGTAGAGAGGGCAAGGGCTGGCTTTGCTCTCAGGCTGGTGGGAAGACGGATGGAGCATGTATAGGCAGCCTGGTTTGGGGTGGTTGATTTTGAAACCAGGTGAAAGCAAAGAGCTTAAAGAGCTGTGTGGTCAGGGGCTGAGTTTCCTCTTCATGTCTGTGGAGGCTCAGCCTTAAGGTTGTTTCTGGTTCCCCCAGAGGGGAAATCCTGGGCTGCAGTCATAGCTGTGCCTCCAGGGTGACTTGGTGGCCTTAGCCTTGCCCTTGGGCCCAGTGTCTTCCATCTGGACAAGAAATCTAGAATGTATCCTCTCTTAATCCTCTCTCTACCTGGTACAATGCCAAGTGCAAGATCACCCACCCAGAAGGGAAAAAGGCAGCAAGAACTGGAGCAGTATTTGCCCCCAAGAAGAGGCTTCACTTTGTTTTCCTTTACAAACAAGTTGAATTATCAGCAACAGCTACATTTTCTGTGGAAACTGCCTCCTCTTTGGCATATCAGTACCTGGGGTCACAAGAACTGTTTTTGCGCTCACTCCTTGTAACTTTTCTGTTCTGTAGTTCCCCCAGCATCCTGTACAGGAAGCATAGATCTTCGATAGTTTTATTTTTAAAAACTGGACTTTGGAGGTCAGGCAGGGAGATCTGCTTAGTCAGCTGACTAAGAGAAAGGGAGGAGGGGAAGAAAGGATTTGGAAGAAGACAGCATGATTCACAGCCATGACTGGGTCCCCTGGGAATGCTTACTTGATTTTTCCAGCTCCTAAACAAACAAGGTTGGGAAGATTAAATTTTAAGAAAAAAAGTGCAAATTTTGAAGGCACCATAATGCATCACCGGATTCTTAACATTCTAAGGAGACTGCAGAGTCCTAGTCCATCCCTACACCCACCTGGACATCCCCACCAGATGGTCATCCTGCTTCTGTTTGAGTGCCACCAATAACTGGGAGCTCACTACCTGCAATGTAAGCATTTCTCTAGGAAAGCTTTTAATAGGTTAGGACATCTCTTGTTGAGGCCCAGCCTCCTTCCTCCTGTGAAAGCGATCCTGAGCCCAGCTCTGTCCTCTGAAACCACATTGGGAAAATCCAACCCATCTCTCCCCCAGTGGCCTCCTGATATTTGAAGACGGTTAGTTGGCTTTCCCAATGACCTCAGGCTGGGAGCTCCTCATCAAGAGTCATCAGACTCTTCCTTAGCCCTTGGGCTTTTTGGACCTTGCTTCTCTTGAAACACCGGAACCCAGCACTGAGCCTACCAATGCCAGAAGCGGCCTGGGCACAGAGCAGAAAAAGGCCACTTTCTCTTGCCCTAAACACTGCAAATAAGCTATTATCTAGATGCTGAGTCACTTGGCTGATTCATGTAGAATGCATTATTTTGGCAGGTGCTGCTGGCTATGCACTGCTGTCCCCTGGGGAACTTATATGGCTGGTTTGGGACTGGCAGGGGGATGATGGGAAGGGGTTTGGTAGGGACGCACTCTTATCTCTTTATTCTTTGCCCACCATCTTTGGCTGCCCAGATGTCTTTGAGCCAGATATGCTGTGCAGTGTCCTTGTTATGCACCCCACATCCCAGCTATTACCCAGCTCAGCACCACCAGCGTGCAGTTCAGCCACCATGGATATAGCTAGAACAAACTAGAAATGAACAAGAGCAGTTTCCTATGGCCTGCATTAAGGATCACTTTCTAAGCCAGGCACAGTGGTGCCCACCTGTAATCCCAGCCACTCGGGAGGCTGAAGCAGGAGGACCACAAGTTTGAGGCCAGCCTGGAGAACTTAGCAAGATGCTATCTCAACATAAAAAATAAAAAGAGCTGGGGGTGTAGCTCAGTATGAGAAGCCCTAAGTCTAATTCCCAGTACTATTTTAAAAAAATCGCTGTCTGAGCTGCAATTATTTAATGAGTACCTTCAGTCAATTAAAGGCCCACAATAAAATCATGGATAATAAAACATACGCAGTAAAACCAGACCACAACTGATGGGGGCATCCTGAGTGCTTTTTCTGGCTCTCCCTAAAACTCATCAGTTGGTCATCTCCATCCCCCCCTTTAGGATCTTTTTTTTTTTTTAATGTTTTTAGTTGTAGGTGGACACAATACCTTTATTTTTATTTATTTATTTTTATGTGGTGCTGAGGATCGAACCCGGGGCCTCGCACATGCTAGGCAAGCACTCTACCACTGAGCCACAACCCCAGCCCCCACTTTAGGATCTTTTGAGGAAAAGGTTTGAGGCTGGTCAATCCTGAGTTGTTCTTCCTGTACTTGGAAATAGACAAACATTACCTCTTCTTTACTATTAGAGACTGGTTATGTGATCTGTATTTCACTTCAAAGTTACTCAACTCCTTTAGCTCCAATTGTTAGGTTAAGGAGCCTTGGAAAAAAAAATGGCCCCAGATTTACTTCGAGTCAAACATACTCTTTCCACAACCACCTAGAATCCAACGAATTATTATTTCAGTCGAGTGGTTGTCTATGGAACCATATAATAGCTACACAATGGAATCCCCTGGGCCTTGCCTGAATCCCACCTCCAGAGGTTATGATTGATTAATCTGCAGGCAGCATCAGAGTTTTTAAAACTCTCCAAGAAAAGCAGCCAAAGTTCAGGAGCACTGCTCTCAAGTTTACAAATCGCTGGTGTAGGCTTTCCCACCCCATCCTCACTGCACCTCGGTGTCACTGTTGGAGCAAATGCTGTTAGTCCCGTTTTGCAGAAGCACAGGAGGGAGGCCCAGAGGAACCCTTGACTGTTTTGCCTGCCCTGAGCTGAAGTCTGCCTCCTTACACTTTCTTTGTCCTTTATCTTATTTCTAAGGCAGCATCTGTGTTATCCTCTCCTCTGTAAGACAGACCTCCCAACATTTGGAAACCAAAATTATATTTTACCTTAAGTGTGTCTTTGTGCAAATCCTGGACCCCTTCTCATAGAGTGAGGTTGCCAGATGTCTCTCTCTCATTTCCACCCCAAAGATACTTCGTTTGGTCATTCATTGTCTCCCTTGTGTGGTTTCAGACACCAACTCTGGCTGGCCAGGTGATCTGACTGGTTCTCTGTGTCCACACGGTAATCTCTGTTTACTTTTGTGTAATCCTGTAATATGCTGTGCTTCTCAAATTGTTTTAAGCTGACCTCTGGATCAGGTTGAGGTGCTAAGAACACCCAAAGACACAGAACACGCTGGCTCTGGGTTTCCTCCAAGATTTAGGGAGAAAGGTGGATAGGTAGTGAATGATCAATCTTTTCTTTACCTGCCTCATTTTCAATTCCTTTCTAAATCTCATGCTTCTAGAGCAATGGATGTCTGCATACTTGGAATATGTGTATGTGTATATTAACAAGCAAATATATACATAAATAATGGATTTTTGCCTTTTTCTCTTCTACTTATAAACAATAAGTCACACGACACATCATTCTGCAACTTATTCTTTTCCACTTAATAAAATATCATGGACATCCCTCCACATCAGTGCACAGAAAGACCTAACTCATGCCTTTCAGCAGCTGCGTCATATTACACGGGGAGGCTAAACGTATTTTATCCAGCTGTCTCCCTGGTCTAACTTCCTGCTGTTTCTCTAAGCAGCTGTCTGGAGGCGTCCTCAGTCTTGTTGGTGCCTTTATTGCTCTGTTTAAGGTAAATCCAGAGCACTGCATAAAAGAGATGGCTGTTCCTGAGGTTCAGCTGTCTTCTGTGGACCTTCCCCAAAGG
Source organism: Marmota flaviventris (assembly GCF_047511675.1). NCBI lineage: Eukaryota > Metazoa > Chordata > Mammalia > Rodentia > Sciuridae > Marmota > Marmota flaviventris. The sequence goes on from NC_092500.1 coordinate 169,842,525, forward strand.
CTGTGGTGACTTCCAGCCTCTTGGACAATGCCCACTCCCACGTGATCTTCAGGCTGCCTGTTGTCCTTTGGAATCTGCAGCAATCTGGTGGGTGAATGATGATATTTTGCTACCCTAATCTCCTTGAATGCTTACTGTTTTCAACTAATTTCCTTCCCAGTGACTTGCCTAGCCATATGTGGGCTTGGTTTGTCTTTTTCCTATGAATTTATAATAGCTCTCTAAGTACACAGAGAGAGCAACCCTTCCGGTGGCCAATGGTTCCCCTCACACATGAGGAAAATTCTTATGCAAGTGAAATTTGTTTATCTTTTTCTTCGTAGATTCTAAATCTGTGTCTTGCTTAAAAACATCTTGCTCTGGCCAGGTGCAGTGACACATGACTGTCATCCCAGCAACTTGGGAGGCTGAGGCAGGAGGATCCCAAGTTCAAGGCCAGCCTGGGTAACCAAGTGAGACCCTTTAATGACTTAATGAGACCCTGTCTCAAAATAAAAAAATAAAGAGGACTGGGGTGTAGCTCAGTGTTAAAGCAAAAATAAGGAAAAAAATTAAATGTCTTCCTCTAACTAGAAGATAGTTATTTTTCTTCTAGCTTTCCAACGTGTTAATTTTTTTTATTTAGATATTTAATCAAAATGAAATTTGTGTGTGTGTGAATGTGTACATAGATGCATGTGTAAGACAGGGATAAGGCAGTGATTAACCATTTTCTTCCAGATGTCTAACCAGTCATGTCAGCATGATTATCAAATAAACCACCCTATTCACACCAAGTGGAAATGCCATTTTTTCATATGTGATACTTGTCAAATAAACTTGGATCTATATTAAGACCTTCTGGTCTATTCCTCTTATTTGCTTCTTTTTCATGTGTAACATATTGTTTTAATTACATAGTTTTAAAATAGTAGTTAATATTGAGAAGTTAATAACCATCATTCTTCCTTTTTAAATTTTTTTGGTGATTCTCAGACTTTAATTCTTCAGTATGAATTTAAGATTAATTTTGCCCAATTGAAAAAAAATGTCGCTGTAATTATAATTGCATTAAATTAACATATTGGTTTCAGGGAAACTCAGATTTTTTTCTATTTTCTTTTCCTGTTTAGGAGTATAGCATATATCTGCAAGTAATTTAAACTATTATTTTTATTTTTAAATAAATCATCAATTTATTTGTTTTTTGAAAGAAACAACTTTTTGTTTTGTTGATTTTTTAAATTTTTTTGTTGTTGTTTATTTCAATTTCATTAATTTCAGCTCTGATTTTAATTATTTCCTGTCTTTTACTATTTGGGTATTGATTAAATAAATTTTATACGATTTTAAAATAAATAGTACAATGAATACCAGTGCACCCCACATTCTCCCCCATTTCCCACCCTGCCACCCCTTCCATCCCCAAACTAGGAAAACTGTTGTTTTTATATTAAAAGAAATACTGTTTTGTAGTGGTGTGATATGGTATGCAACTGACATACTGTTTTTTTTTTAAATAAAGTAAAAAACATAGATATATTGATTGATCCAGAGCCAAAAAGACATAGAAAAGTCAAAAAGTTCAGAAGGAAACCTAGAAGTGTTTGGAATAGGATAACTGAAGAAAGAGATTCAAGATGGATCTGTCGGTGGTGTTTGTGATGGCTAATGTTATGTGTCAATTGGGCTGGACCTAGTTTCCGAGATATCTATCAAACTCTATCCTAGATGTTTTTGTGAAGAAGTTTTTTAGATGATAGTAACATTTAAATCAACAGACTTTGCGTAAAGCAGATTAACCTCCAGGACATGATGGGTCTTATCTATTAGCTGAACGTCTTATGAAAAAAATGACTGTGGTCCCCTTAGGAAGAGGGAATTCTACCTCTGCATGGCCTTTGGACTCCAGCAGCAACATAAGTTCCTCTCTGGGTCTCTAGCCTGATGGCCTGCCTTCCAAATTTTCTATTTTCTAGTCCCCATGATTACATGAGCTGATTCCTTAACCTTTCTATCTCTATGATACCTCTGTAATCTCTCCATATAGATCTAGACCCAGATACCGAGAGACATGGCCCTGTACATCCATGAGAAGAGTCACATATACACAGCACACACACACATGCCACATACACACATAGTTCCTACTTATCCATAGTCTTGTTTTCCATGGTTTCATTTACCCCCCAGTTGACTGTGGTCTGTGCAAAGTTCTTGAAATGAATAATTCACACATTTTAATTGTATGCCATTCTGAGTAACATGATGAAATCTCACTGCATCTTGCTTTGTCCCATCTTAGAGCACAAATCCCTCCTTGTCCAGTATATACAAGCTGTATCTGCTACCTACCTAGAAAGATACTGTGAGAGACCATATTCACATAAATTTTTTAATAGTATGTTGTTGTAGTTGTTCTTGCAGGAGTATGGCTGGCTGGGCAAAATAACCGGGGGGTGACGAATAACTTGTGTACGTTGATACAGCAGGAGTGGAAGCCGTTTATTACAGGACAGGAGCAGTATTTATACATTCCACACAGCTTATCTTAATTAGCATAAACTAGATACATCAGTCAACCAATAAGGAATCTCCACACTTAATGGCTCGCTGGCGTTACTTCACAAACCACTCCCTCTGGCAAAATGCCAGGCGCCAATCCAGACTTGTTTACAGACCTTAACATTAACCACTCCCTCTGGCAAAATGCCAGGCGCCATCCAGACTTGTTTACAGACTCTAACAGTTCTATTTTATTATTCTTTTTTGTGAATATCTTACTGTGTTTAATTTATTTATGAAACTTCATCATAGGTGAAAAAAAAAAAAAAAAAAAACAACCCAGTGTGCAAAGGGTTTGGTAAGATCTGCAGTTTTAGGTATCCCCTATGTGTCCTAGACCATATCCCCTGAGGATGGGGGGCACTGTATACATCCTATTGGTTCTGTTTCTCTAGTGAGCTGTTACTAGGACAGATGTTGAAAGTCAAAGGAAAGGGCCAAAGGGCAGAAGACCCCTTTGGAAGTTTTCACCCTACCTTGATGGCCCTGAACCAGGTCCATGGTCTAGCTGTTGGTAAAATGTGCCTGAAACATCAGTCAAAATTGGTCACCCAAAGGCTGTAGTGCCCTTCAGGAAATCCTGTCTCCTCCCTTCTCATTCTCTGACGTTCTCTGTTCCTATCACACGCTCCTTTTTGTGCCTTCTTTGCTCTGAACCACTCAGGTTCTTTGACCCCTTGCTTCTACCAACTCCTCACGGGCTCTTTTTGGTCTCACTGCAAAGCTGGGCCCCTCCTGTACCTCTTCAGGCCTGGGTCCCACTCTGCTCACCCCGGGCTCGTCTGCTGCCAGGGTCCAGCTGTCTTTGTTTCTTTGATGGTGCATCTGCACGATCCCATCATGGCAACACCCCAGAATACAACAACCCCATTCTCCAGGCCCAAAGTGCAGAGGTGAGTGGTATCTTCACATCAGGGTGAGGCCCTTTCACCACAAACTCCAAGAAGCGAGGGTAAAACCAAAGGTCATGTTTTGTTCTTTCTGTCCACAATATTTTGGGAGCACCTTTTGAAAGGCAGTGTGTGATCTTCTGTCTCTGAGCACACAGGAGCTGGATTTAGCCTGCCTGGGTTCAAATCCCCAGATCTCCACTTACTAGCAAGTGAATGCTAAGCGTATGATAAAGCCTCCATACCATGTCCTCCTCTGATAGATGAAAAAAATATGTGCCTATCTCATAGGCTGTTGTGAGGGCTGTATTAGTCAGGGTTCTCCTTGAGGAACAGAATCAACAGGAACTAGGATTATAAAAAGGGGATTTATCAGGTTGGCTTATGCAACCAGAAGCTGGAGAGTCCACAGTGGCCATCTGCAAGCTGGAGAGCTGGAAGAACCAGTAGCCGCACAGTTCCAGAGGCTGAAGCCCCAGAACAAGAGGGATCAACAGTGCCACCCTAGTCTGAGACCAAAGGCTTCTGGAAAATCACTGGCTTTGGAAGAGTGAAGAAGTGAGAATCTGACATCCTCAGTGGATCACAGCAGCAATCAAGAAACCTTCAAGAAAAATCAAGCTTGCATCCACTGCTGTTTCCTTGTTCTCCCAACTTTTATTCCATCTAAGCCACCATCCTATTGGGTGGTGCTGCCCACTCTTAGGGAGGGTCTCCACTTCAGTTCGCTATCCCTCATGCCAATCACCTAGACACCTTCACTGACACACCTAGAAACCTCTTAATCATCAGCATCTCTTAATCCAATCAAATTGACAATTCAGTTTAACCATTACAAGGGTTAAACAAGTTCATGTTGGGGTATCAGACGAAGTAGTTTCCTTTGACTGCAAACTGAAAGTTTGATCCTTGATCCAACCCCAGGAGACTCAGACTGTGAATTCTGATACAAGGTCCCAGGAGTACCTCATGCGTATTCCCAGGCAGGTAATGTCCTTTCTGACCCTTAATCTCCTCATTTGTAAAACAGGGAGCTGGATCCCTGGTCTCTGTCCCTTGAGGTCACTGTGAGGTTCTGCTAATATAATGGAAAGATGCTCTTTGCATACTATAAACTAGCCCCTGCAAGGTGGAACAATTGGAGACAAGTGATCATGTTTTTTTCTGGATCTGTTGGAGTTTGTAAACAGAGGTGGCTGTCCTCAGCTCAAGGAGAAAATTCTCTCCCGCGCTTGGCCTCACTGATATACTCCAGTCTTAATGCCTTTGGTACAGAGGCCCAGGAGTGCAGGGCAGGGCCTGACTGTAGCAATCAAGAGAACAGGCTGGGTCATGCCACTCTGTGGTCCCATTTGTCCCTGTCCTTTCCTATCACAATGTTCAGTTCACCTCTGTTTTGTTGCTTTTCTAATTGTTGACAGACCTTTGTGTGACATGTCCCTGCACATTCCCCAGAGCTTAGGGCACAGCTTGGGACCTGGTAGGTGCTCAATAAATGTTTGCTCAATTAATGAAAAATGACACACGAGGAGTGTTTTTGACACGGGTCACAGTTCCTTGTTTGAAGTCACCTCTCAAAAGTCATTGCTTACACCAGAGTCCCCACTGCAAAAGAAGTCCCAGAATTTGGAAGCGCTCCTGGTCCAGGTCTCTCTGGAGGAAAACCGAAGCCTGGAGAAGAAGTGGATGTCCAAAGTCACTCAGGTCTGCAGTGGCAGAACTAGGGCGACGTCCACAGACGGCCTGCGGGGGACTGAGGGGCTCCAAATGGGAACAGTGCGGGGCAAACCGGAACAGCAGGGGCTGGGGCTGGATCCCAGGCGGCCTTCCTTCTCCCGGCCCCTCGACCTCGCAGATGGGTAAGAAAAACGTGCAGCGCTAAGAAACCCAGGGTCCCCGCTTCAGCCACCAGGCGGTCCCAGTGGTGAAATCTACTGCGACCGACAGCCCTCCCTGTGCGCCCCAGTGCAGCCGCGACGGCACAAAGAGGCCCGGCCGCGGCAGTTTTGAAAATACCAAGGAAGTTGATCTGGGCCGGGGCCCAAGAAGTGACGAGCAGGAGGAGGCGGAGGGAGGGATGCGAGCGCGGCCGGAGGAGGCGGCGGGGCGAGGGGCGGCGGCAGACCTCGCCGGCTCCGGCGGGCAGCTCGGCGGCGGGGCGCGGCGCTAGGCGCCCGGCGGGGCGTCCCCAGGCTGCGACCCCGCGGGACCCTCCCCTCGGCCCGCCGCCTCTGCAGGGGCACATTGCGGCATGACTCCCGCGGGCTGCGCGTAGGGGCGGCGATCGCTGCCTCCTGGGGAGGACCCGCCGCTTCCCGCTCGGTCCACCGCAGCTCGAGCGCCTGCAACGGGGTCCTCGCGAGGCCCCCGCCCACGGGACCATGAAAGGTAAGCGGAGAGACCCCGCCGACCTCCCGGAGCCCAGACCCAGGCCAGAACAAAGCGGGGCGCCTTTCCTGCAGGCAGGGCTGAGAGCAGGGTGGTCTCCTCCCTTTCTGGTTACCCCACGACAGGTAGTGCAGGGTGCTGCGGGGTGGGGTGGGGTGGGGCAGCACCGAATCCTGAAGAGCAAGGGTCAAGTTTTAAGAGGGATCACGCACGCCCCTCCTCCATCTGAAGCCCTATCCTATCCCTCAAAAACAAATTTAAAGTCCAGAGAAGTTTCCGATCCCTTTAGCCAGTCAACATAGAAGGCTGTCACCAGCCCAACTTCTAGCACGAAGCTTCCCATCCTGAGTACCCACCCAGAGGCTCCTGCAGCCGCCACCTACCCTTCTGCCCGCTGCCAGGCCGAGGATCCCCACCCCAAGAGAGACACAGCCTTCAGCTGGGCCCTCTTCCTGCCAGCCTTCAACACTGTCTGGCCTGACCCGCCCTCTGACCTGGTGCAAAGAAGCTGGGAAGTCCCATGGGCCAGAACTGAGCCCAGGTAGGGGCCATCCTCAGGGCAGTCCTTGTGGCCAGTGTGGGATGGAAATAAGAACCAGAGGTGAAACCAAGAGGCCTTTCTGGGCCTTTCTGAGGCCCTGGGAAGAGCATGCTGATCTTCAAACTCATTTCGAGGCCGGGAAAGAAGCAGTCTTTGGAGATAGGCTGCAGAGCAGAACTTTTTCAGGGGTTTAGGACCCTCTCCAGTGCCTTTCAATAGTCTCTGGGTAGGAGCCCTTCGATGCTTGGGTTCTAGCAGTGAGAACCTCGCCTTCTCACCCACAAGGACACAAGAGACCACAGGGCTCTAAACTATACTTTCAGGTGTTGTGAAGGAAGATATGGGGGTGTGGAGGGGGGCCCAGACCTCACAAGTCTGTTGCAAACAGAGCAGCTATTTGTCTCTTTGATGCAAAAGTCTGAGGGTTCATTTGAAGAAAGGGCTCCACAGACAAAGCTCTGACTGATGCAGCCTCTACATTGTAGGGTTGAGGAAACTGAGGCCTCAACAGGGAGAGCTGGCTTCATGGATGTGTAACCTCGGCAGTCACACGGGGCTGTGCACTTGGTTTGTTGCTCTGCTCATGCTGCCTTGAAATTCATCATGATTTTCTAACAAGCAACTTCTCACTTTTATTTGCTCTGGGCCTCCCAAAGTCTGTGGCTGGCCCCGTGGAGAAGAGACTTGCTTAAACCTGCCAGCTAGTCAGGGGACCAGAACCCAGGGCTCCTGGCTTCCAGTCCTGAGCACACCCCTGCTTCTCTGCTGTTCCCTTCCATCTGGCCTCTGGCACCTCTGCCTGTGCTTCCTCACGGCCACACCATGTCTTGGACTGTCTGAGATGAGCCAAGCCAGTTATAATCAACCCTGGGGAGTTCCTTTGGCAGGCAGAGGGAGCCTCACCCACTGAGCTCCTTGGGGCACATCTCTGGAGTTCTCCCTTCCCCCAGGAGCAGGCCAGGGACAGGCGTTACCAGAAGGGTCCGGGAAGCTCTTAGCCACATCTTACCACATCCTATAGGCCACAGGCTGCCCTGAACCTTGCAGGGTGGTAAGATGCTGCACATTCTCAGAGCGGTTTTGGCTGCACCAACATTCCAGACAAACACTGTAAGAGAAAATAGAGTGCGGGAAGGACAGGCCAGCCCAAAGCCTGTGGAATGGAGGAGAAAAGAGCTGGTGTGGATGAATATCTAGGAAGAGGTTCCTGGGGGGAGCTGCTGACATGTGTCACCAGATTCCTGGGGCCTCCTTTCTGCTGACGGGGAGGCTGTGACTCCCAGAATGAAGCCCCAGCCCTGCCCTCTCGCCTCCTTCCCCTGCTCTGAACCAGCAGCCTCTGCAGGTGCCAACGGACTCCTGGCCACTGAGGCCTTAAGACAGCTCTTTGGAAATCCTTGGTGATCTGTGGCATCCCAGGGCCCCACGGGGCACTGCTGCTTGGGAAGGCCAGGGTGGGCTTCCAGCTCGCCTCCCTCCCTCACAGCCTCTACCTGAGATGGAAACATCAAGGCAAACAGCAAATATTTGGCCTTTGGGGTCTGTGGAGTGTGAAGAACCAGGATTTTTCTCACCCAAGTGGAAAAAGCAAAGTGCCCCTCAGAGCTGGGCAGTGGCCCCTTCCAGAGGGCCTCTCCCTGAGGGAGGCTGGCTCCACAGGCTGCTCCAGAGCTCCCGCCAATCTGCCAGTTACATCTGTTGGCAAAGACATGGTCCCTTGCTCAAAACAAACATGGTGATGTGGTGTTTCAGGGGGAAAGGGGCGTGGCAGGGACTTACCCAAACAAGAAAACATGCCTGTGGAGCAGCACAGCCCACCGGAGGCTGAGCGCCAAGGCCCACTCTGCCAGCCGGGCTGTTCCCTCCAGCGGGCCCCTCTTGCCTGACATCCAGCCAGCCAGGCCTCCCAGGCAGCCACATCTTTTAATGTAAGCTGGCACCTGGCCCCTCTCACACATAACCCTGAGGGATACCCAGCTGCCACCAGCCCCTTGATGACAAGCTCACCTCTGAGCTTCCCACAGCTTTTCTGAGCCATTAACAGCCACTTGTGGGACCATTTCACACCGGCCATGACAGGGTCTTGATGGGAAAGCTCTCCCAGACTCCAAGAAGCAGTCGGGTTTGCCGTGAAGATGTTTGATTAGAGAGTAGGCCACAGACTGTCTTCCCAAGTCCTGTCATGTTCCCCCTCTGGGCCCCTTTCTCCTCTTGGGTGGTCCCCAGGCCCAGGAGCTCTGGGTTCCAGCCGCATTTGGGGAATTGGAAGCAACTCAGTGGAGGATGATGAGAAGCGGGCCTGCTGCGGGCTGGGCCTCGGAGATCCTTGTGCTCAGCCGCCTGCCTGCCTCGCCCAGGGCAGAGCCACCCCCTGCTGCTCCAAACTTGAGAGGAGCAGGCCCTCCCCCAGAGAGTGGTACCACATAAAAGGGAGAAAGGGGGGCTGCAAAAACAGCAGCCCTATGTCCTGGGAGAAATCTGCCTCCCTGGTCCTCATTCCTAGACCTCTGGTCACCAGGAAGGACCTGGGTCAGAAGGCAAGGATCTGATGTTGCAAAAATGAAAAAAGCCACCAAGCAGCCTGATTCGGGGGGGGGGGGGGGCAGAGTCCTTAAATTTCAGATATTAGAGATCAGCTGCAAACTCTCAAACATCCCCCCACAAAAATGGTCACCCTGCCATTTAGTTGGGTAACTTTAATAACAGAAGACTCACATCCCAGAGCTAATTTGTGAAAGAGGAAGAAACACAGGCGTTAGGAGATAGCTTGGCAGTTTCCATGGACAGGCAGCTGTTCTGGAAAGGTGTTAGAATTGGCAGCCAGGCCGGCGTGACAGCCTGTGCCACTCATATGTGCACCACCTGTGGGGTGTGTGTGTGTTTGTGTGTGTTTATGTTGGGAGGACTGAAGCCCTGAGGTCAGCCCAGTCCTGTTACAGACCAGCTTTATCACTGCAACAAAGTCCCTGGACTTCTTGGGCCTCCTCATCCAAGGAGACTCGGTGACCTCACAGGGCAGTGTCAGTGTGAGTTTCGTCAGCATGGTATCTCTGCCTTTTCCCTGGTAATTGGGGTGATCGTGACATTTGTTCAGTGTAACATCTGAGCCCCCCACTGGGTCAAGGTCCTTAGAAGCAAAAATCATCCATGGTGCCCTCAGGTCCTAACATGGGTTTCAATAAAGATACATGCTCTGTTTAACGATTATAGATCAACTGCCTGACCCCAGGGTTTGCAAGTCTACAGATGTCTAATGGCCAGGAAAGGTACAAAGAGTCCAGACATTGTCCTTTCTCTGAAGGCACTTACCCTTCACTAACACGCTTCAGATTTGTGCCCAAAGCATTCAAACAAGACTTTCAATGCTAAGTGTTATAAGAGGGCTCCGAGGAGGGTGCTATCGGTTCTCTTCCTGGCTCTCTTCCTTGCTCTGCTTCTCAGTGTCCCTGGCACCAGACAGACTCCCAGGCTCTTGCTGAGCCCCTTCCCTGCAGTCTCTCCGGGCTCATCCGTTGGACACTGGGGATAGGCTGATGGCACCACACATACTTCTCTAGCTCACGACCCACATTTCCAGCAGTGTCCTCAACCTCTCCATCTGGAGACCTGCAGACACATTCTTCACCATTCAGATGAGATACCCCCACCCCACCTGAACCCTGGCGAAGCCCCTGGTTATTCTGGATGCCACCTCACACTTTTTAGTCAGCCAACAGGTACCAAGCAATTGCGTTTGGGGAGGAGGCAGGCCAGCTGGAAGGGAGGCAGGGATGTGGGCAGAGACAGGATGCACACATCTACTAGAGCTGAATAATCAAGGTAGATGGTACAAAAGAACGAATGAGCGACACGGACAGAGGATTCAACAGGAGGCCCCAGAGAGCAAGTGAGCATTTCCAAAAGGCTTCAGTCCAAGGGTGAGGGAGCCTTGGACCAGGTCAGGCAGGAGAGGCAGGAAGTTGTGTTGGCCAGAGTTGGACGTTAGGTCCCCAGGGAGGTGTGTCTAGTGGTGGCCAGTAGAGAGATTTGCCTGGAGTTGAGGGTTTGCCAAGAGAAGCTGAGACCCATAGGTCAGAGTGGCCTCGAGTGCCAACTCAAGGCTTGTAATTGCATCCTGTGGGTGGTGGAAAGCCCTGGAAGGGTGTGTCAGGAGGAGGTCTGTTTGCTCATCCCTAGAGACATCCTCTCAAGACTTTAGCCCATGCTGGTAAATCTGCTCTGTTAGAGAAGGGGAGGAAGAAAATGTACCTGTGACAGAGCCAAGAGGAGTGGTCAGGGACACAGGCAGAGAAGTAGGACGGCAATGCCATGGAAAGTGAGAGGAGACGGCTCCAGGGGAGGAAACGTCCACCAGGGTGAGCAGCAGAGTCAGCCGGGGTCCAGTTAGCTGCTCCGCAGAAAGGCAGCTGCCAAGGGGGAGGGGGCGGGAAGGGGACCTAGGGTTTGAGGGAAGAGGTTTCAGGAACAAAGAAGGAGTGGGCAGAATGGAAAGCAGGCCAGGCAGAAAGGGACTTTCAAGGTGGGGATGGCCTGTGCCCCTTTGAAAGCAGAGGGACAGAAGAGAAGGGGAAAGAGCTGGGGCGTGGGAGGAGGGAAGAGGAAAGGTTCTCCATGTGGGGACACAAGGAAGGGAGAAATGGTACAGAAAACAAGAGGTTTGCATTCCTGACTGTATGTAATCTCTATATGGTACTTGTTACTTAAAAAAAAAAAATCAAAAAATTCAGAAAAGGGAAAAATATAGCCCTCACATGTAATCCCACTCCTCAGAGACAATAAATGACAAGACATGGATGAACATTCTTCCAGAGATCTTTCCGTGTGCATTTACACGTGGACTCCCCCCATGTACATAGGAAGGATAATGCCATCCATCTTATTCTGTCATATGAACTTTAAAAATTAGCCGGGCATGGTGGCACATGCCTATAATCCCAGTGGCTCGGACGGAGGCTGAGGCAGGAGGATTGCAAGTTCAGCCACAGTGAGGCACTAAGCAATTCAGTGAGACCCTGTCTCTAAATAAAATACAAAATAGGGCTGGGGATGTGGCTCAATGGTCGAGTGCCCCTGAGTTCAATCCCCAGTACCAAAAATAAATAGATAACATAAACAGAAAGGGCCAGAGGTGTAGCTTAGTGGCAGAGCCAGTGCTTAACATGTCCAAACCCCCCTTTTCCTTTCCTACTATCAAAATACGTTTTTTAAAAATCAGTAAAATGCCAGGTGCAGTGGGGCACACCTGTAATTCCATCAACTCTGGGGTTGAGGCCAGGAAGATCTCAAGTTCAGGGCCAACTTCCTCAACTTAGTGAGACCCTGTCTCAAAATAAAACGTACAAAGGGCAGGGATGTAGCTCAGAGGTAAAGCACTTCTGGGTTCAATAACCCAGTACCAAAAAATCAACAAAAGCACATAAATATCTTTTCCAGGCAATAAACATAGATTCATCTGTAGATCACTGAATAACATTCCGTAGTGCAACTCTAACTGCCTGCGGAGAAACACTGGGGCCATTCACATTCCTCGTGTTTATCACAGCATGTATCGATCTTCTCCACACACTTCTTGCCTTTTCCTCCTCTTCTAATTACTCTCTTAAGAAAAGCTCCTAAAGAGGGTTGCTGAGCCAGAGGGCAGCTATTTGAGCTACTGAGACCCAATCCAGAGAGGTGTCTTTCCACATCCCTCCCTATGCTGGGTGTGGGAGGTAGGCATCTAGAGGCAGCTGGGGAAAGGTAAAGGGTTGGGACCTAATGGTCTTCATCATTTTGCAACTGAAGGAGGTGAGCTCATCTTTGGAGAATGACATGGACAGAGAGAAGGAACTGAGGAGTTGGAAGTCAGGCTCTTGGTGGCAGGACTTGGTTGGAGCCAAGTCCATGCCACTCTCTGACATGCTTCCACTGGGCTGGGTGGGGAAAAGCCACCACAGTGCAGAGGAAATAGGCTGAGCACTGACTTATGCCCTGGTCAAGAGAGAGGGCTGCAGGATCCAGGGCTAAGGCTGCTCTCGGGGTTCAAGGTGGGTGAAGGTAAGGGGGTAAGGGTTCAGTGCAGGTGGGACGAGGAAAAACAGTTGAGGGGTGCAGAACAGGAGCCCAAGACCACACAGGGGAACAGCAATAAGCTTTGTGCCCCAGAGTGGGCAGGCTGAGCTGCGGCCAGCATAGAGGTTCCAGGTCATGGAGGCTTGAGTTCCAACATAAATGTTGCCTCCAAGCAAGTTGATGGCAGGAAAAAGGATGAAGAAATCATCCGGTCCAGTGATGCCATTTTCTAGAATGGTGTTCTTCAAAGGAGGCGTATCTCTGAATAACAGTCCCATAGAATTAACAGGTATATATGTGTGTGTGCGGGTTCTATACATACATACATATATGTGCACATATATAATATGTATGAATATTATATATAATACGCACATATATTATATATAATGTGCATGTATATTATATATAATATGTATAACATATAACATTATATATATAAAATATACACACACATATATAACTATATATTTTTAAGATGGGCAGGAAGTGCTGTGGTTGAATAAGACTGAGAAATATTGGACTGAAATACAGATTTAAATAGGCTTTTTTTTTTTTTGGCAGAACTTTTCAAAACGTTTGCTATGCTCATGTGACTCTCTAATGGTGATACAGTGCACAGCATTTTCCCAACTTCCTTGGCCAAAGAACCCCTTTATCACAAAGAATATTTTGGAATTACTCTTCCATAGGACATGTCTTGAAAAAATGCATTTCTTTGAAGCTGGAATTTATCCTGAGTGATGGGGATTGGGATTTGACCGTAGATGACAGGATGACAGTTCAGTAGGATAGAAAAACAACCCTAATAAAAGCCACACAATCCTTTTTTTTTTTTTTTTTTTGGTCTGAGGAATTGAAGCCAGGGGTGCTTAACACTGAGCCACATCCTAGCCCTTTTTTATTTTGAGACAGGGTCTTGGTAAGTTGTTTAGGGTCTTCCTAGGCTGCTGAGGCTGACTTTGAACTTGCAATCCTCATGCCTCAGCCTCCTGAAACTGCTGGGATTACAGGTGTGCACCACTGCGCCCTGTATAATCTGTATAATCCTTGATCAAGCATTCACTGTGTGCCAGCTGCTCTTCATTCAGCGTCTTACTGAATTTTCACAGCTGCTCTGGGAAGTGGAGGGTACTCCCACTGCCTTAGACCCAAGGAACAAACAGGAAGCTCAGAAAGGGAACACTGAGTGCCACAGGACACACAGTGTGGACCTCAAATGGTGAAAAGTAGCACGTGGGATTTTAAGTACCAAAGGGGATGACAGGGATCAGGCGAATTGGGGACTTCCAGCCTCTCATCTCACTGAATCTGTGGCTCCAGGAAGTGGAGAAGGGGCTGTCCCCACCCTGGTCACCAGTGTGGATGTCATGGGGTGACTCCTGAATGAGTGAAAAGCCCAGTTCTCTTCTCCAGAAGAGGCAACGCCACCCTCGAGGGGTTACTTAGAAATGGGGGTGGGAATTGGGGGTTGTCATGGTGACCAGGATATGAAATGCCTGCAGCGGAGATAAATTCCATCTGATGAAAAATTGTGCAACCCAAATTGCAGCAGCGTCCCAGTGAGAAAAACCAAGGGCAAGAGAGAGAGGGGGCAGTCATCGTGGATGAGGAGGGTGTCCGATAAAGGGGGGACTTACCCCCAAGCTCTGTGATGGCCAAAACCACAGTGGAAGGCAGCAGAGGAAGCATTCAGACGCAGGTGACAGGGACTGGAAGAGGAGCCACCTGCCCCAGGGTAGCAGATGTGAGTTCAGGAACAGAGGAGCTTAAGGGTGGGGACCAACAGGGAGGTGAGCGGGAGGAAAGAGATGGCAGGACCACGGAGGCCGAGGAGGACCAGGCGCGGAGCACTGGGATCTGAAGGAGAGGCCCAGCTTGTTTGAAGCTGAGAGGGGCCGAGGATTCCCACGGGAACACAGATCACCCGCAAAGGAAACCTGTGGAAGGAGGCGGTGGCGCAGGGTACTAATGAAAACCACTCTGCAGCCTTAATTGCAGCCTTCTCCAACCTTAAACTACAGCTGTGCTGCAACTTTAAAGATAGCATGGGCTCTCCAGAAGACTCTGAAAGCCTTATTTTTCCTGACCCAAATGGCTGTTTTGAAAACCCACTCTGAACTCTGCTGAAGATAATCATCAAAATATGGCCGTTGAAGTGCCCGAAGAAAGGCCTTTTATTCAATTCCTCGAACCACCACCCACCCTCGCCGGCTTGGATGGAAGAATGCAGTCGCAGAAAGGCGGAAGAGTGGATCAACTGCGCATTTTTTGGCCAGCCAGAGGAAAGCCGGCTTGAGCAGCCACAGTTAGCCATTGGTGAGCAGGTCCGGGGTTTCCATCCCAGAGGTGGTGAGGCAAGATCAGCCCCCAGAGATGTGCCAAGACGGGCACCTCCAAGCAAACCTTCTACGTGGCTCTGTGGGAAGAAAGGCTCAAACACAAGGCCTTCCTCCTCTGGGGCCGTCCTTCCAAGGTTGGGTAGGAGATTGCCACAAATGCACCACCGGGACAGAGGCCCCTCCAGAGCTCCAGTGGTCCCCCACTGCATCAGTCTGCTCTTGCATCACTGGCCTTCAAGGGCAGTTTGATTTCCCCCCAAGCCTACTGCCTGTAATTTGGGCACAATGGCCACGGGAAGCGTGGAGGCTGGCTGTCCTTCACTAGATAATCCATGAGGCTGGCTTCTTTATGACAGGGACTGGGACCTTCCTTTGTCACAGCTTGGGTCCTTGAGGCCTCGGACAAGGGAGGCAGCTACTGAGTCAAAGAGCAAGGTTATATCAAAGCTATGCTCTGGGAGGGCGTTTAGGTGTTTGCTTTTTTATGATTCCCAGATCAGCCCTGTTGGGTCCCCTGGGGGCCTTTACTAAGGTTTCCACATCAAAGAAACAGCTTTTCCTGGGACTGGGGTTGTAGCTCAGTGGTAGAGCACTTGCCTCACACGCATGAGACCCTGGGTTTGATCCTCAGCACCACATAATAAATAAATAAACAATTAAAAAAAGAAAAAGAAAGAAACAGATTTTCTTCTCCAGTGTCCTCTCCTAAGTCCATCTCCTCGTGTTTTTGATCTTGAAGTCAACAGAATAAGAGGAAGGAAAAGAGAAAAACTGTGCACCTGCAACAGAAGCCATTTCTGCCTTCTAGAAACCTAGAGGACTCCCGAGGCCTCTCCTAACACATGCTTCCCCTGCCATTCCCAGCAACCTGGAGGTGTCATGCCGAGGCACTCCTCGGCTTCCAGCATGGTGGCAGTTTTAATTTCAAGGGTGTTTCTGCAAGACACATATGAGGACCACAGCCTTATTGCAGCGGGCCATGGAGATTCAGGCAGCGTTTGAAGACAGTTAGCTGCAGCAGGGAAAATAACCCCTCCCATCCACACAACCCAGAGCCCTTTTAATTTTAAGGGAACAACATCATAGCCCTTATTCTCAGGCTGTGAAGTAGGGGGGGAAGCAGGGCTGTATCTTACTGTCCCTGCTCACCCCCACCAGTTCCTTCTGGGCAGCTTAAGCCTCAGGCCTCTGTGTGCTAATTGTGTCTCCACTGCCTGAAGCCTTTATAAACTCGGGGCATAAACTCCCTAGCCACAGAGAGATCTAATAATAAACCAGATTTAAACCATATTTGAAGTTATTAATCTTCTTTTTTTTCTTAAAAATAAGCTCATGATTAAAGCAGCAGAGGGTAAGAATTAACTCAGGACACAGGCCCTCGAAGGGTCATCAGGCCCTTTGCTGAATGCCCCTGCGGCATCAGGAGCGGAGGGAGGTTTCCTGAACTGAAAGAGGTGACAAGTTGCTGGGACCGAGTGGCCTCCAAGCTGGGACCTCCCCGAGCGGGTCTCTGCAGACACTTTACGTTATTTCTGGATCTTGCTCCAGATCCTGGACATCTGGGAACCACTGACTGGCTGGTGGGTCACTTAACCTTAGCCTTGGTAACGCAGTAGAAGTGACTCTGTGACGTGAGTTCCCTTCCCATTCCCCTGCCTGTGGTTCGCTAATTCCGAAGACACTTCTGAAAGCTGGTGCCCCCAACCCTACGATGGCCCAGAAGGCCGCAGGGGAAGAGCATGGGAATGGGAGGAGGGTCTTCTCCCACCTCTGTCCACCCCGCTTGGTCCGCCCTGGCTGATCATCCTCTAATCAATCACACCTCGGTCTTCTGCCAGGCTTTTCTCGTTCTTCGTGTTCATGTGTGCATCTGTTCTCGGGCAGAACAATCTCCATATAATGTGACTTCCATGAGCCTGTGCTTGCGAAAGCTGGGCCCGTGACTGTCTCACGCATGCTTTGGATTATGTTCTCATTAAAGTAAACGAGGCCAAAGTGGCGGTTGCTGCCATGTTCCGGACATGGGTGTCTCAGGAGTCCCTGAGCCTGGGGCTCCGTCCTGGAAAAAGGAAATCCAGGGATTAGGAAGAGGAGACGCCATCCTTAGGGACTAGGGAGAGCTGTGAGTTATGGAGCTAGATGTCAGCACGGGGAAGATGGCCAAACACTCATGAGCTCCCCGTCTAGTGAGTACTGGGCTGGCAGCCGTCACTTCCTTCCCCATGGGCCACTCCTCACCGTACCGGAAAGCGGTCATGACTGATTCCCACTTGCTAGGGACAGCCAATAGGAGGGGCTCTCACTGAAAAAGCAAGGTTAAAACCAAGCTGTGCTCGGGGAGGAAGTGTCTGCTGAAGGCCGGTGTCAGCCTCGCTTGATTTAAGTCATCCCAGATTCCTGCAAAGGCGGTCAACAGCAAAGTGATGAAATTGGCCTTGGAGCCAGAACAGGGAGGAGGCCCAGTCACGAGGGAGGGCAAAGGAGCACCACCAAGGGGTGGGGAGGAATGAGGGGCAGGGGCTGGACATTCTCTCTGATCCCAGGAATGGCAGGAATCCCTCCCTGAGGGGACCCAGGCAGGGCTTCTGCAGAGCTCAAAGAGGCCCCTGTGATCTGGGTGAGGTTCAGGTCAGAGGAGCATAGAAGACTCTCGGGAATTCCAGCCCTCTGGTGTGCAGGAAAGACATCAGAACCTCGTGACCGTCCAGGGAGCTGTCCCTATAAACTGTTGGCAGATTGATGATGAAATGGCACCTTGAGTCACAGAGCAGGGCTGTAAGGTTGATTTTGCAGGATAATTATGAGATTGGTCGTATCCCACCCATCACTCTTCTTATCCCTCCTTCCTCCTCCCAATTTACAACCCTCTCCAAAGCACTCACCTACACACCCAGATTCACACACATACACCATTGTGCCATTGGCAAGAGGCACCTGGAATCCAATATTGTAGAGAGGAGAGCCAGGAACCAGAAAGTTTTGCCACTAGTTGCTCAGTGATGTAAGCCAGCCAGTAAAGACTTGATCTCTCTCCATCTGTATCTCTCTCCCTCTCTCAACTCAGTTTCCTAACCTGTCAAGCTGGGAGATTAATTTCTCACTCCATCTTTCTCTCAGGCCAGTCGAAGGGATCCATTGGGGCAGTGGAGTTCCCAAGTCCTAAGCCCTGGTCTCGAGTCCTACTCAACTCAGAATCTCTGGGGATGGGTCCCTGATCTGTTCTTTTGAGCAATACCCAAATGAGTCAAAGTGCAGCATAGAACCCCTAGCAGAAAGCACAATACAAAATCATTCATAGCTTCATTTAAAATTGTGTTTGTTGAGCCCTTTGGTGTGCCAGTCACTGTGTCAGGGGCTTTGGATAAAGCAGGGAAGATGGAATCAATCCCTGTTCTAGGAACTTAAGTCCTGGGCAAGAGAGTCTCTATCAAAGGAAAACACAGAGCATGAGAAGCACGTGCAACACGGATTTACTCGACTCTGGGAGCTCAAGGAAGGCTTTGCTACAGAACTTAAGTCTCTCAACTTCCCTGCTCATCTGCTCAGGGCTGCCTTTGCTCAGCACGTCTTCTTGGGGACTCTGCATCTTAGCTTCTGGTTGGTCACAGTGGTCACTGTGCAGTCCTTGGTAAATGAGGTCACAGGTTCCAAAGAGTTTTAGGTGAAACTCAAGACGGTCAATCGTTCTGTCAGAGGCCCCGAGGCTCTGTGTGCTCCAACTTGTGCCTGTCACTCCTCCTTTCTGACCTCAGATGCAGAAGCAAGACTTCTTAGCATTTTGCAGAGCCTTTGTGCCTTACCTCGGTGGTTCGAGTTTGGTGGGAAGATGCCCGAACTCAAGTCTTGGCTTTGCCACTTGTGTTCTGTGTGCTGTTGAGCAGTTTCCTTCACTTCTTCGAACCTCAAGGCTTTTTTGTCCGTAAAAGTGATTCTTTGGACTGTAAAATTTATGGGGTTGTTGTGAAGACTGCCCTGGGGCAAGAACCAGCACTCCATCCCATTTGAAAAATGAAACCAGAGAAAAGCAAGCTTGGAGCTTCTGCTTCTAGCACCATCAACCTAGACATAATTATCAGGCTATAAAGTTTAGGTACTAGAAAACTAACAGACATGCTCCTCGTTGCATAGCTAAAGTTGAGAGAAAACAGCATGGAGCTGCGAGGATCAGGAGGAAGAATAAGAGAGAAAAAATTAAATCAGGGGATGAAACAGGATGGGAAAATAAGCACAGAGGCTGGGCATCAGACAGAGAGAGCACAGCCTTGGATGCATGAGAAGACAGGGAAGAGAGGAGAGGTGACCGTGAGAGGCAGGAGGCCCCGGCAGCTGGACTGAAGTCTGGTATCATAATCCTGGACCCTGGAAGGTCCTCCTCCCAGGCTGTCACACTCTCACCCTGGATCAGTCCCCGTCCCTTCTGATTGATCACAATGCATACTGACTTGTCAGGCCTTACCTGTTGGTGAAGATTTTTACTCACCCCAGCTCGTCTGTTCTCTGAAAAACTCGGGGAGGAGTAAAACAAGAGGCTAGGGGGAAACGTCCTTCTTCCAGATAGCCATCAAGAAACCTGGCATCTCCAGAGTCTCCAGGCAGAGTCCAAAGTCTCATTAATAATTGTGTGGTATGTGTGTGTGTGTGCATGTGTGGGCACATGCATGCATACATACTGGGGACGGAACCCAGGGCATAACATGTGCTAAGCACACACTTCTACCACTAAGCTACATACCCCCAGCTGTTTGCTAATAATTTTGAAATGTACAAGATAAGATATGGAGAGCCTTTGAATCAAACTCATACTTTTTATGATAAAGTTCATTGGAAGGGTCTAGCAGATCTGTACATATTCATAAGCTGTGTGGGTAGAAATGAAATTTATATACCCTGATGGTAACTTGTTAATTAAGCAGAACATCAAGATGTCCTTATGATCTAATCCAGTAAATTTACTTTTAGGAAATTGTCTTAAGAAGATTGTGTGTTCATAACATTTTATGTATCAGGATTTTTCACTGTGATACACATTGCAGTCTTCTTAACGCACACACATATAGGCACACACATATACATACTTAATTGTTTCTAAAGCAATTGAACATAACCTAAATATATTATAGTCATTTATCTCTAAGAATAGGAATATAATCAGAGAAGAGTTAAGAATTTCATGAATTTATACTCCATTTGATCCGCTGTTAATATTCCAGTTTAGTCAGTTGACTGATATCCTCTATAGATGTCCTTCGTCTCCCAACACAGGATCCAGTCTGTTCTGTGACCAAGTATTGCATTTTGCTATCATAACTCTTTCACCTTTAACTGTCTTCAAGGACTGATTGTTCAGATTGGCTGACTTTTGTTTTTAATAGGATGATCCTCATTTTGTGTTTTTCTCCTGTTTCCTGATGCATCTTGGTGGGTAAAATACATAGGTGATGGAGGATGCCTCTCACAATGTCCACCTGTCCCTCCTAAGTGATATTACTGTCAATCAACTAGTCAAAGTGCTTCCTGATTTCTCCAGTATATAAGTAATGAGTTCCCCACTTCCTTGCAACAAATAAGGTCCCAGTGTGGAGACACTTTAAGGCCTCACACATATCCTGCTCCTCGGCGAAATGGTCCCTCGGGACAGCACTCACTGCTGGTTCTTGCCTGATCCAGTGTCTACCGTGATTGCAAATGCTGATTTCCCAACTCCAGCACCACTGTAGGAAGGAGCCTTCCCTTCTCCCTTGCTGTTTATACATCCATCATTGTGAATTCACAAATTCCTACTTTTTTAATGACTTGTAATCTTATCATTATACCTAATTATTTTAGTACACAAATTGTCCCAGTTTGGGTCAGTGGGAACATCTTCAAGCTGATGTTTGTATTTCTTGTGACCTTCCATCTTTTCTTTTCCTCCCTTCCTTCCATTTGTAAGCACTTTTTAGAATAACAAAATGGTCCGTGTTCATCTTACCCCCACCCCTACTCTGGGCCAGCCATTTCTCCAAGAAGCCCTGGCTCTTTTTAGTGGGAAGTGGTCCTGGAGATCAAGACCTGGCTCACAAAGGATGCCCATTGCTGTCGTAGCACCTGCTTCCTAGACCTTTCCACAGGCAAAGCTGTACCTATACACATGCCTGCAAATGTAGATACATATGAGCTGTAATTATGAAGGTTTTAGAAATTTGAAGTTCATATTGATAGCTTCCATTCAGTCTGTTCTTGAGGGGCTCTTTCTTGCCTCTCCCACTCCATATTCAAGTGTCCCTTTACCCAAGCAAGAGCCCTGGGTCCAAGCTACACCAGCACATTGACTCACTCACTCAACCCCATTTTAATCTAAAATAATTTAAGAATTGCTCCAGCCATGCTACAACAAGAAGCAAACCTGCATAAGAAGGTCAAGGTTCATTTGCATTTTCCCACTCATACCAACCCCATCCCAAGGTGACCCATGTGGACTATGTCACAAGTTACTTAAGGATGGTTCTTTCCTTCTTTCTTTGTCCTCCTGCAAATACAATGAGGCTCATTTGTTTCAGTTTTCCAGTTTTTATATATATATATATTCCTTCATATCTTCCCTTTTTCACTTAGTATCTCCTGGAAATTATTCCACACCAGTTAGTAGCGATTTCCCTATTTGTTTCTACCGCCACACAGAGCTCGCTTCTGTGAATACACACCACAGCTCATTAACCAGTCTCCTTCGATTGTACGTGGACAGTTTCTGTGTTAGGAATTACAAATAACCGTGCAATGAATAACAGTCGCGTGCATTCCACAATGTCAGAGGTGTATATTCTGGATAAATTCATAGACGTGCGATTACTGAGCTGGAGAGTAAAAGCATATGTCAGATCCCCTCCATAAAGTGTGGACCGTTTTGTGTCCCCACCCCAACTTCCCACCGCCCGGCCAGCAGAGTGTATTGTCAGGCCTCTGCATTTTTGCCAGTCTGATGGGTGAGAAACGTCATCACAGTGTGGTTTTAAATTACATTCATCTTATTAGTAAAGTGGAACATCTTTTCATTTGTTCAAGGATCATCTTATGCATTTTTCATAAATCGTGCCAGTCTGTGACCCATTTTTCTATAGGATGTTTGGTCCTTTATTTCCTTAATTGTTTATGCTCTTTGTGAATCTGGCTTATGCGCTCTTGTCTGTGATACATGTTGGGAACTTGACTTTTGATTCTGCCCATGGTGTTTTGTTTTGTTTTGTTTGCCGTGCAAAGGTGGTTTGGTTTTATTGTCATGTTTGCCTCTGGATTTGGAGGCAGTTTTAAAATCCCCTTTCTAGACTTTTCTGGAACAATCTAGATTCCATCCCCAGCTTTCCTCCCTGCTTCCCAGAACAAAATCCCCAGTCAGCTTGGAGGAGGTCCTTGCTCATTTTGCAACATCCCCTCAGGGATTTGGCTTATTCTGCCTTGTTTTAGGCATCTTCATTCCTGTTGTTCATTAAAAAAAAAAAAAAAAAAAAACAGATCTTACTTTAGGGGTCTGGGGGGTCTGGGAAACAAGCGCAGCCTTCTGAATGAGGGAACACATCATTTGGGTCTTATTTAAGGACTGCACACTCCACGGGAGGAAGCACCGACTTGGCCTCCAGACAGGGGGTCTTCTTCCCCTGATCCCTTGGCACCCCCTGGTCCTGGGAGGCATGTGAGGCAGGGGGTGGTGCCCGACCTCTATCCTCCCACCTCCTGCCTCCTCCTCTCCTTGGCTTGCCTGGGATGAATGCCTTCGTGGTGGAGACCACATTCAGCCTTGTCCTGGAGAAGAGGAATTCTGTTTCCCTCACCACGTGTCAGGGCACGAGAGGACACTGAGCCCTATCAATCAACCAGCTCTTATTTCTTCTTCCTTCTCTCCCAGGGGTCTGAGCAAGATGCAGATAGAATAAGTCATGGAGCTGGCTCAGGGGTCTTTCCCAGCCCACGGGAGATAGGGAGAACCCTCATCCAGAGGGGTGGGACACCGGCTCCCCAGCTGCCTACGTCTTAACTCTGTGCCCCTTTTCTTGGCTTAACTCAGGACACCTGGAGTTCAGGTGGGGTGGGCTGCTCGGACCCAGGCGTACAGTGGGCATGGGCTGCAGGGACAGGTGCTGAGTGGGCTGTCGGAGAGGGACGGACGTGGCTCAGGGTGCAACCTAGGTCTGATGGCACTGGTTCCACCGCAGTGAGGTCGGCTGGTGGCGACGGGGATGCGTTGTGTGTTACCGAAGAGGAACTGGCTGGTGAAGACGAGGACATGCCGTCCTTCCCGTGCACCCAAGAGGGTAAGAGCTCTGAGGGCTGCCCCTCCTCCTCTCTGGGCTGAGAGTCCCTGCGCATCTCCAGGATGGTGAGTGGCTTGTCTCACTAGATGGCTTCAAAATCCTGGCTCTCGTTGCCTTACCACTTACTGGAGAGTGGAGGGCAGAGCCGCGTGGCCCCGGACTGAGCAATATGGACGAAGCCAGCATTTGACACAAGTGCCATCTGTCTCCTATGCTCCTGAGCCCTGTCACGGGCCTCACACTCTATCTAGGTCAGGGGACTTTGTGCCCCGATTGTCCCCTCCATTGTCTCCCATGCTATTTGCGTTGATGTTTGGAGTAGGACCCTTGGTGGCTTTCGGTGTGGATTAGAGCTCTCGTTCTCCACCTTGGCTGTGTTCTGTGATCGGCCAGCAATGCCTGACACTGCTTCTCATAAATGCAGGTTTCTTTTAGTCTGGAGTGTGCACCAGGTGGCACCAGGATTTTTAGTCATTTCTGGTACTCATCCTGCGCAGACAAAGTGGAGTTCACCTTGGGAGTTCCAGTCAGGGCCATCCCCACCTCCAGTTGGGCATTGGGCACCTGCCAGAGTTTCCAGGAAGATCTGGCTCCCTCCTTCCTCCACACCAGCAACCTAACTGGTAGACTGTCAGTATTTGTTTGGTTTCCAGAGGAACTGCTGGTACCTGCCCAGTTTGGGGACTGATGACCAATGTTCTTATTTGCCAGGGGCTCAGGGGTTTCCCAGGGGGAGGGGCTTTTAGTTTTAAAATGGAAACAGACTCTGCAAGGAGATACCATGACAGGAGAGTTTGGGTGCTAGAAGGTCCAGGGCAGAAGGGGACAAGCTGGTCACCCAGGAGTACAACAAGACTGACGATACTGTGGACTACCACCAGAGCCACTGAAGAGGGTAGAGGTGTTTCCCCATCCCAGAGCTGAATGAAGACACCATAGAGAGAGAGAATGTCCATGGTGATGGAGGGTGTCCTTTGAAGACCCTGACTCTGTCTCCTCTATTCCAGAAAGTTCTAGGACCTGGAGAAATATGGTGAAGCCCGTAGAGAATGAGAGTGGGGACTCCCCTGTGGGCCTCGTTTGACAGGTGATGAGGCAGGCCAGAGCAGGAAGGTGGAACTGACCCTCCCATTCCAGCCTCGGCCCCTGGCCTAAGCCACTGTCCTCCTTCTGTCCCCCTCAGGTCGGCCAGGACCCCGCTGCAGCCGCTGCCAGAAGAACCTGTCTTTACACACGTCGGTGCGGATTCTGTACCTCTTCCTGGCTCTGCTCCTGGTGGCCGTGGCTGTGCTGGCCTCTCTGGGTGAGTCCAGGTTCCCCCATCCCAAGCTACTGGGCAGGAATTCAGCACCAAACTCTCTCCCATGAAGACAAGCCCCTAACACCTGTAGCCCAGGCCTCAGAATCAGCATCTTTCTGACTAGGAAATCTTAATGTCTGCTCCACCTGGAGACTGGCTCCTAATTTCTGGTCTGTATGGCCTGGAGCAAGGCCCTCCCCTGCTCAGGGCCCCTCCTTCCCCATGGTAAATGAGATGGTAGGATGTGATCAGTGGCTCTCCATGTCAGCTCCTTAGAATGACCTGGAAGCTTTAAAAATTACTGATGCCTGGGCCCCATCCTGGGAAACATAACCAACCCAGTTCCATTCAACTCTCCAGATGGCTCTGTTGTACATCTGGGGTAGAGATCACTGGATCAGGGACTTTTAAGTCCCTTCCCTGGTCTATGTGAGTGTTTCTCAAAGGGGGTTGGATGTCAGCCTCCTGCATCAAGATCACCCCCAGCATTCACTAAAATGCAAATGCCTGGGTCTTACAACAGGCCTACTAAACCAGAGCCCTGCAGGAGAGGCCTAGAGCTGACGTTTGGTGCTTCTCATGCGTCCTATAGTCCATGGCTGTGGTGGCTGGCCCAGGGGACAGTGTGTGGCCAGGTTCAGGTAACCACTGCCTTCTGGATGCTCATCACAATTTAAGGTAAATTGATTGAGAGAAATTCAGTGGTGTCTCAACAAAGCCTTTCTCAATTCACTTCAGACTTTGAAAAAAATAGGCTCGGGTAGGTTTGTTTCAATTTCCTAGACATCAGGGAAAAGACCGGGAGTGGGGAGGGGGAAGGGAGGCAGCAAGGGTGTCCTCACTCTGGGTGCCAACGCTGAGAGTGAGGACCTCCCTGGGAGGGGCGCACCGGGTCCTATCCCTGATTGGGGACATTCAATAACCAAGATTCTTGACTTAAAGACAATAAATCAAAAAGTAAGGAAAACAGTGAACACGTTGATATATAAATGACAAAGTGTGAATTGTGCAAAGAGGGGGATAAATTGCATGGAGTGAGCCCTTGGCTGCTGGCTTGGCAATAGACTTCATGAAGCACCAGAATAGGAATCGAAGTCATTCAATCTCTAAACCTTCGATCCTCCAGCTACACAGGGGTTCTCTATTGAGGGGAGGCTCAAATGGAATAATAACTGCTGAAAACTGAAAAATACTAGCCTATATAGCAGAAATGATTATTCCTAGGCTCTCTCACATGCCACTGTCACTGAGTAAATGTCTTGACCTCTCCGAGATATGCAATGCTAAGTCGAGTCCAGAGATACCAAATAATTAGAAATCACGAATTTGGGAGCTGATGAGATTCTTTGAAGTCAACTAGCTCTACATGTTTTATTTTCTAGATGATTAAATTGAGCTCTGGAGAGGTTAATTGACTTGTCCAAAATCACCCAACAAATTTTATACCAATCTGGGTCTAGCAGCTGTTTTATCTGGCTCTTAAGGCAGTGCTAATGTCATTCCCCCACACTTGATTTCGGAGCATCTGTGGGAAGCATCCTGTCTACCTCCAGTCCAACCTGCACCCTCATGTCACTGCCAGGCCCCTCCAGGGCCCTGTTGGAGAACGGCTGGCATCCTAATGCTGCTGAGATACCCTGACCCAGCCAGCTTCATGCCTTCAGGAGGGTTCCAGGTTGCCCTGGGGTGTAGAGTGGTAGAAGTTTTTCTGGAGGACAATTTGGCAACTTCTACCAAGGACTTAAAAATGTTAATGTCCTTTGACCCTGTGATTCTATTTCTATCACTTTATGCTAAAAGAAATCATATGCACACAGCCATCGTATATGAGGATGCTTCTTGGATCAAGCTTTACTCATATTCACAGATCCAATTGAATTTATAAGCTCAGAAGACAAGGTACCTTAAGTGTACCCAGAATCAGGAGATATTTGTCACTGCTATTCCATTTACATAGAGGACCATGCAGACTCTAAAAGGAATGATTCTGAAGTGACTTACGCCTTGATGGAAAAATGCCCATGACATGTTACCAATAAGGGGCGAGTAAGAGAAAATAGATGGAATATTCAGAACATCCCAATTTTGCTTGTTTACTAAAACAGCATTTATCTATGTAGATGTATGATGCATGTTGATGTAAACACAGCTACAAGAAATACACAGAGATATTGCTACAGCAATTTCTGAGTGGCAGGATTAAGAATAACTTTTTTTTTTTTAATTTCCCTATTCTATCATATGAACAAGTCCTATTTCTAAAACCTGGGGTGGGGGCATGAAATATTTTTTTAAAGGAATGTGTTTCAAACTTTAATCTTAAGCACCTTCTCTTACTGGGAAGCCTCCTAGGAGAAGGGGGGATGGGGTTGCTTGCAGAAGGCTGATAAAAATACCTCCTCAACCAATGAGCACCGTTTCTCTGATCCAAGACTCTGCCCCCATTTCTCATGTTTCCCTGTAGTTTTTAGGAAAGTGGATTCTCTCTCAGAAGACATCTCCCTGGTCCAGTCCATTTATGACAAGAAGCTTGTGTCAATGCAGGAAAACCTTCAAGGACTGGGTGAGCATGTAGTGCACAGCTGTGCTGATCACGTTGGACCAGGTTTCATGGGGTGACAGGTCCCTCCCTCTGTGCCATGGGCTTGGTTCAGGGCAGGCTTTGCCAACCTTCTGGGCACAAGACCAGGACAGCCCAGCTCCTCTCCCCTCTGAAGAAGGCTGCTTCCTGGCTTCGCCTAGGACTATAGAGGGGTGTTCTGCATGGGCAGATCTAGCCAGAGTCTAAGGTACAGAAGGAAGCCAAGTGTAGTCCACTCCCAAAATATCCTCACTCGGGGCCATGATTTTTGTGTATGTGGTGCTGGGAATTGAACCCAGGGTCTCACATATACCAGCAAGTACTGTGCCACTGAAAGACATCCCCAGCCCCCTAAAATGATTTTTAAGGCCTTCCAAAGCCCCCTTACCTGTCAGCCCCTCCTCATCTCTGCCTTAAGCCATAGCACAATTCCTGATGCTCATTATCCCCAGCTTTAGCCAGGAACGTCCTGAGAGAAGGAAAGCAAAGGAGCCATGATGGAATGTTTTAAAGGTGGTATGCAGCCACGTGTGGTGGTGCACAGGTGTAATCCCAGCGACTTGGTAGGCTGAGGCAAGGGGATCACAAGTTCAAGGCTAGCTTTAGCAACTTAGCAAGACCCTGTCTCAAAATAAAAAATAAAAAGGGCTAGCATTGTAGCTCAGTGGTAGAACACCCCTGGGTCCAACCCTAGTACTGCCAACATAAATAAATAAAAATACAAGTGGCATGCTCTGATGCAGATGGAAAGTCCTGGTCTGCCACTAACTGGTTGAGTGCTATCTGGCAAGCCACCTTTCTGTGCCCCATTCCTCATGAGTCACAAGGCAAAAATCCCTGCTCTATCTTCCCACAAGCATATTGTGAGAGGGTCGAATAATGGATAAAAAAAAAAATTTAAATAAAGTACAAAAAGGAGGTTCTTGGCCACCTCAGAGAAGGCACTAAGATCTATTCTTGAGAATGTGATGGTGGGGTGGAGAAAACGTCCTGAATCTTTCATTTCAGATCCTATGATTAAGGGTATTTGGTAAAAAATGAAATTCCATCGAGATGGCAAGGCTTTCTAGAAGGATTTCATAGCAAACTTAGGAAAGGAAGCAGGGTCAGGAAGCCCCTTGCTGAGTCATTGTGCCCTGAAATGTTTAAAGAAGCACCATTGTCCCACGGTTCTTCAGCAACTCAAAATGTTGTCCCTTTCTCCTGAAGACCCAAAAGCTTTGAACAACTGCTCTTTCTGCCACGAGGCTGGGCAGCTGGGGCAAGAGATCAGGAGACTTCAGGAAGAGCTGGAGGGCCTTCAGAAGATGCTTCTGGCCCAGGAAGTCCAGCTGGACCAGACCTCGCAGGCCCATGAACTGCTGTCCACCACCAGCAACCAAATCTCCCAGGAGATGGGCGGTTGCTCCTTCTCTGTCCACCAAGTCAACCAGTCTCTGGGGCTCTTCCTGTCACAGGTGAGGGGCTGGCAGGCCACCACCACTGGCCTGGACCTCTCTCTGAAGGACCTCACCCAGGAGTGCTATGATGTCAAGGCTGCTGTGCACCAGATGAACTTCACCGTGGGGCAGAACTCTGAATGGATCCACGGGATCCAGCGCAAGACGGACGAGGAGACCCTCACCCTCCAGAAGATTGTCACCGACTGGCAGAACTACACCCGGCTCTTTGGTGGCCTGCGCACCACCTCTGCCAAGACCGGAGAAGTGGTCAAGAACATTCAGGCCACCCTGGGGGCCTCCTCGCAGCGCATCAGCCAGAATTCCGAGAGCATGCATGACCTGGTGCTGCAGGTCATGGGCTTGCGGCTGCAGCTGGACAACATCTCATCCTTCCTGGACGACCATGAGGACAACATGCATGACCTCCAGTACCACACTCGCTATGCCCAGAACCGCACGGTGGAGAGGTTCGAGTCGCTGGAGGGACGTATGACATCCCACGAGATTGAAATCGGCACCATCTTCACCAACATCAATGCCACCGACAACCACGTGCACAGCATGCTCAAGTACCTCGACGACGTGCGGCTCTCCTGCACGCTGGGCTTCCACACACACGCCGAGGAGCTCTACTACCTGAACAAGTCTGTCTCCCTCATGCTGGGCACCACGGACCTGCTCCGGGAGCGCTTCAGCCTGCTCAGCGCCCGGCTGGACTTCAATGTCCGCAACCTCTCCATGATCGTGGAGGAGATGAAGGCTGTGGACACGCAGCACGGAGCAATCCTTCGCAATGTCACCATCCTGCGAGGTAAGAGGCAGGTCAGGCAGGGCTGCTGCCAAGCTCTCAGGGGCCTTTCTGATCTTGCACCTGGTTTCCTTGGCTTTCAGAAACTGTCTGCTTCCGTCTTTTTCCTTTCCCACTCTCTCATTAACGCCCTCATCTGCCCGTCCAGCTATCCGCCCCTCAGAGGCTCCTCACTCTGAGGTGCCCTTCTCGTCCTATACTCCACATACACTTGAATTCTCCAGAGAAACAGAACCAATAGCATGTGCATATAAATATGATAGATAGAGATAGACAGATATTATAAGCAATTGGTTCATGTGATTTTGGAGGCTGACGAGTGCATAATATGCAGAGCTGATGTCCCAGTTAAAAAGCTGTAAAGCAGAAAATTCTCTTACTGAAGGGAGAGTCAGTTTTTAGTTCTACTCAGGCCTTCAACTGCTTGAGTGAGGCTCACCCATATTAGGGAAAGCAATCTGTCCAGCTCAGTCTTTCAATTTACATGTCAATCTTATCTAAAACTACTCACACAGAAATACCCAAATTGATGTTTGACCAAATATCCAGCCTTCCCACATTTCAGTAAGTTTGACGCTTAAAATTAACCATGACAAGTCTGTCCCTTGAGCCAGATGCCGTGGCACATGCTTGTCATCCCAGCTACTCGGGAGGCTGAGGCAGGAGGATCCCAAGTTCAAGGCCAGCCTGGGCAATTTAGCAAGACCCTGTCTCAAAATTAAAAAAATAAAAAATAAAAAGGACCAGGGATGTAGGTTAGTGGTAAAATACCCCTGGGTTCAATCACCAGCACACAAAAAAAATTTTTAAAAAGGTTATTGCTTGTCAATTTGGCAGCCATACACATTTCCTGACATCAGCACACTTAATAGCCAAATAAAGACAATAGCAAGATCATACTTCTATGTGCCGTGATGCAAGTATCCTGTGTACAACCCAAAACACCCTAACCCTTTCCCCAGAAGAAGAGTGATTTTTACCTTTCTCTTCACATCCCATAACTCAAATACTATGATGTGACGTTAACAACATTTAAATGCTACGATATAAAGTCAATGAAACAACATCTGCAGCTGAAGTCCCCACCTGGTTAAGCCTATCAAAATCCGCTGTTCCCAAGGTCCAGCTGTCCTCTGCACAGAGAAATGAGAGTGAGTGGGGCCACAGTGGGCATCAGCGCCCCTTCGCCTTTCCAGTCCTTCCTGTGGCCTCCGTAGTGTAGCGTTGCCTTTGGTTTACCCCTTTCCTTGGTGGAGACAGCTGTAAAGGCCTTCACTTGGTTTTTCCCACCACAAGAGCCCTCGCTCCCTGGTCAGGAGCCAACCTGGGGGTTCTGCCAACTCTGGGTGTATCTATGCCAACTACACACCCTGAAACCGGATGTGATGGGAAATCACAGGATGGGTCTAGGGTCCACTGACCCCACTGTGAGTTAGACACGAGACAACAGGAGACCCCCCCCCCTTCATTCCACCCATCTAGATTGAAGACCACCCAACCTCCAACAGCCTTTACTCTGACTCGGGGGCCACAGTGATGTTTTGGGTTGCCTGGAATCAGCATCAGCTCAGAGCTAGGGTCCTGTAGTCCCGCCCAGTGTGTGTAAGTCTGAAATAACAGAGCCACTTGGACAGCCCAGTCTCCTAGCCTTTGCATCCTTCCTCCACAGTATCCAGGGCAGTTCTGGCACTTCTAACCCATTTACTAGGGGGTCACCTTTTGGTCCATGCTTCAGACAGGCTCAACTCACCAACCAACCTGTTAGAGTCCTTTCTAACTCCCTGGGTGTCCCCAGGCAAGGAGTGGACCCAGGACTCAAATCCAAGGCTGCCCAGATCCTTGAGTGGCCTTCCACTCAAAGTCACACACTCGGAAAGCAGGCAAGAGAACAAGACGTGCTTCCCAGTACAGATGGCCTCCTGTGGTTCCTTCAGTCGACTCTGGTCCTCTTTCCACCAAACCCCAGCAGGACTGACTCCTTCTCCCAGGCACTGTACCCTCAGACTGCCCTTAGATTCATATTGAAAAGAATCCTAAACTGAGTTCCCCTACACCAGGGACCTGGATGACTCCTTGATAACATCCCCAGAAAGGGTTTGT
Organism: Marmota flaviventris; assembly: GCF_047511675.1. Taxonomy (NCBI): domain Eukaryota; kingdom Metazoa; phylum Chordata; class Mammalia; order Rodentia; family Sciuridae; genus Marmota; species Marmota flaviventris. The sequence continues at coordinate 169,873,797 of NC_092500.1, forward strand.
CTCTGTGGGAAATTTCAGCAGATCTTGGTTCTAGAGAACAGGATAAGTAGGCGCTGTGACCTGGTGGTTCTAAATGTCTTGGTCTAGTCATCCAGGGAGCTCCAAGAGGGAGGTGGAGGAGCTCAGGAGCCCAGACAACTCTCCTCTCCACAAAACTCAGACTTAGCACCAACCTTTCTGACCCTCTGGTTCTCTTTGGCCATTTAGTTCCAAATCTGTGTTGACTTCCTTTTATACCATTGAGCATTTCTACTGCCACTAGGGCTAATTTTTCTTTAATTTAGACTAGTGAGGTATAGAGAGAGAGATCCTGTTTTTGCTCATTGTTATTTTTATTTTTGCAACTAAGCCAGATACTGAGTATTTTGATGGAAACTGAAACCTTTGCACAGTACTTTGCCTAAAGGGTGTATCTCTGTGGCCTCTAAGGAGCCACGCTCCAGTGAAGGCGTCAGTCGACAGTTCTTATAGATGACAAAGACTATTTGCACACTTTGTTACATGTCAGCCTCACAATGACCCAACACAGTGCTCTCCCAGCAACTGTGGTTTCAGTTGTTCACAGTCAATAGCAGTTCGAGAGAGAGAGAGAGAGAGAGAGATTTCTTATTTTAAGAGAGAGAGAGACCACAGTGATATAGCTTTTATTATAGTATATTGATTATAGTTGACTTTTTTATTAGTTATTGTTGTTACTCTCTTCCTGAGCCTGGTTTATAATCTAAACTTCACCCTGGGTATATTTGTATGAGAAGAAACAGTGTATATAGATTTTCATATCATCCCTGGCCTCAGGCTTGTAGAACACGCCCTCTGCAGAAAAGGGGGGACTACTGTGCAGTAGAAAGACAGATGTTGGTGTCTCTGTTTCATAGGAAGGCAGATGAGAGCGGGAGGAGGTGGTTGAGGAATGAGCCAAGGTCACCATGACCCCTCACTGTCCTTCTTAGATGCACTCATCGATTGCTTACCCAGAAAGGGAGATGCTGAGAGCTTAAGGCTGCACACACCCAAAGACATTTCTGCTCAGGTCCTGCTCAGGTGCAGAATGGAGAAGGAGATAGTACTAAGAGGACTGACAGGAGAATGGCCTTGCAGATTTACAGTGGCTTCTGTCCTGACCGTGGCAGAGTTCTCATCAGAGGGCCTCATCTTAGCCTGAGAGCAAAGTGGGACATCTAAGCTCCATGGGACCCTCAATTCAGCCTCTGAGCAATTATTCAAGTGGTGTCTATCACCCAACATACCTCCTGGTCATCAACGCCACTCTATGTAAAATTTCCCACATCTGAAAAAAAAGTTCAGGGTCACAATGCACATCCCATCCCACAGGGACCTGGTCACTTATTCATTCACCCACTGGCCCCCCCCCCCCCCCCAGAGCTGCACTGCTGACTAGAATGAAGGGAGAGGATGACAGTGGCCTCAGGCAACAAGGGAGGTGCCAAGTGCTGATGAAGGGGAGGAGCCTGGCTTCTAATTTGCTCTGGGTCTAGGCAGAATCACTCCACCTGTCTGGACCTCTGCTCTTTGTCATCTGTAAATGAAGGGGTAGGACCAGTCGACCTCTGAGACCGATTCCAGCTTTAATCCCAAGTCTCCTCTGACTCACCAGAAAGCCCCTGGTGCTCCCAGGGTGTCTGTCCTCTCCTAGAGCTTGTATCTCTTCTACTCTCCAGGGTCATTTCTGTGTCTGTGCTGCACAGTATCTAAGCTAGGACTATCCTTTGGGAATTGAAGACGAAACCCATCACCTCTCCTTAACTGAGCCACCTGAGGCACAGCTTTGGCTATTTTCAACTCCATTTCTTCCACCACAAATAGGAATATTAATTCCTGCCATACCTGTTCTCCCTGGGGTGTTTGCAAGGATCATTGGTAACAGTGAGCTTGAACAAGGTCCTATAAACAAGGTCTATGAAAGGGTGTCCTAATGCAAGGGGTTGATATGAAGCAAAATTGCTTGATGGCACAGGCTCTTGGTTCTACTCAGAAACACTCAGTTGAGTGCATGGCCTCCGGAAGGTACTCAAGAAATGTTTGCTTGATAAATCAATCAATAAAAATATGAACAAAGGACAGAAGCCAAGAGTGATCAGCAGGGGCAAGGTGTGGAGGAATTACATTTGCAAACATTTTCCGTAGCCTCCGCCTCCACCCCACTGCCACACCCCTAGGGCCCAGGAATTTGCATGTTGAGTCAGGAAAAGCAGAGTGGCCCCATCTTTCTGTTGTTGGAGGCAGGAGCTGTGGCCAGATGTCAGGGAAGAGAGGCTGGGAAGCCACTGACAGCTCTACTCAGCACCTCAGCCTGAGAGCTGAACCCTTTTGTTGGACGTCTCGGCCTCTCTGCCCTGACCAGTCACAAGCCCCAGATGCCTTGGGGGAAAGCAGCCGCGGGGATGTCAGGGTGGCTTCAGGGAGCCCCTTCTCCTGTATCTCAGTCTTTGGTGTCCCCAGGGCCCTCAGAAAGCTGCTTTGGCTTTTCCCTCACCCTTCTGGCTGCTGTTGGTGGGAGGTTTAGTCTGTCACAAACTCGTCCATCTAGGCAGGGGTGCCAGTCCACAACAGCTCTTCAGATCTCCTTAGGTGACCATAGCCAGGACCAAGAATCCCTGGCCCAGGCAATATTCTCACGAAACGGGAGCCTGAGCCCAGCCACCAGTGTGCTACCTCCAGAGCTGGCACTCCAGCCTGGCCCCCCACGTCCAGGCCAGGACGCCTTCCACTGGGCCATCCTCACTTTTCTTGTTCCTTCTACCCTGGGAAGCTGACCCGTTACCTCTGACTGTGAGAGGCACTAGGGGCTCCTCTTGTCCGTGCTCCAACCCACCCATGGGTGAGCAGTGTCAGTATCTTGAGAAACTGGATATTCTGGCTGCCCCCGCATCCCCTTCCCACCCGGAGTGCAGACCACAGAGCTGACCACCCTACTCATCTCAGACATGCAGTCACTTGTGGCTGGACCCTAATGGGCCTGACAGCCTAATTACAGCCTGTGGCTTCCTGCGTAATTATGGGCCTCCCCAGGACTCCAGGGGGCTCTGGTCCCCTCTCCCCGCTCACACCTCAGCCACCATTGCCGGAGTTTCCTCCTTGGCCCCAAAAGTCTCCCCTCTGCTAAGAGTGGCAGCCAACCCTCCCCACCTCACCCTCACCCCATTTCTTACCACTGGAAGGGTCAGGGGCACTGTCCTAAAGATGGCCTTGGTCAGCCTGCAGCCACTTTCCTTCCCCCTGCGCTAACTTCAGGTTGTTGACTTTGTCCCCAGACAGACCAGGTCCCACGCTTTACAATTCTCATAACTCATGACTGTCCAGAGGGGCAGCAGGGGACCTGCCTTCTGAGTGCCCATCCCACTCCACAGGGACCACTCAACACTCTTCAGAGCAAGGCTTTGGGGCCCTCTCCCTCCTCCAGGAAGCTCCCAGGCTGTTCGTCCTGGTCCTGGGAGGCTGGGAGAGGCCCAGGAGTCACTGCCACAGTGTTGAGGGGCAGGGGAGAGACAGACACGGCAGGGGGTATAGGGGAAGGACCCTGGGCCTCAGAGCCTTCTAGGCCTGGGTGGCGTCCTGGCTCCACAACAACTGGTTAGGGGTCTTGGGCAAGTTCTCACCTTGTACACAGTGGTTTATCACCTCTAAAGTGACAACAACAACCTAATGCCAGCCACACCACAGACACTGAGTTGACAAATGCTGACAAATATTAGCTTGTTTCACAACCCTTTCCTTCCCATGTCTGTAGCAAGGGCAACTGTCAGGAGCCCATGCAGATGCCCAGCCCTGACCACCTCCCTCCACTTGATCTCCTTGATATCCAGTTTCTCAAGACCCACCCCCATCGGGTTCTCAGAGATGGGGTCAGCAGTGGCAGCCATAGCTGGGCAATCCATACCTGGGGCAATGAAGTGAGTACTGTGACCGAGACTTCTGCCAAAGATCCAGCAGGAGAGCATGGGCATTTGGTTCTCCTCAAAGACAATATGGAACTGTCCTAGAAAGAGGAGCCTAAGAGGGGCTGGTTGGGGGAGGAGGGATGTGTCTCTGCCTTTTCTCCTCTGCTGCTGGTGTAGAGACCTTTAAAAGCCCTCATTCCCAGCCACTATGTCCCTTGGACCAGGAAGGAGAGGTCGCCCACCAAAGATGGTGGCATCAGCAGGAATGGGTCCTAGGGAGAACATGAGGGATGTAAGCTGGTCCTAGGGAGAGGCGAGGCATCCTCGTCAAGATGAGACTGTTCAGACTGGAGGTGGGTTGTGGCCGCTTCCACCCAGAGGTCAAGGGCAGAGAGCATGGAGAACCAGGGAGCTGGGGCAGGTCCTAGAGGAACCTCAGTTCCCAGGGCAGGCCGAGGACAAGCCCAAAGAAGCCACAGTGGAGGAGCAGGGGCAGAGGCAGGGGAGAGTGCCCAGTCAGAGAGGGAAGGGTGGACAGGGGGAGAGAGAGCTACAGCGACACATGTAGAGTGCTAAGGGTGACCCTCAGTTGCATTGACTCATATGTTAAGGTGTATGAAGTGCAACACAATTGTGCCAATTATATTACGTGTGACTTAATTGTATGTATTAAGTGCAACTCATCTGGGAGTCTCGATTGCATTAAGTGCAATTCTCAACTGCACTCTGTTTTGGAATGGGGAGGGACTTCACCTGCCCCCACCCTCGCATAGCCTCACGGGCCTCACTGCCTCTGAATGGCTCTCTGCTTTTCCAAACCGCAGCTGGCCCAGGTGCCAGGAGGAGAGTTAAGATGAAGACAGCAGCCGTGGCTTTGCCAGTTGCCAGCAAGGTCTGCCAGCTGAGGGAGGCAGCCCCTTGAGGGCATCTGCCTGTGCCCATTGCTCTGGCTGCCAGGGGCTCGCTGGGCACCAGAAGGCAGGTCCTGTCTCCTGTCCTCTCCAAGGTGAGATGGGGCCATCTACCGCCAGTTGCCCCCAACCCTCAGCCAACCAACAACTGAATCTAAGCCTCTGCTGCTGGCATACCACAAGAGCCAGCGATGCAGGCCCACATCCTCATGGTAGGCGGTGGCAGAGAACAGGCGCGAAGGTTTGTGCTGGCTCTGCTGGGGCTGGCTCTTTCTGAGCTCTGATTTCCAGGATCGGTCATAGTAGAGGACAGTATTCACTGATGCTGTTCCACACAGAAATACTCTGGGAAGGATGCAGAAGAGGAAACCAAAGAGGCCGGGGAGCGTGAGGGTCGAGGCGGCAGGCAGAAAGTCACATCCACCAGAATGAAGAGGCCCAGATGCCACAGAACTGGATTTTGGCAACTTGGAGAGCTCCCAGCTTGGAGCATACATCATCCCTTCCCCCAAGAGGCCCCCTGAGTTCCACTTTCCACTCAGGAAGCCATAGGGGTGTCACCTCACCTCCCTGGGCTTTTGACTCCTCTCTTGAATGAAAGATTTGGACTAGATTCCATTTAGCTAGAGAATTTATATCCCATGCTAACATAAATACATTTTACTGTCATGTGTAACTAAAAAAAAATACAATTTTTTCAACTTATAGGATTCTACAGGAACAGAGTTATCATGGAGCCTTGAAATCCACAGCCCCCATAAACCCTACCCACTGACCCTTGCACAGACCACAGGAGAAGCAGATCTTCCCTGGGCCCTGGTCTAGAGATGGCTGAAGCTGTTCTGCACAGAGGCCAACCTCATGAAGCCAGAAAATTCTCTTTGTGCTCCTGGGGCATTTTAACGTGCCTGGGCAGAATGACAGTCCCTTTCTGCAGTGTCCTCAGGTTGGCACAGCTCTGAGAGGTGCTAACCTTCAGCTGGAAGAACATGTGGTAATCTCACCCATGGCATGGGTGCCCCTTAAGTGTGGCTCCATAAGGAAGGCCGTGAGTCCTTCTTCCCCAGGCCCCAGGCCAGGGCCAGTCGTGTAGCAGGGGTCCACAGCTGCCTGGGGGACCCACCCTCTTCGAGCATATTACTGAGTTTTCTGGACTGCATGCGAGGCTCTGTGCCTAGGGTAGGGCGCGAGTCATGGCCCGCACTGTCTTTCTGGGGCTCCAGAATCTAGCAGCGGCCACCAGAGAGGAACCTCGCTTTGGCAATCACTGCACTGTGGCTTCTCTCTCTATGTGTCAGCCCAAGATTCAGATGTAGTGGCCTCAAGAGCTCAGAAAAGAGGCTGGAGCTTCAGGGCAGGCTTCCTGGAGGAACAGCCTCTCTCTGGGCTGTCACTCTGCGTCCTCACCCTCTCTGGGACTCTCCTGCTCCTCATGCCTTACTTTCTTGGTTTCTCCTCCCTGTGACCAGACTCCAACCCTTTTCCCAGTTGCATGAGAGGCCATGGGGTTGGGTCAGGGGGTGGGGACAGCAGGCAAAAACCACAGGAGGTGTCGAAGGCCAGACCAATCTCCAGAGCAGGACAGTCAACCCCAGACAACCTTGGCCTTTTCCCAGCACAGTCTGGTTCCTGTGGTCCCCAAGTGGAGTCTGGCTCTTGTGGTCCCTGTGCGGAGCTGCAGGAGGGCCTGGAAGTCACAATAAGGAGACTGGCCGTGCACCAGGCCTCGCTGGCCACCCTCACAGGTCATACACATAAGCTGCTGTTCTTATGCCCCCCCCCCCCCAAACAGTGGAGCGATGGCCTGAACGCCCAGCGGTGGCAGCCCGGGCTGGGCTTCTTCTGACCCGCTTTGTCACTGTGCTCCACCCTGTTTGAGGGAATTGTGAAGACAGCTTCTCATGACTGACATATCCCCTCTTCTCTCCCATCCTAGGTGTCCCCGGCCCTCCAGGACCAAGAGGACTCAAAGGAGATGTAGGCATGAAAGGACCTCTTGGTGGCAGAGGACCCAAAGGAGACCCTGGCAGCTTGGGCCCCCCTGGACCCCAGGGCCCTCAAGGACAACCTGGGGAGCCTGGACCTACAGGAGAAAGGGGGCCGGGTGGTCCACGAGGCTTCCCTGGCCTCAAAGGCTCAAAGGGCAGCTTTGGCAGTGGAGGGCCAAGGGGACAGCCAGGCCCCAAAGGTGATGTGGGGCCCCCAGGACCAGAGGGGCCTCCAGGGTCTCCAGGGCCTTCCGGGCCTCAGGGAAAACCAGGGATTGCAGGGAAGACAGGGTCACCAGGCCAGCGGGGGGCTATGGGGCCGAAGGGTGAACCAGGGATCCAGGGTCCTCCCGGCCTACCTGGTCCTCCAGGCCCACCAGGAAGTCAGAGCCGCTACTGAGAAGGGTCCCTGGCCCAGACATCACCACAGCAGAAGGGGAAGAGAGCTCAGGGCAGCTCAAAAGCCACAGAAGATTGTGGTCCTTTGATTCTGATGTAGGGGTGTTCCCCAGAGTTGATACTGCAGCTTTGGGCTCCCCAAAGTGACTGTACCATAGGAAAGCAGTGCCTGCACACACACACACACACACACACACACACACACACACACACACGTACACACACATTTCCCTGCTGGCCAGGGTGGCCGACGGGGTTTCCCTGGCTAGGCAGGAGGAGAGGGCAGAGAACCCCCTCTCCTGTGACTGGGCCTGCCAGGGACGTGGCTACCTCAGGAAGAAAGTCTTGAATCTATCTCTGAATGGTGACCAGCTCCCGTCTTTCCAGTGTCTTCATACTCACGCAACCCAGTTCCCTGAGGCTCCCCCTGGTTGAAAAGACTCAGCAAATCTTTAGTGGGGCATTATAATTAAAACTCCAGAGACCAGGTGGGTTTGATGATAGCAAGCCCCTCCCCATAATCACAGGGACAGAGTCATCAGGATGCTGCCCCTGCCTTGCACAGGGCCGTGGGACTCTGCCCTCTCTGGCATCTTAAGGCCCTACACACAGGGTCCCTGAAAAGATCAACTTTTTGTACGTGTCTAGACAACTCCCTACTTCAATCTTGCCTCTGCTTCTGAGGAGCAGCCCAGAGGGAATCCAAACAGTAGGTGCATCTGTAGGGAGGGAGACCAGCAGGCCCTGGAGTATTCTGCATCAATGCCACCCACTCCCTCAGAAGGCCTCAGAGCTAGAGATGGAAGACAGAGGCAGGCTTGAGGGTTCTCTCTGCAAAGCCACCCCCTGATCCACCCATGATTGGTGTGCCCTGTTCTCTACGGGGCATAGCTGTGGTGGCCAGGGACCCGGCTGCAGGAGGGCCCATCTCGATAACAGGGTGACTCTCGCCTCTCGCATCCAACTTTTGCCTCCTGTTCCCAGCTGCACACCAACTTAGAAGCACTGGGCACTGTGACTCAGAAGGGCTGAGTCTTCTTTGAATAAGCAGCAAGGGGACTGGGTGTGGGAAGAGCCTGGACAGCTAGCTACAGGCGGCATCTTTGATGTCACCCCACATCCTCCGTCAACTTCCTGCACACACTGGCAGAAGGCGACACTGGGAGTTGGTCAAACTCACTGTAAAGCTCCCCTCCTCCTTATGTCAAGCAGATTCAGACACCCCTGGGTGGAGCAGGGAGCTGTCTCCTCCCCAACACTGCCTCAGAGACCTGCCCTCTTCCTGTCCCAAGCCTTCATGGCAGCTTCCTTGTTAATACAGATGTGCAACTGGTTTGTACCACCCGCCCTCCCCCCACTGCCATGTAACTCTTCGTCTACATGATCCTGCCACGCAACATGATATTACTGACCCAGTAAAGAGCTGTTTCCACAAGGGAGGTGTCTTCTAGTTCTTTCTGTCCAACCGGGGGACATGATCTTTCAGGGCTTTTCTTCACATTGATCTTTGAAGGGTCCCACTGTGAACCTGGGTCTAAACCCCTGGCCTCTCATTCTAGAAGTGCTGGGCTTTTTTTTTTTTTGGGGGGGGGGGGAGCAGTTCCCAGTGGTTTTCAGGGGAGCCACCCCCAAAGGGCAGGAACCAAGCAGGGGTCAATGAGCCCTGTGAGTCTTACAGCATGGCCCTGTAGCTCTTCGGCTAAGATGAAATTGGAAAGTAGGACAGCCCTGGACACCTGAGGGATTCCTCATCTTTCCCTCTTTTGTCTCTAAGACAAGGAGAGAGAAGAGAAAAGGAGGAAGAGACCAGGCCAGACCTGCCCCAAGAGGCCTGGGTCCACAGGTTCTGTTGGAACAGAGATCAGCTGGGCCCCTGGAAGTCAGCCAGGACCTGCTCCAGGAAGATTTGTAAGGCATAGTAACCTCACTCACTAGCAGAACATAGTCTAGCGCCAACCAGGGCACTGGGTCACTTTTTTTTGGTGGTGGTGGGGGTGGAGGGTGCTTAGTAGAGGAAGTGACAAAAAGGTAGAAGAACAGGAATGAGGCTGAATGGGGCCACCATACACAAGTCTCCCACCCCCTCAGCCATCTGTGTGGCATGAAGGCCCCTCCCACCAGAACCTGAGATGTGTGGCACTGAGGGTCACTGTGTGCTTTGGGGGTCCTGGGTGAGTGAGGTCTGAAGCCCACCCACCTAGGGGAGAGGAGCACACAGTGAACCTGGCTCTCTACCTAGAGCAGGGTGGAGAACAGGCCAGGGCTGGGTGGAAGGAGTTCTGGGGCAAGTCTGGCAGTGAGACTGGGAGGTCTGGGAAGGTAACATCAGGTGGTGGCACAAGAACAAGCAGAACGTGCTGGTGGATTCAGCTCACAGCCCCAAGCAAACCTCCCGGGAACTCCAGGTTGTGGGTAGATGGAGAACTCTCCCAGTAGGAGCAGGAAAAGGAGTGTGAGGCCAGCCAAAGTCCTAGAGTCAAACTGCTCCCAAAAGCTAGATCAAATCCAAGGGCCAAGTTTGGGGCCAGGAAGGAGACACAAGACCCCAAGGATCAAAACAGTAGATCTGAGAACATAAGAGCAAAGACCCATGAGACCTGGGAAGCTGCCACAAATTTGTCCCTGACTGTGTGGCTTGATCTAAAGACACAGGGCAGAGGAAGACATTGAACATACCTATGCAGTCATAGGGGGCTCTTTAATGTCCATCAAGGAAATAAAGAAGGGGAATTCCTGGGGTGACCACAGCAGGTGAACTCAGGACTACCAAAACTGAAGTCCTCTGAGTCCATGGTTAGCAGGAGGAAAGCTATCAGCACTGACTGCTGTTCTTCTCTTCACCCCAGAGAACTTGCTGGTCTCTCATCTGTCTGTCAGTGACCACTGACCTCTGTGCACCTGTCTCTTTCCTGTGCCCAGCTTCTGTTTGCACAAGGCCCAGTAGAACAGGGCTACTATTTGCCACCAGTGGACCCAGCCCTTCAACTACCAATTCCCAGTTCCTAGATGAGAAGTTCCATTACTAACCGCGTGTCAGTGTCTACCCTGATGCCATAGGCTGCAGTCACAGAGGGGAAGAAGGAGGGAGTAGGGGATCCCGTTTATGGTAACTCAGTCTCCCTGGTTTGCAGATGGCCATCTTCTCACTGTGTCCTTACATGGCACCAGGCGAACTTCCTCTCTCACAAGGCCACCCTCCTATCAGATTATGACTTCACTTAACCTTCATTACCTCCTAGAGACCATATTTCCAGATAACCGGGGGGTTAGGGCTTCACCCTATGAATCTTTCAGGACAGAATTCAACCTATAGCACCTGGAAATGGTCGACACTCCACAAACACCTGCCACTGTCCAGAGGATGCTCATTTCATGAATGTGAAGCTTCTCGAATCTCAGTGGGCACCACCACTCTCCTCTGCAGATGAGGGCCAGAATGTGAGCCCCTGCACACCCTTATTCCCAAATGACCCCTGTACTGTGGGAGAGACCTGGTGAGTCGTCAGGCCTCACACCTTGGCTCCAAGTGAGAAACCAAAGCCTGGGAAGGTTGAGGTGCGTATGCACATCCAGGACTTGATCTTGGGCAATGCAATTTCTCGTGTCTCTGGCTCTGCTGCCACTCCGGTTCTCAGCCACCTTCCTGTGGGTTTGAACCATTAAACTGCTCCTGCTGCACATTCCCCAGGAAGGGCCCCCCCCACCCCCATCCCTCTCTCTGTCCCACATCATCACATAGTGTGGCCCTTTATGGATACCACTGAATCTCCAAAGAGCTGACCATGGGGCTTAGGGCATGGGCAGTCAGATCCATACAGCCTGAAGCAAACTCTAGGAATCAATACGTTCATCAATCTTTTGAGATGGATCTGATTTGCCTCAGAGTAGAAAACTAGTCCCCGATGGAGGTCCCTCAGTGGATATGGAAGCAGGATAGGTCTTGATTCTGCCCCGCTGGGCCCTTCATCCTGGGACCACAGGTCCTCTCGGACATTCAGTTTCTTCATCAGAGAACAGAAGAGTGGGCCAGTCTGACTCCACTGGACCAGGCATGGTGCATTCTCGGTCCCATAATTCTAACAATTTTAACTGACATTTTCCCTCCTGCTCAGCTTGGTTGCTTTCCTGGAATTGCCAGGGCCGGGGCAATAAAGTCTGAACCCAAACTGAAAGGTGATAGCTAGTGGAATTTCAGTCACTGGATTAGAAGCACAGACTGTCCTTGAGGTAGGTTTAATCCCCACCAGATTTGCAAAGCCCTGAAGTCACGCCTGGGCCTCCTCAGGGATACCGCTCTGCACACCCATTCATCTCACCCCAGCTACCTCGCCATCTCCCCCTGCCCGCAGTGCAGGATGGGGCTGGGCAAACCTCCTGACCTCCCCCCAGCTCCTCTCCCCAGGGCCAGGGCTGAGCTGGCAACTTCTGCTGCGCCAGCCCTGGATACACCTGTCAAAATAGAGGGGAGAACTGGGAGCTGAAAAACATGATCTGACCACACTGAACTTTCCAGCAGGGCTGGGCTGGGCTAAGCTGGGAAAGGCCTGGCGTTCCGGAAAGCCTCGTTTTAACCATGGCTGAGCGCTTTCCTGGAGATATTGCTTGACCTGCAGAAACCCAGGTCATTTGTTTTTCTTGCCTTGAGCCGTTCAGTCCTTTTGTTGCTTTTTGAACACTTGCAAGTACAAAGTTCTGTGCTTGTTGTGGTCAGGGTACAAAAGCTGGTGCAGAAGCGGCCACCTGATAGGTATGACCACCCAAAACCTGTAAAAACACAGACTGTGCATCTCCACCTGAGCCCATCAATTCAGTACAGAGATGGGGTGGGGTAGGGGAGATATGCACTTTACCCAAGTTCCCCAGCAAACTCAGATGCCCCATAAATTTGAGAACCACAGATATAGGAGACAAAGAAAGGAACATACAGGATTTTGATCTATGTGTATTATCTCTTTTTATCATCACAAGCAAAGTGCACTTGAATGTTTTAGGTCAGAAAACCAAGGCTCAGAAAGGCTAAGTCCTTTGCTCAAGACTATGTAGATGTCAAGTGGATTTTAACCCAGAATTTAGGGAAGTTGAATATGCTGAGCTACCTCTTACAAAATGCAGTGATTGAGATGGATCTGATTTGAGATGGAAATACACTGAATCCTGTGTTTGCATCTGACAAAGTTGAAATCCACAAAAGAGGAATTGTCCAAAGTTCCAGAGCAGGCCAATGACAAAGCTGTGACAAGTTCCAAGTAAAGGACTGCCAGTGTTGCTAAACACCAGGAGAAAGAGCAGAGTGGGAGGGAGAAACAGGAGTGTGCCTCACCATGAGAGCTGGAGGCTTCTTCTCAAAGGAAGCCAGGTGTCCTTCCGGTGATGTCCACTCCTTCTTCTTCCAGACATAGAAATGTTTTGTTTTGTTTTTTACATAGAAATGTTTAAAACCTCACCAGGCATGGTGGCACATGCCTGTAATTCCAGCGGCTTGGGAGGCTGAGACAGGAGGATGGACGGTTCAAAGCCAGCCTCAGTAACAGTGAGGTGCTAAGCAACTCAGTGAGACCCTGTCTCTAAATAAAATACAGAAAAGGGCTAGGGATGTGGCTCAGTGGTTGAGTGCCCCTGAGTTCAATCCCTAGTACTCTCCCTCCAAAAAAAACACCTTAATATACAGAATGAGGATCCCAGTGAATTTGTTCACTCATCGACAAGCAGTTAGTGAACTGCCACTGACTGCCACGTACTGTACAGGCACAGGAGAGCAGAGCTCCAGATCCTCCCCAGCTTCCTGCCCAGAGCTTCTTTCCAAACTGCCACACAGAGAAATGAACTCCATTCAGGAAGCAGTGGTCTCAAGGGTGTAGGAAATAGAAATCAGGAGTTCCAAGGCATCTGGAATTGGATTCTGAGCAGGTACTGGGCAGGAGGAGCTATGCAAAGAATGAGCTCAGAAATCCACAAAGACTTCCCCTTGAATGGAAGATTCCACATGCAGGGCAAGAATGGGACAGCCCCAAAGGCTCATGTCTATTTCTTACACACGTGAGACCACCACTTCCTACATGGGGTGCACTTCTCTGTGTGGCACTTTGGAAGGAAGCCCACCCACACCTACATCCAGTTCATTTGGATTGGGAAAAATGTTCCCCAAAATATTCAAGTGAAGCCCATTCCCAGGAAGAACACAAAAGAGAAGGAAAAGCAACACGACCAACAGTTTGATCTTTGAGAAAACAAATAAAGATTATAAGCCCCAGATAAACTGATTCAGGAGGAAAAAAGAATAAGTAAACAATATTAGTAAATGAAAGAGAGGACATTGCTATGGATCCTATAGAAAATAAGGGAAATTAAAGAATATTGGGAACAGTGTTAATGTCACCAAATGCAACCACCTAGATGAGATGGACAAATTCATGAAAGACAAAAACTGCAGAAACTCATACAATAAACAACAAAAAATTTCCATAGCCCTATGAATATTTTAAAAATTGAATTTGCAGTTTAAAATTTTCCCTAAAGAAAATTCTAGGCCCATATTATTTCATTAGTGATTTATTTCAAACATTTAAAGAACAAATAATGTTGATCTTAACCAAACTGTTTCAAATGAGAAATGGAAAAGTATAAGAAGATGCTAAGAGCCACAGCCAAGTAATATGATACATGGCATTTTGGGTTGAAAGGTGATGCCAGCAAGCCATTGAGATGACATGATTATGTTAAGATCTGCATTCATATGGATATTGGACTCCTGCTGTTCACCTCGGCCTGCTACAGGACTCCTGGAGAGTTCCCATTGGTTGGGGAAGTGCGGTAGGAGGGAATTCCGGAGGAGGGAGTTCCTGTTGGGACCCGGGAGAAGCCGGTGGGTCGGTAGGCAATCTTCCCGGGAGCGTACGGGGCATTGGCGGCAGTTTCAAAAATAAAGTTTGTTCCTGCTTGAGTGGCTTGTGATTTTGTGCCCAGCCAGACTGCGGCAAGAAGATAAACTCATATATCAACAATTCTCACAAATATAAAGCAAAAATTCTTAACAGATTGAATTAGCAGACTTAGCAAATCAGATTTGTCCATTCATAAATAAGGCAATGCATTATAATACAGTGGGGTTCACCATAGAAATGCCAAATTGGTTGAACATCTCAAAAATCAATCAATGTAGTTCATCATATATACACAATTAAGGAGAAAACCCATTTGATTATATCTATAGCTGTAGAAAAAGTGATTCAGATTCAGCAACATTTTGCAATTAAAACTCGGAGCAGACTGGGAATCAAAGGCAACTTCAAACTAAGAAAATCCTCCCTCCTGATCCCTGGGAGACTCCCACAGATGCCTAGAACAGCAGATAGAGCCAAACCCTATAGATGCGATGTTCTTTCCTATCTGCACACACCCAAAGTTAATGTTTTTCCATCTTAATTAAACACTTACACACTGTGGCCATAACTTTTACGGTCTGGGATATGAAATCAAAACTCATGGATTTCTTTTTCCTTTTTCACAATTTAATGGGTAGAAGATCCATCCATACTTACTTAGATTTTAGCTACTTCTGCAAACAATTTTACTTCTTTTCCATTTCACTTAACGAAAGCATCTTAGGGTTTCTCTCTGGCATATCCAAATTGCCAGCATCACTACTCTCATGTTTTAGGACCATTATTAAGTAGGATAAGAGTTACTTAAACATAAGCATTGCAATACCATGACGGTTCCTGTGATAACTGAGATGTACTAAATAACTAATGGGAGAGTAGAGTACACATCATGGATATGAACCAAAGGATGATTCATGTCCCAGCAGGACATAGCATGATGGCATGAAATTTCATCACACTTCTCAGAATGGTGAGCAATTTAAAATTAGTGCAATGTTTATTTCTGATATTTTCTGTTGAATATATTCAAACTTCAGCTGACAGAGGATAACTGAAACCTCAACCCCCCCACACACACACAAAAAAAAACACATGAATAAAGAGGAACTATGATTCTTAAAGGTGAAAGACCAAATGCTTTATATCCAAAATTAGAAACAAGGCAAGACTTGACCCTCTCCACTTTCATTCAACATTGCTTTTAGGCAGTAAAATGAGGTAAGCAAAGAAAATATAAACATTGGGAAAAAAGAAGAAAAATTTTTACAAACAACACAGTTGTATATGTAGAAATTTCTAATGAATCTCAAAAAAAAAATTCTCCTTCTACTAAAGTATAAATTTTGATCAAGGTCATAGGGTACAAGGTCAATATATAAAAATAAATTTTATCTCTATATACTAGCTGCAACAAATTAAGAAATAAAATTCAAGAAATGTCATCTACCATAGCCCCAAAGAAGATAAAATAATTGGGAATAAATTTAAGAATATTTGTGTAAAATGTATACCTGTAAAATTATAAAACATAGCTCAAGAGGATTTTTTTAAAGACCAGAATAAACAGAGATATACTATGCTCATGAATTGAAGACTCAATATTGTTAAGATGTACATTTTCACCCAAATTGATTGTTATAGTTTAGATATAAGATATCTTCCAACAACTCACATGTGAGACAATGCAAGAATGTTTAGAGATGAAATGATTCAAATATAAGAGCTGTCATCTAATCAGTGGGTGTGGGTTAACTGTATGGTAACTGTAGGCAGGCAGGGTGTGGCTGGAGGCAGTGGGTCACTGGGACATGACTTTGAGGTTTGTTTTGCCCCTGGTGAGCAGAGCTCTCTCTCTTTTTCCTGGCTGCCATGTTTCCTGCACCATGCTCTTCCACCATGATGTTCGACCTCACCTTGGGCCCAGAGTTATAGAGTCAGCTGACTACGGAATGAACCTCTGAAAACATGAGCCAAAATAAACATTTTCTCCTCTAGATTGTTCTCATTAGATCTTTTGTTCACAGTTTAAAATAATAATAATAAAAGCTAATAAAACATTGATCTGTAGTCAATGAAATCCCAACCAAATTTACAGCACTTTTTAAAAGAAATTAAGGAGCTGATGCCAATGCAAAGGAGATAGAATAGCAAAAAGGAAAAAAAATGCCTTGAAGAAAGAATTAATTTGGAGGATTACATTGCCTGATTTAAAGATACTGTAATCAAGACAGTTTAGTATTTTAACAGGACTTAGAGGCTGCTTTTGCAAACAAACAGTTGCTCTGCACCTGTGCCTGCAAATAAAAAAAAAAAATCATTGTATCTCTGCCTCAATTTTGTATCTGTCTCCTTTGCTCTGAGTGATGTCACCTTGGATTCCAGTAACAACAGGTATGATAGATGAACGTGTTATGGTGAGTCAAAAGTACCCCCTGGGCAGCAGTAACTTCCTTATCATCTTCATCCAGAGACAGTGATCGACCAAACCACAGCTGAACCCAGGCTGCTTGACTGTGCTTATTTCTGGTCCATCTGGTCTATATAATCTGGAAGCTCATATCAGTGCCCCTGAAGACAGGGCTGGAAATGCTGGTCTCCTCTGTCTTCCCAGGGTGGCCACACTGATTAAGTGCCTTTTTTGCTTTCAACATTACTTGTTCCACTTGGATTTTGGGGTGAGTAGCTAGACCTAATTTGTTGGGATCCTCAGAGTCAGGCTTCTGACTAGGACTCCTGTAACGGCATTAGCATGAAAGGAGATTGATAGGCAAATAAAACAGAATAGAGTCCAAACTGAACTTAATGTGAAATTATCAACTGAATGTATACAAAGGCACCAAAAGAAATCAATGGAGAAAAGAAAGATTCTTCAAAAATCAGTTTAAAATAATTAAATATATATGGGAAAACATATCTTGACCCCTATCTCATACAATACAAAAAAATATTTTGAGATGGATTAAGACCTATATATAAAAGCTAAGACTAGAAAGCTTCTATAATAAAATATAAGAAAGTGCTATCATGAGCTTGAGGAGGCAAAGACTTTTCAGCTCAAACAAGAAAAGTATAAATGATAAAATTAAAAACTAATTAACTGGATTTCAGCAAAATTAAAATCTGCTAGGGCTAGTGGATCAGCTCAGGACAGAGCCCTTGCCTAGCAGGTATAAAACCCTGGGTTCCAACTCAGAACCACAAATAAGTAAATAATAAATAATTTGATTAAATTGCTCATTAAGAGATCCATTTAAGTAAACCATAAGACATATTATACATTGGGAGAAAATATTTGACAAATAATTTATAAATCAAATATATAAATATCTCTTATAACTGAGTAATAAACAATTCAAAAAAATAGGTGAAATGTGGGGCTGGGGTTATGGCTCAGTGGTAGAGTGTCTGCCTAGCACATGTGAGGCACTAGATTCAATCCCCATCATCATATAAAAATAAATAAATAAATGTAATGTGTTCATCTGCATCTAAAAAATAAATGAGTGAAACAAATTAAATAGACATTTCATAAAATAATATATTAGCCTGTAAAGAATGACCTGCATCATTAGTGATCAGGAAAATGCAAATCCAAACCATGACACCTATAGTCAAACAGTTAAAATGAAGAAGACTTCCCATAGCAACAGTTGGCAAGGATGTGCGTGGAGCAACTGAAACCCTCACACCCAGCTGGTGGGATTGTGAAAATCATGTGACCACTCTGGAAAGCAGTTTGGTTATTTCTTTAAAATTAAATATATACCTCCCATATGGTCCAGCCATTCCTTTCCTAGGAATGTATCCAAGAGAAATAAAACCATATATCCAGAAAGTACCTGTACAAATATATTCATAGATGATTCATTCATAATAACCCCAAATTGAAACACATGTCCATCATCGGGTGAAAGGATAAGCAAGCGGTGATGCAGCCATACAACGGAATAGCTCTTGGAGATAAAAAGAAACAAATAATGCTGAATACAAAAATATGGAAGAACCTTGAAAAAATCAATGCTGACCAAAAGAAGCCATCCAAGAAAGAACACACTGCATGTGGCTCCACTTGTGTCGAGTTCTAGAACAGGCAAAAGTAATCTAGAGTGGTAGAAATCAGGTTAGCGGCTCCCCGGGGCCGAAGTGGGTGTGACTTCAAAGGGGCACAAGGGATAGACATATTCTCTATCCTGATTTCTCAAGGTTCACCAAATGATACACTTAAAATGTTCTGGTACGTAGATTACACACCATAAAACTGACTCTTAGGATGGCCAGGGTGATGGCACATGCCTATAATCCCATGACTTGGGAGGCTGAAGCAAGAGGATCACAAGTTCGACGCCAGCCTTAGCAACTCAGAAAGACCCTCAACAACTTAGTGAAACCCTGTCTTGAGATTAAAAAAAAAATTTTTAAAGACAACTAGGATTCTATATTTTACTCACTAGAATAATTAAAATTAAAAAGACCTAAAAGGTCAAATGTTAGTAAGGATTTTCTTGGTATGAGTGTAAATTGGAAAAACCTATTTAGAAAACTGTTTGGTTTCATATAAAGATAAATACAGCTACCACATGACTGAGCTTTTCACTCCTAGGTATTTGCCTGAGAGATATAAGAACATATTCCTGTATGAAAAGGCCTCTATAAACATTCACAGCAACTTTAATCATAATTGCCAAAACTGGAAACAGCCCATGTTTTCAGCCCATGGACAGGAGAAGGTGTAAATAAACTTAAATGCAGTAGAACAGTGTGAGGGAGAAAGAGAAGGAGGAAGGAGAGGAAGAAGGAGGGAGGAAGGAGAGAAAGGAGAAAGCAAAAAAAGGAAGCAAAAGAGGAAGTTTTAAAAAGCTTTAATGAAGAGACGAAACTAAACAAAAGAAGAATACATGTGGGGCTGGGGATGTGGCTCAAGCGGTAATGCACTCGCCTGGCATGCGCGGGGCGCTGGGTTCGATCCTCAGTACCACATGAAAATAAAATAAAGATGTTGTGTCCACCAAAAACTGAAAAATAAATGTTAAAAAGTTCTCTCTCTCTCTCTCTCTCTCTCTCTCTCTCTCTCTCTCTTCTCTCTCAATAAAAAAAAAAGAATACATGTAATATGATTTCAATTATACTGAATTTTAGAAAAGGCAAAACTACTCAATGATGCTAAAATCAGAATAGTCCTCGCCTCAGGCTGAGCAGGGGAAGAACAAGGTTGATGGGGAAAAGCCAGGCAAGCTCCCGCTGTCATGGAGATGGCCTCTGTGTTGATAGAGGTGAGTCACACGGGGTAGGCCTTTGGTGGAATCAACGAGGCAGGATGATCTGTGCACCTCACTGGATGGGAATTAACTCTCATTTGCTTAAAAAGCCATCAAAATAGAAATTCACTTCCCAAAACTCATGAATCAAAAAAAAGTGGAGCACGCCTGTAATGCCAGTGACTCGGGAGGCTGAGGCAGGAGGATCATGAGTTCAAAACCAACCTCAACAATTTAGCAAGGCGCTAAGCAACTCAGTGAGACCCTGTCTCTAAATAAAATACAAAAAGGGCTTGTGGGGGCTGGGGATGTGGCTCAAGCGGTAGCGTGCTCGCCTGGCGTGCGTGCGGCCCAGGTTCGATCCTCAGCACCACATACAAACAAAGATGTTGTGTCCGCCGAAAACTAAAAAATAAATATTAAAATTCTCTCTCTCTCTGTCTCTCTCTCTTTCTAAAAAAAAAAAAATCTTTAAAAAAAAAAAAAAGGGCTTGGGGTGTGGCTCTGTAGTTCAGTGCCCCTGGGTTCAATCCCCAGGACCAAATAAATAAATAAAAGTAAAGAAATTATAATAGAAGAAGCATGATAGATTTTTAGAAGAAATCATAATAGGTTTATTAAATATAGGAAATATCTTCTAATCCTTTTGTAATGAAAAGACCACATGTCAGAAGTTTAGGAGTGTGGCTGAGGCAAGACTTGGAAAGAAAATTAATAGCCTTAAATCAGTGTTAGACAAATAGAAAGGCAAAAATTTAACAAGCTGCGGGCCCAGCGAAGTCACAGAACCCACAGGAAGAAAACAGAAAGAAGGATATAATAGAAGGTGGAGATTAAGAAAATGGGAAGAAGAAAGTCTGGAACAGGAGGATCCACAAAGTCAAAAGCTGGCTCTTTTGAAAGACTGAGAAAACGATTAACCTCAGGCAGTGTTGATCAGGAAAAGTGCAAGAAGGCCTAAACAGGGACTGTCAGGATGGAAAAGGTGACAGTGAGAGGAAATATTTTGAAAACTTGATGCCAATAACTTTGAAAACTTAGATGAAACAAACAAATTCATAGGAAAATATAACTCACCAAATTAACTCAAGAAATAAAAAACCTGAAGAGTCTGAAACTATGAAAAGGAATTGAATCAGTGGTTTAAAATACTCCCCCAAGAAAAACAGCAGGCCCACACTGAAGGGACTTACCGGAAAGTTCTACCAAAACACTCAAAGGCCAAGGTCCAGTCCAGCAGAAACTCTTCTGGAGGATAGAAAAAGTAAGGAGCACCCCAGCTCATTCTCTGATGATTAAAAAAGAGAGAGAGAGAGAGAGAGAGAGATAACAGAACCAGAAAATAGATAAATAGATGCAAACAGGGAATTTAGCATCCATCACAGTTCTTAAAATTTTTTATCAAACCAGAAATAAAAGGGAACTTTTAGACATAATATGTAATATCTACCCTCAAACTCCTACCACAAACCTCTCTCCTAAAGGTGAAGATTGAAAGTATTCACTTTAAGAGTACCAGACACTGTGTACCTCCCAAGAGGACCCAAAATAAAATAAACCCCATGAGAGATTGTCCTCAGGTAAAATAAAGAAAAGAAAATTGACCCAAAATTTAATCAAGTGTCTGGATCTATCTAGATCTACCATCCAGTTTATAGGCAGCAGAGAGTACGGTTAAAAAACATCTTCATGATACAGAGATGTTGGCCAGTCGAACCCAGAATGACCTGGTTTCTTCAGCAAATAAAAGGAATGGGGGGATAAAGTAGAAAGAACGTTGGATTTGCTTTAAAATACTCCACAGAGGAAGAAAAGAAAGATAAGATTGGCAAATTGCTAAACTGGGTGATGGCTACCTGGAGATTCATTGTCTAGTCCATTTATTTATTTTTTTTTTAAAGTTATAGAAGGACATAGTATCTTTATTTATTTTTATGTGGTGCTGAGGATCAAACCCAGTGCCTCACATGTGCAAGGTGAGCGCTTTGCCACCGAGCCACAACCCCAGCCCCCTAGTCCATTTATTTTTGAGTATGTTTCGAGTCTTCCATAATAAAACCTCTGAAGACAATAATAATAATAATAACGACTACAGTAAATGTTGTTTTGAAGAGAAACAAGGAGGAGGAGGCATGGGGCTGCCACAGTCTGGCTGCAGCAAACTAAGGGGGGGGGGGTGACGAGCAACTTTTGTAGATTGATACAGCAGGAGTGGAAGCCGCTTTATTACGGGACAGAGAGGTATATATACATAACTGAATACACACCTTAACTTAATTAACATAAACTAGGTACAGCAGTCAACCAATAAGGAATCATCATCTTAATGATTACACTCAGCTTAACCCAATTGACATAATCTAGACACAGCAGTCAGTCATTAAGGAATATCATCTTAATAGCTCGCTGGCGTTTACTTCTGAAACCACTCCTCTTGGCAAAGTGCCAGGCACCATCTTGACTTGTTTAAGGACCCTAACATGGGGCTTCTCTCTCTGCTTGCCGTCACAGGGGCTCCCAGGAGGACCAGGCTGCTGGTCACACCGTCTCTGGCCCACAGCTTGTGCTTGTCCTGTTCCTTCCTCCCAAACACTGCCCATCACAGACAGCGGGGGGACTGGTTTACCAAGCGTCCACTCCCTCTTGTTCAGGTGACTACAGCCCCATTTTCCTTTGGATAAACACCTTTAATCACATCGTGTGGTTCAAATGGGGCTGGCCTCACCACCCACATCCCCCCAGAAGTGGGCAAGTGACTCAGGTCTGGACAGTGACGGCAGGGATGGGCACGCTGCCTGGGACAGACCCATTAGCCAAAGAACATGAGCTCCTCGACTTGCTGGAAGTATTAGAGAAGAGGCACTTTTTCCTCCGAGCTAGTTGCTAATTCAGAAGTCTATAAGCCTGGAGTTCTTGTGGTCTTGTGCTTAAGTGTGAGAGAAGATACGGCCCAAGAAAGAAACCACCATGGGAAAGCAAAGACACAAATCCTGGTGACAGTATTACCCTGAATGTAGCCACATGCCCCTCCACACCAGCCTCCCTCCTCCATCTTCCCGTGCATTAGTTAATAAAAGAACCTTGTTTTAGGCGGCTTTTCATTACTGTGGCCAAAGTACCTGGTGAGAATAACTTAGAGAAGGAAAGGTTTATTTGGAGGTCCTGGTTTCAGAGGTTTAGTCCATGGTTGTCTGACTCCATAGCTCTGACCTGAAGTGAGGCAGAACGTTATGGTGAAGAAAGCTGCTCACTCCTGGAAGCCAAAAAGCAGAGAGGGAGCAGAGCCAGGGACAAGATACAGTCCCTAAGAGCACTCCTCAAGTGACCTCCTCCCTCCAGCCACACCCCACTACCTATAGTGACCACCTGGTAGTGCGTTCAAATTACTAATCCATCAAATGGACTAAGCTGCCGATGAGGTCACAGCTTTCATAACCCAATCTTTTCCCTCTGAACATTGCCACATCGATCAATATGTGAGCTCCTGGGAGACATTTTCAAACCCAAATTATACCAACCTTTGCTTGAGAGAAGACGTAGGCATAGGAGAAAAGGCAGAGTAAGAGAGAGAGATGGAGAGAGAATGGAAAAGAGAGAGTGAGAAAGAGCAGGGTAGAGAGAGAGGGAAAGAAATCATGGTGATGATGATGATGATGATGATGATGATGATGATGATGATGATAGAATGAGAAAGAAACAGCCAGTAGAGAGAGTCAGATAGAAGGAGGGAAGAAGGCTGAGATGCATTCTCCTTAGGATCCAGAACAGGACAACAGAGGACCTGCCACCACTGCTGCATTCAGCATTGAACTGGAGGTCCTATTTATTTCAATAAAGACAAAAACAAACAAACAAACAAAAACAAAGAGTAGAAGGCACAGAGGGACCACCTGATGGGTGCTTTATTTTCCATCTCTTATTTCTATAGTGATGTGTTAATTCAGTCAACATCCTTTGTCACTTGCCTTTTAAAGAAAAATTGGTACATGATAAGTAAACATAATAGTGGGAATCATTGGGTTATATTTGTACATGCACATAAAATTTGATCACTCTCATCCGCTTATCTTCACTTTCCCTCCCCTCCTCCTGCTCCTGGTATTATTTTATTTATTTATTTATTTATTTAAATTAGGTATACATGACAGCAGAATGTATTTTGATTCACAATTGCAGCACAACTTTTCATTTCTCTGGTTGTACATGACATAGTGTTACACCATAGGTGTAGTCATACATGTACCTAGGGTAATGATGTCCACCTCATTCCACCATCTTTCCTGCCCCCATGCCTCCTCCCCACCTGTCCCTCCCCTTTGCCCAGAGTTACTCCATTTTCCCCATGCCCCTCCCCATTATGGATCAGCACCCACTTATCCAAGAGAACATTCAGTCTTTGGTTTTTTGGGATTGGCTTACTTCACTTAGCATGATATTTTCCAACTTTGTCCATTTATCTGCAAATGCCATAATTTTATTCTCTTTTAATGCTGAATAATATTCCAAGGTGTATATATACCACAGTTTCTTTATCCATTCATCTACTGAAGGGCATCTAGTTTGCTTCCACAGTTTAGCTATTATGAATTAAGCTGCTATAAACATTGATGTGGCTGTGTCCCTGTAGTATGCTGTTTTTAAGTCCTCTGGGTATAAACCCAGGAGTGGCATAGCTGGGTCAAATGGTGGTTCCATTCCAATTTTCTAAGGAATCTCCATACTGCTTTCCAGATTGGTTGCACCAATTCGCAGTCCCACCAGCCATGTATGAATGTGCCTTTTTCCCGACATCTTCACCAATACTTATTGTTGTTTGTGTTCTTGATAACTGCCATTCTGACGGCGTGAAATGAAACCTTAGTTTTGATTTGCATTTCTCTAATTACTAGAGATATTGAACATTTTTTCATATATTTGTTGATTGAATGTATATCTTCTTCTGAGAAGTGTCTATTCAGCTCCTTAGCCCATTTATTGATTGGGTTATTTGGTTTTTTAGTGTTAAGTTTTTTAAGTTCTTTATATGTCCTGGAGATTAGTGCTCTATCTGATGTGTGTGTGGCAAAAATTTGCTCCCAAGATGTAGGCTCTCTCTTCACCTCATTGATAGTTTCTTTGGCTGAGAAGAAGCTTTTTAGTTGGAGTCCATCCCACTTATCCTTGATTTTATTTCTTGTACTTTAGGAGTCTTGTTCCCTGGCACCATTTTACTTAGTGCATTATAATTACATATAAGAGCTATGTCCATGGTGGTATATTTGTGCATGGACATAGTATTTGTCAAATTCCATTTCCCAGGACTTCCCCATGCCCCCCTCTTCTCCCTATCTATCCCCTTCTCTATTTTATTAGTCTCCCTTCTATTTTCATAAGATCCCATTTTTAAAATTTTTTTCTCTCTCTGAAACTTCCACATATGACAGAAAACATTTGACCCTTGACCTTCTGCCTTTCACTGGGAACTGAACCCACTTGGCCTCCCTGTTTCTATGAACCTACTCGCAAGGGATTCTTCTCCCTGCTCTCTCAACCCACCTGCCTCCACCGTCACTCAGAGGAGAGTTCCTCTGCCCCCTTCTCTGCTGGAACCTAGAAGCAGAGCAAGGCAGAGCTGGAAAGGGCACAGAGAAGGCACATCCATGGCTGGTGTCTAGATCTGAATCTCAGCCCTGACCGGCTGGACAGCTTTCGAAGTCTGGCTTTCCTCGTCTGTAACGTGAGGTAATGATAGTTCCCCACAGGGCTGGGAAGGACTGAGTTCAAATGTGTGAGCACACTTCCCAGCACCTCTGGCCTTTCTGGTGCCTCTTGCTCCTGTTCTCCATCCAGCAGCCAGAATCTTTTGTTTGTTTGTAGCATAAATCCCATCCCTGCTTTTCTGTGCTAAAACCCTTCTGATGGTTTCCCTCACACTTACACAGAAACCAAACTGTTTACAAGGCTCATGGACCCAGCTGCCTCCTCTGCCCTTTGGCCTATCACTTGCTCCCTCAGAAATGTCACCTTCCTGGGCTGGAGAATCTGGCTCAGTTGAGTGCTTGCCTCATATGTACAAGGCCCTGAGTTCAATCCCCAGTACCACCAAAAAGAAAAAAAGAAGTGTGGCCTTCCTGATCTCCCTCAAGCAGGCGTGGCAGGTTCTGATTTTTCACGGCCTTCCACGGACTTGCCAACCTTCAGCTATATGAGCCATAGGCTGGGGAGGCCACTGTTTCACACTTACCGAGGGCAGCATAGTTGTCTGCATACGTGTGGGCTCTGCCACCAGGCTAAAGTCCCTGAGGGCAGGCACTGGCCTATATATGTTGATCTCTGCCTTTCAGATGGTGCTGAGCCCATGTGGCCCTCCCTGGACGAGTGGTCGCAGGGGAGCCCATCCAGGGTCACCCTTCTGAGCATCTGTGCAGTCATCAAGTTGCTGTCTCTCAGCCCCATATTCTGTCCTCTGCTCCAGGCCTGCTTTATGAGGCAGGGCCGGGATTCCTCTCACCCCCAGGAGACTGCATTCCCAGAGGAGAAAGCTTCCCCCATCTGCTTGCTGTGGGCTTGGGCTCCTGGGAGCATTCCAGCCGCCCCTCATTGTGTAATTGCAACAACAATTCCTTCCTGTGGTAGCACCTGAATCCCACTTAAAGTCTCTCAAATCAGGGTCGCGTTCTTGCACCCCTCCCATGTTGGAGACATCAGTACTGACTGGGGCTGGGGGCCCCTTCTCTAAGATCAGACACCAGCAGCTGCTGAGCCTCCTCCTCAGGCATCTGAGCTTCAGCTCCATGGCCCACCCTCCGGGTCTCTGAGTTTGAGTATATGGGTCTCTTGCCTTGTACCTACGGCTCTGGGGGTGGTGGCTGCTTCCTGCAGTTACTACCTCCATGACAGCAGGTTTGCTTCTCTCCTTGCCTCTTCTCCAGTGGGACAATCTTGTGCCTGCCAACAATCTTTTGTATTAAATTCTCTCATTTGAATAGCTGGTGTGATTTCTGCTCCTGACTGAACCCTGAATGGGACAGCAACCCAGAAGGCAAAGGATGAGCTGTCAGACCACTCTGTCCAGACAGGCCAAGGGGGCCAGAGGATGCTCACCTTAGACAGCAAGGAGAAGCATAGGAAAACTAGGAATCTGGTCGTCTTCTCTAGGGTCCAGCAGGATGGGGTGGGATGATAGGTGTGAGTCCAAGAAGCTTTCATTTATTCAAAAGTACACATTAAATACCTCCTATGTTTCAGGTATTCTAACAAAAATGATAGAGCTGGATTTCATAAGGGTCTTGGTAGCTGTAACCAGCAGCCTGTGTGACATTTGTACTCTATTCTTACATCATCCACAGGAGGGAATGTGTGGTTGTCATGACTGACGGTCAGCTTTCAAAAAAAAATCATCTCTCCCTCATATGCGTGTGTGTGTGTGTATGTGTGTGTGCACATGTTGTTAACTCATCCTTCTTCCTGACTCACTGTGTGTTAAGGACAGAGGCCAGAAGTCCAGGGAGAGCAAAGTTCCAGAACTTCAGAGACCTGGAAAGAAGATAGGAATCTATATGGTTAGATGCAGTGGAGACAGCTATAGGGGAATTCAGGTAAGAATATGCTTAACTCAGAGTTTTTCAGACTTCCCTAGGAAGGGAAATCTTACCTACAAATTCAACATATAACATAGATGAGGAGGCTAAACAAGGCTGCTAGGGACCTGCCATCTTGTATTTCTTGACCTGGGTAAAAGTCACACAGGCAGTGGCTGCTTGATGATGATGATGATGATGATGATGACAATTATTATTTGAAGTCCTGGGGATTGAACCCAAGGGTGCTCTACCACTGAGCTACACCCCCAGTCCTTCCCTTGTTTTTTATTTCGAGACAGGGTCTCACTAAATTGCTGAGGCTTGCTTTGAACTTGCAATCCTCCTGCCTCAGCCTCCTGAGTCTCTGGAATTACAGGCATGTGACACCAGGCCCAGTTTATAATTATTTTTTAAGTGTACAAATTTTAAAAATTTCTCCAACTATATACTTCCCAGGTTTTTCTTTTTTTTTTTTTTTTCCTTTAAAAAGAAGGGGTGAGGACCTCTTTGTTTAAAGAGGCTTTCTATAGCAGACCCAAGCCACACCCTTAGATGATGGAATTCCATGGAAAATAATCAGAAAAAAACGTGACCAGAAGCCTATAACTCAGAAGCAATCTTAAAGGTGCATGTCCAGACAAGCCCAAAAGTGTCCTGGGAGAAGAGACTGGGTATCAGTTCCGAAAGTGTCCAGGGGAAATGGAGCCACCCCGTGGGTTGTGGGTCTGTAGACCAGAGTTCTAGTCAAAGAGTGGATTTGGAGGGGGCACAGGGGCAACTGCTCTAGTTCTCAGAACCTGGCATGCTAAGAGGAAGAGGGCGCTGTGCCAGGCTGGGGGTGGAAGCCCCTGAGGTACAAGGAAGTGAAACAGGAGCTGCTGATCAAAAGCCTGATTATTCTGTGACCCTTCCACGCTAAGCCAGTGACTCAGCGTAATGCTGATGTGATGCATTGAGTTCTGGCACATTTGTCCCTCATAATCTTCCCACACTGTGTGGACGGGATCCATGAGAGAGAACAGGATTCCCAAGGCCCTGTCTTTGGAAACAAAGGTCCTGTGTTTGGATAGGAGATGGTAGGTGAATCTGGGGAGTCCTGTGTTTGCGGGTTGGTCAGTCTGATCATCTCAGGGTTCCAGGGCCTCACAGAAGCTGGTGAGATGGGAGCTGGCAGACTCAGCAGAGAATCCTGGGCCCATGCCCAAGGCCAATTTGAATCAGAAACCTGGCTTTGGTATTTATCACAAGCAGCGTATACTTCTAGAAACCAAATATCTGTACTTTTATCCAGAAAGACATTGAATTTCCTAGCATTAGAGTATCTGAGAGACTCATCCAAATGGCAATTCCTTCTAGAACTTTCTAAGCTTGACCTCTGTATATCACAGCATTGTAGGAAGAGCTGAGACAAACAGCAAATGCTGTCTCTTCCCATCAGTCACAGATCACAGGCCAGCTCCACAGTCTACACATGAGCAGCCTGAAGCAATTAAAGATGAGAGAGAAATGGTCTTCATATTTTAAAATGCTCACGCCTTTCAACCCTGTAGCTCCATGCTGGTTATCTCATTCTCTTTCTGTCTCTATCACACACAGGAAATTATGTATGTTTAAGGATGTTTATTGCAATAGCAACTAATAGAAAAAGATTGTAAATTAACTTGAATACTCATTGGTAGGAGACTAGCCCAAATTATGATACACCTATACAATGGAAAATTATGTGGTTGTTGGAAAGTAATAAGGCAGCTCTCTCTGTTACTGGTAAGGAATCATTTCTATGAAAGTAAATAAACATATATATTTAATTTTTAAAAGAAAGCAGGGTACAAAAGGGCCTTATAAGGCTATCATTTGTGTGAAAAGTATGACTATATACATAGAAGCTTTTAAATGCTTAGACTCCCTGTGGAAGGCTCCTTGGAACCTGGGAACAGAAGCAGTAGCTTCTGGAAACGGGGCCGGGGAGCAGATGTAGGAGGGAGGACGACTTTTCCCTGTATGCTCTTTTGCTCCTTTGGATGATGTCAATGTGTGAAGTAATGGTTTTTATTTTAAGATTATAAAAAAAAAAAAAAAAAAAAGTCAGGAAGGCAGGCTGCTTTTCCAAAACAGGAAGCAGTATTTGCATTTAATCCAGGTGGGGAGAGTTAGGGATCATCCCTCCAGACTCTCTGCCTCCTTCCCTTCTTACGCTTCATGACATCATGCTTCATTTCAGTGCCCTGTCACAGCCTGCTGACCTTCCCGCCTGACCCCTTATTTCATGCTGGTTCTGGCTCATGTGGGCAGCCCCCCTCTGAGACCTGGGAGGCTGGTTCTCTGACTGCATTGCCCTCTCCACAAGTGAGCTGCTTTTGGGTCTGTGGCACTAATCCTGCCCCCAGGGCAATCCTGTAAATTACAGGGCACAAATGACCCTTTCGTAACCTGAGGTTTCTGTTCTTCCTCTGACCTCATCCTCAGTCCCTGACCATGGACCCATTTCCTTGTGAGTCCTATGATTCCCTTTCTGTACTTTCAATTATTTAAATCTCTGACTCTTCCCCCCACTGAGCTCCCCATCCTTATCATTCTCCCGTGTCTGATCACAAATCCCCCCAGATCACTCTTTGAGAGGATCAAAGAGTACTCTTTCAGGTAAGAGGCTACAATAAAGGACCCCTAAGATCCTCCCAGTTCCAATAAGGCCATGCTGGACCTTAACTTTGCTTCTTCTGCCCTTGGTTCCAACTTCATGGGTCTGGGAACTACATACCCTTTGATCACCTGCTGGAAAGAGTCCACATTAGGGGCACAGAGACATTGGTTTGAATCCTTGCTCCTTTGGTTACCAGCAGTATGGTCCTGGGCAAATTCCCTTCACCTCATTGAGCTTTAGCACTCTTTCTGAAAGATGGATGTAAGAATGCTTACTTCATAGGGTAGCAATGAGGATGAATTGAGACTTGTTATGTAAAGGGTATACCCAAGCCTTGCTCAGAGGTGGTGCTTAGTAAATGGTGTTATCTCCCCCTGCACATTCTCCAACCTCACTCTGCCAACTTCATTCCATGAAGAGTAGGCCACATACTCTCAATTGGCACATGCAAGAACACCTGCAGTGAGCTATCTATATACGAATTGGCTACACAGAGATGCACAGAAACACATCCATGAGACCCAATGTTCCCAGGTCGAGTTTCATCGGTTTTTCTGGAAAGAAAGATTTCAGTTAAGAGTGGATAGAAAATGCAGGAAGGGTTGATTTCATGAAATGAAAGTATGAAAGAAGAGACCCAGCAACAGAGCCCGAGCCAGGAAGCTGTGGAAGACCCTGCACCATATTCTTGTGTTCTTGCTTAGAGGATTCCAGGCAAGTCATGAAATTTAGTAAAAGAATAGCAAAGTTTACTCAAAGGGATAGGAAAAGGGGACACTCTCAAGGGACTGAGTGAGACCTCTCAGAAAGCAGGACAATGGCCTTTACCAAGTCAGAGGTTTTAAAGAATTTCTGGGTCCCATAGTTCTTGCTTCAATTTCTTATACCCCCTTAATCTGCTTATTACCTTTTGTATGGCCCTCGGCAAATTTGTGTCAGGTTCTGGGATGTCCTGGTCACACGGAGTGATTTATGCTTCTACTGTCCACATCTCTTGACTGAAATCTTTCTTTCCAGAAGAACTGAGGAAACTCCACCTGGGAGCATTGGGACACATGAATGTGATTCTGTGCCTCTCTGTGCAGCAAATTTATAAATAGATAGCTCACAGAAGGTGTTCCTGCATATGCTAGTAAAAGTATGTGGCCTAGTCTCCACATGGCATAATTTTAGTGATAAGGGAGGGTCCGGGCCACCTGGTAGGGTGTGACATGATCTTGAAGCAATCTTTTTCTTAATGGGATATAATTAATTATGGCTGGGGGAGGTTTTGATGTAGCAGAGCCCCACCCTCCAGGTGCTTGCCTGTACAAAAAAGCCCTCTGGTTTTCATTCACCCTTCAGTGTCCCTTCCCTGCTCAGACGTTCACTGCTGACTAGAGAAAGTACATGTTTTCATTAGCTTTGCATTTCTGTGACCAAAATGTCCTACAAGAACAACTTAGAGGAGGGGAAGTGTATTGGGGGCTGACGGTTTCAGAGATCTCGATCCACAGACAGCCAACTCCATTGCTCTGGTCCCCAGGTGAGACAGAACATCATGGCAGAGGGGCCTGGCAGAGGAAATGCTCAGTTTATGACAACAAGGAAGTTGGAGGCACAGGAACGATGTACCCTTCCAGGACACACCTGCAGCGACCACCTGCTCCAGCCATGCCCCAACAGCCAATAGTCACAACCCAGTGACTCAAACCAGGATGGACTGATATGGTTACAGCTATCATAACCTAATGGTCATGGTGACCTAACTATGTTACCTCTGACTATATCTGCATTAATACAGGAGATTTGGGGGGACACCTCATATCCAAACCATAACAGTACCCTCCTTGGAGAAGATGGATTGGACTATCCTAAGGGAGGAAGTGGCCTTGTGTGTTCTGTGTTTCACATTTTTCTGGCCTGCTCGGGATCCTCCCATTCTGTGAATTATTTATTTGGGGTGGTCACCATGGTTTCCTGCCCTGGCTTAGTGCCTCAGTGCTCAGGCATATGTTTCAAAGTTAGAAAGTCCTTAGGCTGGTTACCCCCCCCCCCACACTTTTTTAGTTTGAAGAAGATAGCATCTGACCTTGAAGAAGACAGTTTATGGGTGGGGTTTTGCATCACCAAAGTGGAGTCATCTTTTGTCACTGAAAGTGGAGCAAGGCCTATTCTCTCTCCCTCATCCCTCTGCTGAGTCTGTCAACCTACTCTAACACCAAGAAATAAGAATTTTTATTTTTTTTACAAAAGGGAAAAAAATTAAAAAGAGGAAAAGCAAGTACAGAAAAAGAGAGGAATAAGTAGGTAGTTGAGGAAATAGATAGCTGAGAAGTCAAAGTAGAAGGCAGGGGAGTTTACGGGCACGGTAAGCAATCAGAACTCTAATTGACAAGAAGCTCACTCCATGACAGTTTGGTAAGTACAAGTTATTTACAACCCAATTTGTGAACTTGTCCCATCCAGGATAACAGAAGATGTGGAGGATGAATAGGAGTAGACCATAGAGAGAGAGGTTTGTGGCCCTGTATGGCCTACTGGGAGCTGACCCTGAGCTGAAGGAGTTAAGCACATCCATGTCACCTCAGATTCTAGAAGGACAAATCACCAGAGGTAGGAATATATATGGGAAAAAGAAAAAATGGGGAGAATGTACAGATAAATAATGGAGTATAGTACATAAGGAAACCCATTCACATCTCAGAATAGCTTAAGGCCTCCTAAATTGTCTCCCTAATGTTTTACCATATGACAGACTGAAGTGATTTTTGAAATCCAAAATCATTACTTGAAATCCAATAGGTGACTCTCACTTCAAGTACTAACCTCCTTAGTAGGACCAGCCCAGCCTTCTTATCATAAGAAATCATAGAACTGATCAAAACGTATGACCCAACTCTTTTCAGAAAATGGACAACAGGCAGGGCAAGAGTAAAGTCCGAGAGAAAGAATTTTCATAGGTGCACCCTCAGGATCACTCTAGAGACAATTCTAGAATTGTTGGGCAGAAGGTTAAAGTCCACTCAAAATCAAGCAGTTTTTTGTTTGTTTGTTTGTTTTTAGCTGAGGAATCAGATTTTTTAGTTTGGGGCAGCTGAAGTTACTGAAATCTGAAGGGGCATTGGAGAAGAGAAAGATATGTATGGTAGGGACCCAAGAGTTGTGTTTGGGTCATCCTTAGGCTTTAGACAGGAGCTGAGCTGCACATACACAGGGAAAGACTAGAGAGAGAGGGGGTGGGGGTTGGTAAGGGTTGAGAAATGAGCAGCATATATCAAGATGTCCTGGGGATATTTGAAATCCAAACCAAGCAGAATGGAGAAAATGTCATTAACACCTTGTTAGGATTGTAGGCATCAGGCTGAAATATCAGGGAAACCAAAAACTGCACCCTAGAGTAAGGACTATCATCTACCCCAAACAAACAAACCAAGCTCTGAAAATAAAAAGAAAAATCTAAGAGTTAGAATTAAAGTTTGTAGGTTGAGTGCCATGAAGTTAGAGGACATGGAAAATTCCCTGACCTTTTCACAGACTTTCCATGGCATAAAATAAAGCCAAGATAAATTCTAGAGGATCAGCTAGTTATTGAACAAAAATTAACATTGTCTTCAGGGAAAAAGAAAAGATCTCATCGTTTCTAAAATATATTATTGGTTATGTCCAATAGAGAATCAAAGATTACTAAACATGAAAAAAACTCAGAAAAATGTGATCTATTGTCAAGAAGTTAAAAAAAAAAGCATTAAAAACAAATCCAGATGTGATCCAACTGTTAGCAGACTAAAACTATGATAATAAATACTTTCAAAGAACTAAAGGAAAAATTTGTTGATAATGCGTGACAAATAGGGAATCTCAGTAGAGAAACAAGTTATAAAAACTCTATAAGAATTCTAAAACTCGGGGTGGGGTTGTGGCTCACCTAGCACATGAGAGGCCCTGGGTTTGAACCTCAGCACCACGTAAAAATAAATAAATAAAATAAAGGCATTATGTCCAACCACAACTAAAAAATTATAAAAAAAAAGAATTCTAAACTCAAATTTACAATAATTGGTTATTCACTGTTTTCACTGGATGAATTTAACAGCACACTGGAAATGGAAAAAGAAAAATTTAGTATGATTAAAAATAGATTAATAGAAATTAGCCAAATCAAAGAATTAAAAAAATAGAGCATCAAGATAAGCAGAATTTCAGACATATGGGAGAATATCAAATGCTCTTATATATGTGAAATTGAACACTCAGAAAAAAAAAAAAAAACTTGAGGATAAACAGAAAGAAAAATCAGACCTATTCATTTACTACTTAAGCTGCTCAAAACTAGGGATAAAAAGAAAATATTTTAAATAACCAGAAAATAAAAGACATATAACATACAGAAGAACAATGATATTAAAAACCACTGGCTTTTATCAGTACCAGTGGCGACCAGAAACAATGGAATAGGATATGTGAAACTTTAGAAGAAAAATGCTGTCAACATAGAATTTTTTTAAAAAAATATATATGTATTTTAGTTGTTGATGGACCTTTATTTTACTCATTTATTTTTATGTGGTGCTGAGAATTGAACCCAGTGCCTCACACATACTAGGTGAGCACTCTATACTGAGCCACAACCACAGCCCTCAACATAAAATTTTATATCCAGTGAAAACCTCCCTCAAAAATGAGGGGGAAACAAAGACATTTCCAGAAAAATGAAAACTCATAAAATTTCTAGCCAGCACTCTGCACTATAAAAATTGTAAAGGTTATTCTTCATGTTTACAAAAAATGTCAAAAACTTAGATGTACAGGAATGGAGAGCATCAGAAGTGATAAGTAAATATTAAAATGCATAGACTTTAGGACTGGGAATGTAGTTAAGAGGTAGATAGAGTGCATACATGAGGCTCTAGGTTCAACCCCCACCAAATAAATAAATAAAATGTATGGGTTTTTTTTTTTTTTTTTTTTTTGCATTTTCTTAAAAGACAGCTGACTACTTAAGGCAAGATAATAAGATTGTAGTGGGAGATATAATGTATACAAACGATAAGACAACAAGACTACCATGTGCAAGGGAAAGTCTATAACTGAAATTATGCTGTTCTAAGGTTATTCCACCATCAAGTGGGATATGTGAAGTGGGAAGGAGAAAGTGAGAAGTTGGGGTTCAAAGCTTATTCTAAATAGACTTTTGTGTGTGTGTGTGGTGCTGGGGATTGAACCCAAGGCCTTGTGCTTTCAAGACAAACACTCTACCAACTGAGCTATATCCCCAGCCCCTAAACAGACTTCTATAATGTACAAATACAGACCCTAAAGCAAGCCCTAAAACACAATAATAACTTGTATAGCTAAGAGGTCAATAGAAAAAAAAAGTAAAGGGAAATATTTAAAACTACACAAATATTTAAAACTACACAATTAACCCATGAAAAGGCAGAAAAGGAACAATAGAAGAAAATAGAAAAGAGAAGGAACAATGGAAAATAAATACAAGATGGTAGACTTAAGCCCTACTATATCAATAGTTGTATTAAATAGTGAAGGACTAAACTCTCTAAAATCCATAGATTATCAGAATATATATATACATATATATATATATATATATATATATATATATATATATATATATATTTAAATGCCCAACTCTATACTATGTATAGTAAGTGCACTTCAAATATAAAGATACCATGCAAATAGTATGCCTAAGAAAGCTGGTATGACTATATTAGTAACAGATAAAATAGATTTCAAGTCAAGAAGCTTTTAAAGAGATAAAGGGGGGGGGGGGGGGTGTCAAAACTATGAAAAAAAGGCAAATCACCAAAAGACATAACAATGTTACCCAAGAATAAACTTAGTAACAGAGCTTCATAATTCATGAAGCAAAAATGATGAAACCAAATAAATAAATAACCCCAAAGTCATAGTTGGGTATTTTTACCTGTCTCTCAGTAGTTGATAGAACACATAAATGAATAAGACCAGTAAGTACATAGAAGATCTGGACAAACTTGAACTAGTTGATACAAAAATTATATTGAACTAATGTATACTAATCAATTGATTATGATAATTAATTATAATTATAGAACAATACACCAAAAACAGCCTAACAAATATTTGTTGCAAATATTGATCTTCATCAAGATAGAACACATCTTGGTTCATTAAATTGTCGCTAAAGTCAATAGTTTGGAATCTTATAAGTTTTATAATTACAATGGAATTAACTTATAATTCCATAAAAGTATATAGAAAAACATATATAGAAAATCTCCAAAATGAAGAATTGAACCAAGTGCCTCACACATACTAGGTGAGCACGGTTAATTTGGTATCATACTACTATCACAACATCTGGGTCAAAGAAGTTATATAGGTTTAACATTCAAAAACCAATCAATGTAATTCACCACACTAATAGAATAATGGAGGAAATTTCTATAAGCATTTCAATAGAAAATCACTTGACAGAATTCAATAGCCTTTCATGTCTTTAAAAAGTAACTCTCAAAAAAAAGTAACCCTCAACAAATTATAAACAGAAGGAGGCTTTCACAACTTAGCAAAGTGCAACAATATAGAGCTAATCACATATTTAAAGGTGAAAGATTAAATGTTTTTCCTCCAAAATAAAAAATGAAGAAATGCTATCATCGCTCACCACCATATTCAATATTTTACTGGAAGTTCTTCCCAGTAAAATAAATAAATAAATAAATATTGGAGAAGAAGATATAAAGCTATTGTATGTGTGTGTGTGTGTGTGTGTGTGTGTGGTGTTGGGGATTGAAACCAGGGCCTTGTGCATGCAAGTTAAGCACTCTACCAACTGAGCTATATCCCCAGCCCATAAAGCTATCTTTATTCACAGATAACATAGATATTTATATAGAAAATCAAAAAGAGTCTCCCAGAAAATCATTATTAATAAGTGAATTTACTGACATCACAATATAGGATAATATACAAAAATTCTTTGCTTTCTACATAATAAAAGAACAAATTGAAAATGTAAATTTAAATGACCATCTAGCAAATATAAAACATTCAGAAATTAATTTTATGAAGGGTATGTATGATTTTTATATTACAAACTATATAAACATTGTTAAGAGACATTTTTAAAATCTTAATAAATGGATGTATATATCATGTTCATGCACAAGAAGACAGTATTTTTGACACATCTATTCTCCCTATATGCATCTATAGAGTTTACACATTCACAATTGAAATACCAGAAGGCAAGTTTTTTTCATAGAAATCGACAAACCTGATTCTGAAAACTGAAGGAACTCAGAAAACTAACAGAATTTTGAAGAAAAGTTCCGTTAAAGAAAGATAGTGATATAAAGACAGACAAATACATCAATTGAACCAAACAGAGAATCCAGAAATTGATCTACACATATAAACTGTCAGTTGATTTTCCTCCAAGGTACCAAGAATTTCAATAAGGAAAGAAAAATCTTTTCAACCAGTGATTATTTTTCTATGTGAAAAAATAAACCTTGATATTACTACATGCCATATGTAAGATTTTATCTGATATGGATCAGAGACCTAAATATAAGAACTGAATCTATAAAAGTTCTAAAAGGAAACATAAAAAATCATTTTTTATGATTTCATAGTAGGTAACGATTTCTTGTTATATGAAAGTTACAAACCATAAAGTAAAAATCTCAATAAATTGGGGTTTACCAAAATTAAAACCCTCTTTTTTTTCAAAACATTCCTTTAAGAAAATTTTTTTAAAAATCACAGACTGGGATAAAAACAATTTATATATATATATATATATATATATATATATATATATATATATATATATCAGACTTGCATTTAGGATCTATTAAAGGAATGTTAACTAAATAAAAAAAGACATGTAGTTCAATTCAATTTAGAAATCAGTAAAAGATCTGAAGAGAGATTTTGCAGCAGAAGAAAGTATATGAATGATATGTAAACTCATGAAAAACTGTTCAACTTCATTAATCATCAAAGAAATGAAAATTAAAGTACCCTGAGCTATTTCTAGAGTGGCTAAAAATTTTTAAACTGACAATATCAAATGTTGGTGAGGATGTGGAGAAACTGGAACTCTCACGCATTGAGGGTGAGACTGTAAGATGGTACAACCAGTTTGGAAAATTTAGGCAATTTCCTATAAATTTGAATATATTCTTAACTTCTGATCCAGCAAATCTGCATATAGGTATTGACTTAAGAGAAATGAAAACATACCTACTCCAAGATTTATATTTAATATTTATAACAATATTATTCATAAGAACAAAAATCTGGAAACAAAATCAATGGTGAATGGGTAAACAAATTGTGGAAAATCCATATTCTCAGGGTTTTTTTAAAGGAAGAAATTATTGATACACCTTGGGTGAGCCAAACCTCAAAAACATGTTGATCAAAGGAAGTCAGACTCAAGAATATAGACTATATGAGTCCATAAGATGAAGTTCTCAAAAAGGTAAAATGAATCTATAGTTTTAGAAACCAGATAAGTGGTTACCTGGGTTGGGAAAGTTAGGATGGGACAGACTATTAAAAAAGAACTAGGGAAGTTTCTGTAGTGATGAAGATATTTTGAATGGTGTTATCAGTTGCATGGGTGTATACATATGTCAAAATTTATCAAATTGTACATTGAAAGATGAACATTATATTGCATAGAAATTATGCCTCAATACAGTTGTTATGGTTTGTATATGAAGTGTCCCCAAAAGTTCATGATTAGAAGAGCTGTAACCTGATCAGTGGATTAATCCATTTGATGGATGTATAATTTGAAAGAACTACTGTGCTGGGTGGTAATTTTGGTTTGGTAGGGCATGGCTGGAAGAGGTGGGTGACTAGGGACATGCCCTTGAGGATTATATCTTGTTCCCTTGGCTCCTCCCTCTCTCTATGTCATGGCCACCACTATGCCCTTCCACCATGATGCTCTGCCTCATCTTGGGCCCAGAGCAGTGGAGTTGGCCTATCATAAACTGAAACTCTGAAACCATGAGCCAACTTTTCCTCCTCTAAGTAGTTCTTGTCAGGTATTTTGGTCACAGTTGATGAAAGCTGGCTAACACAACTGATTTTTTAAAATCCACGCCCATAGGCCCTCCAACAATTGAGAATTGTTGTCACTAAGGCGATATATTTCCAGGATCCCCTTCCAAGCGCTGCATCTTATCTCTCCTTCGGTCTTACCTGTCCACCCTCTGATACATGGCATCACATATCTGTGGCTCCTAGATCAGAAGCTGCTTGGCTCTGGGGCTGAGGTGATCAGCTGTCCGAGTTGGCCCAGAGCTGGGTGGTTTCCAGGGCTTCCTGACACATGGGATGTTCAGTGCTAAATCTGGGAGAGCCCAGGGCAAACAGGGACCTTGTGCTACTTATCTCCCAGGCTTAGCACTCTATCAGGCAGGTGGTGTGTGCTCAGTAAATGTTTGCTGAAAGCCTGGAATAAACATCACATTTCTTCTGTTTGGTGGCCCCATGCAAACTGGGGCCAAAGAGAGAAAGCCAAAGGCAGTGGCTGACCAGAGCTCACTCAAGGCCTGCCCAGGGCTCCATTCTCACCACTGCTTGGTGCTCTGGGGGGGCAGATCGGCTGCTGACATCAAGCCCTATTTCAGTTTTGGGGAGCAGCCAGTCTTCCAGAGCCCCATCTCCAGGAGGCCCCCTCCCACTGCCTGGCCTGCCACTTCCTGCTCTGGTGAAGTCATACGACCCAAGAGACCCACAGCTTCCTCTCTCTCCACACCTCCCAAGCCAGCTGCCCAGTGCTGGCCGGGATGGGAGCTGACCTTTCAGGGGCAGTTTGCTCGGAAAGTGCCTTTAAGTAAACAAAAACAGCCTCAGCTCTGCCAGGTCCAACTTGTTTTCTCCCTCCCTCCCGCAGGTCCCGGGTAGAAAAATAACCCGTGGGAGGGAGGAGAGAGGCACAGAGGAGTGACCTCGCCTCCCTCAACCTTGGGCCTTTGTCCTCTCAGATCTGTCCCTCAGGGCCTCCTTTGTCAGAACTCAGTTTTCAGCGGGGAGAGGGGACAGGACAAGAAAGCGGTGGCTTCAAACAATGCCACTGTGTCTGGCAGCAGAGCTGCTTGCTTGACCTGATTAGGCTCAGTGAGGGGGCAGGGAGCCAGGCGGGCTGAGAAGCTCTGTCCTCCCTCGTGCCCGCCCAGCTGGCTGTTCCTCCTTGTATCTCTGCCAGCACCTCCTCTTGGGTGAAAGGCTGTTTGGTCTCATTTCCACAGGGGCACGATGGCCTCTCCTCTCCGCCTGCAGGAACACTGGGACTGCCCGTCTTCCTCTCCCTCTTGTCTTTTCTTCCCACCAACCAGCTCCCAAACAGAGTGTTTTTCACACTTGCAGCTCTCCCTCCTCAGGCCCTGCCAGGCCCCGAGCTGGCCCAGGAGTCCAGCTGGCATCCATATGAAAGCCCTTCCTGCAGAGAGCCGGCCGCCCGGAGCTGAGAGCCTCAAGGTTGCCCACACCCACAGCCTGGCCCAGGGTCCCTCAACCCTGGGCCATGAAACCCGACCAGGAGGCTCCAAGAGAAAAACAGCCCTGAGCCATGTGGGAGGGGAGCCTCCCATTTCTGCCCCCCATGTCAGGCCCAGGGAGGGTGGAACTCTTCAGACAGGCGCCCGCACCTGTGCCTGGCAGAGGACAAGGGGATGTGGGGAAAGTGCTGGGGGCAGCACTTTGGGTTTGTTGGTGCAGGTGGAGGGAGAGCATGCATTGCATTTTCCAAGGTTTTGGCAGAAACTGTGAAAGCTGAGAAGCCAGGGGTGAGGCCCATGGGGACAGGAGGGGTGGTGGCTGGGTGGGCCCAGAATCCAGATCTAATTCTCAAAATGGTGGTGAAAGGCAACAGGCAGGGGCTTCCCGAAGAGAAAAATCTGGTCTCTCAGACTGAAATGGGCATGGTCACCAAGTGGCCCAGGCAGGCCCTGCAGTCCTGGGAAACTGAGACCAGAGGGGGGGATTCACCAAGGTCACACGGCTGAATCCAGGTGGAGTTTGAAGTACACACCTAGGAGTCCTGACTTCCAAAGATGCCCCTAGATCTTGAAGACTCTTAGACAGAAATCTGGGCCACTATATACCAAATGTCAATGATATGATTATGAGTAACTTAAATTCTAAATTTTGTGTTTTGGTTTTTGCTTAACTGTGATTTCTATTTTTTTTTTTTTTTCTTACAATGAGCAAGGATGACTTGTGTAAAAATAAATGTAAAAGAAAACAAGAGCTTTGATGAAACGGCACACTACGGTGTTCAGCAGAGTGAGGGGCTGGACCTAAGTCCTGGACAAATGAAGGCTCGGCATTATTAGCCCAAGGTGAGAAGTAGGAAGAGGAAGCAGAAGAAAGGAAAAGGGAGAAAGGGGAATATCCAGAATGAGGAAGAAATCAAAGCAAAAGGAAAAGAAAGGAAAGAGGGAGGGAGAAAGAACGGGGATGTGAAGTGTGAATGGCTGATTCCTGGGGCTCAGTGCTGCCTCTCAACAACAGAACAGTATGACTCAGCACTCCTCTCAGCACTGGTGGCTCTCCTGGGGCCACTGTCAAAGACCTGGGCTAGGGTGGACTAGAGGGAAGCTCCCCAACCAGTTGTGGTTCCAGCACCGCTGCTGGGGTTGGTTTGTAGGTATGGCGTCTAGGGCTCTCCACCCTCTGTCTCTCTCTCACTTTCTCATCTCTGAGTTTCTTCCTCTCTGATACACACACACACACACACACACACACACAGCCAGAAGACACTGGGCTACTGTGTTCAGAAGGATGTTCACTCCTATTCAGAAGTGTGTGCTTCCATTCACAGTAGCCAAACTACTGTCCTTCAATGGATGAATGGATAAAGAAAACGCGTGGTATAGGGCTGGGGCTGGGGCTCAGTGGTAGAGCGCTCGCCTAGCACATGGCCTAGCACATGGGAGGACCTGGGTTTGATCCTCAGGATCACATAACAGTAAATAGATAAAATAAAGATACTGTGTCCAACTACAACTTAAAAAATGAATATTAAAAAAAAAAGAAAATGTGGGATATACACACGTGGGATTTTATTCATCCATAAAGAAAAATTAAATAGTATCATTTGCAGGAAAATAATGGATAAAACTTGAGCCATTATGTTAAATGAAATAAGCCAAACTCAGAAGATCAAGGGTCCTACCTTTTCTTTCATATGTGGAGAGAAAAAGGAAAAGAAAGATGGAGGGGGGGCGGTTCTCATGAAAATCAAAAGGAGATCAGTAGTAGAGGAAAGGGAACAAGAGGTTGGAGGCGGGAGGGAAAGGGGAAATACTGGGGAAGGATACTGGCCCAAATATATGGTTATATTATGTGCATGCACAAATAGGTAACAACGGAATCTCGCCTATGTACAGCTATAAGGCACCAATGAAAAAATATGGGGAAAAAAAAAGTGAATGCTCTTCTTGTCCCTTTCCTGAGGGAGGGGATCTTGCTGCCAGTGCCCCACAGATTCATCAAACCATCCTCAGGGACATCATGTTTTCTGAGGGGATGTTCACTTCCAAAGCTGCAAAATGATCTAAGCTTCCAGCTCTGACTTCTCCCCAGAGGGCAGTATCCTATGAATTTGGCCAGAACGGAACTCACTCCCCTGCTCATTAAGGGAGCAGCTAGTTAGGGTGCCAATTAGTGAGGGCTTCCTCACACTTTCCACCCCGCAGCCCCCATAAAACTCCTCACCATCTGGGTGCCAGGGGCAGAGAAAATGAGTGCTCTGAGGAGGGAGGAGGAGGAAGAGGAAGAGGAGGAGGAGGAGGAGGAGGAGGAGGAGGAGGAGGAGGGGCAGTCTAAGCAGCCTGACCCCCTCCGGCCTCCCTCTGGACTGGTGTCTTTTGTCACAGGGCATATGGCTGCAAGGGGTGGGGAGGTCAGGGAGGGCGTGGTCCTCTGCAAGACCTTGGCAGACCCAGGTGGGACCAGCCGGATAATTTAAACTTCTCTGGTGAGGGGCCAAGGTCAACCTCTCTGACTCAGAGGTCAGGGACTAGGAGAGTAAACGCAGCTTTAAAGATGAAGTGCCCACCACCAAAGAGACCCGCAGACATGGGAGCCAGAGGAACCTTGGTTCAGATCACAGCTAGGTGACCTTGGATTATTTGCTTGGCCTCTTCAAGTCTCAAATTTTGCATGTGAACATGGGAATGTGTTCATGTATTCATATATACATTTGTTTAACAAACATTTATTGAGTGCTTACTCTGTGTCAGGCACTGTGCTAGGCACTGGGGATACACTAGTGATCAAACTATTGTCCTTGAAGGATATGGAAAATAAGTCCAAGGACATTTTCCCTAAGCTTTTGTCATTTAAAATCCCTCAGCCAGAGGAAGGAACACAGAAGGAACTGGTAACTGACGCCCCCTACCATGGGTCACCTGACCCAATACAATAAGCCCCAGGAAATTTCCTATTCGCTTTCCTGTCCTACCCTAATGAATCAGTGGGACCCCAATACAATGAACTCCAGAAATTGCCTTCCAGTCCTACCCTAAACGAAGCCAATGTAACCCAGACCCCTTGCTGCAGCCCACCACCATTTTCTGCCCCCAAAATAAGCCACACAAGGGTTCCACCAATTAGCTCCGCTGCTAAATACTGAATAAAGAAAAGCTTGCTGATCCGGGGTTTGCTTCCTATCTCTCACCTTCCTCGTGTGTGTGTGTGTGTGTGTGTGTGTGTGTGTGTGTGATTTGTCCTAACAGTTGCTGCTGTGAAAGAGCTTGTAGCTCAGGACAAGTTGAAAGGCGATTCTAAAAGAGAATAAGAAGGGCCACCCTTAGAGTGCTCCCTGGGCAGCACAGGAGCACCAACTACTCTTGGGGCCAGGAAAATATTTGCAGAAGAAGTGAAATCTACGTGGAGATTTGCAGCATAGCCATCAGAAGTTCCTGAGAGGGCAAAGCAAAGGCAATACTGCATAGGGCTGGTGGTCAGCGAGAGCAAGGCTTGAGGAGGAGATCATCAGTCGGAGAAGGACCGTGTGCTGTGGGGAGGAGAAGAAGGAAGTGGAGTCCTGAGCATGGAGGGCTCTTGAGCCAGGCAGGAGCTTAGGGTCTCCTCTTGAATGGAGCTTTCCTGCAGCGGAATGAGATGGTGAGATTGTGTGGCTGTTGGGAGCACAACTGGTTGAGTAGAGAAGTACACAGAGGGTGAGACA
The DNA here is from genome assembly GCF_047511675.1 of Marmota flaviventris. NCBI lineage: Eukaryota > Metazoa > Chordata > Mammalia > Rodentia > Sciuridae > Marmota > Marmota flaviventris. The sequence goes on from NC_092500.1 coordinate 169,917,542, forward strand.
CTGTAGGTTGCTGAAGTGAAGGAATTAAGAAGAGATGGAGCTGCAGAGGGGAAGTGAAGGCAGAGAAGAAGCTAGTGGATAAAATGTGAGAGGAGATGCGAGGCAACAATGGAACTTGGGGACAGCTGCAGGGGAGGAAGAGGAGGCTTAGAGACAGGAGTGGTAGCTTAGCACTGAGCAAGAGATGTGCTAGTTGAGTGATCCCTTTAGGGAAAGGGCCAGTCTACCCCCACAGAGCTCTGAGAGGCTTGAATGGGAAACACCAGGCCAAGGGGGGGGGGGGCGCGGTGAGGTACTGGGAGAAACGAGGACCAGGATGGAAACCTGTCTGCCTGCAGAGTGCTAGCAGGGTGCCTGCTCCCCAGGCAGGAGGCAGAGTTTATTTTTAGGACTTAGGGCTTCAAGAAACAGTGAGAGTGAGATTTGGGGCTGGAAAGAAGTCATCCACTGAAAGTCTAGTCCTGGAGCGATCTGGCTTCCACCCCTTCCTCCTGACTATCCACTGACGGCCTTTCCCCAAGGTAGGCAAACAGGATTCATTTGAGAAACTGAAGAGTCTCCAAGTAATAAAACCTCCAGATAGAATCGCACTTTTCTTCATGATGAGGATACATACTGAGAAATGCATCGTTACTGAGAATCAGAGAAATGATTTCATTATTGTGCAAATAACATACACTTACACAAACCTAGATAATACACCCTACTATGCAACTAGGCGATACTGTGTGTGTGTGTGTGTGTGTGTGTGTGTGTGTGTTTGTGCTACAGCCTATTGCTCCTAGGGCCATGATGAAAAGAATAACACAAGATTAAATCCCGCACAAGAGAAAGCGATGACATTGAGCAATGCTGTAAGGGCTGGGGTAGAGCTTAGTTTTAGAGCACATTCTTAGCATGCATGAGGTCCTGAGTTCTATTTCCAGAATCAAAAATTTTTTAAAGATATACATGAGCTGTATGAGGCTATTGCCAATGTAACATGCCAGTTTTATGGTCAACTTTAAAAAAAAATAATTACATGGAGTATACTCTTTTTTTTAACCATACGATTTATTTTTATTTTTTTTTTAGTCATACATGACAGCAGAATGTATTTTGACATATAATACATACATAGAATGTACATACATCAATCATAATGTCTATTCTATTCTGCTGCCCTTCCTGTCCTCCCTACTCCTCCCCTCCTCTCCCATCCTTTCTTTCTATCCAATCTAATGTGACACACTTTTTTTTTCTTTTTCTCATCACAACATCATAAATGTATTCTGTATAACAATGAGGTTCTCCTTCCATCTTCTGTGCAACTCCCCTTCTCCCTCTTTTTCCCTCCCACCTCTCTTCCCTACTTAGTAGTAGTCTTCTTCTCATGCTCTTCCTCCCTATCCCATTTTGAGTCACCCCCCTTATATCAGAGAAGACATTCAGCATTTGTTTTTTAGGGAATGGCTAACTTCACTTAGCATAATCTGCTCTAATGCCATCCATTTGCCTGCAAATGCCATGATCTTGGTATTTTTTAGTGCTGAGTAATATTCCATTGTGTATAGATGCCACATTTTTTAATCCATTCATCTATTGAAGGGCATCTAGGTTGGTTCCACATTCTAGCTATTGTGAATTGTGCTGCTAGAGTATACTCTTAAATAATGATAAAAGTATTATAAATACATATACCAGTAATACAGCCATTTATTATCATTATCAAGTATTATGTGTACATATTGTATGTGCTGTATTTTTTAAGCCCACAGCACAGGTTTGTTTACACATATTTGTCACAAACACATGAGTAGTAACATACCACACTATGACGTTACAACAGTTGCAGGACCTCTAGGCAATGAAGAGTTTTCAGCTCATTGTAACTTTGTGAGACCACCATTGTATATACAGTCCATCACTGGCTGAAACGTTATTATGAGGCACATGACTGCCCTAATAAATCTTCCAAAGAAATGGCAGAGTCTCTCCTAGGTACCCCAAAGTGATAAGCAACACAGAACTTCCAACCAACTTTTGTAGTTTCCTATTCTTAAATATAAACAGACAACGAATCTCATGGGATCAATCAGAGAAATACCACAGGCCATAAAGTAAGAAGAAGCTGCTATGAAAAAGAAACAATCTTTTCACAAGAGGCATCCTTAGAAATTGATAAACTAGGGGCTGGAGTTGTAGCTCAGAGGTAGAGTACTTGCCTAGCACGTGTGAGGCCCTGGATTCGATCCTCAGCACCACATAAAAATAAATAAATAAAATAAAGATTTTGGGTCCATCTACAACTAAAAAATAAATTTAAAAAAAGAAATTTATAAACTAAAATGTTCAATGGAAAAATTAAAAGGCATTATCAAGGACATCTTCCAGAAAGTAGAAAATAAATGAAAAATGAAAGAAAAAAGATAATAAAGTTAGGGGATCAACTCAAGCGGTTCAATAATTTATTAGCAGAAAATCCAGAAAGGAGAGAAAATGGAAAAGAAGAAATTACCAAACAAATAATGTGAGAAAAATTTTCCAGGGGCTGGGCTTAAAACTCAGTGGTAGAGTAATCACCTAACACGTGCAAGGTGCTGGGTTCGAGCCTCAGCACCACATATAAATAAATAAATAAACAAATAAATAAAGGTGTTATATTCAACTACAACTAAAAAAAATTAAAAATTAAAAAATAAAGATATTGTGTCCATCTATAGCTAAAAAAAAATTTTTTTCTTAAATTTCTTTTCCAGAACTAAAGAATAGGTATCACTGGACTAAAAGAATCAGCCAAGATCCTGGCATGAGACATTTTAAAAGGTTTATATGTAAGAATTTGATCTTGAAATTCCAGAACACCAAGAATTTGACAGCTGCCAAAGACAGAACAAAGATAAAAAATATCCACACAAAGGAATAAGAATGGCATTGGACAGGTCCAGAGAAAATGCATCTTAAGTTTGTGAGAGTAAATTGTTTTCAAACTACATTTCTCTATCCAGTTAATTACCAGTCAAGTGTGAGAGCAGTCTGATTGACATTCAAAGGTTCAGAGAATGCACTTCCCATCAGCACTCTCCTAGGGAACTACGGGAGAATAGGTGCCAGAAAAATACAAGAGTAAACTCAGGTTGAAAAAGTCATGTATCCCCAGAAATGAGTTGCACGATGCAGAGGCATGGTAAAGAGGAGTCTCAGAGGATGCTCCACAGTGGACCTAGGGAGTAACCAGTCCAGAATAGAGAATAATGGAGGGCTCTGAAAGGCAGATCTAAAGAGAAAACATAGAGTGATGGCATAAATGGTTCAGTAGAATATGTGATGAAACTTCTAAAAAGAAGTATAGAAAATTACACAGGTTTAAAAAAAAACAACAACCAATAACTCAAGGAAAATAAAAAAGCTACACGGGAAAGGAAATGGAGTTATAGCATACTACTTGACTGTGCCCAAACAATATTGACAAAGCCTTACCGACGAAACCTTTTACTAATTTAAAGCAAAAAAAATAGTGAGTCAACTATATGGAGAGGCTGGAGAGATGACAGGTGGGAGAAGTGATAAGAAATCTAAACTTATATACTATTATGTCAAAAAACCATATGTCTAAAACTTGACATATCAAGAAAAAAGGCAGGAAAAAAAGTGTTTGTTTTTTGTATTATATAGAGAACTACCAAAAGAAATGAATGAAAATGGTTGTCTTGGTGGTGGGTAGGAGGCAGTTTTGGAACACGAGAAGACAGATGCTTATTGTTTTTCATTAAAAACAACATATCAATGTGATTTATAAAATTTTTTAGTTTAAATGTAAATAAAACAGCAAAAAATTAAAAAAAAAATGAGTTCCCATTCCCATTTTAGTGTGAGGAGGCCCTCAGCAGAGTAACCCTTTATTTCAGAGTCAGGAAAGGGAAAGAGAAAAGTCACTGGCATACGTCTATTACTGTCTGCTGGGAAGAGAGATGAAGTTGGCAAATGCCCAGCACAGATTACATCCTCAAAATGTTGACTGTGCCACCCTTGGCACTTCTCATAACTGTTTGCTTAACTAAATGAATACTGTCTTCAGAGAAAGACACAAGACCAGACAGCAACAGGCTCCAAAAACCTAAGTTGGAAGGAATTTAGTGACCCTCAGGTTGAGTTCCCAGTTTCTGAAGTGTGATCATTTCATCACCTGAGGACCTTTTATAAGAAAAGATCTGTAGACTACAAGCAAGACCTGAGGTCACATGGGCCCAGGAAGAGGGGTAATAAGCAGGCCAGGAAGTAGGAGTCAGGGTCCTGCCTCTTGCCCACAGTGTCCTGACCTCCATGCACTCACCTAGGCTCCCATAGCACTCTAGTTTTCTCTTCCACTGAGCCCATTGGGTCCTGGAGCTCCAACCAGTCTCCTCCTTGGATAACAGTATTGAAATTCAACACTGGGGCAGGGAGAGAGCTCAAGTTCCAGGAAAGCCAGCTTGGATTCACGACCCACCCTCAAATTTCCCCAAACCCACAGGAGCAGTAGTGTACCCTCGCCAGGCAGTCAGCTGCTTGGCTCCCCAAGGTGCCCTTCCATGACTAAACGCATGGGATGCTGGCCATGAGCTGGAGCCAGGAAATCCAGCTGCATCATGGGCCAGGCCCAGCCCACTGCCCGTGCAGGCTTCCAGCCAACTCTGATTCATATACACTTCATCACTTGGCCAAGTCCCACCCTCTCTCCCTTGTTCCATCCCTTCCTCCACAGTGCCCGCCCTGCAAGTGGCTGGCGACTGGCTGTTCTGCCCTAGGAACCAGGTGTCAGCATCCCAGGTCAGCAGATTGATAGTATTTGATTACAAAAAAACAAAGAGAGAGTTTTGTTGTTTTTGTTTTTTTTTTTTTTAATGTTTGAACAAATCCCCCATGTTCCCTTTCCCTATATTCTTCCTGCTTGGAGGCAAGAAAAATCCTCTTCAGGAGAAGGAATTGAAAATAAAAACAATATCGTTTTTATTTAGATACCATTTTGTATCTATAGACTTTGCTGCTTATATTATTTCAGATCTGTGACCCACACAACCACTCCTTAAATTTGTTACTGAAGACTCTAAGTCCCAGACCCTGCACTGCCACCTCATCAGTTCTTCTCTTGCTTCTTCTACCTTATTGGTGGGGAATGAGAAAGGTTGTCTGCAAAGGACTATTAATGTTGCCGAAAGCTCAGGCCTTGTCCGATGCCAATCTAATAACAAGGACACAGTTTTGAGAAAAAGGAAAAAGAAATTTTATTGCTTTGCTAGCAAAGGAGAAACACAGGGGACTCCTGTGCCAAAGGCTGATTGGGTCCATCAGCAGAAAGGAGGTGATTCAAAGGCTACATTCTATGTGTTCTCTGTTGCAGTTGTAATTCACTTGTTAATTTGGGAGATGCTCATTTCTGAGATCTTCTGGTACCATCCCCCAAATCTGGATTACTTCCTTCCTATGGTGGGTGTGTACTCAGGGACAGATTAATCTGCCTAGTGGGGAAGAAAAGTAATCCTGTTTCCCATGAGATTAGGGAAGGGGAGAAACTGGGGAGGAGCAGGGAGAGAGGAAGAGAAAGAAACGTGTCCAACTTAAAAATAAGCAAGGGTTATATTCAAAGCAGAAAGTGGGCCACTGTTACATTAGCACATCAAAGAGGAGCTCTAGCTCCTCAGAGACATGGGAGCTAGGCTAAGGAAGGCTCCAGGCCTGGAGCAAGGAGGCAGAAATCAAGAGGCCACAGTGATATCAGTGACATTTAAAAAGAACAAAAGTAAAGAGCAATGAGCCACTAAGTTCTGATTACTTGGACAAAAGAAAATTATCAGCCCCTGGCCACACTTCTTTCAGCTACACCATCGCCTTCTCCTCTTCCCAACACCACAAATGGATGATCTTGAAGAAGATCTACAAGAGCATCAAACAGTCAGGCTGTGCTAAAATTTTTCCCAAATCTACCTATCGCGTTGAGTTTTCTCTGAAGTCTCTTTGAATACAGAGGTTGCTCCTTCCTCTTTCTTTGGAATCATTATTTGTTGAAGAAACCAGGTCACTTTTCCTTTTTTTTCCTGAGCAGTCTTGCCGTGTTGCCCAGGCTGGTCTGGAATTCCTGTGCTCAGCCCCCTGAGCAGCCAGGGCAACAGGTGCACCACACAGCATCTGGATTCATTTTTCCTACAGCGTTCCACCTTCTGTATTTTAAAAACATGTTCCAGGGGCTGGGGATGTGGCTCAAGCGGTAGCGCGCTCGCCTGGCATGCGTGCGGCCCGGGTTCGATCCTCAGCACCACATACAAACAAAGATGTTGTGTCCGCCGAAAAACTAAAAAATAAATATTAAAATTTAAAAAAAAAAAAAAAAACATGTTCCACTGTCCCAGCATTTTCTATAAACTGATAGAGCTATAGATCAAACAAAGGAGTGATTTTTTTTTTCCTTGAGATGCTAGAGATTGAATCCAGGGCCTCAATCAAGCTCCACTAACCTACAGCCCCAGTTCTAATGTGATTTTGAGCAAAAATATTTCATCAAGTATAAGACAGGTCTATAGGTCTCTCTTTTCATGATGTCGGTGGACATTGATGATCACTGTCTAAGTCCATTAGCCCACAGGGGCTTTGCAAAATGGTGGCTGCAATGCTGCATCTTCATTCTCCAGGTGGGATTCCTCTAGAGAAGCCTTTCTGTTCAGATAATTATTACCTTCAGATACAGCTCCTATAGGAAAGGCAAATTGAATTATTGATCCTCTTCCTTTTTTTTTTTTTTTTCAGTTTTCACAATACTTTGGTTCCTTACTATATGATACCAAGATAATCTGTCAGCTAATTTTTATTGTTTTAAAAATAAATGCATGGGTTTTGACAATTTTGATGCATTTCAGTGCCGCAGTCTGGCTGGGCACAATTCACGAGCCACTTGTCAAGCAGGAACGAACTTTATTTTTAGAAACACACGCTGCACCATGCAGCTCTCCAGGAATTCCCTCAGAGCCCAACTGCCACCTCAGGCCTTTCCAGGGAGAGTCTCAACTGGCCTCTTCCCACTCTTGAGGCCGATTGGCTGGGTCGCATGGGCAGAGCCAAAAGAGTCCCCCAATGAGCAGCTCCTTGGTCTGAAAGGGCAGGGAAACAGCCCAATGAGCTTCACCACAGAGGAGCCAATCAGATGGAAGTTTGCTGGGGCCGCTGTGAGCCAATCAGCTGGAACTTTGCTGGGGCTGCTTTGGCTGTGGCTCTCAACATTTCAGTATGTTGCACTTGTTATTGCTGTCAAATAGTTCCATCTTGGGCTTTCTTCGGTTAGCTCCTGAAATCTTCTAAGCCAAACTCAGTTGTCTTTGACATTTCCCTTACTTTTAAAAATGATTAAGAAAAAAAATCTTGGATTATCTTGTATTTTTTTCATATCCTGGGTCTGGACTCTGATAGTTTGTAAAGAACCCTGAGTACTTTTGGTGGAGAATGGTGTTTCGGAACCAAGGTCTGAATACTGACTGGGCTTCTGGTTCTGAAGATTCTGTGTTCTCATGATCTCTCAGTGGACATAGCTAGGAGAATACACACACATACACATACCTATCTTTATATTTATTTCTATTTATTTATCTGTATATGGCAAACTATGAGTTCAATTCCAGTCCATACTACAAGGCCCATGCTGTATGTACAAAAGCCTTTTCCAATGGTTAGAAATATGACTCAAATTATTGCTAATTTGTTCAGTCCTCCCTAAATCTCTCAAAGCAGATGCCACTTCGTGTCCTTTATGGATTTTAATGTCAACTCTACTGGGGCTCTGACCTCTCATACAGGTGAAGCCTGAATTAGACAGGTAATCAGTGTAGAAAGGTAAATCCAGTCAGGTGGGATCAAGGAAGCCAATTTTGAGTCTGGGAAGTTGGAGACTGTCCCTGAGGGATTAAAATGTTAATTCCTTCAAGAGCCCTTCCTCCACCCTTATCAAGAACCTGCCCCTGCTCCAACCGGCTTCCAAGGTAACCTGTCCCAGGAATTTCCCCTCCCTACAGGGAGCTATAAGGTTGTTATAAAGTGTTCTTGGCTACTCCGTCCTGCCCTTCCCTTCAGCCCACCTGTTTCCCACCTTTTGGCCCTTCCACCGAGCATTCCTGGGCCTAGTCACCTAAGCAGGAAGGAGAAGGTTAAGGGGGAAAAGGCAGGAGAACAAAGGAAGCCTAGGACATATAAAAAGGGCAGAACACCCGCTCTTGGGATACCATGTTACCAGCTATGGCCCCCTTCTCCCTTGTGGGAGAAGTCTATGTTTTCCCTATTTAAATAAATAAATAAATAAACCTGCTTCATATGCTTGCCTCGGCATGCTTCTCTAATGTTCAAACTTCAACATGTGGGGAAGCAGGATTCATCATGGATAACTAGTGGTATCACTGGGTTGTCACCACTGACACCTGTGGTGACTCCCTGTGGACACCCTCCTTGTCCCACCCTCACTCCCATACCTAGTGTTAGGCTGCTTCTTGCCCACACAGGCTCTGAACCATGTGTTGGGCAGCCCAGCCCTCACAGGGACACCTTCTGAGCTCCAAGAACCCCATGTCCCTGACCCTCAGCATGGGTAGCTCCTTACTCAGCTTCAACCACTGGCTTTAGGACTGAAGGGAAAGGAAAAAAGATGAGGATGAAGAAGAAAAGCTACATTTTTTTTTCTAACAAAGAGAAAATACTTCTTGAGTATTTAAAATATTTCTAATTCAAAGTTAGAAATACATGATTTTGCAAATTCCGTAGCAGGTACTGGGGGGAGTTACTGGGATTTGAACTCAGGGGCTCTCCACCACTGAGTTACATTTTCAGCCCATTTTACTTTTTATTTTGAGACAGGGTCCCTCTAAGTTGCTGAGGGTGGTCTTGAATTTGTGATCCTCCTGCCTCATCCTTCCAGGTTGCTGGAATTACAGGCACATGCCACCAAAACTGGCTGTTTATCTTTGATTTGTGTTTTATCTTTTCTCTTAACCTAAAAATCTTGTCTGCTAACTATAAGGTCCTTGCTTAGCATCTGAAGGGCCATTTTAAGTGACAGCTGCCATTTTAAGGAAAAAGTTTTGCTTTCTCGCCCAAGGGCCTTTTTGAGAAAGGCTCACCACTGCCTCATACCAACCCAACCCTTAGCCACCTACATTAGGACCCTCCTGGATCTGATTTCCTGAACCTCACCCATAAAAGTCCCAGAACTCAAGCCTCTTTTGCCTCTCTCTCCCACAGAGAGATGGCCTTTATTTGTCACCACTAACAAATAAACTCTTGTGTGTATGTCTGCCTGGTCTCTGTCTTTCATTTCTCGCTTATCCATCTCTCATTCCTTACTTTCCCTTCACTACAACATGAAGATTATTACTTATTTGCTTTATCTCACTGTAATATTAGTAGTTTCAGAAAAGCAAAACGAATACTATTACAAACAATATAATTCATGAAAACAGTTCAAGATCTTTTTTAATTGTTTTTATCCTTAAAGTATAACCCACTAAAGATGTACAAGTTATTGTATTTTTAGGTCATTTAAAGTAATCACTCTCAGAATGATTAAGCCACCAATTCAAATTGTATTATGTTTGTTAGTTTCATTTTGATTTTGAATGTTAGGATGATTGGCAGAAGGAAGAGGAGATGAGTATAGTAGAGTGGAAACAGTATTCCAGAGGCTAGCTCAGGGTGCATGATATGAAAGTTCCTGAAGGATAGAGGGGGGGCTCCAGGAAGTTAGGAGAGGACCATCGAAGAGGACTCAAACCGTAAAACCCACAGAGCCCCTTTAGAAACGAACTTGGTCACACCTAGCAGTGCACATATGGACTTATCCTTTTGAAGCCAGATTTAAAATTAGGTAGTCAGTGTAGTTAGGTAAATCCAGGTCTAATATCGAGTGAAATCTAAAATGGAGACCATGCGCAGAATGACTCAGGGAAAACACAGGACAACTCATGGAATGTTAATGAAGTCCCTAAAAGGCCCTAGGCCAAAGTCCACCTCAAAGAAATGTTAATGAACAGCCCCCAGCAAAAAGGTGCTGACTCAGAAGTCCTTCCTGACCAGATTACTTCTTTGGCCCACCTGTGTCCCACCCCTGGGGCCTTCCCACCTATATTCCATCACTGAAAGAACTATAAAAAGGGGAGACAACATCCCTTCCACGGATTCCACCTCTTGGGTCCCCTTCTTCCTCTGGGAGAAGTCTTTTCTGCTGTCCTTTAATAAACTTCTAATTTCTACTCTGACCTTGCCTCGGCGTGCTTCTTTGGTGTTATTCTTCAACACTGGGGAAGCAAGGACTTGTCACCAGTCAACAGCGGTAACACTTTGGCCCAGCAAGCCAGCTTCTAGGAATCTATTCCAAAACCCAGTATAAATATGAAAAGATAGCTGTTCAAGGCAGTTTGATGTAGTACTATCTGTAATAGCAAAAGATTAGGGAAAATCCAAGTCCATCATGATGCAGGGAGAATCAAGAGGACCAAGGGGTCAGTATAAACCAAAGCTTGAGGAAGCAGAAACTAGGGGAACACACACACACACACACACACACACACACACACACAGAGAGATAGAGATAGAGATAGATCAATCTAATGAAGTCACGAGGCTAGACAGGAGGCCAGGCAGGAACCTTTGTCCATTTTAGTCACTAAAGTATCACAAACACCCAAAGTGGAGCTTGCACAGAGCAGGTTCTTGATAAGTACTTATCTACAAATAAATAAATTGACTAGGTGAGAAAGAAAAGATGACGCTGATAGACACAGCAACCAAGCATCAACAACAGAAACCCCATGTCATTGAAAGGGAACAAAGAAAAGACCAGGCCTTTCTTTCCTACGATGCTTAGTTGCAAGTCCCCTGAGATCCACAGATTTAAGCCAGGTGGACTTTTGTAAACTCTCCCTTGTCTTCCTGCCTCCTGGAATTATCAAAATCAGAGTATGTGGCCCAACTTCTAGCTTTTCTCTGTCCAACAGGTGAGAAATGATACGTTGGTGTAGGTTGAATTTGAATATCCTTATCATGTGCAAAGTCGATCATCTTTTTATACATTTAATGGTATAGAAGTTCATCGTTCCCAGGCACTGTAAGGTAAATGGTAAATCAGTTTCCCCCAGAGTCCCATCCAGGGTTCTATTCTACCCTCTTCTGCCCTCAAGTTTAGCTCAAACCTTGGGAAACAATGGGAGAACCTTTAGAAAGGAACTTGGTCACACCTACCAGTGCACATATGGACTTATCATTTGGCCCAGCAAGCCAACTTCTAGGAATCTATTCCAAAACCCAGTCTGGCCTAAAGTCTCAGTTATTCTCACCTCCTCTCTCCCCCACCCCCCAACTTGTCATCAAACAGGTGACAATTATACCCTTCTTCTCTCCATTCCCAGCAACATCCTTCTTGGTCTCCCTGCCTCCAGTGTGGCCTTGCTCTGGTCCATTCCCACACAGTGGGGAAGCTTTCTAACAGTTACAACTTAGAGGCCATGAAAGGAAAGAATACTCAACTATATAAAAATTTAAATTTTCTGCACAGAAAATACACGATATGCAAAGTTCAAAGACAAACAGCAAACTGGGAAATACTTGTAACTTAAATCACAAAGAAGTTGATCTCCTCACACAGAGTTCCTACAAAGCAAGAAGTCGAGAAGGGTATGAACAAAGAGATAGATAGGTCTAGAAGGGTATGAACAAATGGCCAATAAGGGGATGATCAACTTAACTCTTAATAAAGAGGGGTTTTCAAAAGAGGACAATTTAACAAGTTTACGAAATTTACAGTTAACACCCACCCCTTTAACCCAGCCATCCCTGTCCTAAGACTCTATCCTATTGATTTATCTGTACATGCACAAAATGACTCTTATACATCTCAGCTTTTCAACAGATTGGAGTCAATCCAAGTACTCATCCAGATGGGACTATTAAACTGTGGCACAACTATAAAATGTAATACTCTACAGATGTTTTGTTTTGTTTTTTAAGGAATGAGGAAGCTCTTTATGTACTTCTAAGAGAGATCTCCAGGGCACATTACTTACATTAATGAGTAATTGCAGCATTTAACAGTGTCTATGAATAGCAGACCCTGGCTAGCTATTTTTCACAATGTTTCTTGTTTTCTCCTGGGAACAGCTGAGCAACAATCCTCAGTTCCCCTTGTAAAAGTTCTCAAAACTCCCTTGGGTTGAGTTTTGGCCCAGAGATGGTAAATAAATGGAATATTACTCAGCAATAAAAGAGAATAAAATCAAGGCATTTGCAAATAAGTAAATGGTGTTGGAGAAGATATTGCTAAGTGAAGTTAGGCAATCCCCCCAAAACAAATGCCGAATGTTTTCTCTGATATAAGGAGGCTGATTCATAGTGGGGTAGGGATGGGGAGCATGGGAGGAATAGATAAACTCTAGATAAGGCAGAGGGGTGGGAGGGGAGAGGAGGGGGCAGGAGGTTAGCAAGGATGGTGGAATGTGATGAACATCATTATCCAAAGTACATGTATGAAGACACAAATTGGTGTGAACATAATTTATATACAACCAGAGATATGAAAAATTGTGCTGTATACGTGTAATAGGAATTTTAATGCATTCCGCTATCATTTATTTTTATAAAATTAACTTAAAAAAATTTTTTTAAAAAAGTGGTTGAATGGCACTGGTCAGAGATGGCCAGATATGGTAAGTGATACAAAACTGGCAACAGAGGGCCGGGGTTGTGGCTCACTAATCAGAGATGCCCATTAATGGCAAGTAGTACAAAAATGGCACCAGAGGGCCGGGGTTGTGGCTTAGTGGTAGAGCACTTGCCTAGCATGTGTGAGGCACTGGGTTCGTTCCCTGGCACCATATATAAATTAAAAAATAAAATAAAGGTATTGTGTCCATCTACCAAAAAAAAAAAAAAAAAAAAATGGCACCAGAGCAAGTGACAGAAAAAGTGACTGGTTATGTGCCTAAGACTGAGTAAGTAAATGCACTGAAGATAACAGCAATAGGTTTCTTGCTGACAGAGAAGACAGGTGTAACATGAAAAGAGAAAGAAAAAGTGAACCGTATAGTATGGATTGGAATTGGAAGTAACTGAAAGACCCTATGTTTTAAGAGACAGACAGCAGAAGATAGAAGAATAAATAGAGATGCAAAGATGATACCTAGGTGCATATCTCCACTGAGAAGGCCTGAGGGCAGCAATGCTCCAGTGGAAATCAGCATACCTGATCCTGATGGGCAGTAGGTAAATATCACTCTCTACTAAAAGGAACCAAGAGTCCATGGAGAAATAATTGATACCAGGGCTGGAGCAGAGGACGTACAAATAAGCCTGAAACTTTTTTTTTTTTTTTACCAGAAAGCAAAGAAATGTTCAAAGAATAATGGGGATATGTCAAATGGACATAGAAGCTAGATTGAAAGGACTCCTACTGGTCAAATATGTAACAATTTGAACATCAAAAAAGGACATTAGTAGATTTTATAATCCATTGATTAAAATAAGAAGTCCCCATTGATAACATAAAAATAGCTACATCTGAAGAAAATGCCCAACTAATAAATATAGAAGGAATGATAAAATTAGAAAAATCAATTTACAGCCATGATAATAAAAATAAATTCAATGGATGCTAAAACTAGTGGGTGAAAGTAAGAAATAGAATAATTACATAATTCCAAAGTATCATCATGTCAAATACATTTTCAAAACAAAGTGAGAATCAAGTAAACATACAGTGGGGAACCTGAGGACACCATCTTAGTTAAGTAATTAAAACTAACACCACCAGAAATGTAACAAATATCAGGTGCAAGAGCCATCACTGCTGTGACATTCTTGCCAAAGAAATGCACAATCAGGGTCTAATAACAAGGAAATAGTACAGGACCTTCTACAAAGATTGGCCTGTATATCCTAACAACAACAAAATATCAAAGGCCTGAAATTCAAGGAAATGCTGAGGACCTGTTTTAGATTATAAAAGCTGGATATGACATTAACATGGAATCCTGGACAGACTCTCATTAGGGCAACTGGTGAAATGTAAATAGGGTCTTTGTGGAAGTTCTTTGTAGGGTTGAAATTGCTCCAAAATAAAACTGTATATATAGCCAGAAATGTGGATATAGATGCAGGTCTAGATGGAGATGTGGATAAAGATATAAATAAATGCAAGGGGCTGGGGATGTGGCTCAAGCAGTAGCACGCTCACCTGGCATGCGTGCGGCCCGAGTTCGATCCTCAGCACCACATACAAAGATGTTGTGTCTGCCGAAAACTAAAAAATAAATATTAAAAAATTCGCTCTCTCTCTCCCCCCTCCCCCCCAAAAATAGTAGTAAATAAATGCAAGAATGATTTCAGAGGAAAAACCTAAACAAACCCTCTAGTTTCACTTGATATTAATTGACTTACAAAATCACTAAGTTTGGAGGTCACACAGCCAGGTATTACATTATTAGTCCCCCATTAGCGTGGCTATACATCACACCTCTGCTGTGCAGGTTATGATAATGATTACTATGTTACTTTTCAGGTATGTGAAGGCTGCTTTTGCTGAAAACTCTAGCTCTTCATTTGGGCCTGCTAATGTCTGATGGGTGACAAGAATAAGATGAAAAAGCTTGACACTTCGGCCTTCAGGTTGTCTCTCTCTCCTTTGTAACCTTGGGGCTTAACCCAGCTGCCAGGATGGGAAATACCAGACCGTAAAAGGAATGAAAAGAGGTGGTACCCAGGTTTCTGGAAGATCACTATCATTCCCAGAAAGGACATGAATATTTCTCCCCTTTATTAGTCTGCCCCTCCCTCCCTCCCTCCCTCCCTCCCTCCCTCTCTCTCTCTCTCTCTCTCTCTCTCTCTCTCATTATTCCTATCCTTTTTCTGCACCCCTCAATTCCAGAGAGTTGAGAAGCTGTTTTAAACAAAGTTCCTGCTTTTCCATCCTTTGGCCCATGTGGCAGCAGAATCAGACCTTTCCTCTGTTACAATGATAGCCAAAAGATAACCTAATAGAACAGACATGTAGGATAGAGTCAGGGCTGGGAACCAGACTTCTCGATGTACACCTTTTAACATAATTTTTATTTTGAACCGTATAATTGTATTAACTATTCAAGAAAACAGTTGTGACATGTAAAACACAACTCTGGCTATGTCCCTCCTCTGCCTCCTGTGGCATTCAGTCCTGTTTCAAACCTTCCTTGCTGTTCTCACCCTCACACACATATGCCCTTGTACCTAGGTCCCACACTTTCAGGTGCTGTCCTTCTACAAACACTCAGGGGTACTGACTACACACTTGAGGGTGTGCTAAGCATCCACCACGTGCAGCATTATCTCATCTCATATTCTGCCTCCCTGTGGCCTCAGTCCCCTGCCAGACCCTGTTCAAAAAGCTATTCCATCACCTGGTAAGCTCTGAACCACCCCTTCAAGATCCAGATCACAAGCTGCCTTCCACATGGAAACCTCCCTGAAACAGCCCTGGGAATTGCCCCTCCCCTGTGTTTTCAGGGCCCTCTGTCATCTAGTCACTGGGCAGCTGTGATGCATCATCCTGTAGCAGCCTCAGGAGTGTCTCAGGGAAAGTTCTCTGCCTCACCAGATGCTTAGGCCAGGCCTGCCGCAGTCTGGCTGGGCACAAAATCACGAGCCACTCAAGCAGGAACAAACTTTATTTCCAAAACTCCCGCGAAAGCCTTGCACACGGCCTTCTCCCGGGACACACCACACCAACCGCAAATCCCTCCTCTGGAAATCCCTCCTACCGCACTTCCCCAACCAATGGGAACTTGCCTGGAATCCCCACGAGAGCTCCAAAGTAGCAGGCCTCAAAATAGCATGCGGAGTAGGACAGCAGGGGTCTAATATCCAATTGAATACACATCTTAACATAACCATTATCATCTCAATGGCTTGCTGGCGTCACCTTTCAACCAAAAATGCCATGCGTCATTCCTACTCTGCTATGGCTCTTAGCACAGGCCCAATAGGCAGGTGCCTCAGGAATGTTTGCCTAATTCATTTGGATTGAGAAAATGCTCCCAAAACATTAGACCCTCCAGTGAAGCCCAGTTCCTGAGCACATGAGGGACTGCAAATAAATTTGAGAGTCCTGGGACACAATCTTTATAGCACCCTACAGCTCAGAAGCAGGAGGATTTCTCCCTTCCAGATCCATTGCTTTCAAAACAAGCTGCCTCCAGACACAGCCCTCTGCCCTTGGGGAACAGGGAAGTGTTTCTTGGGAAAAGCATGCAGTACAGTGGAATCAAGTCAGGCCATACAAGATGTCATTCCAGGTGTGTAAAAGTAGCTCTTCACCTGCTGAAGACACAACAGATACACGACTGCCTCTCCAGAATCAGAATACCAAAAGCCCAGAGGAATGCATAAAAGCAAAAGTTTATGCTTTATCATCTGTCCCCTTCTTTGAGGCCAGGGCTCTGTATTCTTGTAACTAACTTCAGAAACACAAAAAATTATTCCTCTGTGATTCTTCTGAAAGTGAACAACAATCTCTTCCCTCCCTCTACATCACCTAAGCTCAGGGATACTGGGCAATCTCAGGAGGGAAGGTGGTGGGGGGATCATCATGTTTGGAGTGTTAGATGGTACAGCAGTATCCTGTGTCCATGATTTTGCTTTTCATGGTTTCAATTACTCATGGTTAACCACAGTCCAAAAATACTAATGGAAAATCCAGAAATAAACAATTCAGAAATTTTAAATAACGTTTATCACAGGATATTTTAAAAACTATTCTATTTTATTAGTTATTGATATTAATATTTTACTGTGAATGCTAAATCTAAACCTTGGATTCTTAATTGCACTATTACTGCTAATTTATAAATTAAACTTCACTATAGGTATGGATTTATAGGAAAAAGCACAGTATATCACATAGAGAGTATGAGGTTCCTGCCAGCAAAACTGAGGACTCCAGAGCTCACCCTGACTCCAGAATTCTGGTGTTGTCTTCGACTCACTCAATTGCTAAAAAGATGATTGATTTCTCGCTGTACACTAATAACCTCAGTTTGAAATGGAATGAAATATTTATGAATGCTAAATCTAAACCTACAGGTAACATGCTAGCATTCCATTTGTAGATAGCTATTAAGTATGTACAAGATTGTGATTTCTATTTTAATTTGGAAGTCAGGGCCTGCTTTCAAAGGTCTCACACATCTGTTCTCTGCCCTTGAAAAGGCACATGTTGTGCAGAATGGATAAGCTCCCGGGAATGAGCTCCCATGACCAGGGCCCCTGGATATGAAGATGAATAAAGAGAAAGAGAGTTCCTGGCTTATGTTCCTGGATAGCTACTCTGGGCTTCTGCATCTATCAAGGGGTCTTATTTACACCACAGAGGGGTCCTGAGCCTTCAGCAGGAACCCTAGCTCATACAAACCTCCCAATCCTTGGCCCTTCATACAGAGTGCCTTCAGCCTCTCTTCCTGAACCCCTTGCCCCATCCTTAGGATCCCTACCATTCACCCCACTTGCCAGGTGGCCTCAGCTCCATTCCTAAAAGTGGGGATTCTGGAGCTGCTATGGCAAAGCCCACCATCCCCACATTTCTTCCTGTGGATTTCCATTCATCCTCATTCCTTCTCTCCTTAGCCAAATGGCCTTCCCTTGGCCATCTCCTGCTGCCCTCACATTCTATGGCCAGACAGTGCCTTCCTTTTGCAGTGTCCTGGGCCTTGTTTCCTACTGGTGCCACAGACCACTGTCCACCACTAAGGGTTGGGCCATCTGCTTCTCTTACTTTTTCCAGTAGGCCTTCCTGTTTATATCTTGTGACTGGGCAGCTGGGACATGTGGCCCCACCTGCAGGGATACCTCACCTGGGTCTGCTCACTCTCCTGTTTTCTGGGCTCCCTCTCAGGTATGCTATGCCACTTCACCAGACCACGTGGACGCCCTACTCTGCATGTCCATTTGCTCAGCCTCATACCTGGTGTTCTCTTTCCTATCACAACCCACTCACCTTCATCAGACCCTCAATCATGTAACCTTTCCCACTTTTCACTGTCTGCACCCCTTCCTTTCATCTGATTTCCTTCCTGTGGGGACTGCAGCCCTGCAACCCCGTGACATTGCCTTCACCAGTGGCCTAACCTCATTTAGGTTTCCCCTCAGCTGGTGCATCTGCAGCCCTGGACTATCCTGTCTTCTTTCTTCTCTTCTGTTTCAGGTGGGGAAAGTTATCACTCCATGCTAAATGGACCGAGTACAAAATTGTTCTAACTCCACCACCTCCTTTTGGTGATTGTCTGATTCATTTCTCCTAAGAGCATGCTTTTTACCACACCACAACTATCTCAACTTTTCCACTTCATCCTCGGATTCTTAATTGCACTATTACTGCTGATTTCTAACAAAACGACTTCATCTACCATTTTTTGCACGTCAGTTATTAAGAGCTTTGTCCCAATCCCTTCCTCATTAAAAATGGCTCTTGTCCTTGCTGAGTCCTACTTTGCTGACCCACGTGGGGAACACCCCAGGTACTAAACACTTCTGAATTTAAGATCTCTCAAGTGCTTATTTATGCACTTTGAGAAATCATGGAAAGCAAGACTAGAGATTGGAAAATGTGGTTTTGTTTCTCCAAAGGCCTAAGTAAATTCTCCTAAGCCTAGGCTTGGATAGTTAACTGTCAATCTTAGGCAACATCATGGAGACCAAAGGGTTGCCAATGTTGAGTAGGGTCCATACACATTCTCTAAGCCTTATTTCCTTTCTTTGACAAGGTTGCTGGACTGGTAGATCACAAAGATGTCATAAATACATTTTATCTGGATTTCAAGTGAAGTATATTTTGATAACCGTGTGAGCAAGTAGGAAAACTCTGCCCAGATTAAGATGAAATCAGGAGGGTTCATAACTGGTTGAGTGACTCTCAAAAGTGTGAAATAACACGCTGAGCTCAGTCAAAAGGATGTTTGCTGAAGGCACCTATCCCATTCAATGTTTCCCCAAATTTCCATGGTGACAATATAGGAGGAATGATTATAAATATGGACACAATATTTATACCAGGGGTTATGTCAGAGGAACAGTTACAATGCCAAATAATCCAAAGGGCAGGTTATCTTTAATAGGGAAATTCATCAAAACAAAATATTGAGTGAAAAAGTCAAAGAAAAACCATGATAGTAAGATTCCATATAGATAAAGTTCAAAATAGGTAGACCCAAATAGCATGTTTGGGAGGCTATGAAAAAGCAAGGAAATGATTATCACAAAAGTCAGCAGAGGTGAGGGAAGAAGGTTGTGATAAGCCTCAGGTGAAAAGGGGGCTTTGAGGAGGTGGCTACTATTCTATTTCTTGACCTGGATAATATATCATTATAATTCTTATATAATTATAATTTATATAGTTATAATTATTATCCTTTAAATGAACATATGTTTTCATACACTCTTTTATGTGTTGGCTACAAAAAAAAATTAAAGGAACAAATTTGAAGTCCTATAGTCCAGGAAACACCAAGATAAC
Source organism: Marmota flaviventris (assembly GCF_047511675.1). Classification (NCBI taxonomy): domain Eukaryota; kingdom Metazoa; phylum Chordata; class Mammalia; order Rodentia; family Sciuridae; genus Marmota; species Marmota flaviventris. The sequence continues at coordinate 169,937,058 of NC_092500.1, forward strand.
CTAATCAATGTGATGTGTGGAAAAGACATGAAATTTAATCAGCAATGTTAAATCAAGGAGTCAGGTGTTCTAGGCTACATTTGGAGAAAAGCATTCTTTACCCTGCTCCTGTGCTATTGCTGTGGTCCTGGCTAGAGACTGGAGGCTCTGGGGGCTGCTTTCTCCCTGGAAGGGAGACAAATAGGAGGGTTTGGGGGCCTCACTCCACATGACATGAGGAGCCTGCTCATCCTGTTGGGTCACAATGGATGGATCATAGTGAATGGGGTGTTCAGAAGCAGCCAAGGGAGCAGCTGCTACTATCTTCACACCTTGCAAGCTGTTAACTGACAGGCTCTAGTGGACAGAACAAAGAACAGAAGCCACTATGAGGCTGATTTTAGCTCAATAAAGTAACTTCCTCATAAGCAAAAAGCTTTTTGCTTATGAGGAAGTTACTTTATTGACAGAGTTTCTGTCTCTGGACAGGTTCATGCCAAGTTCAAGACAGAGTTTCTGTCTCTGGACAAGTTCATGCCAAGCTAAAGCCTCATGGTTAGGGTGTTATAAAGGGTATAGGAGAGTAAGATGAGTTCTAAGGTCCCTTCCAACCTCCATCCAAGAACTATTGAGTCTACAAAACCTGTGCATTATGTATGTGAAGGAAAGACAGAACTGATTCCAAAACAAGATTCATTTTTAAATATGTACAGTCTTGATAACAATTTTTAAAATTCAATGCATGTTATTGGTTCAGACACCTTCCATCCCACATATCTATAATTTCAACAGCAGAGAACTTTGAGACACTACGCCCCATTCCCAAGAGCACAGCTTTTCCAATAGGTGGCAAGGTCCTGTGTCCTCAGTCTTAGCCCTCAGCAAAAGCACAATTGGGATGCATGAAGACCTGGGCTTACTCTCTTGTGCCACCTGCTGGCCCTTTCCTCCATCTCTAGTTTCTCCAGACTCCAGTGGTTTCAGAAAACCTGTAACCCAGAGTTCTATTCAGTAGTTTTTACTAGGACCCAGAAAATCATAAATTCCCAGATGATGAAGGTTGGAAGTGGGCTCAGAGCTCATTCTAACCAGAATGCTCAAACACTGAGATTGTGAGCAGGTACAGCCCAGACAGACCTTGTATTTGGCTCATGTAATGGAGAAGTTTTGAGCCAACATAAACAATTTGGAAATTTTACCTAAAATTCCAATGTGTGATGTAACAAGTTATTGGACATTCACAAAGTCTCAAATCAGAGCAAGAAGTGATGAGTACATCTATATTCCAGTTGCAAGATACCCCAATGCATGTCTTGCCCAGAGATAGCAAAACCAGTCACCTGGTAGCTGTACAAGGAATTTCAATTCAAAAGAGCTACATGGCAGCAAATCCACAGGCTTGGGAGTCGGGGAGAAGAACTTCAGTTCTTCTCTTCCCAGGCCCCAAGCCAAATGAGAGGCTTTCAAGAGCTTGTGGGTGGCATGGGGTGTGTGAGGGGTACAAGTCAGGAGGAAAAACAGGTATCTCACCTCCTTGCTGAAAGTGTGCATGGCCAATGGCCCATTTTGGCCTGTCTTCCCATAGAGACTGAAACTGCTTCTCACCTGGGGAAGTCTAAACACAGAAAGTTGGCTACAGCTGTCCATGATTGCAGGATGAAGTGACAATGGTAGCAGTCTATCAAACTGGATTGACCTCATTTGGCAAGTGAAGTTTCCCTCTGGTCAAATGAAAGCAAAGGGAGAAAGCTGGGTTCCAGGTGACAGCCTAATTGACACTTTGCTGAAGAGGGCAGCCCTCCAGGGCAAATGGACTTCTGGGAAAGACTGCAAAGACATGGCTAGGAAGCATATTCCTGGGTCAGGGAACTATGGCACTGATGATGCTGTTAGTACATCAGAGGAACCCACGAAAGAATCTTGGGAAGAACCAGCATGCAGGCTGGAGTGTGGCTCAGTGCTAGAGTAATTTCTAGTGTGCTTGAGTCTCTGGGTTCCATCCCAGTGCCACAAAACAAACTAGCATTGTGGCATCAGCTGCTTTGGAGCCAGATCACAACAGAGCCTGTCACTTAAAGACTTTGCCCCTTGTCTTTAACCCTGTCTTCTACCCGTGTCCTTGAGCACCTAGCAGCCAACCCTCCTTAAATCTACTTTTTCTAACCTCTGTTCCAATCCAAGGGAGCTGGTTGCTGGGGACAAGCAGAGTAAAGACTCAGACCTGAACAAGAAAGCCAGCTGAAGTCTGGATTTGAATGAGGTGAGTTTTTCAAATCTACAAGGAAGTCACTATTTTTAAATGGAACTCTTTGGGGATCAAAAAGTGACAGAATCTGCACATGCCTGTAAACCCAACAGCTTGGGAGGCTGAGGCAGGAGGATCATGAGTTCAAACTCAGCAATAAATAGCAAGGCGCTAAGTAACTTGGTGAGACCCTCTCTAAATAAATGTGGCTAAGGATGTGGCTCAGTGGCTGCATGCCCCTGAGGTCCATCCCTGGTGCCAAAAAAAAAAAAAAAAGCTACCAGAATCTGACTAGTTCTTCCAAGATGTCATCAAAGGATGGGAAAAGAAATCAGAGCCTTGGGCTGGGGTTGTGGCTCAGTGGTAGAGCACCTGCCTAGCATGTGAGTCACTGGGCTCAATTCTCAGCACTGCATATAAATAAATGAATAAAATAAAGGTTCACCAACATCTTAAAAATATTAAAAAAGAAAGAAATCAGAGCCTTGTTGAAGAATGGGATTAGAGGAAAAGCCATTTCCCTTTTTCTGTACTATCAAGTTCAGCTTCTTCAATGTACCACTTAATCGTTGGCTTCTCTTCTGAAACTTGACTTCCCTGTAGAGATGCATGGCCCAGCTGCAGCAGCTGCCTCTTTACCAGAGCTCTGTACTGCTCTGCTCCTTTGTCACTGTCCCCACTGCTCACACAGTGTGAGCCCTCAGCCTCACCTTCCTCCTGTGCCCTCTCTGGTCCTCTTCCTCATATTTCAGTGGGCAAACAGAGGGGACAAGTGACTAATTCTGAGTCACACTGAAAACTAGCAGAGCTATATCCTAAAGCCCATGCCCCACATAGGGAAGTCTATAGGTGAAAATGCTGTGTGGCTCCTTTCCTTCAATCTATCTTTCACAGATTGTCACCCATACTTGCGCTTTTCTCCCATCCTTTCTCTTGGGGTAAGAAGCAGCACCAAGTCCCTGGCTAAGAGAGTAGGCTGGATGTGGGGAGAGAACTGAAGAAGTTGGGCACCAAGGTCTGGAGTTGCCTGAGCTAGTCCTGTCCCCTTCCCTCCCACTACACACACACACACACACACACACACACACACACACACTCTCTCTCTCTCTCTCTCTCTCTCTCTCTCTCTCTCTCTCTCTCTCCCCTTCCAAATTCTCAAGCACAAAATGAGCAAGTAGCTTTCTCTCTGGTTTATTTTCCACTGAGCTCAGATTTCAATGGACATGGCTTACTAAGAGACAATCCTTCCTGTAACTGGGTGTCCAAGCAGAGGTTGGTTCATGGGTAGGGATGCCAAAGGACGCTTAATCCTCTTGTTCCTGTCCCTTTATGAATTCATCATCTGCCCTTAAGGCCCAGCTACCATGTGTGCAGCCTGGGAAGGCTTAGGGCATTTTCTCCTGGATTAGATGCAAGAGGCAAGGGGACAGAGAATCCCACCAAGGCAAGATTGTTTCAGGCAAAAAGCAGGCAGAACTGTGGGATCAGCTAGTCCAGATCAAGGGGCTTCTGCCTCTAATTTAAAAAACAAAAACAAAAAACAAAAAACTCTGAAGCACTAGTCATCCCAAGAAGGGGAACTGAGAGCACTGTTCACATTTACCCTATACCTTTAGAGTACAGATTCATGTAAATTGGCTAAGTTTAACAATTCTAACTAGCCCTGAACCCCAGGAGTCCCTCTACTGAGTTAACAGAGGGCCTGAGGGGAGCAGGCAGCTTAAATGAGGGGCAGCCGGGTTTCCTCTCCCTTCAGTCCTGACAGGGGAGCTCCAGCCTCAGCAGCTGTCTTGTTTTGATGCAAGTGAGGAAGAAAAACAGTCTGGGTAACTATGGTTTTGCAGTTTCACAAAGCACCAATCATGGGCACCATAAAACTTCTATCATGGCAGAAAAGGGACAAGACAGGGAGCAAATCTCCTTGGGATAGGAATAGGAACATGGACCTCTTTCTCCTTCTTGTGCAAAACAGGCTATATTTTCTAGTCATAGACACCAAGAAAACTCCTTTGTGGGATCCAATTTTAGTTTTGTATACTTCCCACTGTTTCAGTCAATATTATGTTGATGTAACAAAATACCAAGACTGATTCCTTTATGGAGAAAACGGTTCATTTAGCTCACAGTTCTGAAGGTCCCAGATCATGGTACCAGTTTCTGCTCAGCTCTGGTGAGGGACTTCTGGCTAAATCACAAGGCGATGGCATCATAGCAGAGTGTATGGGAGAGAAAGAGATTACAAGGTGAGACCGGAAGCAAGAAAGAGTCAGGAGCCAGACCCACTCTTATAGAACTAACTAGGACCCATGAGAACTGCAGTAATCCTTTCTGAGCCAACAATCGAACCAGCTTTCACTGGGCCACACCTCTCCACATGGCCACATTGGAGACCAAGCTTCCAGCACAAAAGGTTTTTGGGTTAAAACTCAAACCACAGCACAGTCCTTCTATCCCTTTCCAGACTGCTCTAAAAGCAATTCTATTACACAGGAGAAACAGGTTCCAGTGCCCCACAGCACAGCAGGGTAACCATAGTTTACAATCACCTATGAGGAACTGGAAGAGAGGAGCTCAGAGGCTCTAAACATAAAGAAATGATAAAGAAATGGAAACGCTAATTACTCTGATTCGATCAGTACACATTTATAGTACACAGCATCCTAGAAGTAATACTACTGTGTTAATTTCAAAAAATTAAAAGAATAAAAGTAATTTTGTTTTTGAAATAAGCTATGTAAGCCTCATCAATGTTGAGTATATTAACCATAAAATAAAATTTTCAGGGTTTTGATGGATGCCACATTGTGAAAGCTAAGGACTTCACAACTGAAGGTAGTCTGGCAAGACTGGGCTGGTGAAAGGGCACTGCACAGCGCCCCCAAGAGTACTTTATCTTTTTAAGTCTGTAGCGTCAATCCATTGACCTTGGACTGTCTTCACCATGGGTCAAGAAGGTTCTGTCTCTGCCACCTAGGAGATCCCAGTTCTCTTAACTCATAAGCAAATGTGAACCTTTTCCATGTAAAGCAAACTGCTGAGTAGAAACCAAAACACCAGCAGGAGCCTGGGCAGTGAGGCCTCTGGGCAGGATGTGAAATGTCAGGCCATTCGTCTGTTTTTACTGCAGTGGTTACTAGTTGGGGCTGATGTGAAGGGGAAACACAATACTGCCTTTGGAGAATTTCCTTTTTTCCAGCCTTAAATATTGACTCCCACGCACCTGGTTTGAGAACTAGAGAAATCTACATGGATTTCTAAAATAAGCATTCACTTCCCCAGTTGCCATTTCTCAGCTGTCCACAAATGCAGAAAATGCTGAGTCAGTGCCAATCAGGGCATGCCAGCACAGGGACCAGTTCTTCTTTCATGTGGTTCTAGTGCAGACCTACAGTCACCACCACTAAGGTGGAGAGCTTGGAGTTCCTGCACAGCCAGGAAATCTGAGACTAAATTACATGATCAGTGTGAGACAGAGGTATGGATAGCCATAAGCTGGGCTAGATGGCATTACACATTGTATTTGTAGTAAACTGGCAAGTCCAAGCAGTTTATACCCGGATCTCTAAATTGTTCTGTATGAAAAATTCTGATTTTAATCTACATTTGCCTTATCTTTTACTCACTCAAGTCCCAGAATTCTAGTAGCTAAGGCAGCTAAAACAAAAGAGTGTAGGAGTTGGTCCTGCCTAGAAAGAAATAACTCAAATCCTTCATCAATTAAATTCTTATATAGAATTTAAATACAGGGCTGGGGCTGCAGCTGAGAGCTAGAGTACTTGTCTGGTCATGGGCTTAAATATGCTTTTATTGGTGGGGGGGGAAAAAAGAAATCTCAATACCTCCCAACAAACACCAAGTAACATTAGAGTGAGCTTGGTAAAAAAGAGGGGGAAATCTAATACACAGAACACTGTCCAGAGTCCTATATTCCAGGGAATCCATTCCAGTGAGTCTTCACACCTGCACCCTCATCCGGCTGCTATGTTTTTAGTTATTTGTCCCCTAAAGGTTCTTCTGCTAGATGCTTGGTTTTGCTAATGAGGTGGTAGAACTTTTGTGGTGGGGCCTAATGGAAGGTAATTAGGTCACAGGGACTCCACCCTCATGAATGCATTAGTGCCTCTCAAGGAAGTTGATTATGAGAACAGGTTGTGGTAAGTAAGACCAACCACTTGCTTGGCCTCTCCAGCACCCCAGGTGCTTCTGTCTTTTCCCAAGCTGTGATGCAGGAGGGCTCTCACCAAGACACCAGCATCATGCTGTTGAGACCCCCCCAGGCACCAGAACTGTGAATCAAATAAACCTCTTTAACATATGAAGTACCCAGCCTCAAGCATTTTGCTAGAGAAACAGGAAATGGACTGATAAACCAGCCAAAATTTCAGGCAGACCCCTAAAAATTTTGGGAGGGGGAAATGGGCAAATTTAAGCTCCAAAAATATGTTTTAAATGAATACCATCACCTTTTAGCTCTAGCTTCTTCCGTCTTCTTCCTGGAATTCAAGGGTGATCTTCCCCTATCTCTGCTTTGGTCCTCTCCTCCTGCTAAGGAACAAGTGACTGTCTGAAAGGCATCTCTCATTACACACAGCACAAAAACCTCCTTCTCCCTACGTGCCTAAAATCAGTATGCACATCCCACTAGCAAGATGAGTACTGGAGGACAAGCGCAATGGGAAATCCCAAACACACATGGTTCTACTCAAACTATAAGCTTTTGTTTTAGGCATCACTTATCCACACCACACTGTCTGTGGTTGGTACCGTATCATTTTAAAAACGACAGAATGCACAGAAAACTCTCCTGCCCATGCTGGCCTCCCTTATGACTGGCAGAGCAGAGCTCTCTGTGGAGCTGGAATGGGAACTTGCTCAGGCCACAGCCAAACTGTTCTCTTTCCTGAGTTACTGCAGACTCACTGGAGCGATGTGGATCCAGATTGACATTGAGCCTGGAATTTAAGTTTCTGACTTTATACTTTTGATTATAGTTTGATCTGTTTTTATAGACCACTTTAAAATCAAAAGTTCACCCACTCAAATATGATCATTCTGAAATAGGAACTTGTTATTCACATGCTGTACTTGAAACCAAAGAAAAAGCAGGCTGCAATATGATGACTCCAGGAGAAATTGGAAAGTTGTTCCATTTCTCTGCTTTGCTACCCAGCTCAGTTTTCCATAAACTAACTGTTCCAGCTCAGAAAACAAGAACTTACCCACTCAGACAGTTGTAAAGTGGGACAGCTTTGGTCTTAAATTGGAGGCAGGAATTGAGTTCTTTCTAATTTTGCTTACGTGTGGCTCATGCCATCCTTCCTAAATGGGTGGAACTACTGGCACTGAACAATTACAAGGCTCACTAGAATGAGTTTTTAGAAAGAGTTAAAATACAACAAAACACAAAAAGACACTGAAGGGGTTCAACTAAAGCCTATCCCCTATTCTGCCAATGTCAAAATCCTTGATATTTTGATAAACTTTCCAGTATCTGTTCCAACTGTGATCAACTTCGCTTGCCCAAGGACAAAGGTGTTTGTCTAAAGCTATCCAAATACAACAACAGAGCAGTTTGTGAAGTTAATTAAACCACAATACAACCTTCACCTGCATGAAGCTCAGAGTGGTGAAACTGGAGACGGAGTTGGCAAAGGGACTCAGACCCACAGAGAACCTCTAGGATGCATGGATTTCATCAAGGGCACAGTTCATAAAAACAGCAACAATTTGGAATTTTCCCATCAAATGTTCAACAAATATGCCAACAGCAAGGACTGAGATGACTTCAGGGCCAACAGTCTGACCTATTAGCAGCAAACTTGTATGTCCTCAAGGGAAAGGTCCTTAGCCAGGCAAGGAAGCATAACCCTTTTCCTGGCTATTTCGGAAGCGGAGGCAAAAGGATTACAAATTCAGACTGTGCAATTTAGGGTGACCCTGTCTCAAAATAAAGGGGTTGGGGATACAGCTCAGTGCATTCAATCCCCAGGATCCCCCCATCCATCCCCCCACCCCATCCCCCGCCCACAAAGCCAGATGCAGTGGCATGTGCCTGTAATTCCAGCAACTTAAGAAGCTGAGGCAGGAGGAATGTAAGTACGAGGTTAGCATCACCAGCTTAGTGAGGCCCTAAGAACTTGGTAAGACCCTGTCTCAAAATAAAAAGGGCTGGGGATGCGGCACAGTGGTTAAGAACCCATTGGTTCAATCACTAGAGAAAGAAAAGAATACTTGCTTTCCCCTGGGACCAAGACAATGGGGAGAAAAAAGGCAGAGACAGAGGGAAAGGGGAATCAGCAGATAACAGCTAAAGAGGTAAGGACCAGAAATTCAACTCAGAATTCAAAAGAGGCCCTATAAGCCAAGAGTCCCAACTGTTGAAAAATTGGACTCCAACACCTCTATTAAAGAGAACTCCTCAGGCTCCACCTGCATATGTTGCAGTGTGAGGCAGAGAGGCACCAGCCAGAGGCCTGAGGATGGTGGAGCATAGCCACCAGTGCACTCAAACCAGAGTGTCTGAGAAAGGCCATCTCTTCTGACCCACCAGCAGCTGGGAGCCACAGATATTTACCCATGGAGGATACCCTTACAGAACTTGCCAGAATCAGCCTGACGAGCCAGGGCTGCAGCTTAAGTGGTAGAGTTCTTGCCTGATACACTTAATAAATGGTTTTTTGTTTTGTTTTTACAGAAAATCAACCTCAAAATCAACATGCTGATTTTATAACAAGCAAGTCCTTCCAGATTAAAAAAAAAAACCAATACTTTATTATAATTTTTTAATCACAGAACTCCAGTCTAAAACATTAGACACACATGCCCACACACTGACCTCTGGTATTTTCATACCCCTCAAAATCTGGCCAATGAGTTATGCCTCAGGAATTTTCCAGATCAAGCCCATACACCAACTTAGAATAAAAGAAAATGTCTTCTGGTTTTACCCACACTTCCAAAGTGCTAGGCAGCTACAAGGTTTGCTGAAAGTCACTTTTGATGAGTTAGAATAACAGCACCAGGCAGGGTTCTGGGTGTTACAATCTTCAAGCGGGGGTCCTGCAGGCTCTTTCGATGTTTTGTCTTGTCACTCCCTTCAGGGGTTGCCTTACACGTGGCAATAAAAATGTATCTCCTGGTCAGAATCATAACGGGTAGCCAGTGTTTCAGCCGAGTAGTAATGTTACCTAAGTTAGGAGCCTGTAACTGAGAGATCCAATCTCAAGGGTTAAAACTCAAAAATAATTATTATTTCAAGGTAAGGACATAAATTACTTGGCTGGCTAGGAAAATGCTTGATAATTCAATGTGTACTTTTGCTTCATCTTGAATTTCAAGACAAAAATCAGGTAACCTGTATCTCCCACTCAGTTCACAGAGCACCCTCTGGTCCCCCTCAGCGCGGAAATGGAGCCTAGAAGTTGTCGCACCTGTAGCTTGGATTACTTGGTGCTCAGGCAAGGTGCACAAGGTAAAACCTGATTTAGACCATCTATTTCTTTCAATATGATGCTACGAAGATGAAGGCCCTCACTTCAAAAAAGGGAGGACAAAGGAGCTGGGACAAGCTGAGGACCACTACACTAACAGACTGACGACATGCGGGAATGAGAATGTTGAAGCCAGCAATCTTTTGAAATATCACTATCACCTTCAAAACTCTGCTTTTCTAATAAGGAAATTGGGAGTGGGAGAATCTTGGCCTGAATTGCCAACCAACACATTCTTCTTAACAGAAGTGAAGGTATTTTAGGCTATGAAAAGCATTTCAAGACATCTGTTTTCAGGGATGAACCACAGCCACAAAAATACTTTTCAGAGTTGGTTTACTCTAAAGTCTATCTCAAGAACAAGGGCAGTCAGCTCTTGCAAGGTACTGAGACGTGTTCTGGCAAAAATATTTTTGTTTTCCTAAAGTTATATATGCTGTCTTCAAGTTCAACTATAATATATATATACATATCTCTCTGTTCTTTTTTTGTCAGCAAAAAAAGGGATTTTTTTTAAAACTCCAAAATTAATAATATCTGTGTAGAATGAAGGCAGAATTTTGGTTGTTAATAATTTAGAACATAGATGAAATCACAAGGTCTGCAAAGTTCTCTGCATTCACAGCTTTCAGAATCCTTTTCTCCTTTCACATGAACTCATCTGAATCATTGCCATCCTACAAGAAACAAAAAAGTGAAACCATAAAATCCTCAAAAATAAACAACTCAACATTTAAAATTTACAATTATAATCTTAACTGACAAGCCTCCTTCTCTAATCAATCTCAGGGTATAAAAATAAAAGGTAGAATAACTAAATTCACTCGTTACTTCTTGTGCATCTTTATCAGTTCTCTGAAACAGATGCATTAGCAGGCATATTTGCTAAAGTGTCACTGCAAGGACTGATTCACAGCAACAAGCTACCATGATTTCCAAAGTATGAAGGTCCACCTGACCTAGTACAGGGTGGAATGAGTGTAAAAATAATCTAAGCTAAAATCTACTCACTTAGCATGAATCTCATATTTTAGAAAATGGATAACTATGAGATGATGGATATATTAATTTGCTTCATTATAGGATTTTTAGCATCTATACATATCCCATAACATCTCATGTCTATCTTAAATATACATAATAAACTTTAAAAAAAGAAATCAGGCTTAATCCTTCAACAAATATAGCAAATAAACATGCTTCAATAGTGTTACGCCAACAATGCTGCCACTATGCAAAATAGTTGTGGCCTAAATTCCAGTGTTTTGAGCCTCAAGATTGTCAGATGTGGGACTTTCAAAAATAGCTTTGATTTCTTCGTTTTTTTCATAAGAAAAATCCATAGGAAGCCAAAGATAGGTTAGTTACCAAGTTAGTTGGCTTGCCAAGTTATTAACAAAAATCTTATGTGATGGCTTATACAATAAAGGGATCGATTTTCTTGTGTGGTGTAGACAAATGCTGAAGGCCACGCACAGAGGTGGGGCTCCACTCCTTGACTGCCAGGTCTCACAGCCTGCGCCTGTACATTGGCTTGGCTGTGGGAACCACCTGGGCACTGTATTTGTTTCATCTCTTGTCTCTTTGTTGCTTGACACCAGGATTGCTTGAGACAGGGACAGGACTGAGGCTTCCACAGCCTTTTTTCTCTCTGACAGCCTTTGCTAGAGACAGTAGGGAAATATGAGACACAGGTGGAAAACAATGGTTTTGGTGCACTCTGGCATTATTTTCAGTTTCATTCAGTGGTTCTTTCTGTGCTTTTTTCTTCCATTAGCACAAGAAACCAAAGCCACAGTAAAAGTGCCTCAGATCACAGAAATAGCAGCAGTTTGTCTGAAAGAATCATCCTACATTTTCAGGCTTCAACTTTCCACTCAGCCACTAAGGATGAACAGCTCAACAAGGGAATCTGGGCCAGGGACAATGAAAGTGCACTATTCCCTCTGCGGGGCCGGAGTTGGGTCGGCAGGAGTTCCCGTGTGTCCAAGAGCCCATGTCTGGGATCATATCAATTTTAAACATATACCTGAGATCTAAGACTTTATTTGGATAACTTTTCCATTTTAGATTCCTTTTACTCTGAATAAATAAACACAACAAATAGGTTTCTTAGCTGGACACAGTGGCACATGCCTATAATCCCCATGACTCAGGAGGCTGAGGCAAGAGGATGGCAAGTTCCCTCGACAATGCAGTATAGTAACTATTTACACAGAATTTACATTGCATTAGAAATTAAATTACATGGGAAGATGTGTGTACGTTATGAAAATACTTGTTGAAACAGAGGGACCTAAGCAACTGTAGATTCTGGTATTTGTGGAGGCCTTGGAATCAATGTCCCACAGATTGTAAGAGACACCTCTGTGTGTGTGTGTGTGTATGTGTATTTCTCAACTCCACCACAATATCCAAATTTAAAATCCATGATGATGGGAATAAAATGTCTAAGATCATAACATAATGCCAGGGTCATATTTTTGGTAGAAAGTAGCCTCTAACTAACAGAAAACTTCTAAGTAATAATACCACAGCAAAGATTAGAGTATTATATTTAACTTAGTACAAAATTAGATTTGGAAGATGTTAAAGACTGTTAAATTGTTCCAAGTTTGAAGAAATAGCTTCCAGAAGGGACTAAATATATCTCATCTTTTGATATGGACACTCTGTAGGCAACGAACAACTGAGAACCAAATAGGTAAGAACTAATAATGACTACTTATGCAGAAACTAAGTCCAGAAAGATTTTCACACACATATCCTTGTTTTAATTTTAGAACCCTATGAGTTAATTTCTCCATTTAACTGATAAGGAAAACTCCTTTAGATAGGTTAAATAACTTTGTCAGGTTTATCCAACTAGTAAATAGCAGTCTATCTCTTCAGTGTTCTGCTGAATTATACAATGCTATTCTGGAATTGTTCAGGAATAAACTATAAAGATACATCTCAGATTCAAAGGGTTGGGGCTAAGGATGTTGCTTTTATACATGCCTAAAAGAATATTAGACATAAACAATGCCTAAAATCCTATCCATTCCAATTCATGCACTAAATCTGGGATCTCACTAGTTTGCTTTTAAGGAAAGGACAGCTGCTGAGCAAAACTTTCCGCAACAGTGAAGAAGTTCTGTCTGTGCTGACTTGGTAGCCTCTAGCACATGGGGCTGATATGACTATGGACCTCAAGTTTTAATTTAATTTTAATCCATTTAAATTTAAATAACATGACATTAGAGGCTACTGTACTGGATGACACAGATCTAAAGGATGTTTTTTTTAAAAATTATATTACAATAACCAGAATATCCAAAATACAACTAGTTGGTTTCATTTTCTGCAAAGACTGTTAAGTAACTGTTCAGACAGCATAAGTTATGCTATCTCTCTGGACACTTTAACCCAAATTTTGAGGAAGACAGTCCTCAAGAACAAGGTCTGATGAAGTTCCAATAAAATATTAGATGTGGATGTTAAGAGGATCCTTTTAGTATTATGCTATGGGTCACCATTTTTTGTAACTTGGGCTACAATGAAAGATCTGAGGGTCATTACTTTAAGATGATAATTTTATTTACTCAATTACACTATAAAATCTATAATCATATTAACTGAAAACATTAATAAACAAAGGCACTTTTGCAGTCCTGAAATAGAAAAGAGAGGGAAAAAAAAGAAACAAACAAAAGTCCTGCACTATAGTAGGAATGCCCCCCCAAAACCCATGTGTTATGCTGCTGAGAAGTAGTAGAATATTTAAGAGGTAGCACCTCATGAGAGGAAGCTAGGACACTGAGGATGTGTCCCTGAAAGGGATGTTGGAATCCTAGGCCCCTTTGCTTGCTCCACCACTCACTCTACCATTAAGTACTTGTTGCCCCACCACAGGCCCAAAAGCAATGGTGCCAACCAATCATGAACTGAAACTTCCAAAAACATGTGTATCAAAATAAACCTTTTTATTGTTTAGGTTGATTATCTCAAATATTTTGTTATAGTACTGGAAAGCTGATTAATACATCCTTTAATCTAGTAGACCTATACTTCACAGTAGGTAAGGTATAACAATCTCTTTTAATGAGGTAACCTATTTAAAAACAAAACATGAGAAGGTCTATAGGGAAGGAGGGGAAATGATTAATAGAATCCAACTCAAGTGAGCATACTAGTTGCCACTCACAGTGAGAAATTTGCAACACTAAAAAAAATACTTACAACATCTTATTAAAAACCCATAGTGAATTATTTTAAGACACATATAAGTGGAAATAACTTCAACATACCTGATTTGAAGACATGTTCTCAACCTTCATTAGTGATGAATAGCTCCTAGAAGAAAACATTAAAATAAGGTTATTGAGCTAATGAGAATTTTACGAACACTTACCACATAATCAAGCACTGCCAAAGGGCTTCAGGCAAAACAAAACAGTTATTAGATATAATTCTTGTCCTCAACAAGACTGCAACATTAAAAGATAAGTGTATGAACAATAAATAAGATGGAACAGTACTTCAGTTTACCAGGAGCTTTCTCACTTGTTTCATGTTTTCACTTCCACACTCTGAAGTAGATAGCATTACTCCTATCCCTTAGAGGGGGAGATTCATCTATGGCCAAGATCATTTGTGATTCACTGCCAAAGTCCAGACTGTAAATGCTACAAAAATACAAAGGAGAGAACACACAGTTGGGAAGGAACTGTCAGGGTACCCTTCACAGTTGAGGCAGAAGTCTGACATGTGGGTAGGTTGAATGAGAGGGCATTTTAGATCCAGAGACTGGGATGAGCTAAGGCAAAGAGGTGGTATTTATAATGACGTGTAGAAGCTGAAATTGACTTGAGTGAAATCTGAAAATAAAGCAGTGGCAAATCAGGCCAGACAGAGGGGCCCAATTATGTTGACCTAATTGTGTAAGTAAACATGACGTGATTAGCAAGAAGACATATATGAAATTGAGCATAGGATCGACATAAAAAGATTCAACAAGTATTTAAGGAGAAATAAACTATCACAAAAAGGTCACCAGGGAAAGTGTTAATATATAATACTAGTTTTTAAAAAAGGAATCTATAGGAAACAGAGTGGCTGGAGGGGAGGTTAAGGCAAGAAGACCAATTAACAATATAAGTATCTGTCATTTACTAAATATCCTTTTTTCGTAGGAAATTAGTTAAATTTCATTAGGAAATAAAGTTAAGTGCTTCATAAATCAGTGCTAAGCCCACAACCACATTATAAGGCAGCAGTATTATACTGAATCAGAGGCAGGAAAGATGAAGATGGGCTTTGAGCCCAGGTCTGCCTCCTAAACTCCCACTTCTACCATCACATCCAGCCTACTGCTACCTGAAACTGATGGCATGATCTACTATGATAACAGCTACAGCGGCAAGAGAGAGAAACAGGAGAGGAATGAATGATTTGAAAAAAAGGATGATTTGAAAAAAGAATGCTGGGGCGGAGGAGGAGGCGGAGGAGGCGGGAGCTGAGCGGGGCGGGCGGCGGCGGCGGCGGGGCCCGAGCCCGAGAAGATGGCGGTGCGGAAGAAGGACGGCGGCCCCAACGTGAAGTACTACGAGGCCGCGGACACGGTGACCCAGTTCGACAACGTGCGGCTCTGGCTCGGCAAGAACTACAAGAAGTATATACAAGCTGAACCACCTACTAACAAGTCCCTGTCTAGTCTGGTCGTACAGTTGCTACAATTTCAGGAAGAAGTTTTTGGCAAACATGTCAGCAATGCACCGCTCACTAAACTGCCGATCAAATGTTTCCTAGATTTCAAAGCAGGAGGCTCCTTATGCCACATACTTGCAGCTGCCTACAAATTCAAGAGTGACCAGGGATGGCGGCGTTACGATTTCCAGAATCCATCACGCATGGACCGCAATGTAGAAATGTTCATGACCATTGAGAAGTCTTTGGTACAGAATAATTGCCTGTCTCGACCTAACATTTTTCTGTGCCCAGAAATTGAGCCTAAATTGCTGGGGAAATTAAAGGACATTATCAAGAGACACCAGGGAACAGTCACTGAGGATAAGAACAATGCCTCCCATGTTGTGTATCCCGTCCCAGGGAACCTAGAAGAAGAGGAATGGGTACGACCAGTCATGAAGAGGGATAAGCAGGTTCTTCTGCACTGGGGCTACTATCCTGACAGTTATGACACATGGATCCCAGCCAGTGAAATTGAAGCATCTGTGGAAGATGCCCCAACTCCCGAGAAACCTAGGAAGGTTCATGTTAAATGGATCCTAGACACAGACTCCTTCAATGAATGGATGAATGAGGAAGATTATGAAGTAAATGATGACAAAAACCCTGTCTCTCGCCGGAAGAAAATTTCAGCTAAGACATTGACAGATGAGGTGAATAGCCCAGATTCAGATCGAAGGGACAAGAAAGGAGGGAATTATAAGAAGAGAAAGCGCTCCCCCTCTCCTTCACCAACCCCAGAAGCTAAGAAGAAAAATGCTAAAAAAGGGTATGCCGACCCCTAACCTGCCGCCACTTTCACTGTTCTTTCCACACCATGTCAAAGGAAAAATGGATAAATCCCTTTCTATAATCCCTGGGCCCTGACCTGTGTATGCCATAACACTACAGCTGTACTGAAAGAAATAGATGAGATTTTTAGGGGCCCAGTTGTTAGTTCTAGTCCCAGCCACCAGTAAGTTTAAAAGAGGTCTTAATCACCAAATAAAAAGGCTTTGCCATCTCCCATCAAAAAAAAAAAAAAAGAAAAAGAAAAAAGAATGCTGCAAATGAGAACAATGAGAAGATGTGCTTGATCTGAGACACGCTGCACCTCATCTGAAGTGATGGTGTTGACACAAGTCAACACAACTTGCAGACAGTGAAAACTGAAAATCTGAAGGAAAGACGGGTTCAAAACATGGTTAAAGAGAACAAGCTGGGAGGCATCCAGAGAGATTAGTTGATGCTGTAGAATTCAATGGCTTCCATATGAATAATCAAAACAGGCAAGATCAACAAGTGCATAAACACAAAGAGAAGATACACGATTAAAAGAAAACGTGGTTAGAGCAGAGCAGCTCAATCCTGGCTGCATTTAAATCACTGTGAAGATCAGAACATACTCAGTGAAAGGAAAGCAAGGAACCAGGAGACGGGCAAGTGAGAGATGAAAGATGGAGACCAGGCAGAGATACACACAAGAGTTTGGTTTGTCAGAGCTGACAAATAAAGGCACATCTCTCCACAGATGGAGAAGAG
The DNA here is from genome assembly GCF_047511675.1 of Marmota flaviventris. NCBI lineage: Eukaryota > Metazoa > Chordata > Mammalia > Rodentia > Sciuridae > Marmota > Marmota flaviventris. The sequence goes on from NC_092500.1 coordinate 169,954,023, forward strand.
GCCCCGAGATGTTTGGGTGTTCAACTTTTGTGGGGTAGGGGTTTGGAGTTGTAGTTGTGGCACTATGGGATAGGCTCAGGGATGGTTGCATCAGAGCTCGGGAGGTGGTATTAGCATGGGATTGGCTTAGGTCGATGGCACCATGGGCTTTCCAAAGTCAAGGGGTTGTGTTCTTCTGGGATTGGCTTAGTGTTATGGTACCATGGGGTAGGTCAATAATGGGGTTGGGGCGAGTTTCGGTAAGAGTAAGCACAGGAAAGCAAACATTTAAGATGGCTGCTCGAACGTTAAATCAATACCCTATACCCAGGTGCTCAGCTGTGGGAATCTACAACCCAGCTGAAGAATCGCTGGTTAGATTTCATATCTATCTTAAAGTACCACACAAAGTCATTTTTCTAGGCCACACATTTACTCTGAGCTCCATTGCATTAATCCAAATGCCCCTCTGACATCTTTCTGGATGCCTCAAAGGTATCTTCAGATTCTTAAGTCTGTATCTAACTCATGGTCTGCATACCTACCCAAACAATTTCTTGCCCATTGGTTCCTAACTCCAAGAATGGCATTATTTTCTACTCCACTTCAAACCAAAAACATAGGAGCCATTCTTAGCCCCTTCCCTCAACCCAACCTATAATCCAATCATATCATTTTATCATTGCTCCTCTCCACTTCCATATCACCACCACAGTCCAAGATACCATCACCTGTGATTCCAACATCTGCCAGTGGCTTGTGTCTGGCCTATCCACACCCACTCTGGTTCCTTTTATAATCAGATCAGTAAAGTGACCTTACCAAAAATTACTGTATTACCTGTTATGGTTTGGATGTGAGGTGTCTCCCAAAAGCTCAAGTGTGAGCAATGCAAGGTTTAGAGAAGTGATTGGGTCATGAGAGTCTTGACCCACTCAATGAATTAATCCTCTGATGGGATTAACTGGGTGGCCAGGTAGAGTATGGCTGGAGAAGGTGGGTATTGGGGGTATGGCTTTGGGATGTATATTTTGTCTTTGGTATGTGGAGTCTCTCTCTGCTTTTTATTCCCCCATGATGTTCTGCCTCACTTAAATCCCTGAAGAATGGAGCTGGCTGTCTATGGACTGAGACCTCTGAACCTCAAATAAAATTTTTCTTCTCTACAATTGTTCTTATTTGTTTATATGTGGTGCTGAGACTGGAACCCAGTGCCTCACACATGCTAGGCAAGTGTGCTACCACCGAGCCACAACCTCAGCCCACATCCATGTCTCTAAACACAATGATGGTAGACCTTAAAGGGCACAAAAAGCCATGTTTTCAATTTTCCCTATTCCAAACTAAGAACAAAAAGAACTAACTACTATAAATCCTGCATCACTCAGAATTCAAATGTTCTCTGCATTGATGGTGTTGATAATTTTTCTTTTACTCACAACACAAAGAAGACTCACAATTTTAAGCCATATAATACATTTAAATGTATTCATTAGTTTGACTCATGTTAGCAAATTATAACTCAGGATAACATTTCCAGAACTCTCTATTTTAAATGACCTCATCACCCTTTCTTAGCAGAACCCCCAACAGGAACACATGCAACTAATAAGTAATGGCACATGATGGTAATACTACACTCTGATCCAATAACCTTTGTAAGATCGCATGACACGCCAATGAACTAGGTAATGACGTGGCAAGACAACTGATTTCTTATTTATACCATTCCCAAAGGCAACATATGTTCTCAATATCTCTTTATTTATTTATTTGGTATACCTATCACAAATAATACCTATGAAAAATCTACCAGTTCTATGACTAGATGTCACAAGATTGACTTCCCTTAACTAAGAAAAATGAGAGGACTATTTAGGAATAGAAGTATATATTTATATAGATTCAGTGTGATAGGCAGGATGACGCCTCCCAGAAGGGTGGGGAGACTGAGGCAGAGGATAGAAAGTTAGAGTCCAGCCTGAGCAACTTAGTGGGGCCTTACACAACTTAGTGAGACCCTGTCTCAAAATAACAAATATAAAGGACTCGTAATGTAACTCAGTGGTAGGGCACCCTGAGTTCAGTGCCCCTACTCCTTTCTCAATCCCTATCTTACAATGTCCACATCCTAATCTCTAAAACCTTGTATGGCAATAGACTTTGTAAGTGTGACTAACAACCTTAAAGGGAGATTCTCATGGATTATATGGGTGGTCCAATCTAGTTGTATCACTCCTTCAAACCAGAGAAAGCATTGGTCAGAGAGGGAAAAGTGACACTGGCTTTGAAAATGGAAGAAGGGGCCATAAGCCATGGAATATGGGCAGCCTCTAGAAGGCAGAAGAGGAAGGAGATTTTCCTCTAGAGCCTCCGGAAAGGAATATAGCCCTTCACACCTTGACTTTGGCCCAGTGACAACTTCACTGGACTTCTGACCTATGCAATTATAAAGTAGTAAATGGCTCTAAGCAACTAATTATGTGGCACCTTGCTACAGAACCAACAGAAAACTGATGTAGTCAGTATTCTCATGGCCTTGGTACTTCAAGAGCCAAAGTGTATTTTAACTGTTGTTTTAAAATGCAGACCATTGGAGCAGTCTCATCACATTATTACTTTAAACTTTAAAAACATAGAAAAAAGTTTTAAAAAACAGTTTTCAGAATTTCTAGAGCTGGCCTTTTGAGCCAAGACAACTGTATTTGAAATGCACAGAATCAATATTAAGTACTTCTTTTAGGGGTGGGGATGTAGCTCAGTGGTAAGAGTACTTGCTGACATGTGTGAAGCCCTGGGTTCAATCCCAGCACCAGCCCCCACCACCAAAAAAAAAAAAAACACAAACCCAAACTTACAGCATCTTTTCCTCTTTGAAAAACTTACAAACTAAACTCTAAAGAAAACCTATGATTGATTACTTAGTAAAATGTTATTTTATTTCATATACTCTCATATCCTACCTACCTCCATAAAATGACAATTCATTTGATCAACAAGTAAATATATATGCTTTCACTCATTTAAAGTTCTGAGCTATACATCTTTGATCTACCAATTTTTCTTTCTTTCTTTTTTTGGGTAATGCCGGAGATTGAACCCAGGGCCTTGTGCATGCGAGGCAAGTACTCAACCAACTGAGCTACATCCTCAGTCCTAATTTATCATTCTTAACCATTACTCCATGGTCAAAATCAGCAACAAACAATCTTTGGGGTCAGCATCAATGAGACATCTCTAACATACCTAAGTTCATCCATCTCCCTCTTCTTCTTCATTTCTTCTTTTTCTCTCCTTTTCATTTCCTGAATTTGGGCTTTTTTCTCATTTCTCTCTTCCCGGTCTCTGCTTTCCTTCTCTGCAGCTAGGTCTGGAAACCGCTCCAATTTGGTCTTTTCTAATCGGTTCAGTATCTCATTCACTTTTTTCTCCACCGTCATAATTTTTACCTGAGAGAGAGACAGGGGAAAGTACTGACTCTTTATTATTGTTCTTTTCTCCCAGAAGAGGGGTAAGGCTTTCCAGGGGTTTGGCAACCCAGTTTAACTCCCCTAGGAAACATGTATCATGCTCGGCCCTCAATAACAGTAGAGTCACACAGAATAGGTGGGTATCCACTCAGTGTCAGGATGCGCCTCCTGCAGTGGTGCCAAACACTTACATCCTTCTGCCTGTGAAAGCCTATCTGCCCCACATCCATGTCAGCTGTTTTCTTCAGGTTAGACCACGGCGTATATACCACATTAACGTTGTTCATCTTGCAGCCTGCCAAGAGAGACTGTCTTCAACACGCAGGCAGGATGAGACTGAGCAAGGTACCCCCGCACCCACTGCAAACTGCGATTATCCATCCCAGGAAATGGCTTAGGATCAACAAACCTCCTACTGTTTCAAACCACAAAATGCTTTACAAAAACCACCCATAAAAGGCAAATGGTATTAAACAAAACACAACCATAAGTATTACCATGGTATACCATATATTTTATATACATACATTTTATATATATAAATAAAATGAGGTAATGACTGTATCAGTTTTTATTTCAGTCACTGAAAATCTAAGAAAATTCCATACACATACACACACACACTCCCTTCCCAATCCCTATCCCAGGATGTCCACATGCTAATCTCTAAAACCTTATATGGCAATAGACTTTGTTGTATGATTAACAACCTTAAAATAGGAAGGTTATCATGGATTATATGGATGGTCCAATCTAGTTGCATCATTCCTTCAAATCAGAGAAAGCAGTGATCAGAGAGGGAAAAGTGATACTGGCTTGGAATATGAGCAGCCTCTAGAAGGTAGAAAAGGAAAGAGATTCCTTTTACTAAACAAGGGACCATGGATTAGATCCAAGGACTTTGGAAAACTTCCCAAAATAGACAGTAAAATTTATCATGTGTAATTTTTTTTTTTTTGGAGAGAAAAAGACCCAAGAAAGTTTCCTCAGATTCTCAAAGGAGTCCTTGAGTCAGTAAAGGTTAGGAAGCAATACAAAGACATGGCCTGGGATTCCAGAGACCTGGACTTTATCCTGACAGTACCACAAACTAGTTGTGCCACTTTGAGAAAGTCCCCATAGCTTTCTGAACCTCGTCTGAAAATAACACCACCACCTCCACCACAGGGTGCCCTCTACCCCAGCAGCTCTGAGAATCACAGGGGATTCGCTGGTCTGCTGCTTCCCACCATCCTTCCACATCAGATAGCTGTAGACTTTACTGTTTAAATTCCTGTATTCATTGGAGAAGGCTAATGAACAGCACCTTACCAAGTGGTCAAAGTCGACATCACTGAAAATGAGGCAAAACGAAATCATGTTCTGCTTCACTGAAATGTGCAAAACTCTAATTGTTCAAAAATGCATACTGTAATTCTAATCAAGAGGGTACATCAGACAAACCCAAACTCTGGGAAACTATAGAACATTTCTACTCATTAAAAGTCAAAGTATTGATAGAAAAAGAGGTACCTCCAGATTCAGGAATTTTTAAAAGAGGCTAGATAAAAGAACAGTAGTAGAACCACTGACAAAACTTATATATGAACTATATATCAGAAAACAGTGGTTTGTTTGTTTTCAGTACTGGGATTGAATTCAGGGCCTTGCACATGCTAGGCAACTGCCCTTTTTTATTTTGAAGGGTCTCATTAAGTTGCCCAATCAGCCTTGAACTTGCAACCCTCCTGCCTCAGCCTTCTGAGTAACTGGGATTACAGGCGTGCAACACACCACACCCTGCCAGATAACAGTATGCTATCCATGTTAAATTCCCTGAATTTGATCACTGTAATGCAGTTACTTAAGATGATGTCCTTGGCCTGGCTTTCTTTCTTTCTTTCCCTCTCTCTCTCTCTCCCTCTTTCTTTTTGGTACCAGGATCGAACCTGGGTGTTTAATCACTGAGCCACATCCCTAGCCCTTTTAAATATTTTACTAGAGACAGGGTCTCACTGAGTTGCTTAGGGCCTTGCTATTTGCTGAGGCTGGCTTTTGAACCCATGACCCTACAGCCTCAGCCTCCTGAGTCGTTGGGATTATAGGAGTGAGCCACCACAGGTGGTAATGTCCTTGGTCTTAAGAGTTACATGTTGAAGGGTCATAATGTCTGTAATTTTCCTTCAGATGGCCCAGCTATAAAGTTAATGATGAGCTGAGTGCAGTTGCACACACATGTAATCCCAGCAACTTGAGAGGCTGAGGCAAAAGAAACACAAGTTTGAGGCCAGCCTCAGCAATTTAGCAAGACTCCATCTTAAAATAAAATTAAAAGAGTTGGGAATATAGGTCAGTAATAGCATGCCCCTGGCTTCAACCCACAGTACCACCAAAATTTTAAAAAATAGTTGATGATAAGAATGAGATACATAAAAAGCAAATAAATATGCAAAATTTAAAAACTGGTGAAGAGCATATGGGCTAGATATGTTTTCTGGTTGTATTTGTCTTGAAACTTTTCTGTAGTTTTGAAGATTTCTTTCAAAATAAAAAGTTAAAAAAAAAAAAAAGAAGAATCGCCATGTGCAAGGCACATGATACAAACATGGGTCAGACAATGGACCTGCCTTCTGAGACCCTAAAAGGGGGGAGATAAGTACATAAATAACTCCAAGGCTACCCAGAGCTGAAGAGGGGATAGGCATCACCACAAAGGTACCCAGAGCTTCAGACTGACAAAAGACTCAAGTCAGTCAGCCTCATTACAGTGCAAGAGCTCTGAGATCTTTGACAAATTTCTTATTACTCTGTAAGGTCAGTTCTCTCACCTGCAACATAAAAATGATATCATCAAGCTCAATAAGGTTGATAAACAATTTGTCAAGTTTCAGCACAGGGTCAGTCCTGTAACTAATACTCCATCAATGATTATATTATTTACTACACCTGCAGTGGGGGTCTTAAACCTTAGCTGGGATCTGCTGGTGTGATACTGAGGAAGACAGATGTCTAAGGAGTGCAGAGGAAACAACAAAAGCAAAGGCAGGAGGGTGGAAAACAGCAACTAGGCTGGATGCCATCTTGAGCCTGGACTGAATTGTATAGGCAAGGGGAGTCACAAAAACTTTCTAATTTTGGGGAAGTTTTATCTGGTAAGATTTGCCAGGTGATACAGAATGAGCTGACCTATGGTTCTAGACCTAGAACTCAGAACAGGTTAATTCTATAGTAACAAACAAGTTTAATCCCCACTCCCGTGGCAATTATCCAGGGAGGAAATATTGTAACTACACAGTGCCACAAGTGGAGTATCCTCAGCAGATCTTATAGCAAAGACCATTTGTTCATTCCTTAGCAGAACTGAATTATGAAAGTGAGGTCCTGGGGCTTAGGTTCTTTCTCTGCTAGGTGAACTATCACCATGGAAGATTGAGGAGGAGACAGAAGAGTAATTCAGTGTCATGACCCTACCTTCCTTTGTTTTCTCTACAACTAGTAAACTATAAAGATTCTAAGAAAAAAGAGGATGAGCCAAGAATACGGAGTCCACAGAACGTTTTTGAACAAAGGTGCATCTGCTAGCCAGGGGCATGGGAAGGGACAAGAATTTGTGAAGAAGGTTGGAATAGAGGGAAAAGGTAATGACTGTTTCAATTTTTACTTCAGTCACTGAAAATCTAAGAAAATTCCATTCTCATAAAAAATAAAATGTCCTCAAACTCTTTATAATTTGTTGATTTAAGGAGTTGAAATCAGTGGCTCCACAAGGAAGAAATTCTACCCTCTTTGGCCAAGTAGCTAATTTGTTATTAAGGTTGTCCAAGTTAAGATTCAAGAAACATAGATTCAGTGATGGGGAAGGGAGATGGTTGCACAGCTCTTGTCCTATAAATGCCATCCCCTGGTCCCTTTACCAGCTATACAACTGCCCCATGTTTATCTTTTACCCAAACTGTATTTCTGTCCACATCGCTCAATTTCATATCAAACCAAAGTTACCTCTATCCTATCCCCTATCTAGGTATATGTCCCACACCTAAAATCTTATTAACTAGCTTAAACATTCTCAGCAAACCACCCCCTCCAAGCTCCCCCTCCTAACTGTAACCCTTACCCCAATAATCTTTTTTTTTTGGGGGGGGGGGCGGCGAGAGGTCTTTACTATTACATTAAATTTTATATAGTAGAAACAAGTACCAAGCACAGTACTCCAGGCCATTCCTAAAACATTTAGGATAACTGTCCCCAACAGATGCTACAAAAAGCTTTATAAAAATAGTGATATTCAGGGATCATTCCAGAACAACTAAGATTCTCTGGAGAGAAGAGATAATAAGATCAACTGACTTGGAGAAAGGAAAAAAATATGTAAGCGGAGGAGGAAAAAAAAGAAAAAGTAGGAAAATATCATTTAGAGATTCTAGTTTCAGAATCTAATGACAAATGATTAAAACAAATATCTACCTTAAAAATAAAGCCAAAAGACACATCTCTCTTGCTTAGCTATCAACATTACCAAATTTCCAAGTCTTTTTACAAATAACCTTAGGGGTAGGCAGATTCAGATGTCCTACTTTCTATTTAAGGTAAGGAAAAGAGCTGACTTAAAACAGTAAAAATTTGAAGGGCAGGGAGATAAACTTTTAGTTCTTTGACAGAGAGCAAAACTGCCACCCACTATAAAGATATAATCTGCTAGTCCTTTGATGCAAACCAAAGTCAACTGCATGTTCTCTAAGATGTAATCTATTTCAGACACAGAAAGTCAATGCCAATTCAAAAAATACTTTAGGAAAACTGACCTTGAATGCTATTGGCCTTCACAAGGTGGGCACAGTCCATCAGCACTTCCTTTGGAATGTCTTCTATTTTCTCTCCCTGAAACACAAAAGTAATCAAATGGTCCATTCCCTTGGTTCTGACAGATACTACAGCACTTAAACAGTATTTCTGCCTTGCTTGCTAGGCTTGAGTTTATTACAAGTAGGGGTTCTTCAATTACATTACAGAACACTGAAAAGCAAAGTAAATTTTCTATGTCCATCATGGGAATATTTATTTAAATTAAGAGAAGACAGTAATATGGAAAAAATAAATCATAGTTATATCAAAACATTAACTGTAATTATGTCTGAGTAATATCTGCTCTCTTCTTATTCTTCTGGAAACCGTGTGGAAAAAGGCGCCTATTTTTTTAAATTATTATTATTTTTATTGGTTCTACTTAGTTGTACATGACAGCTGAATGCATTTAATTCATTGTACACAAATGGAGCACAACATTTCAATTCTCTGGTTGTACATGGTATAGAGGTGCACCATTCGTGCAATTATACATGTACCTAGGGTAATGATGTCCATCTCATTCCACCATCTTTCCTACCCCCATAACTCCTCCCCACCCTGGCCTTTGCCCAATCCAAAGTTCCTCCGTTCTTCCCATGCCCCACCCCCATCACAAATCAGCATCTACTAACCAGAGAAAATATTTGGCCTTTAGTTTTTTGGGATTGGCTTACTTCACTTAGCATAATATTCTCCAATTTCATCCATTTACCTGCAAATGCCATAATTTTACTCTCCTTTAATGCTGAGTAATAATCCATTGTGTATATATACTACAGTTTGCTATAAACATTGGTGTGGCTATGTTTTTTTTAACATTATTCTTTAGTTGTAGGTGCACACAATACCTTTATTTAATTACCCAGTGCCTCACACATGCCAGGAGAGTGCTTTTCCTCTGAGCCACAACCCCAGCCCCGTCATTGGGATTTTAATAGGAATTGCAGTAAATCTGTATAACAGTTTTAGTAGTATGGCCATTTTGACAATATAAATTCTGCCTATCCAAGAGCATGGGAGAACTTTCCATCTTCTAAGGTCTTCCTCAATTTCCTTCTTTAGTGTTCTGTAGTTTTAATTGTAGAGGTCTTCCACCTCTTTTGTTAGATTGATTCCCAAGCATTTTATATTTTTTGAGGCTATTTTCAATGAGGTAGTTTTCCTAATTTCTCTTTCAGTAGATTCTTCACTTATGTATAGAAATGCATTTGATTTATAGGTATTGATTTTATATCCTGCTACTTTGCTGAATTCATTTATTAGTTCTAGAAGTTTACTGGTGGAATTTCTTGGATATTCTAAATATAGAATCATGTCATTGGCAAATAGTGATAGTTTCAGTTTTTCTTTTTTTATGCGTATCCCTTTAATTTTTGTTGTCTGATTGCTCTGGCGATGGTGCCTATTTTTGACAACCCAAACTCTTGCTGGTTGAATGAAGTCCCTATAATCCCTCTGAAAAAGATAACTCAAGAGTTCTTGTGGGTTTTCTAACCCCAAACATAATTAGGAACAAAATGTCTGTGCTAGAACTTAGCCACTCACTGTGAAGGAGAAGTAACACAGATAAGATCAATCCTTTTTTATCTACAAAACCTATATTAAATTAAAGAGCAATTCAAGATAGCAAAAATATATCCAAGGTAAGAGTAAGTGGATATCAGTTCAGTACTGGCTCCTATTTGGTATGAGATTACAGAAACACCTGTTTGAGAATGAATGTTCCACCTAACTAAATATAGGGATAAATTAAACTCCTTCCATTCTGTTACTCAAACTTTCATTTTTTTTTTTTTTTTGGCCCTAGGGATAGAACCAGGGGTGCTTTACCATGAAGTTACACCCCCAGTCCTTTTTACTTTTTAAGATAGGGTCTCACTAAGTTGTCCAGGATGGCCTAGAACTTGCAATCTTTCTGAGTTGCTAGGATTACACGTGTGAGCCATCAAACTTGGCAATTTTTTTTTCATTTTAATTGTTTTAAATGGGAACTTCTTAAACATATAAATTTTGGCCCAGAGTAAGTAATCTAATTTTGTCACTACTTTCAAGCACATCTCATTCCATTACAAGACCATTTAAATACAGGATTTTGCAATAATATCTTATTAACTCAGTATCTTCATCATTAATATTGATCATTATACTGGGTTATAATAACATTAATTAAATACACAGACATTTACTCCATGATTTTTTTTAAAAAAGCTGCCATTTTGAGTGCCCACTATGTTCCAGGTACAGTAAATAGTCCTGTGAAATAACCTCACCCTGCCAATGAAGAGAATGAATCTTAGTGAAGTTAAGTAGCAAGACCAAGGTCTGGTAGGTGATGGAGCTGAGAGATGATACTGTTTTAAAGCTATACTCTAAAACCAAACCCCAGGCTTGGGTTGCTTACAGAGTTCTAGCAGCACCATACAGTTCCTTGGTCCTTGATGTCAAGCTATGACCCAATATGTCTCCTTACTATCTGTGGCTGTCGCTATTCCTAAAAAGTCATCTCCTATCCTTATTTTGCTACTTCCAATATTATATGAACAAAAAAGGGCTGAGGTTGTGGCTCAGTGGTAGAGCGTTTGCCTAGCATGTGCAAGGCCCTGGGTTGGATCCTCAGCACCTCATAAAAAATAAATAAGTAAAATAAAGGTACTATGTCTAACTACAACTAAAAAACAAATATTAAATTTAATAATATGAACAAAAAGAAAAAAATCATCCAATTTAGCACTCTGCATAAAGTCAGAGGAAGTGAGCTCAAAGTGTCCAAGTACTTTCAATATGTGAAGGCCAGAATTTTGATGATAGGTTTTGTGCCATCAGTTAATGGAGAAACCTCTAGGTAGGTGTGTTAAGGTCTGTAAACAAGTCAGGATGGTGCCTGGCATTTTGCCAGAGGGAGTGGTTTGAGAAGTAACACCAGCGAGCCATTAAGTGTGGAGATTTCTTATTGGTTGACTGCTGTATCTAGTTTATGTTAATTAAGATAAGCTGTGTGGAATGTATAAATACCCCTCCTGTCCTACAATAAAGGGCTCCCACTCCTGCTGTATCAATCTATACAAGTTGTTCGTCACCCCCCCCCCCCCCCCCCCCCCCGGTTATTTTGCTGCAGCCGGACTGTGGCATAGGTGAGCTTTTTCTGTGTGAGACTATAAAAGAGCACTGCTGAATATCCATGATTCAAGGTATGGGTTGAATTCAATTAAATTTAACAAAAACAACAATGAATGCATATAGTGCTTCGCATATGACATGAGACATTCTAAGTGCTTTAAGACAGACTGGGCCATTTAGTCCCCACAATGATTCAACAAGTTGGCCCCTCCCATAATGGAGGAAATAGGCAGTCAAGTAATGTGCTCAAAGTCACAAGGTTAGTAAGCTGTAGAGCCAGTATTCAAATCCAGCACTTTGGCTCTGGCTGGGTTGCAACCACTTAGCCTTGTACATCTCCAATACATATTTGGTAGCTACCAAGTACCAGGGACTAATCAGTCCTCAAAAAATCAACAATGCTAGGCACAGTCGTGCATACCCATAATCCCAGTGATTCAGGAGGCTGAGATAGAGGATCGAGGCCAGCCTCAGCAATTCAGTGAGACCCTAAGCAACTTAGAGAAACCCTGTCTTGAAATAAAAGAGGCTGGAATATGGCTCAGTGGTTAAGCACCCCTGGATTCAATCTCTGGTACCAATAAAAACAAAACAAAAATCAACAGTACAAGTAAAAATTGGGCACAAGTTTAACCCTGCTGTAAATTCAGAAGTTAGTATTTTAGCCATCGTGTACTTATTAAAATAGGGTTTATATATACATATTTTGTTGTTGTTGTTATAAAACCTAAAAAGTTTTTGGAAAAAAACTATGGATAGCAAACAGCATTTTAAACTAGCACAATACTCTGAGGGCCATTTAGCAAAAAGGATTTTACTACCAACCTAGATGCCCTTCAACAGACGAATGGATAAAAAAAATGTGGCATTTATACACAATGGAGTATTACTCTGCATTAAAAAATGACAAAATCATAGAATTTGCAGGGAAATGGATGGCATTAGAGCAGACTATGCTAAGTGAAGCTAGCCAATCCCTAAAAAACAAATGCCAAATGTCTTCTTTGATATAAGGAGAGTAACTAAGATCAGAGTAGGGACGAAGAGCAGGAGAAGAAGATTAACATTTAACAGGGATGAGAGGTGGGAGGGAAAGGGAGAGAGAAGGGAAATTGCATGGAAATGGAAGGAGACCCTCAGGGTTATACAGTGGAGGGGGTAGAGAGAGAGGAGGGGAGGGGAGGGGAGAGGTGGGGAGGGTGGAGGATGGGAAAGGCAGCGGAGCACAACAGACACTAGTATGGCAATATGTAAATCAATGGATGTGTAACTGAGGTGATTCTGCAATCTGTGTATGGGGTGAAGGTGGGAGTTCATAACCCACTTGAATCAAAGTGTGGAATATGATATGTCAAGAAATTTGTAATGTTTTGAACAACCAACAATAAAAAATTAAAATTAAAAAAAAATAATAATAAAAAAAATAAAAAAGAAAAAAAAAGGAGTTTACTGAAATATATATATCTTTTGACCCAATATTTCCATTTCTAAAAATTAATCTAAGAAACTAATTCAGAAGAAGAACAGAAAGTAGCTCATATAAAGGTAGTTCTTATTAGGAATTCATAATGCTGACAAACTGTAAATAACTATGTTCTGATAAAGATTTCATATTAATTGTGGCATATGATCAATGCCATGTAGCCAGTCAGAATAATAAATATGAAAAATAATACAGAAACATGAAAAGGTCCATAAGCTGTCACTTAAAAAGTAATACAATCAGCCAGGACAAGCCAGGATAGATTCAGATTGAGGAAAAAAGAGAAGGACATCACATTACTGGAAGGGTGGCAGAAAAAAAGCAATATATATGTAACTTAGGAAAGCGATGTTTTGATGAAAACTACTGGACAAAAAGACAAAACTATCTGCACACCAAATACTCTAACAGATAGTGTTGTTTCTCAAGTGGATGGATATAGGTTAGCAATTCTGAAACCAGCTATGCATATACTGTAGTCAAATGAATAAGTGGAAGGAAGATGGTGACAGCCAGGCTTCTCACTGCTGCAGATAAGCACATGGGGAAGGCTAGAATGAGCCCAGATTAGTCACAGGAAGCAATATGTGTTCAGGTTTACCTTAACATTGACATGATGAAGAGATAGAAAAACGATGATAGCAGATACGAGTACATACACAGATTCATGGACAGACATTTCCTAGTTCTGTCAGTTGGGAGGAGCTAGAGCAACAACAATCTAGAAGCAACAAGCACACCCAGAGCCCAGATCTTCATTTTGAAATATCATTCACCAAGATTCCTTGTAGAAATGACTGATTGTACATCCAGGGCAGGAATAATACAAGGTGTGCCTGCAGCATCTCATAGGGACAAAAGGTAAGGAAGTGCTCAAAATGGGGAGCTAAGCAGGCACATCATGGGCAACAGTAACACAGCACCAAAACATAACCCAATGTATAAAAGAAACAAGAGTCCACACTGATGCAAATAAATGGGGGAAAAGACAAATCTTCCTTCCAGAACTCCAAATAAAATATGTAGATGCTCTGTATTCTAGAAAGTGAAACTTAATTCTTTCCCTTGCCCCACTGAGTAGGAGTTGGGTTTAGTGCATTGCTAGAAATGGGGAGAAAAGCAGCTTCACAGTGGAGCAATCTGGCATACACTACCCTGGCAGGTAACTGAGACTCACAGGATCAGTGATGAATCATGTCAGTGAGTGCACCCCCTGATGTAATTAATGAGCAGAGCAACTCCCTCTGTGGTTCTCTTACCCCAAACCTATAACCTCAGTCTAGTCATGAGAAAAACATCAGAAAAACTCAGATCAAGTGAGATTATACAGAATCCCTGATCAAACTGTCAAGGTCATGAAAAATAGGTAAAGAGTGAGAAAATATCACAAACCAGGAGACAGAGCAGATGTGACTACTAAATGCAATGTAGTACCCTAGACTGGATCCTGGAACATGAAAACAACATTAACAGAAAAACTGATGAAGTTCAAATAGAGTCCAGAGTTGAGCTAATAGTAATATATCAAGGTTGGCTTCTTAGTTTTGACAAATGTACCTTGTTAATACAAGATGGAAATGATAAGGAAAACTATATGGGAACTCTCTATACTATGTTCACAATGGTTCTATAAATCTAAAATTACTCCAAAGTGAAAAGTTGGGAAATATACATACATACATATGTGGATGTATATACCCTGTGATTCAACTATTCGAAGTATGTGAATATTTGGAATATTCATATATCCATTTCCATGAATGAGTGGAAAAATAGTGTAGTATATTACAAGGGAACATTAAATCTCTTTTCCTTTATATTATAAGGCAAAAGAACCACATGAGCCTAAGAAAAAGGAACCACTGGAGCAGACAGAAAGTCTGGTGGTATCCAACTAACAGAAAGAGCTTGCAAAGTGGACACTCAACACACCGGAACCATCAGGACAAGGCAATGCTTCTACGTGGGAAATATGTAGTATGGCCCCTTCACAGTCTCAGAAATCACCTAGAATTTTCCAGTAATTTTCTGAGTCATGGGGAAGGCCTAGATTTTGAAACATTTATTATTTCAAGTAATTTAACAGCAGAAAAAGAATAAAGAATAAGATATGATGTTTAACACTGAAGAAAAAGTAATGAATCCATGTTTAAATTCAGTTACCTTATGTAATCGAAGGTATACGTGAGCTGAAGAGAGTTTGTCCACATGAAACCTACAAAGAATGAAAATCACTTTTAGCAAGAGATATGAGATAACCATCTCCTTGGTCACTTGCATTTAAAGCATTCCATTCCCAAACTGTATTCACTCAGGGCCTACCACAGGCCATGGGAGTTAAGCCACCGTGTGTGGTTAAGTGCCAAGATGAGTAAGATAATAAATATTAAATGCCCTGAGAAAAGTGATTCTTCAAGTGATAAAAAGAGCTTTCTGTGATCAAAGTGTTCATGGAAGAAATAAGATTTGGCTGGCCCCTGACTGAAGCACACACAGGACTAAAAGGAAAAACAGAAAAAGAAATTACAGATGAGAGGAGAAGGGAATGACAGAAGTTGCTGAGACTCCAATGTTGCCAGCCTGGGAGATCTGCAGGACCACAGACTGGAATAGCCTGGAGCATTCTGAGTTTCAAACAATGACAAAACAGCCACAAGTGAATGTCAAGTACAGATTTGGAAAAATTAGGTAAGGTCTAAAGTCAGTAAGCTCAGATTAACAAATTCATCCAGCCCTATACTCCAACAATGACACTAATATGTGTCCTCAGGATGAACACTGTCTTTATGGCATTGTCTAAAAAGCATTCAGGATATCTCTAATCCCAGTGTCATAAATCAATCTTTCATTAAGGCTCTAAAACCCATCAATTTAATTAAATTCTTTAAAACTGATGTGACATTTTGGGATACTGTATTTTTCAAGTTCACAGGTCAACAAAGTCAACTCTCACTTTACAACACCCAGAGAAGCCTCCAAAGTCCTAATATCAAACAATAAACAAGGTAATGCATGATTACATTTTGTGATTCTGTTAACTTTTGTCCTTACTTTTCCAGAGTAAGTGTTCAATAAAACCTATCATTAAATCTCATTTTATATTTTGCTAGATATTTTCTTAGCATCAATTTTTTTTTTGTGGGGGGAGGAAAGGTACCAGGGATTGAACTCAGGGACACTCGACCAACTAAGCCACATCTCCAGCCCTATTTTGTATATTATTTAGGGACAGGGTCTCAATGAGTTGCTTAGCGCCTCGTCATTGCTGAGGCTGGCTTTGAACTTGCGATCCTCCTGCCTCTACCTCCTGAGCTACTGGGATTACAGGCGTGGGCCACTGCACCTGGTTACCTCCTCATCTTCTTTCAGAATCCTAGAAAAATCTGCACTACTAACCAAGTCCAACTGAGAAACACCTTCTCCCATTCTAACTGTCAACAGCTTTTAAGCCAGTTCTCTATTTACAATTCCTTCCTATATACTCAAAATAGCTAGGTTGTTTTCTGATTTTTCTTCTTCTTCTTTTTTTTTTTTTTGTGGTGTTGGGGATTGAATCCAGGCCTTGTGCATTCAAAGGAAGCACTGTACCAACTGAGCTATATCCCCAGCCCTTGTTTTCTGATTTTTCTTTAAGGTCTCTGATATGAAATTTTGCCAAAAGAAATACCCAAACAATTCAATATATAGTTATTAAGTTCACACATAATAGTCAAAGTACCAAAAAACACAGGAGTATCACAGCCAATATATACCAATTTCAGGTTTGTATATAGCAAGTGCACTGCTACAAAGGGTGGGGGAATAGACAGAACTTTGGGGCTTTGATGAAATGTTGGGGGGGGGGGGAATTATTTTAAGCAAGTTTTCTTTAAAATTCCTTCCCAAATGCTCACTTAAAGTTTAAATTATGCCCACTAGTTCCTCTTCATATCTTCCTGTTCCTGATTAACTCCTGCTGCCCTTCACCAAATACAGACTAGAAATTTCACTAAGAGAGTATCAATAACTCAAGGGAACATAGATGCAAAGCCCCACAAGTGAGGACACTAAATTCCTTAGTGAGGTCTGTGAAAACCCTGCTCATTAGGCATTCTGGAGGCAGTAAATGTACACTGTTTCTATTTTTCTCATTTAAAATATAATCTAGTTCCATTCTCACTTAATCCTAGGAAAATTCTTTGCTTAAAGGAATCTCAGGAGGTTTTCTGGAATAGAATCAGATATTGACAGCCACATAGGTAAAGTCGCAAATATTTCATCAAAGTGAACCAGTGTTAAAATCTACCCTGGAAGGTAGAGCAACACAGAATCACTCTTGGCACTCCCTAGAAGACTGCCAGGCTGACATGAACCGGAATGGGTCTTGAGTTTTGGGCCTATTTCAACTCACATCAGTTCTCAAATAACTTATGAAAATAAAAGTCAATCATGTCTAACCATAGTCACTAACCTCTAGACTATTAAAGAGGGTCAAAACAGGGCTCTAGGAATCTATAGACAATAATTTGACACACACAACCTTGATGAAATTAAAAATTCAAGTCATAATTTATTGAGTGTCAGCTGTAAATTAGAAATTTCTCTTCCACTTGAAATGACTTTTATGCTGCAACTGAACCTATAACATTTTTATGCTGATATTTATGTCTCAAAGTTGATATGCTAAAAATGTACAGCAGGTAAGCTATCTAACAGGCATAGTCATTCTAATTTCCTTGAGAGAGTCTGGAGATCTTTGAGCTTTAAGGACAACAGAAACTATTCCAGCTGGGGGTGACAGGGCAGAGGTGCACAGAGCAGAGATAAGAAGAAACTGGTTATTGGGCAGAAACATCTGGGGGGAATCACTTCTAGAAGGGCAGAGACCTAGTCAATTAGGAAGTCAACAAATATTTATTAAACATCTACTACATGTTAGAACCTATGCTCTGTACCAGGGACACAACAGTTAACAAAGCAGGTAGATTGCTGTCTTCATGGAGCTCAGTCTAGGGTCCTTGGAAGGTAGGCAATACTCAACCTAAAAGTTCTCAGCAGAGTAAACCACCCACCTGAGGTAAGGGGGCACTAAGCAGAGTCTAACCTGATGACACATCTGAGTTCAGATAACAGGACATTGTGCTGGGATAGATTTTCCTTTTAAGTCTTTAAAATTTCTCATGTTCCTTGGACTTCTTGGATCCTTGGTATGGATTTTATAGAAAGTAGATAGAAGGACATGTCCACTGGGGATATGAACTGGCCTCTTCATGAAGCCAGAGAGAAAACCCTCCAGGGAGTCCCTTCACACAGGCAGGGGTGTGAGCATAGCCACATCTGGGGGTGGCTTTAGTTAGACTCTATGCAATATTTCTGTTGTTAAATACTCAATGCTATATACCTTATTAAAAATTCAGCCAGGCATGGTGGTGCTGTAATCCCAGAGGCTTAGGAGGCTGAGACAGGAAGATTATAGCCTCAGCAATTTAGCAAGGGCCTAAGTAACTTAACAAGACCATCTCAAAATAAAACATAAAAAGGGATAGGAATGTGGCTCAGTAGTTAAGTGTCCCTAAATTTAACTCCAGGTACCAAATAAATAAATAAATAAACTCTTCTAAAACATTGGAACTTAAATGCTATCACTCTGAGGAATTAAATGAAGAGTCTAAGCTCACATTTATAAAAAAGAAGTCTAGAGAGAGCTGTAGGAATGGCCTGGGGGAAGAAAAAATAACCAGAAGCCAAAAGAGTTGCACCGTGAGGGAAAACAGACCTGTTCAGTTCATCTTAACTTTGATTTCCTCATCTGAAAAATGAGTATAATAGCAATACTTATCTCACAGTATCACTGAGAAATAAAGTATTAACAGAAGTAAACACGTCACAGTATTTAGGATATAGATAAGTGCTTGAAAAATATCTATTATTACTATCATATCAAAGTAAATAGGATATGAGAAACAGATCTTTAGGACCAATATTTGGTACCAGATGTTACAAGCTGGGGATACCCCACTAAACAGGCATGAGTAGGCTCTGAGAGAGAGAGATTATGAGGGTCAAAGTGAGTGGTGGAAGCTGGAGATGGAAAAGGAAAGAAACTGACTGAGAGAACGGTAGGAGACAGAGAGAGAGACAGACAGACAGACAGAGAGAGCATGCGCGCACCGAAAACCTGTGTACTTTTCAAAAGGACTAGGTCTGTGTGGAAGAAAAGTACTCATAGGATTCTAACAGAGAAAGAGAAAATTCAGCTAAAATGAAGGAGTCCTTTTGTTCATTTTTTTTGGTCATTGTTTTCTTTTAGGACTGGGTTTAATGAGCAGCAAAATGAATGATCTTGGAGAGAAGCTAAGAAAATATATATTATTTAAACAGTTTCCACAAATAATATTGGAAAGAAGGGACAGGGGTAGATCAAAACAGGGCTAAGATCATCAGGGAGGACAAAAGGAGCCCATCTGTTTCCTTTAATGCTGGACCAGGTCAGACGCAGCTTGCAGTCCACTGACATAGATGCCTGTTTCTTTCACTGCGTCTTGGGAAAGTCTTATCCCTCTACTCAATGGGTCTGAACAAGTGTGGTATCTTAGTAACTTGCCACAAGGTGACCAACAGGCAGTAAAAGGAAGCCTATGTCCTGAAGGCCTTTGCTCTCAGGCCTGAGATCAAACCCCAAGCCAGTTCACATGGTCATTATAAACGAAGGGAACCAGCCTTGTCACAGAACACACATAAACAAAAATACAAAGCACAAATTCTAGTGACAGGAGCAGGGTGGCAGGCCACACCTAAGAAGATAAACAATCCATAAAGCAGAATCAAAACTGTTACTTACCAAATATCTTCAGGCCAGCCATACTTTATCAGATCTTCATCTATAGTAAGATAAAAGAGAACACAGAAAAGTTAAAATAGAAAGTTTTTACAACTGGACAATATAAACTGCATAATTTTTAATACTTCTTTTCAGTATTAGGTATTAAACTCATGGGCACTTGACCACTGGGCCACATCCCCAACCATGTTTTGTATTTTATTTAAAGACAGGGTCTCACTGAGTTGCTTGGCGCCTTGCCATTGCTAAAACTGACTTTGAACTTGCGATCCTCCTGCCTCAGCCTCCCAAGCTGCTGGGATTACAACCGTGTGCCACTGTGCCCAACTAATTTTAATACTTTTAATCTGATGCCCAAAGATATTTCTATTAGAAGATAACAAAAGTAACACTGGTAAATCAGAGCAGCTGAGAATTTAAATGGCACTCTAGAAAACTGATTCACTGTAAAAATACAGCTTCGCTAAAACTTCAAAGAACTGATTGCATTTTAATTATTTAAGAAAAAAATAACTCAATCATATAAATATAGAAAAATCAGTAATAAAATATCACAAGTATAAAAAGAAATTTAAAATCATCTAAAGTTATGTCACATGGTGGAAATAAAATACCATGGAAAAAGGTGAAAGGGTGAAAAGTATTTGTTTTGGGTAGAGTTTGGAACATGGCTTTTGGACGTACAGGGCAGGGAGCTGATGTTTTGCTTTTTGCTGTTTGTTTGATTAGAAGCAACAATAAATATTTATTATTTTAGTTCTTTTTTTTCTGCAATGCATAACAGATAAGCGAAGAGAACATGACTATAAAAAGAAACTGAAACGTAATACAAATAAAGGAATAGAAGCTGATATTTTTATCATTACACTAACATTCTATTACTATTTGACCTTTTTTTTTTGGTACTGGGGACTGAACTCAGGGGCACTCAACCACCGAGCCACATCCCCAGCCCTATTTTGTATTTTATTTAGAGACAAGGTCTCACTGAGTTGCTTAGTGCCTCGCTTTTGCTGAAACTGGCTTTGGACTCCTGATCCTCCTGTCTCAGCCTTCCAAGCCGCTAGGATTACAAGCCTGTGTCACCACGCTGGGCATTATTTGACTTTTTAAATTAAATATGTGGTAAATAAAAATAAGATTCTAAGAACTTTTTAGAAAACAACCACTACAGAAAGGTTGTGTTAGTATACACTTCTAATAGCTATATTAATAATTAGGAATAATTGTGTTTTTTATACAACGGTATTTAAATATTAAATAACAATTTAAAAATTATAAGGTAAACATAATAATTCATGTGGTGATTTAAAATATAATCAAGAAAGTAGAGGACACATAACTTAAGTGGGGGGCAAATCTTGGATAAGCTAGTGACTGCTAGTGACTGCTAACACCATGAGCAGACACCATAAGTCCTCCAGGGGCTTTCTATCACCTTAAGTGGAAAGTTGAGCAAATAGCCAACAGGCAATAGAAAAAGCAAAGGGAAGTGTGCAACCCAGTGTTCCTCAGTATGCAGCTGCAGCATGTGGCTCCCTCATGACACCTGCTGGCTGTGAAAAGGAACAGACCTAGAGCTGTTCATGGAAGTACATCTTTTCATTTACACTTTCTTTATGCCTGCTCTAGTCCTTCAGCCTGAAATCCTCAGGAATATTAGAAATTATGTACCAACAGGAGGCTTTGAAAATGCTCCACCCTCTCTCACAAGGCAAACTGGGACAGGCTGACTCTCCCAAATGACTCAAAGATTCCTTAGGAGAAAATGTTCTAAACGTACACAATAATGATGGCAAAATGCCATTCTAAAGGGCTCTAGATATCCAGATTTACATGTGTTGACACAAATTCTACATCTACCTGTATTTCTACTGCAGCCACTACAAGGATTCTGCAATCGCAACTCCTCCTCCACAAAGCTTTCTTGGCTCCCAGGGCCTCTAACCACACTTAACATCTCTCATCTCTCTACTTGTACAGCACTTGCTATTCGTAGGACTTTGTTTTGTCTACACTTCTTTGGGGTGAATATTATGAATATTTACTGAGCAGCTACCATGCTTTAAATTCTATTTATTCTTGTTTTTTTTTTTTTTTTTTTTTTAAGGTGCGAGAATGGTATCCGGGGAATTCTCTCGCTGAGCAACATCCTCAGCCCTTCTTACTTATCTTTATGTATTTCCTTCTCATAGAAGGAAGCATAGGTCACCAGAGACTGGGGAAGATAGGAGAGATTGGTCAACAGATGCAATGGATAAGCTATGTAACCCCTATTTGATCATTATACAATGTATACATGTATTAAAATATAACACTGTGCCCATAAATATGCACAATTATTATCTGTCAATTAAAAATTTAAAAATTAATTAAAATTTAAAAAGAAAACTCATCCAATAAATGGGGGTCCAGGGACAACAACACTTACCTGCTGGAAATTTCAAAATCAAATGCTTTTGAAAACTTACTTTCATATTTATCCTTTCCCATGTAAATAGTGTAAGCAGATGAATTAACTATGACAAAACAAACATAAAAAAATTAGATACTTTTATCATCAAAAACCTGTTTCATGGGGAAAAGAAGTGATAAATGCTCAGATTAGGGGTTGGCAAATCATGGCCCATGGGTCAAATCTGGCCCACCACCCATTTTTGGATAGCCCTCTAACTAAGAAAGACTTACATTTTTAAAGGGCTGACAAAAAGGAAAACAAAGATTAAGCTCTAGAGACTGTGTATGGCTCAAAGAACCTAAAATATTTACTATCTAGCCCCAAAATGAAAAGATTATCAATCATTATTAAATGATCACTTTCCCACTTTCTAAGGAACATAGTTCAATGGCAATTTCCCATACCTTTCTTTGCCTTCCTTAAAAGTTTAAAAAAATTAAACAAACTACACCACAATCATTTAAAGACAGTTTCCTATACTTGGCCAACTTTTATTTAGCATAATAATATGCCCCAGCTATGCCTCAGACAAACCAATTCCCACTACCAGGGCATAGTGGTGAGCATCTGTGTTTTTGAAAGACTTCCAAGTGGATCCTAATATGAAGTCAGGGTTAAAAAACATTATCCTAAATCAAACAGAATATTCTGGGTATGTTTAAGAATGCCATTTTTCTTACTGAGGTAATGTGTTTTAATACAGGCATCCTTGATCAGGAATAAAACAAGTTTTCTGTGAAACTGCAACCGATACTGGGTTTCTAAACTTGTTTGATCCCACTGGATCTAAACTTATAAAGTAATATTCAGTCTACAAAGCCTGAGAGAGTTTGTGGGTGCAGGGTTGGTTGGGCTGGAGAATTTAGAGAACAGAACACACACATATATGTAAGCTTGAAAGATCAGGAAGCAATACTCTTTCATATAAATCCTTATATCAGAGATTGCTTGTTCTTCTTAAATTATCAATACTAGTTGCTTTTCTTGGGGAGGGAAAACTCCCAATTCCACCGGTTAGCATTTGTTGTGACTATAGTCCATAGCAGTTGAAAGACAACTTAAAAGAGGGAATGTCTGCATTGACTAGTTGACAGGAACACCTACTTGTCTGATGGAGCATTATATTAGTGCAATAAGGCCTCAGCATATCATGTAACAAATGAAGACTGGGAATAAAACTAAACTGTTTCTCAGGTCCCCTCTACACAGCCTGGCAATATTTAATGTGTATACTCTTATATTTCCATAATGTTACTGCTAGGAGTACATTCTACCAAAATACTCCACCAGGCAATGATGTTCATGTTATAACCTAAGAATAGCAGAAACTGGTTAAATATACTATAGAATGTCCTTAAAATACCATGGGCCCATTAAAGAAGAAATTAAGTGGCAGAACAGTATTTCTGTGAATCTAGATGTAAAAATCAATTTGTAAAAAATAAATGAATATATCATGGTGTCCACATACAGATGTTTACAAATATATGTTTATATATACATTTTGTTTATGTGTATGAATATACATAAGTTAATAACAGTTACCTTGGGTAGCTTGCTTATAAAGTATACACAGGGCCTTTGTAACTGGAACAAAAATAATTTTTAAAATAACTGAAATAAAAGTTACAACTTAGGCCAAGCTAAGTTAGAAACAAAAAAATGAGAGGAATGTCTTGATGGTTCATCTATTAAAGAGGTGATTAGGAATATGACTGCATCAAATTCATACTACAAAGCATTCTGCAAAATAATTCTTCAATTCAAAATTCAAGACTATCTGATTTATGGGCCCACAGACTACCTATACTTGCCAGAAATACAGTAAGACAAATATTTCATTGTTCCATTATAAAAGAGTATATAAAGAATAAAAATCACGCAGACTCTAGCTAAAGATACCACTGTTGGAAAGGGAAAAACAACAACAACAAAAACCTTCTACAGATTTCCCATTTTTATGCAGTTAACCTTTAGCTGGTTGAAATAACCTTTAGCTTATGCATACCAACTCATTTCTGACTATTCTGTATGTTCAACTTTTTTTCTATATTGGCAATATGTAAAGTTTTACCATAATTTTCCTAGAAAAGTTATTTTCACATTAACTTGACAGTTTTTAATGATCTGCTGCCAACTTTAATTTTATTAGAATTAGCCCAAATATTTTTTCCAACAGGAAGCAGTTCTGACCTTAAAATGGAAGTCATTGACATAACAGGATCCACAAATCTGCCAAAGTATGCTGTTCTACTGAGGGCTCTTGTGCATACACAATTAGCACTTAAAAGGAGTTTAGAATATTTTAAAGGAAATAAAGCAGCTAGTGTGAAACATATTTAGCAGCCTTTATTCCCTGACTGTATTGTTTATTCCGCTGTGGGTCTAGAATGGATGCCTATTGTGTTGGGGAGTCTCATGAGTAAAGAAGCCATAAAGAGTGAACTTATAATACCTCAAGAAGGATGAAAATGCTCAGCAGCTTACAATACTAGTATTGTAGTTTTTATTTATTTACAGGTTTAAATAATAATAAGATTCAAAAGATCAAATCTACAGAGGCAGAGAAATAGCTTATGGCAGGCACAGAAATCTAAACTGTGAGAAAAGTAACGATGTGACAATATGATGGACTGGGACAAGCAGAGGGCTGGAAGTTATAACTTCCCTGGGCTTCAATTTTCCTCATCTCTAAAAGCAAAGTACACCCTATCAAAACCCACGCAAACAATATAGTGCTAACTTAAAGCTCACTTTTTAATTCACATAGGAGAGAAGCCTTTATATGTAAGCAATATATGTATGTTCCACTTACTATCAAAGGCATGCATGAATTCACACTGGAGAATATGTAAGTAATGAGGGAAAGTCTTCACTCAATCCAGTCCTTTCACATGCTCAAAAGAATTCACACTGGAGAGGAACCCTGAATAAAGAATGTGGGATGCTTCACTATCGCAAGACTTTTTCAGTACTCCTGAGAATGCCAAGGGGAGAGAACTTATATTAACACAAAGCATGTGGGAATGACTATAGTCAGGTCTATTCAATTCACAGATGTAAAGGAACGCACTACCTTCCACAGAAGAGATATGCAAAAGTCTTCAGTGATTACTTGTAAAAATGCACACTACATTGAAAATCTGAGAATGTGAAAAATAAAAGACAGTTGTCAGTTGTAACAAGTAGTTTCAATATCTCCTGAAACTTCCTAATGTAAGGAAGTTATATTGAATCTAAGTGGTAGGAAGAGCCTGATACAAAGTAATTCGTAGGGGCTGGGGTTTGGCTCAGCGGTAGAGCACTTGCCTAGCATGTGTGAGGCACTGGGTTCGATTCTCAGCACCACATATAAATAAATGAAATAAAGGCCAATTGACAACAAAGTAATTCGTATAGAAAGAAATGACAGAAGTTTTATATATGTATGTATAAGTATACACACACACACACATAATATATAGTGTGTGTGTTTAGCAGTGGTTCATTCTTGAAGTACATCTCTGGAGAATACATTTCCTCATTTTTACTTGTGAAAAGAAACATGACAGTGGCATCATTCCATAAGCATTGTTTAAACAAGAGTGGATGACTTTTATAGGTCATGTTTATTTTACTCAAAGCAGGTAATAAAATTGGGATTAACCCAGAAAATAAAATAGAAGGTCCCCTTTCACAAGTAAGCATGGGGTAGCAAGAGAGTGCTGTGAGTAAGACATAAAATGCCATTATCTGACTCAACATTTATTGAGAACAATTATGAGTCAGGCACTATGCGAAGTCAGGCCCCTGTCCTCCAGGGGCTTACACTCTACCTCAAACTGAGAGCATTTAACGCCATGAGACAAATGCGGTGCAAAAGGAATATGTGGGATGTTAAGGGGGTCCCAGAAGAGATAGACAATTCCGGTGTGGACGCTAGGCATCTTGGGAAAGATATTCAGAGCTATCTTATTAGAATAAGAATTAACTGGGGGTTCATTCTAGACAAAAGGAACAACATGTGCAGAGAAACTAAATGGAGCTATACCATTTTGGCAAGCACCTTTTCCTTGCCTGCCAAAACCAAATCAGAAGCATGGTGTCACTTTTCGAAAACCGGAACATCGACTCTTGCCCAGTGAGTGGCTGCTATCGACATTCCAGTCTACTGCTCCGCGCTGCGTCCCAGGCCCTTCCTAAAGAGTAAGGTGCATTTCCTGTAATAGTCGCTGACCGACGTCTCCTTCTCAATGGGAAGCACTGCCAGATTGCAGCCAGGACGAAGGCCACAGGAGCAGGGGAGAGGCTCGGCGTGCAGGGACGTGAAGATGCCCACGAACTCTGCCCAACTCCAAGGAGCACCGGGAGGTCTCAGACAGAGGAACGAGAACGATTCCTGGCCGCAAAGACCGCAAGGGCACAGCCCCTCCGCGCCCTCCAGCCCTGACCTGGGGACACCCGGGGACGCCAGGGTAGCCGAAGGGACCAATGCGCAGGGGGACCGAAGGGGCGCCGTCGCCGAGGAGGCGCCACAGGACCACGTCCAAGGAAGCGGCAGCCTCCACAGCCAGCTGCCGGCAGGGACCCGCGAAGGCGCGGCGCCCACTCACCGCTGCTGCTAGTGAAGTAGAACACCATGATCCCGACGGCCGTGCGACCAACCCAGAACCCAGCAGCAGGACTCAAATCGCGAAGCTCAGGACACCAGAAGCGCAGCGCCCGCCTGCTCCCCGGAACTCCCGCGCGCACTTCCGGCGGACGTAAGGTCGCGTCATAACGCCGTCCCGTGGGCGCCATCTTTAATCCTGGCGCGGCGGCGTGGCATTAGCCGGGCGCCAATCACCTGAGGGTTGAGGAAGGGAGGAGGGAGGCAGAACAACTTGAGGTTAGAAAACTCGACGTCTTCTTTAAAGTCTAAAAGGAAAAATGCTATTGGCAGATCTTTCCAGAGCCTACGTCCAGTGCGCATTCATATCTAGAGGGATATTTATAGATTTTATCCGCCTTCCCTCAACCTTTCCTGAGCTTCAGGAAAACAAAAACTGCTTTTTTTTCACAGCAAGGGGTATGCTGATCACACAGTGTGGGGCCTGATAGGAGTTCACTACATTTTAAGTGAACTCAAATTCCTTCGCCAAACTTTAAATTTCTGATTTTTCTACTAGGCCCATCTTGCACTCCCTTGTAAAATCCAGTTTTAGCAAAGACCTCTGTTGCGTCAGTTTATTTGGAACCTCCTGGCACCTACCCTCCGTCACCTCCCGGGTAGTCTCTGATCACCTAGGACTGTCTAGAGCAAGAATCCTGTAGGGCAGTTTAGCCGCAACCCTCCCTACTCCTGATCCTGATGTGTCCCCTTGGTGATTTTCTACCCACTGACCTCCAGCCTGCATATCGGCTGTCGTCTCGCTTGCCCACCCCATATTTGGAGTTGAGCTCCATCTCTCTGCCACAGTGCATAACTTCTAAATTCTCACATACTTTAACAAGTATAATAACTTTATTGAACATAATCTCATTCTAGCTCTGTTAGGACAAATCATGCACACGTGGCAAAGGTGGGAGACTGGAAGCAAACCTGGGATCAGCAGTTTCTAGTGGCGGGGTCTATTGGTGGCAAAAGGCCTGGCTTGGCTCATTTTAGGGGCAGAAAATGGCGCAGGCTGAATAAAGGGTCTGGGCTTCCTTTAGGATGGAACAGGAAGGTGGATAGGAAATCCCCTGGGGCTTATTGAATTGAGTCAGGTGGCAGTCTGGTAAGAATTCCTTTTGTGTTCCTTTGCTCTGGCTAGGGCCTGGGATTTTAAATAACAAAAGCTTAGGGAAAATGTCCTTGAACTTACTATCTGTATCCTTCAAGCTCCATTGCTTGTAAGGTAAATGTTGGGCATATTAGACTCTGTGCTTCACTTTCTTTGAATCTCCCCAATACAAGTGATAATAGAGAAATTAACTCTGGATATTTTGCTAAGGTTAAGTCAGTTAATAGGCATCAAGGTTTTAGAATGTAGGAATCACGCAAATTGATTGTTATTGATATTCGTATTGCTTCCTGGGGTTTGGACTATTCTGACTTTAATGTCTGTCATCTATTACCTATGAGATCAAGCAAATGCCAAACCTCTGAACCTCAGAGGTCCTCTTGCTGTAAGTGGGAATAATCATTTCATGTGAACAACACTTAAGGTTTTTTGTTTTTGTTTTTGTTTTTGAGGGGTGGGGGTGGGGGCACTCCGCTACTGAGCCACATTCCTAGCTCTATTTTGTATTTTATTAGAGACAAGGTGTCACTGAGTTGCTTAACATCTCGGTAAGCTGCTGAGGCTGGCTTTGAACTTGCCATCCTCCTGCCCCTGCTTCCTGAGCCACTGGGATTACAGGCATGCACCACCAAGGCAGCCCAGTACTTAGTTTTGATTTAATTAATTTTCTTCTCATAAACAAAAATTCTGAAAGGTCATTGTTTTGGACTCTGCTTCTTCACTAAGCCCCAATAGACCAGACCAAACCAAAATGAAGTTACCGGTGCTAAATGCCACAGACACTGAAGCTTTAAGGAAGCAGATAGATCCCCAAACACAGCAGTCTTTCCTGAAAACAGGAGACCCTAGTCTACAGGATCCTGCATAAGAACTCTTCCTTCCACTTTAACCCTTACAACAAGACCTTGAGGTAACCTTGTGTTCACCAGTATTTTCCTCTTGTACATTCTTGTTTCTACCTTTCAAAACCCAATATTCTGCTACTTCCCAGTGAGAGTTTTCATTCTGTTTTGTAAGCTGGAGGCTGCCCAATTCATGAATCACGAATAAAAGTCAATAAAATCCATAATTAAATTTCTGTTAATTTTGGTTTTTGACAATTCTTCTCATCACTTATCTAAGTTTATTTAGAACTGAAAATGTGCCAGAGAATACCATGAACTAGTGACACAAATATAATAGAGCTTTAGGAACCTTCCTGTTTCCCAAAGCAAGAACCTACCATGTTCCATAAATAGTAATTCTTTTCAGGTTTTATTCTTTGTAAAATGGGAATGATAATACATACCTCATAGACTGCGGTGAGGAGTAAGCGAAACAAAACATGAAACAACTGAGAATGCTTGCGAAGTAGATATTTGTACCCTGATTGGACTTCATAAATTTAACTTGAAGAATAAAAAAGTGAAATAGGAACCTAAAATTTTATTAACTTTAAAAAAGGTGAAAGTAATGATCAAATTTCAAATGCGAAAAATATGTGCCTGGAAAATCTTGGAGCGATTACAAAAACTACTTCCACTAAGTGACTCCACAATTTTATTTTTTTAACCTCGTTTTAGACCACAACGGGTCTAAAACTACAATTCCCACAATGCATCTCGAAGAGTCCCGAAAATGGAACGCCCCGTTGTCGCAGGAGATTGAGGGAGGCGTGGTTTCCCGGAGGGGAGAGCTCTTTGCCTCCCAAGGGCGGGAGAATCCTGGAGACAGCCTCCTTGGAGGGCGGGGCAAGGGCTAGTGAGCGACCAATCATCGAGCCCATCCTGGAAGCGCTGAGCGGCGACGAATCGGAACACAGCAGAGACCGCCTGGTCTGGCGCGCGTTAATTTGAATGCGCTCCTGGGACCACTGCAGGACTGAGGAGAGGTCTCGGGACCTGCGCGCGGGCCACCACTGCGAGGGTAGAGGCTGGAGGATAGCCGGGCGCTCTGTGGAACACCGGGGTGAGTGTCGAACAGCATTTGCTCTGGGCCGGGCGGGTTGGCGGGCTGGAGACCGCGCTCGCGGGCACCGGTTTCCATCTTCCGACGCCAGCGTTGTGGGCAGCGCTGCCCGGGCAAGACGCGGAGAGGTCTCTTTTGACCTTCCCTCTCTCGGCCCCAGAATGGGGCTCCCCGGAGCGCATCTGGACGTGCGTCCCACGGACCCGGGTCCTTCTCTCTGTCCAGCTCTAAAGTCTCGCTGGTGTAATTTTGGGGGTGGGCTATGCATGAGGCAAAGGGAGGGGAGGGAGGGAGGGAGCCTCGCTGAGCAGCGTGCAGTCAGTTGCCGAGTTCACCGCAGGAGTTCACCGCAGGACTTGCGGGGGTCCCCTCAGCTGGCAGCCTGGGGGAGGGTTAGGTTCACCACCCCTCCCCCCTCCCTGGGTAGTGGGCGTTGAACCCAGGGGCGCTTTACCACGGAGCCACACCTCCAGCCCTTGTTAAATTTTAAAAAATTTGAGACGGGGTCTCAATAAGTTGTGCTGAGGACCTTGCTAATTTGCCCAGGCTGGCCTCCAATCTGAGGCTTTAGCCTCCCGAATTCTTGGGCCGGCTTCACTCATTTTCCTGCTGGGCTCTGATGAAAAATGACAGTCGGTCTCTGCCTTCATTGAACGCTTAGGCTGTTGAGATGGTTAATAGGAAAATGGGCTAAATGGAATATTAAAGGAGTATACTGTGCAATGGAAGCAGAGAACTAGATAAACAGTGTGTGTGGGGGGGTGTGGAGTGAGAGCAATGTCAGGGAAGGTCACCTAATTATGTGAATTAAGGGGAAAAGTGCCATGATTTAGAGTAAAGTCTTTTCCATTTGGTAGGATCATTTTCCAGCGTGAAAAATATTTCTTACTGTGGTGTAATATACTCTTTAAAATTTATGGTTTAAACCTTTATTAAAGTAATTTGTCTTTTTAAATTCATGGTTTAAACGTAATTTGCCTTGGAAAAAAATCTTTTTCTTGGATTTTCTAGACCATTATTTACCTTTTTTTTGTTGTTGTTCTGGGGATTAAACTCAGGGACACTTAACCACTGAGCCACATCCCCAGTCCTATTTTTGTATTTTATTTAGAGACAGGGTCTCACTGAGTTGCTTAGTGCCTCCATAAGTTTCTGAGGCTGACTTTGAACTCACAGTCTTCCTGCCTCAGCCTCTCCAGCCACTGGGATTACAGGCATCTCCTCTGACAGCCCTTTTTCAGCCTTTTAAAATTTAATTTTGACGTGATTGTTATACCCATTTTATGAATTTGGTTACTAGCATTGACTTAATTGCTTTTAGGAATTCAATTAAGATGGCAACTATTACTCCAAGGAAGAGGAAGCGGCCTTCTGTGAACTGTGACAGGTGAGTCTCATCCTATGCATAGAAATTCTGAAAAAAGAAAACTCGACCTTGTGTTGTTCTCCTATTTCCTAAATTTTTAATTCTGTTATTAAAATGCCTCTTTGGTTACAGTCGTATTTTATATTCTAATTCTACTTTGAAAATACAGTAAACTTTTAAAGTGAATTATTTAGTTCTTTTGGAGAGAATAGAAGAATGCTGTTTTCTGTGGCTAAGACGTATGGTAAATCTCTTATTTCATTGTTCCCTTCTATTCAGTTCTTTTTTTTTTTTTTGAGTACCCGGGATTGGACTTAGGGGCCCTCAACCACTAAGCCACATCCCCAGCCCTATTTTGTATTTTACTTAGAGACAGGGTCTCACTTGAGTTGCTTAGGGCAACCTCGCAGTTGCTGAGGTTGGCTTTGAACCGCCATCCCTAGCTGCTGGGATTACAGGCCTGGGCCACTGCAACTGGCCTCCTTTCTATTCACTTGGAACATAATGTTTTGCATAGAGTAGGGAGGCTTTTCTGTAAACTGTGCCAGAAAGTCTGTGTATAGTGATCCACCCACCCTGCTGTGTCTGGTTTTGCTTTTCAAGATTTTAGTTATCTGTAATCAAGTGTTGTCTGAAAATATTAAATGCAAAAGATAAGTACAGTGCAGTAAGATATTTTGAGAAAAAGACCACATTCACATAACTTTTATTACAGTATATTGTTATAATTGTCCATTTTTATTGTTAATCTCTTATTGTGTCTAATTTATACAATAAATTTTTATAGGTGTGTGTGTATACCAAAAAACATGGTATATACAGAATTTAGTTATGTGTAGACTCAGGCATCCACTAGGCAACTTGGGATGCATCTCCCTGATATAAGAGGGGAATACTGTAGTTGGTACTCAACTACATGCCATACCAGAGATACAAATTACTTCCCACAGAAATGCCAGGGATTGCTTATTACAGAGAAATAATCATTTGGGGAGTCTTTGATCACCAATTAAGTAAAATATATGGGCTATAATTTATATGGTCTAAACATAGAAATTGATTTTGGAACATATCAAAGCTTTTTTGGAAACAACATTTGTTTTCATGAACATTATTAGTACCTTTGGGAAGTTACTTGAATACTTGATAAACACAGAATTTAAGACTCCTACTATTAAATTGATAGTCTTTATGAGTGGCTTAGAGAGATGTATTATTTTTGATATGACCTATACATAGAAATATTACTTATCAGTAAATTTATATAGGTTTTGAAGCAAAATAATGAACTTACAAATGGACTTTGTTTCTTTTCATAGCTTATTATCTTCATCAAAGAAGTTAATTATGGACTTTACTGAAAATCTGTTTCCATCACCTAGTAAAAAGCACACTTATCAAAACAGTGATGAAAGTGAAGAAAAGCTATGTTTTTCTCAAAAAGGCCATTTCATTTCAAGTCCACTCAAGAAAATTAAAAAAAACAGATTGCCATCTGCAAGTCATAGCTCACCATTTAAATCTGCTGTACCCACTGTATCTTTTTACAATAAAGACAATAAAGATAAGTGGTATCTTAATCCACTGGAGAGAAAGCTGGTGAGAGAGAGTAGATCCACTTACCTAAAAACTAATAATGAAGATAAATCTTTTCCCAGAATGACAGAAAAAATACAGGGAAAACCAATCTGCACCAAGAAGAAGAATAAAAAAACACAGAAAAGTTTAACTGCTAAGTATCAATCAAGTTATAAGCACATCAAGCCTATATCAAGAAATGCTAAGCATTCCAAGCAAAATCGGATGTCCTATAAGCCAGTTGTGGAAAAAGAGAATAATTGTTATTTAGCTGAAAATAATCCAAATACTCCTAGGGTTCTAAGCCAAAAAATAAAACCACAAGTTACACTCCAGGGTGGAGCAGCATTTTTTGTTAGTAGAAAAAAACTTTCTCTTAGAAAATTGCCTCTGGAAAATAAGCCATCACTGGAACTCACCCCAAAAAATAAACCAGAAGTGATTAAAAAGTCTGAGATAGAGACTGTATGTGAAAGAAAAACTTTTGTGAAAAGTCAAGTGCCAAAGTGCTTGTTAATAGAAAAGAAATTGAATGTGGAGCTGAGTACAAAAAGTAAAGATGAAGAGGAATTAATAAAGGTAAAGAAAGCTAAATATATCACTTTAAAAAAAGCTGGCTTTAAAATTTCATTATAAATAACGACATTATTAAACAATTTTTTTTTTTTTTTTTTTTTTGGAGATAGGGTCTCACTTAAGTTGCTTGGATCCTTGCTAAGTTGCTGAGGCTGGCCTTGTACTTGAGATCTTCCTGCCTTGGCCTCCTTAGTTGCTGGGTGTAAGGCTGCTTTTATGAAGCCAGATAGATAGGGTAAAGAATTTATAGGCAGGGTGGGAAAGATGAGACATCCCTTATTCTGCTTCAGGGAATATTTTTCTAAAGTGTAAGCATGTTGGTTTTGTTTATTTGTTTTAGCTCATTATTGATTAAGTAGGTTACTCTAGAAATTTTAAAGTACAGAAAGTATATTTTTAAAAAGCCTTCAATAGTCCTACTACCTAGAAATGATCACTGTTGATCTATAGATGGATTTTGGTTTATCTATTTATTTTG
The DNA here is from genome assembly GCF_047511675.1 of Marmota flaviventris. NCBI lineage: Eukaryota > Metazoa > Chordata > Mammalia > Rodentia > Sciuridae > Marmota > Marmota flaviventris. Next base: position 169,987,863 of record NC_092500.1, read on the forward strand.
GGGGGGGCGGGATATGGGGATTGAACTCAGCAGCACTCAATTGCTGAGTTGCTTAGCACCTCGCCTTTGCTGAGGCTGGCTTTGAACTCAGGATCCTCCCGCGCCTCCTGAGCTGCAGAGATTAAAGGTGTGGGCCACCATGCCCAGCCAATTTTTGCTTATTTTATGTATACTATGTTTTCACAGTTGCCATTCTGTGCCTTTTTGTTTGGTCTTTCTCATATTAACACCGGTAGTATAGATTTGTGCTATCTAATAGGAATATGATGAGCCAAAACCAAAACTTATAGGCAATAGGCTTCAGAAAGGCTGTCTCCCAGTTCAGGGCTTCCATGTCTGCCTTGTCATTTATACTTATCTCAACCCTTGCAGCTGAAGAAATGATAGGCTTGTATAATGTCCATACTGTGTGAGAATCATATGTCTTACCAGCAATTCAAACTCATAGTCATTTCCTCCCTAACCCATGTCTCATCATTGTCATCTTCACTGCCTCCTCTCAAGTTCAACCTCAATTTTTATCTCCTGTAGTATTCTATAGTTCAAAACTCAGTGGCAAAGATTATAAATTGGTAGCCTATGGATCAAATCTAGCCCATGGATGTTTTGCTTGGACTACGTACGTAATTAAGAAAATTTCATTCAAATTTTTTTAAATGCAAGAAAACATTTCTGATTTCTCATTTCTACATGACAGTCTCTCAGAGCTGAGTTTCATCCTCTTTGACAGATAGTGTTTTTCATTTCCCTTCACTGTCAGTGTATGTATTATATATTTAAATCAGTCTAGTTTTCCAGTTGTGTTTTTCTTTTTTTGGTACTTGGGATTGAACTCAGGGCCACTTGACTGCTGAGCCCAAGACCTATTTTGTATTTTATTGAGTGGCTTAGCCCCTTGCTTTTTGCTGACACTGGCTTTGAACTCATGATCCTCCTGCCTCAGCCTCCTGAGCTCCTGGGATTACAGGTGTGCACCATGATGCCTGGCCAGTCAATACAGTTTTGATATCAGTTTCACTTACCTGCTGCCCTTATAGGCATTTAAATTTGTAGTCCCTACTGTAAATGTTTCTTCTTGTCAATCTTAAGTATTGTCAAGTTTATTGTTGGGCTGGGGATGTGGCTCAAGCGGTAGTGCGCTTGCCTGGCATGCGAGCGGCCCGGGTTCGATCCTCAGCACCACATACAAACAAAGATGTTGTGTCCGCCGAAGACTGAAAAATAAATATTAAAAAAAAAAGTTTATTGTAAGCGAGATAATATTGTTGGCTAAGCCATGACAATCTAATTCCATTAATTCTTCATGTTCTATTTCTACAACAAAATATCCCTGTGTAGATTTTGGTTATATAGATCTGTAAGTTTATCAATATTCGTTGAACTGTACACTTTATACCTATGCATTTCACTATATATAAGTTTGCCTTCATTTTTTTAAAAACTCTGGGTACAACTAATTAAGGTCTCAATATAACAAAACAAGTAGAGTGCAGTTTCCTTACCCATCTCCCACTGATTGCTATCTACATTATTATGAAGATTTGACAGCTTTCCTATGATGAACTGATAAAATTCATTTTCTTTCTGAGCTTCACTGTAAGGGACTGGGTATTCAGTTTTCAAAAGTCTGAGAAGCTGGAATATTGTCTATCTTTAATTTGTACACATGGGCTCTATTGTCTCTTAAGATTTCATTAAATAGCCACTGCTAGGATTCAAATCTGAAAGGGTATAAATATCTGTGCTACTATTCAAAAAGTGGGAACCTTTGTGGGAGAAACCTCTCCAGTGACTCCACAATGTTATTTTCTTTCCTTGGCTATTCATTTTAAAGTCAATAACAAAAAGTTGTACCTTTTCAGTTTAGTGGCTTCTGGAGAAATTTTTGCCATTTTACTAATTCTTTTCACTTTATTATTATGGAAGTGTGGTTTATAATTTTCATTCTGCCATCTTTATCTGGGTGGCCAGGAATAGTGGCACAGCTGTAATCCCAGTGGCTCAGGTGGCTAAGGCAGGAGGATTGCAAGTTCAAAGGCCAGCCTTAGTAACTCAGCAAGGCCCTAAGCAGCTCCGTGAAACCCTGCCTCTAAATAAAATATTTAAAAAGGCTGGGGATATGGCTTAGTGGTTAAGGGCTCCTGGGTTCAATTCCTTGTACCAAAAAAGACATCCATCTTTATCTGGGAGAATATTACATTTTTGACAAGGATAACAAATTATAATATGTGTACTCTGACTTTTAGTTATTTGGTTTTGTGTGTGTGTGTGTGTGATGTTGGGAATTGATGTTGGACCTTGCATATATTAGGAAAGGGCTCTACTGCTGAGCTACATCCTTAGCCCTGTACTCAGACTTTTAAAAAGGTGATATGTAGACTGAAAATTGAAGACTTAAAAATCACTTTAAACATTTGTTAAGATCCATTCACTAAATAGAAAACAACTAAGAATTATAGATTTTCTTTACTTTTTTACTTGTTTATTATTTTCAGGATTCATTAGGTGAAGTAGTTTCTTCAAAGGAATATAAACTTGATGAAAATAAGCATTTTTCACCAGAAGATTCTCTTGGTGAGAACAAAACAGGTAAGTAAGAAAATTTTTCAGATGAGTTAGATACTTGTATTAACTCTTCATTATATGTGTCAATGTGAAATTCATATAAAAATATTTTCTGGATTTTTTTTTTCCCTAATGTGCCTCCTATTAATATCTTTTTATTTTTTCTCTCTGGCTCTATTTTCTGTGGTCTAGTAGTACAGTGTGTTTTGAAAAGCAGGAGACAGGAGATTTTTAGGTCAAAACTATAGATTAAAAAAAAAAATGAATACTAAATAACTGTGGCCAAATTACTTGTGCTCTGCAGGTCTGCGGGGTGGGGTAATAAAATCATACCCTGTCTTCTACCCAAAATAGTAGAAAGGAATAAAACAGTTTGTGGTTTTTGTAATTGGGATCAAGGCCTAGTTGTGAGCAGAACTTGCTAAGCCATAGAAATGACCCTACAATCCTGGGCTCTTATCTAGGTCTAGTGCTTGTTAGTTATGTGATCTGGGAAGGGATCTTTAAAGTAAGAGATTTTAAATTCCTCTTAGTTTTGAAACCCTCTCATTAACTTACAGTGACATTGCTAAACAGTATTTACTAAACTATGAGAATATAAATAAATTAATTAGCCCAGTGTGGTGGTACACACCTGTAATCCCCTGAGTTTTTATTTATTTACTTACAAGTTTTAATTACTTGTCCCTGAGTTCAATCCCCAGTACCAAAAAAAAAAGTGAATGAAAATACTAAAAGTAGATATGTTGGATGAGTGAGAAAATGTCTCATAAAAAGAAATAAAATAAAGGTATAATCTGTAACAATATCCCTTGGAGGATCTAATATACATAGAATAATTGTTCATTATAATTCTGAGACATAAAGTTAAAAACTAGTATTTACTGAGTGCTGAATATGTACTAGATAGTATTTAGTAAAAGTTCTGTGTTCCCCTCTGCCCTGAATTAATAGAACATATAACAGAAAAATAATGTCTTCTATTTATAATATTCATACATTTTTCTTTTAAAATAAACTACTTGCTGGGCATCGTGGCGCATGCCTGTAATCCCAGCAGTTCAGGAGGCTGAGGCAGAAGGATTGCAAGTTCAAAGCCAGCTTCAGCAAAAGTGAGGTTCTAAGCAGCTCAGTGAGACCCTGCCTCTAAGAAAGATACAAAATAGGGCTGGGAATGTAGCTCAGTGGTCGAGTGCTCCTGAGTTCAATCCCTGGTACTCAAAAAATAAATAACTAAATAAATAAATTACTTGTGGTATATTATCTAAGTCAATTTAAAGAAAAATTTTTAGTGAATAAAGATCTTACAGATAGAAAAGGATATGGCAAAAGTCATAAAAGTATTACACAAATAACTACAGTTTATTACTTAGTAACTAGAGTGTAATATTGTATTCTCTTACAAACCTGGGATATAGATTCTGTTATGCTCATTTTATAAATGAGGAAATGGACTTAGGTTAAGTAACTTACCAGAGTAGATCAGACTTGCCTATCTTAGCCTTATTTGTAGAGCATGAGTGAGCACTGTTTTTCAATGCAAGGTTAAAGTTTGCTTTTTACTAGCTTATCAGGGGTACATGATAGCCATATGACATCACTGGTGCCATTAGTCTTTATCACCAGGTTCAGGTCATGTTTGCCAGGTTTCTCCTCTATAACATATTTTTCTTTTTCATACTCTAGTCTTTGAAAGCTACTCACTAAGTCTAGGCTCCCCTTTCAGGAAGCAGTGGGGATTAAAATAACTGTATACTATTTGAAATTCTACTGTAAGGAAGATTTGTTCTTTCTCAATTTGTATATCCAATCACTTAAATAAACTTGTGGATATATGTCATTATATATTCATGAATATTTTACATTTGGGGTTTAAATCCACTACATTATTTATTTTAGGGCTCAAATTATTCATCTTTGGCCATTGGAATCTTTTCAGCGTGGTTCTCTTTGGCATGTCTTATATTTTTGTCTTTTGAGCATTTCCTTTTTTCTAAACATTACAAGATTCTAGGCTCTTGTATTTTCCCTGCCCACCCCAGCACTAGAATCATCAAGTTCTCACACAGAACCCTAGTTACTTTTATTGGAGAATGGTATTTAGAAACCAAGATTTGAGGGCTAGGGATGCAGCACAGTGGTAGAAACCAAGATCTGGACTCTCGTGTGCTTGTTGCTATTAGAGTGTTGTTGTTTCTAGGCCTGCTGAGCAGACAGAACTAGAAAAGATACATACCCATGATTCCATCGTCTCCATCTGTACATATTAGTATGAGTTCATATTGCTATGTCCAACTTTGATCCAGTGCCATAGGGTTTAGTCTACCCTTTTGTATTTTACATTGAGATCTGTGATCCATTTTGAGTTAATTTTTATATAAGATGTGAGTATGTGTGATTTTTTTTGCATGCAGACATCCAATTCCAGCACTATTTGTTGAAGACTATCCTTTCTCTATTAAATTACCTTTGCCTCCTTGTCAAAAATCAGTTGAATCTATTTGTGGGTCTATTTCTGGTCTCTCTGTTTTGTCCCATCTATTTGTCTCCTTTTGCCAGTACATACTATCTTTATTATGGTTAAGTTTTGAGGTCAAATAACATGAATATTTTGGTTTTATTAACCTTTAAAATTTTAGGGTTTAATGCTTTGATTTTTATTTGGTAATACAAATTTTTGCCCTTTTTTTCCCTTGCCAGTTTCTCTGGAGTCCGATGTTTATCCCATCTTCAGTGTGTCTTCAGTCAATACAAAAAGGTAGAAATTGTTCTTATTTTGATCCAAGTTTTATTAGTTGTACAAGTCTTTTTTTCTTATGCTACGTAATTTGGAGAGTACTTTTTCTTCACTGTTAAGGGAATAGGAGAATAATATTAAGAACAGGAAATGAAATCAGCTTCTCAGAAGTTTCATAAGATTTTAGAGTTTAGAGATGGAAAAGGTCTTTATAGATTTGAATAATAATAATTGTTAATATTATTATATAATATGGGGCCCATAATAAGTTGTTATATCTATTATCTTCAGAACAAACTAAAAGGTAAATACTGTTATTAATTCCATTTTTTTAGCTGAGGAAATTTTAGTACTTAAACCACAAATTTTAGTACTTAAGCCACAAATTTTAGTGAACAGCACAGTTATTCAGTGCTAGAGCTAGGACTAGAAGACATATCTGAATCAAAATCCCATTAGCCTATATTAACTGCCCTAGATAACAATAGATTAATAGTCGCTAAAATTTTAATGTGCATTTACAACCTCATAATGTAGGAACCATTATTGTCCCATTTATAGATGACTGGCCAGAGGAGTAAGTAACTTGAGACCTTACTGCTATTGTAAATCCTAGCTGAAACTTTTACTGTCCTGTTCAGATCTAAAGACTGCAGTGAGGAAAGGCATGCGTGGGGAGAGAGCGTGATAGGGCAAGAGCTCTGAATAAAGAAGTTTCTTATAGTCTGGACGTCCTCTTCCTAAGCAGCTTTGATGATGAATAACTAGATGTTAAGGAAGGAAATTCCTAACTAAGTTCTTCTATCCTTAGAGCACCTTACCTTAAATTGCCTCAGATTTGTGTGGGTGAGCAACTTTTCCACATCAAAGGTCATGTTCTTAGTTTTCCTCACCTTTTCCTTTTCTTACCTGCATTGTCTTCTTTCATGACTCATTGAAGATGGAAGCTTTATCATAATCAGCTGATAAAAGTAATTTAATCTAGCAAGAAGAGTTACTGGGATACTCTTGATTGAATCATGTGAAATTACTTTTTTGGTAGGCTCCAAAATGTCAGATTTCAGCAATTACTTATAGATTAATCTATTTTACTTCAGGTAGATTATAGATTCTCCAGGTACATAGTCTCACATTATTGTCTTTTTATTTTTGTTTTATTTGTTCATTTAACAAACACTTAGAAAGATTCTACTATGTGTCATTGAACTTATTCTGAGTTCTGGAGATGTAAAGATAAATATGGTCCTGCTATCAAGGAAATTATGGTTGTAAGAGAAAAAGCATTGAAACAAATAAATATAATAAGGTCAATAAATACATACAATAGATATAATACAGTTCCTAAGACAAAAGTGAAGAGATTGCAATCATGCAGGAAGGGCCAAGGAGAACTACATAGCAAAGGTTTTATAAGGCCCAAGGGCCACTAACCTCATTGACCTAGTAAATGTTTTTCATATTGTGGGTAGCAACCAATTTAGTCTTTTGTCACACCCTCTTAAGAGTGTCATATCCAGCATTTTTTAACTAGAATGCTGTATCTCTATAGCAAGTGTATTTAGTGAAACTCTTTTAGCTGTGTGTCTGTACTGATTGTAACGTAAAATTAATTTGTTAGTATAGGTTTGTCACAATCAGTTTGAAAACCTTACCTTTTCAGATGATAACAAGATAGCTTGACTGAAATAAGCATTAAATAGTTTTTTTTTCCATTTTCTCATTTGTCAATTTTTTTGTTTCAACATTTTTGCTTTGGGCATTTCTTTTTTTTCCCTCTTACAATTTACTTTTACTTCTCTCTGACAATTTCTATACCTTTTGGTCCCTGGAAAACCAGAATCCTTTCATTAAAAGGCAAGGATTACAAACTCAATACCTATAGACCTTGCCAGGCTGGGCAGGAATCTGGACCAACTGGAAAATGCATGCCTCATTTGAAAGTACAAGTGCTATTTGATTCCAGCTAGTAGGGTTTTTCTTTTCTTCTCTTTTAATTTTGGGGATTGAACGTAGGAATGCTTTACCACTAAGCTATATCCGCAACCCTTTTTGTTTTATTGAAATAGGGTCTCCCCAAGTTATTGAGAGCCTCGCTAAATTGCTGAGGTTGACTTTGAAATTGCCATTTCCTGCCTCAGCTTGAGTCACTGGGATCTCAGGCATGTACCACCACACCCAGCCTAGTATATTCTTTAAAGGAATAGAGAACTAGTGATCTTTTAGTATCTCTTAAATATTGGGAATATACATTTTAAGTGAATTATCTAGATTTTAAAATACTGGTGGCTAATCCAAAGCTTTGAATACCATATGAAACAACCAAAATGTATCTATCTGGTTGTGGGATTTAGTCTAAGGGCCTTATGAGCCAAATCCCAACATTCTTCCTAGTGCTTAAAGATAGCTTCATTACATTTATCTAAAAATAAAATTTCTTTTTCTTTAAAATTTCCAAGTACTGGGATACTGCTCTCGGCATGAGGAAGAGTACCCAAGTAAAAAGTTGTTGGATCCTAATACATTGGTGATTCTGTTTGCTTGTTGGTTCATGAGATTCAGTTTTAGTATCCACTTATTTGCTATGGTACCCCAGGGATTTCTTTATTCTTACATGGGTAAGTATTAGGGTTTGATAAAGCAAGGTGAAGTCAATTTCCAAAGTGATTCTCCAATGGCATCTGATACTGGTGAGAAAAGTTCCTTGGGCTTGATGTTAGAAACCAAGATTTAAGTCTTAAAACTTCCACTACTTGTTCTGTTCCCTGGAGTGCATTACTGACCCTCATAGTTCTCATCTTTATGTAATATTTATCAACCTACCATTTGAAGATCTCTCGCTGAAGAACAGTCTTCTGTGGGATCCATCAGCTGTACTGATTTCTTGAAACAGACCAACACACAGAAAAATCTGAATACCAGAGATACAAATAAAGAAACAAATGCCCAGCTCATCATTGTGAGTAAATTTGAAACAAAGCTTCTCACATGTGGCTTTTGCATGTATAACATAAAGTTATACTTTTGTCTTAGCATAGTAAATTGGGTTATAGATATTCTGAATTTTGTGAATGTCAATTTTGTTCTAGTGGTAACATTTATGCTTGTCAATAAACTTGAACTGATAGTGTTGGGCAATGCTAGTATTTTAGTAGAAGGCTGATGAATGAGTTGTTTCCAATTAAGAAAAATTGTTGATCAACAAAAAATTTAATAGGAATAGGTACGTTGAGTTAGATCTTGGCTTGGCAAACTGGTCACAGGCCATGACCTGTGAACTAAAAGTAGTTGTTCCATTTTTATAGGTTTGGAAAAAGAGTATGTAATAAACCATATGTGTCCTGAAAGATCTAAAATATTTACATCTGATGTTGTCATAGAGAAAGTTTGCCAAGAGTGCCCCTATATTTAATCCCCAGTATCGAAAAAAGAAAAAAATTTCATTGTTCATTTTAGCTATGTTCTGTAACTTAATCTTACTCCTTAGAACTATTGAGTCTAGTAAAGAATCATGTGTTTTTTACACTGTCCACTCAAAGAGAAAATTTTGTTACTTTGATGAGATTATTGGGTTTTTAGGTCTCTTCATCTATTTTGCTTTCTTCCCCTGCTTCTATTGCAGGATGCAGGTCAGAAACATTTTGGTGCTACTATTTGTAAATCTTGTGGCATGATCTATACTGCTTCCAACCCTGAAGATGAAATGCAGCATGTCCAGTATCACCACAGATTTCTGGAAGGAATCAAATATACAGTGAGTCAAAGATACTCTTTTCAATTTGTTCTGAAAGTAAACTGGTTTGAAAGAGACATTTCTGTTCATTAAATATTGAAAGGCCTATATGTCAATAAATATTTCATTGTCTACAGTTTTCTTATCTGTAAAATTTGAGAGACTGGCACTATTAAAAAGTTAGTTGTTGTTTTTTTCCCAGTGCTAGGAATTGAATCTAGGGCTTTATGTATGGTAGAGAGACATGCTATCACTGAGCTACATCCCACTCTTAAAGTTAGCTTTTAATAGTACAGTTTCAAATTTATAATACCAGTCTAATGTGAGCATTGTCCTGGGTAGAAAAAGCACTTTATATCCTTATCCCTGACTACTGAGCAGAGTTCAACAGTCAAGATATAAAACTTGAGGAGAGCCCCTCTCCCTCTTCATGTAGCAATTTCTTCTATATAGAAAACCTTGGTAAAATAGCCTTCCACAACTTCTCCAGGCTTTTTTCCCTCTTTTTTTTTTTATGTATATTTATTTTTTAGTTCTCGGCAGACACAACATCTTTGTTGTTATGTGGTGCTGAGGATCGAACCCCGGCCGCACGCATGCCAGGCGAGCGCACTACTGCCTGAGCCACATCCCCAGCCCTTTTTTTTTTTTTTTAAAGAGAGAGAGAGAATTTTTTAATATTTATTTTTTAGTTTTCTGCGGACACAACATCTTTGTTTGTATGTGGTGCTAAGGATCGAACCCGGGCCGCACGCATGCCAGGCAAGCGCGCTACCGCTTGAGCCACATCCCCAGCCCCTTTTTTCCCTCTTGAGAGGGCAATTTCACCTCTTTATGAAGCATCTTTGTAGTTCAAACACATCCTATCTTCGGCTTCATCTTTGTGATTGTACCCACTACTAGTCAAATGCGAGTGCCCCCACTACCCCGACACACAATAGTTCGTGCTTTTATGATAATTTTAGGTTATTTGTTGTCATTGGGATTTGGGGCAGGAGGAACTCTGGGGGAGCTGGGTTTATTGAAACAGCTTCCTCCCTGAGATTCCATAGTCCTCCTACTGTTCTGTTGCCTTTTTTCCTTTCCCCCCAGAAACCCAGGGTTGCTCTACCTCTGAGCAACATCCCTTGCCCTTTTTGTTTTTTTTGAGATAGTCCTGATAAGTTGCAGAGTTTGGCCTCAAACTTGTGATTCTCCTTCCTTGGTTCCTTGGCTTCCCACGTTGCTGGGTGTACAGGTGTGCACCACCACACTGGCCCAGAATAGTTTAATGCATAGATTTATATGATTCTTCATACTTTTAGAAAAAGAAAATTCCCACCAGCAGTTAGGTGCTCCTTAACCTGGCTTTAGCTTTTCCTATACATGTGTATATAATATATAACGGAGAATGTGTGTAGGTGTGCATCTATATATCTTTCTCTATATATGTTTAAATTCTTGCCCTCTATAATCTGCTCTCTATACATTAGCCAGAGGATTCTTTTCTAAAAATAAGTAAAAGTCCATCTTTTTCTACTTCAAATTTAATAACCTCCCCTTACACTAGGAATAAAACTGAAATTCTTTACCATGGTCACCAAAACCCTTCATAATCTGCCCCCCCCCCCCCCCCCCCCGCCAACATCATTGCACAGAATATTTTCCCTTGAGCTCTAAGCTCCATTTTCTGAACAAATTAAATTCTTTTGATGAGGACTAAGTACTGTCTATATCAGGTTGTTTAATTTATCAGAGCATACTAGGTATGTTAATCCTTATTTATTTTGTGAGTTATTTCTGTGTTACAAATTTCCCTGTTTCTTTAATATATGTTTTTTGGGTTTTTTTTGGTGGGGGGTGGGTACCAGGGATTGAACCCAGGGGCACTTGACCACTGAGCCACATCCCCAGCCCTATTTTGTATTTTATTTAGAGACAGGGTCTCACTGAGTTGCTTAGCACCTTGCTTTTGCTGAGGCTAGCTTTGAATTTTGTAATCCTCCTGCCTCAGCCTCCCAAGCCACTGGGATTACAGGTATGTGCCACCATGACTAGCTCAACTATGTTTTTGATATAGTAATAATTTCACATGGTTCAAAATTTACAAGATAAAAAGTCTATTTGTTGAACAGTATTTCTTCCTACTCCTAAGTACACTGGTCCCTTATCTGCAGGGGTCCAACATTGACAATTTCATCTGTATATCTTCCAGAGGTAATTTTTGCATATATAAGAAAATATTATTACTTGATTTTATTTGTGACCTGCATTTCTTAAGTCAGAAATGTCCTTCTCATCTGGGTGCAGTGGCACATGCCTGTAATCCCAGTGGTTTGGAAGGCTGAGGCAGGAGGATTGGGAGTTCAAAGCCAGCCTCAGCAAAAGCAAGGTGCTAAGCAACTCAGTGAGACCCTGTCTCTAAATAAAATATAAAATAGGGCTGGGGATATGGCTCAGTAGCTGAGTGCCCCTGAGTTCAATCCCCAGTGACCAAAATATAAGGAATGTCATTGTCAGTTCCAAGATTCATAAAAAGATTTTCCTAAAATACTTATATTACTATAAATTCTATATTCAAATTTTTAATCCATTGGGAATGTGTAAGACATTGCATTAAAGATGAATCTTAACTTACCTTTGTTTCTTAGGATTGCTAAGTGTGCCAATTATTATTGTTAGGTTAGTTCATGTTTCCCACTAATTGCCAATGCCACCTTTAATCTATACTAAATTCCAGTATATAAATGATCTGTTAGTAGTGTTCTTGTACTAGTCCTATACTCTTTTAAATGTAGTTTCATACCGTGGATGTCTGGCCAGGTAAGTGTTTTTTTATTCTTTAAAAATGTCATCTTTTCCTACACATTTTCTCTTCGAAATTATAAAATGGGCCTATTATCCAGTTATTCCCAAATAAAAAAATCTTTTGAGATTTTGACTGAAATTGGTAAACTAATGCTGTTTTCTTGTGGTTAGTCCTCCACTTTAGGAACTTAGTATCCCTTTCTATTGATTCATGTCTTTTATATCTTTCAGGAAGGTTTTATAGTTTTCTGCATGTGGATCTTTAATTAAATTTATCCTAAATATTCTACTCTCAGTCACAACACTGCTGTTTTCTGTTTTACATCTGATGTTGTCATAGAGAAAGTTTGCCAATCATTATATTAGACAATTTAGAGCCTTGGATTTTCAATGACATTAAACAGTACCTTTGTTTATTTGGTTAGTGATCTTACCTTGAAATGGCCACCCTCCCCATTATGCTTACTGAAATCTTAATGAAGGTTCAAAAAAAAAAAAAAAACATGTCAAGTGCCTCATAGCGTTGTGGGTCCACATGCTAAAGCACTGCTGGAGATTAAGACTGAAGTGTGTAAGCCTCTGGTCTTGTCAAGCAAAAGGGCAGAAAAAGACATTGTTGTGCATATGTGAGAAAGGAAGATAGGATTCACTGAGGGAGTATGTGTAAGACATATGACTAGCACTATGCACCCTGTAATGTTCTACACACTACATATGTTTATCTATATAAAATGTATGTTTACTATCATTTTAGCCTTTTTTATCTCTATTTCCTAAATTTTATCTTTCTCTCCTAAATTTATACCCTTACAGGGATGGGGGCAGAACCACTTAGGTGGAAATGTAAGGATGGGAAATTCCTGATCTAAAAAGTGGCCTCTGCAGCTCAGTGAAGTGCTGGTGTCCCTTTCTACAAAGCTAACTAAGATGCATTGGGTGAGATCTGTGCTGAGCTGCTGATAGGAGAAAGCACTTGAACTTGAGCCTTTATTGTCTAGATTTGTCTTTCCTCGGTCCAGTAGACTCTTATTAAACCTTCCCTTAGAAGTCAGCTTAGCCTACTGCCCATGTGCCCACCCTGAGTGATTGGGCATTTCTTTCTCTGATCCCATCAAGAGCTCTCATTTGGCTTTGCTTTTAGATCTAACAAATAATATTCATGTCTCCCAACAGTGTATCAGCCCATTGAGGTCACTTGTTGTAAGCATCTTTCATTTGAGTATGTTACTTTTAATTAGATTTAATCCTTTTTTATATCATTTGATATTTGGCATTCTATCCTCTGGGTCAAACTATTTAATATCTTTTGTTTTCACAAATTAATTTTTTTTTTTTCTCCCTTTGACAGGGCTGGAAAAAAGAACGTGTAGTAGCAGAGTTTTGGGATGGGAAGATTGTATTGGTCCTGCCACATGATCCAGCTTATGCTCTCAGAAAGGTGTGGAACATTCTCTTTTTAATCCTTATTCTTCCCTCACTTCCCACACAGTTAATCTCTGTTGAATTGTGAACCACTTTGCTGGTGGGTAAGCCTCTTTGGTACATGCTTCACCCATTATGTTCCGTTGTCCCACTTATGGAACTCCTAAAAAACCTGCGTTGAGTGCAAATATACACCTATGGTAGCTTTGAAATAAATTTATGTTTTTAGAGTTCTATTCCTTTGAGAAAAGTAATAGGTGTATGATTAGTGATAATATTCATTAGTATTACTGATATTAATATTATTGTTAATAAATTATATAATAAACTCTAGATTATGATTTCCAACCTATTTTAATGCGTCTGTATCATTTTCGTTGAAATGGTCACAGAATGTAAACTTGGGATTTCATAGGTTAAAAATGACTTTAGTAGGGGTTTATACAAGATAACTAAAGGAATGTCAGTTGGAATTAAAGAAACCACATAAGGTTCTACAACTTATCTCTTATCTTCATCATCTACTTGTGAAAAATTAACTAAGCTTTTCAGTGTTGAAATTAATGGCCCCAAGTCTGTTTCTTATGTTGTTATTACCAGTTTTTCTTGGGTTGGTGTTGGCCAATACAAAAAAATGAATAAAGCTAAAACAAATCTGTTTGGGTGCTTCCTACTCCTTATTTCCCCCAGAATTCTGAACTTCTGCTGAAAGTGTTTTTTAAATAGGTTCTTAAAGCCCTATTGCTGAAGTACCAGACATGAATTGATAGTAAAATTTTGAGAGGGTATAAATTTAGGAGAGAAAGATAAAATTTAGGAAATAGAGATAAAAAAGGCTAAAATGATAGTAAACATACATTTTATGTAGATAAACATATGTAGTTTATTGTACTTTTTAAAACAAATTCGCCTTTTTGATTGTTAACACCATTAGGTAGAAGATGTCCAAGAACTTGTTGATCATGAATTGGGCTTCCAGCAAGTTGTTCCCAAATGTCCCAACAAAACCAAAACTTTCCTCTTTGTATCTGATGAAAAGAGAGTCGTTGGGTGTTTAGTTGCAGAGCCCATCAAACAGGTATGGTATATCTTAAATTACTGGCATAATTTTTGAGCAAAATAAAGTAGTTGGGAGAAGTCTCTAAGCATTTCAACTGCTACCTGATTTTTCCTATTAAAAATTTCCTTGACCATGGGGATAAATGATGTTATTTACATTATATTTATCATTTGCCTTATATAAGCAGGGTAAGTAAGTATATCCATGTAGTCATTACCATACTGGATAAAGTATAGTGGTTTTAGATAAGCAAATATGTAGACCCAAGTTATTACCTGTCCCTTTATTAGAATATATTTGTATTTTTTTTTTGTAATTTATTCTTTTTTCTGTGGTGCTTAGGATCAAACCTAGTGCCTTACTCATGCTACCAACTGCTCTACCATTGAGCGACAACCCCAGCCCCTTAATTAGAATCTTTAGATACTGAGTAGCAGTGTTCCAGAAAACATATAGTCTCTCTTTGTGTTAGATATTTTTAGAAAAATGGCTGGTTTGTATTCTTTCTTTCCCTCCATCAGCTTTATTAAGATATATCTAACAAATGAAAAATGTATATATTTACAACATATAATTTGATGTTTTGAGAGATGAACAGTTTACGAAATTGCTGAATCAAGCCAATTAACTTCATCACCTCACTTATGTTTTCGTGAGCGCATTCAGTATCTGCTTACTTTGCTATTTTCAGGTGTACATTAAGTACATGCAACATGATATACCATAGATCTTCAGAACTTACTCATCTTGTCTAAATCAAACTTTGTGCCCTTTGACTACATTTCCCATCCCCTACCACTTAGCCCCTGGCAACCACCATTCTACTCTGCTTCTGTGAACTTTTTTAGATTCTACATTAAATTAGATCATACATATCTGTCTTTCTGTGCTTGACTGATTTTACTCAGCATAATATCCTCTGGATTCATTCATGTTGTCACAAATGACAGGATTTCATCTTGGTTTATGGCTGAGTAGTATTCCAATGTGTGTGTGTGCGTGCCACATTTTCTTTCCTTATTCATTCATTAATGGACACATAGGTTGATTCTATGTCTTGGCCTGGTATGCGTAAAGCTGTGGTTCAGAAATCTCAGAATACAGATATCTCTTGATGTATGGTTTTTATTTCATTTAGGTATGTACCCAGAAATGGGATCACTGTCATGGTAGTCCTTTTTTTTCCTGTTTGAGATCTCTATACTCTTTTCTGTAGTGGCTATAATAGTTTACATTCCCTCCAGCAGTGAACATGTTTTCTTTTCTCCAAATCTTTATCAGCACGTATTATCTTTTGTCTTGTATATATACGTGGCTGTGTGGTACTGAGAGTCAAATTGATGGGTGTTCTATTACTAAGCTACTTTTTTTTTTTTTGAAACGGTCTCACTAACTTGATGAGGCCAGGCTTAAACTTGCAATCCTCCTTCCTGCTTCAGCTTCCCAAGTAAATGGGGTTACAGGTGTGGGCCACCATGACCCGCATCTTTTTGTCTTTTTTATAATCATTCTAACAGGTATGAATATGGTTTTAGTTTGCATTGCCCTGATGATTAGTGATGTTGAATATTCATATATCTGCTGGCTATTTGTATGTCTTTTCAGAAATATCTGTTTAGTTCTTGTCCCATTTTATAATTAGTTTATTATCTTGCTATTGAGTTCCTCATATTAGATATTAACACCTTATCAGATATATGGTTTGCAAATGTTTTCTTCCAACTGTATGTTTTCTCTTTACTCTGTTTCTTTGCATTGCATAAGCTTTTTAGTTTGAAGTAATCGTCTATACCCAGTTTTACTTTAATTATTTGTGCTTTTGCAGTCATATCCAAAAAATCTTTGCCTAGACCAATGTCAGATTTTTTAAGTTTTTAATGCATTTTGAGTTGACTCATACTGTGTAAGATAAGAGTCTGGTTTCATTCTATTGCATGTTTGTATCCAGTTTTCCCAGCATCATCTATTGAAGAGACTATCATTTCTCCATTGTATGTTCTTGGCACTTTTGTTGAGATCATTTGACTGTGAATGCCTGGATTTATTTTGGGGTACGTTGTTGTGTTCCATTAGTTTGGGTGCCTTTTTTTTTTTTTGATATATATTTTAATTGTCAATGGATCTTTTATTTTATTTATGTGCGGTGCTGAGGATCGAACCCAGGGCCTCAAACAGGCTAGGCAAGTGCTCTACCACTTAGCCACAATTCCAGCCAGCCCTGGGTGCCTTTTTTTTTATGCCAGTATATTATTCTGTTTTGATTACTATAATTTTATAGTAGTATATATCAAGATCTGGTAGTATGATACCTCTCACTGCCCTTTTTACTCAAAGATTGCTTTGGCTATTCAGGGTCTTTTTTGGTTCTTTGTGAATCTTAGGGTGCTTTCTCTGTGAAAAATGCTATTGGAAATTTTGATAGGGATTGCACTGAATCTGGATCGCTTTTAGCAATATAGATATTTTAATAATTTTCAAATTCATAAACATGAGATATCTTTCCACTTATGTGCGTCCTCTCTAATTTTTTTCATTAGTGTTTTGTAGTTTTTGGTATATAGTTCTTTTACTCCCATGTTTAAATTTATTCCTAAGTATTATAGTTTTATTGATATCATTGTATATGGGATTGTTTATTCTTTTTTTTTAAATAGTTATTGTAAAGAGATGCTACTGATTTTAGCATGTTGATTTTGTGTGTAGTAATTTCACACTGAAATTATTTATCAGTGTTTTGGAGAAGTCTTTAAGGTTTTTCTATATATAAGATCATGTTGTCTGCAAACAGAAATAACTTCTTTTGATTTGGATGTCTTTATTTTTTCTGCCTAATTGTTCTGCATAAAACTTTCAGTACTAGGTAGAAAAGAAGTCGCAAGGGCTGGGGATGTGGATCAAGTGGTAGCGTGCTCGCCTGGCATGCTCAGGGCGCTGGGTTTGATCCTCAGCACCACATAACAATAAAATAAAGATGTTGTGTCCGTGAAAAAACTGAAAAATAAATATTAAAAAATTCTCTCTCTCTTAAAAAAAAAAAAAAAAAACCTGTGGTACATCCATACAATGGAATGTTCCTTAGCAATTAAAAAGAGTACACTATTGACATGTGTAACCATGGGTTGGGTCTCAAAGGTATTAGGCTGAGTTAAAAAAGCCAATCTCAAAATAACAGTTATAGAGATGGAGAACAGATTAGTGGATGCTAGGAATGAGTGAGGCATGTGGAAGGGAAAAGTAGATATGATTCTACAGAGTTACAAAGAGGAACACTTGTGGCGATGCAGTAGTTCTGTGTATTGATTGTGGTGGTGGCTAAATGAATATAATATCCTTGAAATGGAATAGATATTCACACATTGGGATTAGCAAGGATGGTGGAATGTGATACACATCATCATCCAAAGTACATGTATGAAGACAGGAATTATTGTCAACATACTTTATACACAACCAGAGATATGAAAAATTGTGCTGTATACATGTAATAAGAATTGTAATGCATTCTGTCATTTATTTTTTTTAAACTCAATTTAAAAAGATACACACATTGTATCACTGTTAATTTCTTGGTTATGGAAGATGTAACCATTGGGGGAAATAGGGTGAAGGATACATAAGTCCTCTTTATACAGCTGTTTCATCTTCTTGTGGATCTCTATTTTCAAATAAAAAGTTTTTTAAAATTTAAATAGTAACCAAATTTCAGAGTTAACACGTGAAAATCTTCAATTCTTTAGGCTATCATATATACATTTTAGCATGGAGAGGATTGGGAAAATTTATGTGCTTCAGAAATTTGAATTTTACAGAGCTTTTAATCAAAAAGAAGGAATTTTCATGCAAGTATTGTGACTTAAATGGAGAGGAATTTAACACATTCAAATGATTTAAATATTTTTGATGGAGACATGATTAACTTCATATCATTAGGGTTGTTTTGGTATACTTAGGAATATTTTTTATTTTAGTTTTATAAAAATGTTTTTGGAACTGAGGATTGAATTCGGGAGTGCTTAACCACTGAGCCACATCCTCGGCCCTTTTTTATATTTTATTTAGAGATGGTCTCACTGAATTGCTAAGTGCCTCAGCCTCCTAAGATGCTGGGATTACAGTTATGCACCACCATGCCTGGGGAGGAGGAGGTTTTTCTTTTTTTTTTAAAGAAATGTAAGCTCATCTATTTTTAGTTATAGATGCTTTTGTATATCATTGTAGGCCTTCCGTCTCTTGTCTGAACCAAGTGGCCCAGAATCCTCAAACTCTAAAGAATGTCCCAGAGCTTGGCAATGTTCAAATGTGCCTGAACCTGCAGTCTGTGGGATAAGTAGAATCTGGGTTTTCAGACTGCAGAGAAGAAAGCGCATTGCAAGACGACTGGTGGATACTGTCAGGTAAGAAAAACATAAACTGAATCTTAACTTTGAACCTTGGATTCTTAGCTTTCCTAGAACAAGGAAATACTGGCTCATGAACCAGAAGGAAGGATGTTGGCAAAACATTTCCCATTATACTATCAAAGTCAGGTTACATCAAGTAACCTGGGAAAAAATACTAGATACTCAACATTCCAAGCTAGTGCTTTTTAAACTCCCTATGATAAAGGACTAGTTTGATATATCACAGACCCAAGACTATATAAAATAAAAATCGATTGCTAGAAAAATGAAATGGAAAAACAAAATTAGAAAATATGGGCTGGGGTGTCGTTTAGTGTTGAAGAGTACTTGCCTAGCATGCATAGGCCCTAGGTTCAGTCCCTGGTACTGACTGAATAAAGGAAGAAAATACAAGATCAAATTTTTATCAGATTCAATTGATACAAAATCATATTTCAATAAATATAGTTGATATAAACAAAATGTAAATTTTAAAACATACAGAAGTTGCATATGTTTATTGACTACATGTGTCTAGGTAATTAATAACTATAACTAAACTAATTTATAACTATGATTAATAACTATAACTAAAGTTATAACTAAAAAGGGAATTAGCAAGACAACCCACAAAATGAGAGGAAAAAAGTTGCAATTCTTTTCTCTACTCAGGATCTATTATCCAGCATATAAAAAGAATTCTTACCATGCAACAATGAAAAGGCAGTTTAAAAATGGGTCAAAGATTCCAATAGACATTTCTTCAAAAAAGAAATACGAATAGTTGATAAGAATGTAGAAAGATACTTAACATCTGAGAAGTCGCAAAACCCAAAGCACTGAAATACCACTGCACACCCTCTAGGAAGGCTCTCTTAAAAAGGAAAATAAGTGTTGGTGACAATGTGGAGGAAGTTGGAACCCTGGTGCATTGCTGGTAGGAATTTAAGGTAATGCAGCTGCTGTGGAATACAGTGGCAGTTTCTCAAAAAGTTCAATTATTATGACCAAGCAATTCTCCTGGGTATATGCTCAAGAGAAATGAAAGCATATGTCCACACAAAACCATGTATGGGAAGGTTTATAACAGCATTATTCATAATAGCCAAATAAGTATAAACAACGAAATCAGTGGGGAACGAAGCATATCCCATACAATAACAATGCAGTATTTATTAGTCAACCATGGAAAGGAGTGAAGTAACTGGTTCATGGTACAACGTGGGTGAACCTTGAAAACATCGTGTTGATTGTTTTCTGAACTTTATATTATAGGTACACAAAAGGGCCAGAATAGGCAAATCGACAGAGACATCAGATATTCTTGGTTTATAGGGACTAAGGGAAGAGTGAATGGAGAATGTATACAAATGGATATAGGGGGATAAAAAATGACCTGGAATTATATAGTGGTGATAAATAATTTTGTGACTACAGAAACCCGAGTTATCTTTTTGTACCGGGGAGTAAACTTCTGAGCCACATCCTCAGCCCTATTCTGTATTTTTTTAAATTTAGCAACAGAGTCTCACTGAATTGCTTTGTGCCTCACTGTTGCTGAGGCTGGCTTTGAACTTTGAACTTTCAATTCTTCTGTCTCAGCCTCCCAAGCTGCTGGGATTACAGGCATGCGCCACTATGCCCGGCTCATAGTTATATATTTTTAAAGTATGAGACTTAATGGTATATGAATTATACCTCAATGAAAGATTAAATTAGTGATTCTCCATTCTGAATTGTGCAAACCCTTTAACCCTGCAAATTGATATTTAAGGTTTGAACATGACGGACTAGGTTTATTGTTAATTTACCTAATCTGGATAAGAAGGATGAATTTCAAAACATTTTCTTCTACATATATCTCATGGATAGATAGCAGATTAAAAACCAACAACCACACTTTGAAGAGCTTTATTCAAACCTTTTGAGTTTTATGCTGCTTTTTAAATTTAAATTTTTAAATTTTTGGTATCAGGGATTGAACCCAGGTCCTTTTTATTTTTTGTTTTCAGACAGGGTCTTTCTAAGTTGTTGAGCCTTTTCTCAAACTTGCAATCCTCCTGCCTCAGCCTTGCACATTGCTGGGATTACAGGTGTGGGCCAGTGTCCCTGGTCTGAGTACTATGCCACTTTTAAGGAATGAAAAGCAAACCACTATGATGATTCCATCATGGGCCATAATCCTAGTCTACCACACATATTTATAGAAGGATCAGTTAGAAAATTGGGTGTCTATAATAATTTTGATAGTTGCAAACCAATGATTTTCCTATACAGGTTAAGGAAACCTAATCTAAAATCTGAAATCCTCTAAATCTGAAACTTTTTACAGTAAAAAGTAATATCTGAAAAGTTTTAGATTTGGGAGCATTTTAGATTTCAGGTTTTTGGATTAGGGTTGCTCAACAATATCTCTGCAAATATTCTATAATCCAGAAACATGAAATCTGAACTACCTCTGGTCCCAAGCACTTCAGATAAGGGATATTCAACCTGTATTTTATATTAAGTGATAGATAAATTGGATATGAGGAATACTAATGCTTTTTAACTTTCAACATCCATATGAATTGCCTGGGAATGTTAAAATGCAGACTATAATTCAGTAGGTATGGAGTGGGGCCTGATATTCTGCATTCTTAGTAAGCCTTTGGGTGAGCTAAATGTTGCTGGTCTGTAGATCATACTTTGAGTAACAAGGCAATGTTGTCTATAAGGAATACTGAATAAAAATGAAATGCCCTCATAGGAGCTAGAAAACATTCATTTGGAAAAATATCTTTTCTCATATCTGAATTGAAGTTATAAATAACATATTTGATAGTTTTGCATGTAAAAAAGCCTCAGACTGAATTCTCTCATCTATACAGGTGACAATATGTTTGAGTCCTGACAGAAGTTTAGCAATAAATTTTGTGTTCAATTATAGTTAAGTGTACTAAATGCTTACATATTCTAATTGAATCTAATTCTTTAATTTTTTTTTTCATTCTGAAATAAAAGTATCAAGAATAGTGAAAAGAACCCTTGTATATTTTTAATTTTTTTTTTCATTTTGGTACTGAGGATTGAACCCAGGGACACTATACCATTGAGCTACACCCCCAACCCAACCCTGTTTAGTTTTTTAAATTTTTTAGCTTTGAGACAGGGTCTCCCTAAATTGCTAAGATTGGTCTAGAACTTGGAATCCCCTGGCTTCAACCTCCTGAGTTGCTGGTATAGGCATCTCCCACCACACCTGTTCCCCCTCATATACCTTTGCTCAGATTCATCAAGTTATTATTTTACCACATTTGGTTTTCCAAATGTATCTGGTTGTTTTGTTTTGGCAGTGGGAATCAAACCCAGAGCCTGATACATGTTTGATCAGCATTCTACCACTGAACTGCTTTCCCAGCTCTTTTTATTTTTAGACAATGTCTTGCTAAGTAACTTGCCCATCCTCCTGCCTCAGCCTGCCACATAACTAGAATTACAGGTTTATACTCCTGCACCTGGCTAGAAGATGTAATGTTGATAGTCCATGTTTCAGTTTCAACGGTTGTTTCAAATGTCCTTCACTGCGGCATATACTTCTCCTTGTCTGGGATCACATTGCATTTGGTTATCATGTTTCTTTAATCATCATCTTTCTTAATCCTGGAAGTTTCTCAGCCCTCCTTTGTCTTTTATGACATTGAAGAATTGAAAAGTATAGGCCAGTTATTTTATAGAACATTCCTTAATGTGGTTGAACTCTTTAATCATTTTTACTTTTAATCTTAGTTGAGCAGGATCCGAAAGAGTTGTACTCAATGTGCAGATTTGTTTTTGCTTTCTCAAAGCTCTCTATTGTACATTTTAGTTGAGAAAAATAGTAACTGTTAAAATTGGTGATGGTTATTTTTATTTTTTATTTTAATTATATGTGGCTTTTAATTAGCACTAGCAATCTCACATTAGTTGTTCATTGTTAGGGACAGCCAAAAGTCAGCTCTGTTTTTATGTGGTTCCCTTTGCTTCTCAGAATTTTTTCTGGACCTATTTTCTCATCTTTGAAATACTATTAGATTTCCATCTCTGAAATCTAAGGCATTTTCTCGCTTAGCAGAAATAAGGTTGATTTGATCAAGAGTATTTACTCAAATTGTACTAGTGTTTAATCAGAATACTAAGTTGCTTCCATTGTTAAATTATCTTTTTCTCTT
This sequence comes from Marmota flaviventris, assembly GCF_047511675.1. Classification (NCBI taxonomy): domain Eukaryota; kingdom Metazoa; phylum Chordata; class Mammalia; order Rodentia; family Sciuridae; genus Marmota; species Marmota flaviventris. The sequence continues at coordinate 170,010,733 of NC_092500.1, forward strand.
TTTTAGGAATTGCTTCATGTTTGGCTGTTTTCTCAGCACCAATGAAATAGCATTTTCTGACCCAACACCAGATGGCAAGTTATTTGCAACCAAGTACTGCAATACCCCTAATTTCCTTGTGTACAATTTTAATAGTTAAGACCAACTATAAAAGCAGTTACTACATGGATAAATTCACATAGCTTCTTATCATACAATGTAAATTAATATCAAAGTAAGAAATGCCCAGACACACACACACACACACCTATACGTCATAGTTTTGTTTCTTGTGTGTTGAAAATCCAGGGATAAATTTGGTGAAAATTATCTGGGAATTAAAAGAAAGGAAAAATCTTTGGATAATATACTTAGCACTCTGAGTCTTTAATTATGAACCTTTATAACTGGCCTCCATAAGAATATTGACCACCTTATTTTGGTGGTTTTCTGCAGATGTGGGGCAGTTATCTTTTATAAAGCAGTACTCTTTTAGTCCAGGATTATATTATACTACATCAGAAGGAAAGAGGCAAATCTAAATCCAGGCAAGTAATTTACATACCCAATTTTTTAAGGTGGAATTTCTGACTTCTCCTCAGAATTCTCACTTTACAAGCATTTATCTGTAGCAACTCAGCTAAATAGAGCATTTTTAATTTCTTGTTAGAAAAGATGGTAAGGAATGAGTAAGATATCCTGTACTCATTTATGTAGAACATAATTCCATATCTTACTGTTTTAATCTTTGAAAATCAAATGCACATTTTTCATCACACTGAATCAAAATTATACTTAGTGACTACACTATTGTAATTTTTGTTGAATAAAAATGCAGGTACTGCCATACTGCCAGGCGTGGTGGTGAATGCCTACAACCTCAGCAGCTTGGGAGGCTGAGCCAGAGATTGCAAGTTCGAGACCAGGCTCAACAATTTAGTGAGTCCCTAAGCAACTTAGTGAGACCCTGTCTCAAAAAAAGGTTGGGGATGTTGTTCATTGGTTAAGCACCTCTGGGTTTAATCCCTGGTACCAAAAGAAAGAAAATGCGGGTACTGCTACTTAACTTTAGGGAACTTGTTTCTGGTAATTGAAGTTATTAACATAATGGATCCTAGTTGGATTAGATGATTATTTTGGTTTCACTTTTTTTGTTTGTTTGTTTCACTTGTCCTCACTCAGATATCTGGCAAAAGCCTCTTCAAAATTTGTGGTAACAGAATCAAGGTTTATAAATATATCTGAGCTGGTGGACCAGAGAACATGTCAACGTTATGAAAATACCACACACTTAAATGTACACACTTTTTTTTTTCTTTTTTGGTGGGGGAGGGGTTACTGACCACTGAGCCACATCCCTAGATCTATTTTGTATCTTATTCAGAGACAGGGTCTCACTTATGCTGAGGCTGGCTTTGAATTTGCCATCCTCCTGCCTCAACCTCCAAAGCTGCTGGAGATTGCAGGTGTGTGCCACTGTACCCAGCATGTGCACACATTTTTGTAGTATTATTCTTGAATACATAAGTGAAAAGCAAAAAACTATTCAGATTGTTTTGATTCTTAAAAATCATTGAACTGGTATCTGACCATAAGAATTTGAGGAAGTACTTTTCCAATTTGTGTAAAATCTGTTAGTCTACAATTTTTATTTGCCTGTAAGTTAACACGGTTCCAAATTCTAAAACCTGGGTTCCAAAAGGAATGTGAAAGTGTTAAAATGTGTGTAATTACAAAAACATTTTAATGCTATTTTCTGCACTGCTGATTTTTTAAAATTCTTTTAAAATATTTTATTTAAAAATTTTTATTAACATGATTTTATTTGCTCAATGCTTCCCCCCCCCCCCCTCCCTTTTGCTGGTGCTGGGGATTGAACCCAGGGCTTTGTGCATGCTAGGCAAGCACTCTTATCAATTTAGCTATATCCCCAGCCCTGCTGCTTGTGTGATGAATCAGATAAAATTCTTAACATTCCATTTGTTCTATTATTCAATTGAATGCTCTGATAAATTGTTTTTTATTATAAGAACAGTAGATGCTCTTTGGGAAAAAAATGATTAGATGATATGGAAATAGATACAACCCTAAAAAGCAGCTTCTCTATAATTCTTTGGGTATGAGTAAAAATATTACTTCAGATTAATTAAATACATACACAGTTCTTTTACAACTCGATTCACTTGGGTATGTCTTAGACTTGTATTTCAAGGATTCATTTCTACTTTTAATGCATGTCATAATTTTCTGTTGATAATTTTTGCTGGTTTTGTAGTTTTTTTAAAAACATTTTTAAAGTATTAATAGGAGAAGCAAGTACAAAATACACTGAAAGGGCCTCATAGCAATGAGACCCCAACAGCAGTGAGCACTTCTAGCATCCAGATCTTGGTTTCTCTATAAAGAAGAACAAGAGGTCCTTGGAGAAATGGTTCATTCTAGAGCTGGGGCAACGAATGTACGAGATGAGCCTAGAATGTACAAGATGAGGTATGCTATAGAATACCTGACCAGTGTGCCTTAAAACTGTCAAAGTGATTAAGAACAGAGAAAGTCTGAGAAACTATCATAGCCAGGGGGTCATGACTCCTAAATGTAATGGGGTATCCCAAATGGGATGGTGAAATGGAAAAAGTTCAATAAGTGAAAATAAATAAATTTTAATAACAATGTGGATTTTAGTACTGATTCATTGATTATTGCAAAAATACTGTAGTGATGTAAAATGTTATTATGGGAAGTGTGGTATGAGGCATGTGGGAACTCTTTTTTGCAGCTTTTCTGCAAATCAGAAAATTTATTTTGAAATGTACAACTCAACAGTGAGTTTCTTACAAAGCAAATACCTTCAATTCCCCAGGTTAAAAAATAAAAAACATTGCCAGCATCTTAGAAGTCATTTTTTTATAAGTCATTTTTTTATGCTCTTAATTCTTTAGTTTCCTCAAATTGCAGTTAGCTTTTCACATGACACTTTTTGTATATTTTGAATTTTCTGTAAATTGATGCATCCACATTGTGGCATGTAGCTATAATTCATTTTTAGTGTCATATATTTCATCATGAGAACATAAAATTTTTCCATATTGTTGATGTGCAGTTTTAGGTTGTGACTATTCAAGCCCTTTTTATCTCTTTTATGTCTTTAACTTATTGATGTTTAGTTGTTTACATATTCAAGATATATATTGTCAGTTTGATGGGTTGGAAATATTTTCTTCTATTTTGTGGCTTTTTGGGGGGGGGGTATTAGAGATTGATCTCAGGGGCACTTATCACTGAACTGCATCTCCATTCCTTTTTAAGTAATTAATTTATTTAAAATTTATATTGAGACAGAGTTTTGCTAAATTGCTGAGGCTGGCCTCAAACTTCTGATGCTTCTGCCTCATTCTCTTATAGTCATGTGCCACAATGCACAGCTATATTTTTAATTTTCTGTTACTAATCTTGAAATTCTTTAGTGTCATTCAATTTATCAGTGGTTTTTTTTTTTTTTTTTCCTGACGATTGATGCTTTCTTAAGAAATCTTCCCCCAAGATGATGAGGTTGTTTATATTAACTCTCTTTCTTTTCCCCCTGTGTTCAGGGCCTTACTCAGTAAGATTTTCCCACCCAGGATTAGCAAATTATTAGAGATAAACAATTCTTTACTCTCAGTGCTGGCCAGCTAATCCAGAGCCCATTCTACCAACCAACTTTATCATTGGCCTGTCAAATTCAGGACCATTAACTACCTGACTTAATCACTTCAGGGCCCAGTATCAAACAACTAGGGACAGCCCCTAAATCACAGCTTGCTGAAATTATTTACACAAGCCAATCCTGAGACAAGGCTTTGTTGCCCTGGCTGGCCTCATGGTTCTCCTGCCATAGCCTTCCAAGTAGCTGGGATTACAAGTGTGTTCCCCCACATCCAGCATGTACATTTTCATATTAAACTTGTCCCAAAAAAAGGTGAATTTTTTTTACTCTTGCCTGCAAACACTTCTATATTTAGTTTCACAATCATTTTATAGTTTTGTCATACATCACTTAGATTTGATATCTTTAATAGTATATTTTTGAAGTTTCATACTTGCTGATATGACTGACTTCTCTACATTGACTTTGTAATCTTCAAAATCTAAATTTAATTATTTGTGTATTCAACTCACCATCTATGAATTAATTATTTCTTCTTTTTAGAGTCTTCTTGTTCTTAAAATATTATCTAAGATCTCCAGTCCATTACAGGGTTTCGTGAGAGATGGTAGTGGGTATCTTTGTTTCATCTCACAGGAAAATCTTTCAAAACTTCTATATTTTTACAATACCATCTTTGTAGATATGGATACCCTTACAAGAAAGAAATTTTTAAAAAATTTTTAGAAATTTTGATCTTGATGTTTTTGTTGCTGGATTTCACTAGTGTTTTGTTTAGGATTTTCATGTGTTCATGAATGAGAATCTTTGTAGGCTCTGCAGTTTCCTTTTTCTCATTCATTATATGTGTTTTTTTTCCTTTCTAGATGAGTCTTGCTATAGTTTATCAATTTTATTCGTATTTTTAAACACTCAACTTGGTATTGCTTCTATTAGGCTTGTTTTAAGTTTTCTACGTATGATAGATTGTTTTATACATTTTGGTTAATTTCTTTTCCTAATGGGAGGGAGATAGATGCTGAATGTGCCCTCTGAAAATTCACATGTTGAAGTTGTAATCCCCAAGGTGATAGATATTAAGATGTGGGGCTTGGCAGGGGTGTGATTAGCTCATTAGGATGAAGACCTGAGTGGGATTAGTGCCTTTACAAAGGAAGCTTTAGGGAGTTGCCTTGCCCATTTCTACTATTTGAGGACCAGAGATGCCATCTATGAGGAAATGGATCCTCACTAAGATACCACCTTGATGTTGGGACCTTTCCAGTTTCCAGAATTGAAATTTGTTTTGCAGTATCAGGAACCTAACCCAGGGTCTCAAGCACACTAAATAAATGCTGTACTAGTGAGCTCTATCCAAAGTCCAAGAAGTTTCTTTGTAAGCCACCTAGCTTATGATAGTTTGTTACAGCAATCTAGAATAGGAGGCTGTTTTGTTTATCCTATGTACTTGGCTCACTGAGTTTCTAGCCTTTTTAATATAGCATTTAAGGCTATAAGCACTTTTTTTTTCCTGAACCCAAGTTTTTACATATAGTATCTTCAATTAAAGATCCTTTTGTTATTTTTATTCTGATAAACAAATTACAGGTCAAAAAGGAACCAGGAGACATGAAAGAAAAATTAACATTTTCTAGGCAGCTGCTAATTATCTCCATTTTACAGATGCAAACAGACTTCCAGAGGCCTTATACTGGTAGTAAAGGCAAAGGTTCTCTAGGAGGTGAGAAAGCCACCTGTTTTAATTTGCTAAGTTATTCAGCAAAAAGTCCTGCTGTGTCGACCCAGTCACAGGTTGCTCTTGAAAATGAGGGCATATAAACAAAATAAGTTTACATCTGAGACATAGTTCTAGAATAAGAATAAAAACCATTTTCTTGAAGTTGGTAGCAAATTGCTATAATCTTGTGTTGATTTACCCAAACTAAAGGGGGGAAGCATGCTGGATTATTTTGTTCCAACTCTAGGAACTGGAACTTTTCAATGAAAAGTATCAATTTGTTTTTTCTTTTTTAATCCACTTAATGCTTTATGGCTTATAAACAGGAACTGCTAGTCCTCCTATTGAGAATGGGCACTTTGTTAATTTAGCAAAGAATGACACAATATACAAGTCAGAATGAGGATGGTAACACTATTGAGTGTCAGGATACAAAATTATACATTAGATTTCTTAATTAACTTTTCGATTTGCTTTCTTGGCACTTTAATTTTTAACATTATAGCCAAGTGTGAGTACAACAACTAGATTCACAATTACAATTCAGTAATTTTGAAAATTCCAAGGTTGTGGCAGATAGAAACTACTGATACAAATCAACTTTGTTTTACAGATTAACAAAATAAGGTCAAGAAAGGGAAAGAAATATACTTGCATTCACTCAAGAAGTTTAACAACAACACTCAAATCAACTAGAGTATAAAGTAAGATAATGCTGAGACTATTCAGTATGAAAATTATCTTTTATTTTGTATTGTCTTACTTGAGTTCTATTATTTTTACACAACCTTGAAATGCAGTATAGATTAATAAATAAAAACTAAAAAAGGGATCAGTACAGAAAATACAAGCCAAAGAATCAAATTACCCAAGGAGCTATTCTACTGAGTCATTTTTTTCTTCAAGTTCTAGTGACCATTTATAAGTACATCAGCCAAAAAACAGAAGCAAATGCAGGCTTTTGCACTGCATAAAGTGCTAATTTTAATAGATCCATAAAAAGAAAATATGTAAGAACGATCATTAGTAAAAGTTCTGGTCATTCAATTCAAATTAATATTAGACAGTTTACAACATTTATAGTTAGTGTTTTAACTCTATATGAGCAACATTTAAGGGCCTGCAGAGCTAGTTTTTTAAACTTCACAGAAAATCCAGTATAATACTGAGTGCTTATCATGCAAATATAAAATATAGCCTTAAGAAGTAATTCAAATGTTAACAATACTATGGTCCTACAATAGGCCTCTTTCAGAGACTAGTAACTGTAGATCATCATAGTAACTATATAAATGTATCCAAATAAACAGAACAGTTACACAAACCATACATGGTGAGGTGGTCATGACATGATCACTGGCCATCTAGTTCTAAAGCTTCAACAATGTGTGCGGCAGAGGGACGATCTTTAGGATCTTCATTAGTGCATACAGAGAAGAGTTCAATTACTTTCTGGTAGGATTCATCAAGTTCTTCCATATTAATAGGTGGCCTGGTTCCCAAAGCTGCATAATATGCCTCATCATTGAAGTCATCTTCATCAAAAGTTTTATCTGCTCACAAAGAAATTAGAGGTTGAAATAAGCTAAACCATTTGAGGTCATGGAAAAGCTTAATAGCTTACCTTCTTGAAGTAAGAACTTATCCAATATAGTGTCCATTATACCACAGGCAATCTCTTCAGTCAACATGCCATTGAGTAGATTACTATTGTCTTAGATTTTTAGGCTACCAACCCATATTCCTCCTATGATAACTTTTCAGTATTTTTTTCTCAAGGGGAGTTTTTAAGGTAACTTTGTTTCTCTAGATTTAACTCGGGGGCTCTCAACCTCTGAGTGAGTCCTATTTTAGAGACATTGATGAGGCTGGCTTTGAACTTACGATTGTCTCAGACTCCAGAGCTGCTGGGATTATAGGTGTGAGCCATTTTCCCCTTCCTAGACCTAAATTTATTTCCCTATTTTCGATCAATCTAAATCTCAATTATGTGACATTAAACATAACCAAATTAATCACTAGTATTAATATACTATGTACGTTACAAACTATCTACTAAGTCAAACATCTTGCTTTTTAAGAATTTTATCTTAATGTAAATATATAAATGTATAAGCAAATCTTCAATGTGAAGCAAAGACATTGATTTATGTTCTATTCATACCACTGGTCTGGGGGTGTAGTTCAGTGGTAGAGCATTTACCTAGCATGTGCAAGGCCTTAGGTTGGATTCCTAGAACTGAAAACAACACAATAATAATAAAACAAAACTGTACCTTCATCATCATCATCATCATCAAAATTAAAGTGTGGAATAGATAAAGTCATCATTTCCCACAGAGTAAGGCCATATGCAAATATGTCTGCCTTATCAGTAATAATGCCATTTTCCTCTAAAGCTTCCTTGGGCTTCCATGGCTCAGTACCAATGTAACAGGCCTCAGGATCAGTCACTGAAATAAGCAAAATGCAAATAAAATTATGAGGGCAGCATTAGAAATCCCTAAGAAGAAAAGCTACACAATAAAAATGGGCAAATGGTTCACAGGCTAATCATATCCAGCAGACATGAAAACACATTCAACTTCATTGATAAGGTACTTTCCCTGTATCAGAATGTTAAATTTCAAAAGGCGATCAGTTGTCAAGACATAGGGAAACAATTCTCTTAGAAAATAGTAGGAATATAAATAGATTGTGGATAACAAGATTTCATACTCTAGAGCAAGACGGCCTCATCAGAATTCAAATACATGCAAGCTGTCAGCCTTGGGCAGATACCTAATGGGCCTCAGGTTCTTCGTTTTGTGAACTTGCTGTCATAGAACGGAGGATGAAATTTCATTTCAATGCTTTCATGATTGCTAAGTCAGAAAATCAGGAAAGGGTCAAATCATACACTGGCTCTGCTTAGGAATGACACAGGTCCACTCACATTTCTATTTAAATTTTAGAGTCAATTCATCAATTTCATCTATAATTCTGACTGGGAATAGACTGAATCTCTACGTCAATTTGGGAAGAATTAACATCTCAACAGTATTGAGTTTTCCAGTCTATAATCGCACTATTTCTCCATTTAGTTATATATATTACTTAATTCTCTCAGTGATGCTTTGTGGTTTTCAATATAGAGACCTTAGACTTGTTAGATTAATTCTTGAATATTTTTTGAGTTTTGACACTTAAAAATGGAATTTTTATTATTTATTGATAATATACAGAAATATAATAGCTAACTTTACTTTTTCTAATGGTTTTATAGATTTCTCTAATGTTCAAAAGAAATCAACAGTAGAAACATTTAGCTCTTGAGTTTTCCTTGTGGGAATGTTTCTTTAATAGATGTAAGGCTATTTAGATTCCCTATTTTCTTCCTATATCAATTTTTGTAATTATATTTTTAAGGCAATTATCCTTTTCATTTTAAGTTATCCAATTTAGTGGTATAAACTATCTTATTCTTTATATATGTGTAGAATCTACAGCTGTATTTCTTTTGCATTCCTGACATTGTTTTCTTTTTTTTCCGGATCAGTCTATAGGGACTTATAACTTTTATTATCTTTTCTATGAACCAGCTTTAGGCTTTACTAATATTTTCTAGTGTTTATTTTTTCTTCTGATTTCTATTCATATATTTCTTATTCCCTTTCTCTGGTCTCCTTTGGATCTGTCTTGCTCTTTTCTAGCTTGCAAGTGAATACAGGTGATTCATTTAGAACTATTTTTTTTTAACTATAGTCACTAATAGCTACAGATTTCCCTCTAGGCCTTGCTTTAGCTTTCCCTCACATATTTTAATGTTGTATTTCCTTATTATTTCATTCAAAATACTCTCCAATTTCCCTTATTGTTTTCTTTGGCCCATAGGTTAAATTTTTGTTGTTAAATTTCCAAATACATCTTAGTGGTTTCTAAATTTTTATTTATATATGACAGAATGCATTACAATTCATATTACATATATAGAGCAAAATTTTTCATATCTCTGGTTGTATACATAGTATATTCACACCAATTCATGTCTTCATAAATGTACTTTGGATAATGATGTCCATCACATTCCACCATCATTTCTAACCCCCTGCCCCTTCCCTTCCCACCCCTCTGCCCTATCTAGGGTTCATCTATTCCTCCCATGTTCTCCCTCCCAACTATGAATCAGCCTCCTTATATAAGAGAAAACATTTGGCATTTGGTTTTTTGGAATGAGTGGTTTCTAAATTAATTTTGTAAAACTTATAAATTTTCTATTCATTGCTGTTTTCCGCTTTTCTTAGGGTTTCATTTTTTTGTTTGTTTATTTTTATGTGGTGCCGAGATCGAACCCAATGCCTCACACTTTCGAGGCCAAGTGCTCTACCACTGAGCCACAACCCAGCCCCTCTTAGGGTTTCATTTTTAAAAAATATTTTTTTAGTTGTAGATGGACACAATATCTTTTTTTTTAATGTGGTGCTGAGGATCGAACCCAGTGCCTCACACATTCGAGGCAAGAGCTCTACCACTGAGCTATAGCCCCGCCCTAGGGTGTTTTTTTTTTTAAGTATAACTCAATTTCATAAAAGTTAAATAATGAAAAAGTTTTCCTTTGAATAGTTTTAACTATATTAACTAGGTTTTGATTTGTTGTAAATTTGTATTTTTTGAATATTTTCTAACTGGAATTTGATTTTTCCTTTCAGCCAAAAATTATTTACAAGTGTTTTAAATTTATAAAAAAAAAAATTAGGAGTTTTTATTTCCAATTTTGCTACATATTTCTAGATTTACAGCACTGACATCAACACATGCCAACTACTACACTACTTTTATAATCTGAAGTTTTCTTTTGTGACCTAATAATACATGGCCAATTTTAATATTAATTTCCCCCTACCCCTGTAGTAAGGACTGAACCTAGGTGTGGGTGCTCTTTCACTGAGCTCCACCCCCAGCCCTTACTATGTGTTGAGACAGTGTCTCACCAAGTTGCTGAGGCTGCCCTAGAACTTGCCTCATTCTCCTGAATTGCTGGGATTAGAGGCATTGCTAGGATTATAGGTGTGCGCCATCTGGAATTTTTAATAAATATACTAATACAAAGAGTTTAATCATATTATTCAGATTCCTTACTTAGTTTTGTCTACTTGATTATTAAGTTTTGAGAAAATGACATTAAGAAAATCTCATTTTTATTATCTTTCAAGAATTTCTGTTTTTCCCCAAAGTTTTGACTTTGTTGTAGTTATTTAGCATAAGGATACAGGACAATTCTATTTTTATTAATTATAGATATCATTATAATCACTATTTATTCTGGCTTTTGCCCTCAATTCAATTTGTAAACTTGTTTTATTCTAATTACTTATACATGATAGCAGATGCATTTTGATTCATTATACACAAATGGAGCATAACTTTTCATTTCACTGGTTGTACACAATGTAGAGTTGCACCACATGTGCAGTCATACATGTACCTAGGGTAATGATGTTCATCTCATTCCACCATCATTCCTACCCACCCCCGCCCGTAAACTTTTATTTCTGCTAAAAATTAAGGTTTACATATGACCCATAAAAGCAGTCATGGGCCATCCTTTTAACTTATATTCATATATTAAAAAAAAAAAGGCCCTTTCTTAAGGCTGGCTCTTGGTTCTCACCAAGAACATATCTTAAATTTCTGAGAATGATCAGTATTTATAATGCAGAGGGAAGACTGGGTTGGGCTGGGCCAAAAAGCAAAAAGCAGAAGACTGATTTTTACTAACATTCCTCTTTCCTAGTTCTACTCCAGTTTCTTCGAGCAGTTTCCCAAATTTCATCACATTATTGAAATTAAGTGAGTCCCTTTCAAAAATCTTGTTAAAAAATTTTATTTTCCATTCCAAGATGTTTTATATCTTAAAAATCTCAATCCATATTAGAAATCTTTCCCAAGCCTATCTTCAGTTAAAACATAAGCTAATAGTAAAGCTAATAACATATGTGGCATAGGAGGGCCTGGAGGCTAAGTCAAAGTGAGATAGAAAAGTAGGGATACTTTTTATTATATATTTTTCAAAATTTGTTTTAAATCTTTGAAGCATGTGAATTTACTATGTATTTTTACATATAAAAATCAGGAATTTTGAAGTTGTATAAAAACAAAAATTTAAAACAGTATTACTTACCAGTCATATTTTCATCCAATGGTAGAGAGACCCCTACATCACAGATTTTAATTGTTTCAAAATCACCTTTAATTACAACATTTGAAGACTTTATATCTCCATGAAGCAGTTTCTTTTCTTGGTGTAAATACTAAAATTGTAAAAAATCAACACCCGTGAGCAGAAGTACAACTTAATCGACATATGTAACCTTCAGGACTGGAGATGTAGCTCAGTGGTAGAACACTTGCCTAGCATTCACAAAGTCATGGGTTCAATCCTCAGCACCACAAGAAAACAAATTAAAAAAAAAAAACCTTCAAATAAAATTGAAGTTCAGTGACTTGAATTCCCTTCCTAAACTATAAACTTATTCAACCATAATTTCAAATTATTTGAAGCCAGAGAAGGGAAAATCTCTGATAAATCTGAAAGATTTCTTAAAGATAGATGTCTAAGTATATGTTAACTTCTTTGTATTTTCAAACCCATCCTATGTATTTACATATGAGAAGGCGCTACTGCAGTTTTCCAACTTCAATTTTACTTGAGGCTAGTATTTTGGAAATGATTTTGGAATCTTCCACAAATCTTCCTCAAATTGTTTTTTGTTTGTTTTTTCAGTACTGGGGATTAACTTAGGAGTGCTTTACCACCAAACTAAATCCCCAGCCCTTTTTAAAAATATTTTAATTTTGAGACGAGACAGGGTCTAAGTTACTGAGGCTGTCTTAGCTTCCTGGTTAGCCAAGACTACACCACTGTGTCTCCCTCAAATTACTGAGTTAATGAAGAAGTGACTTAGGGCCACATAATTCAGAAGCAGAAGTGGAAGCAAATGCACTACATTTTGTTTTATTAACTCTTTTTTGTACTTGACAAGTAATAATAATACACTGTAAAATGACCTGCAAAATGGCTATTTGTTCATTCATCAGTATTTGAACATTTCTCTCTGAGCCCAGCTTAGAAATGAGACCGTTTCTTGCCCACGTCCTACAGGGGTGGTGGAATTTGGGTTTCTTCTGTGTGTAATCAGCTGGCTGCAAAATAAAGCTAAGAAAGAAACAGCAAAGAAACCACAGGACACAGGAAGTAATTTTAGAAAGGTGGGGTAGCAGGTGGCTCTCCCATCCTAGCGATCAAGCTTCCACACTGGAAAGAGTGAGAGAGCCCACATGTGCTTTATTTATACAGGGGAAAGCATCAACGGTTTTCTATGGGATGTTCTTTGCCAAATAAGGTAGGAGGTGGGCTGTCCAGTTTCCAACAGGTTACACCCTACTCTGGAGCTACAAAAGCAGTCTCCCTAGTGGAGGAAAATAGAGGTCATGTCCATTGTGCAATCCATTGAGTGGGAGGAGCCACAAAATAGTTTGCAAAGTAAAACCTAATGGCTAAAGGCCAGTGAAGACCTCAAATAAACTCAAATAATTAATTCATGGGTGGTGTCCCACAACTGTTCTTGGTGTAGATCTGCTCTTTACACAGGTACGTTTACATACTTAATTTAAATGCAATCCATCATAGAGTGAATAGGCCCAAGTATATTTACACTATTAATTTCATTATTCATACACATCAAAAATATTACTAAACAATTCAGATTTTTAAATTTATTCTATTTGAAATTAGTTTCTTTATAAAAATATTAGAATATTTAGGAACATTGCTTTTTTTTCCTAATCTGTTTTATCAATTTCATTTGAATTTTTAACATGCAACTTTGGCATCAGTATCATCATTACCTGATCCAATTTTGAGTCACCCAATAGTTTTTTGGAGCCAATGTTACTTCTGTGTAAATGATTTATCCAAAATTACAATAATTTCTTTGCATAACACTGAAGAGTTTTCTTCATTGAACCTATATGTGTATACCCATGATACCTAAAACTTAACATCACACAAAGTAATCCATAGGGGGTTTGCTTATATCAACAGGGGTTAAGGCTATGCCCCCAGGAATAATTACTAAATTTGTGTTAACTAAGTCTAACATGTAATCGCTATTGCAAAACTACCTGGTCTTAGATTATTTCAGGCATATGTGGGGGCCCTAAACAATACTTTCCTAATCAAAATAAAGAAATGGTACATTCTGCAATATGAGACTCTATTCAGACTTAAGGATTAACTCCCTCCTTTGAAGAAAAAAAAATTGTAATTATGTATAACAAGTATTTAGTATTTTCATAGTCCACAAAAATATAGTTACCTTTAGCCCTTTTGCCATGTTCAAAGCAACTTTTAAAATTACAGCTGCTGGAAAGGCATGCTGGCTGTCTTTATTTCGCTCCTCTATTAAATCATTTAGAGACTTTTCACCTCCATACTCCATAGCAAGGCACAGACTGCCATCACTGGCTTCAGTAAAAGCACGATAACCTCAAGAAAACAGAACATGTCTTTTTTACAGCACTGTGATTGAAAGCATGAATCTGGACTAATACTAACAAATATACGATGAAACAGCTATTATTTACAAAACTAATTCAGTAGACCAAATTTTAAATGCCTTCAGTGGTCGCCACTAGTAACACAAATTAAAATTTTTTTTTATATTCTGTACCTCCCTGAATAAAATGATTTTACCATTAAATGAAGATCATTTTAAAAGGACAGCACCATAATGACTACATCCCCACGAAGTTTAAATATATACTTAAAAGATTTTTATGAGATTTTTTTTTTCCCTTCAATCCAGGGTTTCTCTACCACTAAGCTACATCTCCAGCCCTTTTTATTTTAAGACAAGATCTCCCTAAGTTACCAAGGCTGGCCTTGAATATATAATCCTCCTCCCTCAGCCTCCAGAGTTCCACAGGCATGTGCCGCTGCATTAGGGTAGAATTTTTTTTTTTAGACTGTCCACATTAATTTGATTCCTGACAACCTTCAGCCCCATTCTCTTCATTTTGATTAGTGAAACCAGTTAAAGTATTTATACTATTTCTGGATATAAAGAATAATAATATTCCACGTAACTGGTAACAAATTTAAAACTTACCTACAATGTTTGGATGATGAAGGCTTTTCAAAATCTTAGCCTCATCAATTAGTCTCTTTTGATATATACTCCGATAATCATCACTACAGATGGGATTAATCTTTTTTACAGCCCAAGGAGAATGAGACAAACCTCTTGGAGATCTAAAATAAGTAAGTAAATATATATGTATGTATATATTAATAAAAAATAGTATTAGAATGAATAAAGACCCACAATACATTTTCAAATATTAAATTTTGAAAGACTTGACAGTAATTGTTTTTAAAAAATATTTAAGGGACTGGGACTGTAGTTCAGAGGGAGAGTGTTCACCTCCCATGTGTGAGGAACTGGGTTCGATCCTCAGCATCACATAAAAATAAAATAAAGATATTGTGTCCACCTATAACTAAAAAAATAAATATTTAAAAAAATATTTAAAATATTTTAGACTATCAACACCTCTGCTACATTTCTCTTGCAACTAGAACATATGAGAAGATGAGAGAAATCTGTTGATGGAACAACAGAGATGGAATAAAAAAAGGAGAGACTGTTATAAACTATCTAAAATTATAAATTTTTAAGATGGACATAAGTCTGTAACCCAGCAATCTGGGAGGATCCTTGGGAGGACCACAAGTTCAAGGCCAGCTTCAGCAATTTAGCAAGGGCCAAAGCAACTTAGTGAGACCTTGTCTCAAATAAAAACTAGAAAGAGCTGGGGATGTGGCTCAGTGGTAGAGTGCCCCTGAGTTCATTCCTGGTACCAATAATAACAAAATATATGTATACACACACACATTTTAAAATTGGAAACTACTATTTTCTATTTTTTCTCTTCTAGCATGTCATATAACCAAATGCTTATTAAACATATGAATCAGAGATGAGTTACAGAATGATAACATAATAAATATTAAACCTTAAGAAATTTAACTTAAAGAAGAGAAGTTAAACAAAAACACGTGGGGGGCTGGGGTTGTGGCTCAGCGGTAGAGTGCTCACCTAGCATGTGTGAGGCCCTGGGTTCGATCCTCAGCAAAGGGGAGGGTATGTAGCCAAACATTGAAGTTTGTGAATAGGCCCAAGTATATTTACACTATTACACCTGTGATCACAGTTTATCAGGAGGCTGAAACAGGTGATGCCCAAGCTCCAGGCCAGCCTGGGCAACTTACCAAGACCCTGTCTCAAAAAATAAAAAGGGCCTGGGAAATAGCACAGGTAGAAGGGCCCTGGTTCCATCCCCAGTACTGAAAAAAGATGTAGACTGAACCAAAGATATAGTTAGCTTTGTACTCTCTCACAGGCATAGCACTGCTTTGCAGAACTTTGTTCAATGGAAAATCCTGTACTCAAAAGAATCATAATATTTCTTAATTCATATATATCTATTATCCATAAGTTTATCTAAATTGTTTTTAAACTTCCAGGTTTTGGGGGTTTTTGTTCATTTGTTTTTGTTTTCTTTTGTTTTGGTACCAGGGAATGAACCCAGGGACACTTTACCACTGAGCCACATTCCCAGCCCTTTTATATTTTATTTAGAGACAAGGTCTCACTGAGTTGCTTAGGGCCTTGTTAAGTTGCTGAGGCTGGCTTTGAACTTGCAATCCTCCTGCCTTGGCCTCCCAAACCACTGGGAATGCAGGGATGTGCCACCATGCTCAGCTAAACTTAGTTTTAAATAACAGCAGCATTTGAGGGGAAACCTTTTCCATATCATTTTATTGTAAAAAAAAAAAAAAAGCTATTTCTCAAGTTTCAGTGTTACCCTCATAGCTCTTGAATGTTTAGACTCTAGAGAGAAAGTCCATCCTCTCCTTTTCCATACCTACTCTGATCTACAGAATAACAAGAACAGATTTATAAAATCTGAATAAATACTTGGCTATGCTAAAAGTTGATTCATTAAGAATAATAAAACTGACAAATTTCTGATGAGATTATGCAAGGAAAAACAAAAGGTAGCATAAATAATATTTCAAATAAAAATGGGGACATGACTACAGGTATAGTAGAAAATTTTTAAAGTAAATACTAAAACTTTTTGCCAATAACTTAAGACAAAATGGATGTTACTAGAAAAATCTAAGAAAACTGATTAAAGAAAAAAATTACTCAGTAGCTTAAAATCTTTCTACGAGAAATATGAAGCACAGATGATTCTATAAGTGAATTTACTAAACTCTCAAGAAATCTGCCGTTCAAGCTCATACAAACTATTCCCCAGAAAATGAAAAGTAAAGGGACTCTAATATAACTCCCCTTTTAAAAAAATCAAAAAGAGAGAGCAGAAAAAGGAAAATCACAACCAATTTCACTTATATATACTTATAGAACAAAAATTCCTAGGAAATATTAAAAATCTATCAATTTATTTAATAATAATCAAAATACATTGGGTAGTTCAGGAATTCAAACTTGATTTCACATTTAAAAATATAAACTTCTTGATTAAAATAATAGCTTACACACATATGTATATGCCAGGGATGGTACCACATGGTACCATGTGGTAAAAAAGTGAGTCTGTAATCCCAGTGACTCTGGAGGCTGAGGCAGGAGGATCACAAGTTTAAGGCCAGTCTCAGCAATATAGTGAGGCCCTAAGCAAGACCCTTTCTCAAAATAAAAAGGGCTGGGGATGAGGCTCAGTGGTTAAGCATCTCTGGGTTCAATCCCCAGTACCAACAAATAAATATATGGCAAATAGCTGTTTTAAGACATACCCACTTACAAGAATGGAAATAACAGAAGAGGAGACCAGAGCAACTCAATTTCAGAAGCTAGAAAGCAGATGAAAGTAACTGACTCAAAAGACCTAGTGAAGAGCTTGAAACATGATGTACAAAGCAGGGGGATTCCTATACACCAGTCCCAATTCCGTCCCACTGGGCAGTCCCCAGCCCCTACTTCTAGAGACCTGCTTTGGGAGGAGGTAAAACAGAGGGTCTTTAGCCTTTGGTTTACTAGCAGTTGAAAACATGAGACTCAGGTAGGAACAGAGTAATAACTAATAACACAGGCATACTAAGTGCTCAGTGAGTTTTTACATGTGTATACATCTGTTATCGATATCCAAGATACAGAACACATCTACAACCTCAAAATACTTGGATGTTATTTTTAAGAAAGATAATTAAAATCAAGATTTAAAAAATGAAAAACTCAACTGAAACCTTGGAAGATAAAGTTGGGGAAATATCCCAGAAAACAGCAAAAAGACAGGATAACCAGATTAAAAAAAAAAAAAAGAAGTAGGTTAGAAATCAGTCCAGTAAGTTCAATATCCAAATAAAAGGATTTGAGGTAGAGAAGAGTGAAAAACAAGTTGGAAATCATCAACAAAGTAATTTTTTTAATTTAAAATATTTAAGAACAGTAACTATCAGATTCCAAGCGGGGCACACCCAGACATGTAATTTGTCAAATTTCAGAACACTGGCAACCATCAGATCATACAAAGATCTGGAGAGTGGGGGCTGGAGTTGTGGGTCAGTGGTAGAGTGCTTGTCTAGCATGTATGAGGCACTGGGTTTGGTTCTCAGCAACTCATAAAAATAAGTGAATAAAATAAAGGTTCATCAACATCTAAAAAAAATTTAAAAAAAGATCTGGAGAGTGGGAGAGACAGATAACATAAAACAGATTACATGAAAAGGAATGAGCAATCAGAAGGGCTTCACAATTCTCAACAGTAACACTGTAAACTAAAATACAATGGTGGTGATAGATATTCTCAAAATACTGGAGGAAAATTATTTCCAAACAAGAAATGCTTCAGGAATACTCCACTGTACATAATTGCTAGAATATTCTTAATTCATTAGCTTCTTATTTTAGAAAGCATTTCTGTTTGGAAACAATACAAATCTAGGTAAATGAAGCTAAGATATCCTAAGAAAGATTGGACTAATCAGGCCGATTCCAAGAATTCATTAAGGAATACATACTAACTGAGTATTCTGCTACTTAACAGACATGAAATTAAGTAAAGAGTAATGATTAAAAGAAATAATTTTAGAAAACAAACCATCACCAGTGCCTGTAATCCCAGCAAATGAGGAGGCTGAGGCAGGAGGATCACAAGTTCAATATCTGCCTAGGCAACTTAGTGAGATCCTGCCTCAAAATTAAAAAAAAAAAGAAAAGAAAAAAATGCTGGGGATGTATGTGGTACAGCACCCTGTGGGTTTCAATCCCCAGTAACACACATACACACAAAACTGTTGACATCTATATTATTGATAATTAGCACCATACTTATTCAATTACTTCGTTTCTAACACAATTTCCTACACTTTAAAATCATGTATTTCCTCCTCTTAATAACAACGCCATAAGAAACAAAGCCCTTTTGACTTCTTTTAGAAGGAAAGATCCTGAGAAGGCAACTCACCAGATAGAGGAAGTTATTAGTCACTATCATTTTCAAGCAATGGCTTCCTCTTTGAGGTTTACTTATTGAAAATCTTATGTTAATACTACAAAGGAAACCTTTCCTCTGTCACTTCCCCTTCTTATAGAAGCCAAGGAAAAATTAAAAGGTAAACTACTTCCTCTTAAGTAATTCATCAGGAGTAGGCTACAAGAAAAGTATACCAGGCAAGATCTGGAAGTTATTGCATTCTAGGGACTGGGATACAGCAGTCAGACAGGATAAGAAACATACCCTAAAGCCACATATTTGACTTTTCATATTCCTTTTTTGTTTCTGAGTTCCATATAAAACGGTTAACCTGAAATTTTATACTCACCTCTTCATTAGGTAAACATTTACCCCAGTCCCAAAGCCAAGCTTCTGCATAAATGGAGAGGCAGGGATAGTTACATACGGAGTTGGACATAACACTAAATGTTGGAAAAAGAAACAAAAATAGAATTAGTTTGTGAAAAAGCTAATAAAAGCATCCTAATAGTCTAAAAATATTGTCATTAAGACTATTAATTGGCATAATCTTTTTGGAGAGCAATTATAGTTATCTATCCTAATCTTAAATGGATACCCTTTAACCATGCCTACATTAACCCTGAAGCAGACGTCAGTAAATTGTCTTGTGTTTCTATGGCCCACAGACTAAGAATTTTTTCCAAATTTTTAAAGGGTTGTTAAAAAAATAAAGAATATACAACAGAGTTCACGTGTGTGGCCCTCCAAGTCTAAACTATGTACTAACTGCCCACTGAGAGAAATAAATGAAATATAAATATATATATTTGAATATTGGTGTTTGCTGCTTTTTTTTTTTTTTTTTTTTTGGCACTGAGGATTGAACCCAAGGATGCTCCACCACTGAGCTATATCCCTAGCCCTTTTTGTTTTATTTTGACGTGGGGTCTCATGAGTTGTTATGGCTGGCCTTGAACTCAGAAAAAAAAAAAAAACACAACCCTCAGTGATCACCATCAGAAGCCTAATTACAATATACATTCCAGAGCATTATTGTCTTTAAAAAGATGTGATAAAGGAGTTCTACTTCTGCTTATGAACAATTACTGCTCTTGAAATGACCATCTCATCATGAACAACAGAACACCTGACACAATACAATGGATTTTACACATGACGACAGGCAGAGTAGGTCTGCGTTCTCTGAGGGAAGAGAAAGAAATGAAGGGAGCCCTATATAACTGCCCTGATTTTATGCATAAAGGCAGTTTCCAGGCTGCAACATAAAGGAAACACAGCCTGGCAGTCTTGTAAAACTATGGAGATAGAGATCAAAGAGACCTAGGTGACTAGAATTTGTAGAGCAGAGAACCAAAATGGAAGGAGCTAGAGAAAGAGTGCTCTGAAGATCTGGCAAGATCTCCCAGTGAGTACTTGGCTAAGTGCTCATCTGCAAACACAATGGGTAGTTACATATGGAAAGCCAGGAAAGAACTGACTAATTACTAGAAATCCCACAAGTCTAGGAATGAATTCACTTTACCATAAGTCAGAATGTAGTAACTCTAGTCACAACTTGGTAGCACAGCTACCTTTTAGCCCAACAAGAAAAATCTATTAAAAAACTTAAAAGCAAGTCTCAAAAGGAACAGACTAACATGCAGGTGAGTTAACTTTAGGCCTTAATGAAATCAAACAGTCTAAAAGAATAAGAAAGTCCAGCACTAAAAGATGTGAAATATAAAAAAATTACCAGCCATGAAAGAGGCAGGAAAATATGTCCCCAAAATATGTCCCATACCAGGGGAAAAATAAACTAATAAAAACATACCATCAAATGACAGGGATTGTGGAATTAATGACAAGAAATCTTAAAACATATGTTAAAAATGCACTTAATGATGTAAAGAAAACTCAAAAGAATGAAAAATGTAAGAGATAAGAATAACCACCTTAGAGTCTAAGAAAAGTGAACAGAAACTCAAGATACAGCAACAAACACTACCAAAAATGAAGCAGAGGAGAGCAAAAAAATCAGTGAGCTATGGAGTGTTAGTCTGTAAACAAGTCAGGATGGCGCCTGGCATTTTGCCAGAGGGAGTGGTTTGAGAAGTAACGCCAGCGAGCCATTAAGTGTGGAGATTCCTTATTGGTTGACTGCTGTATCTAGTTTATGTTAATTAAGATAAGTTGTATGGAATGTATATATACCCCTCCTGCCCTACAATAAACGGCTCCCACTCCTGCTGTATCAATCTACACAAGTTCTTTGTCACACACACACACACACACACACACACACACACACACACACCCGGTTATTTTGCTGCAGCCGGACTGTGGCAATGGAGCAATAGCAAAATAGATTTAAGTTCCATAATTTATTAAGTATAAATGGTCTAAACAGTATTATCCAATAAACCCTGCCACAAGAAAAATATTCTGTATTTATGCTGTTCAGTACAGAAGTCGCTACCCAAATGTGGTTACTTAGCACTAAAGAGTGTGGCTAATATAAATGAGAAACTAAATTGGTGATTTTATTTAATTATGATTAATCTGAATCCAAATTTTAAATGGCCCCATGTGGCTAGTGGTGAAATTGTCTAACTAAGGGTGAAAGTTGTCAGAATGGATAAAAACAAAACTATATAATATTTATAATAAATTCACTTTTAAATATAAAAACACAAATAAAAGGTTGGAAAACATATACCATTCAAACAATAATCAAAATAAAGCTGGATGGCTCTGTTATTATCACATAAAATGGGCTTCAAAACAGAGTATCACCTAGGATAAAGAAAGGCATTTCATAATAGCCAATGAAATGGAGACCCTGCCTTAAGTGTGGGCAGCACTGACCAATAAGATGATGGCTTGGATGAAATAAAGTTTGAAGAACAAGGAAGCAGCGCAGATGCAAGCTCCAGTCTTCTAGAATGGGTTCTCGATTTCTGCTGCCATCATCAGAGGATATTGGACTCTTGCTTCTTCACTCTTCAAAGCAGTCTCTGACAGTGATTCTCTGGAAGCCTTTGGTCTCAAACTAGGGTAACACCATTGATCCCTCTCAGTCTGAGGCTTCAGCCTCTTGGACTGCACAGCTACTGGTTCTGCCAGCTCTCCAGCAGATGGCCATTGTGGACTGTCCAGCTTCTGGTTACTTAATCTAACCTAATAAGTCTCCCTTTTAGAATTATACTTCCTGTTGATTCTGCTCCTCTAGAGAACCCTGATTAATACATGTGTGTACTTAACAACAAAGCTTAAAAATACATGAAGCAAAAACAAATAGAACTGAAGGGAGGGAAAACAGACAAATCCATAACTGTAGTTGGAGACTTCAATATTCCTCTCTCAGTAATTAAGACTAAATACAGAAAAAAAATCAATAGGGATATAAAAGACCTGAATAAAACATAACAGTTCATCCAGATTGACCTAAATGACTTGAATGGAACACTGCATTCAGCAACAGGTGCAGCATTCACCCAGATAGATGAACCTCAAGTCCAGTTGATTAAGGCAAAAAAGAAAGAATATATAAAATACCAGCATCAGAAACCAAAAAGGGCAGAAGGGTAATCAGTATATCACTAATAACTTTATGCCAATAATCTGACCATTTAGAAGTAACAAATACCTTGAAAAACACTAATAAAGCTCATAAAGGAAAAAACAGATTAGTTGACTAGCACTATATATATTAATTGTGAAATCAGTTAAAATCTTCCTATGAACTAGGAGTAGTTGCACACACCTATAATCCCAACTACTTGGGAGGCTGAGGCAGGAGCATGAATACAGCAAATATCAGCATATCAAGTCACGTAATAGATAAAATACATCTCAACCAAAGTGATTTTACCCCAGGAATGAAATGCTGGTTTAACAATTGAAAATTAATGTAATTTGCCACATATAATGCATTGCAAGCAAGGCAGATATGTCCACTAACACTTTTTTGTTAATTCAGTACTGGGGATTGAATCCAGGGGCACTCTATCACTGAGGTATATCTCTAATCTTTTTTATACTTTGAGACAAGGTATTGCGAAATGCCAAGGCTGGCCTCAAATCTTCCTGCCTCAGCCTCCCAACTAGCTGGGATTACAGGCTTGTGTCACTGTTTCTGGTTGATTTTAATCTTATTTACTTATTATTATTTTTTTAATTTTGGTACTTGGCATTGAACCCAGGGATGATTTACCACTGAGCTACATCACTAGTCCTTTTTATTTTGAGACAGGAGGTCTTACTAAATTGCTGAGGCTAGCCTCAAACTAGCAATCCTCCTGCCTTAGCCTCCGAGTTGCTGAATTATAGGTATGCTCTACAATGCCGGGCTTATTTTAACCATTTTTAAATATGACGTTGAGTTAAGGGTCACGGTTCATTATTTGCATATAGAGACCCAATTGTTTGTTGAAAAGATTTCCCTCTGCCCATTGAATCACCTTAGAAAATATCTTTTCCTCATAAGGACATGTAAGGAAGGGAGAAAGGTAAAGCAATTCCTTAATGGTTTAAGCTAAATGGATTCTTCACCAGCCAAAACCTCGATAGCTGTTAGAATGTTAATAAATTAGTCCATAGATAACCAAACCCTGTTCTATTAAATAAGTCTTATTAACATTATAAAAGAGACATGCTAGATATGAAAGATAGTAAAAGAACAAACTAAAACAATACTAAGACATTTCTAGTAGCAATAATAATGAAGAAACATCTCATTACATCTGCTATCTTACCAGATTTCCTTTTTTCAGATAATTTGCTTGGTGTCTTGAAATTATCAGTTCCTTCCATTGTAACAACCTCTCTAGGTCCTATGATAAAATAATGTTACACTGCAGTCACAAAGAGTACAACTTTCATTGATGTAGAAAAATTCCTGTAACATCACTCATTTTATAATATGAACATAAAGTCTGAAAACTAAAAAAGACCTCAACAAATATTTAGTCCAATTTTATTTACAATAAGTAAACTGAAAGCCAAAGGTACGGCTGTTACCTGTGTTCACACTATGGGTATTGTGTGTGTGTTGGGGGGGTATTTGTTAATCATAAAATATAAGAACTTGATTAAAGAAACTAATAATGCACTTGATTAAAGAGAACATTAGTTCAAAAAGGTAAAAAGTATGTCCTCCTCTTACATGTCCCAAGTTGTAAACAGTTATCCCATCCAGGAAAACTGTCTATGCAAACAATATTCTTCATAATAGCCACATAGATGATGAATATATAAATGTGGTATATGCACACAAAGGAATATTACTCAGTCATAAAAACAAATAAAGCACTGACATATGCAACATAAATGAACCTTGAAAAACATCATGCTTGGGGCTGGGTTTGTGGCTCAGTGGTAGAGCGTGCACCTTGCACATGTGAGGCACTGAGTTCAATCCTCAGCACCACATAAAAATAAATAAAGGTATTGTATCCATCTAATATTAAAAAAAAATATTTAAAAACAATCATGCTAAGTGAAAGAAAGTGCACACAAAAGGCCACATATTTGGACACGATGATCCCACGCACAGAAAATATCCTGATTTCCAGATGAGCAGACTACGGTTAAAAATAAGTCCAAAATGGCTCCATTTTCTCGAATGAGCACCTGGAGAAAATAGGAGCACCAGAAATAGAGAATAAAAGCTCACCTTTACATGCCACACTGGACAACTAGGTGAAAATGTGAAATATATGGACATATTTGTGTACATAGGATATATACCTGGAATCCAATAGCTGAAGACAAAACATTTGTGGGATACCAGCACAGAGGTGGCACTAAAGGCAAGCGAGTAGGTGAGACCACCCAGGACATCAGTGTAAAAAAAGGCCACCAGTGCAGGCCCTAGGCAAGTCGAGTGACCCGGGAAGTCTCACTGCCAAATAAAAACCACTTGATTTAAATACAAATAATTTCACATTTCATTATGTTCTAGAGACACAGGAGAACTCAGTCACACCTTCCGTACTTAAGGCTATTTGCACCTAAATATACTGTGTCTCTTCCATTCACAGTTGTCTGACTAATCCCAGCAGCTCCAGAGGCTGAGGCAGGAGGATCGCGAGTTCAAAGCCAGCCTCAGCAAAAGCAAGGCCCTAAGCAACTCAGTGAGACCCCGTCTCTAAATAAAATACAAAATTGGGCTGGGGATGGGGCTCAGGGTTCGAGTGCCCTGAGTTCGATCCCACCCCCCCAAAAAACCACTGTGGCTCTTTTAGAAGGCGACACATAGGAAACGGCGGTACCAGGGCTGCGGGGAACCCGTTCTCCGTGGGGTGCTCTGAAGGAGCTGTGCGGGGAAGTCCACGGGGCTCGCTCGTCAACAGGCCTGCTGGCCCGGACGCCCGCTCCCGTGGGCCCCGCACGGCTGCCCGCGCACCGCCCGCCAAGCTCAGCCGAGGGCGGCAGCAGGAGGGGGAGAGGAGGGAATGGGAGAGGAACTGGCGGTCACGAGAAAAGACGCAAAAGAGAAGGTGGGGGGCGGGAGGCAGCCGGGGTGCGGGCACCTGCGGTCGTCAGCCGGGCTCCCCGCGGGGTCCGGGCCCAGGCGCCGAGCGCCCCCGCAGACCCGCCGCCCTGCAGCAGCCGCGCCCACGGCCCTTCCCGGGAACGCGGCCGCCCCGCGCGCTCACGCAGCCAAGTGGAGGAAGAAAGCGCCCACCCGGCAGCCGAGCAGCGCTTACAGGGTAAGGACCGGCGCAGACGCGCAGGTGGCTCTGCAGTCCGCACCGCGCCGCTCCCCTCGGCCGGACCGGGAACTGCCGTTGCGTTTTGACCGCTCGTCGCTTTGAAAAGGCCGCGCGCGGCCCAGAACTACGGAGGGCGCGAGGGACAAAACGCGCCGACCTCGCCCGTGTACCGACTGAGGAACGGGAGGAAGGGAAACGCCAGAAAGGACAGACTGATGTTAAGCCACTGTCCTTAGTGTTTGGAAGGTTGCAGCTGTTCCTCAATCGCAAACGTTAGGTCTGGACTCAGAGTAACAGCCATTTTTGGCTGAGAATAAAAATAAATATTTAGTAGTTCTGCTAACTCTTGTGATCACCAAATTCAGTTCAACATTCACTCACTTATTCAACATATATTTACCCAGGTACTCACTATGTGCCAGGTGTGCACTGACTCTCCATTCCTAGGGTGATTCGTGGTTGTCACTACAAAAGACAGAAAGATGGTGAACTCACAGAATTCTCCCCGTCCTGGAAGGGGTTAAAGTCTATGAGGGTGAAAGATGGGAAGTGTCCTAAGAAAAGAAAACACACACACACACACACACACACACACACACACACACACGCCATATTACAAAAGAGATTAGAGTCCTTTTGTAAGGGGAGACCCGTGTGCTCCAAGTTCAAAAGAGTGTGACCTCTTCCCTTTGGTAGAAATCAACTCACTCTAGGTCTAGAAAGAGGATTGCTTGTTTCCTAAGATTTTATCACATAGTGACAAGACATGTATTTATTCGTGTGCTTGTGTACATTTGAACACGTGCATGCACACAGCACTACCTTTTTTACTTCTGACCTTCAGAAAGTTTCCCAGTCCATTTTGAGGCATGTTTTATAATTAGAGATAGACCATTCTATCTGTAAGTGGGTGAGAACCTGTAAGAAACAGATGCTCTTCGTGTACCTTCATCTATCATCCCGAATTACAATTTGTGGGGAGGGTGGCTACTGGGGATTGAACCCAAGGGCGCTCAACCACTGAGCCATATCCCCAGCCCTTTTTTTATTTCACAATTTTTTAAGTGGGAAGAGAAGCTTAATTTGTGCCAGATCAATCAAGAAGAATTTATTGATTATTCCATGTTCTGTGTTGTTAAACAACTGTTGGGGGTGGAGGGAAGAGAGGCAGCAAGGAGACTAACAGGGTACCCAGTGAATGAGCTGTGACATGTTTGCTCCCCCACCCACTCCAGCTACTTAAAATAAATGGAAGTCATTCAGAGACTCTCGCTCAGCTTCCTCCCTTCAAAAGTCATATCCACTGCATCTGTTACCTTCCTTCTCAGCCTCAGGAGAAAAGTTCCTTCCTCCTGCCTAAGGGGATTCTTCAAGACACAGCCCTACCCTTACCACACTACATCCAAATCACTCCTCTCACCTAAGACTTTGCCTTCACCCCCTTTAATGGTTCTTTTTCTTCTAAATCAAACCACATGTACTTGGGACAGTGGCACATGCCTGAAATCCCAACAACTCAGGAGGCTGAGGCAGGAGGATTGCACATTCAAAGCCAGAGTCAGCAATTTAGAAAGGCCCTAAGCAACTTAGACCCTGGCCCAAAATAAAAAGTAAAAAGGGCTGGGGATGTGGCTCTGGGTTCAATCCCCAATACAAAAAGAAAAAAGAAAAAACTCAAACAACAGTAACTGTCATGAATGTGCTATGCCATTAACATAAATGAAACACTTTGGTGTCTTTCCACAATGTCAGAATTTATTGAATAATATTATGGTTTGGATGTGAAGTGTCCCTGCAAAAGCTCACGTGTGAGACAATGCAAGAAAGTTCAAAGGAGAAATTATTGGGTTGTGAGAGTCTTAACCCAATCAGGGAATTGCTGTCTGATGGGATTAATTGAGTGGTGACTGGAGGCGGGTGGGGTGTGGCTGGAGGAGGTGGGGGCATCGGAAGTGGCTTTGGGGTATATATTTGTATCTGGTGAGTCAAGTCTCTTCTCTCCCCACCCTACCCCCTCCTCCTCCTCTGTTCTCCACTCTTACTCTCTCTCTCTCTCTCTCTCTCTCTCTCTCTCCCTTTCTGATCATCATATGAGCTGCTTCCCTTTTCCACACTCTTCTGCAAGGAATGGAGCCTGCTGTCAGTGGATTGAGACCTCTGAAACCGTGAGCCCTCAAATAAACTTTTCCTCCTCTACAGATGTGCTGGTTGGGTCATTTAGTCACAGATTGAAAAAGCTATATTTGAAAACAAATCACAGTAAATTCACGTCATAGCATTTTCATCAGGCAGGTCACTGAATACTTGTGGGCCACCTGGTCATCATAAGCTGGGCAAACACGAGTTCCTTTATTCTAATCTTAATTTCTAATATCTGTAACACTCAAGTCACACATACTCCAAATAATGAGATATAAATAGGTCACAGAAAGTCAAAGCAGCCACAGGGTTTCAGGATGCTGCGTCCAAGAGCACAGGCAGAGAGAGATGTGGAGGCAGAGTCAGAGTCACTGTGGGTGGTCAGATAAGGATCTGAACCTACAGAGTTGCCAAAGCAGAAGGTCCAGATGAGCAGCAGTTTCTGTTTCAGAGCATCCACTCAGGTTTAAGCTGGGAGTTGGCCTTGTGTGGCCCTCACAGTCAGAGCGTCCGCTGGAGGTGTGAGCTGGAAGTTGGCCTTGTGTGGCCCTCACAGTCAGAGCGTCCGCTGGAGGTGTGAGCTGGAAGTTGGCCTTGTGTGGCCCTCACAGTCAGAGCGTCCGCTGGAGGTGTGAGCTGGAAGTTGGCCTTGTGTGGTTGTCGCAGGCAGGAGAACCACATTTTGCTGAAGCACAGTGGAGACAGGAAATTGGAAGTTCATCACTGCGTCAACCTTCACAGGCGAGGCCCATAATGAGGGACCTGATGACAAGGTCAAGGTACTGAAACTGGACTTGAAAATCAGACTCAGGTCCTTGTTTCCCCAGTGTTGAAGATTAAAACCCAAGAAACACTCAGGCAAGAAAATAAGTTTTATTTAAAGGATAGAAGAGAGAGAGAGAGACTCCTCCAGGGAAAAGGGGCTCCAGAGCTGGTGCCCAAGGGAGTGAGGGCGTCTTGCCCCTTATTGATATCACCCCTCCTCCTACTCTGCCTATGTGACCAAAAGTGACCAAAAGGGCAGGAAGAAAGCCATCTGGGGGTGATTGCTTATGTTAGAAAGTGTGATCCTTCCCCTCCGCCAGAGGCTGTTAGCAACCTAACGGGTTATGGGGAGTGCCATCCACCTGTCCTTTGTCCTGGTTTCAGACCATGTTAAGTCTTGGTGGGGGAGGCTTCTCCCTTTATGGGTCTCCAATGAGGGTTCTCATCAGGTAAGGTTGATAAGCTCCTGTGTCTGGCATTCCTGATATGATATGGGATATCCACATGTCCAGGTACTCCTTGATTTAGTTGGATAAGTTGGCACATATAAGTTATTTATCAATTTATGCCTTTGGTGGTGCCAGGCAGATAGTAATTGTTTACTTGTAAAAACGAGATAGGGAGTCATTCTACTTTGGCACCTGTAGTCAAAATGGAGTAATTTAGGGCAAACTAATGCTTTACAAAATGGAGTGACTTAGGTTTAGGCACAGACTGAAAGCTACTGTTCTGTACATCCAAGAGTAATTCAGAGGAGGGCATGGGCCGCTCTCCAGAGTAACAGTGACAGCAAACAGTATTTCTAAGTGTCAGGCATTGTTCCAAGCGTTGTATATTTTTGGGGATGCAAATCAAGTCAAGATGCGCCTGGCACTTTGCCAGGAGGAGTGGTTTGTGAAGTAATGCCAGCGAGCCATTAAGATGATGAGGATTTCTTAATGACTGACTGCTGTATCTAGATGATGTTAATTAAGTTAAGCTGTGTGTAATTAGTTGGGTATATGTACCTCTGCTGTCCCGCAGAGAAGCGGCTCCCGCTACCTCGGGTGCCCGCTACTTTGAGTTCTCAGTTCCTGCTGAGTTCACTCGAAATAAAGTAGTTCCTGCTTCAGCCTTCAAGTTGCTTGTCACCTCTCGGTTATTTTGCCCGGTCGGACTTAGGCAGCCCAGCCGGACTACGGCAGTATATGTATTGACATATTTAATCCTCACAACTCTAATTATTATGGTTATTACACCTCATTTTTCAAATGAAGAAACTAACTGGGGCACAAAAATTTAAGCAATTTGCCTAAAGCCATAGAACTCATAATTGATAAACAGGATTCAAATCCATGTTGAGGTTAGACTCCGGCTTTAACAAATATGCTCACAATATCTTCCGTCTTAGATGTGTGTGTACCCCCTCCCACCTCAAGCCTCCCATTTTTGGGTCACCCTTTTCCAGACAGAGGAACATAATGTCTCATCCCACCTTCCCTCTAGACTCATTCTAATTTTTTATGAAGGTATAATATTATAGAACTCGGCATCTTTTCTTTAAATGTCTAAAATGTCCTATATGTTTTATTAAGTCTTACATTTTTACAAGCCCTCTATGTTCTGCTCTTACTGGTAGTAAAATCGTGTCTGAAGCCAGAGCCTGAACGCTTCTTAATTAACCATTGCTTGTGAAAAGAAACCCTAGAGACATGGGCTTATTGACACAGGTGTAAGATGAGGCCAAAAGTATGCAGGAGATTGAAGGCCCTTGCATAAGAAGCATAGCCATCCTGTTCTCCGTTTTAGAACCCTCCAGAGACAATCCTAGAAATATCTGACCTTCACAAGTTTACTGTTATCACCTGTAAAATGTAACTGTTAATCTCCACATCTTACACACTACCCAATTGTCATGGGAAATAGCTTCCAACCTGGATTAGTTCTTTCTTTCAGTATTCAAAGGCCTATGTTAGAAAAAGCTAATGCTGACCAACCTGCCTTCCTTCCTTCCTTCCGCAGTATTGGGGATTGAACTCAGGGATGCTTTACCCCTGAGCTACAACCCCTTGCCCTTTCTGTTTTCTATTTTGAGACAGGGTCTTGCTAAATTGCCCAGGATGGCCTTGAACTTGAGATCCTCCTGCCTCAGCCTCTGGAGTTGTTACGATCACAGACATGTGCCACCACACTCATCATCTAACTCTGTATTTGACTCTTGGCTGATTGGGCCCAAGGGCTCATTGGCGTTATCACCTTTGTATGATATAAATTCTAACTTCTGCTCCATTGAGGGCCTTACCTTTTTGAGTTTCAAGGACTTAGTTGTTGTTGTTACTGGGGATTGAACTCAGGGGTGCTTTGCCACTGAGCCAACATCCCCAGCCCTTTTCACTTTTTATTTTGAGACATGGCCTCACTAAGTGGTTGAGGCTGGCCTGGGAAATTGCAATCCTCTTGCCTCAACCTCTGGAGTCACTGGAATTACAGGTATGTGCCACCAAGCCTTAGTTTTGGGATTACAGGTATGTGCCACCAAGCCTTAGTTTTGGGATTACAGGTATGTGCCACCAAGCCTTAGTTTTGGGATTAAAGGTATGTGCCACGAAGGCTTAGTTCTGAAGTTGTTTTTTTTTTTCTCTTTACTACTATTGCATCCCAATTCTCTTTAAGGTAATATGGATGCTGACTGGCTACAAGAATGGTGGGAACATTTAGGAAAGAAATGAAAAATAAAAATTTAACTTTTTATCTTATAACATCTGTATATCCAACTAGTCAACTTGACATATTCCCTCTGGTGCCACCAGGTCCCTGGGCGAGGGCTCCTGAGCCTCCTCATGATGCCGCTCCTCTGGGTGCTGTCCTTGTCTTTGTCCTCTCATCCCCAGCACCCGAGCTGAGGCTTCACCCACCTCCCCCCATCCCCATCTGACCCTCTTCCTCCTCATCCCTCCCTTGCTCTCCATCCTCCTGCCGTGGACCATGAAGCCTCTTGACTCCCACAGCCTGCACCTGCCTCAGCCCCTCCTTCCCCCCAGGCCATGTCCACCTGCTGCCTGGTTCACCTCCCTGTTTGTACATCTCATCCTGTCACCCTCCCCCACTGCTTGAAACCCTTCAGGGATCCTCATACTTCGGGGTACGATCTCCTCCTTTATGTCCTGAGCCTGAGTGTCTCTAGCCCTGGTCCATCCGGTGTAGACTGGTCTCTGGCTGGACAGGTTCAGGTGGTACTAGAGGGCTCACGTTTCCTCAGATGTCCAGCACAGGCGCCCACCCTCCCTTCTGCACCCTCTTCTGCGCTGGGTCACCATCCTCTCACCCTTCAATGCTCAGTCAGGTGCCACCCACTCCTGGGAGCCCTCCGTCCTCCTCCCCCCCGTCTGGGCAGCTCCTCAGTCCTCTAGAGCGCCTTCCGGTGCTCCAGGCCCAGCACACATCCCGAAGCACTGGAATTATCCTTCTGTCTTCCTGATACAGGGTCAGTTCGAGGTCCCTCTTCTGCATTCCTAGGGGAGTGCTCAGAAATAAATGGGTGAATAAAAAAGACGGGCACCATGCCAGTTGGCCTGGGAAGAGTTACTGAGCTGAAAATGTAATATCTTATGGTTCCTAAAACCAGTGTTTGCTAACTGCTGTGGACTGAATTATTTCCTCCACCCTCCAAAAGAAGTTTATTTTTTCAATCCCTAACCCCTACTGTGATGGTATTTGGAGATGAGAATTTAGGAAAGTAATTAGGTTTGAATGAGGTCATGAGGGTGGAGCCCTGGTCCAATGGGATTAATGTCCTTCAAAGAAGAAACACCAGCCAATTCTCTGACACCAGCTGGGTGTCCCATGGTTCAATTCAATCCTGACATCAATCAGAGTTAGCACAGACCCCGCAGGTTAAGGGCTCAGTCCCCAGGACTGCCCCTCACATCAAAGGACAATCAAAAGTAGGAGCCCCAGGTTACTCATAACTTGTGCCCAACTTGGGTACAAATCAGAACTTCCCAGGACTATGTCCACAGGTTTGATGATTGGCTGGAGAGCTCACTGGACATGGAGTTAGGGTGCATCACCCTCCTGGCGTGTGAATGTGTTCACTGACCAATATGCTTCCCGAACCCCATCTTTTGGAGATTTCTATGGAAGCTTAATCACATGGCATAACCAATTATTAACTCCGTTGCCAGCCGCTCTCTCCTCTCCAAAGATGGGGAGTGGGCTGAAAGGTCGATACTTCTAATCATGACTTGATCTTTCTGGTGACCAACTCTCATGCAGTAGCCCACCAAAGGTCACCCCAGGAGAAGAGCAGACACTCCTATCACCCAGGAAGTTCCAAGGGTTAGAACCAGGCATCTGGGAGAGACAAGCAGCTGGGGCCCTGGAGCAGAGCAGACGGGGCTGGAAAATCCTCACACACACACACACACACACACAAGGCCGCCTGCTGGAAGGCTGGGCTCCATTGCCTTGGCTCGTCCTCGGTGGCTAAAGGTTTCCACTCGCAGCCTTCTGATTTTTCCTACCAAAGTGAAATTAGTTGGTTCTGGGAATATGGGGCTTGAAAAACAAGAAGTGCTTTGGAAAATGTGCTGGGATCCGAGATGCCTGTAATTGATGAGTTCCTGCCTCTACAGTGGTCCAGCGAACTGAAGATACGTCGTCGGGGAATCCAAACCCTCCCTGGGGGAAGACGCCTACCTCATGCCTAACAAAGCCGAGTCCCCTGTGATTGTGTAAGACTCTGGGCTGGCCCTCACATCTGGCCACAATCTCAGCACCCTGACGTTGTTTTGCTCCACAGTGTCCTTTGTTTTCTAACTCAGCCAGGAAAAAAGAAAAAAGTCTTGATTCTCAACTTTTTAGGGTGAATCAATATTATGATTAATAGGAAAGAATTTGTGGTGGTTTGCATTTTAACTATTCAGTACCCACTTGGAATATAATGGGTGGCCAGGGGCTTATAGGAGTGGAAGTCCTTCTGTTTACAGGGCACAGTTTGAAATCATCCCGCCATCAGGCAACAGCATTCACTGAACATATTGTATGAAGAGAAATAAATAGGGCTCAGTTGGTAGAGTGCTTGCCTTTCATGCATAAGGCCTGGGTTCAAACCCCAGCACCACGAGAGAGAGAGAGAAATAAAGAGAATCTTCTTAGGACATATGAAAACCTTTGCTTTGGACCCTTTTCCCAAGGAAGATGGTGAAATGGAGAAGCTGTTTGGGTCGTATGTACAGATACTGGGACCAGAGGTCAAGAACCGACTGTGGAGTGGTCCTTGGGCTTTGGGTGTGATGCCTAAGATTAGAGCAGTTACCCCATCACAGAAATGGAGTTCAGAGAGGCAGAGAGCAACTAGAGCAAGTTTATCTCAGGGCAAGAGAAGGTGAGGTATGCCCCAGAGAGAGGGGCAGGCAGATTCGCTGGGGACTGGAATGATTAGGCCTTGGGCTTGGGAGTGGGAATTAGCACAATCTTTCTGGCTCCTTTTGGGGCCTGGCTTTTTGTGTAGCTGCTGCCCATTTTGCAGAAGCCATATCCCAGCCCTGTGTGAAAATTGTGGGTAAGTGTCTGTGTGCTTGGTTTGATTCGAGTTTTCTGGGCTGATGCCGCAGGCAGAAAGTGGCATAATGGTCAACTGACCCTTTGAGGAACTTACAGGCACATGTGCGACCTTGGGAATATGATGACATGTGCCCATTAATCTATGGAGAAGGTAGTTTTAGGCCCCCTTTGTGGAATGTGCTGGGAGGGACAGGTGTGCCACTTGGTGGCTCTGAGTACTTCATAAAATGGATTTATTCCATAGGCCAACCCACACAAGGGGAGGGGGGAATTTATGTTCTTAGAGTGTTGCCTGTGGGTATTGAGTCCTGGGCCAACTGCTGGACAGAGCCCCCCTGCTCCACCCCTGCTTTTTTTTTTTTTTTTTTAGCACTGGGGTTTGAACCCAGGGATGCTTAACCGCTAAGCTACATCCTCAATATTTTGAGACAGGATCTTACAGGCATATGCCATAGCACCCAGCTCCTCCCCTTCCTGCTCATCTCTGCTGACTGTCTACACCAACAGGACCACACACTAGAACGCAGGAAGCACAGCCAGAAACAAAAAACCCAGTGCTGGTTGCCACCAGACCTCTTCCAGCAACAGGTACCCAGTCCTTTGAAATGACTGTTCCTCAGGCACTGTGAAGGACCAAGCTATGGTTTGAGTATCCCTACTGGTGAAATTCCTGGTGACATTTAATTCCCACTGTGAGACATTAAGAGAATGGACACTCAGTCCAACCCTAGTGCTCAGAGTAGGGCCTTGTGGGGGGGAGATTGGGATTAGATAAGGTGGGGCTCCCATTATTGAGGGCTGGTAGCTTAATAGGAAAGGGAGAGACCAGAACACACATATACTCATTATTTCCCACCAGGTGATGCTTGTGCCACCTCCAGACTTTGCCAGCAAGAAGGCCATCACCAGATCAGCCCCTCCACCATGGGCCAGAACCCTGAGCCAAAATCAGTCTCTTTCCCTTATAACTTACCCAGTCTGTGGTGGTGTTATCAGATGTCAGGTGCAGGCTCAGACCCGGGGAAGCAGATTCGGGATCCCAGCAGTGGAAGAAGATGCAAGAGGCACTTGGGATAGTAGACGTTCTTTATTCAGAGTGGCACAGCCCCAGCCTCCAACTCCAGCTTCGTTTACCCCCAGTTAATGCCATTTAGTCCTTCCATTGACCTTTTCTCCATGCAGGCCAAACAAAGAAGGCATATTAAACCAACAGGTTACATAAGAGGGCGCATGCTTACAAGCAAAAGTTTATGACCTTCAGTACCTACGCTGAATCAGGGTGACTAAAACAGCCCTCCAGAAGCCTCCCTAAGGGAGCCTAACTATAGCCATTTTGGGGCCTGCCCAAATCAGCAATGAAGACTAGATTAATACAGAACAGGTGGGGCATTAGAAGGGAGGAATTCCCCAAATCTCAGGGCTTATGCTCCTTCACGTTCCTTTAATATTCTCAGCACTAATTCAGTAAACCTCAGTCAAAAATAGACCTAAGTTACAAGAATAGCTTATTAAATGCCTACTATAGTGAAAGGAAGTTCTTTCTTTTTTTAAATTGCAAACCCAAAGGAGGTGGACTTTGATGAGACTCTTTCCTGTGAGGGGGAGGAGGGATGGCATTTCCAGAATTGCTCGTAAAAATTCCAAAAGTGGGTGACCTCATTTGCTCCCTCTGTCAATATCGTATTCATTTACTATTCATTAAACAAACAATCCCGAGCTAGGTGCAGGAGTATTTGGGGGCGGGGGGCGCGGAGGCAGATTTTTTTTTTAAAAAAAACCTCTGTCTTTGGGGAACATACAGACACACTAGTTAACAAATAGACACAATACAACATGGTAAGTACATAGTGCTTGGGGGTGGAGGAAGATTTCATTAAGTTGGGTCTTGGAACTGAAAACAAGTTTCAGGACGGTCCTGATTGTGGGAGGGGACGAGCTCACTAGGCAAGAGGACACACCTGTAGAGGTGTGAGAATGGATGCATAGTCTTACAACAGTCAAGAGCTGAGAAAAGTGACCTGGGAAACAGGGAGCCTCCAACTCATGGACTTCTCCATCGGGTTTTGTTTTTTGGGTCTTAGGAAGCCAAAGGATGAACCAGGAGACTGGCACAATCGGAACCATGTGTTAGATGGAAAAGCCTCCTCCGGATTGTTGGAGAGAACAGGCAGTGGGAAATGGTGATAATCCAGGTGAGTGATCCCGAGACCTTGAGCTGGCCAGTGGCATGGGTTGGAAAGGACACAACTCCGCAGAGAAATTTTTACAGGGTGGACACCACTGTAGGGTGAGGTGACTAAAGGCCCAACATAACAAAAGGAGGTGGATGCTTCAAGCGTCTTGGAACAGGATCAAAATAGAAAGACCCAAAGAGACATTGTTCCCTGTAGCAGGGACAGGCAGAGACCTGGAAGGCAAGGAGGCTAGGAAAAGCACTTGCCAAATGGGAATAGGTCTGAGTTAGCATTGTGGTTTAGGCCTAAAAATCTAATGGGACATAGTTTAAAATTCAAGGCTGGATCGTGGCCCAGGGGATGCATTTTTGCATCTTCTGAAAAAAAATTTTTTTTTTCTTTTAAGACCATTTCAAAACATGTGCTACTGTAATCCTGGTGGCTTGGGAGACTTAGTGAGGCACTAAGCAACTCAGTGAGACCCTGTCTCTAAATAAAATACAAAATAGGGCTGGGGATGTGTCTCAGTGGCCAAGTGCCCCTGAGTTCAATCCCCAGTACCAAAAAAAAAAAAAGTGCTATATTTATTTAATCTGAACATAGCCAAAATTCACACGCAATGAAATGCACGAATTTTGTGTGTACCATTGATAAGTTTGATTTATAGGCATAACATACCCATATATACACAGCCCCTTTGTATGTACAGCAAATATTTTCTCCTAGTCTGTGAGTTTTCTTGACGAATATAAGTTTTAAATTTTGATGAAGCCTAATTTAACAATTTTTCTTGGTTAGTGCTTTTCCAAAGAAACTTTTTCTTAGAGCAGTTTTGGGTTCACAGAAAGTAGTTTCCGGGCTGGGGTTGTGGCTCAGTGGTAGAGCACTCGCCTAGCATGCATGAGGCACTGGGTTCAATCCTTAGCACCACATAAAGTAAAATAAAGACGTTGAGTTCACCTATAACTAAAAATTAAACTAATAAAAAAAAGAAAGTAGTTTGTACCTACTTCCTGCCCCCACACATATATAGCCTCCCCCATTATCTACATCCCCCACCAGAGTGATGTGTTTGTCACAACTGACGAACCTATGTTGACACCTCGTTATCACCCAGAGGCCCTAGTTTACATCAGGGGTCACTCTGTCTTCCACAGTCCATGAGCTTGAACAATGTACTCTGATATGTATACACCATCTCAGTATCACACAGAGTATTTTCACTGCCTTAAATGTTCCATGTTGCACCTATTCTTCCCTCCCTTGTCCCTAATTGCGGGCAACCACTGATCCTTTCACTGTCTCCATGGTTTTGCCATTTCCAGAATAGCATATGGAATCATGCCAGTGCGGAGCCTTTCACATAGGCTTCTTTCTCATAGTAATATGCTGTGAGATTCCTCCACGACTTTTCATGGCTTGATAGTGCATTTCTTTTTACTCCTAAATAATATCCATTTTCTGAATGGACTGCAGTTTGTTTATCCATTCACCTTTTGAAGGGCATCTTGATTGCTTCCATGTTTTAGCAAGTATGAATAGAGCAGCTGCAAATTTCACGTGGAGGTTTCTATGTGGAGTTTTTAACTCCTTTGTGTAAATCTAGGGATCTAAAAAGTCATTGCCATACCTGAGGTCATCTGGGTTTCCTCCTATGTTATCTTGTAGGAGTCTTATAGTTTTTGCATTTGACATTGAGGTCTATGATCCATTCTGAATTAATTTTTGTAAAGGGCATAAGATCTACATAGGTTAATCTTTTATTTGTTCACATATGGGATTCCCAGGTGGTCTAGCACTATTGAAAAGCCCATCTTTTCTCTGTTATATTTCATTTGCTCCTTTGTCAAAGATCAGTTGACATATGTATTTGGACTGCTTCTGTGCTCTGTTCAGCTCCTTTGATCTGTTTCTCTGTTTTGCACGGATCCCACACTGTCTGGATGACTGCAGTTTTACAGTACGTCTTGGAGTTGGGTAGAGTCAGCCTTCCAACTTCGTCCTTACTGGTCATGTCATCTGTGACGAAGACAGTCTTATCTTGATTATGTCTTTCCTTCTACTTGGTTTGGCTTTAATTTGCTTTCTTCCCACTAGCTTCTTAAGGCAGATTTAGATCATTGATTTTAAACCTTTCTATCTTTTTCATTTTCTCCTCCCCCTTGCCCCCAGTATTAGGGATTGAACCTAGGGGTGCTCTACAACTGAGCTACACCATCAGATCTTTTACAATTTAAGACAGAGTCTCATTAAGTTGCTGCGGCTGGCCTTGAATCTGCCATGCTCCTGCCTCCGTCTCTCAAGTAACTGGGATGGCAGGCATGTGCCACTTTGCTCAGCTTAAACCATTTTTCTCTTATAAATTCAAACCTATACATTCCCTGTATGTATTAGCTTAGCTGCATCACGTATTTTGACATACTTAATTTTTGTTATATTTTAATTCAGATTATTTTCTATTTCTCTTGTGTTTTGGTCTGGCTACTCACAAGGATGGTTTTTAATTTTCAAATATTTGGGTGTTTTTTTGTTTTTGGATGCCATAGTATTGGCAATTTCTTTTTCTTTTTAAAATTATTAATGGACCTTTATTTTATTCATTTATTTATATGCTGAGAATCGAACCCAGTGCCTCACACATGCTAAGCAAGTGCTCTACCATTGAGCGCAACCCCAGCCCAGTATTGGCGATTTCTAATTTAATCTCATTTGGTCAGAGAACATACTCTTTAAAATTTTTAAACATTGATTTCAAAATTTATTGAGATTTATTTTTATCTTTCAACACTTGGTCTATATTAGAGAAATTTCTAACATGTGCAAGCATAGAAATGTTATATTCTGCAATTTGGAGTTGATTACCCTATAAATGTCAATCAGATTAAGTTGGTTGATAGTATTGTTCTATATAGAGACTAGCTTAAAGAGTGTCTTCCTTGTTCTTCTTGATTTTTCTACTTATTTAAGTAGAAAAATTTAATTGCTTAGAGAAAAGTGTTGAAGTCTCTAATTACAATTCTATATTTGTCTAAGTTCTGTTAGATTTATGTGTTCTAATGTTCTTAGATAATGTTGTTAGATATATACACAATTATGAATGTTAGGACTTTCTGATTAATTAATTTTTAAGGAATTATTACATAGTTCTCATTGTCTCTAATGATATTCCTTTTTGAAGTTTACTATTGAATTAATAAGGCTATAGCAGTCTTATGCTTACTACTCTAACTTGTAAGCTATACATGTCTTTATTTTGCAAGTCCTTTCATTAATTCAGTTTGGCACTCTAATCTTTTGGATTAGAACGTGTGATCCATTTGCAGTTATTATTATTTATTTTTGCAGTGCTAGAGGTTGACCTATGCATGCTGGGTAAGTAAGTGCTCTACCACTGAGTTACATCTTTAGACCCTCAGTTAAGATTGGAGTCTAACATCTGGCTGTGTCCATTTTTGTCCCATATGTTTTTTGTTCCTCCTTTCCATTTTTGCATTAATCAAATACTTATTAGCATTCCATTTTAAATCCTCCATTGGATTTTTAGCTATTTTTCAAAAGTGGTCAGTAGAGGAATTATAACATGCATCCTTAACTTGTCAGAGCTGACTATAGAATTAATATTGTGTTGTCACATAAAATATAAGAACTTATCAATAATGCAATTTCATTTTCTTCCTCATTCACTCCCCCACCCTCAAACCCTCAGTTTTAATAACTGGTTAAGGCCTTTGTTTGCCAATTCCAACATCAGGTTCATCTCAGGACTGTTTCTAGCGACTGCTTTTTCTGTTCATTTTAGACCACATTTCTCTGCCTCTTCACATGTCTAGTAGTTCTGGATCACTGACCCTGGAAAGACACCTTTTAGTGAGTCTGGATTGTATTTCCTCCTTTTAAGTTTTGTTCTGGGAGGCAGTTCCAATTACTGGAGGATCCTCTTTGTGCTGTCAGACTTGGAGTCATGCTATGTGAAGGCAGGTCGGTTTGGTTTTGCTCTTAAGGTGCTGCCCTTACTTTCAGGCATTGTCCTTCTAACTAAAAATAGTTGGAAGATGGGGGATGGGAAGAGCACATGGATACGTTAAGATGAGAGTGTTAGGTACTAATACCACCTTACTGGGAATTATAGTAGATAATGCCTAAAAAGTCAGTAAATAGCAAATAGATGAAGTAGATACAATTCTTGATGTATTTGAATGCTTGAAGGATGTTTAAGGTAATGGTAAAGGGTTTGGGGTTTAATTATAGTAAGTGTGCAGAACTAAACAGAAGAATTTGATAATTATTAACGTAATAGTGAGTAAAAGAATGTGCAGGAAATAAAAAGCAATTATTTTCATCTCTGAATACTATCCACATAATATTAAGAGTGAGTTAAACATTTTTAATTGAAACTGTAAATATGCAGAAAAATTGAATGCACAGTGAACTCTGCTACACACTTCACCTGGATGCATGAATTAAATGATAGTTAAGAGTTATATTTTTCATAAGGAAACAAATGATGTCTGAACGTCTGCCTTTTTATGATATTGGTTCTTGATGTTCAGCCCCTAGATTCATTAATTTCTGATGGTTATGAAATGATGATATTTTAATATGTCAGTACTTTTGTATTTATTAACTTCAATGACCATTTTGTGACTTAATCATACCACTTATATAAAAAATGCAGAAAAAATGCTTCATTCTTCTCATTTATTTAAGTTTTCAAGATAATGAATTGATTCCCAATCATCCTCCAAAGAAGTTCACTTATTTTTTTTTAAATATCATTATGAATACAAAGATTTCAACAGTTTTGATGGATTTGAACACATTGCAATTATTATCTTTACTGAACCCTTGTGCTGCAATATCTTTGGCTAGTGGGAACGTCTTACACGGCTTTAATAGTTTTTGTAGCTTCCCTTTAAATTCATTTGACAACACATTTCTGGCTCATCTTGTATGTTTCTCACTTCAGACTTGGAATCAAACATTTCTTCAAAAAGCTCCCATGTTTTTCATTTTAAAGTGGGAAACAGTCTTTAAAGGACATAGTCTGAATTCTAGGAGTAATCATTGCTTTGAGTATGGTCACTGTTCTAGATCTAATCATTTTTTAAAATTGATTTAAAAAAATATCAGCGGAATGCATTACAATTCTTTTTACACATATATACCACAATTTTACATATTTCTGTTTGTATATAAAGTATGTTGATACCCAATTTGTGTCTTCGTACATGTACTTTGTATAGTGATGTCCATCACATTCTACCATCCTTTTTTTTTTTTTTCAGTTTTTTTTTTTTTTTAAATTTTCAGAAGACACAACATCTTTGTTTGTATGTGGTGCTGAGGATCGTACCCGGGCGGCACGCACGCCAGGCGAGCGCGCTACCACTTGAGCCACATTCCACCATCCTTGCTAATCCCCTGCCCCCTCCCTTTCCCTCCCACCCTAGATCTAATCATTTTTAATGGACTTTCAGCCAATCTCCTGATGTTGTCCACACCTTCATCCTACTTCCAAACTCAGCTACTACCATAGTGCCAAACATTTTAGGAATTCTGTGGCCTTCCCTCTTCATGCTTAAAATTTAGTCCTCTCATGGTTACCAAGTCAGTCACTGCTGTCCATCAGCTTACAACTTTCAAAAATGTCATGCTTCTGTGCCTCCTCCTGTTGGCCCATTCTTACGTTTTTATGCCTGTAAATATGACATTGCCATATTCTTGTTCCACTGTGGGTTTTGGAGGTACTAAAAAATGGGTGTATGCTCAACCTACCTAGTTCTGACAGTCTCTCATGTGTCACGCTATTCATGGTCCAAGTGTAGGCTACATGACTCCATGGTAAGGACTGATGGAGGAGGGTCACCCTCTCCTGGACTTGCTTGTGATGAGATGGTCAGCCTAGGAGGAGTTGTGGCCTAGACATGTTTCTTTCCACCTCAGGGTCTGCCTCTGCCTGGTGTGTTCCCTGGCATCACGTGGAGCTTAGCTGGGGGAAGTGGGCCACTGGGGAAATGCCCTGGAAGGGTTTAACTTTGCTCTGCCTTCTCCTTGCTCCCCAGCTGCCATGGGCTGAGCCACTTTCCTCTGCCATGCCCACCTGCCACGATGTTCTGTCTCTCCTTTGACCCAGAGGAATGGAGTGGGCCAACCATGGACTGAGATCTCTGAAACCGTGAGCCAAAACCAACTTTTCCGCCTCTTAGGTGTTCTTGTCGGGTATTTTGGTCAGTGACAAGAAGCTGACCAACACACAGCCTGCTTGACTGTCTGGGCTTTCTGACTTCACCAGCATCAGAGTCCTGCTATGGGTTGGTCTTGTCTGAGTGTATCCCCCAAGGGTTTATGCGCTGGGAGGCTGATCTCCAATATGGCAGTGTTAAGATGGCGGAACCTTTCAGACATGGGTCCTAGTAGAAAGTAAGTAGGTTATGGGACACCATCCTAAGAAGGAATTGATGCAGGACTCTTTGGGACTAGTTTAGTTTCCATGAGACTATGTTGTCATAAGGGAACCTTGCACCTCTCCTGAATGCCTCTTCTGCAAGTGCCACTAGCTCCTCTTGCATAAGTTCCCACCATTGTGATGCTATCTCCTTGAGGCCCTCACCAGAGCTGTACCCTACTTTTCTATCTCCAAAACTATGAGCTCAATACACCTCATTTCTTTGTAGGTTTTCCATCCTCAGGTATTTTGTTGTAGCAACAGACAATGGCCTAACAGGAATCCTGTCTTGGTTATTAACCTTGCTGCAGACTGACTGTCACCAAAACTATACCCAGAACTCTGATTCCCAGGCACTGTTACTGGTCAGCTGTAGGCAGCAACTAAAATCCTCATACTGAGTAAACCCAGAATCTGCTGACTTCTATGGCAGGAAGGCCTTTTCAAACAGGAAGAAAACTTCAGGAAAGGACCATTCTAGCCTGTCTATGAAGCATGGAATATCATCAACCTGCATCTCCTTTTGGCTTGATGGACTCTGATCAGGACTCCCCACTCCAAAGTCCAGATGAGGAGACTTTGCCAGAGTTATGATTTATTTCC
Source organism: Marmota flaviventris (assembly GCF_047511675.1). NCBI lineage: Eukaryota > Metazoa > Chordata > Mammalia > Rodentia > Sciuridae > Marmota > Marmota flaviventris. Next base: position 170,053,988 of record NC_092500.1, read on the forward strand.
AAACACTTTACCTTCTAAAGAAAAACCTCAAAAAAAGGATATTATTTGTTTTGGAAGATATTTTGCTTTGCCCCATTGATCCTCATATTCCAAATAATTTGTGGGAAGAGTGAATTTCTTGATTCCTCTTGTAAAGAGGAAAAAAGGAAGAGAAAAATAAAACCTCTTAGAATTCTCTGGAGCAGCCACATGGAATTAAACATGGGAAAGGAGACACCAGCGATACCTCTTATTTACCTCCAGCAGAGGCCACGGAGGGACATCCCGACCTCAGAATCTGCAGTGCCAGCAACGAGTGCAGCCTCTTTTCTCAAATGCGACATACTTTCCACAGAACCTGATTCTCATCTTTGCTGTGGCTGCCTGTGGCCACTCAGTTACTGGAAACCTAATGTGCCAGTTCTCTGCTAAGTGGCTCTGGCAAGGCCTCTGCTAGCATTTAATCACGGTAAGAAGGCTCCCGAGACTTTACTAGTCACATAAGGAATTGTAGAGATATTAGCCTGAGTTGGATGAGGGCCAGGGCAGCTGCTTGGCTCTTCAAGTTCAGAATTTCTCAGAGATATATTATGCTAACAGAAAAGTGTCCTGGGAGTTCAGCCCTAAATCACATTAATAATGAACATAGGTGTTCCTTCATGTACAAAATAGCTGTAGTTCTGAAAACTCTGAGATGTATCCCACTTCCCCGTTCAATATATTATGATTTCAAAGGGCTGAATCTCCATTTATGGCTAAATGTCAGTCTGTGGATTCTTATATTTCAGTTCTTCTCCAAATCTCTTGGACAATTCCTTAATACAAGAAATGTAAATATACTAGGACAGCTATCTAAAGAAGGGTTTATTAAATATTTTGACAAAGTAAACATTCACTCAGTATTTTGATTTTTATATATTACGGGAATTCAGTCTTGGCTTCATCCAAAATGTACAGTCGGGTTTACTTAACCTTCCCAAATGTATTTGCCTGTAATTAATATGCACTACTATAGGGTGGTGGTGCTTTGGCTACTGACTGAGATCAGCAAGCACTTCCTTCTGAAATCAGATTAAAAATATTTGACCATTAAAATAGACACAGTTTATTTTCCATTAAGCACTAAATGTTATCATTTCAACTTAACCTACAGCTCAATTCATTCCAGCGCTTGCTTAGCTGAGATCAGTGTTTCTCAGAGTAGACTGTATAGAGCACTACTCCCCTGCACAATGGTTTTCTTCTATGCCACATAACAAGCTACCACAGTCTTAACAGCTTAAAATAACAAACATTTAGATTTCTACTTCCTTTGTGACAACATGAAGACCAACCAAGTCTCCTGAAAAGCAAACATAACTGGTGAAAATGATCTTTCAAATCCCAGAATTTAAAGTCTCTGGAAATTTTCCTAAGGGTCTATAGCAAATAAAGAAACATTTAGTCAAGAAAATCTAGTAAAACTTGGTTAGAACACTGAGAGTGTGGCATTTGAACTGGGACTTCTCCATCCTTACTCCCAGTTATGTGTGACAGACACTCCACACAGATGGCCACTCGGGGGCTTTGGTGCCTTCCTGGGAAGGGCAAGCCATCAAGATTTTTCATGGCCCCCAACTGCATGTTGCAGGGGCCAATCCCAGGTGAGTGTGGCCAAGAGTCGGATGTTCTTTCCATGCACCCAACCCCCATTCCTGGGTGGCTGTTGTACATCAGGCGCATCACCTGAGAATACAGGGTCTGCAGTCCTCGTTGCCACAGATTGTCTTTAGGGCAGAGGCTCCATGTTGGGAGAGGCAAACCAAGAAGGCCCAGCCCTCTTGAGAGCCACAGCCAAGTCGGGATGGCGCCTGGCATTTTGCCAGAAGGAGTGGTTGAGAAGTAACGCCAGCGAGCCATTGGGATGATGATAATTAAGTTAACCTGTGTATAATTATTAAGATAATGACTGATTGATGTAACTGGATGATGCTAAATTGAAACAAGCTGTGTATTCAGTTGTGTATGTAGACCTCTGCTGTCCAGCAATAAGGCGGCTCCCGCTACCTCGGGTGCCCGCTACTTTTGAGTTTCCGTTGAGTTCTCGCAGAGTTTCCAGGGAGTTCTAGAGAGTTCCCGTAGGGGTTCGGGCAATAAAGTAGTTCCTGTTTGAACCTACAAGTGGCTCCTTACCTCCCGGTTATTTTGTGCCCAGCCAGACTGCGGCACAGCCCCCTGCTCCTAAGGAGGGTGTCACTCAGAAGCAGGCTACTCACCCCAACTCCAGAGCCACCGATGGACTAGGTGATGTTTCTCAGCAGAAGAGGCGAGGCCAGAGGCCAGGAACTTCCCAAGCTCTCCCTGAGGAACTGATTTTATTCATGATATGTGAAAGCCTCAAAAACTGTGGCAATTTTGGTGGTGAGCAATTAAGAGGAGTCTGGTAGCTTCATGGGAGCAAAAAGCTAAGTGTTGGGGTTTTAGTGGACCAGAGAGCAGCAGGGAAAAGAAAGCTAAAAAGAGCGTTTCTGTCACCGGGACAAGTCTCAAACACTAGCATCAGGGTTTACCCTTGCAAAGGGCTCTCATTTAGTTGGATGAGGCTGAGGAGTAGTTTATGCCCTAGAGCATTATAGAGAACCACAGAGCTATAATCAGGGATTAGTGGGGCCCAGCAAATGGGTATGATCAGGGAAAGAGACCGCCAAAGGGAGCCCTGCACAAATAAGTAACTCTCATGCCCAAGGTGACTGCATATGTGCCCAAGGCCACAAGGCCCTGGGGAGCCCTCGAATCTGCATATCCCAGAGAGAAATAGGCTTTGCTAAAAATAACCCCATCAGTTAGTAAACAAATAAGTAAATAACAATAACAAGCTTGGTGTGGGGGTGTCAGGACCCTGATTTGCTGCAATATGTTATTTAAAACATACAGTTTTCAACAAAAATATTACAAGGGATGCAAATAAACTGGAAGGTTTCTTTAGATAAGAAGTTTTTCCATACACAGGGGAGGAGGGGAAGATAGTAAACAAGAGAAATTGTGTTAAAGGATCCAAATGTTAGATTTCAGAAAGATGTCAAAGCAGTCATTATAGCCATCCATGGTGGTGCACACCTGTAATTCCCGTAACTGGAGAGGCTGAGGCAGGAGGATCACAAATTTGGGGCCAGCCTCAGCAATTTTGTGATTTCATGTCTCAAAATAAAATAAAATAATAAAATAAATAATAAATAAGATTAAAAAGGGGTAGAGATTGAACCCTTGAGTTCCATCTCAAGTATCACCCACCAAACAAAGCAGTTATCCTAAATATGTTCAAAGAACTAAAATAAGTCATACTCACAAAGTAAAGGAATAATGAAAATGTTTTATTAAATAAAAAATATGACTAAAGAGGAAGAACCAAATGAAAATTCTAGAATTGAATGTTGTTACAGTAATTGAAATGAAAATTTCACTCCCAGGAATGAACAGTAGAGCTGAATTGGCAGAAGAAAGAATCAGAAAATTCAAAGACAGACTGATAGGAAGTAAACTACAAAGAACAGAGAAGAAAAAATGAAGTAAAGGAACAGAGTCCCAGAGAAGCATGGGACAGTGGCACATCAGCAGGAGCATACAGGGAGGGAGCACCAGACGGAGAGGACAGAGGGAACAGAGCGAATATTTGAAGAAACAATTGTGGAATGTATGATTTAAAAATGAGGTTTGAAGGGTACTGTTTCCAGAATGAGGTAGCAGGGACCTCCAAAACTCTGCTCCCAGTAAAATAAATGAGAATACTGGTAGAAATTGCCCAGATCAATTTTTCTTTTATTTTGGGGGTCATGGGGATTGAACCTAGGGGCACTCTATCACTGAGTTACAACCCCAGTCTTCTCATATATTTTGAATCAGGATCTTACTAAGTTGCCCACATTGGCCTCGAACCTGCAACCCTCCTCAGCCTCACCCTCCTGAGTCATTGGGACTACAGGTGTGTGCTGCCTCTCCTGGCAAATCAATTTTTCAAAGAAGTCTAGAAATTAAACAAGGGCCAGCAACAATGAGGGGGAGCATTTATTTTTTAAAAAGCGAAAGCACCTGTATGTAGGTGGCACTTTAGCTTGTCATGTTCTCCTTCCCCTCTCCTCTGTTCCATGGTAGCCTTGAAAACCAACAGCCTCACGATTTCGCTAGCCATGAAAATCAGCAGCCTACTAACCACTGGAGGTGAAAACAAGCAAATGCCCCCTTCTCAGTATTGCCATCACTGGGCCGAGTGGCCATTCCCTGGAACTTGTACTTTCAGGCTTGTTTTGTCTGACCCGACTGAGTTTGCTCCGTGTAAGCAGCCTTTGCCCCAGTGCATTTCTTGACAGCACTCAGTGGGAATTATTTAACACCGCGGCTGGCTGAAGTAGAACTAACCACTGGGGCAGACAAGAAACTGCCCCAAAAACTTTGAAGGAGGAGCTGAGGAATAAGACACTCTCAGGAGATTTGCAAAGCTCTAGCATATTCCTGGGATTCTAGAAGGTCACACACACCTGCAGAGCTGTGAACATGCCCAGGAAAGCCCTGGGAAGGCCCTCCATTTCTCACCTCGGCAGACCTTGAGACCTTGAGGCTCTGGTAAGCAGGAAGCCAAGGGTAAGGCCTTGGACGCTGCCTGCCGGGATGTTGCAAGCACTTCCCAGCATGCACAGAGCCTTTTAGCAGGAGCTGGAAGTCTTTTGGGGTGAAGCGATTGAAGGAAATCTTCCTCCAAGCATTGGTTCACCACTGTGGTAACCAGGCAGAGACTCCAATGACCTCACATTGACGACAGATTTTATATAATTCATCCAGAAATTAGAAAAACAGTAACAATAACACCTAGCATCTACAACACACACACACACACACACACAAACAACAAACCCTATGGAGTGGTGGGAGAAGGATATGAGTCCCAGAATTGCCGCATTATGTTATTTACATGCCTAGTTTTCAACAATCACAAAAAAATATAAAGCACACAAAGAAACAGGAAAGCATAGCTTAGACTCAGAAAAAAATATAGTGCTTAATAGTAGCTATCTCAGAGGAAAGCCAGATATTGGAACTTTGGACAAAGAATTTAAATCAGCAATTATGAATATTTTCAAACTATTTCAAAAGAGAACTATATTTAAGGAACTGAAGGAAAGTAGAAGCAGAATGTCTCACCAAGTACTGAATGTCAAAAAAGAGACAGAAAATATTTTTAAAAGTATGAGAAGAAAGAGATGCCTGTGGACCAGGGAACACCATCAAGCATACTAACATGTAATACGGGGATTCCCAAAAGGGGAGGGAAGGAGCAGAAAGAACATTGTGAAGAAATAATGGGTGAAAACTTTTTGATGAAAAGTATCAATATACACGTCCAAATAGCTTGATGAGCCCCAGGTAGGAGAAACTCAGAAATCCACACCTAGACATGTCATAATCACATCATGTTGAAAGATAAAGCCAAAGAGAGAATCTCATGAGCAGTCCAAGAAGTTCTCGTCACCTGCAAATGACACTCAATAAGATCAACAAATGACCTCTCATCAGAGACCTAGAAGGCCAGAAAGCACAGAAGACCATATTCAAAATACTGAAAGAAAAAAAAAAAAACCCTTTCAACACGAATTCTGCATCCATCAAAACTGTCCTTCAAAAATAAAGAAGAAATCCCCAGACAAAAACAGAATTCATTACTAACAAACTGTCATTCAAGAAATACCAAAGTGTATCTTTCAGCTGAAATGAAAAGACACTGGACAGTAACTTGAATGTGATGAAGAAATAAAGAGCACAGTAAAGGTAAGCGCACGGGTAAAAGAAAAGACAGTATAAGCTGTCAGGATGGCCGAGTGGTCTAAGGCGCCAGACTCAAGAAAAGACAGTATAAACAGATCTGTTGCTAGTAAGTTTATTTTCTTCTATTTGATCTAAAGGACAAGTGCATAAAAGGATAATTATCAATCTGTGCTGATGGGTGTATAATGTATATGGATGTAGTCTGTATGATGATAGCAGTGACACAAAGGAGGGAGAAATGGAGTCATACTGGAGCAAAGAATTTTTATATTATGGGAATTTAGTTGGTATTAATTCAGACTTAGATTGCTATAAATTAAGATGTTATTTGTAATTCTTAGGGCAAGCACTAAAAATTAAATTAAATTTCTGTTGCTTTTAAAATAGAGCAAAAGGAGAGAAAGGGAATCAATGTGATACACTAGAAAATATCTAGTCAACAACAAAGAAGGCAGAAATAGAAGGATAGAAAAGCCAAAATACATGAGGCCTGCAATGATTTGAATTTTTTGTCTCCTCTAAAATTCATGTTGAAACTTAAATCCCCAGTCGACAGTATTAAGTGGTGGAACTTTTAATTTTTAAATTTATTTTATTTAATTTTCTTGTACTGGGGATTGAACTCAAGGGTAAGTTCAATCACTGAGCTATATATTCCCATCCCTTTTTATTTTATTTTATTTTTTGAGACAGTGTCTCACTAGGTTGCTTGCAGCCTCACTAAGTTGCTGAGGCTGGCTTTGAACCTGCAATCCTCCTGCCTCAGTCTCCTGAGCCACTGGGATTGTGGGCATGTGCCACCACGCCCAGCAAGAGGTGGGCCTTTTAAGAAGCAACTAAACTCCAAGGGCTACACCTTCATGAGTGGGATTAGTGACTTCTAAATGGGCTCCAGGGGCGAGGCCAGATCTTCCATTTCCTCTATCATTTGGGGACATAGCATTTGTCCCTTTTTGTCTTTTCATCTCTTCTGCCATATGAGGATGCAGTGCTCCTCCATCTAGAGGACACAGTAGCAGGGCACCATCTTGGAAGCAAAAAACAGCCCTCACCAGGCTCCAGACCTGCCAGTGCCTTGATCTTGGCCTTTCCAGACTCCAGCACTGTAAGAAGTAAATTTCTGTTGCTTGTAAATTACACAGTCTCAGGCATTTTGTTTCAGTAACACTAATGGATTAAGCCATGGAAAGCAGCAGCAGAATGGCATTTAATGTATATCATTACATTAAATGTAAACGGGTTAAACAGTGCAACCAAGAGGCAAAGGTTGGCTAATGTTTTTGTTTTATTTTGTTTTTAAGTTTGGGAAACAATGGCTTAAATAGACAGATTACTTACCAAAACTTTGAGATATGTTGATATACATTATTCTAATGTTATAAATACTGTCTTGGAGCCAATTTTAGATGTACTTCTGGTCAATTTTATGTGAAAAGTGGTTTGTTCATAACACAGATTTTATTTTCACATTTCCTTAATATAATAAGTTAAGTTCTTTATTCATTTTTTTCAGTGCTCAGGATTGACCTCAGGGCCTCATAGAGCTACACCCCCAGCCCACAGCTCCCTATTTAAGCCACTAGAAAATTTTTCCCCAAGAGGATTACATTATCTCTTCTCTAGCTTCTTAGTTCACTTTCTTTCCTGTGGCATAATGAGGAAGGCAAAGGAACATTTTAACAGTGAAATTATCTTGATAGTGAGAATAATCCTAAGACAAGGTTTTTCAGTCATCCTAAAAGTTTTTCACTTCTCTGTTATCAAAAGTATTTCCAATGATGCTACCAAGGTGTTACATAAAACATATCTTTACATTTTGTTGTAATTAGCTGAGCCTGGTGCTGTGGCTCACGCCTGTAATCCCAACAGCTTGGGAGGCTGAGGCAGGAGGACCGTGAGTTCAACGCCAGCCTCAGCAACTTAGCAAGGCCCTAAGCAACTAAATAAAATATAAAAAAGGACTGGGGATGTGGCTGTGTGGTACTCCTGAGTTCAATCCCCAATACCAACAAAAAGGTAATGATCTATATACAGTTTTTTATACTCTTCGATTCAAACCATTTTAAAAAAAATATTTAGATTTTTAAAGACAGGGTCTCTCTGTGTTGCTAAGGCATGTCTCACATTCAAGGGCTCAAGCAATCATCCCCACTCAGCCTCCTGAGTAGCTGGGGCTATAGACACAGATTTTTCAACACAGCTAAAATGTTATGTCAAGTCAAATATTTGCCTTTAGGTCTCAGATAATTTAATTTTTTCACTCTGTACTATTTCCCAAGGCTGCCTTATCTTTCCCCGTGGCCTTAGTCTCAGCTGATACATGGCAGGTGACAACTTCTACCTCTGTACTGAGGCTAGCAGGACTTGAACATTGGCTTGTCTTCCTGACTCCTCTACCCGGAGGTCTCAGGGGCACTCAGCTTCAGCACACATCGGAATGAGCCCGTTTCCCTCCCCCTCCTGTTACGGGCCACATCCAAAGAACCCTCCTGCTCTGATGCTTTTTGTTCATGCTTCCAGAAGCCTTTCTGCCTCCCACCTCCGACCAACTCATGGCAATTTTCCTGCCCTGATATATCTGGAATTCAGCCTTCATTGTGCACTTATAACGCCACCTACTACTTCCATGCCACCGTCATCTCTCCCGGATTGCTATGTTTGCCCTTCACCTTAGGTTCTATTTGCCAACTAGAGTTACATGTAAATGTGAATTTTCACATTTTTATTTTTTATATAAATTACATTTTTAATATACTACACATTCTGTTTTGTGAGTCTTTGGTACTATGGATTAATCAAGCCAGTTTTCAAACTCTTAACCAGAGATACACTTTTGTTTGCTTTGACATCTTCTGTTCTCTCAATTCTTTTTCTTTTTGGTATTGGGGATTAAACCCACATGTGCTTAACCACTGAGCCACATCCACAGCCCATTTTATTTTGAGTCAGGATCTCACTAGATTTCTTAGGGCCTTGCTAATTGGCTGAGGCTAGCCTTGAACTTGCCATCCTCCTGCCTCAGCCTCCTGAGTCACTGGGATTACAGGCATGTGCCATTACGCCCATCAATTCTCAAAATTCCTAATTCTTTTTTAGCACTTTTGAAACTTCTTGGTGATTGCATTGAATTTTTCCATCTTTGTAGCTGAAATGTGCAATGCCATATACCACAAGTGACACACACACACCAAAAAACACATTAGGTTTGAGATAAGGCCTTTCGAAAAAGTAGAGACTGTTTTCTGAACTGGTCAGGCTGCCGCTGGCTGAGCACTCAGCCTCTGGGACTGACGCAGACTCTCTCTGCCTCTGCTGAGGAAGGTGGAAATGGATAGATGGCAAGATGATGGCATAGGGTAGGTCAGACAAATGTTCCTGCATCAAGGGACAAGGCTACCCCTCACGAGCATGAAGGGCAGAAAGCTGGAGTGAACTAGGAAGTGAGGCAGCTTTGTGTCTCCACTAAGAGGAAGGGCCATTTCTGAATTATCTTTATTGCACGGGCGATTATAATATCCATGAAGCTCACTTTGATGGTAACGATTGCTTATATACATTGACAGCCTGGCAAGCGGAATAGAATATTAGACTAGAAGTCAGAAAGCTTTTATTATAACTTTGTCATTTAGCCACTGTGTGATTTTAAGCAAGTTTTCTAAACTTCACGTGCCTCAGTTAATTTGCCTACACAACGGAGAGAGTAATAACTGTTGGAGCTACCTTACAGGGCATTTATGAAGACCAAACTTAGAAAAACCACCTTAGATCAGGTCACCCTATGCAAATGAGGGGTCTATTTTTATTATTGGTGATGGTTGATCACCAATCGGCTGGCAGTGGTTGGCTGGCTCAGGGAGTGTGGTTATGGAATCATTGTTCGTGATTAGTCAGACATGTGTACAACCAGTTCTTGGGGTTACTCATAGACATGGAGCAATCAGTCCATGATTCTGAAACCTAGGGAGCTTGTTGGAAGGAAGACTTCAGGACCCTCTCCCCAGAGTTTCTGATTCAGAAAGTCTGAGTTGGGATCTGAAAAAGCACATTTTCTAAGAAGTTCCTAGGAGACAATGATGCTCTTAGTCCAGAGACCACCATTTGAGAAGCACAGCCAAGGAAGACAGAAAATTTTCATTCTTGTTACAATTGGTATAAGTGCCCTGAAGATCAATTCCAATATAACATGAAAACCTTTAATAAAATTTTCATGCCTAAGTTAGTCAGCTTGTGCTACTGTGACAGAATACCTGAGAAAACCAACTTAAAAGAAGGAAAGGTTTATTTTGGCTTACAGTTTCAGAGGTTTCAACCCATGGTCAGTTGGCTCTGTTGGATTTGGGTCTGTGGTGAGACAGAACATCGAGGCAGGAGCAGAACAGAGCAGCTCACATTGTGGTGGCCAGGAAGTGAAGAGACAAAGGAAGGGGCCAGAGTCCCAGGACTCCCTTCAAGGGCACAACCCGAATGACCTAACTTCCTAGGCCTCCCCCAAAGGTTCCCCCACCTCTTCCCAGCACCATGGGCAAACCAAGTCTTTATTTACCATGTTTTTGTTTTTCCCAGTACTGGGGAATCTAGCCCACAGGCACTTTTATCACTGAGCCCCCTCCTGGACCCTTTTTTACAGTGAGATAGGATCTCACTAAATTGCTTATGGCCTCCTTTAAGTTGCTGAGGCTGGCCTCCAATTTGCCATCCTCCTGTCTCAACCACCTGAGTCACTGCAATTACAGGTACACACCACCACTCCCAGCTATGGGCCTTTGGGGGGCATTCAAGATCCAAACCATAATACCACCTGAGTCTGGGGAACCCTGGAAGTCTTCAAGAGGGAACATTTGAGCAATCTTGTAAATAGGAGTGGTGGTTAGTAGGACAGGTGGTAGGGGGAGCCATGGCTGTGCCAAGAGAGGAGCATGGCAGAGCCCCTGAGGGCAATGGAGCCCATGTGATGCTTCTGAGGAAGCCACGGGCAGCCTGCTGGAGTGGCGGTGGGCGAGGGAGAAGCTGGAGAGTGCGGGAGCCCGACCAGATGGTGAATGCTAAGAGCCACAGCCAAGTAATATGATACATGGCGTTTTTGGTTGAAAGGTGACGCCAGCAAGCCATTGAGATGATATGATTATGTAAGATCTGCATTCATATGGATATTAGACCCCTGCTGTCCACCTCGGCCTGCTAAGGGACTCCTGGAGAGTTCCCATTGGTTGGGGAAGTGCAGTAGGAGGGAATTCCGGAGGAGGGACTTCCTGTTGGTGTCCTGGAGAACGCTGGGTGGGTCGGTTGGCGATTTTCCCGGGAGCGTTTGGGGCATTGGCGGCAGTTTCAAAAATAAAGTTTGTTCCTGCTTGAGTGGCTCGTGATTTTGTGCCCAGCCAGACTGCGGCAGGTGAAGATTCTGAATTTCTTCTGAAGACCCGTGGGAGGTCCCCTGAACATTGTCAGCAAGGGGACAGTGACCAAGTGAGCACTTTTTAAAAGTTTGTTCGGGCTGCTCTTTGGAACACTGATTGGCGGCAGGCAAGAGCCGAATGGGGAGATTAGTTGCATCTAAAAGGCGAGGGCTGAGAAGGTCTATGTGAAGCAGAGAGTTCAGGGAGGGAGTGACTGCGGGTGGAGTGGCAGCAGGGACTCTTGGCACCCCACCTGTGCCCAGCTGCCACAGAGCCCAGCCCTGTTGAGCTGGAGGAGGATGCAGCACAGCGTGTCCTGGAGGAGGGACGGGGTTCCAGACTTGGTTTGGGACATATTGTACTTACATTTTTAAAATTCACATATAGTAAAGTTCAGGAATTTTGGCAAATGCATAGATTCTCATAACCATCACGACAATGGGGACACATCATAATTTCATCTCGCCCCAAATTCCTCTGTAGTCACATCTTCCCCTTATTCCTAAAACTGTCAATCACTGCGGCAGTCTCAGCCTCTATATTTTCACCTTTTCAGGAATGTTCTATAAGTGAAAACATATGGCATATAATCTTCGGGATCTTGCTTCTTTCACTTAGCAAAGTGCATCTGAGAGCCATCTGTGCTGTGGGCCCTTTCTGACTGTTACTGAGTAATGTGACATCACCTGGGGTGTGCCACTCAGCCGCTCAAGGACACTTGGGTTGCTTCCACTTTTCAGTATTGATGAATAATGCTGCTGTAAAGTTCTACATGTAGCAAAAAAAAAAAAAAAAAAAAACAGTACCGTGTATGATCCAGGAGTAATCTACCACTAGTAATCTACCAGCCCTGTTTTATTTTTTATTTTGAGACAGGGTCTTGCTAAGTCTCCGGGGCAGGCCTTGAACTTGTGATTCTCTTTCCTCAGCCTCCCAAATCACTGGGATTACAGGTGTGCACCACTGCATCCGGCCACATACAGGCTTTTAATATGAATACAGGTTTTCACACCTTTAGCATAAATACCTAGATCAGGGTGCTGGCTTGTCAAAGTTTATGGTTAATGATAAATAGAACAATTCAGCTATTTTCCAAAATGTCTGTGTCACTTTGTACACCTGCCAGCAGGTATGAGGTTTAGTTGCCCTGCATCTTAACTTCTAATATATGTTCTTGGGTTTTCAGGTTTTGCTGTTGTTTATTAAATTCTGGTCATTGGGGTAGGTCAGTGGTGTGGCTTTAACACTGTTGAGCATCTTTTCATGCACCCACTTGACAGGCAGATCTTCTTTGCTGAAGCAAAAATGGGGATGGGACATAGCTCAGTTGGCAGAGTGCTTACCTCGCATGCACAAGGAAGGCCCTGGGTTCAGTCTGGGGCTGGATCTTGTGGCGCTCCAGCACTCCAGGGGGAATGGTGAGCCTGGGAAGGGTGCTGGGGACAAGCAATCCTGGGAGGCAGAGGGAAACCCAAAGAGGGGGAGGGCACCAAGCCCCAGGAGCATGCCCCAAACAGAAGGCGGACAGCAGGGTTAAGCTTTAAGAGATTTTAAGAGAGAAAACTGTAACTGGTGAGAGGTCCCATAAGAGGGCTGGTTGGTTTACCAACACGGAGGTCATCAGTAAGCTTGTGACTTTGTCAGTGGCCCTAAATGGGTAGATGGATCCGGACATGCTGGGGGTGGGGGCTGGGAGTCAGGAAACGGAGTCAGCAGTTGTCTCCTTTGGGATTTGGACTTAAAGAGGAAACAGGACTGTCATTGCACGTACAGGGAAGGAAACTGCACTGAAGCTTTGCCTGAACCTGCGGATTTCTAAATTAAGATGACTCTTTTCAGGCCCTCCTCCACTCAACAAGCCCAGGGTCCTGCTGTGTACACGCTCTGCCTGCGGAGGAGAAACCCTGAGTGTGACCAGGGCCCCAGCCGACGAGCAGCTGGCCGTCTGCAGCTCCCCGGGACCCACCAGAACAGAACAGAGAGCGCTGCCTTCCACCCCGGAGTCCACGGGGGTCTTGCTAGGACATTCTTCTTCTGTAGAAGTTGTAAATTTTACTTTGGGCTCTCCTCATTTTGAGGTAATAAAATCCTGAGCCTGGAAGGGAACGGGGAGATCATCCTTCACCTCACGGATGTAAAAAGTTGAATCCTGGAGAGACGCAGGACACACATCCAGTAAGGGGAAGATTCAGGGGCAAAGCTCTTATCTTCTGCTTACCGGTTCGGGGAATTTTCCACTACCTCGCGCCAGATTGCATACACGAGAGTCGATTCTGCGTCTCTAAGTTCATATAGCTTAACCATTCCTTTAAATGGCTGTGTTAATGACTTCCATGAGTCAGTGCTTATTTTCCATATTCTGCCAATTAATTGTGGTTTGGGGGTGATCTGTTCCAAATCCCTGGATTATAAAGTGTGGCGTCAGCTATTTTTTGAAGGTAATTCATTCCCAAGCTTGGACCAATTATAGCTAATATAGTTGAATTTGTCTTTAAACATCCTCGAATCAAAACCCAATAGTCCTATTTGTTTCCCCCCTAGCATGGCTACCAGGAGGAATTGTGAATTCCCCAGGACCCCGTCCCCCCTCCCCACAGGACCTGGGGAAGCAGATACCCTGAGGATCCGTGAAAGTCAGCTTGGAAGTACCACTGTCACCTGGAAGATGACTGGCTGGAGCAGTCTGTTTGGAGGTGTTTGCTTTTCTTTGTTATTGTGGCCAGAAATAATAGTAAGAAGGACTTAATGTTATTTCTAACTCCGAGAGTCCCCTTTCCCTCTCCCCAGGCAATCTAGATTGGGCTCCTACCATCTGGAAAATATAAGTTTTGTTTGGAAACTAGGAACATCTTCTACCGCATCTAAAACTGGTTACTTTCCCCACCAAGCAGCATATCAAAGACAGGGATAAAAATATCCATTGTATGAGACAGCCATTTTTATATCCATGGCTTTTGGCTCTCAGATTGATCTTTGGTGGCCTCTGCCATCCAGTCTAATCAGCCTAATCTCTTGAGGGGCAAAGATGAGGAGTGCACCGCTCCGTCGAGCAGCCCGGCTCTGGGCAAGCGATCTCATTGTCATATATTAGAATTGAGAAGTGCAGGGGAGGCAAACATAATATTCCCTCTACCCTTGTAACTTCTTTTCTGGGACCCTTAAACAAAATACAGATTGACAAGAGAAAATCAAGTGTATTAAAATGTATGTTTCATGTATACACGAAAGAAAAACCAGGGAAAGAGTAACTACCAAAGATGTCATCTGCAAATTCTTGCTTATTAGTCTCTTCAACAGTAAACGATGCATTTTTAATTTATTTATTAATTTATTCTAATTAGGTATATATGGCAGCAGAATGCATTTTGATTCATTGTACAAACTGCAGCACAACTTTTCATTTCTCTGGTTGTACATGACGTAGCCTCGCACCACATGTTCAGTCATACATGTACCGGGCCATGCATTTTCAGACAAATGATGAACAAAGGAATCGGACTGTGAGTCTCTATGAGCGGCAAAGTGTGGGAAGGCAAAGGTGTGGGGAACTCACTGTAGGTAGAGACTTGACAGTCGAGATTGGCACATAGATTCCCCTGGCCTAGTCCTGGCTAATACGGGTCTCAAGCCATCTCTGGGGATGGACTTAATCCTTCCTGATGGAGAGGGGAGGAGGGACAAGGTTTTGTTCTACTTTTAGACATACAGAGGGAGGGTAGGGAGGTTTTCTGTTTCTTCTAAATTGCTTCCAGCTCAAAATAATCCTCATGCCAAAGTGACAAATGTGGCTTTTTCTGCTGTCTTTGAAAGACTTTCTGAGCTCACATGGTTTGATATTACAGACAAGAAAACCAGGCTTAGGGAAAGAAACCTCTTGCATGCTCTCCATTTGTAAGAGGACCTGCTTCGTCATTTCCACCTCTGACAGTCCCTGCTCTGAAAGTCCCTTCCGGGTGGCTGTGGACAAGCAGCCCAAAAGCATCACTTGGAGCTCCTGGAGAGGGCAGATCTGGGCCCCAGTGGGAATCTGCATCTGAAGGCCTCCTCCAGGTGACTGCCTGGGCCTGGGGCTTTAGAAATCGAACTGATATTGGCCTAAGGCATTTTGTGACTTGTCTCTCCTTGGTCTGCAGGTGTCACCAGAGAGCTGACAGTGATCTTGTGAAGCCCAGGACGCTTTCCTTCCGCCCCCCTCCCCTGCCTGCTTCCTGCCCTGGAAGTTCCCTTTAGCTCTTGGCCTGATACCCAGTACAAGGACAGGGAAATGGGCCAAGAGGGGTGTTTGAGTTTCCCACACCACACACACTTCAGCGCCTACCCTTCTAAAAGTGCCGGAACCAAGGGTCCATGAGCAGACAAATCGTGGAATGATTTTTAAAACTCCAAATCCCATGTTTCTTTGCAAATTTAGGCAAATCTTGGTTCACAGACCACTCTGACACGGTAAGCTAATGCAGTGTAATTTATTCTGGTCCTGGAATGTGTTTGTTAAGGCATTTACATGGCATTTTATCATCCATCAACTCCTTACCATGTTAAATTATAATTACTCCCTCTCCAATAAACCAAAGGCCAAAATCTCCTGTTATTCTACAAATTACATCATTTTTATAACACTTTCGAGTTTGTAAAAACCACTTTCAATTTAACTTTTTTTTTTTTTTTTTAAATCCTCATAACACGAGGTGTAAGGATGCACCCACTTATAACAACAATGAGCCTGAAGCCAGAGGTTTCTCCGGGATGTTCTGGAATTAGGCTTGAATCCAGGTCTCCTAATCCCATATTCTGGTTAAATAAAGTTTTGTAGGTGCCGTCTATTTGAACTAGGCTCCTGCGCTAACCAACAGACCAAACCAATTTGGAATTTAATCACAGTAGCTGAGCTTTAATTAAAGCAGGAGGCCCTGGAAACAATTAACTAATTAAGCTGTAGCCAATTAAGTTGTCTCTGTACCCCACTTCCACTTTCCATAACTGTCAGATCACGCTGTGGGTTGGAGTTCTCACAACCTGCTCTGGGTTGGAGGCTGCCTGATTCTCTAGACTTTTTTTTTTTGCTTTACTTTGTTTTGCTTCCTTTTGTTTTGTTTTGCTTGTTCAAATAAACTACTAAATCTAATTGGCCAAAGGAATTTTCCTCTTAGCATTCCACAATCTTTCTATCTATTTCACTGAATGGCCTCCACAGCGTAACTAAGTCTGCACCGCGAGACGCCAAGGTGAGAGGTTCTGTTTGGGGACTTGGCATTTTTTAATCAATATTTCTTCCCAGCAGTGCAGTTCACCAGTAATAACTGATTAGATATTGTGATTTCCAAGAAAGATCCCATTCCTTCTGTGGTTGGGAAACTGCCTTTGGGCAAAATGGACTTTAAAAGAAATAAAAAACAAAATAGGGCTGGGGATGTGCCTCAGTGGCCAAGTGCCCCTGAGTTCAATCCCTAGTCCAAAAAAAAAAAAAGTGATATTCCACCACGGATGGAGATGGTTCCCCAGAAAGCAAAGTCTCACCCCCATTCCCCTCACTCCACCACCATGTAAGTCCTCTTTCCACTCTCTAGTGCAGAGAGGAAAGGATTTTTCCACCCCCTGTCCCATCTTATTTTGTCACATATTAAATACCTCGTACCTCTGTCCATTTGGGCTGCTATAACAAACCATCATGGACTGGTACTTTATAAACAACAGAAGTTTATGTCTCACAGTTGGGGAGGCTGGAAAGTCCAAGACAAGGCTCCAACAGGTTGGTGTCTGTGTGGGTCGGCTTCCTGGCTCATAAAAAGCCATCTTCTCCCTGTGGATATGCAGAAGGGGCAAAGGAGCTCTCCTTGGGGATCTTTTACAAGGACTTTAACCCAATTCATGTGGGTTCCACCCCTGACCTCATCACCTCCCAAGGCCCCACCTCCTCACACCATCACCTGGGTCAGGGGGTTAGGTTTTCTTTCAACTTTGGAGGAAGACAAACATTCAGACCACAGAACTACGTTTATCAGGCCCTTTATTAGGTGCTGGTGACAGTGGAGAAGAAGGCCCAGCTCCTGCCCTCATGGAGCTGACAGTTTACCAAGGAAATCAGACATAAAGGAGGGATAGGATAGAAGGGGAGGTGTCAGGGTACCGTGGCAGCTGGTAACGAGGGACGTCCCCTCATGTGGGGATCAGGCAAGGCTCCCTCAGGGAGCAGTGATGTTTAGGCTGAGATCAAAGGACATGGTGAGGGGCAGGAGTGGGGCAGCAGAGGGAAGAAGTCCATGCAGAAAACAGCAGACGTGTTAAGATGTCCGGTGGGACGGAGTGAGGAGCTGGGAGTGGGCAGCAGGACGAGATGGGGCTGGAGAGGTGGCCTGGGACCCAGTGGCCAAGGGCTTCGTGGACCCCAAGACAGGACCTTGGTGATGAGTTCATCTGTTTGACTATTTCAATGGGAGTATTTTGCTGCTATTCATACTTTTAAGAGGCGTAAAGATTAGCACATAGATATATTTTTTTCTTTGTTTTTAAACTTCTGAGTTCAGAGCCTGTCTAAAAGTGAGGAGGTGTGTGTGTGTTCACATCTGGGTCACCCATTCACGTATTGAGCTCTCGTTGTTCCGTGGTGTTTGTCCACTGATTATCCTGGGCTGTCTACACCACATCACCTGCAGATACTTAGTTTTGTTCCTTTCCAGTCCTCATAGTTTTTTTCCTTTTCTTTTCTTACTGTGCATCTCAAGATCTCCGGCACATTGCTGAAAGGCAGCACAGACCACTGGCGTTGTTATCTCATTTATTATAATCTTTATATTAGTAATATGTGCATTTGAGTCTGCTTCTGACTAAATTGTTCATAGACACCTTTATGAGAGGTTCCCATCTCATGTGAGTTAACAAAGGGTTTTTATTTTGATGAATATTGACTTTTCTACATCTACTTAGATAACTTTTTCTCCTTTAATATGTTAATAGGTTGAATTACATTAACAGATTTTCTAATCAAGTTTGTATTCCTAGAATAAATCCAACTTGGCACAATGTGTGATTTTCTTTTTTTCTGGATTGTTTTTTAGGGGGGGGGGTTACTGGGATTGAACTCAGGGGCACTCAACCACTGAGTCACATCCCAATCCTATTTTGTATTTTATTTAGAGACAGGGTCTCACTGAGTTGCTTAGGGCCTCACTTTTGCTGAGGCTGGCTTTGAACTCATGATCCTCTTGCCTCAGCCTCCTGAGCTTCTGGGATTACAGGCGTGTACCACCACACCCAACCATTTTTGCTGGATTCTATTTGTTAATATGATGTTTACGGTTTTGGTTCTCTGTTGGTGGATGAGATTCGCCTATCATCTTTCCCTTTTCTTATGTTTCTCTCTTGTTTTGTTATGAAAGTGATTCAAGTTTCATGAAATGAATTGGATGGAGTGTTTTCTCTTTCTTAGTGTTTGGAACTATCCGTATAAGATTCAGATTCTCTGTTCTTTGGATGTCTGTAAGGTTTACCTCTTAATCATCTGAGCCTGGTGTTTTCTTTGTGGGAATATTTTCTTTTTTTTTGAGAATTTTAATATTTATTTTTTAGTTTTCGGCAGACACAACATCTTTGTTTGTATGTGGTGCTGAGGATCGAACCCGGGCCACACGCATGCCAGGCGAGCGCAATACCGCTTGAGCCACATCCCCAGCCCTGTGGGAATATTTTCAACCACAGATTCTATTTCCTTAAATGTTATTGCACTATTGAAGTTTTAAAATCTTGATTCTGTTTTGTTATTTAAAAACATTTTTTTTTGCAGCTCCATCTAATTTTCCAGGAGAATACTTCAGGCATAAAGCTGTTAATAATATTCTCTATTTTCATTTTATTCTCTGCTGCCTCTCTACTCTGTCCTCATTTACATGCCAATAGTTTTTTGTTTGTATCTTCTCTTTTTTTCTTCTTGATTAGTTTTGCTTCAGATCTGTTAATATCATCTTTTTCTATCTCAAAGTGTGTGTGTGTGTGTGTGTGTGTGTGTGTGTGTGCGGGCTGAGGTTGAACCCAGGGCTTCGCACCTGATGGGCAAGTGCTCTACTACTGAGCTACATCCCCAGCCTTTTAAAGTTCAGGATTTCAGCTTTGTTCACCCACAGTTCTGTCCATCGTATGGCTCCAACATTTGTCTAGCCACTCATCTGCTGGTGGACATTTCAGTTGTTCCAGTTCTTGTCAGACAAAGCTACTTGGAACATTTGTGTATAAGTCTTTGTGTGAACATGTGCTTTCATTTCTCCTGGGCAAATGCCTATCAGTGAAATGGCAGGGTCTTGTGGTAGGTACGTGTTGCAGCCTTTAAGAAACTGCCAAATTCTTTTCCAGAGTGGTTGTATCATTTTACATCCCCACTAGCAGGGCACGAAAGTTCCAGTTGTTCCTTGTTCTTTCCAGGACAAGACATTGTTGTTGTTATTTGTTTTGAGCAATTCATTATTTTTTCCAGAAACTTAAGCATCAAGAAAGATATTGGTTATATTTACCCGTGTGGTGACATCTGTAGGATGCTGGTCTTTGGGTGGCTACATGTTCCCGTCTCCTATCATGGCGCTTTGGCATGAAGGACTTCCTGTAACATTTCCGGCAGCTCAGATATGCTGGCAAATCCTTTCCACTGTTGTATATCTGGAAATAATCAGCATTTCACCTTTGTGCTTGAAAGATATATTCACTGGGCTAAGAATTCTAGGTTGGCAACGTCCTTTTTTTCCTTTGAGTGATTTAAAGAGACATTTGCTGTTGTTTTTATCTTTGTTCCCCTCTCTGTAATGTTTCCCCATCTCTGGCTCCTTCCTTCCTTCCTTCCTTCCTTCCTTCCTTCCTTCCTTCCTTCCTTCCTTCCTTCCTTCCTTCCTTCCTTCCCTCCTTCCTTCCCTCCTTCCTTCCCTCCTTCCTTCCTCTCTTGTTCTGGGATTTGAACCCAGGACCTCACACATGCTAAGCCCCCTGGAGGCCTTTCTGATTTCCTCTTTATCAGTGTTTTGGAGCAATCTCATTTGCCATGTGACCCTGGTCTCCCGCTGGATCCTCCAGAGCCAGAGTAGGCAGCTTGCCCACAATCCCGTGAGCCTCTTCGGCAGTCGTCTCAGACTTGACTGGTTGGAACAGAGGGCCTCTTTTGCGACTTGTATCTCCAGCACTACCACAGTGTTCCCCCTTCTGACCGTGAGGGGCTCATTGAGCATCACACCAACCTCAGGCTGTGGATGCTCATCTGAGTTGGGTTCTGTAGACTCTGGGTCACTTTCGTAGGAAAACTAACCTACAAAAGTGTTTTAGGGCTTATGACATAGGTATAGTGTCTTCCAAGTTATTTACTAAATTTCTGTCCCATATTTTAAATAAGGCGAGAGCCAAAGTTTTTGTTGATGTTTATTAACAATGTTTTTTTAGTAAATTTTTTAGATGTTGATGGAGCTTTGTTTTATTCATTTATTTATATGTGGTGCTGAGGATCGAACCCAGTGCCTCACACTTGCTAGATGAGCACTCTACCACTGAGCCACAACCCCAGCCCAGCAATGTTTTGTTTGAGTGTTTAAACACAGAAGAAATGGTGGCATTCGGTGACTATTTCTGAAGGGGGAGTGCCAGCAATTACTTCATACATTTCACTGTGTAGCACCAGTTATTTGAGAGGAAATGCAGTGGAAAGAATCATCATCTGGTTAATTGAAAGTGCAGAAGGGTAAGTGAATACCATGATGGTGGCAAAGACAACCTCGTGCAAGGGTACCAGGACGACTCGGGGAGAAAAGGGGGGGGGGTCTGCAGAGCTGCAGCTCCGCCTTCTATCCCACGCTGTGTCTGGGGCGGGTTCTAAAGTGTGGGGAAACCCGCAGCCTGGATCGGGCTGAGGCTACAGGAAGGAACCTCGGCTGTCAGGAGGAGGACTTCTTGCTGGGGCCATGTTTACAGAAACCTCCAGCAATCGGGAAAGGGTCAAGGAGGAAGAGCCTCCTTCCTGTAGCAGTGGACAGCAGGACAGGATGGAGCCTCACACTCTCCCTCTAGTGCTCTCTATGCGCAGAGCCACCAGGGAGTCCCCAGAACCCAAGCGCCATTTCAATGTCAGGCAGTACTGCAAAGCTGAGTTTCAGGATGTGGTTGGGGCTGAAATATAATCACTTCATAATGGATGGTCCCTGGGAAGTGGCAAGGGACTTTGGGTGCCAGGCTGGGCTGATGCCCCAGGACACAACTTTGGCTTCTAAAAGAAGCAAGGAATGATCATGTCACGATCTGATCCAGCCCTTGCACAAAGTTAGAGTTTGGGCATCACAACATTTGCAGGAGGAGGTACCTAGCTGGGTATTTCACTAAATCTGATTGATTAGGGTCATCATTTTAGTAAAATAAGTGAATGTCATTATGTGTAAATTTTAATAAAAACTCTGATTTTAATTTTCTGAGATGAGTAGGAAATGAATGGTCCTAGACTTTCTATTGACAGCTAAGGCCATTCCAACCAAGGCTGGTGCTCAGGCAGTAGCCCTCGCCACTTGACGAGAGATGGCCCTGAACAAAGGCACAGCCTCCAAGGGGGATGGATCAATCCAGTGCATGAAACAACCCCCAGAATGGCATCCTCAAAATTTCTTTGCCACAGGCAGAGGAATCTTGCCATCAGAGGACACTAGTACCTGGAATTTCAGATAAGAAGTTGACAGTAGGAGAGAGTTCACACCATCTAATTGCCTTTCTCTGGGTTTGTTTATATTATAGAATCTGAAGTTTCTGGGTCCCAACTCAAAACTCCGAATCCTTGTAGAAGTCTCCAGATTGCTCACCAACCCAGTTCCTCCCCTGACTTTCCTCCTGTCAGTTACCTCAACCTCATAGACCAGGCTGAACCAACTCGCTCTGGCACACCCCACCTGGGTCAATGAGAAATACCTGCCTGCCTTTTGCTCCCTCCTGACCAATACTAAGCCACCCAAGAAGAACCTCAGAGCACTGACCTTTTCCAAGTTCATTCATAACTACACCTCAGAAGCACACGGCAGAATCATGGCATTTGTCTGACTGTAACTAGATGACTCGGGAAATACAGTCACTGTAAAATAGTACATGGCTCTTAATTCTGATTCAGGAAAGATGATTCCATTTGCCGTAACATGCCTGGTGAGGCTTCTGACATTCCTTGCATCGAGTTATATGTCCCTCCTTGTCAACAAAATTTCCTCCTCAGTCCAATCTGTGATTTGAAAGCAAATAAATAAGTAGTTCAAATATTTTAGAGAGGGAAGAAATTATAAGCCCAAATGGTTTGGTTTGAAATCCAATCCACCAACCCTTTCTTTCCTTGACTCCTTCAAAATTTTACAAAGCCAGATCCTCTGGGACTGGCCAGGGAGGAGGAATTTCCGCTTCTTTTCAGAGTCTATTGGGAATCGCAGGAAGCCTGCGATCTCTCTGCCTGGGTTGCTGGGGGCTCACTCTCAATAGGTGCTGCACTGGGGTCATTTGGATGCAATTAATTGAATGTAGAGCTGTTTATCTCTGTGGGCACATGAACAGGACTCAGGGCTATTCTATTCTATTCTATTAACACAGTTGGTCTATGATTTTGCTTCTGTCCTCTTTAGAGTCGAGTTTTCTTGTTGCTAGGTTACAAAACTAATATAATAGTAATGCTTATGATTTCCTGGATTCAGGTTCTACTTCTCCAATTCCTGCATGATCCTCTCAATACCTGAGTTTCCTCCTGTGGAGATCTGGGATGGTTAGGACAGAGCCAGTGGGTATAAGGATTCAGGGAGATGGTTGTGTTGAGCCTCGGGAGCTTCCCATGACAAGTAGTCAAGGAGTGCTGACCATGGCTTCTGTCTTCCGTCCCTGCTCATCTACTACTACTGTGGAGGATGGGATTACATTCTCACTCTTGAACCATTTGCATCCCCTGTTGTTGATTATGCATGTAAACAGAGCCACGTGTGCTATTGCTAACTCATTAGCAATCAAGATGCCATTTTTTAATTTTTAAAATACGGTTAGCTCTTTGTTTTGCGTAAGTGGCTTGGCAAGCAACCACCGTTGCCTTCACCTGTGGACGTCCTGATCTTGGATAGTATTGCTCTTGGGGGGCTAATGTGGCACAAAAACCTGTGGAAAGGTGAAGAGCTAGAGTGTAACCTTCATGAGGACAGGGACGAAGCGCTCGCCCTACCCTGTATCTCCTGGACATAGGACAGGGCCTTGTCCATGGTAGACACTCAATAAATATGGATTAGGTGAACATACAAATGAACCAAGGGTGAGAACTTCGTCCACGCAGTTCCTGTGGGTTCCACCAGAGAGAAAGTCGTTTCACTGTATCCCCGAAAACGGACCTGGCTCTGCCCATTGCACAACCATGAGGTCCGTCCCTTGGAGCCAGGGCCAGGTCTCAGGGAGTGGGGCCACGTGGTGATGGGGAACATGCTGCCTTCTATTTGCAGAGGAGAACACAGGATGGGAAGTGACAAAGCATCAATGTGTGGACATAGGCAGGAGCCGAGAGGCCAGTGAGCTGGGCAAGGGGCCAGGAAAGTGTTCCCAACTCTTTGGGGCCACAACAGACGTAGTTATTGAATAGTCTGAGACTTCTATTTTGAACATTTTTCTGTTTTAAGCCTGTTTGTGTTTTTCTCAAGTTATTCCCTCATTGCTCACCCATAGCTTGACTCTGCCAGTGCTAAGGAGAGCCAACCAAGAGTCTCGGGGCTGACCTTTGAAGGGAATCTGGGGCGCGGGGTTGGGGGACACTGTGACGGGGACCAGGAGAGAATGTTGCGGGAAGCCTCTGCTTGTTCTGTTCTGTCACCTCTTCCCACCTGGGGACTCATTCCAGAGCTAGTTTCTGCCAAATCCTTGTGTTATATTTGAACAACAAAGCGAGTTCCCTTATGATTCTCCTGGCCCAGAAAATAGCCACTGGGAGGACCTCGACTTCTGGCCCTGAGAGAGAATTTCCCAGAATTACCCCCCCTCTCCATAACCAGGAAATTGCAAATTGTACTGACTACTTGAAACCTATCGTTTCAGACATCGGACAACATGTTGCAGAAGACTGTGGTCCCTGAGAAAAGGGGGACGAGTGAGGGGAGCCCCACCTTGGTCTGGGTTTTCTGTCTCACTGGGAGGGGCCCAGGTCCAGCAAACCACCGAGTGAGGAGGCAGACGAGCGAGGGGAGAGGCAAGGGCACCATGATTTGCCCAATCTCTCAGGACCTGCAAGAAGGGAATGGTGCAGAAGAAGTTCCACAAAGGTGCCTGGGGGTCCCCTTCAGTCTTGGGCTCAATATCCATTGCTCGTGTGTGAACCCCACGGGGCTGGGAAGCATAACTTCTAAGAAGAACTGTCACCAGAGCCTGCACAGCCTCCAGTCAGAGTGGAGTCTTTCCTGAAGGCTCCATCACCTTGTCCAGAGGGGTGCAGAGGGGAGAGGAGCCAGGCTCAGTCAGGCAGAGCCTCCCTCAGCTCCAAGAGGTGGAGGCAGGAGGGGAGCAGGAGGCCTGGGGAGGGGTCGTCCATGGAAGGTGGGGGAAGGCCACTCTAAGGACAGGAGTGGGTGATTTACGCACCCAGCCTTTACAGAAATGTTAGAGTAACGGATCTTTTTGTCATCAAAGTCACTGAAGAAACTAGCGTTGGTACCTGTGGCTGAGATAGTTGTCACTCCTCACGTCAAACCTCGTTCATGAAGTGGCTGTGTTTAGTGATGGTTCGGGGGATGCAGAGCAAGGTCTCATGGTCACAGATCGTGACGGCCATCGTGGTGCCTTCTAGACAACAGAGAGGGAGTAAAAGAGGACTGCTGTCCTCCGTCATGGGCTGTGCACAGAACCAGAATCACACGGAGGGCTGCACTGCCAGGCCTTTGGTGGGGGCACCTCTTGTGTGGATTTCTAGAACAATCAGCCTTTCTGCCGACTCGGCAAGTTGTCGTGGCCCATAGCACACTTAATGTGAGGTTTTCCCAGAGGTGTCAGCTCCGAGCCTGTGGCCAGGGCGACACAGTGACCAGAGTCTTCCACACACGTGGCCTAACTCTCTATGACCTTCTGATGGTAAATGCAGCTCTCCCCATTGAGAGCTCTGGAGATGGGAGGAAATGCCGGTGGGCAGGTGGTCTTCTCTTTATTGAATTCAAAAGCAGTTCTCTCCGGCAATCACTTGTGATGTTCTGCTTGAGACCTGTTTCCTTTGGATTCCCAAACAAGGCTGCAGACATCAAGTTCTGCCGAGGTTTGCCTGTGTTCCCCTAAGGTTCGATGTTGGAACTTCAATTCCTCAAAGTGCAGCATTGGCAGAATTTGGGTCACAGGGTCAGAATCCTCATGGATGGATGGATGCCTTTCTCCCACAAGTTCTCTCCCTTATAGGACTGGCGTAGTGACTGCCAGACTGGTTTGTTATAGAGCAAGTCCATTTCTCGTGTTTTGTCTTTTGCATGCACCTGCTCACCCCGGAGCGGAGGCAGTTCAAGTCTTTCACCAAGTGTGACTGTCTAATTTTAGAGTTCCCAGTCTCTAGAACTGTGATCCCAAATTAATCTCTTTTCTTTTATAAATTCCCCAGTCTCGGGTGTTCTGTTATAGCAATAGAAAACAGACTAGGACATGTTCCATCAGGCTCTTGGTCTAGATCCTTCTGTCTTCCAGAAGTAGTCAAACAGCTTTTCATAGACAGCCCTTGTTACCAAGCCCTGCTGGAAAATGATCAGGTTATCAACCTCAGAGCCCTCCCCACATTCCCTGGGTTTTCATGAGAAAAAAAAAAAAAAAAAACATGATGGAGAAGATATTGGTGACATGTTTTTCACTTTATTGAAATTCTTTCTTACAAAAGGTTTGATATATTTTAGGCCAGGCCTAATTTCCTTTAGTCCCTGAAATATACAGGTCCATGGTCAGTTCCATGTCCTCTTAGGTAGGTATGTAAACTAGCCGACTTCTATGTTTAAGGTTCAAACAGTTTTCAACATTGTTTTTATTTTATTTAAAACAAGATGTGTGTTTCCCCAAATGAAAAGACCAAGTAAAAAATTTATCTGAGTCTTCACTGGTGGGGTAACAATTTCTTTGCTAGAACTGAGTTGTGAATTCTTTTCAAAGTGACATCTTTCCACCTTTAGTATTTTGCTTTAAATGCAAACTTTGCAATGAGCTGAGCTATGTAGTAAGGAGTGCTGTGTTTATATATGCATACATATATTGGCTCTGGGAAAAGATGCATGAGCACATGCGTGTTATGTAAACATAGCAACTGACCAGAAGGAGAGTCTCTGATCCTTAGGACACTGGTGAATAACAAGCATACTGTAAGCAAAGAATGACCAAGGGCACATATTGGCTTGGTTTTCAGCCAGGCCTTTGCTGGGCCTATGCTTGAAGGGACCCAGGTCTCAGTTTCCCAACACACAATAATGCTCACCTGAGGTGACAGGCGATCGTGTATCCAACTATGAGTTTGTGATTCCTCCAAGGAGAGATGGAGCTGAAAGTACTTGCTACCAGGTAGCAGCCCCCAGCCCCAGAACATGGCCCAGTCCAACCTCCTCCTCATGTACACTTCAGAGTCTGACCTCCCGATCACCAGGAGGGGACAGAGATTGCAGATGAGTGGAGGGCCCTGGCCTCTCACTCCCCTGGAAATTATAGGGAGTCCTCACTTCCTTCCATCCTATAAGATCTATCAGGACTTGTGTCCCCTGACCACAGGAACACACCTGAAGAGGCCTAGAAGGTGCAATGTCACCACCTCCTAACAGTTCTGAGACACACTCGACTTGCCTTTAACCCTGACTGCCCAATGACCAAGCGGTGACTCAAGTTAACATGGGCGCTCACCCTCCCAGTCAGCCCTTCACATCTGTGTGGCTTTCTAAGCACCCGTGTCTCTGGCCCAAGCTTCTTGCTCAGGCCTTCCCAGTGGGAACTTGGCCTCAGCACTCTCAGTTTCTGACTTGAAGGCCAGGTGAGTGCTACCTGGAGGCAGTACCTTACCTGGACTGACATGCCTTGTACCAATGTAGCAAAATGGATTGATTTAGCACCAAGGTACTATGTAGCCCACCATGGTAGTCATTGAATAAATGCTGGTTTCAGTCCCCTTCTCCAGCTCCAGCTGGGCTTCTGCAGGAGTCTTGCATTCCCTCTTGCTCCTACAGGTGGCTTCTCCTCTATGTTCCCTCCCAACTAACCCCTTGTGCGTGGAGGCAGAGGAAAGAGGGGAAACCAAGTCATTCAGGATTGCCTCTTGCTGGGGAGGCAGATATTGAAACTCGTGGCCTAAATGAGGCTTGGGAATTATCTGAAGAGTCAGAGATCCGTAATACCGCCCATCTCCACTGCCATATTTGTCTCCGATATCTTCTCAGCATTCAAATGTAACCAAGAGACTGAAGGGAACGTGGATACGAGGCCCTGTGGATGGCTCAGACGGCTGAGCAAACCGGTGGTCCAGTCGACCAGGGCTCCCCAAGCAGGAACCCTGGGGGGAGGGAGACAGAGCCCACAGAGCCCACAGAGCACTCGAGCAGATGTCAGGAAGGAGAGTGGCAAGTCACATGGTCCGGGGATAGGGCTATGGGGGCTGGGGATACTGGACCGGGCAGAGCAGAGGCACAGCCAAGGTAGCTCCAAGCGATGTCCCTATCGCAGAAACGCAGGAGCAAGGCTTGGTGACAGGGCTTGACCTTGGGCTGTGCCCATTTTTAGTGTCTATAGCATGTCACCCCAGCATCCTCAGCGTGTCCACAGTTTGTCACCCCCCATTTGGAGAAGCTGCAGCGGAAGATGGTTTCCTCTGTGCCCTTGCAGGCGACGTCATCCATCCAAATCCTCCCTGTGCCTGTGGAGACAGGTCAACATGGCTTCTTAGCAGGGGTGCAGGAAGCGGGAGGAGACGGGGCATGGTTCTGCCTGCCCTTGACAGTCTGTCCCTGACGGCCCTGTAGGCACTTCTCAGATCTGGGGCTTCCTTCTGCCCTTTCCACCCCACCAAAAACTCATGCTTATTTCTAGGCTCAGTTTCTTGGGAGGAGAATAATAATAATTGAGGTGATGACATTCGTATCTCCTATGTGTCAGGCATCTTGCACATACCTAGTTTCCTCTGTCCTCACCACGCTGCTTTGAGGTAGGTATTAACAAACACCCATTTTATAGGCAGGGAAACTGAGCTCAGAGAAAAATTGGTGCAAGGTCACTCAGTCACCCAGCTTATAAGTGGCAGTGTAACCTCAAATTCATGTCTTGCTGCCTCCAGGATCACGCTTTGTAAGACACCCTGCAGAGCTTGGGAGTTATAGCAACATGAAGCCTTTGTTGGTAAATAGTGAGGCAGGGTCTAATCAGGGGACAGTATCAGCCAGACCCTGGATTGCCCCAGTGCCCCAGAGCCAAGTTTGTCAATACCAACATCACTTCCAACCTGTGAGCATTAAGGCAGATGGTCCCATTCTGTGAGCCCAAAACACTGATTCTGGAAGGACAACAGACCCCAGAGTTTAACATTTCCACCAGATATACATTGGAGGATATTCAAGAGCATCCTTAAACCATAAGTAATCAGGTGAGGTCTCCAAATCCAAGGTTGGTGAGGCAATCTCCAGCCAGCCCTGTCACCCTGCTAGTCTGAAGGTGCCCATGGGTGGAGGGCCTGGTGCCTTAATGAGCTCTCCCAGGATTGCGTCGGGGCACAGAATAGCAGACTTGGCACCGTGGGACCTCAATGAACTTAAAGGGGCTAAACTAGGGAAGCCAGTGAGTCTCCATGAGTGAATAGCAGTGCTTGTCCAGGGTCAGGGCTTGTTGAGGGAAGAATGGAGTCAGCTGCACAGAAGTCACCCTGTGCCACCAATGACAAACAGACGGGAACTTCTGGGCTCTCTGAGCTGATGGCTATGTCTGGCCCAGATGGTGGGGCTGAGCTCCAGGGCTCCTAGGGAAGCAGTAGCCTTGTCACTCAGAGTGGGGTCCCAGACCTGGGAGCTTATTAGAAGTAGAGCCCCTCAGTGGTGGCCAGGCCCTACTGAGCCAGGGTCTGCGAGTGAGCCAAGGAGCTGTGTGTGCACTGAGAAGCACGGGCAGAGGCAGAAGCCGGGCTCTGACGTGGGACATGCCTCAATTCAAGTCTCAGCACCATGTGGAGTGACCAGGTCGGTTTCCAAACTAGAAGGGGCCTCCCAGGATGTGGGACTTCCAGAGCTAAAACCTGGTGAGTTGTAGCCAAGCCAGCACTGTGGGTCATCCCAGCACCCTCACTTGTTGGGTCTATGACAACCGGGTTAAGAGTCATAAAATAGGTCCTAATAATGGGGTCACTCTGAGCGAGTCAATGAGGTTGTAGTTCGTGTGTTGAAAAGGGCTGTGGAATCTAAGAAAACCTGTAGTAAAGGCAATTCAGGACCGGGTGCAGTGGCACACACCTGTAATGCCAACCACTCCAGATGCTGAGGCAGGAGGATCTCAAGGTCAAGGCCAGCCTCAGTAACCTAGCAAGACCCCGTCTCAAAATAAAAAGGGCTGTGGATGGAGCTCAGTGGTAGAGCATCCCCAGGTTCAAGCCCCAGTGGCACCATAAGAAAAAGGTAGCTTGGGTTAGTCCTGTTACCCCACCCTCATGAGTCATCTCCCCGGTTCATTTCAGCCATCAGGAAATCCCTCTCCTTTTTAGAGAAATAGTCAACTATCAAAATGAATGACAAAACTCTGTCACTGAGCTGCTCAGTGAAATCCCCTTACAAAGAATGTCAAGGGAACATCTAAACCCACACTGCTGACCGAATCTACCACATGAACTAAGTGGTGTGGACATATTCTGGTTATGTAGAGCTTGTCACCATCTGCCATTATGGGGATGGCCATGCAGGGCGTCCACAGCAGATCAGGGAGGAGAGGCCTACTGGCCGGCTCTTGGACCCCACGCCTTCCCCAGGGCCTCCCCTGCCTGCTGAGCTGTGGCTCTTGCACAATAGGCCCTTCAAGCACAGCAACAGCTTGCAGATTAAACATCTCCGGGAAAACACATCAGTTTACAAACTACCCAGCAAAAGGCCACAGACCCAAGAGCTCTCTGGGATTAGTCACACCCAAAGCAAATAAAGAAGCAAATAAAGGAGACTAACAAAGAGCAGGCCCAAGGTTACCCGGCCCGAATGTGCGCACAGGGTCTCAAAACTCCAATCCTTAGTTGGTGTTCAGCCAGGGAGCCCTGGCCAACATCCAGACATGGAAAGGCCATAAAATGGGAATACGGTCATTAAGCGAGCAGCCTGGAACATCTTTGGTTTTGACAACAATGCGAGACCTCATTGAAGGGGGAAGGAAGCAGCAAACCATCTTGACCTCTCATGCGATGTCACAGAAATGAGTACTCTGGGGGTTCCAGCTGCCAATCCCTACCTTAGCTTTAGAAGTGACATGTGAGTGCTCAAGGTGCCGTCCCAAAACCAGGGCAGCGAGTTTGTTGGGGGAAACCCCTGGCAGGGGGCAGAGCTCATGTACACAGTCCAGTCTGAGGATCCCTGCTGGGTCAGGTCTGTACTCTACTGGGCCCAGCTCTACAGTGACATGATAAAGTCCTCTAGGGTTAGTAGGGCAGGCACCATGCTTCCCATTTTACAGATAAGAGAAGAAAGCAACAAGACACTCTTCCACTGTGAGGGGGCTGGGCAAAGAGCCCAGGTGGCCTGATGTGCACAGCGCCAGGTTTGAAGGTGATCATTCATTGAACAAATGTTGGAGGGCCCGCTCTGTACTCAGCCCTATTGTAGGTGTTTGGAATACATCGCTAAACAACAAAAGGCAGATCAACAAAGCAAAAAATCTGTCATGTGCAGCTCACATTGGAGCTTCTATATATTTATTTAAAGTAACATGAATAGTGGGATTAGGTTACACTGAATCCTACAGGCTTCCATCTGAGCCTCTTAGCTATTTGACAGATATTTAAGAGGGAGGAAAACGGAGGCCCCAGAAGATGAAGTGACTTGTTAGTGATTCTCTAATTATTAGGGACATGACTCGGCTGGCCTCTGACACTTAACAGGTCCAGGACTTGCTTCTCATTATAGAATCACAGTCCATAACCCACAACACCTAGCCAGGGGCAGCAAACCACAGGGCAAATGTGGCCCAATGCCTATTTTTATGAATAAAGATTTATTGGAACATGGCCCTGTCCATTTGGTTACTTATTGTGCCCAGCTGGTCTCCTCAGTTCTCTGAGTAGTTGTGACAGAGGTCATCCAGCCCACAAAGCTTAAAATATTTACTGTCCAACTCTATGCAGAAAATGTGGGCTGATTTTTACACTAAGCACGTTATTTTAGGGGGGAAAAAAGGCCAAAATGGTAATAATGATATAATTAGAAGTGAACACTCCCAAGTCCATCCGCCTGCTGCCACCTGTCTGACTGTGCCCATCCCAGTCCCCTCTCTGCACCTGCCTCGGGGGCGATGCTCCCTGCTCTAGGCTCCTTCCAGCTGTGCTCATCCCAGCCCTTCCACCTCCCCAGACCTGCTCCAGCCACACCTCTCCCTCTCTAGTTCCTCCTGGACAAATTTAAAATGTAAAACAGCTTCAACTCTCTCTGATTTGGGTCTCTCCTTGCTTTTCTCCAGGGAAACAGATAATTTGATGACTAAGCTCTATCTGGGAAAACAATTAATGGTGTTGGACCACAGGGAGGACTGTCAGGGACTGGAGATGTTGCCAATTACACTGGGGTGGGCTCAGGTTAGGCAGGCACTGGACTCCTCTCTCCCTTTCTCTTCCCTCCCTTCCTTCCTTCCTCTCTTCCTCCGTCTTCCCTCCCTCACTGCCTTCCTTCCTTCCTCTCTCCCTTTCTCCTTCCCTCCCTCACTGCCTTCCTTCCATCCATCTCTCCCTCTCCCCCCCTTCTCTCCTTTCTTCCCTCCTATATTCGTCCAGTTCCTAGTATGTCCCAATTCTGGGTTTTGAACTGTAAAGATGTTCGAGTCTCTCCAAGGCCAGGCCAGTGTGAGAGGCCGTGACAGAGACGTGCCCCAGATTGCCACGGGAGCCTGGAGCAGGTGCGTCTTCATCTTGAGGTGAGAGATGGAAGAAGCCAGAGAAGCTTTCTTCAAGGGGCGGTCACTGAGCCGACTTTCAAGCGGAGCAGGCACTCCCTGGCAGAGGAAGGCGGGAAAGGCCTCGCAGAGAACCGCAAGTGAGGAGACAAGGCGACAGGAAACAGCACCGGTGTCCTCTGAGCAAGCAGCCACCGCCAGGAGAGGACAGCGTGGGCAGGGGGCAGATGAGGAAGGCTTTGGGTGCTAAGTGAAGGGAACCAAAGTGATCCCAAGATAAAGGCCCACTGAGAATCCAGGAAGATGCTGAGCTGCGTAGGTGCTCGTTTTAGAATGGTCCCAGGCAGCCACCAGGAGGATGGCACCAGGGCAGCTGCAGGTGGCATGTGCAGGGTTGGAACTGCTACCAAAGCCCCGCTGACTGACAGCCCCCTGAACCCAACGCACAGAGGAGAGACCTGGGCCATGTTCTAACAGCTCGGCGGCACGCGATCTCATTTAACATTTGCTATCTCACTTAAAAAGAAGAAGTTGAACCCAGAGCTTAAGAATCTGCTCGAGGTCACCACCTAGAGGGTGGCAGAGACAGGATTCCAACTTGGGGGGTTTGACCCCAGAGTCGGAGCTCCCAATCACCGTTCTACCCTGCCTGAGGTCTTAAGGTGAAGACAGTGAGGACGGATTCAAGAGGGGCCAGAGCGGTGGACACTGGTAGACGCTGCGGGACTCGGGGACTGAGTAGGAGACAGGGAGGAGGTGCCCCAGGGTTCTGGCCTGGATGGGCCTGACTGGGAGGGCAGTGCTGGGGGCCCAAGAGAGGAGTACAGGATCTGGCAAGAGGGAAGAGCTGGGAGTTTGGGCAGGTCCTTGAAGGTACCTGTGGGCGTCTAGGAGGTAACTGGACATGCCAGTCTGGAGCTCAACAGAATGCTCTTGGACTCAGGGAGAGATCTGGGTTGGTGCTGAGGCCCCGGGTATGGCAATGGCCTCCAAAGACAGCGAGCAGAATTCAAGGACCACAGAGGCGGAGGAGGGGGGCTGATGGATAAGAAGTTTTAAAGAGGAAAGGGGTACAAGAGGGCCCTGGAACAGCGCAAGAGCTTTCTGGGAGGCTGAGGGAGGAGGGATGGGCCTGTGTGTGTCTGGCAGAGGACGTGCACCCTGAAGACGCGGAGGGACACAGGCAATGGAGGAAAGCCGATGAGTGGGCGAACCTGGACTGAGAGGCAGGGGTCCGGTGGGTAGGAGGCTGGGGCCAGGGACCTTACCAGCCCCACCCACTGCCAGGAGGGGGGGCCTCCCCTCCCCTCTGCCCAGCACTCTGTGGCGCCAGAGCCCTTATCATGCTTAGAATCCCCCTCAGCTGGACATGTGTGGTCAGGGCAAGGCTCCTTTGGCTCTGTGCCCTGGTCCTGCACCTAGCACCTGTCCCACGAAAGTGTCCTGAACCTGCCTGTGGGAACAGGGAGAGGCGTGGGAACAGGGAGAGGCGTGGGAACAGGGAGAGGCGTGGGAGCGCAGCCTGGGCTGGCAGAAAGGGCCCCTGGCTGAGCCTCAGCTGTGGCCGTCCCCTCCAGTTCTTCCCTTCCCTGGCTTCTACTTCCCTCCATGTGCCCTTTAGAGACACTGGCCACCTACTTTCCCAGGGCCTGAGTAGCCTGTGAGACAGGTGAGTGGACGGGCGGGGAGCAGTGGTCCAAAGCTGAGGCTCCACAGGCCTGAGTCCTCGCTCTGCTTTGAGGGATGGAGTGGGAGTTTAGGGCTTCCTCCTACGGGTTATGTCATATAAAAATCCGGCAAAAGGAGGCCACAGTCTACAGGATGGCTGGTCCAGCCTGGGAGCCATGTGCTGGGGTTGGGCTACCTTCACTTGGAGGATTGCTAGTTCAAGGCCAAGACTGCCACCACCTTCAAAGTGACTGTTTGGACTTCTTGAGAAGAGTCTATGGTTTCGCTTCCTCTTATTAAGAAGGAGTCCTCACTGGATGGATCCTGAAACCAAAGAGCAAGGACTCCCTCTTCTTCCTCAGGGAGATGCTATGACAGGATTCCTTGAAGAAACAGGCTAGAATGCAGCTCAAAGATGTATGGAAGAGAAGTGCTCTCTGCGGGCTGCCCTCCATGGCACTGTATGCCTCTGAAGTCCCCGTGCGCTCTGGCTTTTGGGTGGAGAGGCCAGAACATGTGGCGTTGCCCAGGTGTTTCCTGCCAGCTGTCTCAGCAGGCACCCCCAATTTCAGCAGATGCAAAGGGCACCCAAAGATGAGCTTCCAAGCAGGAACTGCATCCTGGGGTTGAGGATAGAGGTTCCAGGGCCAGTATGGATGTGTCCTGACTATTTCCCCATCTAGAGAGGACATGCCACCCTCTCCCCTCAGGCTGAACAGGGTCCCTGTAGCCATTTAGCACAAGGTTAGGATGGCACCAGATAGTTGCTACCTGGGGCATGACAGCACACATGCCCAGCTCAAGTCCACTAACAAAGAGCTGCTATGGTGGGCTGCTGCCGTCCACACCTGCAGAGAGACCTGGCTCCTGAGTGTGGGAGGACCAGGCCAAATCCCACCCCTCAGCACAGTGCTGATGTTCCTGAGAGGAGAGCAGCAGTGTCCCAACTCCCAGGGCCCAGACTGGACAGCAATCACAGATCCTGCAAGCCCTTTACTTAAAGACGAGGACACAAGACCCAGAGTGAGAAACAGCAGGCCCAAGACCACACAGCCAAGGGACAGGTCACTACTAAACAGGTGTGGGGAGCGCAGGATTCCTCAGAACCGGGGTATTGGTTTTGAGTCAACCCAGGTTTCTTCATGTTCAAGGTCTTGCAGAAGAGAGAGCACACGTGAGTGTGAATGTGTGTGCTTGAGTGTGGGTGGAGGTGGGTACTATGGGCATTCAGCCACATTGGCAGGTGCAGAGTGAATGCTCCTTGCTGTCCGTGTGTGGATGGTGGTCACAGCAGACTGAATGCTATGTTCACCCAAATTCACATATAAAAATCTAAGCCCCAAGGTGAGGAGGGTATTATGAGGCCTTCGGGAGGTGATCAGGTCATGTGGGTGGAGCCCTCATGGACAAGATTAGTGTCCTCAAAAAGACACCCTGGAGCACTTCCTTGATCCTTCCATCTCTGGGGACTCAGCCAGAGCTCTCTGTGAGCCTGGAAGAGGCCCATCACCTGAGTGTGGATCTACTGGGGCTTTGATCCTGGGGTTTGCAGACTGCAGAACTGTGAGAAATAAATTGCTGTGTTATCTGTTTTGTGTGGCACTGAGGATTGAGTCCAGGGTGCTCTACCACTATGCTATATTCCCAGCTCTTTCCTTTTTACTTGAGACAGGGTCTTGCTAAGTTGCCCAGGCTGGCCTTGAACTTGCAATCCTCCAGCCTCAGCCTCCCAAGGTGTTGAGATTACAGGCATGCGCCACCAGGCCCAGTTATTGATGAGCTACCCAGCTTCTGATATTTTGCAATAGCAACCCACATGGGATTAAGACGGTGACTGTAGAAAGCATGCCGAGGGCTTTCGGCTGATTTGTCTCCTTCCAGAAGTCACATGACGCAGTCCTGACTCTCCATAGTTCAGAAGGTGAGTGTATTTGGAGAAGACGTCAGACAATTAAGGTAAAATGAGGTCATTATAATGGGCCCTAATCTGATAGGACTGCTGTCCTTAGCAGAGAGATTAGGACACACACGAAGAAGGAAGACCACCTGAGAACACAAGGCGGAGATGCCATCTGAAGCCAGTGGGGGAGGCCCCAGAGGAACCCCCCTGCCAACACCGTGATCTTGGACTTCCCCTCTGGAATGGAGAGGAAATAAATTCCGGATGCTCAAGGCACCAGTCAATGGTATTTGCCACAGCTGTCCTGGCAGAAAAGGGCTGAGTTTGAGAGACAGACGTGGTGGGGTGACTGGAGACCGGAGCTGGGGCCTTGTAACAGGAAAAGAAAGAATGGTTACAGCTGGCTGCTGCTGAGGGTTAGAGTCTTGGCCCTTTGCCCCAAGCCTCTTGTCCCATCTGTAGGAAGGGGGATGTGCCCAGGCAAGTCAAAAGGAAAGCCACAGAATGGCCAAGGAGGACATCTTCTTGTCATATGAGGGTGAGATGGAACATCTGGGGGTGTTCATCTGGAGAAGAAAAGGGTCAGAGAGGCAGAGACAGAGTGGGTAGGACATGGACTCCTGAGATCCCTACCTGGGTCTGATGACAAGTTCTGCCACTTGCCAGCTGTGGGACCTTGGGCAAGTTACCCACCCTATCTGTACCTCAGTTTCCTCTTTGGAAAGGGGGATGAAATCTCTATCTTCTTACTGCGGTAAGGACTCAGTGAGTGAATATGTGTAACACGCTTGGAACACCATCGCGGAGTGCTGTATAGCTGTCAAGTTTGCACAAAGGTGTGGCCGGGGTGAGAAAGCAAGCTGCAAAGATCCGAGAAGCTATCCAGTGGGAAGGGACTAGTCATGCGCCTGAGACACAGGATGGAGAACAAGGGCCAGGAGGGGAGAGAGGAGACAAGCCTGAGTGTTGGCTGCGTGCCTGGGGGATGGCAGGATCGCAGCAGAGGAGCTGGGGCGACGGAGAGGAGAGCGGAGACCAGGGCTAGGACCAGCGGGCCCTCTCCCCAGTCTTTTTCCTCTGCAGCACTTACCTTGCCCGAAGCGAGCCGTCCGGTACACCTCCTCGGCGCCACGGAAGCCCAGCATGCGGCACACCACGTCCCCGTCCTTCTTGTCCCAGCCATCATCGCACACGGTGCCCCAGCGCCGGTCGTGGTACACCTCCACGCGGCCCTCATGCAGACCGGAGCCATTCACCAGGCGGATCATCGTGACGTCCGCACCACCTGCCGGAAGACTGAGTCACCACCTGGGTCTGGACCCCCACCTGCACCTCCTGACTCTCCTCCCTCCAGGCAGGAGGAAAAAGCAGGCTGGGCTGCAGCCACAGAAACAGGGTGTCCCTGCTGCCCGCGGTCAGCCTCCTTCACCCCCATTTCCTTCTTTTCTTTCTTTTGTTGTTGTTTCTAAGACTTTCAGGTTCTCAATTGGCTGGAAGGTACAGAGATCAACATCCCCCGCCATAATGGGACATTTGTTACAAATGACAAGCCTCCATTGATTGACACCTTGTCATTACCTGAAGTCCACAGCTTCCCCCTAGGTTCATTCTTAATTTTGCACATTCTGTGGGTTTGAACAAACGCATGATGAGACGTGCCCAC
Organism: Marmota flaviventris; assembly: GCF_047511675.1. Lineage (NCBI taxonomy): Eukaryota > Metazoa > Chordata > Mammalia > Rodentia > Sciuridae > Marmota > Marmota flaviventris. The sequence continues at coordinate 170,091,441 of NC_092500.1, forward strand.
CATCACTGTGTCACACATTGTAGCTCCAGTGCCTGAGAACCTCAACCCGGCAGCCATGGAGCTTTGCCCTCTTCTGTGGTTGCCCCCATAGTTCTCAATTCCAACTTGAATCAAGCTGCATGCAGCCTTTTCTGACCGGCTTCTTTGCCTGAGCAAGACTCGTTCACTTTTCCTTCGTGTCTTCTCACAGCTTGCTAGTTCCATTCTCCCCAGGGCTGGTCAACATTGTTTGGAGAGGCTGCAGTGTGTTTATCCATTCACCCACCAAAGGGCATCTCGGTTTTTCTGAATGAATGAAGCTGCTATAAACATCCATGTGCAGGTTTTGGTGTCAATGAGAAGTCTGAACTCATTTGGGTAAATACCAAGGAGTGAGGCTGCTGGGTTCCTCTTGATCTTTTGAAGCCTGGTGACCAGGCAGCCACACTTGTCATGGAGGGGGATGTAGGAGGAACACAGAAAACCAAGGGACAGTTAAGGCTGTGGGTACGAAAGTGCTTGAAGCCAGAGAGACCTGCCTGGGTGTGGATTCTGACTCTGCCCCTGATGCTCTGTGAGAGACAGCGAGTGGTCGACCAAACCTAGACGCCCCTTGTTATGAAGCACCTCCCTATTTTAAATACCATTAAGATGGGAACCTTTGCCAGCTATGGTGGCAAATGACATCAATTGCTGGATGCTTTCTGACTTCAGAGATGCCGAAATGTATGTCACAGAATCAGTGAAATTTAGTGATATTCAAAGAGAGCTCTGAAAGTGCCAGACTCACTGGGGCCTCTTCTTTTTTCCTACTCTAGTGACCTTACGGAAGTCTTCTGGCCTCTCTGAGGGCATTTCCCCCACTGTGAGATGGGGACAACCCCTGCTTCACAGGGGTGTTGTGTAGATGGCTGAAATCATCTCTATCAGCAGTGCGTCACATGGCAGGGGACTGTGCCACATCAGGAGGTTGACACAGAAGCCTCAGGGTGAGGTCAGTGTGCGTGGGGGTTGGCAGGAGGATGCTGTGGGTTCTGGCGCAGGCGGTATGCAGGGTGTCAAGTCAGAGTCACAGTAACAGGAAGAGGCCAAAAGTGACACAGGTATCGGGGCTGACATTTAGGTGCCTGACAGCCTCTCTGCTCTGGCCAGCCTGATCTCACTCCATTCCTTTACTCTTGTTGGCAAATAAGGGACTAAGCGTCTGATGGAGAGCAGTGGGTACGACCATGAGGAAGGACCCACCCTCGTGGGGCTGGTGCTTCAGTGGGGGGAGACTGGCAGAATCCCGAGTTCACGAGTAGTGACAGATGGGAAGAGATGGAAAATGTCATTTGAATGATGACAATATTAAATTCCCTGGAGATTTCAATGTATATGGAAGTGGCAAAAGAATATTTGGAAACAGGACAATTTCAAAAAATTAGAAACATGTGGTAACCATAATTACGGAACTCACAGCGTCACATTCGAGGATGTCCCTGGCCCCTGGCCCATGTTCCTCATGCACCAATTAAAGTTATGACCCCCTAGTGGGCCACTCTCTTTCAACTAGTGCCACTTGACCTCGGGGACTGAGGCAGTGTCCGGGGTTGGGGGTAAACTAGAGAGCACCCCACCCAGACCCCAGTGTCGCTTCATCAAACCTTGGAGCTGGATCCTCATCACTTGTCTCCGGGTCCCCAGACTCCAGGCTGCTCCCATGGTGAACTACCCCCAGCCCATTGGGTCAACAAATGCTGCATGCCCCAGAAAGGTGTCACCTCCCCTGGATGCGATGTTGCTCTGGCTTTATCTTATAGAATATGGTCCTAGGGTATATTTTTCTGTATCCTTTCTTCCCCTAACAGAATCTCAGCTCTGTCACTACCTCCCTGGGAAAATGTAGGCTGAGGTTTGATTTGTTTATAATACCGACTGCCCCAATTTAAGGACGTGGCAATCCAGGGGGCTGGTCCTTGAACAAGAGGTATAGGGAGGCATCCTTCAGGTGAATGGCACTTTTTCTAGGCCAGCAGCAAGGCCACATCCAGCAGGGTACTTGGGGAGTCACCAAACACACTCCAGCAGCGACCCCAGCACTAGCCTGAGAAGCATGTCATGACTTGCTGAGAGGTTTGGGTTTCTGTGGGCAGAGGGTTTCCATTTGGCTTTTTCCCAGCAGTTTCTGCCCCAGGGCAAAGTTTTCCCACTGAGCAATCAAACACTGCCCGGAAATGCTCTCACCCCACAGTTGATGCGTCAACTCCCACTTACTCAGACATGGCGCCTGAGAGGCGGCCTCGGCCTGGTTGTGACCTTCCCAGGACACTTGTTAGTCTAGGGAGCTTCTTCCTCACCTCAGATGCCCAACCCTGGTCCCTGAGCATGTGGGCTACTTGGGGTCAGGGAGATGCCTCTTTTTGCTCAAGCAGCGGTAAGAATGGAAGACAGGGATTCCCACTATGTGAAACTCAGGCACTTCTCAGGAAGGTATGGTCCAGAGAGAGAGCAAAGGGCTAGAGCGTCCATGATGAGCAATGGGAGCCCTGGGCCGGAGATGGCATTCACTTCCCTTAATACCTGCCCTCCACTGATGGAGAGGCCCCCTGCCTCCTTTGCATCCCACCTTGGTGAGCCCTGGAAAATCCTTCCTGAACAAAATGAGAATCAGCAACCCCAAGGAAAGCACTGCTCCTCCATTCCATGTGGTTATCTAATTTGGATTCATGGGTGAGGGTCGTGAATCCAAATCAGAATATAACACAATTCCTCTTACTCTGGGTCCTTACCCCAGACTGGGGTCCACCTGTCCACGTGTCTGCCACTTGCAAGTAGGGAAGACAGTATTGACCACAAGGCTCATCCCTGCCCAGCTCTGTGCAGGAGTGGTATCATCAGCATTCCATCTCTTGGCTGGAAAACCCAAGCTATGAGGAAATGTGAATAGCTATTCCTTACCCAAAACATGGAGGACAATGAAGGTTGTTCCAACTTGACAGTTTGTTAAAGCAGGCTTGGCTTGTGCAGAAACTCAGCTCACAAGTCTAGAGAAGAGTTTGTCCTTGTAATATTCATCCTGCCCCCATCCCCATCCTTGGCAGAGACACCCAGATGTCCACAGGGCTGGGTCTCTATTCTTCTTGTACCTCCTGTCCTGGTGGCCCATGGTCCCCACCAACACCCCGGGGCAGAGAGTCTCCCCTTTTATACAGAGCAGTCAGAGAAAAGTGCTCTCAGTTCCAGGCTCAGCCCAGAATCATCACTGCTTGGTCTGATGAGGGGACTCCAGGACAGGGGGCAGGCTCCTGTCCTTGAGAATCAAAGCAATCGTCACCCCTGCCCCCCCGGCCCCACATGTTTTCTGGGGCGTCGATGGTTGCTAACCTCTGCTTGAGGCTCTCTGCCTGGCTGTGGGCCCAGCTCATGAAATGGGCCTCCTGTCCCCCAGCCTGCTGAGGAACCCTGCTGTTACCCAGGCTTCTCCCAGGCCAGCCCCACGGCCCTCATCCACCTTCCTGCCACAGAGCCCAGGTCTCCCACATCCTGACCTGGTTCTCCAGTAAAGAGGGTGAGGAGGGTCAACGGAGGCAGGTCAAGGAGAGGAACCTGCAGGGTCTGGACTAGGAAGCTTTGCCTTTTCTGAGTTCTCTCTGGTAACTACTTGCATTAGCTTAGTTGTAGGCTACAGATGTCCATTGATGAGTGTGTGGAGCTATTTTAGTTAATTATGACACAATCTTTGGGCTTTTCCAATCATTACAAATGACCAAGAAGCATAGAATTTGCCAGCTGGCAGAGGCTTAGAGATGACATAGTCCAAAGTCTTCCTGTGACATACAAGGGGGCCGAGAGGTGACGTGCCTCACCCAAGGTCATCCTGCAGTGCGTAGAAGAGCTGGGGCCTGAACTTGACACTTAGCTCTTGGGCCAGTTCTCCTTCTACACCCTCACTTCTCTCCCACAGTCGTCCATTCTTCCTGAGCTCTCTAAGCAGGGGCCACTCGTTTGCTTCCCGACTTTGACTGAGATTCATGACTTTGATTTGATTTACAATTTTGATTAAGAAGTTACATGAAAAAAAAATGTTTTTCAACCTTGGAGCAGTAATGCTTCCATGCAAAATTCATAAAAATTCATGGGCCTCTCCCATGTCTCACAGGAGGACATGAAACATGGCTATCTCTGAGCTTGCACTTTAATATGAACACACTGATGATTCCAGGCAGGGGAAGGATAAAGCAGGCTTGGCTTGTGGGGAAAGTCCAGGGTGATCCTATTCCTATACACAGATTGGGTGCTAATGCTACCGTGTCTATATTAACTCTTTAACCTACCTTTTATCAGTGTAGGTGTTTTTTCCCATTGCTCCTGTATTTACCCATGCAGACGCACTTATGCAATCCCTACCATATCCCAGGGTTGCACTGGGTGCTAAGGATGTGACAACAAGTCAGTATTGTTTTTGCCCTGGAGTCACACGAAAGAGATGACCACAAAATGCCAAAGCTGGCAGAGAGTTCAAGGGCTTCCAGGCCAAACCTCTCATTTAGAGATGAGGAAACTGAGGCTGAGAGAAAGGCAGTGACCGGCTCTTACTGAGAGGCCAGATCCCTGCCTTCCTAGACCCTGCTCCCAAGGTAGCAGTTAGACATGAGCAGCAGCTCAGCCACTCCGGGCCTGATGTCATCATGCCAAGGGAAGTGGGTGTGTGGCTACCCAAGAGGCCAAGAGTGGAGAGAGTCCTGCTGGAGGGAGGCCCAGGGAAGCTCTGGGAGGGGTCCATGCCCACAGCTCCTCTTCCCTTGGGAGGGGAGGGCATGTCTTACTTGCCCACAGCCCTTAGCACTTGACATGATGTCTAGTTGGCTGAAAGCACTCAACACGTGTCTGATGCGGTGGGACGAGGGCGGCTGGGTGGATGGATGCCGGCCTCTGTTAGCGGCTCCTTTGGAACACCCTTCCGAATGCCTCTGGGTGAGGTAGCAGTTAGACATGAGCAGCGGGTCAGGAGTTTAAGAAGATACTTAGCACAGAGCAAATCGGTTCATCAACAGCCTGTGTCAGTGGTGCCGGAAGGTGTGACGTGATGGCTATTTCAGGACCCCTTCCTGATCTCAGCCCTATAAACTATTCCTCCTATAACAGGAGGAAGACAGATAAATTCGGGGTAAGAACCAAAAGGGCAAAGATACGTTTGCTCAAAGGACCTATTTGTAAAGACATCTTAAGCAAGCTCTATTATGGTTTGTATGTGAGGCATCCCCCAAAAGCTCATGTGTGAGACAATGCAGCGTGGGATGGAGAGGAGAGCAGAGAGCCCAGGGAGGGAGAGGGGCAGGGCTAGTCCACCATGTTCTCTGGAGTCTCAGAGACATGGAGATGCCATCTCATCCTCGTTCCTTCACTGCCAAACACTTTCCATGTTTCGAGGGATCGATGGCAAAAGTTCTCTCCTGGGCCCCAATCCAGCCAGTTCCATGTCCTCCTCTCATCTGGGCCTCAACCTGGGTCTATAAAGACTTGAGTGAGACACTGACCTTTCCAACAGCTCAAGACTCATCCTGGGATCACCCAGCCCCGCTCAAAGTGCCCACCTGGGAGAAGTCAAGGCTGCCCCAAGAGGTACTGTTGGCTCCAGCCAGCGCCTGAGTCCAGGGCCCCTGGCCCCAGGCTCCGGGGAGGGCAGGAATCACACCTTGGGAAGCTCCAGTAACCAAACCAGGTGGTTTCCCATGGGACAATCCCCTTCCTGCTCTTCGTAACTCTTCACTTCCCCACTCTACTGATTTCCCCCCGGTTTGTCATTTCCCCTTTCAAAATCAACACTTCTGTGTAAACTGAGTAGAGTACAGTTCACACTAGATTCTTTCCCTACTGCAATTAAGTGCTGATGGGCAGGGATGTGGAGTCAGCAGGCTAGCCTGAGATGAGACTCTAGAGTGCCAAGCTGACCCCCCATGCTGATGACCTCCAGAATGGCCTTGGACTCTGCATGACCGTCTCACTCCAGGCTCAACAAGGGCCACCTGTAGGATGGATCCCAGAAGCCCACCGAGAGCACCCGTGAATGCCACATGCCCATCTAAGGGCTGACTGGTAGCCTGCCTCTGTGGGCCCTGGGTGTCAGTGCGTTTTCATGGAGTCAGACAGGGTGGCGGTGATTCCTGAGGGGGGAAAACCTGGGCAGGGGGCAGGAGGCTGCTCTGGACTCAGGAGGGGGCTGGAATGCCGGCTCCACCTTGCCCAAAGCTGTCTCTCAACACCGAACCTCTCAGTGTGCATGGAGCTGCGGTGGCAGGAGCACGGCACGCGGCATCTTGCACATGGTGGGCTCCGTCACTGTGAGCTCCCACCTGCCTCCAGCTGTCCGTCCAGCAGCTTGAGCCGTCTCCCTGTGCTGTCCAGGACAGCCTGGACCCAGCGCCCCAGAAGGGACAGGGATCAGATCCTCCACAAGCTCTTTGCAGAGCAACGGTGCTGTGTGAGGAACAGGAACAAGGGGGCTCACTCCTCCGATTGGATTGGATTAGTCTCCTCCTCACTTCCTCTCTTCTCCCCAGGGCACCAGTTCCTGGCTCCTTAGCGTACTTGGGAAAGGGGGACAAGGACATCCGGCAGAAGCCTGGCTCCTGCTGTCAGCAACTTTCTGCACACTAATGCAAACTGGATGTGATTCGTTAAGCAAAGCAGCTCTGGAATGGCCCAGGAATTCCACACGAGGCCCAGGCCACTCTTGGGCTCCCAGCGCAAACCTTACAAATCTCCTAACGTGTGCAGACTCTCCGCCCAAGCAAACATTTCCTTGCTCTCGCTGCTTTGTGAAATACGCAGGTAGGAAAACGGGGGTCCAGACAAAGGAGGCTGGGTCTCACTCCAGATCCCCGGCTCTAAGACCCTGAGTGCCAGAGTGAAGTGGCCTTGGGGACTGACCTTGGCCCCGCCCCACTTCCAACACAGGAACCTCTCCTCTCTGTACCACTGCGGATAGCTGCTCATCCTGCCCCTGGGAATGGAAGGGAACCCGCAGTATCTCTGGGGATTCATTTCATTTAAACCGAGCATCTGGTTTCATTTTCTGGGCACTGGCATCTCTGGATGTGTCTGGTGTTTTTTATCCAATTATTTCTCACCTTATTTACACTCTGTGCTTTGGGTTTTACAGCTGTGATTGCAGAGCAAGATGTAAACTATCTTTCTCCTTCAGTACAACTGAATGAGCGCCTCACGGCGCAGCCCCTCAGCAGATCTAGGGCTACATCTCTCAGACCTGGCCGGGGTGGCCTTAGAACTCCATACTGTCCACAGAACTTGTCCACACCTGGCTCAGAGTCACCCCCAAGCCCAACTACAGTAAAGCCAGGTGGTAGGCACTCTCAGGAGAGGTAGCAAGTCAAGCTTGAAGGGTGAAGGAACTAATGTCTACTGCACACGAGCATTTTCTAGCTAGTCTTCTCAACAGTGCCACAAATTAGTGCCTTATTAAAGCTCTCCTTTAACAGAAGAGGAAATAGGTCCAGAAGAGTCAAGTGATTTGCCCAGGCCACAGAGCTGCTACAGGGTAGAGTCAGACTGAAGAGCAGAGGCTGACTCTCAGGATAAACACGTAAGGCAAATATCGAGAGAGCCCTCCACAAATGCAAAGCACTTTCCATCTGTCTCTCAACAGCCCTGTGGGGTCCGCTGTATTTCTTGTCTTTGGGCCTAAGGGAATGCGTCTTAGACTTGAAGCTATGGTTCTCAGCCTTGACTGCATATAGGAATCACCTGGGAGGTGCAAGGGACAGCTTTGAACAGTTTGGGATATTGTGCGCACAGCAAGGGCCCCGTCGGAGAGGATGGATACCAGGTTAAGCTGGAGCTACGTGACTCACCCGTTGACAGGTCTTATAGGTCTTATAAGGCGTGGAGGTGTCACTCCCTCCGGGAAAGCTTGCCTTGCCCGTGTCCTGCCTATAGGAATATCATGGACCCTGCCCTGTGGGGCTCGAAGACGGAAGGGTCACTAAGGAGCCTGGAACCTGCCTGGCTGCCATCAGAAGGGCCCGGAGCCCAGGGACCCGTGGGTCTAAGGGAGGAGAGGAGGGAAAGCGGAGCTGGTCTGGCCTAGTGAGGCCGTTTGTTTTTCCTGCCCTGCAGTCCCCCTGCCAAAGCAAAACAGGATGAGAGAAGGGAGTTTGTGGAGAACAGAAATAAACATGGGGCTGGGAAAAGAGGCTCTGCGTTTCTGCAGCTGCAGAGCAGGGCCCCAGGGGTAATTTGGACCATCTGCCACTAAGGAAGTTGAACTTTCCTTCTCTGGTGAAGGAAGAACTCCCCATGCCCCGTTGGCCTGCAGCACGGGCCTGCAGCCCCACCTCCCAGGCTGGGGTGACACTTCTCCACAGGAAATGTGATCCATATGGGAGGACAGGAGCCATCTGCATAGCAAAAGGAGGCACGGCTCATCCTCCCTGCTCTCCTGGAGGGCATGGCTTTCCCACTGTGGCCCGGCCTGTGGGTGTGCTTTAGAAAACGCCTGGTAATCTGCTCTGAACTTAATATGGGACCGGGTGACCCTTCAGAGTGTTTTTATTAGACACCTCAATTGATCTGTGCAGCCTTCTTCTACGGTGGTCACTACTGTCCCATTTTACAGGAGAGGAAGCTGAGGCTCAGAGACAGTGACTTTCTTCAAGTCACATGATAAAGTGACCACACCTGGCTCTCCATTGTGCTGGGTCTCTGTCACAGCCACATGGAGTGCTCGGGACCTGGCTGGGTAGGAGCTGCAGAAACATCTCCAAGGGGCCTCGCGGTAGACTCGTCCTGTCTCCCAACTCTGTTGCGTGCTCTCTGGAAACTGGGAGAGTGGCTGTCCCATGTTGCTGTGTCTAGCAGGTGTTCAAAATGTGTCATGTCAAGTACTGAATGAGGAGCCATCCTGCCAGCCCAGGACTGGGAGCACACCCAGAGCAGGGAAGGGCAACAGCAAGGCCCAGACACCCTGCTTGGAGCTGGAATGTAGGAATTCTCCGCAGTGCCCTGGGCAGACTGGTGAGCCCTCCTCTTTCCTGAGCCTCCTAAAGGGCAGCGAGGGGACAGAGAGTCAATGGGCATTTAGGACTGGAAAGACACCCCGGGGTCCAGGAAAAAAGGGCTGCCCCGCTCACTTAGGCTGGCCTGAAGCCGTCCTAGCTGCCAAGCATAAGGCTTCCCGCTCCCTGGTGAAGACTTTATGGACACATTGCCCCAACCTCCAGGCCCCATGCCCCAGCCTAGTGGCCTCTCCTGGCTTTGGCTCCCACTGATCCCCCCAGTTCTACTACTCCGGGCTCCAGAACTGAGTCCCCGATTAGGATGCTCCCCAGCCCTTACTGCAAAGCTTCAGGGGCAGAGAGAGCCAGGCTGGGAACTCTCCAACTCCATGACCCTGGGCCGGGATTAACCTCTCAGTGGCTTCCTGCTCTGTCACAGGAGACACGACACAAGACGCAGAGTCGTTCTGAAATACACATGAGCTCAGTGACTGGGGTGGTCGGGTCTTGGTGGTGTTGAGCTCAATGCAATCCTGAGGGAGGCTCGTGGCGGTTTGGGGCGCTGCGGCGAGTGACCCTCCCAGCTCCTGAGTCAGCGAGGAAGCCACGAATCCCTCCCACCCCTCCTGCCACAGCCCTGGGAGACCTCCCCGGGAGGCCCTGGCTTCCTGGTCTCTCATTTCTCTTTCTTCCATGTAAATTCTACAAACAGTTCCCTGAAGAAAACAGGCTGAAATCCAACCCTGAGGTAGGTAAGTCCACTCAAGCTGGTCCCAAATACCCTCTAAAGGTATCAAAGGACAGGAGGGGACATGAGTCTATGAAGGTGAGACAGTGGCAGCTACCCGGCTTCATCTGCAGCTCAAAATGCCTTACCTCCTAACACCACGGGAGAAAGCTCAGGGTCACGAACACTAAGAATAACTCCCAAATTTGTTTGAAATGCTTTCCAAACAAACAGCCCAACCATGGCTAGTTTTAATGTAGGTCTCAACTTCATCTCAACTTAAAACCGTCTTGGTATAAAACCCACATCAAAGACCCAAAGTTCAGTTCTTTGGTGGTCTCAGGGCACTGTTTTTAGAGAAAATTCTGGGCTCACCTTCAGCCTGAGGTTTGTATTGCTAAAGAGTTTTCTGACAGGTAAGTCCCAGAAACCATCGCCTGTTTCCCAGGAAGCGGGCAGGCCGGTCCCCGGGAGCTGCCCGCAGGGCCCCAGTGGAAGGAAGGGGCGCACAGAAGAGAGAAGCATGCGGCCAGGTGGTCTCGCTTACCCCGTAGAAAGAACAGGGGCTGGAGCAGTCAGCAGCAAGTGAAAGTCACCATGCAAACCCTCCCAAGTCCCCATCCCCACCTGGCAGCTAACTGGGAACATAAGTTCCAAACATTGCTTGTTTATTTATTTATTTTCCAACTAGCAATCTTTCTCAGACCTTGGCCCCTGGTTCCTGTTTTCACTTAGCATATATTTAGAAGACAAATATTAGCAAGCGGGTTAATGACCTCTTAACACCACTCTGTTCCCAAGCGTGGGCTTCATTTCTCCTGGTTGGTTCCTTCCCTGGACACCGGCCCCAGCCCTGGTCTCTCTCCCTCTGGCCAAGGATGCTGAAAATACCATTTAGAAGAGATGAATGGAGGACTGGGATGTAGCTCAGGGGTAGAGCGCTTGCCAAGAATGTGAGAGTTCAACCCCTATTATGGGAAGGGAAAAAAAAGGAATGTAATTTGACCAGCTCAGCAATTTCTGCCTCTCAGGAAGCTTCCCCACACTTGCTCATTTGTCCACCTGGCCCCTTTAATGCTTGAGTTTATGAGAAGCTACCAAATCAAAGAACACCACGGATTGATCAGGATTGAACTATTTTCTGCTCATGGCAGTCTGAAAGCTCTCCTGGAAGGGAAGAGGCACTGGATTAGTTTTGGGAAGGCTTAAGAGAGAATCTTGGCAATCCAGAACATCTGCAAGGCCAGGCCCATAGCTGCACAGAACAAGAAGAAAAAGAAAAAAAAAACAAAAAAGAAATTGTGGTCAGGGAGGTTAAGGGACTGGCCTCAGGGCCACCCACCAGTGGGTCAGAAAAGGTCTTGGAGCTCAGCTTGCTACTGTGATAGTGTGATCACAGGAAATGCTCCTAAAGCTCTCGAGACTACCTCATGGTGAGATAGAAACATCGTGGATTGTGTTTGTCTTTTGTCCCTGGCTTCTGAGACAGCACTGGAGTGTCCCTGTTACTCATGACAAGCCCCCTTCAGCTACACCTATGCTGGTAATGAGGTGACTTTGGAAAGCTCCTGAGGATGTGGGGGTGCTGTTTGTCAGTGGAACCAACCAATGAGAGGTTGGGACTTTCAGCCACTCCTCTGCCCTGCCTGTCCCCTAGCCTCCAAGAAGGACAGAAGGGCCAGTGATGTAATCAGTCACGTCTACATAATGAAGTCTCCATAAAAGCCAACAGACGGGGTTATAAGAGCTTCCAGGTTGTCCAACACGTGGAACTGCTGGGGGGGAGGTGGCCCACCACACCACATCTCACACAACGCGTCCCTCCGGCTCTTCCTGAGTTGTAACCTTTATGAGAACCTGGAAACCCTGGCTCTTTCCCCGACTTCTGGGAGCCATTCTAGCAAATAATTGGGAACCCCTAATTTGCAGCTGGCGGTCAGGGGTTCTGGAGGCTCAGACTTGCAAGGAGGGGTTGCCCTGTGGGAGTGAGCGCCCAACCCATGGGGTCTGCACTACCTCCGGGTAGACAGAGTGGACCTGAACTGAATCACGGGGCTTCCCGCTGGTGCCGGAGAGTGGGTGGTGGGGAGAAGCACAGGCGGCAGCATGTGAAGGGGCTTGGGCATTCTCCTCTGAGCTACTCTACGGTGCAAGCTGCTCCTGCAGAGCCCATGGAGTTGGGTCTCGTTTTCTAGAAATTCGGTTCTGACAAACAGGCCTTGCTGAAGGTGGAGAAGGGGCTGGAGCACAGGGGCAACCTGGACTGGAGTGGGGACTGTCCGTGGGAGGAAGGGCCTGCCTACCATGCCAGGCTTTGGTGGGTGTGGAAGGCCACAGGATGGCGAGGTGCCTGTCAGCTCCTCACAGCCACCTCCCCGTGCTCAGCCTGCTGGTGGCCTCCCAGGGCTGAAGGCCAAGGCCATGCCCAACCCCCTGACCACTGGCAGGCCCAGGGGGCTCCCCATGCGCCCCTCGCCCCAGGTCTTGTTCTTACATTCCAAACCCTTGCCACGCCAAACCACGCAGGCTTCTCAGAGGACACTTCCGTTTCCCGTACCTTCTCTGCACCTGGGACCCCTTCACCTTCCACAGTCACCTGTTGGACACCAACGTTCTCCTCTGGTCTTGAGCCAAGGACCCCTCCCTGACTGTCGCTTCCTCCACCATCGCCCTCCCCACACTGCACTGCATTTGCATGTAGCCTGTCTCAGGGCTACACTGAGTCACCCGCCCTTAGCGAGGCCCTGGTATATAGCCCCCGCCCACAAAAGTTCACCGGGAAATGAATAAACCAAGGCTCTCTTCCCCAGGTGCTTGCCTTCGTCCACACGTCCATCTTCCTTAGGACAGAAGTACGGGAGGCCAGGCCCCGCTTCCTGGGCATCAATCTCTCCACTCTGCTCCTTTCCACAGCCAGCTCTGGCCCTGCTCTCCCTGGAGCCTGCCCTGCTCGGCTTCATCTCAACCCCACATCGACTTTTTCTCTCCGTGTCTCCCCTTCTGCTTCAGGTTTTGCCTTAGGACAATTTTCCTGAGGGAATTTTGTGTCCCTTGGCGTTTTGGTTACGAGACAGACACAAGCTTTGGGAAGGAGTCATTTGAAGAACCCTTTCACATTTCCATGTATAGTTTTGTGTTTGCATTTGCTGAGCAATTGCCAGATGCTGTGAGGACCAGGAGGATGGATGAATGCAAAAACTGAACAAAGGCACCAGCAAACACTGCCAGCTGTGGGCAGGTGCCTCAGCATCACCAGGAAGCACCTGGAAGGCTCACGGGGTGGGAAGCCTTTTCTGGGAGAGGCAGAGCCCACTCTGTAGGAGTCTGCTTGGGCCAGCTCAGAGCTACGCAGCGGGGCAGGGCAGCCAAGACTGAGTGAATAAGAGCAAACTCAACCCAGAGAAGGTGGCCTGGAAAGTCAAGTAAGAGAAATGCTAAGAGGAATTAGCACCTCATCCTAACCCACTCAGGACAGAGTGGCCCTGAGGACCCCTGGCTGAATAACAGGTGAGCAAAGAGGGGTAGCAGAGGAGCAACAGTGGATTCCAGGCCAGACACACCAGATTGGTGTCCTGCCTGTCCCTTGAACTCCGGGGACCATCAGCAAGTCCTTTTTCCTCTCTACCCCCAGCTTCTGTTTCCTATGATGGGCATAACATACCTCCTGAGTATTATATCCCCGAGAGCTAAGTGGCCTAAGGTGCAGGAACTACTTCTCACCCTACCAGGTACAAACGCATATGAGAGTAGGAGGGTGGTTTATTTTTCTTTTTTTCCTTTCGTTTTTATAGGTACCACATTGCACCCAGAAGCACTTAACCACTGAGCCACATCCCCAGCCCCCCTCCCCTTTTTGAGACAAGGTCTTACTAAGTTGCTCAGGGCCTTGTTAAATTGCGGAGGCTGGCCTTGAACCTGTAATTCTCCTGCCTCAGTCTCCTGAGTCCCTGGGATTACAGGCATGAGCCACAGCACCCAGCTGCAGTTCATTTTTCTAAACAGCCTGATTTACTCTTAAATCACATTGCTGCTTGGATTTCCATGGTATTTAATAAATTAAGATTGTATGTGTGGTCAATAAAGAAATATTATTTGTCCATAAAAGATGCAATAGCCCTGTCTCTCTAGGCTTGAGATAAGGCCAACTGTAGGTGGGACATCATCCTGAAGGACTCCCCAGGGCACAGGGATGGAAGGAAGGGAGTTCCCAGACTCCAAGGATTCTCTTTGTCTCCTTTACTCTAGAACAGAGACAGAAAATTGTGTAGAAAGCCCACCCCTGATCATTTATTTTGAATTATGTTGTATGCTGCTTGTCTACTGGGATCCTGCCTCCAAATTTCCCTAAATATGGAAAATATACACAAAGTGTTTAACATTTTTAAGGTTTTCTGAGCTTCCAATGATAACTATCAACAAACACTGGCTTAAAATTCACCCTGTGTCATGCTGCATATTTTTTTTCCATGTGAAACCAAATGGAGAGAAGTTTTTTAAACAATCTGAACTTATATCCTGCTTTAAATTCATGCCATGAGACTTAAACAAAATTGAATCCTTTACCTACTCCCTCACTATGAAAACACTGTTTATTTTTCCTTCAAACAGACCGTATACTAGGATAAAACAAATGTCCTTCTCTCTTGAGATGCGAATGTGGAACTTTTATGTTTTTTCCTGGCCAAACGTCCAACAGCCAAACATTTAACGCAATGACTGATATGTCGCCTTTGCCTGAAAACAAACAAACAAACAAAATCCCAGAACACAACAACAAAACAACCAAAATCATTTTGCTTCTCATCAAGCAACCTCAAGAATTTGGACTCTAGGCCTGATTTGGTAGGGTGACCTTGGGTCCCTCCACCTCTCTGTTCTTGGTCTCTGTTCAGTGAACTGGAGGGCGGGGCTGTTGGAGGGAGAAGAACTGATCTGAAGTTCATCCAAACCCTAAAATCCCATGACTCCAGATCAAAACACGGGTAAACAATGGCAAGACATTTGTTCTGAAAAAAATATTACAGTATTGACTCAAAACACAGGTCCCTCGAGGTTTTCTCTGTAATGTCCTCCTCAAACAAACACGCCCATGGACCACGGCCCACCTGGGGGTGTCCATCCTGTTTCTGGACCTTTAGTACAGTCACATCCCCACCTGCTGGAGCTTGAGGTTTTTGCGCTAAAAGTGTCAGCGGAGGCATTGCTGAAGGCTCCCCATCCCTGGGCAGAGGCTGGGTTTCCAGGCAGCCTGGACAGCAGCTCCTGAACAGCACTGGCTCTTGGAGGAGGCGCCTGTCTGTCTGCTGCAGACAACATCCTTCCCACCCTGTAGGCTCTATCATGGGCCTGCCCAGGGCCCAGGGAATGACTAAGCGAGTCTCAGAAGTGGGCACCGGGTTTGTCAGAATTTCCGCACTTCTCTGAAAGATGAGCCTTGGGCTTCTCCTCGGAGCCCGGCTCTCAGGGATATAGTTAACACCTCTGGGACAGGACCCGAGTGCCCTGGAGTCAGCAGGAGTCTGAATATAGCTTGGCTTTGGGGTGGCCGGCAGCAGGGTAGGAAGTGGAGGCCGTGGGAAGGCACAGGTCAGGGGACAGGCACAGGCCTCAGCCCTGAACCTACCACTGCAACGTTCCACTCCATCTGGGGCCCTTCCATGGGCACCTAGTGAAGGGTTATGGAAAATAATATCCCCACAAGACAGCTCCCCAGGAAAAACGGAGGGACAGTGTGACTCGGGGGGGAGGGAGGGAAATCAGCCAAACTTTCAACCTCTCCCAGAACATCCTTTCCCAGTAATGATGGGCCCTGAGGGGAAAAGCAAACTCCATCCCTTCCCAGGTTCATCCCAGCATCTCCACCAAAAGCAAACACTCACCCCTTCCCGACCACAATGGGTCCTGCAGGGAGGAGGCCAGTACCAAAACCCTGGGCCCTGGACTTTTACCCTTTCCCATTGTAGAAGAGTCCTGCAGGGAGAAAAGCAAATGGTGGAGCTCTAGGTCAGAGTGGGTCCCAGAGGGAGATGATGAGCAGGGAGCACCGAGGTGTGAGCCTTTCCCAGCGACAAGGAGTTTCAAACTTTCTACAACTGCCGTCCTGACTTAAAACCTTAACCTGCACAGCCAGGTCCCTGACTGTCCAAACGGCAGGTCCACAGTCTCCAATGATTAATTCGCCCTCATCGTCAACTCCTGTAACCCAAGGGCCCATCTCCATTCCCAGAAAATGAGCCTCCCGGACCGAAGGGCTGACTTCACTGCAGAATAAAGGAAGCTCGCTGCCCCGAGGTTGGCTTCCTGTCGCCTGCTTCCGCCATCGCTAGACCTAGACTGAGTAGTGAGGGAGGGAATCACTAGGGATTTTCTGGGGCTCACCCCCACTCTCCAAGACCCCACTGTCCAGGAACCTGCTGTCCAGGAGCCCACTGTCCAGGACCAGGGCCTGCGCCCTTGTCCCTGAACACCCAGGCACTCGGTTCTCGGCTGTCCCTGCCTACCGATGTGGGACTCAGGCCTCCTCTCTGAGCCCCTCATAAGGGGAAGACAGGTAATGGCCTTCCGGTTTTGGTGTCAGTGACTCCTGTGTGTCTCTGTGCTCCTCCGGGTGTTGTGAACAGCTTCCTGTTAATGGACTGGCTCTGCCGAGGCCCTCACTTTCCTGTTCCACCCCCCCAGGAGGCCGTCTGGGGGTCTTGGAAGGGAGAGCTCGGAGCTTTGGGTCTGAGCTCTGGACTCCAGTCGGGGTGTAGTCTCTTCAAGGCAGGAAAGAAAGCCTCAGTCCCCGGGGAGGGGCATCCAGATTGACATCGGCCTCTGGCTGTGCGGTCTGCAGACCCCAGGGCCAAGTGAATGGGGGCCCTTCCCCAGGCCTCCCACCCATCCCCAGGGGGCCCTGGGCTCCCACCTCCCCACTCTATGCCCTGCCTCGAGCCCAGCCAGCTTGGCCACAGAAGGCAGGTAGACATTGACCGCAGCATGCTTCATACCCACGGTCCCTGGCTCACTCTGACCCCCGTCTCTTCTCTAGTCAGCAGGAAGAACAGCAGCCAGAGAGGCCCTGACCAGACCCTCCGGTATGTGGCAGCGTTTCTGATCTCCCTCTCAAAGGTCATCTTTCCCCACAGTCCCTCCCTTCCTGCCCGAGCTGTCAGAGCTGTTTATTTCTGAGAGCTAAATGCCACCATCTCCACAGCTACCTTGGCAGGGTTCTGTCAGAAACAGCCCAGCAGCCCAAGAACACGTTCATGCCCAGCCTCTTAGGGGGGCCCTCGGTCTAGGCCAGCCTGTGACTCTGCAGTGGCTCTTTTCCCTGGGTCCACAGAACGGAGCCCGCAGGCACCCCTCCTAGGCCCAGGCCTCCCAGGGCCAAGCCGGGAATGCGATGCCCAAGGAGGCGATAATGGGCTCACGCCCTCACGCGGTTCGGAGCCAGCAGTACGACGTGCTGGTTGCTTTGTTTTTGTTTAAAACTTGGCCGGGAGACTCTCTTCATTCTTGTCTGGCAATCTTTCCGAGATTCTACACGTACACCCTGGAAGAGAGCGGCACAGCCAGATAAGGTGGCACCCCCTGTGCCCGCTGCAGGGAGACCAGAGCATCTGGGTGGTCGGCCAGATAACAGTGTCTCCAACCTCACCACCCTCTTCAGTGGCAAAGGAGGAAAACAGGAGATTCCGCTTGGCTTCTGTGTTCTTCCCTATGTAATACCCCATTTTTCGTAAGGTCAGTGACTGAGTTTTGGCAAGCGTCTCTGATGATTTTAGGAAGGAGGTCTGAATTGGTGCATGGGAAGGAATGATGATAATGGCGCATCCCGGGTCCTAACCAGGTGAAGAACTTCACATAGATCGACTCCTTTAACTCTCACCTTGACCCTAGGAGGCAAGGACTCTTCTTGTCCCCATTCTGTAGATGAGAATACTGAGGCACTGAGATCATACACAGCCAGCTCCAGAGGCCGCCAGCGGGGAGCCTCCAGATTCCCCCACACAAGCACAGGTTGTTACCACCTCCAGAAACAGCCTCCGCCCCTGAGCTCTGTCAATATCTTGCTGGACCAGCAGGGCCCCCAGAAGGGAGGGAGCCTCTTTGACACTTGACCGCAGCATGTGGTTCTAGTCCCTGGTCCCCGACCTCATGGTGATGGGCACGAGCTCCACCCCTGTGGGCACAGCACCCAGTGACCCGGGAGGACTTGCTTACTGGTATCCCCGGCTCGGTCTCCTCGCTCCCCTTTCTCTCCTTTCGGGCCTCGGTCACCTGAAACAGGAGGAAGACGGGTGTTAGGAATAGAAACAAACTCGAATTGTTAAGAAAACAAAAATATCTGCAGAGTTATTAACTCAATACTGAAGAAAACCCCAGGCAGGAGCCACCAGCAACGAGAGAACACAGCAGGGGAGACAGGAGCTCTGCCATTAGGGCCACCTGCTCTGGTCACCCCAGGAAAGAGTGGTCTGGCTGAGGGTGTCCCGTTCCCTCCTAGGTACAGCACAGACGGTGAGCATCCAGCACACAAACTCAAAACAACTCATTATTGCACAGAGAAGGCCACACAGACATCTGTGGAACAGTCAGGGGTTCCGGAGTTCACATCTGAGTTCCTCTAATGAGCACAGGGGAGGAGGAGAGGTGGGCTTCAGGGACATACAGGTCGTTTGTGTCTCAGGAAGATTTTCTGGTGGGAGAGATTAAAACACGGGCAAGAGTCTCCAGGGAATTTTGAAATTCCCTTCACAGGATATGGTTAAAAGAGAAGAGTTCTTTTCCCAGCGGGCACCTCACTCTACAGAGAAGTTCGAAAGCCTTGGCACCACTCAAAGGGCATGAGAATACCCAGGGGATCCCATTTCCAGGCTCTCTGGAAAAATATCTGCCAATCAAAGCTCACAGCTTACTGTGAATGAAAAGAGCAAGTCAAAGTCCAAGTTTTATTAAAAAAAAAAAACAAAGGCAACGATATATATGTAAGTACTCAGAGAAAGGTCGGGCAGGATGTGTTCCAAAGAGTTCACGGTGGTCATTGTAAAGAATAATAGCTGAACCCCCCGGGAAGAGGGGTTCTTGCTCTTTATCCTTGGAACACATCAGTCTTATCTAATTTTTTTTTTCAACAAGGATATATCGGTCTTATAATCTGTTTTTAAATGAATTTTTAAATGGGGATCATAAAAGAAAGGAAAACCCTCAGCCGGTTTCACCACCAACTGGAGAGTAGACTTAAGACTTGCCAGTGTTCCAAGATGAAGAGACCATCCCAGACGAGGGCGTGGGAATGATTCTTAATACTGTTTTCTGAGCTATTGCAACCAGTGACAAACAGAAAACTTGGGAAAAGAGCAACGGACGTCCTCATCTTTTGCAGCGCCGACAAGAGGTCTGGCGATCTTAAAAGCAAATGGAAAGACATGGGCTGACTCTCAAGGACGTTCCCCTAAAACTGAACAAGGGAAGTGAACATAGGAAGAAAAACACTTGGAGGAAACACCGGCCGGGTAAATGTGAGAAGGGAATTAAGTTGAAAATACTGGGAAACACAGAGCGTTGCAGAACACGGGGAAGCCCGCAGCACTGGCCAGGAGGGGCTGTCGGGCCTGCAGCCTGTCTGTCCTGCAGCCCCCACGGGCCTCCTCTGCTTTCAGCTCTGGGCGGCACCTTAGTAAGGCCCCTCACACCTCCGCAGCATTTCCACACCCACACCTGCTCTATTGGCACGATGGCCTACGAGATGGCAGGCAGCATGAGAATTCCTGGTTTTCAGATGAAAACTGAGGCTTAATGAGATTGAGGCACTTGCCCAAGAGTGTTCAGCTGGACAGAGGCTGGATGAGACCCCTGGTCCACCCCTCCAACCTCCCATGCTGCCTGGGGCACTGAGATTCGTTATTACCTTTGAACCCGCGCATGCCCATTGGGCCTGTGGCCCCCAGCTTCCCATCATCGCCCTTGGGGCCAGGCAGTCCTGGGGTACCCCTCTCCCCTGGAAGACCTGGGGAGAGAAGAGACAATGGCAAAGCTTCAGAACCGGAAGTCCCTTAGAGGTCATTGTCTGGTTCAACAGTCTAACACAACCGCGATCCTCCGAAGCTGAGTCTCAAAGATGTTACAAAAGCAGCATCTAACAGGTCAGCGTGGACCTTCCCCGTGAGCCCTTTTACCAGTTAGCCTTGGATGCCTCCCAACTGAAAGGCCCGGTTCTGTTGTGAGTGCTGGTGGTGCCAGCCCCACTTAGCAAGTCTAAGGTTTCGAGTCAGCCAACACTTTTTGGGAACACTTTCTGTGTGCCGGGCATGAAGTATCTCACTTACTCCTCACAACAGACTGGGAGGCATTATCTCACCTGTACTACAGATGAGCGACCGCCCTGGCAGGTTAAGTAACCTACCTACCCAAGGGCACTCCATGGAGAGGGCAGAGGCAAGACCTGAGCTGGGCTCTTCCTGGTTGGTGAGCCTCACCTCAGGCTGGATCCAAGGGGCTTACTGGCACTCAGAGAGGGGTATGGCATTGGCCATTAGGAGGAAGAGGAAGCAGTGTCCCATCCTATTTAAAGAAAGAACAGAAGATCCCTTCCTTTCCATGACTACAGGCGGTATCGGAAAGGCGCTGGAGCTGAGGATGGAGGGGATCAGCAAGGTCAATAAATGGGACGCACGGCCTGCCGCCCAGTCAGCCCTGGGCTCCCGGCCACGAGGCCCCATGGCCACCGCCTGCACTGATTGCACCACGGAGAGCCAGAATCAACAAACGCCCTCACCAAGTGAGAGCCCAGGGCCCCCAGGAGGCCTGACCTAAGCCCACAGTAATCCCTGCAAAGCAGAGCCCCCTTAACTAACTGACTAATTGTTCCTTCCTGCCCGGAAAGCTAGCTGGTTTCACAAGAAACCTGTCTCCCAGCAATTACTCCCCCAACACTAGTGTCAAATGGCTGGAAGGGGACGGGTGGCCTCCAGAGGGTGGGAGGACCACGGAGAAGGCTGATGGAATTTCCTTCTCTCCCCTCCTGACACCGCGTATCTGTTCCCAGAGTCCGATGGCCACAAAATTCTGACTCTAAGTGCAGGCTGTGCCCAAAGCTCCCCACCCTATGATTCATTAGGCAGAAAAGGTGGCTGCAGAGCCTGGGGAGCCCCGGGCACCCTCGATTCGGTTTCCAGAGCTCTGTTGAGAGGGGAGGCCAGCACGGAGGCCCGGCTGGGACTTCCTCCTTCCAACCCCTGGCTCTGCTGCATTGGCAACATGCTTGCAGATTTAAGAGATATAATTCCTAAAACAAATAACCGGGCCCTCTCCCCTATACCTCCTTTCCTTCCATCATTTTGAAATCTTTACCCTGTCCTGGAAAAACGTTGTGTGCTGCATGGCTCAAGAACACACCGTTGTGAAGTTTGAGGAACTAACTTCTTAGACTTTTGAGAGGATGAGTCTAAGAAGAGTCTTCCTGGAAGGCCTCAGAGTACCCTGCCCACCACCTGAGGTCTGCAGGGCTGGCCCTATGTGCAGCAAGATGGAGGGGCAGGTGCTCCCGACACATCCGTGAGCCTGGGCAGTTTCAGCAGGAGGCAAGGTGGGGCAGGGGCAGCTGGCGCCTAGTGGGAACATGGAGGGGCAGAGCATATGGGAGGGCTGGTCTGGAGGCCCTGGCCACGTGGACCCTGACTCCTGGGTGGAGCCATGGGCCTCTCCTGTACTCCTTCCTAAGAAGAGGGGTTTGCTCCATCCTCTGTCTACACCAACAGCCTCCGCTGACAGAACAGAGCACTGGAAGCCACGCCGGGGGCACCATCCAGGGAGCGCCATCATCTACCTCATTGAGAAAGGAGAGGCAGGATGGACTCGTGGGTACCCAGGTCCCTCCCAGGACAACCCTGTTACCTCGAAGTCCAGGTAGTCCAGGGCTGCCAGGCTTGCCTTCCTTTCCTTCATCCCCCTGTTCACCCTTGGGTCCAGGTGGCCCTGAAAGGTGAAGAGAGCACTTAGGTGAGAAGGTGCTTTTTGGAACAGGGCCAGGACGTCTGCAGAGGAAGCGAGAACCTCGGAGGCCGAGAGGGTCAGCCTTACGTGTTAGAAGCACATGGGACACTACCTAGCTCTGTCTTGGGGACATCAGGAAAGGCTCCCTGGAAGAAGCAGCACCCACAGTGACACCTCACAGGAGCCAGTGAGGGGTGTTGGGGACTGAACACTCGTGTCCCTCCTGATCTGTATGCTGACGTCCCCCCCCACAGTGGGGGGCCTTTGGGAAGGGATTAGGATCAAAGGAGGTCATGAGGGTGGGGCCCTCACGATGGGATGAGCGGCTTTATAAGAAGAGACACCAGCACTAGCACTCAGCAGGCTTCCCCCCAGCCCCCAGCGTATACAAGTGCTCTCTGCCAGGGGAGACTACGGTAGGAAGGTGGCTGTCTGCAGGCCAGGAGGACAGCCCTCACCTGGACCCAGCCACGCTGGCCCTCATCCCCACTGCCAGCCTCCAGCTGTGAGCAAGAAAAGCCTGTGGTCTGAGCCCCCAGTCTGTGGTATGTCGCGATGGTGACCTGGGATGACTAATGGCAGCAAAGGGAGAGGTCCCGGCAGAGAGGCTGTCCTTCCAGGGGCTTAGCCTATTTGTCCCAGTGTCCCAGACATCATATTCACCCAATGACCTATTAATGTAGGTTCATGTATGTAAAAGATACTCCATTGGCCTAATGTCCTATTTATAAGACAATCTATTTGCATTCTTAACAATAATAAAGGACATATAAGCTCTTGGTTAGGATTTCTAACCTACTTGAATGCACCTGTGTGAATTCTGTTGAAATATTCCCAGAATTGAAAACTTGGGACTTTGTGGGTGGGGAGGACAGTGCTGTGTAAGCCTGGGGGGGATAAGCAGCTGGGGTCACAGCAGGTGGGGAAATGGGTTTCTCGCAGGCCTGGCCCGAGTGTCCCAGAAGTCCCAGGAGGGGCCTGGGAGAAGAGCCCTGTGGGACCTGCACAGGAGGAAGGTTCAGGCTGCTGTGTGGGGAAGGGACGGGGGGTAGGCAGATGTGGAGGCTGCAATCCACCTGGGATGGGGGGCTGGAGCCCAGGTAGGGAAGTGGCATCAGAGGGACCCTGTTTCGAATGTAGAGACAGACCCTGGCTCTGGCTGGTGCAGGGGGGGAGGAGGACCGAGAGCAGGCTCGGGTTTCTGGCTGGGCACTCGGTGGAAGCTGGGATTCTAACTGCCCCTGAGTGGGCTGCCTCCTGGGGCGAGGCTCTGGCATGGCAGGGATCCTGGCTACGTGGTTGGCTTCAGTCCAACTTGCTGCCTGTTGAAGTTACTTGTCTGAGGCCACACAGCCAGCTGGCCAGTGAAGAGCTGTGGTTTCAATCCAGGTCTGTAGGGCAACTGTCCATTCTGCCACACCCACAGGGCCAGACGCTTCTCCCTTCCTAGAACCTTCCTGCCACCCACGCTGCACCTGCCTTTCCCAGGTGCCCAGCCTAGGGCTACTCCCTATTGACCTCTGAGAGCCACCAGCCCAGGTGGCTGCTCGATGCCACCTTCCTGGTGAAACCATCCCTCACCCATCGTTCCTGCTGAAAGTGGGCACAACCCACCTGGCACAGAACCCGGTGTCATTTGACATGCTCCTCACATGGCCTTGTCCTGTGGGCACAGTCCAGCCCCCTGTGGCAGGACTCTGTCCTTTATATCCCACCCCTGCTATGGAAGCCCAGCCTTTAGGCTCTCCAGTAAAACTCACACCTATTGAACTGGGTGGAGTAGTGCCCCTCCAAATCCATGCCCACTCTGAACCTCCTCACCCTTGTTAGGAATGTGATTAGCCCGATGAGGTCACACTGAAGTGGGGTGGGGCCCAATCACTAGCATCATCATAAGAAAACAGAGAGACATTAGGAGAACACCACGTGATAAGAGGCAGACCTGGAGGGACACGTCTGCCAGCCAAGGAACCAGGATCCCCTGCCACCAGGACACAGGAAGAGGCAAAGGGGGACCCTCCCTCAGAGTTTTCAGAGGGGATACAGCCCTGGGCACATCTCGATTTCAGACTCCAGCCTCCAGAGCTATAAGGGAATACGTTTCTATTATTCTAAGCCACCCAGTTTGTGGGGCTTTGTTATGGCAGCCCTAGGAAACTACAACACACACACTCACAGTGTAGCGGTGAAGTCTTGCACAATAAACGTTTGATGAATTAATGAGCATATGAGATCAGAGGGTGTTAATACACACAAAACAACCAGGCTGCCAAGATCGAGATGTACTGATACATTCCAAAAGTTGGCACTATCCTCAGACCCTAACCAAAGTCGACAGCTGCTTAATAGTTCAATGGCACATGCACAGGGAAAAAGCAATCAACATTAAAAAAAAAAAATCATGAGTTGTACAAAGCATTTGAGGAAGGCTGGGGTTTGAGCCATGGTCCTCTTGTCTGTGAAGAAAAGCAAAATAATACTGGCCATATCCATCCCAGTTTTTAGAGCACAGGACTGAGTCACAGAACCAATCTGGAACAGGTTTAAGATCATGCAGCCAATGAAAAGAAAAGCTAAGAGACACATGAGTTCCAGACTCCATGCGGCAACCTCCCCTCCAGGTTGAGGAGAGAGAGGAGCTGAGAGAGGTAACCTGCTGGATCTCTGAGGCTGGACCCTACCCCATACACTCACGTCCTCTCACTCTTCTCTGCTCTTTAGGACCCAAGACTTCAGGAACTGAGCTGGTGCAGGTGTGACCCTACCACAGTTTGGGTCTAAAATGTCCCCTGTGGGCCCATGTGTTAAAGGCTAGATCCAGTCTCTGACATTATTGGGCAGTGGATCCTTTAAGAGGTGGGGCTTAATAGGAGGAAGTTGTGTCATGGGAGCATGGCTTGAAGGAGACACTGGGACCCTGGGCTTCTTCTCTTTCTTGGCTTCCTGGCTGCCATGAAGTGAGTGGCTTCTTTCACTGTGCATTCCTGCCATGATGTACTGACCTGTCACTGGCCCAAAACCAACTGGGCCACTTGACCATAGACTGAAACTTCCAAAACTGTGAGCTGAAACCCTTTCCTCTTTATAAGGTGATATTTCAGGCATTTTGTCCCAGGGAGAGAAAGCTGACCAGCACAGACACAGGGCACAGATCTTCCCAGGAGTGTCTCTGGCTAAGGGAGAAAGGATGACCGCCCAGTGGAACAACCCAGAAGGTAGGCAGCAGGGAGTGGAGGTAATTAGGAAAATGGGAGTTGAACATGGAGACAGTTGAACATGGGCCCAGGTCCTGGTTCTGTTACAGGGGGGTAAGAAGCCCTTTCTCATGCAGTTGTGGCAGGAGTGCGGACTCCATGACACGCCGGATGTTGAAGCCTTCGGAAGCTTGAAGGGCAAGGCCAGCCCTGACCAATAAATGTCCTTTTCATAGTGCTTCTGTTATAAGATCACTGCGTCGTGCTATTCTGAGGTGCCCCTGAGATCACCCTGACAGCCTTGGGCAGCTCACCCAGGGGAGGTAGATCC
This sequence comes from Marmota flaviventris, assembly GCF_047511675.1. Taxonomy (NCBI): domain Eukaryota; kingdom Metazoa; phylum Chordata; class Mammalia; order Rodentia; family Sciuridae; genus Marmota; species Marmota flaviventris. The sequence continues at coordinate 170,116,644 of NC_092500.1, forward strand.
CAAACTGCCCAAACAGGAGGGTAGATGGACACGGATGGAAACACAGGTAGGGCTAGTGAGGGCCTTGGCAGAGGTGACCTGGAAGAAGCTGGTCAGTGAAGGTGGGCACTCATTTCCATATCTGGTCCCATCCTCAGGCCACACTGGCCAGCCTGACTCAGAAGAGCCTAGAGGTTGGCCAGAGCCTCTTGGGGCTTGGTCCTCTGGTACCCTGAGCTCTTTGGACCGCAGCTGCTGTCTAGCAGTGCATTCCCAGGATCTGCTCTTTTCAGGAACCGGGGGCCTGCTTTCAGTCCTCTTCCTTTGTCCCCTCAGTCCCCTCCTCCAGGATCATTCAGGCTTGTCCTGGAGGAGGGCCCCAAGTCTCTACCTCCTACATGGGTCCTTGGCTTCTCTCCTGCCTCTTTAAAGTCTCCCTGGTCTCTGCTCCCCCCGCCTCCAGCCCGCTGTGTACACTGCTGCCTGATTCATCTCTCCAAATCCTGAAAACAGCCAAGTGCACTCAGAGGCCGTGGAAGCCCCTGGCAGCACCGGGCCACAGCCCGTGGGAGACCCCGCACAAGGCTGGCATCTGAATCTTCTGGGCAGGCTGGTGGGGGATGTTTCAAACACACACTCCCCTCCTCCTCAGCAAACTCTGCTCCTCATGATGTCCCCAGACGTTGGCTAAATCCTTTCCTTTCTCAGAGTTCCTTCCCCTTGAGCCCTGAGGTCACCTTCATGCCCACAGCTCTGACTCCTCAGGCTCCTTGGGCAGGGAGATGGCTGTGCAGTGCCCTTGTTGGAGTGTCCATGAGCCCCTGCCTTCCCCCCGTACAGTCACCCCCCTCAGACTGTGGTCCCCAACATGGACAGGTGATGTGTACATCGGGGCTCCCTCTCTCTGTGGCTTCGTGCCTCACGCAGCCCTGGTTGGGATTCTAAGAATGACAGTCCTTCTGGGCAGTAGGAAGCCCTGGCGGATCAGTTGCTCCCTGTGGTGTCCATGTGAGCTCTGTCACTTCTCAATGCTTACGCTGTCCCGTGTCATATCCTCTCCGTATCCTCTCCATCAGCCAAGCAGGCCACAGTGAGGAGGAGGCTGGGCAGGGAGGAGGACCCCGCCCTGCTCAGGGCCTATCCACCAGCCTGCCCACACGTCCCTCTGCAGTCCTGCCCTGCCTGGCTGTCGGGAGATGCTCCCTAAGTGCATCTTCCCACCAGATGAGGACCAGGGACTGAGCCTTCGGGAGACGCACCAGGGTTGTCCTGGGGGCCAGGCAACAGAGAAGGAAGCAAACCCTCCTCCACTCCCTGGGTCCTGTGGGGGGGGGACCTGTGAATGCTGGAATTGGGGGAACGACCTGCCCAGAACAAAGACGACCTGGGCTGAAGCCGCAGTACAGTGATGGACACCGACCCCAGATCCTCACTGACCCCACCCTGATGGAGGGTGGAGCCTTCCCACTGAGGGCTCTGCCCTGGGCTCCCGGAGTCACCAGCCCTGGAGCTGGAGCACCTGTCCCTGTGCACTTTGTTCCCGTGCCCTCGTCACTCAGGCATCTCTCTACAGCACAGGGTCCACCAGTCCTATTCAGAGCCAGGGAGACTTGAGCTCTGAAAGGTGCAGGGACCGCCCTGGCAGTGGTCTTCTGAGTCTCAGGGGCAAAGCAGGTGTCATTTCCACAGCGTGCCCTCCACCCCACGGCAGCAGAGTCAGATGCGGCAGGGCCACACACCCTGCCCGGGGATCTCCTCCCCGTCCACACATCTGAGCCTCCATGGAGTGGGACCACTAGTTCACACGTGGCGCTGTTCACAGGGATGCCAACCCCTCCAACAGATCCCTATTAACTAGAGGCCCAAGTCCCGGCCTCAGAGCCTGGATTCCATTCCACATCCCCTTAAAAATGTGTGTTCGGTTGGACTCTCTGTTCTCCTAGATGGCATTTTTTTCTTGAAAAAGAAGCTCCCAGATATTTCTGCTTAAAAATCTTGTTTTTGTGAATCAAGAGATGTAATTTTTAGCCATAACTGGGCCACAGGCTTGGCATTTGACTTGGGCAAATGATTTTTCCTCAAAGGGGCCTTAGAGTCCTCCACTGTAAAACAGGACTGGATCATTTCTGAGATCTGTTTCCACTGTGATTTTAGAAAACTTTGATTCTAGCAAATAACCATCTGAAGGAGCCTGGGAAGTCTGCCTCCAGGCAGTGCCCAGTCCTCCCCTCCCTGTGTGGCTCCCCCTCTGGTTATCTTTCTCCCTACTTGATGCCTCCTCTCTCAGATAATCTTAAATTCTCTAATTCTTTGAAATCCACACCCAGATTTCAACAGACCTCATCAATGCTGCCAAAGCAAAGCAGAAAACATAAAGCCCCGTTGTGAATATCTGCAAAAGACAAACTGCAGACCAAACTCATAGAAAACCGCATAACAAAGAGAGAGAATGAAAAACATTTGAGCCGAACTCAAGAATAATGTAATTAAGCTCATATTTGAAAATGCACATATCTGAGTCACTTGTGGAATCTGAGCCAGAAAAGGGCAAAAGGCAGGCATAGGTATGGCATGCGTGCGCACATGTGTGTCACTGTGAGTACACCTGTGGGCGTGCACGTGTGTGTCCATGTGTCACACGTACATGTGTATAGGTGCATGTGTAGGGTTCGTGTACACATGTGTGTGTGAGTGTTTGTATGTGTGTTTAAAGACCTTTAGGAGGAACTGAGGTCACTCCAGACAGAAGTAGGAAATGCCTGGGAGCTTAGGTGGTACAGCATCCACCATCCAAAGCCAGCGTGAAAGACAATTACACCAGATGAACCAAATACAGGACTTTCTAAAAACAACGACTGGGTACCTGGCAACAGTGAGAGGGACATGGGAAAGGGTGGACACAGCAGAGGAAGGGTGACACTGAGAGCTGGAGGGGCCCAGTGGTGTCCAGTGGTGAAGAGCCAGGCACCCCAGGGCTGTGGCCTGAATGTCGTGTGCCCCCTCCCCAATCCATGTGTTGAGCCCTAATCACCGAGGTGGTGGCTCAGGAGTGTCTAGGTCACAGGGTGAAGCTCTTCTGAGTGACACTGTAAAAGAAGCCCCAGAGAGTGGCCTCAGCACTCCAGCCGCCATTGCTGCCTGCCGCTGTGGAGCAGGATGGGTTTCTGAGCCCCACAGACCCATGTTTAGACCTTGACTTTGCCACTTGCCAACTGCATAAGAAGCAGTGGGAATGTTATTCGGGTTTCTTATCTACAGAGGGAGAAAGGTAAGACTTCTCCCAGGATGTGAGACTTAGCGATCTTGAGCATCTATTAGGGAAATGAACGTCTGTAAAGTGCCTCGTTCATCACAGGTCATAATGCAGTGTGGCTACTGTTATTAGGAGGTGCCTACGTGGACTTCTACAGAAAGGGGAGGTCAAGAAACAGAGAAGATCAGAAAAGCAGGGGCATGAATTTGAAAGAAGAAATTCTATAGCTTACCTTCCTTTGACCCTGAGCTCAAAGTGATCAGGAACAGATGACAGATGGAGCAGGGGAGCCTCTGATTGCCTGGCCTCGAGATCCAATGGTTGTTGAGTGTTCACTGAGCCCCACTTCTGTGTATGCAATGTTAGGGATGGGGACACAGAAGCATACCGACGGACTGAGGGCAGCAGAATGCACTCTGGGTGCTGGGACTAAAACTCTTGGACATTGAATTGCACACTTATTTACAAGGAGTGAATTCTGTGGCATGCAAATTATATCTTATTAAAGCTGTTGAAATAAAAAAAAAAAAAATCCTAGTTTGGATCATTACCAGCCACGTGGCCCTGAGTAATCAGGCACTTCTGCCTGAGCCTTGGTTGTTTTGAGCCAAAATCCTACCCCTCCTTCATCAAGACACCTGCCTGAAACCAGCCTCACAGTTTGTCTTGTCACTTCAAAATTTAAAAATGCACAAGAGAGCAAAGGACTTTACAAATGGAAGGCTCCAAGATAAAACTCGCTGTTCTGAGTGTGGAAGCTCAGAGACAGGGGAGAGCTCATGAGCAGTCCTTGGAGGAGGTGCCTGGGTGCCTGCAGATAGCTGTTTGTGCTCCCCATATGGAGGTGGAAGGCAGGCAGGACAGAGGGGAATGTGACAAAGAACACATTGGTGCCAGAATCAGAATGGCCAGGTTCAAATCCCACTCCATCCTCTCCCTCCCTGTCCTATAACCCAGACTAGCTATTTAAGCTTCCCTCAGCAATCCAATGGGGACCATGATGCTTCTTCAGACAGGTGCTGGTTTGAAAGATGCCGGATGAGATACACTGGGTGCAGTACCCAACCAACAGTAGGTAATCAGTATGGCATTGTTGGTGCTGACTGGCAGGCTAAGGGGAGTCTAATGACTCTTTCAGCCCTTGGGGAGCTGTGGGGTGTGAGCACTGGGCAACATGGCATGAAAGGCACCTCTGACAGCATGTGCTTTAGGAAGGAATTGGGGAAGGAAGGGTTGGGGAGGGGCTGATTAGCCAGAAGTGAAGAGTGGGAAGTCGGGACCCTGGGCTCTGGGTCCCAGAGCAGGAGGTTAATGGAGGCCCTACACATTTTTGCTGTTGCATTTGAGTTACAAATGAAACTAATTAATGGTCAAATGAAATATGTTTTCACCTGTACGAATACACCTTCTAACCGCCTAGAAGGCTTAGTTTGAAATTTTCCACTCCTTGCAACTTCACCATTGCCCTATGTGAACCTGAGGTTGCAGCCAGATCTTCTTCTTCAGGCAGCCCCGAGACCTGGAGCTACACAGCCAGCGGGTCCAAGCTCTAGCTACCCAGACCCAGGTTAGTCCCCCTTGGCCATTCTCCTGCCTACAGATGTAGAGGCTGAGTCCACTCTGTCCTAGGTAGGTTTACCCAGGGGAGAGACCTGGGCAAGGCCTTGGAAGTAGGCATGGTTAGATCATTCCCACAGAAAATTCCAGAGTCTCACAGGGCAAGACTTAAAAGAAGGAGTTGAGCTTGGACTGAGGAATGCACTGGGGGCCCTTGGGGAGCGACGTGCAGGAGGGAGGCCTGAGGGGGGGACCCCAGGAGGCTCTGTGGGCTGGGGGTGGGGGTCAGAGGGTACCTTTGGCGAGGGAGATGTTTCTCAGCGCGATGGAGTGCTCCCAGTCCTTGAGGCGCAGGTCCTCGGTCACCGCGTTGAGCGTGGCCAGCTCCTGTTTGAGCTGCAGCTCCAGGTCCATGTGCACCAGCCGCATGCGGCGCGTGTCCTCGCTGGCGTTGCTCACCAGGACCTGCAGGTCCTGCAGCCGCGTGTGGTGGAGGGCCACGTCATAGGACAGGCTGTGATTGAGGCCACGCACCGCGCCGCCCATGTCGGCCAGCTCTTCGCCCAGGACGCCCACCCTTCGGGCCAGTCCGTCCAGCAGGCCCGCGTGGCGCCGCAGCAGCAGCTGGCTGCGGTTGCTCTCCACCTGCAGCTGGTACAGCTCCAGCTGCGCCGCGTCGCTCTGCTGGCCCGTGCGGTCCCGCAGCAGGGCCACCGCCTGCTCCGTCTGAGCCGCCTGCGCGTGCAGGCCCCACAGCGCGCCCTCCAGCCTCTGCACCGCGCCCGCCAGCGCCAGCAGCGAGTCCGAGTGGTTCTGCAGCGCGTCCTGCACCTTCCACACCTGCTCCGTCAGGTCCGCCTGCAGCGGAGCCTGCAGCAGCCGCAACTGCAAGTCCCGGAAGGTCTCATTCAGCCGGTTCACATTGCGAGTCAGCGCCTTCAGGTCGTCCGGGGAGCTGCGGGGCCTGGACACTGCGGAGGAGGAGAGGAGAGGTGAGCGCTGCTGGGGAAGAGGGTTCAGGCGACAGGAGGCAAGCCTGGCATGCCACCGTAGATGCTCAGTAAGAGACAGGAGACGGAAAAGCGGAGCGCTGGGCTAACGAAGCTCAATGATCCCAAACGAGCTCACACCTTAGAATCACCTAGCTAGGTGTCCCAACTGCAGAGATGGCGATTTAATTGGTCTGGGACGTGACCTGGGCTCTGAAACTTTAAAGGATCTTGAGTAGCTTAGAGGTGCAGGTGAACTGCCCCGCTGAGCTAAACATCCTGCGTCAAGAAGACCCATAAGAAACTGCTGTTGTGCATTGAAAAGTGGTTGTGTAAGAGCAGTTTTGTGCAGTTCCATTTAATATTGGGCGTTGTGATCCCCTTAACTTTAGGAGGCAGAAATCTCCAAAGGTGTGATCCCCACCCTGCCCCGCCCCCAAATCACTTAATTGCCAAAGTGATAATATTAAGAGGTGGGGTCTTGAGCAGGCAGCTAAACCCTGCAGTCAGAGCCCTCAGGAAAGAGATTATGACCTTGTAAAAGAGGTGCAAGGGAACTGTTTGCTGTTTCTGCCATGTAGGGACACACGGGAGGTGTCATCTATGACACCTGGTGAAACAGGGCCTCACCAGACCCTGAATCTACTGGTGCCCTGACCTTGTATTTCCCAGCTTCCAGGTCTGTGAGCACCACATTTCTGTTGTTTGTAAAGTACCCACGCTAAGGCAGCAGCCTAAAGTGGACCGAGCCAGTGCACTTATCTCTTTCACTGTGAGACCAGTGAAGGCTGTGCACGGAAATAAAGCAAATCCTAACCCAGAGGGTCTCTCTGGAGCCTGGGCTTTCCCCCAAGTCACCTCCCGAACTGCCTAAAGGAACATCATCTGACAACAGGGACAGTGTTTATTTTATGGCCTCCTTAGTTCAAGGTCCCATTTCCTCCTGCTGCAGCAATGGCCCCTCTGGGCCAGGGAAACCTGCTCTTCGATCTCTATACTGTCCCTCTCTGCCTCCTCCGTCCTTCCTCTAGGTGTCCTCTTCCTCTTGTTGGCAAACAAGCCATCCTGGGGACTCCTCATCCTTTCCTTGGGGTCCCTTTTCTTGGTTATAAACAGCTCTTTGGTGATACGAGAGAAGGGACCTTATTGCTAGACTCTGGCATCTCTGTGTCTCTTGGGGGTTCATGGACTGCACTGAGCCAGGTGTGCTGCTGCCTGGGGTGTCTAGATATGCTTGTCTCCCCGCTCTGCTCTGCACGGGAGGAAAAGGAAACCAGGAGCAGGGGAGGGACAGAGTAGGAGGTGGGAGAAGATGAGGCACAAGGAGAATTCTGCCTTGTAAATCTTGGAAATGAGAGAACCCTGAACTTGATACAAATCTTGTTCAAACAATGAGAAAGTTCAAAGTAAGTTCCCTTCCAGAACTTCACACTGGGAAGGGATAGGTGCAAGGTTTCTTGGACCATGTGCACATCTGCTACTGCAATCCTTCAGTGATGCTTCTGGAAGCACACTGTGTGGTGGCCACCCTGGAGGAGGTATGTCACCTCAGATTAAGTTCAGAGGTGCAGAAGGCTGGAGAAGTTGGAGTCTGTCTCAAATTCCCCCCAGCCCAGCACTTTCACCCAAGAAGGTCAGAGAGCCAAGTGGTCACCCAACCTTTGCTTATACTCATCTCTTGACTTTCAGCTAGTTCTCTTAGAACATTTTGCATTCTGTTCAGACTTGATTTTTTTGCCTCCCTGGAGTTACTATCCACTGATCCTGCTCTTTGGTGGAGTATAGGACTGGGGAAAATTTTTAATTTTCTCACCAGACAGCGCTTTAGGATTTCAAAGATACTTGTATCCTTGCTACGTGGTAACTTTTCTGGTTTAAAGTCTGTAGTTCCTTTATTCTTTCAAGTCTAGTTCTAGCCTCCAAACATCCGAGCTGCCCTCTTCTATACACAGATTAGTTTGTTGGCATCCCCTAGAAGGTGCTTCTCGATCAAGAGGTGGTTCTCCAAGATGTAGACAGACTGGCAGAAAGATCTTCCCTCTCCTTCTGTCAGGAGACTTCCATGAGATGCCCACTGGGCCCTGGTCAGCTTCATCAGGGCTTGCAGAGAAGCCATGGGGCGGGGTTCTGTAGCCTCTAGTGAACTGGACATTTCTCCATTTTACAGAAGAACAGATTGACTGAGGCCAGGAGGTGTGAGTGACCCACCTAAGGCACACCTCCTGGCCTTGCTCCTGGGGCTCACACCACTGCCCTCCTCTGGAAGTTTCACTAAGGAATCGCCAATTCAAGGAAAGCTTCCAGAGAAGATGAATCCATGACCCCACCACAGCCAGGTGACCTCAGGAATCCTCTGCTGAAGAATCCACCTCAGGCCAGGATTCCATTCTACAATCAGTGTGTTTGCACCGTGTCCACCCACACTGGGGACACATACTGTGCAGGCTGGTGGAGAGCAGACAGCCTGCTCTCTACCTGCCAGTCCTGCTCAGGATGCCCCAGCGCTCAGAGGCCCGTGGCAGCACATCACAAGTGGGGAAGAGGCTCTGAGTTGGGCCCATTCTGGTTCTGAACTGGCACTGTGAGTGGCTAAGAGGAGCAGAGCCAGCTCCCCTGGTGGAAACCAGAGCTCCCTGGGTGGACTTGGGCCACCTTTGCCTAGAGAACAGCCCATGAGGTGGGCAACTCCCTTCCCTCCTGCTGTGCCCCAGCCCCCACCTGCCCCTCCCTCCCCCTCAGGAGGTCCCTGGGCCACCTGGTCCTCTGAGCCCTTGGAGGCCCCAGGCCCTGCCCAGCAGCCAGCTCCTCTCAGCACCAGCAGCCCTGGGTCCTCCTCCCTGTCCAGGAGCCTGCACTCAACCTGTCCATATGGGCACAGCTGAGGATCAGTGCCCCTGCCCAGAGAGCCCCTGAGGGTCCTCCATTGTTGGCTGTACATTCCACAGCCAATATTAACATCAACTCAAACAAAAGAAAGGAAACTTCTCCAACAGCCCACAACCTCCAGCAGAGCACACTGGTTTTCTTTCTCTAGCTCCATCCATTTGCAGGCTCAGGCTTTTCAGTTTGATTCTGGGTGTTTTTTTCCCCACCTAATGTTATAATTATTTCACAAGTGTTTTCCACTCTTCTCTCTGTCTTTTGTGTAATTATGATTTTGCATAAGAGTCCCTGAAGGGAACACACTGTAATTTGCCCATTTTATTTCTGGGTAATCTTTTTTTTTTTTTTTTTCAATCATGGTAAATAAATGCTAAAATGTTTTCTCTTTTTTTTAAAAAAAATTTTCCTAGCAATAAATCCCCAGAAATTGGTCAAAAGGCATGGATATTTTTATGACTTAAAAATCACAGCTAAATGACTTCCCCAAATTATATGAATTGATATATATATTTTAGACTTTTAATTGTGTCAACTTCATTGCACAGTGTATTACAATTTTCAAATTGTTCATTTCATAGATATAAAATGGGACCTTGTTGTTAGTACGAATTGAATTTCAGAAGTGATCTTGTCAAGGCGATGCCTTCCCTCCTAGGAATGATGCACACAGTTTAGGAGCCAAGGCTAATGGGAACATCATCTAGGAGGTGAATACCCTTTGGGCATCTGCTCGTGCTGTCTAAGCCTGGCCTGGCCTCACACTCCAGAGTGAATTATCTCCTTCCAACAGTCACCGAGTGTTCTCTGCTCACACTCCACCACCACCCACCCTCTTCCCCCCGTAATTCCTTCCAGATGTTTGCTGTCCTCAACAGAGAACAATTCTTACTTGAGTGTGACTCTTTTAATTCGTGTTTATGCAAACAGTTCATTTATCTCTGTGCCTGGTGTATCTACTTTTAATGTGTTTTAAATATTCTTCAACTTTTATACTTTCACAAACAGGAAAATCAATCATCGACTACAATAATAGCTGGCATTTCCGGATCATTTACTGTATGCCAAGCACTGTTCTCAGGGCTTTCCACATTAGCACACTACCTCTCCAAACTACCCTGGGAGATAGGTATGAAGCCCCCGAGTATGTTTAGCATCCTCTATTCCAAACAAGGACATTGAAGCATGCAGAGCTTAAGTAACTCACTAAGCCACATGGCTAGGAGAGACAGGGGAGACTGACTTAGGGTCCTGGAAGTTCAGTTCCAGAATCCCCAGCCTGAATGTCTTTGCCATACTCCTGAAAACATGGAGAGTAGAGAAGACCTTGGTACCAGTCAGAGACTCATATGTGGAACGTGTTTTGAAGGTAGTGAGCTCCCCGCTCATATGCCCAGGCTGGACTCTGGCTGCTTGGTAGGAATCACATAGAGATTCAATTTCAGTTTCTGGCTCAGTTTTGATTGCTGGATCCTAATGATATATGATCAGTGTCTGAATGACTACCTCAGGCCTCTGCTGGGCTAGGAGGCTTGCGCATGCATGTCTCCTGCAGTCTTCTTGCTGGCTCTGCCTCGCTTTGCTGTCCACACCCCAACCCTCTGTCTGCCCCCTCTTCACAATTGTCCTTCGTGTTCATAAAAAGTCATCTTCAGGCTAAGTCAGGGGGCTCCAGATGTGAGCTGACCAGCCCGCTGTTTTCCCCAAACACACCAGGCACACCTATCATTCCAGCTAGGCACGTCTGTCTGGGGTGGGAAGAAGGCCAAGCTTTCCCTCTGATGTTTAGTGACTTAACCTTGGGCACTGGTGTTAACAACCCTGGGTCACTGTATAGAACTCCACATCCATTTAATTCCAACCTAACTACTCTCGGAAAATAGGGAGGGAGAAGATTCAAAATCTCATTTAAGGACCAGAAAATGGAGGCCCACAACAATAAGAGGTTGCCTGAAGCGTAAAATAAGGACGGATTTAGGCCATCTGTCCCATATTCTAGTGCTCTGTCCTTTGAACCTGCGGCAGAGGGAGTCAGTCACGTGTATGCTGAACTCCAGCAGCGAAAGCAGGAAAGGACATTCTATTAAGCATCTACTGTATGCCAAACTGAGTCCCTATTTCTTAAAAGAAGTTGCTTCCTTTATCCTTCCTAACAACCTCAGGAAGTAGAAATCATCATGCCTATTAGCACAGGAAGCAGCTCCCGAATAGCAGGGGCAGCTCAGCTACTGGGCTCCGCAGTCCCTGCTGCCCACGGCCTTCCTCCCTTGCTCACAACAGCATCAGATCTCCCCTTCTTTTCTTGGGGAGCGCTGCTCAAGTGCACACTGCCAAACGCCCTGTGATCTCCAGTGGGCCTCCCACCCCTGGGGCAGATAGTGTCACCATTTTACAGACAAAAACCCAAACTAGGGTGATTTGGTCACCCATTCAAGGCCATCCCACCAGTAGAAGTGGCTCCAAGTCCACACATCTTCCAAGGCCCCAGGGCAAGTCCTGCTTCATCTTCAGGCCCGTGACACAGAAGGAAGAAAGGAGGGTATCAGAATTCACAGAGCATTTATTAAGGACCAGGGGCTGAAATGCATCTGCAAAGCCAGCCTGTCAATAGGAGGGTCAAGGAATGAAAGGGGACCTGCTTTCAGGTGATCTGCAAAACTGGGTTGAGTTACTTGAGGCCTGGATCCCTGAGACCTGAACGGAAAATTCATTTAAATGCAGAACATAATATTCTTTCAGACTTTGTAACAAAATGGTTATCAGTAGAACTCTGGCACCTAACATGATGAACATTTCAATTAGGACCCTCCTGACCCAAGAGATAGGAGAAAACCCAGGCTAGCACTCCTGGTGTGCGTCCAGTCCCTCTCCCAGAACTGGTCATAAATTGATCTTTGAATTTGTGTTTTCCCAGGGGATGATGGATCCTCAGCTCATGAGCAGACCCCCGACCCCTCACCCTTGGGAATGGGTCTTGCCTTCCCATCTTCACCTGCTCCCTCCACTCTGCCTCCACTGGAGACAGTCACATGAGGAGGCACAGGTGGGGGCCCAGGTCCCACGAGGGTCTGCACTGGCTCACAAGTCCCTGTTTTTGTGGATGCCCAACACAAACAGCAAATAAAACCACTGTGACAGTCAAGAGAGCACGGCAGCACAGGACAGCTTTCTAATGCTTTTTGGAGAAAGAACCTAGCATTTTTGTTGTATATTGGGCCTTGCAAATTATGAAGCTGGAAAACTAGCCAGTGTCACTCTGGGGCCCAGACTTCGGCCGTGACTAGGAGGATCCTGCAGGACTGTAGAAGTCAGCTCTAGCTGCGTAACAGAAGACCCCAGAATGGGCAGCCTAAACTGGTGTCTGGACATCCAAGATCAAGGGTGCCACCAGGGTTGGTTTCTCTGAGGCCTCTCCTCTTGGCTTACAGAAGGACATCATCTTGTTGTGTCCTCACATGGCCTTTTCTCTTGATGTCTCTTCCATTTTTTTTTGTAAGGACACTGGTCCTATGGGACTGGGCCACCTTTATTATTTCATTTAACCTTAAATATTTCCTTAAAGGCTCAGACTCCAAATATATCGCATTAAGGGTTAGGGCTTCAACATTTGAATTTGCATGGGCGGGGGTAGGGCACAAACTTTCAGTCACAACAGGGTCCTTTAGCATCCCCAGTTAGCTGGAGCCATAGGAGCATGGGTTTCTGCTGCCCACTGCGGGTACAGAGAACAATCCTTCCATCAGCAGATGTATTCCACCCTTCCAAGAGGGTAGGTGGTGAGAAGTGGTCAGAACAGGCAGATTCCTGAGTGTGGGAAACATCTAAAAATCCATAACGTAAATATAAATTAGTGTAACTTTGGAGAAGCAATTTGGCTGGAATTTTTAAGAGCCATAAAAATGTCCACACCTTTTGACCTACTAATCCAACTTCTGGGAATTTATTGTTAGGAAAATTTTCAAAAGATGGGGAAAGCTTTGTGCATTTATTTACCATGGTTGAAAAGAGATTCACCAGCAAAAAGAATGGGTAAATTACAATGTGTCCCTGTGGTATTGTGAAATACGTATTTGATCTTCACCCTGTTTCCTGGCATTGAACTGAGAAATCCTTGCAGTTTCCAAGGTGATAAACATCTTCTTGTGTGCTACTAAGATGACTGGTGCTGGCAGCCCCTAGATTGCTTCAGGAGCAGGGCTTGGTCACTGGAAAGACCAAGCCAGGATTAGAGGTTTGGGACTTTGAGGCCCAGTCCCCAAACTCCCCCTTGGTGATCAACTGGAGGTTAAGTTGATCATCAATGGTCAACGACTTATTGATCATGCCTACATAATGAAGCTTTCCTAAGAACCCCAAAAGACCAGATTCGGGTTACCTCTGGAGAGCTGAATACATGGAGGCTCCAAGGGGAATGTACCCGAAGGCCTGTGAGCTCTGAGCCACCTGCCACCTTTGTCACCTTGAGCATCCCTCATCTCTACCTTGGTTATATTCCACATAATAAACCAGCAAACTTAGTATTTCTCTGGTTTTATGAATGACTCCAGCAAATTCTTTGCACCAAAGGTGGGGGTTCATGGGAACCCTAACTTACTGCTGATGAGTTAGAAACAGTGAAACCCACTAGGCCCTGAGGCTGACAAAGAATGTAGGGTCTTTCTGGAGGACTGAGCCCTCCACCTGTGTGGTCTCGGGCTCCAGGCTGATGGGGTCAGAATTGAAGTAGTGAGCACACCACTGCTGCCCACTGCAGAACTGACAGTTGTTTGGTCTGTGTGTGGAGGAGCCCCACTGCCGCCCACGGTCACGTGAGTCTTCTGAATTGACTGCGGAGTGAAGTCTGAGGAAGAATTGTCTTTTCTCAGAGCTCCCTTGAGAAACTCTGATGCAGTCATCAAAATCATAATTACACAAAAGGCAGGGAGAAGGGTGGAAAACACTTGTGAAATAATAACATTAGATGGGGAGACATGACAGAATCAAACTGCAAAGCCTGGGCCTGCAAATGGATGGAGCTGGAGAGAGAAAATGGAAAGAAAACCAGTGTGCTCTGTTGGAGGTTGTGGGCTGTTGGAGAAGTTTCCTTTCTTTTGTTTGAGTTGATGTTAATATTGGCTGTGGAATGTACAGCCAACAATGGAGGACCCTCAGGGGCTCTCTGGGCAGGGGCACTGATCCTCAGCTGTGCCCATATGGACAGGCTGAGTGCAGGCTCCTGGACAAGGAGGAGGACCCAGGGCTGCTGGTGCTGAGAGGAGCTGGCTGCTGGGCAGGGCCTGGGGCCTCCAAGGGCTCAGAGGACCAGGTGGCCCAGGGACCTCCTGAGGGGGAGGGAGGGGCAGGTGGGGGCTGGGGCACAGCAGGAGGGAAGGGAGTTGCCCACCTCATGGGCTGTTCTCTAGGCAAAGGTGGCCCAAGTCCACCCAGGGAGCTCTGGTTTCCACCAGGGGAGCTGGCTCTGCTCTTCTTAGCCACTCACAGTGCCAGTTCAGAACCAGAATGGGCCCAACTCAGAGCCTCTTCCCCACTTGTGATGTGCTGCCACGGGCCTCTGAGCTCTGGGGCATCCTGAGCAGGACTGGCAGGTAGAGAGCAGGCTGTCTGCTCTCCACCAGCCTGCACAGTATGTGTCCCCAGTGTGGGTGGACACGGTGCAAACACACTGATTGTAGAATGGAATCCTGGCCTGAGGTGGATTCTTCAGCAGAGGATTCCTGAGGTCACCTGGCTGTGGTGGGGTCATGGATTCATCTTCTCTGGAAGCTTTCCTTGTATTAGCGATTCCTTAGTGAAATTTCCAGAGGAGGGCAGTGGTGTGAGCCCCAGGAGCAAGGCCAGGAGGTGTGCCTTAGGTGGGTCACTCACACCTCCTGGCCTCAGTCAATCTGTTCTTCTGTAAAATGGAGAAATGTCCAGTTCACTAGAGGCTACAGAACCCCGCCCCATGGCTTCTCTGCAAGCCCTGATGAAGCTGACCAGGGCCCAGTGGGCATCTCATGGAAGTCTCCTGACAGAAGGAGGGGGAAGATCTTTCTGCCAGTCTGTCGACATCTTGGAGAACCACCTTTTGTTCAGGCAGAACCATGTGACCCATTGGAGTGTTTAGTTATTGGTGACAGCCCCCAGGAAACCAATGCAATATCCAGGGCTTAGAAGTTTCCTTGGCATCAAACACAGGCCTGAGGAGGACACTAGTGTCATTAAAGTAGAAGAAGCCACAGCACCCCAAACCAGGCTGCTCAGTGGTGATGGAGAAATGATAAGAGGAGGCTTACTAAGAGAAGAGAATGATGGTCTCAGTGGGTGGCTCATGCTCAGCAGCAGCGTCTACAGTCATTAGGACCCAGGAGAAAGGCAGCAGATCAGTAATTTGGGGGTGAACCTATTTTTATTATTTTAACTACCACATGCCTGGTTTCTAGCTCAGCAGGATACACAGGGTAAATATTTACAAGCTAGAGGTCAAATTCTCCTTCCTGCCTGGGCCCCACCAGCCCCTCATGAAATAGGACGGAGTGTGGAGCTTCTGCTACAGCTCAGAGCTACGGCAGCCCCTTTGGCAAAGAAGCCAGGCAGGCTATGTCTTTGCACAGTTGGCCCATGCACTTTGATGCAGTGGCACCTGGATGGCCACAGGTAGTCTGCGTCGGCTCAGTGTCCTACCTGTGCTGGCCTCTGTCCATTCAGAAACTGGTGGGGCTCTAAGTGAGCAAGAAAAGATGGTCAATTTCAGGTCCAACAAATGAGCAAAGAAGGAGGGCATCTGCCTCACTGGAGTGGTAGGTTGGCCTCATACCAGACAGCCATCATCTACAGATAGAGCAGGAACTGAAGGAGGCCCGACACATGCTGGCAGTCACAGATACCCATGTGAGGACGGCCTGTCAGAACTTCAAAGGAAGAAAACTCCACCAGTGTGTTTATTACCGTCCCTGGGGTGGGGCTGGACACTCTGTGACTTGGCACCAAGGTTCCCCACTGGTGGCCTCAGCACACAGAGTCTCTGATAACCTCCTGCTGATTACTGTGAAAGTGGGATCTGAGATGAATTATAAATCAAAACCTCCCGAAGAGATTATCCCCAGATTCCCTTGTGGGCAGCTCTAAGGTCTCACACCATGACTAGCAACGGCCAGAAACCCAGGGTTTCAGAAGATGTGTGCACCCAATAGGAAAGCAAATGATTCTCTGCGAATTCCTAAATGCAATTCAATAGGGCTTTCTATCTAGATTACCTAGTGCCTGACATAGGACCTCAGGCCTCAGTAAATAGTTGCCAAATGCCTAAGTGAGGGAAAATGCAGTGTCATGAATCTCAGAAGTAGCTTTGTCTCCTGCTAGAAAAAGACAGGGGTGGGCTGGAGGAGGTGTGTTGGCAGGTCTTGGGCTGTGCCTGGGGTCCTCTCAGCTACCTCTTGCTCCATCTGCGGCCGGTGGCTGTGGCAACCGTGTCCCCGTAGGAGCAACCTGGCAGCATCAGCCCAGCCACAGTGCCATCTCTTACTTTCTGCACATGGCGCACGACCTCCCAGAGTCACAGGAATGAACTGACACTCACACATGCGTGGCCTTGACCCTTGGGGAAACCCTGACCAATGGAGGCAGGAGCTGGAGGACAAGCACTGCCTGGAAGACCATGGAGGCTCTTGCAATGGTTCCCTTGCTGGCAGGGAAGGGAGCCCCATTTACTCAACGGAGACCAACTCAAGGCCACGTGCTTGCCTTGCCTTCCTCCTTCCCAATTTCCCGATCCCCGGATCCCTCGTTCTGCTCCTCGCCATCTCCTCACAGTCAGCTGCCTGGCTCAGGTACCTCCCACAGCTCCCTACCACAATCACCCTGGCTCAGGCTCTGAGTCCACAGACTTCCCAGGCTGAGACGAGAGGCCCTCCTTCCTCCCTCCACAGAACCTGGCCGGCTGCTGCCTGTCTTCCTTGCTCTTGGCTTCTTGACGTCTTGATTCCCCATTGTCCCAAGAAACCACAGAGAGTGTGAACTTGGGCTGCTCATTAAGGCATTTGATCTGTGTATGTGGGGACCCAACTCACTCTACGGATCCGGAAGATGATGAATATGGAGAAGTTCAAAATACAAACTCTTTCATTCATGCAGTTTATTTGGGGAAATTTCCACCAAAAGAAAGAATCTACCCATTGTTTTGCTTTTGTTTTTTGTTTGTTTTTGTTTTTTGGTACCAGGATTGAACTCAAGGGCACTCCACCCTGAGCCCCATCCCCAGCCCTAGGTTGTATTTTATTTAGAGACAGGGTCTCACTGAGTTGCTTAGCGCCTCACTTGCTAAGGCTGGCTTTGAACTCGAGATCCTCCTGCCTCGGTTTCCTGAGCCGCAGGGATTAGAGGCATGCACCACATGCAGCTTACCTATTATTTTGTTTAAAAATGTTCATTGGGTAAAAGCAAAAGCAAGATCCAACTTTGAGATGACGTAAAGAAGTTGAACACTACTAGCACAGTTAGAAGACCTTCGTGGTGTCTGCGAGGGTGGGGTGCTTTCTGCATTTTCATAAGATGCTTCCATCAGAGGTGTGAAGAACGTACTGGAAAGGAATAAGAACTTGAAAATGAAAAGTGGGCGAGGCGGCCATGGTCCCATTGAGAGAGAGGGCCCTGAACTGTGCCCAGGCCTATTAAGATGAAGAGGGGGACGGACACAAGACAGGACAGAAATAAAATAGATAGGACTCAGTGGCCTCTTGGCATTAGAGGTAAGAAAGAGGAAGACTTGAGGACTATTGAATGACAGTGTACCCTGTGCCATTCCTCAGCTCTGCAGGGTCACTATGCCTATGGATGACCAACAGCAGTTGCAAAGCTGGCAAGAGTAACACTGTACATGACAAAATCAAAATTCAACATGTCCTTAGCAGATGTGAAGTCCCTAGCTGAAGGTAAGAGGCCACTTCAACTAAAGGGGACAAATGCGGTATTTTGCATACATAAGCAGACTGAAAGAGAGTGCTGGATCCATCATCTGTCAGCTCCCACTAATGGAACTCCCTTCTGCTCCTCAGATACTCTGTACACCTCATCCCCTGAAACCCTCAGACGCCCAGGAGGTAGGCATTACTGTCCCCACACTGAAGAGCTGAGAATGAAAATTCAATGAAGTTATGTCAGATTTTATAATTAGGAATATGCCCTAGATGCTCCGGGGCCAGGAGGTCTGATGCAACTTCCCCAGAACTTTCCCACTGGCCTCCATGTGGCTTCCCAGGGTGGAGGTTGGGGAGACCAAAACCACATCACAGAAACCAAGTGGTGTGACGTCCTGGTCTGGAGTTGTCACAAGATTACTGCTCAGGGTACTCCGTGGCACAATGAATTCACCTCAGATGAGTTATTCAGGAAGAGGCAGGTCTAAAACCATCCTACACGTGGGTATATATTTTAAAATGCCAAATAAGTGGTGTACTAGTCTGCTAGGGCCGCCATGACAGGTTACCACAGCCTGGGTGGTTTCAGCAGCAGACATTTATGTTCTCACAGGGCTGAAGGCTAGATGTCAAGATCAAGGTATTGTTAGACTTGCTTCTTCTTGGCTCCGCTCAGTGGCTCAAAGATGGCCTTCTCTGTGTCCTCATGTGGTGTTCCCTCTGCGCACATGTGTGCCCAGGATCTCTCTGTATATTCAAACTTCCTCTTTTTATAAGGACATCAGTCACATTGGATTAAGGCTCATCTTAATGGCCTCATTTCAGTCTAATCATCCTTTTAAAGACCCTATCACCAGGGCTGGGGATGTAGCTTAGTGGTAGAGCACTTGCCTATCATATGCAAGGCCCTGAGTTCAATCCTTGGTATGGCAAAAACAAAGACCCTTTCTCCCCAAATATATCACATTCTGTGCAACTGAGAATTAGGAGTTCAATAAATAAATTTTGGGGAGTCAAAATTCCGCCCCAAATAAGTGGCTAATGATGGCTCTTATTGGACTGGAAAGAAGTTGGGGTGCACAGTAAAGGTGGGTGCCAATTTGCAAGCTATGGTCATACCATCAGGCTAATGGATGCAGCCAACTCACAAGAGCCCAGGAGGTGACCATTCTGAGTCCCATGGAGCCAGATCATCTGGTGTTCCCAGGACCAAGCATGTCTTCAAATCGCTGGGCCTGCCCTTGGACAATGACTTGCAGAAACCCGATTATTCACAGTTTAGAAACTTCAGATCTTCTAGTGGGACACAGCAATGTAAATATACTTACCGCAAATGAACTGTCCACGTAAAATGTTTAAGAAGGTAAACTTAACAGTGTGTGCTTGCACCACATATGTTTTTAATCTCTTCTGGGGACTCTTCTCTATACTGTCTTGGGAGCTGTTGGTGCTTTCTTGAAGCTGTTTCTAGAAAGGGACCCTCAATGACCTTCTAACTGAGCACTAAAACTGTAAAGAAATTCAAATCTCTCCTGGCGCATTTAGTGTGTTCTCAAACCCACATGGAAAGTGGAGTCCACCAGAGAAAGGGAACCTGTCCCACAGTA